>NC_143252.1:128215433-130722100 GCF_984573655.1 Nuphar pumila
CAGATTTTGGCGGAGCGCTTCGCTACGTCTCAACGCTTTTCACAACATTGGTCATGATAGTTGTCCTCTTTGACTCATCAAGAAAGTATATATCTGTATTGACTTTTTCTCTGATTTCTTTCTGAAGCCCTTTTTTCATCTTTGTGTTATTGTTGCTGCTCTACTAATGTTGGATAATGATCTTGTGATTTTTCTGGCAAGTTTGTTCATATAAGTTTCTACATGCTTCCTATCTGCATGGCATGTTCTCGTTTAGTGTGAAAATTAAATGAGTCATGTTTTTAATAATTCACAACTCAATATATTGCTTACCCTCTCTTTTATCTTTTTTAATTCTATTTTTCCTTGTATTTTTTTTCCATTTCAATCTTATTTTCTTTACTTTAGGTGGTAGTGTAACATTTCTGCCCTTTAAATGCAGCAATGCTTATAATATGGTGCTGCACAAATACGGTGACAAATTATACTCAGGTTTAGTCAGCACTCTGACTTGTCATTTGAAGGAGATATCAAAATCCATTGAAGCTGCTCAAGGTGGACTTTTCTTGGAGGAGCTGAACTGGAAATGGAGAGATCATAATAAAGCTCTTGAGATGGTTCGAGATATATTGATGTACATGGACAGAACCTATGTTAATAACAATCAGAAAACACCTGTTCATGAGCTTGGTCTTAATCTGTGGAGGGATAATATCATCCATTCCAATAAAATCCAGGCAAGACTTCTAGACACACTTCTTGAACTGATACACAGGGAGCGTACAGGTGAAGTTATTGATCGTGGTCTCATGAGGAGTATAATAAAGATGCTTATGGATTTGGGTCCTTCAGTTTACCAAGAGGACTTTGAGAAGCCGTTTTTGGAGGTCTCAGCCAATTTTTACAGTGTTGAATCTCAACGCTTTATTGAATGTTGTGATTGTGGTGAGTATTTAAAAAAGGCTGAGATGAGGTTGAATGAAGAGATGGAGAGAGTTTCTCACTACTTGGATGCAAAAAGTGAAGTGAAAATAACCAGTGTAGTGGAGACTGAGATGATCACAAATCACATGCATAGGTTGGTTTACATGGAGAACTCTGGGTTGGTGAATATGCTTATGGATGACAAATATGTTGATTTGTCAAGAATGTATAATTTGTTTCGTAGGGTTCCCAATGGACTCTCAACTGTAAGGGATGTAATGACTTCTCACCTTCGAGAGACTGGAAAACAGTTGGTTACAGACCCTGAGAGAATAAAAGATCCTGTTGATTTTGTTCAGCGGCTCTTGGATGAGAAGGATAAACATGATAAAATCATTAGCTCAGCCTTTGGCAATGACAAGACTTTTCAGAATGCTTTGAATTCATCGTTTGAATATTTCATAAATTTAAATGCCAGATCTCCTGAATATATATCCTTGTTTGTTGATGATAAGCTTCGCAAGGGGTTGAAAGGGGTCAGTGAGGAGGACATTGAGATTGTCCTAGACAAAGTAATGATGCTATTCAGGTACTTGCAAGAAAAAGATGTGTTTGAAAAGTACTATAAACAGCATCTAGCAAAGAGACTGTTGTCAGGGAAGACCGTTTCAGATGATGCAGAGAGAAGCCTTATTGTGAAACTCAAAACTGAATGCGGGTATCAGTTTACATCTAAATTGGAAGGCATGTTCACTGATATGAAAACCTCTCAGGATACTATGCGAGGATTCTATGCATGTCAATCTGCTGATACCAGTGAAGGCCCTACTCTTGCTGTTCAGGTCCTCACAACAGGATCTTGGCCAACCCAGCCGAGTGCAGCTTGTAATCTGCCAGCGGAGATTATGAGTATGTGCGAGAAGTTCCAAGCCTACTATCTTGGTACTCATACTGGGAGGAGATTGACATGGCAGACAAATATGGGAACTGCAGATCTGAAGGCAATCTTTGGAAATGGCCAGAAACATGAATTGAATGTTTCCACATATCAAATGTGCGTTCTCATGCTGTTTAATTCTGCAGACTGCTTGACTTACAGAGAAATTGAGCAGGCAACAGAAATACTGGCATCTGATCTGAAAAGATGTTTACAGTCTCTTGCATGTGTCAAAGGGAAGAATGTCCTACTGAAGGTTCCTATGAGCAAGGATATTGGTGAGGAAGATTCATTCTCCTTCAATGACAAATTCACATGCAAGCTTTACAAGATCAAAATAGGGACTGTTGTTGCTCAGAAGGAATCTGAGCCTGAGAAGCAGGAAACTCGGCAGAGGGTAGAAGAAGACAGAAAGCCTCAAATAGAGGCTGCTATTGTGAGGATTATGAAGTCTAGGAGAGTTTTAGATCATAACAACATTGTAGCTGAAGTCACAAAGCAACTGCAGTCACGCTTTTTGCCCAATCCTGCTGTAATAAAGAAACGGATTGAGTCTCTGATTGAGCGTGAGTTTTTAGAAAGAGACAAGACAGACAGGAAATTGTACCGGTATCTTGCCTGAGATGCTCTTGTGCGTTCTCTCTTTGGTTTTTGTCATATGAATTGTATTCTCAATCGGTAAGCAGTGGGCCTTAGTTGACACCGTATGGCTTGATTCTTCCTGATTCTTTGTTTAACGTGGATATTCTGTCTGACCTCACTGCCAGGAAATCAGTTCCTGTCACAGAGTTTACTTGGTTGAAACCTTCATAGGATCACAGATTCCCCCCCCCCCCCCCCCCCCAATATTTTGCCCAGTTTCCTACTACATGTTCTCAGAACATTCTGTGTATTGTCCGAATCTGTAAATTGCATCATTTTTTTTCACAGGATGGTTGCCTGAAATTCATTTAGCAACCACGTGTGGCGTATTTCACCTTGGTGCTATCCAAAAATTTGGTAAGAATATGTTTCTAGCATGTGCCATCATTTGGGTTGTTGAGTGACCCGTGTATATGGAATCTACTGATCCGCTGTAATCATGACCTAACTTGTGCTATTCTTTGGGCTTTGGAGTTGTGTGTGGTGCCAATACACCTTTTGCCACTTTCAACCGTGCTGCCAGTATACCTTTTAATCACTTTCGACAATTCTCTACATGTGTAACCACAAGTTCATGACCTTGAGGTGGGTCGTTGCTGGGCACAATGGTGAAGTTCTTGGGCTATCAGCACGGAAGCAAGGGCTTGAATCCTAAACGCTGTTATACTTCATGCAAGAAATCAGGTCAGGACCGTCTCTGTACACCTTTCCCCAGCACCGTAAACACACAACGCTAGGTATGGCCATATCTTGGACACTCAGCGAGAAATTCAATCATGTTGGGTTGGAATTTCCTTTCGTTTTATTATTATTGCAACGTTTAGGACAAGAATTTAGTGGAACACATGGACAAAATGCTTTTGCAGGTTTACTATGTTTAGGGCTATGTCGCATGGGTGCGGGTGGGGGTGCGGCACTTTCAAAAAACTTGGGTGTGGGGGTGCGGCAATATATATATATATATATATATATATATATATATATATATATATATATATATATATATATATATATATATATATATATATATATATAATTTGTGCAGGGGAGGGGTCGAGCTGATGAGATGCAGAGCCTGATTCAGAGTTTTTGCCATTGTCGGGTCTGGGGGCTCCTCCCGGTACGGGTCTCGCTGTGCGATCAGCAAGTGGGGGGGGGGGGGGTCTCTTGGGGTCAGTGCCTCCCTGAACAATTTTTTTTTTAATAAAAAAATTAGATCAATTTTTTTTTAATAAAAAAATTAAACCAAAATGACCCTGGGTGTGTTGACCCCAAGGTCAGGTTGACTGCACCCACGTCGAGCCTCGACGCTGGTGCGACAACCGAATCCCTGTGACATAGGTTTAGGGTATAATTTCTCTTCATTTATCTTCTACATGGCTTTAAGCTAATAATCATATTTTTTTCACCCATTGCTCTTCATTTGTCTTCTACGTGGCTTTAATCTAAGAAGCATACTTTTTCACTCATTGCTCTTCATTTGTCTTCTACATGGCTTTAAGCTAAGGACCATATTTTTTCACTCATAAGATGATCTTTGTTTTTTTTCTTTTAATACTTTGTAGGTTCATCTTTGTTTCTGCACAGATGAACTTGTTTCTTTTGTATCTTTTTTTAGTGGCTTCTTATGGGCGCATTCATAATGAGTATCTTCTTAGGAAGTAATGTTTGATTATCATCATCAATAAGCTATTCCTGATGGTCAGATCGTAATTGTTGGAAGCTTTTGAAACCACAGGAGCTCACTTTGGGAGTGTAAACCATATGTTTTTTTTAGATGTTTCAGAAGCTTTAATTATTCTTTTCAATATAAAAATGAACTTTTTTAATATTGAAAACGCACTTTCATTCATGAGAGAGAAACAAATATGGATGCATGCATAGGTTATACGTGAGTATAGAATGTCCTGGATGGATTTTTAGTTAGAACACACGATACGGTTTTAAAGAATTTTGACGCTAGTTTCTAATGAACATTGATACATTTTAAAAGAATAATCAGTATGAGTTTCTAAAAATTGATATGTAAATATATACTTTCATAAAGATATCTACAGTGAAAATGGTTAAACATGCATATTTAATCAATTATCGTTGTATAAATGCTTTATCAGTCAAATTATTAGTCTTAAATGAAATTTGTCATTGTAGTAATGACATTGTTATGTGCACGAAAAAATATTTATAGAAGCTATTTTCGTACTCCTTTTTTAATGTAATAGGAATGAGTTTTTTGATACTAATATCACATGATATGCAATTCCTTATTTTTTTTAAAGAAAGTATCTTTTAATTATGCATGTAAGATGGACATTTTTAGCAAAAAACATTTATAAGATGAATTTAGATAAGCGCACATATTTTATCTGCCATTTTATGTCGATTTCTACCTTCAATTGCCACTTATTGCTCGCTTCTTGTTAAGCTTCCTAAAGGCATCATGCTTCACGTATCAAGGCATTTCCCGGGCATTCGTTTCTGGTTTCATATTTCGTCCATTAATGTCTCGTGTATTCACTTCTTATTGAAATCAGGAAATCAGGTAACTGTGGGCCAAGCAAGGTGATTGCATATGATTAAAGGGATTATTGAAATCAGGAAAGGCACATGTTCTGGGTTTTTATATTTATTTATTTATTATAGACTTAGAAAACTCCTTTAAGAAACAAAAAATAGTTTTGGACATAAGTTTGACTTTAGCAAAATTTTAGTTTTGACTAAATCTTAAGCAAACACCTTTTTCTCAAGGAGAGGGGTCATTATAAATCCTAGTCTAGCGCCGTTCATGAAAAGTTAAAAAAGAGGTGGGTTGATTATTATTTGAATTTTTAGCCACACACACACACACATATATATATATATATACAGAAAATAACTGTCCTATCCATTGAAATATCAATAGTTTTGAAAATAGCTGCAAATTTGACAAAATTTTAGTGTGAATTTTTTTTTATTCCCATCCTCTTTTTGGGATGGTTTTGCCCTTCTTGACCTCAACCATAGGTGACTTCGTCATAGTAGTTTTAGCCGATGAATTGGCCTAAATAATAGGTAAGCTCATCAAAGGCCCTCTACCCTGTACCCAAAAGCTCTCTCTCTCTCTCTCGAAATGTGGTGGCACCAGCAACACTCTGACATTGGAGACTCCTGTTTCTGCCATGTGGGCTATATTTTAGGCGACTTGCCAAAAAGAGCCCGTGTTTACATGAGTTCACAGTATGAAATTGCATCGCCTATACTTCAGGTGGTTTATAACTAGGGGTGGCCAGTGGGCTGGCCCAATTTGAGGCCCGCAAAGGCCTGACAGTCTCGAATCGGACCCGGGGGCCGTTGAGAGCTCGAGTCGGGCTCGGATTGAGTCTTTTTAGGCTTGGGTAGTAGAATCCCGCTCGGTACCCGACCGCCACGCTCGGTTTGAGGCAGAACCGGCGGTCTAGAGAGAGAGAGAGGTGGGGCATGGTCCATTGCGAAGGAAAGAGGACAGAAAGAGGGGGGGACACCTACCAATAAAAGAGAGGGAGAGAAGCACGTGTCTCTCTTTCTTCTCTCCTGTTATATCACACGGCAAACAGCTGGCTAGTCTTACTTTGTCTTTTTTTTTTTATACTTTTGGCTGTTGAGAGGGAGGAAAAGGGCACACCTTTGAAAACTTAAAATTTGCTTGGTTTTCACTTATTAGGGCCCGACTCAGGCAGAAATCTGAACCAAGAGAAAATGATTGTATTGACCTTATAAAACGGCACGATTTTTTAAATTGCTCACAATTTAGCAAAATTCCCTAATGCTCAAAATTTTGATTCATGACTTTTTAGGACATTTTTACCTTTTACAGGTGAATCTGCTGATGTTTACGTGACAGTTACATACATTGTATGTAACTCGCAACATCTCAATAATAAAGAAGATTCTCATAAACATTTGAGAGATCTGATGAAATCCTGCATAAAAGAATCAGCAAACCTGGATAAGTTGAAGCTCAACAAAGGAGATTCACATATCACTTGCGTGTATCTTCTAAGGTTCGCAAGCCTTATGCAAACTTTTTAGAATTTAAAACTTCTAGCTCGACAGTGCATTTATAACAGTTTTGACATTTGCACAGACGTTAACTAAAATCTTGCTTAAGTCAAGACGCATGTTCACAAATGATTGTATGGCATTCACAAATATTTATTGTGAATGTCCTTAAACTTCACATCTTTGTTGATTGATTGCAAGTTTATATTAGACAATTCCGAATGTCATGACCTTTGCACAAACAACGTGTAAGCCTCCTTTAACTAAAAACTCGCATAAAGTCTATACTTATTGTCCGCAAATGTATGCCATGACTCACAAACATATGTTGTGAACCTCTTTACTTTCGCATATTTTATGATTGCAGGTTTGCATCACACATTTGCAGATGTCTCGACCTTCTCAAAGGTAATGTGCAAACCTCCTTTAACTAAAATCTTATAATGTAATGAATGTCACAAATATCATATGTTAATATTTTGTTAATGCAATGTTATTTTGTGCATGTTCTTATTGTGGCCTCTATCCGCAACTCCAGGATCTATGCCGGTACACCTCACTGGTTTGAGAGGTACAAGAAAAATATGATCAAACAACTAAATCGAGTAGGTCAAAACTGGATCCTATAAGTAGTTCGAGTAGGGTTTTCGATTCAAATCTTAAAAGACCTCATTTAAGGCTTGTAGAGGGACCTAGGGTCGTGTGTTGGAGTCTGATATAACTACTAGGAGTCAGAGAGGTCAGGCTGGGTTATTGGAGAGGCTGACGGGATCAAACCGGCAAAACTATATGATCTGTTAATCGGTAGGATGCAATTTTGGTGTTTTAGGTCTCAAACGTTAATGGATTTTTAGATAAGGCTGAGATTAGTTTTAGGAGTTGTGTAACAGATCTAGGGAGGTCTAAAAAGGGTCTACACAATCAGGTATGGTGCAGAAGACCAGAGAAGGCAAAACAACCCACAAAACGAGACTGAATCGCTTCCACAAATACAGTCTTAGTCTAGATGACTTAGGCGACTCTAGAAAAGGTTAGATATTGGTTTTAATGTATGATAGAAGTCTAGGGACCAATGAGATGCTCTTGCTCTCAAAACACAATAATAGTCCAATGAAGTTTTGTATTACCCATCCTCTCTATGGTAAGCCTGGTCTAAATGAATTATTGAGTGTTCTTATTAACATAAGGTTTATTGTTTTTCATCATATGTGCCATTATCATTCAACACTCTAGGCTCAATAGTCCAAGTACTCTTTCAAAGTAGCTTTCCACATTGTCATTCATTGCATGAGCATCATACTAAACATTTATGGTGGTTAAACAGTTATTTTAGCTCATTCATGTTAATAACTCATTTAGAATGCTCAAGTACATTTAAATCAGTTGAGCAACTTGCTTGTGAAGGCGATAACCAAAATATTATGTGTGCTTATATTTTTTATTTTTTGTAACTTGTGTACTTTTAGCACCCCTTGGGTTCTCATCAACCCATTGCTCATCCTTAAGTGATTCTGTGTGTATGCATGATTTTTAAGTCCTACAACACACCAACACATGTCACACACATTCGTGCACTCATGACACCACATCGGTTCCTCAAACCACAAGTTCATTTATCAACATATGTATGCATGCATTTTCATGTCTCATAGTACATAACCATAACATATTTCATCATGATGCATGCCATAACATCATACTATATGTCATAACTTCATGGTACATGTCATATCATCATTCAAGCATATTAACATAATATGCAACTCATTTTAGCATTGAAACTGAAAATTATAGGATATGAATCGATGCATGATCCCAATTAAAGATAATCGTATAGCCTCATTAGGCCCACACACTGTATTCTAATAAGGCGTATATTCATCAGGTCCAGCTCTGGGACCCATACATGTCTAACTGGTCTATTTTTTAAACAATGGCATGCATGCAAACAAGAGTTACAAACTCGAAATTGCATGGATAAAATTAATCAATCAATATAAATTTTGCCATGACTTGTATATCATGAATTTAAATATAGGATTTTCAATATAGATGCACATATATGTTAGCTGTCTTCAGGCAAAAACCTAACCCCAAACTCATTCCGGATCAGGGAATAACAGTTCTCTAACTGAAACTTATGTTTTGTTCATAGAACAAACCGATCTGGTCTGACCTTACTGAAAAAACATCAGCTAACGAATTTACAGAATGAATTAAATTCTATAATTTTTACTGTAGTTAGTTTGATATGTCTAACATATGCTTAAAAAAGAATCAGGTCTAAACTTCATACCTAATGAGAATTTAAATTTATGCATTGTAGTCTGTTTCTATTCTTGGACAGACTAAGTTCTAAAAATTTCAAGTTTTAGAATAAACTTTCACGATTTTTAATTCTCAAACCATAATGAATCACTACCTAATATTTTTATCGTATTCTTAATGTATGAAATAATACACAAAAAAATATTGTTCATAAACCTTAAATAGTTTGGGAGCATCAAAATAAAAAAAAAATGTACAACCTACATAAAATTGTTGTTAAGAAAAAAAACATTTACTGGCTTGTAGAGGTTGTATCTTCTAACCCGGACCTCAAACAAACCTAATTTTTTTTGGCAGTACTCTTACATGACTAAAATATTATTCTAAAATTTGAAAATTTTTGGATTCACCATTTTGGCAAGCCAAAATTTTATTTAACACTAGTAAAAATAAAAATAGCAGGACAACATACATTTTCAATATGGACATAAGGAATTTCATACTTTTCATAAAGAAAACATCATAAACATACATCTATAGTTTTATTTCAATATAAACACACCATATATATGCATGTACACCTCTAAGCATGCTAGCATCATAGAGATTAAATTCATAATACGAATCAAATTCAAAAAATCTAATGTATTTACATAGGAAAACATAATTTCTCTAAAAAGAATCAATTTCGTAAATATGGATCTTATTCTTGTATTTTAAATCAATTATGAACAACCAATATCAAATCTAACATAAACCTAATCTACTATGTGTTGTACATGAATAAATCTAACACAAAACATAGATCAATATTCATGTAAAATATTCTTTCAAAAGAGCACTTAGTTTTATGCTACAACTTCTGAAAATGATTTTCCTAAAAACGGTTTTTGAGATCTTAATATTCTATGAATTGTATAACATCAGTCCCTACATCAACCATGACATATATATGTATTAATATGCATTTTAGAATCATATCCCAATATACTCATGCTCTTTAGCATCATATATACACCCATAGTTAGAGTGCACCTACCTCGAACGCCAAATGACATCATAGAATTAGTGGACCTTCTTCCTTGATAATCACATTTCTCTTCTTAACTGCCCTACCAATGGAGGAACAACCACACTAACACCAAACTCCTCCAAGGGTAGTGGAATAGGGAGAATAAGAGAAAAAGGAGAATTGGAGAGAGAGAATTAATGTGGGAGATAGAAGGGACAGAGGCGTGAATAGGTCCCCTCTTATAGATTGTCCACATGGATTTTCTAATCTCATGTGAATAATTTTCAAAAACGTGAGAGGGAGAGTCTTCCATAAAATCCCAAATGAGACTCCTATCTCTTTAAGGGAAGTTCAATCAAGTTGGTTTTCCACACAATAAGGAAACTATCTTCTTTAATTTGATCTTAACCAAACTAATTTGATTTTTTATTAACTTATTTGAGATAAGAAAGGCAAGAGGGGACGTTCCACCTCCTTGGATCCCTTTCTTTGGTTGAGTCATTCCATAAAGTACTCCAAGGAATTTAAGAGGAGCCCACTTGGGGGGCGTCCTACCCTATGGGTCTTAGACTTCTTAATTAACTCAATTAATTATCTAATTCTAAAATTCTAATTAATTAGTTAAGTAGGACTTCTAAAATAATTAAAAATTTATTAGATACTTTGACTTTAATTAAGGTAGAGAGGTTGGGAAAGTAGGAGATATTGGACAAGTAGGTTGGGTCTACATAAGGGGGCATCCCACCCTTGGGATCCTACTTGTTTATTTAATTAATTTAAATTTCTAATTCAAAATCCTAATAAATTTGTAAATTGAATACAAATCAAATGAGATCCAAATTTTAGTTAAGTTAAATCCATATCCAAATCAAAATTCACATTAGCTTCAAATTCAAATTAGAATTCAATCCAAATTAAATTCTAAATTCAAATTCACACTCAACTCAAATCCAATCTTAATTAAATACCAAATTAAAATTCGCATTTAATACAAATCCAAATTCAATCAGAGCTTAAATTTAAATTAGAATTAAATCTCAAATGAAATCCAAATTAACTTGAAATTCACATTCAAATTTAAAATTTTATTTCAAATTAAAAATTCAAACCACATCTTTATTCATTAAATAATTATAAAAAATGGTAGGTATTACATTATAAATATCTGAGACACGTTCGTAAGGTAGGCCGATCAACCAACCATGATTGATAGAGCTCTTATGTCAAATTCCAAGATAAGGATCACTCTAGAGTGAAGATACTAGTACAAAATGGGCTTGAGCCCTTGGAATTGATGAAAGACCAGCCTAAGGAGGCCTAGCCTCACGTGAATCACAGAGAGAAGAGGGAAAAATGTGAGGAAGGAGAGAGAGAGAGAGAGAAGAAGAAGAAGGGGAGAGAGAGACATCTAGAGAGAGAGAGGTTTAGAAAATCAAATCAATCTTATTCAATAATCCGAAGGGGTTCTCCAAACCTCTATTTATACCATGAGAGCCTAGAGTAGAGTCCTAACCCTATAATAGAATTAAACTAATTCATACTACCAAAGAACCCTACTATAAAACAAGAACTAGATTAGAGAGAGAATTCCAGAGTCTTACTTCTGTCATGACTGTTACTCTAATTAAAAGTGCTAATTAAAACCAACTTGAGAAGACTTAATTAGACTCTCCCTTATCACCTTTTTGGAAGGTAAAAAAATCTTCTAGAGAGGTGAAGACGTCCCACACTGGATGATGCAGAGTCGACGATGAAGCTGATCCATAGTCTGAGATCCAAATGGATCTCCATGCACGGAAGCTTTATGGATTTACTAATAGAGTCTGACTAGGACTCAAACGACAATCGATTAATGGTAGGGTCACTTTGTTTCGACAGAAAGTGAAAACATAGAAGAGATGTGCAACAAACACAACTTTTCAATGGATCTGAGATCACAGATTTTGGATCTATGATAATCAAAATATGATGGTTTTAGTGGGACAGACAGGACACCTGGTACGCATCTAATAACCAGACCGTTGACTTGTAGAGGTTTTTTGGACCCTCATATGACTGAGTTTGGAAAAACTCAAAACAGAAAAGTTGTTCAAAATTCTCTAATCTTTCCAACAAGCTTATGTTTGTAATTTTTGAATTTATACTCAGGAAGATATAAGCTAAATACGTTGACATGTTTTCTCAATTAACTGCATGAGTTTCAGTTTAGGGATTTCTAGCATGCAGAAACAAAGCAAAATTTGGATACAGCAAACAATTGAATCACTAAATGTGTAAAACATGAAAGTTGTTCCTTTCAGTGTTAAATTTTCATAATCATCAATCAGATCACCAAACAAACAAGCAATGAGCAAGATATGGTTTAAACATGGAACCTTGTCAGGAATTTATGAATAACAGAATCGACATAGATCACAAAACTCAGGATAACTTGCCAAGAATTTTAGATGCCTAATGCGACTGATTTAGGCAAAACGCTAAACATGAAAAATATAGAATCAGGCGTTATATTTCCAACAAGTTAAGGCTCATAATTTTTTGTTTATCCGTTTGGGAGAAACAAGCAAAATACCAAACACTGTTAGAGAGTTTTTCCACACGAAGTCTACTAAATGAGTCAAACCGAATCACAAAAACAAGAACTTGATTGAGCAAAGATGAACTTCCACAAGAATTCAACAAGTTAAGAAATTTAATTTCAACATAATACCAAAACAACTATTGCCTAATCAAAACAAACATAGTCTAAATTAACAAGTTTCAAATAAATATCACAATTAGTCATAAGCTTGCAAAAATGCAATGAGGAAGAAGTAGAAAGATGTATCTAATTTTTTTGCAGCCAGCAAAACTCGATCTTCAGCAACAACACAGGTCGTCATCGACGAGCTTGAGCCACAGAGGATGATGATTCTAATGTTCACACAACAGTAGCTAAGGCTTCACGCCTAGTTCACACATAGCAGCCCCAACAAACCACAACAAGGTCTTCCCTTGTGAACTAGCAATACCACCCACGTTCTAGCACCCTTCCAAATTCTTCAGATTTTTTTTTAAGTAAAAACTCTAGTCCCTTGGTCTACCCCCCCCCCCCTTGGGCTCTTAAACCCCAAGAATGGAACTCCATAATGGAGGGGAAGGCCTTTCCAAGGCTACCACCCCACAAGGCCAATAAGCTTGTTTAATTTGAATTGGCACATTTAAGCTCCTTCAACAACCCTATGACTTTCAAAGTCAATGTTGAATTCAAAATGCAGACTATAATTGTCCTCCCATAAATGGCACCGACTGGGTCTTAAAAAAAGGTTTGGATCCTGGGCCAGATCTAAAACAATTCTAAGACTACTGGACCCAAAACAAAATGCATCAAAATTTAATGCGATAAAAAAAAAAGAAAACTACCTTACAACCTCGTACACCCTCTAGTGCCACAAAAAGATCCTACAGGCTACTAGAACTATCCGGATTTGTAGAATTCGGTACCTAAAAATAAAAATAAATATAAATATCTATATGATTCCTTAATTTGACAAAATGGAATAAAAAATAAAAATGCAATTTCTAAGAAGGTAAAAACAAAATTCTCAGAAATTGAAATATGACAATCATAATGGATTTCGTTTCTCTGAGATCCAATTGGACTCGCATAGTCCTGCATGTCATTAGATCTATAAGGTGTCACATCTCGGATTGGGTCTGGTGAGTTGTATTTGGATTCAACTCATCTTTACTGAATTGATGATCCGGATGCTCTGCATCACTAGACTTCTTAATTAATGCACCATGGGGCCTACCTGGTGACTTAGCCTGCTCCTTTGGGTGACACATGTTAGTCTCTTACTGCTCCAAAATAGGACACATGTCCTTTGACTTTTCTCCTTGTCTGAATGCCATATCAGCTTCTTGGGTCCCATCTGGTCCTGGACGACCCTCTTTGCCTGCAAGGCTGGGCAGCTAGACCTTGAGCTTGGATCATGATTGTCTCTTAAAAATTAGGCTATAACAAACCACCACGCTCTGCATCACTTTGCCCCTAAAAGTGGAGTAGACCACGACCCTATGATTTGCCATGCCTTTAGGATCAAACATGAGGTTTTGATTGTCCTCATGCATTAGGATGACTTCATAGTTGCTCGATTGCGGCTTCATACCCATTGCTCTACTTCCAAACCAAACCAAACCAAATTGAGTCTTGGTGAAGGAGTTTGTGACATGGTATGTGAGTGCATGCATTGGTGAGGAGCATGCAATTGAGCTCGTAACAATGATAAAGCACTTTCGGAGAACTATCAGGATGTTGTGACTGCATGACAACGACAACAACCAATTGGCAACAATCATATCCTTTATGGTGACCATGTTGATCTGTCGCCTCAAGTGAGAACTCTTACACCTATTTCATTATGCTGTTGTTCACCAATTGCATTGCATTATCGACTGCAGATGTGAGTTGTATCTTGTCCCTGCTTATCTCACCGTGTTGCTCATGAGCACAAACAAGGGGAGGCTTGACCTACGCCTCAGGATCTACATGACCCTCTACAGGGCTCTTATGGTTCCTTGTTGTGCACAGAGTCTTATCCCTGCCGTATTCAGGGATGCACTCAATCGTTAGAGAACTTGACTCTTTTGCTATGCACAATGGTGCTTCCTCACTGGGCACAGGAGCATGCTGCTCTATAAGTACAGTTTTGTGAGAATCTTGTTTGTTGTCCTCAAGGTGACAACCATGTGATGCAGATTGTTTGAGCTGCCAGCCTGGTTGTACCTGTACCTAGTCCATGTTGTGTTGTTGGGACATTGACGACGATGATGCTATAAAAGGAATCACCTTTGGTAGGGTAGTGTTGACTCTATTCATGGCAGAGTTGACCCCTGCATTGAAGAGCTCACTCTTGCCCATTAAAGAGTTGACTCTTCCAGTGGGTGGGTCAACCCCTGCAATGTGTTTTCACCCCAGTTGATGTGTGGGTTGACCCCTATAGTACCTAAGTCAACTCTTAAGGGTTTGGGTTGACTTTTTTTCTTGAAAATGGTTTCTCCATAGTGTTTTGAGTACAGGTTAATGCAATTAAACTCATGTATGAGTTATCCAAACCGGTATGGAGTGTTGTGGTTCATAGGATCTCTTTTTAGTTTGTATGATTGTTGTTCATGCTTGGGTTGACCTTAGAATCAGAGGGTTGATTCTCCCTATTGCTTGGAGACTTCTCCATTATACTCTTGTATATGGACCAATATTCACTGAATCATGTGATAGGTTTAAGTTATTGTTCCAAAGTTTGAATCTAGTTATGTACTACTGTGAATATTTCAATAATATGAAACTTACCTATGCGAGCATGTGTATGATTGTCTGAGTTTAATGTACAATGCTAATGTATGTCATAAATATGAAGCATGCTATATATGACATTTTGTGTATGAGATGCTTGCTTGCACTATTATTGTCTATGATTGAATGTATGGTTCAAGAAACCTTTGCAGTGTTGTTGGGCATGATTGTGTGGATATTATGATTGTCAATTTAATATTGCAATGCATGTGAGCCATGTTGAACTACTTGAGAGCTCATGTACGAGCTCGGGTCTGATAAGAACCCACAAGATGGGCAAAGAAGCACCATACTTTAAATAATACATACATACATACATCCACACCTTGACTTGTTATGCTTGCCTTAATCGGTGACGTGCTTATATAGGATAAAGGCATCAAAGCAATGTATAATGGGTTTGGGTACATATAACAACATCATGACATGACTGTGGCCCTAGAAGGGTACTTGGGCTATTGAGCCTTAATTTGCCTTATGGATAGTGGTACATATAATGATAAATCATATAACACATTCACACTGATGGTCTACCTTGTAGAGGGTACATAGTACAACCTTGAGTGATACCAGTAGATATAGATTTACCTGCATGTCTTACTTGATGTTTATGGGAGCAATGACATCCCTTTTGGTCTTCAGTCACTCAGAGCTAGGGACAATTAGAGGAATATCCAAGTGTCCTAGGTGATATACCCCTACTACTGCAGTTAGTCCTGGATGCATCCTTACTGAATATTTTTGTCACTGCAGAAATTTCTCTTGGCCATGGGTCACCCACTTTAGATATCTGGTCTGTTAGGCACTTCAAGAAACTAATTCATGTAGCATAATAAACACCCATTGTGACCTCCTTGGATATGAGGATTATACCCGAGTACTCAATGGTGTTAATTAAGAAAAACAAGATATGTATTGACACACGAATGTTATTTATTCTGTAATTTTGAAATACATGTTTGCTATTACATTAATGTTGAGATACATGTTCGGTATTGCATTAATATTGAGATACATGTTTGTTATTTACATTAATGTTGAGATACATGTTTTCTCCTTATTTTACTTCAATTATATCATGATTATGTTAAATTGTTGAATTGTGATATCATGATTATGGTGAATGTTCTAGCATTGTACAATCTTTATATTTGTAGTATTATATTACCTTCTTAAAAGAGTCTGACTCCGTTTCATGGGGATATAGGACATCAATGATCTACAATGTGGTGGCGCAATGCAGGGGCGAGGCCAGAGGGCTATGTTTCTATCCTTCTATCGATCTTAAGATATTTTTATCTTTTTGAATCTTAGTTATACTGAGATGATTTTTTACTCATATGTATGGACATGTTTTATTAAGTTGATTTATGTTACATCATGAATTAAGTTGATATGATAATTCTTTTATTTCAATTCCTTAGGAGTCAGACGATGGAATCTTTAGTGTGCAAACCTACATCCAAGTCCGAATAGAAATTGGATCCAATCTAGTTGAGAGTTGTCTCACCCAGGGTTATCCAATTCAAAAATAAAAACTATTTTTGTTGTGTATCGATCGAGTTAGATTGTATTTTAAAAAAAATATATTTGTTGAAAATTTTCACTTATTTTGAGTTAAAAATTTTGGGGTGTTAGCTAAGGTAGCGGCATGGCCGAGGTGGATTGAGTCTGGGTGATTGGATCTTGGCTTGGTGGATCCAATCTACTTGGGTTTGCTTTCTGAAATGGATTTTAATTGGGGCAACTTTGGATCTTAGAGAGGCTTGGTTGAGCTTGGGCGATCTTGTTTTTGGATATGGGTCCACATCCTGAGAAGATTGGGTATGGTTTCAAAATGGTAACACATCATTTGGATCAGGTTTTAAGTCTGCAGAAGGGACAGCGTCACCATCAACGTGGGTTCAAATCAATTGGGGACATGAACAAATTGGTCCCTTTTCATCTGGATCCCAACAACCAAACCCAAATCTGGGCCCATATCTGACAAACCATTCTGAGACTTGACTGGGTTAAATGGTCCAATAACTGCATTTTCGAGATTCTTATTGTATAGGAAATTTCTGTTGTACTTCGACCCAACCAGGTGATGAGCGATGCAGATGCATCTCGGGTTTCATTTTGATCTTGCTTATAAATAGTCCGCACCCTAATAGGCCTCGGGTTGGATCTAAGGCTGTCAGCAGTTCAAGAAAATGTTAGCATAAGCCCAAAACCATGTAATTTAAAGGGGTGTTCAAATTACGAATTTTTACTCAAAATTACATATAAAATGCTTGTGTAAGGACCGGGTCAGGTTGGGTATCTGAAGAAAAAGAATCATTTCGCAAACCCAAGCCAATATTTTTAGGTGAACCTGAACCCTAACTGCATAATATTTTCTGGTCTATTTTTTTATGCTCATATTCAGAAATTCGGATTCAGGTACACGTCAGATACCCAACATGATTTGACCCATTGTAAGCCTCGAATCGGATGTCCAACTCCTTGATAGCACTGGGTCCGTCCCGGCGTGATCTTCTGTGGACCATACTGATTAAATCCCCTTTTCTTTTCTTTTCGTTTTTTTGTAAGCATGCATGTAAAATAAGCAGGGAAAGATCTCATACCGCACCATGGTTTTAGCTTAGCTTACTGAGCTCCAAACTAGATCCTGGTTCAAGTGGGCGTCTGATCCAACCCGACCAACTTAAAAAGCAGGTCCGACCTATCCGGGTTTGGATTCGATGGGGGATCCGTCCCGTTAGCCGAACTCGTGCGTGGCATGGATCACGCGAGAAAAATGCAGCCTTCACTGCATAAGACTTCTCCAACTACCCATATTCCTGTCAACCCCTCCAATTTAATTTTCCAATAAAACTTTATGAACAAGCAAAAAACAGTTAATAAAAATAAGGAAATTAAAAAAAAAAAACAAGGTCAAAGGAGATATCACCAACTATATCCAACTAATAAGAATGTCAGAGAGGAAATAGTAGGAAAATGGTGTGGCTTTATTATAAATTTTTTTTGGTAAGAAATAAATAAGAAAAAGGAACGCAAGTAAAGCAGTAATGGAGAGTTTAGGAAACGATCTATTCAATAATGAAACTGAAAAAATATAAGATACCCAATGTATAGGAGCAAATGATTTAAAGTGCACAGCATGGGATCTCCATATTCCTGTTGGTAGTCATAATTGTTCAGGTACCCTTTTGATCTCCCACTCTGTTTTTGCACCATCTCCTCTGTGAAGAGCTTTCTCAAATTCTCTAATTGGGTTTTAAACTTATCATTGCATGTTTTTTTTTAATGGCACCGGCTGTGTTCAATCAAATTCATTCGAAATGAACTAAATGCGGGGACCTACAGGCGTTTTTATACAGGGCAATAACTACTGGTTTTGCTGCGTGCGGGGTTCCTAGTTACCTTTTCATTACACGTATCTTTCTTAAAAGATTTTAACCTTGGGAAATTTGTTGGGGTTTGGATCTTGTGTTTCGGTTTAATTTCGCATGTTCCTTCTTTTGGAGGAGGAAAAAAATGATGGGTTGTTGATGTTAATTATGATTATTAGACATTTATCTATGGTGGGTAGTCATCAAAATTGTTGCTTGTGGGACGTTGGTTATGAAATACTTAAAAATAAGGTGATATTATGACCTTTTGAATGAATTTCCTTTTGTCACTCGGGACAATGGAGTTTCAGTCATATGGATTGAGAATTCAATGGTCCATTTCTGTTTTTCTTTCTTCTTATTTTCTAATTTGGGTATAAGTAATTCATTTCCCATCATTAATAAAGACAACAGTAAACATGGGATCTGTCTGTGAAACCAGAAAGTTACTGTTCTGCACCTTCACTGTTTCTGCGTTTTTGTTCCTCTCCTGTCTGTTTCTTCTGAAATCCAGTAATTCACGTGCACCTGAGTCAATTCTCATGTTATTGCTGGTCAATAACACACCGGTTTTTACGTCTCAACCCCAACTTCCTCCCATTTTATCTCCAGTCAATAACACACCAGCCTTTACATCTCGACCCCCGCCTCCTACCGTTTTGATCAGGCAGAATGCTCCCAGCAACGGTGAAAAGCAGTTGTCCAGCAGCATCACTCATGCTTCTCATTCTGATACATGTGGGCCTAACCAGGGATTAACAAAGGTCTTTATGTATGATTTGCCACCTGAGTTTCATTTTGGTTTGCTCGGTTGGAAACCAAAACACGGGGAAACATGGCCCGACATCCGTGATAGGATTCCAACATATCCAGGTGGGCTGAATCTTCAGCACAGTGTGGAATATTGGCTTACATTGGATCTGTTTTCAAGTAGTCGAAGTAGTGCATCTAGTCCTTGTACTGCAATTAGAGTCGTGAATTCAAGCGATGCAGATGTGATTTTTGTGCCATTCTTCTCGTCACTTAGTTATAACCAGCACTCAAAGATACACAAGAAAGAAAGAGTTAGTAAGAACAGGATGTTGCAGGACAAATTGGTGGAGTTTTTGATGGGCAGGCAGGAGTGGAAGAGGCAGGTTGGGAGGGATCATCTGATCATCGTGCATCATCCGAATAGCATGTTGGAAGCCAGGAAAAAGCTTGGAGAAGCCATATTTGTTGTTGCTGATTTTGGGAGGTTTCCTGTCCATATCGCAAAACTTGACAAGGACATTGTGGCACCTTATAGGCATGTTGTCAGGACTGTTGCTTCTGGTGATTCTCTCCCATTCGAAAAGCGAACCACGCTATTGTTTTTTCAGGGTGCAATTTACAGGAAGGATGTGAGTGGTTTTCTCTATTTGCTTTGCTTAATCATTTCTATTGAGCAACTTCATTGATCAGTTTATCTGTTTGCTATTCTTTTGACGGTGATTAGCCAACTCAGTGTTCCCTAGTTGAAATTTGAATGATTAATTGAATCTCTTTTTCATGTGACTTTTTGAAGAAATTTGATTTGTGAAAATGTATTCTACGAAATTGAATCTCAGCTAATTTCTTTGGTTCCGTCTCAGAATGAAAGTCCAAATCTCTGAAGTGAAATCAAACTGAGGCCTCAGATGCCCATAAATTAATGAATCGGGCACATTTTCTTTGGTAGGTGACATGAACAATCACAACTGCAAATCCAAAAGCATATTTGTTGGTCACAAGATCAGTCTTGTGACCAACTTTCACAGGATTCAAGGGAGAGGCATTCTCAGGGAAGAATCACAATTACAACTTACACTTTTCCATGTTTCACTAAACATGAGAGTTTTGTGATTGTGATTTGCAATCACAGGAAGCTGAGGAAATTCAAGAATTATAGGGTGCTGCAAACTTGAAATCTCAAAGTCAATCTCCAATCACAATAGCAACTTGCTGATACAATTCAGTGACTAGGCCAGTGCCGAATCACTTTCATACACAATTGTATGGGTTGGAATGAGTCAAAGTGTGGAGAAAGGCTTTTGTTGACTTGAATAGCTGAGGCCGTATTAGAACTTGTTAATCTGTGTGTAACAGAATATTCTACCTTCTTTAGCTGTTGAGACTGGCACCAGGCTTTCAGAATAAATTAGCACATGGTAATTTTTCGTGGGATGTTCTGATAAACAGAGATGATAAAGGTCGATCAATATGGCACAATATGATTCTCTAAGAATTTTTTTTGTTGGTGAGGTTCTCTGATGAGAATGTCGATCCTTCTAGAATATATAAAGAAAATGGATATTCCCATGGTTATGATACTATTACTTACGACTGTTGTTTTGGCTGCAAGTATCAACATTATTCTGCAACAGTGAGAATAGTATTTTATCAAATGGCCACTCGTCATTGTTCTTTCATCCATCTCATGCCTGACATCTGATTCCCTTAATATCTTTGAGATTAGCTAGCATTCTTTGCTTTTATTACTTAGAAGTTTTCTGTTTCCATGATCATACTAAACAAAATCTGACTGGTTTCTGTTTCAGGGAGGAATAATCCGTCAAAAATTCTACCATCTACTCCAAAGTGAGAAGGATGTCCACTTTACTTCTGGAAGTGCTAAAGGGAGTGAAATCAAGAAAGCTGGTCAAGGAATGGCCTCTTCCAAATTTTGCTTGAATATCGCAGGCGATAACCCTTCATCCAACCGCCTTTTCGATGCAATTGTGAGTCACTGTATCCCTGTGATCATTAGTGATGATATTGAACTCCCGTTCGAGGATATCCTTGATTACTCTGAATTCTGTATATTTATACGAGCATCAGATGCTGTCAAGACAGGGTTTATACTGAATCTACTAAGGGGAATTGGACCAGAAGAGTGGACCAAAATGTGGAAAAGGTTAAAGGAAGTCGCACGTCACTTTGAGTATCAGTCCCCATCACAACCTGGAGATGCTGTTCAAATGATCTGGGGTGCAGTTGGTAGGAAAATGTCATCTGTCCATTTGAAATATCATAGGAGTGAAAGATTCTCTAGGCATCATGAATAAAGGGCATATAGTGGTCAAGAGGGCAGCAATCCCCTGAAGATTGTAGAGCTTATACACTTTTTGTTTTTTATTACATGGAGAAACCCCGTTCCTCGTTGCAGGTAGATCATAGATCTACCACGCAGGGGGTGAAATTCCAAGGTTAGGACCCTCTCCCAGGGCCTATGCACAATTTACTTGTCTAATGTATTGTTAAGGGAAAAAAATTGTAGTTATTATGGCCATTGACCGATATAATACGTAGCCATTACAGATTACCTGGCTTCACTACGCATCCTTGGGTGATATAATCCAAATAATGTGGACTCAAAATTTAGCAAATCATTGACCATGAACAGCTGTCTGTGCTAATCTGTTTTCTGTGAACATCATAATTGCATAGAGAATTTCCAATCACCAAGCTCAACTTTCTTGATCTCATCTCCTTGGAAATTTCTGATTCCTGCGATTGAACACTGATCTAAGTCGGCCAACTTAACATATGTTTGTTGGGCTGAGAGTGGCAGAAGGATGTTACAAGAGGATAAAGAACTCCATATGTACAATGATTTGATCTGGTCCCAAAGATTGTTGGAATTTGAAATAAACTTTCAGAAGGAAAAAACAAAAATGTAAACAGTATGGGAAGGTTTACAAGGAAAATGAGAAAAAAATAAAAAAATCAAGGAAAGATTGCGCATTTGAATATCCATGAATCCCTATATATATATATATATATGAAACAGAGTGGACTATGAGAAATCACTTCTGTTAATTGAATTGTATTTCGTAAGAGAAAAGCTGCTTCAGGCAGTTATTACTGAAACTAGCTGAAGAAGAATCTACCCTCATTATGCACAAACAAAAGAATAATTGATGTAAACACTCAAGTTATGCCAAAGAATTTCACTAGGACAAACAAGAGTTAAACTTGCCAATGCAATCTAGTATTTTTCTTTACATTGAGAAACACACATGGAACTTGGTGAACTTTGTGGGTGGAGGCAACAATCAGCACCGAGTCTCTTTCATTTGTTTCCTTGGATCTGACAGCAACGTGAGACATTGTAGCAATTTAAACGTTATCTTATAACATCCCTGTACCTATAAGAAACCCATAAAATAATTAAATTTAGAAAAGGTAGCCAACCCGGCAGAAAACCTGCAGTACTTCTATCATCTTGCTGAGAGACCAGTAAGCTTCTGTAGGTCTGTGTTTTGCTTGAAGGTAACTTCCTTGCGTTGTTGATTTTTGCTTGCTCTGTGGTAAATTACCAAAAAGATCAGCACCTATTGTGAATGGGATCAAACCCTCTTCGAACTCTTCTTTTGCTCGATTGGTTAGGGTCGAATGCCAATGGAGCAGGACCTGTTCTCTTTGTGTTGAGCATATTGTTGTCATCAACCTTCTCAGCTTGCAAGATCCTTGCAGTTGTAACTAGTACTTCATTCAGCCGGAGGGCATGGTTTCTGCTTGTCAAACCATATGCATTTTCTAGTTGAAGGCCAAAGAACCCGAGGCAGATAAGGAGGATGAGCAGGCTGTTGGTAAAGGAAACCATGGTTTCTGATGAGAGCACAGGATGCATTAACCACCTGTGAATGGCTTCTTCTCAATAACGCTCATCCTGTAGATTTAAGCTTGCTATCTCTACTGCATTGATTCAAAAGCATACAGCTCAAGGCCCAAAAAAGATCCAGAGAATGTTGGAATCGGCCAGCAATCATCAGCCAGCAATTTAAGCAAATTTCCAAGGCTGGGCTCTTTTAGAACAGTCTGACTAAAGAGATTGGAACACCATCCTTGAGAAGCTAAGAATCTTTACACTGATTCTGTTGTGTGTTTCTTTAATATTCTATATGCTTGACTGTACTCTTTAAGTGCTGGCTTTTCTATGTTGCTTGTGTAGGTTAGGTTTGGCTTCTTTTTGTTTTTAGCAGAAAAGAAAAGAACGAGCCATTTTAATTAAAAAGAGTGCATGAAGAAAAATAAAGTGGCACTCCATCATCCAAATCTCTTTTAGCAATTCACTCATTAAATATACACCTAATGTCCAGTGATATGTGTTGGATCATTTTTCAGATCACACAGTTTCACAATCGTCATCATGATATAAAACACAAAATAAATCAAGAAATACAACAATGTAAATAACATGATTAACAGACGACCGAAACAATAACAGGGAGCAAGCATGGCATTTTCCGCATCAGACCAAAATCCAGATGACAGCATAAGATTAAACAGATGCATAGAACATAAAGAAAACAACAGGAACATGTTTAGTTTATGTAATAGGCTAAGGCGTACGAAGGTACTCCCCTTAGAGAAGATTCGCCCCCACATACTGTGCAAATCAGGGTCCGGCGTCCTTCCCCCAGGATACAATAGCCACGACGAACCGAACAGTGCACTCCGGCGGGTCGTCCTTCGAAAACAGCCTCTTCGAACCAAAGTTGCAGAACAACCCTCTTCGGGATATCTCAGGAAAAGGAGAGAGAGAGAGTAACAGAGAGATGGGAAATCGCAGAGCTTCGGCTAGAAATCGCCTGTCTCAACCTCTCTGTAACCCCAGCCCTCACCACGCTTTTAGGCACGGCACGACACGGCACGGCGGACGGGCGCGCGCGTGTGTGGTGGTCATCCCACTCCCTTGTTCTCAGGAACAAGTGTATGAGTCCACTAATTGCTTATAAAGCTCTCAGAAAACTCAAGCAAAAGCAATATGGGACTATTCCACCTCATCAAGACCTCTATCTTTAAACACCCCATTCCTTTTTTGAATTTCTCTCCCTTCTTTCTTACACCTAACAATATGGTGATATTTTCTAATATAAAATTTTCTGGAAAAAATAAACTAAGAAAAGACGTTCGGTTTTTGGAAGTTTTTTTTCCTTATCTCTATCATATCTTACCAGCAATCTACTTGAAAATAGGAACTTGGGTACTTTGAACCTAACATGAAAGAAAGTACAATTTCTATTTGATTAAGAGAACGAAAGAGCAAAAAGGAAAAAAATAAGGCAAACATTGTTATCTCGCAATAGAAGAAAACCAATAAAACATTCTTAAATGTGGTGGACCAACCAAATTTCCTCCTTTTTTTAGTGAGGGTTATTTTGAAAAGGTTAGGGGAGACACCATCTTTATTTTATTAATATATATGTTTTTTTTTCTGGTAGGGTCCTTGACCGACTGTTGTGGTGGTGTTGAATGAGCCATCCACAGGCCATAACGGGGCATTGGGTCTTGATTGCTTCCTACTATTGCAAGGAACCCAGAGAGTGCTGTGCAGGGGAACCAAGGCACACGCTTTATACCAAATTTGATGTTCTTTCTTTAGAATTCTCTGCTTTGATCCTAGTAACTCTTGAATCAATGCACACAAAAAACAGCAATCCTTAGTTTCTTGTGCTGAATGCGTTCTCTTTATGCTTTTCTTTATTTGCTCATGTTTGTATTCACTTTCTTTTTTTCCTCTCTCTCTCTCTCTCTCTCTCTCACAGGTGTTTTTTCTCGGTCTAATTCTATCTCGTTCAAACAAAACCTCCTGCAAGCTTCTCCACATCACCATTCAAAATCCTCTTCACCCTTTTCTCGTTTATCTATACCTCCCCTTTGTTTCCTTTAATTCCTTCCTTTCCGTTCTTTAGTTTTTTTCTGTCACAAGGAATCATGAAAAGATCTTTTAAAGCATAAATCACTATCAAGATTTAGTATACCAATATGCTCTCTCTCTCTCTCTGACAATTCTTCATGAACTATTAAATCCCGTGGTCTTTGGAAGAGCATATAACTTTAAAATTCCTAGCATTACTTTACATAATAGAGATCCCACGCCACATCCCGTTGGTTAGGATTATGCTACAAGACATGCCTGTGACTGCTCAATATATTCATAGAGAGAGATTTGCTTAAGAAAAACAGAAAATGACCGTGTATGGCAAAAATGACATGTTTTCAAAAAAATGCCCTACAATTTACCAAATTCGTCAAATGAATAATTCTACAGGTTTTCAAATTTTTTCTGAACACTTTTACCCCTCGCAGGTGTGATTTTTCGATTTTCGTGGGTCACGACATTAAAAGTTGATGGACCTACGAAACTCGTCAACAAAATCGCATTTGAGGTTGTGATATTTCAAAAAAGATTAAGAAATTTCAAAACACTTGTGAAACTCGTAATGAGTATCGCAACAAACATTGCGAAAATCTTTTAAGTATTGTGAAAGTCCTTGCTTTGCCAAATTATGAAAGTGTATCACATGAAGTATTGTGAAATTCTATCCCACATAAATAACGCTTTGTTTCTCAACCCCTTTTTTTGAATTCAGATGCCCTTTTTTCGCAACCCTAGATTTCTTGTCATCCTCAACCGATGGTCCCCAATCCCTTTGGTGATCTTTCGACGACGACGTTCAGGCGAATATTTCAGCGGTTGGCAACTTTGCGAAAATCTCTCATATTTGGCAGTTCATCGGTAACGGTTCACTGGCAGTACCTCGCATTTTGGCCACTCTCTGGTGAATCTCCTGCAAATATTCCAGTAAAAATCATCGGCAATGACTTCATCGGCATCCCTCAACCGAGCTTTTTTTCGAATAAAGTTACTGACGGCTAGGTTTTTCGATGAATAGTTTTCCACTATTGTTTTCTTGGTAAAACCCTTTTTTTAATTGGTTGTACGTGTCAATTGCGTTCCTTGGTTGACTTGTTTTTTCATGTATATTATCCAATTTATTTCGGGGGGGTTTGGTGTGTAGAACATTGCATGTGAGTTTTCTTGATTTTTTTTTATTTTTGCATGTATATTATCTAGTTTACTATTGTTACTATAAAAATTAAGTTTTTTATTTCGAGATGACACCAAATAAGAAGAGAAAAAACACACAATTTACATGTGCCATGACAAAGAAGAAAATAAAAGGACATAATGATTTGGTTGAGTTTCAAGGATTTGACGGTTACGTGGTGTCTCATGAGACTTATCTTGACACGCATAATAGGCTTGCCACTCTGATAGAGAGGATCCTACTCCAGCAATAAAAATCTGGTTGTCAGGTCTTGTCCAACAAAAATACAGCATCAATGATCTGCAACATAGAAATCAACACTCATCCAAGCAATTGTATGCATTTCCAACAAATTAACTGCTAAATTTTTCACATTGGCCCACAAGTTCTACTGATTCTACAAAAAAAAAGTTGATGATATTGCAACAAGATATTTTTTGCTCATCCCATAAGCATCGAAGGAGGAGGAGGAGGACTCATTGGTGAAGAAATGTAACTCATTGGCTCACAGTAAGGTTGTTGCCAACCTCAATACCCGGCTTGAACAAGATAGAGGCGAGGTCACTTATAGTGGTAGTGGCGAAGTGGAGATAGAGACAGTTTTTCAAGTTGTCTCTGAATTGAAGGAGAGTAGTCACCCAGATGTGGAGAAAAGTGAGGCTAGGGTTAGGGCAATTGTGGAGGGTCCTCAGGCAGAAGATATGATTATGAACCTAGTAGAGGGTCCTCAGGCAATTATGGAGGGTCCTCAGGTAGAAGAGGAGAGCAATGATGGGCTACATAATGCACAGGAGGTTCCACTTCCCCCTCCTTCAGTGAGAGTGCATGCTTCGAGTAGGAGATCACAACAATAAATAATATCTAGTGTTAAGGGATAAGTACTTTTCTATATTTATTTTATATATAACTCACTTGATGTTAGATCATCCATTTAAAAAAAATGATTTTTGATATTACATCTATGTAAATTAAGAATATATCACCACAAGTTATAGTTGCTCAATACCACAATAAACACACACACACACACACACACACACACACACATATATATATATATATATATATATATATATATATATATATATATATATATATATATATATCATGCATGTTATGCATAGCCATGTATTTATTTATGTGTTTGTGTACTTGCATTTCAATCAGTGAAAATATTATAATTACTGAATATGTGCATGTGAGTGCAGCAGCCACATCAGCCTACACTACCCCGCATGCACTGATTCTTCTGGCACAAAGTATACTCATGGGTTCTAGCAGTGACAGAGTTTCATAAGGATTTGCTAGATCAGATGCATTTTAAAAAAATTCTTGGATATTACCCCATGGAACATCGGTTATAGTCTCATAGATTCTATTGTGTAGTTTTAGAGTCCATCTTCAAATACATTCATCTTTGAAGACATTGAGACGATAATAAAGTTGGAGGACATAGCATGAATAACTGGATTGAAGTGGCATGGAAAGCCAGTGAATGGACATCACTGAAGAGAATTCAAAGATTTAGTTGTGTCCTTATAGATGCGGATGATGAGGTATAGGACGGTGGTGCTGGGGTCAAGTTATCATGGTTGAGGAACTACTATAACCCCACATTAACAAAGAGTTCTGGTGGGAAGCTGATGTTGACTTTAGAAGAGAGGGGCAAAAAGAATCTGCAAAACAACATCAGAGCATTTTTGCTCTGTTTTTTTTATGCATTCTTATTCATCGACTCGGGTAGAAAGATGATCCATAGATTGTACTTGAAATTATTGCAACTATTGACTTCCATCGATGAATATGCACAAAGAGATGTCATTCTTGCACACATGTATGCAAGTTTATCTGAGTGCAAAAGTAGCAGCAAAAATATTGCAGGCATTTTGGTTTTGTTAGAGATATTCATTCTTTCATGTTTCTTATTTGATATCTCTTTGCATTTGTTATCTATAAATTGTTGATGTAGTATTAATTCTTATATTAATCCTTGCAGGTTTGGGTATGAGAGTACATATCCATTGGAAGGCCCTTGAGACATAACCATTTTCCTGAATTTTTATGTGTTGCAATGTACAGATAGACATATGTCAATGAATATATAAATAATCAAAGAGGGTTAGGTCTTAATATCAATAGGGCATCTTGTCTAGAACAATTGCATAACATCACTGAAGCACATGTAAGTATTCATTCTTTTGTTGAATGTGTTCATTCTTTTGTTAGAGGTATCCATGATGTTTGTTACATTTTAGGTAACATGGTGCCCCTATGTAGATGTAGTAGATGAGGACCATGAGGATGTGGTTGTGCACGTGAGAGACCGTGCAAGGAGTGACATTTGGTTATACAATATGAACAAAGTTGAGCGGCAACTAGCCAATTGAGTGGTCTAGCAGTTTGGCTTTGTTCAGCTAACAACTTATCGCCCTAGAGTAGTTAGTAAAATAATTCATGGTATAATGAAGGATAAGAAGAAGGATTATCCCACCTAGTTTGAATAAGGGGTTAGGTGACAATATCTACGGCATGAGGGAAGGTTTGGGCAATGGATGGTCTAAGCAAAAAGTTGTTTGACACTCCAGAGATGTCGGATTTGTCCAACAGGTAGGTCAGGTTCTTAGCAGGAAGCAATTTCTATCTTTGAGATCTGAAAAATGAGTAAAGGCTTAACTAAGGCTACGATCAAGGGTTAAAGAATATTTACATGCCTTCAGCTATGGAAACAAAGTCATACCCTCGAGGTGCCATAAGAGGTTGGGCTCTTTAAAAGGTATGATTGACCGGCCTATAGAGGCCTAGTCTTCACGTGAACTAAGGGATGAAGAGGAAGAGAGGGACCAACAGAACCACGATTAGAATCCTCATCATGGAGACCTCTGAAGAGGACAAGAGAGATATCAAGAGAGAGGAACGTCCTACAGTGAGAGAGAGATGCACAGGGAGAAGGACGTTTAAGAAGAGACAAAGAGAGAAAAATAATCAACTTCAATTCATGATAACACAATAGGCGACCCCAAACCTCTATTTATAGTGCTTGGCCTGGGTTTGGGCCTAGCTCTAATCTAAAAGTTGCAATGTAATACCCATGATTTTTCGAGGAATTTTATAAATTTTTGCAATTTCTTTTATATGCGATAAATTGAAAATGATAATACGTACCAAGTGTTATACCATAGGTTGTATAACACTTAGAAAAAAAAATGATGATTATAGAAAATACACTCACACGCCCTAGTGGAAATTCCCATTTCAAAATTCATTTATGAAGAATTCGAAGTTGGTTAGAAAAAAATATATAATTAATATAGCTGAAGTTTTGGCTTAGAAGCATTCACATACATTTGAAAGTAATTTAAATTTTATTTAGAGTCATTTCACTTAAACCTAAATTCTAGTTTTGAAAGAATTGAAATCCAAATTACAAAATTTAACTAATTAGAAAACAATTAAGTAGAATGGAAAATGTGGCTCAACTAAATTTAATAAAATTACAGGAGTCCATAGGTGGGCTATCTCATCCTATGTGGCACTCCTTTTTAACTTTAAAAAGATAAAATAAACTTAAAACTTTAAAATCATAAGGTTTTAAAAACTTGAAAATCATAAGGTTTTAAAAACTTACCAAAAATCAAAAAGAAGGAACCAAAGTCAAAACTTGCCTTTTTAATTAGGGAAGCCTCCCAAGAGGGGAGGGCGTCCCATCCTAGAGGTTTCTAGGATGGGAAGGCTGGAACAAGAAGAATAATAGAATGTGGTTTGGGAAAAGAAAAGAAAGAAAAAAAATAAAATAAAATCTAATTTGGACTAGTCAAACTTGTTCGCCATGCAAGCAAGTTTGAAAACATGAAAAATGGAAAGGTTGAAACTCCATGGGGGTCGACCAACCTATTCCCTACTCATTAACATAGTGTACCCTATGTACTATAAAATATATGTGTGTGATTTATATAACTTAAGCTAAGTAGTATACAAAAAAAAAAGAAATTAAAAGAGAGAAAAAGGAAAAGTACAAGGGTTAGAAGAATAGAAAGAAAAATCGGCCGCTACCCACAACCCCATGATCTATGCCACGGTACATCTCAGTGGCTTGGAAGGTACAGAAAAAATAGGACAAATGGCTAATCGAGTACGAGCAGTTTGGGCCCGATAAGCGTTTCAGGTATAATTTCGGTCTAGAACTGAAAAACTCTTGATTGGGGGTTATAGGATACCTAGGAACGTGTGTGAGAGTCTAGGATATGTTCTAAACACATGAAAAGGTTGTTAACGGATAGAGTTATCGGTTTAGGAAAATTTAGCATTTCGAGCACCCGACATGATGGGGTTTTGGGTTTCGGGTTATAGAAAAGCAATGAAAGTTAATATAAGGCTAAAGAGGATTGTGGAGGTACCTTGGAGGTATGTAACATCCTGATATGGAATTTTTCATGCTATAAAACATTGATACACAATCTGCAATACGAAGATGCCACGTGTCTGGCTTCTCTTCTTCATGTCTGAGACTCTAAACAATTAGTTTTTTCTTAATTAAAAGTCACCTCAGCTACTATGTCATCACCCAGGGACCCACACACTGTTGGTCGACTTTCCTGAGATTCTGGAGGTGGCGCTTGGATCCTGGACACTGGATTTTGATCTTCTAAATTTTGGGCCATAATACATGGAGCGATTCAAGCCCATAGCCTTGGTGAATAACCATGTGAAGCTCAAGAACCTGAAGCAAAGGGGTAGCTTGGAAGAATACCAGGCTGAGTTCGAGATCCTCAGCACTCTTCTGCCACTGGCGGATGACGAAACCTTGTAAGGGTCTTACATCGATAGACTACAAAAGAATCTTCATATCGAGGTTCTAGTTGCAATTGTTCGAACTCTTGAGAAGGCCTTTAAAGTAGCAAAGCTCTAGGAGGAAAAGCAAAAAAGGCTCTAGGCTTTTTTAAAGCCAAACAATCCTATTAATGAGTGTGGCAGGACATCGCTTGACCAACCGAAGGCGGCATCAGCCAAATGGCTGACATCAACCCCCAAGGTTGAAATGATTACATGCACCCAACGTGAATAGTAGATCAAGAAGGGATTGTGTTTCAACTGCAACGAGAAGTGGTTTAATCGCCATACTTGTAAGCACTACCTCATCTTTCAAATAGTAAAATATAATTCTGAAGATAATCGGCCTAACTCGCCTGATGAACAAGATGACACTGAAAGAGAGTCATCTATGGTATCTCTTTTCACGCTCTCTCGAGTGTCATCACACCCAGTTCGATGTGTTATTGGTCACATAAGCATGTGACAGGTGAATGTGCTCATTGAAAACGATAGTACCCACAATTTTATACGAGACCTTGTATTTTGGGAGATCATATAAAAGTTCAAGGAGCATCTGGTTTTTTATATGATGGCCAGCAATAAGTCACATCTTAAGTGTGTGAAGGTCTATCCAAACATGAACTTACTACTCCAAGGAGCTAAGTTCATGACTCAAGAAGGTAGCATAGGATTTCAAGGCCATAAAGATAGATCTCAGATCATCCTTCATGCCATCAAACCTCCTTCAATGAAAGAAATTCAGCATAAGGCTGCCTTGAAGCTGTTGAAAAGTACCAAGATAATTTTGGATACACAGGTAGGGGGGGCTTTGCCAATAAAAAAAAATCTACCTCAACAAAGTGGAAGCAGATCAGGTCATGCTGAACATGAGCATTTTTGCTCATGCCGACATCGTGGCCGTCTCTTTGCATTTTGGATGAATGCCACAGTTTTGTTGACTTTTGAGCCAAATAGGACGGCCACCATGTCAGCATGAGCAAAAACGCTCATGTTCAGCATGACGTGATCTGCTTTCCAACAAAGTTGCCTATTCACTCATGTTTTCCAATCTTTCAGTTTATACTAACAAAAAATATGGATTTTATGATCCATCAGGCTTAATTCAAATGCTGCATTTGAAGAAACACAAATACACCCTATTAATAGAGAATTTGCAGAAACAGAAGCAAGTTGATCGTATTCAACTTTAATACAGAAATCCATTACCGACCACTATGTCAGCAAGTTGATAGTATGTCATTTTAATACAAATATCAATTATTAATCACTATGTAAAAGCACCACACCAATATAGCACCAAGATGTAATTAAGACAAAAAAAAAACAGATGCAACTAAAATTGTACTCCGGACAAGGGCTATCCTTGTTTTAAAAGGTAAACGGCTCATGAGAAGTGGGAAAACAGAAGCCAGCGAAAACAAGACCATAAACATGCATAGCCTCAAAACATAACAAAACTTGCTTATGAAACTTCCTACAGGGGGAGAAAGCAAAATAGCAAAGCGGAGATTAATCACCACCGCCTGCCTTCCTGGTAAAGGAACAGTAACTTATTTTAGGTAACGACCTCTTCCACGACCAAAATTTCCCCTCCCACGCAGACCACCACCTTGGCGCTGACCCCCAGACTTCTTAACTGCTAATTTCTTGTCAACATCTGCATTTGCAGGAGCTTTCATATTTTCTGGCAAGGGAAGTATCTTATCAATAGATTTCCGGTAGCTAAAGTCATCAAAAGAACCATCTGTCCTCATGACAAAAAAACAGCGACTTTTCCACACTGGATGGAACCGAACCTGAAATGATCGTACACCACTGCCAATTTTTTTCTCAGCCTCCAAGCTGCCCTTCTTGAGCAAATCCAGGAATACCATGTGTTCATACTGCACAGCAAGTAGTTCCACGTAAAACAAACTGCAAAAAAGGTAACTGTGGCAGGAGGAAATTTGTGACAATCAACAAAAAATGACAGCAACAGGCAATCTGACAGCTTCATGCAATTTAAATGAACTCACTGTACACCGAGAAGGGCAAACAAGAGACAAATAGAGCCATCATAAAAAAGTCACGACCTCTTTTTCCCTAAGAGTTAGCAGATTTTACAGCTATAAAAAGGAGTGCTTTTATTGAAGCTGCAAAGAATTGTGGTCAGCAGCAATCAATAGAAAGACAACCAACATATGAAGGAACTAACATAATCGCCAGAAGCCTTAAAGGTTTTGATATATTTGATGGAAAAGGTTTGATAATGGTTGAAATAGTTAAAGAGTAAAATTTTACCTTGGAAATAGACGAAAATATGCATGAGAAAATTAACCCTATGTAGATGGGCAACAATTTTTTGCTGTAAATATTTTATTATACAATACGAGATAGTGTATCATAATATCAGGCCTTGAACAAGCACGACACAAGACCCTGTATTGGAAGACCAAATATTAGGCAATATCACCCCCTCTCGCTCTCTTGTTGGGTCGGCAGGGGAGGGGATGAGGCCCCCCTGCTCCCTCTGTTTTCGACAGGGGAGGGGCCGAGCCCCCCCCCCCCCCTCTCGCTCTCTTGTTGGGTCGGCAGGGGAGGGGCTGAGCCCCCCTTGCTCCCTCTGTTTTCGGCAGAGGAGGGGGTCGAGCCCCCGTCCCTGCTCACTCTTATTTCAGGGGAGGGGTTGAGTCCCTCCCTGTTTTTGGCAGGGGAGAGGCAGATCCTCTCTCCTTGCTCCTGATTTTATTATATATATATATATATATTATATATTATATATATTTTTATATCAAGATAATGTCTGTATAATTGATTTGAAATTTTGAATGTATTTTTTTTGTATTTTCAGGATAAAATGACGAATAAAGGGAAATGACTTATGTCATCCTCATCCCAACATGTGAATAGTTGTAGTGGGATTGATGATGTGGGGTCACTATGAGTACATGTAGATAAACTTGCAAAAACTGGAGAAGGAGGTGGTGAAAATAAGAGATTTTGATGCAAGTTCTGCGAAAGAGATTTTGTTGGGTCATACACAAGAGTGAAGGCTCATTTGTTGAAGATACCAGGATGTGGCATTTCAGGATGCAGAAAAGTTGATGAGGCAATGCGAAGACAATACAAGAAAATACAAAAAAAATATGAGAAGAGAAAGACAATGGTTGATTCTTGTGCAGTTAGTATGCCATTTGCAAACCACCAAGAAGATGCTGAAAAAAAAAAGTCAATGTAGGAGGTAGAGGAACGATACAAGCAACATTCAATACATATGGAAGAGAAGAATTAGATAGAAAAGTTGGAAGGTGTTTTTATTCTAGTTCACTTCCATTTAATGCGGCTAAAAATCGTTATTAGAAGGATTTAGTAACATCCTTGGCAAATTGTAATTTGAGTAGCTATGTGCCTCCAAGTTCAGAAAAAATACGAACTACACTTCTTGCAGATGAGAGGGCAAATGTGGAGAAGTTGCTGGAGATTAAAAAATATTCATGGGAGCAAAATGGAGTTTCAGATATTCAAAGGCGTCCACTGACCAATTTCATTGATTGTTCGCTTAGTGGCTCAATATTCTTGAAAGCAGTTGATGTATTTGGGAAATATAAAAATGCAGAGGATTTGAAGGGGTTGTTTATAGAAGTCATAAAATAAGTGGGTGATCAGAAAGTGATACAAATCATTACAGACAACGCTCCAGTTTGCAAAAGTGCAGTGTTGAGTTTGAAGAGTGAGTACTCTCATATTTTTTGGACTCTCTGTGTAGCACAGCTTAAATCTGACCCTAAAGAGCATCTACAACCCAAACAACAACAACAACAACAACTACGCCTTCAGCCCGAAACAATTGGGGTCGACGATATGAACCAAAAAAGAAAATCATTCTGGGTTTTCCACATGAATCCTTCTCCTCCAATCATTTCTATCCAATGCCATGTCTTCGGTGAGGTTCAAAGCATTCATATCCTTTCCTATCATCTCCATCCAAGTCTTCCTAGGCATACCCCGACCTCTTTTAACTAATATATTTTCCCATTTTTCAATCATTCTAACTGGAGCATCATTAGGCCTTCGCCGAATATGTTCAAACCACCGCAAACGATTCTCTCTCATCTTATTTTCAATGGGTGCAATGCCGACCCTTCTTACGTATCTCCTCGTTCCGAATCTTATCTTTTATTGTATTTCCACACATCCATCTTAGCATACGCATCTCAGCTACACTCATTTTTTGAATATGATGTCTCTTGGCAGCCCAACATTCTGCAACCCAAAGAAGAAGAAAATTCACAAGCATATGCTTTATGTTCATGGATTAAAGATTTAGAAAAAAATGTCAAAAGCATTAGGAATCTTGTTGTTAACCACCATCGTGCTAATGCTATATTTAATAGGTATTCTGACCTGAAATTGTTGAAGGTCGCTGAACCACGTTTTGCGTCCATCATTGTGATGGTGAAGAGAATTAAAAGAGTGAAGAATGCTTTTATTAACATGGTGACTGATGAAAATTAGATATTCTATCGTGCTGACGATGATATCAAGGCTCAAAAAATTAAAAAATTCATTATTGATGATGAGTTTTGGAACAAAGTGGTATACTTCCTTCAATTTACGCAACCCATTTGGGAAATGTTAAGAGAAGTTGATAAGGATGAGCCCATGCTTCACAGAGTTTATGAAATGTGGGATAATATGATTGAAAAAATACAAGCTATAGTTTCCAAGCATGAAGAAAAAAAATCCTGCATTGGATGATTCCGAATTTTTTAATCATATTCATTCAATTTTAGTCAGAAGATGGGATAAGAGCAACACTCATTTGCATTGCATGGCACATTCTCTTAATCCAAAATATTATGCAAATAAGTGGTGGGTTGGTGGTATTGGTTGTATCCCTCCAAATTTAGACCCAGAGCTATTAAGACATAGAAATATGTGTATATGACAAGACTTTTTTCAAAAGCACATCTTCTACATCAATTACACAAGAGTTTGAAAAAATTTCATCTTCAAGATTATATGGACCAGCATTATTCGCGAGAGAAGAGGATAATATAGATCCTATCACATGGTGGTCAACATTTGGATCAGAAACACCTCTTCTCCAACGTCTTGCATTAAGATTGCTATTGCAGCCTGCTAAGTTCATCTTGTGGTGAAAGAAATTATAGCACATATTCTCAAATCCACAACATGAAGAGAAACAAACTCACCATCAAGCATGCAGATGATTTAGTATATGTTCATTCAAATCTTCGATTACTTTCACGAACCAATGATGAATACAGGTATTAATTTGCTCTCTTAGTTATTTGATTATTTCTTAGTTTTTCATTTAAATATACTTGTATTGTATTTAACATTTTCAATTTGGGTTTATAACGCAGACAAATAACATCCAAATTTTAAGATATAAACCCAGAAGAATGTGACTTCGAGGGAGAGCATGATTTCAACATAATAAACATGGATTTAGCTAAGCCCAGTATTCCTTCTAATGATGCATTTGATGATGAAGAAGAAAATTATTAAGATCCATTACTTCATCAGGATATACTTTGGTATGTAATTTAGTTCTTTTCTGCTTTACTTATTTGATTGATATTTAGGTTGATTTATGTAATTGCTTTACTTATTTGATTGATATTTAGGTTGATATATTGCATGCATGATGAATGATATTATGACAATGTTAACTGTTAAAACTTCAAAATTATATATATATTACATTTTTGCCCTGCCGCACCCCCGCACCCAAGGTTTTTGAAAGTGTCGCACCCCCGCCCCCGCACCCGCACCCATGTGACATAGTACCTAAGTGTTTCTTTTATGGGAAATGAATGGCATTTAGTGCAGCAAATTCATTTTAGTTTTGACTTATAGCTAATACCCTTTCCAGCATAGAAACTAGTTACAAAAATGCTCCCTTATCACGCATTGAGGGGAAAAAATTGAAAACAAGTTATTGTAGAAATAAGGTAGTAGCATAGTGAGTTCAAAAGAGTTATGGCAGATGGATGGACAGATAACATATATCTACAATTGATAAACCATTTAGTCTCTTGTCCTAAAGAATGGATGTTTTTGAAGTCTAATTATTATGTCAAATAGATCAAAGATAGTAGACAAGTTGACTGTGACACTGTCAGAGATAACAGAAGAAGTCGGGCCTTCTAATGGTGTGCAGTTCATTTCGGATAATGCATCTGATTTCAAAGCTGTTGGAAAAATGGTTCAAGAAAGTGTTTTGTTTGGTGTCAATGTGTCGTAACTATTTGAATTTCATTCTTTGAAGACATTGGAGAAATGGATGGAATTTTTATGTCATTGAGACGAGCAAAAAGATCATAAATCCATACAATATTCCTGGGTACTGAACGTGATCATCTTGAGACAAATGTCTCTTGATAACATCTTTTTGAGCCAAACATACAGTGCTAGTGGGTGTGAGAGAAATTGGAGTCATTTTTAGTGCATCCACACCAAAAAAAGGACATCAGTTAGAGCACTCACACTTAACGATGCAGTACATGGGACTTAGCCAAAGGTTACATTTTACTACCTCAAGCACTCAATTATACATTTTTGAATTTTTATATCAGTATATATAATATTAGAATACATATATTATTGGCACTTTGCAGACATAAAAGAATCAAGAGACATAGGAACTATTATTAAATTTAATAAAGTTGATAATATAATAGTAATAGGTGATTGGGTGCAGAAGAGTCAGGTGTCTTAAATGACAATGTTGATTGGAAGCAACTGAAGGCCGATCTGCAAGCTACACTTGAAGAGGAGGAGAATAATTATGTACAGTGACCTAAGTTAGAAAGGAGAAAGGAAGGAATGACCCAGAAGAAGCTCCTTCGTTATGATTCATGAAACTAGGCAGGATAATTTTTCCTTTTTCTTTTGTTATTTAATTAATTAATCGTTGGATTGTTTGGTGATATCTTCAAAGTTCAGACTTCAGACTTGTTGTTGTTTTTTTTTTTACGGAAAGTAAAATAAGATTTTCCATTAAAGTAGAGATCCTTATATAGCACATTGTGGTTGACAAGACATAGCCCTACGACCCAACCAAAGGGAGGTCACAACCTGACCACCTTGAGAAGGAACTGAAATGAACATATGTAAGAATAAGTTTGCTTACAGGGACAATATTATAGTAAGACTCCTTGACGTTTGATTGTTTCACTCCTTCCAAACCACCCACCAAGTAGTCAGTAACTAACAACACCATATATATTTCTGGCGCCTATGTTTCTAAATTGACTCAATCTTATAAGGAGATCTCTTCAGCATGAGAACTCTTTTACCTCCAGCCTAAGATTCCGCCACACCATGCATTAAGCCTTATAAGAAATATAACCAAAACAAGTTTGATGTGGTTTCCTCCCCTTTAAAGCATAATATACATCTGTCTCCATGAAACCCTTTCCTAAATAGGTTAGTTTTGTGTGGATTTTGTCAATTGTCACTAAACAAGCAAACACCCTCACCATGAAGTTGGACCAAGCCCCAAATAAATTGAGGCAGCATGTGACACACTGTCCAAGCTGTGCACAGAAAGAAACTAAAGAAAATATAGTAATTGTACCACAAATACTATTATAGTGACTACATAATCGGCCCACCCATATGGCCGCAACTTATAAAATCAAATGGTAAATAAAGGTATATATCAAATACATTTATCAAGATTGAAAGTAAAAGTAATTGGAATTATAAACATATCGAACCCAGACCCAAATCAGGATACGTTGGATTGGGTGTAATTCTTAGACCAGATTAAAAAACATGTATATCAAAGACTCAACCAATACATACCCGAACACCTATATGAGTCCACAATTTCCAGCTGCAACCGGACCCAGACCCAAACCTGAATTAAATTGAGCCGGGTTTTGGTCTTTTATGCCTGATTTGGAATTGGGTCTGATAAGACCTGACCCAAACCCGACCCGATTACACTCCTAAATTGCTAATAACTAAAGGCCTTGATAGTTATGCACAGGAATAACCAAGCCCATGCATAAACGTTTTTCTTTTTATAGTCAATGAGAGAGAGAGTCATGACCAAATAGGAATTACGCAAAGAGAGAGAGAGAGAGTCCTCATTTTATGCCTATTGAGGAAGAGAGACATTTTGGAGAGTGTGAAAGAAAGAAAGTTTCGTCATGTTATGGTAATTAAAAAAAGGGAGAGACGGAAGTGGAGAGAGAGAGAGAGAGAAAAACAGTAATTAATTTTTTAAAAAATTACAATGTGCATGTAAGTAAGACTTCCTTTTTTATGAAAACTTCATGCAAATTCCCTTAGAAATTTATAACTACATTCTCAATTCACATGACAAGAATGTCAATTATAACAAAGTTATAAAAAAACCAATTTTTTGCACCTGATACTGTTTCTTCTGCTTTTATAATATTTAGGATTGAATTGTTCAGGAGGCAGCTTGTTGATGACTTCTTGAAGAAAATATAGTAATTACATTGTTTTATTTTGTTGTTGTTACTTAACATTGATGTTCTAGTACTTTTGGTGCTTACATTGTTTAGGGTGCAGCCGCGCAGCTTGTTGATGACTTCTTATAACCACTACATTTATTAGATTATTTTATTTTGTTGTAACTTGCAACTTAACATTGATGTTCTAGTTGTTTTGGTGATTGTATACACTTTCCTCATTCTCTGAGATTTTTTTCTAATTTTTTAATTTGTACATTTTTTTGTAAAATTTTCTATTCTTTTCAAATTTGTAATTAATTTTGTAGATATCTTATGATACAATAGAATACAGTATGATCTATGTAACACAGAATCTTCTGAAAGGCCAATGCACTTGCATCGCACCTGCATCCATGTGGGTGCCACACTTGGACATTGCTTCTGCAGTGTCAGCTGCAGTCAACTGCACTGAGGTCCATTTATGTCCAAACTGGACTCAGTTAACCCTAACCAAGTCTAGTTTTATCTATAGTATATGCATAGATACGTATATATATATATATATATATATATATATATATATATATATATATATATATATATATATATATATATATATATATATATATATATATATATATGAGTAATGGGTTCCTTAGGCCCCCTTTTTCGTTAGGTCTCGTTTGGGCCCCTTCAAAAATCATAGTTTTAAGTATTTTTCTCACGTCTAACACCATAGATGTGATCTATCCGTTTTTTTTAGTGGGAACCTATGTCACATGAACTCCGCTAGGGGGTCGACGCACCCACGTCGACACGCCCCGACACAGGTGCGAACACGGGTGCAGATTCGGACACGGTCAACCAAGTGTCAAACTCGGTCAACACACCGAGGCCGAGTCCATCCACATTTTGGACTCAGTCAACTTTGACTGAGTCTATTTTTGTCCGTTTTTTAAGGCAAAAAACTAAAAAAATCGATTTTTTATATTTTTTAAAATATATATATATACATAGACTGTGTGCAGAGTCACAGGGCTAGTGCTATCTTATTACTTTGATCATTCTCAGTGCTATCTTATTAATTTATTGTTATATATATATATAATTATATATATATATATATTTAAAAAAAAATTTATATATATATATATAACCGAGTCTCCGCGTCCAAAAATTTTGAAATTGCGCCGCACCCGTACCCTCACCCGCACCCATGTGACATAGGTGGTAACCAGCTTTTGGATCGCCGGAACCTGACCTGTATACAAATTTTTTTGGTGATCCAAAATCAATGGCTATGAAGGTACCAAGTTTTCTAGGCTCATAAAAATATGTTTTTTCATCAAGAAAACATGATCCAAGAGTCAATTCCCACTAAATCAAGCATGCTAAACACATCTAATGGTTCAGATCCATCATAAAACACTTAAAACCTATGGAGAAATATGTTCAGCTCTCTCTCTCTCTCTCTCTCTCTCTCTCTCTCTCTCTCTCTATATATATATATATATATATATATATATATATATATATATATAGGGTAAAGATTGACTATTAATGAAGGTATAGAACTAATGAGCCAGAAATCATAGGCGCAAGTTGTATTGACTCAATCTAACCACATAGATGTGTTCAACACATGCTTTGTTTGCTAAGGATAAAGCTTTAGATCGTGCTTGAAACACACAAGCTTCGAAAATATTAATAGGAACATTAAGATAAATAAAAAATAGCATTAACACAGCAAATTAAACCAAATAAATCCAGATCCGGAGAAAAGAAAAAAAGGAATTACCGTATTGATATTCACGTTTGGAGGCCAAAAATGAAGGAACTTGTAGAAGTAGTCGAACATTTCCAATGAAGTATCAAATGTCTTGGGCCCGAGCTTAACTGGACTAGTTTGCGCTGCCTTCCCATCCTCTTTCATAATTTCTTCCTTCTGATTTTCCACTTCATCTTCTTGTGCTCCTTCCTCTTCTTCTTCTCCGTCTCCTTCTCCTCCTTTCTCTTCCTTTACTCCCTCCACGTCATCTTGTCCTCCTTCCTCTTTTCTTTCTACTTCTCTTTCTCCTTCTCCATCTTCTTTTGCCTCTTTCCCGGCTCCTTGTCCTCCATCCATTTCTTTTGCTTCTTGTCCTCCTTGCACTTCTCCTTGTCCTCCTGCTTCTCCTTCTTCTCCTCCTTCCGTCATATTCTTGAGCCCCTCCTCCTCCACCGAGTCCTCAGCCCTAGCTCTCTTCAAGCCCCCGTTGGCAGAGGCATCCTCCTCCTCCTCCCTCGCTCTCTTCGACGTCTCGAGCGACTCGGAATCGGTAAGGTGAGGGTCTTGAGGGAGATCGGGGGCCTCGATCTCCATATCGCGCGACGGAGACTCCAGAGACGGCTGGGCGTCCTCCTCGCGACTCGGCGATACAGAGGCCAATCAATTCGGGTAGCCCTCGCTTTCGGCAGCCATGATTGATCGGGAGAGAAAGAGAGAGAGAGACGCTAAACCCTGAACGGTTTCCCTCCTAAAAGTCTAAAACCATCCCTCCATGGTGCTTATAGCGTGCGCAGAGAGGGTGCATTCGTAATTTCTGACATTTTCATGGAAATTTTCAAAAGTTCTCCAGAAATTTATAAGATACAAAATTCACAAAGATTAGTAAGAATTTGATAAAAATTCATTAATTTTTTCATAAATTCTAGAGAAACTCGAGCGTGACTTTTTGCTGAAGCCTCTGACTCTCGCCAAGACTTTGATCGAGACTCGTAAAAAACCGCAAAAAATTAGGAATTCAAGAAAGTTTTAAGGTTCGAAAATTCAAAAGCTTCTAAAATTATACCAAACTCAATAGAAATTCATACAAAATGACAAAATTCTTGAAAGTCATAGAAAAGTGATTTTTTTTTAAAAAACATGGCAGTGTTTGAAAAACCTTTAAAGTTTTGGGAAATTCATATAAAACTATAGGCATTCATCTATAATTTACAAATTCTGCGAAATTATATAGAAAAATCAGAAAAAAATATGGACGACTTAGGAGAATTTTTGGAAAATTCACAAAAAAAAAATAGATCTTTAAAACATTTGGAAAAATATAAAAGAAATTCTGAAATTTTTTTATAAAAGTATGAACATTTTAGTAAAATTTTGGAAAATTCATATACAATCCAAACGACCTTTAAAATTTTCAAAAATTCAGAAAAAATTTCTTAAACATCTTAGAAATTTAAAGAAAATGTTAGAAAATTAAAATTTTAAAATTCATAAAAGTTGAAAATTTTCAAAAACTATTTTATATGTTTATAGAAATTTCAAATTTGTCAAAAAATAGAAAATTATGAAATACTAAGATTTCTAAGGGAGAATTATCTGAGCATGTTTTTCTCATTAAATGAATGAGGACTGCAACAAAGCAATTGAGGTCCAATTTCACAAAAATTTAGATATAAGATAGTGGGAAAACATTTTTATGAACTTTCTAAACTTTTAATCTTTAGAAAAAATATTTCTTTGTACATTTTTTATTTTCATGATTTTTTAGAATTTCATTCAAAATTCAAATTTTTTTAACTTTGATGATTTTTCAAAAATTTTGAAATTTTCTATAAAGGTTTTCTAAATTATCTATGAGTTTTCCAAATATGTCCATGAATTTTTAGAATTCCTTAAAGTGTTGTAAACTTTTTTAAATTTTCCAAAAGTTATAGAGATTTTTCAAATTTTTTGTTAATTCTCAAGAAAAAACATGAACTGGGTGGATTTTCCTGAAGTTAAAGACAAAAGGGTCACCCTCATTTCCTTATATGAGTTTTTGGCCAACAGGGCTTGCAACTCCTGAATGTCTCTAGGTTTTTTTGGGGTATTCCTAGGAGGATTTTGTGTCATAGACTCGGGTTAAATAGGCAAGTCAGGGTTCCATGAACCCTATCTTGGCTCAAATGTGGATAGGTTCCCCTGATGATCCGTAGAATCCCTCTATTGAACCATGTTTTAGGATCTATTAACACACAAGAGTATACACCAATCACATAGAACACGAAACAAGATTTTGAAAAACCAGCTTCTTAGGTCTCCTCCTTCGCAGACCTAAGAGGTCACTTCAAATGAGATTTAATAGGAAGGGTTTCTTCTTATTGGACCTTTCACTATATACCTGAGCTGTAGCTCTTGGTACGTGCAAGTGGGCACCTGATTTTCTTAGTCTACCACTGATATGACTAAGTTAATGGCTTCTTATACTAATGGGAGGATTTGAAGATCCAAAATATGGGATTTTAAAAAACCAAGCATAAAACAATAATTTTACAATCAAAGTCATAAGAAAATGAGGATAAAAATGGAGACAAAAGGCCAAGCAAACAAGGTTTTCATATTGACCCTCCGAAATTTCTGAAGTTGGTGGTTCAGAAGAAGACCTGGAAGGTAGGTTCAAATTTTTGACAAACGGGTATTGAAATTTGAGCTTAATGGACTCAAGAGAATCTAACCTAAGATTCTAGGATCGTGGTACATGTGTCAGGAGAGCAAAAACCTACTAGACACGATGGAGAAGAGGTCTAAGGTTTCTAATGGTTGCAGTTAGGGTAAAACAATGAAAACTGGGTTAAACAACTAAATCAGGTAGATGCGGTTTAGACTCAATAGGTGTTTCAGGTGTAGTTTCAATCCAAAAATGAAAGGACCTGATCCAAAATTTCTAGGGTCACCTAGGAACATGTGTAAAGGTATGAGATATGTTCTAAATATAAGTAAAGGCTGCAGACAGTTAGGAGTTATTGGTTTAAGGAATTTAGGTATTTTGGGTATCTGGCAGGATGCAATTTTAAGTTTCAAGGTCTAAAAAATTAACAAAAGTTATTTTAAGGCTAAGTAAGGGCAATAGAGGTACCTTGGCGGTATATAGCAGACTGAGATGATGTTTTTCACATTCTAAAACTTAGACACATGACCTGCAACGTGAAGACGCCACTCGGCTCACTGGGATAGCAAAAATGCATGGTCTGGGATGTTGGGGGAGTTCAGGCTCCTGAAGGGGCTGGACGTCCAACACTACGATGACTGGTCTATTGAGAACCAGAGAGATCATGAAACACCTCAAAATTTTAACTAAAAAACGTAGTCATTTTTTAATGTATAATTTAATACGAGGTTTTATCTATGGCATTGTCTTAACCAAACTAAACTCTAAGGAGTCAACTTGTGCACAAGTGCTAGCATTTATTAGCTTCTTAGAACCAAGTTCGAGAAAAAATAACCAAGAATAAATTCATATATGACATTTCTCTATTGAACAAAGCTCTACGGAGTCATCTTGTGTGCAAGCACTAGCGTTTAATAGCTTCATAAAATTTAGTTCAAGAAAGAGACTACCCAAATCAAAACATTTTATCAAGAAAGCAGAATATAGCAGAATATTCTTTTTTGGCATTTGGTTACAAATCTTGGGCATGTCAGTGATAATTGAATACATGTAAGACTGGATTCAAATCCCTTGGACTTGAGTACACATCCAATTTTGTAATTCGGATCTAATTAACGAATCCAAATATACTAAATATCATATGGTCTACAACCCATAATTCAAACCATTCAACTTAAGCAAACATATTATCTAACTTCCAATTTAAAATGTAATAGTTCTACTACATCATTTAAAATTAAACAATTTTAAAGATAGTAAGACTCATAGTCAAAGTTCCCGAGATCCTAAAGAAAGTGTGGTTTTTGGCACCCCATTGCATCCTGCCAATACTTGTAACGTATCTACTCATCACCTAAATGTTGATATGTAAGGGGTCAGATTCAGCGAGTCTTGTAGGTACAATAACATTGCAAATTGCATAAAACTAAACACACATGAACCCTTATTCATTCAGGATATATGCATTTAATCATGATAAGCATATTGCATCTAAATGCTTAATAACACATAACCATGATATACAGTTATACATTTCATACTTTCAACATCTCAATTCCAAACATAAGCATGATATAATAGTTTTAACCAAAAGTATTTTATAATCTCATAAATGGCTTTCACAACAATTTTATATTATCATTTAATATCATGCAACATTATAAAAATATCCAATATAGAGTGCTTGCATAATTAGGGCATATTTTCAATACATGTTTGACATAAAGTAAATGTGATCAATTATAAGGCCTTTGTTTGTCTAGCTTACTCTCCTGTGGGCACTTGCAGGCCACTGTCGTTGTGTCAGATGAGACCACTCAAGCGTTTATTATGCTATATAACCCGAGTTACTACCTGAAACAGATCTAATGGGGGAAATCTGTGATCGAGAGAGATTTTTCTAGAGGCCACTAAAAATTAGAATGCATCACAAACTTTTGTAGAAGACATGGATCTACCACTTATAACACATAGCTAGTCTGGCCTCCTATACCTCTAAGGACTGGAGTCTAGGTGAGATGCCTTGTTCTCACAAAGATTTTAATAACGAGGTCATACAAGAGGTTGTATCACCTACCTTCTCTAAGGTAAGCCTAAAATGAATGGGTTATTGGGCCTTTATTAAAAGGTTCAATAAAATTCATTAAGTGTACCTCATATCATCAGACATTTCAAGACTCAATAGCCCAAGTACCCTTTCAGGATAACTTTTCTCATTGTTATTCATGACATGAGCATCTTACTATCCATGCAAGGTAGTTTCATATCTTATTAGGCTCAACTTAATTCCAATCGATTCATCATTCTCTGGCACCTTTAGCCCAATTGAACATCTTACCTGTGAAGGCGATAACCATCAATTCATATGTGTATGTATCTTTCATAATTTGATGCACTTTCAACACCCTATGGGTTTTCATCAAACTCTTGCTCATTTTAGAGCGATACCATGCACATGCATGTGTTCTCATGCCTTATAATACAATATAATCACATGTCACACATACATATGTGCACTATAGCACCATATTGGTTTCTTAGACCCATATTATAAGCATTATACATGCATGCTTTTTCATGCCTTACAGTACAATATAATCACATATCATACATTCATATGTGTATTATAGCACCATATTGGTTCCTTGAACCTAAGCTCATTCATGAGCATTATAAATGCATGCATGCATTACAAGTGCATGAATGCATTATAGCATTATATGAATGCAATGAAAGTGTACGTAGCACATGAACAATGGGAAAGAACATATGACGTGAGTGCTAGGAAAATAAGGAAGAAGGATAGGGAGTTGGCTAGCTTAGAGAGAAGGAGAGATGGGATGGATTGGGTTTGTTGGGGTGAGAGGTTAGCGATGGTTAGAGAAGAGATATGTAGAATCTTAAGTGGTTAGGAGTCTAACCCTCTTAGAGTAGGGCACACTCTCAAAGAGAATTCATAAGTGAATGCTCTCTAATTTGCATCAAATAATCAAGTAGGATACATGAGATAATGAGCCAAATAACTTGAGTTGAACCTTATATATGCCACACCCCTCCTATCTACCATTATTACATGAGAAAATTACATTCACGACACCCATGTCCCAACAATGCAAAATACTCAAAGTATAATATATTACAAAATATGTCATGTCGCCCATGTAGGAGCCTATCTAGGCTAGCTATCAACTGTAGAGGTACTTTGTGACTCTATTATTTGGCCAATATCAATGGCTACGGAAGAGTGCATGTATCATTCTCACCCCCTTGAAAATGGCCTTGTCCTCAAGGCAAGCCGTCAAAAATTGGATGATGTTATCATTCTCAAATGGTTGCATGTCATTTCCAAGAGGTACGTGCTTTAAAAGTTGACATATTGTAATGGAAGTCACATCACCCGCATTAGTTCTTCCATTTCTTCTCTAAGGTATATGATAGGCAATTTCCTCCCATGTCGTACCTCAAATGGTGTTACTTGGATATCCATGTGGGGTCCCAAAGTAATAACTTCCTTCTTTCTTTCAAATTTCTTGGAGGTCATGGGTAGTACTTGCATTAGGATGACATTAGCTACCCTTTCATGTAGGGTGGTATGTTGAAGTCCTTGCATAGCTTGAGCTTACACCCCTTTTTCTTTGATTATACCTTGCTCTTCTTATAGAGAGAAATCCACAAAAGGCATATGCAAATACGTTTGCCTTTACATTCTCTTTTTTATCTTCAGGAAACTTTATATACTTTGATGCAATGCTTCTAAACCAATTCAATGTGTACGAGAAGTTGAAGATCAATCTGAACGATCCACCATTAAAGACCCACTTTGAGAAATCATACTCGTGCATACCCAAGGCAAAAACAACACATTCGGGCCAAATTGAGGTATAAGGGTATTTTTATTGTTTTATATATTTTTATTTTTTAGATTTTGTCACTAATATCTCAAAACTTTTTTTAGCTAGCTTAATTTATCAATCTTTGGCTTGATCTGCAAGCCAATCACGATCGAACTCTCGCACAAGCCCGAGGACTACCCTACTAGGGTCCAGTTATCTTAGGATAGGTATCTTTGACTAGACGTCACCTATCCTTGGCCTTATGTGCATCCATCTGGGATAGCTTTTCCTTGGCCAAACATGCTAACTTGAAACCTTAAGTCAAGGAGGTGGGTCTTGTGGCTTGGACCTCAATCTGTAGGTCTGACTATGGTTCGAAATTGGGTAAGGCTAACACAGACGTCGAAAAGAGATAGGATTTCAAACGTTTAAATGATTGTTGAGCTCAGAGTTCCACTGAAAGGTCTTTCCTTTAATACAATCCGTCAAAGGCACAACTATACTGTTGAAATATGGAATAAACCTCCTATAGAAGGAAGCTAGTCCATGAAAGCTATGCATAACAATAATGGAGTTTGGCATGGGCCAATCTCGAATCGATTCAACTTTTGATGGGTTGACGGATATGCCAGAGGTCGATACCACATAACCAAGGAATAATACTTTAGTGGCCCAGAAGACACACTTATCGATCAATGCATAAAATTATTCCCTTTTAAGGATATCAAACACTAAACGTAAGTGTTTCAGATGTTCGAGCTCAGTTTGACTGTAGATGAAAATATCATCAAAATAAATGACCAACAATTTGCAAAGGGCATTATAAGCCACTCATACAGTCCATCACGAGTTTTAAATACACCTTTTCATTCATCACCAGGCGTAACTCGTATTTAATGATATCCACTTCACAGATCTAATTTGGAGAATATTTTTGAACTAGTCAATTGGTTCAACAGATCATCCAATCGAGGAATGGGAAATCTATACTTGATGGTGATCTTATTGATAGCTCGACAATCAATACACATTCTCCAAGTTCCATTCTTCTTTGGCACAAGAAGAGTAGGAACAACACAAGGACTAAGACTTTCAAGAATGTGTCCCTTAGTCAACAATTCTTCAACTTATCTATGAAGTTATTCTTACTCCATAGGACTCATTCGGTAATGCGGGGCATGTGGTAAGACCGATCCTGGTTGGAAGTCTAAGTGATGTTGGACTTCCCGCAGAGGGGTGTAAACACCCCAAATTTTTCTCGTTCCTCTTCAAACACCCCCCTTTTAGCAGATGTCAGTCCCCTTAGGAGTCCAGTCCTAGATCCAGTCTAGTTTAGGTGTCATTTCACCTATTTTGTCAAAAAATTTACCATTTTACCCCTAGGTAACCTTAGATCCTAGTGAGTCAAAATCGACCAAGCTTGTTTTTAAGTTCAGAATAGTTAGAATGTCAGTCATTTCTAGCTCCCCTGAGCTCACGATGAGCAAACACTATTTATTTCTGACCATTTCAGCTAAAATTGGTTTATTTTCTAAGAAATGAGCTTATTTCTAGCTCGAATTTAAGCCAATTATCTCTGAGTCAGTTAATTTCAGTCGATCGTACTCCCTTGAGTCTAATTTGAGCTCACCAGGAGTTCGATTAGCCCAATTTTAGTTTAAATCCATTTTCCATAGTGTCAGAGTCTATTTTAGCCAATTTTAGCTCAGTTCAACTGAAATTGAGCTAAGTCCAGGCAATTTAGCTAGTGTTTGAGCTCTGAAATTGGTTCATCTCAGTATTTCTAACATTTTTTTCAGCTCAAACTCAGTATATTTCTGTCATCCACTTTACTCCAGTGGTCATTTCTCATAATTTCTCTGAGAATTGTATCATTTCTCAATCATTCAGTCTGAGAGTTTGTTTGAGTGAGTGTCATTTTAGTTCATCTGAGTTCAAAAATCCTAGGATTCAGTATAAACCAGTCGAGACTAGTTCAATCCTCGTTTCCAATATCACTCCATGCCCTAAGGGGCAAAATCATTCCTCAAATCATTCTTGTCCAGAACTTTATTTTATCATTCCCCCAGCTGGTATAATCACTGATCAGAGCTCGAATCAATTCCCTTCCTGAAAATTTAAGTTATATCTGAGACTCAATTCATATTTGGATCGGATCCAATATCGGGTATGATGTTCAATCCTCAATTTGCATCCTCTAACAGGAATGTTCAATTCTTTGTCTCTGCCAGGGGTCTAGGACTTCAAATCCCTCACCCAGGGTTCATATTTTGTATCATATCATATCATTTCATGCCATTTCATATCATTTCATGTTGTTTTATCGCATTGCATTTCATTCTCAAGGTTCAGTACTCTGTTTTTTCAAAATCTCAAATCCAGATTCGATCTTAAAACCTTTATTTCGAAATCATTTCAAAAAACTGAATTTTAAATCGACATTTTCCATTTGGCCAGCCCCCCAAGGCTTTACATTTCTTATTTCAAAAACATTTTCCTTAGAAAAATTATTTGGATTCATTTTAAACCAATTTCTAATTTTTACCAACTTTCTTCATGTGGGGCCCACCCTTCAAGGGTGCAAACCCTAATTTTTCATTTTTTTATCCAATTTCATTTCATTTTCATGTTTTACACATTTCAAAAATACAAAAATTTTAGTGAGTCTAGGTGTCTTTTTGAAGTTTTCAAAAAAAAATTGTTTTTAACCCCTTTATTTTCAAGTTTTTAAAATCATTTTCTGAAAAATCAAATGGGGCCCAGAGTAGGTGGCACCACATTTGAGGATATTTATGTTAGTTTAGGGTTTAGTTAGTGTTCAAGTTAGATTAGAAGTTTGAAAAAGTCAAAATTGATTTTAAAACTCCACCTTTATTTTAGTATTTTTAAAACTTTGTTTTTAACTTTTAATTAAGGATTTAAAAACCAAATGCGAGCCCACATTAGGTGGCACCACATTTTAGATATTTTTAGAGTTCAATTAGGTTTAATTAGGGTTAGTAGCTAGTGGTTTGATTAGGTTAGAACACCCCAAGGAAATCACCCCCCATTTGAGTTATCTCTTAAAAAAATTAAGAGAGCTCTGATTAATCGGAACTCTCTGATTAACAAGGCTTTCAAAAATTATAAATAGGGGGGGGGGGGGGGGGTTGACCCATCTATCTCCCATCCTCTCTCCAACCATCTCTCTCCCTCAAGCAAGCCTCCTTCCTTCTCCATTGCTGCAACCAAGGTGAGCGCCCCCTCTTCCTTCTTTTTTTTATTACTTTCATTTTTTTATGTATTTCTACCATTGTTGCCCCCTATATGTTGCATATTTTTCTTTTTTTTTGTTCAAGGTCTATGCTCCACAACCCAAGATGATAATATACTGATCATCCATGAGGTTTTACATATTTTTGATTTGTTGGAATAGTTTATTATGTTAAATGCCCGAAAAAGATCGAGATTTGACCTTTCTATAGATCAAATCCCTCTTTGAATGGCTAAATCAAAACTTTGACCATGCCTTCCTGATTTTTTTTTTATTTATTATATTCATGTTTATTTTAGTTGTGCAAGCATCAAATCATGATTCATTGTATTATTTACATATTTTTTTATGTTCTTAGCATGAATAATCAATTTTATTTCATTCTAGGGTTTTTGATTCGTTATTTGCAAATCTGGCCATCTATTAATGCAATTATTTCAACAGTTTACATTCATTAATAAAATCTGAAATTTTTATGGTGAAATCATGCATGTGCCTATAGTTTTCAATAAAAAAAATCAGGATTTTTAGAGGTTTGTAACCCTGTGTTCAAAAATCAAAGTCAAAACCTATTTTCTAAGTCGAGAAAACGCTCTAGAAATCCAAGAGCATCTTTCCAAGGTCATATCTCCCTCATCCGAGATCAGATCGACGATCCGTATAAAGCAGTGTACTCCTCATGATGTCTACTTCAATCCATATTTTTATAATTTTTTACGGTGGATTTTCCTGTTTCTTTGATCCAACAACAGCACATGTACTTCTTAAACTGATAAACCCGATTCAGGGCCTGGGTCAACTTGTCGAAATGATTTCTCCCTAACCAAAGATCATATCAATGATCCGTAAAAGGCCATTGATTCATCGTAATGTCTACTTTTTGTGGTATAATTTTTATAATTTTTTATTATAGATTTCTATTTTCTTGAAGCACACAATCAGAACCAATATTTCTTGAGTGAAAATCTTGATTCGAATAATGGTTCATATTGCCAAAACGATTTCTCCCTCACCGGAGATCGTATTTCTAATCTGTAAAAAGGTTTCTTCTCGTTGTAATTTTTAGTTTTTCTTTGTAAAAGTTTATAAATTTTGATACTGATTTTCTATATTTCTCTAAGCCTGAAACCGGATATGTCAGTTTTGCATCATTATGCATAGACCAGAATCAGGTACGTATTGCCGAAGTTGTATCTCCCTAACTGAAGATCGTATTCTAGATCTGTAAAAAGGAATATCTTCATTAATTTGTTTAATTCCTCTCTGTAAAAGTTTATAAATTTTTATGGTCTTTTGATATTTGATTTGGGCCTAACACTGTGATAGGTATGTGACTGCAGGGAAAATCATATATTTTCATCGTTTTATTTAATTTTTATATCAAAATAATTTAAAAAATTATATTTTTCAATTGAATTTTAATTTTAGGGTTATTATAAGTGTCCATGCTAATTTTTATAAATTTTGGAATTCATTTGATGCATTATTAAGTTATTTCATAAAAATAGGATGCCCGCGGAGTCCTGATTTAACTGAAACATAGGTAAAAATTGATATTTTTCTAATATTTCATTTATTTCATGAAAAGACTCATATTTTTAGGATTTTATCATGTTTATAATAATATTAGGGTGCTCTCCACTCGATTTGGCTTTGTTTTGAATCTGTTGGATCCTCGGATTAAACAAATTACAAAAATCTTTTTTGAAAAAACCTATTTTTGGCCATGTTTTGCAATAAAGGTCAATTTTCAAGGGTATTTTAGCCATTTTCCCTAAAATTCTGAATTTCAAAGTTATTTATTTTTATTATTTATTTAGTTATGTATCATCCTTTATTGTATTTATTTCAGAGAAGCATAAAAAAGGCTTATATCTAGAAAAATCCCTCAATTCTAGATATTGTTGGATAAATTCTAAAAAGTCAATATTTGTCCACTAACTAGCTTGCTAATTTTGCAGGAACACTCAAGATTAGATTTTCCATTTTTTTCTTTTATTTTATTTCAATTATTGATGTAAATCAAATTGTAATATTGGAATAAGAATTTACTTTTCTGTTTAGATTAGGGCTGCATTGCATATAGTTTATTTTCAATAATATTAATTTATGATGGATGATGATTCATGCATATTTCAAATTCACCATGGTCTATACAAATGGCACATGCACTCGCTTTTAAGGAGTTAATAAACTCAATTGAGTTTGTATTTATGGTCGTAGTCAGAATACGAACAATATCCAAATTTATCTTCTTTTAAGTCACAAATGACCTACACTCTTAGCCTATTTTCAGAAATCATGGCATATTTTTCAAAACTTTTCTAAGTATTTTTTCTCTTTTAGAATCAAATGAACTATATTCAATATATATTCGTGGTCATAGTCAAGGATATATAGCGAGTTTGTTTCATCTAAATTCTATAAGGCACATAAATTCTTTTACAAGTAATTTTCTCAAATCCTTCAAAAAATATTTTCACAAATTTCATCCATTCACCATCTAGGTTAAGATTGCATCATGAAAGGGTTCACAGGGCCACACACCTAACCCTTTTGAGTTATTTCAGAATTTAAATTCATAAAAAAATGTGATTTTCTCAAAGTCATTCTGGTTTTCCTCAAAAAGTGATTTTCTCAAAAGCATCAGGATTTCTCTCCTTCCTTAAAATTGATTTTCTCATAAACCCCTTTGTTTTTCAAGAAATTTTCAATCTTTTTTTAGTCCAATTCACGATTTTCCTTTCTTCAGAAATATTTCCCAAATGTGGCTCATGATTTTCAAAGTATCCCCTTTTCCAAGAATTTTCAAATCTTCGAAGCATACATCATGTTTTCAATTTGCATTTTCCAAGGTTCATATCACATGCCTGGTTCTTTGTGCATTTAGGAAATAGAACATTGATTTAGACAGTTGAGTAAAGCAAAGCACATGATTGATCATTGGTTCGATTACCCCTGGTTATGGTGTCAGGAATGGTTGAACCTCATACCGACAGGCGAGTCCCATTCCTCAGAATTTTCTCACATTTTAAAATGGAGGCGAGTTATTTTCAAAATCTTTTTCAAATGTCAGTTTAACTTGTAAAAGTAAAATTTTGCAATGATAGCAAGGGGGCAATCCATCAGGTAATTCATTGGGAAAGACTTTACGAAATTTCTCTAACAAGGGAGTGACCCTAGAATCCACAACGGTGGGACTTGACTCACCATGAGATGAATCAGAATTGACTAAAAATATAAAATAACACATACTAGACTGACTCAGAGCCTCTTAGAGCTCATGTCTGGCAATAAATGCACTTGAAAGTTTAACCTTTGACATAGCAGACTTGGATGAAGTGGGGTGAGAAATTGGAGTGGTAGATGGAGTGCAAGATGAAGAAGAAGACAAAGGTGGTAAATCCTTGGACGGCTTCAAATAAATCTTCCGTCCTTCGAAGGTGAATGAGTAGGAGTTAGATTGACCATTATGGATAACAGAACGATCATACTGCCAAGGCCTTCCTAGAATGAGATGGCTCGCGTCCATAGGGAGCACATTGCACCATACTTGATCGAAATAAATGTTTCTAATGAAAATCTTGACCAAGCATTGCTGGTCGACACGAACATCAATGCTCTTTTAGAGCCATAACATCTGGTATGGACGGGGATGAGTCCTGCAACTCAAGTTTAATTTGGTCATGGCTTCAATCAATATCACATTCTCATAATATTCAGAGTCAATAATGATTCTACAGACTTTCCCATTGATGGTATAGACAAACTCAAATATATGAGTGCAAAGCCAACGATCATTTGCTTCTTAATGCGGGGCTAAACAGATCCTCCTCGTGATGAGTGCTTCACCTCTATCAGGCAACAACACTTCTTCCTCCATGTACTCTTCTTCTGGTTATTCTTCAAATGACTCAATCTCAGGATCATAAATAAGATCGAATTCGAGATTGAATTAGGCATCCTCCTCTTTATGAGATCCCTCAATGAATAAGGCCTTGCCATGACACTCTATGAACTTATGACTAGGTTTCCCACAAGTATAGCACCTGATGGGGTATTTGAACTAGTAGTCCTCGCTTGATTTCCTATCGGACTATTCTGACTTATAACCCTAGATGGGTTTATCGCATTGGGATGATGGTAGGGTGGGACGACTTTCGCATTGGGGACCATAAGGGCCCGCACTATTGGTCTAGTCACAGGACAAGGCCTAACCAAGGTCTTTCGTTGAGAAGACCTTTCTCATTGACATGCCTTTTGATGAGCATCAGACACAGTCCAGCACTCAACAAAATTCAACATATCCTGTAACTAGAAGTTCAATCCTCCAATATACTTGGATACGAGTTGTTCATCACTTTCATGGATGTCATTTTGTGCAACGAGGTCATGAAATTCTTTGGTGTACTGATCCATCGACTGGGTTTATTGTTTTAAATTTTGGTATTTTTGATATAATTCACAATGATAATTCAGAGGCAGGAACTGAGCACACAACTTCTATTTCATGTGTTCTCAATGCTCAATTGGTACACGACCCTAATGCCTGCGTGTTTGTTTGAGCTGACATCACCATGTTGCAGCTCATCCCTTTAGCTTGAGGGGTATTAATCCCACTCAATGATCCTCGAGGACTTCCTTGAATTCTAGGATTTCGTAAACTTCACTAATCCAGTCGAAGAATTCTTTAGGAGTTCCAGTTTCTTTGAACTTGAGGATATCAAAACGTAAGCCGCAATCCCAATGAGATCTCCTCGGCTGGAGGTTATCTCTCTTTTCCGTACTTCAACGATTTAGATTGAAGTTGTCATCAGAATCATAAGATTATGTCTCATGTGTTCCTCGGAAACCGTATCGACTGCACTCAGCTTGCCTTTCTTGATTTCTCGTGAGTTCAGCTATTTGGCAAGTTAATTTCTCAACTTGGTGATTAGACTCGACCAGTTGTCATTGCAAATCATGAACTTCATAACGATGATCACGATCGTCATTTCCCCTATTAAATTCATTTTGACCACGACCTTCCATTCGACCCTCCATGGTGAATGGTACCTAAAAAAAATGGGAAACCACAAACAACTGGATCGTGTCAGATTCAGAAATCTGGCAACTTTTGCTTTGATACCAAAAGATGGTGGAGTCGACACAGGAGCCGATCCACGATTCAAGATACAATTGGATCTCAACACACGCGGAAGCTAACAATATTCTGGCAAGTCCGAACAGGACTCTAACAAACAGAGATTCAGGGCATAAACACTCTGTTTCGACAAAGGTGACCAACATGAGAAAGTTGTGAGATGCGCACACCTTTCTGATGAATATAAAAACACTGGAATCAAATCTGGATTATTCGATCCATGAACAACTGCCTAGACCAGTGAGAGAGGGATTTTTAAGCCCTCTGAGGGAGGAGTTTCAGAAAACTCTGAACTGATGAATCATAGATCACTTCGTGATCTTTTCAGAATGCCAAAGTTTGAAATTTTTGAATGACCCTACATGATTTTATGTATTTTTGAAGTTTATATATTTTCTGTTTTAGCTGTTCTGAAATGTGAAACAGGGGCTGATTCATGCAACAACTCAAAGATGATTTTCGAACATCCAACAAATTGATTCATGCAAGACTTAAAACATAAAAAAGATTTGACAGAATATTAGCTAATCAGCATAAGTTTTAGTTTCAGAAACTAAGCACAAATAGTCAAAATATCCAGCAAAACATCAAGTACTATCCAGGAAATAGAACAACCAAGATGGAAATAATGATTTTCTACAGGCAAAGAATAACGATGACTTTAGACCAACATCGGCGTCGATTCAACAAAAATCATAAGCATAAAACTTGTAAAGCTATGCATTGACTTTCCAATAAATCAAACCATGTGATTTTTTCATGCAGCAGGCAGGGAAATATACAAGAAATATGGAACACTATCAGGAAGTGTTCTATGCTGGACAAGCTTCGGAATGATTCTGTCTGTCTAAAATTTAACAACATTTTTTTAGGACTAAACAAAGTGACTCACGTAAAACCTTCAACAGCAAAGTTGTCAGTCTAGGTCTTAGCTTTCCAACAAGCTAAAGAACTCCCAATTTGGACCAGTATCTAGACTGATACAATTGAAATACTGAGGCCGTGTCAGACAACCCGAGTTCAGAATAACGAGTTTCTCAACAAAAATGAAGTTCGAATAATCCACAACTTGTAGAAAACAAAATCAAGATTTGGGATCATTCACTAACATAAAACACGAATAATTTCATTCATCAACTATCATCAAAAGTTCAGATAGGAAGAATAACCATAAACAACACAGAAACTTGCAAACAACAAGAAATTCAAGGTTGGAATGGAGTTATCTGATCACAACCAATGAAAAAGGGAGCAGCTGAAGAGTAGCAGCCTCCACCGCGATTTTAAATGCACAAGAAGCTTCAAGCTTCTCCAGAATTTTCAGCAACCCAAAACCAAAATCATACCTTCACCAGCAAAATCAAGCCACCCTTTAGAAGTTCTCCTTCTCTCACCAAAATTCAATTTTTTTTTCAAGCCACCACCTCCCCTGGTCGACCCCCCTCCCTTGAATACATAAACACATGGGGAATGAGTTTCATAAAGAGGGAGAACCCTTCCCCATGCTTAGGTCTCTCCCAAGGTTGACTAGGCTAAAATTAGCACTACAACCTTTATCAAATTTCCAATAGTTATCTTGACTTTAGAGTCAAAGATGGATTTCAAACTGAAGGCTATGGATGTCCACACAAGGTAGCGCCACCCATGGGTCCATTTAGGATTTGGATCTTGACCCATATCCAAACAATGTTGAAATACGAACCCTACACAAAATTGCATTAAATTAAAATACAAATGAAAAATAAAAACTACCCTGGATCCCCATACACCCTCTAGTACCACAAAAATAATCCTACAGGGCACTAGAAGTATTTGGATCTGAAGAATTCAGCACCTAAAAAAAATAAAAATAATATAAAATAAATAATAAAGACAAATGTCTCAAAAATGATTCCACGTTGAACACCATGGAATCAATACATCCAAACGAAGGAATTGGTGAGCATAGGCTAGGCTGCAGATCCACTTGGATTAGAGACATCCTGCAAGCGAGTGGATCGCCTCGAGTAGCGATGCCCAGATCGGGTCTCGAGAGTTGGATTGGGATTCAACTCGGTTGTTGTGCTCTGCTCATCTGGATGCTCTGCATCATCTATATTCAGGTTATACAAAGTTAATAAACCTAGCTTTCATTCTCAAGCTATTACATATCAAATCAATGAACAACTAGAGTAGCAAACCGTTTGACATACTGATTGATTTATTGAAGGAGGTGTTGCCCGAGTGGAAAAGATTGTCAAACTCTTACTACGAGGCGAATAAATTTATGAATGATACCAACTTTGATTATGTGAAGATAGATATATGTATGAATAGCTGTGTTCTTTTCTAGGAAGAGTATCAGATGGAAAAAATGTGCCCAAAGTGTAATGCTTCAAGATGGAAATCACACAAAGGCAAATAAATGAAAGTTTTTCAAAAGGTGTTATGATATTTTTCTGTAAAGCCAAGGTTACAAAGCTTGTTCATGACAATGGAACAACATCAAATATGAGGTGGTACAAGACCCGACATACAAGCGATGAGAACATACTAATTCATTCATTAGATTTTGCAATATGAAAAGAGCTTGACATAGAACATATATCTTTCACGATGAAACTTTGCAATGTCCGTCTCAGCTTGACAAGTGACAATTTCAATCCATTAAAAAATATGAGTATGTCATATAGCATGCAGCCTATAGTATTATTGTCGTATAATTTGCCTTCATAGATATGTATAAAAGACCATTTTATATCATTTTTGCTACTCATCTCTAGACCAAAGGCACCTCAAAATGAAATAGATGTTTATATGCAACCGTTAATCAAAGATTTGCAAGAGTTATGCAATGAAGGCATTAGCACACATGTCGCATCAACTAAAGAAATATTTCATATGCAGAAGGCAATAATGTGAACTATCAATGATTTTCTAGCATATGCCAATTTATCAGGGCGGTCTACAATGGGAAAGCTTGCATGATCAGTTTGCAACATTGATAAAGGATTATGTAGCTTGAAGTTTGGTAAGAAGACATGTTACATGATACATCGTCAATTCTTACCAGAAGATCACTCATGATATCATCAAAAGAAAGAGTTTGACGGTAAAGTGAAGCTTAGAGGGCCACCAAATGAATTATTTGGAGGTAAACTAGATGTACAATTAAGTAACGTTAATGTTGATTTAAAAAAAGTATGGGTTGATGGAAAAAGAAAAGAACATGCTAACAACAAACGATATTTATATTAGACAAAAAAACATATTTTTCTGACTACCATATTGGTCGTCACTGAAGATAAGACACAACTTAGATGTGATGCATGTTGAGAAGAACATATGTGACAATATCTTATATACACTACTCAATGTGAAGGAGAAAACAAAGAACAAAAAAAAATGCACAGAAAGATTTAAAACTAAGAAAGATACGTCATCACCTATACTTAGACATAAGCAATGCAACATTGAAGAAACCACATGAATAATACAATTTTTTGAGTACGCATAAAAAAGGCTTTCTTGATTAGTTGAAGGATATAAAGTTTCTTGACAGCTACGCATCTAATATTGGGCAATACGTAAACATAAGCGATGCTAAGTTTTTTAGAATAATAAATTATGATATCCATGCCTTCTTCCAATGCCTACTTTTTATTGTAGTTTGTGGATATCTAAAGGAGATAATCGGCATGCATTTAGTCTATCTACGTGATATATTCATACTGTTTTGTGCACAAACATTGAGAATAGATGCTTTAACAAAGATGAAGAAAAATATTCTAGTAATCGTATGTGATTTGAAGAAGATATATTTACTCTCATTTTTATCATCATGGTGCACCTAACCATTCATCTACCACGTGAAGTCGAACTTACTGAACCAATACAATATCATTGGATGTATTTGATTGAGAGATTTCTTGATAGATTAAAGCGAATTGTGAGGAAAAAAGCACAAGCAAATTTTTTTATTGTTGAGGCATATATTTCAATAGAATGTGTGACCTTTTGCTCAATGTAGCTTAGTGATATTGATACTAGATTTAACTATCAGGATTAGCATGATGACAGGCCTAGCATGGCAAAGACATCCTATTTGTCTATATTCTCATATTTTATTCACGTGAAAGCTAGAGGCAATTTACCACTTATACTTTCATATTTGGAATGTGTGAGAACTCATCAGTATGTACTACACAATTACATTGAATATGAGTTGTATCTAAGGTAACACACACAAATAATTTGCATCTTGTGCAACAATATTTAAGAAGCTACAATACGACATGACTAGGAGTTTGTTAGTTGGTTTCTACAGAATCATGATGATGCTTTTCTAGAATTATGAATTCTTATAAGCGGACCTAAGAGCGAATCACAGTTCTATCAAACTTGTGATGTAAATGAAATTGGGTTTCATATACAGTCTCATAGTACAGACCATAGTTCTTAGAACAGTAGGATAATGGTTATGTGTGAAGGCGATATAGATGTAGATTATTACGGTATTGTAAAAGATATTATCGAATTAAAATATATAGGACAAAATTGGGTGTATATGTTTAGATGTGATTGGTTTGATAATAGGCAGATATGTAAGACAAATACTTTACATATGTCAATATATCTTACGTAGCATACCAGGAAAATCTTTTTATTTTAACCTCTTAAGCAATGCAAGTATTTTATATTAGAGATCTCACAAAGAGCGAAATGCATATAGCGCAGAAGATAATACCAAGAAATGTGTACAAGATTATACAATCTTTATCTAAATGAAACAAAAAATAAGACAACAATATGTATCAGGAGGATGATTGTGAAGAGGTTGATCCATTACTCCCACACCATCAACGAAGATCCTATGCCATTACACCGAGATGATTCAGAGGATGATTGATAAATATTTTAATGCATAATTTCATGAAAGATAAAGGTTGTAATGAAATCCAAATATCATCACTACAACCAGACTAGCTGCATGCATAAGAAGCAAATCAAGCAACAAAAGGCTTCAGTAACTATCAAGCCTGTTACATCTTTGTACCTCTAGATGTATCATATGAGGATAAGTTTTCTTATTCCCTAAATGTATTTTTTTATATAGTATAATGCTAAATATGTTTGATCTAATATATTCTTAATTTGCTTCTTGCAGACTAAAATAAATCGATAGGAATCGACGACGAATGCATTTTATAAACTAGTAGATCATCTTCGTATCTTCAAAAGTATCATACGAGGGCAAATTTCTTATTCTTTAAGTTTATTTTTTTATATAGTATAGTGTTAAATATGTTTGATCTAATAGATTCTTAATTTATTGTTTGCAGGCTGATTTATGTAAATATTAGAAGTGTATATGTTTGTTGCAGGCTTGGAGAGGATGTAAGGAGTGTAAGGAGATTGCATTTGAAGTGTGTATTGTAGGCTTGGTGGAGATGTAGTGGGTTTATATTTTTAAAGTGTGTGTATTGTAGGCTTGAAATGTATTTGAAGTTTTTGTTGAAGTGGATGTAATGGGTACTAATTTGAAGTGTATTTGTTGCAGGCTTGAAGAGGATGTAGTGGGTTTGTATTAGAAGTGTGTTTGTTGCAGGATTGAAGAGGATGTGGGGGACGGGAGGGGGAGAGGTTGTATTTGAAGTGTGTTTGTTGTAGGCTTGGAAAAAATATGGGGCGGGGGGGGGGGTTGTATTTTTGAAGTGTTGTATGTTTTTGAAGTGTATGAATGTTTTTTAAAGTTTTTGTTGAATGTATGTTTAAAGTGAATATTTGAGGATGTATATTTGAAGTTTTTGTTGAATGTATATTTGAAGTGAATCTTTGAGGATGTATATTTGAAGTTGAATGTTTGAGGATGGATGTTGGAGGATGTGCGTTTGAAGTATATATTGAAGTTTATGTTCAATATATGTTTAGTTGCAAGTTTTTTAATATACATTTTTTTAAACTAATTTTGGGTTTTAAATTTACATGTTTATATCTTATAACGATGATATTTTTATCTTGCTGTTATAGGCAAAATCCTTGTCTCACCGTTATAACCATCCTATAACGGTGAGTAATTTTTCTTGTTATAGCTTACAATGAATGTTATAACCTATATGTAGTCTATAACAGTGAGCCAAAGATCTTGTTGTTATCAATTATCTTATCATTAAAACAACCCCGCCATTATTAGGGTTCCCAGTTCCGGCGAGATTTTGCACTAGGTATTGGTTCATCCTTTAATGTCAACTTATAAATGTCATTGTTATTGATTAACAGAGGCCAATTTTTTTCAGCAACATACCAGTGAGAAATATCACCGTTATACACCAATAACGATAAGAACAATCACCGCTATTGACCCTCATCCTTGTAGTGAGCATATCTCAGTGTGAGCTCATCCCAAAATGCATGCTTTCAACAGTCAATATTCCAGACAAAGAACCGAAAGCCATCCTCAACCACTCCAACAACTACCTTTGTAAAGTGAAGAAGTACCTGGGGTAGTGGAAAGGTCAACCAGAAAGTGAAGCTATTTGGGAGAAAGCATCAAGCATATGGAAGCACCATCAACTTGTAGAGGAGTACTATGCACGATTGTCACTGAGGACGGTGCCAACTTAGGCGGGAGATTATGTTTTAGAATGCCAGAATTTTCATTTTGTTTTCTTGATATTAATACCTCTTTGCTTTCTTTAAGTGCTTGTAAAGGACTTTTCCCTAAGACCCCCTAGGTACAAGGAGAATTCGGGGTCCATCTATACTCATTAACTTTTGCTAATAAAAGTTCTTGCATTCTTGCATTTTTCTATTCACCTTGCCTCCCCACTCTCTTTATGCAATTGTATGCGCGTGTGATTGTGTGACCGTGCCCGCACACTTAGTAGAAGAATCCAACCATTATATCAATTTTTTTCAACATTTATGTCAGATCTTAATTTTAAGGATTAAAAAATCAATAGCCTTTCACTTCTCAACAAATCATATTTTTAAGTTGAAAAATGTAATCCAAGTGATAATTCTGTGGTGATCATATCTATGAAGTCAGATTTGTTTAGCGTGACCTGGCCCTATATGTTTCTACAAGGGGGTTCGGAACCTATATCTGTGTAGCCTATCTCGTGGCCACTTTTAGAAGTGTTTATGTTTATGAGCTACCATTCTTGTGATCATTACTTATTCACCAAAAACCATGCTTTTGGATCTGGTTGGTTGGATTATAAACTTCAATTTTTATTTCCTTATGATTTGTTGCAACATAAGCCATTGATTTTGTTCACTCTATATACACATATAAACATGAAAGGGTCTTGTATCATACATGGTTTTATACTAAGGTATAGAGGATGCATCTATGAGTTTGAACAAAGCAAACACTTAAAACTGTTTCTTTTAAAGTTGTTTAGGACAGTTCAAGAGATAAGGCTATTTAAGAACTACTCATCACTCTCTCTTTCTCTCTCTTTAAGAGCGCGTGCACACACACATATATATCTGTGTGTGCGGTCTTTAGGTAATCCAAATCTGCAGATATTTTTATTATTGCATGTTTAGTAGAAACATGCTTTGAATCAAATTATTTCAAATGGAAAACCTGAATTTTTTATTGTAAATTTTCTATGTAATAGAAATTTTCATTTTAAAATTTCTTGATAACTTATGTTTAAAAAGACTGTAATCTAATACATGGGTTTCACAAATGTAATATTGAGATCAGATTTGTAGGATTCGTTTTGCAAAACATGTGACAGAACACTTAGAACTAAAGTTGTGCACTCCTTGTGATCCACACTATTAGGTGTAGGCAGAGACCAATTGACTTTACACGAACGCGTGTGCACACACACACACACTTACACATAAATATAATCAATTATAACTATAATCTAATTGGAATCTCATGATACAAGTTGTTTTAAATCAACTTAACCTGATTGATGCGTTTGACATGGTCGATTTAGTGTCAATGGATATTTGGATCCTTTTTTTTATTATGAAAAAATATATTTTATGGTTCACTCATTGATTTTTTCATCACAAAAAACTGTACACATATTGGAGTTTTGTTATTCAAAAGCTAATTCCTACAAAAAATACTATAGTTTTTTATATACCAAAAAATACAAATATAGTTTTTGATAAGTCTATTCTAAGTACAATTTATTGTAGCAAATGTTAACTATAGATATACATGGAAAAATATTTGTTACTAATGAAGATATGGAACTAATGAGCTAGAAATAGTAGGCACAAGTTGTATCGACTCAATCTAGCCACATAGATGTGTTCAACTTTTGATCATGCTTTTCTGATGTAAAAATGTGATCTTTTGGGTTATAAAATTTTGACACATTGTAGGCTGTTGATTATTGGACTCCATTAAAAACCTAATTATTTGTTATAATGACATGATTCAAAACAAGTTTCCTACTAAACAAATAATGTAGATCACATCCCTATGTAGTTATACAACCATGCTATGGGGTTGGAAGGTGAAGAGTCTCCTTGATCTGGGCCTTCCTCAATGAGCGCTCTTCATGTCGCTGCCCAATGAAATTCGTCCACCAAGTCTTGGATAGCACAAAGTGACATGCACTATCTGCTCCTGCCAGACAAGCTGAGCTCCTGTTGGTGATTTCTACTCATTAGTTTCTCACCTTCTCTAGTAGCCGATAAATAGATAAATAAATAAATATATATATATATATATATATATATATATATATATATATATAGAGAGAGAGAGAGAGAGATGAGTATTGTCAGACACCCTGTCATCCAACAAGGGCGTCCGATGAATCCCGGCGACAAAATTTTCTTTTTTGCAAAACAAGCAGTGGTCGTGACCACTGCTAAAGACCTTACAGTTGTTGTGTGCGATAACTGTAAGGCCTTTAGCGGCGGTAAAGACCGCAGCTAAAGGTTTTTTCACAGAATCAGCATGTGACTATATATGTGTGTGTGAGTTGAATCAATCTTTAAAAAATTGCTTTATATATAATTGCTAGCATCTGCAAAGGTCTCGTGTCACTGATCACAGATCCTTTGCTATGTGAAAGTGCCGTTTGCCGAAATTGACCAAACGACGCACGTCCATGAGATGTAGGACAGTTTGGTTATGTATATTTTCCTTTTTTTTCGTTGGTTTGAACAAAGGCAGAGATTGATTTCTCAAGCAACCTGCAGCAAATGATGATGTAAATAACATGATCATATCACATGTAGGTGTTCTCGAATGGTAGACAGCTGTCCCCACATGCAAGCGAGTAATGTCACATATATCACATACAAGTTGAGATGTGAAAAAAAGAAATGCGCCCTGAGGTCCACACGATGATTCATGCAAATAGTATAGTAATGGCGATCATTACTTTGCTTGGAGGGTTGTGCATGTCAATAATTGATACCAAGCATAAAGGCAATATGGAGGGTTCCCTCTATGGGTTCCTCTTCCATATAAGGATGAACACGTTTTGGCAGCATGGTGAAGTTATTGATTTGTCTAAAGGAAGCTTCCTCCTTCTACCTCTCCCCCTTCGCTCTACATCTTAGCCACCCTTCTTTCTATCTCCTCAATGCTCATAGCCTTAATTGGTTCATATCACAACAAAATTCTTCTTTTCTTTCCTTTTTCTTTTTCTTTTTTTTTTTTTTTCTGGAAGGGAACAAAATTGTACTTTTAGCTTTGTAAAACTATCACATGCGAGTGACGTTGATTAAGTCAAAAAGTTGAATGGTGTGTGTTTTTTACCAGTAATTTGATCATGGGGAGCTTATGGCTCTCGTTTGCTTTACAGGTTGAATTCCAACGGGCAACTGTTGTGGTTTGCAATGCACGCAGCAATCTAGGGAGGGAAAGAAAGCAACTGTCCACCGACACCAAAGAACAGAACAATGAAGGCCAAAGAAAGTCAAACACTTCACATGTGGATCGTTTATAACTGTTATCAGCAAGTTTGCAAGATCAATTGACATCAAAGTCGCCCGTATTTATCTTCTTAGATGAGAGAGAGAGAGAGTTGAATCTATCCGGTTAATGCCTACATAAGTCAAATTACGTCAACTTGATGTTGCAGAACAAAAGTCAAATCTAATCCCGTTGCATCGAAGATATACGTGTCGGCTGATCATGGAATTAGTATCCATGCACAAAAGACCAGATACACAATATCAATGTCCCGAAGCAGTAAGATCAGATGGATGTGCAGAAGCATTTGATTTGGCATATGAACAAAGAGGGAAATAGATGATTATGTAGATGGAAATTATTTTGCTCTAATAACTATATATATAGAGAAACTTATATGTTACACTTCTTTTTCTCTCCTCTTTGGAAAAGGGCAGGCAGCCTAATGAAGAAACTTGTTGAACTAGTTTCAGCTTATACATTAACCCCTCCCACACAAGAACAAGATAAAATAAAGGAAATAGTAGAAAACAAGTAAAATAGAAAAAAAAAACAAAAGCCAAAACCCTTTGGTTAATTAAAACACAGGTGTGGTATCATCGAGAGAAATATCCATGAGTCCTTCATGTCCTTGAGAAGAAATGACTTCGTCCATGAGCCATTTTTCAAGGAAAGAGAGCGGACCATCGCTCTCCACTTTCAGTTTGCTCACTGCTTGAAATGCTTGAAAATTGCTCTCAGACATGTTGCAGTTCACAGTCTCATCGGGTGATTCCGATCGAGAAATGCCTGGCGTGGAGTCGGGCGAACATGCTTTCCATGTCATGCTGCTGCCACCATTCTGATCATGACTAAGGAAGAGCTGAATAGCTTCTGATGACACAAAGTCCTCAGCCCTCAAATCTGTGGTAGTGTTAGTAGTGCTAGTAGGAGTGGTGGGTGTGAGGGATTGGGACACCCTGCTCTGGGTTCCTTCACTGAAGGTAGCTTCTGCACTGAAAGGGTTCTGCTTCGTATCCGCCCATCTTCCTCCAGATTTGGGGGGTGAAGATCTCATCCAATTCTCAAGAAGTCTAGATATATTCTCTGTGCTAGACGCATAAGTGCATGAAGGAGTCTGATTTGATGCCAAGAGAGAATGTTGGTATATGGAGCTGAAGGGTTTCGTCTCAATAGGAGTGCCTGGGTTCTCCAGAGACAGTGCTTCAGACAGTGCTTGCCTAGCAAGGTGGATGTCAGTCTGGAGCCTCCTTTCCCACTGACCCTTTGAGATGGGTTGGATACCAGTGCACCCAACGCCCACAGATCCATCTGAACCTCCTTGAAGCTTCTTGAGTTTTTTCTTCAGGTGGATATTCCAGTAATTTTTAATATCGTTGTCAGTTCTTTGAGGGAGGTAGGAAGCAATGGCTGCCCATCTGCATAGATTTAAGATATTGCGGTTAGCACATGAAATGATCATATACAACAGAAAGATCTTTATAAAAAACAGATAGATCAATAGAAAAACATTCATCTCAAGGTCATGTGTTGGAAGATGTCTAATCTGATGGTATAGCTCACCTATTTCCCAGTAGTGCTTGCAGATGGATGATCATCCTCTCTTCATTCTCACTAAAATTTCCACGCTTGATTCCCGGCCTGAGGTAATTAGTCCATCTTAATCTGCAACTCTTACTACACCTAAGCAAACCTGCCATCATCAGCAATAGAAGAAATATTCAAATCAGTACAACCAAAACCCTCAAAAGAAACACGAGATCCGAATACGAGCAAGGTTCGTGATGAGTAACAAAACAGTTTAAGTGAATCGTGGAGGAGATTAACATAGAAAAACCAACAAGGTCATGATCGCGGTAACTAGCAAAGATTAGGACTCTTGAGAAGGAAAACGTACAAAACGTATCATTGGTTTGCAGACGTCGAATCAATGAATTAACCAAACAGAGAAACAAGGAAGCTAACGTGTTACCTGTATTGGTAGGAACAGCCCTCCAATTTCCAGGCCCATGTTCTTGGATATAAGAAACCAAGATGATATCTTCTTCAGGGGTCCAAGGCCCCTTCTTCAAACCAATATTTTCACAGCAAGGAGGTCTCACCATGTTGAATGCTCTGAGAATCTTAGGGTTGAAACAACAAGAATCCGACCTTTTTAGGCCTTTTCCTGATTTGCAAGCAGACAGTCGTCCGAGTCGTTGATCCTGCTGGGTATATATAAATACAAATACATACAAAGACTTGGTTGAAGAAACTCGTCCATCAATCAAGTAGCCCGCTGACTCATCTCTCTCTCTCTCTCATGTGGATAGACAGAGAAAGAGAGAAGGTGTCCTAGAGTCAAAAAGCATTAGGCAAAAGCATTAAAATCACCACCTTGCAAAAGTCAGCTGTGCTTCAGATTACCGCGTGTAATGAATGACCCTCCACGAGATGACACAGTACCCATTACTTTTCTTAAACCGTCAATTAAAAGTAACTCTCTCTCTCTCTCTCTCTCTCTCTCTCTCTCTCTCTCTCTCTCTCTCTCTCTCAGCACACATTTATGCATAGTCTAACTATTTTTTTAGGGAATGGAAAACATTTCATTAAAAGACCAGATTGAAATCAGGATCATACTATATATATGCCTAGACTCCCTAGCTGGCCTATATCTACAGCTTTACGTTTCTACTATTTTAGTGATAATTTGCTACTGTTGTTAGGTGGTTCGACGGGGATGGTGTGATGGGCACAAACGAGATGGGGAAATGAGTTGTGCATCGTATGTGGTTTGGACGGTTGAGGACGGCCCACGACATCGACGGTAGATGATTTTGCCCTTCAATATGGTTCCATGCATGTATCTTGCTAAATTGCTTGTCCATGAAGAGAGGAACTAGATGTGGAGTTAGGGTTTCGGATTTTTGCCATGGAAGCAGCTTCCCTGAGTTGTCGGCCCGACTTCCAACTAGAGAACAAAACATGAGTAATTGACCCCACCCGGGTGGTTCGCATATTTGTGGACTCGTGCAGCTCTTTTGCCTCGGACGAGTCGTGTTATTTATTATACCCTGCTACACTTTTCGATTTTCTGCCCTACACTTGTTAGTCGCTCACGGACCCTGCTATAAGAGCCTAATAACATCATTTTCCTTGTCAAGAATTCCACTCACGTTCAATACTCTCGTACCTTATATCATCTAGATTGTGGTTGTCTTACTCTTATGTTCCTCTCTCATCCACTATTCTGTTGGATGTATTTTGGTAATGTTGAATGACAGGATAGGGTTGTCGTTTTTCATCGAAGATTGTCACCTTCTTATGGGAGATTTCAATTGTTTGCTATCTATTCATAACTCTAATAACCTCATTATTTTTAATTCCTCTGTGCGAGGTTTTCAAGACTTTGTTTATCGACATTTTCTCTACCCTATTCCTTTAATCGAAGAGCGTTTCTCTTGGTAGAATAGGCATTCTCGTCCGTGTTGTAGGGTCCTTGATAGAGTCTTTGTCACCCCTAATTTATTGAACCTCATTCCTGACGTTAAGTGCGTGTTGTTTGCTCCATCTATCTCGGATCATGGGCATATCATCACTCATTGAGGGGATGGCTTTCAACCCACCAGAAGCTTTGCGTTTGAAGAATGGTGGCTTTAGGAGCTAGATTTTCTCTCGATTATTACTAATTCTTGAAACAAACCTGTTGATGAGCATTGGGTTGCGTTCCAGGTTCAAAATAAGTTTTTTCATCTAGCTAAGGATATCAAAGTTTGGCTTCATAGTCGTAATGTGAAGAAATTTCAACAAATGGTCTCATGGGATCAGGAGATTTCTACATTGTATCAGTCTATGTCTTCTTCTGGCTCTCTTTCTGATTTGCAACTTCTCAGTCTCCAGGACAGGTCCTTAGAATTAACTATACTCTTAAAAAGTTGGAGGGTCAAAGAGGAAATTCGTTGGAAGCAGAGGTCTAGGGTAAAATGGCTTGCGACTGGTGATGGCAACACTAAATTTTTTCACTCATATACTTCTCATTGTCATAGGAGGAAGATTGTTCCTTCTATCTCCATTGGGGGTGTTTCCTATCTCAATCAGCACGTTAATTCGATAGTCTCGCTATATTTTAAGGATTTATATTCTGCTTCGTTAACTGCGGAGGGTGTCTTTGGTAATGTCCTAGTTTGGTCAATTCATCCTGAACAAGCCGGATCTATGTAAAGAAGGTTCTCTAACGATAAGATTTTTAGGGCCATTAAGGATTTGTAGGGTTGAAAAGCGCCTGACATTGACGGGTTTCATGTCGACTTTTTTAGAATCTTTTAGAACTGTGTTAAATCAGACGTGGTGAGCATGTTTGATGAGTTCTATCGTAACTCTAGACTGCCTTATCATTTTCATGAATAGATAGCAAACAATTGAAATCTTCCATAAGAAGATGACAATCTCCGGTGGAAACGACAACCCTATCCAAATCATCCCAAAATACGGGCCTCATAACGGCGAGATTAGGGCCATAAACAACAGAAACAACTACCCTTCTAACAACTGCCTGCAAATTGAAAGCAATAGATAGAGAGAAAAGACTCACATCCAGCTGAGATAAATTTAAAGACTGCTTTGCCAAGATAAGGATACCTCATGCATAATTGGCCGCAGGCTTAAAGAAATAGTCAGCTCCCTGCCAGATGCTAGAGGAGACCACGAGCGAGTTGACCTCCATTTTAGTTTCACATAAAGCAAGTAGGTCAGACTTTTCCTCTGTAACCCAATTAGCCAGAAACAGGCGTTTCGTAAGACAATTTAAGCCCCTAACATTCCAACAAACAGTCTTCATGGAATAAAATTTAGAAAAACCTGGGGTTGGTGGCACCGAGACGACCTTCTTGGGGACCTAGCATCGATAGCCAAAACAATTGACGAAGGCATCTTCCTTCTTCGCTGACAATGCATGATTTGCCGAACACCCCCAGCACTGACAGACGACCTCAAGTGACCATCAAAAATGCCCAACTGCTCGCAGTCTACTCCACCGGAGTGACAGAGAGAGACTCCAATAATAGCAGAGATAGCTTAAATCGTAGAATTCATATCAGCAGCTATAGCTTGCAGCTGCGAAGAGGAGAGGGAGATATCCGGCAACTTAGCTACATCGACAACCGTGACACCCAGGGGCTGATTTTGAGATGATTTGGATAGGGTTGTCGTTTCCACCAGAGATTGTCACCTTCTTATGAGGGATTTCAATTGTTTGTTATCTATTCATGACTCTAATAACCTTGTTATTTCTAATCCCTCTATGTGAGGTTTCCAAGACTTTGTTCATCGACATTTTCTTTTCCCTATTCCTTTAACCGATGAGCACTTCTCTTGGTCGAATAGGCGGTCTCATTCGTGTTGTAGGGTCCTTGATAGGGTCTTTGTCATCCCTAATTTATTTGACCTCATTCCCGACGTTAAGCGCGTGTTGTTTGCTCCCTCTATTTCGGATCATGAGCAGATCATCACTCATTGGGGGGATGGCTTTCAACCCACCATGAGCTTTGTGTTTGAAGAATGGTGGCTTCAGGAGCTAGATTTTCTCTCGGTTATTGCTAATTCTTGGAACAAACCTGTTGATAAGCATTGAGCGACACTCCGAGTTTAAAATAAGCTTTCTCGTCTAGCTAAGGATATCAAAGTTTGGCTTCATAGTCGTAATGTGGAGAAATTTCAGCAAATGGCCGCATGGGATCAAAAGATTTCTACATTGTATCAGTTTATGTCTTCTCCTGACTCGCTTTCTGACTTGCAACTTCCCAGTCTTGAGGTCAGGTCCTTAGAATTAACTATGCTCTTGAAAAGCTGGCGAGTCAAAGAGAAAATTCGTTGGAAGCAGAGGTCTAGGGTAAAATGGCTTGCGGCTGGTGATGGCAACACTAAATTTTTTCACTCATATGCTTCTCATCGTCATAAAAGGAAGGTCGTTCCTTCTATCTCCATTAGGGATGTTTTCTATCTCAATCAACACGTTAATCTGACAATCTCGCTATATTTTAAGGATTTATATTCTACTTCGTTAACTGCGGAGGGTGTCTTTGGTAATATCGTAGTTGGGTCAATTCAGCCTGAACAAGTCAGATCTATGCAAAGGAGGTTCTCTGACGATGAGATTTTTAGGGGCATTAAGGATCTGTCGGCTTGGAAAGCGCCTGGTATTGACGGGTTTCATGTCGACTTTTTTAGAATCTTTTGGGAGTGTGTTAAATCATACGTGGTGAGCATGTTTGATGAGTTCTATCATAACTCCAGACTGCCTTATCATTTTCATGTTGCTATTATTTCACTTATTCCAAAAGAGGATGAGGCCACTGATATTTCACAATTTTGCCCAATCTCAGTTATGAGTGCTCTCTATCGAATATTTGGCAAATAGGCTGAAATCGGTGGCTAACCAAATTTTTTCAGACTCTCAGTTCTCCTTTATCCGTAATAAGAGGGTCCAACACTCATTTATCATGGCGTCTGAGGTTGTTCATTCCTTGCAGTATAGCGGTCAAGCTTACTTTGTCCTTAAATTAGACTTTTATAAAGCTTTTGACTCTGTGCATTGGCCATTCTTATTTCAAATGTTAGCAAATTTTGGTATTGGTCGTCATTTTTTTGGTTGGGTGCGAGAGCTGGTCTCAAATGCCCAGGCCATATTAAATATCAATGGTGTTAGAGGAGACTGGTTCAAGCTGGGGCGGGGTTTGCGGCAAGGGTGCCCCCTCTCGCTTTTATTGTTCAATGTTGTTGCTGAGGGTCTTGTGGTCTTGCTTAAGCGGGCTGTGGTATCGTGTTTCATTGATCCTTTGCAGGTTTCAGACTTCCCGGGTCATATTTTTACTTATGTTGATGATATGATCATTTTTTGTTGTGCAAATGTTCAGCAGATGCTTAGGTTCAAGCTTATCATTCAGTTCTTTCTCTCCCTATCTAGGCTTTATCTAAATGAAACCAAATGCTCTATTACCATGTTCAATGTTCATGCCAATATGCTTGCAGCAGGAAAGAGAAATTTTGATTACACTATTTCTGACATGCCTATTATGTACCTAGGCTTGCTGTTACAAGTGAAGCGCCTCTCTTCTGCTGCTTGGGCTCCGACGCTTCAAAAAGTTAAGCGCAAATTACTTTCGTGGCAGTCGTCTTATCTCTCCATTGTCGACCGTCTAACCTTAGTCAGACATGTTCTTTCAACTATTCAAGAATTTTTCATGTCTATATTTGTGATGCCTGTGGGAATAGAGAAGCAGCTGACGTGCTTGCTGGCAGGTTTTCTATGGTCTGGGTGTCAACTCAAGGGTAAGCGTCACTTGATTGGTTGGCGTTCGGTGGTCTTACCTTGGCGTATGGCTGGTTTAGGCATTCCTGCACCTAGACTGCGGAGCATTGTTCTTGTCCCCAAGCAATGTTGGTTGGCCCACCAACCAAATAACCCTTGTGCTTGTTTGCTTCTTACTAAATATGGGGCTCCTGCTCTTATCCCGGTTCATTTGGGAACCCGAGTTTGGCACTCTCCTACTTGTGTAAATCATGGTTGAGGGCTTTAGCCTGCTTTAGAGACCATTTTGAGGGCTCCAAAAAATTTGATCAGTGGTTGCAGTGGGTGCTGGCGCCAAGCAGAGAGTTCCTCACCAAAAAAGTCTATAGATCGTTGCTCCCCTCGGAGGGTGATTGGTTGCCCGAGGATGTGCTTTGGGTGAAGGGTCCTTCTCCTCGTTCTCGAGTCTTGGCATGGTTAATTTTGCACGATAGGATCCAGACCCATAATAATTTAAAGAAGTGGGGCATTCAGCTCTCGAGTTGGTGCGTGCTTTGTCAAGCTGCAGAAGAATCTACGTTTCACTTGTTCTGGTCTTGCCCAATATTTGTGGAACTCTTTAGCAAGACTTGGAGGCATCCAGACCTGTTTGTTAAGGAGGAGTCTTTTGCGTTATATCTGATCTTGGGCCCGGTTTGTATTAGGCGCAGCACAAGGTGGAGGTTCATCTGGCGAACGTGGTTGCTTACTTCTTGGTGGTTTGTTTGGATGGCACGAAACGATGCTCATTTTCGTCAAATTTCGGTTAACATTCAAAACCTGGTGCATAAAATCTTGGTAGATGTTTATGCGATCTTGCGTATGCATCTTAGTGGTCTTCCGCTCCCTCTTGTTGATGCTACCTCTCTTTTGTCGTAATCTGAGCAAGCGGTTTTGGCGTGAGCCTGTTTTATATGTTCTTTTCTCTTCTGCTTTCTTTATTTGTTTTGACTTTGCTCTTGTTCAGTCCATGGGTTCAACATTTTGTTGATCTTCATGAGTGGTAACGTTGAATCTCTCTCCCTCTCTCTCTCTCTCATCTTGTAGATACATATTCTCTCTCGAATCTTGTAGATACATGCATCTAGGTATGCATTTGGGGAGACAATTTTAGATATGAAATCACTTATATATATGAAATTCCAGTATTTGACTTCAAAAATAATAATGATAATGTTGACATTTATGATGATGTTGATAATCTTGATGATGACGAGGGAAATAAAATGCAGGAACAATGGGTTCAGGCTCTAGTGCAGTTTAGCTCAATGGTGTATTTGGTGGATGCGTCCACAGCTTGGGGACAACAATCTACCGTCAAAGCCCGTCATTTTAAATGATAGAACTATCCTAAGCAACTTTTCTTTGGTGATAGATTTAAGCTATGGTTCTTATAGTAATTGTCATGATTTTATAAATTAAGTCCAAGAATCTTAAAATGTGACAAGGTAACGTGAGGTAACTTTTGTTAAGGATGCTTAGGAAGGCAATTATGATAATCATTTTCGGCTTCATAAATAGATATATGGACTCGTGTGGCACACTATCTCAGTCAAGTCTTGAGTTAATTGTGTCATGAATTTTCCTGACGAGTGCACCAACTTAACTACTCGTGTTTGCATAGCAGTTGCGTCCAAAATATAAACCCTACAAAACGACTGGGTGTGCGTCCTCATGCCGCTGCCACGTTGTTAAATTCATGAAATTCTTTTGTTCAAATAGCAGCTTGCCATGTACCGTGCAGTACCATAAGGACAGTTGTCCGTTACGAGAACCCCTAGCACGCAACCGTACCCTACGGTTCACTCCACGGACTCCATCTGTGCACGGGTGAGACCGTATGGCCGTTTACGATCATTAGCACCACAACCATTTCCAGGACTGACAAATGCATATGGATATAGTAAGGTAGGGGTGGCAAAACCTGACACGACCCGCCAACCGGCCTCTTAGGCGGGTTCGGGTTGGGCAAAAATGAACCCGTTTAATAAACGGGTTGACCCTCCTAACCCGTTTATTAAACAGGTCGGGTTCGGTTGGCGCCGGGTATGTCGGGTTACCCATTTAATAAATGGGTCGGGTTCGTGTTTGCCACAGGAACCATTTAATAAACGGGTCGGGTTCGGGTTGAGGTATGCTGACCCGCCAACCTGACCCGATTGCCACCCATATAGTAAGGGGATTGGCCATCCAATGGTGCACCTCCAGGGCCCCAACACCCTTTTAGCTATACGTGAGAAAAAAAAAATCTAACCATATACACATGTATTCTACCTACTTGATTTTACAGGAGTGGATTCTTGGATCGTCTGATTCAGACACGTTGATAGGTTTTTTTAAGGTTCGATTATCAACAGTCTAAAAGTTTCATAAATATTAAATATTAAAAATTAACAATTTTCATCGAAAGAATATAATCAAAGTGTCTTCTAGCATATTGACTATGTCAAATGCATCGGCAAGGGTCAGATTTGCTAAACACATTGGTAGGCACCTACTATCTCAGAGGCATTCTTATCATTTGGTGGATCCAACAGGTCCATATACAACTATCAGGGCGAATATGGTCCCATCAGATCATGGCTCCCACCCGAGCGAGCTCTGAACCAATAGACCACCCAAGCCCAAGAGCATAGCCAAGATGAGATTTTATATATATATATATATATATATATATATATATATATATATATATATATATATATATATATATATATATATATATATATATATTATATATTCCTTTTGCACAATATTTGGCACTCTCTGATCTGCCTGTTTGGTTCAGTAAAAAACAATCTTTGGATCATGTTTTTCCGACATGTATGTAGGATTTTTCATAGGGGAAAACTCAATGGCCTACAATGTACTGAATTTTCAATCATCAAAAAATAGTATTTTTACATGTTGAAAAATATGATCCAAGGGTCAATTGGTACTATTTTTGACAATATTGAGCTCATCCATTGAGTCAAATTTGGCCAAAACAATGACTTCTAACTAAGGGATTCCTTAAGCATGAAGGTGTATATATATATATATATATATATTCCTTTTGCACAATATTTCGCACTCTCTAATCTGTCTGTTTGGTTCAGTAGAAAACAATCTTTGGATCATGTTTTTCCGACATGTATGTAGGATTTTTCATAGGTGAAAACTCAATAGCCTACAATGTACTGAATTTTCAATCATCAAAAAATAGTACTTTTACATGTTGAAAAATATGATCCAAGGGTCCATTGGTACTATTTTTGACAATATTGAGCTCATCAATTGAGTCAAATTTGGCCAAAACAATGACTTCTAACTAGGGGATTCCTTATGCATGAAGGTGTGTATATATATATATATCAAGTAATATGTTAACTGAAAATATGTGAACCAAAGTGTGAATAAAGATTTTTCAACACTTTTTTTTGCAAATTCAAGCTTACAAATACATTGAGCATGGTCCATTTGCTAGGAATCTACTATTGGATCATATATTTTTGATAAAAAATATGATTTTTGCATGCTTGAATATTTAAAAAAATTTAAGTCATTGATTTTCAAGCCTTAAAAGATCCTTCTTATGCATTGTAATCGGATGATCCAATAATCTATTTCTATAAAACCAAGGATCTAGATCACATCAATATATTGAAATTTAAGAAAAAAAAAACCATGAAATTTTTTGTTCATGCTCCACTTCACATTTTTAGAGAGAGTAGGTGGTAGCTACCCACCACCAGCCTACGGGCTTTTGAAAGGTTTTTTCCATGTTTTCCTTAGATCCAACCATATAGATGTGTTCTACATTCTTGATTTTATAGGAATATTCTTGGATTATTTTATTCTAATACACAGGCAGGTTTTTATAAAGTTTAAAAATCAATGATATAAGTTTTTCATAAATATTCAATACTTAAAAAATCATATCTTGTCTCGCACAAAGAAGTTATCATGCAAACTTTCTAGGCTTTCATCAAGTCACCTTGCGTACTTCGCAACATTGTGGCAAGATCAAGGGTTTGCTTTAATACTACTTGATGTAAATTGAGTCGATGATTCGTTCTTATACCAATTGATGTAAATCAAGAGGTCTTGATTTATGAGAAAATATATGTTACTCTACTTCTATGCACGAGAACTAAGATAAAGCAAAAAAAAATATGAGAAATAAACTAGAAAGCAAAAAAATATAGTAAGTTTAACTGAAAACAAGAATAATCAAGCACCCAACTTCAATCTCTAAACTCTCTATAGGGCTCTCATCTTTTGATAGATGCGGTCTCCCAAATCTCAATCTAAGTAAACTACCTAATCTGATAAACTCTTAAAAATAAAATTCTTATTAAATATTCTAATCTAATAAAATCTGAATATCGGATCCAAAACCCATTATAAAATGATCCAAATACTAAAAATAATTCAATTGACAAAAATCCAAAAATATCAAAGTAGATCCAAATTGATCCTTATGAACCCAAGTCTTCTGCTCTACTACTGCATCAAAAATCCTGGTATCTGGATCATGATGGAGACTTTTATTGATTTTGGGATATTTTGTAATGCCTTAATTTTTAAAACCAAAATTTTTAGACAAATATATATACTTTTTAAATCCCTTTACATGACTTTTAAGAACACAGTGGAAAACTATTTTGTTTTTATTTGGTTCAAACCTTGGGCGGGTTACAGTTACCAACACACACTTAAAAGACTAAAATAATTGAATCAAAACATTAATTAAATTATAATAAATCAAATACTAGTCTTTCAATATCAGAGTTTACAGGACTAAAAAAAATAATAAAGTAAATAAAATAATTCAATCTCTCTAACAAGCCTAAAGGAATGTGACCCTCTTGACGCCACCACGAGCCTTTTGTTATCTCCTTCTAACTTATTTGTTACCTGAAATATTAAAATGTAGGGACATTAGCCACAACCCCACTAGAAAAATACCCTACACATAGGCATAGAAAGAACACAAATTCATAAAACATGCATCTTTTGCAATATACTCAAATCATAGCATGTCATAACATATAAACCCAGCAAGGTTAAAGATCACAACAATAACAATTTAACCATGCATGATTACCCAATATTTTATTTTTACCTTCAAGTGATGTACCTGCAAACTAACATTAGTATTCAAGATAATAATCAAAAGGATTTATATATGCCAATATATTTAAGAACTAAAAGTTATACATGACATGCATAGAAATTTATATTAATATTCAATGAACCATTTTACCACTAGTGAACCTAATCTAATGCATTACTTTTTTTTTTCTTTCTTGAAGGATACACACTCAGTACCTAATCCTGACTCAGCAATCAAATGATGTTTATTATGCTAGATATTTTAATTCACCCATCGATTCAAAAAGTTAGGCCAAACATCCACTGAAATGATCTTTAACCGAGAAAGAAAATTACAGTAGTTTAGATAATCAATTTCTACTATACAAAGCTTGACTGTCTACCTAAGCTAAATTGACAGCCCCAACCTCATATACCAACGATTGGGTGCCCAAGAGGTGTCAATACCCTCAAAACGTATCAGTCAACGAGTGTACCTCCTACCCTCTCCAAGGTAGGCCACTGAAATAAATGAGTTATTAGGTGTTATTTACAATAAGTTCAACTACACATTAGGTGCACTCTACACCAAGCTCAACAACCCAAAGCTTCACTATGGGCAATTCAAACCACAACCTTACAAAGCAAGAACCAACACTTCCTACAGTCACTGAGGTATCCTAACATGGCTCATTTGAACCCAACTCAAGGCACATGTTCTCTAATAAGGAACAATCAAGAGTTTAGTTAAAGTATTTGTATATATGAGCATTTTAATATAGCCAAATTAGGTACTCTCAAGTACCCTATTGGTTTCACCAAACCTGACTCGCACTCAAGCATCATGTATGCATGCCTCACAAGATTTACAATATATTACATGCCACATACCACACTCTATGATGTATGAGACTCATTTCAATTTAGCATGAACTACAAATTTTATAAAATAACACATGCATGATCATGCATACCATTTAGTCTAATTATCATACTTAATTCTTATATTTAATATGCAGTCTCATATGCCATCATGCTCAAATAATCTACATGCATACATACAACATATTCATGATAAATTTCATATTAGCACATATATGATTAACATCTCATATCATAATCAAGAACATAATTTTAGAAAAATAATTTTATAAGTCAAGATATTATCTAAAATCAAGAACCGTATAATATTAGAATTTGCATGTTGTTCATCGGTCTAACAGACCATCAAAATGAATAGATATAACTCTATAAAAATTTACAGTCACATCAGAGGATATTAATTCTAATTTTAAGTGGTAGATCTCAGAAAAATGATTTTGTTTGCCAATAAAAATTAACAGATCTGAAATTGTTTTTCTATTCTCGACAGACCCTGGCAGAATCTTGCTTCCCAAAGAAGCAGTCAACAGACCCAATCCGAGAGGGATTTCGTCCTTTCAAAATTTTTAATAAAAGGTATGCTTGTTACCTTTTAGAATCATCTGAGTTTGTTGAAAAACTCTATCATATGAATTCTCTAGATTTTCTAGACCAGACCTTACCCGAGATAGTTCTACATACAGGTTTTCCGCAAAAAATTGAATTTTTCATATTTTGTGTGAGCCTTCAAGATTTACAAAAAATGAAATGTATTTTTATTTTATTTTTTCTCAGATCTATTCTTATGATTGAATGACATATCCAAAAATCTGTCATTAACTCGAAATCATTGATTTATTAGAGTTTCTGAAAAATCGACTATCAAGAATCGCTTTGCATGCATGATAGAATTTTTGTCATGGGTTTCAACAAACATAATCTTAACTTTCGTACTACCAATAGGACCTAATATTTTTTTGAGATACCTCTCAGATGTCTAGAAGGTCTCCATAAAATGGTTTGGCCATTGGTGATCCGATTTGAGAGGTAGATTTATTTTACCACAATGGATCTATCAAGAAAATCAAGACAACATAAAAACTAAAATATAAATCATGAAAAAAGCAAGAAAACTCAAGCATAAATGTGAAATATCAATTTTTAATCATGCATCAACCCATTGACAGTATCTAAAACTCATCTACAATCATAAAGAGACATCATATGATCATAATATATGCTTTGGAATCTAAACTATCGAAACAGATCATGATTTTTACACAAAATAATTAGTTTAAGATGCGAGCATGCGAAAACATCATAAAATATATAAAATAAATTTGTAGAGACATGATTTGTGTTGTAAATACATGCAAAAAAGCAAATATGCATCCATTCATGTTGGAAATAAAGATTTAATCATCTAAAATTATGTAGAAATACGAAACTATGTGTTTTGGGTTACTCAATTTTTCGATTTAACTGTTCGGGCATAGATTTACCAAAAATGACTTTGTAGATCTATTTTAAATCATGATAATGAATTAAAAATGTAAGGCCCCAGAATTTTAACCCAAATTTTGAAGATTTTTTTTTTTATAACAGCGGAAACAAGAAATAAAATAAGGTTAAGCATTTCGAGACATTACAGTGGAGAGAAACCCAAGACATTTATTTCATTTCAATATTAATGAAAATCATCAGAGTTTTAAATGATATGAATAGTTAAAATTTACAATAAACTCAAGTGATCCCTGGAACAATAAATCCAAAAATCTCGATTCGATGCCTCATCCCGCAGCCGCTCATAAACCCTATTCTTTACCTGAAAAATAGTAAATTGATTGGAATTAGACTACCACGTCTAAGTAGGAATTACTGTAAATTTGGCAAATATACTAAGTAACAAGTATGCAAGGGATTTGTTTAATTACGGACAATAAAACATAGCATGAAAATATGAACATTACTAAACTACTGCACATTGTTAATTTAAGTTTCTAGCTAGAATATATGAACACTACCAAGACCAAATCAACCATTGCAGGAGTACAGAATTCATCTCATGATAAGGTAATATCGTTTGCAGCATTTAAATATATCATGGCCACCGATTCCATTGAATGCTTAAAAGTAAGTGAAGCAGACTATGCAACAACTGTAACAGACATATACATAAGCAAGTAAAGCAAATTATGCAACAGCAGCAACATGCATCTCAGTCATGTGACAACCACAATATGAATTCAATTATCTCATATCTACACCTTTCAGTATTTCATTTCATCACAAGCTCAGAACATGCTGGAAGAATATAAACATGTCTCCCTAGAACTCCACTCACTGTGATACCTAGAATGTTCTAATTGATGTTTATCTTTTCTTATCCCGCGGGTACACACGGGCCGAGGCAACCATCACAGAAGAGAGCGTTCGGGGGTATATTATTCAAAGTTGTTTTATTAACCCGAACATTCTAACTGTGACTGAAATCCCAAGGGAGCGGCCAGTGACCGAGAGAAACTCCCAAAGGCCAAAACCAAAACAAGATGCATCCCTAACTTCTGCAGAAGAACATGGAACTACCACCTAGGACACATTTGGTAGTCCGGGTCCCCCCAACTCTGAGGACTGGGACCAACGAGTTGCTTTACGCTCGAAACTAAACACATGTCCCCAGAGTTTTGTACCACCTACCCTCTCCAAGGTAAGCCCGAATCTGAGTGGGTTAATTTTTTCATTTAATTATTTTCCCGAAGTATGGGGCATTTTCCCAACTTCTTTCTACTATCATAGTAGTAGAATTCTCAACCTTAGTCATTTTACCAAGGTGCAAAGAACAATTCTCATCCTTTGTCATATTGATTGCATAACCCACTCAAAGTGCTCCGGTGCCTTTAAACCAGTCGAGCAACAAGAATTAAATTTAAGTTCTTATCAGTATTATGATCATTATTCTAAATGCTTTGGTACTTTTAAACCAATCGGATACAAATGCCTGGTATCTTTCAACCAGTCAGGCTCACAGAAATTAACCTTTAATTTTCTCACCAATGTTATTGACATTGAGTACACGTTCATTAACAAAAGTACCTGCATCAGGTACCCAATCCATATTGCCCAATTAGGCATGATTCCCAAACTCCCTATCATTCATTTTGAATTCTCAGTGAACAAGGGAAAGCAATTCACATAACTTGACTGCATGCAACAAACAATTTCAATAAATGACATTTCATTAATATGTCTTATAGCTCTTCTACAGAAAGCAGTCAAAACTCAGACATTTCCAGATTTGAATGTCAATAATTTATATGAAAAAAAATTCAGATAAAACCAAATTGCACATACACCCATTTCTATATCAAGTTACAATTCGATTTATTACTAAAGTGTAAAACATAGTGTTTTACAAATAGGTCGAATCACATATATCCAACTACAAGTAGAAAGCCCACCTACAATCTCATAACGAATTACAATTCTTAATGGCAATTTAAAAACACTGTTGGTTTGTTTGTTTGTTTTTTGTTTTTTTTTTCAGGTATCTAATATCACCCAGGTGCCAGCAATAACCGACCCAAAGGTTTGGTCAGGAGTTCATTATTTAGAGGGTTTCAGTTAGGTTCCCTTTTCAAGTATCTCACAAAGGATCGAGTATACGGCTTCATATAAGTATTCATTTCATCAAGCACCATTGTGTTATTATCCAAACCTAATCCTACTACTTCATGTAGACAGTGTACAGGCATCACCAAAATGTGAAATAGAAGTATAATAAGAATTGAGTGAAAGAACATGTAATTTAGAAGTGTGCAGGAATCATAATCATCACTATTAAAAAAACACTTTCAAAACCTTTTTCAAATGATTTTGTAGATCGACAAGATGCACAATTTGTGCATTTGTATTTGATCTATGCTACGCGTAGGTTGAATCCTACCTGAAACATATTTTTGAAACCACCAACACCTTCACCTCTCATCCTAGCACATTGGAGCAGTTTCAATAGTTGCTGAAAAAACCCTAAGGAAGAAGAAGAAAGAAGAAGAAGAGAATAGGAAAGAAGATAGGAGAGAGTCCTTCTCTCTCTCTCTTTTGTATATTAGAAAGTCTACAAAGGGGGGGGGGGGTCCCTCCTTAGAGTCCAATCCTCTTCAAAATTAACCTAATCTCATCCCTAAGAATCCTATTACAGAATTTCACTAGCTAATTACCTAATTAATTTAATTAACTATTAATTTATCTTAATTACTAATTAATTAATTTAATTAATAAGGGGGGGGGGGGTCTCCCACCCTCTTTAGATCCTTCTAGGGTTTTAAAGCCCTTCCTAATAAGGTCTCTAGAGTCTGGAGTGGATCCCACTTGGGTCCAAATCCAAAAACATGATCCATATCCAAAACTCAATCTAGATTCAATCTCTATTTGGGTTGGATCTAGAAACTAAACAAAAAATATAAAATTTAAAATCCATTTAAAGATCCATATCTAAACATAAGATCCAAATCCACATTGAATCCAAACTTAGGTTTGAATCTGAACCTAACTTATCCAAGATCCAAATAGCACCGAGTCACCCTTGAACCCCTGCGGGCCACACTGACCATACCTGGCACCTCCATTGGGCTGGGCATGACCCCTCTAAGCCTCTTCTAGAACCTGGTTTGAGTCCAAAATACTGCTTAGCCAACTTAGACTACTATCGAATTTCACCTAAATCAAAAAATGATTTTAACTTGAATTTAAAAGTTAAAACTAAAACAAAATAGTAGGTTTTACATATTTTCTTTCTTTTTCTTGGTGACCATTTGATAATTTTCCATGGAAATCTTAAACTGGATGGTATATTGAATGCAATGATGAGATCCAAGAGCTTTTTTTTTTCTTATTTGGTTACTGCTTGTGTCTTTGGGAGTCTTTTGGTTGAGTTGTATGATTTGGATGGAAATTTCATCTATTATATAAATCTTGGTAGCCTCTTTTTTTTCTGGTTTAATCTTTTGCCTACTTTGTGGTTTTTTGACACAATTAAAATTTTTTATTGCCTGTTTATTTCTTTGTAGGAATTCCTTGAGATTATCTAAACAAGAGAATTTTTAAGATGAAGAATTATCTTAACATTTCCGTAGAATGAGAATTTTACTTCCATGAAAATTCTCTTCAAGTGTATCCAAACCCACCCTAAATTGTCTTGTAGGACTAATTACGTCTTCGTCAGCCATTAAATCTCTCTCTCTCTCTCTCTCTCTCTCTCTCTCTCTCTCTCTCTCTCTCTCTCTCTCTCTCTCTCACGCGCGCGCGTCATTGCTGACTTTGTTGGTCACCATTTGAAAAAGTTCAGTGATCCAGAGTGCAAGATTCAGGCATCCATTTTTTTACTAAGGGGAAATATAAAGGACGAGGGGAGCGAGCAGCACATCCTTTACTACCAAACGTTTGCACTTTGTCTTTTAGCTTATAATTAAGCACCAACTTAATTGCAATTTACAAGGCCCACTATCTTCATGAAATCTCCAAAATTCAATATGATTAGACGTACTGATAATTAATTAAACATAGAAGGCTAGTCTAATTACAATAACCGCAGCACAAAAGTAAATAAAAATTAAAACATCCTCATATAATTTCTTTTTTGACAAATTAAAGATGAAACATATGTATGATTTCAGTCGTGTGATTTTTTTTTTGTGAACTAGAATACGCTTATAGAGCTTTTTGGCAGGTTACACCAACCATGTATGTTAATCTACTATCGTGCTAGCTTTGTCATGTGGACACGCTACGACACGACACATGGAAACACCACGTATCACAATATGATGAACTTAAAATATTTTTCTTGCGAGATTTAGTAAATTTTCTTGCACTAAAGTATTTTTCATACATTAAACACCAGGATACCCACGTCCACGTCTCCTAGCATTCAAAAAGATCGCATATTAATCGTGTCTCTTGTCCATATAAAAAACCGTCTTTGGTGTCAGTGTCAGTGACATTTTCTTTTCTACAGAACTTTGTTACCACATCATCAGTTAAATCAAGAATTATGAACTTAAAAAAGGCTATGGGCTATTTTACCCATTCTGGGATCAGAAGGCAAAAGCAAAGACCCTTTGCGTTGATAAACTTGAATAAGCATATGAAGGCTGCCGGCTTCAAGTTGGTCATGCTTTAGTTGACACCAGACATGCATGCCCTTTACATTTGATATGTTGATGGCCCTTGACTCTACTAAAAGGCAGAAAATCCAGTGTTCTGAGCAGAACGCCTATATAAGTGTTCTGCCACTGGCTGCCCCTTTATAAAAAGGCCTGCCAGTGTCCTGTCCCTCCTGTCCCTTGAAAGGGCCGAACACCTTATAAGTGTTCGTCAACTGAAAAGGTCTCCTGTGGGGCAGCCAGTGTACTGTCCACCTATCCCACCTACCCTTAAAAGGGCAGAACACCTTAATAGTGTTCGTCAACTGAAAAGGTCTCCTGTCCATACGAGGAGTAAAACTTTCGTTTTTCCCTGTATATATGAAATGGAAATAAACCACAAAATTGTCTTGAATCAAATCACAAGAAAACGACCTGATACCAGTTCATGATCCCCCCGCCAAGAGATAAGATCTTGCGAAAAAAAAGTCACAAAAGATAAAAAAATAAAACTTTATGTATAGGAAAATATTAACAAATGAACTTTTTGTCCACACGTACAGGTAGCACATCAGTGTTGGTGAAGACATGATGACGTAGCAGAGGGATGAACCCATGACACGATGGACTTTAAGTTATGACTGTGAGCTGTCAATGTGGAACGCCATGTGGGTCGGCAGGCTTTGTGAGTCCCACAACAATAGGGAAGGGCTTAAATGGGAAACGGGAGAGAGTAATCGTCCTCTAAGCCCATCAACTTTTAGCTTGAGCATCAATCTCTCAGCACAAAATGACACCAAATTTCTCTGCCTTATACGCCAAAAAAGGTGCCGATCCTTTAGTCCGAGGGTCGGTCCCCCCCCACCACACACACACACACACACACATCTCTCAATCTCTATTTCTCTCTGATATATGTTTGACCAAGTTCATGAAGTCTATCTTGAATTAGCATCACATGAGAACAGATCAAAGTTTGTGAATCCCAAAGTTCAAAGTCCCTGCTAGGTGGTAATTGTATGAAAGGTGACTGAAGGAACTGTACAGATGAACATGCATGACCCAAATGGCATTAATGGTGACCAGCAACCATTGACTTGTATAGTTACATATCATTAATTGGTTCTGTGGACTCATTGCAGGGGCTTGTCCTTAGTCCCCCACCGGGGCCTTCTTGGGTAAGTAATAAACTTACTGCTATTATGAAATACCAATAAGTTAGTTTGGTCAGGCATTTTAGATTTTCATTAGAGGCAAGCAAACATTTTTTTATTCAGACTTCAGCAAGGACCAGTAGAATGCATTGCAAATTGTTAGGTGAAAGACGGGGAGGAATTAGCGTTTGTTCATAGATTAACAAAGTGAAAAGGGATCGTACTGTCTTTCTAAAATGGTGCAATCTCTAAAATGCTTTACAATTTGCCAATATCCACCTGTCCAAAATTTTGATTTTTGACTTTTTTTAGAACATTTTTACAATTAGCACAAGTTAAACTGATGATATTAGCACGGTAGATACTCATTGTTTAAAGATGCACACATTTGATATGTGAATCTCTTTTGTTGGTATTCAAATTAGTCTAGCCAGGTTCATAAATTATTTTTTATGTGAATTTCATCGGGTATGGAAAATGTTCACGAGAATCTTTTTTTATTGAGGTGATGTGACTTTTAAATAGTATACTTATCTATCATGCAAACATCAACAAGTTTTTTTATGCGAAAGGTAAAAAATATTCTAAAAAAAGTCAAGAATCAAAATTTTAGACAGAAGGATTTCAAAGCTCACACCATTTTACAAAGACATTACAATCATTTTTCTTTAACAAAATTAGTAACCAGCAGGCACTGCCTAGGCATAAATGTGCCAATATAAACAACCAGGGTGTAATTTGAGTCCAACTCCAATAATGAAAAAACTGTAGAACATATAAAAAGTATATATATATATATATATATATATATATATATATATATATATATATATATATATATATATATATATATATATATAAAGAGAGAGAACGGGGATGGTCCAGCCATTTTCTTTCCCTTCAAAATTTGCATGTTCGATGTGTTTCTTGTCATATCTGACCATATAGATATAATCTCTATGATTGAAAACATATAAATAAACTCTTGGATCAAAGTTTAACATAGAAACTTTTAGAACCGTTGAATTTTCAAACTTTGCAAAATCTTACCTACACCAAAAGCTTGGTACAAGAGTTTATTCACATATTTTCAATCATGGAGATTAGATCCATATGAAAAAGTTTACCAAAAAATATATTTAACATGCAGATTTTGAAGGGATGGACAAAGGATCGATCATTTAGTGGGTAGACCATCTTACACTCTCTCTCTTACACACACACACACACACACATATATATATATATATATATATATATATATATATATATATTAAGGTTTTGTGTTGCCTGAAAAGAGGCAAACAATATCGGTTAAATATTCAATATCTACATGCTTTTCTATAATGTTGGCACTAGTTCGATTGTCATGATTCTAGCTGGTGCATGATAGAAGTTAATAAAGATCTTGCATGTTGTTTCCGAAACAAGGGAGAGTTCTGCGGCCTTTTCTTTAGTGGAACAACAATGAAATATGCAATGCAATGAATCCTTTATTCTCTGTTCCATACATGTGCTTTCTTTCTAAGGCAATTGGATATACTAGTTCATGGTGTCATCTTAGGATTTCTAACAATATAACTAAGGCTGAATGAGACCCCCCTTGTTTTTTTTTTTAACTGAATTTCACCTGCTTAGTTGAAGCTTTTTTGTAGTTTAGTGATGTCACTTTCGTTTTTTTGTTGTCGTGCATTTGAAGGTATACTTGTCTTCACCCTTTTCCTTTCTCTAACAGCTTCATGCTTTCTAAGATTTAGGTGATACATGTGCTCATTTTCTTGTGCCAAGAACCCTTTTTTGTGAGCCCCATTCATGCACAATTTTTGGGTCCCTAGAGTGTACCTATTTTTTTGTCTGAATTTCACCCGCTTCAGTGAAGCTTTTTTGTCACTTAGCGGTGTTGCTTCCTTCTTTTGTCATCGTGCATTCGAGGGTATACATGTCTTCTTTTTATTTTGAACAGGGGGTCATAATTCTCTTCTAACAGATAGGTTTATTATGGTGTTGTAGTATGTGGTATGTATCTACCTGGATGATGAGAACAAGAAAGATTAATTATGAGAGTTATGTTGACACTTGGTACGTATGGCAGCTTCTTCTCTCTTCTTTCTTTTTCTTTTGCAGAGGCTTTATTGTGGTATTACAATATATATTATGTGTGTATCTGTATGGATGTTGAAAAGAAAGAGAGATAGTGTTTGTGGGTATTATGTTGACTTTTTGGTATACAAGGCAGCTTCGCCTAGAACACATGGTAGCTTTTTTTGTCTTCTTTCTTTTTCTTTTATAGAGGCTTTATTATGGTGTTGTAATGCTCTGGATTTTCAAAACAAAACTTGGTAAAAAATTCATGAATTTTTGTTTTAGCAAAATTTAGAAAAAGTTTTTAGCAGTGAAAATAAATGATAGTTAGTTATTGGTTTTAGAAGATGTTGGGTAAGTCACAGGTATGTGGCCAAGTACTCATTAACCACTAAAGTATTTCATTTAAGCAAAATAAAATGAGTCATTTATTACAAACAACAATGCTTGGTAAAACAGTATTAGATAAAACTGGTTTTATAAAAAAAAATTCCAACACAGTCTGGATAAATCCTGGAACTCGATGCAACCCTTCTTCGCATATCACACCGCAAGTTCAGTACCTGTATACTCCATAAAATGATATCAGAACCATCACTGGTCTGGTAGGAAAGCATTTCAATTCTAACATGTATAAAGCTTGAAAACATAAGAAGTCATTTTAGAGCTGCAGTTGGAACATCGTAGCTCAAGTCTCCATGACTTAGCATATCAGTATCCCATGAATTGAAGCAAGCACTCCTTGATCTTAGCTTAGTCATGCAAATATAATTTTGGTCATTTGCCCGATCGTTCTAGTAGTGTATCAATATCAATACATTTCACAAGGTGATACATGAGTAACACTAATGCCCATTCATTCATTTATTCATTTATCATTGTACCTATAGCTAATACATTATTCAATATTAACTGTTTACTCCCTAGTACGTAGGAGAAGCATGACTTTGACATCAATGTGACCATCTGAGGGTTTATTATGCTATGTATTGTATATACCCGAGAGGCCTAATGACCATATCCATAATAGAGCAACAATTTTCATGCTGGGAGACCCCCACCTGACCGGTTCAGACGCATCCTTGTACTGCAGTAACAAAGTTCAATTCCTAGATCTTAAGGATAACTCAACTCCCTAACCTTCGAGTGACGGGAGGCCACCTGAACTCTTTTATCCATAACATCATACATGTCACTCAAAATAGTACCATCATCATCATGCCACGATGAGCGTAAGTCCTAAAGGGGTTTAATGATATAATTATTTTTATTAGGACGTCGAGTGCTATATAGGCAATCCAGTGTATTATGCACGAAGAGAATACGTACTCAAACCCCACTCAGTTTTTTAAAGCACGGGTTGGGTACCATTATGTTTTGTTCATATGCATGAGGAACCTTGCTCTTGGCATCTACGACCTTCATGAGCACTTCACCCCTTGCAAGTGGACAATCAACTCTGATGCAATGGCTCTTACGAGTATTGTTGTAGTATAATGTTTCACATGGGTATGCATAGATAAGGATCACTTTAGATCGATTGTTTGGCGTATTTAACCACATTGAGCACTAACCTAACAAGGTGAAATAGCTACTCTAGCACATCATCCCTTATGAGTACAGTGTCATTGAAGGTGAAAATGGAACGAGCCATCCAGGTAGGGTTCCGACAACGGGGGGCATCATTGTGCCATTCATACTAACTCAAGTAGGTAATTTGCCAAAAAATTTGGCAGCACCTCCTCTGTTTGATAGAGAAAGCACGATGTTCCTTTTTGCCATAGAGGGTATCTTGTAAGAAATTTTGGCTGTATCTTCTCTATTTGACGGAGAAAGAGCTATGCTCTTTTAAGCTCGGTGAGCATCTTGTCAGAAGTTTTGTCAACATCTCCTGTATTTAATGAAGAAATTGTTATGTTCATTCTAGGATAAATGCATATCGTTGTTCATACTTTACATCTTTCATGGTTTATTAGAAACTCAGGCCTTAGTTCGGTCAAAAGCGGTTTTGCGCAAATTGCAAAACCTTTCCAATAGAGGTTTCTTCGCCAAACAACATTTTGAATGAGGGAGGGCATTTGAAATCGCTTTGGTGATATGGGCAATCACCAATTTTATGTTTATTATTATGTATCTATATTTAGTAAAAGCAGAAGCATGTGCATATAACAATGCGACAACAATGTAAAATACGTAAGCAAAACGCGATTTGTGAAACCATACATCAGGCTAAGTAAATTATAAAAAGCAGAAGCCTTGGCACCGTTTGGTGTGATGGCAAGACAAATTGCATAAGCAAAGTATATATATATATATATATATATATATATATATATATATATATATATATATATATATATATTGCAGAAAGTAGGAACCTTGGGATTGTTCGGTGTAATAACAAGACAAAATGCGTAAGCAAAGTATATATATTGCGAAAAGTAGGAGCCTTGGTGGCATACAGCGTGACGACAAGATAAAATGTGTAAGCAAAGTACATATATATATATATATATATAATAAATAGCAAATTAGTTGCAAGGATATGCGCATGAACACTGAAGCAAACTTGCAATGCTCTAGAAAGCGTAATCCAAAGACTAAGACTCTATGACACTTAGTTTATCATAAATATCAAGTGATAGTCACAAGGCTATGCGCGTGGATACCGAAGCCAGCTTGCGGTGCCCCAGAGGGCGTGAACTAAGGACTAAGACCGGATATTATTTTAAAAAGGTGTACAGAAAAAAAATTTACACCATACACGATAGTTATTTCACCAAATAACTTGAAAGAGCGGGATCGACGTGAAAACCTACCAAGAATCAGTGGTGGTGATTCAAGGCAGTAGTTGAGGCACTCCTAGGTCATAGCTAACACGTCTTTTACGTTCGGTACGGTCACAACCAGAAGTGTCTCTTGCATAACTCAACGGTGCAGCGAAACAATGAGGTTTAGACCAAAAATAGATTGAACCTAGCTTAAGTCCAACTAGGTTTGAACCTACCTTAAGTGGGCTAGGCTAGGTCAGATGGGTTGAACTTAGTCAAGAAAATGGTAGAGGAGGTCAAACAGTCAGGGCTAAGGGGTCATGTTATGTTTAGTCTAGGTCAGGTGGGTTCAAGTTGACCGCAAGTAGGCTCAGTCTAGGTCAAGTGCGCTTGACCTAAGCTAAGACCAAATAAATAAAGAGAGACAAAGGCTAACCTTGTAGGTTAAGTTGACTTAACCCAACTAGGCTCAGTCTAAGTTAGGCAGGTCCAAGCTACTTAAATCTAAATTCTAGTTTTGAAAGAATTGAAATCCAAAATACTAAATTTAATTAATTAAGAAATAATTAATTGGAATAGAAAAGGTGATTCAATTAAATTGAATAAAGTTGTCGGAGTCCATAGGTGGGCCATCCCATCTTATGTGACACCTCCTTTTCAACTTTAAAAAAAGTAAAAATGAATTTAACACTTTAAATTCATAAGGTTTTAAAAGTTTCTAAAAGTCAAAACATGAATGATTAGAGTCAAAACTTACAATATTTCATAGGGAAGCCTCTCAAGAAGGGGGCGGGGCATCCCATCCTAGAGACTTCTAGGACGGAAAGGCTAGAACAAATAAGAAGAAGGAAGCTTACATGAGAAAAGAAAAGAAAGAAAGAATAAAATAAATAAATAAATTGACTAGTCAAACTTGCTTGCCAAGCAAGCAAGTTTGACAACATGGGATATGGAAAGGTTGAAACCCCATGGAGGTCAACCAACCCATACCCCCCTCATTTTATATAGTATATCAAGTATACTATAATATATATATATATATATATATATATATATATATATATATATATATATATATATATATTAACCTAAGCTAAACAAAACACAAATGAAAAATATATATAAAGGAAAAGCAAACTAAAAGAGGTACAAGAAAGGAAAGGGAGACTTGGATTAGAACAAGGGTTAAGATTAGCCTAGCCCTTGACCTAACCCCTAAACCTTATAAATAGAGAGAAGGGACTCATGCCCCCCCCCTCCATTTTGCCTCTCTTGGAATTGGCTCTTCTTCTCCCTATTGCCCTTTATTCCTTCTCTCTTTTCCTTCATTCCCTTATGGTTTTCCTCTTATCTAACCAAGAGGTGCATCTACATACGTGATTGGAGCATGAAGAGTGGTATTGATGCAGTTACCATACGAAGTGGATGGCCGGTTCGCTTGAGGAGTTTGCCTTTTCTCGACCAAGAGAGGTGTTTCGAGCAAAAGAGGTAGGGAGTTCTATTTTCTATACATAAATCAGAACTTGTAGACATAAATTATTCTGATTTTTAATAAGAAAAAACTATGTATCACACCCCCCATGTGTGGGATTGGTGTTGGGTTTGTCAAAAAATTAATAGAGAGGGTTTTTGGAAGGAAACCCCTCTTAAAAATCATTTTTGTTAAAATTAGGTTATTAAATCTGAATTAAAATACTGTCAAAAGGAAGTGCTTTCGTAAAATATAAATTTAATTAATGAAAGAGGGATGATTATGATTTTCCTAAGAAAAAATTAATTTCACCCCTAAAGTGGTCAAGTTGCTGAATTTAAAAATGAACAAAAACAATGTAATGCATTCTATTGATTTTGTCAAAAGTAAAAATCATAATTTCTTGGAATTCATGTAATGGTTATTGGCTTATTGCAAGATTTTTAGTTAGAAACCATGGTTTAATGTTCATGTATATGTACTGTGGTGCTTAGCATATTTTTTATTATTGTTGTCATAAAAATATATGCATTGTTATTTGTGCCATTGCAAAAATACCAAAACTATTTCTAAGGAAATAGGGTTCAGAGAGACGGAGCAATTTTTTGACCTAATAGTTGCAAAAATGGGATTTGTCCATAATAGATAATATAAAAATCATATAATGTTATTTTAAAAAGTTTTAATTGATATGTTTATATAGAAAAAAAATGAAAATATGAATTCGAGTGGCCTGTTTTGGCTCATTCGAATGCATATTGCCCGTTAATACATATTTTTGGCATGACACATGATCGGTAAATCATTTGTATCTCCTTCGTCCAGAAGAGTTTTTATAAACGATTTGTTGAGTTAAAAAGCTAACAAAATTTTATAATTTTTTTAAAAATTTACGCTATGTTCTCTTTGTTAGCACTGAACCACGACAGTTAGAACAAAAAAGTATAGGTGTGCACTTAACCGATCGTATCTCCCTCATCCAGTGCAAGTTTTATGAATGGTTTATAGCATAAAAAAGATGACAGAATTATCTACAAACTGTAAAAATTTCAACTTTGTACGATGTGTACACTTTTCTGCGACCATGGAAATAGTTGGACAGAATTGTGTTTTTATAAGTTTTAAACCGGTTCAAGACCCAGTTAACATGTACTTGCGATCTCCATGTGTTTTCGTGTGCGCTCTTGTGAATGGACGTCATGTTGTATATGAACTATTAAGACAAGTTTTTTGTAAAAAATTAAGTGTCAAATATGAGGCATGCATTGAATAAAGTGTTGATGCACTAGCTTGCCTCTGTGGCCTCTCGCTAATGAATTGGATGAATAAAGTCTGCCTTGTGAATCAAATGCAATTGTTAATGGTTCTTGTGTGTTCTTTTGATACGAATAACATATACATGATGATGTGAACGGTTGGATGCATTTAGTCATTAAAAGCATCATTGTTTTATTTTGCATATGTGTTTAAGTTTGAAATGAAAGAAACATGTGCAATGATACTTAAAATGTATGTTTTAAAAGAGTGCATCTATGGGCCCTAAAGAGGTTGAATCTCTGAAGTAGATTCATATATAATTGTTGCATGAAAATTATTTAATTTAAAAAATCTAACCATATAATACTAAAGATTGATGATTGCATGAAGATGGCAAGCGGTACTTTCGGCTTCATAGAAAATATTTTGAGTACGAAAAATTGCTCCTCCCCAACTACGAATATAGGAGAAACATCTGCATTAGACTGCGGCGTAGATGATAAAAATTTATGAGTAAAAAACAGATGCATCAAGATGACGGTATTGGGAGCACTCTTTCGATACGCTCATTCCTCACCCACAGGATTGGTGAAAGATTTTTGACCAAGTCAAAGACACTCTTGTTTGAAAACATTGTTTGTGTCATGGCCCTGATCCAGGTTTAAGCCTGTATTAGTACCTATAGAGCTAAAAATTAAAACCTAAAATGATTGCACATTTAGATAGGCATGACATGCATCATCTAAGAAAGAAAACCTAATTAAATATAACAAGTGACACATGCATACAGTCAACTCTTGCAATGATAAATGCATGCATTTTTAACTGTTCATGCATATCTAAATGTTCGTAGTTAAATGGATGCTTGACTGAGTGAAACTTTGTAAATGTATGAGTGAATGCCCTTTAAGAATATCATGATTAATTTTGTTTAGATGTGTGAAAAATCAAATTAATTCATGTCTACTTATTTTAATTTATGTGTTGTGAATAACTCTACCCTACTAAGACTTAATTGTCTGATCCTATTAAAATTAAATATTTTTAGGTAGCGAACGAGGGATTAAATGATGACATGAGGTTGCAATTGGGACCGAGCCAAGCCTTTCCCACTCCTTCGATTGTTTTGGATTGTGGGCATTTTATGATGCTCAAAACTCTGATTATTATTTAAATTTAAAAGACTACTATTATTGAATTTTAAATGTAATGGACATTTATTTAATTATGAATGTTTAATTTTTAAATTCAATGTGTATGTGGAAAAAATGTGATCGAAAAGTAGCACACTAAAGTTTTTATCCCATTTGAAATTCTGCTGCAAATTTGTAAAACCTTTTAAAAAAAATTTAAACGATTTTCGAGATAAAAAATTTGAGGTATTACATAAATCCTCAATATCAATACATAAACAATGTAGCCACCAGAAAAACCATGAAATTTTTGAAGAGAAGATGAGTGACAAAATTTTATCTTTAAAACTTCAAATTTGATGGAACCATTCTTGGGCAGAATAAAAAAAACAGGTGAAAGCATCAAAGTACAAAGTCAAGAAAACATATTTTGGAGCACACCTACAATTATTTATCGAGCAAAATACATAGGCTGATGAACAAAATAGTCATCAATATTTGATGAAAGAAACCTCTTACGGGGCAAGTGTAATGAATAGTTTGGTATATCCCTCAGGTGCCGTTGCAATCTCTCAAAGTTTTTGTACTTGTAGATCGCAAAGTGTCAAAGAAAATCTGACAAATCAAAATGACGGCAAAAATAACTTTTTGACAAATATTTTTCTTTACTTAAATGTTAACTTTTTATTCTTAATGCAGCATAAAATAAAACATTGTCAAAAAGTTGTGCTAAAGGTAAGCAAAGGAGACTAGCAGGCTATGTTAGGAAAAACCACGAGCAAGAGACAATCAAAAGGAAACAAAGAACAAGAACGATCAAACAAAACACAAGAAGAACACAGATTTACGTGGAAAAACCTCTCCTCAAATCCGAGAGAGAGTAAAAAACCACGGCCGCCCAGAGAGAAATTTTATTACTCTTAACAGACAGTTACAAGTTCGGGAAAGAAAAGCGAGAATATAAACAAGGCAAGGGCGACAACCTTAACCCTAACCAAATCGGGTCGGATCCACTGAAAACCGGGTCCCAAACATAAGCCCCAGAAAAAATTTCTTCTGGGGGGGCGCTGCCCCCCTATAACCCCCCGCCAGGGGCGGCCCCCCCTGGACCCCCGCCCGCTGACCGCGCAGCGGGACCCGCGCCGGGGGGAGCCCCAGAACCCCCTTCCTGCAGGGGCAAAAACAGTGAATCAGGCTCCACAACTCATCAGGCTAAACATACTGTTACTTCATTTAACTCAAACAACAAAACAATAATTACCTTCTTTTCACAAACCAAGTTTCATTCTTAGCACTTGTCACAGCAATTGAGTAGACTGCAAAAGATTTAGATCTAATTTTTTCAAATTAAACTGCCACAACCTGCCAAAGTGGATGTAAATGATTAAAGGTAACAAAGAAAGGCAAAAGTAACCAACATGATCTTTTTCATAAAAACTACCAAAAAGAAGTCATATAATCACCCTTATAGTTAGTTGTTGGAGGCTAAATCTCAAAGCAGTACAGTTGGTCAAAAAAAGCCAAAGCATCTTACACTACGATGAACTTCATTTTGATGGAAACGGAATTCAACACCAAACAATTGTTAAAAATAATAACAAATAATGAAAAGGATCACACTAGAATACAAATCCTCAAAGATCCTACCATTCCAAATTCGTCCTACGTAAGGTTCCTAGAGTTCAACCTTTTAAGTTACCTTTAAACTCAATCTGTCCATATATGTCTGGCCATACCCAACAAAAAAACTTTTGAAATCTTGAAAACTCTCATAACAAATTCCAGTTGGACTCCTATAACTCAAGACATTACACACCTACTCGCAATATAAAACCCTTTCCGTTTCAGATTGAGTTGAGTTGATGACTTGTATAGCAAGATCAACCAAATAACATAGACTTTTGAGACAACTCAAATTCAGAAGCAAGTTATATGAGGTTCAAGACCTATGATATAGCACTCCATATGAAATGAGACCAGTGAAATAGATTAACCCTTTGAGATGGACTAAATCCCAAAGGGGAGGTACACATGGTTATGGACCAGCAACATAGCATGATTTAACCCAAAAAATAACTGTCCAACAAGTTCTCTATACTAAAGAATAACAGCTTGTGAATATTCAGAAAAAAAAATTTCACCATAGTTTTTTAAAATAGTGCGATATTTTCATAATATTGATGAAAACAGCGACACTGGTATATATATATATGTGTGTGTGTGTGTGTGTGTGTGTGTGTGTGTGTGTGTGTGGTGTTTACCATGTGCATATACATAGATACATATATGTATGTACGGGTATAGGTAGAAGATATATTTGCATTTTTTCCAAAAAAAAAAAAATTACAGTCTTTCTATAAAAACTTTGGAGAAACAGGGTCCATGTTTAGCATTTTACACATTCAGACCTTAAATATGAAATCGACCTTTAATTGAATTTCACAATACATAGCATTTTGTATAATTTGATATTATATGAGATAATCAATGCTTAAAATGATTTACCTTTAACTTTTTAAAAAAATCATATTTTTATATACTTTAAGTTCAGTTTTCCTATTTTTTGTTTCCTTTGAATTTTAAAAACTTTTAAAATTTGTTTCTTGATATCTTTTGCAAGAAAAATATAGAAAAACCTATTACTTTCCTATCTTTCTTATTATTATTCATATTTTTCAATTTTAAAGATTTCTAAATTTTTTCAGAAAAAATACTTTTTGAAAATATCTCTGAAAAAAACCTCGCCCATAAATTACCTTGGACGATATAGGTCACTATGATATATATATATATATATATATATATATATATATATATATATATATATATATATATATATATATATATATATATATATATATATATATTAGTAGAGAGTAGGTGCCTACGGCGAGCACACACACGCACACACCAGAGTAATTACTGGTTTTCACACACCCTCTAACTCTAGACGGTGCAAAAGAAATCATTGAGAGTTTGTAAAGTAGAACATGAAAACATGAAGATGAGTGTGCGCTGGGGAAGAAATCTGCAACGTGTGGTGGGGATGGTACGCATGGCAGTGAGATAGTTTCTGCTAGATACTCTTGGCCATAGCTAGGGGTGGGCATCGGGCTGGCCCGGTCAATGGCCTGGCTCATTTACTAACAGGTCAAGTTTTGGCTTGGTTCTTAATGGTCTCGGGTTTGAAGATAGGCCCATGGCCCATGGCAGACCGGGTCAGCTTGGCCCATCGGGCTGCCGAGCCGGTTGCCCACCCCTAGCGACAACAGTGATAATCAATATCAATGTCCAAAATCTTTCAGTTAGCAAAAATAGGCAGGTAATGCGGTAATCAAACAGCAGCATCTTAACAACAAATCAAAAGAGAAACTAAATTTCTAAAAAGAAAAGGAAAAAACACATATTTATTTGTTAAAAGAATTTAAAAAAAAAGAGAGCTCAATTACGCATACACCAAACATTCCAAGAAATGCCAAAGGGGACTCAATCAAGAAAGGATAAAAGAACATTCCCTGCTTATCTCTAGTTTTAAGCATTTTATGTTCATTCTCAACCCTTACAACCTGCTTCAAGATGGTCTTTTGAATTCTTTTGAATTGCTAAAAGATTGATTATAATACTGTTTATGGGTACCTATGCTATTATTGCAATGGAGAATAATTTTAGCAAAAGACCATTTGAGCAGTAAATAATTAAATATTCTGTTTTCATGCATGCCAGTTCTATTGTGTTATTACTGGTTTTGCTCTGCACCTTGCTTTTGCTTTTTGCCTACCGTTTATTAATAATTGAACATTTGCAGACTGGCTCAGAAACAGACTTTATACTTATTTCCTGCATAGGATAAAGATTTGAACCTAGCCGAAGGGAGCCGGTTCTTAGAGCCAAGAAGGTTGGTTTTCTTCATGTTATTTGGTACTTGAGCATGCAGTTGAGCTATATTCAATCTTTTGAACAACAGAAGCTCAAAATGTTAATTTTGGGCTGGAGAGGATTCACTTGGGAGATCAGGCCTTGGGTACACCATTATAATGCTTGCGTAATATCCCTAAAATAGAGCCAAACTAAGATACTGAGAGAGTGTATTTGAATAGCATGGATCTTAAATCCATGTATCACATCTACCACAAGGCCTACCTGAAACATGGCTTTTATAGATTTCAGATACGTGTATCTGAGATCCCAAAAGGGCTTCAGATATGTGAATGATGAATCTCTGGTGCAAGGGGGAGGGGTCGGGCCAGTGACTCATGGATCTGAAATCCAGCGGGCAAGTCATTACTGCCACCTATTTTACCTCCATTAGCCTACCCACCCATCTCAACCTGTGCAGTCTCTAAGCAGCAGTCAATCCTGATCCTTGAACACCTCCCACTCTCTCTCTCTCTCTCTCTCTCTCTCTCTCTCTCTCTCTCTCTCTCTCTCTCTCTCTCTCGTTAGTTTTTCCCCTTCTTTTTTTTCTCCTACTGCAAGAAATCTCAGAATAATTGTATGATTTTTTTTATTTCTTTACAATGAAATCAAGAAGCCGTCTTGATATTGAGGTTAGTTGTTCTTAAGACAGAAAAGCCATAAAGAGGTTGGAAGAATAAATTGTGGATGTAGATGAAAAAAAATCTCTGTGTTGGATTGAGGTTTCACCACATGGAGAACACACGGCGGATATGCATGTCTGCAAGCTTGGCCCTCTCTTCCTCGAGTTGTTTTAATTACCTTCACTCTCTCATTTTTAGGAGTGTATATTAAATCTTAGGATTATCTTATAACAGCTTTACATTTGGTGTTTAATACAAGACAGATGATTATAGTCTTTCATCTGTTTTGATCATGCTCAAAACTGTCCAAAGAATTGGTATCTTATGAATTGAGGGTCTATTTTTACAAGTATGAGAAATTAAATCCTTGGTAGAGGAGGTCTATTTCAGAACTGTATAGGCAGATATGAAATTGATCTAATGTGATGTTCATCAAACATGGAAGCATAAATTGAATAGTGTAATCTTTGTTGAGATCCATGGACCTCAGATCATCTCGGATCTGACATCTGAGGTGGCACATGCAAAATTGATGCAATATCCCACATCGTTTCATTCTCGTTATTGATGCAGTAGCTAAACTGCCTTAAGTAAGTAGCTATCTCATTCCAAGGAGGAGAGACTCTATCTTTGACCTTATCAGGCAAGCTGGTGTTTAACAAGGACAGTTTAGTAAATTCCAAAAGCAGTAAGGTTGATGAAAGACTTTTTTGATGACATTCAGGAAGAACCTGGAGGCCAGCGTGCACTCATATTTGATCAAGGAAACAGAATTTCTCAGGTGAGCTTCTAACTCTTTCATCTTATTGCATGATAATTTGTGGATTTTCAGCTTTACAGAGGTTCTTTCCATGCAGGGAATTAGCTGTGCTGATGTGGCTGACATCTGTGTAAAGGCATTACATGATACAACAGCAAGAAACAAAAGTTTTGATGTTAGTAGCCTTATTTTCCTACTATCAAGAACATATATATATATATATACATATATATATATATACATATATATATATATATATATATAGAGAGAGAGAGAATAATGGGTACGTGCTAAATGAAATATGCTAAAATGAAACATGGTAAATGGGTTTTTCAGGGTTTTTTAGTTTTATTTTTAAATTTTGACGGTACAGATGTGATCTATGTACTTGATTTTATAGGTATCAGCTCTTGAAGTGTTCAATTCCGACACATAGGTGAGTTTTTATAATGTTCAAAAAATCAACGGTCCAAAATCTTTGTAAATTTTGTAGGCTCCAAATATCATTTTTTTTTCATTGAAAACACGTCATCCAGGTGTGGATTCCTCCTAAATCAACCATGCCCTGCAGAAAAAAAACACCCAAAGAGCAGAAAAACCCATTTAGCACTTACCCATTACTCTCTCTCTCTCTCTCTCTCTCTCTCTATATATATATATATATATATATATATATATATATATTGTTTGCTACCCTTGTGGGTAAGGAACCCCTAGTGGAAAATGTAATATTTTTATTTTTTATTTTTTCATTTGATCCTTCAGATGCTATGTCATATGGACACTCCATTTTGCCTTTTGTACCCCTGTCGACACACGTGTCCTCGTGTTTGTATTCAATTTATAACTTATAATATAATTATATTTTCAGTTTATAACTTTATATTTTCAATATATTTTAGATATAGCATATATATTTAGATAATATTCAGTTTATTTTGAATTTATGTGATATTTAATATATATAGTTGTGTTTCCGTACTTACATTTTTTGAAATTACCATGTTGTACCCTCCATACCGCATCCAGGTGACATAGTTCGCATGTGATCTACATGTTAAGTTTAGTAGAAGCTGACCTTTGGACTATTTTTTCTGATCTATATGTCAGATTTTATGAGGATTGAAAAATCAATGGCCTTAAGTTTAGTACAAACTGACATTTGGATCATTTTTTCTGATGTATATGTCAGATTTTAAAAGGATTGAAAATCAATGTCCTATGATGCAACAAATTTTCAAACCTCATAAAAACATATATTTACGTCCAACGATTATGATCCAAGGGTTGATTCCCGCTATTTTGACCATGCTGAACACATCAATGGCTCATATTTGGTTAAAATAACCTTTCCCTTTGAGTTCTAACTACTGCAGGGATAGCAAATGCTATATATATATATATATATATATATATATATATATATATATATATATATATATATATATATATATATATATATATATATATATATATATATATATATATAAAGTACCATGTTATTTTAGTGGAAAGTCAATGAATCTTTTTGGTTGATCAGGTCTTGTAGATGTATTTGTCATAGTTCTTTTACTAGGAGAGCTCTGTTGACAGTTTTTCAAGTATAAAAGATGACTTTTAAGTGAAATTTTGGTGTAACATTGTTTCTGGTTTTTATAACTGTTAAGATGCCCAGCTAAACATAAAAAATAACATAATCATGTATGTAGGGTTAGATATTTGATGTGTTGTAAGCAAATTGATGGGATTAACTAGATACTGCTATTGGCAGTAGGGGTGGCAATTTCTGACACGACCCGCCAACCCGCCTCTTAGGCGGGTTCGGGTTGGGCTTAAGCCAACCCGTTTAATAAACAGGTCGACCCGCGTAACCCGTTTATTAAACAGGTCGGGTTCGGGTTGGATGTATGCCAACCCGCCAACCCGGCTGACCCGTTTAATAAACGGGTTAGGCGGGTGGGTCAACCCGCCAACCTGTCTGCCTGACCCGTCAACCCGCCAACCCGACCCGTCAACCCGACCCGTCAACCCGACCCGCCAACCTGCCTACCTGCCAACCCGATCCGTCAACCCGCCAACCCGACCTGCCAACCTGACCCGTGAACCTGAAAACCCGTTTACCCGACCCAACCCATTTATTAAATGGGTTGGCGGGTCGTGTCGGGTTACCCGTTTATTAAACGGGTCGGGTTCGTGTTTGCCACAGCCGACCCGTTTAATAAACGGGTCGGGTTCAGGTTGAGGTATGCTGACACGCCAACCCGACCCGATTGCCACCCCTAATTGGCAGTACCAAATATCCCTTCATGTGTGCATGTGTGCGCATGCGCGTTTCTGTGCATGTATGCTTTTTTAGATGATCATTGGCTTTAAAGTGCCTACCTCAATACTGCCGCAGGTATGTTATGAATATGTTTCTAAACAAGGGACGGAGCTCTATGAGTTGGTAAGGCCTCTCTTTAGTCTCATGTAAAGAAATAAGTGTCTCACTATGTTATCCCTATGTGGTCATCTTTTTCATCATTGTGCAGGTTGCTCATCTGCCAGATAAAGCAAATAACTATTTGACACCAGCCCTTTCGGTTCTAGAGAAGAACACGTGACCACGACAAGATTTCTCTTCTGCTTTCCTGTTCATTCTTGTCATGGTATGAGTGTTTCACTTGTTAAATTCTTGCACAAGTAAATTCTTTTATGTCCCTTACCAGCACAAATGTACATAAAGTCGTGTGATGGTGCTGTCTGACAGTTAAATTTTATGCCAAATGAGATCTTGATGCATTGCCTTCAGGCTGAAGAAATGAATAAATATCCACGTCAAATAATCAAGTTTCGTCGTAATTTACATGTAGGTGCCTCACGTATGGTAAATTTGTGATTATTTGCCTCTGTTTCCATAATTTCACAAAGGAAAATGATGTTTTGAAGAAACCATAGTTAAAAAAGTCCCAGCAACCATTTGTTGAGCTTTTTCCTTGATGCAGGAGCAGAGTGAAACTTATCCAGGTCAATGGGTCCATTTGGAATCATTTTGTACTTTTGAAAATTTTCTTGTTTATCAAAAATATTAGTTTTAGTCTACTTGAATTAGGATTCTTCTCCTATAAGTAACAGGAAAATCTAGGATTAGAGATAGTTGAGTTGGAATTCATAATTGTTTTATTGCTGTTAATTCCTATTTTAGTTAATTTCCAGTGATTTCTAGTTAATTTCCTACAATTTTCATTATATTTCATGTTTTCCCTAGATAAACTCGTAGTTAGTTAGATTTTCCTGTAAATCTATTCGCGGGTTTACATCAACTGGTATCATAACACAAGTTCATTTCTCTCGTCCTTTGCCATGATGTGAGTTTCAAGGGAGGATCCTGTGAAAACCATAGCAGAACGTCTTGATCATTTGGAGAGCAAGTTGGTTGATAACTTGACCAACTCGAGAAAAAAAGTTTGATTTGATGATCGATGCATTAACAAGCTCAAATCAAAATCTTAATATTTGCATAGAGGAGATATTAAAGTTCCAAACTCAACATGGAAGGTGTACATCAGAAGCAACGATTGGATCTCATATCTATAATGGCGCAAGTGAAACACATGGATCCCAAGAGTCTACGTGCAACTCAGGGAGTAATATCAAGGAGATGCAACAAACCCTAGATTCAAATGATGGTTCCTCTTTGTAAATTTGCAGCTTTCCCACTTGCGCCAATAAAACTCACATTTTTTGTAAACACTTGATTTGGATGGACTTTTGTCAGATTCAAGAACAGTTCCAATTTTGTAAATCCTTCTAGAATGTTCTTTTCTTGAATATCATTCAAAAAAGTTTCGGATTGGCTGGTATTCCACCAATTAGTCACCCAAGGTTCCATACTTTTATTAAATGACAGAGAAATTCTCAAGGGCAGAATTAATATAGATGCAAGATATGGTAGGAGATTCAATGCTTTCTTTAATTTTCGTCACTTTCAATCCGCAACCCCGCTGAATCATCGGAAAAAATCGCTAGATCTTGTAAACAAGGCAGCAATAGCCTCGAGCAATTTGAAGTTGTAGCTGACTAAATCTGGCCCTCGCCTCACCAATGACCATCTGTCGGTCGAGCCAAACTAAGAGGACCACCAGACGGCAACCCTATCAACCCACTGCTCTCTCTCTCTCTCTCTCTCTCTCTCTCTCTCTCTCTCTCTCTCTCATGGCACAAGCACATGCTAGCAGGGGCCGAGCTGCCGGTCGGACCTTGTCAGATGAGCTCTCATCAGATAGTGTCGGCTAATGGGATCTCATCCCGCCAGCGGATGGCTAGAGGAATGGTCTCCCCAAACAACCGATGTTGCATACGGTGGGGAAGACTGTAATGTTCCCAACTCATTTTCGTTAAAAAGTAATTTTTTTTAAACAATTGTGGAAACCAAAACCTAAGGATCGAGGGCCTCACAGACTTAACAACTTCCAAACCACAACAGATCTCTACATTGAACCATCCAATCAAAAAAACTAACTTTAATAATCAATAATAAAAGTCTGAGAAATAGAAGTAATTTAAAATTTTAAATCATAGAGCCACAGTGTCCAAAAATAACAGAAGTAAGTCACGCAGTCTCGGAGGCTCTCTGTGGCGGTCGTCCTCATCACTGAGTTCCAGATCCTATGAAAAACATACGAAATACTGGGTAAGAATCAAAGATTCTTTGAATGAATTCCTTTAAAAATATAAATAGACAAGAAAAAACATAAATCAAATTCATGCAAGTTTTCAGAGAAACATAACTACAATAATCTCATAATTCAATTATCATTCAAGCATTTAAAAACAATTATCATGCAATAACAATATCTCACTTGAAACAGAACAAGAGCGCATGAACTAATGCAGAACAGTAAATATGCATGATTTTAATGCACATACATGAACAATTTATTAAGTTATTATCAGGGTTCTCTTTTGCATGCATGTCCCTATTAAATGCACACAAGTTTAGTTCTACTTTTCATTAAAACTCGTGGATACTCAAAGCGGCCACCATAAATTTTTGAAGTTCAAGATAGGTTCTCAGTTGTAGCTTAACACAATTTATATTTTATTACTGGGTTTCACACTTTCGTCGACCGATATCAGGAATCAACATCATCCATTGAAATATTAAAAATCAACATTTAATGTTGGGACACCAGGAAAATCAATATCCATTGATGTCACTTTCTTGGTATACCAATAACAACAGATGTATCTACAACACCAACCTAGGCAAAGTGGCAGAAAGCTCCCTAAAACCATGGCTGGGAGGCAAACCACTATATCGGGTTCAGGGGTACAATCGCACACGAAGTTTTAGTATCCGCACAGTTTTTCCAAAATTGCCATTCAGGATTTTCACACTATAAAATGGACATCCAGGAAGAAAGACATTAATTATATTGTTCATCTCTTTTATCTTTTCATCAAAAGTCAAATTTTTTATAAAAGAATTATTTTGCAAATCAACATGCAAAACACCACACAGGACCTAAGCCTGTTACAATATTTAACAGTGTAACTAATTTAGAAAGCCAATAATTTTAAATGGATTTTGTAATGCATGCACACAAATCTTAGAGCAACACATGCTCATGGCCCACATGACCTACAGTGGTTCACATCTGACCACTGTTGCATCTTATATAAAAATTCTCAGTGAACATATAACCATACAATTATTCAAACATGTCCATGATGCACATTCATTCATACACAACGAGAATATACATATAAAATAAATTGCATACAAACACTTGCATGCAACATGCATTTTTCTTTCATGATTTGTCTCATGCATAACATCCAAACATGCACATGATCATGTTAATGCAACATTAATATAACTTCAGAAATTACGTGTTCATGATATACATATTTATGTTAACATAATATTCAATTTCATGAGCATATATAAACAATAAATATTTTTATCATTTCGAGCATGCTCTAGATATAGAACATAACTACCAAGCCAAAGCTATTCTTCCTCCGTACACGGGGCAACACTAGCAGGCTATTGGCAGCATATTTTTCATGCATAAGCATGCATCCAAAAACAATGGACAGCAGACGGTCTTACACATAAGTGTGTAACACTACCCTGCCCTACAGCAGCCCATATAACTCATTCATATAACACATTTAACAGCATGATAATAGATCATATAGCAACAATAAGAACAAATTAATATTCAGCCTAATCAGGACAGCATACAGAATTTTTTTGTGACATAATGCTAACATAGATCAAAAAACTAAATTTCAAGGTTGTTTCGATGCCCGTTGTTATCATTGCAAAATTTTACTTTTGCAAGTCAAACTAACCTTTGAAAAGTTTTAAAAATAACTCGCCTCTAATTTTTTCTTAAAAAAAAATCGTGGGAAAGGGACTCGCCTGTCGGTACGAGGTTCAATTGTTCTTGACAACATAACCAGAGGTAATCGAATCAAGGATCAATCATGTATTTTGCTTTGCTCAACTGTCTAAATCGATATTCTATTCTTAAATGCATGAAGAATCAAGCATGTATTTAGAACTTTGGAAAATGCAGGTTGAAAATATGATGTATGCTTCGAATATTTAAAAATTCTTGGAAAAATGGATGATTGAAAAATTATTTTTCACACTTGGGAAATATTTTTGAAGGAAATAAAGCTTGGAAAATTGTGAACTAGACTTGGAAAAGATTTGGAATTTTCTTGAAAACAAACGGTTTTTGAGAAAATCAATTTTGAGGAAAATCCCAGGTAATTTTGAGAAAATCGATTTTTCTGAGATAAAATTCTAAAATATATCAAAAGGGATGGGTGTGTGTCCCTGTGAACTCATTTCATGATGCAGTCTAAACCTAGATGATGCATGGATGTAATTTATGAAAATATTTTTTAAAGAATTTGAGAAAATCATTCGTAAAAGGATTTTTGTGCCTTATAGAATTTAGATGAAATGGATTCGCTACATATCCTTGACTATGACCACGAATATATATTGAATATGTCTCATTTGATTCTAAAAGGAAAAATACTTAAAAAAAGTTTTGAAAATAAGCAATGATTTCTGAAGATAGCCTAAGAGTGTAGGTTGTTTATGGCTTAAAATAAGATGATAAATCTGAGTTTCATTTGTATTCTGACTATAGCCACAAATACGAATTCTACTGAGTTTATTAACTCCTTAGAAGTGGGTGCACGTGGCATTCGTGTTGACCATTATGGATTTAAAGTATGCATATAAATGACAAGCATAATAGTTATATCAAAATCAAACTATATACAAATGCATCATAAGCTAAGCAAAAAAATAAAATATTCTTATTCTAATATTATAATTTGCATCAATAATAAACTAAAAAAAGAGAGAAAAAGAAAATAAAAGAAAATACAATCTTGAGCTTCCCTACAACATTAGCAAACTTGTTAGTAGAAATATGTCAGCTTTTCTGGATTTATCCAATAATATCTAGAAATTGATGAATTTATCCAGATATAAGCCTTTTCTCATGCTTTCCTGAAATAAATAAAATAAAGGATGATGTAGAACTAAATGAATAATAAAAATAAACAACTTGAAAATTTGGAATTTAGAGAAAATGACTAAAATACCCTTAAAATTGACATTTATTGTAAAACAGGATTTTTCAAAAGAGATTTTTGTAATACGCTTAATCCGGGGATCAAACATATTCAAAACAATGCCAACTCTAGTGGAGATAACCCTAATGTAATTATTAAGATGATCAAACTCAAAAATCATGAAAACAATGTAAGAAAATAATAAAATATGTAAAAAAAGATAAAATTTTCCTGTGTTCCGGTTGAATCGGAACTCCATGGGCAACTTGTTTTTATTGAATAACTAAATAACATGTCAAATGAATTTCAAAAATCATAAAATTTGACATGGATACTTTTAATAACCCTAAAAATAATATGCAATCAAAAAATATATTTTTGGGATTATTTTGGATATAAATATTAAATCATAAAGATGAAAAATATGTTATTTTACCTACGATTCTATACCTGTCACGGTGTCAGACCAGAATTGGATATCAAATGGCAATAAATATTTATAAAATTTAACATGAAAAAATTAGACAGATCAATGAAAATAACCCTTTTTACAGATTAGGAATATAATCTCAGGTTAGAGAGATACGACTCCGGCAACACGTACCTTATTCTGGCCCATGCATAACGATGCAAGAAAGACAGATCCAGTTTCGGGTTTCAAAAAATATAGCAAATAGTCATCAAAATTCATATTTTTTCTAGAGATAAACTAGATATCACAACAATAAAAACTTCTTTTACGGATCGGAAATACAGTCTTTGGTGAGTGAGAAATCATTTCAACAATATGACCCGAGTTTTGAATCAAGACTGGCAATTCAAGAAACACAGATTCTGACTTTGGGTTTCAAAAAAATAGAAAACGATAGTAAACATTTATAAAAATCACACCAAAGAAATTAGACATGCAAATGAATTGGTCACATTTTACCGATCATCGATACGATCTCTGGTTAGGGAGAAATCGCTCTGAGAAGATGACCCTGAATTGTGCCTATCAGTTCAAGAAACATAGGTTCTAATGTCGGGTTAAAGAAAAATAATGATTGACCGTAGAAATTTATAAATATTTCACAGATTAAAGTAGACACTCTAACAAAGATGCTGTTTTTTACGAATTGTCAATACGATCTTTGATGAGGGAGATACAGCCTCGAAAAGATGCTCCTAGATTTTCACAATATTTTTCCGGTTCAGAAAATATGTTCCTACTTTGATTTTTGAAAATAGGGTTACAGAACTCAGAAAAATCCAATTTTTTTATTGGAAATTGTAGACATATGCATGATTCTACCTTAAAAAATTTAGATTTAATTAACGAATATAAACTCGTAAAATAACAGCATTAGCAGACGACCAGAATTCAAGATATGGAATCTTAAAACCCTAGAACAAAATAAGACTAATTAAGCATGCAAAAAATAATAAAAATGTGTAACCAATGCTATGGATCATGATTAAATGCATGAAAAACTGAAAATAAACATGAATGTGATGAAACCAAAATGAAAAATCAGGGAAGCATGGTCACGAATTTGATTTAGCCATTAAAAGAGGGATTCAGTCCATAGAGGGATTGAATCTCGATCTTTTTTCGGGCATCAATGAAATAAATGAATTGAAAACACTATTCATGGATCCAAAACATGAAAAATACATTAAACACTCAGTTTATTATCATCTTGGAGCTCTTATGCGGTTCCTTGAACGAAAAGAAAAAGAAAATCTTCACTAGAAGGGGTGGCAATGGTGTTTTGCAATGGAAAAACTAAAAAAAAAATTAAAATTAAAAGGAAGAAGGAACTTACCTTGGGGATGCTGCTGGAACTTGGAGGAGCTTGAAGGAGAGAGAAGGTGGTTGGAGAGAGGGAGAGAATCAGATGGGTCGACCCCTAGGGGTGGGCTCTATTTATATAAAAAAAATTGCCTTGTTAATTAGAGAGTTCCAACATAATTGGAACTTCTCTTAATTAATTAAGATAAAGGAGTGATTTTTCTTAATTGAATTAACTTTGACTTTTCAAAGTTTGATTTAATCAAAATACTAACTAACCTAAATGAGCTTAAACACCATCAAATGTGGCACCACCCATGTGGGCCCCATTTGGTTTTTTAAAGTCTATTTTAGGAGTAAAATAAAGGTTAAAAAAAAAAGAAAGTTATAAAACCAAAATCCTAAACTAACTAAAAGTTTAAATGAATTGGGTTTTGACCTTTCTAACTTGAACTTGATTAAAACATTGTCTAATACTAAACTAACTTAAAGACTTCCAAATGTGGGCCTCATTTGGTTTTTCAAAAAATGATTTTAAAAGGGTGAAAATAAAAGGGTTAAAAACAAGATTTTCAAAAAGCTTTAAAAAGACACCTAGATTTTAAAAAAATTGTATTTTTGAAATAAGTGAGACATGAAATAAAATAAAACTGGAGAAAGATGGAAAAATTAGGTTTTGGTGCCCCCTGCAGGGTGGGATCCACTTGAAGAAAATTGAAAGTTAAATTAAAAATCAAGTTTAAAACGAATCCAGATCATTTTTCTAAGGAAAATGCTTTTGAAATAAAGGAAAATACTGATTTAAAACCCAGGTTTTTTAAATTGATTTCGAAAGAAAGGTTTTGAAATAGAATCTGGATTTGATATTTTGAAAACAAGAGTGCTGGATCTCGAAAATGATATGCAATGTGATAAAATAACATGAAATACGATGAAATGATATGAAACAACATGAAATGATATGAAATGACATGTGAAATGCGAACCCTGGATAACAGATTTGAAGTCCTAGACCCCTGGCAGAGACAAAGAATTGAAAATTCATGTCTAAGGATAGAAATTGGATATTGAATATCAAATTCGATATTGGATCCGATCCAAATGTGAATTGGGTCTCGAATATAGCTAAAATTTTGGAGAAGGAATTGATCTGAGCTTAGATTAGCAATTGTACCAGTTTAAAAAATGATAAAATGATGTTTCAGACAAAATGTTCTGAGAAATGATTTTGCCCCTGCAGGGCAATCAATGGCGCTAAAAAATGAAGTTTAACTGGTTTGAACTAGATTCTAGGGTTTCTAAACTTAGATGAACTAAAATGACACTGACTCAACTAAACTCCTAGAGCAGATGATCGAGAAATGACATAATTCCCAATGAAATAGTGAGAAATGAGCACTGGAGTGAGGTGGGTAACAAGACTATATTGTGTTTGAGCTGGAATGAAGGTCAGTTATACTGAGATGAACTAAATCTGGACCTCAAACACTAGCTAGACTGACTAGACTTAGCTCAATTTCAGACGAAATGTGCTGAAATAGGCTAAATTGGACTCCAACAGTATGGGAAACGAATTTGAACTAGAACTGAGCCACTTGAACTTCTGATGAGCTCAAGTTAGACTCAGGAGAACATGATAGATTGGAATTGACTAACTCGAGAACAATTGGCATGGATTTGAGCTGGAAATGAGCTCATTTCTCCATAAATGAACTAGATTCGGTTGAAATGGTCAGAAATGAATAAGATTTACTTATTGTGAGCTCAGGAGAGCTAAAAATGATAGACATTCTAACTATTCTGAACTTAAAATGTACTTGACTGGGTCTGACTGACAAGGGTCTAAGGTGACTTAGGGGTAAAATGGGAATTTTACTGACAAAAATGGCAAAATGACACCTAAACTAGGACAAACTTAGAGTTAGACTCTTAAGAGGATTGGCATCTGCTGAAAGGGGGTGTTTGAAAATGAGAGAGGAAAATTTAGGGTGTTTACACCCGCCCATAGGACACCCTCGAACAACCTAATGACATTCATCTCATTGCTGGATAACAAACATGAATGGCTTGTTCTTCACCCACACAGGGGTCGGTTTATGTACCGAGCAAAAATACATTAATCTTGATCAAATCAGCATTAATGGCCTAATCTTATTTTTGGGTTATTTACATTCCCGGCATAATAACCAACTGAACCAGTATTATACAAACTTCTGAATAGACCTCACACATATAAGTGTAATGGCCAAGTCAAGCTTCGATCTCACAAACTCAGCTTTTTTTGTTTTTGAAAACGGATTCGCATAATCAATTAGCCTGCAATGGCATGAACAGATCTGAGCCAGATTTGTTCACAACGTGTGACATAGCTTATCGGGATATACATATCCAAGAAATACGCAAATCATTGCATATAATCACCAATCATTTAATCCAAACATAATCTTTGATCAGGAATCAACCTTAATCAAAACTCATGTGAAGCCAATCCAATAATATGTAAACAAAATTTAATAACAATCGTAGCCTATACAGAATATTTTGATTCAATAACAACTAGGCCATAAATATATTCATCCTGCTGAAACGTCAGATATAGATATACATATATACTTTTGGGCCTAACGTCACCCATAAAGATTTCCTATTCAACCCAGAGATAACCAAATTAAACAATAGCGCATAAATCAGCAACTTGTATAAGTAGAAAAACATTATCAGCAACTAAAATCTTGACAACATATATTCATGTGCCGAAAAGATTTGTTATGATCATAGCATAGGAGACTGTCGTCAAACCCAAATCCAAAATAGTTTGTGATTCTTCCCGGACCAGCTAAAACCGAAAACCCTGTTGAGGTAGGTTGGGTTTCAGTATAAGCCTTCTTAACCTCCATGTGATTCGACCTATGCTGCCAGTTTTAAGCACGGTCTGATAACAGTTTAAAAAAATCAGCAGATCTGCACATCTGTGAAGATTGGCAGATATGTGCAGATCTGTCCATATGTATATTCAGACAGTTCTGTCTACTAGTACTGCCAGACAGATCTATCCACATGTATTGTCGAACAGATCTATCCAGATTTGTCCACATGTACTGTTGGACATATCTGTCCAGATTTGTTCATATGTATATGTGGCAGATCTGAACTTAAGAACATGTACATAACTTTATTTTATATTCTTGCTATGCATATACAAAAAAATTGATATGTATATAAAGAGAAAAAATCAGATTTTGATACAAAGAGAAAAAAGCAAATTTTGATACAAAGAGGAAATCGTCCTTCATAAAATAAATCTACGCACATGTATATATATACACTCGATAAGGACAAATTTTATACTCATCTACATAACTGACATGCTGGAAAGAAATCTATTTACATGCTTCTTTATTATTTTTACTATATATGGTCTCTTCTAGAATCCCTACATATTAGGTAGAGTTCCATAAATGTAAAACTCTGTCATACCAAAAATAATTTTTTTGGAATTAATTAATTTTTAATATTTAATTTATTATCTATTTATTAAATAATAAAATTTTAAAAGGTTTCAGAGGGTATCTCATCCCTTAAGGAGTCTTCTTAACATGGATTTTAACTTAATTTAACCTTTATATTGAATTTAAAACTTTAAATTGGTTGAAATTGGATTTTGTATCCGAATCCAGATCCAATATCTAAATCCATAACCAATATCCATATGGATCTCAAACTGGACCAGCTATCCTAATTAATATGGGTCTTAGACTGGGTCTAGATCCATATTAACTTGGGTCAAACGGATCGAATCAGATTCAATCCAGAACTGATCACATCAAGGCGGGTCATTTTTGAAAAAATATAATTTTTGGGTCAACCGTAGCTCGAATTCAGAAAAACAAAATATCAATGTTTTTAGAATTTTGAGATTCATCTAATGATATATTACCTAAATTTTGCCTGAATTTAACCCGAATTTTGCTCGATTTTAAAGGTCAAAAATAAAAAGTTTTACCACATCTTAATTAGCTCGTTTAGGTCTTGTCAATGAGACCTGGGCCAAAACCTGACTCAACTAATGTCACCTGAAATCAAGGATTTATCGATTTACTATAACACTTAGTCAGTTTTTATGAAATCTCAGAATTTAACATAGTAGAAAAACACATGATATTACATCGCTACCCCCTTAAAAGAATTTTGTTCACGAAATTAGAATGTACTGGACATGTGTGGATAGTTTTCATGTATATCGGTCTCAGGATCCCAGGTGCACTCGTCCAATCCATGATGTTGCCAATGCACATTTACGAACGGGATCGTCCTACTATGCAGTGTCCTCTCCTGGCGATCCACAATCTCCACTGGCATCGTAGTGGATCACATGTGAGAGGTCAGGTACATACTTTATCAACATTGAGATGTAAAAGACATTATGAATGTGAGAAAATTGAGAAAGAAGCGCCACTTAGTACGTTGACTTACCAACACGCTCGAGAATCTCGAATAGTCCAACATACCGAGGACTTTACTTTCCCTTCTTCCTGAACCAGAACACATTCTTCGTAGGCGAGATCTGAACGAACATGTGATTGCCCTCATCAAAATTGAGCTCTCTGCACCGTTGATCGGCGTAGCTCTTCTGTCTGCTTTGTGTTGCAACCAACCTCTACTGGATCAACCGCATCTGGTCCGAGTAGTACTGGATTATAACGACCTGACAGATTTCAACTAAAAAATACCATTTTTTTTTGTAAATTAGCATCTTGATGATTCTCTTTTACTTTTCTAAAATATAATAATGCAATGGTCTTACCAACGAGCATGTCCCAACTGTACCAAGTACTAGACAGCCCGCCTGAGCGCAAGCGTGTGCGTGTCTTAACCTTCTAGTACCAGATCCAGTACGAAACCACCGTCAATAAATTTGATTGAATCATTACATAAAAGAAATTATTAATCTAAGTCTTTCAGCATTAGCATTACCTTAACCAAAATAAGCTCTAAAGAGTCAGTCTGTGCATGCAGCGACGTTTAATAACTCTGTAAAACAAAGTTCGAGAATAAAACATTCATGTGACAAAATCCTTAAGTTATTACTTGTATAAGCAAAAACAACAAAAAATGTTGATTTTGAAAATCAATTTAATAAACTGGATTTTTTGTTAAATCTCCCAGACACATTACATTTTAAAACATCATTAATTCATACCAATAAGAGAAATCGATTAAACATGAAATAGTTGTATTTAAGTATTGAATCATTAAGGTAATTATTCAAATAAATAATCAATTAAATAATCAATAATTATTAAAATTAAAATAAGACAAGTAGCCCTTGGGATCATCGAAATCATCAGTCCTTATAGCCCCTTCCAACATCCTGCATTCGCTCCACATATCACATATTACATGAAAACATTTTATTTTAAAAACATGAGACTTTGAAAAGTCTTAGTAAAGTTCACACAGCTAATGCAGTATACGATACATAAAGCTTGCATAATATGCATCAATAACTAAAGGACTGCATAAACTATCAAAAAGGCAGATACATGATTTCACAAAATATTCATGCATTCATGATTCAAGAAAGAAAAATATACATAAGTATGATATAACAATTTTAAACATCTATAACATTATTTCAAAGAAAATCGAGACATCTATTGATATGCATGAATCCTCATAATCATATGAATATAAATAAAAGTACAATAAAGTAAAGTGAGCAAATATTTTATGTTCTATTTGATTATCAAATGCCTATCGGGTATGCATAGGACCAACACGAAATAGCTTAAACTACCCGAGTGTTTATTATGCTATGTATTTTAGTTTTCTCGAGTAGTTGTTGAGTCGTATCCCCTAAGAGCAGAGTTAGACTATGAGAGGTAGCGGTGTGCTCTAAGAGAAATATACCTGGGGATGCGGCTTCATGCCACAATGATGATCATGATCACTCACTTTTGCAAAAGTACTAGGGACTTGCCCGCTTAGGATGCAAGAAGCAATCTTGGTCCCCCTAAATTCTCTGGGTTGGGGGACCGTTAAGGCATTTTCCCTTACAGCATAATAAGAAAGAAAGGTCCAAAGAGTTTCATACTGCCTACCCTCTCTAAGGTAGACTAAGTATCATTCTAGTTCAACATACCTCGGTAAGGCATACCTGAAATCCTGCTCAGGGTTATCTTATTAATTAGGTCATAGGTAAATGCATCTATCATTTAAGCTAGTTCATTGCCATCTCAGTGTGCCCTCTTTTGGAACTATAAATTCTTAATTTATCAAGCACACTAAGTACCCATACAACCCTGTGGGATTTCTATCAATCCTGTATACATTTAACAAATACTGCATCTTAAAGCATAACATGCATTCTCATAATAAGGAATCATATCAACATGCTATTTAGCAATTTATTCATTCAATATCACAATATTTTCAATATTTAGGAATAAACATACAATAATATCATAAAATTTTGAATATGCACGTATGGCCAATATATAATAAAATCAACATATTCATATTCATCTTTCACATGCTTTGTACTTTAATCATGCTCATAATCAATTTATCATAAAATAACATAAATAAATTGTCATAATTGAATAGATTCACAAATTTCAATTACAATGCGTGTAGGAGCCTTTTCCTAAGAAACAGGACATTCCTACACCATAATCATAGCAATCAAAGTCACCTTTTATCTCTATCATAAACATTTATATCAGATCCAATATGATTCAAAACTAAATTTATGAAAATTTTAGGAAAAACATTAAAACATAATTAAAGCTATAAACCTGACTTTCTCGATAAGAGCTTCCATAAACCCTCACTGAGCGAAGCAACCTGACCCCAATTTATATCTTGACTTTTCAGTTCTCAAATTATATCAGACCTAAATAAAATATTCATGATAACATATAAATTAAATAATTTACTACAACTAGCTCGTAACCAAAAACACATAAGTTATTTTTCTCAATCTTGGCCCCTATAAGCCCAAACCGGAAAGGCTTACATGTTTTTAATTATGGTCAGTTGTAATCATGCTTAACAAGATGAAAACACATAACTTAATTCAGTTTGTGTTGTACAAAGCTTGTAAACATCATATCTCAACAATATACACATTTAGAAGAATCAAAATCTAAGAAAGAACTCAAAACCCTAAATCGATTTCTGAGAAATTGAGGTTTTGATTCTCTCAACCATAACTCGTTAAATCTTAATTAAGTCAATCGTAAATTCAGATATTAAACAAGCTAAACATGTTGAACATGATCATATAAACAAAGGTACTCTCTGTTGGAAATGAATAAAACAATCAATTAACAAGATAATCAAGATTTTGTCATCTCTATCAATTTTAACTTGTATAGGTTACTATTTAGATCATTTCTAGATGTTTAGTCCTTTATTTATAGTTCAATAAGGTTTATAAACACTAATAATATGCATTATATGTCAAAAATATATTAAAACCATAAGATCCAAACATGTTACTACTTCATTACAAGCATAAGTCATCAGGGGAAATTCAAATCCCTCATGATCCATTTTTATAAAAATTATCGAGAATACAGAACATCTATAAAATCATGATATTTTTACCATGGCTGCTTGTACCGATCCAGAACACAACCCAACAAACCGATCTAAAGAATAATAAATACAAAAATAATTAAAAAATGTTTACGGAACCATGTTCTCATAGAGTTTCAATCCAGAATCTGTAAACTCCAAGATTTTCATTAGATTAATGTATTTCTTCGAATTTATATAGAACGTTTTCTATCAAACCCTTTTTACACGGTCCATTATTATATGTTAATATTCACCCAAAATCTTTATAAATATTTGGAGTCATTTTTCTTAGGCGTTTATATCTTTTATCAGAGATGGGTCGAAACAGTCCAGTAACCAAAGCCAAAACACTAGAGCTCTATTAAAACAGATGTTTCTTCTTCAATATGAATCCAAAATAGGTAAAACAAGATTCTAAATTCAAGATCAAGATACATAAATCATCATAGTAATTTTATTTAGATTTTTTGGACTGATATTTGAAGACATATCAATTTATTTCTGAAACTAGTCGAAAATAACATATAAGTCATCATAGATTTAGATTTCTAAGAAAATATTTTTGTAAAAACTCTTTTTAAGATCATAAAACCTTTGAAATCTCATTAGTTTAGATTTGATCAGATTCAATATGGATTAACTTAATAATAACACCATTAATAATCAAGATATGATTTAATCTAATATGAAACAATAAAGAAACCCTATTTATGCATGTTTCTCAAAATCATTTTTACGAAAAACTCATGATTCATCCTCTTCGAATTCAATAATGATTTCTTCAATATAAAAATCATATATAAAAGAACAAGACATGTAAATATACTGATAGAAATAAAAATAACTCAGATACGCAAGCTTAATGCACGTAAAAAGTATCTGTTACGTAAATCTTACCAAAAAAATCGATAGATCTTGAAAACAATGAGAAAATTGGGTAGTATGATCTCTACACCACCACAACCACCGAAATATGTGCAGGTTCAATGGTTGCACAACCATACTACAGACCTCCTAGACGTTTTAGGAGAAGAGAGAAAGCAACAAGCAAAAAGGAAAAGAGAGAGAGAGAGAGAAAGAAAGAAAGAAAGATTTTTCTAAGAAAGTGAGAGGGGCGTATGAGAGGGGTATTTATATCCCTTCTCCACAGTCGTAATCTTATGAAAAAGAACTCTCCCTCTCCAAAATCGTGTAAAGGGGGAGAGGAGTCCTTTCTAGAAAGATTTTTAACTTCTAGACTCTAATTTTCTACTTATTTGATTTTTTTCTAATTTTATTTAAATAAAATAATTAGGTTTAACTATTCAATAACTAGCTCTAGCATGTTCTAGCTCATGTGAACTCTTCTAGAGGTGTCGGACGTCCCACCCTCTTAATCCCTTTATTTATTGATTTAAAAATGAGTTTAAAATTAAAAATCTTAATTATCAGCGTTTTTATTTGATTTATTGGTATGAATTTAAAACTAGAAGATATTCTAATTCATATGAACTCCTGAATCCAAATGGGGGTCCACATAGGATGTCCCCTATGAGGGTCCAATCCATAGCCATTAGATCCAATTAATATTTAGATTGGATCCAAACCAAAGTGCACCCCATATCCATCTTGGATCCAAATGGTAATTTTGGATCCAGAACCGAAGTTCAAGTCCAAACCACACCAAACTCATATAATCTTCATAATTTATTTTTTAAAATTATTCTTGACATATTATAAATAACATGAGACAAAGATTCATAATTAATCAAAATCAAGAAAATCAAGAATTCATAATTATAGTCATAATCGCATCAATAATCCATCATTTATTCATTTTAATAATCCAGAAAATCTCAGGTTTTACATGGATGGCCTCTGGAGACTTTATTGCTCTCACTCTAACTTCATCTCAGCACACCGAAGATCTACATGGTCTTCCATACAGAGCTTCACACAGGATCTTACCAATACTAGCATGATAATCGTTGTTGTACGAGAACTCTGCAAGCTTCATATGCCTATCCCACTCTCCTGCCCAATGCAGCATGCACGCTCTAAGCATATCCTTAGGTGTTTATATCGTGCGCTTTGTTTGCCCGTCAGTCTATGGTTGAAAGGTCGTGCTAAACTTCAACGCGATACCAAGGGCCTTCTGCACTTGATACCAGAAATGAGACATGAAGCGAGGTTATCGACCTGACATGATCAAACGTGGCACCCCATGAAGTCAAACAATCTCATCCACATAAAGATCTACTAGACTCTCCAAGCTCTGACTAATCCTAATTGATAGAAAATAGGCATTCTTCATCAACCTGTCTACTATCACCTAGATGGCATCGTGCTAATGACGGGTCATCGACAACCCCATAATGAAGTCTATCGACATGACATCCTACTTCCACTCTCGAATGTCTAGCGGCTGAAGAAGTTCATCAGGCCTCTGGTGCTCGATCTTCACCTGCTGGCAGGTGAGACACTGAGATATGAACTCTACAACAACCCACTTTATCTCATTCCACCAATAAGTTCGTTGGAGATCCTTGAACATCTTGGTAGAACTAGGGTAAACAGAATACCTTGACCTGTAGGCCTCACTCATCAGCTCCTCCTGCAGTGCCTTCTGAACCCACCATTTGTCTCCAAACATGATGGTCCCATCCTTCTCATAGCAAAACTGCGCATCAGGCTTCTGGACACTCATGCACAACCTCTCAAACTCCGAATCGGCTGACTAAAGCTCCTAGACGTGGTCTATAATCGCAGGTTGTGCCTGCATCCCAGCACAAAGGATGTGTTCGGAATCATTCGCAAATGGTTGTCATCTGACAAACTCTTCGATCAAATCCCAACTGTGCCTGATCAAACTGACTGTTATGACATAAATCTTCCTATTGAGCATGTCTGACACTTCACCTTACTAGGGTGGTAGGTGATGGAGAACTCATAGTCCTTTAGGAACTCTAACCATCTGTGTCACCTCAAATTCAGATCATGCTGCGTAAAAATGTACTTGAGGCTCTTGTGATCAGAAAGGACCTTAAATTGTTCCTCATATAGATAGTGATGTCAGATCTTCAGCGCGAAGACAACTGTTGCTAACTCCAAGTCATGCATGGGATAGTTCTTCTCATACACCTTTAATTGCTGAGAAGCGTACGTGATGATCTTCCCGTGTTGCATCAAGACACAGCCCAGCCCAGTCCCTAAAGCTTCAATGTATACTACGAACCCACCCATCTCAAAAGGTAAAGACAACACTAAGGCTGAGGTCAACCTCCCCTTCAACTCCTAAAAGTTCTCCTCGCACCGAGGTGACCAAACAAATTTCACCCCCTTCTGCAGAAGTCGAGTCATCAGAGCAGCTATACGTGAAAAGTCATGTATGAATCGAAGGTAGTAGCCAGCCAATCCTAGGAAACTCATGATCTCTATAACTGTCTTTGGTTGCTCTCAAGACAATATTGCCTCTACCTTAGTTGGATCAACCTTCACTCCCTTCTCTGAGATCACATTGTCAAGCCAAAACTCATACTTTAAAAACTTAGCATACAACTTATGTTCTCTCAATGTCGGCAACATAATTCACAGATGCTCTCGGTGCTCCTCCACACTCTCGAAATATATCAAAGTGTCATTGACAAGCACAATGACAAATGAATCCAGCCACAAATCGAAGACCTGATTCATCAAATTCATAAATGATGCAGAGGCATTGGTGAGTCCAAAAGACATCACCAAGAACTTGTAGTGCATGTATCTGAACCTGAACGCAATCTTCGAAACATCCTCTGCCCTTATCTGCAACTGATGGTACCCAAAATAAAGATCAATCTTGGAGAATACATTTGTCTTCTATAACTGGTCAAACAAGTCATTAATCTTAGGCAAAAGGTGTGTGTTCTTTATCATCACCTGATTCAGCATGTGGTAGTTTATGCAGAGTCGCATGAACCCATCCTTCTTCTTGACAAAAAGAACAGGTGCACCCCAAGGGGATACACTCGATCTAATGAAGCCCTTGTCAAGAATTTTATGCAGTTGCTTATTCAGCTCAACCATCTCTACAGGTGCCACATGATAAGGCGCTCGCGAAACAGGTGTCGTGCCAGGCACCAGCTTGATTGAGAACTTGATCTCCCTGTGAGGTGGCAAACTCAGCAAGTCCTCCATAAAGATGTTTGGAAACTCATGAACCATGTCTAACTGCTCTAAAGGTGTCGCCTAATTGTCCATCGTGGACACGCTAGCCAAGAATACCATGCAACCCTGCTTGTGGTACTTGAAGATTTTCAATGCCGAAACAATCTACACCTTACTCACCAGCATAGTCGCCTAGAACATCATCACACACAAGTCGGGGTGCTCCAACAAAACCTTCTTTCCCCGACATTGAAGGGTAGCATTGTGTCTGGACAATCAGTCCATACCGATAATGATGTCATAGAAAGTCATATCCAATATGATCTGGTAAGCAGATAACTCATGCTCCTCGATGACCACTCGAACTATAGAAAGATATTTCCCGCAACAAGTAGATGCACCCATCGGAGACATCACATTGAGAGCTTTCTCTAGGCTAGACGGAACAAGGTCGAGCACACTCGCAAAAAAAGATGAAATAAAAGAATGGGTAGCACCCAAATTGAACATCACACAAACATAGTGGTTAACAACTATGAAAATACCTTCAATCAGGTCAGACTGATCGCTCTGCACAACAACTATGATAGTGTATACTCTCCTGTTTGCCCTCCGCTGCGTCTGCTGTGACTGCTGCTGGTGTTGTCTTTCTTGAGCCACCGGCTTCTTCGGACGATAAGTGGCAATGTATCCGGGCTTATGGCACTGGTAGCAGACCCCCTTAAAGATTGGACAAGAGCCCTGAGGGTGGCTCTTGTTGCATCTCTGACACATGAACTGAAACTTTCCTTGATGTTGTCTCTGCTGGGGTCAACTCTACTTGGCCCCATGTTGTGTCCTCTGCCTCTTCACCTTGCCCCCTACGCCTTGCTGCCCGTAGGTGGATTCTTTCTTACTCTTCCACTGGTACTGCTCTCGTTGCCGCCCCTCTTCTATGATCCACCCTTGAACCACTCTCACTCCTCGTTCAAGATGGATGTAGACTCGATCGCATCACTGAATGTCGTAGGATGACTCATCATCACACAAACCTGAAGAACGTCCTTCAGTTCACACACATACTTTATTGCCCTTGCCTTATCATCAGCGAACAGGTTCGGGCAATAGCGCTCCAAATTTCAAAATTTGGTGGTGTAGTCCATCAAACTCATATTTTTCTGCATCAACTCAAGTAACTGTTGTTGCATACATTCTCGGGCATAAGCAGGGAAGTATGCATCCAAGAACTCATCCCTTAACGTTTCCCAGGGAATGACATTCACTCTAACGTACCTCACCCATCGCAGGTTGTCTCACCACTTTTTGGCATCACCCTTCAGCTAGTACATGCCAAAGTATGGTTGCTTGTCCTCAAGCATATGCAGAATGTGAAAAGCTCTCTCGATCTCCTCGACCCAGATCTCAGTTGCCTCTGGGTCAGCCTTCTTAGAGAAGGTTTGTAGATCCAACCTCAAAAACTTCTCAAAAGTGACAACGTCAGGGTTAAGAGTAACCTTGATGGGATGGATGCATGTCGTCGTCTACACCACCTGTGTTTGGATGTGTGTAGTCATCGTCATTGTCATGCTCTTGTCAGTCAACAAGAGCACTGGAAGTCAAAGCTCGGGAATGGGTATACATCTAAAACATAAAAAATTATCAGAATTTTATACCTTAATCAAACCTACCCCCTTAAATTTGATCCCCGCAACAAAACATAATCACACAATCACACCAAACTTCTTTGTTCATACATAAGAAGTTAAATTCAGCTATCCCTACAGTCCACAACATGGAAATTAAACAATTTAACAACAGTAAAGATAAAATATCATGTATCTCTTACTAGTGATGGAGACTGCTTTGGAGTATGAGTCATAACTTTTTGACAAATTCTAACAGAGCTCATATACCAAAAGATAATTTTGTACACAAAAATAGTTCAAATGCAAGACTTTGTGGTTTGGCTCTGATACCAAACGTTAATGACCCCAACTCATCCTTGTTGAAAAGTGATTTTTTTTTAACAATTGCAAAAACCAAAACCCAAGGCTCCGGGGCCTCACAGACTTAACAACTTCTAAACCACAAGGGATCTCTACGTTGAACCATCCAATCAAAAAAACTAATTGCATTAATCAATAATAAAAGTCTAAGAAACAGAAGTAAATTAAAATTTAAAATCATATAGCCACACTATCTAAAAATAACAGAAGTAAGCCAAGCAGTCTCGTAGGCTCCCTGTAGCTGTCGTCCTCATCACTAAGCTTCAGATCCTATAAAAAAATATCAAAAGTATTGGGTAAGAATCAAAGATTCTTTATACAAATTCATCTAAAAATCTAAATAGGCAAGAAAAAGCATAAATCAAATTCATGCAAGTTTTTAGAGAAACATAACTACAACAATTTCATAATTTAATTATCATTCAAGCATTTAAAAGCAATTATCATGTAATAACAATATCTCACCTGAAACAGAACAAGTAAAAATACATAAACTAATGCAGAACAATAAATATGCATGATTTTAATGCACATGTATGAACAATTTATTAAGTTATTATAAGAGTTCTTTTTTGCATGCATGTCCTTATTAAATGCACACAAATTTAGTTTCACTTTTCATTAAAACTCGTGAATACCTAAAGTGAGCATCACAAATTCTCGAAGTTCAAGATAGGTTCCTAGTTGTAGCTTAACAGACAATTTGTATTTTATTACTGAGTTTCATACTTGATCCTTGACTGATATCAAGAATCAATATCATCCATCTGAATATTAGAAATTAACATCTAATGTCGGGACACCAAGAAAATCAACATCCACTGATACCACTTTTTTTGTATATCAATAACAATACTTATATCTATAACACCACCCTCGGGCAAAGTAGCCGAAAACTCCCAAAAATCATGGTCGGGAGGCAAACCACCATATCAGGTTCAGGGGTACAATTGCACATGAAATTTTAGTATCCTCACAATTTTTTCAAAATTGCCATCCAGGATTCCCACATTGTGGAAAGGACATCAAAAAATAACATTAATTATATTGTTTATCTCTTTTATCTTTTTATCAAAAGTCAAATTCTTTACAAAAGAATCATTTTGCAAATCAAAATGCAAAACACCACACAGAATGTTGGCCCATTACAATATTTAACAGTGTAATTTATTCAGAAAGCCAATAATTTCAAATGGAATTTGTAATGCATACAAACAAATCTTAGAGCAACACATGCTTGTGGCCTACATGGCTTACAGTGGTTCACATCTGACCACTAATACATCTTATGCAAAAATCCTCAGTGAACATATAACCACACAATTATTTAAACATGTCCATGATGCACATTCATTCATACACAACGAGAATGTACATATAAAACAAATTGCATATGCATATGAACACTTGCTTGCAACATGCAATTTTCTTTTATGATTCGTCTCATGCATAACATCCAAACATGCACATGATCATGTTAATGCAACATTAATATAAGTTCAAAAATTATGTGCTCATGATATACATATTTATGCCAACATAATATTTAATTTCATGAGCACATGTAAACAATAAACATTTTTGACAATTCGAGCATGCTCGGGATACAGAACATAACTACCGAGCCAAAGCTATGCTACCCCCATACATGGAAAAACACTAGCAGGCTATTGGCAGCATGTTTCTCATGCATAAGCATGCAACCAAAAGCAGTGGACAGCATACAGTCTTACACATAAGTGTGCAACACTACCTTACCCCTACAGCAGCCTACATAACTTATTCATAGAATACATTTAACATCATGATAACAGATCATATGGCAGCAATAAGAACAAATTAATATTCAGCCTAATCAGGACAGCATACAGAAAATTTATTTGACATAATGCTAACATAGATCAAAAATCAAAATTTTAAGGTTGTTTCGATGTCTGCCCAAAAGACACCCTCGAACAACCTAATGGCATTCATCTTATTGCTGGAAAACAAACATGAATGGTCTGTTCTTGACCTACACAAGGGTCGGTTTATGTACCAAGCAAAAATATATTGATCTTGATCAAATTGGCATTAATGGCCTAATCCGATTTTTGAGTTATTTTCTTTCGCGCCATAACAGCCAACTGAACCAATATTATACAAACTTTTGGATAGGCCTCACACATATAAGTGTAATGGCAAAGTCAAGCTTTGATCTCATAAACTCAGTTTTTTTTTAAACTGATTCACATAATCAATCGGCCCGCAATGGCCTGGAGAGATCTGAGCCCAGATCTGTCCATAGCGTGCGACATAGCTTATCGGGAAATACATATCCAAGAAATATGCAAATCATTGCATATAAGCACCAGTCATTTAATCCAAAACATAATCTTTGATTAGGAATCAACCTTGATCAAAACTCACATGAAGCCAATCCAATAATATTCAAACCTATATATAAATAGAATTTAATGACAACCATAACCTGTACAGAATTTTCTGATTCAATAACAACCAGGTCATAAATGTATTCATCATGCTCAAACGTTAGATATAGATATACATATACTTTTGGGCCTAATATCAACCATGAAGATTTTCCATTCAACCCAAAGATAATCAAATTTAACAATAGCACACAAATCAGCAGTTTGCATAGGTAGAAAAATATTTTCAGCAACTCAAATCTTGACCACATATATTCATATACCGAAAAGATTTGTTCTGATCATAGCATAGGAGACTGTCGTGAAACCCAAATCCAAAATAGTCTATGATTCTTCCCAGGCAGCTTGCACAGGTATAAGCCTTCTTAACCCCATGTGATTCAACTCATGCTGGCAATTTTAAGCACGGTCTGATAACAGTTTAAAAAAAATCAACAGATCTAGACCAAATATGCACATCTATGAAGATCGGCAGATCTGTCCATATGTATGTTTGGATAGAACTATCCAGATCTATCCACTGATACTATTGGATAGATCTGTCCAGACCTGTCTACGTGTATTGTTGGACAGATCTGTCCAGATTTGTCCACATGTACATGTGGCAAATCCCAACTTAAGAACATGTTCATAACTGTATTTTGTACTCTTGCTATGCATATTCAGAAAAAAAAAATTGATTGATATACAAAGAGAAAAAACTAGATTTTGATACAGAGATAAATCTGCACACATGTATATATATGCACTTGGTAAGGACAGATTTCATATCCATCTACATAACTGAGGTGTTGAAAAGAAATCTATTTACATACTTCTTTCATTATATACTTTCTTTTCATAATAATAAAAATTAAAACCATGGATATAGACAAATCTAAAAATATATTCACATATATTTTCAGATTTGCGCATGCAGGGAAATGGATCTACATATATATAAATACATAAATATAATAAAATTGGCATTATCTATGTTGTTTTGCAATCAGATTTCCCTTCTTCCTCAAACACTTACACAAATTAGATTTTTACTTAGAGAAATTTGTACCATCAATTAAAAATGAAAAAGACTAAAAATAAACATCAGATGCCCGAAAGGGAAGACCTCACTCCTTCTTTCTTCCTTTCTTCCTTTCTTCCTTTCTTCCTTTCTTCCTTTCTTCCTTCCTTTTTCCTCTCTCTCTCTCTCTCTCTCTCTCTCTCTATATATATATATATATATATATATATAGAAAATGAAATCTAGAGAGAGGGGCGAGTTAGACCATTTTATATAAAAAAATGGTTTTCTAGAGAGAGGATGACGTCCCTTCTCAAGTTTCTCACCCATTTGACTTGAAGATAGAGTTCTATCAGTGTAGAACTCTATCTCTAACCTATTTTCCATTTTTTAACAAATTTATTACATGTAGACTCTTCTAGAATCCCTACATATTAGGTAGAGTTCAAAAAATGTAGAACTTTGCCATACCAAAAATAAATTTTTGGAATTAATTAATTTTTAAGATTTAATTAATTATTTATTGATTATTTATTAGATAATAAAATTTTAAAAAGTTTCAAAGGGTATCTCACTCCTCAAGGAGTCTTCTTAACATGGATTTTAACTTAATTTAACCTTTATATTGAATTTAAAACTTTAAATTGGTTAGAATTGGATTTTAGATCTGAATCCATATCCAAGATCCAAATCTATACCCAATATCCATATGGATCTCAAACTGGACCAGATTCTAATTAATATAGGTCTTGGACTGGGTCCAGGTCTATATTAAATTGGGTCAAACTGAAAGAATCTGATCTGATCCGATCCAATCCAATCCAATCCAATCTAGAACCAGTCACACTAAGGCGGGTCATTTTTTAAAAAATGCAATTTTTGGGCTAACCATAGCTCAAATTCAAAAAAACAAAATATCAATGTTTTCAAAATTTCGAGACGCATATAATGATATAGTACTTGAATTTCGCCTGAATTTAACTCAAATTTTGCTTGATTTTAAATGTCAAAAATTAAAAGTTTTACCGCATCTTAATTGGCTCGTTTAGGTCTTGTCAATGAGACCTGGGCCAAACCCAGACTCAACTGACGCCACCTAAAATCGAGAATTTATCGATTTTACTACAACACTTAGCCAATTTTTTTTAAAATCTCAGAATTTAACATAGTAGAAAAACACACGATATTACAAAGACCCTCTCTCTCTCTCTCTCTCTCTCTCTCTCTCTCTCTCTCTCTCTCTCTCTCTCTCTCTCTCTCTCTCTCCGGTGGAAGACCACCCAATGAGATAAAGGAGGTGAACAAGTTCGTGATGGAACTGGTTCACCGCATGCTGTCACAGCTGGCCGATATGGGACTGGTTCGGGGGTTGTGGTTCCAATAATTTAAAAGATAGTTCCCAAGTCCACACATTGTTTCCTCTTGTTTTGAGAATTGATCCAGTGCAAAACCCAGTTTCACCACAAACTTTTCCCATTGGATTCTTTTAAACCTAGATCTATCCAAACCTTATTTCCTCAACAACTCATTGAACCAACCTATATTCAAAACTTTTCATATTAACCCTGGACCTATCATAATATATTTGGATCCAGTTAAGATTATGTTGGATCCAATTGACTCTAACTGGATTCAAGTGCATCTTGAGTTGGATCTTTATAGTTTGGTCCATGTCTCACATGAAGAGCTAATTGTCTTCATATTGCACCAATTACGGATGATTCGATCAACCTTCTACAAGTGTTTGGATCTTCTTCAAATTAGATCTCATCATTGTCAATGGATCTATGTCTTTCAGAAACTAACAAGGGTTCTTTATTTACTAGGGTTAGAGCATAACTGGAAGAAGCTAAGGCGAGACTAGAATCGAGTGAGTCTTCTCCAACCCAAGGAGAATGATGCATTTGAAGAGGTCAATAGGGTCTATTTAGATCCATTTTATACTTTTGGATTTTTTTTCTTTGATTTAGATCCCTTGTAATGGATATTGAATTTAAATACTTGATCCATATCCCAACTTACTAGTCCATTAAGATTAACAAACTTCTTAATTGATATTTATAAAAAATAGTAGTTTTAAGTCTACTTGAATTATGATTCTTCTCTTATAAGTAACAAGGAGATCTAAGATTAGAGAGAGTTGAGTTGGAATTCAAAATTGTTTTATTTCTAATATTTCCTGCTTTAGTTAATTTCCAGTGATTTCTAGTTAATTTCCTGCAATTTTCATTATATTTCTCGTTTTCTCTAGATAAACTTGCAGTTAGTTAGATTTTCCTGTCGGATTTAGATCACTCAAAACAATTTTCTGCTAATCCCCCAAATATCCTTTTTAATGTGGCAGAACAGTACTGCAAGTCACTGTATCACTAAACTTATCATTAAAATATTTTCAGAAATAAATGACAGCCGAGAGCAACCAATTCAATCGTACTACGAGTAACAAATAGATTTCTTGCATTAAGGCATTCACACAGATCAATGTATAAAGCCTAACTGCAGCCACACAAATAAACTAAGCTTATGACAGCACTTTGACACCAGCATACCATATGAGTATGAGAAAAAGCACGTGAGATTCCTCTTAATATGATCCAGTACTGAAACTACAATGCTTGATGTCCCTTTTCCAGCCATCCACCTTGACTCCAGCTTCCAGTAATTTAAGCGGAGAAAGGGATTTTCATCGTAACTTTGTTTGACAGCCACGCCCTTTGTGGGTCGGGATCTATAAAATTATGTGCAAGAAAATGAGCTGATTCCTCATCCACAAGTTCCCTAGACCATGTCACTCTTTCTGAAAGGCAACTTCCAGGACCCAAGCACCTGCAAAAAGTATGAAGACATCAGATATTTGAAAAGCTTGTAGGAAGAGGGGGAATACTTCGCGATTTTCATGTTCAATGATTTTCATCTGTAACCTGAGAATTTCCATAAAGTGCAATATCCTGTTAACTAAAAAGTATTAAAACCTGTACTCATAAAAGCATGCACTTCTTTCATTCTCCGTGTTATTCCAGTTATTCCACCCTACAGGTTTGACACAGCCATCCATCCATGTATATGCAAAAACAACCCTAGCGAATGGTCCCCATGGCCTTCCAAGGTATGCATAAGAGACTTCTCCATTCCCAGTGATAACACATCTGTATTTTTAATAAGAAACCCAATATTAGTTTGAGCAAAATCAAGAAACAGATTACAGAGATTCATGATGTTGAAAGGAAAAACAACTTCCATATGGGTCATGGATCTGTTGGTCTGTCAGAGTTTGTGCCCAAGATTCAGAACTCAAATATATGACATTCATTTGTAATGTGTTTCCTAGAACTTAAAAAATTACAGGAAGAAATCAGAAGAGGAAGCACTGAGGACAAACACACGCGTGCACACACACAAAGCATGTCCATGTTTGGTACAGTTCCTTGTTTGTTCACAGAAAACTAGAGTTCTCATGAGCCATTTTTACAGCATAGAGCTTTCAGTGATGGAAACCATATATAAATACCTCATCTATAACTATAAATGCCTAATTTATGATATAAAGAATCTATCCTCACTTTCAGGTTTCATCCAAATTAGATGTGATATGTTTTTCTGCTAGACTTTTCAAGCAGCCTGTAGCAGTTTCTCTCTTATTCCAATGGACAAATGCAGTATATGCCCAATTCGATGGAGAATCCAAGAACTCAAGTATATGACAGTTGTGTACATCTATATAAAAATGGATGCTAATTCTGATACATTTTATGGCACATGTATTTCTCATGAGAATGATATATATATATTTTATAACTCCATTTGAACAGAGTTTGACTACCAACTGCAGGCTCGTGGGGGGGAAAGGATCTATATATATATAGTGATGCAAACATGCTAAATGAGCTTTTCAGTCTTTCTGTTGTTTTTTTTGCAATTCTTACCCCATAAATGTGTTACACATGGTCGATTTACTAGGAACCGGCACCTGAATCAGGTTTTTTAGATTAAAAAATGATATTTGGAGCCTCAAAAAAATTATGAAGATTTTGAGCTGTTGATTTTTCAAACCTTATAGAAACCTACCCATATGTTGGAATCGAATGCTCCAAGAGCTGATCCCTAGAAAATCACCGTAGATCACATTTGTATGAACAAATTTAAAAGTAAAACAAAAGCCCAAAAAGCCCATTTATCATATTTCTTTTATCAGGTTTCATCACTATATATATATATATATATATATATATATATATATATATATATATATATATATATATATATATATATATATATATATATTAGCAAAAGAGAGAGAGGGAGATGCAAACATGCTAAAAGATTTTTTTTTCAGGTTTTCTTTGTCCTATTTTTAAATTCCAACCATATAAAGGTGATCTACATACTTGATTTTATAGGAATCAGCTCTTGGAGAGTTCGATTCCAGTCTGGCACATAGGTGGGTTTCTATAAGGTTCGAAAAGTCAACAATCCAAAATCTTTGTAAATTTTTCAAGGCTCCAAATATCACTTTTTTCATCGAAAACACGTTATAAGGGTGTCAATTCCCAGTAAATCGATCATGCCGAAAACATCAGTGGGATCAGAATCACAAAAAAAAAACACCGAAAGCTGAAATATCCATTTAGCATGTTTGCATCTGGCAAAAAATATATTTTTTCACAGTGGTACGGGTGCTTGGCAAACTCTTTGTTAAGATATTGTACTTGATATATATTTGTAATTTTGTATATATATATATGGTGTTATCATATATATATGTGTATGTATATAATATATAATGTACATATACATTACATATAGACTTAGTTTTGAATTATGTATTATTGTAATAGAAATACCCTTTAAGGGTATTTTGGTTATTTTGACCTTGTAATAGGATCTGCCCATTAGGGGCAGATATTTATTTTTATTTCTTATTGGAATTAGGATTTGAGTCAAGGGCATTTTTGTCCTTGACTCAAAGAGTCATTGGGGACTCCCATCGGCTAGAATGGAGCCTCTCACTCCCTTCCTTTGTGTATAAATATGGGGATCTCTCTCCTTTGTAACCAATGCATTTTATGTGCATTTTATTGATAATAATATTTATATTTTTAAGATTGTTGTTGGACCTTTGTGCTTGAACTCATTTTGGGTTGTGTGAGTGATCCTCTTGTCTCCTCCGAGTAAACCCTATTGGGTTGCGATTTATGAGATTGCTCTCATTTCATTACATGGTATCAGAGCCTTGGTGATTCGACTCTTGAATGCTTTCTTTTGCTCGTGGGAATGAGAGCTCATGAATCGTGGGACCGTGAAGCTTTTGAAGTTCTTTGGAGCATCATTTTTATTTCTCCCTTCTCTCTTTCTCTCTTGTGGCCTCACCATGGAAGATGATCGAGAGACTTGTTTTTATTTCCGTGAAACTAAATGACTCCAACTATGTGATGTGGGCATCAATTTGATAAAACTCCTACAGAAATCGAGAAAGGGGGGGGGGGGGGGGGGGAAGAGAGAAAGAGAGCTTTGATTCTTGTTGGGAATCGGCATCCACTGTTATTCTTAGTGGCTGCACTAAACATCATTAAGATAAATAGGTTTTATAATTATTTTACAAGGACAAAACTGCCCTGGGTTAGTAATGTATATTACATTACAATATAACATACACGTGAACCATATGGATCCTCTACTGGATCCATATCCGATCCATATTCTAATACCCTCCCTCAAGTTGTGCATGGGAGTGAACCATGTGCAACCTATTCTTCAGATACCAGAAACAGTTACTTGTGAGACCTTTTGTGAACATATCTGCGACTTGGTCTTCTGAAAACACATAAACCGGTTCAATCACTTTGTCTGCTACCTTTTGTCTGATGAAATGTTGGTCAATCTCAATATGCTTGGTCCGACTGTGATGAACGGGATTGAACGCAATTTGTATAGCACTTCTATTATCACACATGAGAGTCGAACTTGAGATACTCTCTCCCATCTCTGTAAGTAGATGTCTAATCCAGGTCACTTCTGCTGTAGTAGCTGCCATAGATCTATATTCTGCCTCTGTGTTAGATTTTACCACAGCTTTCTGTTTTCTGCTACTCCATGAGATAAGGTTGCTTCCAATGAAAACACAGTATCCTGAAACAGACCTCCTTTCATCTGGATCCCCTGCCCAGTCTGCATCTGTATAGGCCAATATGTCATGTTTCGGTGTTACCCATGAAGATTGTACATATGTGAGTCCATCACCCATCGTGCCTTTTAGATAGCGAAAAATACGTTTGACGGCATCCATGTGACCAGTCTTTGGTTCATGCATGAACTGAGATACTTGATTTACAGAATATACAATGTCTGGTCTAGTAAAGGTAAGGTACTGTAACAAGCCCACTAAACTGCGATACTTGCTTGCATCAGGGTATAACTCACCATCACAGATACTGAGTTTTTGATTGACAACACTGGGTGTAGGCACAGGTTTGCAATCTGTCATTCCTGCTTTGACAAAAAGATCAAGAGTGTATTTGTGTTGAGTCAATGACATTTTTTCATCATGTCTGTCCACCTCTACGCCAAGAAAATATCTCAATTCTCCAAGATCTTTCATCTTGAATCGCATACTTAGTAAAGCTTTAATTCGTTGAATATGGTCTGGAGCATTACCAGTGATCACTATATCATCAACATATATAAGTAAGAAAACCATAGTGGTTCCATCCCTGTATATGAATAGAGAATGATCTAGTTGGGAACGAATGAAACCGTGGTTCTGAATCTCTAAAGAGAAACTTTCAAACCATAACCTGGAGGCTTGCTTTAAATCATATAGTGCTCTGGTTAATTTGCATACATATTCTTTTGGGTCTCCCTCTGCATAACCTTGAGGTTGCTCCATGTAGACCTCTTCTTTCAAATCCCCATGAAGCAATGTATTTTTAACATCAAACTGACTAAGGGTCCACCCATGCTCATTAGCCAGGCCAAGGATAATACGAATAGTTCCCATTTTGACCACTAGGCTGAAAGTCTCATCATAATCTTGATCGTATTCTTGAGTGAATCCTTTGGCAACAAGACGTGCCTTGTATCGTTCAATGCTACCGTCCGGTTTATACTTAATCTTATACACCCATTTTGAGCCGACAACATTTTTATCTGGGGGGCGACCAACTATCTCCCATGTTTGACACTCATGAAGTGCCTCGATCTCCTCATTCATTGCTTCAATCCATTTGTTAGATTGAACAGCTTGACAAAACACAAGTGCTTCCTCGTGCTTTTCAATCTTGGATAGAAAGATCTGAAAATCGATAGAGAAGTTATCATAACTCACCCATTTTCAATAGGGTGCCTTATCCTGCCTGATCTTCTTGGTGCCTCTTTGTTGCTGGACAATGCCACGTGTTCTCCAACAGGTGCATCTGTTTGCTCTGGGTCTCCTGGTATAGACATTTCCTTTGTATCTCAGACATTCTGTTTTCAATATCTTATCTGAAGCCGACTCATCATGTATGCTTTCAGGAGCCAAAGTGGTATGTTCAGCAGCATGTGAAATAAGTTCAGCACTGAGCCATGGATCATACCAATTATCAGTTGCGTCACCATGTTCACGATTGTGATTTGCTTTATTTTCCAAAAAACTATTTTCATCAAAAACGTTTCTAGAAATTCTGATCTGCTTATTGGCAGGGTCATAGCACCTGCAACCCTTATGTTCATCTACATAACCTACAAATTGGCATATAGAGGCTTTGTTCTGAAATTTAGTTCTCATGGATTTGTCAATGTGTACATAACATGTGCATCCAAAAACTCGTAACTCATCATAATCAGAATGTACACCAAAGAGAACATAACAGGGAGACTGATTTCCAAGGATAGGCATTGGAAGACGATTTATCACATGAGTGGCAGTGTGAAAAGCTTCTATCCAAAGACTAATGGGCAAGTTACAACCATGCATCATACTCATTGCACTTTCTACAATATGTTTGTGTTTACGTTCAGCAATTTCATTTTGTTGTGGAGTGTACGGGCAAGAAACTCTATGATGTATCCCATTATCTTGGAGAAAATCTAAAAATTCTTTTGAGGAATACTCACCACCTCCATCACATTGGAGAATTTGAATATTTTGGGAGAATTGAGTTTTAACATAGGCATGAAAGTGACGAAAGATAAGAAAAACCTCTGATTTGTGTTTCATAAAGAATATTCAGGTAAAACGAGAGAAACTGTCAATAAAAGATACAGAATATTTACTTCCAGAAGATGAAGGATTGGGGGTTGGGCCCCAAACATCAGAACATATTATCTCAAAGGGCATGGAGGCTCTTTTATTTATTTGATGAAAAGGAAGTACATGACTTTTGCAGACCTAACAACTGAGACACATTTTATCCTTTAATGAAGATGAAAAAGACTCTGAAAGAAAACCATTGGACACTAACTTTTCAATAAAGACTTGACTACAATGACCAAAATGAGAATGCCAGAGATCTGGCTTATTACATTTGGATATACTTAGGATGCTTTTAGAGACATGATCAGACTTGGGCTTCAAGACACTAGAGGTTGGATCTTCATTGAAGACATACATGTTTCTACGTCGCTCTCCTTTAGCGAACATCTCCTTCGTTTGAAAATCCTTGACAAAGACAGAAGTAGGAGTAAATTCCACAGATGAATTGGTAGAGTCAACAAGCTTAGAAACAGAGACAATATTTTTCTTTATATTTGGTGCATGAACAACATCAGATAAAGGAATAGATGAATCAGACAAAGGAATAAGGGTGTTGCCTATGTTTGAAATAGGGTGGTGAGTCCCATCTCCAGTTACAATATTAGATTTACCAAAATAGGGAGTCAAAGTAGAGAACTTAGCTGCATTGCCAGTGACATGAGTTGCTGCCCCAGAGTCAACATACCATATTCCATCATCATTCTGTTTCAGATTCAAGTTGGCCATCGCAGATAAGAGAAGATCCTTAGCATCATCACTGACCCGAAATGTACCTGCAGTTCCTGATGTAGCAACATTTCTATTGTTTTGCGTTCTATTCCGATTTTGTGGGTTGAACCAGCAGTTGGCTTTGATGTGACCTCGTTTGTTACACTGGTAGCATGTGGGAACATTCTTTGAAAAACTGACATTGGAATTTGGTGTAGGTAGTAACCCACGTCCACCCTGGATTGGAGTTCCCCTGCCTCTGTCACGTCCTCCTCGTGCACGATCAGCTATCATCCCTGTGGCAAGAACCTCATGCGTAGATGATTGTCCTGCTGAAGCATCAGACATGCTTTTCAGAGTCATCTCGTACTGAAAAAGTTTGACATGTAATTCCTCAAAACTAAGCAACATAGGTAAGCATAATAAAGAAGTAACAAGAACATGATACTCTGGTCCCAGGGCATTCAATGTATGCTGCACCTTTTCTTTATCTGACACTGGATACCCAACCATGGCTAATTGATCTGTGATGCTTTTGACTTGATTTAAGAATTCAATAATGCTCATTCCCCCTTTTTTAACATCTGAAATTCACGTTTAAGAAACAACACTTTAGCCTCTGATATCTGAGAGTAGGTCTGAGCTAAAGCCTCCCACAAAACTTTAGATGTGCAATCATCCGGAATGGAAATCAATACTTCTTGTGACAATATGGAAATGATGTACGCGACGAGGGCCTGATCGCGTTTCATCCAAGAAACAAATGCAGGGTTGAGAATAATATTTGGCAATCCTCCATCCTCTTTGGCTTCGGTTGTGATAAATTCTGGAGGCATTAAAGTGGAGCCATCCAAGTGACCTGAAAGATCTTGACTTCGAATAAAAGGGGCAATTTGCCTTTTCCAAGTCAGATAGTTGTTTGTAGTTAGCTTTTTCAAAACTAGCTGCCCCAGGAAATTAGAAGAAAGACCCGAATTTGCTGAAGTATCCATTTGTAGACTTGTTGACAGATTTTTTTTTTAACAGAATGACACTAGTGGCTAAAACTGGACTGTTTTATCATAAACTGACACATTTGACAGAAATCGGCACAATGTCACGACAAGAGAAATATATTTTGCGAGTGTATGGAAAATTTGACAGAAAATGAATGGGAGACAAAAACGACTGATGGACAGGTAAAATGAACGAGAATGGGGCAGGGGTGACAGGCAGATTCCTGGTTGGGAAAACCAGGGAACTCGACTTTTCTACGCAGGCGTGACAGGCAGATTCCTGGTTCGGAAAACCAGGGAACTCGACTTTTCTAATATTAGAAGATGATGAGACAAGAGGGAAAAGCTAGAAAATAGACTTTTGATGACAAAACAAGTGAGATGAGATAAGAAGAAAACAAGAAACTCGACCTGTTTAGAAAAGACTGGGTTTTTGGGTTCGGCTGAAGAAGATGAGGAGGACTCAGCTGAAGGAACTCGGCCTTTGGGCTCGACTGAATAGGATGAGGAGGACTTGAATGAAGGAACTCGGCGAGAAGAACTTGGCTTTTGGGTTTCGACTGAAGAAGATGAGGAGGACTCGGCTGAAGGAACTCGACCTTTGGCTCTTATGAAGATCGTGTGAACTCGTCTGAAGAAGAGATGGAGTAGGCGTGACCAAAAGGCAGATCGTGGCCAATGGAGCAAGCCCTTTCACGTTCCTGATGAAGACACTTTTACGCCCAGATTTGTCGCTGCTCTGATACCATGATAAAACTCCTGCAAAAATCGAGAAAGGGGGGGGGGGAGAGAGAGAGCTCTAATTCTTGTTGGGAATCGGCAGCCACTGTTATTCTTAGTGGCTGCACTAAACATCATTAAGATAAATAGGTTTTACAATTATTTTACAAGGACAAAACTGCCCTGGTTAGTAATGTATATTACATTACAATATAACATACACGTGAACCATATGGATCCTCTACTGGATCCATATCCGATCCATATTCTAATACAATTGTCAAACATCAAATTTGAAACAAAGGTTTATGGGGTTTGGTAGATGGAATCGAGAAAGAGCTCAAACTCAAGCTTACTAAGATCGACAATGGTAAAGAAGTGCCACTCGAAGGAGACGACATGTCCAAAGTCGTTGTCGAATATGAAAAGAATTGGAAGGAGTTAAGGATGGGTCATTCGAAAATTATAGCATGGAGCATCAATAGTGTTGATATTAAAAAATGTTCTAGCCTAGTCAAATTTGATTTTACTAGTGATGCTTAGAAGTATCTCCAAGATATGTATTCTTTGAAAGACATTGCTCATGTATGTCTTCAATATAAGGTTAGAACTATGAGTTGACTCTTTTAGAGCCTAAACGGCATTGTCCTATGAACATAAAACTTCATGAAAAACAAATTAGTGCCGAGCATTTTTATCATTTTATAAATGGACTTAGATACGAGTTTGAGAAAACTAAGTGCATAGAAGAAGTGTTCCTTCCTTCCATGGTTGAAACATTAGAAGAATTAACTATGAAAGAAAATAGGTTAAAGAAACCCAACTCCTCCAAGGATGAAGACACCGTTTTTGCTATGTCAAAACCCAGAAATCATACAACTTACAAGACTCCTCACTTAGGAAGAAGTACAAATGAGTATGACTCCAAGAAGAAGACAATGTCGTTTTTGTAACGAGTCGGGTCACATCAAGCCTTTTTGTCCAAAGAAAAAAAGAGAAGTGGCCTTCGTTGGGCATGAAGGCTCTAGAAGCAATTGATCGATATCACTAGTGCAACTCATAGAGGCTCTTCAACCTCTACTCAAAAATCAAGCCTCTTCTCTCTTCTCTAGTTTGGTCGTATCTAAGTGCATTGATCCCGGTAAGACTCCGATTTTTTACTCCAGTGCATCTTTTTACATGACTCTAAATGAGTCTATACTATCTGAGTGTCATAATAACTCAAATGATTCTCATGTTTCTACTGCGAATTAAACTTCTTTAAAAATCGAAAGTTTTGGGATTTGAAAAAATCATCAAAGATTTTATGTACCAAATATTAGAATAGTACCAAAACTAAATCTAAATCCTATTTATTTCACAAATTGTGGATCATGGGTGTAAGATTTCTTTTTCATCCAGTGATTGCTTGATGCAAGATCTCCGGTCCAGGAAGCCGATTGGGTGAAGGCATAGAAGTGGAGATCGATATTTAATGGACAATCTTAAACCTATCAAAACATGCTTTTTGTAATTTTTTGAAAAAGAAAGACATTGAAAATTGGCATAAAAAATTAGGACATCCTAGTATGACAAAGTTTCATTTGTATTCATTTCTTGCAAATTGTAATGAAAAAGATTTGGTTCGTAAAGATTGCATTCTTGGAAAAATGAAATCATTACCTTTTGCTCCTTGTCACTTTGTGTCAAAAGATCCATTTGAATTAACACATTCGGATGTATGGGGATTGGCTCCGGTTGTGTCCAAAAGAGGGGTATCATATTATGTGATTTTTGTTGATAATTATAGTAGGCATACATGGATATATTTTCTTAAATTTAAATTTAAAGTATTTGAATGCTTTAAAAAATTTCATAGCTATTTGATCTTATGCATTCTAATGTGTAGGGTTCCTAAGGAAGGTTCATCTTACTTTATTACTTTTATCGATGCTTGTACAAGATTCACATGGATAGAATTCATGAGAAATAGAAGTGAACATTTTGGTATCTTTAAATAATTTTGTGCAATGATTGAAATTCAATTTTCTGTTATAATTAAAACTCTTTAATCGGATTCAGGAGAAAAAATACATTAGTAAAGTGTTTCAATGTTATGTGAAAGAGAAAAGAATATTTTCACCAAAAAATTATGATGATACACTCCTCAGAAAAATAGAGTTGTTGAAAGAAAGAATAGACATATTTTGGAGACAACCATAGCCATCTTATTTTCAAAAAAGCATACAAAAGATTTATTGGGCAGATGCAGTTAATATGACAATATATCAAATTAATCGCATGACCTCTAGAGTTATTAAAGGTATTTCTCCTTATCAAATATTGTACGGTGTTAGGACTAACTATAAGTTGATGAAGATTTCTGGATGTGTTTGCTATGTTCTTTTGTGTGAAAGATACAAAGATAAAGTTTCCTCTCATGTTGTAAAGTGTTGCTTTTTGGGGATTTGTTGAAGGTCAAAAAGGCTATAAATGTTATGATCTTGTTGGCAAAAAAATGAAATATCTAGAAATGTGGGTTTTTATGAGCTTACACCATATTTTGAGCAGTTCAAGGATAAGGAAGGAAGTGTATGGATTTTTAGTTTCTATTGCCTTTCCAATAGAAGAGGGAATTGATCATGCAGTACTTATTTTAGAAGGAAATAGTACAAATACCAATTTTGGATCAACTAAATCAAGATGAGTCCGAATTCCGGAAACTTAGAGGCCATCTCTGATTCTTTTCCAACTGATTCTGAGCTTTCAACACAAGTCTTCATCTTCTCAAACTCTTCCTCAGGTACGTCATAGCTCCAGAATTTTTATTCCTCCTCGCTTTGTATTCTATGACACTTTCTCTCCTAAGCATCGTGCATTTTTTGCCTTAATTCATTCCTATGTTAAGCTCATTTCATATGCAAAAGCAACTTTGAAAAAAGAATGGAAACAGGTTATGGCTAAATAGTTAAATGCGCTGGAGAAGCCCAAAGGGGTTTGGCATAGTGAGAGGGGGCCTAGGCCGCTTGACAGGCGGTCGAGGTTCCATTCCCATGAATAATACAAATAATTACATAACTACAAACTTCCAGCACTAGCATGCCCAATTACATAAATACCAACAACATAAAATACAAATTACAGAAGTGAAAATGATGATAATGCCCTCAAGGAAAATATTACTTCTTTCTAATAGGGTGTAGTAGTGAGAGGCAGTGACCTATCAGAATGCAGATTGACCTAACAGAGCTGAAATGTTCAATCGAAATGATGATGACAGTGTGAACATCATTGTTGTACTGCTAGATTTCTACAAAACTTAGAGATCATGTACAATAATGGGTATTTGTCGCTTTCTATGTCACATGGGTGCGGGTGCGGGGGTGCGGCACTTTCAAAAAACCCGGGTGCGGGGGTGCAGCAAAAATATAAAAAATTATATATATAGTCCAAAAGTTGAACATAAATGACCCTGGGTGTGTTGACAGCACCCAAGGTCAGGTTGACCGCATCTGGTGTGACACGGGTGTGGCACCCAGTTGAAGAGTCCCTATGACATATATAAAGTTAAAGTCCAAAAGTTGGACATAAATGACCCTGGGTGTGGTCAACGCACCCAGGGTCAGGTTGGTCGCACCCGCGTCGCGTCGACGCAGGTGCGGCACCCAGTTGGGCGAGTCCCTGTGACATAGGTTGCTTTTTTAGAAGAAATGCAGAACATTTTCTTTTATCATGTTTGTTACATATTATAGCTTGGAAATTTGATTGTTAGAAACAGGATAGAGATTCATGAAATAAAAAATGGTAAGAGAACATTAGACCAAGAAACAAACCTTAGAAAAACGTAACCTGTAGGCTCCTGAGAAGATTTCCTACTCTGGGCAGTTATAAATCCAGGCGACTTGCAGTGAATATGACAGTGTTCCAAGAGAGCAGTACAATTTCCAAAGATGAAATCAACACTTCCTTCAATATAGCAATCTCTTAAATATTGCTTTCCATAATGTAGATACAGTGTATCCTGTGCAAAGTCCCATGATGAAACATACAGCGCTTAGTAGATGCCAATCAAAGTGAAACATAACACCTGCAATCAGAATTATTCAGACAAGGAATCTCAACACACTAGTACTACCAAACAAAACCTTCATGACAATTACCTGCCACCCTAGAAACCGACAGCTATAAAAAGCACAACGATCAGCTGTTGTCCTCATTGCAACAGCTTGGCCAGAACCCTGCCAAGTTTGAATAACTAAAGTAACTAAACCACAGAATTAACTCATAATGCCTGACTCTACCATGAAATCAGAAGAATTCAGATCCCTATACTGCATAGAAATTAGAAGGATTTGGACTTCCAACAGACATGCTAATCAACTAGTACCGCATAGAATTTGTGTCCATGCAAGCGTGCATGTGAATGGGTGTGTGTGCACAGTCGTGGTGGAACTATTTTCTCAATTTACTTCAGGCTTGTGTATGTATTGCATAATTTGATTCATAGACTGAGGCTTGTTTGCATTCATCAGTAATTTCATTCTCTCAACCAAACGAAAAAGGCAAGCTAAGTTCAATGTCATAAACTTTATCCTATCACTACAAGGATGAGGGTCCATAGAGGCGATTTTTTAATGGCGACAAACAATCTCGCCGCTATTGATAAAGCAATAACGGCGAGATTTTTATCCCCACTAATTGATAGGTAATAGCATGGACATAAATATAATGCCGTTATTACTCTAGTACATCCATGAATGTGGCCGCTATAGCTCCATCAATAAAGGCGATATTTATGTCCCCACGAATGCCTATGCACACATCTCAAAGTTAAAGGCCTATGTATAACGGCGAGATTTTTTTGTTGTTAGATATTGCGTTAAAACCAGAGTTACCGAAAGCTTCTTAGATAGGTGGGAAGCTCGCTTCCCGGAAACTCACTTCGGAAGCACGATACTACTCGCTTCTGAAACTTGATGAGAACCTCGATTCCCCCAAGCTTCTCCTATGCTTTACACATGCTTCATTTATTCTTATTATATGTTCTCTTACTCAACTTTTCATGCTTTTTATGTGTTTTCTCTGACTCTTCTCACTCATTTCCATGTGCTTTCGCTAAATTGGTAGTCATCATTTTTAGATTTTGTTAAAAATTTAATTCTTACACTAAAAAATCATGAAATTTAATATTAGTCACTTTTATTTTAGTTTTTATTTGTGTTTTATTTTGATTCTCATTCAATTCTTAAATTTCTTTTTTTTTAATTCTCGCTTCCCGCTTCCTATATATTTTAAAATGCATCGCTTCTCGCTTCCGCTTCCCGTATTGTTTCCCGCTTCACATTAACGGATATATTTAACGGAAAGAAGATCTCGCCGTTATACATAAGTAACGGTGAGATCTGGCTATCACTGTTATAGGATTACTATATATCGACAACAATTTTTTGGTCGTTAGATATTTCATTAAAACACCTTAATAGATATATTTAACGGCAAGATTTGGTTATTGCCATTATAGGGTTATTATATAACAACGACAGTTATGTCATTGTAATAGAGTGAGGTCAAAGCCCCCATTTGACCAACATTTGGGAAAAAATTTTAAGAGGGGGGCCCCGACGGGGGCCTCCCTCTCTTTCTCTTTCTCTTTCTCTTTCTCTTTCTCTTTCTCTTTCTCTCTCTGCTCTCTCCCTTCTCTCTTGTCTCTCCATGTTCTCTCGTCTCTCGATCCTTGCTCACTCTAGTGACCCCCTCTCTCTTCATTGCTCAATCCGGCGACCCCTTGCCTGGCTCCCTCCCTCTTCCTCGCTGCTCAATCCGGCGTTTCTAGACCATTAAGATCATATTTCTCTCAAGATTCATGTACGAGGTACGTGGTGTTGCCCACTGAAGCCAAAATCAAAGGGGAGCCAACGTTCCTGTCAAGGTTGATCCCTTTTCATCGGAGAAGAAAAGATGCTTGACTTGCAGAACGGGGATTCCATATCTTCTAGAGCAAATATGGATTTAGTTCAACCCGACCTTTGTCAAAACACATTAGATCCAAATGTTTGCAAAAAATTGTGACCATGATGGGACCCCACTTACTCCACTAAGACACCTAGATATTTTGGAATTAGCATGCAAAGGTCAGTTTATGTCATACTTTTCTCATTTTCGTGTGTTGGGTTTCAGATCCACCTAGGATCCAAAACTCGGTTATGTCATGTCTTGGCTTTGCACAAGTATATCTTCGTGTCTAAATATAATTTTTTGCATTCTAGGAGTTGTCGGAAAGCTTATTTCTCGACGAATAACGAAGAAGGGGAAGAAAAGAAGACGAAGAAGAAAAAACTCATCGTCGGCCCTCTACTGGCCCCTCCAACCCCTGCACAAGAGAGAGAGAGAGAGAATGATTGAAGCGTCAAGGGACCCCTCTCCCTCGACTTTTTTTTATTTCTTTTGTTCTCCTGTCCCTGTTCTTTTTGTAACAGGGGTAGAACGGTGAATTGTTTAAATTATGAATGCAGCGGACGATGTTCTGCGTGTCTACCATGTTCAACGTTTATTAAAAACATTATTCTTTTTAGATTTGACACGCCATCAAACATGCCCTAGAGATCCAAACACATCTGACCTCAAATAAGTCCAAAAAAATGAAAATCAACTCTTCCATCATCACTCGTTGGTTCCTGCCATACCTCATCTTGTTGAAGACGCTAACAATATCTCTTTGAGAGGATTCTATAATCAATTTATGCACACGGTTATAACTAAAAACTTTTCCACCATTTCCATTCATGGCCTCCTTTCGCTGCTCACTCCAGCGACCCCTTGTTGTGCTCCCTCCCTCCCTCTTCCTCGCTGCTCACTCTGGCAACCGCTCCCTCTTCACTGCTCACTCTAGCGACCCCCTGCCTCCCTTCCTCCTGCCTCCCTCCCTCTTCCTCACTGCTCAATTCAGTGACCCCCTTCTCTCTTAGCTGCTCACTTCGTCAACCCCTTGTCCTACTCGCTCCCTCACTCTTCCTCGCTGCTCACTCCGACCACCCCATCCATCCTCGTTGTTCATTCCCTCTTGGCTCTCTGCTCAAGCTCAAGGTATGGTTATCTGGCCCTGTTTATTTTAGGTTTTTGTTAATATTTTTTATGATATATATCATTAAGCCATCAGAGAATAGATCATTCTTCTCCTTATTGATTGTGTGGTTAAGTACATTATGGATTTCATTTTTAGGGTTCCAATACATTTGATTTGAGTTGAGAGTTTTTTTGGTTTCTCTTAACCACAAAATGTTCACCAATAGTATGCTTGGAAAATCTTAACATTTTAAGTACTCAATACACATCTTAACACAAAAGTGCCTCTTGATCTAAAAGATCAGTGTGTTTTCTCTTTCTTGTGTTAGAAACACATTTTTATAGTCTATAGATGGAAATTAACCAAGACAATCTCAATAGAACCGAGTTTCAACATGAATATTCAAACATGGCTCAAGCTTGAGCCAAGACTGAAGCCACCAAGCACAAGCTCAAACAATGCTTGGCTTTAGGGATCAGTTTGTGTACAGGACCAACACCTTCAACTACCCTTTCTAACTAAATCATGTCTTAACAAGGTCCTGTGGAGGCTTAAAACATAGTCTAGATGATGGGTGATTCATTAAGACATTTCAGTGTTTTAATGAATTTGGGTTCTTTGGCTCTCTACAAAAATTTCTAATATAATTTCGTAAGGTCCAGTAAACCATCATTTCAGCAAAGCAGTTATGCTGAGAACAAGAGAATTCTTGTGCATATGTGTGTCCAGGTGTGTATCTGCAGAAATTGAACATAAAAGGAAGTCAAAACGCAACCTGCCAAATTATTTTTATGCAATATGAACACAAATGAGACAACATAATATCATTTTCAATCATTTTAAAGTTCCATGAGATGTGTATTAAAAATGAAAATATGTCTTATGCTCCTTTTCCATTAATAATTAAAACTTGAATCGGCACTGCATTCGAAAGTCTCCACAGAGCTACAGTTCAACTCATCAGACATTTATTTACATTTACACCACCAAAAGTCATCTTTTCATGGCCACCCCCTGTTACTATTTACTTTTTACCCTTCCACCTGAACATCTACTATAACACTTGTAAAATTTTATCGCCTAATTAGACTTAAATTTCATGGTCAAAATTTGGTACGAGGATATTCTCATTGTTTTTTTTTTAATTCTTATTTGGATCCTGGATATCCTGCTTGGATCTTCGATATTGGATCTCGGATATCCTATTTGAATCTTCGATATTGGATCCTGAATATCTTAATTGGATAGTTAATAGTAGATTCCAGTTAATAGTTCAGATCCTTAATATCGGATCCTCGATATCATAGTTAAATTTGATATTGAATCCAAAGCGTATTATGTAGATCTGTGAATTTTAAATTGAATCTGGGAAGGGAAAAAAATTTATATGGAATCCATAGCATTGTATTGGATCCATTATAGTTTACTAGATTATTGGATCCCAAAAACTTTACCCGAAAAATATGGATCCAAAATGCTCTATTTGGATTTTTGACATCGAAATTTAGATGTCTTAATGTAGATTTTACATCGAAATCATAAGGGTCCAATTAAAATTTTTATATTGGATCCATAATAATTTATTTGGGTCCATATCCGAAGTTTTGAATACTGGTAATTTAAAATTAAAAAGATTTGGATCCTTGGATGGACCCAGATAGCCCAAGTTTGGACCCAAAACATAATGGATCGTGGGTCACCGTGTGGGAGATCCAAACTCGCAAAAAAAGGGGGGCTCACACCATCATGCGTGAGGGGCGTGGCAAAATGGAAAAGAAAAAAATTATTGGGGGCGTTAAACATGAAAAGGGGTTCATTAGGGAACCCTAAATAAAAAGGGGGAAGTGTTGGGGTGGGTGTGAAAGCCCCTGTTTCACGCTGAATGGGGAGAGGGGGGGAAAACCGACCCCCACCTCTCACCCACTACTCTCCTCTTCCCCATGTTCTTCCCCAACCCCCTCTCACGCAACGCTTAAAGACCCCATCTCCTTCTCCCTCTCGTTATTCCTCTCTCTCTCTCTCTCTCTCTCTCTCTCTCTTGCATGGTTCGGTGAAAGGCTTCACGAAATCATGGCAGCAAGAGGAGAAAGAACAGCGAAACAGGCAGGATTTGCTGTGATTTTTGTGTGTGTCTTGTTTTCAAGAGTGCAATGTTTTACCGCACAACCCATCGACACGAATTTAACCTGTGTAAATGCATAATCCCTGTTCTGCATGTATTACAATACGCAGGTTATTTGATCAGCATCTTCCAACTTGGGAATCTATATTAAACTCTCTGAAATAAATTCTGGCCTGCATATGTGTAATGTTTTGAAATGCGGCAGAATGGATTTTTGCTTTGTCTTTATATCTCTTTTTAATGAATAAAATCTATGTGCACGTACCTGTATATTTCAGAATCATGTTAATTGGAACTGTGATGAACTTCATGAACTGCCAATTTATATTTTTGGTGTTAAATCCAAAGACTGATATGCATAAATTAAACTGATCAAAACTTCTGATATGCTTGTTCTGAGTTTTCTCACCCAGGGTCGGGTTGACTGCACCGGGTGCCGCACCCACGTCGCGTCGACGCGGGTGCGGCACCTGGTTGGCCGAATCCTTGTGATATAGGTGGTAAGCAAGTGTTTTAACTAGCAAATTTCTGCAGCAGTAGAGGCCATAGATCTATATTACTTGAGCTTGCAATTTTACTTCTTACTGCTCTAAGAAACCAGACGAGAGCCTAAAGATATGCAGTACTCTGTTGTAGATCGTCGTGTGGCAAAATCACCTGCCAAACTACATCTCAATAAGACACAACCTTAATTGGCCCTAAAGAAGGCAAACCAAGTTTCATGTATATTAGTCCATCTCTATAAGTCCCCTTAATGTATCTAAGGATGTGTTTAATTGCATCTAAAAGTGAACTTGTAGGGGTATGCATAAATGTGAGGCTTGATTCAAAGCAAAAAAACAATATATCAACATGTGAAGGATAAGTATTGCAATGCAACCGTTATACTTCTATAACTTTTTTGAAAATCCATAAGAGTTCCTTCATCACTCATTAAATGTTTATTTATTGCCACTAGTGTCCAAGTGGGATTGTGTTCCAACATTCTAGATCTTTGTAGGAGATCGTGGGCATACTTCTATCGGGAAAGTATCAAGCCATGGGACCGCAATCTACTTCTATTCCAAAGAAAATATCACAAGGGATGCAACTTTTACATTTGAAATTTACCTTTCAACGTCATCACTTCGGTAACATGACACTGATAGTAATCATTTCCTGTTATGATCATGTTATCCATAATCCACGTATAGTAGAATGAGAGTAACACAAGTATCTTTGTGATAGATAAATAGGGAATGATCCACTTCAATTTTGACAAAGTCATGAGCTCAAACAACTCGATGAAAATTATCAAACCATGATTGAGATGCTTACTTTAATTCATAGATAGCAGTCGACAAACCTTAGTTAATGGGTCTCCTTCATTATATTCAAGTGGTTGCAACCAATATACTTGTTCAATTAGATCTTTGTGTGAAAAGACATTTTTAACATCCAATTGTTCTAGGTCCCAATCGAAATTTACTACCAAAGACAAAATAATTCGATTTTTTCCCATTTTAATTATTGAACTAAAGTTTCATCATAAGCTAACCCATACTCTTGTGTATATCCTTTCGCAACTAGTCTAGCCTCAGACCGTTCAATGGACCATACTTTATTTTATAAACCCACTTGGATCCTACCACATTTGGATCCATTATTTCCCATGTACCACACATATGTAGCACTTCAATTTCTTGGATCATGGCCTTGATTCATCGTGGATTGTGTTTAACTTCCACACAAAATTATGGCTCCTTGGCTTGCTCCATTGCTGTCATAAGTACCTGAAAATCAGTAGAAGAAGACTCGTAGCTCAGAAATCTATCAACCGGATGTTTGCTTCTAGAGGAAAATCCCAACATGGGCTTAGCAACTTCAAGTTGCTGATGGTTCTCTAGAGAGGTTTAATTAACAATGTCACCTGATTATCGATCTTTATCCTGTTCTGAAAGATCTCATAGACTAACACACTTTAATGGGTTTAGGCACCTTTATGCAGCTCAATGTAGCCCGTTGCGACCATCTTGATCTGAACCAATTGGACCATCACCAGGATTGAATTGAGTGGGGCTTTCAACTGCAGGAAAGGAACCTTGTCCATGACCATGAGTGGTATCAACAATACTAGTTCATGTTATGAGAGACCAGCAAGAGAAAATTATGGAATATTAATGAAACTTCACAGGTTCATTCTTGCAGTCTAATTGGTTATGAAATTCTGACTCATCAAACACAAGATTATGAGAAATCTTCACTTTCTTGGTGTGAGGATTGTAACATCAAAATTGTGTATACTGATCATTGTATCCTATGAATCTGCATATCTCAGCATGGGGCAAAAACTTATCATGGAGCGACTTATCAATGTGAACATAGCATACACAGCCAATGAGCCAAACATCCATAGGCAAGAATATTCAGGAAAGGATATTTCTTGAACAAGGCTTGATACGAAGACTTTCCATCTAACACATTTGCGACTGATGAGATATATCGTTGTATCTCTATCCATAAACTACTGGATAGTCCGAACATTAGATGTGACATGGTTAGGGCACTTTCACAACACATTTTTGCTTTCTTTCTGGCACATCATTTTGAGTGCAACAAAGGAGAGACCATCTCATTTCCATAAACTAACTTCTCAATGTTGTTCTTCCAAACAACCACCACTATAGTAATCTGACCAGATTTAAACCAGTTCCTAACAAACCTGAATTCATGTGATATCCAAATCCATGAAGAAATAGTTTGTGGCTATCATCATAGCGAGACATTCTTTAATCATCTCATAAACTAAATGAAACCCCCATGCTTTATGCTACCATGGATCAAGAATGGAAGATGAAAAATGGGGAAATCAAGATTCATACTATTTTTTTGACAATTCTGCGCTTTCTTTCATATTTCTAAGCCATCCATAGAAACAAAAAGATGCACACAAAATGATGCATATGGGCTCTAGAATTTTCCCTGTAATACCAACAAGAGAAAAAGAAAAAACATAATGCCGACATGCTTAAAACAAATTTATGAACTTCACAAATTTGATAGTATTGTGAATGCATGCACATGCACATGAATGTGTGCATCCATATGAGTTTGCGTGTGCACATGTGTGCTTGCTTGTGCTCTGAGTAAAAGAAATTATATGCCCTTTCTTCAATCAAAATTTCATCCAACCTGCTTCCTTTAATCAGAATAAAAAGGTATGCATAGAAATGAAAGATGATTGAGGTTCCTGATAATTTCTTATGCTTTAATGTTCAACTACTAGGCTAGCCCATGGAAATTGGATGCTATCAAGTATGTGATTTTTCCATCTTGTTCAAGAAATTAAAAAAATAAGTATTTCAACACCATCATCTTCTAGGCAACTTCACAAACCGGAAGCAGTGTTGTTTCAATGGCCCACAAAAGTCACTCACACCTTCAAATTAAGTTGTTTCATATACCGACATATTGTTTCTTACGTTTCAAGAGTCTATCAAGAGATCTACTATATAAAGGTAACTCCAATATTTGTAAGTCAAAACGCCCACCAAGTACCAACATCGGTGATTTGTATATGCTCAAGTAGAACAATTTTGTGTAGCCATGTGAAAGAAACAGCAAGACATAAAACAGGTACCTATCAGAAGCTTATCTTCTTTTGCACATATGCCAACCCTAAAAATCTAAACAAGGTTAAAACCAAGAAAGAACAGAGTATACACCACTGGACTGTTCTAATGTCTGCCATGGACAGAAATTTAATTTTGTGACAATTCCCTTGTAACAGAGAGGAAGGTCCTTACAAGCAGGTATTAGAATACGAGAAGGTAGAAAATAGAACTTTCTTACTTGAGGTGCTGAATTCTCAAAAGTAATATTTTCAGCAATGAAGTCCTCTCCTTCAACTATGAAAGTACCACAACCAAAGGTCCCAGTGCCAATTGTACGAGAATCCTATAATATGAAAAGTAAAAATAAATAAAAATAGTGCAAAGCTGAATATGCTAATAAAAAAATATGGAATTTGATTTCCTTGCAATAATGTATAGGTGGTTAGGTGAAAAGAAGAAAATGATTTTCATTTCCCAAAGAAGAGACTTGAATACAGGTTTGTTGGACAAATATATTGAAATAAACTTAGCAGTTCTTCCTATTTTACATACATTAAGCAAAGCATTTGCAGAGATTTGTCGAGTCCTCTATAGCCATGGTCACAATGACAAGAGGTATGAATGAACAAAATCAACTAACGCATCCCATGTTGCAAAGGGAATCTCATATATGCTCTATGACAATAAGGCATTTATATGTCCTTTCCAACCTGCTCTATTATATTCAGAAAATGCATCATTTACACATCTACCTTCAATGAGAAGATTAGCTTAGGAATTGAGATGGAATACAAAACAAGTTTTATTACGTTTAAAGTCAATAATAAATAACTCCTATAGCTGACAATATTGAGTACGCTTATTCAGTTCTGGGATTAATTTTAATCACATGTACAATGATCAGCATTTGCCCCAAGGGGAGCACTTTATCATGTATGTTTACAAGCACTAGGTTACAAATTTCTGTGGATGGAATCAAATGCAATCTGATGTACAGATTTATTTTAATGAGTAGCTCTATTAGATATGCAGCTCTATTAGATATGGACAATCCAATGCAATGGGCAATTACTGATGTAAATTGGTCCTTAATGTCTGGAAGGTCATAATTAGAAGTGAAAGTATGGTGAAGTCTTATGAAAGCAGTCCTTTATGTTGACTTGCTATGCTCCAAAGGAAGGAGAAGACTGAAGACATCGTCATCGTCATCGTAAGGCTCCCAATGGAGGTATTGGGTACGTTATGACTTCAAAACTTTTAAAGGTCAAAAGGGTGTCTATTTTCCAGGGAGAGCAAGTGAAGATACACACAATCACGTTGTTTCCCTGGTGGTTGTTTTTCTTACAGTGCTCAAGTTCTGAATAAAAGTAGATAATTCTTTATTTCTTAACGTAGCTTTTCCTAATTGTGCAGTTTTCTCGCCAAAACAAATCTACATCAGAAAGAATTTCAAAAAGGGTACCCTGGAAAAATCCTCACCCAAAATTCCACTATAATGCCTAGATGTTCAGACACCGTGCTTCCAACAGGATCAAAAGGCGGCTTTATCTGAAAGCCTCATGATTGTAAACAAAACCAAGAAAAGCTCAAAAGGAGTTGCAGATTTATAAACAAAAGGTGTAGCACAAGGATTACATTTTCCTCGGAGAAAAAAAAAAGTTTACAAACATCTCTATGTGTGTTGTGTATAGTGGGATGTGTGTTGTGTGCTTGCGCTAAATTAGGGGAAATGGATGAAGTACCAAAGACCCCATCATCGTCACCTAAGAAACTAGTCATAATCACAAGCCAATGCAAAGTAATGAGTGAGGAAGAAGAAGAAGCATCACGGTGGGGTTAGTTTTGTTTAGTTTCTCTTCTTTTTTTATTTTTTATTTTTTATTTTTTCCTTTTTTCTGGGGCGGGGGGGGAGGGGTTCGGTTTGTTTGAGTTGACCTGGTGGTGGTTGATGCTGGTGGCGGTGTTGTTCCAGCTGATGATGGTATCCTCGGGGCAGGACCCTCTCAATGTGATGAAACTCTTGGTCTTGGCAACGTACACGGGCTCCCTGTAAACGCCAGGGCACACCTCGATGATCCTTCTCACCGTGTTCCGCAGTGGGACTGCGTCGATAGCTTCCTGGATCGTGCTGAACTCGCAACCCCCATTCTTCCCTACCCTCGTCACCCTGGCCATGGATGGGAACAAGCAGCAGTAGCAACGACGTAACACCTCTCTCTCTCTCTCTCTCTCTCTCTCTCTCTCTCTCTCTCTCTCTCTCTCTCTCTCCAGTATCGATAAACATGGATTATGTCATGGTGCGCCAAGAATCCGATTCTGATTTCCGACAACAGGTGACATCTCTCTCTATATATATATATATTGGAACTTTGTGGGGTTTGCCGCATTTGGTTTGCGCGTTTTCCTACCTTATGTCATCCCCATCTTCTAACCTCTCTTAATTTTTGTATGCATAAATGGATTCAGTATGGTCGATTTAATAAACTACGACCCTTAATCGTATTTTTTATGGAAAAATCTAATTTTTTAAAACACAAAATTTGTGTTTTGCCAACTTCGATTTTTGAATAACAAAAAAAAAATCTATTTTAATCAAAACAACTTACATCAATAAAATCCCAATGAGGGGGTGTGAAGACGCGGATGACTTTGGAGATGAGCCAAACTGATTTGTTTTGGTACCCTTCTTTTGCCGAGTCAATTTCATGGTTTCATATTGACATTCAAAACAAGGACTAGATGAATCGTGAATGTTCGAATGTGAAATATCTTTCTAACCTCTGAGGGGAGATACGTAATTTTCATGGATACGAATCTGATGTGCAGGATTAGAGCTATCAGAGATTCGCAGCATGTTAGGTGCAAATGTCAAAGGTCCACGTAAAGTACTTGCTAAGGGTAAAATAGTCTAAAAAAAGTCAAGAATCAACATTTTTAGATAGGCGGAGAATTTTAACAAATTAGTAGGTATTTGGCGTGTCAAATTTCAACGACAGTACAATCATTTTTATAAATATTTAAAGTGAAATCAAGGCTTATAATTGAAGAAAATAGGGTATTATGTTACATAATATATTGTTACAAATGTTTTGAGATCTAACTTCCAACTCATTGCGAATAGATCTATGAGGCTTTCAGAAATAAATTACAATTTTGAGACTCTCTTGTCTTTAGGATTTGCATCTTCATCCTCACTATTGGCTTTACTAGACGCCTTTATCTTTTGCTTTAATTGGATCATTTGATAGCATGGGTGGGCCAAATTTGGGTTTTGCAAGATCCAATAATGTTGATCCACTAATAGATCTAATGTGTTTGCAGGCATTGGCTGTTGTGAAACCTTAGAAAAATAAAAAATGACTATACTGTATGGCAAAAATATTGTGTTTCTCAAAAAAACCAATTTTCAAAATTTTCCCAATGTCCAAAACTGCAACTTTTTTTATAGTAAAAGGACCTTTTTCACCCTTCGCACATGAATTTCCTCCAAATATATGAACTTCTCTCTCAAATATGAGAAATTCCTCCCACACAGTTATGAATGTCATCCTGCTACTTCCACATTTGTGAATGTCCTCACTATGAATGTCCTCCTACGTGTGCCCCTTATGCAATTTTTATTATAAGGAGTTTATTAAAAAAATCAACACTTCAAAAGCATGATGGCCTTTTAGCGATACTTCAAAAGCATCACTAAAGCCTTTTAGCAACACTTTAAAAGCACGATGAGCCATTAGCGATACTTCAAAAGCACCTTTAAAGCCTTTAGCACCACTTCAAAAATGCATATTTAAGAGAAAAATCACAAAATGCAGTACAACATTCACATATTTTGAGAGAAAATCCACATGAATATTCTCATATTTTGGTAGAAAATTTGCAAACAGAAGAGGAAATTCACATATTTGAGTATTTAAGAGGAAAGTTTGTATATCTTAAGAAAATTTGCATGTGCAAAGGGTGAAAAGGTTCTTTAACAACAGAAAAGTTATGGTTACAGACATCGGGTGAATTTTCAAAATTGTAAGATTTTTCTGAAAACGCATCAGTTTTGCCATACAGCACCGGCATTGTTACAAATATGCAAAGATCTAACTTTCAACTCATTGCCGAATAGATCTCTAGAGGTGTTTGAAAATAAATTACAATTTTCAAACTTGCCTGTCTTTAGGATTTGCATCTTTATCCTCACTATTGCCTTTACTAGACGTCTTTATCTCTTGACATCTTACTTTAATTGGATCATTTGATAGCATGGGTGGGCCAAATTCGGGTTTTTCAAGATCCAATAATGTTGACCCTCTAATAGATCCAATGCTTTTGCATGCATTGGCCGCTGTGAGACCTTAGAAAAATGTGTTGCACCACTTTTTCAATTACAAGTTGAAATTCCAGTTTTTTTTTATTTATTCAGTATTGGTGTCGCCTTTATTCCCATTAGTGAGATACACAACCCTGTATCAAGAGGAAGGGGCTCACTTTTTTTTTTTTATATTTACATGGAGAAACCGCTCCCAAGATCAGAGACCTAGCCATGCTGACTCTGCCTGTCCTGACAGCCTAAAACTCCATGAGCTTACCCCTTGCCCCCAGGGAGTCACCACGTTTCAGATTGCACAAGGCTTGATGCTCATGGGAATTTGAACCTACACCGTCCGCCTAGCAGCCTAGGCTCCATCCCACTATGCCAAACCCCTTTGGAGCGGGGAAGGGGCTTACATTCTGAAAATGAGAAAAACCTATACTACCATTAACCAGTTGACGAAGGTGCCCAAACAATGAGCAAACCCGCAACATTGAACAGAAGGTTTACCAAAACACACCCACCCAGAATATGAAAAAAACAAACACTTTTGATTTTGCTTGCCCAAAATGAAACCAAGAAACGGCCATCCTCGTGCCATGATCAAAATCATCAAATGATCCTGGAACACCAAAAAACTCATGACTAGAAGATGGAGCTCCCACATAATAGACACGACGAATCCCTGCAATGATGAAAAAAGCCTTTTCTGGTCAACATAGCAAGACTAGCGGCGCAACAGTCCCTTTTTTTTTCCTGCTTCTTCCTCGGATAGCCACGGAAGGATAAGTACGACAGAAATTTAACCGACCCCTGCCATAATGGTAACTCTACCAGTCCAGCAATCTCGTTCTTGTAATCATAATAGTTAGGGCCATGGAGAATTTGCAAAACCATCTCTAACATAAGCATGAATGTGAAAAACCAGAACGTCAGATACATCCTATGGTGACATTTCTAGTAAGAAATTACACTAATATCAATCAATACTCTGGCTTGTCTTTTTTTCTTTATAGAAACAATAACAAAAATGAACATAAATGAAAAAGGATGCAAGAAAACTTCAATAAGTTACTGTGCAGCAGCATTAATTAGAAATGCCGAAGTATATTATGAAGCTAAAGAAGCTTCTTTCTTTCAAAGAAGGTCTTCAGATGCCATAGCTGCAACCCTGCCACTGATAAACATATGATGAGAGAGAGGAAGCTCAATGAGGCCATATTCGAGTCTGTGTTTCTGTTAAGTTCATGCATTTCCTCCTCCCTAGGACACCAAGCAAACAGAGAAAACACAAGACAGAGAGCAGTTTGAGGTAATAAGAACATGGATATGGAAAGACCACCAAATAAGCAGATTTTCCCAACAAAAAAAAAGGGAGTCTGGGAACAGAAAACAATTAAAACTATCAATACCTCATTCGCAGATGGAACATCTCTTCATGGATTGATTGGACAGTCTCTTCCAATTTTTTTAACTCCATCTCCATAACCTGAAACAAGAATGGGAATGATGAGAATTGATTTTATGCCCTGTAATCAACAAAAAGTGCTCCAAAAGATCATTAGCTGGGGAAGTTGAAATGGCAAGTTTGTCACAAATGCTTTGCCATGTTTACCGAATTTTCACTCTCTGAGGCTTTTATCCAGAAAACCTCATAAAAGCACATCTGTAAAAAAATCTTATAAGAATAGTGAAATCAAGTGGATGTTTTACTGCGCACAAGGGCTCTGCTCATCTGGTAGGGGCGTCTTGTGAATGTCATCAAGTTGACGGGACGTCAAAAGTCGCATCCATATACAAGAGAGCAGGAAAGAGAGAGACCCCACTAGCTGTTGGGGAGCTCCCAACAGATAGCTTGATCAAAATGACCAAACAACCCCATAAAAAGGAAAAAATAAAAATGCAAATTTTTTTTACATAATAACCTATATATATAACAACTCCAACCTTCAGATCTGCCTCCAAACAACTCAGATAACCAAGAAAAAACTGTTAAATTATGTACATTAATCATATAATGTAATATATATATTTTATATATATATGGTAATACATATACATATATTAATATATATGTATATGTATCTACTCAAATATATATATAAAATATATATTTCTATTTATTTTGTCATAAGGGTAGTTTAGTCTTTTCCCTATTTTTGCGCACATTCACTTTTCGGATGTGACTGTAATTATTTTTCTTTTATTTTTATTTTTCTTTTTGTTCTTTTTATTTCTTTTTGGTTGTGTACCTAAATGGTACCTTGGGGGGCCCACCAACATAGTCGTTGGGCCCTCTCCAACGGTCACATTTGTGACCGTTGGAGGGGCTCCAACGACTATGGGTGGAGCCCCTCCAAGGCCCCCTTTAGTGATGTTATAAATAGGGGTTCTCCCCTTTGTATTTCTCCATGGCTTTGAGTCAAAGCCCAAGTTCTCAATAAATTGATTCCATTATTTCATGCCTTTGTGCATTTGTGAGTTATTTGTGGGTTGTGCCTTTTGTGCACAAGTGTTCTAAAGTGTTCTTATTGTGCTTTCGTGGTGGGTTCAATATCAAGAATATTAAGGTCTTGATATTAGTATCTTGTTGGAGATACTTTCACATGGTATCAGAGCCTCGTTGGAAGAAAGAAGATCGTGTATCTCGCCTCGTGTGAAGCACCTCGAAAATCGTGCCCTCAAGCTAGTGAAGTTTTTGAGTAAAGCACTTGCTCCGGGCAATATTTTAGAAGCAACTTTTGTCAAGAAAAGGTTGAAAATCCGTTAAGGTACGCTTTATTTTTCATCTTCTCTTCTCCATAATGGGTGAAAAAGACTCCCACTTCTCCCTTGGTTTTAAACTTAGTGGTTCAAACTACCATGTTTGGGCCGGCAACATGGAAGCCCACATCAAAGGGAAAGGTCTTTGGGGTTATGTTCAAGGATCCATATCGGAACCCGAACCCAAGCTTTCTATTATAGAGAAAGGGGAAATCAAAATTCTTGAAGGAGAAGATAGACAAAAGGCCTTAGAAGAATATTCCAAAAGGCATGATGAGTGAGAAATGAAGAACTTCAAAATATTGTCTTGGATTTTTTCGTCCGTTGAAACCAAGATCAATGCCAACATCATCAAATTTAAAAGGGCCTCCGAAGCTTGGTTATACCTTGAAAAAATGTATACGTCAAGAGACTTGTCTCACAAATACTACCTCCAAAAGAAAGCCTTGACTCTTCAACAAAATGATTTATCTATTCGGGAATATTTTGCCGAATTATCATCTATTTGGGACGAGCTTGCCATGCTCGAACCAAAATGGAGTGGAGAAGCTATTGAGTTAAGGCACAAACAACTTGAGGAAGATCGTTTCTTCAACTTCTTAAATGGTCTTAGACCCGAATTTGAGCAAATTCGGTCCTCCCTTCTATCGGCTTTTACCTCCCCATCTATTGAAGATGTCATCACCAAGCTAAGTGGTGAGGAAACACGTATGGGGATTAGTAAAAATAACCCAAGCATTCTTGCTACACCTTCTCAAAATGACTATGAAGTGGTCAATGCCGTGTCAAGACCCGGTAATAATTTGAAGACCTACAAACCGCCCCATTTCAAAAATCAAGGGCAAAATGATCGATATGGCAAGAGAGATTATAGCAAATTAACTTGTCATTTTTGTAAAGAACCGGGACATATCAAACCCAATTGTCCTAAATGGAAGAAATTCCTCGCCGCGGCTTTAGCATCCCAATCGGAGGAACGGCCTTCAACATCGAATGAACCTCTTTCGCTTCATCAAATTATGGATGCTCTTCAACCTCTTCTCAAAGGAGGCACTTCTGGAGCCGCCATGTCATCTTCTTCCTCTCTTGGTAAGACATCTTGGCTACTTGATTCTGGTGCTTCGTTTCATATGACTCTAAGTCATTGTTTTCTCTCTAATTATTCTGAAAATCGCCTTCCATCTTTTGTCTCAACCGCGGATGGAACCCCTCTTGAAATTAAAGGAATGGGTAATTTTGAAAAACAAGATTTTTTTATCCCAAAAATTCGTCTTATTCCAAAACTAAACTTAAATTTACTTTCCGTTTCTCAACTCTCGGACTATGGTTGCGATATAAAGTTCTCTTCTAATAAATGTTGGATACAGGATCGCCAGTCCGGGAAATTGATTGGGGAAGGCTCTAGGAGAGGAGACCTCTACTATGTTGATTTTCTTAAAATTCCCAAGAATCAATTTTGTAATGTTGCTCAAAACAAAGATATTCATGTATGGCATAAGAGATTGGGTCATCCCAACATTGTTAAAATCTCTTATTTGCCTTTTGTTAAGCATCTTTGTAATGAAAATTTTGTTTGTAATGAATGTATTCTTGGAAAAATGAGAAGTCTTCCTTTTCCTCAAAGATCCATGTTTACAACAAAACCTTTTGAAATCGTTCACTCCGATGTATGGGGTCCAGCTCCGGTGATATCCAAGGGAGGCTTCTCGTACTATGTTATCTTTGTGGATGATTTCACTAGGTTTAGTTGGATATATTTTCTTAAACATAAATATGAAGTTTTTTCAACTTTCAAAACATTTCATATGATGGTTTTAAATCAATTCAATGGAAATTTGAAAATTTTTAGAACCGATTCGGGTGGCGAATACCTTTCCAATGAATTTAAAAGCTATCTTGAAAACTATGGAATTCTTCATCAAAAATCTTGTCCCAAAACCTCCCAACAAAATGGGTTGGCTGAACGGAAACATAGGCATATTATTGAAACCACACGAACTTTGCTCATTTCTCAAAATATACCGAAAAAACTCTGGGCGGAAGCCGCTCTTACCTCTGTCTATCTCATAAATAGACTTCCATCTAAAAACTTGAATAAGATTTCCCCGTTTGAAAAATTATACGAAAAAGAACCTGATTATAGCAGGTTAAGGGTTTTTGGATGTAAATGTTTTGTCCTTACTGATAAAAATGACAAACTCTCCCCTAAGGCCATTCCTTGTGCCTTTCTTGGTTACTCTGAAACTCATAAAGGTTTTCGCTGTTATGATGTTAAGAGTGATAAACTTTATGTTTCCAGAAATGTAAGCTTCTTGGAAAATGTTAGTGGCTTCGAAAAACTTGAAACTAATGATGAGAATATAGATTATTCTTTTCTGTTTGATTTATTAACTGAAGATGATGATACTAGCGATGATGAAACAAATCTAAATGTTGAAACTCATACTGATCAACCCATTAATGAAGAACCACATAGAGATCCTATAACCTACTCTCATAGAGATAGGAGTACTTTTAGAAGTGCCCTCGAAAGATATGATAGTGGGTCTACCCCTTCAAGTGAAGGAAATCTTCGTAGGACCGAAAGATCAAGAAAACCTCCTTCTAGGTTCATCTCATATGAGTCTTTTTCACCAAAATATAAAGCATGTCTAAGCGCCATTCACTCGTACATAGAACCTAGGGATTTTGAGGAAGCACGTAAATACCCAGAATGGATAGTTGCTATGAACAATGAACTTGAAGCCCTAAAGAAAGCCAAAACCTGGGAGTTTCAAGATCTTCCTAAAGATAAGAAAGCAATAGGGTGTAGATGGGTGTTTAAAGTCAAAACTAAGTGTGATGGGTCTCTTGAGAGATATAAGGCCCGCTTAGTTGCAAAAGGGTATGGTCAAAAATATGGGATTGATTATGAGGAGACTTTTGCCCCCGTTGCTCGGATGGTCACCGTCCGATGTCTTATAACTGTTGCTTCAATAAACAAATGGAACATCTATCAGATGGATGTTAAGAATGCGTTTTTAAACGGAGATCTAAACGAAGAAGTATATATGGATGCTCCTCCTGGAATGGAGTATCCTAAAGGGAAAGTGCTTCGTCTTCGGAAAGCACTGTATGGTTTAAAACAAGCTCCCAAAGCTTGGTATGATAGGTTTAACTCTGTGATGTTAGATAATGGTTTTTCATCATGCTTTACTGATACTGCTTTGTTTGTTAGAAAGTCTAATGCAGGGATTGTTATTCTGTTGCTATATGTGGATGACATGCTTATTACTGGGAGTGATTCTAAAGGGATTAAAAGCATAAAGTTCATATTAAAGGATAAGTTTGAAATGTCTGATTTGGGTTTCTTAACTTATTTTCTGGGTATTGAGGTTGCATACTCTCATAGAGGGTATTTTTTGTCTCAAACTAAGCTTGCATCTGAGATTATTGACAGGTCAGGTATTACAGATGATAAAGTTTGTGAAACTCCTGCTATAGTAGGAGCAAAAATGCTACTCCCTACAGGCAACTAGTAGGCTCGTTGATGTATCTAAGTATCACCCGACCAGATATCTCACATGCGGTGCATACGGCAAGTCAATTTCAGCATGCACCAACTTCTGTTCACATGGGTGCTATCTTGCGTGTCGTGAGATACCTAAAGCACACTATTAATAAGGAAGTTTTTTTGTCTTCCTGTTCTGAGTTAAAATTAATTGCTTATACTGACTCTGATTGGGGAGGTGACCCAAATAACCGTCACTCCACCACTGGTTTTTGTGTTTTCTTAGGAGACTCATTGATCTCATGGAGATGCAAGAAGCAGCAAAAGGTATCTCTATCATCAACTGAAGCTGAATATCGTGCCATGGCGACTACTACCATGGAAATTGTTTGGATTCATCAGTTGCTGGAAGATATGGGAATCAAAATTGAAGGGCCTACCAAGCTTTGCTGTGACAACAAAAGTGCGATTTATATTGCTAAAAATCACACTTTTCATGAACGGACTAAACATATCGAGATGGACTGTCACTATGTTCGGGAGGCGTATCTCCAAGGAATCATTGACCTTCCATATGTCACGTCCGAGTATCAGTTGGCAGACTTCTTCACTAAAGCCTTGTGTGCTCCGCGCTTACACTTCCTTCTTAGCAAACTCTCGGTCATCCTGCCCTAAGTTTGAGGGGGGGTGTTAAATTATGTACATTAATCATATAATGTAATATATATATTTTATATATATATGGTAATACATATACATATATTAATATATATGTATATGTATCTAATCAAATATATATATAAAATATATATTTCTATTTATTTTGTCATAAGGGTAGTTTAGTCTTTTCCCTATTTTTGCGCACATTCACTTTTCGGATGTGACTGTAATTATTTTTCTTTTATTTTTATTTTTCTTTTTGTTCTTTTTATTTCTTTTTGGATGTGTACCTAAAAGGTACCTTGGGGGGCCCACCAACATAGTCGTTGGGCCCTCTCCAACGGTCACATTTGTGACCGTTGGAGGGGCTCCAACGACTATGGGTGGAGCCCCTCCAAGGCCCCCTTTAGTGATGTTATAAATAGGGGTTCTCCCCTTTGTATTTCTCCATGGCTTTGAGTCAAAGCCCAAGTTCTCAATAAATTGATTCCATTATTTTATGCCTTTGTGCATTTGTGAGTTATTTGTGGGTTGTGCCTTTTGTGCACAAGTGTTCTAAAGTGTTCTTATTGTGCTTTCGTGGTGGGTTCAATATCAAGAATATTAAGGTCTTGATATTAGTATCTTGTTGGAGATACTTTCACAAAAACATATAGAGGGGCAGTAGCAGGAATTACATAAAAAATCCAAAACCCACATTAGCTGAACTCCAAAAAAGACATGGAAAAATCACCAATATTCTTCTAAAATGCCAAACTGCTGAATGAATAATGGCCCAACCTGTAACAGCCCTTTCACTGTTCATGCATGATGGCATCAATTGATGCCTTCATCTAGCTGGATGAGTCAATTTCTTTGATGTATGGAGCCTTAACATGGCTCTGATACCATGTTCTTCAGCCCGTAGCCACATCTTGATGATTTCCCTCTTTAGTTATGAAATCAAAGAAAAAATAGAGGGGAAAGAAGAAATAAGAAGAAGAAGAATAGAGGGAGATGAGAGAGAGTCAAAAGAGGATTAGGGGCCCCGTACTTCCCCCCTCTCCACTTTTCTATTAACTTTATGTGGAGTATAAAGTAAAAAATACCCCCTTCAACAAAAAGTAACTATAACCTATGCACAAGTATAGTCAAACGTGAGAAACATAAAGGATGACAAAAAAGACCTATCTCAAAACATAAACTGTCATGCCCCAAAACAGCCTATATTTGGTCTAGTCTTAGGGTGCCACTTCTGCACAATTTATTTGTCCATGGGTTTTAAATAAATCCAACAAAACTTTGCAAAAGAAATAACAAAATCAACATTTACATAGTATACAAACAACTCTATCTAATACTCATCTTTAATTAAAATCTCCAATACAAGAAAATACAATTATAAGATGATTATCATGTCCTCTAAAAGATCAAACTAATAACCCCAATGAGGATCAGATGCTTGACTTCCTTGTCAAAATACCTTGTAAGCATCTCCTTAAATTCTTGCTACTGTTATCAAAATTCTCATTCTAAAAAAACAATAATAACATGTAATGAGTTACAGTAAGCAACTATTTACAACTTCAATAATTAGGCATATGAGGGTTTTAAAAAGAGACATTTGAAAAGGAAATTTTTGAAAAAGACAAATTAATATATCTTTAATCGCTTTTGCAAACCTCATTTAAATAATAAAACCAACTTTTAAAATGCGGTACATATAGAAAATATAATGAAATATGCAAAAATACAAACAAGGGCCTCTAAAGGCTTACAAGATTATAAACACAAAGTGCACATGCACATACACAAAGTCCAACTAAGGGACAATACAAGAGCACAAAGAAACTACACAAGCACTAAGTGCATTCAAGACATCAAAGAAATAAAAAAGAGGAACACAACAACATAAAAAATATTCATATTATTGGGCATGAATGCTTAAGAGAAGCATTAAGTTACAAGGGGGGGATTACCGCCTTTATATATACAAAAAGGAGCTCAAGAGCCCTTGGGACCAACCCCAACGGCTCTATGAGCTAAGGACTTTAATGCACTTAGCTCAATCCAAAAAGGACAAAAAAAAGAAAAAAAAAACTAAGTGCCCCTAATGGGCACAAACTATTATATGTAAAAAGATAAAAATTACCCCTGATGGGTATTTACCTATTTCAATGATAAATAAATAATATATATATATATATATATACATCTTAACACCTCCCTCAAACTTACGGTGTGATATACCGAAAGTTTAGAATACAAAAAAAATAGAATCAATGGCAAGAATCCAAGTCTTCAAGTGGCTTTAATGAAAATCTCCACCTTTATGAAACATTAGAGAATTTTGCAAATACAAGTCTTAAAATGCCTTCATTGATGATCATCCACAAACGCCTTCATTGGCTATCTCCATCTTCATGATATAATGCATCGAAGATATGCCTTTATTAGTCCATCGCATCATTAAGAACCTATAGAGAAAACAAAATAAGGTACTCTCTTGAATTTTCGAGAAAGAGGTAGTGGTCACAGTATAGGAGGAAGAGGAAGGCTTCAATGTACATATTGTGGTAAACTTGGACATCTTGAAGATAGGTGTTGCCTCCTATCCCATCACCTTCAAAACTCAAGTTGCTAAACTCGAGGCAGAGACTATACCTACCTCCTCCAGTGATTCAGTTATCCTCAATCGTGCAGATTACGATGAATTGGAGTCTCACCGGCTTCCTAGTTTGAGTAATTCTATGCTCGTTGTTGATGTTACATGTTCTACAGGTGATAGCGTGAGTTATCAAGGTAGTAGATGGATTATTGACTCAGGTGCATCTAGACACATGTGTGGGACTCCATATAATTTTTCAAAGTTAAATCCTATTGTTGAACCTCGCAATGTTATACTTGTTGATGGGAGGTCTTCTCCTGTTGTAGGCCAAGGAAACATTTTCATATCCCCCACACTTCAATTGACAAATGTCCTTCATGCTCCTTCATTTTCTCAGAAGCTACTGTATGTTAGTCATATTGCTAAGAAGAATAATTGTTGGGTGATATTTGATCCTGTGTATTGTATTTTTCAGGACTTGCTGATGGGAAAGAGGATTGGTGGAGGCCATGAGGAGGGTGGTGTCTATTATCTTCATCAGCCGGTTGGATCCATGAATTTTGTGTTTGAACCATCTTTCAGTACCTAACAGTGGCATCTCCGTCTTGGTCATGTTCCTTTGTCAAAGCTTCGTAGACTTATTCCTCAGATTTCTCCGTCTAATTCATTTCAGTGTGATGCCTGTCAATTGGGCAAACATCACAGAAGCTCCTTTCCTTCTCGTCAGAGTCCATCAAGTCAAGCAATGTTTGAGATTTTGCATATTGATTTATGGGGACCTATTAGAGTACCTAGTCGATCTCAGTGTCGTTATTACTTAGTTATTGTTGATGATTTTTCCAAATTGTCATAGGTTTTCTTAATAAAAGAAAGGTCAGAGGTTGCCTCCATTCTTATGTCTTTTGTCATTGAAATAAAGACTCAATTTCATTCCCTTGTTAAGATTATCTGCACTGATAATGCTCTCGCATTTCAGTGTGATGCATGTCAATTGGGCAAACATCACAGAAGCTCCTTTCCTTCTCGTCAGAGTCCATCAAGTCAAGCAATGTTTGAGATTTTGCATATTGATGTATGGGGACCTATTAGAGTACCTAGTCGATCTCAGTGTCGTTATTACTTAGTTATTGTTGATGATTTTTCCAAATTGTCATAGGTTTTCTTAATAAAAGAAAGGTCAGAGGTTGCCTCCATTCTTATGTCTTTTGTCATTGAAATAAAGACTCAATTTCATTCCCTTGTTAAGATTATCTGCACTAATAATGCTCTCGAGTTTAAGTCCAATGAATTATTACAATTTTATCGAAATTGTGGCATCCGTCCTCAAACTACTTGTGTCATACATCTCAGCAAAATGGCGTTGCTGAGAGAAAACATAGGCATCTTCTAGATGTAGCTCGTACTCTTATGTTGCAATCAAATATGCCACCCTCATACTAGGGGGATGCTATTCTCACTGCTTGTTATCTCATTAATTGTATGTTGTCTTCATCCTTGGAAGAACAAATCCCTTTTCAAACTCTCTATTCTAATGCTCCATTGTTCCCAATTTTCCCCAAAGTATTTGGATGTGTTTCCTTTGTTCATAAACTTGGACCTAACCGTGATAAATTATCTGCACAAGTCATCAAGTGTGTCTTCCTTGGATATCCAAAAAATCAAAAAGGCTACCGGTGTTACGATCACATCTCCCATCAAGAGTATGTTAGTGCAGATGTATCTTTCTTTGAATCTGCTCCTTTTTTTTCTACCACTGCATCCAGACTACATGTTGAACATGGTGATACCTTGCCTCTTCTCATTACTCTTTTTCCCTTTGAGTCATTTTCTCAGTCTATCTCTCAGTCTCCCACGAATGCTCGGTATCATGATCCTCCTCTAGTGTACACTCGAGGATCACCACCTGAATCAGCACCTACATCTCTAATTTTTTCAGAAGTAAGTTCTCCTGAAAATATTAAGATGTCTAATGTTGATGATGATAGACCTATTGCTTTCAGAAAAGGTAAAAGACAATGCACATTACATCCTATTTCCAAGTTTGGTACTGAGGCATGGCTTGGGGTTCACATGAAGAATTTTATCTCTGCTTTATTTGCCACTTCTGTCCCACTTAATCATCATCAAGCGTTATTAGATCCTAAGTGGAAGCAAGCGATGCAGGTTGAGATGGATGTCTTGCTCTCATGCGACACATGGGATTTGGTTGTTCCTCCCACTGATGCAGATATCGTTGGATGTAAGTGGGTCTATACCATTAAGTATAACTCGGATGGCTCAATCGAAAGGTACAAGGCTCGGTTGGTCGCTAAAGGGTATACTCAAACATATGGAGTTGACTTCTTTGAGACTTTTTCTCCAGTAACCCGTCTTGGGACTATTTGATTGGTCATATCTGTAGTTGTTCATTATGGATGGAGTTTATGTCACTTAGATATGAAAAATGTCTTCTTATATGGGGATCTGTCTGAGACTGTGTACATGCAGCAACCTCCCGAGTTTGAGGTTCATGGGGAGTGTAGCAAGGTGTGCAAACTAAGGAAGGCTATATAGAGTCTTAAACAAAGTCCTCATGCATGGTTTCAGAAGTTATTTGAAATTATGTCTGCATTTAGCTTCAACAGGTCATCTTCAGATCACTCATTGTTTATCAAGAAAACCTCCGTTGGTATTGTGGTTATAGTTGTATATGTAGATGATATTATTTTTACAGGGAGTAGTGCAAAGGACATCTCAGACACAAAGATTCATCTTCAGAAGCACTTTGTCACAAAAGATCTTGGTTCTCTTAAATATTTCTTGGGCATAGAGGTGGCCAGAAACAGTGAGGGGTTAGTTCTATCACAGAGAAAGTATGTACTTAACCTACTGCAGAAAACAGGGATGTTAGGTGCCAAACCAACCAATATACCAATGGATCCTAAACTGCAAATGTATGATGAAAAAACAGAACCTATTGACAGTAGAAGTTTTAGATCCTTGGTTGGTAAACTTTTATATGTCACTGTAACAAGGCCAGATATCTCCTTATCCGTGAGCAAGATCAGCCAATTCATGGACAAACCTACTCGAGTGCATTGGCAGGCAGCTATGATGATTCTCAGGTATTTTAAATCCTCTCCTGGAAAGGGATTGCTATATAAATAAAGCTCCAACTTTGATATAATTGTATACTCAGATGCAGACTATGCAGGGGCCATCGATAATAGAAAGTCCACCACAGGGTTCTGTGTGTTTGGCGGAGGAAACTTAATTACTTGGAGAAGTAAAAAACAAACGGTGGTAGCTTGTTCCAGTGCTGAATCAGAATATAGAGCTATGACTCAAACAACTGCTGAAATGATGTGGGTTAGGTCCATTCTAAAAGATCTACAAGTGATGATTTCATCCCCAATGTTGATGATGTGTGATAATCGAGCAGCCACCTATATAGCTAACAATCCATATTTTCATGAGAGAACGAAACACATTGAAGTTGATTGTCACTATATACGTGACTTAGTGCAGGCGGGGCATATTTCTACTAATCATGTGACTTCTGAAGACCAAGTTGCAGACGTCTTTACCAAGCCTCTCGCAAGTGCAGGTTTCTCAAGATGTTGCAGCAAGCTGAGCATGATATATATATATATATATGCTCCAGCTTGAGGGGGAGTGTTAAAAGTAATATTCATAAATCTAGGGGTGGTCATACGTAATTTAGCATAATTATGTATGCCTACTTGTAATCTTGTTCCACCTAATCACCTATTTAAATAGGTGATTAGGGTTAATGATCTCTCTCTCTCTCTCTCTCAGATCGATCAAGGACTGATAACGTCAACATTTATTAATGCTTCAAATTTAGAATTTTAGTAGATGAAACAAGAATTTAGAGAGGCACTCACAAGATACTTTGATGAGGATATAGACAAGTCAAGTATTTTAATCTACAATGAAGTTATTTATTTATAGTTTGATCTTTTGGAAGGCATTGTAATCATCTCACAGTTGCATGTTATCCTATATTGGAGATTTAAATAAAAATTAAGTTATTAGACAGAGTTGTATAAAATGCTTTGTAATATTCATATTCCTGGTCTTTTAGAGCTTATTAGGTTTATTTAATTCATGAGGACCCGATGTCAGAAATGAACAGCCTGATAGTCACATCCTATGACCGGACCTAGGGATGTCAATGGATCAGATTTCATCTGAAATCCGACCAAATTAGACTCCATTTAGCTGGATTTGGTAAGCCAAACTATATCTAATTATAATCAGATGTGGATATGATTTTGACTTTTTGCTACAGAGTCTGATTTAATGGTTATCTGAATCCGATTACATGTAAAAATTTGATTTTGGTATGAGCTTTTCCCATTTGAATCTATATTCGTTTAGCCAACATCCGATTAGTCAAATCTAATATTGGCTACATCCAACCCAAATCTAAAATGTTTACATCCCTCCATAGGTCTATTTTAGGACTGACATTATCTAATTCATAATTATTTGATATGTGATACTATGATTTTATTTTGTAAATAAATATCATTGTTTCTTGCATTATGAATTGTTTACAATTTTTTGTATTTTCTTATTTTTTGGACTTTTATAGATTTTTATGAAAAAATACGATTTTTTTATGATGACACAATACACTATGCGTCCTATTTTGGGCCCAACCGATATAGGTTTTTACAACCTTGGTTTTTGCATCCGCTAAGTAATGAAGAATAAGAACAATTAGAACCATATCAATCGGAACTTGGGTATAGTTGAATAAACCTACACTTGAAACCCTTTGATGTAGAGATCCTATGCATGCATGAAACAATGTAATGCTCTTATGATGGTGACGACCTCGAGTTAATCCCCCTGTGGTCTCAAGATATGCCGAGAGATCTCAAACAATACAAAATCAGGGAAGGTTGAATGGTAGATTATAAAGAATAATGGGATGAGCGAAAACGATTGAAGAAGCCAACAACTCGGAAAATAAATAGAGACAGACAAACAAAAGTTGTGGGCAGCTTGCTCACATCGATGTGCCCCTTCTTGGCGACGTTAGGCCAATCCCTGGCAGTGATGCCCGTCTTCCACTCGAACTCGACGGTAACAGTTGATGGTGGCTTATGATCCTGAACCCAGAAGCAAGCCATGTAATCTCCTGTCTCAGCCGAAGTAAATGCAAAATTGCCCGATTCCACAAGGTCCGCAAAGTGAACGATATTGCCAGAAGGAGAAGTAACCTAAGCAAGAAGAAGAAGAAGAAGAAGAAGCAGTAAGATCATAATGATTAAGAAAAATAACAGTAATACTGCTAATAGTATTCAACATTCGACACGCTCCAAATAAAAAAGGACAGAACGGGCGAGATAGGAAGATGATGATGATGACTTTTACCCTGACGGTGAGCTTCTGGTGGTCGGGAAGAGGCGTTCCTTCATCATGCTTGACAACGTTGTACTGACTGACAGTCATGGCGTTGATCTTGATGTCCTCCGCTATGCACTTGGTATGCCCCGATGGAAGGTCGAAGCGGAGACATTGGATCGAAGGAAGCCCTAGAAGAACCATCACTGACACGACGAAGAAGGAGGAGGATAGCCTCATCGACCTCATGATCAATCGACCAGAAGACGCTTTTGATGGGAATCACGAAGAGGAGGGAAAACAGACCAGAGGAGGCAGAGGGACAGACGACAAAAATAAATAATTAATCACGGGAATGAAAAAAATCGTCGTGGTTGTCGAAGGAGACACCGATCACAAGGTCGATCGAATAGCGAGGGGAAAGGGGATGCTGACGGTGACGATGTCCAGAAAGAAAACGAAGAGGCGTTGACCAGGAGAAATGCAAGTCTTAACAACACGATGGTGACGGTGGTGGAACTTGTCACGATATCTTCATGAGAGGGAGGGAGGTCCTTTTATTTCTTTGTAATTAGGGTTGTCAACGGGTCGGGTTTGGTTTAAATCCAGGTAGAACCATACTTAAATCTGATTTGAGATGATGGTATCGGGTCCGGACCCCAGTCTAATCGGACTCACTATAAGAGAAACCATACCCAAATTCTGTAAGGATTAGATGAACCAGACCCAGTAAAATAATATTTTTTAATATTTTTAAATTGAAAAATTGAGGACCTTAATTGAAAGTCGGGCCAGGTCTGGTATGAAATTTTAAAAACCATACCCGGTCTCATATATTAATCACACCCTTCGACCCCAACCAGATTCTAATCAGGTCTTCTTATTTATCACCAAACCCTAACCCTATAAGGTTTGGTACCAGTCGTATCCGGGTCAAACCCAACCCATTCATACCCGTAGTTGTAATCCACCTTTTGTAACCCAATGTTCCAAACCCATTATACTTGAATCGGACGTGGCCTTAGTATTATAGTACAGTAGAACCACGGAGTTGAGGTTGCGTCTAAAATAAAATTCAAACTGAGATGCTTACTGGGTATTGTGAATGCATAATTACTTCTCATAAGTTTTTTATATTTACAAGGAGAAACCACCCCCAATATCAAAGACCTAGCCCTTGAGCCCTTGCCCCCACTGAATTGCCATGTTGATGCTCATGGGATTTGAACCTAGACGACCCTGACTAGTAGCCTAGGTCTCATCCAACTACACCAAACCCCTTTGGGGGCATTTAAAGCACCTAATGAAAAAATGACGAAATCTCTCTCCCCCTCAACGGTTACTTTATGACAATGCATTTATCTTTTAGCATCAAGGGTTGAAAATGAATCAGATCCAAATTGTCCATGAAAATTAAAAGGCACCCAAGGGGTTTGGCTTAGTGGGATGGGGGCCTAGACCGTTTGACGGGCAGTTTAGGTTCAAATCTCATGGGCGTCACCACCCCCTCCCCCCCCCCCCCCTCTCATACGCCAAAGCTTGGCGACTCGACTCCCGGGGGTTGAGGGGTAAGCCCTCAGAGTTTTATGCTGACATGGACAGAGCTTACCCTTATGGCACGCTGAGGCAGCGATGCTAGGTCTCTGCGCCTCGAGTGGTTCCTTCGAGTAAAAACAAAAATAAAATAAAAGGCACATCCAAAAAGGTAAAACGTGAATTCAAAAGCACATCCAAGGAGGTAAGATTGAAGATGGATGTAAAATATAGGTAGTTAAAACGGATCCAGTGAAAAATAAATAAAAGCAAACCGCTTAAAGTGCAAAGAAATGCAAATAGGTTGGATTTTATGCAAATCCAAGTTAGATCTCACTAAAGACAATGATTTGAATATGATCTGAACCCAATGATAATTTGTTGTGGCAAATCTGAATCCCATCCTAATGTGAAATTAAATCTTACTTTGAAGATTTGCCTTTGGGAATAGCATGTCCAATTTGGACCCTTTACTCTAAAAAAAAGACGTCAAATAAGGAACCACCATATATATACAATCACTAGAATATGAGAAATGAAAATATAAGAACCAATGTGTGAACAGCTATTTTCAAGGATTTTGTGTTCTTTTCTTTTGAATCTAACGGTACATATGTGATCTACATGCTTAGATTTATAAGAACCCACTCATGAATCATCCGATTTTGATGCATAAATGTGAGTTTTTTAAGGTTTTAAAATCAATAGCTTGTAATCTTCATAAATATTCAAGCATACAAAAATCACATGTTTTCATCGAAAATACATGATCCAATGGTTGATTCCTAACAAATTCACCATCTCAAGCACATCCACATGGTTGGGTTTGCAAAACAAAAAGTGTTGGAAATGCCCATATTTCTAATTCTCTTATTCTAGTTACAATATATATATATATATAGGAAAATGAAAAACTATCCAATAGCAAACCTCCCAAACCCAGCCAATAAGAAACATTTATCATATTTTGATGTTTTTTTTTGAATTCTGACCTCATAGATGTTTTCAGCATGATTGATTTACTAAAAAACGACACTTGGATCATGCATTTTGGATGAAAAAAATGATATTTGAAGCCTCAAAAAGTTATGAAATTGTATGTGGTTGATTTTTCAAACCTTATAAAAACAATATCCATGCATAGGAATCAAATGCTTCAAGAACTAATTCCTATAAAAAACAAGTGCATAGATCACAACTGTAAGGTCAAAATTTCAAAAAACACCAAAAAATCGACAAATATTTTTTATTGGATAGTTTTGGGAGGTTTGTATTAGGTAATTTTTCATTCCTCTCTCTCTCTCTCTCTCTCTCTCTCTCTCTCTCTCTCTCTCTCTCTCTCTCTCTCTCTCTCTCTCTCTCTCTCTATCTCTATCTATATATATATATATAGGGAAATGGGAATCTACCCGACTCTATCTATGCCTGACCATGTACCATATAGGCTTTTTTCAAAAAAATTGGTGTTTTTTCAAAATTCTAACCATCCAGATGTCTTCTACATGCTTGTTTTCATGGGAATTGGATCTTAGATCATTTGATTTTGATGCATAGATAGGTTTTTATAAGTTACCAAGATCAACGGTCTATAATTTTTTTAAAACTTTTGAGGCTACAAAAGCCATTAAATGCATGATCTAAGAGTCGATTTTATAAAACTTGTAAATTTTTAATACTTTTTAGAGAAATAACAGTGAATTTAAGGATAAAATATTATTTAAAATTAAGATGAGAATTAAATTATAATTCGAGCATTAATTAGGATTCATAATAAATTTCAAACTGAGAATTTATTCTGAATCAGGTTTTTTGACTTGGGAATCCAAATTCAGATCATATTTGGATATAATTCAAACTTAATAAATATATTTTGAATATTATAATTAGATTTGGGCATGAGTTGAACCTAAATTAAGATTTAGTTGAATGTCAATTCAAGTTAAAAATATACAATAATTTGAATATTCACCAGAATTGAGTTTAGAATTTAAAATAAATTTGGACGTAATACATGTGATTCTTCAAAGTATTTATAATGAATAAAATAATGATTAATAAAAAAATTTATGAGAAAAAAAATCTAAAAATGCAAAATAGACTAAGATGAATTAGAAAAAATATCTAATAAAAAATTAGAGTTGATTTTAGTGAAATTCGCATTCAGAATCTAATTTATAAAAGAGATAGAATTTAATAAAAATAATTAATCAATTTCATCAAAATAAAGTTGAATATAATTTCAGACGAATTTAGGATGATTTGATATGTATGCAATGTAATTTCAATATATTTGAATTTAGTTTCATGAGTTTGAAATCTACTTTACAAAAAAAAATAAAATAAAATATATTCAAAATGATAACAGGTTTTGCCGACCCTAGTGGAAATTCGCTTTTTCAAAATGCATTTTCGAGAAATTAGAATTACGGTTAGAAAATATATAACTAAACTAGTCAAAATTGTGGTTTTAAAGCATTCACATACATTTAAAAATAATTTAAATTTTATTTAGAGTCATTTTACTTAAATCTAAATTATAGTTTCGAAAGAATTAAAACCTAAAATACCTAATTTAATTAATTAAGAAAATAATTAAGTAGGATGGAAAATATAATTTAATGTAAGTTAATAAAATTGTAAGAGTCCATAGGTGGGTCGTCCCATCATATGTGGCACTTTTTTTTAAGTTTAAAAAGATAAAATGAAAGTAAAACTTGAAATTCATAAAGTATTTAAAAGTTACCAAAAGACAAATAAGGAAGACAAAGTCAACACTTGCTACATGTGATTCTTCAAAGTATTTATAATGAATAAAATAATGATTAATAAAAAAATTTATGAGAAAAAAAATCTAAAAATGCAAAATAGACTAAGATGAATTAGAAAAAATATCTAATAAAAAATTAGAGTCGATTTTAGTGAAATTTGCATTCAGAATCAAATTTATAAAAGAGATAGAATTTAATAAAAATAATTAATCAATTTCATCAAAATAAAGTTGAATATAATTTCAGACGAATTTAGGATGATTTGATATGTATGCAATGTAATTTCAATATATTTGAATTTAGTTTCATGAGTTTGAAATCTACTTTACAAAAAAAAATAAAATAAAATATATTCAAAATGATAACAGGTTTTGCCGACCCTAGTGGAAATTCGCTTTTTCAAAATGCATTTTCGAGAAATTAGAATTACGGTTAGAAAATATATAACTAAACTAGTCAAAATTGTGGTTTTAAAGCATTCACATACATTTAAAAATAATTTAAATTTTATTTAGAGTCATTTTACTTAAATCTAAATTATAGTTTCGAAAGAATTAAAACCTAAAATACCTAATTTAATTAATTAAGAAAATAATTAAGTAGGATGGAAAATATAATTTAATGTAAGTTAATAAAATTGTAAGAGTCCATAGGTGGGTCGTCCCATCATATGTGGCACTTTTTTTTAAGTTTAAAAAGATAAAATGAAAGTAAAACTTGAAATTCATAAAGTATTTAAAAGTTACCAAAAGACAAATAAGGAAGACAAAGTCAACACTTGCTATTTACATAAGGAAAGGCCTCCCAAGTGTGTGTGTGTGTGGGGGGGGGGGCATCCATTTTAAATTAGAGCAAAGCTAAAACAATTAAGAAGAAAAGAAGGTGAAATAAAAAAATAAAATAAATTAAAGAAAATAATAATAATAATAATAATAGAAAAAAACTAGTTTAACAAGTCAAACTTACTTGACAAGCAAGCAAATTTGACAAATTATAATATGGAAAGTTTGACACGTCATGGGGCTGTCGACCAACCCATATTGTTATATGTTATATATATTATACATTATATACTATACATATTAAATAAAATCATATCAACCTAAGTCTATTTGATATATAAAAAAAAGAATATAAAAGAGAGGACAGAAAATAAGAAACAAGAAGAAAGGAAAGGGTTTGAGATTTGATCAAGGGCAGAGATTAGCCCAACCCTTGACCAAATCCACTTAGGATATAAAAAGGGAGGAGGGGCTCACGCCCCCCTATTCGCCACCTATTTTCTCTTTTGAGATTTTTGGCTATCTTTTTCCCCTTTTCCCTCTTGTTGCCTCCTATACTCCTCGTTTCCTCTCTCTTCTTCTCTACATCCTCCTTGTGCCTCCCCTCTCGACTCAACTAAGAGGGCTTCTACGTATATGGTTGGAGCATGGGAACTACTTTGGTGCAACCACCATACGTACTGGTCGGTCGATTCGTGTACGAAAGTCATTTTCGCAACCTAAGGAAGCAATTTCACGAAAGAGGTAGGGGGTTCTATTATTTACACATAAATCAAACTCGTAGGCACAAGTTCTTCTGATTTTCCTAAGAACAAACCTTACACCATGCTTGGGATGGGCATGGGGTTTGTCGAAAAACATGGTAGAGAGGGTTTTCAGAAGAAAACCCCCTCTCAAAATCGTTTTTAGTAAAATTGAGTTTTTAAACATGATTCAAACTATTGCTAAAAAGAAGACTTTTGTAAGAATGCATTATTGGACTTAATTAAAGAGGGATTGATTTTGATTTTTTCTTAGAAGAATCGGTTTATCCCCCTAATGGATGAATTTCTGAAATCTAAAATGAAAGAAAACAAGTATCGCATGATATGAACTTTGTCAAAAATAAAAATTTCAATTTTTGAAAAATACATGTACTTTTATTTTTTTCTAGCAAAATTTTAGTTAGACGTTATAGTTAATATTCATGTGCATGTATTTTGGTTCTTAGCGTGCTTTTTTTCTTGTTTTCTTAATGAAAAAATATGTGTTTTTATGTGTCTTGTTATAAAAATTATTAAAACTGTTTGCAAGGAAATATGGTTCATAGACAGATCAGCTTTTTGGCCTAACAGCTGCAAAAACGAGATTTGTCTTTGGTAGATTAGTTCAAATTGAATCAATGTTATTTTAGAGGATTTATTTAATATGTTCATGTAAAAAAAATGTAAAAGTATGAATTTGGATGGCCTATTTTGGCCCACCCGAATGCATATTTTATGTTAACACGTATTTCTAGCTTGACACTCAATTGATAAATCATTTGTATCTCCCTAGTCCAGAGGATTTTTTATAAACGGTTTATTATATTAAAAAGCTAACAAAATTTCACAACTTTATGTGAAATTTTGAGCTTTGTTTATCGATTGTGCATTAAGCTATGACAGACAGAACAAAAAAGTACAAGCATGCACTAAATCATTTGTATCTCTCTCATTTGGAGACATTTTTACAAATGGTTTGTGGCATCGAAAAGCTGGCAAAATTCTCTGCAAACTATTAATGTTTTGTCTCTATCTAATGATTATAAAAAAAATGTTGTAACCTCTATAACAGTGAGACATAATTGGGCTTTCACAAGTTTGAAACCAGTTCAAGTCCCGACTAGCGATTACTTGCAAACTCTATGCCATTTCGTGTGTGCTTTTGTGAATGACTATCACCCTGTTCATAGAATGTTAAAAACTAGTTTGTTGTAGAGAACTGAGTGCCAATTATAAGGCATAAATTTATTGATATGCTAAAGAACTAGTTTGCCTTTGTGGCCTCTCGCTAGTGAATGGGATGAAAGAGTCCATTTTGCGAATGTTTTATAAACAAAGCATGCGCTTTTATATGACTTGCATGTACACGATAATGATGTGAATGATTTAAATACATTTAGTGTAACAGAAAACTCATTGCTTAATTTGTGCATATATATGTAAGTTTGAAATGAATGAAGTATGAGCAATAAACTGAATTCAATATTTTGAAATGTCCATTCATAGGTCCTAAAGTGGTTGAATCCTTCTAGTGGATCCCTATATGGTGTTGCATGTAAAGTAATTAATTTAAGAAGTTTAAACATGTAATATTAAATATTGGTGTTTGCAAGGAGAGGGCATATGGTACTTTTGGCTTTGTAAAAAATATTTTGAGTACGGAAGATTGCTCCTCCTCAACCACGAAGATAAAAAAAGCATCTACATTAGACTGCAGCATAGAGAAAAGAAACTCATGAGTAAAAAAATGATGTATCAGGATGATGGTGTTAGGAGCGCTCTATCGATACGCTCGTCCCTCACCCGAAGGATTGGTGAAAGGTATTCGGCCATGCCAAAGCTACCTTTATTTGAAAATATTGTTTGTGTCATAACTCTGATCCAGGTTTAAGCCTGTATTAGTATCCACAGGACTAAGAACTGAAACCTAAGTGATTGCGCATTAGATAGGCATACCATGCATTATACAAGAAAAAAAACCTAATTAAAGATAATAAATGACTCATGCATTATAAAACCTGGGATTTTTTTTTTTATAATCAAAATAAATAAATGATGAATTATTGGTATATTCTCGACTATAATCATAAATTCTTGATTTTCTTGGTATTATTGATTTTCTTGTTTTTCTTGATTTCGATTAATTATAAACCTTTGTCTCAAGTTATGAAGATATTTCAAGAATAATTGAAAAAGCTAAATTATCTAGACTAAATAAGAAAGTAAATGATGTACATATTTTTAGATTGTGGGTTTTAGAATTTGAATTCAAATTTAAAGGATATATTGAATCATATATCATTGGATTTGACCCATAGAGTTGAACGCTAAAAAAAATATTATTATTGTTTCGACAAAAAATTTAGCCAATATGTGGCTCATCTATTAAATCAGAGTTGACCATGACATTTTTCATTTTGAGGGTATTGAAATAGACTATTTACATGCCCAAATTGGCATTGATTTGAGCATTTTATCAGTGATCGGAGTTTATGCCTAATTATAGGTTAAAAATTAATATTTTTTGATATTGACTAGATTTTTTTGCTAATTTATATACATATGAGTAAATCTAAGACCACCATGATGATCTACGTTTTGAGGGCTATCAAATCGACTATTTAAATGTTCAATTTTAGTGAGTCGTTGGGTCTATAGGCCTCCTGGAAGGTTACCTTGTCACTAGAACCCAAGTCAGGTCAAGAAAATCCTTACTTTTCCTTTATAGCTTAAGTAATTTCAAAATTTATTGAATTAGGTTTTATAATTTATTATTTTATTTTATTAACAAAATAAATTAATAAATATTAACTTCTTATATTAGAGATGAGACTCTTATCTAAGCTCATCTATAAATAGAGGCCCTCCTGAAGAGGATTAACAAGATTAATTCTCTTTTTTCTTTTCTCTCTTTCCCATGCTTCTTAGAGCTTTTCTTCTTTTTTCTTTGGTTCAATATCATCCTTCACGTGATTCCAAAGGGTGCCTAAAGTCATTCTCTTGCTGGTAGAAGGTGTTGATCGGTCAAATCGCACAAAAACAACCTTGGATCTTATATAAAATTGTTTTTTTGACAAGAGGTAGGTGATTTATACTTTTCTTACCAAAATGAAGTTCTTGGCATGGATTTTAATAAATTTACATGAGTTTATGCCATGATCAAACCTTCCTAACCATAGGTTTGACTAAGATCTGAATATCAATGGAGAAAGAACGTTTTCCCCAAAAGAAAACCTTTTTTGAAATCGAGTTTTTCACAAAAAAGGGTTTCTCAAAAAAGAAATCTATAAAATTTATAAATATTCGATTTATGCCATGATTTTCTTGTAAGTATCAAATTGTTTCTCCCTCTTCGTCACCCCCACAACGACCCACGTCATTGTACGGTGACCGACGTCGGTGTCTAGTCGGCGACAGTCACCTATCCCCAGCGGCCCACCTTCGACGATAACCTCGGCTCCAACAAATCCACCCACAGATCCTGATGGAGATGGCATCAGCATGGTCTGACGGCAACTCACGTCGCCCAGGTTCCTCCCGGCCGGAAAAAACATCAGCGATGAAGACTTGCATCCGAAGCCTAGCCGACGACTGTCACCGGTGCCTTCGACGATGCATCCCCCCGACGATAGGTAAGGCTTACAGTTTTTACCTTTTTATTTTTGTTTGTCGCTGGAGCTGCCGACCAATGCCGGCGACCTGCGTCGTCCCACCGGTGACCCTCATCGCTTGTCGGCGACCCACGTCGCCTGCCAGCGACCGGCGAGAAAAAAAAATTACTGATCCTGTGGCAGAGGAAATACAGGGAAAAGAAAATGGGTTTTTAAACCCCTTTTCGGTGACCAACAGAGATGAGTCCGGCGATGTCGATCCTCGCACACCTGGAGGTTATCCGATGATGGCCGACTCCGGTGCCGACAAAAAACTCCTTGCAGCCACATGCGCAGCGAAAATGGGCGGTGTGGGCCCATAACCCATTGTAGGGATCCTGTAGCTGCGCATAATACAATAAGAGTAGAGGGTTACCTGAAGAAGCCATTGAGGAAACCGATGATGGATGTTGGTTGGCGCTGGTGGCTGGAACGGGATGAGCTTCGCTCTTCAGTCGGACTGCAGTAATGAGCGCAGGCTCTTTTAGCATTCAGTGAGCAGAGGATCTCTCTTTAGTTGAAAAACTCAAAAATAAGTAAATTTCTTTTTCTTTTGATGCTCGCTTATGGAGGGTCGCTCATGGATACCCTCTTTATAGCTGCAATAGGGGATTGGTTAGCATAACAGTTCCCTCCATGTATGTTTATGGGAAGGAACGCCAAAAGCAAAAGTTACCAAAAAAATGAGTATCTGCCACACATCGTGGCTTATCCCAACACTAAATACTCATTAGTGGTCAACAAAAAAATCTGAGCTGGAAACGTTATGGAGTAGCATGATCAATTCCAGGTCGTTTACTTGTATATCGGAAACAAAAGTTGTTTCTTTGCAGCATCCAATGATACAATCACCAGACAGGTTCTTGAGATGAAAATGACTTGAGAACGAGAACTCCCGTCAAAGGTCATGCCGTGCCTGTTAATGTTTGAAGTTCTATAGAAACCAAGGCTGTTTTGTCTTTCTTAGCTTCCAAAGCTAACAAATATAAGACTGCTCAAGGGTAGACTCGAATCAAGATTTTTTTCTAATACATGATTAAAATTGAATTCAGTGCTGAAGTTGTACAAAAGAAAGCTGTTTTGTCGAGTCCTTATGGCGGCTGAATCAAGTGGGTTACATTCTCGTTGCAGTCATTATAATATTCAACTCATGCACACGCTAACGGATGCTTAAAACTTTACCTGTGTTTAAAGAAGAAAAAATTATCAGTAAGAGAGAGGGAGGGTGGTGGATACTGGATACCTTGTTCTCTTAGCAGTCTCAGCTCGTTGAGCATTCTTCCTTAAACACGACCTTGCATTTCCATATTTTCTTGAGAATCTTTTCAATGTTTTCCAATCTCTAGTTTACATGAGTCACCAGGTTATTCAGTCTTGGCCGTCATGCTCAGAGAGAGAGAGAGAGAGAGAGAGAGATTCTTCTACCTAGCTACTAGAAGATTATTTCACCTTGCTCTCCTACCAGTCCAAGTTCGTTTGACTCGCGGGACAGCCTGGGTGGGGACAGGCCGGTCCCTGCCCGGGCACGGTCCCGCGTTTGATATGCTGCAACGCAGCTGTTTCAGACAGCACAAACAGCATCATGCGACACATTACAATGCGTCAGTGTGGGACACACCAGTCACACCCCTGGTGAGTACCAAACAAACACTGCGCATTCTGCCCATGCGGGGTTTGTCTGGTGTATCAGACACACCCTTAAAGGTCCTCTCTTGATGGTATTGGAACCCTTCTAATTGCATCTCCTTTCCCCTTTAAACCTTCAAAATATGATGCAATAACTTCTCCTCCGCGGTCCTTGTTCCAATTCCTATCCTTGGTCATCCTGATTCAATATGATGCAAGAAAGAAAGTGCTACGCAGCAGGAACCATTTCTCATCTTTTCTCATGAAGTTTGATTGTTTTTCTTTCTTTTTTTCATTAGTGGGACAGCATTCCAGTATATTTTTGCACATCAAATGTGAGGCATTTTCATGAAAAAAGAAGTTTGGCTCTGCAAATCATAGGATACGAACTTCCAACCTTAATTCCCATGTTTTGTTACTGTAACAGCTTATTTTATTTTTTCCATGTTTTCAATCACTCATTGGCATGTTACGCCCTCACCTTTTTTTCGGGGAATTTTTCAAATACCCCCAAACCTTTTGATATGATTCATTTGCATACCAAACCTTTCAGAGTTTGCAAATGCCCAGCAAAGTTTTCTCATTGTTCAATCAAATTAGCCCAATCATAGAGTTGCTGGGTTAATACTAACTCATGTTTTGAAGTTACCATTTTACCCCTACAACTGGTAAAATAGTTTCTTGGAATCTTAAAGTCATTTAACAGGCCATTCCAACTCTCTCTCTCTCTCTTGAAGCCAACCCAACCGTTTAACCTAGGAATGTGATCAGATCGAGTTACCCAAACTCAATTGTTGTTTTGAACCTATAGGACCCAACCTAGTCTTAACAAACTCATCGATTTAGTGAGAGTCTAAAATCTAGACCCATTTTAAAAATGGGTCAGTTATTGAGTATGGAAAATATAAATCCTGATTCAATTGGACCAGATCAATTTTATACCTGACCCAAATAGTTTTATGTAAACAGAAACCCAATGTGTACCCAAATCCATTTTCTAAAATTTCAAATTACTTGAATCTCAACAACTTCTTCCTAGTTGGGTAGACATATCAAATTACTCATGAATCTCTGTCTACCCATTAACTTAGCACCTTCACACCCAACTTAGTGGACACAAGTTGAGTCAGGTAAGGGTCATAAGTTTTTGGTTATCGACATGCGCTTAGGTTCAATAGACTTGGGTTAAGGAAGTCAGACACGTGGGATAAGCTGGTTTAGTTAAAGACAAGTTGGTTCAGGTAGGCTTTGACAATAAATTTGGTTCTCCTGAATGGTACAATATAAAATCATGCAATTTCGGGATATGATTGTAGACATCTTATCAGAGGTTGATTCAAAATCTCAGGGTAAAAGGCCATGGAGTTAGGGAGATATGAAATTTTAAATTTACACAAAAATTCAATATAGGTTTAAAACAAACTCGGCTTGGTTTATAGGGTACGGTTTGGTAGGAAAAATCATTCCTCTCAATTGTGTATGAGAAAATTTTAAAATTTTAGAGAATGGTTCTTAACACTTTAAGAAAGGTACGGGAAAAATTTATTGGCCATGGGACACCGGAACAGAGAGTTATGATTTTAGAATTTTCATAACTTACGCAGGATAAACTAGGTTTAGTTCTATATAGGTTGGACAAAAGAATTTGAGTTCTCCCAAATGGTCTAGTGAAAAATTCTGAATTATGATTTCTTTAAGTTACTAGAATTTTCAGGATTGGTGTAAGTCAAGCTGGACAGGAGTTTGGGTCATGCAAGGCCTAAGAGGAAAAAATCATTTCTTGCAAACTCTACGACAAAAAAATTAAATTTTTCAGTATTGGTATTAGACATTTTAAGGACGGTTCAGTCAAAAATTTAAGAACAGAGGCCATGGGAATAGGGAGCGACGAATTTTTTAAGTTCAGGAAAATTTGGAACTTACAAAAACAAACTAGGTTTTGGTACCAACCAGATGGATTGAAAATTTGAGTTCTCATAACTGAGAACTCAATAAATCTAGAAATTTTGGGAGTAGGTTAAGGACACACTAAAGAATATAGGGTCCAAATTTTAGATCTAAAATTTTCATGGTTTGGACTGGAGAAATGTTTGAAGTATGACAAGGGTTTGGGTTGCTACGGGTTTCAGGTTTGGACATACTTGGATATAGGTGGGTTATTACTTGGTTGGGTTGATGAAAATGAGTTGGGTATTGGACTGAGGTGTCTTCAAAGTTCGGGACAAGCTTGATTCCCCCGTAAGTGATGTGTTGCATTACCATACCTAGCAACGAGAAAAGTAAAGAATAACATGGAAAAAACTATAATTCAGTAGACTTTCTTCAAGCCCACTGCACCCATGGCATTTGCATGTCCTAGACATATGCTCATGTGAGCCTCCAACTGATGGAGCCACCTTCACCGTGGTGCACCAATTGTCGACCTCTTCAGTAATTGTATACACGGTTTTGATCCGCTACATGCATCTTGACTGATGTTGCCTTGTTCTCCACTTTATTTTGGAAATATGAAAGTTGGGTTCCATGGGGTTCCTCCATAGTCTGTGACTCACAACAAACATTTATTATACGTACCAACATGTGATGTTCGAACCCCCTTGCCTTCGCTTTCATCACCAACATAAATTTATTCACTTATTTGGCTTGGTGACTCTTATGTCGCAACTGGGGTTTGACCTCAACCTTATCAAACCTGTTGAGGACTCCTTGCAATGTCGTGGTTCGAGGGGGGCTCAATTGAAGGCTTTCTACAGTCCACTGGCTTCCATCAGATGTGAGGGCATAATAGGTGTAGTTGGCATGCATCGACCGTGAAGTCAGCTTCCTTAATGTGATCCTTGTTCTGGACCTCCAGCTCATAACCTTTCGAAGGGAACAAGTTAGCTTCACTTTTGAACTGGGGAGTGTCTTGTCAAGGGGGGCACAAGTTGTGGTAATATTGGAGTTTAGATCCTTTGCTTTCTTCTACAAAGTTATGAATTTCGCATGAAGAATGGTTGCAGTCACTTCCATTAGATGTAGCTGGAGAGTGTTGATGCCGGCTACAGGGTTGTGTCAATAGGATCAACGAGATTAGGCTATGAATTCTCATTTATGAGAACTCTGTTCATTCATGTGCACTTCTCACAAACATGTTCTTGTGCAATCTCCTCCTCCTTCTCATTGAACTTCTTTTTGAGCAACACACATAATCAATTTCAATGGATCGTACCGGCTAACGAGTGGCTTGTACATCCACTTGAAGTTGTTGCAACCTGCTCAAGATTTGTTGTAGGCTAGCTCTGACATCCTCCATGTGATCACCACTAGTTTTGGTGATAAACCTTCCACCAAATTTCTAATGAATTTGGAATTCATCTTCAGTGTTTTGTCTTGACTTAGATTAGGTGGTTTGGGCTCACTCTGATACCAATTATGGCACTCTAGTAGACATGTGGTGAGTCTAGGTTTGAACCTAGGTATAGGTTAGGTTGGGTAGGTCAAACAATGATTAATTTTAGACTCATTCTATTTAAAAGATTGACAAGTTTTTGTAGAAAATTGAGTATGCCTAAATAGGCGCACTAAAAATCATGAGACTTGGTGGACATCATCTAGAGAGGTCGAGGAAGACTTTATCTAAAAGGGTAGGGTCAAAATTGTTTTGGGCTAAGAGAACTGATCTAGGGAATAATGAAGGTGAAATAGGGACATGACTCAAAACAACTTTTGTTTGGGTCAGACAGGTTCCAGGGAATAATTGATTTTCCTAAATAGAACATAGGGAAAATCTAAAAGTTGGTGGGGATACTAGGGACAAGTTGAGGAAGATTTTGATAAAAAAATTAGAGCCTAACTCCTTTTGATTGAGGAGAAATGAACTCAAAACCAGAAGAGGTGGAACATAGAAGGGATTGGCTAGACTGGGTTTTGGGCCTCATAGGTTCCATTATAAAATCTATCTTTATATTAGGGTTTGGTAAAATCATGATTGTTTAGGGGTAGTCTTAGGACATGTCAGAAAAGCTACATCTAAATTCTCAATCCTAAATGAGTTTAGGGTAAGGAGATATAAGGCTTGCAAGTTGGATCTATTTTTGCAGTTAACAACAGAGCAAAATCTAAGCTATGTGCAATGTTTAACAATTTGAGAAGTGAGCTAAGGTAGGTTTAGGCTTAGGACAATGTTGTGCTAACTCACCAAGGTTATGCTAAAGGAAAAACATGTTTGAGCAGGGGCTAGATTGCTGCAGACCAACAAAGATGTCGAGGTGGGTGTGGGTCTGTCAGTTGCTTGAATACACCATACATACTAAGGACTTGGTTGCAACCTACTCCCAATGAGTGGGTCACCTACTAGAGGTCAAGGTTGGCTCAAGGTAGAGGAACCTGAGAACTGATGAGGGCTAGGGGAAAGGGAGAAAGTGAGTGAGGGCTTAAGGGCCAGGGGTATGTGCGAGAAAGCGAAAGAGAGTGAGACACACTCAAGGGAAGAAAGATGAATTGAAAGAAGAAGTTCTATTTCATTTTTTTATTCTTACACTATAGCATCTAACCTTTATATAGGTGAGCCCCTTACACAACTTACAATATGAAAATAAAAGGAAAATATAAAAAGCAAGAACTCATTAACTAAAAGAGATAAAACCTATCTTGTAACGCCCCAAAATAAAAAAATACAATAATTTATTTTTTGTAAAACAAGCACAATGAAAATATTTGAACTAATAGGTTAAAATCCTAGATGAGTTACATGTGTTAGCATCTAACACGATTATTAAATATCACTCAACACATGAATTTAAAATAACCAGTTATACTAAGTTTGTCAAATTGAAATTAAGAAATGTTTAAGTAATAATTAAGCAACGTCCTAGATTCTAATAAAATATGGATCTCATATAACCAATTGCCGCATTGCACAGATAGTGCTAGTTCATTCCAAACCTATAAATTTTGTAGTAAATGTGGGTCAAACTTCACAAGTCTCAGTAAGGAATATTTCCCAAAGCATACAAACAATGTGTCAACATACAAGAGCATGCAACATTTGGAAATTAAATTATAATCATTCAAGGCAAGTGTAAATAAATTCATGAAATACCACTTAAGCCTCTATTAAACATTCACACACATTCGAGAAATCCCACAGGATACATCTTAGAGCATATCAAAATTAACAATAGTGCATAAACATGAGTAAAACATGTATTAGTAACATTTTTAGTAGTATAGAGTTGTACAAGTAAGATTTATGTTTTACTTGATTAACCCCCTACAAATACATGCAATTCACTTATGTCGAAATAGATGAGACCACTCGAGGGTTTATTATGACTAAGTACTTTAATAACCCGAATGACTATATGAATCAGATTCCTAAAGGGTCGGTATAACGATCGAGAGAAAACCCCTAAAAACTGAGTTAAACAAGATGCATCCAACTTCTGTAGAATATACATGACATACCATCTAAAACAAAATTTGGTAGTCTGAATCCCCTAACTCTGGGCGGGGGATCAAACAAGCCATTATTGCTCATAGTATAAAAATATCAACCTAACAGAGTGTGTACCATCTACCCTCACTAAGGTAGCCCGAAACTGGATGAAATATCAATGTTTTTAGGTTACTTCATAATCTCACCTATACTTGCCTCATTGGTCATCTAGGGCTATGAGAGCCCCAGTACCTCTCCAGGGTACTCAACATGTTTGCCTCTATGGCAGAAACAATGGACTACACTAATGTGGTGGTCAAAATATTTAATTTGGTACATTCATATAACCCATCCAGTGAGATCCTGGTGCCTTTAAACCAGTTGAGTGACGAAAAGAAAGTTCTGATACCTTTAAATCAGTCGTGCATTAGTTTAAGTTATATTTACATACAACATTCAATTTTATAAACTTGGGTGTATGTATCATACCTAATTGAACTTTTTCAACCACATGCTTAGTCTTGGGCACACAATTGCATCACAATATATTCATAGCATGCTGCACATACAAGTTTTCACAAGTGCTCATGTAGCACCACAAAGATTTAGCAAAACTGCATGCTCAGTTTCGAGCTTTTGCATAATCATGATCTTGATTTTTTCCTTACTGTGCAAAAATTATCAAGAGAATGCAATTATCATCAGACGGTCCATACACTGAACATGGTCATGATATTCAAATGTGAATCACTTATAAAATCACATGCAAAGCAAATAGCATCATTCCTATGTCATTCTTTTGCCAAGCTCAATAACAACATAACATTCTTTTCATGTGCATGCAATAAAATTACTTCTTTGCGAAACCATGCTCATGCACACTCATTTCCATAACACGATGGCCAAAACAATAGAATAACCAATCTTACATCATTTTACCTAGTTTTCTCAAAAGGAACAACCACCCTGAATGAGTGTAAAACTATACCTTTGAGGATTCAATCATGTAATATTTCAATACACATAATTAGCATCAATATTTTTTTTAAATAACCTTATGGTTGTGCACAATATATATATGTATATATATAGGTTGATTGAGCTGCGATGGACTGCTACCAGTCTTATCGTGCACTCATTGGATTTGAACTTGTATTGTTCCAAACCAAGTGGCATGCACTACCTAGTTTGAAAGGCTAGCTGGGCTGCGGCAGACCCTATCCAGCCTTCAACCAGCTACAGACCATGGTCGATAGTGCATAAGTAGGGTAGCACGCTCTGTTGGTTACTCAAACTATAAGAGGAAGTCTGGGGTTGGTTGACTCTAGCCTTCTTTACCCGATAGGGTGCAACACAACTGTGATGCACAAAGATGAGGACAACATGCTGGGATCAAGCATACCCTATCCTACAACACCCAGCAGGGTGCAGTGCACCCTGTTGCACTCTACAGTGTCCATATTAGGGTCAAGCAGACCCCTCTATTGAAACATTTGACATGTCAGGTCTAAACTGGTTGACCAAACCAAAACATGGGCAGACTAGGGTTGAGCAGACACAACCCTATCGCATACCCACTTCATGATTTCATTAAGGTCGCAACCTCAATAGGTCGTAGGTAGCAGATTAGGCGGGGGTCGGACAAACCCCACCCTAAGAGACATTTGTGCAATTGCATGCAATGCACACAAGCTGAACATGAAATAAGTAATTGGGTTGGGGGCAGTCAGACTGCTATCTATTCTCTTTTCAAATGTACAAGTACATGTATGTTTCTCTCGTTTAGTCATAACGGGAACAAAAGCAATGTACATCATGAAGCAAATTAAATATATAACCTCTTTTTTTTCTTTAAATATAAATATGAAGAACACCAACAAATCATGGGAGATTTAACATATAACCATATTACCTTAAAATGGAAATCTAATTCGAGAGAGAAAGTAATGCATATCTATTATCATATATATATATTATATATAAATTTTTTGAAATCTAATTTAAATAAACACACAATTATTCATGCATGATCATGTCTATATGCATCAATAGACTCAAATGTATATGCTAAACTGTATATATATATATATATACTTTTTTTTCTTATTCACCTAATGCTACACACATAATAGCATGATCCAATCACATGGAGTATGCTATCAATCTCACCATTTAAGTGGATTGATACGCATAATGACATGCATACCACCATGGTCATGCATGCTGGCCTCATTGATTACATACAAGGGTCAATGATCCTACGTACAAAAGAACACCCACAAAACATGTAAGATCTAATGCATAAACTTGTTATCTATACATAGAATTCTAATTCATGACATAAGGTAATGTATATCTAACATTTTAACATATTATATATATATATATATTCAATTTCCCATTTAAATCAACACACAATGAATCATGTAATGTGTATGCACCTAATATGCAAACATATATATGTATATATACACTTTTTTTTCTTCTATTCAACCAATCAACATTCATATTAGCATGTTAGACCACATGTGGTATGCTATTGATCTCACCGTTTAAAGTGGATCAATACACATATTGACATGCTACCCAACATGATCATGCATGTTGGCTCATTATTCACACATAAGGGTCATGATCCTACCTCGTAAATGGATCTAAAGATAAAAAAATGAACATGGATGGTTGACCCTCTGTTGTGTAAATTCTACCAGCCACATGAACTCCTTCAATGGAGTTTCCTCACCCTAATTGTAAAACCTGCAAATTTTTGATATTTTACGAGAAATAAAAAGGTAAATCTTAAAATATTATTTGAAACTAAGATGCGATTTAAATTATAATTCAAGTGTTAATTTAGATTCAGAATAAATTTCAATTTAGAAATTTATTCTGAATCGGGTTTTGATTTTTAATTGGATTTATTTGGATCTAATTTTTGCAATTTATTGCGAATTGAAATTTGAGTTTTTATTTAGCTCAAATTTGACTTACTCATCAATTTGAATCTTGGTTGAAATTAAATTTTTAGTTTTAATTTAATTGGGACTTGAATGGAGTGTGTATTTGAAATAAGAATTTAGTTGAATTTGAATGTAATATCTGTGATTTTCTAAAAATTAATAAATACTAAAAATATGATTTTATATTTAAATTAAGGTGAAAAGTTAGAAATTTAATTAACGCTAACTTAAGATTTAATTGACATGTTAAAAGGAATCAAAATAAAATTTAAGTTTGAAATTGAATTTAAATTATAATTATAATTGAATTTAAATTATAATTATAATTGAATTTAATTTGAGGAAAGTTGCATTTAGAATTTAATTTAATTTAAGGTGAAATTAGATTTAGACTATTAGAAGTCCAATTTGGAGTATGGATATGGATATAGCCAAATTGATTTGGACTTTATTAAATTGAAAGTCCATTTAGAATTTTAAATATCATGGAATAAAAATAAACCATTAAGCACAATTAATAAATTGTAGGGGTCCAATGGGTGGGTTGGATGTTTTTCCCTATATCCCACTTGGTAATGCTGATGTTGTAAAATTTCTAAAAATCTTTAGAAAATAGGTACTTTGAAAATAAAGTAAAAAAGAAAAGAAAATTTCTTATGTTTCCTAAATTAAACTTTAAAGACAAATTAGGCTACTAGGCTATGGATAGGAATGTGGATTTTTTTAAAGCCTTAGGTAATTAGAAAGAGGCATTCCCTAGGGTGGGACATCCACCCTAGTGGGCCCTCTTTATGTGGCTGGAGCCCCTAAAAGAAAATAAGATCAATAAAGTCAACAAATCATTAAAAGTTTTAATAAAACCTAAGGTCAAAAGGATCTAGTGGTTTGCTAAAATAAAATGTAGACTAATTAACCTATGAACTTGAAAAAAAAACATAAATATGTTGAACTTTATTAAATAATCATTGTAGTCCAAGGAGAGTGGAACGTCTACCCCTCCTACCTTCCTTTCTAAAAAAAATGATCAAAATATCCATTTAGTTGGTCAAGGTCAAACTTAGGTACAAAGTTTCTTATTATAAGTCTAACACATTCTAGGATTTCTAACATATGCTAAGTTGGGAATAGGTTTAGGAAACATATCTAAGGGGATTATGAGATCCCGTGTAGATCTATAAAGATAGACCACCCTTTGCACCTCCCCTATTTTGAACTCTCAATCTCGCTCTCTCTCATAATTATCTCTCTTCTCCTGCTTATCTCTCCTCCTTCACCACTCATGATTGGAGGAAGACATGATTGAGGGTTGCTGCTAAACCAGATTAGAGGAGCAATCACTATTGAAAGGAGGTTGGTTCCAATGTTTAGAAAGTATCTTTTCATGCTACATGTTTTGGATCCTAGCCTTGGTTTCAACATTTTTGAGGTAGAGGTTTCTATTCTCTATACGTAAATCGAAACTCGTAGACATGAGTTATTCTAATTTTTAATAAGAACAAACCCTGTACCAAACCTCCCATACGTGGGATTGGCATTGGGTTTGACAAAAGATTTAATAAAGAGGCTTTTCGGAAGAAAACTCCTCTAAAAAATTGTTTTATCAAAACCAGGTTTTCGAATTTGATTCAAGCTATTGCTAAAAGAAAGATTTTTTGTAAAATCTAAATTTGATTTAAAAAAGAAGGGTTGATTCTTATTTCCCCTAGAAGAAATTGATTCCACCCCTAAAGTGGTCGAATTGCTGAAATTAAAATGAAAACAAATATTATACGCATGCTATTGATTTTGTCATAAATAAAAATCATAATTTCTTAGGATTCATGTAATGGTTAATGACTTCATGCAAGATTTTTTTAGTTAGAATCGTGGTTTAATATTCATTTACATGTATTGTGGCTTAGCATGATTTTCATTATTTTTTTCATAAAAAATATGCATTATTATGTGTGTTATTACAAAAATATCAAAACTATTTATGAGGAAATAGGGTTCAGAGAGACCGATCAGTTTTTTGGCCTAACAATTATGAAAATAGAATTTGTCCATGGTAGATTATTGAGAAATCATGTGATGTTGGTTTTTAAACTTTATTTGATATGTTCATGTGAATTTTTTTTGGAAATATGAATTCGGGTGGCCTGTTTTGGCTCACCCAAATGCATATTTCTCTTTAATACATATTTTCGGCCTGACACCCAACAATAAATCATTCATATCTCCCTCATCTAGAGGACTTTTTATGAGCGGTTTATTGCGTTCTAAAGCTAACAAAATAATTTTTATGAAATTTTGAGATCCGTTCTTTGATTAAGCACTGAACCATGACAGTCAGAACTTAAAAGTATAAGTGTGCACTAAATCGATCGTATCTCTCTCATCTAGAAAAATTTTAATAAACAATTTATGGCATCGAAAAGCTAACATAATTATCTGTCACCTGTAAAAATATCAGCTCTATCTGATGATTGTATAATTTTCTATAACCCCTATAAATGTCAGACATAATTAAATTTTTATAAGTTCTAAACCGGTCGAAGACCCAGTTAAAATCTACTTGCGAATTCTATATGCTTTTGTGTGTTCTTTTGCGAATGAACATCACATTGTATATAAATTATTAGAGATCAAATTTTTGCAGAAAATTAAGTGCCAAGTGTGAAGCACACATTGAATAATGTGTTGATGCACTAGCTTGCCTTAGTGGCCTTTTGCTAATGAATGGACCGAAGTGTCCACCTTGCAAATTAAATGTGAATGTTAATGGATTATGCATGTTGTATTTTTTACATACAACCGACATGTATATGATGATGATGATGATGATGTGAATGCATGGATGAATTTAGTGTAAAAGAAAAATCATTGCTTTATTTGTGTATATATGCTTAAGTTTGAAATGAAAGAAACATGTGCAATAATACCGAATTCAATGCTTTAAAATGTGCATCCATAGGCCCTAAAATGGCCAAATTCCTTAAGTAAATTCTAATGTGTGTGTTGCATGTAAAGTAATTAACTTAAAAAGTTTAAACATGCAACACTAAAGATCGATGCTTGCAAGGACAGAGCAAGCAACACTTTTAGCTTTGTGGGACATATTTTGAGCACGAAGATTGCTCCTCGCTAACCACGAAGATAGAAAAAACCACTGCATTAGACTATAATGTAGATGATAGAAACTCATGAGTGAAAAACTGTTGCATCAGGATGACAATATTAAGAGCGCTCTCTCGATACGCTCATCCCTCACTCGTAGGACTAGTGAAAGGTGTTCAACCAAGCGAAAGCCACAATTGTATAAAAATGTTGCATTTAGCATAATCCTAATCCAGGTTTAAGCCAGTGTTAGTATCTACATGGCTAAGAACTGAAATTTAAGTGATTGCACATTAGATAGGCATAACATGCATCATTTAAAAAATAAAATCTAAGTAGATATGACAAAGTCACTCGTGCATAAATGGTTGTTTATTCTACAATGGTAAGTGCATGCATTTTTAAATGCTCATGCATAAGATTTTAATTGCTTATTAATGATGTTCTTGTGATAAAATATGATGATATGCATAATTGAATAAATAATCATTTGGATTATTGTATATTTATTTAAAAATATGTTCATGTACATTTTTTTTATTTACCTGAGATGGATGTTTGTCTTCTTGAATGCACGATAGTATGTCTCATATAAATTGGTTTCAGTTTATATGTACTGGTAATCCTCACTAGAATTTCATGAGTGTGACCAATTTTATGGGTTTCAGGTGAAGTATGACATGCAACTGCGAAGTGGATGCAGAATGCTTGGGCGACGTCGAGAACTGGTCTTTTTCTTTTTCGATGATAGTTTTAAAAAAATAATTTTGTTATTTTAGATTGCAAAGATTCTGATATAAAAATTTTAATTATTAAAACTAAGTTAAATTTTATTAATGAATGTTATTCACATGTTAATTCAGCTATGATGATTGATCACACTGTAACTCACCCAGAATGTTTAACTCAAAGAAAAGTTTGCTTTTGCCATTTTAAAAAGAAAGAGAAATTCTCTTGAAATTTTGAGATGTTACACTAATCGTGTGGGAAAAAATGAGTGTGAAGAGAGAAAAGAGAGAGAGAGAGAGATTCTAAAGGGTGGTGTGTGAGGCTTCCTACTATGTAAGGTCTCACTCAAAATGGGAAGGGCGAGAGGGGCACACCACCTTTTCCTTTTGTGCCCCTCCTCCCACAAGGTAGGTTTTTAATTATTGTCTTTCAAATTTTTTTCCTTTGTTTGGTTTTTATTTCATAGAGAGAAGGGAGGTTGATCCACCTTTCTTATTTTGTTTGGATTCTCAAAAAGTAGAGTCTCATAGATGATATCTCTCATTTAGGTATGAGGGTCCCACTTGGGACGGGCAACCCTCCCATGTCCTAATTCATTTATTTGCTTTCCTTTAGTATTTAGGTTGATTTTTGGAAAATATTTTTAAAGTACTTGTTGGTTTTAGGAAACGACTTAAGTAGATTAGGTTAGATTTTTTTTTGTAAATTTTGTTTTGGTAGGAGGACTGACAAATTGGGGCAATCCACCCTTGGGATTCTACCTGCGATAATTTATTAAGATATTATTTAATTATAAAATTTTAATTAAAATCCTAATCTAGGTTTTTTATTTGATCTTGGATCCAATTATATTTGGACTAAACACAAATCCATATCCAATTTTAAAGTGGATTTCAAACCTATCTGAGATCTGAATCCAAATACCATATCCAAATTAATTTAATTAGAACCAAATCCAAATCAAAATAAATTTTAAAACTTTGAATTTTGATTTCTCATGGAATTAAATTTCAAGTTAGTTTCATTAACACTTTTAAATTCATTTGAATTTATAATTTAGATTCTCATTCACTTCAAATTCCATCTAATAAAAATTAAAATTGGAAAATTGAACAAATTTGCCATTACTGATTTAAATAATTATAAAAAATTTAGAGGGCTTACATATCCAACTAATGTCTAGTTTTGTATAAAACCTTCTTAGCAAGAAACCTATTCTAGGTAAAACCTAACTAAGGATAGATAACACCTAAAGGACCTTCATAAACTCCATCTTACATCCGTCTAGTTGCTTTTAATATGGTTGGGGCATCCTCCAAGGTGAACCCATGAATTTTCTTCAGTACCAAGAAGGCCTCTGCATAGACTGGGTTTGGGCGATTGGACCATGGCCTGAGGGATCTGATCCATTTGGTATGTTTAATGAAATGAATCTTATTTTGAGTGTTTGGACCTTGGGTTGGTGGATACTATATGTTGAAGTGCTTTGGTGAATATGGGTCCCAAAATAGAAACATATCAATCCCTCTTCCTTGAGATTTTCCTTGAGAGATATGATTTTGTTCTCAAAACCTGTTGAGACTCAACAAAACTTGTTTTCCTATTCAGCTGGTACGAACTGGTATGACCTGCTTAACCATAGTTTGAGCCTAAGCCCCCTACTTGAATCAGACCATACTATATTGATTTCCTATGTTCTGGATTGCTTATCTGAAGGAATGAATGGTGGAAGCTTCTTGCTTGGAAAACTATGTTGGAAAAGAATATCGTGGTTTGGTCAGATAGAAGCAAACTCATTTTGTGAGTACTCAAGCAAGTCGTGTGGTGCTAAAGGTTGAAATACAGTCAGCCAAATAAGATGAGAGGGTGCTTCAACTTTTGTATTTGACTACCTCCCTTGAAAGCCAACTCTCAAACTCTTGCCTAAGGGATTAGGCAAAGATCAAGGAAAAGAGTTTGATACGTTCCTTTTTCGGGCCTGTATCCACCAAGGCACCCCAATGGATCGTATTTACCAACCCAATGTTTCAAACACTCAAAACATGATTCATTTTATGAAACAAACCAAATGGATCGGATTCCTCAAGCCAAGGTCCAGTTGCCCAAGCCCATTTCATGCAAAGGCATTCTTGGTATTTTGAAAATTTTGTTGGTCCACCTTGAAGGACGTCAAAACCATAGATATGAGATGTTGATTAAAAAGGTCCTTAGGTGTCACCTAGGTTGGGAGGAGGTTTTAACTAAGTATAGAACTAGGTAATTTGTTATTTACATTTTTGTTTTAAAAGGTCTTGTTAGATGTGCTATTGTTTTAATTTATTCTTATTATTTATGATGCTATTATGGAGCTCACTTGGCCTATAAAAGGGAATCACTTTTGTAATATGTTCACCGTAAAGAAATAAAATTAAGTTTGTCTCACTCTCTCTTAAGAAATCGCCCTGCTTTAGGGATATTTTTCTCTTTCTCTCTCTTCTACCCCTTGATCCCTAGTCCCTCTTCCCTCCTTCCTTACCCATGCGAGTTCCTACCTCCATTGACTCATTGACTTTGTCTGAAGGCTCTTCCAGTTCATGTAAGGTGGTACCAACCTTTTCATGGTTTGAAATTGCCTAAGTACTAAGTATAACCAATTTTACTTAGTTGACTGTATCAACTCTGTGGTGAACTCGATTCAATTCAGCACCACTGCAGCTCCTGCACCTTTCCTAAATGAACCAGACCTTTCCAACCTTAGGACACCTTGGTAAGTCCTTCAAACTCATTCCCTAAATCATTTTCAAGTTCCAACCTCACATAAACCTGTTTACTCAAATATGGATTCAAAATTTTGTTGTTTTGATTTTCAAAACATAACACAATTTTAAAATATTGTTTCTCCCAAACTGTACATACTCGAGACCTATAAAATTAACCCTAATTATCCCTACATGTCCTTAACACATCCCTCAAAATTTGGATCCTAATTCTTCTTCTCTAAGAAGAAGTAAATTTGACATTGAAACATGTTTTGCCGAAATCTCAATCCAAAATTAGACTTGATATAAACCCGAGTCTTAACTTTGCCTATTTTAAATTCCCAAACTAGACCCACTCAGACTAAAAATTTTTAACCAAACCCTCTCTAACTGTCCTTAGACTAACCTTATTTTATGTGATTTTCTTACTTTTTATTTTGAGAGAAAATACTCACTCTCTGGGAGTCTCTCAAAAAATAAACATAATCAAGTTCTCGGATAAACCCAGAACTTTCAAAATTTTATCTCTGCAACCACGAATCTCCTGAATTTCAAATTTTAACCCAAGTTTTTTCTAACGTGTCCTAAGTCACCTTCTAATTTCTTAACCTTTATTATACTGTATTTTATAAGAGCTCAAATTTTCTTTAAACCTTGCCAGAACTGTACCCAAACCTGTTAAGTAAACTCAACCTTGACTTAACAGAACCCAGCCCAAGCCCACCTAAAACCTAAAATATGAACCTAGGCCGACCAAAACACAACAATTTTGGGCCAGCCAAATAAGAACCCCGAGTTGACCTTAATGTATTAGGTGGGAGTATCTCTATAGGAATAAACATACATGTATGCTTATAGATTACATCAACAAATTAATGCAAAAAATTTGGGGATATGACTAGGGCTGTCAACAAGTGGGGTTTGTATAGGTACCTGACTTGATCCGAATCCAAATTTTTGGGTATGGGCATGAAAAACAACAATCTGAAAAATATTTGCATCGTCCCAAACTCGACCCAAATAATATGTGGGCCGGGTTAGGGTCATGATTCTGCCGGGTACTCGACCAGGTTTTTTTGCTGAGTACCCAACCCAAGTACTTTATATGCATTTTTAATAAAAATAAATTTCTGAAATTATGCAAGTCCGGGTCTGAGATTTTATTTTGGTGACACAACGAAACCCAGAACCTGAACCCGACGATTTGTTCTTTGGGTGGATTCAGGTATACCCTAATGGGTCGGGTACCGACCTGTTAACAGCCCTATGATAGAATTAAAATTTTTGGATTTACGTCCTTTGGATATGTTGGTGATATCCCAATCAAATTCAAATACTAGTTATATATATCATGTAGAAAATCTGTCCCGATCTGGATCCGGTGTTATGAATTATGTGGTAAGAACTGATCACGGAAACAACCCAAAGCAGAAATAAATCAAAATGCATCAGTTTGAGATCTGATAATCTTGTTTGTGTGCTGCTTTATAAAACCAAAGCCCACTTATGGGATCAATTAGGATTTGGAACAGGAGAAACTGGAGTCTTAAGTCTCGACACTGGATCCCACTTTTGAATAGGGACCTTGTTGGTTTTGACTTGTGCACCATAATAACCGACCCCGAATTGGACTTGGGGGTTCCCTGCTGTGCTACACACGGTAGCAGTGTTCTACACATTACCATCGTGAACACAAAAACCCTAAAGGGGCAATCGCCGTCTCTCTCTCTTTCTCTCTCTCTGGCCATGTCTACGGCAACCGTGTCATTGGATTCGAAGGTTGCCTCCAACAATGAACCCATAGAGGCCCAAAGGGCAGTGGCCGAACATGAGAAGGACGCAGCAGAGACGGTTGAGGAGGAGGAAATTAGAGGAGGAGGCCTCGGTGACGATGATGAAGAGGAGGAGGAGGAGGAGCAGATGGAGTGCGGGTTCTGCTTGTTTATGAAGGGAGGTGGTTGCAAGGACAGCTTCATCGCTTGGGAGAAGTGCATAGAAGAAGCCGAGAAGAACAAGGAGGACATGGTCGACAAATGCGCCGAGGTGACTCGGTTACTGAGGGAGTGCATGCTTCGCCACTCCGATTACTACGAGCCTCTCCTTAGTGCCGAGAAGGCCATCGAAGATCAAACTGCTCGCGAATTGGACCGAGAGGAAGCGGCATCATTGCCAACGCAGGATTCCGAGCTGTCGAAGAAGATGGAACCGGTCGACAAGTAGACAACACCGACCCCTCAGCTTGCTCTCGGTGAATACATAACCAAATAATTGTAGGATGATAGCAAGAGCAAAACAATTGGACCATTATATCATACGTTCATTCTGAGCATTCGTTGGTTGAATTTCCGGTTGCAAAACCCGTCGATTTTGATCCGATTCATTGGAGCAAATCCGACGCACGAAAATAAAAACGAGGTTCTTCTCTTTCTTTTGACCTTTGGAGAACTCTGTTCATACCATTTTTTTTGCAGCTATATAGTTAACTCAATCACCTGAATTATTCGCTCTCTTCAAGTTTTACTATATTTAAAAGTAGAGAGTAACTGATTCTTGTATGTTCCCTCAATACCTTTAATTTCATACATTATTTTCTTTGAGTTCTATCTGTTGCTTCAGGAGAAAATTCTGTGTTTCATGGGCTTAAACCTGATTGGCATGGTTTCTATTCATTCTCCTTCGGGCTCTGGGGCGTAGATAGGGGGGGGGGGGAGCCCAGTCCTGCCTCCCCAAACAGTTAATTTTTTTTTTTTTTAAAAGCCCAGTCCTAGCCCTGCCCTGATTCCATATGAAATAGATTTTTATCCATTTTTTAGCCCAGCCCAGTCCTAGCCCAGCCCTGACTGCAGCAAATAGTTTGATTTGTCCATATGAAATAGATTTTTATTAATAATTGTAGCCATTTTTTATTTTATCTAAAAAAAAAAAATTCGGGGGCAGCGCCCCCGAACCCCCGACTATCACACAAATAATTTTTTTTTCTACAACCCTGTTTGCCCCCCCCCTCACATGAATCCTAGCTACGCCCCTGTTTGGGCTCTTGGGCGTCCAGTGTTTTGCTTCTTATCGTAGCGCTATTTTTATGTTGTAATATATGTGTTAGGACACACCCGTTTATCCAGAGAACCAGGTCAGGACAAGTTGGGTAGTTGCATCATGAAGCTGGATATAGTATCCCAGGTTATCCTGGACATCTGGATAAGTGGGTGCATCCAACAACACCCTAGGGGTAGTCGATTGCGCCTTACTTATGTGCATGCTGGAATAGGTTGGTATGTTACACCTGCTTTGTGATTTAAAACCCCAAGTTGTTCTTGTTGTCAGGGCAATTGAGCTGATCCAAACATGTCTCTGGGTTTATGTTTAGTTTTAACGGTTTTGATAACCTTCTTTGTTAACTCCATTTGCTGTATATCATGACTGATGCCAGTTTATGAAGCATCACCATCTGTGCTCTGTAGCACGTCCAAAGTAAGGTCTTAGATTTTTTGGTTGCCAATCAAACTTCTATGTTTAGTTTCTCTTGCACTGCATGTAATAATACTAAATGAGATGGTTTATATATATATATATATATATATATATATATATATATATATATATATATATATATATATATATATATATATATATATATATATATATATATATGTATGAAGGTATGTAACTATTCAGCTGAAAATTATTGGTGCAAGCTGTATCAACTCAGTCTGACCAAATTATGTGTTCAGCATCATTTGTTTGCCAAGGGTCTGACATTGGATTGGTTTTCTCCAACATAAGAAGATAAATTTCTTGAGTCATCATGTTTTGGTACATTGTAAGCTGTTGAATTTTTAAGCCCTTGGAAAAAACTTGTTTACATGTCAGAATCACATGATTCAAAATCCATTAAACTAGATTTTTCTTGTAAAATTGAGTAACGGATCCCTGATGAAGATGGATTCAGTGTGAGCCAATCCAACTGCGATTAGTGTTAGGCTATATAGTTTGAGCACAACATGCGAGGGTAACTACCGTAAGTTCTCTCATAACTGTGACCAGCTTAAAATAAGATTTTTTTTCAATGTTCACTTTTAGGAAAGGAACAAAATAAAAAAAATAGTTCATCTAATGGATTGCCAAGTCCATGAAAGCTGAAGAGACTTTTCATCAAAAGATGGTGTTGTTGAATAAGGCACTGATGCCAAACACAGGAAGCTAAAGACTTTTCATCAAAAGATGGGGTTGTGTATAAGACACTGATGTCAAACAAAGTAACTATTGGAGTCATTTGAAGAAAACAAAGAATCCTTGAGATGTACTGAAAACTGGAAAGCCTCATGAAACTATTTGATAAGGCAGTTCATTTTAGTGTCACTTATTACAAGGAGCAGATTTTGTCCTTAGTATCAACTTTTACAACTATGAATCAATTACTTTGATCATAAGTATTTGGGTAGCTCAGGAGCGAATGGAGCTGGATCATCCTTGTGAATAATATATAAAGTTTTGGTCATGTAACGGTTTACTAATACACAAAGTGCTGGCTTTACTTGCAAATGAGAACTTGAAGAGTGTAATAATTTACATTACAAGTTACAACTAGCGCATTTATGGAGATGATGGCTGTTATTTTTTTGCTAGCATAAACTTGGTGAATATAACAACAAAGATTTCATAAATAAATGCTCTTCTGAAGTTAGCATCCATGTGATGCTTTGAATCTACCAAGGCATGCCAAGGAATCATTAGTTAACTTGGTTGACAGACAACGAGGTTAGGATAGCGAAACAACAAACACATTTATGGAGATGATGACTGTTATTTTTGTGCTAGCATAAACTTGGTGAATATAACAACAAAGATTTCATAAATAAATACTCTTCTGAAGTTAGCATCCATGTGATGCTTTGAATCTACCAAGGCATGCCAAGGAATCATTAGTTAACTTGGTTGACAGACAACGAGGTTAGGATAGCGAAACAACGAATAATCAGGTGATTTTTTTCGTGTAAGATGTACTATCTGTTTTTTATACTTTTAGTTTGCCTTTGTGTGCTATTTGATTTTCATATATTTCCATGAGTTTATGTGTGCTCAATAAATATTCTTTCCTTGGATTTGTGCTTGCTAGCGCTCCTTGTATTGTTGTGAATCATGACTCATCTGAAATACATTTTTTGGGCATTCCCTTCAAAAATTTGTCAGTTAGTTTAGATTCCTAGATTCTAGATTCTTCTGTTGCAAACTTGCAACTTTCACGCTTTGTGACTTCAACGAGGATATTTGGTAGCTTCAGGACGGTCTAGTTATTTGTTACAGTTTAATGTCTTCTAGTTAAATCATATCAAATTCTCTATGTTCATTGTTGATGCCTTGTGCTTATGATTGTATTAAAATATTGCCCAATAACCTCCTTGTTGATTATATCCAAGAAATCACTTTGGACTTAATATCTCTGCATAAGAAATTTTGGTGTGGAGGCTACTGTGAGAGTTATACTAGTATTGTGTATACAATGTACATATCGGGTAGGGGACTTTTGTCATTTTTATTTGCATAGGGGTATCCTTTTGTCTTTTTGTTTTTTCTTGTATTGTGGCATTGTATAATCTTGTATAAGGGCGTTTTCATCCATTATTGAGTTTTATGCATCATTGTCAAGTCCACACATACATTTCAAGACAAAGATTTCCTTTTCTATTGATAAGTAATCCTAGGGCGCTTGACACCACTAGGTAGTCATCTTTGATCTTAGTTGGTTAACTTTGTCGATCCCTAAACTAGGTGAGGCTCCCTTTTTTCAAAAATATAGAATAAAGAACCAAAAGTTTGGGGGTCAACTATTATAAAGTATGTATAAGTGAGAAATAATTAGGGAATTAGTGATGGAAGCAGAGCCGCAACTCAACCCCTACTAGAGGATGGAAGACCTCCCCTGAATGGGGTGGGGGTGGGGGGGCGGCGGCGAAGCATGATGCATCACAAACTCTTTGGGAGATTATGTGGGGTCAGATCAAAACCTGGAGGGCCAACCCCCCTTCTGTGGAAGGAAATGCTGCAAACTTGGTATCTCTTGCAAAGCATCAACTAGTGGTCTCTTGGGAGGATGTAGTAGGCAAGGGGCAATAACTGAGTCTCACTGCGGTGGAAGAACTTCATATAGCGACACGAGGCTGAAAACTTGGTATCTATTACAAAGCATCAATCAGTGGTCTCCAGGGTGGATGTAGTAGGCAAGGGGCAATAGCAGAGTCTCACTGCAGTGGATGCACTTCAGATCAATCAAAGCAACAGGAGGCCTTGTGTGATAATCCCTGCATCATGATATGAGAATCTCTTGGAACCTCTCCGATGGACAATGTTATCAGGATTTTCAGCAAGGCCAACAATCAAGATTATGGAATGCCAATTCATGTTTAATGCCTTCCGTATTAAATGGCCTTCCATGCTGGATCTCCTCCTTTCCTCCTTGAAAGATGAGTTATTTATGATTTCAGTTTCATCAGAGGAGTATATGCGGCTTATTATGCGAAAGGGAGCATGGAGAGTTGCAAGAAGAACCCTCATCGCTTGCAAGTGGCAGCCTGGAATGCCCCTATGGCTAGAAGTTAAGTCCATGGTATCTGCATGGGTTAGGCTCCTTGAGCTATCGAGGGAGTTGTGGTTGGAGGACATACTGAAGGGTATAGTGACTTCAATAGAGGGTGAATACTTGGGGATCAACCAAATAACATGTTTGATAGCAAGGCTAGAGTTTGCTAGGGTTAAGATGGAGATCCATGCTTCAACGAGAAAAATGAATAAAGTCGTCAACAATTACGAAAATATGAAATGCTTAGAAGTATCTCCAAGATATGTATTGTCTTAAAGATATAGCCCATGTATATAACTTCCAAAATAAAGTGGGGAACATGACCCAAGGAAACATGAGCTTAAGAGACTACTATAATGCTCTTTCTTTTCTTTGGGATGAATTGGCTCTTTTAGAGCCCAAATGACATTGTCCTCCAGACATAGAGCTTCATGAAAAGCAAATCAAAACATAACATTTTTACCAAATTGTTCATGAGCTTAGGCCCAAGATTGAGGGGACTAAATCGACTCTCCTACATAGAGGGGTGTTTCTACCATAGTCAAAACTCTGGAAGAATTAACTATAAGAGAATAGGTTAAGGAAACCCACCTTCTCCAAAGATGAAGAATCAATTCTTGCTATTTCAAGATCGAGAAATCACACAAGAACTTACAAGCCTCCTTACTTTGGGAGAAGCTCAAATGACTATGAATACAAGAAGAGTGCTAAGATAATATGCTATTTTTGCAATGAGTTGAGTCACATCAAGCCATGTTGCCCAAAGAGGAGGGGAGAAGATCAAAGAGATGAGATGAAAAAAAGTGTCCTCTGTAGGGCCATCTTTTGAAAGAAATTGTGTAGATGAAAACTCCAAAAGCGTTGGCTCAATGTCACTAGTGCAACTCATGGAGGCACTACAACCAATGTTCAAAAATCAAGTCTATTTTCTTTCCGGTGCAGTCGTATTCACATGCATTGATCTTGGTAAGACTTATTGGATTCTTGATTCTGGTGCTTCCTTCCAGAATGCCATATTAGCCCAAATGATTCTTATGTTTGAACCATCGATGAAACTTCTTTGAAAATCAAAAGTTTTGAAACTTTAAAAAAATATCAAACCTTTTATGTACCAAATGTTAGAATGATGCCAAAATTGAATTTAAACCTCTTATCCGTTTCTCAAATTGTTCATATCGCTGACCCCAATTGTTTTGGGATGAAGGCGTAGTTGTTGTTGTTGTTGTTTGTTGTTGTTGTATCCGTTTCTCAAATTGCAGACCATGGGTGCAAGATTTCTATTTTATCTAATGGTTGTTTGGTACAAGATCTCTAGTCCGAAAAGCCGATTGGGCGAGGCCATAAAAGTGAAGATCTCTATTTTATGAGCAATCTTGAATTATCGAAACATGCTTTTTGTAATTTTATGAAAAAATATAAAAAATTAGCATAAAAGATTAGGACATCCTAGTATGTCAAAAATACATTTGTTTCTATCTCTTGCAAATTGTAATGAAAATGATTTAGTTTGTGAAGATTGTATTTTTGGAAAAATGAAATCTTTACCGTTTGGATCTAGTCATTTTATATGTAAAGAACCATTTGATTTAGTGCATTCGGATGTACCGGAAGTGTCTCCGATTGTATCCAAAGGAAGGGTATCATACTATGTTATTTTTATGGATGATTATAATAGACATTCATGGATGTATTTTCTTAAATACAAATCTGAAGCATTTGATTGTTTTAAAAAATTTTATCACTATGCTAAAACTCAATTTAAAAACAATATTAAAATTTTTAGATCGGATTCCAGTGGAGATTTTTTGTCAAATAATTTAAAAAATTATGTTGATGTACATGAGATTATTCATCATAAATTGTGTCCCTATACTCCTCAACAAAATGACTTAGCCAAAAAGAAATATAGACATATTATTCAGACCACTAAGACCCTTATATAAAAAAATGTTCCTAAAAGTTTTTGGGCTGAAACTGTTCTTATAACGGCTTATTTGATTAATAAAATGCCTTCAATCTAGGGGTGCACACGAGTCGGGTTCGCGCTGAGCTCAGACTCAAAAAACTCGGCTCGATTTAAGCCGAGCTTAAAAAGTTGTGTACGAACTTGGCTCGGGTTTGAGCTCGAGCCTGGCTCAGCTCCTCTCAGCTTGGCTCGAGCCGCATTAAATTACATTAAAAAAGAAATGAATTCAATAGTGTAGATGGTGGGATTTGTGTAATATCATGTGTTTTTCCTTCATTTTAAATTCTGAATTTTTTGAAAATTTGGCTAAGTATTTTGTAAAGTTGATAGAAATCTTCGATTTTAGGTGACGTCAGCTGGGTCTAGGCGTGACCCAGGACCCATTGAGAAGACCAAAATGAGACATAATATTTGTAAAACTTTTGGTTTTTGACCTTTAAAATCAAGTGAAAATCGAGTGAAATTCAGGTTAAATTAACGTGAAATTTGGAGGCGAAAATCAATAGTATTTCATTAGATGCGTCTCGTAATTCTAAGAACATTGATATTTCATTTTTCTGAATTCAGGCTATGGTCAGCCCGAAAATCACATTTTTTCAAAAACAACCCGCCTCTGTTTTACCATTTTCTGAATTGGACCGGATCGGATCCATTTGATCTAAGTTGATATGGACCCATATTAACTAGGATCTAGTCCAAGTTGGGATCCATATGGATTTTGATCTTGGATCCGAATTCGGATTCGAAATCGAAATCCAAGTCCAACAAATTTAAAACTGTAAATTCATTCTAAAGGTTAAATTGAGTAAGAATTTTGCCATGAGAGGACTTCCAGAGGGGAGAGACACCTTCTGGAATATTCTAAAAATTAATTATTTAATAATTTAATATTAAATAATTAATAAAATATTAATTAATTAAATTTCAAAATTTTATTTATTGGATAAGGTGGAGTTCTATATGGAGTAGAAATCTACCTAGGTAGGTATTCTAGGTAGATCTCAAATTATTTGATAAAAAAATAAAATAAGTGATAATAAGAGGATGAATAGGAGTAGTTAGAGAAAGATTATCCTCTATAGAATGACTCTAGAGGGGATGTCACCCTCTCTTTCAAATACCAAAAAAAAAATATAAAAGGGTCTAACTCGTCTCTCTCTCTCTCTCTAGATTTTATTTTCGAGAGAGAGAGAGAGAGAGAGAGAGAGAGAGAGAGAGAGAGAGAGAGAGAGAGAGAGAGAGAAGGGAAAAGAAAGGAGAGAGAAGAAAAAAAAAGAGAAAGGAAAGGAAAAGAGAAGGAAGAAGAAAAAGAGGAAGAAGGAAGGGACGGTCACCTTTAGTTTTGGTCATCCGATGAGTATTTTTTTGTCTTTTTTCGTCTCCGATCAAAGGTACGGGTTCCTCTCTTGATTTGAACGGGAAAATAGGCTAAATCAGGTTTATGTGAGATTTTAGTTGAAAAATAAGAAATCTGATTTTTAAAGCTTATACAAAACATATGCCTCGATGCACGGTGGCATGTAACTCGATTTTTTTGATGAAAACATGTTTTTTTTCTTGTTTATTCATGTATAAATCCATGTCTAAATTATTGATAGAGCAAAAACATGCTGGATATATATATATATATATATATATATATATATATATATATATATATATATATATATATATATATATATATATATATATATAGTGGTCGGCCATAAACCTGGATGACCCATCAAAGGTGCTGGTTTGGGATCAGATCTGACCCCAAACCAGGCCTGCCACAGACACACACACACACACACACACACACACACACACACACACACATATATATATATATATGTGTGTGTGGGGGGGGGATTGACTATGCGAGATCTGGTTTGGACCTGTCGCAGATTTCCAGCATGATGTCATTATTACTGCCGTATTGAATGTGTTTGCCATTAAGGCATATGTTTAGGCTGAATTTTATTTGTTCTCAATGCTGCAAAATGAGTTATCCTAATGCTGCTAAATGAGTTATCCTAATGCTATTAAATGTGTTTATTTATGATTTTGATGAGCTGTTGTAGGGCAGAACAGTGCTGCACATTTTTGTGCAAGACTGTCTACTGTCCACAACATGTGGCTGAGAAACATGCTGCCAACAACATACCAATGCCAGGGACAACATGCTATCCTGTGCATGAACTGCGACATAGGTATGACCCGGTTGGTATGATATGCTTCCTGAACTACGTAGTTATGTTCAGATCTGATCCGTATGAATTGTGGAGTACTTGTTGCATGTGTTATTCATTGAATTGTCATGTTTTCAATGCGTATGTTATATGCATGAAATTTTTTGAAAAATTATTGTATGCATGAGTATGATCATGTGCATATTTGAGAGCGTATGCATAAAATGGATCATGAAAAATATGTTGCAAGCATTTGCTCATATGCATATGCAAATTGTTTTATATGTACATTGTGCATGTTCACTAAGAATTTTGCATAAAATGCATTTGTGGTAAGATGTAAACCTCTGTAGTCCATATGGGCTAGGAGTATGTGTTATTCCAAGACCTATTTTATGCATTGCAAAATTTATTAGCTTTCTAATTTAATTGTACTGTTAAATTGTAGCGGGCCAGGTCTCGTGCTGGGTTTTGCATGTTGATTTGCAAAACGGGTTTTGTGTAAAGAACTTGATTTTTAGTTAATAAGATAAAAGAGATAAACAATGTAATTAATCTTCTTCATAAATGTCCCTTCCACAGTGTAGGAATCCTGAATGACGATTTTAGGGAAACCATGAAGATATTAAAACTCCATGTGCGTTTGTACCTCCTGAATCTTCTGACTATGTTTTTAGGGAGTTTTTAACCACTTTGCCATGGGGTGGTATTGTTGACACAACTGTTGTTTTTGATATACCGAGAAAGTGACATTAGTGGATGCTAATTTTCCTGATGTCCCGACATTAGATGTTGATGTATAATGTTCTAATGAATGGTGTTGATTCGTGATTTCGGTCGAGGAACAAGTGTCGAACCCAATAATAAAATACAAATTGTGTGTTAAGCTATCACTGAGGACCTATCTTAGACTTTGGGAACTGTTGTGCTCATTTTGAGTATCCATGAGTTTAATGAAAAGTGAAACTAAAAATGTATGCATTTAATAGGGACATGCACGAAAAAGAGAACTCTAATAATAACATAGAAAGGATGAGAGAAAGGGAGATGCGCAAAGAAAATCGGCAGCCACACTCTACAAGAGGCATGCCCTAATTCTATTATATGAAGCATAGTTTACAATAGGTTTAAAATACAAACAAATAACAAAAATGTCATTATACAAAATGAAATAGGTTTACGTGATTAGACGCACGGATCTGGATCCGATGACGTCTAATCACATTTTATCACACTACCCTCAGTAAAAGTGGCTGAAGTTCCTTGCAACCGTGGCCGGAAACACGAATTACTCATCAGGTTCTTTGGGACAACAAATGCACACGGTGTTTAGTATCTTCACGGTCTCCCGTGACCACCATTCAAGGTTTTCACCCTTTTAGAGGGACACTAGGGAAAAAGAATTATTACACTGTTTGGTCTCTTTTACTATTTTGATTAATTAAGAGTTCTTTAAACAAGAACTATGAAAATCAACATGCCATAACAAATTCGGGCCTTTGCCCTATCAATTCAACAATGTAATTAATTCAGAGAACCAAATTTTTGACAAAATCATTTTGAAATGCAACCCTGTCAATGGATCAACATTTACTACAATAAATTAGTATTTCAAGATTTTTCAGTAAACACCAAAACACACATAAATAACCAAAATTTCATGTTCGAATGCAGACAACATAATATATATATATATATATATATATATATATATATATATATAAATATAATGCTGCAAATCTGCTCCAAAAATGCAGACCACATATATATTCTGCGCTGCAAATCTGTTCAAGATTGCAGACATCATATATATATTTATGTCCTGTGCTGCAGTTCTGCTCAAGAACGCTGACAACACATTTATTGTTATGTTCTGTGCTGTAAATTTGCTCCAAAATACAGACAACACAACGCAAACAGCATAAAGCAAACAACATATGACTATAAGCAAACAACATATGACAATATGATGCAAACAATATATGACAACATATATATATGTATATACTAGTGCAAATCTATCCATAACACAAACAACATATATACACACGTATATATATTACTACGAATTTGGTCCAGCATGCAAACAACATATATACACTCATATATGTGCTTTGAATTTGTTCCAGCACGTGAACAACTTATATATACCTGTATATATTGTTGAGAATCTGGTCCAGAACGTAAACAACACACATATATATATATAGATATAGATATATATTTATATATATACACACACACACACACGCATATATATTATTGCGAATCTGTTCCTTAATGTAAACTAACATATATATACGCATATATTGCTGCGAATATGGTCCAGAACTCAAACTTATATATACACGTATATATTGTTACGAATCTGTTTCAGAACGTAAACATATATATACACGCATGTCCCAAACACAAACATATATATACACATATACATTATTGCAAATCTGTTCCAGAACACACAAAGATTAAAATAATGCATCAAGAATGCAAACCATACAAGTTTATACATGCAAAAATTCCAAGGCTTGTTCAAGAACGTAGAAAGATTAGAATAATGCATCAAGAATGCAAACAATACATGCTTTATATGTGCAAAAAATCGCAAGCATGATTAAGGATCTAGGAAATCAGATTTTAAGCATCAAGAACACTAAAAATACATGGGATATACATGCAAAAATTTGCAGACATGTTCAGAGATGTAGAAAATCAGATTTAAGCATCAAGAACGCTAAAATATACATGGTATGTATGCAGAAATTTGCAGACATGATTAGTGATGTAGAAAATTGAATTTATGCTTCATGAACGCTAAAAGTATACATGGTATGTTTACAGAAATTTGCAGAGATGATTAGAGATGTAGAAAATTGAATTTAAGCATGAAGAACGTTCAAAATAAATGTATTATACATGTAGAAAATTTCAGGCATGATTTTCTCTTAAACCCATACGATTTAAGTCATGCTAAACCCTTGTTCTATCGAAAAAAATGATGAATCCGTACCTTATTTTGCTGAAAATATGCGAAAAGAATAGAAGAAAAAGGAGGAGATGGAGAAGATGACACCCTTCTCTCTTTCCTCTCCCTTTCTCTTCTTTTTCCTCTCTCTCTCTTTCTCTCCTTTTTTTTCCAACGTTTTTGAGAGAGAGGCTCTCTCTTATAGAAGAGAGACTCTTCCAGGGGGTGACGCCCCCTCTTTTAATTAGGTTTGAGATAAAGTTCTATTTAACATAGAACTCTTGCCAAATTTAACTACCTCCATTTAAATATATATATATATATATGTTAAAGTTTTAAATTCATTCTTTTATTTTAAAAGTTTATGGAAGGATTATGGGTCTGGGTTGGACCCATGACCCAAATCCAAATCCATTTGGATTTAACTCCATTCATGGGTACCCGTCAATATGGATCCTGAACCATGTCTAGATCCATATTGATGTCAACCTATATATATATATATATATATATATATATATATATATATATATATATATATATATATATATATATATATATATATATAGGCTGACCGACTCCTATCCAAGTGAAAAAAACCCAAAATAGAGGCTGGTTTAATTTGAAAAATGCATTTTCTGAACCAACCCATATCCAAAATCGCCAAATCGGATCTCCTACGAGATCTACGACTCATAACGAATCTAACTAGAGTCCTAGTTCCACTTAAACTCTTGAATTTTGCTCGAATTTAAAAGTCAAAATGAATAAAATTCGCAGGTGTTACATTTCATATATGGATGTCGTCAATGGGCCCTGGACCATGTCCAGACCCATATTGACGTCAATCCATATATAATAATTTATTATTTTTAATTTTAGACATTAAATATAATTATTTAATTAAAAAAATTATATTTACGAAGTTGAAAATATAGGAAAAAAATTACGAGATATTACATCCCTACCCCCTTAAAAAAATTTCTTTCACAAAATTATAATGTATCGAATAATTGTGGATAATGTTTGCTTTTATCGGTTTCAGGCTCCAAGATGCGCTTATACAGTCCGTGATGTTGCCATCACAGTTTCACGAATGGAATCGTCCTTCTCTAAAGTATTCGCTCCTGGCGATCTACGATTTTCACCGGTCTCCCTTTCGTCGTCAAGTCTGGTTGTACTTCGACGACCTCATACTGGATAACTTGTGAGGGGTATGGTACACACTTCCTTAACATCGAAACGTGAAAAACATTGTGGATCTGGAAAAACTGAGGCGAAAGTGCCATTCGGTACATTGACTCACCAACTCGCTTGAGGATCTCAAAAGGTCCCACGTACCGAGAATTAAGCTTTCCCTTTTTCTTGAACCTGAAAACACTATTTGTCTGCAATATCTGAACAAACACATGCTCGCCCATTGCAAAACTAAGCTCCCTACGTTGCTGATCGGCGTTGCTCTTCTGTCGGCTCTGTGTAGCAATCAATTGCTGGCGAATCATCTGCACCTTATCTGAATAGTGCTGGATCACCTCTAGAGACTCCACCGCTTTAACGCCAAACTCATCCCAACACACCGGAGATCTTCAAGGTCTACCATACAATGCTTCATACAAGGCCATACCAATACTAACGTAATAACTATTGTCGTATGAAAACTTTGCAAGTTTCACATGCTTATTCCAGTCTCTTGTCCAATCCAACGCCCATGCTTTCGTCATATCCTCAAAAGTCTGGATCGTACGCTCTGTTTGTCCATCAGTCTGTGGGTGATAAGATGTACTAAACTTCAGCTTGGTACCCAAAACTTTCTGCATCTGGTACCAAAAGCGAGATATAAAGTGAGGATCTCGATCCGACACTATCGAACGTGGTACCCTGTGTAATCTGATGATCTCATCTATGTACAGGTCTGCCAAGCTCTGACTCACCTTGATCGACAAAAAATGCGCGCTCTTCATCATCCGTCTAGTATTACCTAGATGGCATCATGTTGACGATGGGTCCTCGGTAATCCCACGATGAAGTCCATCGATATGTTGTTTCATTTCCACTCGAGGATGTCCAAAGGCTGTAGTATTTCACCAGGTCTCTGGTGCTCGATCTTAACTTGCTGACAAGTAAGACATCGAGACATAAATTTTGTAACGTCCATTTTCATCCCGTTCCACTAATATGTTTGTTGTAAGTCCTTAAACGTTTTGGTGCTACTAGGATGAACAAAATACTTCGACCATTGAGCCTCACTCATCAGCTCTTGCCGAAGAGCCTTCGGAACCCACCATTTGTCTTTGAACATAATAGTCCCGTCCTCCTCACGATGAAACTGCACATTCGACTTCTACAAATACCTCAAGCAGATTCCAACTCTGACCAATCAAACTGACTGTTGAAACCAAAGTCTTCCTATTCAATGCATCAATCACTACATTTGCTTTACCTGGGTCGTAAGTGATGGTAAAATCATAGTCCTTGAGGAACTGTAGCCACCTGCATGGTTTTAAGTTCATATATTTTTGTGAGAAAATATACTTGAGACTCTTGTGGTTAGACAGAACCTCAAACTGCTCCCTGTTAAGTTAGTAACCCCAAATTTTCAATGCAAAGATAACGACTGTTAACTCCAAGTCGTGCGTCGGGTAGTTCTTCTCGTGCAACTTCAACTGCTGAGAAGCATAAGCGAATGACCTTCCCGTGCTGCATCAAGACACAATCCAGACCGGTTTTCGAGGCATCACTATAGACCGGTTTTCGAGGCCCCTTCCTTGCCGACCCAACAAGAGAGCGACAAGGGAAGGGGGGGCTCAGCCCCTCCCATGCCGACCCAACAAGAGAGAGAGAGAGGGGGGGGGGGGGCTCGGCCCCTTCCCTGCCGAAATCAGAGGGAGCAGGGGGGGCTTGCCCCCCCCCCCCTGCCGACACAAGAAGAGAGCGAGAGAGGGTACGTACCTGCGAAAGGAGGAGCCTAGGAGGTGGCGTTGGTAGGAGAGAGCTCGAGCTGAGTGGGAGAGGAGAGGAGAGATTAGGGCAATTTTTTTTTGCCCTAATCCTCCTTTGTGGATTTTTTTTAATGTTGAAAAGTGGACGAAAATGACCCTGGGTGCGTTGACCGCACCCAGGGTCGTGTTGACCGCACCCAGGGTCGTGTTGATCGCACCCGCATCGCGTCGATGCGGGTGCGACACCTGTTTTGCCGAGTCCCTGTGACATAGCTGGAAAGCTGTTCAAAAAAACCAAACAACAAACAACAACAACAACTACGCCTTCATCCCAAAACAATTGGGGTCGGCGATATGAACCAACAAAGAAAATCATTATGGGTCTTCCACATGAATCCTTCTCCTCCATTCATTTCTATCCAATGCCATGTCCTCCGTGAGGTTCAAAGCATTCATATCCTTTCTTATCACCTCCATCAATGTCTTCCTAGGCCTACCCCAACATCTTTTAACTAATATATTTTCCCATTTCTCCATCCTTCTAACTGGAGCATCATTAGGCCTTCGTCGAATATGTCCAAACCACCGTAAACGATTCTCTCTCATCTTATTTTCAATGGGTGCAACGCCTACCTTCTTACGTATCTCCTCGTTCCGAATCTTATCTTTTATTGTATTTCCACACATTCATCTCAGCATACGCATCTCAGCTACACTCATTTTTTGAATATGATGTCTCTTGGCAGCCCAACATTCCGTACTATATAGTAAAGCGGGCCTAATAGTCGTCCTATAAAACTTTCCCTTCAACCGCAATGGTATTCTACGATCGCACAACACTCTAGTTGCACTCTTCCATTTCATCCACCCAACCTTTATCCTATGATTTACATCTCCATCAATTTCTCCATACTTTTGAATGATAGATCCCAAATATTTGAAAGAATCATCCACCGGTATTTCGTGCTCACCAAGCTTCACTACACTCCCATCACTACTTCGTTACTTACTAAATCGACATTCTATGTATTCTGTCTTACTCTTACTCAACTTAAAACCTCTTGCTTCCAATGTCTGTCTCCATAATTCTAACTTAGCATTAACCCCAGCTCTAGACTCATCAATCAAAACAATATCATCAGCAAACAACATACACCACGACACATTTTCTTGAATTGATCTCGTAAGCTCATCCATCACTATAGCAAATAGGAAAGGGCTTAAAGCAGATCCTTGATGTAACCCAACCGTTATAGGAAAATTGGTTGTCACTCTTCCACAAGTGCGGACATTGGTTACTACTCTTCATACATATCTTTAATTATACTAATGGACTTGAGAGAAACACCTTTCTTCATCATTGTCCATCAGAGAACGTCCCTAGGTACTCTATCGTAAGCCTTCTCCAAATCAATAAAAACCATATGCAAATCTTTGTTCCTCTCTTTATTTCTCTGAATAAGTTGTCTAAGAAGATGTATAACTTCCATAGTTGATCTTCCAGGCATAAAACCAAATTGATTCTCCGATATCATGACAACCTTTCTCAACCTAGACTCAATCACCCTCTCCCAAAGTTTCATAGTATGACTCATGAGTTTTATACCACGATAGTTTGTGCAATCTTGTATATCACCCTTATTCTTATATAGAAGCACCAAAGTACTCTTCCTCCACTCATTAGGCATCTTATTCGTCCGTCAAATCTTGTTAAAAAGATTTGTCAACTATTCTAAACATTTCTCACCCAAGCATTTCCAAGCCTCGATAGGTATACCATTTGGGCCAATTGCCCTTTTTTATTTCATTTTCTTCAAAGCCTCTGCAATTTCTTTCTTTTGAATCTTGCGCATGAAGTCGCGATTCATCTCATGAAAAGGAATTGAAAAGTCTCCAAGATCCTGAGCATGCCTTTCATTAAATAGCTTATCAAAATAATCTTTCCATCTCTCCTTAATCTTCTCATCTTTGACTAAAACCCTTTGCGTTTCATCTTTGATACATCTAATCATACCCAGATCCCTCGATTTCCTATCTCTCATCTTTGCAAGCCTATAAATATCCTTCTCACCCTCTTTGGTATCCAACTTGTCATAAACCTCCTTATATACCTTATCCTCCGCGTTCCGAACTACTTTTTTAGCTTCCTTCTTTGCTATCATATACTTCTCCAAATTCTCATTATCACGATTTTTACTTAGATTTCTATAACACTCTCTTTTAACCTTAATAGCTAATTTGACATCCTCGTTCCACCACGATGTATCCTTACCTAGTGGTGCACCGCCTTTAGACTCACCCAATACCTCCTTAGCCACCTTTCTCATGCCACCCGCTATCTTATTCCACATAGATTCTGAATCCTCCTCGAGACACCAATCAACTTCCTTAACTACCCGCTCTACAAACATTCCTTGTTTAGCTTCTTTCAGTGCCCACCACTTAATTCTAGGATCTATCATATGTCTATCCTTTTTGCGGTATTGTTTAATTCTAAGATCTAAAATTAAGACTCTATGTTGTGTAGCTACACTTTCTCCCGGTATAACCTTACAATCGATGCAACAACCCCTATCTCTCTTTCTAAGTAGGAAAAAATCTATCTGACTCGTATTAACCTCACTTTTAAATGTTACTAGGTGAGACTCCCTCTTCCTAAACCAAGTATTTGCTAAGATCATATCATAGGACAAATCAAAATCTAAAATTCTTTCACCACTTTCGTTTCTTTCTCCTATACCATAGCCTCCATGGATACTCTCAAATCCATCCCTACTAATGCCTACATGCCCATTAAGGTCACCGCCGATGAAAAGCCTTTCTCCATGAGATATCCCTTGTACTACTCCATCTAAATCTTTCCAAAATTGACGCTTAATGGAATCATCTAAACCTACTTGAGGTGCATAAACACTAATAATATTAATAATATTCGTACCTAATACTAATTTAATAAGTAAAATCCTATCACCCTTCCTACAGACCTCAACTACATTATCTATAAACTCACGACTCATAACAATCCCTACTCCATTCCTATTCCTATTTATTCCTGTATACCAAATCTTATATCCCCAAGGTTCTATCACTTTTGCTTTCTCACCTACCCATTTGGTCTCTTGTAGACATAAAATATCAATCTTTTTTCCTACACATAACATCTACTAACTCTATCAACTTACCAGTTAAAGATCCTATGTTCCAAGTGGCTAACCTAAAATATAAAAAAAAACAAACACCATATAAATATATTTTATGCCGCAAATGTATTCCACAAATGCAGACCGCATGTATATATATATATATATATATATATATATATATATATATATCCTGTGCTGCAGTTATGCTCAAGAACACAGACAGCACATGTATTGTTATGTTCTGTGCTGTGATTCTGTCAAAAAAACGCAAACACAACACAAACAGTACAACGCAAGCAACATAACTCAGGCAACATAAAGCCAACAACATACATAGACAATATGATGCAAACAACATATGACAGCATGATGCAAACAATATATGACAAATATACGACAGTATGATGCAAAACAACATATGTATATATTATTGCAAATCTGTCCTTAACTCAGACAACATATATATATATATATATATATATATATATATATATATATATATATATATATATATATATATATATATATAATCTGGTCCAGTACGTAGACAACATATATACATATGTTGTGAATCTCGTCCAGTACACAGACAACATATATACTCACGTATATGTTGCGAATCTGGTCCAGCATGGGAACAACATATATATACCCGTATATATTGCTGCGAATCTGGTCTAGAACATAAACAACTTATACATACACGTATATATTGCTACGAATCTGTTTCAGAACATAAACAACATATATATATATATATATATATATATATATATATATATATATATATATATATATATATTATTGCGAATCTGGTCCAGAACACAAACAGCATATATATACACGTATATATTGCTGCGAATCTGTTCCGAAACACATAAAGATTAAAATAATGCTTCAAGAACGCAAACAATATAAGTTTATACATGCAAAAATTCACAGGCTTGTTAAGTTAAGAAAAGAACTGCAGAAGTATACATAGGAGAAATAATTTTGATATGTTGGTTGTCTGGGGAACACTTGCCACAAATGGCATGACAATAATAACCATTATACATAAGCATTAAGGACGCACTTAGGTCAAGCAGTTACGCTGTGAAGTTCGTCTTTTTTTGTATGTTTTTGAAAATATGACATAGAGTACTAAATTTTTTAGTGGTGCTTATTGTCCTCAACTGCCAATATGAGTTGTGTATGGGTATGTTTCTCGTGAATAGGAATTATTCCATTACCTGTACGTATACACAGGCATGCATGCATGTGCACAGACACACACACGTGAAATTATGGATTCATGTTGGCAGAAGATGCACCTGCAGAACCTAAAGACCTCTGCTTCTCACCAAATGAAACAGCACACACCAAGTGTTTCGTTGATAACTCTGGATGTAAGATGCAAAGACAAAAATATCATTGAGCACTTAGTTTTGGAACCACATGCACTGAATAAAGAACCAGTCAGTGAGATGCTTGCAACTTACCCAAGATGGTAGCCAAATTAGCATCTTAAATATGATTGTGTCTATACTTGTCCACATAAATCCCTCCTTTCTTCTTCGCAGCCTTGTAAGCTTCATCTCTCTGCTTTTGCTCTCCAATTTCAACGTTTTCAAGCATGTCAACCTCTGTAAAGATGCAACTTTTCTTCATTAATGGAGAACAAGAGCAACTATTGTTAGAAATGAGTCCTCTAACATATACATGTATGAGTAACACAAGCAGAGCAAATAAAAAGGAGACAATGGGGATCACTATTACCATTATTGATGTCACCATCAGCAAGTACGCTTTGATCCTTGGGAGTCAAAACCACAGCTCCACCTTCCATTACTTTATCGAGCCCATGAAGTTTTTTAACTCTAGCAAGACCCTGTTTCTGCAAAACCACAACTCTTGGGCTCCATTAACCAAATCATTTGCTCTGTTTCTGCAACTGTATCTCATTTACCAACTGTACTTGAGTGAAACTCAAAAGTGGCAAATCTAGATTTAGATATAAACACGATCATAAGAGCTAAGTGTCAACTGGTTGAGATTTGAGAGTTCACCAGGCCAACCAGCCTCCCTAGATTTCTTTCCCTTTTCTGTCACTAAATTTTCTTGGTTCTCTTACAAGCTTCCCATACAACTAATTATCTTAGAAATTGTAATCATTAATTACAAATAGATCACCTAGTTTAGCTACTATTTTTATTACTTTCAAGCACACACACAACAATAACATGTCAAAAGACAACATAAATTGTTGTATTTTTGTAGTATTGCTGCTATATGGATATTGCATCGATTGGACTGCTACCAAGAAGGTTTTCTTAGCCTTAAAGTAACATCTTGGAGATGTATGTCCATGAAGCAGTTAACTTCTAAAGTGACAATGTTTCAAATGAAGTTTGTGTACTTCTATAGACAAGAACCACATATATGCATGCACTTGCAGTATGTGAAGAAATCTATAATAGTTGTCAAAACATGGAAGTATGGAATTAGGCAAATATAAAGAAAATTCTAATTATGGTCACCCTACATTTATGGGTCGCTATAAGGTAAATTGATTTCATTCTCTAGCTAAATGTTTTCAAAGCCTTCACAATTATTGCAAAATGCTACACATGATTATTATTGTTCTATTACGTGTTTGTGTTCATACATGAAAATGGAAGAAAAAAGATTACTCAGCCAAACATATTAACGGAGCAAAGATGTGACTATTTTTCATCTTCTCTTGCTTTAAGTTTCCAATGAGCTTTACTTGTTGTTTGGACATCCATATTGTTGAAATTTATCTATGATCATGCAAAATGTGACATGCTCTTCTATGACAGCATATAAGACAATTGATCGTTACAATGCTCAACTGAGTGATGAACTTGCAATGAAAGAACTCCTGAAACAAGAAAGTCATATTTTTTGTGTGTCAATGGATAAGTGTTACCATTACTCACATAGCATCTAATTCAATTTTCATCAGAAAGTTTTCTTTTCTTTTTCTTATAATTCTGTATGCATGTGTCGTTCTCCATGTGCATGTGCGAGCCACCTACCTCAAGAACTTCTGTAAATATGAACTTTTTCCAATGAACTCCCTTATATGAGCCAGTGCCACTTCCACATTTAAGGACTCCTTTGACATGGATGGCATCTAACAATGTGTTAGGTTGAGGGGCATGCAAAAGTGCTTGGCCGGGTGCTTCATGCCATGTCTAGAATTGGGAGGAATTTCAGAACTGTACCGTAAATTTTACCCATCCAAACACAAAGTGAAGTGTCTGGGAATACAATGCACAGTGATGCAACTCTTGTCCAAATGCCAGCATATCTAAAGTCTAAACACGCCAAAAGAGGCAAAACAGCCAGGGATGAAAGGCAAAAGATGAACAATGTGTATATGAAATGCTCCAGATTTACTCCAGATCCAGATAAAATCAAGTGCTCACCTGAAAGTGGGATCCCTGCTCACCTTCCACAATCGTTCTACTGAAGTCCAATATCTGTTCATGGTGTGAAAGCATAACATAAGAAAAAAGATGGTCCAATATCTCTTCAGAAGTCTTTATTTCCTCCAGTAAAATAGCGAAGATACCAAAACATGACCACATTATATATAGTTAATACAACAGATGAGACAATACACAAATGCGGGAAAGAAAAAAAGATGGGGATGAAGAAAAGGAAACTTAATTGACGTTCTGGCCTCTGGGGCTGCCGCTTCTCGCGAAGCTGACACAACGTGGCCTGCAAAACAGATTGGAACGCAGAGAAATGAAAACCCTTAATTTGATCTAACTGATGCCAAAAAAACCCTAATTTCGATCTAACCAACGTTGAAGACTCTCAAGTGTTCAGAGTTCGGAAGATCTATTAGAGAAACTAAGGAAAGGGGGAAAAGGGGAAAAGGGGGGGCTCTGGTTGAGAACCTAACTTTATCTTCAGGGTGGGATCGTTGGAGACGGCGGCGACTCTCTTCTCGGCCTCATGAAGGAGCTGATGCATCTGCGACAGCCAGGCCGGGACCTTCCCACAGTTGCTGCTGTGATATGGCAATGAGCAGTGAATCCGGCCGTCTCTAATGAAAGTGAGCCGTCCATGTGTCACAACATGGGAGGCAAATGTCTCAGATGGAAGGGGGTGAGGCGCATGAAGGCAGAGATTGCCCTCTTGAAGTATAGATGATGGAAGTGTCTGGTGAACAAGGAAGCCATGAGAAAGAGAAATAGGGAGCGGGGAAATGTGAAGGAGACTAGAGACCGATATTAAGCCAAGGCTTTACTGGTGCACATGTAAGATGCGCCAGAAAAGTTCCTAATGTAATAAATCATATGTTTTACTGGCTCACTGTGAAAAGTACGCCAGTAAAACTCGTTTTTCCTGATTCCTAACCTTGCAAGGTATAATGGGACAGTATTACACTATCCACTTGCATAGACAATGCGCCTTATCTGAAAATTAGTTGATAATATGATCAATTCTAGCCCATCACAAACGACCATCTAAGGCCTTGCTAAATACTTACACAACACCCCTTCCTTGAGGTTTCAATAACCAGTTTTTGAATCTCCACCATTTTCACTCCCTTTTTCTTGCAACAAACCTCCTAACTATCCAGCCCATATGGAGCAACACTGTAGGGATTCTTCACAGCAAACCCAATTCTCTATTCCCCTTTAATAACGCTAAAGATAGACAACTTAATATACCCTTTAGGGGAGGCCTCCACCGATTAGCATAAAGCCAATTCCCTCTAGATGGACGATCAAGTTTCCTAAAAATGGCATGTCTAGTAGAAACTGATAGATCATGTTTTTGTAATGTATATGTCATATTTTAGGAGGGTTGAAAAATTAAGGGTTACAATGTAAGAATTTTTCAAACCACCACCAACAGGGGCTCCGCTTGTCTAGAAAGAGCAGTTAGTGCACGTCACCTTGTGTTGGGATAAGCGAGGGCCGCCCTGCCACGCCCCATTTGGACTGGGGATGAAGGGTATGAAACGGGGATGGAGGCGGGGACGAAGGTTAAAATCCATCCCCATTCGGGGATGGACGTACACTTTTCCCCGCCCCGCCTCATCCCCGTTTGAACCGGGGATGGAGGACATGAAACGGGGATGAAGGCAGGGGTGGAGACCTTGTCCCCCACCCCGCCCCAATGCCATCCCTAATTGCAAGTTCGAATCCTTATGGTATAGTAGCAACTGGTAGGGGTCTGCCTAATCTCATATTTCTTTGTGGATTTTTTTTTTCAAACATCCAAAAAGCATATGCTTCGAGGGTCAATTCCTATTATTTTGACCACGCTGAAAACATCCATGAGGTCAGATTTGGTAAAAAAACAACCTCTCCTGTGAGTTCCAACAAAGGGGTTCCTAAGCTACTAGGGTGCCAAATGCTATACCATTTTAAAATGACCTCACAAGTCAATACACAATCAAAATAAATGCAAAGAGTTTCTTAACTAAAGAAATAAAGATTGAATCTAATATGCTATAACACATCATGTAGCTATTCTTAACTTAAATTCAATAAAAATTTAGACCCCTTTTCTTTTATGTTATTATGTTCTTTTGACACCATAATAAAAACTTTATTTTAATGAATTATCTTAACAGTTAAAATTTTGAAAAGATTCAGTTGAGACCCAAGTTTGTGGGGAAGTTTGATTTTGACTGTACCACGTCCACATTAGATTTTAGATTTTCTTTTTTATGTTTAGTAGATTAGCTGAAAGTTCTCATTGTGGATGGCTCATTGGAAGCTTCATATTTGGATTGAAGTCAAATCATTGAGTTGAACAAGAAAACTAATATTATTGACGAGGTAATAAGCCTAACTAATTGCAAGACCCAAAATTGAAGGAACCCTAGAGGTGCTCGCTAGAAGGGCAAAGTTTTTAGGGCTGAGGATTGCTTCTTATCCTTCAAACAATTGAATTCTTCCGGATTCTCTAAAAACTAACACACACACACACACACACACACACACACACACATATATATATATATATATATATATATATATATATATATATATATATATATATATATATATATATATATATATATATATATATAGGTCTCCTCTTCCTTGCTTAACTCTAATGTCAAAATGGAAACCCTCCATTTACAAAGAAATGCAAAGTTAAAAAAACAATCTAGTTAACAAAATTATGAGATAATGGATCTCTAACCAAAACAGTCTTAATGGCCAGTGCCTTTAGCTGGTGGGTTTAGTGAGGGTTTTGGGTAGGGTGTCAATGGGTCGGGTTTACCTGGACCCGACCCGAACCAAACCTTATAGGGTCCGGGTATTGTGATAAATAAGAATACCTAATTAAGACTTGAGTCCGGATCCAAAGTCTGATTAATACATGGACCCTGGTATAGTTTGTGAAATTTTATATCAGACCTGAAGTTCCAATTAAGACCCACAATTTTTCAATGTACTAATGACAAAAAATATTGTTTTACCGGGTATGACGGGTTTGGTTCATGTAGTTCTTATCGGGTCCGGATATGATTTTTCTTGTGGTGGATCTGATTAGACTCGGGTTCAGACCCGATACCATACCCGAAAATCAGGGCTTGGTTCCACCTAGACCTGAACCAAACCGTCTCCGTTGACACCCCTAGTTTTGGCTGTAGGGTTTACCTCGCAGAACGTATGTCACAACCATGAGAGTTATCTGCTGGCGAGAAAAGTAATTGTGAGGATCCACAGGTGTATCTATGATTTTCAGAGGTGGGCCAGGTACAACAGGGTGGTCGTGGGGCCCCGGCAAGGGTCCTCGTCATAAAAAAAAAATGAGCGCAGCAGCTCAGGCGAGGTAGGCAGATGGTTTACCTAGTGGCAGGATTGATGACATGGAAGCATAATGTGTTGTAAACACGTTTTACAAAATAGAGCAAGCCATTGCAGAAAGTTTCTACTAACCTTATGTGCGCCCCGTCGAAGGTGGGGAAAGTGATGTATATGTCCTCCATGACATTGCAAGATGACTCATAGTTGAAGTAGAAGAACCTGTCTTTTTCTTCAAAGATGAGGTGGGTGGGAGACGTCATCCTAGAGCGAGGGAGGTGGAGGCCGAGCACGAAGTCATAGTTGTTGATTAGGATGTGCCAAGACTTGCAGGCCCTCTTGAACCTTAATAGCGGCCTTGGTTGAAGGCATGAAAGGATGTCGGCCATGATCTCACAAGGATCGAAAGCATGTGGTCTGGGCGCATATCCTCCTTTCACTTTCTCTTTTTGATGATCTTTGGGCATCCTATATGTTCTTGTTCCTCTCTTCTTGATCTTGTTCTGCTTCCTTTCTGTTGCTTCGGGGGGTGTGATCTGCCAGAAAATCGCAAGCATGATTAAGGATGTAAGAAATAAGGATGTAAGAAATAAGATTTTAAGCATAAAGAACACTAAAAATACATGTGATATACATGCAGAAATTTGCAGACATGTTCAGGAATGCAGAAAATTAGATTTAAGCATAAGGAACATTAAAAACATACATGGTATGCATGAATACATTTGTAGACATGATTAGGAACGCAGAAAAATGAATTTAATCATCAATAACGCTAAAAATATAAGTGGTATGCATGCAGAAATTTGCACATGATTAGGGATGCAGAAAATTGAATTTAAGCATCAAGAACATTAAAAATTCATGTATTATATATGCAAAAAATTTCAGACATGATTTTTCCTTAAACCTATACGATTTAAGCCATGCTAAACCTTCATTCTTTTGAAAAAAGAGAGGAACCCGTACCTAATTTTACTAAAAATATACGAAAAAAATAGAAGAAGAAGGAGGAGGTGGAGAAGGTGACACCCTTCTCTCTTCCTTTTTTTCTAACATTTTTTGAGAGAGAGAGGTTTAACCTCTCTCTTTTATAGAAGAGAGACTCTTCTAGGGTGTGACACCCCCCCTTCTAGTTAGGTTTGGGATAGAGTTTTATTTTACATAGAAACTCTTCCCAAACTTAACTACTCCCATTTTAATATATATATATATATATATATATATATATATATATATATATATATATATATATATATATATATATATGTGTGTGTGTGTGTGTGTGTTAAAGTTTTAAATTCATTCTTTTATTTTAAAACTTTATGAATGGATTATGGGTCAGGGTTGGACCCATGACCCAAATCCCAATCCATTTAGATTTTAGCCCATTCATGGGTATTAGTCAATATGGAACTTGGACCCTGTCTAGATCCATATTGACGTCAACCTATATATAGACCGATCAACTTTGATCTAAGTGAAAAAAAACCTAAAATAGAGACCGGTCTAATTTGAAAAATTCATTTTTCTGAACCAACCCATATCCAAAATCATCAAATCGGATCTCCTATGAGATCTGGGGCTCATAACGGATCTAACTAGAGTCCTAGTTATACTTAATCTTTTGAATTTAGCCTAAATTTAACCTAATTTTAACATGAATTTTGCTCGAATTTAAAAGTTAAAATGAATAAAATTCAAAGGTGTTACATTTCATATATGGATTTTGTTAATGGTCCCTAGGCCATGTCCAAACCCATATTGACATCAACCCATATATAATAATTTATTATTTTCAATATTAGACATATTAAATATAATTATTTAATTAAAAAAATTGTATTTACAAACTTGAAAATATAGGGGAAAATTTACGAGATATTACAGACACCCTAGGGATGGGTCCCAAAAATTCAAATACTTGGAGCTTGGATATGGATTTGCCACACTAGGATCCATGTTGAGTACTTTGACCATTGAATTAGGATCTGGACCAGTCCACATCATCCCTTAGGCAAGATTGTGTGCATTCGAAGGGTGTAGTCGGTCTCCAATGTTTGCGCGTCCCTTCGCATTATTCGATAAGCTGTCTTCCAGCTCTTAGCACCACTCGGCTATGCCTTTCCAACACATGAGTCGTCTACACATGTGAACTTCTAGAGGTGGGAGCTCACTTCGCCAGTGGTGGATTTGTAATTGGCTTTTACTGGGATAAAAAATAGTGAATGGATCAATTCCAAACACCAAGAGATGCATTCTCAAAGTTTTCTCCACCATCTAGATAACCCTTTCTTTGTCGGTGCTATCATTGGGATTTGAACTCAAGATTTTCTTCAAGCCTTGGGGAGCCTTCGTATTCATCACCATGAGTTCTCGATCTTCAACATCAATTAGGGACAAGTCCTCATCCTTGTCCAGCTCATAATGATTTGTGGTGGGCCGGGTCTGCAACCCACAACACCTTAATCAATCGTTCCTTCTTCTTTGGCCTGCAAAACTCGCCTTTGCTTCTTTTAGGTCTTGAGAACCTCTTTGCGACCACCCCAAAGGGATGAGTGATATTGGTGGAGGAGATCAGAGGTGATCTCGACATTATCGGGAAGTAGGGATCTTCTCGTATAGAAAATTGCTTCACCAAACACTTGGCAGTGGGGGTGGGTACTTGGACCATCTTCAATGCTCTTCTTCCACTCTTATAAATTTTTTTATATTTTCTCTTATATACCTTGCTCTCTAAATTACAATTTAAAAAAAGAATATTCAAATCAGCCTTCTCAATTCGCCAGGGTAAGGCATTGGTGGCACGATTTTCTGGGCTCTCCTCGCATTAAAATTTACAATAGTACTTCAATAATTTGGCGACCCAATTTAGTTGGAGCAGGGTTGAGGTACATCGATCCATGAGACTTTGGAAGCTCACGTAGTGGCTCCCACGAGAATTTGTTCTTTTTCCAAGTGCCAACATATAGATGATTAATTCCTTCTCGTTCAATGACAAGGCTTTGGCACAGTTGGCGTGGTTTACGAAAGCCATTGAGTAGTCTTCTAGGATGAGCTCGGCTCGAAAAGAATCCCCACACATGACTTGCTCGAGTTTCACAAAAATGAGCTCATATTCATTCGACCAAACAAAGGCGTTCTCTCCAATATTGCTTTCAAGAGGGCAACCATATTTTTGCAACTTCTTATAAACTTTTGACTATCTCTACTGATTCCAAGTGTCACGAGATCTAGGAGTTGCCCCAATGTGCAACTGCTTATGAAGGCTTTCCTAGTCCGCATCCTAAGCACTGTAGTCTTTGGAAAAAGCCCATGACACAAGGAACCCTCTCAAGGCCTCAATGGGTGTGGGCTTATGCCAAGAGATCATAGCATCGGTCCTTTCGGGTTTCTCACCTATATCTTTTTTGTCTACAATATGGCCATGATTGGACACTATAGGGTCTCCAAAGCTGCAGTGGGTTCATAGGGCCACAAATTTTTTCTTCGAAGGTGATACAAGGATCTTGGGAACCTTGGGCAGGTGAGGAGGTAGGTTTAACAAACATGCTCTCAAACTTGTCAAGAACCTCCTTCCTTTTTTCGTTACCCATTTGATTCTCCACCTTGAGCATGTCAAGGAAGGTCTCTCGAACGAATCTAGGGGTTGTGAGAGCCTTATCCGACCCCACTTCTCTCCTTCTGACAATTGGGTCCTCCAAGAGAATTTGGGTTTCACTTTGGAGTCAACCCTCAAATTGGCTTTCTCCTCTTTGCTTTGTTTGTGGACCTTTGCCTAATTAGAGGGTCAACTGGGCCTCTTTACGAAGGCTGATTTTTTTAGTTGTTCCTCCTCTACCCCCGCTTTGGTGAAACATCCATCTGGCGTTTGGGGGTCCCCAGCCTTGAGCTCATCTAGACTTTCTTCCTTAGCTTCTTTCCTGAATGCATTTACCGAGGTGGGTTTGGGCCAATCTTCGTGCATGTTATATGGGTCTTTGTAAATCGAGGGTCCAAATTCCTTAAGGGTTCTTTTTTGAATGTGACCCCAGTGGGTGTCTCATGACATTGCTCATGCCACTGGTTTCACTCTAAACTCTCGCCATTGAGGCATTCCACGACACTTCCAAGTCTATTTTCGGGGGATTCATTTGGCTTATACATCACCTTTTTACATTACATATCTCATCTTGCGAGTTCTTTCCCATAGAAGTGAGAAAAGGAGCTTTTACCACTTGCTGACGTGAAACACCAAAACCTCACATTCTTGGGTCCGATTATGCCTCCTCCAAGAGTCCTTTGGGCACCGTGTCAACCTTGATGGCGATGACAAGACCGCTCTTGATGGATGATCGACGTGCTCTAACATTGGGGCTGATTCACTTGTTAGTAATTCGACACACTTCTCAAAAACTTTACCACCTTGGGTAGAAAGTTGGAGATGCTGCCGCACGTCTTAGACTTTCACTTGGATTTATTGCAGTAGATTCATGATGTTTTGAAGGTCGGTTACAGAACCGGCTATGCAATTTCCAACCACATGTGCTTGGTGTTGCTCCTCTTGGCGGGTTTGCTAACGAAGGCAAAACTCATTTTAAACATTTAGAGGAACAATGATCATTCACTCTGATACTAGTTGATGCTTTGTTGGGTCTGGGATTAGGTTTTTTGGGGTTAGGTGGGCTCAGTTAGGTCAAGGGTCAAAGTCAAATTCGGGTAGACGAGGTTCTGTTTTGCTGACAGGTTTCAGTAGAAAGTTCACTACACCCAAATAGCAACACAAAAAAATCCCAAATTTTAGGGTAAGTTTCTAGATACCTAGGACTAACTATTTTTTAAAAATTCAGGGTTAGAGGGTTAATGTTTTAGGAGATATGATTAGGACAGGTGGCAGTTTTTTTTAGGGTTTTCTGAAGGTAGACTGGGTTTTGGTTCAAGTAGACTCAAATTGTAAAATAGAGATCTCATAAAGAGCTCTAAAATTTTTGAGATTTTGGGTGGTTGAAACTAGAGATCCTAAGGTGTACTGAGTCCAAATTTGAGACTCAAACTACTTCCAGATTTGGTTAGGTGATTTTTCTAGGTATAACGAAATGCAGTTTCAGAGCAATTCTCTTTTCCTTCTTTTTTTTCGTTCTTTGTTTAGTTGGGTCCGTAATTAAGAATTGTTGGACTTAGAGAATAGTCAGCTCTTTTTGCTGTTTTCAAGGTATAGTCAGGATTAGACTCGTGTATCCTAGGTATTCATCCTGTTAAAGACTATGAAAGTTATTATTTTCAAGGTTGCCTTTGAAGTCGTTTTTTGCATGATCACTTGCAAATACATGCAGTTTCATTTACTATCATAGTTGCTCCCATATATACCAGCCTTAAGTTGTGGTAGTTATGTTAAAGTTTTGAATAGATGCTATCATTAGCGCAGGGTGTTCCCTTTTTCCAGAATATATTATGTATATGCTTGACTTGTAATGGTTTGTGGCTTCAACCGTAAAGACTAATCGTAGTCACAGATATTAACGTTTTTTTGAAAACCATGCGATTTTAAAATTACGAGATTTGCAAAAACTGAAATGATCCGAACAAAAGATGATATTTTCAAAGTATCATGTATTTTGTAAATATGATGTTTTTATCGCAATATTATATTGTTATTAACATATATATTTTTGAATCTTTTGATAATAAATTTTGAAAAAAAAAGCAAAATTTAATTTATGATGAGATTTTCCTTTGCATAGAAAATCCCATTAATGAGATTTATGACTATGACACATGCATATACATCATCAACCATCTTTACCATGATTATGAGGAATAGTTTGATTTTCCAAAGCGTAAAGGCTGTCGTATAAGATCTGTATCACCTATCAAACACCCTTGGCTGATGCCGTTTTATGTTCCAACACCTATTTATTTTGCCTCTAGATTTTCTTCTGAAAACCTGAATGCCGTACCACAACGTGAAGTTTGTTGAGAATACGATTAGCTTCACTGGCAACTTTGGAACGATATCTTAAAGAGCCTTAGCAAGAATGCCCGTAATATTTCAGGCCAACTGGGCATTATAACTGATTGAAGTTAAACAGGTGGGAAAAGAAAAAAAAAATGGACAAGGAAATAAAGCTAAATCGAATGACAGAGAATCCAAATTAATCAAGCGTCCTTTGAACTGTTTATCTAAATATATGCCATGTAACTAAGGCCTATTTCTTCACGTCTTTCGTTGATATTGAGATTATATGAAAGTTTAAAAGGCAATTTATATTGTATCAACCATTAGCACTCGGGCTTCAAAAGTTTCTGGTATGTTTTTTCCCCACAGAGAAAGCTGCGGTAATTAGGCAAACCCCTGCCAGTAATACAACCATACCATTGGGATTCGAACATGCAACGTCCCAACACAAGGTGACGTGTACTAACTGCTCCTGCCAGACAAACTGAGCCCCCCGTTGGTTTCTTTCACGTCACCCTCACACAATTGTTTCAGTTGAGTTTTGGCATTCTTCATCATTGATTTGAATTGTTTATATTTATCCTGAGTTTGGAAATATGTTGTCATTTGAAATTTGAGGAATATTGTAACCTACTTAATAAATATAAACATATAAATTTAATTCTTAAAAAACATAAAAGAAATTCAAAACTTATAGTGTTAGATTGCTTTTGTGCATTCCTCTCACTAGGGCTGTCATAAAAAATGACTCTTAAAGATTGATGCCTATAGGCTTCCATGTACCCTGGTTCGAACGCTTGGCCATCTATGACCTTGATGCAATCACCTCTAGCACCCCAATTCAGAAGTTCTAGCTTGAATATGTTGTTAAAATCACAGTCTATTGCCTGAAACTCAACTTCTAGTTGGCCATAGTGTCAATGCTAATGGAATCATTTGACACATTCCAAGTTATTGCACTACTCACAGTTGGCATACACTTGCTCAACCTCCATATCATGTTACGCATCCACACATCTCTCCTTGCTAACTTCATGGCCTTTACAATCACCTCCTGAGCCATATTCTCATCTTCACTGTATGGTCTCCAAACAACCTATTATATCCAACGTATCATATAATGCAATATAAAGTTTAGACAAAGAAGAAAATATATCATGTAAATAATAATTTCAACTTACATCATTCTCACACACAGTCATCTATCATACAAGCAGTTTTGTACCATTCCTTTTTCAACCTACTCTATTATAGGACCTTAGGTTGAAATGCTCATCCTCATCAGATGCACTCCGCTTATTCAAAAGAAGAAACTGAGATGTGAGTTTGATATCAATGTGCTCTTGCCTCTAAATATGTCAATATGGTAACATTTAGAAACACTATATTTTTCATATAATTCAAACAAACCAGCAAACAATCAATTGGTGAACATACCGCTATAAACAAAATCATGTCACAAAGATCCTTTAAGACCTCTATGTACCGCAACAAGTGATGAATAGACGTGCAAGGACAGTAGCAATCCATGCATACTCTCGAATATTGTCCAAGTTAATAAGGAACTGTATATATGTTGCAGTGGTGTGGCCACTAGTCGCATGTCCAAATAAGCATAAACCAAAGAAATACATGAGGAATGCTTGAAGCTCCTTGTTTACATCTGGTCTGGCGCTTGAACTAGTTTTTTTATTCTTCTTGTGGTACGTATGCCACAACCATCTTAGTGGGATTCTTATTCCTTTAAATGCCTTCTCTAGTACTGCCAAATATTGCTTTGTGATACAAATCCATTAGTGATCCAATCCGTATCAACCATAGACAGAGCAGAGCAAGCAAATATCTAACCCAATTCAGTAGTGGGCGGACCACAACATAGAGTGGGGTGTGAAGCGGAGTGGAGCAACCAATGTGAACCCGGATCCAAGGAGGGTCCATCTAGAGAGACCTAGAAGGGTGTGCAAGTGGCGAGATTCTAAAGAGTCTCTTATGTTTTAAGAGGCTCCCTTGGGTTTGGTAAGAGTATCTTGATTTTGGAAAAGGCTCTTTGAATTTATCATTATTTATTTATTTTTCTTTATGATTTCTTGTAAAGAGTGTTGGCATAGAGAGCCCCCTTGAGCCTATATATAGAGGCTCGCTCGTGCTAAAAAAATAGCTAAGCATTTTGAATTGAAAAAGATTTCATTTTGGAAAATCGTCTTTCTCTCTCTTTTAAGCCCTTAGGCTTTCATCTATTCTCTCTCTCTCTCTCTCTCTTGGCCCCTAGGCCCTTATCACCTTAACCCCTTAGGCCTCTCTTTCATCTAGCTAAGTGTAATACCCGTGATTTTGATATAGTTTAATTGTAACGCACCAAATATTTAACTCAAAAATTTTGAAATAATTTTTTTTCTTCTAAAATCACAGTAGAAATATTTTATTTATCGCTCAGTCAAATAATTTGGGTGAGTTACAAGTGCTAACACAAACTTGATAACATTAGGCGAATTAAAATCTTGCATTGAAATTTTACAAGTCATAAATGAAAATTTTAATGAATTTATTACAATCAGAGTTCCTCAGGACATCCAAAGAAGATATGGTCTCATGGTCCGTCCGCACGACGACTGCAATTGCCCATCTTTATTTGTTTCCTGAAAAATATTAATTCAGAAGGGGTCAGACTATCCCGTCTGAGTAAGAAGCATAATATTTATATGAATGTGCTCAGTGTCATGTGTACAAGTATATGTGTAACACATGAATATAAGAAATAACAAACATTTAAACAAGTTCTGAATGTACAATTTACTAAATTCAAGTATTTCATGATTTACTACATAAAGGAAAGACATCCATGAATAACATATCATATGAATGAATCACATTTAGATTATCACATTTGAATATAAAGGCATTGTTAAGTTATACATCATATGAGTGAATCACAAACCTATTATAACAAGTGCAACATCAAGCATTGTGTGTATACTTGAAGACTTTAAAAAGTATACTGACTTTATGTTTCTCTTTTTAATTACCCTGTGGGTACGCACAAACATAGACATCGTAGCGGACTGAGACCACACGAGGGTTTATTATGCCTTTTTAAATTAATACCCCGTGTGACTAGCCGTATGGAGGTCTAAAGGAGACAGTCCGTGATCGAGAGAATACTCCTCAATGGTTAGAATTAGAATTATGATGCACCCTGAAAACTTCTGCAGAAGACTTGGATCTACCACCTAGGACGCATTGGTAGTCTTGGCCCCCTAACTCTGTGGATTGAAGACCGGGTGAGACGCCTAGCTCTCACGAAAAACTCGAATATCCTATGGAGCTTGTATCATGGGTCCGGTAACATACACCGTCTTTCAGATGTACCTAGAGCCCTGAAAAACCAGTAACATATACCGTTTTCAGGTATACCCAGTATCTCAGAAAATCGGTAACATATACCATCTTTCAAGTATACCCAGAATCCCACATTTTGGTTATGTCTGCATATTTTTCATTCTTATTTGTTTTTTTTATGCAAGTCATTGCACCATAAGGGATTTTCAAAATCCCAACCCACACTCGGGGTAATCTCAGTGTATGCACATTACCCAACAAATGTCTCATAGGCACCAACCATAATTTCTCAAAATTTTGGCTAAACTCTGAGCTGAGTACTTATACTTACAACATTTTAAGGTTTCATTTCTGATCTCGGGTGTACGTTTTGTACCCCACTGACCATGCACTCATAAGGCATGTCTCAAGTACAACTTTTCATAAGTATTTGTATGGCACTAGAATGGTCTCACAAGACCACAAGCTCGGTTTTGAGCCTTCACAAGATCATGGCATGAAAAATGTCCTTTATTATGCGAATTTGGCAGAACAAGCATAGATCAACTAGCACAGAAACATGTCATAACCTTCGCATGCAATCACCATTCAATTTATGTGTGAGTACATTTAACATCATAGTGCCTGTACAATTACCACAAGGATTTGTCATACTCAGTTTCAATCTTGTACTATCATGCCCTTGTAGTTTTTCTCATTTGTGCAGTTATAACAAAAATATGCATTTAACAATAGGCAATTCATGCATCGAAACTTTAATCGTAACCTTCATATGTAAATTACATATATAAACCATGTTTAACATGAATATGTCATGGATATCTCATTCGTTGCCACATTCACCTATACATTACTTTCATAAGTATATACTAAAATCATCATGCTATTTTAAACATGTGCACTAAAGTGAGCTTTTGCCCTAACCAATGTATTCGGGCCTACTCTGAGCATGTGCATATTAGTGAATCTCAATGTAGCATATATTTCATATGTAGGGAGAATAACAAGTATAATTAAAATTTCGCAGTTCGAGAATAAGATAAACCTTCATTTCATAAACAAATAGTGCAAAAATGCAACTTTTGCATAAGTGTGTACGTGTACGCTATGATGGCAAAAAACCATCAAAATTTTTATTTTTCTTTAGATTGTCAAATAGAACAAGAGTATGTATACACTTGACGTTTTCTGCATTCACGTATTTTATCATTTATAAGATCACACTGAACCTTTTTATCTTGCAAAATATTATATCATATATATATTCTCTTTAGACTATAATTGGGCTGCCCTGAGTCATGGACAAACCGATAGTCGGTGGAAACCTCAACTAGGCATGTTGACTAATAGGATCACGTTGTACCAGTTTTGAACAAAAGCAATTAAACATACTGTCTAGGAAGATCATTATCGAATAGACTGGGGTGAGACAGACCCCAACCTGTTATGATGTCCCAAGGTGACGTGTATGCAAGGTGCTTATAAGATGATAACTAATAGATGGACTAGGGTTGGATAGACTGAAAATACCAAATTCATATACTATATTTTCATTTTGTTAAAATCAGTTCGCCAAAAAAAATGTACTTCATGGATCAGACGCTATGTGTATGTTTTTTTTTGAAGCAATGCATGGTATAGACCTAGTGTGCTCAACTCGCACATTGATGTTGTGTGCCTACTTACCGAACCGGAGATGGCCTGCTGCCATGAGTGACAGCAGCGCTCAGTAGGGTAATGTGCATGTCGCAGCAACTAGGGTCCCAGCGTGCCCAGTTCGGGGTTGGTGAAACCTCCAGCTTTGCTGACGTAGTGCAGCACACCAGGTTTGGATCGATGAATAGAGATATTTAAAGTACCGATTTTCATAGTAGATGTGCATACGCACCTGTATGACATTTACGAGTTTATAAGCACACTCATATGAGTATTAATCTTGACATAGGCATACCCTGATGTGTCTTTGCCTTTCCTCCACACAATCGTGTGTATGCCCATATTTTTTTTCAAAGTCTAGTTGAGGTTAGGCAAACCTCTACCGGTTTTACAACAATACCATGGGATTTGAACTTGCAACCTCTAAACACAAGGAAAACGTGCACTAGCTGCTCCTATGGTTGTCATACCTACATAGGACTAGGACTATTGCCTGGAACATGAAGTTTCGTACTATATATATATATATATATATATATATATATATATATTGGCAATATATTGCAGGTAATCATGGCTATGCAACCACCTAGATTTTTTTTTAAGACAACGACACTACAAATAGCAGGATGTACATGCTAGGACCCATTTTCTTTTGACAGATTATATGTGTGTGCAGGTAGTGTGACCGGACCTGTACATTCAAAGGAAAGATCAGGCCATAATTCACACTAACGTGAAACAACATGTTGTAATAAAACTTTAAGAATACTAGCATATGCAAATTCGTCAATTGGGTATATCACTATGAAAATTCATTGTAAGGATGCTAGCATAAACACATTTTTTTGAAACCTTCCATCAGATTTTCATTCCAATTAACCTTGGTGAGATTACCTACTGCTGAGAGCATGTGTATGCATCTGAAACGTGCGTCAAGAGCTTCCCACTACATGTATACTACATAACGGTGGAAACATGTATATTTTTTTTTTGAAATTTTACAAAATGCTAGGTTATATCTATAAAAGAATTTCATTACGTTTCACATGGCAACAAGCAGATGGGTCAATATATTTCATGTGTATGTAACCTGATGGGAGAGATAAGAAGAGAACAATGGTTAGATATCCATAATAAGCTCTGTCATTAACAAGTGTGTTAACTATGTTCATCCTTATTCATAGGTTACAGCATATACCTTAGTTTAAAAATGGGAAAACCTCCACTACTATAACTAGTACCATATTATCTATCAAAGATTCATAGGTGAAAGCTTTATCAGCTCAAGCTGAACACATAAAATGTTGAATGATTAACCCACCCGCATACTACGTAGACTAGGTTGTACCTTGTATGTAGTTATCAATGCACATACACATTATAGCTGGGATCGGTTTGATATCCTATCCGTCGTGGTTAAATACCAGGACTGAGAAAGTGTATATATATATATATATATATATATATATATATATATATATATATATATATATATATATATATACTTTCAAACAATATGCTGGATGTGTGTACTCCATGTCACTAGACACACATACAAATAAAATGCTCTTACCTGTTCGAAGCTTTAAGTCGATGATGTCGATGCTTCTTCTTTGATTGAAGCAGCACGTCACCACAAGGAAGAAAGCCCTCACGTTCCAACAATGGAGAGAGAGAGAGAGAGAGAGAGAGAGAGAGAGAGAGAGAGAGAGAGAGAGAGAGAGAGAGAGAGAGTAGGAGCCCAAATCGTGAATTCACGATTTCCACTAGGCCTTCTCCTATTTTATCTCGCTTAAAGTAGCAACTTCAAAACTTTGAAATCTTCATGAACCGCCCACCAATTCCCACGATTTGTGGGCTTAGGTTATTTCCACTAATGCCCCTCCCTCAATGAAGAGTTTTTCTCTCCAACAACTTTCCTTTTTCATTGTTGTGGTACCCCTCCACCACTTGTGGTGGGATTTCTCTAAGATTTTGGAAAAGAGGGAAAAGTAACCAACTCCCACACGATTTTCATGGGAGATGAGCTAGAACGTAGGGATTCTTGGAGTCTACATTTTAACTTTTTTTAATGAGTTAAAAAAAATCGTAGATAGTTTGTGCAAAATGACTCTGCACTCAAAGGTTTTGAACCATGGTCGTCTACCAGAGGGGCAACGAACCCCACCACTATGCCATGTTAAATTTCGTTGCAAAGAGTGCAGAATTAATTTATATAAACTTTCGCTGTACATTTTACTATTCGTCGGGTTTTCTCATTTTCACGTAGGCCTTCTCGATTCTTCTTATCTTGGCATTAACTTCCATTTAATGTACTTCAGATCTCACACCAGAGTCTTGAAGTATTTGAGTTCTTTGAATTGACCTCGTGAATCGGGTCAGATCTTTGGATCTCACTGAAGTCCGAATCCGAGTCTAATTTCGAGTATTCTTTATTGGATTCATGTGAACCACTCCCGATTCAATGGAATTGCATTAAATTTGACAAAGTCATATTATTTTGCAATATCTCACATTTTGATTTCTCTGAAAATTTCTTATTTTTTTTGGGTTTTACATTAATTTTTAAATTTAGGCAAAATTCAAGAATCTAAGTTAAACTAGGACTCTAGTTAAATCGGTTATGATTCATAGATCTTGTAAGAGATCCAATTCAGTGATTTTGGATTTTGGTTGGTTTAAAAAAATATAATTTTTTGGTTTTCTTGAAACTCTTGATTTTCTTGATTTTGAGTTATTATGAAATTAAGACTTAAGTTATGAAGAATATTACAAGAATAATTATAAAATTTAAAAATATGTGGCTTAAACAAGTGAGTAAATGATTTTGCATATACATTTGTATTATGGATCTTGGATTGAATTAGGTTCGGATCTAAACCTGAATTGGATCCAGGGTGCATCAATTGCATAGACATAGATTGATCTAAACGCATGAGTTATATGTAGGATCGATTTTAAGATCTGAGCCAATATAGATCAGACTTGGAAACACCTTTTTTAAAGATGATTTTCACTTTTGGAAAAAAAAAATTGGTGAATTATAGTCATCATGGTTTTTTTTGACAAAAAATGGTTTTTGAAAAGCTAAATTTTTATGCCTTTAATCAAAGTTCGGTTTGGGATGACCTATGTTTTATGTTTTTATATAGACCTTGTTTAGATCAGCACATCTAATGTATGTTTAATGGTTTAGTATGGTGCAAGCATGTATTTTAAGTTATTAAATTTGTTTATGCCTAGATTCATGTTGATTCATGAAAAAACGTTTTGTAAAGACACTTAGGCAAAATCAGTCTTGGGGTTTGATGTTTCATAATCCAATTGTATTCACATGAACATGTCAATTAATGTATTTCATGTTATTAATGTTAATCAACATGTTAATATTTATGCAAAAATCTTGATATAGTGGTTTTGATTGATTCTATGTAATTTAGGGTTAAGCACATGTTTCTTTCAATAGACCCATGATTTTGGGTTGAATCATGTTGATATTTTCATTATGTAAGCTTGACAAAGTCTAATTAATTATTGTAATGCATTGTAAAGAGGTTTAGAATATCTATAGTCATGTTTGATTTTGGTTTGATATGATTCTTGATTTTGATCATTAAATGTATTATGAGTTTTGAAATACCTGTTATTTTATTCCCGTTTTTAATTTGACATGTTTAAGAAAAAAACTGTTTTTCCTAGAATATGAATCCAAAAAATAAAAATAAAAATACTAGGATGTTTTACACATTTAGGGCTTGATTTTAGAATCTTGTTTTACTCGGTTTGAGTCTGTTTTAAAGGCAAAAATTCTATTGTAATAGAGAACACATTTTTTATCCTGTCTGCAGGACTCTTTCAACCAATTATTTTAAATGAATCTAGAAACCTATTCAAAACAACTCAAAATAATTTGTAAAAATTCTAGGTAGATAGACATAGTAGAAGACTCTGCAAAAAGGGTTTTGACAAAAAAGTTCACAGTAAATTTCAGAAAATTCTCTAATTTAGAAAAAAATTCTGCAAGTTATAGAATTTGTCTTGTAATTTTTCTAGATAGTGGCCTGTTACAGAATTTTCATGGATTTATGAAGAATGAGTTTGGAGCTAAAATTTTGGTATTTTGTTCCTGACATGTTAGGGCAACCCTAGTTAAATATTATTGGCCAAAATTATTTTTTGTGATTTTTGATGATTTTTTCAAAAATCAGGCAAATAGGGATCTAAATTTTCTAGAAAACATGTGTTAATGCTTAATTGCTTTCTATATTGCTAAGCATGATAACTGATGGTTAATACTTGATTTGTAATATTTTATGCATGTTAACTGAATGTTCTTCATGGTGAATCATGCATGTTAAGAAGTTATATGTCATGTATGAGAATGTGCATTATGCATCATGAGGCATGATCCTGAAAAAAATACGTGATTTTGTTGAATGAGCATGGCTATGAATGAAGTTATGCATGCAGCCTTTATGTAAACATGTGAGCATGTAATTCAGTGTGTACATGATGATAATAAATATGTGGTATGAGCATGAATATGTTCATGAGTAAGTCTGGGTTTGATGGAACCCACAAGTACTTGTTGAGCACCGAGGAAAGAAAATACTTAAAAAGACATGCACATAGTCACATAATTACCTCAAGGAGGTCATGCTCAAAGTTACTTAGAGATGGAGTTTGTACTGCAAGCAATTTAAATAGGTTAAGAAATGACTTTATGTTATGAAAGCATTCTCGAGTGAAGCTTGGGTTAGTGAGCCCGTGTGCTAAGAGCATTTCAAATTAATTTATGAGCTTAATGTTAAATAACACCTAATGACCCCTTCAAACCTAGGACCACCTTGGAGAGGGTGGTGGTACACTCGATCGGTCGACTGTTTGTTGCTTTAGAAAGTTAGGCATCTTCGTTGGTCCTCAATCATCAGTCGCAGGATAGACTACCGTGTGGCTTATATGTCCCGAATCTCTTAAGAGTAGAAATCAATTTTGTATGAATTACTAGGAGTTCTCTTGGTCATGGGCTGCTCCAGTGAAAAATTCTGAAAGTGCACCACATTGACTTGGTTAAATCAAAGTTAGAGTCCCCAAGTGTGTACCCTTTAGGGCAAGGAAAGAGAAACAAAAAGCTAAAATATAAACATACTGGCATTACTTCAATATGCACATGAATACAGGGTTCATTATGAATAGTTTGTTTACCTTTGAAATAGTGCACAGTGGGATGTTTTCTGTAACATAACTAGGTTATGAATTTGGGAAATGTGTATGCCTATGCATTATGATTGCATGATTGAAACCGGTATCAGAATATGGACCTGTGTATAACTCTTGTATTTAGATTTTATTCTTGTTTAAGTCGTTTGATGTATCTTATTGGGATTGTGGTTTAATGCTCCCTACTTTACCATTTTATAGATAATGCATAAGCTGACGTGATAGTGGGTTCTTCGACGATGTCAGACATATCATCATCATTCTCTTTTCTAGGGAATCCAACTTTATTTTGGATATTTTTATATTAAGTTGTATTTTTATTGAGACATGTAAACTCTAAATTTATTTGAGTACCAGTTTGAATTAATTTCTTCAATTAAGTTCTTTAAATTCAATTGTGTGTTGATGTGTTATTGAAATCCGCCCAAAGTTTGAATCGATTTTACAAAAATTATTTTGTTGTCTTTTTACATTCGTTAAGTCATTTAAAAAAAATCCTTTAAAATTTCTGATAAAATCTTAGGGCATTATAATCTCCTATCCCGATCCAGATCCATAAGATGTTTGTATAAGTTAAATAACCTTATAGGATCCAAAAGTTCATTGATTATTCACGGTCGATGAATTTCTCATTTCTCTTATCGTTTTTGAAAAACCCAAAAAAATTGAGACTTTATAATATATAAATCAATTCAAACAGATACCCTGAGAATCACACAAAAAATTCATAATCTCCGAAGCATTCTAGTCAGATCATGACTACAATAACAATGTATCACACAGTATCATCCTAAAAATCAGGTAGTTCCCAAAATTCAACATTTTTTTTTTCCAATAAATCCATATAGAACAAAATTCCACGGGGAAAAGATGGTGTATTTTCAAAATAGTCATGCCTACGACTTCTTTAAGCTCTTTGACAACCTTCGTTGCCTCTTATGACTGAGATTTCTGTAGAAGTACACAAATTCAAGTTCGGATGAAGAGAAAAACAAGAACTTCATGATATCTTATTGATCTAGGGCAAAAACTAAGGAAACAAAAAAACACATGGAAGAATCAGAAGACAACAATCGATCAATTCTTGGTTCTTCTATCTGAACCTAATAGACAATGTGGATCTCGTTGTCCTCTGTGATGCAGGCATCACGGGATGTCCTTGAAATCCTCCAACAGAGAATCTCAATCTCGCGCCAGAGGGATGACGAGGCCAGGGACTCGCTCTAGAGGGTGAGTTGAAGGTCGATGAAGGAGTTGCGAAGAGGGAAAGGAACAACTACATGCATAAAAGAGGGGGCGAGAGAGAGGGAGATAGGGCGACAGAAGGGGCAAGAGAGAGGGGCCGAAGGGCGATAGAGAGGGGGCAAGGGCAACGGAAAGGGGGCAAAGGGGGACGGAGAGGGGGCAAGAGAGAGAGAGAGAGAGAGAGAGAGAGAGAGAGAGAGAGGGCCACGTCTCACAAACCTTTGTTTTAGTTTTTTTAAACATAACCTTTTACTGGCACAATTTTTCTTTGCGCCAAAAAAAAATGTTTATTTCACTAGCACAATTATTTTTTGCGCTAGTAAAGGTGTTATTTCTGGCACAGACCTTGTCTGTGCTAGAAATAAAAAGTTATACCACCGCAATGTATGTTGAACCAGTAAGCCAGTATAACATACCTCTCTACTTGCGCAAGCATATTTGGTGCCAATAAACATGATTCATTAATGGCACGAGGCACACCAATAAAAGGGTAATTTCTTATAGTGAATGAAACATTTGCTCTTGCTTCTTGCTCTCTCAATCTTTCCGGGTTGGATGGATGTATTTGGGTGGAGCTGGGGCATTTTATTAGGTGGGCTGCATTTTGTCGGTCATAAGTTTGGATGGGGTTTGGAGCATATCAAGTGATGAATTGCAGCTCAGGCAAGAAAGGGAGGCTTAACATGGTCCTTTTTTTTGTTGTTTGGGAGCTGGCCATTGGCAAGGAGATGCCAACTCCAATAGTTGGTTGCCGAACAAATTTTAGGATTTAGCATATCCCTGACTTTGGTATATCCAGCCCAAAACCGGTTCCTGGCCTAAGGGGCATTTGCTTGTCACATAATAGAGTGCCACGACACCCCTTTTGTGGATTCCTTTACCGCGAAAACTGAATCGGACCTCCCCCAAGGAAACCGTTTTGGCAGAAAAGGGGTTGCAATGTGTAAAATGGCACACCCATCGAGGCATTTCTATGATGCCATGTTTGTTTTGGCATTGTGGGCTCCGCAGAAAGGCATGTCCGTCGATGCATTTTTTGAGAAAAACCCAGATTTTCCGTGATACGCAAACGCCCCTAAGAGAAAAGTGGTAAACATCCCCATGTATCCGATATTGGAAGCAAAGGGGAGTTGTTTGCACAATGTAACAGAAGCTTCCATATTTTTATGTGGCGCATTTTTTGTATTGTATACGGTGATTATGAGAGAGAGAGAGAGAGAGAGAGAGAGAGAGGCTTTTTTGAACTTTTTTATTTGAATTTCAAAAGAGAGAGGCTTCTTAAAAAAAATTATTTGAATTTCAAACGATTTTTAAGCAAGCTCGTTCGAGAGAAAGATAACTGGCCTGTTACAGATAACCCCAAGAAAGTATTCTACACTGGCATGCAACGGTCCGTCAGTCTTGCAACGGCAGCCGTAACCAGGATATAGCCGTTACCAGTTTGAAAAGGGAGAATGGAGAAAATGACCGTTAACTTGAGTCCAGCTGTCCTTTTGTAATGAGAGAGAGAGAGAGAGAGAGAGAGAGAGAGAGAGAGAGAGAGATATGATGAATAACGAGTTGCAGGTGCTCAGGTCAAGAGCGAACGAACTTCTGTTGAGGGAAGAGTGGAAAGACTGCATTGATGCCTACACCCAGTTCCTCAATCTCTGGGAACAGCACCCTTCTGAAGAACTCGACGCAGCGTCGAAGAAGCCCCTGTGCTTAGCCTTTGCAAACAGAGCGGAAGCTCTCTTCCGACTCAAGAACTTCCGTGCGTCGATACAAGATTGCGACAGAGCATTGCAGATCGACGGTAACCATTTGAAATCCCTCGTCTGCAGGGGGAAGGCATTGCTAGAACTTGATCAGTACTCAAAAGCCTCTGAATGCTTTCAAAAGGCAGTGGCTCTTCAACCCCACCGCGGTGGCGCCACCGACGACTCGATCCAGTGCCTTCTCAACCGCAGCAGGAAGCTCGAGGTTCAGTCAAGGACGGGTAACTGTGATCTGACGGAATGGATACTGAATGGATTTCAAGGGCCACTCCCACACTTGGCAGAATATCTTGGCCCTGTCCGGATCGGAAGATCTAATATCAGTGGCCGGGGCCTCTTTGCAACAAGGAATGTCAGTGCAGGAACTCTGCTGTTCGTGTCGAAACCGACGGCGATCGGCAGGGCGATCTTACCAGGATCAGATGATTTCACAACCACAGGTGAACATGACAACAGATTGGTGGTATGGAGGGACTTTGTGGACCAAGTACGCGATGCTGCATCGAAATCAAAGAAGGCCCTGAAACAGATTTACACGCTGTCGACAGGGGATGAAGATGAAGGAAGCCGCCACCTGCTTGAGGTCCCCACCATGGACATTTTCCTGCCTGATAAAGAAGACCCATTAATTAATAGCGAACTTAAACTTGATATGGGAAGGATTCTAAACATCTTAGATGCGAATGCTCTTACAGAAAATCCAGTTTTGGGGAAGAAATCGGTCAATAGAGAAGAAGGATTTTGTGGGATTGGACTGTGGATCTTGGCTTCCTTTGTGAATCATTCATGCAACCCAAACGCTAGAAGAGTGCATATTGGTGATAAGATCCTTGTCCATGCTTCAAAAGATTTGAGAGAAGGAGAAGAGATAACTTTCAGCTACTTTGATGCCTTCTTGCCATTGAAGAAGAGGAGAGAACTCAGTAAGAACTGGGGTTTCTGTTGCAAGTGCGAGAGGTGCAAAGTTGAAGAAATTCACAGCCAGGATCTGGAGGTGATTGAGAAAGAAATGGAGAGTGGAGGGGAGGAATTAGCTGAAGTGGTGATCAGATTGGAAGAGGAGATCTTGAAGAAGAGGGTGAAGGGGAAAAAGGAGAAGGAATTTATTAGAGTTTCTTATTGGGAGGCCTACTGGAGTGTTATTCGGTCAGGAAAGTCCATCAGGAGGTGGGGAAGGCGGGTTCCAACAGTGGATTGTTTGGTTGATGCAGCAGAAGCGGTGGTGGGTGGAGATGACAGGGTGTTGGCGGCGAACGTGTTTAAGAAGGATGCTAGTAGCTGCGGTGGGGTGGTGGGGGACGAAAACATGTCAAGGGCGGTGAGGATGTGCAAAGCCATATATGGAAAGAATATGAAGAAACAGGCAATCAGGGTTCTTTTGCAGAATACTGACCTTAGGTCCTTGGAGGAGAATGTTTATGCATGATTCAGCAAGCTGGAGTTTTCAACTTTTTTTTTTTTCTGTCTTTTTTCTTTCTCTCCTCTAATTTCAAGTGAAATATCTGTTTATGTTGCAAATAACCAAGGTTAAGGAGTTCGTGACCTGATTTAAGGGATGATGGTGTAATCACTGAAACCGCTTTGATGATGATAACAATGCCAAATCTCTTCATTTTTTTTTCGATTTTGATTTTCAGCTTCGTAAATCTTAGCTATTTGCAATTATTTAATCATATAACAAAAGGTTGAGAGAGGAGAACGTGAGATATGGGGTTTGACAAGACTAAGAAAGGTGGTAAAATCTCCACTTTAATGGTCCCATTTGATTTATGACCTCTTTATGCTTATACCAAATGAATTCACTACTCGTTTCACGGATCAATTTGTAAAAGTTGTGAAGCCTTATTTAACTCATCACGTGTTGTTCGTATGTGGGTTTTAAACACACACATGTATATATAGAGAGAGAATTGAACATGTTGGCCCTCATTTCTCGTGCAGACCCATAGGTTTTAAGTGTTTTATGATGGATCTGAACCGTTAGATATGTTTAGCATGCTCTATTTAGAGGGAATCAACTCTTTTATCATGTTTTTCCGATAAAAAAACATATTTTTCTGAGCCAAGAAAAACTGCTACCTTCATAGCCATTGATTTTAGATCACCGAAAAAAAACTTTTTACAGGTCAGATTCCCAAAAGCCGGTTCTCACTAAACAAAACCTATAGATCATATCTATGATATTAAACGTGAGAAAAAAACTTAAAACTAAATTTTTTTAAGGGGCCTAACAAAATCTAACTAAAAAGGAGGCCTAAAGAACGCATTACTTATATATATATATATAAGATTAAACCAATTTAGTGCTAAACAGTGTGCTAAATGGTTTTTTTGGGCTTCTATGGTGCTTTTTATACAGTTTTGGCCCCATAAATGTGTTGGGCATGGTTGGTTTACTAAGAATCCATGCCTGGATCATGTGTTTTTGATGAAAAAAATGATGTTTGGAGCTTGGAAAATTTACAAAGATTTTGGACCGTTGATTTTTCAAACTTTATAAAATCCCACCAATGTGTTGGAATCAAACGCTTCAAGAGCTGATCTCTCTAAAATTAAGTACATAAATCAGATCTGTACAGTCAGAATTTAAAAATAAATTAAAAAAAGCCTGAAAACCTCATTTAGTTAGCACTCTGTTTATCTCCAAATTGGTTTAGCACAGACCCATTATTATATATATATATATATATATTATAGAAGTGTTACAGTGCACAACTGCTCATGCATTTTAATAACATACAACTAATTTTTAGGCAAAAAATGCCCCTAAAAATGATGTTTATGTAATTTCTAAGATGGGTGTTTTTTGTCATTTGTGCAAATTATATTATTTAATTTAAACATGCAATGCAATGACCAATCTACCCTTAACTCAAAAGCCTCTACCCTTTTCCTAAGCCATCTTCCCTCTTTCTGGGGATGCCACTGGACCAGGGTGGGGGCAGGGGCCAAGGTCTCCACCTCCTCTCTGTATCAAAATTCTACCCTTTATCCCTGCCTTCATCCTCACACGTTTCATGTCCTCCATCCGTGGTCCACCCGGGGCAAGGCCGGGAAGTGCCCCGTTTCCCTCAGGTCCAACTTTTCCCTATCTTTCGTTGATGGATCACACATGGCCGAAAATCCACAGGAAAATTAGTGGAATTAAATCCGGGTGTCCAGCATTGTTCAGCATATATAAATCTCTCTCTCAAGAAAGATTTGGGTGTCATATTCAGGTTTTGTATTCGATTTTTGGGTTAGTTTTCCAGCAATTTCTTGTTCTCTTGTAATTTTTTGTTTTTTGTTTTGCAAAATTTTCCACTGGAAGTATTATGATTAGGGTTTGGCAATCGAGTGTCGAAATGAAGTTCCTTACATTATCCATCCCCATGAAAATGGAGATGCAGCCCTTCCTGGCGCTTGGCAACAATGCCAATACCTCATCTAGCGGCTAGTGGGAAGCCGATGAAGAACAAAAGCCCGGCTCTAGATGAAGTTTGACTGTACCGGGTAGTCGGAGCCTCATCAAGTCCAACATCCAACAGAGTTGAATGTTTTAGTAAATGAGAATGTAGAGATCTGCAACATAAGGTTAACGAACATGGGGGTTTCTGTTCATACAGGGTTACTCTTCAGAAAAGATGAAGTAGCCGGACATAATTTTATTTTGCAGCTTAGTGATGGTTTTGGGCCTCAGCAGTTTATACTTTGTTCAGCTTATGGACACCATTGATCCTACTTTGCAAGTGTAAATCAGGTGCATTATGATGTTCTTTTGCTGTTAAATGTGACTGTGTTTGTGAGAGAGAGATCTATTTTTATAGATGTTGAATGTGAGACAATCGGCTGGTACTTACGCTGGATTCAATTGCAGTTATTTTTCAATGTGTTTTTTGGTGGGTGATCCATGGGCAACGAAAGAAGAAACATGGGTTGGAAATGTGTAGGCGTTTTAATGGAATGGGAAATTGGTCATTGGATGTTGAAATTGAATCATATAATCTACCAAATGATAAAAAAAAATCCAATGCAAAGTTTATAAAGAAATAATTGTGCATATTATTAGAATTTATTGTAACACTTCTATCTATCTATCTATATATATAAAGAGAGAGAAAAATTGGTAGCTGCTCACACGATAGGTGCTAAATGGGTTTTTGAGCTTCTCCACTGCTTTTTAAGTGGTTTTGGCCCTATAAATGTGTTGGGTATGATCGATTTACTAAGAATCTACACCTGAATCATGTGTTTTTGATGAAAAAATGATTTTATAAAAATCTACCCATGTATCAATCGAACGCTTCAAAAGCTGATCCCTATAAAATCATGTACATTGATCATAAGCTTTTTTTTTTTCATTTTATTTTGTGATAGTGAATGCTGGTTTGAGAGTTTTGGGGAATGTGGGTTTCAGGGTATACGAAGGAGAGGAGAAGCGTATTGGTCATTGGACTCAGTGTTCATACGACGCCTGTGGAGATGCGGGAGAAGCTTGCGATTCCTTGCGGAATGGCCGCATGCCGGAGGTCTGCAATTTGAATCATATAGAAGAAGCCGCTGTTCTTAGCACCTGCAATCGGATGGAGATTTATGTCGTTGCTGTGTCTCTGCACGGAGGGATCAAGGAAGTTAAAGAATGGATGTCCAAGGCAATTGGAGCTCTATCATTTCGTTACGACTTACGACTCCTTCTAGATGGTAAGACAATGTGCCTCTTGTAGAATGTTCTCATTGTTGGAAAATAATATTGGAATTTGTCACAGAAGAAATTTTTGCAATTCACTTTCATATCTTCTTCCGCTTGTCAATGTAATCGATGCTGAATTGTGTCTTCTAATTCTTTTTTCAATTCCAGACCAGCGGGATTCCTGTTTCAGAACTTTGTCAACACCTGTTTTTGCTTCGTGATAATGATGCTACGCATCATCTGTTTCAAGTACCGGCGGAAGTGGGCTCCCTTGTGCTCGGGGAAGGCCAGATTCTTGCCCACGTTAGGCAGGTTGTCGAGTCGGGAGAAGGTGTTGATGGGTTTGGGAGAAACCTCCGTGAGCTTTTCAACGGCGCAATCACTGCTGAAAAATGATTCACGCTAGGCTTTATCAACTAATTAAATTTAAGTTTGTAATTATACTGGTTCTCCTAAGCTCTAACAATTTTGAAATGGATCCTTATGAAACAATCTTCTCATTAAAAATGGAACTTTATGGAATTTCTGCCTCCCATCCTTTTTGCCATTTTCCTCAAACTCTTGTTAAGCATTTAGGAGATTAGCATGTTATACTTGCAACATTATTTTAGTCGAACCCTTCTCTTTGTTGCTCTCAAAGAAGGCTTATCTTTTTTTTTAAAGGCAAGCTGGGGTTAGGCCAACCCCTACAAGAAAACCAGAGAGAGAGAGAGAGAGAGAGAGCAAAAGCACATTTATTTCCGGTGCTATTGTAATCTTTTAAACAAAGGATTCAGTTTGTTTCTCGTGACCTACTTTGTACGGTTGTGTCTAAAGGCTGTTTTGCTTTGGTTGAGTCTTGATGTAAATATCGAGTCACTTGTAACTTTCTTTGGGCCACCCTTGTACTTTGGTTTACGTTGATTAATAGCGTGAAGGGTTAGCCCGTAGATCTGAACTGTAATGAGCCTGCAGACAAAATTATGAATGAATGCACGTGTTGAGCTTTCTTTTGTTCACCCTCGTGATTATTTTTAAGTGATTGCAATTTCTCTCTCTCTTCTTTTGCTCTTTTGCACTCTGAGTTATCCAAGTTTTTGCAAGCGAGTGATCAAAAGGTTTGTGACAGTAAGCAAGGACCGTCACACTACACTTGCCTATTGAAGAAATAGGCCTCTCACAAGTGGTACTAGATCCCGTTCTTGAGTCGAGAAAGGAACTTCAAAGTCGATGTCGAGAGACGCACCGACAGGCTGCGATTTATGAACAAGACATCGTAGTGCCTCAATACAACTTACGTAGCACCAAAGATAAGGTAGTTGCTAAAGCTGAGGAGATGGGTTCACCTTAGGACCATGAGCAATCGAGGCTGTCAATAGACTAGTGGCTGATGTGATTTTGCATGAAGAAACGATTTCACATGCAGTTGAGTCATGCAGAGAACCTAACGACAAGGTGATGAGCCTGCAAGAGTAAATGAACTTGTTGATGGGACATATTACTTCACTGACTACGATAGTGACCATCTTGTAAACTGAAGTAGGGGAGCTTCAGTTGAAGAACCACACTCTGAAGTGGACAGTGACCATAAATGGTGAAAATGACAATAGGCTATCAAAGATAAATATGCAGAGGCCAACGAAGTTCAATGGTTCAAGGGGTAACAAAGCCATAGAGAACTTTTTGTTTTAGGTGAAAGACTACTTGAACATTTAGAATGTATTGGCCGAGGACCTCAGGGTAAAGGCATCATCAGTTCTACTTGATGGAAAGAGAGCAATACGTAATTGATACATAACGACATGGAAAGAGGGAAATACATAATTAATACCTTTGAAACCTTCAAAATTGAGTTACGAAACTACTTTTTGATGAGGAATGTACAACGTCAAGCTTATCGAATGGTGTCAGAATTGAAGCACACTAGAGCCTTGATAGACTATATCAGGACGTTCTAGAAGCTTATGCTAGACGTACCCAATATACTAGATGAAGAAATACTCAACTGGTTTATTGTGGGACTACAGTCGTGGGTACAGTCTGAAGTGGAAAGGAGCAATCCTGAGACTTTGGAAGATGTGTATGTAACGACCAAGCGACTAGTGAATATACAACGCAAGTCCTTTACTCCATCGACTAAGGTTGGGAAGAAGCCAGACCACGGAAGCAAGAAGGATGATCGATGCGATAATAAAGTTGAGGTGTTGACCCAACACCATTTTGACAGAGACAGAATTATAAAAAGCACAACACTAACGACAACAAAGGGTCAATTGTGACTTGTTGGTACTGTGACGATAGATATGTCGCAAGACAATGTCCAAAGTGCTTCGTGAAGGATGACGAACATGTCAATGTAGTGCATGCAGAGAGAAGCGGCACCGAGGATATGCAACCAAGGATGGGAGTCATATGGTCGATTAATGCAGCTAGAAGTTGCACAACAGAAAATATGTCGGTGAGCAAAGAACTTATGTACCTAGAAGTTATTGTGAATGGAAAGTCTACTACAACAATGGTAGACTTCGGGGCCACACATGACTTTGTCTTGCAGGAAGAGGCAGAGTGGTTGGGCTTGAAACTCAGACCAAAATAGAGGACCATCAAGACGGTGAACTCTGAGGCCAGGCCAATCTTTGGTGAAGCAAGAGATATGGTTATCCAAATTAGAAGTTGGACCAGCAAAGCCAACTTCTCAGTGGTGTCCCTAGACGATTTTTGAATAATTTTGGGCATGGAGTTTCTTTGCAGACAGAATGTGATGATGTTGCTGAAATTTAACTCACTGATAATCATGAGGACAAACTCTACACATACAGTGTAATGCCTTACTCTTGGAGGCAAGTATTCAATGCTATCTGCTATGCAGTTGAAGAAGGGTGTCAAGCGGGGAGAGCAGGCATTCCTAGTTGTCGTACGTACCAAAGAAGGGAAGGTGGAAGCAACAATATCGTCAACCCTTGCCCCACTGTTGGCTGAATTTTGAGGAGTGATGCCCCCAGAACTGTCGAAGCGTTTGCCGCTGAGATGTGAGGTCGACTATAGGATTGAGTTGACCCCTTGAGAAAAGCCCTTTTTCGTGGTCCCTTATCGAATGGGGCTGGTTGAATTGAAAGAGTTGTGTAGGAAGCTGGACGAGATACTGGAGGCAGGTATTATTCGTTATTCTAAAGCACCATTTGGCATCCCTGTGCTCTTTCAGGTGAAACATGATGGTTCCAAAAGGCTATGTGTGGATTACCGTGCATTAAACAAGATTACAGTGAAGAACAAGAATCTGTTGCCACCGATATCAAACTTGTTCAACCAACTAGGCAATGCTCATATCTTTTCAAAGTTAGATTTGCGATCGAGTTACTGACAGGTGAGGATTGTTGATAGTGATGAGCCTAAGACAACTTGCATCACTCGCTATGGTGTATACAAATTTCTAGTGATGCTATTCGGGTTGACTAATGTGTCAACCACGTTCATGATATTAATAAACAAGATCTTCTATCCTTACTTAGACAAGTTTATGGTGGTCTATTTTGATGATATCGTGATCTATAGCAGCAACATGGAGAAACATGTCGGGCACTTACAAATAGTGTTTCAGGTACTAAAGGAGAATGACCTTTACATCAAGCGAGAGAAGTATATCTTTGGGTAGGAGAAGATCCGCTTCCTTGGCCGCGTTGTGGGGTGTGGTTTGCTGCATAGGGACCGATAGAAGATAAGAGCCATCCAAGAATGGAATTTGCCAACCAAGGTACCAAAGCTGTGATCATTCCTTGACTTGCCAAACTATTATTGGTGGTTCATCGAAGGCTACTCCCTCATTGCTGCGCCCCTGACAAATTTGTTGAAGAAGAATCAGGTATGGATCTGGATAAGAGCCTGCCAAGATGCTTTTGATGGATTGAAGAAGACCCTGGTGAAGAAACTAGTGATGCAATTGTCGGACCACACAAGACCCTTTGAAGTCCACATAGATGCTTCAAACTTCGCCATCGATAGAGTTATCATGCAGGAGGGACATCTGATTGCTTACGAGAGTCAGAAGCTGAAGGATGCAAAGAGGCACTACACGGTGCATGAGCGTGAAATGACAGCCATCATGCACTGCCTCAGGACCTGGAAGCTGAAGCATGCTGCAGAGGCACGTGTGGTGTGGCAACTGATGCCCTGATGTAAAGGTGCATACGACACACGACAACTATTGTCACATGTTGCAGGACATGTTGCACATAAGGCAAGTGTGCACATGATACTTTACTGTTGCACGGTAGATACACTGACATTGTGGTGCTTGTAGGAAGCTTTCTCCAAGAGGGTTCCCACAACTTGAAGCCTGACCATGCTCGAATGAAGGTGTCAATGTGGATGTGGTTGCATGTGGTGATTGTATGCATTCATTCTGTGCACACCTCTTTGTGTTGATGATATAGATGTCTTTATTTGTCTTCTATCATGCTCTGAGAGAATCTTTGTTATTCGGTGAGTGTTGGTGAAGGTAGGGTACATCCCACATATGGGTACCTTCACCACTCAAGTGTAGACAAGATCTGCTTGGATCAAAAATTTGGTTTTGGGTATTCTCAAACACCATCAATCTTATGCTACGAAGCCAGCCATAGATGAACAATGTCTCACTTAGGCACTTTTCATGCACTGTGAACCATTTTGCCCCAAGTGAGTCATCCTTGCAGTGATTCATAAGTCGACCCCTGTATAGTCAGCTCGTAGGCGCAATGGTGTAGATCGTGCAACCTTCACTCCAATGGCTGTCACCGATCCTTGTATGTGCGATCCATGTGCTGCTAGCCTTCGGCCTCCTCAAGTAAAGAAGAGAGTCGCTCCTGCGCTGCTTTTGGACTATCACTCTTGTGTGAGTAATATTTCAATTTGTGAGGGCCAAACCACCCTTATAAGGCTCTATCATGTGCGCTTCTTGCCTCCTTATGTTTTCATCATTATTGGAGGACTCAGGATTCTCTCTAGGCATATCTTCTTTATGGTGCCTTGACATTAGAACCCATAATCTCAGCACGCTTGCCATTGTGAGTAGTTTCAAACCACTTACCACCCCAACAACATTTTCGCCCATTGCCTTTGCTTTGACTTCACCTCCTCTTGATAAGAGTGGATGAATGCTAGGCGTTTTGACAATGTGGGGCTTTGGATTTTCATCACTTAGACACCTCTCTGAGTCATGGAGAAGATCCTTGTGACTCTCGATCGTAGGGAGTAGCTGCACCATCTCTACAATTGCAACTATCTCGAGTATGGCTTGCATAGAAATAGGGTCCATTGGCTGGTCCACTTCTTGACGTTCTTGTTGCTTAATCATGACATCAACTCGAGAGCTTTCTTGGAAAATGAATGTAGGCATGTATTCCCCAGAATATGGCTTAACATACTGCTCCACTATCTCTTCACGTGGCATACGTTTGATCCTAGGCTTGTGGGTTATGGCACTATAAGAGATATTCAATCCTGGGCATGTGTATTGAATTGTGCCTCCATATTGCATTGGTGTTGTATTCTGGCTTGGCACCATTCTCCACTCACTATTGCTATGGTATGATGTCGTAGAGTGCTTGATTTGCTGCGTTGACCCGAAGGGATCGTGCTAGATGGTACTCCATTGTATTGGCGGCGAACGAGACCACGAATAAGAGGAAGACTCTCATCTTCAAGAGTCATGAGTTGTGTGGGTATGGGAAGGGAGATTGATTTTGTAAGGTTAATCCTGTCCATCCCATCCATCGGGTGATGGTTTTTCCACACAGTTCTAGGTCAAGTCTCGTCTAATAAGATGTTGACTCTGAGGTAACTTACTGCTTTTAGACTTAGGCTTGTCCCCTTGCAGTTTATAGCCTTTCGTCTCTTGCCAACGTCTAGAGGGTTCTCGTATGAGTTCTCCCTTTTCATTTAAGGTCATGGCAAGATGGGTGATGATCTTTTTAAGATGCCCTAAGTGGTCTTTCACCTCTTGATCATTTTGATTCAATCTTCTCAACACCTCAGCTTGAGAAGCATTGAATTGGACCATAGTGACCTCTTTTCATGCTATGGCGCAACACCACTCTTGGCTTGGATGCCAAAAGACATTACACTGCCATACTTATCTTGGGTGCCAAAAGACACCGCAACGTCACCCTTAGCTTTGGTACCAACTGGTGCAACCCTATTCTTAAGATCCGATGGTGTATGGCTGGGTTTTAGGAAAATTTTGTTTTGTCGGGCAGCAGAATAATATTCGAGCTTAAGGCCGATCAAGTCTCGCAACTAGCGGCATTGAGCTTGAGTAGTCAGTTGCAGATTTAGTGTATAAAAGTGCACAAACCACAAAAAGCAAAAACAATTCATGCAAGAAAGATGGCAATTGTCCCATATGCTTCAACGGTTGGGAGTTTGTAGTACGTACAAACTTGCACACGACTTGATATAGCATTTGTTGTGTGAATACTTAATAGATATCAGTCAAATCTAGGCATTGCATACTAGAAGGCAGTTAAGAAGGTCTTGCACTATTTACAAGGAATGAAGGACTACATGTTGACCTACAGAAAAGTTGACCACCTAGAGGTCATTAGATACTCTGATGCGGACTTAAGAGAATGTCTCAACAGTAGAAAGTTCACTACTGGATACATCTTCCTACTAGCAGGTGGTCTTGTCTCATGAAGAAGTGAAAAGCAGTCTACAACTGTTGCTCATACTATGGAGGCAGAATTTATTTTTCTATACGAGACTTTATATCAGGCCATTTGGATAAAAAAATTTATTATAGTTTTTGAGATTGTGGACTCTATTGAGAGACCACTAAAGATCTTTTGTGATAATGAATCAACCATGTCCTCAAATAACAACAAGAGCTCAGTCTCATGTCGACACATGGAGTTAAAGTACTTTGTTGTTAAAGAAAGGACTAAGAATCATATGCTACGTATTGATATAATTGGTACAAAGGAAATGATTGCGGATCTTCTTACTAAAGGGCTAGCACCAGGATTATATTCTCAACATGTAAAGGGGATGGGTCTTTTTGATTTTTTTTGATATATAACAATACATTATGTGATCATATTTGTGAAAATCAATTAATTCTCTATGGCTTTGTGTATTATTGATTTTACATAAAGGATCTTTCGTATTGTTAGAGAATAGTAAAATAACAATATTAAAAGGACCAATAGAATAGGTTAGAGACCAACCTATTTATAAAGGTAATCTTAACATGCTAAAGCACTGAAAATGAGTTGTATTGTAGTACATAAAAATATAGCATTTCATAAAGAGATGATCATCTTCATGATTCATATGATTCATTCTTGTGATAGAGGATAGCATGTGAACCCACATAAAGAATTAAGTCAAGATAACGGTATAAACGTTGATTTGATACACTTTTAGTGTCAATGAGTCAAGTGGAAGAATGTTGGATATTTCGGGTTTGGGTCCAACCCATAGGGTGACCCGGTTTGACACTATGAATAAGGTTAGTGGGCAGTTAATGGGCTTTTAATAGGTGTTATTAGGGTGGAGGTTATGTGAATGTGGAGAGATCACATTCACGTAGCCACAACCTATCTAACATTATAAAAGAAGGGCTAAGTTGTGTGATGAGTGCAACCAACAGCCAGAAAGATAGCCTATTGCCCATGTTCTTGAAATTTCTGTTTGGGTTTAGGGTTCTGCTCACCATCGACTTGAAGGCCTAGACTCATCATGGACATTGATAGGCTGAGAGAACGCCGATCACCCACACATCGCATCATGGCATCTACCGATACACATTTGCTAATCCGGTTTAATTTTGCGAATACGCCAACATCCATAACTTTTGTGATGGTCTTTTCTAAATGATTTCTACATGTTATATTACTCCAGTTATATCATGTTTTTACTTATGGTGCATGGCTACATGAAATTTCCCTTTGGGTTCATGCTTGTGTGCTATACATGCACCTTACTATACACATGAAAGACCTATAGAATAAACATATCACGATATTGAAATTTATGAATATTCATTTGAATCATGTTATATATGCACCTTACTGTATGTTTGAAAGACTTACAGAATAAACGTATAAGAAGATTGAAATTTTTTGAAATAATTGTTTACAATTTATTCATCAGTTTAAGTAAAATAGTTCAATGATGGTTCCTTTATTGTAAGAATGAAAATTGTATAAATATGTTTTTAATGAAAGAGTGATTCTCCTTGCATCGTCTCATGTATTTGGAAGCATGCTTTCAATAAAGTGAGAAGCGTTCTTTGAACTACCTGGCTTCAAGCTTTTGAAGCAATTCACATGAGCGAGTTTCTGAGCCTGGTCTCTTGCATTAATGATTCAACATAAACTGTGCAAATTTTGTTGTTAGCAGGTAGTCAATCTTTTTTTAGCGGTCTTGAAATATTCTTCCATGTAAAGTAGCTCGTGTAGGGCAACCTCTTCTCCTGATAATTCAGGGTTTATTTGCTCTTGGAACTTTGCTGCATTATTGTTGTTAGCATGGAAGACAATCAATCTTTTCTTAGTGGCATTTTCTATATAACCCTGTAATATACCACCCTCCATGTAGAGCAACTCGTGTAGTATAGCCTGTTTCAACTTTGGAATATTTTTTCTCTAGATAATTCATGGTTTATCTATTCTTACAACTCTGCTACATTATTGCAGTTAGCAGAGGACCAGTCTCGTTTTATTGGTGTTTAGGGTACCACTTGGGAATATTCCCTCCATGTAGAGTAACCTGTTTTCAACTCCATAATTTTACAGTGAGGAGGTTCCAGAATTTGAAGGTGACAATATGGTGAGTGGTTAATCCATACATGGTGATCAATCAAGCTCCGAAGAAGAGCAACTTCTCAAGGTTATGATATTGTAGTAGCTTGTGTCTTTTCTGATCATGCCAGTGACGATTCGTGATTTGATAATGGTTATATATGCTTTTGCAGGTTGAAGCAGACGAATCTATGGATCCACTTGAATCACCACCCTCGCAGGACCAGAAAAATGAGGTAGATGCTGAATACAAGGAGCATGAAAACATACCTCGAAGGCAGTATGCAAATCCAAGAGGAAGTGATCATGGTGGCCGAAGAGGGTACATGAACGGGCATGGTGGTTGCACTAGCAGCGCAGGAGGCTTCCTGAATGGTCTTAGCCAATACTATGATATTGGAAACTATTATTACCCAAGAAATAGCAATCCAAGAGGAAGGGGTTGTGGTGGTGGAATGATGTATTACACCAACGACAACGATGTAGCAGCCGGAGGCCATGGTATTTATATACATGGGGTTGCGGTAGCTGCAGCACAATCTTAAATGTTGCCTTTGCATGATTTTGATGAATTTTTTTGCAATGACCTAGTGGTGATACAATGCCTGCTTATATTAGGGGGGAGAGAGTTTGCACTTGGTCTTTTGGAGCAGAGAGTTGAGGAACTATCTGTTATAACTTGTTCCTTAATCTATCATCTCATTATGTTTTGTGGTGCATCATTATATTAATGCATGTTAAATATTAGTTGCATATTTTGAGATGAGAGGATGATTATTGATAAAAAAAGAGCCATAACGGTCCTCAAAACAATAAGAATCTTTTTTAGTTACCAGCGAAGTGTGTGTTAGAATAGACTATCGACAAAAAATTAGACAAAAAAGATATGTTTTATTGGTGTGCTTTTGTTTTTGAAATATATTTAAAATATTTTTCGATAAAATGTAAGTGCAAAACATATGCTAAATTTCAATAACCGGTTCACACACGAAAGTGGTGAAGTCTGATTCGAATCCACAGGGAACGAAGTAAGACTACATATTCTACTCAATTCACACTTCTTTATTGCCTTCAAATAAAAAAATATATGCAAAAGCAATCGAGCACCAAGCCTATTAGAAGTGTCAAACATAAATTAAAAATTGGCTTAAAGCCCTACTTTACTAAATGAAATAAAAATAAAAAATAAAAGCAAATGAGATCAGCCACTCGATGTCCTTGTCACAATGATGTACGTGATAGGGCTACCTTCACCTGCAAAACACTTCAAACACAAAAAGAAAAGAAACTTGCTTTGGCAAGAGTTAGTGTGACCTAACCTAATCTAGATGCTAAATGCAAACCTATATGCAAACTAAGACACAGAAAATGCAGACCTAAACAACTCTAAAAACAGACCTAAACACAACCTAAGATGGCAAGATACGACTATGCATACGGTTTAGTCCAGTGCAGTGACTAAACCACACCACCGGCTAGACTCAGGTCTAGCTGATCGGACTAAGTTTGCACACAGACCAAGTCTGATTTTTTGACGAAAACCAGTGTATGGTCTGCTATAGCAAATGTGCTCAGACCTCCAGAATGTTGTTGGGGTTTACCTTGAACCTCTACCTAAGTATAAAGACAAGTCAGCCCTTTTCTGCCCTAACCGAGTGGGTCAGGCAGACTAAACGACTAAATGAATGCAAAATAAACCAAATCTAACCCAGTTGAATGTCTGACCAAATTCAACCTAAGTTAAGCCAGACTCTAGACAACCTAAAAATAACTTGAGACAAAATAAAAATGAAAGAAAACACTGAAAATGGACTTGGGTCAACCGACACCTGTGCCCATGCACTAAGCCTAATTGAAACTGTGTTGTCTTGTTATAGACCCAGAAAAACTGGCCTGCTAAAATCTATGTCACTGACTGCTCTGAACAACGATGGTTGCAAAATCAGTTTGTAGGTTTTTATGTTTGTCAGCGAACTCCATCCCCAAACTTGGCTCGATTTGACCAAAAAATGAGCATAAAATGATGTCAACAGTGTCAGTCAGTCGGATTCCTCATAAGATCCGGCAGATCGCTTTGTAACGTCTAAAACTCCATGCTCTCTATTGATTTTTTTTTTGAAAAAAATAAGGTACAAAGTAGACAAACATAAATTCAATATAAAATAAAATAAAACAAACTCAAAAAATTGAAGGAAATATGCGCTGCACAAGATCGACCTGACAGATCTTAACTGCGCCTGGCGTTAGGGATGCCCCTCAACTTTTAGATTTTATAAGTCCAGATCCTGTGGTTTAAATGACGCCAAAATTTAACACAAATCTGTTGGATGTGTTTTCTGCAACATATCCAAAAATCAAGTCGATCAAAAATGAAAAACTACATGAACCTGGCCTTTTTCGACTGGATAGACTTTTTGTGGATCTAGAAACCAGATTTCGTATTTGGGTGATTTCAATCTGATCCAGAACACATTTCTTCTAAAAAAATCATAGAATGTCAAGTACAACCTTCTCTAGTTAAAAATGATTTTTAATGGATTTTTAAGGCTATCGAAGGCTATCAAGAAATTGCATACAAAGAGAAAGAGATAGAAGATGTTGATCCTACCTCAGTGGTGGTTTTTGAGTTATAGTGTTGGAAGAGTTAGGCCAGCCAGCATCTTCGACTTTGCCTCAGATATAGAAGAGGGTTGGAGAAGAGAAGAGACGGGGTAAGAATCACAAAGCTTACCAGAGAGACTGGTACTCGACCTGAAACAGAGGAGGAGGATGGCAGCTACAACAAGGAAAATCAATTTCTGCAAGAGAAGGATGGCGCTATCCTCTTTCCTTGGAGGCTTTATCCAGGAAGGGCGATTTGGTGGATCTGGTATACCAATTTCCCCTTCAGTCTCGTGTATAGAAGGGGAAAGAAAGAGGAAGCAAGAAAAGAAAGAGTTTGCAAATTTACTTCATTTCCTTTTTTTCTTTCTTTTCTTTTTTTTCAAACTTCTAAAAAAAGGGGAGGGGGCAATTTTGAGATTCACACCCCCCTCGTTCCTTGTTTCCTTTCTTGGACACGGGATGGAGAAGGAAGGAGAGGTTTTGAGAATCTCACCCCCTCCCTTCCTCCTCTTTCCTTTTTGTTTTAAATTACGAAAGTTGGCGGTTCTGCTTGTCACCTTAGCCAAATATAAAAAGGAAATTCAAATATTTAAATTTCTAAAAAGTGTTGACTTTATGGATCTCATATCCAATCCACCTTGCACCTTGGATCCGATCCAAATGAATTTGGGTCTTGGATTGTGGGTTAGACCAATTGGATCCTCTGTTGAGATTCAAATCCAAAATTGTGCTCCAAAACCCAAAATTATATTTTTGACCTTAATTCTCTATTATGCAATTTTTAATACTAAGCATGGGCAATTATGTCAAAAAGCTATAAAAATGTATGCATTTGAATGTAAAGATGTAGCTTTTATCATGCTCTATCAAATGCCCCTATGCCTAGACCTTTGTTCGTCCTCGAGCAATGTACTTTCTAGACCTCATGCTTATGCTTTGCAAAAGATAAAGAAACAAAAATATCAATACTTTATATGCTAACTATCCTAACTCACTTTGGTAGGAATCACGGTTGCATTTAGCATATGCAATAAGCTCTTTAATCCCTCAGGTTATCTTGATGGACAAGTAAGGTCTCGTGAGGGTTTTCAGTGATGATACCCCCAAACATCCATGTCATGCATTTATGCTTTTTCGAAATATGTAGGAAATATGACATGTATTTTTCTTAGACATTAACTTATGTATCATCGGAACATGTTAGATGCGACATTTAGCCTCCTATACAACACTCTCAAACTCCTTTAGCTAAGATCTACTGGTATCATATAGTAATAAAAACTACAATGCATTCAAGTGACTAAGTAATTCCAAATATGATATCATGATTATTCACTTCCATGTCAATTGATCACACCTCGAAATTTATTACATGTTCTCTTTATATTCTATTTCATGCCTTGTACAATGTGAGTGTTCCTTAGGCTATCTACATGGTTCATGTAGCGAGCTTTGGACCAGTGACTCTCAGATCAGGTGACCTTAGGGCACCAGGTGCTAATCACCCCTCGGGCTTACTTAATCGAACAAAGTAGGTCACAAACACTAACTAGACATGAAGTTCTAGTTTCTCCTCAATTTTATTTTTCACGTGAACCACCACACCTTGTAGGGTGTAATAACCCAGCTACTTTCATCATTTGGATCACTAGAGCTTACTGACTAAGTACATCTTCTTCTTCTTCTTCATCTTTTCAATGGTGCTCCGTATATCTCATTTTGGTGTTTTTTTTGTGATATACACTACAAGAAAAAATGTTAATTAGCGATGGAAATTTGCGACGGATTTTTTCCGTTGCAAATTTGCGACAAATTAGCTAGAAAAAACTTTCACCTTGAATCTATCGCTAAGTAGCGATGGATTAGCGATGCAAAAATGTTATCGCTAATCCGTCGCGACTTAGCGACGGAATAGCGACTCCAATTTTTCGTCGCTACTTATCAATAGAAGAAAAACAAATTAACGACAGATTAGTGAGGGAAAAACTAAATCCGTCACTAATTTTTTATTTAAACCACCCATCAAGATCGCTAAATTTTCCCTCTCTCCCCGTTCAAAATTTAAACCGATCAAGCTATTTAAACTGACTTTCGAAGGAATGGTATCGAAGGATGGCGACGAAGCAGAGTGGACGGTTGCTGGAGGACGGCGATGTCAGAGAGTGCCCTGGTTCACGGAGGACAGCGACGCGGCAGAGCGGCCTGTTGCTGCAGGACGACAACACCAGAGAGTGCATTGGTTCACAGAGGACAGCGATGAGGCAGACCGTCCGGTTATTGGAGAATGACAATGCCAGAGAGCGTGCCGATTCACAGAGGACGACAACGAGGCAGAGCATTCGGTTGCTGGAGGACGGCGACACCGGAGAGCGCACCAATTCATAGAGGACGACGACAAGGCAGAGCGTCCGGTTGCTGAAGGACGGCGACGTCGGAGAGCGCGACGCCGATTCACGGAGGACGGCGATACCGAAGAGCGCATCGGTTCACGAAGGACGGCATTGCAGATATCGAAGGACGGGCAGTCCCTTTGCAATGCCTATCGGGTGTGGTACAAGTCCGGCTTATTGCTGTCGGAATACCGCCCGACAGGGAGCACTTTTTTTTTATTTTTTTTTTAAATTTAGCAACGGATTAGCGATGGATACTGTCCATCGCTAATCTATCGCAAATTAATGATGAAAGTAATGACAAATAATTTTGGCGCTAATTAGCGAGCAAAAATTTGTGATGGACGATATCCATCCCTAATCCGTCGCTAAACAGTTTAACGATGGATTAGCAATGGATATTGTTCATCGCTAATTCATGATTTTCTTGTAGTGATATTTATCCCTACTTTAACACTATCATACATGCAGTCTATCTATCTATCTATATCTATATCTATATATATATATATATATATATATATATATGTAATATCTTGACTCAATTTATCCAAAAATTATTATATAAGAGACGTACATCCTATCTAACATGCTTAAGCCCTTAACATAAATTAAATCTAATTTACATACATATTTCTTACCTATACATTTTATTTAAACAAGACATGCATAAACAAGCATATTTTAAAAAATGTACCCTCCCCCATGCCTAAATTCTACTGCCCTTAGTGGTATCCTATGAAATATGCAATTATGCATAAACTGAAGATAATAAATTAGGAGTGATGTCACCTGCATTTTGTCTTGCTTTGTGCTCTGCGTACTTGTACATTCATGAACATTTCAAATGCAGGTTAGTTTTATAAGGAAAGCATTATGACTCTATGTTACAACAATAATTTTTTAAATTTCTCAGAAATCGCATGGGTTGCCTCCCAAGAAGCGCTAAATTTTACGTCTTCAGCTAGACGAATCTCTATTTACCTCTCATTGTCTATGAGATCAATGGACTCATGGTTATGCTCAATCGGGAGGTCTGATATACCAATCCAAAATCGGGAATCGTGGTTGGTAAGTTCTTTCTTTTACTTCTTCTTTAGATTTTTAGGGTATCTTGTATGTAGATCAAATTTTGTTTTTTATTTTTCTTACATATTTAGATCTACTATATGAGGTTTTTGTGTATTAAGATTGTTTAGGATCATTGTTTTATGTTTTATAATTTTTATTTTTGCCGAAAAACTCTTTTCTTCACCAGCCGAATTTTTTGTGTCAAACCTAAATTTTTTAATTTGATATACAGATTGTTCTAGCCGATCCAGAAACCGTTTAAGGCTGAAATTTTAGTATGTGTTAGTTGTGTGTGTCTAGAGTATTTCTTTTAAATTCTAGGTCAATTAGATCAGGGGTTGGGATTTTACAGTTATTTTACCAAAGCCAGTTTTTTGGCTTTGCAAAAATTTGACCTCCGGTTCTGAATTTTTCAGTCTGACAAATAGACTATTTCGGTCGATCTAGTATGTATTAGTTGTACATGTCTAGAGTATTTTTTCCAAATTTTAGCTCAATCCGACCAGGGGTTGAGATTTTACATTCATTATACTGAAGTCAATTTTCTGGCCCTGCAGAAATCTGACTTCCAATTTTAGTTGCAACGATTTTTAGAAATTAGTTTTATTTTTAATTTTTTTTAATTAAGTGTCTTGGAGTGTATTTGGTAAGTTTTTTGTGTCTTAATTAAGTTGTTTTGTATGTGTTAGGTGTTGGTTTTCGTCAGAAAATAAGAACCTAAAGTTATGTTTTGAGTGCTTAAGTTAAGTCTAGTTGAGTCTTTGTCGGGTTATTAGCATAGTATAGAAATAGTTTTGTCCTTTGGGTTTCTGTTTTGTGTGATTGCCGGTAGTGACCTCGATAAGCACCAAGGTGGGCAAAGTGGTTAAAGTGGACGCACTAAAGTTTCTTGCACACAGGTTGAAGAAAGCTAGCTCACGGTTATATTTGGAGATTTTATAGTCAGGGCATTAGGCCATTTCTGTCATTTTTTTGTTGTAATTCATTTAAATTTTATTTTCACTTGTGCTTTTGTAATAGGCTTTATGCGCGTTCATTTTCGTATTTTTTATTTTTGAAGCAATAAAGACTTTGATTTGTTTGGAATACTTGTTATTATCCCGTTCCCTGTATTTAGACCCAGACTTCACCACTTTTGTGTGAGTCGGTTATTTAGATTTGGTGTGCGGCTTATTGAAAATATCTTTTAAAATATTTTGAAAAAAAGTAGACACCACCTAAAAGCTACTTGCTCACCATAAGAAACCAGTTAGTCTTTGTTGGTTTTCATTCTACAACTTAAACTCTTTGTCTCTATGGTCTAAGAAGCCAAAGAAACTGAGTTTAGGTTGGTTAGGGAAGTAGGCAAGCTAAACAAGAAAAACAAGTGTAATTTCTGTAAGAATCTGCAGCAAGGTTTACCATGCATTTTGATGTTTGCAGAAGATGGAGGTGAGTGTGAGACGCTATTCTCAGACTCATGATCGCATCACCCATCATTTCTCAAATAAGAGCTTCGTCCCATGCACAGTTTGCAACTGAGTAAACCTATAGTCCGGAATGCACGATCAGAAGATAAGGCTCCCTCTCTCAATGAAAAACTGGGAAACAAATGAAAGGTAGCCATAGTCATGGGTTGGTCCAATGTAAAATACAAATGTCAAGTTCCACCCTGTCCAGATGCCAGCTGTCCATACTGCGGGTTGGGGGCTTTTTCTTCTTCCTAATGATGGAACAAATTTACAGGCGACGGTGTTAAAAAGATAATCTAATGGGAAAAAAACGATACTTGTAGTGACAGCGATAATGGAGAATAGGGGAACTCCATTTTCCTGTTGTATTATGTAACTGTTACACAGTAAAATATATACACATGATCCCACGATTTTGAAAATGTTTTAAGATGGTGGCAAATAGATCTTCATATAAGATTTGGGTCAAACTAAAAAGGTCTATTTGGAAATGTTTTTGGATCCAATTATGTGAGATTGTTGGGTATAGGATTGGTTTTAAGACTGGTTTATATAGGGGCTCAACTGGTTTGAGTAATAGAATGGAAGATTCACAAGGCCTATGTTTTGGACCAAAATAGGATCCATTTGAAGGTTCAATTGTGGGTTGGGATCCACATGTTTTCTTTGGATCTGGACACCTATTAGGATTTGGTAATGGTTCTAAATGAGATTTACTTAGATTGGGTTCATGAGAAGTTACATCTAATTGCATCAGGATAAGCATAGAAATAGGAACATATAATGGATCATTAACAAACTTGTGCTTCATTAATTGCATGAACTCATCCCATGTTCGAATTCTTTTGAGTGTGACCTTCACAACTGATCATCCACCTAACTTTTGATGTGTCATGGAGTCGAGCGGATACCAAGATGACTCTACGATGATCGATATAATCTAATGTCGCTCAAGTATACTTTCGAGTGCATGGATCCAACCAAAGGTATCGGCATTGCATTTGCCCGTGAATTCTAGAAGACCCAACTTGATGCCATAAGCCTCATAGTCTTGGATTGGGTTAAGGCTACAATTTTGGTTTGGTTTTGATCCAAAGAGTTTTAGAAGGAATTTGAATTACATTGAGGCAGTTCTGATGGGTTTTGGGTTGGGTGAAAACTTTGGGTTTTTTGGTAGGATTGGGTTGGGTGTATAAGGTTTTGGGACAGATTTTGGTTACAAAGGTTGAGATGTGATGGACTTTGGGTCAGATTCGAATCCATAACATAGTTTAGTCTGTGCAAAATGGGTTGAAACAGGTTCCATGTGGTGGATTAAAAGGGGTGGAGAAGAGAGTAGTGGGACCGAACCGGTTTGGCTCCAGAGACTCATCCCCGTGATAGGAAGGAAAGAGGATGGTGGAGCAAGGGTTTTGATACCCACCCACAACCATCGACCATGGGGAGCTGCAGCGAAACCTTTGGTTGGCAAACCCCAGGGTCCTGTCAGTCTAAGGTTGCCCGGTGGCCACCTTTCGGCAGTATCATTGCTGGTCAGCAGCTCATCGTGGCCAACCGGTGGAGAGGAGAGGTAGGAAGAAGGAAAAAAAGAGGTGGCACACCTATTGCTTTAAGGTAACTTTTCAGAATTTTCTTTATGACAGAAACATGCAATTATATAGTTTATTAGTATGTTCATGTTGATAACCCATTTAGTATGATCTTGGTACCTTTAAACCAATTGAGCATTTATACCTTCATTTATCGCTCCAAGATATGTATACGTTATGTTTATGCATATTTTTTTCATAGCTTTGTGCACTTCATGAGCATTCACATGCGCATGCACATTTTTCATGCATTATAGCACATCACAATCACATTATAAAATTATGTTGCATATCATAACATCATATTGCATATTGTAACATCATGTTGCATAATAACAAATCATGACAGAAATTTACAGCTTAGCATTCAAAAGATGTTTACAAATGATGACTTAAGTACAATCTCTCAATAGGCTCACATATTGTACATTAATGTCATATGTTCATATCCCTTAATTCGGTACTGATAACACAAAATTTACCTGTCATTGTAAATTTTGCCATAAATCATCCAAAACAATTTAGGCTATGAAATTTTCACACAAAATTCTTACATATGATACATGTATACAAGCAAAAACCCATACATTAACTCATTACAGAATAAGAATTAAAAATTTTGTAACACATTATTTTTTGTTTACAGAATAGTCTTGCCCAATTCTATCTTTTCAATGAAAAATCAGTTATAAATTATACAAAATGAATTAGATTCTTAGATTTTTATCGTGGGTGGCTTGATATATCTGATTCAAGCCCCATAAAAACTCATAAGTAAATTTGATTCCAGTAGAGAGTAAAAAATCTCATAACATTTGTTGTTTATGTTATTTGACTGAACATGTTCTAGAAAATTAAAGATTCTGGACCAACTTTCATGAATTTTCTTCTTCAAACCATAAGGAATCAACCTCCAAGATTTTAAATGTTGTTCTTCCATATCTAGAATAACACACCTTAAAATCTTAACCACATATTTTGAGTATTCTGAAAGATATGATTTTTACAAAAATATGTTGTCTCCATAAACTCCTTGTCAGAATAGGATTTTTGTGCCGACTTACAGAAGACATATCTCTCAATCCATGATTCATCTGAGTCTGAGATTTGAACAGTGATTACTTTCATATGTTTGAAACATCCCCACAATTTTTTAGGATTTATGGGTTCATGGTTTGTGAGAGCTGAATTTATTTTTATAATTGGTCAGATCAAAATACACAGAATATAATACAGTTTTTCAAGAATCAAACAAGAACTTCATGATTTTAACAAGAAAATACATCCAATGATTTTTAATCCATCAAGAACACATCAAATTCATGCATATAAACATTTAATCATGTTGTAAATACAGAAATACAATACATACATAAATCTAACATCCAAAAATCATATATTTTTCAAAAGAGAACATGTTTTCTCTATAGAAATTGAAATTGATTCTGAAAAAAAAGATTTTGGATCTTAAAACCTTCATATATAGCACAACATCAGTTCATACATAAATCTAGGCTAATATATGTGTTGATACATATCTGGTGATCATTCCACAATATGCTCATGTACCCTATCACTATACACATGTATAAAGTTATGATATACCTACCTCAGAAACATTGAATCTATCAAAATCGTCTCTACTGAATAGCTTCTTCCTACGATATGCATCACCAAGGAGATGCAACCACAGACTTTAATGGAGTTTTCTCTCTAGAGAGTGGCATGAGGAAAAAAGTAGAAAAAAGGAGAGAATAAAAAAATAAAAACTAGGAGGCATGTGGGAGGAGGGAGATAGGACCTCCTTTAAATAGTTTTCTCTTGAGTTTTCATATTGAATAAGAAAACTCCACTTAATTTTTATCTAATTTGAATTTTATGTAAATTAGAGATAAATTGTATGAATCCTAGCTAGTTAGGATTCCTAATGCAATAGAAAAATAATTAAACATTTTAACTAGTTAGATCTTGTAATGAAATAAGAAAACAAATTAATAGTTTGACTAAACTAAAAAAAGTAGAATTAGGAAAGTAGGTGGGAATGCCCCACCATGTTGACTTAGCCTTGAGTTCGTGCATTATACATTGGTTCATGTATCATGTGTGATTGCAAGTATATCTTAATTGGTTTATGTATTTTAACATTCTCTAAGGTTGAAGTTTGTTTGATGTATGCCCTTAATAATTCAAATGCTTAATCATGAATATGTGCTTGTTATGTGGTATGTTGCGTGAATTTAATTGTTATAGTTGTTTCTTTGATTGCTTGATGATTGATTTGCATTGTATATGTTTTGGAAAGCTGTAAGATTACAATTGTACATGGTTCTTTATATACATGCATTGTTATTGTCTTCTTACTAAGACTCGATGAGTTTGATCTCTATATCATTCACATTCAGGTAATAAGTGAACAAATCGAGGCGATGGCAAGATGCTACGACCGGTACCAAGAACCAATAATTTTAGATCTGGGATTTTGTTTTGGACAATAATCTATGATTTATTAAAACCTGTTAAATTTTTTTGACAAAATTGTTGGCCTTAATGTCCAATGTTTGCAAATAATTCATTTAATTGATGAATGGTTTAATTTGGTTTATGCATTGTAAATGTTTGTTTATATCTTAGATTTGGGTTCTTGAGTTGGAACTGATTCATGATTTTGACTTGGATACAAGTTCGTTACAAATAATTGAATTTAGTCCTATGTTAAGTTAGAATACCTATAGCTTGCCTAAAATTCTAACCAAAACTATAACTAAAATGAATGTTTTTGTTGTATTTCTATTTCTTTTTTTAAAGGGTTCTTGTCCTTGTTTTTTTATTTACAAACTTTATTCTAGTGAACTAATATACTCTCATGCTTGCGCTCAGATGACAATACTTAGTTTTGTTTGAGCATTGTGTTTTTCAAAAAAAAATTAAGTATATTTTCTGGTTAAAATTTTAGGGCGTTACCTATTCAGCAATGTTGTCTGATCGGCTCTTTCGATAATGTGTTCTTTGTTGACCATTGTGCCCGGTGAAGAGTGTGCCAGTGTGCTCGGCCTCCATCAACTCACAGTGATCGATTAGCTCATCAAATTGAGTTGAATCCTGTTGTTCCACTATTCTACTCTTGATGCGGTCATGTTCCAATCACCCATGAAGCCTCTCTCGGGTCTTGCTTTGTTTTGGTCGTACACCCCCATTGCCATGAGCAATTTTCTACCTTGATCCACGAAGATCGTAATCAGCTGATCTGTGATTAGCATCACTTCCACTGAAACTTTCCTAATATCCCAGATAATTATGCTATATTAAAGTTTCTTCAATGTTTCCCACCATGTCCATATTCAAAAATTCCTTCTTTATCTTAGTCATAGTTATCTTTGTCTTCAATATCACTTCCCCATTATCCTCCCTAAGAGCATCACTTATGGCCCCTAATGTTCCATGATAGGTTTAACATTGGAAGTCCACAAAATCCGTTTGTCTAGCAAGAGAAACCTCTGCTTGACCCTGCTCCTTCTTGCTGTGAACCATCCCCGCATCATCTCTTGCAACCAGGGACTTTGAATTAAGCTCATTGCAACCCTACTCCTCAACCAAACGCAAAGTTGAACTAATTGGTGTTTTCTTTCAAGCCTTCTTTCTTCTCCGATGGACTTCGCTTTTTGAAGTACGTCTGGAAGCCCTTAGCAACACTTCTATTCTCCTTCCCGACCCCAACTCTCCTTCGACATCGCTTGTCTGGTCCAGCCTGGGAGGATGCCAGGTCTGCCTGGTGGAACTGGTCCCTTCCTTTAGGGTATGTTTGATGGCTTATCCAGGGTTGGACGAAATGAACAAAAAGAATGGAACAAAACATTGGTTTTGTTCATTCTGTAACAATTGTTTCAAGTCCAACGTTTGTTTGGATCGTACTCAAATGCTATGTTCCAAATGTTCGTTATTTGATGATGATGTGCGAACAACTTGGACAGTCAAGGATAATGGGTTGCATTACTTTGTTTTGGATCGTATAACCCGATCCGTCCACCATTTTACATGTTTTAACAAATTTATTATGGTTTTTTGCCCGAATATGGATCCAATTACGAAATTATATCTAAAATCATGATTTTTTGAAATGAATATGGATTTGGAATTGGATTTTTGCCCCAAATATAGACCTTGAATGGCATTTTTGCCATGAATATGAATTTTGCTCCAAATAAGGATCTCAAATTAGATATTTGTCGAATATGGATCTCAAATTGGATTTTTGGACCAAATATGATTTTTTATCTCAAATATGGATCTCAAATTGGATATTTGCCTTGAATATGCATTTTTGCCTCAAGTATGGATCTCAAATTAGATTTTTGCCCCGAATGTGAATCTTAAATTGGATTTTTCCTCTGAATATAGATCTCTAATTGAATTTTGCCTTGAGTATGTATATTTTTACCCAAGCCACATTCTAATAATCGTAATAATAACTATGTTTTTAACCAAGCCACATGCATGCATAGAATTTTGCCAAGATGCCTTTAGCATTGGAAAAGTCATTCTTTTCACTAAACAATTTAATTGATTAGAAAAATATGAGTACCCACCTAGTGGGAAAGAGAATCGAGAGAAGTGAACATAATCATCAAGTTTTTTATGATTGAAAGAAATGTTTCATGTGAAGCCAAACACATGCTTAGACTCAATTAAGAATACCTTTGTTCAAGAAACGTGTCTTGGAACCTGGTGTTTCATCTTGAATCTGAACTAGGGATGTCAAAGGCTTAGATTTACATCTGATACCCAACACAATTTGAATCCCATTAGTCGGATTTGGTAAAACAAGCTGAATCCAATTAATAGTTATATTTGGATTTGGTATGCAAATTTGCATCTAAATTCAAGCCCGAGTCTGAACCAGATCGACATATGATGTTGGATATGATCCTTCTTCTGGCGAGGTACCGGTGTTTTTTTGGATACATGGTGTGTTTAGATCATCGCTTTATGTAACTCCTGATGCTTGTGGTTGCATTTGGATAAGAGAGAAGGTACAATGCTTTGTGTTATGGTTGTATCCAAGCATTGTGCGCATTTCTCAATGCTGACATTACAGATCATCATCCAATACATATCAGTTGCAACCCTAGATTCTGCAGTGGGAAAGCTAAGGGAATTCATAGTTCTTGGTGTTCACTCTGTGGGTCATTCAGAAAGTTGGTGTAGTACATATTTTATATATTCTGGAACATGGGAATCACTAGTCAGACTCCCATGAGCATACCTTCAATAGTTCATCTCTTTCATTACCATTTAAGACTTGTATCTTTCTCCTATTTCTTTCTTGCAGCAATGTCTTGACAACCTAACAAGTAATCATGGTTTGCCCATCATTGAATAGTATAGAAATTTTTGAAAGAAAAGGTTGCATCATAGCATCAACAGATATTAAAAACTCTATAGCATATCTTAAAGAAGTACCCTCAGAACTAGAACCACAAATTTTATGAGCTTCTTCCTCTTTTCGGTTCAGTCCCAGCCAAGGCATGAGAACCTTATAAGCTAGGAAATGACATGATCACTCTAAATTGCCAAATAATAAACTGAATTAACAAGCCACAAACAAGTTTTGGAAGACTAACAACTGAAATCAATTTTTTTTTGACTCAATCCAGGTTGTCAGTTGGCAAGTTCCAACTGGCACACCAATGTCCTATCTGACTCTAATTTACTCTAGCACCTTATCAACTTCAGTATAGGAAAACAAACATAGAAGGCCAAATGGGATCTCAAGACTTCAAGAGTTGTAGGTTTACTAGTTTCTCTAGGCTTTATCGTTCACTTACATGTCCCACTCCTCTTGATTGTGTTATAGTTGCCGCTTCAGATCACCCTATAGCACTGGTTCTTGTTGAGTTGAATGATGTGCATTGTCATTTCTCTGTGCTGGTTCTGTGTCAAATGTTCTATGGTTTTTCCATGGAAAATTCTACTAGTTCTGGAGCATGATTGTTGAACACAAGGCTTTTCTTGATATCGATTACTGGTAGTGAGTGAAACTATGTGTATTACTTTAGCTTTAAGTGGTTGGTTACAGAGAGAGAGAGAGAGAGAGAGAGAGAGAGAGAGAGAGTTGGTTTTGTTGTTTAACAAAAAGAGCTAAAGAAATTTATCAGAGCCAGTTGCTTTACATAACATACAGAAAGAGTCAAATTGCCAAATAGCTATGATACTAATCCAAATCTCATAATGAACCACCAACAATCTTCTCATTATCCAGTTAACACCTATATAGTTTGTAGATATTAAAAGAGTTCTATCTGCAATGAAGGGATCTCATACAAGACAATGTTTGCAGATACAATCCTAACCTTGTAATATTGACATTCCAAGTTGAGATGCCTTCAGAAGGTTCCCAAAAAAATTCAATTATTTTATGTAGACAATACTGACAGTGATGTTAGCAATAATTTATAGAACATATAAACTTGATGGTTGTAATTTGATCTATGCAGCCTCACAAACTAACTGGTCTATGATGGAAGCCAACTTATTATTGTCAAGTCTTAGGAATAAGTCTTGCACATCAATATGAGCAAATGAAAAAGGAATAAGCCCCTGCATAGGTTTATGTTAAGCAAAGTTCAATACATACGAAGCACCTATATACTTCTGTTTCATTATATTCATTTTAATTTATGAAGCATGGGTATGATTTTTGGCTCACCATTGTTTTTCATACAATACAAGTGGAGGGTTCTGCTAAAATATAAAGATGGTAATGCAGAAATCTAGCCAAGTGGGTTGGAGCATCAATCAAAACAACACCAGTGACCTGGCTCCCTGTAAGGAGCTCTAAGTCTCAACATATTATGTACTCCAACAAGTGACAGAAAAATGTAAAAATAACTTGACTATAATACACCATCGCCACTTGCAACAGGAAACTCTTTAGTTTCCAAGAAATGAACCACGAAACATTTTAACACAAACTTTCATTGTTACCATCTTACAAGTGGAAAGTATGCTAAAAGGAGAATACAATGCAAAACATTCCAAGCAATAAAAATGTGCACCAAGATCAGAACTTTCACTGCATCTCTACCATTTCAAAAAATTGAAAACAAAAGAAACCAAATTAAACCACAAGAGAAACATATAGCAGAACCCAATTCCTCCTATCAGTTCTCCAAAAAACCCACATCCAAAATTCACAAGAAAAAACAAAGAAAACACACAAAAAACATTTATGGGTATCAAGAAAAACCCAAATTTATGCTCAGAAAAAATATATTTCCTAAGATTCAAATCATGGATACCTCAAAAAATCATGAATCGTATCAAACTAACCAGAAACATGAGATCGGTCTTTGAATTTTCCCCGAGATCCCTCGGCATTGACGTCTTTCACCAGATATACATAAGCAAAGCCACCTTCTCTAAGCTGCCTGACGATTCTGAACCTGTTCTCATTGATCCAAATGTCCCCACCTCCATTAACGACGTCATAGAGATCGTTCAATCCAAAAAACGAGCAACTCATCTTCTCTCTAGAGAGTCCAAGAACCTAAATCATCTCAAACCAGTCCAAGATCTACCCTTGCGATCAATGTAGACCTACCCAATCTCGATGAATGTTCCCCTCGGATCATGAACTCGTTTTGGGAGCTCGGTGGGGTGCCTCTGTGAAAGCAAGCACACGGGAGAGAAGTGGAAGGCACAGACGAACACCGACCTCCCGTGAAGCTAGGTAATTGAGGGTTCGACAGGGTCGTCGGCTGCTCAGAGAGAAAACAGGGACAGTGGCGCTGATGGGTCTGCTCACCGAAGAGAGAATGGGGAAGCAGACTGCCGAGAGAGAGACGCATCGACGGGGTGCGGCGTGCCCGTCGATGATTTTTTTTTCAGTTCCCACCGTTACTGTTCATTTTGTAACAGGGGGGAGGTGGATCGAAAATTACACAGTATAATGGACACGGCAGATAAGGATGGCAGTGGACCGGGGGACAACGGGGTTCTGCCCCACCTTGCTCCGTTTGAACTGAGGATGAAAGGCATGAAACGGGGATGGAGGTGGGCATGAAGGTTAAAATCTATCCCCGTGCGAAGATGAAGGCGGGGATGGACTTATGCTTTCTTGCATCTCGCCCTCATCCTGTCTCAATCCCTGTCTTTCTCTACCTTGCCCCGTTCTCAAATTTTTAAGGAATAACTATAGACTGAGGGAAAACGGGACCCCACCCCACCTCACCCTGTTTGGACAGAGGATAGAGGACATGAAACAGAGATGGAGGTTAAAATCCATCCCCAGGGATGGAGGCGAGGATAAAGGTTCAGATTTTGAAACGGGCTGGGAGTTGGGACCTTGTCCCCCACCTTCGCCCCGGTCCACTGCCATCCCTAGCGGCGGAACCGCGGAACTCCATCCACCGAGTCCAACGTTTGTTGAAAATCGCCGTTTCCAGCGAGATTTTTGTCCGAATCACGCATCAAACATGTCTTTAATGGACTGGGTCTGAACAGGATCAGCTCCCTGAACCTCAACAGCTACGGGTCCGTGTAATAGTGTTTTAAATTAGAATCCTTGGGGTACTACAGACTTTTCCCCTTCCTCTAAATTACCATCTACCACCGTGTTGTTGCTCTGGAGATCTGAGGGGACATCGATCTTTTCCTTTCACGTTGTGCTACAAACTACACCCTCGGTATGAGATTGACCAAGGGTTATACCAGACCTTACTCCCCTCCATGCATTTATGTTACATACTAACCCCTTATTTCCATGCGCTGCCACCTGCCCTGTTAGGTTGCATCGAGATTTGAACGTGGGTCGTTCCACCTTCCTCAGCGACTCTCGTTGGTTGGCATGCATGCGGTGTTCATGCCGCCGTTCCTCACACGAAATCACAGGTTGTTGAGAGGGTGGTGTATGTTCCCCCTGAACACGGGGCCGCGTGTTCGGGTCCGAATGAGTGCCACGTTGGCACTCATTCATCAGTTTGGGTGTGTACGAAAGAATATTGCGGATCCCAAGATATTCCTCTGTACATAACTCCCGAGTGAGTGCCAACGTGGCACTCATTCGGACCCCCCGAACATGCGGCCCCTTGTTAGCAGGGGGAACATACAACCTGCTCGCCAGGTTTTTGGGGTTGGTTCACCGTGTCCCCATCGCTCAGGACACGTTCAGTCTCCATTTTCGACGGTTTGTCAAGGACGACCATGGCGTTAACAGCCTTCTTGAAAGGGCGCTGGTCCCTCTGGGGTGGTTCGTGAAAGCCGTCGACCCTTCTCCCTCCTCGGATGCAGTACGCTTCATGATTCGTCGCGCCGGCGTCGCCGCCTTTCTCTGCTCCTGGAGCGAGTTCTCCGGCCACTACAGGTTCCTCCTCAAGCAATTTGATCGCTCCTCTTTCCTCCCCGTCTGCTGCAGCCGTTGTGCTCGGCGGGTGACTTTGACCTGCTGCCATCCTCCCTCATTCGCGGCTGGGACTCTCTCTGCGTTTTTCGGTCGTCTACGACACTTTTCCGTTGAGTTGAGTGGGTAATGGCCCCACATGACCCGCAGTAGCGAATGCTACTTTCGTAAACAATCTCTTGCACGAGCGTCAGGCCACCTTCAACCTCGATCGCCACCGTTGCCGATGTCGTGAAACCCAGAGTGACTGCTATTTTCAAGCGAGCGTAGTGGACGCGCTCGTTCGATCGGGTGAAGTAGTCCGTCTCAATCAATCCCGCCCCCTCCCAACAGCGCTTCCGCAACGCCCTCAAACGTATCCCTCGTCTATAACTCTGTCGATAATTCAGGTAGCTGAATCCAGATTGGTAGCTCCGATTTTACCTCCAATTTCACCGGCATACCAGGCCTCCAGAGGCTGGTGACAAGCGTTCGACCCGCTACTTTCCACGCCCCCCTTCGCGTTACGTGCTTCAGTCTTGTGAACTCACAGAGACGATGAACAACCCATCTTTGAACGTTGAAAAAAGTGATCCCTGGCATCCCTGCCCATTGTCGCTTGAGAGACTCTATCATGAATCGGTAGTCCATGCTTTTCTCCGGCAAACCTTCCGGAAAACCAGCCACGACCGTTAGCTCCATGGGCTTCAACATCTACGAATATCTAACTGCGGGAATGACGATTTTCAGCCTCGCGTTCCCCTGGTTAGTTGCGTTCACCACCAGGGGTGATACGGAGTGATGATGACCAAAAGAAACCACTTGTGCCCATGAGCTCGCTGCATTGGTTGCTCCGACACCTTCCTTCCGCAGTCCTTTGGGGCTCCACTTTCCCCCTGTCTAGTGGTAGGGGGCTCTCCTCTGGTCCAACCTCCCCGTTCCCGGCGTCCGATATCTCGCATTCCATCGCACCCTCTCAGGTGGTAATCCCCCAGGGTTGTCAATGGTTGTGACATACGAGAATGGTTTTTTTTTTTCGGTATATTGCAAGAAAAAAGATGAAATTAAAAAAAAAATCTCAATGGAATTCTTTGATCATGCTTGGATTTATTATAGGATCCGGACATGTTCTACAAGTTTAGCATTATCACGAGATAACAATACCCACATTTGTCTTGAACAACTAGCTCTCCATCGGTCTCTCAAAGATATCCATAACTACACATTTGGACTCACACAAATCTCGATAGCTCAAGAGATAATTTTGGAGAAAGAGATTTTTATGTGGAATAAGTTAGAAAAGATAATAAGCAAGCTCATCAAGCTATAAATGCTATGTATATAACAACTTGTAAACACGTTGCAAACACTTAAAAGAAAGAATAACATATATTGTGTAACTTTCTCTCTCTCTATTATCTTATTGTTTTCATTGTTCACTTATTGACTTTCAAATTTGTTTATGGTATCAAAACTAGAACCGTGAGTTCATTTTATGGTTGCCTCTTCTTCTTCAATCAAGTTCCCGTATCCCCCAACTTTGAATATTGTTAATTTTGTGTCATTAAAAGTAACACACACTAACTATTTACTTTGAAGGATGCAAGTATTGGGGTTGATAGAAAGTCAAGACTTCCAGAGATTCATTGGCCATAAATCCCACGTTCTAGAGCATTTTTTAGTTGATGATAATGGAGTTTATGCCAAAAATTCAGATTTCGTCATATGAAGGAAATCAGATTGGCTACTGCATGGGTGGATAATCGGCACCTTATCCAAGGATGTTCTCAAAATCATTATTGGGCTCAACATGCATGCACAAGTATGGTTGACCCTTTAAGAGGCTTTTGCTCTTGATTCTCAAGAGCGTGAATGCTATTTACTACAAAAACTTTAGACATTTCAGAAAGGTAGCCTTTCTCTATCTGAATACATTGCCTCTTTTAAAAATACCTATGATGAGCTTACCATCATCGGCAAACCTGTCGATGACAAGAACAAAGTATTCTCGTTGTTAAACGGTCTTGAAAATGAATACGAAGCATTCGTCATATCCATGATGAAGTAGTCAGTTCCTAGATATAGAAAGTTAAGTACTTTGCTCAAGTCTCATGAGACTTTTAAAACTCTCCAGACGCCTTATCAGGATTGTCATTGTGATCAAAATGTGGCTTTCGTAAGCCAACACCAAGATAAAAATCAAAACAATAAGAGAGGAGGTTTTCAAAACCGTTTTTCATCTAAGGTCATGGTTTTGTCCTAAGATCGTGGTTTTTCTCAAATAGGAAATCAATCTTCGCGCCAAATGAACAATTACAGAATAATCAAAACCGCCAAAACAAGCAAGGAAATCAGCAAGGACAAACATGTAGTCTGATAAATTTGTTCAAAACTGAATCACATTGCATTGAAATATTATAACGGGTTTAATCAAATGTACCAAGTCGGCGATATTCTGTAAGCATTGGTGGCTATAACAACCACAAATAATTAAGATCATGCTTGGTTCCCTCACACGGGTACCAGTTCTCATGTCACTGCTGACCCAGGTATGCTTCATAAGCTTAATCACTACTTCGGTTGTGAGAAAATAATGGTGGAGAAACTTAATACTAACCTTGCTAACTCAACTAACATAGTTAGTTGTGATTTATGTTATGGTTATTGCTATTATTAAAGTTATGTCATCTCCTTATTATGATCATGTTATTGATGTTGTTATCAAGCTTATGAATATGTCATTTCATAATTCTAGCATGTTAGTCATATTGATATTGCATATCAAAAAATATGATAGATAATTGATTTCTTATCATTAAACTTTGATTTATTTATAATGCATGGGATTATTGTTACTTCTTATGGTTATACTCTATTTCAAATATATTTCTCATTTCTGTAACCCACCGGAATTATCCGACTTTTCATAACCCAAACTATTTTCGCTTTCTGATTCGTGTCAAAGCCGGTGTTATCAAGCTCAATCCCAAATATTTTTTAACCACTCTTGACATTCCTCTTGAACCCAAAATCGTCAAAGTAGCCCTCTCCCACCCTAGTTGGCATCAGGCCATGCAGGAAGAAATGACTACTCTTTCCCATACAAAAACTTGAGAACTTGTTCCTTAGACTTCGGATATGAATATTGTCGGTTGCAAATGGTTTTTAAGACCAAACTTCATGTTGATGGTTCCTTAGATCGTCTCAAAGCTCCCTTGGTCACCAAGGGTTTTACCCAACTTCTCAGCATTGATTTTCTTGAGACTTTCTCCCCTGTTATCAAACCCACCACCATTCGCATCATCCTCTCTGTTTCCTTAACTTCCTCTTGGCCTATTCGTCAGCTTGATATTAAAATGCCTTCCTTCACGACTCTCTTGATGAACCTGTTTTCGTGATACCTCCAAACCCACCCATGTGTGTAAATTTCACCGTGCTTTATATGGGCTTCACCAATCCTCTCGCATGTGGTTTGATCACTTCAGCTCCTTTTTGCTGGGTATGGGTTTCTATTGTAGTGTGACTGATTCCTCTCTTTTTATATGTCACCCTGCCCGTGGATGTATTTTCTTATTATTATATATCAATGACATCATTATCATTGAAAGCAATCCTGCCTTTATGACTTATTAAGCAGTCAAGCATAGAATTTGCCATGACCGACCTTAGTGATCTTCACTACTTTTTGGGAGTTTAGGTCCAATGGTTTAGTGTGAGACTTTTTCTTGATCAAACTCGCTATGCTTATGAGATTCTTGACAAGGCTCAAATGAAGGATTGTCACCCTATTTTCACTTCTATGGTCGGTTGGCCATCACCGCTTGCTTCTTCACCCCCTATGTCGATGTTCGATATTATCAAAGTTTAGTTGGGAGCCTCTAGTAGCTCACTTTTACTCGATCGGACATCTCTTATAGTGTTAATTATGTTTGTTAGTATATGCATACTTCTACTGAGTTTCATTTTTAGCTCATCAAGCATATTCTTCGATACATCAAAGGCACCATCCATTTTGTCATCCGCCTTTTTGCTCATAATCCTCTCATTCTCTATGGGTTTTCGGATGTTGCCTGGGTCGGCTGTCCAATCACTCGTCACTCTACGTCTAGATATTGCTCCTATATTGACGGTAATTGCATCTCCTAGAGTGCAAAGAAGCAATCAATGATCACTTGCTCGACCACTAAAGCCGAATATCACTTTTTATCCTCTACCACTGTTGAGCTCACTTGGATCATGTTTATACTTCGTGATCTTGACCTCTATATTTCACAAACTCCTACAATTTTTTCGATAATCTCTTTGCCTTGCATATGACTGTGAACCCTGTGTTTCACAATCGCTCTAAGCATATCGAGATCGATTACCACTTTGTGAGAAAGTCGCCCAGCACCAGCTCGTTGTTGCCTTTATTCTGTCTCATCTCCAGGTTGCTGATATATTCACCAAGCCATTGACCAAGGCCGCCTTCCATTCTCTCTGACCCAAACCCGGCTTGTGGACCGCACCACCGCCAAGTTTGAAAGGACGTATTATCGGGTCTGGACCCATTCTACATGTTTGGCATGATCACAGTGGAGATAACAATCCCCACATTTGTCGTGAACAACTAGAGACCGATCAGTCTCTCAAAATGTTGATAACCACATTTGATCTCTCACAAATATCGATAGCTCAAGAAATAATTTTCAAGAAAGAGATTTTTTTGATAATGTGGAGGAAGTTAGAAAAGATAAAAAATCTATCTTATCTCATAGGCAAGCTCATCAAGCTACAAATGCTATGTATATAACAAAGTGTAAACACTTCAAAAACACTTAGGGAATAATACTTTGCTTGCCAGTGGATGTAGGGGCTATTGTTGAACCACATATATTGTGTGACTCTCTCTCTCTCTCTCTCTCTCTCTATATATATATATATATATATATATATATATATATATATATATATATATTATCATTTTTACTATTCATTGATTGGCTTTCAAATTTGTTTAAGACCAAACTTTAGGTGATTCCTTAGATCGTCTCAAAGCCCGCTTAGTCGCCAAGTATTTAACCCAACTTTCTGGCATCGTTCTTCTTGAGACTTTCTTCTTTGTTATCAAACCCACCACCATTCACATCGTTTTCTCCGTTGCCGTAACTTAATTTCTCTTGGCCTGTTTGGTCAGCTTGATATAAAAAATATTTTTCTTCATGGCTCTCTTGATGAATCCATTTTCATGGACCAACTCCCAGGTTTTCGTGATCCCTCCAAACTCACTCATGTGTATAAACTTCACCTTGTTTTATATGGGCTCCGTCAATCCTCTCGCACGTGGTTTAATCGATTCAGCTTTTTTCTTTTGGTTGGGTATGGTTTCTTTTGCTGGGCATGGTTTCTTTTGTAACGTGGCAGGCGCACCCTTGTGCAGATGGTGCTCACTAAATGATAGTTGTGGATTAGATGCCATATATAAAGTAACGCATAAATGATATTTAGCATACAATAATTTTTGAAGGTTTTAAATTTCGATATTTAATATTGTTGATTGAGTGGAAAATAACGGGTATGTTTCACAGGTCATTTGATCTTGTTTGATTTGATAACGATTGCCAAGAAGCTGATGGATCGCGAGATTTTCAAAGTAACATAATCTCAAGAAAATCATAATATTTTGAAAATATCACGTTTTTAGCATGATAACATTGTGATATTATCACTTTATTAATGCAAATTTATATATTTTCACGTTTTTATATATTTTTGAAATTTAAATATATTCATATTTTCTCATAATTTTTTTTGAGAAAAATAAAATTTTCAAAAATCTTCTCTCTCTCTCTCTCTGAAACAAATTAACGGGGCATTTGTTTGCTTTGCCGAAAGCTGCAGCGGATGCCTTACGTTCTCTTCTCAACTCATGTCAAGGTCCCCAAAGGAGGAGTGTAAAAGTCATAAATAAAAAAGCATTACCACTCCCAGAACGGACATGAACGAAAAAGTGAAGCTGACCAAACCGGACACACTTTTGTGTTGTAAGGGCAAAATACTTATTACTTACAGGAGAAGTAGAACAACAACCCGCCACGAAGGAAAAGAAAAAACTTGGTTAAAAAAGCAAAAGGTAAAGAGAAAAAATAGGGAGTTGGGAATGCCAAGATAGAAAAGGGAGCGGACGGAAACAACCTCCCGCCTTCTGCAGGTGGCAAGACCAACAACAGCCCAACCACTTGGTTTAGCCATTATTTACCTGTGAGTTTTCCTTTATGATTTATGCAATGACTTGACTTAGTGGATCCGCTCTAGCATCATTTGACTTAGGGATGGCAGTAGACCGGGGCGAGGGTGGGGGACATGGTCTCAACTCTCGGCCCCGTTTCAAAATCTGAACCTTCATCCTCGCCTCCATCCTAACCTCCATCCCCGTTTCATGTCCTCGGTCCAAACAAGGTGAGGTCCCGTTTTCCCTCAGTCTATAGTTATTCCTTAAAAATTGAGAACGAGGCGAGGCAGAGAAAGGCGGGGATTGAGACAGGGATGGGGGCGAGATGCGAGAAAGCATAAGTCCATCCCCGCCTTCATCTCCACACGGGAATAGATTTTAACCTTCATCCCCGCCTCCATCCCCGTTTCATGCCTTTCATCCTCGGTCCAAACTGGGCAAGGCGGGGCGGAGCCCCGTTGTCCCCCGGTCCACTGTCATCCCTAATTTGACTCCCAAAATACGTAAAGCCAAACCTAAGAAAGCCACCACCAACTCACAAAACCTTCTTTGGGACCGTGCGAAACAGACAGAGGGAAAGGTCATAACATGATGGGTCGAAGGAAGAGTCAGAAAGTCGCGTGCGGTCCTCCGCATCGAGGAAATATGGAAAATTGAAAGGATAAAAAGGACATTTCGTAAGTCTGATACTTTTTGTTCTTGACATTGTAGATTGAAAAAAAAAAAGCGTCGAGAATCGACGCAGAAGACCTGTTTTGGTTTGGATATGGGCTGTCATAAATGAAAATATTTGGATAAACCCCACCCTTCTCTCTCTCTCTTTCTCTCTGCAGAGAAAAAAAAAACTATAAAGAGAAATTTGTTGGGTTCATCTTCATCCCCCTCTCTCGTGCTGTTTTCAGCGTCAAGTTTTGCAGTTTCACGCTCCCCGGCCTCTTCCCAAGTTCCCAACAGGGCAAATCCCAGTCTTCCCATATTTTCAAACCGAGAGATCTCGTCCTCCTTCACGAGACGACACCCATCTATTTGTTAATTTTTCTCCATTTTTTTTTTATTATTTTCTTATTTTGGGGTGGAGGTGTGGTGGTGCTCGAGGAGGAGGAGCATAGAAGTTTGGGGGTTTTTTCGTTGCGCAAGAAAAAGGGAGTTGGTGGACTATGGCAAAAGCCATCAGAACAAGAGGTTCCTTTCTTACTGCATCCTCCGCTCTGGAGGGGTCTTCATCGTGGAAGATAACTCCTGTTGCCGAAGGGATTTCTCCGGGCGGCTTCTTTCTTACACCGTCAATGATGAAGTCTTCGAGCTTCCAACCGTTGAGGGTCGAGGCGATGGTCTCCCAACACCCTTCCTTTGTGGTTCGTTTCCTCTTTCCCTTTGTTTCTTCATCGGGTAAGGGGGTGGTTTGGATCTCTCTCTCATGGGTTTCGTTCGATTTTTTCTTTTTTGTCTTTTGCAGGAAAACGAAGCGCCGGCGAGGGCGGGGAGGATGTTGAGGTGGTGGGAGAAGACCCTTGAGCCCAACATGAAACAGATAACCTCTGCTCAACACCTCGTCGATTCGCTCTTGAGTGCCGAAGATAAGCTTGTGATTGTAGATTTTTATTCCCCTGGTTGCGGTGGATGCAGGGCCCTACATCCTAAGGTCTCTCTCTCTCTCTCTCTCTCTGAGTTGTGTATTTTTCTACAGTTTAAGAGAAGAGTGAGATGAGGAGGTGAATTTGTTTTTGGCTTTTTGTTTTGTGGGGTGCAGATTTGTCAGATCGCAGGGATGCACCCTGATGTCGTCTTCCTTCAAGTGAACTTTGAGGAGCACAAGGCCATGTCTTATGGCTTGAACGTGCACGTCCTTCCATTTTTTCGCTTCTACAGGGGAGCACAAGGCCGCCTCTGTAGTTTTAGCTGTACCAACGCCACTGTAAGTTACCTTCCCTTTCACATCATGTTTCTCTTTTCAAATTTTACTTTTCCTTTCTCTATTAGCTGTTTATTGCTATCCTTGGATCTGTTAACTTTGCTTCTTGTTTTAGTCCAACTTAGTTTTCGATTTGTTATTGGTGATTTTTCTCTGTTGATGCCATTCATATGTTTGTTTCTTCTGGACTGCTTGATGGATGTGGATGCATTAACAATCATGTTCTAGTCCTACATACATGCCTGATTTTCTTTTCCTCTCAATTCAATGCGCTAATTAAACAGACCACCGACCTCCACTTCCCCTAATTTCCTTCACTCATTCTTTCAGTTAACATCTAAACACCTTTTTGTTTTTTTTTTTTCTTCCTTTTTTTTCCTTTTTAATTTTGATTAGGAATTTTTTGGTTGTTCATATTCTAGTTTTTATACGAGAGTGCCTTCCAACATTTTCAGAATTGTGTTTGTACAGATTAAGAAATTCAAGGATGCATTGGCCAAGCATGGCACAGATCGGTGCAGTCTAGGGCCTCCAAAAGGGCTAGAGGAGTCGGAGTTACTGAATTTGGCAAAGAATAGGGCTCTCAAGTTCGATTGTCCTAGCTCTGTTTCCGGGGTAGGACATGATCTGGGCATTGTCACAGGATCGAATCTCTCCGATGCTTCTTCTTCGATCAATATAATCACTAGCAAGGATGATGCTTTGGGCAATAAAACAGGGCCGGCCCTCACTCTGCTAGGGATGTAACCTTGCTGCTTCAGTAACAAAGGGATGTGAGCAATCAGTGAAGTTGCTCCATCTTTGTTGTGCTTTCCTCTAGGAACTGTACATAAATTTACGTCCTAAAGGCAGATCTCTAGAAGCATTGTATTTTTTCATAACAGGCTTTTGGGTATTTTTTTTTTAAATTAAAGCCTGTGATTGTAACTTGGAACTTTATCTCAAGTCTTGCTTGTGTGCCTTGCTAGTGTTTGATTGGTCTCGGAGCCGATTCTTGTTAAACTCTACAAGGGTGGTGATGGCCATCCCTAACCTTACTATTTCATGCAAATTTTCTTTTTCTCCTTTATTATTGTGTTGCTATCTTCTTGAATCTTCCCGACCCTTCGTTAATTATTAATTTTCCCTGGTAAAATATCATTGTAAACTGCCGACGTTGTTGTCATTATTATTATTATTATTATCTCGCTGCGTCTTATATTAATTTTCTTACTTTTTCTGTTTTTTTTTTTTTTTTTTTGCCTATGAAACCTTATGACCAACAATTAGTTAACGTGGTGCTCTGGTCTTGCAGTGCGGTGGGCCCCACTCTTGCAAGTACCCTTGTAATTCGTAAACCCTCGTGAGAACAGTTTTTTTTTTTTTTCTTTCGGGGTTCCATTCCATTAACAGGGGGTCATTCTCTTTGAATGATTTTGAGATTCTTTCAGAGTTTCTTAACCCCAAAGAAAGGAAAAGCTTCCGTAGTTTTTTGGCATCCCCAAAGTGGGGATCATGAAGAGGGTGAACAATGTCTTATATGCTTCTGGTTGGAGTCCCATGGTTCGCAAATTCAATTGCCTAATCAGAGAGGATCGGTTGGCCTAACCAGCAGGACTCTTCACAGTTCAAGCCATACCTAAAAAAAAGAGAAAAATATAATGATTAACGCGGCAAGTGAAGAAGAAAAACAAACGGGGAAGAAGGATGGGCGCCGCGCTGAGTTTCTATGGATTGGGTGGCCGACTTATATGACTCCATTCCGCCCATCGCTATTATCGTTTAGTAAAACTTGTCTTATTGGTGACAACCTATGTTATAGCTAAAAATGCAGGGAAGAAAAAAAACTATGTATGTATGACCGAGAGAGAGAGAGATAGAGATGGCAGTGGATAGGGAAAAGCGGGCCTGCCTCGCCCCATTTGGACAGGGGATGGAGGCGGGGATGAAGGTTAAAATTCATTTCCGTGCGGGGATGGAGGCGGGGATGGACTGACACTTTCCCCCGCCCCGTCCTCCCCCCGCCCTTCCCTCTCCCCAAACCCCCTTTCCCCATTTTTGTTCACCTCCCCTCTCACGCAGCTCGATTTTTTCCCCCTTCTACCCCCCGCGTAAGCTCCTCCTTCCTTCAGATCCTTCCCCATTTGCAGATCGGTCGGAGCCACGCCATCGTCGTGACCAGTCGGAAGCCAACCGCCGTCACTGACCACCACCTCCTCCATCATCGCACCACCGTCGAAAGCCAACCGCTGTTGCGAGCCCGATGTTGTTGTCACTTACATCGGGAACCTCGACTATCGTCGGGTAACCTTTTTCTTCTCTCCCTCCTCTTCTCTGCAACCCTCATTTTTGGGTTGCCGGGTGTGCTAAGAGACACCATTACCCCTTCTTCCAACACCAGCCATCAAGGATGCACCCCTGACTTCTGGTTTCTATCGAGAACCACATGAGTATCGAGGCTCTATCGAGAACAGAGTCATCGCCCGGGGGATGACTCTTTCTCTCTCTAAGCATTTTTCCTTTCCTTTGCTGATCCAACCAGGCAGGGATGTTGCGGGGGCGAGAATTGGGTAGGAACGGGGCGGGGATGTGGCAGGGGCAGGGATGTGGTGGTGGCAGGGTCGAGATAGGGCGGAGGGGGGTGGAGGTCCAAAGTCTCTCCTGCCACGGGAATGAACCAAGAATGAAGGTTAATTTTCTGAGACCGGACAAGGGTGGAGACCTTGTCTCCCCGCCCCGCCCCACTGCCATCCCTAAGAGAGAGATGCAGTTACTTAGAGTTAATTAAACCTATCAACTTGTATTTTTCGAGTAACAAGGATGTCACTAAGTTGATACTCATTTAAATTGTCTTTTCTTTTCTTTCGTGAAAAACAAATAAAATTTCCAAAAAGGTACAACGATGCCTTTTGTTCGGTGGAGTGGGACCCACCCGCCTAGTAGGGTGAGTCACATTATTATGCCCTGATCTGGCAGCAAGCAATTGCAGTTCGCCACGTGGGTCTCGTGTGGATAAAGAAGAGCGCTGCCTAGTCATCGCCAACTCTTCCTGACGCGGCCACCCGGTCCCCACCAAAGGGCGGGAAAAAATTACGTATACAGGTTAATTAAAAAGAAGAAAAAAACAAACAAAAATGGGAAAGGACGGATAAAGATCGTTGGTGGCATTGTGACGTGGTAACAGCCAATGGGTGGAGGACAGCACATATATAACCAAAGGGTAGCATTTCGACGCACCCACCTTCACTCGGTCCGCAAGTGGACTCTGACCAAAGGATAAGCTCATAAACTTTTGCATGTAACTGTGAAGGACGCTGTTATGGGAACCAAATTGTAACGGATGCGTTATAAGTTTTTTTCTTTTTGTTTAAGGGAACAAAAAAATGTTAGGGTTTTGTTTAAAAAATATGATTTTTTTTTTCTTAAGTTAGCATTGGGAGGGAATTATACTTCGAGCCTTACATTGAAGATTGCAAGAACTTCACTTGGGTTTATAAGGGTTAAAGTTGCTCTTTTACCAAGGTCCATTGAGAGCTTGTCCATTCAACTTTGAACTTATTTTTGAATTTGGGTTCAAGTTTGATGTGATCCAATTCAGTTCAGTTTGGTCTAAGACTTTGTCTTGATTGACCTTTGATCATTTATTTTTGTGCTTGAAATGATTTTTATCCTCAAGACCTAAGAACTTCACTTGGGTTTATAAGGGTTAAAGATGCTCTTTTACCAAGGTCCATTGAGAGCTTGTCCATTCTAACTTTGAACTTGTATTTGAATTTCTATTCAAGTTTGATGCGAACCAATTCAGTTCAGTTTGGTCTAGGACTTTGTCTTGATTGACCTTTGATCATTTATTTTTGCACTTGAGATGATTTTATCCTCAAGACCTTTGACCCATCGGTTTAGACATTGGCTCAAGTCCACTTAACCGATGGAGACCCCCTTTCACCTGGTCCAACATACCTGCATGCAACCCATTTATTATCCAATGTTCCTGAACCACCATCTTTAATTCAGACCCTTTGACTTTTACCAACACCCATCTTTTTGGACGATATTGATGACGGTAGGGTCATTCTTGACCCTCCTCTTACCATTTTTGTCTGTTAACAGTGCTGAACCCTTTAGTTGTTTTTTACTTGCCGTTTTGGATACCTATGTGCATTCATTTCTGACTCTTGACATTTATACCTCCTATATATACCCAAGCTTTGCCTCTTATTTTCATCACCTCAAATTCTCTCTTCTCTCCTGCCCTCTTCCTTCTTCTCTTGCTCTTCTTAAGTTCTCTATTTCTTTCGGGATTCTAAACTCGCTATCTCTCTAATGTACTTTTATTCTTTGAGTTTTAAGGTTTGACTTAATTATGAAACTGACTTAGTTGAGCTTAGAGTTTACCTAATCGAGTCAATAGACTATTCAAGGTGTAGTTCAATGGAAAAAGAGTGTTTGAAATAACAAGTCAAGAGACCTTTTGTGCATTACGGGTGAACTTTCTTTTACACAAAAGATTTGTATTTTCATATAAGCATTGGAATCACATATATTCAAAATAAGGTATTTGATAATTAAAATTTATACAAAAGAGAGATTTCAAAAGAAACTTTTATGCAAAATTATAAAATGTGTTCATAAGCAAAACACCAGGAAAAGAGTGAGATCTTGATATCATCAAATCATCGCCTATCATACCGACCTAATCATCACCTATATCGCATAAAATGGGTCAGACTTATAAAAATTTGGTAAATGCATAAATATCAAAATTCAAAACAACACTAACATATGTGATGTTTCTTTCGTGATGTACAATTTAAAATAAGTACAAATGAGCATGATAATCTTGTTTCGATATTAACTGGCGTGAGAGTAGGTATAGGAGAAACATAGAAACAACTGAGATTGCCTGAGAGTTTATTATTCTATGTATTTTGATACCACGAACAACTAGCTAAGTCTGCTCCTAAGGGTACGGTCAATGACCGATAGAGAATTCTCAAGAGGCATACATAACAAGGGATGCATCCTAACTTCTGTAGAAGTACATAGGATCTATCACCTAGAATAATTTTTTGTAGTCTCGTCCGCTAACTTCGATGACCGGATACACTGAGTCATTATTACTCGAGGAGCATAGTTGTTAACAATCTGTCTATCAGAGTTTTTGTACCATCTCATCCTCTTTCTTGAGACAACCAAAGAGACGAATGAGTATGTCAGGTTCTATTTTAACTAACAATTCATTCTTCATACTCTCGTCTTTCAAACCAAATCAAGCATCTTACCTTTGAAGGCAAATTATCATCATTTATATATTTTTCTTTTATTCATCATGCATTTTTACGTTACAAGGTTACCATAAATCTCTCATCCAATCATCATAGTACTAACATGTACCACTACGATGAGAGGGATATCGATTTCTCAGAAAAGAAACCTTAACATTTATTTAGAAATTTCAATATTCTGTGCTTTAGATCGGAGAATATTCGAGTCATTTCGGATACCAAAGAGAAGGACTAGACGTACGTATCACCTAAGGCTACGCAGTCGAAACCTTTCTGTTACGCAGGTTTAAGAAAAAAACTCAGTTGTAAAAATGCAAACACCAAATACTTGTTTTGCTTTTCGAGACAACAAAAAATACAAGCATGAAATCTCACATGTGAAATCCTTTTCTTTAAAACAAAGACTTGGCGAGGATGCTCAAATTTGCGACTTCAAATACATTCAGACGTAATATAAAGTAGGCAAGAGTACGCAAAATTGAATACTTTATAAAGTTATATATGTACATAATATATATATATATATATATATATATATATATATATATATATATATATATATATATATATATATATATTAAAGCATAAGCTTGTGCATATTACAATGCAATGGCAAAGTAAATAATATAAAGCAAGATCTGATGTGTAAAACCATATATCGAGTTAAATAAACTGCATAAGTGATGCATGATGTAAAAAATCGTACATCGGCTAGATAAATTATGTAAGCAATGCATGATGTACGAAACCATACAATGACGAAATAAATTGCATAAGCAGTAGTGTAACACCCCAATTTTTATGACCAAAAAAATGGTGGATTTTTTTTTAATATATTTAAATATTTTAACATATAACAATGAAAAAACTCATCAGATCTAAAAGTTGGCATGATACTTTTTGTAGTCATGCAAAACTATACAATTGTGGGAACTTAAAAAAAATAGATATCATCATGCATAAAATGAATCAAGGTCCACAATCATTCAAAATATTAATTACTTTTGTCCATTGACATAATAATCAAATAATAAGTTAGAGTCTAGAAAATCTTGTAAATGCAAAGGAAAGGTAGGCTCAGTCCCGATCGCAACCTCTGGCCTTCGCATGTAAGGTACTCCTCATTACCTGAAAATATTAAACCATACAGGTGAGCATACATGCAACTAACACAATATTCAAAATATAAACATAAACTTGCATTCATTGATCCCTTTGATCCTTTATCTTAATATGTAGGCTTTATTAGGCATCATGCCTAACCATTTATTAACAATGTATGTCTTAAGCATACTTCTATAAAATATCAGACCTGCATACATATCCACATAATACATCATGTTCAAAATGAAGAAATTTACATGAAAAACATGCAAACAATGCATATGTCGACCCTCGGTCCAAAGATCGGTCTTGATTAGCAAAATCTTTAACTCTATTTGACTGTTACAGAATTCACAAAAAAATTATGTTTAATAAATAGAGTTGATATTTTTATAGTATATATACAATTTTTTCACCTTTCCATAGTTGCAAACCGTTTGTAAAACTTCCTCCATATGAGGGAGTTATGAATGTTTTACTATAGACATGAGATATTTTGTTTCGACTGTCACAAAGTCATGCTCATTATATGAATAAAGCCAAAAATTTAATAGTAGGTGTAAAATTTTGTTAGCTTTTCAACGTAATAAATCGTTTATCAAAACTCTTTCAAACAAAGGAGATACAAATGTTTTACTGGTCAAAAGTCTGGCTGAAAAACTATAGTTCTGGGTCTATGCACTCGGGTTGGGCCAAATCGGGTCACCCGAATTCGTACACCCATAAATTTTCTTGCATAAATTAAATAAAAAAAGAATAAAATATACAGCTAGGCCTGATATATCTTGACGGAGACAAGTCATAGCTTTCCTCAGTCACTTGGCCAAAAAAATATGCCCGTCTTGCACATGCTTTATTTTCTCATAAATTAATTCGATAAAATACATAATAAATTAATAAAATCATGAAATATGCATGAAATAAAAATTCAAAAAAATCTATAAAAAAATTATAGAATAATTGCTTCAATATAATCTATCAACTACCAATGAATATTACATGAATCTAGCTACGAAATTCATATCTTTTCAATATTTACCGATTTATTTTCTGAATAACCTGATATTACTAAAATCATAATATCTCCAAATTTTGATCAAGAAAATTTACAAAAAATTATAAAATGTTTACAACAACCTATTTTACCAATACAAACCATTATGTGCAAGAAAATCATAGCATAACATAAGTATTTATAAAATTTATAGATTTCATTTCTGAGAAACCGAGTTTTTATGAAAAAACCGATTTCCAAGAGGGTCTTCTTTTGGAGAAATCATTCTTTTTTCATGGATCTTTAGATCTGGGTCAAACCCACGGTTAAGAGGGTTTAATCATGGTCTAAAGTCATGAAAAAACATTGGAATCTATGTCAAGAATTTTGTTCTTACAAGAAAAGCATAAATCACCTACGTTGTGTTAGAAAATTATTTTTTGAAGATTTTGATGGGTCTTTTTGCATGATCTGGATGATCTGCACCATCTACTAGCTAGAGAAGGGCCTAATACACCCCCTAAAATCATGTGGGGGTCTTTCTTGAATCCAAGAAAAAGAAGGAAAGGCTCTAAGGGGTGTGGGGAAGAGGGGAGAAAAAAAAAGAACTAATCTTGTTAATCCTCCTCATGAGAGCCTCTATTTATAGATGAGCTTAGATAAGAGTCTCGTCTCTAATATAAAAAGTTAATATTTATTAATTTCTTTTATTAATAAAATAAAAAAATAAATCATGAGACCTAATTGATTAAATTTTAAAATTACTTAAGCTATAAAAGAAAGTAAAGACTTTTTACCTTGGCATGGGCTCTAGTAATATGGTAACCCTTTGGGAGGTCTACAAACCCAAAGACTTGTTAGAACTGGATGTTTAAATAGTAGATTTGATTTCCCTCAAAATGTAGATCATTGTGGTAGTCTTAGATTTAATCATACGCATACGAATTAACACAAAAATTTAGTCAATGTTAAAAAATATTAATTTTTGATCTATAATTAGGCATGAACTTCGATCGATGATAAAATGCTCAAATCATCACTAATTTGGGCATGCAGATAGTCCATTTCGATGCCTTCAGAATGAGAAATGTCAAGGTTGAATCTGATTTAATAGATGAGCTACTGATTGGCCAAAAATTCTATCAAAACAATAATGATATTATTGAGAGCGTTTGATGCTATGGGTCCAATCCAATAAGATTAGATCCAAATCCAAAATTCATAGTATGAAATTATTTACTTTCTTGTTTAGTCTATATATTTTAGTTTTTTTTTAATTATTCTTAAAATAATGTTCATAACTTGAGACAAAGGTTCATAATTAATTAAAATCAAGAAAATCAAGAATATCAAAAAAATTAACAAAATCAAGAATTCACAATTAGAGTTATGAATACACTAATAATTCATCATTTATTCATTTTAATTATAAAAAAAAAATATTGAATTTTATATCGTACCCCCTTAAAAAAATTTCGCATCCTCGAAATTCGATATATGCATAAAACAAAAGAAATACCCAAATATAGTTCATCATGCTTCCACTGTGCACTCTGATTAAATAATTTAACTTCAAAAATAAAATTTGTATGAGTTTCTAAGCCCTACTGTAAAGAGTGTTGTGTGATGTACCTACCTCTTTATTTCTAGGTTCTCAATTCTCATAATATAATTCAATTCATTTTAAGTTCGGCATAAATAAAAAACTCTTATTAATTTGACCCTATAACATATATGTTCTGATTTTGCAACCATTAACAAAGGAAACAGTTTTTAAGCGTAAGATATCATCAAACTAAACTAAAATGAAATATACTTACAACGATGGTGGTTGGTTTGACGAGCTTTGAATCATTTTTTTCTTAAGCTATGATACCAAGTTGTAATACCTCAATTTTTATGATAAAAAAAATGATGGATTTTTTAAAATACTTTTAAATAATTTAACATATAATAGTAAAAAAAACTCATTGGGTTTAAAAGTTGGCATGCTACTTTTTGTATTCATGCATGACCATACGATTGTAGAAACTTAAAAAAAATAGATCTCAGCATGCATAAAATAAATCAAGGTCCACAATCATTCAAAATATTAATTACTTTTGTCCATTAACATAATAATCAAATAATAAGTTATAGTCTAAAAAATCTTGTAAATGCAAAGGAAATGTAGGCTCAGTCCCTGTCGCAACCTTTCACCTTCACATGTAAGCTACTCCTCATTACTTGAAAAATATTAAACCATATAGGGTAAGACAAAACATGTCTCAGTACAGTGAGATATACTAAACTTGTAAGACAAAAATACAAAGCAGGAATTTCAGCAGAAATTTCATAGTTTAGCATTTGAAATTAAATGAAATAATTACATAACTAGTCATGCTTATTCAATCAACCAAATTAAACAAGAAAGCATCAATTCATACATTTCAAGAAGTTAAAATGCATGAGCAGTTAATATGCATGACTTACCATATGTTGAAGCCCTTCAAAGCGTGTATGAATTCTTATCTTTAATTAAATTTTCTTTCTTAAATGATGCATGTGATGCCTGATTAATGCACATACATCTTATGTTATCACTTCTTAGCCCTGCTGATATGACACAGGCTTAGATTATCATATCAAGACCATGACTCAGACATTGATTTATATATATGGGTCACTTTAGCCTGGCCAGACCCATTCACCAGGACGAGGTGAGGGACGTCAATATGAGAGAGATTCTCAATACCTTTCAACTCGATGCACAAGTTTTCCTCATAAGTACCCTGCCCTCTACACTGCAGTCTAATACAGAGGTTTCTCACTAAAATCGTGGAAGGGGAGGAGCAACCTTTCGTACTCAAAATATACTTGCCCCACAAGGTTTTGAACCACCCGTCACTCTTCCAGCAAGTATCTTTAGTTTTAATGTCACGTGATTACTTGATTACATACATATTTTTCATGCAACATCAAAACTTGAGCCACTTTATGGGGAATGAATGCATTCTTATAAAGCATTTAAATATTTACTTAATCATACTTGTAACATAAATTTGAGCATATGCATAGATTAAAATCTTATTCATTTTCATGCTTTAGTTAGCACATATGCATGTATATGGCCAATGCAATAAAGAACATGAATTTGAATGATGCTGCATAAAATATACATCATTTTTATAAGATATTCATGCATTTTCATGTGTTTTAAAGGTTTAGAACCCATGTATTGATGTAATTAGATATAAAGAGGTCTCAGTTCAAATTTCACTCGAATCATAGTTAAAATGAGAAAAATATTGCATTTTTAGGGTTTTGGATCAGTTTTCAAGGTAGATTGGATCTAGTTTTGATCCAAGAGCTTTAATTTGTATCTTGAACTGGATCCAAACCCTAAATATCCATGAACCCACATAATCCAATGAGTTTTTTAATAATATTTTCTAAAAACCACCTTTTTCTAATGCGTTTTGGTAGTTAGATGCAATTAACAAGTAATTTAAGCTTTAAACTAAAACTAACTTTAGAATTAGGTGGCTTTTAGAATTAGGACTAACTTAGAATATAAATAGTTGTATTTTTTAGGTTAGACATTTTTGGTTGCTGGAAAAGTTATCCCCCTAATCCCTTCTCTCTCCCCCTTCCATTCTCTCATCTCTTCACCATTTTATTTCTTCTTATTTATTTTCTCCCTCCTTTTTTTTCCTCCATCTTGTATTGTGATTTTCTTGTGTATTGTTATACTTTATTTTGCAGGTATTGCAAATCTGTTCGGAGAGCTTCCTCTTCAAATTCGGCGTGCCGTCTACCAACACTAAGGATCCAACCATGTTCTCTCTTCAACCAGGCCTCCTTCTTTACTTCCATCATCGAACCTCCCTCTTCGTAACTCGGCTCTCGAAAAGTTGCAGTGATTGTGAATAAGTTGCAGACATACCAAGACGTGTTGGGCATATTTCCAACCTCCATCAACCATTTTTTCTTCCCCCTTCCTCGTCGGACAACCCTTGAGTTATGTTCTCCCTCCTTTTGCTTTTAGCATAGATTGAGTCAACCCTTATGTCAAGAGTCTAGTCGTGTATTGGGTTCAGTCGTAGATATGTCATTTTGGTTGTTTTGTCATTCCATAATCTATTTTTACTGTTTTAAACCATTAGAGAAATCATGTTCTTGCTTGTTCAAGAATCGATTTCAATATTTTTTAGCCAAGTGAATTGAATCATACCGATTTTACGTATCTCAAGAGGCAATCGGCTGAACCATGTGAATCAAGTATATAAATTTGTTTTCTAATTTTTTTAGTTTAGTTTTGCTTTTAGTTAATTAAATTTTTTATTTTATAGATCTTAGATCCGACTCTTAGCGATTGGTTTTTGGTGAAGTAGTCAATGTGAATTAGTAATCGGCTAGGTTAGTGATTCGATAGAGTTGGTCATTAGGTTAGATTAGTACTAATTTTACAGTCATCATTAACTTTAGTTTTAATTTCTTAATTTTGTGTTAGCAGTCATTTAACAATAGATGACATGAGGTTTTGAGGTTTTATATGGCTATCATGTTATGCGTTTTAACATAGTTAATTTGTTAGATTTTTTTTTAATTAAACAAGTAGCATAATTCTCTTTCTAATTTTTTTGTCGTTGACGTGTAGGTGATATGATTAGGATTAGGTTAATTTGAGTAGATTTAGGGCTATGTACTTTATTGTAAGTTGTATATTAGGTTGGCATAGTTAGTGTCACACGTCATTTTTTGTAAAGGTTTGACTTTGGATTAAGATTTTGAAAAAAACGTGTAGTGTTGTCTTAGGTAAGTTTTTTTTATGCTTTGTTTAGCTTTAGGTAAATTTTATGTGTTGAATTAGGTTAGGTTATTTAATCTAAAGTTAGGTCAACTCTCTCGTGCCTCTTTTTACACTTTGCCTCTCTCTAACTATCCATCTCTGTGATGTGCGATTCGTACCAACCAATGTGAGGTTTTGGAAAATATATCTTAAAAGTGTCCACATTTCCACATATGGTTAGGCTCATATTCACTGCATTTCTAGATCATCTTTGGTCATCGACTATCTTTCCCTATAAGATTGCATTGTCAATCTTGACAATATTAAGTAACTAAATGGCTTCGATCAGGGCAGTCTTTACTCTTTGGATTATTTTATAATTGTAGTTTGTCTTAGATATAAACATCTTGTATTATGTAAATGCTTTAATGTACAAGATTGCATTGTCGATCACGATAACGTACAATTGACAAAATGGCATCGATAAACCCATTCTCTACTCTTTGATTTCCCTCTAATCCATTCATATTTTTTGTGGTTTCATAATTTTTAAGGTTTAGATGATACATGTGATTGTTGGCTTGTGCCAAGTACCCCTTCTTGTGGGCTCCATCACCGCATGGCGTCTTCTTATTGTGCCACTCACTTGTTGTGGGGTTCTTAGAGGGTACCTATTATTTTTTTTTTAATTCTATTTGCTTGAAGCTTTTTTATGTATAGTGACATCTTTTTTTTGTCATCATGAATTTAAGAGTCTACTTGTCTTTTTTCTTTTTCTTTTTCTTCTTTGGTAGAGGGGATCATAATACACTTTGACAGTGCCAGATATTAGGAAGAAGAATGTGCTAATATATATACGAATGATCGAGAAATGGTATGCATAGGAAATTGTGTGATATATTAAGGAGAATGAGAATGGTAGATAATGTGGTGATATACGCCTCTTTGACTTTCAACTTCTGCTAACAATCACTAAAGGATTGACCAATAAATATCAAAGTTGTTAGTGTCACCCATGAGCAACACATGAGTTACCCTAGTCCCAAGCTATGTTTGAATCAAGGATTCTAAGCAAGCCCCATAAATAAAACCATGGCACACTAGAAAAGAGAGTTTCATGTCAAACTTGACTTGACTCATATCTCACTCAATTGCTTTTTCGGTCCGATAGATCATTTTTAGCACTTCCTAAAGTTCAGTTGTTATGTAATTATGAAATCGTGCACTCATTACAACAATGCACACAAATAAATAAAATAAGCATATTGTTGGAATTATTTTAAAATTGTATCAATTGTAATTTTCAACTGAATATTTGTTCAAACCATATTAGGAGATTAGATCTAAGAAAAAAAGAGATCTGAATGAAAGTCTCCATTCTTCTTAACTTGCAATAAGGTTTTCTTATTCCCATAAAAACAATCTTGTCAACGTGTGCGTGCATCGGGCATGCACATTATTAGGGCAATGCATTGCATAGGTAGGTTCCATTTTTAGGAGGATTCAGTGCTAATAATCTGGGGTCATGGGTGAACCAATTTGGCTCCTAGTGTGTAAACCAGAGCCTTGGTGCCATATTTTTGTTAACAATTAGTTTATAAGATAAAGTGACAATATGGTAATATCTTACCTGTGATCTTATCAAATATTATGTAAGCTTATCCAACTGGCATGAAATAAAATTTAAGAAGAGTCCTTCCTCTGATAGACCACAAAGGATCTGAAAATCAATATGGATGGAATCACTATAATGAAATAGGGCATGTGTTCCAGAAAGAGGGGTTGAACTTCCAACCTCATGAATAATACACACTCTCCCATTGAGCTATTCCAGCCCTCTCCAAGCTCGGGGTTTCTTCACAGTCCTCTCTTAGAGCTCTTGTTATGCTCTTTTTTTCTTGCCATGGTCACAAACCATTATATAGGCAACCAAGGAGGCTGGATTAATTCCACCATAACTTGGAGATAATGCCCCATTAGTTCTATAACCCTCTCCATAAACATCATGTAGGTTATGCATTCAACCATTAAATTAGGATTAATATTCACATTAATTCTACTTAATTAACTTAATTATAATTCATAATATGCCCACCAGTGGGGTTCTTCTTATGAGACCCTATAGTCATATTCGGATCTGGTACCAAAATCCAACATCTCTCACTTAGCCATATGGGAGAAACATTAGCATTATGAGGATTTCTCACACATTAAGTGAATTATTCACTCATGTTCATTTATATTTGACTCACATGTCTTGAAAAGTCATCTTTTGAAACTACCTTCATCAATGGATCAACTACCATGTTCAATGAAGGTAAATAATCAATTAAGAGTTTATCTTTCTTTAACATACATAACTAAACATCAACCAAATAAAAACTTGCACATTTTCAAGAGTTATAGCATACTTTAATCATGAGATTTTTCACACATGTTATAGATTATTTATCACATAATCATTTGTACTTTTCTATCATATCAGAAACCATCATTTCATGCATGAAACAAAATGATCATAACATCTTGAGAATATATTTATTAAGAATTGTGAATTTATCAAGTTACAATGCATATATAATGTGACAATAAGACTTATTCACATATAATATGCTTTATTTCATGACATCATGAGGTATATTGCATGCATTCTGCCTCATGATTTATGTCACAAAACTATCTTGCATAGCTATATGAATTATTCATCATATCAAGATTTCAATCATATCCCTTAATGTACAATTTAATGTGCATACTATCATTCAAATTTATTGTAACAACAATTATGCAATAGAGTAAACAAATACATATCACCATGATGAATTGTTTTGCATATGTATCAATAAGGTTGCCTTACAACTCATCATGACACAAATGTCTCATATTCTTAGTTAATCATGAAGTCTCTTATAGTTCTAACATGATCATAGTACATCATATGCAATTATCTTGCACATAGTTCATATGCACACAAAGATGTACTATAGTTTTTCATCAACTCATGGATCCACGATCAATTCTAATTTCTCAAACTTGGCAAATACTCTTACTTTCAATGTTTTTACTATAGATTGTACTCCCACTATTCATGTGCATTATACTTAATATCTTATACAACATGCTTTAATTTCATTAGGTTAACTACTACCTCATAATTTTGGATCGATATTATCTAGATCTAAACAACAAAAATAAATACAATCATGTTGCATACTATGCATAAAGCTTACAAAGCACGAAAACTTCCCTTCGTGCATTCATACAAGCAAACTATAGGGAGCATGATTTATGATAATTTATTTATCATCATATGTAAGTAAATATTCACATGTATGTGTCAATAATAATTCAACTCGCATTTTTCTAACGCATTGCAATTAAGCAATATACGTTCATTAGAAGTAATAAGCATTAAGACTAAAGCTTAAGTTCTCATATCCATATTTAATTTGGATATGCACCACATTCGTAAACAATGGGAGTTGTTTTATTCTTTCTCATTGTCATTTAGATATGCCAAACATTATAATACTATTTATTTGTAATAAGCAATCAAACCACAAGCATATGAAAATATACATTTAGATCCATTGTTAGATCTAATGAATTATAATATATCCAAATCCATTATATTTATGAGTCTATATTCAAAACTTGACTTGAGATATTATCATCAAGTCCTACATGATCTAAAGTAAAAAATGGATCTTCATACAAGTTTAAATAGCTCATAGCAACAACATGAATCACATAGGATTTTATTGTAGTCGAAATTCATATCGTTAGGTTCCAAAAACAAAGAGATCCTTACCTTTTATCCAATATAATACTTTTCCAAATCCATCAAAGGATTCATTCAATAAGGAATTACCCAAAATATACAAGCATCAAACCGTGTATAGTCCCACATAACCAAGTTAAATAAACTTGAATGCTATTATACTAATTTGGAATTACAATAGATCCATATATAATTAGGACCTAACAAGGACTAACTAAAAGCACATGCAATGAAGTGATATGATAAACATTCTTAGATTTCATAGGGAGCAAAGCAATCAATTTGAATCTTTTAGAAGTACATTTTATACAAGAGGCCTTCCTATCTGATGAAAATGTCATATGGATCCAACTCTCCTATATCACGAACAAATTTTATTCATGTTCAACTAGATCAAATATAGTTTTACTAGATCCCACTAGGTCTATTAGAATTTAATATATTCCAAGGATTAAATCTAATAGTATCTAATCTAATCCAACTTGGTCTATCATAAAGTTGGAGCAATACAATGCCATCCCAGATCCATATATTGATAGGATTGAAACATGAACAAAATCAAAGCATATCAAAACAATATGCAATTACACAAAGCATTTCAGGATTCAGTATAGATTCATGCATGTTTAGATTGCTCAAACAAAACAACAGTTATATAAGATATGACTATAGTCTAAATCCATTAAATTTGAGGATCAATTATATTTCACTATTTAGACTCATTAGCTAGGAGTGGACATTGGATCTATAACATGAACCATCCACAAGCATATCCAACACGATATTGTAGGATCTCATGGTGTTGTTATTAATTAAAATAACAAAATAAAGATATTAAAAAATAAACCCAATTGCAAACACAAAGTTTATGCAAATTTATATCATAGGTCTACTACTTGAATTTATGCAATATTATGGGTTCAAACTCATTATTTATCAAGTTCATTCTTACATTTAATCATGAGTTACTAGGATTTGAATATAATCCAAATCTGAGACTTAATATCCAAAGATAAATGAATTCATACAATATACATCATTAGATCCAAACATATCTTGCATTACATTATCTTGATCCATTATAAAAACTAGACCAATACCAGGTCCATACCATAAAGGCATCCAATAGGGACATACATCAAGATATCTATAGTCACTCAAACTAAATAATCTTGAATCCATATAATTCTAGTTTAGATCGAAACTCATCCATAATAAGTAACGATCCGATCAAACCATAATTGAATCCAAAGTATACTTTGAGTTTTGTGTCAACAATTCGAAAGTTGAATCTCAAAATTCATATCCAATGTTGGGTTATTAGACCCAACTTAAAAAATGCTTACAAACTCATAAGTTTGACCAACTACACGTGATAATCAATATAAATCCAAATCATCAAGTAAATAATAGTTGATGACTAACGTTGATATCATGCACGGAGTAGTCCATCATCCCTATCTATGGATCCAGCATTGATAATCGGTCCAATTTCAGTTGTGATCTCACTGATCCAAACCAGTTTCAAACAAATCCACCGAGTCCAATATTTTTTACTGGATCCAATCCGGTTCAAGTGGTTCATTTAAACTCATTAGGGCCAGACACTATGGTTTGCATCTAATCTGGTTTGGGTAAACATACTTGGTCCAATAGTCCAATATATCAAACTAGATCCAAATAGGTCCATTCTTTCATAACTTGTGATCTAATATGGTTTATTTGGGTTCACTTTGCTTGATCACTGCCTCATGAATCATATATTGATTTACTGGATCTAAACAAATTAAAGTCAGACCAAATGACACCAAAACATTTTCAGATCCGAGTAGCTCCATTCAGATTCATCCAAATCCAATCCTATTTTAGTGGATCCAACTAGGTCCAGTAAAGCTTAATTCACACTATCTTGGATAAATTTGGACAACACCATATTTGGTTTGAAATCTGGTCCAACTTGGGCAACCCAATCATATAGGTCCATGTCATTTTATTTTTACCCAATCCATCTATGCCACCAGATCAGGCAACCTGCTTAGTTCATCCATATACGAACATTCGATCCAGTTCTCCATATCTGAGCCCCATTCTATTTTGTTAGATTTGATCATCCATATATGATCACCACGTGAGTCATCATTACTACCCACAAAGAGAGCCACCCATCATTCTTTTCTTAACTTCATATGAAGTTGATATTATCTTGGCTGTTACGTACTCATGTGTGAGAAAGGGGAAGGGAGTTACCTCTCTCCGTCTTACCTTTCCTAGGAAAAAAGGGGTATTGCAGCATCCTGATGGCTGTTGTGTTTCGATGCCGGTCTCGTGTCATTCTTCCGCCGCTCCTCGAGCTACCAGATCCCAGTCCCCTGGCCAGACAGAGATTGGGGTTAGGAAGGATGAGGCAGAGCAGGGTCTCCTCTGATTAGGGATGGCAGTGGACCGAGGGAAAGCGGGCCCCGCCCCCCCTCGCCCCTGTTTGGACCGGGGATTAAGGGTATGAAACGGGGATAGAGGCGGGGATGGAGGTTAAAATCCATCCCCGTCCGGGGGTGGAGGCGGGGACGGAGGTTAAAATCCATCCCCGTCCGGGGGTGGAGGCGGGGATGGACGTGCACTTTTCCCCGCCCCGACCACTTTTCCCCGCAATATCTCCGCCCCGCCTCATCCCTGTTTGAACCGGGGATGGAGGACATGAGACGGGGATGAAGACAGGGATGGAGGATAAAATCCATTCCCGGCCCGGGATGGAGGCGGGGGTGGAGGATAAAATCTTGAGGCGGGGCGGGGGTGGAGACCTTGTCCCCCGCCCCGCCCCGCCCCACTGCCATCCCTACCTCTGACTGCGCCTTCACATAATCTTTTAGAGTTTTGTCTTTTGTGATGCTCTGACCGTATAATCAACCAAAGTGGTTGAATTAATTTCATCATTAAACTTAAAATAATACCCCCATTAGTTCTTGGAACTCCTTAAAATATTATGTAAGTTAAGCATTCAATCATTATTAATATTTACATTAATCATACTTAATTGATTTAATTATAATTCATAATATGCCCATCAAAGTGTGGCAAATTCTTCTCATGAGACTCTGTAGCCATATCCGGATCTGATATCAATATCCAACATCCATGTAAAAAAACATAGGAAAAACTTTTTTTTGCATGCACTTGTAAACATGCTGATGACATCGGATGTGCACATTACATTAGGTAAGTTCGAGCGTCAGCAGGATTTAGTACTGATTGTTTCATGCCATGGGTGTTCCCAGCATGCAAGCCACCATATTTTTGTTAATGATTAGTTTATGGAATATAGCGAGAATACCATGATACCATACCTGTAATCTTATCAGATAAAAATATAAGCTTATCTAGCTAGCATAAAATAAAATAAAGTTGGGTTTTTCTTAAAAAAAAAAAAAGATGAAACTCCCTGATTAATAAAACAGAGACAAAAAAAAAAACCTAAGAAGGTGAGAAAAATAAAGATCTTGCTTTTAGCCCTAAGGGTTTGACCTAGTAGAGTGGGGGCCTAGGCTGCTAGGCGGGGTGGTAGGGTCAAATCCCATGAGCATCATTCCTTGCACAAGCTAAAGCATGGTAACCATGTGGGGGCGAGGGTTTTTTAGAGTAAAAAAGATGAGACTATCTTATGGCGGTTTTTTAGAGTAAAAAAAAAAGAAGAAAGAAAGATCTTGCTTTTCCACTGCAATAGTTAAGGAGTTCCGATTGAGTCTGATTGGGATTTTCTCCAGCTTGCCCATGCTCCTCCACCCCCTCCAAACACCTAAAATGAACAGCAAAACTATATAAATAAAAATTAAGCTAAACCCAATTCAACCAAATCTTACAATATTGGTTTAGTCAATTCTGACCTAAATCTAACTGGAGTTGACAACATGTATCTCATTCTGACTTGCATTTTCATAAATACGACAGCATATGAGATATGAGTCAATCCTGATTGGGCTAGAGTTGGAACTCAATGTTTTGCAATCCTAGGCATCGCTCATCTGCTAGGTGCAACTTAAAAATGTCACCAAGTTGAGTTGGAAACTCACTAGGGGCATTCCTCACCGATGCTAGGTTTATTCCCTAATGAGACAGGAGGACCTCAAGGGTTTTACCAACCAGAAGCCAGCCAACGTGTGGTATGTGTAGGAGGGTTTTTTTTTAGCTTAGGCAAAAATAAAAATACAAAGAACTTTTTTAATATTTAATCATTTGCATATTTATTTGCCCATGGGATTATGCAAAGCACATGCACAGTACAAAAAAAATCAAATATTTAACTTGTCTCGTGTAATTAGTAGCTGAATCTTTTGCCCAACCCAGCTTCATCCACAATGCTAGTCCACTAAGAGAGGGCGTTGTGTGTTCTTCCCAGAACGCAAATTCGCGTGTTCAGGTGTGTACGGAAGAATATCTTGGAACCCGCAATAATTCATATGCCAATGTTGCTCACGATGACTTTATAATAAAATAACATATAAAAAAGGTAGATATGCTTTTGACGGAAATGTCCTCCTGTAAGATAGATATGTGTTGGACGAAAATGTTTTTCTGCTTCCCGTATATAGATTTGCGCGTTCCACCTTTGTTTTTAGCTTGTGTTACACCACATAGTTGCCTTCTTGTTCCTACCTTGTGTTAGATAGAAAACTTTTTTGCGTTTTTCCTACCTCATTGAGATAACTATAAATTGAACGACTGGTTCGATCATTGGTGGGCATCATAGGGGAATTTATCGGCCATCTCTTTTTACAATCTTCTCTTCTTCTGCATTTTTGTTAGGCAGTATGAAAAAAACAATGACGCACAAACATTCCAACAAGTGTCATTAAAGCGTCGTGAGTACTTTTCCATGTCATCATGCTATTGTTGAAGAATGTATGTCATTGTGAGTGTCATTAAGGCGTTGTTTTGTTATTGCAGGTAGATTTTATCGTTTCGATGGTTGAAAACTTAAAGATATTTATAAAACATTGGAATTTGTTGATAAGAATGCTTGGTTACAGATGCGAGCAATGGCCTCTACCCCATCCGGTATCATCCATTCACTCAGTATATGCAATATAACGCAAATCATGTTTGTAGTAACACATATATCGATTTGTGAGATATTGTTTTGTTTGTTAATATCAATTTGTAATATATTATGTTGAATTATCGTATATTGATTTATAAGATATTATGTGTTTTCTAGTATCGATTTATGAGATATTGTTTTGGTTGTTAATCTCGTTTTGTAATATATTATGTTGAATTTTCGTATATCGATTTGTAAGATATTATGTGTTTTCTAGTGTCGATTTGTGAGATATTGTTTTATTTGTTAATATCAATTTATAATATATTATGTTGAATTATCGTATATCAATTTGTAAGATATTATGTGTTTTCTAGTATCGATTTATGAGATATGGTAACTGGTTGTTAATATTGATTTATAATATTTTATGCTGAATTGTCGTATATCGATTTATAGGATATTATGCTGAATTGCCGTATACCGATTTGTAATATATTATGCTGAATTATTGTATATCGATTTGTAAGACATTATGTGTTTTCTAGTGTCGATTTGTGAGATATGGTTTTGTTTGTTATTATCTATTTGTAAGCTATTATGTTGTTGCTTTGATATTATGATTCATTCAATCGTTTCTTTAACTTGTTTAACTAATTGGTAGCCATTGTTATATGCATCTTGAATAAATTGTAGTAAATGTATGTGTTCGCTAACGCAAATTGATATTTTGCTCATGACAGTGTTGAGCATATCAACTAGTTGCAGTGAAGATGATGTATCTCAATCACTGGAAAGTCATGGAGCAACGAACATCCATACTATCAACGCACTTGAAGAAGTGAATATGTACACTAATGATGCACATGATAAGAAGGGTGTAGGCATTGGATTCATTCTTGACTTGAATATTCCAGCAGACGAAATGCAATTCGATAATGAGGTAGACGATTATGATAATGCACTTGACAAAGGTGCAGGCACCTCAAGTCTACATGATAGTACACTTAACTTTGTTTCCATAGAAGGAATGCAGTTTAATAATGAGAAAGCTGCATATAAATTTTATAATGATTATGCCTTAAAACTTGGCTTCAGTGTTAGAAGGTATTCTTGGGCAAAAAATGCACAGAGTATCGTGGTGAGAAAGGCATATGTTTGTTCTAAGCAAGGTTGGAAGAAGTCAAGTAGAAATCCAACAAGGAGCAAGCTAGATTCAAGATGTGGTTGTCCAACGAGAATGGTGTTAAGAAGACTTCTGAATAGAAAATATGTAGTTCATACATTAATCAATGCTCATAACCATGAATTAGCTCATTCATTTATGACTCCTATGTTAAGGTCATATCGTAAAGTAACTGAAGTGCATGCTGCAATTGCTGAAATAGCAGGTAGCGCCGACATTGCACCAAGGAAGACATACAATTTATGCACGCACATAGATGGTGGTCGCGAGAATGTACCATTCACACCTATGGATCTAAGAAACTATTTGAGAAGGAAGAGGTCAGACAACATGAAGAATGGAGGAATATGTTCTTTGGTTGATTACCTATAGAAGAATTCAAACAATGACCATGGTTTTATTAGTGTAATGCAACTGGATGAAGATGGGTATGTTGTGAATATGTATTGGGCAGATTCAAAGTCAAGAGTAGATTATGAATGCTTCAATGATGTGCTTATTATTATACGACAATGAAGATTAATATGAAACAATGGCCATTTGCGCAGTTTATCAAAGTGAATCATCACTCACGGAGTTGCATATTAAGTGACGCTTTTTTGTATGACTAGGCCAAGGAAAGCTTTGAGTGGTTGTTCAGAGTATTTATACAGGCAATGAATGAGAAGCACCATGCAACTGTACTTACAGATGGTGATCATGCAATTGCGGCTGCAATGTCTCATGTATGGCCATATGCACATCATCGCTTATGTTTGTGACATGTCTTTCAAAATGTAGCAAAGAACATAGGACACATTTTTAATCAGAAGATAGGGTTTGATAAAAAGTTTAGAAAGTGTGTACTTGAGAGCATAAATGAGATCACTTTTATGTCTGATTAGGAGCAAATGATTCAAATGTACAACCTTGAAGACTGTGTATGGTTACAAAATTTATATGCAGACAAAGAGAAGTGGACATTGGCATATAGAAGAGAATACTTTTGTGCAGGTATGATACACACACAAAGAGATAAATTTATGCATGCCACATTGAAAAAAACATTGTATTCATGTTTAACAATGTTTCGCTTCATAGAACAGTATGAATTATGTGTAGACGGTCTTAGACAGAATGAACTTGAACAAGATGTGAAATGCTTCAACACTCACTCTGTAACTTTGGGCATGAAAATATTGACGAGACCTGCAGATCTGTATACGCTAACTGTATTTGAATGAACTAAGAAGGATGTTATACATGTCATGAATTGCAACATAGAAGGACGTATGAAATATAAAAATACGCACAAGTACCATGTTGTATGGGAGAGCGAAGAGCAACCAAAAAGAAAAGAAGCACATGTTACGTACAATGTTGACAACAGAATAGTTGAATGTAAGTGTAAAATGTTTGAATTTAAAGGTATTTTATGTCGTCATGCATTAAAGGCACTTAATCAAGAGAAGATACAAGAAATACTTGAGTCGTATATAATGCTAAGATGGATGAGACAAGCAAATATTGAATTGCTGGATACATATAATGTCATTCTATTTGGTGTTGATGAGAAGTGTCATATAGCCTCTCGTTACTAACAACTATATAGGTCACTTACGCATGTTGCAGATTTGGCATAAAAAAGCGAAGAAGCTTATGTATGTATGAGAAAAGTGTCAAGGGAATTACTTGAAAAAGTATAGTTAATTCACCATGAGTGCATTGCAGCTTATGAAGACCAATCTAAGAAAATGGGATCAAACAATGTAGGCCAAAATCACGCTTCCCCTGACCCTTATGATAAGTTGCGTTGAAGCATCAACATCATCTTCGACAAGTCAGGAGTAAACCTTGTAGATTATGATAGAAATATTCACCTAGCAAAGGATATCAAAAGGAAACTTGCCTCTTATCGCAGTCGATGGAGGACAAAGGGTGCACTGGAATTGGTTTGCAAGAAAATGTCTAAGAAATAACCAAGCCCTTCGCATGAACAGGTATGTAATACAGTATATTGCTTCTCATGTAAATTATATTACGTGCAACTTATCAATATCTAACTTATGTAATTTCCAACATGCAGCAATACCCTACATATGTGCATCACAATGTTGGAACCTGCAATCCTCCCGACATGTTTAAGTGGAACAATGGCATGAATTTGACAAGTCTTTTGGTATGTAACAATTTTGAGAGGATGTTTGCACTTCTTGTTGAACTTAATGTAGTGCCTGACATTGTTTTGTTTAATGACAGACTCAGTTTAATTCAAAAGTAAGCAACGCAACACAGAAATTGTGTGTGGATTCTTCAGCTACACAATAGTTGTAACATTTAACTTTTATTAGTGTAAATCATTGTAATGTTTAGCTTTCAATAATTCTTTGTTGTAAATCAATAATTCTTTGTTGTAATTCTATAATTCTTTGTTGTAATGTTATAATTCGTTGTTGTAATTCTACAATAGAAATCATACTATAAATATCAAAAAACTCGATACTAGAAAATACATAATATCTTACAAATCGATATACAACAATTAAGCATAATATATTACAAATTGATATACATCAATTCAACATAATAGCTTACAAATCGATATTAACAAACAAAACAATATTTTATAAAAATTGATACTATAAAACACATAATATCTTATAAATATATATACGGCAATTCAGCATAATATATTACAAATCGATATTAACAAACAAAACAATATCTCACAAATCGATACTAGAAAACACATAATATCTTACAAATCGATATACCGCAATTCAACATAATATATTATAAATCGATATTAACAAACAAAACAATATCTCACAAATCAATACTAGAAAATATATAATATCTTCCAAATTGATATACGAAAATTCAATATAATATATTACAAATTGAGATTAACAACCAAAACAATATCTCATAAATTGACACTAGAAAACACATAATATCTTACAAATCATTATACAACAATTGAGCATAATATATTACAAATCGATATACGATAATTCAACATAATAGCTTACAAATCGATATTAACAAACAAAATAATATTTCACAAAAATCAATACTAGAAAATGCATAATATCTTACAAATCTATATACGACAATTCAACATAATATATTACAAATTGATATTAACAAATAAAATAATATCTCATAAATCGTCACTAGAAAACACATAATATCTTACAAATTGATATACGACAATTCAGCATAATATATTACAAATCGATATTAACAAACAAAACAATATCTCACAAATCGACATTGAAAAACACATAATATCTTATAAATTGATATACAAAATTCAACATAATATATTACAAATCGAGATTAACAACCAAAATAATATCTCATAAATCGATACTAGAAAACACATAATATCTTACAAATCGATATACATCAATTGAGAATAATATATTACAAATCGATATATGGCAATTCAACATAATAGCTTATAAATCGATATTAACAAACAAAATAATATTTCACAAAAATCGACATTAGAAAACACATAATATCTTACAAATCTATATACGACAATTTAGCATAATATATTACAAATCGATATTCACAAACAAAATAATATTTTATAAAAATCGATACTAGAAAACACATAATATCTTATAAATCTATATACGGCAATTCAGTATAATATATTACAAATCGATATTAACAAACAAAACAATATCTCACAAATCGATACTAGAAAACACATAATATCTTACAAATCGATATACGATAATTCAGCATAATATATTATAAATTAATATTAACAAACAAAACAATATCTCACAAATCGATACTAGAAAATATATAATATCTTCCAAATTTATATACGAAAATTCAATATAATATATTACAAATTGAGATTAACAACCAAAACAATATCTCATAAATTGACACTGTAAAACACATAATATCTTACAAACATTATACAACAATTGAGCATAATATATTACAAATCGATATACGACAATTCAACATAATAGCTTACAAATCGATATTAACAAACAAAATAATATTTCACAAAAATCAATACTAGAAAACACATAATATCTTACAAATCTATATACGACAATTCAACATAATATATTACAAATTGATGAAATAAAATAATATCTCACAAATCGACACTAAAAAACACATAATATCTTACAAATTGATATACGACAATTCAGCATAATATATTACAAATCGATATTAACAAACAAAACAATATCTCACAAATCGACACTGAAAAACACATAATATCTTATAAATCGATATACAAAATTCAACATAATATATTACAAATCGAGATTAACAACCAAAATAATATCTCATAAATCGATACTAGAAAACACATAATATCTTACAAATCGATATACAACAATTGAGCATAATATATTACAAATCGATATACGGCAATTCAACATAATAGCTTACAAATCGATATTAACAAACAAAATAATATTTCACAAAAATCGATACTAGAAAATACATAATATCTTACAAATCTATATACGACAACTTAGCATAATATATTACAAATCGATATTAACAAACAAATCGATATTAACAAACAAAACAATATCTCACAAATCGATATTAGAAAGCACATAATATCTTACAAATTGATATACGATAATTTAGCATAATATATTACAAATCGATATTAACAAACAAAATAATATCTCACAAATTGACACTATAAAACACATAATATCTTACAAATCGATATACGACAATTCAACATAATATATTACAAATCGATATTAACAAACAAATTAATATCTCACAAATCGACACTAGAAAACACATAATATCTTACAAATCAATATACGATAATTCAACATAATATATTACAAATCGATATTAACAAACAAAACAATATCTCACAAACTTGCAGGTTTCGATAAAACACATAATATATGATTTTTCATCTCAGTGAGTTTTGTGTAACCATGCATTTTTATGATTTATAAAGTTACAATATCTCACAAATTGATACTAGAAAATACATAATATCTTACAAATCGATATATGATAATTCAGCATAATATCTTCTAAATCGATATACGCCAATTCAGCATAATATATTGTAAATCGATATTAACAAACAAAACAACATAAGATATTATGTGTTTTCTAGTATCGATTTATAAGATATTGTTTTGGTTTTGTTTGGGCTTTGATCGTGTCTAACCGTTGATCAGGAAGGAGGTGAAAAGGAGGATGACAATGACAATGCATGTGAGGTATAGTGAATTAGAACATGGTCTTCTCAATGCATTTGTTCATCTGCGTGGTTTTTATTTTGTAGTATATCGTCAACCTTTTTTGTAGATGGTGTATCCTATATTATCCTAAATTGTGGCTTCCTATGATTTAAGATGATGATTTTGAATACGAAGTGTCATTGATGTAGTCGCGGGTAAGAATCGAGGAATCCCCATCTTCTCCACCCTTTGTTCCGTTGTTGTTTTAGCATGACACACCAACATCATCGAAGAAACCGATGTTGGAGGAGCCAACCCTACCAAGAAGGCGGTTGCAGTTGAAATTGAAGGAGCCTCCATCTTCCCCACTTCAGTCTTCTCCTCTAAGATTGCCTGAAGTGGGGCCAACCCCAACAACCACTGTTGTATTATGATTTTGAAATTTGTGATTGCAGAATTGACATTATTGTGATTTGCGCGCTTGAGGTGGCGATTTGCATATTCAACACACGTGTGCTAGGTGCGTAATTTTGGTTTATGGATCAATTTAAATTTTATACACATACTTACAAAATATGTATACACAGTCTACAAAATCTGTTATAAATGTCTGTACACAAAAAAATTGTCATGTTCGAAAAATTGAATGTTGAACCAAAAATTGCTATCTCTCTCTCAGTAGTAAAACGTAACCCTCTTCATGTTATCCTTGAGAACAGGTGGACGTTTAAAATGACTTCCTCTTACTCTTGAGGACTTCACATCCTTTATTACTTTCTAGGTAATCTTGCAGTCTGGGGTTTTATATCTTTCGTAATTAGAAAATTCATCAATTTTTTGCATAGTTCTTTGCAGAATCCAGATATACCATACTGGAAAAAAACCCGCAAGTCAGACCAACATAAAAATCTAGTCAGCAATAATATAGGATAATAAAACATGTTTAAGTGTATAACATATAGCGGTGAATTTTGGTGCTCATCCATAGTACATTGCTTCAATATACTTTGTTACAAAGATGCTACAATCGACGTCATTATTTTATAAATGAGCATCCTCTGTGACATGAAGCCTCCACTGGCCAATGTCGACACCCAACATGTCTTATAAAAATCCAACCATTAGTTTATACAAAAGCAAGTAAATTTTGGGCCCCGATACAAGATACGATAATCTTATAGATAGAAAATTATCAAATGCATAATGTCACGGTCTACACCAATGTTATAGTCTAAGGAGTTGTATAACCATGTTTTTTGCTTTCGTACATCCAACGTATAATACCCAATGCTTTTTCAATTGTCACAATGTAGGAATCAATATCTAAAAATTGATGTTAAGAATCAACATATAAATCAATATTAAGAATCAAAACAATATCTTAAATCGATATTAGGAATCAACATAAAAATCGATATTAAGAATCAGAACAATATCTTAAATTGATATGAAAATTCCTATTGATAGCTTAAAATAGATATTAAGAATCAGCATAGAAATCGATATTAAGAATCAAAACAATATCTTAAATTGATATCAAGAATCAACATAGAAATCAATATTAAGATTCAGAACAATATCTCAAATCGATTTAGAAATTTGTATTGATATCTTAAAAATTAATATTTAGAATCAAAACAATATCTTAAATCGATATTAAGAATCAAAACAACATCTTAAATCAATATAAAAATTTTTATTGATATCTTACAAATCGATATTTAGAATCAAAACAATATCTTAAATCATTTTGAAAATTCCTATTGCTATCTTAAAAATCAATATTTAGAATCAAAACAATATCTTAAATCGATATGAAAATTCTTATTGATATCTTAAAAATCAATATTTAGAATCAAAACAATATCTTAAATCGATATGGAAATTTCTATTGATATCTTACAAATCGATATTTAGAATCAAAACAATATCTTAGATCGATATTAAGAATCAAAACAATATCTTAAATCGATTTTAAGAATCAGCATAAAAATCAATATTAAGAATCAAAACAATATCTTAAATCGATTTAAAAATTTCTATTGATATCTTAAAAATTGATATTTAGAATCAGCATAGAAATCGATATTAAGAATCAAAACAATATATTAAATCCATATGCAAATTCTTATTGATAGCTTAAAAACCGATATTAAGAATCAAAACAAGATCTTAAATAGATCTAACATCGTACAAATCGATATGGTCACAAACCTTTTTACTTGACGAAAAATTTGTCATTTGGTTATCGTCACCCAGTATTGTAGGCCATTTAGAAATCCAGTCGCGTATGGCATTCGACGGACGATACTATGTTGAGCGAAACAGTAATAATAGTAAGTTTAAAACATGAAGATACATTAGTAAATCAAAAAAGAAAATAAACATATAAGATAACCGGTATACCATAAAATAAGGGGTGACGACGTGGCCCGGCATGGTTATTTCCTTGCTTTGAATATACATGACGAAATCGTGTATAGTCTGTTTACAATAAATATGCACTTGTTAATATACATGACCATGGCATATGTAAATATATAACTGATAGTGGTTTCATATGTACAAAATTATTGATAGTGTGTCCTGCAAAATTACTGACCATGGCACCTTGTTTTGTAGATGTTGCACTGAAATTAGCTGAATATTCAGTAAAGGAACTGTAGCATTATATTCAGTAAACGAACTGTAAACGACATAAAAAATATGAAGCAAGTTAAAAGAATCGAAGGTACCCTTTGTTGTGGACGTTCGACTGAATCACAACATCCTTCTTTAATATCGATACAGTTTTTGCGACGATGGTGGTTAACTGAAACGTCGATTTTTTTGTTCGTTACTCATGAAGCAGGTAAATGAAATGTCGCCTGTTGCCCTTAAAGAAAATGTCTTGTATTTTTGTGAAACACACTATTGAAGTTAAGCAATGTTTCATTTCACGTCGTTTCACGTCATGCTTGTTTTTAAAAATCATGCCCAAAGAATATAATAAATAAATAAATTACATCTCGCATTAATTAAAAGACATCATTTCATTTGCTAGTATCATCGAAACGACGTTAGTACGTGTAAATGAATGACACGTCACATAACATCAGTAGTGTGTCAGATGACGTTTCCCTAAACCCTAAACTAATGTTATGCGATGTTCCTTGCACTTAAAGGAAACACTATAAATAATAAACCCTAAACCAGTAATCGCTATACGATTTAGCAAACGTGAGTACAATTCATGGTAACTTCATAATCTTTATACTGAGTAAGCGTTATTACAGGAATCACTATACATAATAAACTTAAAACTAGTAATCGCTATACGATTTAGCAAACGTAAGTATAAAGCATGGTAACTTCATAATCACTATACATAGTAATCACTATCTCATAAATCATGATACACAATAAACCCTAAGCCAGTGATTGCTATACGATTTAGCAAACGTAAGTACAAATCATGAAAGAATTATATAATTACAAACCTAAGTTAATATAGTCTTGTCGATTTTTCAGTGGCACTTCTGTGTTGCACTTATTAAGGAAAGAATTATATAATTACAACAAAGAATGATAGAATTACAACATAGAATTATTGGTATACATAGATCACATATGTTTATTCACTAGCACTTGATGACTCAGATGGACATACAAATCACATCTTTCTTTGCCTTGGTGGAGTCTCTTTATTCAGTGGCCTCTTTGTTCCCTTGATCTTATTAAATTCACTGGTAATCATCTCAACCAGTGACCCAATTTGTCTCTCTAAATTCTGCACGTCCTTCCGTAACTCCTTATTTTCCCTCTCTAGCATTGCTAACCTTTTGTTGGACAATACATTCTTCTTTATGAGTTGTATTTGCTCCTTATCGTGTACTGCAACAGAGGGAATCTCAGGAAGTGCCAAAGGGACACGATGGACGTTACGTCTATGCTGAAAGACGACATGCTTGGGGACAAGAGTGTCCTTACTTTCAGGTTGCTTCTCCTCAATCTGTCGATTTCGACACATGGGTTGCCAATATTGTTTGAAATAGTTGGGGTCATATTGTCATTCTTTATAATCACGTGGTATGACACGAACACCTCCTTTGTTCCAGCTATCCAATTGTTTCTTGAAGCGTTTGTGCCAATTCACATTCATGACCCCACCACTATTCATCTTCCTTCTCAATAGCACAAGCACTTTTGGTACCGACTGTCCCAAGCCAGCTTGTAGGAGTACTTGACTACCATGCTGCAACTCGACTTCACATTTGCTAAAGAGCCAAATATCGCAGATAGACAGTCTCGTAGCCACAACAACAACCTCTTCATCCTCGTCCTCCCAATCTCCATACGGTCTCCACACAACCTGTAAAATTGAGATTGTGGTTTAGATATAGACATAATTATAAATGTAAAATGCTGAATACGATAATGATTTGTACCAAGGAAGACAAAATCTTAAAGCGATGATTACTTAAGAATGCTAAACATTATAACGTTTTACCCTAATAAAAGTTAGATGCTAAGGAGATAACAATTTATACTAATGAAGAAAAAATCCTAAAGTGATGATTACTTAATAATGCTAAATATTACAATGATTTACGCTAATGAGATAACGATTTGTACTAAGGAAGACAAAATCCTAAAGAGATGATTACTTAAGAATGCTAAATATTACAACGATTTTAAACCATTTACCTCATTTAATTGTAGTCCATCTAAAATGAACTGAGCATTTTCCTCCTTGGCATTTATTGAAGTCCACTGGTCGATCTTGGGAAAGCCACAAACTGCAGGGCCACACTGAGAACGCAAGGTGACAATATGCTCCCACGCTCAGGCCTACAAAAATAATATATTAGTAAGACTACAACCTTCAACGAGCTTAGGGTACAAGTACTAAATATGTAATAAACAAATACCTGAACAAATGGCCAAAACCCCCGACGGTTTTTGTACTCTTACTTGCACGGTAAAGTTAATTGTACTAGTGTGCGAGCATAGCAGCACCCTATGCCCAGTTGTTGACTTCATCTAAGTTTTTCAAGAACTGCAGTCACAAGTAACTTATTCTCGAACCAGAACAATCAGAAAATAAAGTAAGTCCAAAAAAATAAAGAAGGAAGCCACGCAACTCCTGGTCAGCTGCTTCAGATGCACATGCAGCGAACCGGCCTTCCCATTTATTATGAAAAAAATGAGCTTTCATCGATGATGAATTATTTTCACCAGAAATACACTCACGTTATTCCTCCATCAACATTTCTAGAAGGGTCGTGCAATTGTCCCTTGGGTTATAGTTTGAATCCCATGTTAGGACAGTACTTCCATGACACTTAAGAGTCGTAATTCGTGCCACATCTTCTAGGGTCATGGTGATCTCAAAACCCCCAAACTGGAACGTGTTCGTCTTACGGTTCCACTTATTGACGAGGTGGGTCATGATGTTCCAGCAATTTTCAAAATAATGTTGGTCCAGAAGGCCGCGAAAGTGCATATTTCATAATCGGTTCTTTTGATATTCACTCAGCTTTTTGCACCACGCCAGAACTACATGTCACTGACACCGCCCTTTCAGCTTTTCACCTACTGCTCTGCTTCTCTTCTGACCTGCCTGTAACACAAAATATCAAATCATAATTAATCGCTATCACAGTAATCGCTATTACAGTAATCACTATACAGAGTAATCCTTATACATGGTAATCACTATCACAATAATCACTATATAGAGTAATCAGTATATAAAGTAATCGCTATACATAGTAATCACTATCACAGTAATAACTATACAGAGTAATCTCCGCTCCTCATAATCGCTGTACATAATAATACCAACCACAGTACATCGCGACATCCAGTAGCGATTAACGTACCTTAGTCACACTTTTCTCCTTTTCATCCCCTCCCTTACTCTGCTTTTGTACTTCTTCATTCATTTACTCTTTCGCATCCATCCTTTACTTTTTCCTTTTTCCTTCATTCTCTTCCTCCTCCTGCTTGTTCATTTCCCTTTCCTTCTCTTCCTCATCCTTCTTCTCCTTCCTTTATCTTTCCTTTTCTTCCTTGTCTTTTTTCTTCTTTCTTTGCCTTTCCTTCTCTTTCTCTTCATCCTTCTTCTTCATTTGCCTTTCCTTCTCTTTCGCATCCTCCTTTGTCTTCCTTTGTCTTTCCTTCTCTTTCTCGTCCTTCTTCTCCTTCATTTGCCTTTCCTTCTCTTTCTTATCCTGAATCTGCTTCCTTTTGCCTTTTCTCTTCCTTCTTCTTCAATTGTCTTTGCTTCTCTTCCTTCTCCTTCTTCTTCTTCAATTGTCTTTGCTTCTCTTCCTCCTCCTCCTTATTCTTCATTTGCTTTTCCTTCTCCTCCTCCTCCTCCTCCTCCTCATTCTTTTGCCTTCCTTTGCTTTTTCCTCTCCTCATCCTCCTTCTGCCTTTGCTTCTCTTCCTCCTTATCGTTATTCTTCATTTGCTTTTCTCTATCGTCCACCTCCTCATTCTTTTGCGTTGATTTTCTTTGCTTTTTTTCATTATCCTCCTCCTTCCTTTCCTTTTGCTTCTCTTTGTCATCATTCTTCTTCTTTTTTATCTGTATTTCTTCATCATCATTCTTCGTTGGATTATCATCTTTAATATATGATGAATTATGCTCCACTCTATATTTTACCAACAATTGCTCACTTTCTTTATCATTCTCAATCGTCATTATTTTGTAGTACGCTTCTAATTGCTCATACAAAGCATATTGTTCGATGATTTCGTCAAGAGATTTCTCCTCTAACGATGAAGTGTTTCTTCTCTTACGAATGTAAGCCACTGACAACCTACACAACATAAAAACTCACCGAGATGGCAAAGGGTGCTCCGATGAAAGAAGATGAAGCGTTAGATTTTTTGTGGAACGTTTATGGAGAAATAGTGTCAAGATCTCCTTTTATAGCAGAGGAGTTTAATGCTTATGGGACCTGCCAAAGATTTTAGAATAAAATAACATATACCTTTAAGCGGTTTACGCAATGACGTCTTTGTCGGCCACAAATCAATATGAAAATTCCTGTTGATACCTTATAAATCGCTATCCAGAATCAAGATAGAAATCAATATTAAGAATCAAAACAATATCTTAAATCAATAACCAGAATCAACATAGAAATTAATATTAAGATTCAGAACAATATCTTAAATCGATTTGAAAATTCGTATTGATATCTTACAAAATCGATATTTAGAATCAAAACAATATCTTAAGTCAATATTAAGAATCAAAACAATATCTTAAATCGATATGAAAATTCCTATTGATATCTTAAAAATCGATATTTAAAATCAAAATAATATCTAAAATCAATATTAAAAATCAAAACAATATCTTAAATCGATATTAAGAATCAACATAGAAATCAAAATTAAGATTCTGAATAATATCTTAAATCGATTTGGAAATTCGTATTGATATCTTTAAATTCAATATTTAGAATCAAAACAATATCTTAAATCGATATTAAGAATCAAAACGACATCTTAAATCAATATTGAAATTCTAATTGATATCTTAAAAATCGATATTTAGAATCAAAACAATATCTTAAGTTGATATTAAGAATCAGAACAATATCTTAAATCGATATGAAAATTTTTATTGATAGATTAAAAAGAGATATTAAAAATTAGCATAGAAATCGATATTAATAATCAAAACAATATCTTAAATTGATATCAAGAATCAACATAGATATCGATATTTAGATTCAGAATAATATCTTAAATCGACTTGGAAATTCGTATTGATATCTTAAAAATCGATATTTAGAATCAAAACAATATCTTAAATCGATATTAAGAATCAAAACATCTTAAATCGATATGGAAATTCCTATTGATATCTTAAAAATCGATATTTAGAATCAAAACAGTATCTTAAATCGATATTAAGAATCAAAACAATATCTTAAATCGATATTAAGAATCAACATAGAAACCGATATTAAAATTCAGAATAATATCTTAAATCGATTTGAAAATTTGTATTGATATCTTAAAAATCGACATTTAGAATCAAAATGTAATCCTAAATCAATATTAATAATCAAAATAATATCTTAAATCGTTATTAATAATCAAAACAATATCTTAAATCGATATCAAGAATCAACATAGAAATCAATATTAAGAATCAAAATAACATATTAAATCGATATGAAAATTCATATTGATATCTTATAAATCGATATTTAGAATCAAAATAATATCTTAAATTGATTTGCATAGTCAGCAGGAAGAAATCCTTTTGCCTCATAAGTGTGCGTAATTTTCATTCTCCACCTTCTTTCTTTGCTTTTCCTTCTCTTCGTCATCCTTATTCTTCTTCCTCTTCATCTTTAGTTCTTCCTCATCTTTCTTTGTTTGCTTTTTATCTTCAATATTTGATGGACCAGGCTCTGCATAATAAATATCCAACAATTTGTTTCTGTCCTTTTTATTCTCAATGTTCATTATATTTTGGTACTTTACATAACCCTCATATATATTGGATTGACGAATGATTTCTCCAAGAGTCATCCCCTCCAACGGCGAAGGCTTTATTGTCTTACGAACTTTAGTCATTGCTAACCTGTACAACACATAAATTTAAGCACATCATTATATGTTACAACCGCCTCCCCAAGTATATATTATTACAAATAATCACATTAGTTAAACAATAACCAACATTACAAGTCATTACAATATTTGGCTTCATAAGTAAACATCGTAGTACGATTTAGCAAAATTAAGTACAAATCGAGGTAACTTCATAATTACACATCGCTATGAATAGCAAAATTAAGTACAAATCGATTTAGTAATGTTTGGCCTTCATAAGAACAAATCGTGCTAACTGTTTTTCAATGCCCAGAAGGTGGATAGGTACAAATATGTTTATTTCAACATGAAAATAGGTGTTATTTACCATGAATAGTATAACTAGTTGTAAGATTTAACATTCAGATTTACAAATCGATTTGTTTACATAACGAAACCTTAAACAAAACTCACCAAAACACCACGAGTTTTGCTAATCCGACAGTGGAGGAGAAACACCTAGAAGGTAGATGCAGTCGATGGTGACAACGGTACTCCGACTATGTTCTGACGGCAGTAGACGATGAAAAGGGGTGCTCCGACGACAACAGGCGACGCCAAAGGGGTGCTCCGACGACAACAGATGACGACAAAGGGTGATCCCGCAGCAGCAGACGATGTCAAAGGCTGCGTCGTCAAAGGGAGCTCCTGTTACAACAGATGGTGCATCGTCAAAGGGTGATCCAGAACGTTTAGAGCGATATATTACGAGGAGCTCCTGTTAAAGCAGATGAGTTTACTCCTTAGGACGAAAACGATGATGATTTTAACCCTTTTTTGTGAGAGAATATTTTTGTCCTTTATTCGAAACGTCATTTCATGACGCAATGGTGGGAATTGGTACTTAAGTCTTTACAAACAAACCGAACTCCGATGCTAAGTGATGCCGATACACACAGGGAAACGAGCCTCATGTGCTTATATACGTGGCACTCATTCAAACCTGAGAACATGCACCCGCTTGTTTTGAGGGGAACATATAACCTGCTTCTGTCCACTAAATTAAGTTTAATAATCACCAAATAAGCCGGCAATTGATAGCAAAATTTTGAGTGGACAAATATTGTTTTTTTTAATCGAAGAAACTGCCCATGCACTGGCTCATCCTGCTGTACTTAGTGTCGCTGTCCTAAACTCTAAGGACTTACTCTTCAACCCCAAAGAATTGCTACTCGGAGGGAAAGTGACACCCATGGGATTTGAATATAGGCTGCCTGTCAAACGGACCAGCCCCATCCCACTACAGGTGCAATATGATTGCACAAAAAATTGTGCATTAAGCAACCCAATACCCCCCATCATCAGGTCTTGAATCCCACCCTCCATCACTCGGGTGCAATATGATTGCACAGGCCCTGTCTAAGACGGAGGTGCTTAATGCACAAATGTTTGTGCAATCATATTGCACCTGACCCCTTGGGTCTCAAATATTGGTTTTCTTTGCTATGAACTTGCGCACGCCCGTGCATCGCAAGTGCACATGTATCAGTGTGATAAAAAAAAAGGTATATTGGATTTGAACCGGGTATCAAACCAAGGTCGGACGCATCGAGGCATCGAACCAACCGGAGCGAGCTCCAAACTTGAGAGACACCCTAGTGAGTACAGTCCGGGTATTTTTCTCAGGACATACAAGTAACGACGCGCGGGAGGGGAGGAGAGGGAAGTGCAGGCCGGAGCAGCGATCGGAGAATGGCTATGTCTGCGATTAGAAGAGCGATGGGAGGGTTGGAGGCCAAGCTGGGGGGTAGGCCCATTGTCGCCTTCTCGGCGCCCTTGGCCAGCGCCGTAGGGGGCCTGCTCTTTGTTGATGGCCACCGTGGTCCTTCCATGGGTTTCCCAGAATTTGGCGTTGAAACAGAATCAGAAACCAAAGTTGCGATCCCCCACTTCTCATCAACTTGGTCCATTCAGCTGATGGCCGTCCCCAAGAAGAAGGTAACCCGCCTCGCATCATCCTTTTGCGTTTGCTCTCTCTCTCTCTTTGTGATTTTGAGTTTTCACAACTTCTTTCTTCTCCTTCGGCTTCGATTTGTGGGTCGTTTAAACATTTCTATTTTTTAGGCATTGGTAGAATGTGATGTTTTAGTGAAATGAAGAAAAGGGTTTAGCGTTTCTTAAATCTTTATGATGACCCCTCCTATTTGCTTTCCAATAGGAATGTCCGAACTAGCGCTGCTGCTCACTTGATAATTCTGGTAATCGGATTGGCCGGGTTGGCCATGGAATAAATTCTTTCCATCTTATTCGTTTTTTTCCTTTACTTTGTACGCTTCGCAACATTTATCATCTTCAAGTTTGGAAAATGTCAACATTATTGTTTCTTAAAAGGCTTATGCTTTTAAAAGTTGGCGTTTTCATGATAACATTAGCAATCATCATGGGGAGAAAGAGTCGTTGTTTTTGCCGTTTTTTCGTGCTGTGTGTGTGTGTTTCTCATCCATAAAATTAATGAGCGTTCTCATGTTCTTGGTGCAGCGGCATATCATTTTCTTCATGGAAATAATTTAAATGGTGCTGATCTCTTTTATTTTGTGGAAATGGCTTAGATGATGATTTTATAGTGTTTATGGATTGGTTAAATCTTGATTGAGTGTTTCTGCACAATCACTTTTTCTACTTACACAAATATTGAGACAAAGAAACAAAAACGATAAAACTGGAGAGATTTTGAAGGAAGATCAGCCAATTTCAGACATGGAAGGCTGTCTGTTGGCTGGAGAGTGGAGAGCAAGTCAGGAAATGAAGGGGTGCATAGGTCAGAGTAAGTGGAAGCTGGAAAAAGCAATGACCTGAACTTACTGTGGTCGATTGACTGCCTATCAAAAAATATATGCAAATGTTGTCATAATTTACCCACGTATTCTATCTGATGGTATGTTCGCCTCATTGGTTCAAGCTGATCACGCTACATTACTTTCAGAAGCTCTAACATGAGTGGAAGCTTTTTTTTTTCCTGGGTTAACCAAAGCTGCTACATCATCATATTGAATTTTGGAAACCTACTTTTAATGAATTGAAGTTTTTCTTTTAACAATTTTTGGGAGCAGTTTTTAAAATAAATTTAACAGATATGACTACCAATTTATATATGCTTATGTATTAGGTCATTCAGATCCTTAAATTGTTGTCCAAAAATCATAAATGTGCAGATATGAATTGAAAATTGAGTTTAATTAGCTATAACTATAGGTGCCAATTGATCTTTTTTTTTTATTTAAAGTTAGTGATGATAAAAGGAGAGCTTCAAAGGGGGTCTAGAATTCAAGTTTTTCTCCTTTCTCCCCCCCCCCCCCCCCCCCCCCCACCACCACCACCACCACACACACTAAAATTGAACTCTATACATTGTTGGCAAGGCACTTGCTGAGTTTTGTTGATTATATTAATACATCTTAAACTGTATATTTTCTTACTAAGATTTATGAATAAAAAAAATGAAAAAGATGAGCTATTCATTTCATATGTGATAAACTATGTCACCCAAGTATGGGTGCTCGCATGTGCCACATGGGTTGTTTTGTGAAATAAGAATGTTGTGATGGGGCTTGGTTGTGTATGTTTCACACACACACACACACAACAATATAGTTAACCATCTAATGCAAACAGAGATATCCATTGAAATATCAAGAAAACATGTAGAATGTAATAAATTTAAGAAACATATAGCATATGCTATATAGTGCCTCATAATCTGTTGGAATTTCATGAAGCAAGCAAGGCACGTCAGTCCAACAGTATTTCAGTGCTTTAATGCTTCCTAGGACAGATTCGTAAGATGATTAATTATGTACCATTATTGTGGTGCCCAATGGCAAATCTAATACTTATAAGGGTTACACTTAAATATCATTTGAGAGCGCATCCCATTTTGAGAGAGAGAGGCATTCAACAAATCACAGGCTGCATCTCTTCTCTTCTCCTCTCCTCTTCTTCCCTGCCTTTTTGCAAGGTGCCTCGGAATCTGTGCCCTATTGTACCAGACAAGAAGAAGAAGAGAAGAAGTTTGGAGGCAAAGCGACATCCAAAAATCTGTTATTACTTTACATGAGACAAATTACAAGAATGCCCTTGACATGTTTCAATATATAATAGACATTAATAGGAACATATCCAGGATCCAGGATCCATATCCATATCCATGATCCATGATCCATGATCCATATCCATGATCCATGATCCATATCCAGTCCTTAACACGCCCCCTCAAACTGTGCATGGGTTAAAACCATGATTTGTTCTTTAAGATCCAATGTCGACTAATAGTGAAAGGCTTCATAAACAAATCCACTATCTAATCTTCTCCACGTGTGAATACATGTTGAATTTTCTTGGTCTTAACCTTTTCTCTCACAAAATGCTGATCTAGTTCCACATGTTTAATCTTACCATGCAAAATGAGATTCGTGGATATTGCTATAACACTGTTATTATCACAATAAACCAGGGAACATGTGTCTCTTCTATGAAAATTCACCAACAAATGTCGTATCTATGAAAGCTCAGCTGTAACTGCTGCCATATCCTGGTATTCCATCTCAGTGCTGGATCTTGCCACGATTCCTTCTGCTGGTCTAAGAAATCAAATGTGGCCCCAAATATACAACATATCCAGTGGCTAACCTCCGAGTTGTATGATCACCCCCTCAATCAACATCTGAATAAGCCACGATAGTTGTAGGTACACTGTCATGCATGGGTTTTTTATAAACAAGACCATCTGAAATAGTACCTTTAATGTATCTTAATATTCTTTTAACTGCTTCCATGTGGCTCACTTGACGATCATGCATGAACTGTGAGACTTGATTCACATCATAAGCCAAGTCTGGTCGAGTAAAACTGAGGTACTAGAGTGCACCCACTAAGCTCCTAAACTTTTTGCGCTCTTCTAATGGAGCATCATCTTCTTCTGACTGTCTAAGCCTAGTATTCAAAGCAATCGGTGTACACATAGGTTTATAATGTAACATTCCGCTGCATTTTTAAAGGTCCAAAGCATATTTCTGTTGCGTATGAACAAGTGAATCTCACTGCTGGTCAACTTGCAGTCCTGGGAAAAATTTAAGAAGAACCAAATCCTTTGTATGGAACCTTTTATGAAGAATTTCTTCCAGCTCATTAATTTTGGATAAACTGCTCCCAATGATGAAGATGTCATCTACATGAACAAGAACAACACTAATATTGTACCTGTCATGATGAATGAATAAGGAATAATCACCCTGGTTCTTAAGAAATCCCAAACTCCTGACAACAATACTAAATGTCTCAAACCATGCTTGAGATACTTGCTTAAGACCATAAATTGCCTTTTTCTACTTGAGAATTGTGGTTTGTGTTAACATAGATTATATATACACTTGTAATTTGTATTGCCCTTCAAGGGGATTTTGGTCATTTACCCTCATCTAATAGTACTATTCACTAGGAACAGTTTTTCATTTATTTTATTATATATTTTTTGTTTAAGTCCTTTTGTGTAAATAGCATGGGCTCTATGGTCAAAAGACCATAGAGTCGTTGGGAGCTCCCAATGGACATAAATGTAACCCTATGTCACATGGACTCACCAAGCAGGCTACCGCACCCGCGTCGACGCGACACGGGTGCGGATGTTGCACCCGGTGCAATTAATGTGACCCTAGGTGCGGTCAACCCGCACCCAGGGTTATCTTTATCCAAAATGGACTCGTTCAACTTTGACCGAGTCCATTTTGGTCTATTAAAAATATGGACGGGGCTCGAGAATGGGTAGGGGTACCTTGAGCCCCCCCCCCCCCCCCCCATTAAAAAAATGAGTGTGAAGTGTGAGAGGAAACAAATAAAAAATATGAAAAGTAGAGTGAGAAAACATATAATAAGAATAGATGAAGCATGTAAAAAGCATAAGAGAAGCGTGGGAGAATCGAGATTCTTATCAAGCTTTGGAAGCGAGCTGTATCATACTTTCGAAACGGGTTTCCGGGAAGCGGGCTTCTCACCTATCTAAGAAGCTTCTAGTAACTCTGAGACAAACTCCTGGGGCACGTGGATCGATCCATCAAGATGCCCCATGAGATCATAGGGGCTAATAAAAGGAATGATTTGCTTTTTCCATGTCATGAAATTGGAAGAATCAAGCTTTTCGGTAACAAGCTGGCTCAAGAAGGACAAAGAAATTGGAGAACTGGATGCCATCATAAATAAGAAATGAAATGGAAAACAAGAATGACAGACTGGACTAGGTAGAATCTGACCCAAGAAGGAAAGCAAGACAAATCTGATCAAACTAAGGGTCGACATCAGTCACAAATTTTTTTGGCTGTCGGATTCAGATGTAAACGGATTCAGACCAGGTCCAATGTGATCTGATCAAGAATCAGTCACACTAAAGGTAATAGCCCCTTTTTTATATTCCTTTTTTTGTGAGCGACATCAATATATAATCAGATTTTCAGACATCAAACCCAAATGATGTCAGATCTTGATCTGATCAGATTGGCAATCGGATCTGATTACTAAGGGGAAAACAAGCACAATATTCAAAGAAAAGTAAAACATGATTTAAGAAGGAAAAAAATTAGGGCTGATTCAAAATATCCACAAATATGAAATTAGATTTGATGACAAATAAAGAAGAAATTAGGAATAATATAAAGAAAATTTAAAGAATAGGAATGATAGATAAAGATTTTGAAAGAAAGAAAGAAGTTTGGGAAGATTTAGGAGAAAAAGGGATTAAAGAGGAGAAAGGAAGATTAGGAAGACTGAAATGGGGTAGAGAGAGATTAGCAGTTATGATTTCAGGAAGCTTACCTTATGGTCCAGTCTGATACCATGTTAAGTCGTGCCTCAGAATCTGTGCCCTGTTGTACCAGACAAGAAGAAAGGAGAGGAGAAGAAGTTTAGAGGCAAAGAGACGTCCAGCAATCTGTTTAGGGCTGGGACATCTAATATGTGTATTACTTTACATGAGACAAATTACAAGAATTCCCTTGACAGGTTACAATATATAATAGACAACAATAGGAGCATATCTGGGATCCAGGATCCATGTCCAGTCCTTAACACTTCTCTCCTACTTTTCTAACTCTTCTTATCATTGAAGTGCTGTTGCAAAACCATCTTAACATGGCATCAAATATTAGGTTTTCTCTTAAACACCTTTCTTTACCTTTCTTTCTTCTCTTCTTCTCTCTTTTTCCCTTCTTTTCTTTTCATTTGCATTGCATCAGATTTGAGTTTCAGATCTAGTTCATATGAAGTCAGATCTAAAACCCAGATCTGACCTGAATCTCCTTTTCTTGCTTTAATTTCCATTGCATCACATCTAAGTTTCAGGTCTGAATCATATCACATTAGATCTGACATAAGGCTCTTTTTGTGAGCTGACTGTCGGAGGACGCCAGAGAGGAAGTGTGAAATCCCCAGCAGCCACCATGCTTTTGGGAGCATGGAAAACTAATATTTGAGGGAATCCAGAGTGCATTTACAGATGTCATTTGCACAATCCGACTACCACCATAGGGAGGTGGCAATTTTCCAATTTCTATCCCAATGCCCACCTCTTATGGTACTTCGGTGGTCTCTGATGGCCCCTCCAGCTGCTTTATTAATCACTTACCACCTCAACTGGCTGCCTTCGTTTTTCTAGAAAACCCTAGCGTCTTCTTTTTTCTTTTCTTTTCCCCTTTTTTCTACCCCTTCCTCCCATTAGCAAGCTTGAAACAGAGCTATATTAGTTATGGGGAACAACTCAAACAGAGGCATCATCTTTGGTTGCATTCTTGTTCTCTTCCTGTCTGTGTTTGCCTTCTTCCCACTAGGCTACACATTGCCTTGTGCTTTTCAGCGCGGTCTCTCCTCTTGTTCGATTTTTTTGCATCTTTTTTTTATTGTGAGTGTTTTTTCTAATACGACCCCTTTTCAGTTTTCTTAGTTTCTTTCTTTGTATTTTCCCCCCTTTTGTTGGTGGTAATCTTTTTTATTGGTGGTATTTGTGTGATACATCAGATCAAATATTTTCTTGTGCATATCATGTTTCCTTTGTTTACAATGAGGAATTCTTTGATACATGATAAATGGTATCTCATCTATTTTTATTGAGTGTTATCATTTCTTTTTCCTTTGAATGTGATATGGAGCTGCGATTCATAGTTTATTACTCATGCCCCTCATGAACACCAATTTGCGAGAGATTGCCAAGAATTGAGGGAGTTGAACCCCCCACTCGACCTTCGTTGATCGAATGCTCTCTATGAGCTACATAGTAGGGGAAATATAAAGCCTCTATAAGATCCGCCAACGTTGTTATGGACCTTTTGAAATGAGCAAGGTTCTGGTAGTTTCTACAATATGCCTATGTTTTCTCTCAACCAAATCATTTTGTTGAGGATTATAAGCATACGATCTTTGGTGAACAATACCATTTAGTTTCAAATACTTTTTATAATCATTTGACATAAACTCTCCCTCTGAATTGGAGAGAAAGATAGCTATATTAGATTGAAATAAATTTTTGACTAAGTTATGAAAAGATTTGAAGATCTCAAATACTTCATTTTTGTGCCTAAGAAAATAAATCCATGTATACCGAGAATAGTCATCAACAAAGATCACATAATAAGCAAAGCCACCTTTAGAGATAGCAGGTGCCGAACCCCATGCATCAGAATGTATCAATTCAAGTGCTTTAAAAGAGAAAAACGTTCTTTCTTGAAAGGGAATGACCTTTATTTTTCTAAGAATGCAATGAGTGTACATTGGGTAATTTAGATATGCTAGAATGACTTAGCCTTTCATGCCACAAAACAATATCCAAATCTTGTATATTGTAACAAAAAATAGTTTTTGGAAGAATCTATCGATCCATGTAGTAGATATCTCCTTCTCTATGACCTTCCTCAATCTGCATCCGAGATTCCTGCACCAAGTATTGGTTCAATGAAAACGAGATTCTATAACCATGATTGGCAATTTGAAAAACAGAAAAAATATTTAAATTGACTTTTGGAACAAATCTAATTTTTGGAATAGAAAATTTTGAAGAGTTTTTAAATTTTTCAACCCCTTGTATTTCAAGAGAAGAGTCAACTGTAGTAAAAACATTAGATATATCGGCTAAAAAAGAAAGGGAAATCGATCCATGTATATGTATATATATAATCAACGTTATGTATCTATATATATATTGTATTCTAATTCAGATTTTCCCTTTTTTCCATTAAAATCTCACATAAACTGGATTTTGACCGTTTTTCCCCATTCGAATCAAAAGAGGAACCCATCGTACCTTTGATCGGAGATGGAAAAAGTAGAAAAAATCGTCGGATGCCCAGAACGGCATGAGATCCTTCTTCTTCTTCTTTCCTTTCCCTTTTTCCTTTCTCTCTCCTCTCTCACGTTTTTTCCTCTCTCTTCGTCCCTCTCTCTTTTTCTTTCCTTATTTTTTTTTGAGTCTTAAATAGTGAATGGGCTCCTCTAGAGGGTGACGCCCCTCTAGGGTTTCCCATTAGGCTTGGAGATAGAGTTCTACTAATGTAGAACTTTATTTCTAACCTCCTCTTTCATTTTTTTTAACTATTTTATTATTTTTACCTTTTTACTTTAACCCCATTTAGGCTCTTCTAGAAGGTGACAACCTTCTCTAGAATTCCTATATTTTAGGTAGAGTTCCACAAATGTAGAACTTTACCATATCAAGCATAAATTTTCAAAAATAATTAATTTTTAATAATTATTTATTAAATAATAAATTTCTAGAAAGTTCCAAAGGGTATCTCACCCCTATGGGAGTCTTCTTAACATAGATTTTAACTCAATTTAACCTTTATATTGAATTTAAAATTTTAAATTAGTTGGACTTGGATCTGGGTTCGGATCCAAGATCCAAATCCATATGGATATCAACCTTGACTAGATCCTAATTAATATTGGTCTTGGACTGAGTCCAAATCCATATCAATTTGGATCATACAGATCAAATCCGATCCAACCCAGAATTGGTCACATCGAGGTAGGTCATTCTTGAAAAATGCAATTTTTGGGCCAACCGTAGCCCAAATTCAGAAAAACAAAATATCAATATTTTAAAAAATTTGAGACTTATCTATTGATATATTACCTGAATTTTGCCTGGATTTAACTCGAATTTTGCTTGAATTTAACCCAAATTTTGCTCGATTTTAAAGGACAAGAATTAAAAGTTTTACTAAATCTTAATTGGCTTGTTTAGGTCTTGTCAATGGGTCCTGGGACATGCACAGACTCAGCTGACACTACCTAAAATCGAGGATTTTATCAACTTTACCAAAACACCTAGCCAAATTTTTAGAAATATCAGAATTTAACAAGGAAAACACACAATATTACATCCTTACCCCCTTAAAAGAATTTCTTCCATAAAATTAGAACGCATCGAATAGATGTTGGTAGTGGTCACACATATCGACCTCGGGCTCCCAGGTGCACTGGTCCAGTCTGTGATACTGCCAACGCACCTTTACGAACGAGATCGTCCTACTACGTAGTGTCCTCTCCTGGCAATCCACAATCTCCACTGGCCTCTTCTCTGTCATCAAGTCAGGCTGTACCTTGACTCTCTCGTAGTGGATCACATGTGAGGGGTCAGCCAAATACTTTCTCAACATCGAGACGTGGAAGGCGTGAATATGGAAAAACTGAGGAAGCACTACACGGTACGTTGACTCGCCAACGCCCTCGAGGATCTCAAAAGGTCCAACATACCAAGGACTCAACTTTTTCTTATTCCTGAACCGAAACACACTTTTCATAGGCGAGATTCGAACAAACACGTGATCGCTTACGACAAAAATGAGTTCCCTATGCCGCTGATCGACATAGCACTTCTGCCTGCGCTGCGACCAACCTCTATCAGATCAACCACACTTGGTTCAAGTAATGCTGGATGGTCTCTGGAGACTCTACTGCTCTCACTCCAACCTCATCTTAGCACACTAGAGATCTGCATGGTCTGCCATATAGAGCTTCGTACGGGGCCATATCAATACTGGCATGATAACTGTTGTTGTACGAGAACTCTGCAAGCTTCACATGCCTATCCCACTCCCCTACCCAATCCAACGTGCACGATTTAAGCATATCTTAGAGCGTTTGTATCGTGCATTCTGTCTGCTCGTCAGTCTGTGAGTGAAAAGCCATGCTGAACTTCAACGTGGTACCAAGAGCCTTCTGCAGTTGGTGTCAGAATCGAAACATGAAGCGATAGTCTCGGTCTGACACGAGCGAACGTGGCACCCCGTGAAATCAAACAATCTCATCCATATAAAGATCTGCTAGACTCTCTAAGCTCTGACTGATCCTGATCGACAGAAAATGGGCACTCTTCGTCAACCTGTCCACTATCACCCATATGGCATCATGCTGACGACAGGTCCTCGACAACCCCGCGATGAAGTTCATCGAGATGTCGTCCCACTTTCACTCTGAAATGTCTAGTGGTTGAAGAAGTCCACCAGGCCTCTGATGCTCGATCTTCATCTGCTGGCAAGTGAGGTACCAAGACACAAATTCTGGAATATCCCGCTTTATCCCATTCCACCAACAAGCCCGCTGGAGATCCTTTAACATCTTGGTAGAACAAGGGTGAACAAAATACCTTGACCTCTGGGCCTTACTCATCATCTCCTCTCGCAGTGCTTTCAGAACCCATCATTTGTCTTTGAAAATGATGGTCCCGTCCTCCTCACGGCAAAACTGCACATCAGGCTTCTCGACACTCATGCACAACCCCTCAAAGTTTGGATCGATTGATTGAAGCTCCTCGATACGGTCTATGATCTCAGGCCGTGCCTGCATCCCAACACAAACGATGCTTCCAGAATCATCTACAAATGGTTGTCATTGGGCAAACTCCTTGATCAAATCCCAATTACGCTCGATCAAACCTATTGCCGTGATTGAAGTCTTCCTGACGAGCGCATCTGCCACTATATTTGCCTTACTAGGGTGGTAGGCAATTGAGAACCCATAATCCTTCAGGAACTCCAACCATTTGCGCTTAGGGGTGGCAATCGGGTCAGGTTGGTGGGTTGGCGTGTCGGGTCGGCGGGTCAGCATACCTCAACACGAACCCGACCCGATTATTAAACAGGTTGGCTGTGGCAAACACGAACCCGACCCATTTATTAAACGGGTAACCCGACACAACACGGTTAACCCGTTTAATAAACTGGTCGGGTCGGGTAAACGGTTTGGTGGGTTAGCGGGCGGGTTGGCGGGTCGGGTTCGGGTAAACGGGTTGGGGGGTCGGGTTCGAGTAAACGGGTTGGTGGGCGGGTTGGCAGGTCGGGTTCGGGTAAACTGGTTGACCCGCCTGCCTAACCCGTTTATTAAACGGGTTAGCCGGGTTGGCGGATTGGCATACCCCTAACACGAACCCGACCCGTTTAATAAACGGGTTAGGCGGGTCGACCCGTTTACAACACGGACCCGTTTAAGCCAAACCCGAACCCGCTTAAGAAGCGGGTTGGCGGGTCGTGTCAGATTTTGCCACCCCTACCTGCGCTGCCTTAAATTCAGGTAACACAACGTGAATATTTACTTGAGGCTCTTGTAATCAGAAAAGACCTCGAACTGTTTCTTATATACATAGTGATGCCAGATCTTCAGTGCGAAAACAACTGTCGCTAACTCCAAGTCATGTGTGGGGTAGTTCTTTTCGTGCACCTTCAGCTGTTGAGTGTAATGAAATGGTAGGCTCCACAAATGCACTTGAATCTACTCAAAAGGAAGTATCTAAAAGATACTTTAGACAAGACCCATAAAAGGGTAAAAATGAAAAAACATAAAAATAAATAACACTATTTATGAGCGCAAAATGCTTAAAAAGCATTTAGAGGAATGATTTACAGCAGGGGATGAACCCCTATTTATACAAGAGTATTAAGGAGAGCTCATAAGGAGCTCTTCCTTTCTAGTTGTTAGAACTTCCAAGTTCCAACAGCTAGAATTTTAGCCGTTGGACTAGTTCCAACAACTAGAAAGTTGGTCAAGTTTCAACTGAAACTTGACCAAACTAGATATATCTAGTTCTAATAGAACTGGATACCAAAAACAAAAAGAAAAATTACAAAAAAATTAAAAAGTATAAATATAAAATATATAATACAACAACAACAACAACAACAACAACTACGCCTTCATCCCAAAACAATTGGGGTCAGCGATATGAACCAAAAAAGAAATTCATTTTGGGTCTTCCACATGAATCCTTTTCCTCCAATCATTTCTATCCAACGCCATGTCCTCGGTGAGGTTCAAAGCATTCATATCCTTTCCTATCATCTCCATCCAAGTCTTCCTAGGCCTACCCCGACCTCTTTTAACTAATATATTTTCCCATTTCTCCAACCTTTTAACTGGAGCATCATTAGGCCTTCGCCGAATATGTCCAAACCACCGTAAACGATTCTCTCGCATCTTATTTTCAATGGGTGCAACACCTACCTTCTTACGTATCTCTTCGTTCCGAATCTTATCTTTTATTGTATTTCCACACATCCATCTAAGCATCCGCATCTCAGCTACACTCATTTTTTGAATATGATGTCTCTTGGCAGCCCAACATTCCGTACCATATAGTAAAGCGGGTCTAATAGTCGTTCTATAAAACTTTCCCTTCAACCGCAATGGCATTCTACGATCGCACAGCACTCCAGTAGCACTTTTCCATTTCATCCACCCAACCTTTATCCTATGATTTACATCTCCATCAATTTCTCCATACTTTTGAATGATGGATCCCAAATATTTGAAATAATCATTCACCGGTATATCTTGCTCACCAAGCTTCACTACACTCCCATCACTACTTCGTTGCTTACTAAACCGACATTCCATATATTCAGTCTTACTCGTACTCAACTTAAAACCTCTAGCTTCCAATGTCTGTCTCCATAATTCTAACTTAGCATTAACCCCAGCTCTAGACTCATCAATCAAAACAATATCATCAGCAAACAACATACACCACGGTACATTTTCTTGAATTGATCTCGTAAGCTCATCCATCACTATCGCAAATAGGAAAGGGCTTAAAGCAGATCCTTGATGTAACCCAACCGTTATCGGGAAATTGGTTGTCACCCCTCCACAAGTGCGGACATTGGTTACTACTCCTTCATACATATCTTTAATTATACTAATGTACTTGAGAGAAACACCTTTCTTCATCATTGTCCACCAGAGAACGTCCCTAGGTACTCTATCGTATGCCTTCTCTAAATCAATAAAAACCATATGCAAATCTTTGTTCCTCTCTCTATATCTTTCAATAAGTTGTCTAAGAAGATGTATAGCTTCCATAGTTGATCTTCCAGGCATAAAACCAAATTGATTCTCCGATATCATGACAACCTTCCTCAACCTAGACTCAATCACCCTCTCCCAAAGTTTCATAGTATGACTCATGAGTTTTATACCACGATAGTTTGTGCAATCTTGTATATCACCCTTATTCTTATATAAAGGCACCAAAGTACTCTTCCTCCACTCATTAGGCATCTTATTTGTTCGCCAAATCAAGTTAAAAAGATTTGTCAACCATTCTAAACCTTTCTCTCCCAAGCATTTCCAAGCCTCGATAGGTATACCATCTGGGCCAACTGCCCTTCTTGATTACATTTTCTTCAAAGCCTCTGCAATTTCTTTCTTTTGAATCTTGCGCATGAAGTCACGATTTATCTCATGAAAAGGAATGGAGAAGTCTCCAAGATCTTGAGCATGACTATCATTAAATAGCTTATCAAAATAATCTTTCCATCTCTCCTTAATCTCCTCATCTTTGACTAAAACCCTTTGCGTTTCATCTTTGATACATCTAACCATACCCAAATCCTTCGATTTCCTATCTCTCATCTTTGCAAGCCTATAAATATCCTTCTCGCCTTCTTTGGTATCCAACTTGTCATAAACCTCCTTATATACCTTAGCCCTCGCGTTTCGAACAACTTTTTTAGCTTCCTTCTTTGCTATCATATACTTCTCCAAATTCTCATTATCACGACTCTTGCTTAGATTTCTATAACACTCTCTTTTAACCTTAATAGCTAATTTGACATCCTCGTTCCACCATGATGTATCCTTACCTAGTGGTGCACCGCCTTTAGACTCACCCAATACCTCCTTAGCTACTTTTCTCATACCACCCGCTATCTTATTCCACATTGATTCTGAATCCTCCTCGAGACACCAATCAACTTCCTTAACTACCTGCTCTACAAACATTCCTTGTTTAGCTCCTTTCAGTGCCCACCACTTAATTCTAGGATCTATCCTATGTCTATCCCTTTTGCGGCATTGTCTAATTCTAAGATCTAAAATTAAGACTCTATGTTGTGTAGCTACACTTTCTCCTGGTATAACCTTACAATCGATGCAACAACCCCTATCTCTCTTTCTAAGTAGGAAAAAATCTATCTGACTCGTATTAACCCCACTTTTAAATGTTACTAAGTGAGACTCCCTCTTCCTAAACCAAGTGTTTGCTAAGATCATATCATAGGACAAACAAAAATCTAAAATCCTTTCTCCACTTTCATTTCTTTCTCCTATACCATAGCCTCCATGGATATTCTCAAATCCATCCCTACTAATGCCTACATGTCCATTAAGGTCACCGCCGATGAAAAGCTTTTCTCCATAAGATGTCTCTTGTACTACTCCATCTAAATCTTCCCAAAATTGATGCTTAATGGAATCATCTAAACCTACTTGAGGTGCATAAACACTAATAATATTAATAATATCCGTACCTAATACTAATTTAATAAGTAAAATTCTATCACCCTTCCTACGGACCTCAACTACATTATCTATAAACTGACGACTCATAACAATCCCTACTCCATTCCTATTCCTATTTATTCCTGTATACCAAATCTTATATCCCCAAGGTTCTATCACTTTAGCTTTCTCACCTACCCATTTGGTCTCTTGAAGACATAAAATATCAATCTTTCTCCTACACATAACATCTACTAACTCTACCAACTTACCATAATATTATTATTATTATTATATATGTGCTGTTTACATTTTAACACTCTCCCTCAAACTTACGGTACAATGAGTGAAAGTTTGTCTAAGAGGAAGTGAAATCTGGGAGCCGCGAGAGGCTTGGTGAAGAAGTCTGCTAATTGGTATTCTGACGTCACATATGGCAGATCAATGGTTCCATGCAAGTGCTCCTCTCTGACATAGTGACAATCCTTCTCAATGTGTTTGGTGCGCTCATGGAAAGTCCGGTTGCTTGCGATGTAGATTGCACTCTTGTTGTCACAACACATTCGTGAGGCCTGTATTGCTTCAGCTCTCATATCAACGAGCAGTAGCCTGAGCCAAACAACTTTCATTGTAGTGGTTGCCATGGCTCTATATTCAGCTTCTGTGGAGGAAAGAGAAACCTTCTGCTGCTTCTTGCACTTTCATGATATTAGAGAATCACCTAAAAATACACAGAAACCAGTGATTGAGTGCCTATTATTAGAATCACCTCCCCAGTCAGCATCAGTATAAGCAATTAAATCTAATGATGACGATGCAGACAAGAAGAGTCCTCGTAAGAGAGAACTCTTTAAATATCTAATAATACGTAAAACCGCTCTCATGTGAACAAAAGTGGGAGCATGTTGAAACTGGCTAGCTGTGTGTACATGTGCTATGTTTGGCCGAGTGATGGAGAGATAGAAAAATGCTCCAACAAGTTTTCTGAACGGAGTGAGATCATCAAGACACTCCCCATCATCAATTTTCATTTTAACATTGACCACTTCTGGAGTGTCCACCTTCATATCATCTGTAATGCCAGACCTGAAAACAATATCAAAAGCAAATTTAGATTGAGATATCAAATACCCACGAGGAGAATAAGCAACTTCTATTCTTAAAAAGTATCTCAATAATCTTAAATCAGACATTTCAAAATGAGTTTTAAGAAGAGTTTTGATATTGGTAACTCCCTGTTTGTCGTCTTCAGTGATGATCATATCATCCATATAAAGAAGAAGGATAATGATACCTGCATCAGATTGCTTAATAAACAAGGCAATGTCAGTCAACAACAAAACAACAACTACGCCTTCATCCTAAAACAATTGGGGTCGGCGATATGAACCAACAAAGAAAATCATTATGGGTCTTCCACATGAATCCTTCTCCTCCATTTATTTCTATCCAATGGCAATGTCAGTCAAATAAGAATGAAATCCAATATCAGTCAGAACATGACTAAATCTGTCATATCAGGCTTTTGGTGCATGTTTGAGGCCATAAAGGGCCTTCTCAAGACGAAGTGTTTTACCCTTAGGAATACTAATACCAGGCAAAACTTTTATGTAGACTTTTTCAACCAGACTCCTATTTAAGAAAGCATTTTTGACATCCATTTGAAATATAGGTCATTTTTTGATAGAAGCTAAAGCAATTAAAGTTCTAACAGTGGTCATACGGGCCACAAGGGCAAAGGTTTCTTCGTAGTCAATGCCATACTCTTGAGCATAACCTTTAGCTACGAGTCGTGCCTTATATCTTTCTAGGGTCCCATCACTTTTGGTTTTGACTTTATAGACCCATCTACAGCCTATAGGTTTCTTTCCGAGAGGAAGGTCTTGAATGGACCAAGTCTTGGCCTTCTCTAATGCATCCAATTTTGTTTTCATAGCTTCAACCCATTCTTCATGGTTTTTGGCTTAAGAATAGGAGGAAGGTTCAACATAGGATTGGATTAATGCAAGGGCTGCCCTATAAGAGGGTGAAAAAGATTCGTAAGAGACAAATTTTTTGGGAGGTCGAGAAATTCTAGAAGTCCTACGAGGGAGAACTTCATAAAACCTTTCTAATGCACATGGTGGGTGCTGCTCTCCAACTCTTCGTCTTGAATATTGCATACCAACATCCCTACTCGTTTGGTCTTTGCTATCATTTTAAAAAAGAATAAGACTTTGATCATTGTCAAAGTTATATTCAAAATTCTCTTCATTGAATTTTGAAGTTAAATCAATTAAAAAGGAATATTCAGTAATATCTTTAGATTTTTCACTTTCAAAAGAACTTTCTTTTTCTAGAAAAGACACATTTCTTGATACATATAATTTGTTATTTTGAAGATCATAACACCTGTAGCCTTTTTGATTTTCAGCATATCCTAAAAAGGCACATGAGATTGCACGAGGAGAGAATTTATCATTTTTGTTTGTAAATACAAAACATTTGCAACAAAAAACTATTAATCTAGAGTAGTCTGAAGCTAAATCATAAAGTTTTTCAATTAGAGATATATTTTTTAATGAAGAAGATGACATTCTATTGATGAGATAGGTGGCAATTAGAGCGACTTCAGCCCCAAAACCTTTTGAAACTTGACTTGCAGTCCGAGTGATTTCCATAATGTGGCTATGCTTGCGTTCTGCAAGACCATTTTGTTGAGGGGTGTGTGAGAATGATCGTTGATGAGTAATGCCATATAGATTAAGATAGTTTTTAAATTCTCCCCCTGAATCGATGCGAAAAATGAAAATATTACTTTGAAATTTGTTTGTGACAATTTTATGAAATATTTGAAAGTGAGCAAAAACTTCGGATTTATGTTTAAGAAAATAAATCTAAGTGTTTCTAGAAAAGTCATCAACAAAGATGACATAATACGCATAACCACCTTTAGAGATAACTGGTGCGGGTCCCTAAACATCTGAATGAATGTATTAACTCAAGAGGTTTTGTAGAGACAAAGGTTCTACTAGAAAAACATAATCTTTTCATTTTACCAAGAATGCAATCTTTACAAGCAAAATTTTCAGATTTATAAAATTTTCTCAAACTTGGGAAGTATTGGATTTTTGACATACGAGGATGGCCAAGTCTTTTGTGCCATAATTCTGTTTTTAATTTCTGAACATTTAAACAAAATACATTCTTTGGTAGTTCCAAAAGGTCCATGTAATATAGTCCTCCTTCTCTATGACCTTTCCCAATCAGCTTCCCTGACTGGCGATCCTGTATCTAGCAACCATCAAAAGAGAAGGATATATTACATCCATAATCAGAAATTTGTAAAATAGATAAAATGTTCAAATTTAATTTTGGGATATATCTAACTTTTGGAATACAAAAAGTTTTGGATTTTTGAAAACTTTCAAAACATCCTATTCCTTTTATTTCAAGAGATGTTCCATCTGCTGTAAAGACTTTTGATATACTTGAGTTATTTTTAAGACATTCGGATAAACATTTAGCATTTGGGGTCATATAAAATGAAGCACCAAAATCTAAGATCCAAGGGAACTTACCTGGACCGGATATGCAACTGCCGCTCTAGTTGAGGCTTCAGTCGAAAAGAATACCCTTTTGAGAAGAGGTTGAAGAATCTCCATCAGTTGAACCATGGAAACAGGTGCATCTTGATCTTTTGGCTCGGTTTCAACAGATGCAACCCTCTTTTCGTCTCTCTTTTTTAGCTTCGGACATTGAGGCATATAGTGCTCTGGTTCGTGATAGTGGTGACAAATAACTTTTCTTTTGTCAAACTCACCACTCTGTCTCCCAAAATGAGGCAGTCTATAAGTGCGAGTATGATTCCCTCATCTAGACACAACTATAACTGAATCATCAACTTTTGGAGTACTCTTTCTAAGACGATTTCCCTCCATAGTTAGTTCTTCAATAGTATACACAATAGTAGAGATTTTACCATGATGAAGTAGAGCCGATTTGGTGGATTCAAATTCTGGCCTTAATCCATTCACAAATTGGTAAAAGTGTTTCATATCGAGTTGTTTTTGACGAAGCTCGATATCTTTGGCGCAATACCATTTTGGCTCTAAAATAGCCAACTCTTCCCAAAGTTCGAACAACTCATTATAATATTCACGAATAGTTTTGTCATTTTGAGTTAATGTCTGAACTTTTTCTTGAAGATTGCACACATGGGCAATATCTTTAAGGAATACATATTTTTGAGGTATTCCCATGCCTTATCGGCATATTCAAATTTAGCGAGGCTAGAACATTTTTTAATGTCTATGCTATTAATAAACCAAGACATTATCTTTGCATGCCCCATCCTCCACTCTTTCCATTTCTTTTCACAAGAGGCTAGAGCCTTAGTCTTCTCCTCTTCCGTTAGAGGGACTTCTTTATCACCCTCTTTTTTGGTAAGAGATAGTTTAGGTTCTGAATCATAACCATCTACTATTCCCCATAAGCCTTTTCCCCAAATGTGGTGCTTCATAATTGAAGCCCACATCACATAATTAGTATCATTCAACTTTATGGGTATGATGGTGACCTTATCATGGTCATCCATCATTTATAAGGGTTTGAAGAAGATAGTAAGGAGAAAAAAAAAGAAAAATATAGAAAAAGGGAGAAAGGGATACAATACAATGTTGTTGCTCAAGTCCTTTTCTCCAAATGGATCCTCTTGTAGTCGATAGAAGAGTGATAACACACTCTTTTGGCAAGTGATGAAACACTCTTTTGGCAAGTGATGAAACACTCCTTTGCAAGTGACGAAACACTTTTTGTAAGAACAAGGTAATAACACAACTTTACACAAGATGCACGGAAATCGAGGCGAAAGTTTTTCAAGATCTAAGAGTTTCGTAGCTCTGATACCATGTAATGAAATGGTAGGCTCCATGAATGCACTTGAATCTACTCAAAAGGAAGTATCTAAAAGATACTTTAGACAAGACCCATAAAAGGGTATAAATGAAAAAGTATAAAAATAAATAACACTTTATTTATGAGTGCAAAATGCTTAAAAAGCATTTAGAGAAATGATTTACACAAGGGGATGCACCCCTATTTATACAAGAGTATTAAGGAGAGCTCATAAGGAGCTCTCCCTTTCTAGCCGTTGGAACTTCCAACAGCTAGAATTCTAGCCGTTGGACTAGTTCCAACACCTAGAAAGTTGGTCAAGTTCCAACTGGAACTTGACCAAACTAGATGTATCCAAGGTTTTAAAACCAGTGACTTGGGACTCGACTCGTTCTTTATTGACTTGTGACTCGATGGGTCAACTCGGTGACTCGGACTGGGTTTTGTTAACTTTTGATTTTAAAAGAAAGACAATATATAAATTGTCATTTAAACATATAAAGGTTTGTAGAATGACTTAATTACTAGTTTAATTGATTAATAAGTAAAATAACATCAAGTAAAACTGCTCTTAATTCAAATCTCACATTTACTAAAGAAACTATACAAGCATGAACAAGTCTTTCAAGACAATATATAAAAAATGACTTAATTACTAGCTTCAAGAACTTTAATAGCCATGGTCGATCATGGTTTACATCTTGAATATATGGACATAGTTGTTGTGTTGCAGAGCCTCAGAAAATCCTTGCAAAATTTTGGGAACATTGAACTTTATCTTGATATTTGTAAGTGTCTGTCTGATGTAGAGTTGATTGGACCATGCCTTATATATCTGCACATAAATGCATATAAGCTTTGGATAATGAGAATGCTGTGATGTATATATATTATAATGATAAAATGTGGGCATTTTATTCTGTTGGTTTTGAACAGGCTGCCAGGCTGCCAACTATTGTGTAGGTCTCACAGCAACAAAGTTTCCTTATGGACATTTGCTCTATGTACCTATGTACGTATATAATTCTTTGTAAGTAGTGGCGTGGTGAACTTTTAATGAAAAAAATAAACTCAAACCCTTTAGGTGGAGGATTTGGAGTTTTGACAGGAGCCACTTCAAGTGGGATCTGATGGAGGATATAGAAGAATAACAATGACTTTCATCTTGTGTTTCAAGTTTCAACCACCTGGTATGCAGTATCAATATGCAAACAAAGTTAGTGTTGCAGAGATGGTTGCATGAGAGATCAATTATGTTAGCTGGATTAGTGGATTCATTCTATGTTCATTGAGGGGTACTGGGTTTGATTCCTTACCTGGAGCTACCAAAAGGAATGAATGATGGACATGTGAAATTTGATAGACTTTTACTAATTTTGTGATTTTATATTAAGTTGGTAAGCCTATTGTTATTATGCTATTTGTTCTTTGAAAAATGAACACTTATGAAAAAATTGCCCATAGCCTTTGAAAAATAAAAAAAAGTGCCCAAAACTCGCCCGAGTCAAGGCCTAGTTTTCGCAAAACGAGTTTACCTTGCCGGGTTGACTCGTTGGAGGGCCGAGCCGAGCCTAGTCATCGAGTTGACTCGGCGAGTTTTAAAACCCTGGATGTATCTAGTTCTAATAGAACTAGATACCAAAAACAAAAAGAAAAATTACAAAAAAATTAAAAAGTATAAATACAAAAACATATAATAATAATATAATAATAATAATATTATAATAATAATATTATTATATATGTGTTGTTTACATTTTAACACTAAGAAGCGTACGCGATGACCTTCACGTGCTGCATCAACACATAGCCCAGTTCGGTTCTCGAAGCATCGTTGTACACTACGAATCCGTCCGTCCCAAAAGGCAAAGACAACACTGGGGCTGAGGTCAACCTCTTCTTCAGCTTCTGAAAGCTCTCCTCGCATCGAGGTGACCAAACGAACTTCACTCCCTTTGTGTAGAAGCCGAGTCATAGGAGCAACTATACACAAGAAGTCCTGAATGAATCGACTGTGGTAGCCCGTCAATCCCAAGAAATTAGGACAGTAAATCCTCATTGTTGCATCCAACTGTTGCTACACCATCTCTTCATATTGGCGCCTTGTTTTTCGCAAGTGAAGTTAATCGCGTTTGCCGTCTTGGAATATCACCGTTGAACACTTTAGATGGAAGCCTATTGATAAAAAATACTGAGGTATGAAAAGCCTTAGTTTACATGTCTACTCTTAACCTTGATGTATGGATCATGGACAGAGCAATATCGACTGTGTTGATGTTTTTCAGCAATCCTACTGTGTGCCAGTGTATAGGGACAAGACATGTGATGACTAATTCCATTTTCGAGCAGGTACTTGGAGAAAGTAGTGTAATTGTATCATCATCTTCATCAGTTCAGTGATTCATGATCTTTTTGGGGAAATGTTTTTCAACAGACATTGAATTTATGAAAATTAGTAAATACCTCAAATTTTGTTTTTAAGAAATAAATGCAAGTATATCTACTATACTCTTGAATGAAGGACATAGTATTTAGAAAGAGAGAACAAAGTTTTAGGAGTAAGCAGCAGCACTTCCAGCACATGTTGCCATAATTTTTACTAACACAGACATATATAACCAACTTCAACCCATGATCCATGTATTCCAACACTGTAGATTTTTAGTGCGGAAGGGAATAAGTAACAGGATATAAAAAGTAGCTTATGAACAAAGAAAAAAAAAGTCTTTATTATTTCAGAGTTTTTTGTGATTTTTGTTCTATGGTCCTTTGCTGCTATGCTTTAAGAGCAAGTGGGTGATTAGTCTATGGTTGATAATATTCTTTCTTTGAATTTGTAGGTATCACCTTATAAGAAAGGGCTAAGAAATGGTCCAAAGGCTTTGAAGCCTGTCCCTGTAATTATCAGATGCAAGTAAGTATTGGATGTAGCTTTTTATCTTCTACCTTTTGTGTAGCTTGCAGATTATTTTGATTGTCTTGAAATTAAAAAATAATGCAAGAAAGAAAGAAACAGATCTGTTAATGAACTTTAGTTTGATATTTGCTTCTTGATATCGTGTGTTAAGCATGTTTTAAAATGACTGTTGAGTTGCAAAAATGGTACTATTATGTTGTATATTAAACTTAAGACTAAACAATATAAGTCCAAGAATCTGAGTCATGCATTATGAATAAGTAGGATGGAGATGTGTCTTCTGGTGGATCAGGCCTTCCAGCGGTCCTATTGGCCTCTAATGTGCCTGACTACTCTTGCCCTGTGTAACATTGTACGTGGCTGGGCCCCAAGTACGTGTGTCATTGGACCTGACTCGGCACCTGAATCATCTGAACAGCCAACTCCCTCTTCTCCCTTTCTGAGAGAGAGAGAGAGAGTTTCAGCCTCCTACCTTACATTTTTACTCAAAATATGTTCATAAATATGGATCCAGACATGATTCAAACCAACAAACTGATCATAATATATATATATATATATATATATATATATTGGTAGCTTCTCAATCAATAGGTGCTCAACCCGCACTCAATCACGCTAACCGTCCATCGCATGTGCGGCGCTTCAAAACACTGCTAAAGGCCTCAGGGGGACACTGTAAGGAAATATGCGGAAAAGAAATATATGTCCTACAATGGACATTCACACATAGAAACCAAAGAACAAGTCCAAAAGAGGACATATACAAAAGCCAACAATGGCTTGAAAGCATAAAATCTTATAAAGGCACAAGAAGGTTTGAAGAAGCCACACATACAAAGGGGGGAGACCCCACTTATTTATAGACAAGAGAGGAGTGAGAGAGAGTTAGAGAAGGGAGAGAGAGAGGCACCATTGGGAGTCCCAACAAGGTGTCGTCAACGACTCTTTGTTGGGACCCCCAATGAGTATACATTTAATGCACAAAAAAACAATAAAGAAAAAAGAAAAAAAGGAAAAAAAGTAAAAAAGACTACAATGCCCCTATTGGGCTGATTTACAGAAATATCCCTTATCGGGTATGTGGATGAATATTTATATTTATATATATACTTATATATATATAAATATATTGATTACATGTATTTTAACACCCTCCCTCAAGCTTTACGGGGATACAACCGAAAGCTTGTTGAGAAGAAACATGAAACGAGGAGCAACAAGGGCTTTAGTGAAGAAGTCCGCCAACCAGTACTCGGATGTGACATAGGGCAGTGCTATGGTTTCTTTTAGGTATTCATCTCGAACATAGTGGCAGTCCATCTCTATGTGTTTAGTACGCTCATGAAAGGTATGATTGCTTACAATATAAATGACGCTCTTGTTATCACAACACATCTTCGAAGGAGTAGAGATGATTATGCCCATATCACTGAGGAGACTTCTAAGCCACACAAGCTCCATGGTTGTGGTGGCCATTGCACGATACTCCGCTTCTGTTGAGGACAATGACACTTTGTGCTGCTTCTTGCATCTCTAAGAAATCATAGAGTCACCTAAGAAAACACAAAAACCAGTAGTTGAGACTCCATCATTGGGATTTCCTCCCCAATCAACATCAGTATAAGCAATTAAATCAAGAGATGATGAAGAAGAAAGAAAAACTCTCTTAGTTATGGTGTCTTTAATGTATCTGACTATTCTTAAGACTGCACTCATGTGCACAGTTGTAGGTGCATGTTGAAACTGACTGACGGAGTGAACTGCATGAGCTATGTCTGGCCGAGTGATGGATAAGTATGTCAGAGACCCAACAAGTTGACGGTAGGGAGTAGGATTCTGGAGAAGTGTTCCATCTTCCAACCTTAACTTTGCATTGATAACCTTAAGGGTTTCTGTCTTCTTATCATCCGAAATTCCAGACTTGCAACAAATGTCAACAATAAGTTTCATCTGAGAGCGAATATACCCTCGGGGAGAGTATGCTACTTCAATACCTAAAAAATATCTTAAGAAACCAAGGTCAGACATGTCAAAATTTTCTTTTAAAACTTTCTTAATATCATGGATTCCTCTCTCATCACTTCCAGTGATGATCATATCATCAACATACGGTAGTAAAATAACTACTGAAGTCCCTGCACTTTTTACAAACAACGCAGTGTCAGTATAACATGAACGAAAATTTAAGCTAGTCATTACATTGCTAAATCTGTCATGCCTAGCCTTTGGAGCTTGCTTTAAACCATACAATGCCTTTTTAAGTTTGAGAATTTTATTTTCACCAATAGATACTCCTGGTGGAGGATCCATATAAACCTCTTCGCTTAACTCACCATTAAGAAATGCGTTCTTAACATTTAATTGATAGATAGACCAATTTTTAACAGATGCAACCACAATAAGAGTCCTAACACTAGTCATTCTAGCTACGGGAGCGAAGATTTCTTCATAGTCTATACCGTATTCTTGAGCATATCCTTTGGCTACCAACCTAGTTTTATAACGTTCTAATGACCCATCACTTTTAGTTTTAATTTTGAAGACCCATCTACATCCAATAGATTTCTTTCCAGTCGGTAATGAGGTTATTTCCCAAGTTTTAGCCTTTTTAAGGGCACTAAGTTCTAGTTTCATGGCTTCAACCCATTGAGGAATGTTTTTGGTTTCATTATAGTGTGACGGTTCATGATAAGAGTGTAATGCAATTAGACATGCCCTATACTTAGGTGTTAGGGACTCATAGGAAACAAACCTATTAGGAGGATTGGAGATTCGGTTGGATCTCCTTAAAGAAGTTTCTTCTATGTTGGAATCTTGAGAATATTTTTCTAGAGCACTTATGAGAACTTGTTGACCATGCCTAACATAGGTTTGAATTGACCTATTTTCAAAATCATTACTTTCATTTTCAATATTATTAAGAGGAATATCCTCTAAATCATTAGGAACTTCCTCTTCGTGAGGAGTCACATCTTCTTGAGAGAGAAGATCAAATAAGAAAGCATATTCGCTTTCATCAATATCTTTATTTTTCTCAAAGCCGTTTTCATTTTCTAAAAAAGTAACGTCTTTGGATACATATAGTTTGTTGCTTTTTAGGTCGAAGCATCTAAAACCTTTTTGATTTTCTCCGTATCCTAAGAACACACATTCAATAGCTTTAGGAGATAACTTATCTCTTTTATGTGTAAGGACAACACATTTACACCAAAAAATTCTTAATCTATTAAAATCGGGTGTTCTTTCAAATAGTTTTTCATATGGCGATATATTTTGTAGGGATGAGGATATCATTCTATTTATCAAATAGGTGGAAGTTAAGGCGGCTTCGGCCCAATAACACTTTAGAATTTCTTTGGAAATAAGAAGAGTCTTAGTGGTTTCCAAAATGTGTCTATGCTTTCTTTCCGCTAGACCGTTTTGTTGAGGAGTCTTAGGACATGACCTTTGATGACAAATGCCATTTGTTTCCAAGTATTCTTGAAATTCATTTGATAGATATTCTCCACCGGAATCGGATCGAAGAGTGAAAATATTACTTGAAAATTGATTTTTGACAATTATATGAAATTTTTTGAAGAAATTAAAGACTTCGAATTTTAGATTGAGAAAATAGATCCATACATATCGAGTGTAGTCATCAATGAAGGTAACATAATAGGAGTATCCTCCTTTTGATATGACCGGAGAAGGACCCCAAACATCCGAATAGACTAATTCAAAAGGTCTTTTGGACACAAATGTTCTATTTGGAAAATGAGTGGATTTCATTTTTCCAAAAATACAATTTTTGCAAAAAAAATGTTTCTCATTACAAAATTTCTTTTCAAAGGGAAAGGAGTACATTTTTGAGAAACTTGGATGTCCAAGTCTTTGATGCCAAGTTTCAATATTTTTATCTTGGACATGATTACAAAATGAGTTAGTGGGAAGTTTCAAGTTGTTCATGTAGTAGAGATCTCCCCTCCTATGGCCTTGCCCAATCCGCTTTCCGGACTGGAGATCCTGTATAGAGCAATCCTTGGTTGAGAAGGGGATTTCACATCCATGATCACATATTTGAGAGACAAACAAGAGGTTTAAATTAAGTTGAGGTACTACCCTTACGTTTGGCACAAAGAAATCTTTTGAAAAGTCTAAGGTTCCAAAACTTTTAACTTGTAAAGATGTACCATCGACAGTGGAAACAAAAGAATTTTTAGAGTTACATAAATTGGATAGTCCATTTTCAATAGGGGTCATATGAAAGGATGCTCCAGAATCAAGAATACAAGAAGACATACCTCGAGGAGAAGAAGAGGCAATGGCGACTCCCGAAGTTGATGGCAATTTGAGTAGAATTTGAAGTGCTTCGGATAGTTGAGCAAGGGAAAATGACTCCTTCCCTTTCATTGGCTCCTCCTTCTTTTGTGTGGTTTCTTCAATAATTGCAACCTTACCTTTTGGAGGTTCATTTATCTTAGGACAATTAGGTCATATATGACCCGGTTCTTGGCAATGATGGCAAATGGCTTTTCTATAATTGCCATTATAGTTATTTTGTCTCCCAAAGTGTGGAGGCTTATAAGCTTTCATATGATTGCCGGGTTTAGACACGGCTAGAACTTCATCTCCTCCTTTAATTATGCCAAGACGTGTTTCTTCTTGGCATATTTCGGCTATGGCATCTTCCAATGGAATAGGTTTAGATCTATGAAGAAGGGAGGATCTAACTTGTTCATATTCGGGCCTAAGCCCATGTAAAAATTGGAAAAAGTGTTCTTTTTTCATTTGTTCTCTTCTCATTTCCACATCTTCACTAGACACCCATTTTGGTTCTAGTAGGGATAGCTCATCCCATAAAGGTCTAAGAGTGCTATAGTAATCTCTTACACTCATTTCACCTTGCTTAATGGTATGAATTTTTTCTTGGAGAAAGAATTGACGAGCAAGGTCCTTTTGAGTATACATACCTTTCATAAAGAAGCATGCTTCATTTGTTAGGCGGAATTTAGCAATGTTGGCGCAAATTTTGAGCTCCACGTTGTTCATGAACCATGCAAGAATTTTTGCATGCTTACTTTCTCAATCTTCGACCTTAGATTGGTGATCTTCAATAGCCTTCATGCGAGCATTTCCTTCTAGAGCTTTTTTTTTATCACCATCCATCTTTGTAAGTTGAAGTTGAGGTTCCCTAATGGTGCCCATAACATATCCCCAAAGCATTTTACCCTTGAAGTTGTTCTCCATGGCGGCGGCCCGCATCATGTAGTTGGTACCATTAAGCTTGAAGGAGAGATCAATCTTTTGTTCTCCTTCCATCATAGACTCAAGAATGGAGGACAAACCAAAAAAGAGAGAAAAACAAGGTATAACTAGTCAACTAGCTATAAGAATCAAGAGCATAACCAAGGCTCTGATACCATGTAAGGAAATATGCGGAAAAGAAATATATGTCCTACAATGGACATTCACACATAGAAACCAAAGAACAAGTCCAAAAGAGGACATACACAAAATCCAACAATGGCTTGAAAGCATAAAATCTTATAAAGGCACAAGAAGGCTTGAAGAAGCCACACATACAAAGGGGGGAGACCCCACTTATTTATAGGCAAGAGATGAGTGAGAGAGAGTTAGAGAAGGGAGAGAGAGAGGCACCATTGGGAGTCCCAACAAGGTGTCGTTGGGCTCCCAACGGTCACAATTGTGACTGTTGGGGGCCCAATGACTCTTTGTTGGGACCCCCAATGAGTGTGCATTTAATGCACAAAGAAAAAAGAAATAAGAAAAAAAGGAAAAAGAAAAGAAAAAGAAAAAAAAGTAAAAAAGACTACAATGCCCCTATTGGGCTGATTTACAGAAATACCCCTTATTGGGTATGTGGATGAATATTTATATATATATATACTTATATATATATATATAAATATATTGATTACATGTATTTTAACAGACACACCAAACATTTTTTATTTATTTTTAGCCGCGCTTTTGAGCACCGCTAAATGTCGATTTTTTTTTCTTCACATTTTTGTGTGTTTTTTGTGCTTTTTGCATGCTGACTGTCCATCACATGCCCAATGGATGGTCAATGTGCTTGAGCTCGGGTTGAGTACCTATGGATTGAGCAGCTACCAATATATATATATATATATATATATATATATATATATATATATATATATATATATATATATATATATATATATATATATGGGGCCTAGAATGTAAACTAGGCATTTCTGATCTTTTTTTTGCAAATCCGACCCTTCATATGCATTCAGCATTGTCCATTTTCTAGGAATCGATTGTTGGATAATGTTTTTTCGAAAAAAAAAACATGATTTTTGGATTCTTGAATATTTATAAAAATTCTGAGCCGTCGATTTTCAAGCCTTAAAAAATCATGCTTATGCATTGCAATCGAATGATTCAAGAGTTAGTCTCTTTAAAACCAAGCATATCGGTTGCATCCATATACTAAGGGAAAAAATGAAATCTTGTATTTCCAGTTCTCATATTCTAGTGGCCCTGTATGTATGTATGCTTGTATAGCTGTATCTTCCATACCCTACATTTTTAAAGATCCCTGAGTTGTACACTTGGTGCTTGTACCTATATGACATTAGCTATTGCCTGATGTCGACCCTTATCAAGCCTTTCCTCATCTTTCAGGGTCAGCTTTTACAAGCAAGACACCCACAATATTTCATATTTTTCTCATTATTTTCCTTTTTCCTTTAGTATTTTCCTTTTCGTAGTTGAAGAACATAGCATAGTCATAGTGATGTTTAATTACAAAATATTGTAAAATAAACTTTACTGTTAAGGACATGGCATTGGATAGAAATGATTGGAGGAGAAGGATTCTTGTGAAGACCCAGAATGATTTTCTTTTTTGGTTCATATCGCCGACCCCAATTGTTTTGGGATGAAGGCATAGTTGTTGTTGTTGAAACTTTACTGTTAAGGGTTTAATTTCCTTTAGTATTTTCCTATAGCCTCGCCACAGTTTTTGGTGGAGCGCCTCGCTACGCCTCAACGCTTTTCACAACATTGGTCCTAACCAATAACGATAGAGATAGAATAAGGGTTTGGGCAGAAGGTGCGTGCGACATGTTTATCAAAGCACGATGGCTTTTGGCTCGTGGGTTTTTCAAAGGGATCAACATGACCCTTTGATGATAAAGAGTTGGGGGAGCTTCCCAAGAGAGCAAAAGTAGGCATGCTTTGATTTGACTCTCTCTCTCTCTCACCTTGTTAATTTTTCTTGTAACTTTGCTAATTTTGAAAACTGTAGCAATTTTAATAAAGTATCAAAGATATAACCAACATTTACTTGTGCATGCCAAACATCTTTTTTAGTTTATACACCTTCCTATTAAGTTCTAGATCTTGAAACTTAATTTTCATTGCAATACTTTACAAATTAAGTGTTGAAAATGTAAAAACTTGAAAGATTTTGAAAATTCAATTGTTTAAATGATACTCTGTTAGCATTTTCCTTTACTTTGACGTCATCTAATTAAATCATGGTTGCAACTATTTCACACAATTTAAATTTTACTTTTGTATTTAAAAAATTTAATTGTATTTATATTATGATAATTTTTAGTAAAAAGTTTTTTTTTTTAAATTTTTTTATAGATTTATTCACTTTAATTTTGCTTCTACTTTCACTTTGCTTCACATTTGTTTTTATTCTTGCTTCTTAAATGTTTGACACCTCCTAAAAGTTTCACACTTAACGCTTTAAACATTTTTAAACTGCTCGCTTCCCTGCTTCCACTTCACCCATTGCTTCCTGTATCCCTTTCATATGGGAAGAACAATTGCCACCTCTTTGTCCATAATGTGAATGAGAGAAGAATCCAAGAGAAGATAATTCCAAGAGGTCTTGAAAAGAGGGTAGAATCACCAAGTCATGAACACACACGGGCACTTGAATGCAAACAAGATCCCAATGATACAAGAATATTGCTTTGATACTGTGTAATGGAGAGGTGGGCAATCACATGTAATCACAAGAGAATCATAATATGTTCACAATAGTCAATAGCAAATATACAAACTTGCCAAAGGGAATCTTACAGCTCACAAGAACTCACATAAAGCACATACAAATAAAGAGCATGCGTGCATAACAAGAGGGGTTAATCACTTAATTCCCTATATATCTCACATGCCGTTAAGCATTAGATAGCCGTTAGAGATGCCTGACAGTTGGTCAATCTCAATGGCTAGCCTAAGCTAGTCAAGTTACAAAAATACCCTGTTAAGGGAAAATAAATAAGAATAAAAGAAGAAAACAAAAATTTCAAAGTTACAAAAGGACCTAAATTCTATATCTTAACATCAAAAAGCTAACATACTCCACTATTATATAGCACATAGCTTAAATGAGTGAATTTGATAAGCATTTGTCACATCTGAACATGTATGTGTTTCCTTTTGTCCTTTCATTAGGTGATATACTTCCATACTGCATTCACTTGGCTGTTCTTTGTGAGAATATTGCAAACAAAAAGAAGAAAATAAAGCTTATTTTGCTTCTCAACAACCAAATATTTGCCAATAGCATTTCTTGCACTTAACTACATCATGATCTTCTGCAGAAGTTGTGGACGAGTTAAACTGCCACATTTCTTCTGCTGCATTGGGGATAGAGGAAATGGTGAAAGGACTGACTCTTGAAGATAAGCAGAAGCTACTGCCTAATTAGAACCTTCAGTTGGTTGAGTAGCATTTTTTATCTATAAATCTGAAGAAAAACTATTTAGTGTTCAAAAGCAAATATTTTTTTGCATGTCTTATGAACTGGGCTAGTACTTTTTTTGTCATTCTGCTTTACTTCATGATGTTTGCGTTTAATTAGATCATAAGTTTCACTTTTTGATCTATTATTTCTTTTTTAATTTTTTCTGAAGGTTTAGGTTTGCATTGTTCAAGATTTCTTAGAGGGAACTGTGAGTGTGTTTTTCTTGTTTTACGTATTTTGGAGAAACCACTGTTATGGTTCGGAGTCTTTGGATGTCCCATACAGGCAGAGAGGTGTCACTGGGGACAGTTTCTCATTTGGCTTAGGTCTGGCAGTTTTTTGGCAAAGTGGACAAAGTTGTGTTCATCATGAGTGATGCTTGTATTGATCCATTGGAAAATAATGATTGAAATATATATATATATATATATATATATATATATATATATATATATATATATATATATATATATATATATATATATATATATATATATTTGAAAGGCAAGCTGGGGTTAGGCGGACCCCTACCAGAACAACAGCCATCCCATGTGGCAGAAGGATTCTATCTTGGACCTTCAGCTTGACACAGGACCCCGCTTACCACACGGGATACCACCTCGGTGGTAATGATTGAAATATTTATTTGAAGGCAGCAATGAGGTTTTGATACCGGTACTTTTGAATCTGGATCGTAGAACTTGGTCAAGCATTGTTCTACACTTCAACCCAGAAGGAATTATCTCATCATTAATTTACATTGTGTTTGTCAAGCATAATGCAACCCATCACGACACGTTATGTAGGCCCCAATGTCTGGGTGACACGCACGTGAGCATGTTGTGTGACATGTCATGATACATCGTGCATTATTTAAATATTACTTAATATTTTTTATAATATTTTAATAATAAATATATTTTTATATATTAAAAAATATTTTTTTATCGATTAAAAAAAAGTCAGTGTTGTCATGTCCTAGTTTTCAATAAATTTGAATATTCATGTCCTGTATAAAGATTGAGTCAGTTTAGGTGCCTGTTTACAAATTTACGGTTTAACCCTAAATTTTAACTAGGGTTATTTATTGATGAGATTCTGGATGATTTGTTTTTATCATTTATATGTTTAATAATGAGAGAAAATTTATGGTTATTACATTATTCTCTCAAAAAATTTACTGTTTAAACTGAAGTTAACTGAAATTTTGATTTCAATGTCTGAACTTTTATCAATTTGGATTTGAACTCGGATTTAATAAATATGTTTGAATATTATAATTAGATTTGAGTTTGATTCAAATCTAAATTTAAGATTTAATTGAATGTTAATTCAAGTTTGAAATATACAATAATTTGTATATTTTGTTGAAATTGAATTTGAAACCTTTTATTAAATCTAAAAATAATACCTGCAAATTCTTTAGGTTATTTTTAATGAATAAAATAATAATAATGATGAATTTTATGAGAAAGAAGTGCAAAAATGTAAATTATTTTAAAATAAAATATAAAAAACATCCTATATAAAAATTAAAGCTGATTCGAGTTGATTTAAGTGAAATTTTTATTCAAAATTAAATTTTTGAAAAAGATAAAATATAATAAATAGTTGATAAATTTTATTGACATAAAGTTTTATGTGATGTCAGACAAATAACTTTATATGTATATAATGTGAATTCAATAACTTTGAATTTAGTTTGAAATCTGAGCTAAAAAAATTTATAAAATAAAACATTCAAACGACAATAAGTCTTGTCGATTATGGGAGAAATCATTTTCGAAATGCATTTTTAAGAAAACAATAGTTTTAGAAAATAAATTAAATAATTTAGATAAATTGATAATGCTAATATATATTAAGTACTATACTGTATACTGCTTAAGCCTTAGAAAAAAAATGAAGTGTATGAAATACACCCACACGTCCAAGGGTCTCATCGACCTTATTGAATTTCTTTTTTTCAAAAATTATTTCTGAAGAATTTGAATCATTAGTAGAAAGAATATATATAATAACTAATTAAAATACACACACACACACACACACACATATATATATATATATATATATATATATATATATATATATATATATATATATATATATATATATATATATATATATATATATATATATATATATATATATTTGAAAATCCTGAGGACATGCACTTACCTTTGAACCCAATTGAATTTTATTTAGTGTCATTTCACTTAATTGTGCATTTTACTTTTAAAAGAGTTAAATTTTAATTTCAAATTAATTAAGCAGGAGTTTATTTAGTGGAATTAAAATTATAATTAAACTAAAATTTAGAAAACTATAGGAGTCCATAGGTGGGCCGTCCTATCCTATGTGGCACTCCATCTTAAACTTTAAAAATGTTAAAATAAAACGCAATCTTTAAAAACAAGTTAAATCAAAACTTACCAAAAAATCAAACTTAGAGTCTTAAAAGTCAAAAGTTACCAAATTGGAGAAAGGCCTCCCAAAGCGGGGGGGGGTGTCCATTTCAAATTAGAAGGAGATGGCTGGACTAAAAACAAAAATAGCATTGCAATGGGAAAAGGAAAGAAAGAAAAAAGAAAAAAATTGACTATTGACTTATGTAGGTAAGAAACCTAAAATAAAAGCAATGTTTAAGTAAGAAAATCTTCTTTCATTCCCTCTCTCACGTGTTGGAGAATTTACATGAAAAGAAGGATTTTACCTAATCAAGCATAATGGTGTCAATTATTGAAGATTAATTGGTGTTTGTTCTATACTTCAACTGAACTATTTGTTGGGCTGCTCAGGCTCCATGATAGCGTGGCTGTGTCTATGTTCACCTTGGTATGGGTAAACTCAAGCTTATCTTGACTTGGCTATCCTTTATTGGATGGATGGTGGACGGGTCAAGTTTTATCTACCAAGCATTCCATTACACTAGGAAGAAAAGCAGAAAACTAAGATATTATATATATTGTTTACTGTTTTAGCTCGATATTGATTCAGTTCGAATAGCTATATCCTTAGTCACTTGATCACAATCTTGAGTTTGAGCAAGATAGAAACTAAAAGATGGCTAAGTTACGTATTAGTATATGGCGAGTTTATGTCTAGACAAGTTTCAATTGTTTAAGATAAACACGTATCTTTTTGAAAATTTGCACTAATAGCTACCTAAAGTTACTTTCTATTTTCTTTACTCTATTTAACTTTTAAATTGACAATTTTAATCTTTTTCGTCTAAATAACATGGTGATTTTAGAAAGAATGAGGATGGTGTTTTTTTTAAAGAAGGCATCCATGAAATTTGAACCGCAAGACTCATTACATATCAACGACTTCAACATTAAGCACCTAAGAACTGCGTTTTCTTTTAAGAAAGTGGGCATCTGAAGTTCGCGGACTGCGGTTAGTTGTCAAAGGGATTGTTATATTGTACTATGAATTTCTCATGTGTTTGCGTGCATGCATACACAGTAAAGACTATAGTGAAGGATAAATAACTATTTTTAAATGAAAAAAGGGGAAAGATAAACCAATAAAACTCATAAAATATTAAATAGGTGAGTAATTTTGTGAATAGGAAATCAGAAAGTGTGGTTTGAAAGTAAGTGAGAGAAAAGGCAAGTAAATAGAGCCTATTGGGTTTTTGAAAAAAAAAATCCTAATAAGCTTATAAAAGAGGAGCTCACGCCCCACCTAGTTCCTCTTTAGATTTTTTTTCGTTATTCTTCCTTTCTTTCCCAAATTTGGTTTAGACCTCTCTCTTATTCTCCCTCTTCTCTCAAGGGTGGTAACCTCCATTAAAGTGGAGGTATAGCTGCAAAGGAGGAGGACCAACCGAAGGATTCAGGCAGCTCGTGCGAATCGCATACCCGTATAACTCAAAGATTGGTTTTGGCTTTAGGAGGTATAGGGGGATCTATACTTTTCTTACAAAATAAAATGTGGCATGAATTTCATCATTTTTTCATAAGTATAGATCCTAAACCAAGCCTCACACACGTGGGTTTGGCTTAGTACTATCAAAATATAAAAATAGAATGGGTTTCTGAGAGAAAACCTCTTTTGAAAACACGTTTTTCCCAAAAATTAGTTTCTTAGAAAATAAAATCGTAGGTTTTTAAAATACGTAGGTTAGGCTATGATTTTTTTGCAAATCTTGATTTGGGTCAGTAGTGTATGTTATGATAGATGTTTTGTAAAAATTTGAAGAATTTTCATGATCAAAATCCTTAGATATTGCGTTTTTAGTCATATCACTTTTTTTAAAAAAAAAAAATTGGTAAATTTAGGAAAAAAATGAAATAGTTAATTTATCTCTTGCAAATTTTATTTGTAGTTGGTAGAATATATGCATGCTAATATTCTGTATTTATTTCATATTTTTTTAATTTTTATTCGTAGAGTAATTTCATGCTTTATGTATTTAAATAATATTATTTACAGATTTTATTTTTGAGAAATTAGGCCTAGTATAAGACGTGACTATTTTTTTGACCAAACGATTGAGGAAAAATAAATTTGTCGATTATAGGTTATGCTAGTCTATGATGTATGATTTTATTTGATTTTTTGAATTGATTTATGTTAAAAAAATTTAGATATACGGATTTGAGTGACTCATTTTGGCCCCACCCGAATGCATAAATCTGATATTACGTATTTTCGGTCAGACATCTGACCAGTAAAATACTCATAACTCCCTCATTCGAAGGAGTTTTACCTAGCGGTTTGCTGTGTTGAAAAGCTAACACAATTTCAAACCTATGAAATTTTGAGTTCTGTTAATAGATTGAGCATGTTTCTGTGACAGTAGAAACAAAAAAGTATATGTATGTAGTAAAATGTTTGTAACTTATTTATACGGATAAATTTTTATGAACGGTTTGTGGCTCTGGAAAGCTGACAAAATTTTCTTGAATCTGTGAAAAATTCAGTTATGTTCACCCATTGATTTTTTTTTTGTAAACTCTGTAACAGTCGGACAAAGTTGAATATTTTGCAAATTCAAACCGGTCCAAAGATCGAACCCCAATACTTGCATAGTTTGTTTCATGAATTGCATAATTTTATACTCTATATGCAGAATGTGTATACATGTATAAGTCTGATTTTATAAAGGGTATAACATGCCTATGCTAATACATGAATGTATGCTTAAATAATAAGACATGCTTGCCAAAAAGGGGGCTATACGTTAAGTAAGAGACCAAGAGGTATGACTTGCGCAATATGATTGTGAAAGTTTAATGTTATCTCTGTTGTTAAATTATGTAAATTTATGTGATGATGATGTTGATGACATGTATGCAAAGTTGTGAATAAAATTCACATTGATTATGTATATGCACATATGTTTGTAAAGCATGAATGAATGTTTATCAATGCCAATATTTTATAAGTGCATCCATTGCCTTAAAAGGGGTTGAATCCTTTTGATGAATTCAATTATGATGATTGCATGAAAGACATTAAGTTAATTAAGCGAAACAATGAATATCATAAGTAAAAGATGCTTGCTAGGAGAGTGACAAGAGATATCTAACTTCGTGGGATATGTTATGTTTTGAGCATAGAAGGTTGCTCCTCTCCACCCACGAAGATAAGAAAAACCCTCTACATTAGACTGCAACGTAGGAAAAAGATACTCATGAGTGAAATTTTGATGCATCGAGATAGTGGTGTTGGGGGTCTCTCGAACTATCGTTCCTCACCTGAGACTAGTGAATGGTGCTCTGTATGACAATATTCTTGCCTAATCCAGGTTTATGCTCGTGTTTATACTCACGAGGCTAAGAAGTGAAATCTAAAATTTTATGTGCATTAGTTAGGCATAGCATGCATCATTTAAGAAAGAAAATATAATCAAAGATAAGAACTGGTTCATGCATTGGATGACTTCTGCATTTGGTAAGTTCATGTAATTAAATTGTTCATGCATTTTATCTGCTTTGATTAAAATTGATGATGCATATTTGTTTAATTTGGTATTTAATATGATTGCGTGATTAATTGAGATGCATGATTAATTCTTTAGATTTAATTTATTGCATTATGAAAAGTTAGATGCAATTTTTGTTTCGTATTTCTGTTTTACGAGTTTAGTATAATCTACCCTACTGAGACATTTTATGTCTGACCTTATATGATTTAATATTTTTTAGAAAGTGAGTAAGGCTTACAAGCGAAGGCAGGAGGTTGTGACAGGGATAGAGCCTACCATTCCTATATCTCTGAGGATTTTTATTGGACTCTGATTAATTTCTTTAATTTTAATTAATTATGGACAATTGTGGATGCTTGATTTTTACTTAATGAATGCTTGAGTAATTTTATTTATTTCCCCAACTGTATGATTATGCATGAATACGAGAAGTAGCATGCCAACTTTTAGGCCTGATAAATTTTCTGCTACTATTTGTTAAATATTTTTAAAAAATAAAAATAATTTTTATTTTTATTTTTTGAGTTTTAAAAATGAGGGTGTTACAACTTGGTATCATACCAGAGAAAAAGTGTGACTCAGATCCTATCCAACTAACTGACATCGATATGAGTATGCCTATCTTTTTATTTATCTTGTTATTTTATGTATTGCTAATAAATTGTCCTAAAAGGTTTAATTTTTGTGTTAGAGTAAAATTATAACATAGATGCCCAAATAGGGTCACCAGAATAAATATTTTATTGATGCGCTACTATGAAAATAAAATTTTTAATTGTTTGAATTTTATGATTTATGAAAATTTAGAATTTAGATGCTAATTAGGGACATCAGTAAATATACCTATATGAATTACGTATGTATAACTTGAATAACATATGCTTGAGGTTTAGATGCTTTTATGTTATGAAATAACACATGTTTTGAATTATGAGATATAATTGATTTATATTTTAAATTTATTAAGTTCGATGATTTGTTATTGAATTCTGAGGGCAATTTTTTTGGGGAGAATAATGTAATAATCATATTTTTTTTCCATTATTAAACATATAAATGATAAAAACAAATTATCCAGAATCTCGTCGATGAATAACCCTAGTTAAATTTTAAGGACGAAATTTTTTTAAGGAGGGAAGGATGTAAAACTCATAAATTTTCAATATTTTATGGGAAATAACATTAAATTAGTGCTAAAATATTAATTGAGGTTAAGATGATAATTAATTTATAATTCAAACATTTATAAGGATTCAGAATAATTTTTCAGTAAAGAATTTATTCTGAATCAAGATTTTGATTTTAATCAGATTTAATCTGGGTTTAAGATGAATTTAACTGGAATTTTGTTTTCAATTTTTAAAGTTTTAATAGTTTAAATTTGAATTCAGATTTAATAAATATGTTTGAATATTATAATTAGATTTGAGTTTAATTTAAATCTAAATTTAAGACTTAATTAAATGTTAATTCAAGTTTGAAATATATAATAATTTATATATTTTGTTGAAATTGAATTTGGAACCTTCGATTGAATCTAGAAATACTACCTGCAAATTCTTTAGGCTATTTTTAATGAATAAAATAATAATAATAATGAATTTTATATGAAAGAAGTGTAAAAATTTAAATTATGCTAAAATAAAATATAAGAAACATCTTATATAAAAATTAAAGTTGATTTGAATTGATTTAAGTGAAATTTGCATTCAAAATTGAATTTCTGAAAAAGATAAAATATAATATATAACTGATAAATTTCATCGATATAAAGTCGAATGGAATTTCAGACGAATAACTTGATATGTATGTAATGTGAATTCAATAAATTTGAATTTAGTTTGAAATCTAAGCTAAAAAAAAATATAAAATAAAATATTCAAACGATAATGGGTCCTGCCGACTTTGGGAGAAATCGTTTTTGAAATGCATTTTTGAGAAAATGGCATTTTTAGAAAAAATATTAAATAATTTAGATAAATTGATAATGCTATTATATATTAAGTGCTATGCTATATACTGTGTAAGCCTTAGAAAAAGAATAAAGTGTATGAAATACACCCACACGCCCAAGGATCTCATCAACCCTGTTTAAATTCCTTTTCTTCAGAAATTATTTTTGAAGAATTTGAATTATCAGTAGAAAGAATATATATAATAACTAATATATATATATATATACCTTTGAACCCAATTGAATTTCATTTAGTGTCATTTCGCTTAATTGTGCATTTTAGTTTTAAAAGAATTGAATTTCAATTTCAAATTAATTAAGTAGGAGTTTATTTAGTGGAATGAAAATTATAATTAAACTAAAATTTAAAAAACTTTAGGAGTCCATAGGTGAGTCATCCCGGCCTATGTGGCACTGCATCTTAAATTTTAAAAATATTAAAATTAAACTCAAGCTTTAAAAACAAGTTAAATCAAAAGTTAGAGGGGGGTTGCTGGACTAAAAATAAAAATATCAACACAATGAGAAAAGGAAAAAGAAAAAAAGAGGGGCTATTGACTTACCTAGGTAAGAAACCTACTTAAATAAAAACAATGTTTAAGGTAAGCAAGAAAATCTTCTTTCATTCCCTCTCTCACGTTTTGGAAAATTTACATGAAAAGAAGAAGGATTTTTCTTGTAGTGAAATTTGTTAATTTGAAAGCAAGTTAGTTCATGTAGTTGCTTTGTTTCTCTTCCGGTTTTTATTCCAATTATCCATGAGAAGTTGAGACCATTAACAAATGAAAACATTTTTGCAATTTTTCTTGAGAAAATATCCATGAACATACTGTTACCGTCTCATGTAACTTCGGCAACAATATTCTTTATACATATGCAAAAGCCAATGTGTCCTTTTTATCATATTGAATATTAATGTAACTGCGAAGGCCCATCTTGCCTTTGGTTCAGATGCCGCACATTATCAACTCCAACCGGTTTGCTGATCATGTGCACAGAATGCATATTGATTTTGTGGGCAATTAAAAATGACCTTGACAAGGTTGCATTTATAGCAAGATTTGCACCATCATATGGTTACCCATTCAACATGTTCAGTAAGAATTATATTCACACTGTACAAAACAAAACATCCATGTTCATGTCACTTAAAATATAATTTTGAGCTGATCGATCAAGGCGTATTAAAATCTCTATTGATTGGAGAGGGTCTTGCTAAACACATGATACATTTGGTAAGGATTGGTGCTCAGCTGATGACAGCCTATTGGCTTATTGGAACTGGTTATAACGTTGCTGTCGTTGGCTGGAAATGAGAAATCGCAATAGTTGTAAGGATTTGCAGACATAAGGGGTGGCATCCCCAGGAAATCTGCATCCAATAAATTAACAAAAGAAGGTGGTCGTGGAAATTTGGATAATTCGTCTTGATTTGCATCACCAGCCATGGATTGTGATGAGATGAATCCTTCCTCGAAACCGGAATTGTCTTGTTTGATATTCTCGTCAATTGCTCTATCAAAATTTTTCTTCTTGTATATTCTGCACAGCACCCAATCATCCAGCTGAAAAGATATCCAAAAGAAGGAAAAATAAAAGGGGTCAGTTTAGCCCAGATGCCCAGAATCCACTCTTATTAAATCGTGGTTACTGGATTGGTTTTCTTGTTTAGAATGATGTGAAAATCCGTAGTGTGCAGTATGGCATGAACGATCATTTTTAATGTATCTCCATGCATAAACAATAGCAAACAAAGAAGTGTTAACTGCCATACATCTGGAAGATGGAAGGTGGCAAACACGAAGATGATTCTGTTTGATACTGATGGATGAATTTTCTTCTACTTTCCAATTTTCATTTTACAAATATTGGGATGTCTTTTATTCCAGTTTACATATATCAAATAAATATTAATGCCAGTTAAGACTTTTGCCCCAAGGCAATCTAAAATGAGCTATTGTGCATCTTTGTGTTTTCACAAGTGCGTGCGTGCACACACATATATGGGCGTAACGTCAGACGAGGTTACTCTATTGAAGGTTTTTTCCACTGCTAAACAACCTTTGGGCGAAAAAAAATGTGCACCGTTGATCGTGCATGCGAACAATGGTGAATGCTCATCAGACCTGGGCATCCACTGTTACTCCCATCTCCCTCTCTCTATATAAATATATATATGGAGAGGGAAAGAAAAAGAGAAATGCAAAGGTGCTCACGGAGCACCTACTAATCTTAGGTAGGGGTGGGCAATGTGTCGGGTGGCCTAGTGGGCTAAGCCGACCAGTCCCACCATGGGCCGAGGTTGGGTCAAGGGTTTAGGCCCTGACCCATTAGCTACTGGGCCTAAACCAGGCCCATTATATATATGGGTCAGTTCACAGGCTATCGGGCCAACCAGATGGGTCTGAGCTACCTAATTAATTAAATTAAGTAGCTGGTTGGATAGTAACTTGGTCACTATTAGTTGCATTGATTATATGAAATAGAGAGATAATTAGATAAGTACATTAATCTTTTATTTAATTCATTGATTTTGGTATTAGAGAAATTAATTTATGAACTTCATTAAAAAATAACCTACAAATGGGTTTGGGCCGGGCTAGACCAACCCACTAAACATTAGCCCATTGGGCCGGGTCATGGGCTCCTCTTCAAACCCAAGCCCAATAAAAACTGGACCAAAACCCCACTCATTAATAAATGGGTCGGGGCATCTTCGGGCCAAGCCACACTTAAAATGTGATGGGCCAAGTCCTAAATGGGCTTCTCAATCGGAGCTTATGGATGTACTCAACATAGTTTATTTGATAAGAATTATCCTTTTGATCATGTTTCTAGACATAAAAATAGGATTTTTTAAGTCATGAAATTTTGATATATTGTGAGCTATTAATTTTTTAAAGGTCTTAAAAAACCTACATGTATACTATAATTACATGATATAAGACTTATTTTCTACTAAATAATGTTTATAGATCATATATATCTATAGGTTCTGATTAACAAATAAAGTTAATGAAATTTGAAAATCAAAAGTTGTTATTAGGTGAGAGTAGGTACTCTGGGAGCACCCTATCATTACTAATATATATATATATATATATATATATATATATATATATATATAGAGAGAGAGAGAGAGAGAGAGAGAGAGAGAGAGAGATGGGTATCTGATAAATGAAGTATGATAAAAATGAAACGTGTTAAATGGGTTATTTTGCTCTTCCGTTGTTTTCTTTTTCAGTTTCAACCTCATAAATGTGTTGGGCATGGTCAATTTACGAGAAAAACAGACCTGGATCATGTGTTTTCGATGAAAAAAAATGATATTTGAAGGCTCAAAAGTCTACAAAGATTTTGGACCATTAATTTTTTGAACGTTATAAAAGCCAACCCTTTATCAGAATCAAACACTCCAAGAGCTGATCCCCATAAAATCAAGTACATAGATCACATGTGTAAGGTCAAAATTTAAAAATAAAATAAAAAAACCTAAAAAACTCATTTATCCTTAACCCATTATTCTCTCTCTCTCTAGGCCCAGCCACGTGAGCTCTGTCTGTCGTACTTATGATTACTGTTATGACAAATTGTGCAAGAGATAAGACCCATAAGATTTGAACAATGAAGGCAAGGATGAAGGGCATAATTTTGAGACCCGCCCAGGTCCACTGTCATCCCTAACTGCCTAGGGGGATAGGCCCCCTCCCACTAAGCCAAACCCCTTTGAGGCACAATCATATGATTTCTACTGTAACCGTTGTAAACAAATGCAAAAGAATAAATGGTTTTTACTATGGAGGTGTGACTAAAATATAATTATTTTTTGAGAAAATAGACGTGACTAAATATTAACCACGCAGAGGAGATGGACTCTCTTACCCTCATGGATGCCTTTAGTCCCTTGGGCCTCGCCCTCGCATCAGCAAGTCGGTACTCATGCATAATCCAATCAGTTTTTTCACCTCTTGGTGCTCTGCCCTTGTAAAACACCAGTGCTTTCTTGACCCCAATGAAGTGAGAGCCGCTGTAGATGGGCTTGTCTGTGCCAGTGGCTTTCCAGTAACCCGAGGCTGCCGCCCGATTTGGCCTCTCACCGTTTGGGTATTTTCTGTCACGAGGACTGAAGAAGTACCACTCCCTTTCCCCATACTCTGCTTTCTCTGCGATTGACAGCCATGTTAATAATCAGTGTGATTGGATACATACACAGAAGTCTATAAATATAAAAAAAAAGTTGGAGAAAATTAATGTGGCCATGACTAACCAGGCAAATCCCATGGATCAAACTTATAAACATCAACTGCAGAAATTATTGAAACCGGATAAGGCTTTGATGCCGCACGATTTCTAAGATAGTGAAGGATCAACTCTTCATCAGTGGGATGGAATCTAAAACCTGGAGGGAGATGAGACTCTAAACTAGTTTGGTTCATCATTGGCACTCAATATTTCTTGGGAAAACTGCTAATTAAGAAAAAGTGACATAATAAGAATGCTAGTAGCCCTGTGCTGCTAGCTATATATAAATATATATAGAAAGAGAGAGAGAGAGAGAGAGAGAGAGAGAGAGAGAGAGAGAGACGTGTATGCGTTTTTGAAATGTTAGCAGTACCAGAGCAAAGCCCTTTTAATAGCTGTTCCGTTTTTGTCCACATTAGGGGGTGGGGGTGGGGGTTGCGTCTGCCTGGTGTGGAAGAAAAGATTAGGTATAAATTCAGATAATGGGAACAGAGCAGATTGCATATTCGACCGCTTTTATTTGAACGGCAGTGATTCATTTTCTAAGAATCTCACACGTGTCCAAGCTGACTTGGTGAGGACGGATAAGGGTGGAAAAATCAATCTCATGTCCCCATCCTATGGTTCTTATCCTGCCATGTCACATCCCTGGTGCTGATTGGTGCAGCAATCTTACCCCCCATCCTCGATTCCTTATATCTCCACGTGGTAGTCAGGATTTTTCTGCCTTGATCGCCCGTTCGACCACGTGTCCACCAATATTTTATTTCCATCACCGGTAGAAGAAACCGCCCCTCTTCGTCCTCGACGGCTCAAACAGACAAAATCTCCTACTAAAAAATTGAGGGTTGATGTAAATTTTGGGATGCACACGAGCTGAGTTCAAGTCAGCTTGGGTTGGGTTGGCTCGGCTCAAGATTAAAATCTGGTTGTTCAAGTTTGGCTTGAGCTCTAGCATCTCAAAATTGGCTCAAACTCAAGCTGCCCAGGATCAGCTCAAGCCTAGTCAAGGACAGCTCAGCTCAAGCTGAACCCCTAAGATTAATTTTTTTTTTTAAACAGCTGGAGCCAAAACCGAACCTTTAATTAAAAAAACCTTTTGAAATTTTAAAAATTTGTATAAAAATCTTTCTTTAAATAAGAGGGAAAGGTGGGATTTGAATAGGGATGGCAGTGGACCGGGGGAAAGCGGGGCCCCGCCTCGCCCCGTTTGGACCGGGGATGAAGGGTATGAAACGGGGATGGAGGCGGGGACGAAGGTTTAAATCCATCCCCGTTCGGGAATGGAGGTGGGGATGGACGTACCCTTTCACCCGCCCAGCCCCGTCCCCGCCCCGCCCCGTCCCTGCCACTTTTCCCCGCCCCGCTCCGCCTCATCCCCGTTTGAACCGGGGATGGAGGACATGAAATGGGGATGAAGGCGGGGGTGGAGGTTAAAATCCATCCCCACCGGGGATGGAGGTTCTAATCTTGAGGCGGGGCAGGGGTGGAGACCTTGTCCCCCGCCCCACTGCCATCCCTAGATTTGAACGGAAGCCGACCAGGTCATGCTGAACATGAGCGTTTTTGCTCATGCCGACATCGTGGCCATCCCATTTGTATTTTAAAAAGCTCAAAAGTCAACAAAACCACGTGGCATTCATCCAAAATGCAAACAGACGACCACGATGTTGGCATGAGCAAAAACGCTCGTGTTCAGCATGACCTGATCTGCTTTCGATTTGAACCCACGTTACTTCCAACCAATGACTTATCCATTGAAGTAAAACTTCTCTTTGTGACCATTCTACGAAAAATATACATACATATATAAAATTTAATTTTTTATATAACTATGCGAGCCGAGCTTAACAAACTTATTTGAGTTGGACTGCCTGTTCAAGTTTGACTTGTTTACGTGTACCGAACATGAACCCTTGTTCAAGCTAGACTCATTTATTTTTTTCAAACGAGTTTGAGCCAAGCTTAAACAGGTCGAACCCAAAACAAACCTAAGCTTGCTGGGCATATTGTGCATCTCTAATCTTGGGTAAATCTAACAACATAATTAAGGCTGAATGAGACCCAATTTGTTCTCTAGCAGATTTGTGCTTTTTAAAGTTTGTAAGATATGTTTGCTCATTGCCTTGTGACATGTATCCCTTTTGTGGGCTATATTGTCACATGTGGTCTTCTTGTTGCGCCACTTACAAATTGTGGGTTCATGGAGGTTACCTATTATTTCTTTTCTTTTTTTTTTAAATTCTTATACTTCAGTGAAACTTTTTTGGCATCTAGCGACATCCTTTTTTTTTTTTTGTCATGCGTTCGAGGGTATACTTATTTTTTTATTTTTACAGAGGGGGTCATAATTATCTTTTGACAAATAGCTTTATTATAGTGTTGGAGTATGTGGTGTGTATGTATCCACGTGGATGCTGAGAAAAAAAATGCTTGTGGGTGTTATTTTGACACTGGTACACGTGGTAGCTTCTTCTATTGGAGGAGACAACAACTGCTTAGCTCTTTTATTTCAAAGTGACGGCAACTGCTTAAGAAAGTGACAACTGCTTGGAACCAGGCTCTTTCAAAAAAGAACATTGCCTTTATTCTCTTGCACCCATCAAAACCAACCACGCAAGGAAGTAGTTGTTTGAAACCTGCCTCCAGAAAAAAACATTGCCTTTATTCTCTGGCTCTTATGAAAACTGTAAAACCTATAAGTTTTGGATATTATAAATAAATAAATAAATAAATAAAGAAATTAACTTTATCCTCAAGTTAGAATTGGGTTTCTAGCATTTAAATTTCATATATTGGTATTTTATATATTCAATTGCTCATTTCTGGCCAATAAAGACATAATTGGTATTTTTAAAATTATTTTAAATAATTAACTATTTCAAATATTAAATGGATAGCTAAAACTACATATTTTAGTGAGTTATGACTTATCGAGGTGCTTTTCAAAGTGTTTTGAGGTAACTAGACGAATCTAGTCAGTTAAAATCTTAATTTTTAACCTAGGGGCATTTTGGTTATTTTTCCCAAATAACTATATTTATTTCATCAAAATGCTTGACAAATTGGAACGATACAGAGAAGATTAGCATGGCCTCTGCGCAAGGATGACACGCACAAATCGAGAAATGGTCCAAATTTTTTATTAACTCCGCCTGTGTATAACTGTTTAGTTATACACTGCCGGTCCCAAGCCCGGATAAAGGAGGAGGGTTGCGGTAGGCCTGTGACAGCTAGCATAAAAACTTAGTCATACCCTATGAAAATGAACCAATATGAGAATTTTGTTGGGGCGTTCCCTACTGAGCGACGCGCTGTACTCTCTAGGCACGGAGGCAGTGATAAATGGGCAAGGGTTGCTAGGTCGTCGCCCAGAAGCGACGCGTCACACCGGCGCCCGAGTGTGATGTCAAATAGGCAAGGGTTCCCTCACTTTGTTGGACGGGTGGGGGTAAAGAAGTTAGTCCAAGACCATAAAATTAGGTTAGCCACTTGGAACATAGGGTCTTTAACTGGTAAGTTAGTAGAGTTAGTAGATGTTATGTGTAGGAGAAAGATTGGTATTTTATGTCTACAAGAGACCAAATGGGTAGGTGAGAAAGCAAAAGTGATAGAACCTTGGGGATATAAGATTTGGTATACAGGAATAAATAGGAATAGGAATGGAGTAGGGATTGTTATGAGTCGTCAGTTTATAGATAATGTAGTTGAGGTCCGTACGAAGGGTGATAGAATTTTACTTATTAAATTAGTATTAGGTACAGATATTATTAATATTATTAGTGTTTATGCACCTCAAGTAGGTTTAGACGATTCCATTAAGCGTCAATTTTGAGAAGATTTAGATGGAGTAGTACAAGGGATATCTTATGGAGAAAAGCTTTTCATCGGCGGTGACCTTAATGGACATGTAGGCATTAGTAGGGATGGATTTGAGAGTATCCATGGAGGCTATGGTATAGGAGAAAGAAATGAAAGTGGAGAAAGGATTTTAGATTTTTGTTTGTCCTATGATATGATCTTAGCAAACACTTGGTTTAGGAAGAGGGAGTCTCACCTAGTAACATTTAAAAGTGGGGTTAATACGAGTCAGATAGATTTTTTCCTACTTAGAAAGAGAGATGGGGGTTGTTGCATCGATTGTAAGGTTATACCGGGAGAAAGTGTAGCTACACAACATAGAGTCTTAATTTTAGATCTTAGAATTAGACAATGCCGCAAAAGGGATAGACATAGGATAGATCCTAGAATTAAGTGGTGGGCACTGAAAGGAGCTAAACAAGGAATGTTTGTAGAGCAGGTAGTTAAGGAAGCTGATTGGTGTCTCGAGGAGGATTCAGAATCAATGTGGAATAAGATAGCGGGTGGCATGAGAAAAGTGGCTAAGGAGGTATTGGGTGAGTCTAAAGGCGGTGCACCACTAGGTAAAGATACATCATGGTGGAACGAGGATGTCAAATTAGCTATTAAGGTTAAAAGAGAGTGTTATAAAAATCTAAGAGTCGTGATAATGAGAATTTGGAGAAGTATATGATAGCAAAGAAGGAAGCTAAAAAAGTAGTTCGAAACACGAGGGCTAAGGTATATAAGGAGGTTTATGACAAGTTGGATACCAAAGAAGGCGAGAAGGATATTTATAGGCTTGTAAAGATGAGAGATAGGAAATCGAGGGATTTGGGTATGGCTAGATGTATCAAAGATGAAACACAAAGGGTTTTAGTCAAAGATAAGGAGATTAATGAGAGATGAAAAGATTATTTTGATAAGCTATTTAATGATAGTCATGCTCAAGATCTTGGAGACTTCTCCATTCCTTTTCATGAGATAAATCGTGACTTCATGCGCAAGATTCAAAAGAAAGAAATTGCAGAGGCTTTGAAGAAAATGAAATCAAGAAGGGCAGTTGGCCCAGATGGTATACCTATCGAGGCTTGGAAATGCTTGGGAGAGAAAGGTTTAGAATGGTTGACAAATCTTTTTAACTTGATTTGGCGAATAAATAAGATGCCTAATGAGTGGAGGAAGAGTACTTTGGTGCCTTTATATAAGAATAAGGGTGATATACAAGATTGCACAAACTATCGTGGTATAAAACTCATGAGTCATACTATGAAACTTTGGGAGAGGGTGATTGAGTCTAGGTTGAGGAAGGTTGTCATGATATCGGAGAATCAATTTGGTTTTATGCCTGGAAGATCAACTATGGAAGCTATACATCTTCTTAGACAACTTATTGAAAGATATAGAGAGAGGAACAAAGATTTGCATATGGTTTTTATTGATTTAGAGAAGACATACGATAGAGTACCTAGGGACGTTTTCTGGTAAACAATGATGAAGAAAGGCGTTTCTCTCAAGTATATTAGTATAATTAAAGATATGTATGAAGGAGTAGTAACCAATGTCCGCACTTGTGGAGGGGTGACAACCAATTTTCCGATAACGGTTGGGTTACATCAAGGATCTGCTTTAAGCCCTTTCCTATTTGCGATAGTGATGGATGAGCTTACGAGATCAATTCAAGAAAATGTACCGTGGTGTATGTTGTTTGATGATGATATTGTTTTGATTGATGAGTCTAGAGCTGGGGTTAATGCTAAGTTAGAATTATGGAGACAGACATTGGAAGCTAGAGGTTTTAAGTTGAGTAAGAGTAAGACTGAATATATGGAATGTCGGTTTAGTAAGCAACGAAGTAGTGATGGGAGTGTAGTGAAGCTTGGTGAGCAAGAAATACCGGTGAATGATTATTTCAAATATTTGGGATCCATCATTCAAAAGTATGGAGAAATTGATGAAGATGTAAATCATAGGATAAAGGTTGGGTGGATGAAATGGAAAAGTGCAATTGGAGTGTTGTGCGATCGTAGAATGCCATTGCGGTTGAAGGGAAAGTTTTATAGGACGACTATTAGACCCGTTTTACTATATGGTACGGAATGTTGGGCTGCCAAGAGACATCATATTCAAAAAATGAGTGTAGCTGAGATGCAGATGCTTAGATGGATGTGTGGAAATACAATAAAAGATAAGATTCAGAACGAGGAGATACGTAAGAAGGTAGGTGTTGCACCCATTGAAAATAAGATGCGAGAGAATCGTTTACGGTGGTTTGGACATATTCGGCGAAGGCCTAATGATGCTCCAGTTAGAAGGTTGGAGAAATGGAAAAATATATTAGTTAAAAGAGGTCGGGGTAGGCCTAGGAAGACTTGGATGGAGATGATAGGAAAGGATTTGAATGCTTTGAACCTCACCGAGGACATGGCATTGGATAGAAATGATTGGAGGAAAAGGATTCATGTGGAAGACCCAAAATGAATTTCTTTTTTGGTTCATATCGCTGACCCCAATTGTTTTGGGATGAAGGCGTAGTTGTTGTTGTTGTTGTTTGTTGTAAAATGCTTGACAAATTATTGTTAAATTAAATATCTTTGAAGGATTTTATAAGCCTTAAATACATTTCGAAGCTTTAAAACAAAATTAATTTTTTTGTTGGAACTTGTATTATAAGTGGGTTCGGATCTAGACGGATCGACCCAAATTAGGTTTTATAGGTTTTCTAATAAATAAATAAAATCTATATTTATTGCTAAGTAGAAATTTAATTTATATTAAATAAATAGACATATATTTATTATAGTTATTTTGGTTTTAGATTGTTATTTTTTTAAATCAAAATGAGTTGGGACCAAACCAGATTCGATTTGGGACTCGGTTTGGGTATGCACACAAGAGTGGATGGGTGGGGCCACTAGGGCACCCAACCCTTCCTTGGTCTTCCTTCCTTCTTCCTTTCTATTCTACTCAGCAGACCTCCCTCTCTTTGCTTCATTTCTCTCCAAACCGTAAGTCATCCCATCTCTTCTTCTATCTCCTTTTTTTCATTTTCTTGGAAACTGTGCCAACCTCAAGATTTGTGCCATTGTTGCAGCGACATCTCCAGCCTCCATGACCCCCATCTTGGTGAGTTCGATGTCTTCTTCCCCTACGTTGGTGATCATCTCCTTCTTCTTTGCTTTTTAGAGAGTTAATCTCTCTTTTCTTTTATTTTTGCATAAACCTTAAGCGACTGTCTTTTTTTGGGATTTATGTTGAATTTTTGGGGATTTGCATCACCTTCAACCGCCATTGACGCCTAAGGTGAGCAGCCCTCCATAATCTCCTTCTTCTTTATTTTTTTTAAGCAATTCTTACCTAGTTGATCTCCCCTATTTGACTGTTATTAGGATTTATGCTTAATTCCCTGCATTGGGAATCTTGTTGTAAGACCGACAATTTTTTAATAAAATTTTTGAATAAAACTAAGAGGTATTTTATGTAAAACTATCATATTAACTCAGGATGTGAAATGAAAAAATTTCAATGAGCCAATTATACTTAAGATATATATATCATCGGGGATATATGGTCAAACAGTCAAGGAGCCATAACTCTTTCTCTAGACAAAATTAGGAGATTTCAACTAGCCAATCTGCTTCATCTCATCGATACAAAGAAAATGGTGTACTCACATTTTTGCATAAAAAATATCGGTGAAACCCCAAAAATACGCACGCCCTACAAAAATATCTAGCAGTCCCCACATAAATATCTCACAAAAATATCTAGTAAGCCCCACATAAATATCCTATGAAATTATCAAGTGGACCCCACAAGGACATAGATGTCATTTAGTTACTTTGCCACTAAGTTTGGATCTTGGATGAGGTGAGCCATCTGGATCAGATCCAAACTTCATGTGGATCCATGATCCATATTTTTGCCTATAAATAAGAGGAGACCTCCCTCTTAGAAAAAAATTCATCCCTCTCTCTCTCTCCTCTTTCTATTTTCTCTCTCTTGGTTCTATTCTAGGTCAAGTTTAGTTGACTTAGACCAAGCCCACTTGAGGTGAGCTTGAGTTTGCCTAGCCTAGACCGAGCCCACTTAGGTCAAACCACTTGACCTACCAGCTTAGCTTTTTTCTCTTTCTTTATTTTGGTCTTAGCCTAAGTCAAGCCCATTTGACATAGACACAACTTACTTGAGGCGAGCTTAGACCCACCTAATCACCTAGACCAAACATAGTTGAGATAAAACCCTTTAACCCTAACTGCTTGACCTTCTCTACTATTTTCTTGACTAGGTCCAACCCATTTGACCTAGCCTAACTCACTTGAGGTAGGTTCAAACACAGTTACACCTAAACTAGGTCAAATCCAGTTTTGGTCTAAACATCAATGTATCCCCGTACCATTGAGTTCTGCAAGAGATACTCTTGGTTGTGACCATACCGGACATAAAGGACATGCCAACCACGACCTAGGAGTGTCTCAACATCTCTTTGAGCCACCACCTCCTAGTCTTAGTAGGTTTGTGCACTAAACAATGTCAAAACTTCTGCTTTTCGTAATATATATGTATTTGCTTATGCATTTGAGATTGTCGTCGCGTCGAATGGTGTCAAGGCTTCTTTTTTTTGCAATATATACATATTTCCTTATGCATTTGAGTTTGTCGTCATGCCGAACGATGCCAAGGCTCCTGCTTTCCATAATATATATATATATATATATATATATATATATATATATATATATATATATATATATTCTTATTCATTTAAGATTGTCGTCACCCCGAACGGTGCCAAGGCTCCTACTTTCTATAAGTTATTTATTCTGGTTTCACCCACCGAGCTTTACATATGCTTTTACATTACCAACGTGTTGTATTGTGCACATGCTCCTACTTTTACTATATATAGTTGCACATAAGTAAGCGTACAAATAGAGATTTACTCCTTATCACCAAATGTGATTCCAAATACCCATTTTCGTTCAAGACGTTGTTTGGTGAAAAAATCCCTATTGAAAAGGTTTCGTTATTTGTGTAAAACTGCTTTTATATAAACATGTAAGTCACATGCGTATGACCTAACTAAGACCTAAGTTTCTAATAAACCATAGTAGATGCAAAGTATGCACAATGATGCACATCTATCTCCGAATAAGTGTAGCACTTTCTCTATCAAAGATAAGAGGTGCTGCCAAATTTTCTAAAAAAATGCTCATCGAGCTTAAAAGACTGTAGCACTTTTTTCGTCAAAGAGAGAAGGTGCTGCCAAATTTTCTGAAAAGATGCTCATTGAGCATAAAAGAACGTAACACTTTCTCCGTCAAAGAAAGGAGGTGCTGCCAAAATTCTGATAAGTCATATTCCACAGAAAAAAGGAACGTCACACTTCCTCTATTAAACAGAGGAAGTGTTGCCAATTTTTTTGGCAAAATACTTGCTTGAGCTAGTATAAATAGCACGATTGTCCCATTGTCGGAACCCTGCCTAGATGACTTGTTTCACTTTCGCCTCTAAGGGCACCATACTCGTTAGGGGCGATGTGCCAAAGTAGCCATTGCGCCTTGACTAGGCCAGTGCTCGTTGCGGCTATATCCACCGAGCAATCGATCTAAAGGGATAGTTGTCTATGCATGCCCATGTGAAACACTATACTACAACAAGACTCGTAAGGGTCATCGTGCTGGAGTTGATTGTCCACCCGAAAGGGGGTGAAGCGCTCGTGAAGGTCGTAGATGGTGCATTGGTTCCTAAAAGATCTCACCACTGAGGTTGTACCGCTGAAGTTTACAAGGTTTAGTGCGTAGTTGCACTAAAACTTACAGGTGCACGGCTAGGTAAGTTTTTTGGCGCATGTAGGCGCAAGAGCGCACACAAAAGCAGAGGCGCAGATGCGCATGTAGGCACAGAGCGAAACTTGAACACAGAGGCGCTACTACACTTATTGCACACACAAACACATTCAAGAGATCACGCTCACTCATGCGCGATGAGCTTCAATGCGCTCATAGCCGAATGTAGGATGCTGAGATTGCGTGTGCACATTGAGCTTGCTCCTTGAGGTGTGGTAGTGCACGTTGAGGATGCTGCGTGAAATGCACTTCCTGCAATGATGTCAAATATTGCCGAGATGATTTACTTCCTTAGAGATGCTTAGGAAACGTAGTAGTTAATGCACTTAGCTAAAGGCCACAAATCAGTGAACCGAGTGGATGCTTAAGAACACTATGAGCTTGCGCAAGACTTTAAGAAGATCTTTGTACTCAATCGTCGACCTTAGAATTCGGCTGTGCCATCTAAGCTTTAGAACTTGTAAATACATATGCAAGATGCTGAAGTATTGGAGAATTAAGCAAAGCATAGACAAAAGGGATTGCACTCCACTGTGCTTGCTCTTACGACGATCAAAAGCTTAGGAAGAGCTCTTGGATGCATCAGATGCCAAATGATTTGCGATCGACTGTATAACATCTAGACTTCCGTAGCATTGATATATGAAGATTGTGTGTGGAGAGAGTGGAGAGATAGAAGATGTAGATGGAATCCTCACAAGCATCCAAAGATGTCTTGTGAAGCCCAATCCTCAATTAAGAGGCCGATCTCCTTAATCAGAGCCCAAAAGAAAATTCAATTTCATTCCACAAATTTCATATTACAAGATATCATCAAAATTACAAAACCTCCCCTATTTATAGGGTTGACCCACACTTGGCGCCAAGTGCCTTGGGTGGCCCATGATTCAAAACCTGCTACTGATGCGCCTATCCCTACTACCGAGACCACTTTGCCTTGTTGATGCCACTACCTCCTCATTGCCACTGACCCTGCCACTACCTGCTCAATTGTCACTGACATTGCTGTTGCTGGCCTCTGCGCTTACCCGACTTGGCTGCCCCCCCTTGTGGTGCATGCTTGGCTAGTCTCACCAACCTCAGAGTCTTGAGTTTCACTTGGGTTCGCATCAATCCTTCCCTCTTGAAAATTTCCTAGTCCACTAAGAAGAAATCCAGGATTCTTGCAAGTGACTTTGAAAATGACTTAGAGAGAGTCATTTTCCATCTTTCTTAACAATGCATCAACTACTACATTTTCAACTCCTTTTCTTATACTTAATTTCGAAATCATACCCCATGAATTTAGTCAACCATTTTTGTTTGAGAGGTGTTGAGACTCTTTGTTGCAAGATATACTTGAGACTTTGATGATCCGTTTGGATTAAGAAGTGTCTCCCAAATAAGTAAGAACTCTACTTTTTTAAAGCTAACATAATGGCAAGAAGTTCCTTCTCATAGGTTGAAAGGCTTTTGTTCTTACCCAGAAGAGCTTTACTTAAGTAGGCCTATGGATGTCTCCTTTGCATTAAGACGACCCCAATTTTGATGTCACAAGCATCAGTCTCTAAGACAAAGACTTTGTCAAAGTCGGGCAAAGTAAGAACCGACACCTCTACTATAGCTTTCTTAAGCTTTTGGAAGGCTTGTTCGGCCTCACTATTCCACCCCAAAGAGTTCTTCAATAATGCCATAAGAGGTCGTGCAATCAAGCCATAGTGTTGGATGAACCGGCGATAGTATCCCATAAGACCCAAGAAACCTCTCAAGGCTTTTATGGTACGCGGAGTAGGCCAACTAGTCATGGCTTTGATCTTATCCGGGTTGGCACCTACACCTTCTTTGCTCACTATGTGTCCAAAATATGACACACTCTCTTGTCCAAAGCTACATTTGTTTCGCTTGGCAAAGATAGTATGTTCTCTCAACACATTCAATACACTTTCCACATGCTTGAGACGATCCTCCCAACTGTTATCATCGCAAAATTTTTCCCCTCCCTTGCGAGAGAGAAACGAATTTGCGAGTCAAACTCGACCAAAGTTTTGAAAATTGTTTTGAAAATTTACTCGCCTCCGTTTTTAAAATTTGCGGGAAAATTCCGTGGAATGGGATCCGCCTGTCGGTACGAGGTTCAACCGTTCCTGGCGCCTTTACCAGGGGTAATTGAACCAAGGATCAATTACGTGCTTCAATTTGACTCAAATAGCTAAATTATGCTCTATTTTCCTAGAATGCACAAAGAATCAGGCTTGTGCTATGAAATTTTTAAAAAAATGCAAGTTTGAGAAACTATGATGTTTGCTTTGAAAAATTGAAATGCATTTGGAAAATGATTGGAAAAGTGCTTGAAATTGGAGTTTTTGGGAAAATCATTGAATTTCATTGGAAATCAAAAATTTGCATTGGAAAGTGATTTCTCAGGAAAACTTGAACTTTGGAAAATCGATTTTGAAATTTGGAATTGCTTTTCTGAGAAAATGGATTTGAGAATTCTAAGAAAATCTAAGAAATTCATTGGAAAATGACTTTTGAAATGGAAAATGAATTCTCAAGAAAACTGGAAAATATGAGAAAATCGATTTCTAAAAACTTGGGATTTTGAAATTTGAGAATTCGAAAACATAGGAAAATCTTGATTTGAAATTGGGAAATGCTTTGAAATGTCATTTGAAAAACTTAGGATTTTGAGAAAATCAGATCCTGAGAAAGACTTGGTAAATCCTTGAGAAAATTGATTTTTCTGGAATTTAAATTGGAAAATGAATTTGAGAATAATACAATTTGAATGATATGAATGAATGAATGAATAATGAATTTGAAAATGGAATTTCAATTGAGGAATTGAGGAATCCTTTTGAAGTTTTGAAAATGCAGTGCATTTTGAAGTTAGCCTAAGAGTGTAGGCTGAATGTGGCTGATATAAAGATCATAAATCTTGGTTTTCTTCGTATTCTGACTATGGCCATAAATACGAATCCCACCGAGTTTATAAACTCCATAAAAGCTTGTGCACGTTCCATTCGTGTAAACCATAGTGAATTTGAAATAATGTGCATGAATCATACATCACATATTAAAATTTGCATAAATTAAACTATATGCAATGCAGTCCTATTCTAAGCAGAAATGTAACTCTTATTCCAAATTATTACATTTGAGATTACATTGAATTGAAATAAAAAGAAAAATAAAATCTAAGTCTTCTTCTTGAATGTTCCTGCAAAACTAGAAAACAAGGTTAGCACAAAAATGTAGGTTTTTTCTGAATTTATCCGAAAATATGGGAAATTATCAGATATTATTCAGATTGAAACCCAAAATCATACCCCCTTTGATATAAGCATGATGAATAATGAATAAATTTCGAAAATAAACTTGAAAATTCGAAATTGGGGTCAAAATGACCAAAATACCCCTGATGACCTTGAAATCAGGGTTTTCTGAAAGAATTTTTGTAAATTTTGGAAATTTGAAAATCAAATGAAATAAATCAAACATAATATGATGAAATATGATTATATGCATGAAATTTTGGAGAATTAGAAATTGAAATTTCGAAATTTAGGTCAAAATGACCAAAATACCCCCGATAACAAGACTATGGCCTTGAAACCAGGGTTTTTTGAAATAAATTTTGCAAAATGGAAAAATATGAAATGCAAATGACATTGAAATTAACCCTAATATGATTCTACATGCTTATTTACATGATAAAAACCCTAAAATGGCGAAAATATCATAAAATATCGAATTTAACCTGATTTTCGCTTGATTTTCGCTTATGAATTTAAAGATAAACTAACACATGGAGCAAATGAACTTGGAATTAAACCAAATTTGACATGGACACCTAAAATAACCCTAAAAACAGAATGGAGCTTGAAAATCTAATTTTTTTGTACTTTTAAATATGAAAATTCAAATAAAAACTCTAAATTTTATGATTTTTGCCTAAAATGTTGATTCTAAAGGGGATTTAGGATATCAAATTTCCGTAAAAATTTCCCAAATTTTATGGGGTGACAGAGGACAGTAAGGCAAGGATTTTTGCCTTTTAAAGTTTCTGGTTTTGACCTATGGTCGGAGCTGTACCACTCCGGCAAGTCGGATCGGAATCCGGCGACTCTAGTAAATGAAGGAAACAGATAGGTTTCGGTAGAAAATGTGGAACAAATGGCAGACAGATGTGAAAATAGCTGAAATTATGGGAAAATGTCCCTGACAAACATAGGAAAATTTGATATTTTGACACCATTGGGATTCGAGTTACGGTTTGGAACAGGGAACACCGTTATCAGACACCTAAATCTCTGAGATTTCTGGACATTGTAATCTGTTAGACAGAAAGGGAAAATCCGGGAAAAATAATGAAACAGATCCAAAAATTCCAAAATTTTGGGAAATGATAGGAAATTATGTTAGGAATAACTTTCATGTTGAAAGTTTTTGCAGACAGGCTACGGATTGAACAGACTCGATGTATTAGGGTATGTCTGTACCCTGACACAGGAAAATCAAAATTTTCCCAGGGGTCTGGGAAATCCGATTTTTGACAGAGGTCAAAACTTATTGGAAAAAGCTCAAAATTTCCAGATCATTAGTAGATTCAATCATGAATCTACTGTGATTTTTGAAGAATGATCCGGATCCCACAAAAGGATGAATCCGAAGGTTTTTGTCTGCTAAAGCAGAAATTGGAAGTTCCAGAAATGAAAAATCCCGGTTTGGGATTTGATTTATTGAATGGGGTTGCGAAACCCAAATTAAATCAAAGTTTTAGAAGAAATCAAAGACAAATAATCACGACTATCATAAAATTTTTAGGATTTTTTTAACAGGAAACTTCACATAAAATCATAACTGGACTAAATGCATAAATCAAACCTAAATTAAATATCAATAAAACTACACTAAATGCTTATGAAATTGATTTTTTTTTTTTTTAAATACAACATAAAAACTACATGATAACAAAAATAAGATAATAAATGACAGGGGTATGATCAATTTTGATCTTAGATATTGGTGAGTGGGATCCCGATCCATTCATTGAATGGGTCCCTTGACTCACATATCATGAACATGAATAATCCATGTCCTACATCCTTATAGATTCACAAATGAAATCTTTAATCACCTAAATCCAATTTTTGAAATGTTTTCAGATTATATTCGTGAAAACACCATACGAAAGACCTTATTATATCATGATCATCTTTTATGTTTAACAAAACTAAGGTTGAAGACAAGGATTTTACCTTGGATGGTGTTGATCGCTAATGAAGAAGAAGGTTGAAGAGGTGGCAGCAACTTGTTTTGTTGGTTGGGGTTAGCAGCTGAAACGAAGTGGAAAGGTTGCTGCTGGAGAAGGATGCTACAGAGCTGGAGGTGGAGGAGGCTGCTGAACCGATGGAGTGGCTGTGTGAGAAAGGGCTGCTGCTGTGCTGCCAGGAGGTGCCGGCTGGAGTGGATGGTGGTGCGCCGGCTGGAACTACGGCTTGAGGAAGTGGCTGCCGACTGGTGCTTCAAGGTGGAGCAATGGCTGCTACCCAAAAAAAAAAAAAAAAAAAGAATTGCTGTGGGGCTGTTTCAATGGCTGGAAGCTGCAGCCAAGGGGTGAGAGAGAGAGAGAGAGCCAAAAAAAAAAAAAGGCGTGAGATGGGGTTTTCCTCTTAGCCGTATGGCTCTTTCTTTTCCTTTTTGTATGGAACTTAGGTTTTGATTTTCATCAAAAACCTAAGTTTCTATTATTATCTAAAGAGCCATACGTGAATGGCTATGGCTGGAGAAAAAGAAGGAAGGAAGGAAGGGAAGAAGGAAAGAAAGAAGGAAGAAGAAAAGGAAGAAAAAGAAAGAAAAGGAAAAAGAAAGGAAAGAAAGAAAAAGGAGGGAAAAAGGAAAAGGGAAAGAAAAAAATGAGAAAAAAATGGAAAGTGGGGCTGGAGGCTTGGGTGACCACCTTGTGGGTCCCACCTCTCTAAAATGCAAAATAAATAATAAAAACAAAAATAAACAAATAAAAAGGAAATTGAAAGGAATAAAAGATTTTTTTTTTTAATAAAACAGAAATGTAAATGAGTTGGCCATCTCAGAGCGGGTCCAAATTACAGTTTTGAAATTCATTTTGACGATTAGAGGGGTAAAATAGTCTTTTCAAAAAGTTTCCAGACGAAACGAGCTATTTTTGGCAGTTTTTTTTTAACGAGCTCAGATTTTGAAGTTCAATACCCCGTTGCGAAGCAAATCCAATGTAGAATTTGAAAATGTAATTTTGAAAGAAATCCAGATTGTTTTTCTCGAGAAAATGCTTCCAACAAAACGAGCTATTTTTGGCAGTTTTTGAAACGAGCTCAGATTTTGAAGTTCAATAGCTCATTGTGAAGCAAATCAAGTATAGAATTTGAAAATTTGATTTTGGAAGAAATCCAGATTGTTTTTCTCAAGAAAATATTTCCAAATTTAGAATCTCGGGGTGAAAATGCCAATTTTGGAAACCCGAGGTTTGAAATTGATTTCTGAAAACTTTTAAAACTCAATCTGGATTGAATTTTATAAAACTGGAGTTCTGGACTTCGAAAATGAAATGAAATGTGATGAAATGTTATGAAATGCTGAGAAATGATATGAAATGCTATGCGAAATGCTAACCCTGAATAAAGAATTTTGGATGTGAGACCCCGATCGACACTTTTACTAGTTTAAAAAGCATTAAAATTGATAAAATTTGCAAAATAGCTCAAGAAATGGTTTTCGGGACTCTACTGGGTCAGAGTGACACTGAAAATTGGGGTTCAAGCTGGATTGAACTGAGATGAGCTAGATTGAGCTGGGTTTTAGAGTTTCAGAACTCCAATGAGCTGACAATGATATTGACTCAACTGACCTTTCCGACTGAATTTTCAAGAAAAGTTGCCATTTTTAGAGAAATGGTACGGAATGATCACTAGAGCGAAGTCAATTACGAACCTGAGTTGGGTTTGAGCTAGAACAAAGGTCAGTAATACTGATATGAACTAAAATCAAAGCTTGAACACTAGCTCAATTGACTGAACTCAGCTCAATTTCAGCTGAAAGAGCTAAAATGGACTAAAATGGGCTCCTAGACACTTGGAAATGGTTTTGAACTGAAACTGGAGCACTTGAACTCCTGGTGAGCTCAAGTTAGACTCTGGGGAACATGACTGACTGGGAATGACTGACTTGGAGACAATTGGCTTGGATTCGAGTGAGAAATGAGCTCATTTTTGAAGAAATGATCCCATTTTGGCAGAAATGGTCAGAAATGAAAATGGTTTATTCATTATGAGCTCAGATGAGCTTGAGATGACTGATATTCTAACTATCTTGAACTGACCAATGAGCTTGGTTGACTCTGACTGACTGGGGTCTGGGATGACCTAGGGGTAAAATGGTAATTTTCCTAATAAAAATGGGTAAAATGGTGATTTTCTGAAACTGACTCGGGGTTTGACTCCTACACTGACCTAACAGGGTTGGCACTACACGAGGAGGGTTGTTTGAGAATGGATGTGGAAAATTTGGGGTGTTTACACCAACTCGAGCTATAAACCAAGATGTTATCAAAGAATACCAATACAATGATATAATTATCCGAAATGATTCATTTTATTCAATAAATCAGTGAAATGCAAGAATTGCATTGGTTTTCTATCATGTCATGGGAATAAATGTACACTGATAGATTTTTGCAAAAAGTTGCATACTTTATCGTGTGTGCACTAAATGAATAAAGTATCTTTGCTAAATTATGTGAAATACATGAAATGATAATTGTACTTGTTAGTTCACATGTAAATGATGTATGTCTCGCACAAAAAGGAAATAACCCTGTCTCACACATGGACCATAATTTTTGCTAAATGTTTATTTTAAATAAATTACACTCTGATGGAAATTTCAGGGTCATGTTAAAGCTTAGAAATTAACATGTGGTTCTGAATAACCTTTATGGTGCCATATGAGCACTTGTGAAATTCTATGCCATGGTTGTATTTTTAATACGTACATATGAACTTACAGAAAGATTTCATATTAAACGCAAGGGTACTCCACTCGAACATAAGCCTATGATTCTGTAAAAAAATGTCATGGTGCCATATGTGCACTAGGCCAGATATGCAAATACTTAGATCACTCGAGTGCGAGTTTAGGATTACGATAATCCCTTGAAGTGTTGTAACTTACACCAAGTAAAAAACAAATTAATATATGCACACATAACATAAGTTATGGGATTTTAGGTATACCTAAAAGACAATATATGTTACTAGTTTTTACTAGGTTCTGGGTACATCTGAAAGATGATGTATATTACTGGACCCATGGTCTACTTTGGAAAGGGTAGATGGTACAAGTTTCGTGAGACATTTTTATTTTTGTGAGATCTAGGCGTCTCACCTGGTTTCCGGTCCTCGAAGTTAGGGAGTCAGGACTACCAATGTGTCCTAGGTGGTAGATCCATGTCTTCTGCAGAAGTCTATGTATGCATCCTATTTTAGTTTATACCATTGGGAAGTACTCTCTCGGTCATGGACCATCCTCTTTAGGTATTTGTATGGCTAGTCACTCTTGAAACCTGTGCATACCCACATAGCAAGTTAATAAGAGAAACCTAAATTTTTCCTTTTATGTTTTAGAGATACATGCCTGTTTGATATTGCAATTGTGCATACACATATTGATATTATGTTTCTTACTCACACTGTGACCCTCTCAAATTATTATTTTTCAGGTAGTGATTAAACATCACAGAGCAATTGCGGGCATTGCTGCGAAGGGGCGCCATGAGACCATATAATTCTAGGGTTGTCCTATGGAACTCTGATAGAACATGTCTTTTTTATTATTCATGATTTTACGTGGCAATGTAATAAATTCAAGATAATGTTTTAAATAATTTGTCTCATGGTTTGCAAGTTCTATTAATTGCCTATAACTCGCTGATATATTTAACCAAAATTTTTGGTAACCAATACCTTTGTGATTTTAAAATAAAATAAAATAAAATATCATAAATTTTTTAGTCAAATATTTTGGGGTGTTATATTCAGTCTTTCTAAAGAAGCCTCAACCAATACATTTACAAAAGGGTAAAAATTTTGTAAAAATTACTGTAGATAGATGGATATGCCTGAAATAATTTTTCACAGAGATCATATCCGAAATCCACCTGAGTTGTGAATTAAAATTCACAGTCCATAGCCTATTGAGGTTCTTGGACACGCTGTGCTCCAAAAAATTTCGGGTTTCAAAGCTGTATTTCATGATTTTTCACTTACTATAACGAATCTCTATTATAACGCCCCAAAAGTTCAACTTGTAATTAAGAAAATATTTAGTGAAATCCTTTCAAAATTCAGAGTTTGTAAAGCAAAAACTTTTAGCGATAGCAAATTTTCTTTAAAAAGGAAACAAGTTTATACTTCTGAGCATGTTAGCACAAAAACCCAGTGAAACTATTTGTAGCAAAACAGTTAGTGAACAAAAAGGGTATATTTTACTGATAAACATTTCAGCTTGTACAAGATTTGTGGTCTTCCTTCCCTGGGAGCAAAAGTATAAAACCCAAAACAAGCAGTCAGAACGCCAAAAAGAAGAGTGAGGCCTTGATCCATGTTGCACCGCACCACCGATTGTATGGAGAACCTACTCGTCACCTGCACCCATAAAATGGGTTAGTTTTACAAAAAACTGTAGATGCGCAAAAGAACAGAAAGAACAACAACTAATATAAAGCATGTTCATAACTGTGCAAGCATATGCCCATGATAAAATTGATTCCACAGGCAGAGAGCAAGTACTAGCCACAAGCAGTTATAACATAAATAACTATAAGCAATTATAACAAGGCTGATCATACAGTTACCATAAGGCCAACCATGCATGCCATTAACTATCACAAGTAGTAAGGTAAAGCATGTAACCAAGCTCAACAGTAAATTAACTATTGTAACTCTACCAAAGTGCAAGTCTAACAGTGGTGTGAGCCGATCATATTTCTGTTCTGATTATTAGCTGGCCATTGTGGGTATGCACAAGGCACGAAACGTAGAAACAACCGAGATCAATTCGGGGGTCCATTATGCCATGTATTTTATGCTACCCCGAATGACTGACTGAGTCCGCTCCTAAGGGGACGGCCAGTAACCAAGAGAGTATGTCCCCAAAGGCATACAAAGTCTATAGATGCATCAAACTTCTGCAGAAGTGCCAGACGATTACCACCTAAGATAATTATGGTAGCCCCCTTTCCCTAACTCCGATGACTGGGGAAGCCAAGTCATTTACCGGTAATAGCCATGAATGACTTGTCCATCAAAGTTTTTGTATCATCCATCATCTCTCTTGATGAACCATTTTGAACAAGTACGATGGAGGTTTCTTCAACCATCATCCCGTTTTACATGCTCTGGTCCATTAGACCCACTCGAACATCTTGCCTGTGAAGGTGCTTAGTTACCATTTTTAGGAATTCAAACAATTGTGCCCTATTGCACATCATGAGGTTTAACAACCTCTCATGCTACATATCGTAGTATCATACAAGGTCACTGTCAAAGGACACAATTACGATGGTAGGCAAGGGTTACTCAAAAGCACCCAAAACAAGTCCAATCATGTAAGCATTCTTGAGAGAAAACAGAGTCCCTATAGGGCACGTTTTCTTAAGACCAAAGCATTAGTACTCAATTTTATATTATCCAAAAAAGAGTAAACCTTGGTACACATGCACTTGCATCTTGCGAGGTTTTATCCTGTAAGCAATCATAAGAGGCAGAATCCTTGCATCTTGAGTGGCCAAAGCCCAAAAGTAGCCCACACAAAGATGAAAATAACAATATACAAGGAAAGCAAGAAGCACAACAATAATTTAAGGCATGAGCATAAATGTAAGCAACTAAGACAAAAAGCAAAGACTAGGCGCATAAAGCGCGAGGCAAAAACAAAGAAGTGTCGAAATTAAAAGCAGAAAGTAAAAAGCCAAGGCGCATAAAGCGCGTGGCAACAGAAAGAAAAATGCTGAAATAATAGCGGAAAGTAAATTGCCATGGTGCATAAAGCGTAGGGCAACAAAAAAAAAGTACTGGAATCAAAAGGTAAATAGCCATGGAGCATAAAGCGCGAGGCAACATAAAAAAAAGTGCAAGAAAAGTAAAGACAAAAATTAAAAGCCTGAGCACATAAAGCGTGGCGGCAACAGAAAGAAAGTACAGAAAGAGTAAAGACATAAATTAAAAGCCTGAGCACATAACGCGTGGCGACAACAGAAAGAAAGTGCAGAAAGAGTAAAGACATAAATTAAAAACCTGGTCACATAAAGCGCGACAACAATAGAAAGAAAGTACAGAAAGAGTAACGACATAAATTAAAAGCCTGAGCACATAAAGCGCGATGACAACAAAAAGGTAAATGACAGAAAAATAAATGAGGACAAGGATTGCAAAACTGCGTCCTTGAGTTAAAAGATATACATATATAATTGTCCTTTACTTTAGTTATCTTTTCTTTATTTTAGTTCTGTTCATTCATGGTCCTTTCACGCAACTTTCCCCTACCTTGGAGAGTTGCGGATTCTCGTACGCCTATGAGCATAGATGCGAATGACCTCGGGCCACGAGGCATGAGCGAGCTCTGTCGTGCAACCTGCAAGCGTAAAGCCATTAGTATGCAAAAACAAGAAGTGGGTCAGGTAAGAACTGCAGTAGTACCGGATCCCGATACGAGGGTATGCAGAGAGCTCAACTCCCTGTTGAAAAACAACAGAGACAATAAGGCAAGGAGCTCTGCTGCCTACCTGCCCAAACAGAAGAGAGGGTTAGGGGGCTCAGCTTCCTACCAACCCTGCAGAAGGTGCAGAGGTAGGGCTCCGCCCCGGCCTGCAAGAAACGCAGAGACATGGGCTCGACCTCGGTCTGCTATGCAAAATAAAAAGGAAAGAAAAAGAAGAAGAGGGGCCCGACCCCTCTTCCACAAGGGCATAACACAGGGAGGGGCTCAGACCCTTCCCTGCGATAGAGGGAAAATAGGAAATGCTTAGCCCTTCCCTCCCAAGAATAGGGCGATAGGGAGGGTCCCATCCCTCCCAGTGTGCCCACAGAGCGAAACGGTAAAGACAGGTAGGGGGGGTGGAACCTGCCCATGCCGGCCAAAAGAAAACACAATGGTAGGGGGCTCCATCCCGTACTGTCTAACGAAAGAGAAACACGATAGGGGGCGGAGCCCCCTGTTGACAGAAGAAACACTCAGGCAGGGGCTTCGCCTTCCCTGCCTGACGAGAAGAGACAACAGCAGGGGGTGGAGCCGCCCTGTCGGCGGAGAAAACAAGGATAGGGGGCTCTGCCCCCAAGCCGAACAGAAATAGCGGCGGAGGGCTAAGTCCTTGTCGTTAGGTCAGAAAGAGAGATAGGGAGAAGGCATGATCCCCCTACCGACAAAAGACAACGACAGCGGCTCCGCCCCTGCTGACCGAACAACAAGAAAAGGAAAGGAGGGAGAGAGGAGGTTACCTGAGGAGGGGGCCGACGGTGATGAATCTGGCATCACCAAAAGACACAGAAAAAGAGGGAGAGGGCAACGAAGCCGAGCGGTCGGTGGCACTATCGGAGAACCCAGCAAGGATGAGAGAGTACAAGAGGCAGTGGAAAAGTGAGCTCACCGGCACGGTCGCCGGTGGATGTTGGCCGAGTTGCTGAAGCGGGAGGAGCAAGCGGTGGGTCACCGGGGGGGTCATAGAGGGAAAAAGAGGAGATGGCAGCGATCAGAGGGGTGGCCGGCGACAACACAAAAGAGGAAGAAGACGGGAGGCGGGGACAGGGACATTGCCGATGCGGTCGTCGGTGGCCCTGGTCGATGGTGGTCGCAGGGGAAACAAGAGAGAGAGAGAGAGAGAGAGAGAGAGAGAGAGAGAGAGAGAGAGAGAGAGAGAGAGAGAGAGAGAGAGAGAGAGAGAGAGAGAGAGAGAGAGAGACGAGGGGTTTTTTGCCCCTTGCCCGATTCAGCTCGCGTCTTAAAGACACAGACTCTCGATTGTTTGAGAACCCAGGTTTGGGTCAGGCTCAGATCCGGGTCTAGTTCAGGCTTGGATCCAGGCCTGACATGATGGACCAACAACGACATGTGTCGGACATGTGCCTGACATATTTTTTTTTAAGTGGACCTTACACTCTGCATCAAATTTTTATTGAAAGTCATTTAATATTAACACATAAAATTTTCAGCTATAACCATGAAACAAATTAAGAGAAATAAAATCTACAAAACTATGCAATCAAATACAAAATTTTTGTGAGAACAAACAAATTTTGTTCTAAATTCAGGTGGTCGTATTTCCTTATCCGGAGTATGAATAAAGTTAATTTTTTTTAGACTTCTTCTATGTGTCAGAAATGTCTCTCTAAAATTTACATTTTTTTAGCCAAATCGTTTGGGCCTACAATAAAGTTTTTGAAAGTATATAATTATGTAAAAATATGAAAATATGCATTTTTATAAAAAATTATATTCAATACATGTTTTTCACAAAATAATTCACATAAACATGATTTTGTTTGATTTAATTCAATATAACATAATCAATAACTGTTTAGTTATACACTGCCGATCCCAAGCCCGGATAAAGGAGGAGGGTTGCGGTAGGCCAGTGACAACAAGCATAAAAACTTAGTCATACCCTATGTTCTCTGGTGGACAATGATGAAGAAAGGTGTTTCTCTCAAGTACATTAGTATAATTAAGGATATGTATGAAGTAGTAGTAACCAATGTCCGCACTTGTGGAGGGGTGACAACCAATTTTCCTATAACGGTTGGGTTACATCAAGGATCTGCTTTAAGCCCTTTCCTATTTGCTATAGTGATGGATGAGCTTACGAGATCAATTCAAGAAAATGTGCCGTGGTGTATGTTGTTTGCTGTTTTGATTGATGAGTCTAGAGCTGGGGTTAATGCTAAGTTAGAATTATGGAGACAGACTTTGGAAGCAAGAGGTTTTAAGTTGAGTAAGAGTAAGACAAAATATATGGAATGTCGGTTTAGTAAGCAATGAAGTAGTGATGGGAGTGTAGTGAAGCTTGGTGAGCAAGAAATACCGGTGGATGATTGTTTCAAATATTTAGGCTCTATCATTCAGAAGGATGGAGAAATTGATGGAGATGTAAATCATAGGATAAAGGTTGGGTGGATGAAATGGAAAAGTGCAACTGGAGTGTTGTGCGATCGTAGAATGCCATTGCGGCTGAAGGGAAAGTTTTATAGGACGACTATTAGGCCCGCTTTACTATATGGTACAGAATGTTGGGCTGCCAAGAGACATCATATTCAAAAAATGAGTGTAACTGAGATGCGTATGCTTAGATGGATGTGTGGAAATACAATAAAAAATAAGATTCAGAACGAGGAGATACGTAAGAAGGTAGGCATTGCACCCATTGAAAATAAGATGAGAGAGAATCGTTTACGGTGGTTTGGACATATTCGGCGAAGGCCTAATGATGCTCCAGTTAGAAGGATGGAGAAATGGAAAAATATATTAGTTAAAAGAGGTCGGGGTAGGCCTAGGAAGACTTGGATGGAGATGATAGGAAAGGATATCAATGTTTTGAACCTCACCGAGGACATGGCATTGGATAGAAATGATTGGAGGAGAAGGATTCATGTGGAAAACCCAGAATGATTTTCTTTGTTGGTTCATATTGCCGACCCTAATTGTTTTGGGATGAAGGCGTAGTAGTAGTAGTTGTTGTTGTTGTATAACCAATAACAAATTAGAGATAAAACAATATAATTTTATGTTATATAAAATTTAATCACAGACATAAAATGATATTTAAATTCAGCACACTAAAATAGTTTTTCCTAAATAGGCACTCATACACTGAAATACGTATTAAAAAAATAGGATTTATTTATGAATAACATACAAATCATACACACATGTATTAGATCTAAAAAGATTAACAAAACAGAGGTTGATCATGAATTAATCAAACACAAAACCATAAATAAAGTCATATAATTTATTTTTTCTAAAGAAGGCTCCCAAAAACCCTAATAAGTACGAACCATATGATTTTATTTATTATATTTAAATTAAGTCATATATAAATCTATGAATCTAACATGAATATAGTTCAAATCATACAATACAAAAATATCAACATGAATCATAATAGAAATAAATTGTTAAACCTGATTTTTATAAAAGAACACTAAATCCCCCAAAATTGATTTTCACTATTTAGGGTTTATTTTTTTCAAATATTAATTTAATAAACCTCATAAATACTGATTTAAAAATATTTTCTACATACTGATCATGATAAATACAAATCCACCATATATTTAAAATACCAGACATGAAATTGATTCCATAAAAATCAACACGGATCCTTCCCAAACTGATTTTTCCCAAAATCATTTTTGGAGGAACTGTTCTACCAAGAAACCGATAATATCAGCCCCATCAATATGATTGGCTGATATACATGTGTTGTTGACCATGTGTGAACCATTCACAACATGTACATGCATCCCAATATCATATACACATGCTAGCGTACACCAACATCGAAAAGGCAAAAAATATGATACCAAACATCGAAACACGATTCTGACACGGGTCACTTCTCTTCGTTGTACATACTGACCCAATGTGTATACCCTAAAAAACAATCAAATCACTCCTTGACCAGGCCTCCTAGGGGGCATGGGTTAGGGGAGAAAAAGAAGGAGAGAGAAAAGGAAAAAGAGAGAGAGAAGAGAGAGGGTTTTAGCGAGGAGTTCTCAAATGGGATCGAGTAGGGGGTTTCCCTCTTATTCTTTCCACATGGGATGTCCCAATCTCATGTGGGATCTCTCTCTCTCTCTCTCTCTCTCTCTCCCACGACTCCAAAACCTACCCAAATCAAATAAAATTATCTATTTCAATTTTTTCTCTAATCCATTAAAACTCTAGTTTAATTAGGTATTTTAAATAGTTTAGGTAACTTGAAATTTTCTGCCCAAATAGATACTCTAGAAGGCGGGAGAGACCCATCTAGGGGACGTCCCACCCTAGGGAGAGTTTCTTTTTAATTAGTAAGTCCTTAATTAATTACCTTTCTTAATTAATTATCTAAATGATAATTATAACTATTTAATGATTTAAATTTATGAAAGTTCTAATTAAAATAGAAGATTTACCAAGTAGGATGGGCCCACCTAGGGGGACATCCCACCCTATTGGTTTCCTATTTAATTATCTTACTTTATTTTTTTCATAAATTAATTAATTAAATATTTTAAATTTGATTTGGATCAAGACCGCACCCAAATCTGCATCCAATACAAATCCAAATCCATATATTGGATCCTAATTGACACTCAATTATATCCAAATTCAGATCCATTACCCAATTAGATCCAACTCTAAATTTGTGTTAAATAAAAAATTTATTTTATTTTAAATTATCAATTTGTATCGAATTAAATTCAATTGCGAACCGATTTCACTATTGAATTAAAATTTCAATCAAATCGAATCCATGATTTAGACATAAAAATTTAATTTATATTATTTTATACTAATAAAAAATTCATGAGTATTACAATAAATATAGTTTTGATGTTTTGTTACCGAATCTGACCAATATGAAATGACATGGATTTCATGGATATCTATCGGGTGGATATGAAATGATGTGGATTTCATGGATGTCTATTTCACCACCCCAGGCACCTCTTGCTTGCAGGAGCAGCTTCAGCTTTCGAGTTGATACGTGTCGTCGCGGTTTTGATGTTGTGGGTGCCTCTCGTTGTAAGGACCCAATCTGAGTGTCTGGACTGGGAGGTTCCCTTTGGTTAATTATAAAGAAAGGTGCTTTTAATAATAAAGAGAAAATATAGAATGCTAAGAAAAGTTTTTGTTTTATGTTGATGGTTTTCAAAGTTCAACATCAACCTGACCTAAGCAACATGTGATCTAGGTTTGGGTCATAATTTTTGCAGGGTGCCATGAGGTTTTCACTCTACGCTCAGGGCCTGGCCATAAAAAAAAGAAATCCCTCACTGAACTGAGTGTTCGGTTTATGTGTTTTAACCCCAAAGTGCTAAAAACCCTCGTCAAATCAACATTGAGAGTCCGCTCCAATCCAATCCGATTTTTGAAAATCTCTGCATTTGCCGCATACATGGGGCAGAGCCAGGATTGTAAACTAGGGTGGGCACAAATACAAAGTAAAAAAAAAAAAATTTACTAACAATATTTTAAAAAAACTACATCAAAACAATATTTTCAATAAACATCATAAATTATTTGTTTATGCTAGCTGATAAGAAAAACCAAATATTCTAACAAAAATCAAATTACACAATATTTATGGATTCATGTCTAATGGTAATTAGAAGAAAAAAATACCAAAAACTCAAAAACTACAAACTAAACATTTATATCATTCTAAAAAAATACTAATATTCTAACTAAAATCACATCTCAAAATATTCATATAGTCATGCATGATGATTATTAAAAAAAAAAGCACAGAAAACCTCTTAAACCATAACTAAACATTTATGCCATTAAAAAAAAAAACCTAATCCCTACAAACATTATAAATTATGCATTTATAATTAATTAATAAATAACCTTTAATATTCTAACCAAAATCAAATCACACAAAATTAATTGATCGTGTTAAAACCATAAATATAAACATTTACATCATTCTAAAAAACCAAATAAAAACCTTAAATCCTAGCAAACGTCACATTATAGATATAATAATTGAAAAAAACAAAAACCTTAATTAAATATTGATGTCATTTAAAAAACCAAAATAAAAGACAAATCCTAACAAAAATCTAAATAGGATTCCATAAAAATTGATAAAAAAGGAACGCCGCCTCAACTTACGGATACATATAGTTCCAAAACGAAATCATACAAAAGAAGATGCAACATATTCAAACAGAAAACTGAAAACACATAAAATTTCTTTGATTGCATCGCAAAACGACCGCGAAAACAGAAAAACAGCATAATCAAGTAGAAAGACAGAAAATATAAAATTTTGTAAATAAAATCGTAAAATGAACTACAAAAACAGAAAATAAGCGCATAAACACAGTATAATCAACTAAAAAACCAAAAAATGTAAAATTATACAAATCATGTAAAATGAACTACAGAAACAAAGAAGCAAGTACAGCATAATCAAGTAAAAAAATCAGAAAAACATAAAATTTTACCAATCAGATCATAAAATGAACCACAAAAATAGAGAATCAGCAAGTAAATACAACATAATTGAGTAAAAAATCAGAAATACTTGAAATTTCATCAACAAGTAAATGCAGCCTAATAATAAAGTAGAAAACTGAAAATACAAAATTTCACCAATCGCATCGCAAAATGAACCACAGAAACATAGAATCAACAAGTAAATGCAGCCTAATAATAAAGTAGAAAACTGAAAATGCAAAATTTCACCAATCTCATCATAAAATGGAACACAGAAACAAAAAATCAGCAAGTAAATGCATCCACATTAATCAAGTAGAAAAATTAAAAAAAAAAACATAAAATTTTACCAATTGCCTTTTTGGGTCAGGCACAACTAGTTCCCACCCTGACCCGAGGCACTGGTGGGCACTGCCCGCTTGACCCATTATCTCCTTTGAGGGATTGTTCTGGGTCAGTGTGGGTACGTGCCCACCCTACCCATTGTGTGGATCCGGCCATAGTCACACGTGTGCATCACGTGAGTTACCCTAAGTAAAACACTATAGCTGGGAACGTCATGTATAGGCCAGCAGCCAGCGTCAATAGCCATCATAGCTGGGGGCTACCCATGGAGTAACGTCATCCTGATGAAGGGTTAAAACGCTGGCTAATTGGGAGTCCATATTTACCATGCACTATGGGATGGATAATGTTTGCTGCTATCGCAAGTAAAGATTCTCCTAGTGAAAAGTCTAAATTTCTTAATTTTTAATTTTTTTTTATAAGTCTGACCTCCCAATATGATCTATATATTTGGTTCAATAGAAATCAACTATTGAATCATGTTTATACAACATTTATGTTGAATTTTTAGAAGGTTGTAACGTCACCAGCTTACAAAATGTACTGAATTTTCAACTATGCAAATATCATACATAAGTAAAAAAAACAAAAAAACAGGAAAGATCAAAAGAATTGCTTCCTACTTACTATTTTGACCATGCTGGATACATTGATCAGGAATCCAGGGTGCGGCTAAGTGCCATGGCTATTTGACACAGCCAATTACACTACAACAAAGCAGTAGATTAGCGACAACCACATTCCGTCGCTAATCCGTCGCTACGCATGTTAGCGACGGATTAGCGACAACGAGGCGACGGTATGCTTACGTCGCGAATATTTCGACGCTAACTGGCGACGGATTTATTCTGTCGCCAGGTCCGTCGCTAATTGCGACGGACTAACGAGCGCTATATTGCGTCGCCAATCCACCGATACTAAATGGCGACCACGGCTTGGCGACGGATTTACTTCCGTCGCTATGCCGTCGCTAGATTTATATGAATAGCGATGGATGGTTCCGTCCCTAATCTGTCGCAAACACGAAAAAAAATTTAAAAAAAATTATTTGAAAATTAAATACCAAGAACGGTACAATTTATATTTCCTGTACAATTTATATTTCCTGTAAATAAAAAACAAACCACAAAAAAAATTCCATATAACAAGAATCTACAACAATTAATCGTTCCACCTTAAAATTAACAAGTTTAATTATTTACAATTCAACAATTACAATTAAGAAACATAAAAAAATAGAACTTCTTCAACACAGTTCTCTAATCATCGCCAAGATTTTGTGCATCTTCTTGTTCATTGTCTTTATCTGTCCCTTCAGCTCCACTACGCTGATTATCGCTAGCAGCCTACACAAGAAAAGAACAGTCAGTATTGATAAACAAAATATAATGAAATAAATTACACACTATATGTGATTCTATCATGTGCTCATGTGTGATCTAAGGCAATAAAAAAACTCTATATGTGATTCTATCATGCTCATATGTGCTCTAAGGCAGACAAAAAGTTATATATATATATATATATATATATATATATATATATATATATATATGATTCTATCATGCTCATATACGTGCTAAGACAGTCAAAAAATTGAATATGTGATTATAGCATGTTCATATGTGTTCTAAGGCATCTAGAAAAACTCTATATGTGATTCTACCATGCTCAGATGTGCTTTAAGGCAGGCAAAAAACTATATATGTGATTCGATCATGCTCGTATGTGTGCTAAGGCAGTCAAAAAATTGAATATGTGATTATAGCATGCTCATATGTGCTCTAAGACAGGCAAAGCAAAAAAAATTATATGTGATTCTATCATAAATGATATATGTTCTAAGGCAGTAAAAAAACTCTATATGTGATTTGTGCATGCTCATATGTGTTTTAAGGTAGTCAAAAAACTGAATATGTGATTATAACATGCTCATATGTGTTCTTAGGCAGTCAAAAAACTGAATATGTGATTATAACATACTCATATGTGCTCTAAGGCAGGCAAAAAAACTTTATATGTGATTATAGCATGCTCATATGTGCTCTAAGGCAATAAAAAAACTCTATATGTGATTCTATCATGCTCATATGTGTGCTAAGGCAGTTAAAAAACTGAATATGTGATTATAACATGCTCATATGTGTTCTTAGGCAGTCAAAAAACTGAATATGTGATTATAGCGTGCTCATATGTGTTCTTAGGCAGTCAAAAAAACTTTATATGTGATTCTATCATGCTCATATGTGTTCTAAGACAGTCAAAAAAATTTTATATGTGATTCTATCATGCTCATATGTGTTCTTAGGCAGTAAAAAAACTGAATATGTGATTATAGCATGCTCATATGTGCTCTAAGGCAGTAAAAAAAACTCTATATGTGATTATAGCATGCTCATATGTGCTCTAAGGCAATAAAAAAACTCTATATGTTATTATAGCATGCTCATATGTGCTCTAAGGCAGGCAAAAAACTCTATGTGATTCTATCATGCTCATATGTGCTCTAAGACAGACAAAAAGTTATATATGTGATTCGATTATGCTCATATGTGTTCTAAGGTAGACAAAAAACTGAATATGTGATTATACCTGAGAGGGACCTGGAACCGAAGATCCCCTGTTCAAAACAAGATTGTTGATCCCCTGTTCAGAACAAGATTGTTCAAACATGTACCTGCAACAAACACACTTCAATATCCCACTAACTACTACCATGCCTAGCATGGACTCCGTACTCCAAAAATAAGAACACTTTCATATTCATACATTAAAATCATGCTCAGCATGATCTCCGAACTCCAACAAAGCAGTTCTAGATATCAACAACTAAGTGAGTGTGTGAACAATAAAGTGTTACATTCAATAAATTAAATAACATGTGATGCACTTGCATCACTTACTCACCACGGGTATTTACGCGATTTGCATTATTTTTGTCACTTACTTACCACGGGTGGCATGGCACAAGCGAGTTTCGTTGAGAAATCTGCAAAAAACACTGTGTTAAAATGAATATTTTTCAAAGCTCATAATGTTGCCCCTGCGTACACTCCCAGATACCATATTCAATCTATATCTAGTTATTTGGTACTCAGACCTCAATCAAACTGTACAAATGACAATTATGTTCCCAATATCAAAACTTGAACTTTAAAGGGATGATTATGATCACTGCTACTTTCTTTACACTCTTTTGAAGAAATTAAAACCACCAAGATAACTTGTCTGAAATAACAAAGATACAAACTAAAGTGCTAGAAAAAAATGGACAAACCCTCAGTTCAAACAATAAATATGCATGCGGTGCTCAAATCTGTTACAATGTGAAGGCTGAAATGATGCCTATCAAGATGAAGAAGACAATGGGAATGGGTGCCCATTGTAAGATTGCTTATAACAGATACAAACAAATTGCTTAAATCATAGTCATGCCACAATTGCATGATATAGCAATGTGACGTTAAAGTGAAAAACACACGAATTGTAGCAGAAGCAGACTTATCTTAAATATAGCACAAATACAATTAGAAGGCACCTAACAATGAGCAGATACAGTCAACAAATCTCAAAATTTCAATATCCTTCATGATGAATCTTTTTTTCCTGGCCATATTGAAAGGCATTGAAAATACGAAAAGCAACATAAAGTTCATGCAACACTGCCAAATCAGGAATGAATCAGAAGTTTATGATGTCTCAGTTATAAGCATCATAAAGTTCATACAACACTCCCAAGTCCGCAATGAATCAGGGTGAAAATGTCTCAATTAGACAACAGGCAAAGAAATGTCAATGTGTTGCAAAGGAATTGCAATCTCATCCATTAATTGGAACTGAGGTTAAATCTACACATAACATCAAAGAAATAAGTTGATGTGCTATTGCAAAACATTGCTACAATACAGGAAAATACAAGAATTTCCACAACAGTTAAAATTTCGGTTTGTTTCAATCTTCTGTCCAATAGTTACACGGCATACAGATAACACACGAGAACAAGCTGGTGCAACATACTGAGAACTCATAGAGGGTTTTTATTATAATGGCTACTATTTTATATGGTACCCAACAAACACTTGGAAAAGTAAAAATTTCCAATACCATCTCAACAATTAATTAACAGGGCATCTGATCATGATGCATGTTATGTTCACAACAAGATGAAGTTTCCAACAAATAGGAAAGGGGCAACCAAGTAGTCATCTTCCAGAAAATGGTTATCAGCAAACATGTAAATAGAAACCTACCAGAATGCCTGAACTGGAACGTGATTCCGTGTGAGGTTTAAACACAAAACTTCTCAGGCTGCCATCATCACATGATAGCTTCTCAGGATTATTCCTTGATGAAGAAAACACATCAAATATGACACCATAATTGACATCATTAATGTATGGCCGAAATGAAAAGGTTGAGTAGTTGGAGAGGGCTCTGCAAGCTACATCACAAAAAAAGATATGGTGTTCTCAGCATGTTTCTCCCAATTAACATCGTAAAGAATAAGCTTTATCCAAAATAAGTGGAAATTTGCAGCAGAAACAAAACAATGGTGTACTAATCCTACATCAATCCATCAGCATTAACCCACTTAGATGTGACAGATAATGAAATATCTCATGATATGCAATAGTGTAAGAATACTGGATCGTCACTATAAAAATGAGCATGGGAAGTGTCACAGATTCTACAAATAAACATGACAGCTGCTCCTGGTACCAGATGCTAATTTAGGACAAAGGATGGAATCAGCAAAAAAATAATAACAAATATTTATAAGCACCACATAATTTTTTATCAGCAACATGCCCATAGCCATAAAGGTCCATCAAGAGATGGACGGGATGAATGAAACGTATTTCCTTGGCAGGATTCCAAGAGTACGAAGAGAGAGAGAGGATGATATCCCTTTAAAAGAAACCCTAAAACATCTCCCACCTCCAGTAGTGTTTGAGGGATTGAAAGAGCACAACGGCTAGGTTAAAAAAGAGAAGGCGATAGAGATTGGGAAAGAGGAAGCTACAGAAGGAAGGGAGATGACAGAATTCTTTACCTCGCTAAGGCAACACTGGATGCTCGTTGTAGTACCCAGACGAAACCTATCGATCAAACCCCATCGCTCAGACCCCTGTCGATCAAGAACTATAGAAACCTGACGATCTAACTCCGTCGCTCAAACCCCTATCGAGCAAAACTTGAACCCCGACGATCTTGCATCATGTACGAGATCGTCCTTTTGGGTATTCGAGGGTTTCAAGGAAGATGGTGGTGAAGGGATCAGGTGGATAGGAGAAGGTGAGAGGGTTTTGAGGAAGATGGTTCGCAGGTAGCAGGGTTTGCGAAGGATGACGGTGGTCTGGCGATGGAGGAGCAACAGTGGGGAGAGGGCGCAACCAGGAAAGGGGAGCGGCGGCTGGCGAGCGGCGGCGGCCGGGCGGTGGCGAGAGCCGACGGGCGGCGGGAGGGAGAGGGCGGCGGGCGGGAGCAAGACAGCGAAACAGGAAAAAGAGAAAGAGTGATGGGATTAGGGATTTACGCGACATTTAGCGACGACTTAGCGACAAAATTATTCCGTTGCTAAGCCGTCGTAAATCAAAATACCAAAACAACGACGAAATATAGTCTGTCGCTACGCCGTCGCTAATTAGCGACGGATTAACGACGACAGAGTTCCCTCTCTAAATCCATCGCTAAAATGGTGTTCTTGTAATAAGAATTAGCGACAAAAAATTGCAGTCGCTAATCCGTCGCTAAGTAGCGACGGATCAGCGATAAAAGTTGTTTCCTCGCTAATCCATCGCGAATTAGCGACAGATTGTTTCTCTAGCTAATCTGTCGCTAATTCGCGACGGAAAAAATCCGTCGCAAATTTCCGTCGCTAATTAACAATTTTCTTGTAGTGTTACATTGACAGTATTTCATGTGAGGCCTAGTGTCACATAGCATGGCAGTTAGCCGCTCCTTTGATCTCAACTCCGGTACATTCATAGGGTCAGATTTGGTTAATCCAACTTCATCCTATGCGTTCCAATTGCTCCTTATCAACAAAGGTAACAAATATTATCCAAGCCGCCCCCCCTCACCCCCAAGATTTAAAAAAAAAAATCATGGAGAAGATGCAAGACAAGAGGTTAGTGGACAATAATGATTAAGATGAAATGGTTAAAATTGTATCAAATCAGCTATTTTAAAGTAATGTAGCTAACTTCTTTGGGTTAGACTAGTTGGTGCAAGACATACTGGCCATTCTGACCGGACACATTAATCTAGTTCACATGTTTTTAATGGATCCAGTACCAAGTGAATTCCCATCATAACCATATCCTAGACTATACTATTAGTTTTGAACAGGTAAAACTTGAACAAGCATGAACCAATGCACATCTCAATCCACATTGATTGAGTCTTCGTGGTTGGGGTATGATGGCCAACATTTAAAAGTTTAGGTATGACTTGGTTTGAATGTTTATAAGCCAGTGTTAGCTTGACCCAAATCCATCTAATATATAGAAAAACAAATGTAACTACTTTGGGAAAAGGTGGTTTGACCAAGGATGCTATGGATGACAACGGGTTGAACTTGGATCTCCAATTAGTATTCAAATTCAGTATGCATATTTGCTTCCGCACTTGGGTCTTGAGTCTGGACTGAATCTAAATCCAATGGATCATTGGGCCCAATTACATGTAAAATAGATCTAATTGTATGTGTGTGGCCGGGACTGCGTATCAGGTAAGAGTAGGCTCTTAGGGATTATCGTAAGAGCTCACCCTAATGTCTTTCATCCATGCGATAAATGGCATCCAAATTGCTATGATAGACTTTGTATCTCTTAGATGGATCACAGATTTTATTGTTTTTACGGTTGTTGATGCCTAAGATGAATGACATCTAGAGTTTGCAAAAATGAACAGCTGAAAACATGGGTTCATCCATGGCATTCTGGATGTCATTCATCTTATAGGTGAACAACATCAGGGTGAGCTCTGACAGTAATCCATCAAAGCCCACTCTGACTTGATACTCACTCTGTGGTCGACTTCTCTTGAATAAATTTTTGGTTCCACCTCTGTCTGTATGGACTTGGGATACGTTTGTATGAACTAAACTCTGCACTTGCACATTGACCGTGAAAGAAAAATTAGAGGAGCAATCAATCTCACGCACACGAAAAGCTCCACAGAGACAAGCATTAAAGAAACATGAATTTATTGGATAATACTATATAAGTTCATAAGTAGATAGAGTTGGGGGCCCTTTCTACACACTTATGCATAAATGACAAATTTTTACCTCCTTTTTATGATGCCATATCACTACCGATCCAATTTTAATTTAATGATTCACTAATGACATGCACCACGAGGAGCACTACTTGTATTCATTAACCTCTCCTTGACTCTTCACATGCCATTTCAATGGCTCAAACATGTCTCATTATATGACCCACTACATGTATCCTATAAAACCATTAAAAGATTATTTAACCCACTAGTGCATGAGTAACCTACCTAATAACTTCACATTAACAAATTTTTCATTTTAATGCTGCCCATATTACATTATGAGAATCTCAACTTTGAGCATGAAATCTCTACATACCACACATTATCAAAACTACCAACAACTCCTGATAAATTCAGGGCGACTTTGACTCACAACCCAAGGTAGGTTTACACTTCCAACATACCGACGAAGAATGACAGTTTTTTTTTTTCTTTACGTGATGGCCAGGTTAGGTGGACAAGCTGGTCGTGCTTACATATATTGAGTCTCACAAAATGCAGGCTTAGGAGCAAGGAAGCTGCGTGTGCCTTTTTCTTTCATGTATTGGATAGTTCGGTAATTTCAACTGGTATGATATTTCTCTCTATCTCATGCCAAGTGGCGTGAAAGAAAAGACATTGTCATGGCGTGATCTCATTGGTGGGAAAATTACGACCCACTTTTGATTAAAAGTTGGGCCTTCTTTGTTTTGACCAAAAAGGAGAAAATCATTTTTTTAAAACGCAAGCTGGGGTTAGACAGACCCTACCAGTTAGACAAGGATACCACTGGGATTCGAACTTGCAACGTCAAAACACAAGGTGACGTGCACTAACTGCTCCTGTAAGACAAGTGGAGCTCCCATTTGTGGGAAATCATTTTTTATTCATAAAGAAATTAAAAAAGGACAACGGGCAATGAATGAAGTTAATCTCCTGTTTACTGGAGATAATTCAGCTTCAGATTTTTGAATTCAGAACGTGGCTAAGTAGTTTATAAAACCCACCACTACTGTTATTTGTTGCTAGCCTACACCAGTTGAAGGGCTATACATTGGATCTCATGCCATCATCAGTCTAAAGCAATCATTTTCCAAGTACTTATCCATGTTATGAAAGCAGATTTCTAAGCAGGATCAATAGCCTTATAGGATTTATACGGTGTGCTTAGTCACTAATAGTATGATTAGATGCATGGATCACCACGACCATTCTCACAAATAATGCCAAAATTTTGAAAATCTCCGCATATTTCGGGAGATTTTCAAATGTTGCCTATCCTCAATACATCATAATACTATTATCACTATTTTTGTAGCTTTTGCTTTTTAATACTTTCACATGCTATTTTGTTTTATTTTGTAATTATAACTTCCCCCTTAATTTTCTCGGTATTCAACTTATCGCAAGATTTTCAATTGCTACCAACGGTGCCTCCGCTTGTGTGGAACGAGCAGTTACTGCACGTCACATTGTGTTGGGACGTTGCAAGTTCCAATCCCTATGGTATAGTTGTACTGGTAGGGGTATGCCTAACCGCATCTTTCTCTGTCGAAAAAAATAATAATTTCAATTGATGAGAAAATAGTAATTTAGAATGAGTTTTTCACTTTGGCTAGGAAATTTCTTCAAAAATAAAGTAGATGACTGGTCAGATTTGTTATTTCTTTTAATAGTGAAAAAACACCTAAGCTGAATGTCCAACTCGAAAGGATTTGCAGGCACACCTCAACGATCGACCCCTTCGCACAGACGTTATAATGGAGGTGGAAAACGAGCCACTGATCACCCAAAGCCGATGTGGGCAGCACTATTTGGTTTTTGTTTGGAGTTGTTAGAGGTTGAGATTTTAATTCTTTCTCCTCCATTAGGTCTGTGCTTGGGAGAGGAGAGGAGAGGAGAGGAGAGGAGAGGAGAGATGAAATTTAATGAGGGTGTATTAATACCACCTACGTAGCTTCCCACTCCCATACATGTGTTCGAAGCCCTTATTTTTCGAGATGGACATCCTCACATGGATCACCTCCCACCACCGAGAGCGGATCCCGTAAAACGCTAGGTGAGATTAGATTAGCAATCTCACCCAGCGTTTTGCATGATCCTCTCTCACCACCCCCGACCTCTCTCATCTCCTCTCCAACAACGATTCCCAAGATCGACGCTCTTGAAAACCAGTGTTGTGAGAGGCGTACGCCTCAGAGGCGAGGCACACACTCAAGGTACTGAGGCGTTGCTGTGATGCGCTTAAAGTAAATATAAAAAAAGTACCACGGATACTTGAAAAGTAAGATCACTTGAGAGTGTGATACGAAGCCCTCCAAGAGAAGTAAGATCACTAGTGTGAGGCGTTGAGTGTGATGCCACATATTTTTACGATATTTTAGATAATACCACGAATACTCATGTTGTGAGAGGCGTACGCCTCAGTACCTGAGGCGTACGCCTCATAGGGGAAGCGCAGGCTCAACGCCTCGCTTCGCCTCATCGCATTTAACAACTTGAAACTTTTACTTGGCTGTCATCTTGCAATTACCTCCAAAAATACCTACTCCCAAACTGAGACTAACTTGTGATTTTGCTGCTTGTGTTTTCGTTGGTTAACTCACATGCCTACCCACGCACGGACGGCACACGTAACACGCGTATAATACTCTAAACGCTTTTCTCGCGTGCAATTCACGGCATTGAAGGATGGTCATCGGGCAAAAAAAGCACTTGATAGCGAAAGAAACTTGGAACAAAGAAAAAGGAGCAACATGATTACGTAACCCTTTTTTGACCAAAGATTTTCTTGTTCTGTTTTTGTTTTGAACAAGAAAATTTGACCGCACATGCATCATGCTTATGCAGCTTAGGTTTATCCACGATGTGGACCATCAATCTTCTTATTCAAATTTACCACTCTTATAAACTTTTTTTTTTTGGGTAATTTTCTTATATAGTCCTACTTTTTTGTCTAAAATTTCAGGTCCGATGCCACCTTTTCAAAATTTCCTAACATGAACCTAACTTTTTCTAACAATAGTCAAATAAAGACCTATTTTAACCTACAGTCAACTAGGGATGCACATGAGTCGAGCTCAAGCCGAGCTTGGCATGTTCAAGCTCGACTCACCTACGTACAATGGTGCTCAAGTTTTGCCTGAGCTTGAACCACTGGTGTTCGAGCTCAGCTCAGTCCATTAAGCTCAGTTTGGGCCGAGCTATGCTTATTCAGTGGTTCATGCACTGTAGGGAGAGTGCATCCCAAGGCTCAGGATCGGTTTGGGCTCGGTTCATGGTTCAGTCCAGACTCAGAGAGAGAGAGAGAGAGAGAGAGAGAGAGAGAGAGCCGAACTATAATCATCAACATTACGAAACGAAAATAGGTTCAACCAACATTGAACCTACCTGGAAACCAAACACGGGCCCAAGACATGCCAAGGAGCCCCAAAAAAGGAAAAAAAAAGAAAAGAAAAGAAGAGATGCAAGGAGAAAAGGAAGAAAGAAACAAGAAGCAAATACAGTTAGGCGACGAGCATCACCCAGGATCATGAATGGTCCCTGGAGGCAGATGATGTTGCAGATCAGGGATGTTGATGTGGAGAATGGCGTATACGTCCGCCAAAATAAGGTTCACCATTTTGTTGAACACTGCCGGAATATGCCGAAAAATAGCATTGTTGCGAGTCATCCATACGACCCACCATGACGAGAGAAGCCAAGTTCGCCAAATAATACGCCATTTATTGCAATGACGAACTGGTTGAGGACCCCACAACAAATCATTGGCAAACGATTCCTGACGCACGCTGACCCCCGGCTTCTTCCAAGTCACCTTAAAGATGTTTTGAAAAACAGAGCACTCCCAAAAAAGGTGAAAGGCAGATTCTTCAGCCGCCTCACACAACACACATTTACTCGGCAGATGAAATCAGATGAATTTGAGGAAGTTGTCAGTTTGCACCCGATTGTGTAAGATTAGCCAAGCCAGGAAACATGATCTCGGAGTGGGACCCTTGCCTCAGATCAGGTTCGTCGGAAACCGGTCCACCCCCGACGGAAGGAGAGCGAGGTAGCCTTCTTTAGAGCGGAAAGATCCGTTCGGAGCAAGGTTACGAACAAAGAACTGAGACTGCGATTCAACATTGCCATTATGAGACAGGACTGCAGACCATGCTTGGATCCATGATCGCCGAAGCTTTGACATAGATCGCTGACGCACGCTTGTGGCCCCCACCAATGATTCCACACCACTATATTTAGCAAGAAGCACGCTTACACACGGAGACCCAGGTTGGTGTGCAAGCCAGCTCTGCTTCACGACAAGAATCATACTCCTCAGCCTGGGGTCCTTGATTCCCAAACCCCTCCTATTTTGGGGTAGACGAAGAGTGTCCCACCCTATTAGGTGACGCTTGTTTTTGGGACCACGCCCAGACCACAGGAAGTGCATCACTACCTGAGCTATCTTCTTACTAACCCCCATGGGCATCAGGAACATAGACATAAAAAATTCTGGCATAGCAGAAAGAACGTGCTTGATGAGAGTTAGTCTACCCGCGATAGAAAGGTAGGACGCTTGCCAGCCCAAAATTTTTTTCTGAACCCTTTGGATAGTGGTGCTCTAGGCTGCCGTTGATACCCGACTGATTTGAAGCGGTAGACCCAGATAAGAGAAAGAGTTATCCGAAACCGAGCATCCGAATATCCGTTGGCCCAAGTCCAACATTGAAGCAGGGGCGTTGACCATGGAAAGACAACACTTCTCGTAGTTCAAGGATAGACCTGACATCGATTGGAAAAAAAGGACAAGCTTGAATCTTAACATTTGTTGGATGGAGGCCCTTCCGAAGATAATTATGTCATCAACGTATGTCAGGATCTAACTACGACACTCTTGAATACCGAGAGATTCAATTAGATCACCCTCCACTGCCCTCTTAACCAAGACCACCAGGCCTTCAGAGACGACGTTAAAGAGTAACAGAGACAGAGGACATCCTTGTCGAAGACCACGACCAAGTTTGAACTGTTTTCCCTTGACCCCATTGATCTGAAACTGTGATTGGGCATTGGTTACCAGCTCATGCACCCAGCTAGAGAAACGCCTACCGAAGCCCAAGTTTTCTAACATGTTGAAGAGGAACGACCAATGAACCGAGTCGTAGGCTTTATGAAAGTCAAGCTTCAGAGTGAAAAAGGCCCCCCCCCACTGATCTTGAGAGAGTGCAACACTTTTGTGGCCAAAATGAAGGAATGTTGAAGTCTTCTGTTAGGAATGAAGGCGAACTGAGCCTCTGAGAAAATCCTAAGAGCAATTGACCGCATCCTGTTAGCTAAGACCTTGGCGATAATGCGATATAAACTCCCTAACACTGATATAGGTCTAAACCGCGAGATATCCGATGCGGCTTCCTCCTTAGGAATAAGCGACACAATTGCTAGGTGAGAATGAACCGACAGTCGGCCATTTCGATGAAACTCGGTGAAGACACTAAGAATGTCACTCTTAACGCATTGCCAGAATATGCGAAAGAAATCCACACGATACCCATCAAATCCTGGAGCTTTCCACCCAGACGACTCCCGCACCGCCGAGACGATTTCTTCTTCGGTGAACAACCCCTGAATCGAGTTGGCTAGCGCTCGATCCATGGACAAAAATAAAGTTGAACCCATATTGCCACCTACAGCTTGGTTGCAGGAATACATGTTAGAAAAATAGTTGGAGACAACATTGATTACCTGATCGCCCGAAAAGGAGACACCATTGATATACAGAGTGTGAATCGCATGTCTTCGATGCCTGTGAGATGCTAAAGAATGAAAGAACCTTGTATTCCCGTCACCCGCTTTAAGCCAATTCACCCTTGACTGCTGCTTCCAACGAATTTCATCCTTTAGACGCCACGACTACACTAGAAGAGTCAGCTCGGCCGATCTAGCATTGAGACATTCAATATCTGATGCATTCATATAGGACGTATCCAAGAGAGACTGATTGATAGAAGCCAGCTCTCGCTCCCAATCCCCTAGATTTTGGAATTTACTTATTCTATTGGAGATAAGCCAAGATTTGATATTGCGGGATAGACGAAAAAGCTTAACCATGCATCTTGTAGCCGCCCGGACTGCAAAGCAAGGTCTACTCCAAGAATGATGGACTAACGACTCGAAGGCTGCCTCCTTAAGCCACCATTGCTCAAATCTAAAGGATCTATCGCCGGTGAAGCCTTGACCCCATCGGATAACAATCTGACTATGGTCTGAGACAGATGGTGGCAGAAGACAACAAGAGATGTCATTAATAGAACTCAGCAGCTCTGACAAAACGAGCACCCTGTCTAGCAGACGGAAGCACGGTGTAGATCGTCGATTGGACCACGAGAAAGCTTCACCAACATGGGGAACGTGGTACAACCGGTTCATCTGAATAAAGTTTTGGAAGCCCCTCATTGAAGTTGAGAAATTAACCGGAAAGCTAGAATCGATAGGAGACATAAGGCAGTTGAAATCTCCCATGATAATATGCTGGTCCTTGAATGAAGCAATTACCCTATTTAAGACCAACCAAAACTCCTCCTGACGGCTTTGACGGTGGGGACCATACACCATAGTGACCACAGCTGGAATAGTCTGAGTAGGTAAGGGAAGAGTGATGGATATGGAAAACGAACCTTCGTCCACCTGTTGGAAGGCTAGAGAATGCTTCCCGAGGATGAGGATGCCTCCCACATATTGAGTCGCAGGCTTAAAGAAGGAATCTGCACCACGCCAGATTTCGAAGACGACGAAGCTCGAGATACCTGCCATCTTCGTTTCACAAAGAGCAATAAGATCGGGCTTTTCTTGACGGATCTAACTCGCCAGGAAAAGACGTTTGGTGGGGCAATTCAGTCCCCGAATATTCCAACACAAGATCTTCATAACTGAAAGTCTGGAAATACCCGAGGAGTGCGGATCCTCACAGACCGCCTAGGAGAGACCCCAGACTCGCCAAATGGAGATAGCGAAGGTCGACGACGTCTCCTAATAGGGAGACCGCCCCACCCAGGAGGAGATAACCCCTCGACCGAAGGAGATGGGGTGTTGATGAACGAGATATGCCCAGCATCCGCGACCAAGGTCGGTAAACGATCTGCGATCGCGGTTAAGGACTCACGCATAACAGAATCGACGTTGAGGAGCTGGGCTTGGGAAAACGCAAGCTTGAGCCGCCGAGCAAACTGATGGAGACCAGAGGGGTCGATGGAAAAAGAAGTTGAGAGCGCACATCTTGGAACACCAAACCATCATCTCCAATGCAAATGGCGACTACCCATACGAAGAAACCCCACCACCCTCATTCACTCCCTCTCCCTAACCATGGATTTTGCCGGGAAGATCGGTTTTCCTCGCCATCAAGTGATGGTCGAACGCTTAATGAGAAGAAAGAGCCTCTTCTCCTGAGAGAGAGAGAGAGAGAGAGAGAGAGAGAGAGAGAGAGAGAGGGTCGAGGGCAATGCAGGGGCCCTGAGGCACGGACAGCAAGGGGGTGCAATATTTTTTTAAAAATTAGTATACATATATTATATATTATATTATATAAAAATGAGCCGAGCCTTATCATGCTCGGTCAGCTGATCAGGCTTGCCTCGTTTGCTTGTCCGAACTTCAACGTAGTACAAGCTCAGCTCATTTAGAGCCCGAGCTGAGCTAAACCAAGCCGAGCTAGAGCTGAAACCGAGCTGACTCGGTTCGTTGTGCATCCCTACCGTCAACCTCAACCAATTAACCAATGTTAAATATTTTAAAATACCCAAACTGTCCTATCATTTTCATGTTTCATTCATTAATATATTTGTTATGGATCTAGTTAGGGGTATTAGTAGATCTGACGACCAACTGGGGCCTCCGCATGGTTGGTAGGAGCTCTCAGTGCACGTCTCCCTGTGGTGGGATGTCGCAGGTTCAAAACGCCAGTGCTACGTTGAATAATAACTGGTAGGGTCTGCCTAACCCGAGCTTGATAAATGTCGCTAAATGTCTTTCCATCAAAAAAAGTCTTTAGCGGAGGTCGGTCTATTTTCTTGTTAACGCAAGTGTGATCAGTGACGTACACACACCCCATGAAAGGAAATCGAATTCGCGAGGTCAGGAATAAGAAGGTTTTGGCCTGAACCAACTCTTCCAAGAGCCACCTAGCGGGTTTACACAGGACGTCAGCTACTCAGAATTGGAGATCCTAGTGTCTGAAGATGAAGGTTATTGCTGTGATTGGTCAGAGGAGTATGATGATAAAATAAGCCTTTCTATAATTTAGATTATAAAATCTTGAACTTTGATGGTTGGACCTTTAACATGCCAACAGAGTTAAAATGGAAAGATTTTAGACTGAGAGTCGTCTTTTAAGAAGACAAGGATTTGTCCTAATTGAATCAACCTAATTGCCTTGTGACCATGGATCCAACTCTTGGGTCAATCCAAAATTTCCAAAAGCCTAATGATGTGGTCAAATCGCTCTCATTGGATTTAGACTCTAAAACCTTAGATCCTGATATTTTATTCTCTAGTTTGTCATTTGATGCAGACACTCCTTCTATAGCTGAGGAATCATTATTTTGGGAAAGAAGTTGATCATGAAGCAAGCCAAGAGAAACAATTGATACCCAAACCCCAAGCATGTGAACCTAAAATGGATTTTGTACATTACCATTAAAAATATATATTTTAAAATTTAAAAACCCACACATATTTTTGCTTTTCTTTCCACAGATGCCACAATTCTCATTTTGATCCAAAACTTTCTTGTATATGAGATTCTTGAAATTTGTGTCAATCTTCTTCTTTTTGTTGATGTTTCTTATTTTTATTCAAAAATTCAAAAAATGAGAATATTTATGTAGACACCTCAATTTTGACCATTTATCATTCCATGGATTTTATTCAAATATATATTTTCTTCTGATGTCTTGTATCCAAAATTATTGGATCCGCTTAAAATGCTTTTTTTGCCTAGAAAATGATGTTTTCTAGCTTTCTATCCAAAAGAAAATTCAAAGAGGACATCGTAATCTTTTAAACATACTAAAAATTGCCTCAAACAAACATTGAGATAAAAATCTATGCCTAAAATAAGGTTCTTACCTTATTTAGATTTGGATTTCGACCTAGATTCAGTCTAAGTTGTCACCCAAACCTTAGTTGTCATCCTATGTTTGGACCTGAATCCCACTTATCACCCAGTCTATTTGGATATGGATCCTAGTTGTCATCCTTGGAATGAATCTAAACCTAAGTTGTCACGCATACTGGGTGAATCTGGATAAAATCCAACTCAGTTGTCGTCTAAGCTATTAGGATTTGGATCAGTCGTAGAATGGGACTGCACTGCTTCTTTGGGTGTAGTCTTGGCTTAGGGGCTTACAGGGCTTTAGGAAAAAATAGGGATTGTTCCTAAGGTATGATAGAGGTTCGGGAGTGATATAAATACTTAAAATACATTCGTAAGGAAGGCTGATCAACATAACCATGGCTGACAGAGCACTTACATTGATTTCTAAGGTAGGGACCATTCTACAACGAAGATACGAGTACAAAAAGGACTTGGGGCCTTGGAATGAATGAAGGACCACCCGACAAAAGCCTGACTTCACGCGGATCACAGAAATGAGAGGGAGAAACGTGGGGAGAGAGAGAAAAAAATAGAGAGAAAGACTAAGGTTTAGAAAATCAATCCAATCTTATTCAATCCATAAAAAGGGTCCCCAGAGCTCTCTTTTTATAGATGCTAGGCTTGAGATAGAGTTTATATTCAACTAATCTATAAGCTACAAAAGAATCCTACCGTAAAACAAAAACTAGATTAGAAAAATGATTTTAAAGGCTAATCTCTATCATGACTCCTATATTAATTAAAAATCCTAATTAATTAAGAAATAAAACCTAATTAAACTCTACCTAATTAACTTAAGAAGCATTTAGAAAGAAGAAAACATTACACCATGTTCCTCCAATTAGACACCCCTCATCACTACAAGAAAAACCCTGATTAGCGACGGACTTAGCGAGAAAACATTATCTATTGCCAATCTTTGAAATATTTTTGAAATGAGCGACGGTATAAATTCTGTCTAAAATCCGTCGCTAATTATCGACAGATCGGCGACAAAAAATTTTCACCGCAAAACTGTAGGAAATTAGCGACAGAATTAGCGAGAGAATTTTTTCGTCGCTAATTTTCGATTTAAACCATCCCGCCTAAGGCGCAAAATTTTCCCTCTCCCCCCGTTCAAAATTTAAACTGATGTTCGATTTAAACCGTTCCCAAACGAACGTTCTTGTGAGCGTTCGAAATTTAAACTGCCTCCTTCCTGATCTTCCCCTTCGGCCCCATCGGATCCCTGACATCAAGGAGGTCAAGCGACCACTGGCAAGGCTCGCCGGACGATCCCGCTGGCCGATGATCCCGCTGAGCCTCGTGCTCGCCACCGTAAGGCTCGTTGGACGATCCCGCTGGCCCAACTCTGACGCAGCAGAGGAGGGCGGGGGAATCTCGATGAAGGGCGTGCGGATCGCGGGGCGGCCGTTGTACCTGGACATGCAGACGATGTTGCCGGTGGACCCGCGGGTGCTGGACGCGATGCTGCCCTTCTTCACTGGCCGCTCCGGCAACCCTCATTCCCGCACTCACCTCTACGACTGGGAGTCGGACAAGGCGGTCGAGCGCGCCAGGGAGCAGGTCGCTTCCACGCCACCTACCTCCCCGTCGGCTCCGACGGCCTCCTCGACCTCGACCGCCTCCGCGACACCATCCGCCCCGACACCGGCCTCGTCTCCGTCATGGCCGTCAACAACGAGATCTGACCATTCCGACCTCTGCGAGACCCAATCAGAGATCTTGGGGTCGAGGGAGTACGACTTGCTGGGATCCGGTGGTGGGTCCTCCTCCTCCTCCGTCGCCGCCGACGAATCTCTCCAAGTCCGGCCTATTGCTGTCGGAATACCTTCCGGCAGTGAGCAATTTTTTTTTTTTAATTTAGCGACAGATTAGTGACAGATATTATCCGTCGCTAATTTAAAATAGCGAATGACTCGTGACAGATATTATCCATCGCTAATTTAAAATAGTGACAGACTCGCGACAGATCATTTCCGTCGCTAATCCATCGCAAATTAGCGACGGATAAGTTTTGTCGCTACTTAGCGTCGAAAAATTCGTGATGAAAGCTATCTGTCTCTAATCCGTCGCTAAACTGTTTAGTGACAGATTAACGATGGATTAGCGACGGATTTAGGTTGTCGCTAATCCACAGGTTTCTTGTAGTGCATGTGGGCCTCGCTGGGTGTCTCTCTTTAGTTCTGACGTGGATATGTGTCAGGCTCTCATTCTTTGTATGTACATGTGTTCATTATCTTTTCTATATGTGAAGAGGATACATCAATTGACACATCACTCTCTTGGGTCTCACTTAAGCCTGAACAGCCATCATTGCCTGTAGAGAAAGGTGCGTAGATCTTGAATCTCGAATTCGCATAATCTTTTGAAATTTGAGTAGTAACAGACTCTATAAAAAAACCCTAAAAGTAGTGAAGAAAATAGGCTGAGCACAATAGGAAAAGAGAAATACCGACGACAGTGGAGACAGAGAAGCAGCAAAGGGAACTTTTGACATTTTAAGATACTTATGTGCGAAGTTTAGTCGTAGGTTTGGGCAGGTCTCTATTTGATCATTGTCAGGTAAAGTTAGGTCTATGTCCAGAATTTCAGAAAGGTTAGTACCCTGACATGAAATATCAGGCGAAAGATAAGTTTGATACAGGACGTTACCGTAAGGTAAGTTCTTCGTTGTGATGCTGAGCAGAGCAGCCTCTTTGGTGTTCAAATACGAGTAAAATTGCAAACGAGCACACAACTTCACTTTTTTAAAAAAAGGCCACCCAACTTTTTGGTGATTAAATCTAACTCCGTGCCTTTTCATAAATGCTTTTGAAATGTTAGTGTAAGGTATTAAATTATTGATTTTGCCCTTGGTTGATAGTAGTAAAACAACTGATTTAGTGTTATTTTACTGATGAAAGAAATGTTTTAGTTCATTTTATTTAGCCAACCCGTGTTGGCCAAGGATTCATTTCAGGACACGGTATGCCTTTGCGACAGTTGGAACCCTCAACAACAAAAAAAAAAAAAAACTGGTATTGTTTATAAATAAGCAAATTAGTTGATTGGTGGTCTATTGTAAAATTTTTCCCTCTGAGTATTCTTATTTATTGTAAGTCCACTGGCTACAAATTGATGAAATGAAGCCAAAGGATTTTTTTATTTATTTTTTATTAAACCGCACGGCTGTAATTTGGTACAATGATCTAAGAGGAGCATTAGTGTGTTGACTTCTTTCTTTTGTCTATTGAAACAATTAGGCGTGTTGGTTTGAGGTCAGATGTTTATAGTTTGGACTATGCAGAAAGAATGAGGAAGCAAACGTGTGGGCAACCACTTAATTTTGCATATTGCCCTTTTGAAGACTCCATTCGTTATCAACAAAAATCAGGCCGGCCTTCTGCTTCACCAGATTAGAATATGTATATGTAGCCAATCCCTTTCATTTTCTCGCTAGTTTTTAATTTTGTACACCAACCATAGAGGGACGACCGTTGAAATATTTGTCATGGGTGCACGTGCGGTATACTGGTAATATTTGACTTGGACGAGCTTAATTTAGTTTAACCAGCTACCTACCTACCTACCTACCTGCATGTATTGTACTCTCACTCTTGTGTGTGTGTGAAATTGAAATGTCATGATTTGACCTCATTACCCAAAATTATATTTGATGACGCGTGCGTGGAGGGAGCTCTCTGCTTTCAAACATAAACGCCATGAATGATTAAAACCCAAGATGCCAAGAAAGGAGTAGTTGGCCTAACTTAACCCAAGTCATCTATTGCTCTTTCTTTCCCAAACATCTGTCCATTAATTAAAGGAAAACACTTAGTTGGATCCAGGCGAAGCATGCATTTTAGATGTTGTTTGGAAGCCTGGTGTTGGAGATGATCAAAGGTTGATGATGTTGCGATTCAAAAATAACGTTTCTCAACTATAAAGATTTGATACTTGAACATAGCCGCGACGAGAACTGAGTCTTCATTTCCTTCGCATTTACAAGATTTTTAGACTTTGATTTATTATTTAATTTTTTTAGGGCAATAGATAATTTAATTAATATTTTGCATGATTATGGACATTAATTTATTTTATGCAAGATAAAATATATTTATTTAAAATTCCCATAATCGTATGGTTATGCATGAATTCGAAAATAGCATACCAACTTTTAGACCTTCTGCTGTTATTTATTAAAATTTTTTAAAAGTATTTAAAAAAAATTCTATCATTTTTTGGGTTATAAAAATTGAGGTGTTATAAAATGGTATCAGAGCATAAGAAGAGAATGACTCGAAGCTCATCTAACCGACCACCATCGCTATAAGTATATTCTATTTTTGTTTAGTTTGATGATAAGTTATGCTTCAAAATTATTTTCTTTATTGATTGTTGTGAGATTTACACAACTGATGTTTTTACACCCTTGGAGCATGTATGATTGAAGGATTTTGATTTTCAGTAACTTTTAATATGTTCTTGATCTTTTCTACATGTTTTTTTGGTGAAATAAATCATTTCTTGAATCGAAAAATATAAATACTATATTTTTTTTCAAAAATAATTTTGAGAAACATGCGAAATTAGGGCTTTATTATTATTTCGTATTAGATCTAATCATATTATGATTATTTATGATATTATTTAAGTATTAACATGCATTAAGTTAGATCAAACAAACAAATAATCAGATTCTAAAGGTTTTATAATCTTAAAAAGGTTTTTTACAAAATCATTTTTTGAGAAACCTAAAGCTATGATGTCTGATAAATGTTTTCTAACCTGTTAAAAAAAAATGATAACTCTATGATACTAATCCAAAAAATCTAAATAAAAATACTACGATCATCTACACATCTTGATCTTGAGTTTAGAATCTTGTTTCACTTATTTTGGATTTGTATTGATGTAGATATGCCTATTTTAATAGAGCCCCAACTTTTGGCTCTGTTTACAGGATGATTCTGACCCATATTTGATAAACATTGTAAACGCTTATGAAAAATGACTCCAAATATTTTATAAAAATTTTGAGTGAATCTCAATACCTAATATTAGACTGCATAAAAGGAGTTTTGTTAAAAATATTATGAAAAAATTAAAGAAATACCCTAATCTGATTAAAATCTTGTAAATTATAGATTTTGGATCAAAACTCTGTTGGAATAGGGTTTTATAAATGATTTTTAATTATTTTTGTTTTTAGTTTTTTTATGAATGATTTATTGGGTTGTATTCTTGACAAATATATATGTAACCACAATAAAAATATCATAATTTTATCAATGTTCTACCATTATTGACAGATTTTATAAAATCAGGTTACCAGAGACCCTAATTTATTTTGGCAACTTATACTTGTTTTTAATTAGTAACATGTTAGAGACTTATGATTTTAAAATATTTTTAACATGTATCAGTGATTATATATCATATTGCACCAAGATTAATGAGTTAGACATATGGTAAGATCTGATTGTGATATTTATGTGAATCATATGTGTAATACATGACACTTTTTGCATTATCCTACAAATATATTATTTTAATTGATTCTAAAAGCATACTTAAATGAGATATAAATTGTTTGGACTCATATGTCTTGTTTTCCTGAGAAACATGTGTGTATAATGTACGCTGAGATAGTCAATAAGATTTTGACGTACCTTTCTTATGCAATTATATCTAAGGTGATATAATGATTTATACAACAACAACTATGCCTTCATCCCAAAATAATTGGGGTCAGCGATATAAACCAAAAAAGAAAATCATTCTGGGTCTTCCACATGAATCCTTCTCCTCCAATCATTTCTATCCAATGCCATGTCCTCAGTGAGGTTCAAAGCATTCATATCCTTTCCTATCATCTCCATCCAAGTCTTCTTAGGCCTACCCCAACCTCTTTTAACTAATATATTTTTCCATTTCTCCAACCTTCTAACTGGAGCATCATTAGGCCTTCGCCGAATATGTCCAAACCACCGTAAACGATTCTCTCGCATCTTATTTTCAATGGGTGCAACACCTACCTTCTTACGTATCTCCTCGTTTCGAATCTTATCTTTTATTGTATTTCTATAGATCCATCTAAGCATACGCATCTCAGCTACACTCATTTTTTGAATATGATGTCTCTTGGCAGCCCAACATTCTGTACCATATAGTAAAGCGGGTCTAATTGTCATCCTATAAAACTTTCCCTTCAACCGCAATGGCATTCTATGATCGCACAATACTCCAGTTGCACTTTTCCATTTCATCCACCCAACCTTTATCCTATGATTTACATCTCCATCAATTTCTCTATACTTTTGAATGATAGATCCCAAATATTTGAAACAGTCATCCACCGGTATTTCTTGCTCACCAAGCTTCACTACACTCCCATCACTACTTCGTTGCTTACTAAACCGACATTCCATATATTCTGTCTTACTCTTACTCAACTTAAAACCTCTTGCTTCCAATGTCTGCCTCCATATTTTCTAACTTCGCATTAACCCCAGCTCTAGACTCATCAATCAAAGCAATATCATCAGCAAACAACATACACCACAGCACATTTTCTTGAATTGATCTCGTAAGCTCATCCATCACTATAGCAAATAGGAAAGGGATTAATGCAGATCCTTGATGTAACCCAACCATTATAGGAAAATTGGTTGTCACCCCTCCACAAGTGTGGACATTGGTTACTACTCCTTCGTACATATCTTTAATTATACTAATGTACTTGAGAGAAACACCTTTCTTCATCATTGTCCACCAGAGAACATCCCTAGGTACTCTATCGTATGCCTTCTCCAAATCAATAAAAACCATATGCAAATCTTTGTTCCTCTCTCTATATCTCTCAATAAGTTGTCTAAGAAGATGTATAGCTTCCATAATTGATCTTGCATGCATAAAACCAAATTGATTTTTTGATATCATGACAACCTTCCTCAACCTATACTCAATCACCCTCTCCCAAAGTTTCATAGTATGACTCATGAGTTTTATACCACGATAGTTTGTGCAATCTTGTATATCACTCTTATTCTTATATAGAGGCACCAAAGTACTCTAACTCCACTAATTAGGCATCTTATTTGTCCGCCAAATCTTGTTAAAAAGATTTGTCAACCATTCTAAACCTTTCTCACCCAAGCATTTCCAAGCCTCGATAGGTATACTATCTAAGCCAACTGCCCTTCTTGATTTCATTTTCTTCAAAGCCTCTACAATTTCTTTCTTTTGAATTTTATGCATGAAGTCACGATTCATCTCATGAAAAGGAATGAAGAAGTCTCCAAGATCCTGAGTATGACTTCCATTAAATAGCTTATCGAAATAATCTTTCCATCTCTCCTTAATCTCCTCATCTTTGACTAAAACCCTTTGTGTTTCATCTTTGATACATCTAACCATACCCAAATCCCTCGATTTCCTATCTTTCATCTTTGCAAGCCTATAAATATCCTTCTCGTCCTCTTTGGTATCCAACTTGTCATAAACTTTCTTATATACCTTATCCCGCGTATTTTGAACTAGTTTTTTAGCTTCCTTCTTTGCTATCATATACTTCTCCAAATTCTCATTATCACGACTCTTACTTAGATTTCTATAACACTCTCTTTTAACCTTAATAGCTAATTTGACATCCTTGTTCCACCATGATGTATCCTTACCTAGCAGTGTACCGCCTTTAGACTCACCCAATACCTCCTTAGCCACCTTTCTCATGCCACCCACTATATTATTCCACATTGATTCTAAATCCTCCTCGAGAACACCAATCAACTTCCTTAACTACCTGCTCTACAAACATTCCTTGTTTAGCTCCTTTCAGTGCCCACCACTTAATTCTAGGATCTATCCTATGTCTATCCCTTTTGCGACATTTTCTAATTTTAAGATCTAAAATTAAGACTCCATGTTGTGTAGCTACACTTTCTCCTGGTATAACCTTACAATCGATGCAACAACCCCTATCTCTCTTTCTAAGTAGAAAAAATCTATCTGACTCATATTAACCCCACTTTTAAATGTTACTAGGTGAGACTCCCTATTCCTAAACCAAGTGTTTGCTAAGATCATATCATAGGACAAACCAAAATCTAAAATCCTTTCTCCACTTTCTTTTCTTTCTCCTATACCATAGCCTCCATGGATACTCTTAAATCCATCCCTACTAATGTCTACATGTCCATTAAGGTCACCACCGATGAAACGCTTTTCTCCATAAGATATCTCTTGTACTACTCCATCTAAATCTTCTCAAAATTGACGCTTAATGGAATCGTCTAAACCTACTTGAGGTGCATAAACACTAATAATATTAATAATATCCGTACCTAATACTAATTTAATAAGTAAAATCCTATCACCCTTCCTACGGACCTCAACTACATTATCTATAAACTCACGACTAATAACAATCCCTACTCCTTTCCTATTCGTGTTTATTTATGTGTACCAAATCTTATATCCCCAAGGTTCTATCACTTTTGCTTTCTCGCCTACCCATTTGGTCTCTTGTAGACATAAAATATCAATCTTTCTCCTACACATAACATCTACTAACTCTATCAACTCATCAGTTAAAAACCCTATATTCTAAGTGGGTAACCTAATTTTATGGTCTTGAACTATCTTCTTTACCCCCACCCATCCAACAAAGTGAGGAAACCCTTGCCTATTTGACACCACACCCGTGCACCGGTGTGACGCATCGCTTCTGGGCGACGACCTAGCAACCCTTGCCCATTTATCACTGCCTCTAAGCCTATAGAGTACAACACGTCGCTCAGTAGGGAATGCCCCAACAAAATTCTTATATTGGTTCATATTCATAGGGTGTGACTAAGTTTTTATGCTGACTGTCAGTGACCTACCGCAACCCTCCTCCTTTATTCGGGCTTGGGATCGACAGTGTATAACTAAACAGTTATACACAAGCAGAGTTGATATATTGATTTATGTGGTGCAAAAATGTATATATGACTTTCATCTTGTGTGCATAACTCAAACAACATAGGAGTTACATATGTTGAGGTTTAGTTGTTTCGTATTATGAAATGTGTATGTTCACGTATGCATGCATAGAACTCATGTTTTGTTTATGCATGCTTCGAGGTTTAATTTATGAAAATACAATATTTTTTGTGGCGATGATTGATGTGTAGGACAATATTCTTCTGTATGATATGATTTAAATGCCATATAATGTGAAATTATGATTGCATGCGATAAATGTTTAAGTTCAATAGTAAACTATGATTTATGAAACCTTATTTGGTTAAATGTATGATTTTATGATTTTAATATCATATGAAGTGATGTATGATGTGATGCTTATTGATTGTATATATGCTTGTGCCTGTCTTGGTAGCTATAGACCCTGAGAGTGGTTAATTGTATTGATGCGTGTATGACAATAATTTTCACTGGATATGATACCCATTGAGAAACTGTTCCCAAAGGATTCTATATGAGGGTGTGTATGACCTGATCAGGTAATACGCTAGAGCGGTAAGTCCTTGTGAGGTCGTACATTTCTCAAACCAGGCAATCCAACATAGATCTTGTAAATCTTTATTGTGAATAAATAAAATATTATGATTAATGGTGATGATTTTTTGAGATAATTGAGTTAGCTAGTGATGAATCTATAGATTTGACTTTTCTGTTGTAGCATGATTATATATTGAACTCAAATGTGATAATCAGATCCTTGTCGATTTTAGAACTTAATAGAAGGTTATGATTTATGACACTTATGTTAGCGTATAGGTGAATGACATATCACGCCTACAAATGACTAGGTTGACTTATTAGGTAAATGATGTATCATGCCTACATAGTTTTGTTGCAAATAATTGTATTATGATTGTCTGATTCGAATATATCATAACCACTCAGCAATCCGGCATATCGCTGTAAGTAATTGAATTATATTATGATAATTAAGAACCTGTAAATAAAGAGTTAGATACATCATACAACAACCTTGACTGTAGGGCTTAGGAACTCATACAAAATTTATTTTTGAAGTTAAATTAGTTAATCAGAGTGCACAATGGAAGCGTGATAAATTATATTTTGGTAGTTCTTTTGTTTGATGCTTATATTGAATGTCAAACCCGAGATTTTTTCTTGATACCTAAAATGAATAAATAATGAATTATTAGTGTATTCATGACTATAATCGTGAAATCTTGATTTTCTTAATATTCTTGATTTTCTTGATTCTCTTGATTTTGATTAATTATAATTTTTTGTTTTAAGTTATGAAGATTATTTCAAGAATAATTGAAAAAGCTAAAATATGTGGACTAAATAATAAAGTAAATGATTTGTATATTTTTAGATTATGAATTTTTGATTTGGATCTAATCTCATTGGATTGGACCAATAGTATCAACCATCATTATTGTTTTGATAAAAATTTTGGCCAATTAGTGGCTCACCTATTTAATTAAAGTTGACCTTCACGTTCCTCATTTTGAGGGCATCAAAATCGACTATTTACATGCCCAAATTTGTATTGATTTGAGAGTTTTATCATCAATCGAAGTTCATGCCTAATTATAAGTAAAAAATTTACGTTTTTCGATATCGACTATATTTTCTTGCCAATCCGTGCGCTTACGATTAAATCCAAGACCACCATGATGATCTATATTTTGAGAGCTATCAAATCGACTATTTAAATATTCAATTTCGATGAGTCTTTGGGTCTGTAGGCCTCCCGAAAGGTTACCATATCACTAGAGCTCAATCCAAGGTAAAAAGTTCTTATTTTTTTTATAGCTTAAGTAATTTTAAAATTTAATTAATTAGGTCACATAATTTATTTATTTTTTTATTAATAAAAGAAATTAATAAATATCAACTTCTTATATTAGAGATGAGACTCTTTTCTAAGCCCATCTATAAATAGAGGCCCTCATGAGGAGGATTAACAAGGTTAGTTCTCTTTTTCTCTCCTCTCTTTCCCATGCCCCTTAGAGCTTTTCCTTCTCTTTTTTGGATTCAAGAAAAACCTTCACGTAATTTTAGGGGGTGTATTAAATCCTTTTCAAGCTTGTAGAAGGTGCGGATCATCCGAATCGTGCAAAAAAACTCATCGAAATCTTCAAAAAATGTTTTTGCGACAAGAGATAGGTAATTTATGCTTTTCTTGTAAGAACAAAATTCTTGACATGGATTCCAATGTTTTTTCATGAGTTTAAACCATGATCAAACTTTTCTAACCGTGGGTTTGACCTAGATCTAAAGATCCTTGGAAAAAGAACGTTTTCCCCAAAAGAAAACCCTCTTTGAAATCAATTTTTTCATAAAAAATTAGTTTCTCAGAAAAGAAATCTGTAAAATTTGTAAATACTTGAATTATGCTATGATTTTCCTACAAGTATCATTTTTTATTGGTATGATATGTTGTTGTAGAGCTTCTGTAAAATTTTTGTGAATTTCTATTGTCAAAATCTTGAGATATTGCGATTTTGGCAACATTGGGTTTTTTTGAAAAGAAATCGGTAAATTTAGAAAGAATGTAGATTTTATGGTTAGATTCATGCAATATTTGATGGTTTTTAAAATATTATGATTAGGTAGATATTTTGAGATTTTTGTAGATTTTTATGAATTTTTATTTCATATATATTACATGTTTTAGTTAATTTATTGTGTATTTTGCTTAAATTATTCTTGAGAAAATAAAGCATATGCGAGATGGGCATATTTTTTCAGCCAAAAGGCTGAGGAAAAATATAATTGATCTCAGATATAATATGTCAGATCTACCTGTGTATTTTATTGTAGTTTTTATTTTAAAATATGCAAGAAAAACCATGGGTGTACGGATTTGGGTGACTCGGTTTGGCCCAACCCGAATGCATAGACCCAGAATTAAAGTTTTCTAGTCAGACCTCTGACCAGTAAGATGTTCATATCTCTTTCATCAAGAGGAGTTTTGATGAACCGTTTATTGTGTTGGAAAGCAAATAAAAATTTTCATCTACTGTAAAATTTTGGGCTCTGTTCATGGACTGAGCACGACCCTGTGATAGTCGGAATAGAATATGACATGTCTACAGTAAAATATTCATAACTCCCTCATATGGAGGAATTTTCATAAACGGCTTGCAGCTACGGAAAGCTAACAAAATTTTTGTTGTATTATGAAAATATCTACATTTTTTTACTGAACATAAAATTTTCTGTGAACTCTATAACACTCGGATAGAGTTAAAGATTTTGCTAATCAAGATTGGTCTTTGGACCGAGGGTCGACCTATGCATAGTTCACATATTTTTGTGTAAATTTCTTTATTTCGAATAGCATGCAATATGTGAATAAGTATGCAGGTCTGATCTTATGCAAAAACTTATATGAATATGCCTATGACCTGAATAGTTAATAAAGCCTAACATTAAGATCAAGGATCAAAGGGTCCAATGAATGCAAGTTTATGTTTTAAATTCTTTGGCTGCAAGTATTCTCATGTTATGATGATGATACGAATGTTTCACTGAGATGGATGCTCATATTTATATTCTTTATTGCATTTGCCATGTACATGCATGTGTTAGCTGAAGTATGAAAATGAATAAGATTTTTATTTACGCATATACTCAAGTTTATGTTACAAGTATGATTAAGTGAATTTTCCAATGCTTTATAAGAATGCATCCATGACTCATAAAGTGACTCAAGTTTTGATATTGCATGAGAAAAATTAGTATGTAATCAAGTAATCATGTGATATTAAAACTCAAGATACTTGCTGGGAGAGTGGCAGGTGGTACAAAACTTTGTAGAGTAAATTTGTTTCAAGCACAGAGGGTTGCTCTTCTCCTCCCACGATTTTATGGGAAAACCTTTGCATTAGACTGCAATGCAGAGGGCAAGGTACTCATGAGAAAAACTGGTGCATCGGGTTGAAAGGTGTTGGTCATCTATCTCATATTAATGTCCATCACCCCATCCTGGTGAATGGACCTAGCCAGGCTAAAGCCACCCTTGTATGTAAAACATGTCCTGAGTCATGGTTCTAATATGAGAATGTAAGCCTGTGTCATATTAGCAGGGCTAAGAAGTGATAACTTAAGATGTATGTGCATTAGTTAGACATCACATGCATCATTTAAGAAAAAATTTAATTAAAGATAAGAATTTATGCACGTATTGAAGAGCTTCAGCATATGGTAAGTCTTGCATATTAACTGCCCATGCATTTTAAAATATTGAAATGTATGAATTGATGCTTTCTTATTTAATTTGGTTGATTGAATAAGCATGACTAGTTATGTAATTATTTCAGTAAAATTCAAATGCTAAACTATAAAATTTCTACTTAAATTTTTGCTTTGTATTTGTCTTACAAGTTTAGCATATCTCACTCTATTGAGACATGTTTTGTCCGACCCTATATGGTTTAATATTTTTCAGGTAATATGGAGTAGCTTATATGCGAAGGTGGGAGATTGTGACAAGAATCGAGTCTTCCTTTCCTTCGCATTTACAAGATTTTCAGACTCTGATTTATTATTTGTTTTTTTAAGGCAATGAACAATTTAATTAATATTTTGCATGATTGTGGACATTGATATATTTTATGCAAGATGAAATCTATTTATTTTAAGTTCCCACAATCGTATGGTTATGCATGAATTCGAAAAGTAGCATGCCAACTTTTAGACCCTATGAGTTTTTTCGCTGCTATTTGTTAAAGATTTTTAAAAGCATTTTAAAAAAAAATCTACCATTTTTTAGGTTATAAAAATTGGGGTGTTACATTATTGATGAATAAGAATGGATATTAACAAATGAATTAGGACTATATTATCCTAACGAAGTGATAAACTAGGAAGAATGTGAAAAAGAATTGGGACTACATTGCCCCTACAAAACGATAGAAACAAAAGAAGAAAGTTGAAAAAACATTGGCATTGCAATTCTTAATTTGTCCCATTGACAAAGACAATTTCTTTGTTGGATCTTCTGCCCGTGAATCCCAATCTCGCGTTCTATGGATGTCGAATAGGAATGATAGGATTCAGTCTAGCACCTTTATTCTTCCCCAAGCCTTTAAAAGGCTGATAACCATGTTTTAACAAAAGATCAAACCCTTTCTTGGATTTTGCAAATTGAGAGAATAAAGGGTGATCTTTGAAAGTGTTGCAATCAATGCAACCTTCGAGCTTGAAAAAGTGGGGCCTTTGCCATTGAATCACTGCCGTAGTGTTTTCCATTGGCTCCTTTGATTTTGATATTTCTAAACTTTCACTCAGGTTGATTTCGTCACTCTCCCTAATGCTAGGGATGTTAGCTGTGAAAGTCGAGCGAGGGATCATCGGTTGTGGCAATCTTTCCTCAGGGTCTTTGCCCAAAATACTAGTAATCATTTATCCTTTTGACCACTTGATGCACTGATAAAGAGTGGAAGGTACAACATTGGCATTCTGGATCCATGTTCATCCCAACAAGAGATTATATGTTGGCGGCACATTGACAATATGGAAGAGAACAATATGGATAAAATAATTAATAAAGATTTCTAGGAAGATCTTTCCTTTTGTTGTCTGCCCATAATTGTCAAAACCATAGATGATAATTGGATCCGGTACATATTCTTCTTTTTTTTATGTCTAAGGCTTTGGTAGTCATTTCAGGATAAATATTGAGGCTACTACCTCCATCAACAAGCACATGAGAGACTGTCATTCCCCTGGTCTTCACCATGATATATAGAGCATTATTATGGAAAGTGTGAGGCTTCGGCAGATCATTAACAGAAAAAGTTATGGGCGCATTGGTCATTGCCTCATTTATAATTTGTGCCATATTTTCTGGAGTTGTGCCTGGTTTTACTTTGATTTTTCTCTGCAAATCATCCAGGACTTCTTGATGTTTCTGAGAAGCATGATCCAATTCGAAGATAGATACGTTTAACAGTGCAGTGATTGACTTTTGAAGGAGGTTGGCACGTTCCTCTGTTGCTTTAGAAGTTTTTGTCTCCCCCGTAAGGGTCTCCTTCTTTTGCCAGACTCCTTTGATAAATTTCTTTGGCAACGCTGGAGTTTTCTTGGTGATTGAGGTTGGTGCCTTAGTAGGCTCACCTGATAAACTCATCTTGCCCAGGGCTGAGATAATGTCAATCTTTTTGGGAGTAGACCGGGCTTGATGAAGGATCATAACCTAATGCTGAATGATAATATCTTCATTGGAGCATGGCCAGATGTGATCCTATGCCTGAAATGGTTGCTTTATAGTGACTGCAGCTGAATGATTGGGGAAAGGGTTGGAAAATACACCTGGTTGATTCTTCTCCTCATCTTCTACAAGAAGATTTTTATCAATGCAGTCCTGAACAATGTTCTTAAAAACAAAGCAGTTTTCTATATCATGCCCCATTATCTGGTGGAATTTACAAAATCGATCATTCTTTTTCCCCAAGATAATAGGAGGATCGACAATCCTTGAAAGTTTGATCATTTCCTAAGTTTTTGTTTTCTGCTGGAAGCTGAACTGGGAAAGCTTGTCGTTCAGCTTGAAGGTGTTACCCTTTTTGCCTTCATTGTCGTTTTTATCAGGCTTAGAACCTCCCAAGTTGCTGCCATTATAATTCTTACCACCCTTATTGTTATTGCCATTGTTGTTGGCTCCAATGGTATTCACTGAGAATGTGACATATTCCTTCTTTTTGGTGTCGTGACTACTCTTTGAGAGTGTGATGCTCTCGTATACACCATTTTCTATCCCCCTTTTCAGTCATTCTACTCATTTTGCCAATTCAATGAAGAATCGTGATGGGGAAGTAGAGATGACGCTCTTCAGAGGTTGAGAGAATTTATTCAGAATGATAGATAATGCGTATTCCTCTGAAATTAGATTCCTTATTTTATTGCAGATGGCTCTCCACCTGCGAATGAAGTCTCTTGCTTTTTCGTTCTCTTTCTGCCTGAGGTTTCAGAGATGGTTCAGTGTTGACAAAGCTTCGGTGTTGAAGAGAAACCACTCGATAAACAAGTTAACGACTTTTTCAAATTCTCACAGCTCGATTGGGTTGATATGCTCTGCATACCACTTTGTCGAAGGTGCTTTCAAGTTGCGAGGAAAACATCTGAAAAGTGCCCTATTATTCTTTTTGAATCTATTGCATTCTGCAAAAAACATGGCAAGGTGGGCTTTGGGATCGCCAGTCCCATCAAACTTTATAAATTTATGGGGAAGATCTTCCAGACTGTCACCCCCTTTAATGTCATCATAGAAATCTTTGCTGGTATAGATCCTTTTGCCCTTGTCTCTGGCTTGAAGATCCTTGACCATACGTGCCATTTTTTTGAGCTAAAGCTGAATTGAGTCTTTAGTTGGGGCTTGGGTTTTGGGCTGACTCACTGCTTCTGGTTCCTCAATATGAATGTATCTCCTAGGCTGATACATAGGGTTCTTAAAAAATGAGGGTTGCTCTTCGTTGAAGTCTTCCTCTGCTGACTCTGCTTTTTTTGAGTTACTTACCTGCTAATTCTGCCTTTTTGCAATCTTAATATATTTTTTCATAGGGTTGCCCTTGGATTTCTTTTTGGATGAGATCTTCCTAGGACCTGCTGCGACTGACTCTGTTAGGAGTTTTGCCATCTTCTTCTAGAATATGATATACATGGCGGGATCGATATCGTCTCTACCGTTCTGGCCCTGCCCTTTTGATGAACTTGAGGAATTTCCTTCCTCCATGTGTTCTCTGCTTTTCGATGGACTAGTACTTTTTTCAGAGCTTATCTCAACCATGCGACAATGTCAAAGTTTTCTGGATTATAACAAAAAGGGATAGTTAGACAAAGGGGAAGTTTTGAAAGATTTTCAAAGGAAAAGACAATGAATACGTAAGAAGACAAAAGAACAAACAACAAAAGTCAGGTTGACAATTAAAAATGATATCCCATTACCAGGGATTGAGTCATTATTAAAATTATAACAATTGTGTTGTTGTTCTCTTAAAGAAAATAAACAATTAAAGGATACCTTGTTACCTAGGCGAGGTCGTCAACCATAATGAAAATGTCATTTTAAAAAAGAATGTCTTTTGACAAAAGGATTCATATGAAGAAAAGAATTTTATTAAAAGAATGATTCAGAAATAAAATCACGGACAAAAAGAAGGTGGGTGAACAATTTTCCACAACTCTAGACAATCAGAAGATACATTGGGTCCAGGAAAGATAGAGAGAGTAACAAAAGAGCTCCAGCTATATTTGGCAGCATGGTATGTCCCGAACCACTGAGCAGACTTCAGATCAAACTCTAGAACGATGCCTGATAGAAGTCGAGTGTCAATGTGCCTCTGTTTCTGTGAGAACTGTCTGACACATCTCTCTGACTAATAAATAACATAGAAGAATGAATCAGAGTTTTGAGAGAATAAATCTTGACTTTGAAAAGAATGATTTGAAGCTGAGATAAAAGCAAAGTTAGGAATGAACTTTGAATTTTGAATTTTGAACTTGAATTTAGGAAGGGAGATGAAATTTTGAAATGGGATTGGATTTCGAAGTTTAAAATCAGAATGAGATTTAAGAAATCCAAATAGAATTGGTTTCAAGAGAAATGGAATTGTTTTTTTTTTTTAGAAATTGGAAATTAAGATAGACTTGGTTTTGAAATCAGGCATTCTAAATGGAATTGGGTCCGAAATCTGAAATTCTAAATGGAATCTGGATCTGAAGCCTGAGATCCAGGATGGAGTTGAATCTGAGATCTGGATTTGAATTGGATATGAAGTCTGAGATCAAGAAATACGGTTGAATTCCAAAATCCTACATGGAATTGAATCCAAAGTCTGGGATCCGAAACGAAGTTGAATTCTAAGATCCTAAATGGAATTGGATCCGAAGTCTAAGATCCAAGATAAAGTTGAATTCTGGATCTAGAATCCTAAATGGGAATTGGATCTGAAATCTGAGATCCAAGATGAAGTTGAATTCTGGAATCCTAAAATGGAATTGGATCCTAAGTCTGAGATCCAAAAATGAAGTTGAATTCTGGAGTCCTAAACAGAATTGGATCCTAAGTCTGAGATCCAATATGGAATTGAATCCAAAGTGGCATTGAGTTCTAATTTTGGATTTAGAAAACCCAAATGGGACTTTTGAAGATGGATCTGGATTTTGAAAACCCAGATTGAAATTTTAAAAAGAATCGAATTTTGAGATTCAGAATCAATCTCAAAACTTTGATTTTGAATTTGAAAATCAAGACTCAATCTTTAGATAGAACTTTTGAAGATAAAGAATAAACTTGATTTTTAAAGTTTGAATTTGAAATCGGAAGATGAATAAGAAATTTCAAAGTTAAGTTGAACTTTGAAATTTGAATTTGAGATATTGAATTAAATTTGAATCTTGGAAATGAGATAGAATTTTGATGAATTGAAATAGAATTTGAAGAAAGATATTCAAGATCACTTGGATTTTGAAAAAGAGTTTTGAAAATATGATGCAGTTCTATCATAAATGATGAATGAATTTTAAAGAATTTAAAATTGGATTTTGAAAATCATATTTCATTTTTTAAGTGAATTTAAAATAAGATTGAAGATATAATACATCCCTGACTATGGTCATTGAATGTATTATATAATAATCATATTTGAATTCATGTCAAGAATAAAACATATTTTGGTGCTTTAGTAGAGTTTAAAATGAAATTAACCCTCAATATATCCTGACTATGGCCATTGATATATATATATTGAGCTAATTTTAAACTAAACTCTGATAAAAGAGCAAAATATTTAAAAAATATGATGATTTTTGAAAAGGATCCAGTGTTATTCCATAAAAGATGAAAATCCTAAGTTTTGTTCACATCCTGACTATGGCCATTGATGTAAATCATCAACTTAGGATTTAATCACTTCTTATGGAATGGTGCACGTGTCATTCGTGTTTCACCATTTGTGATTTTTCAGAAATAAAGGAAAATGATGAAACAAATGATACTTACATGCTTATCCATTCTAATCTAGTACAAGAAATGAAAATTTCTCATTAATACGTAGCTATTACATTGGAGTTACATTGATCTTAGAAGGAAAAATAACACTCTTCACATATTCCCTGCAAGAATCAAGTTTACCACAAAGTAGAAAATGTATGTGGGAAGGGAATGAAACTTTATATACTAGTCAATGAAACATTCACATGTGAAAGAAAAGAAGGAAAATGGTGCACCTGAGATGCCTATATGCGTATGATGGGGGAATTTGTCCAAACATGCTTAAGAACATACATAGAGGAACACATGTGAAGGCATATATATATATATATATATATATATATATATATATATATATATATATATATATATATATTCATACCTGTATGTATATATATATCTATATATATATACATATATATAGGTATGTATGTATGTACCTATGACTATAAGAATTGAGCTCATTTATACACCTATTATGTATATAGGGTATGTCAGGGAAATTGCAACTGAAAGACAATATGTTCACAACATTTATCGTTCCCATAGGTGTAGCGATGAGGTGACTCCTACTGGTTGAAGTAGTCCCAAACAATCTCGTCTTTATGCAGATTCTCGATCAAGGCTCGGTACTGGAGAGTAGGCTAGGGCTCTTTGTCATTGTATCAGAAGGAGCTGGCTCTTGTTGGCACATGTTGGAGAAACCAAGATTGTAGGGAATAGGTACACCTTTTCACTAAAACTACATCACCGAGGGTGAAGCAGGTCAAGCCACGGTAAAGAAAGACTAGGGCGACCGTGACAATAGAGAGACAACTGGTCTGCTTATTTCTCCATCTTCGCAAAAGCTGAACGGTTCTGATATCCACATATCTTCGTCCATCCTGAAAGAAAACCAATCCTACGGTGCATAGGATCATAGCATGTTGAATTCTTTCTCTGGTTGTCCTAAACAAAGTAGATACATCATTGTATGTCCCATACTGGCCATAGAGCTCAAATATATCAACATTGGTTTCTATTTTCCTCAATAAGTGGCCAAGATCTACGTCCTGTCATTCGAGCTAGAGCATCTCAAAAATCAAGTCCTCCCATATTGATTAAGAATTATTGCTCTATGGGGTCGTCTGACTGACTAGTTGGTTCAGGTAGTCCCATGATATCAGTGAACTCGTCTAGAAGCAAATTCATCTCACCCCACATAAACCAAAAGGTACAAAAATGTGGGTTCCATCTCTCTACTAGAGCTTGGATAAGATTGCCATTGATGGTCTGTTTGCCCATTGCTGATGCTAGCTCTAATCCACAGTCATTCAGATGATCTGCAAATATACGAGTGAAGTTGGTGAACCAAGAGTAGTATCAATAGGGAAAAAAAGGATTGACGTCTAGGATTCTATGCTCAAGAAGACCCTGCCTTATCTCATATAAGATGTGACCCTCAAGAAAGACTGTCATTTTGGCTAGATGCCATTGAGATATATTGGAAAGAAAAAATGAAGAGGGTTAGGATCAGATGACAACAGAATCTGAAAAAGAAACAAGATTTATCGAGGATGAGAGGTGGCAAGATCAGATTTGGTTGAAGAATCGAGATCCAGGATAACAAGGATGAAAAAGATACACGCCTAGATTTTTAAAAATAAAGGAGGGTTTGAAAAAGACATCCAAGGTTTTGAGAAAAATTGATCGAAAATATGGGAGATATAGAAAATAATTTATAAGGACCATAAAATCAAATTCACATCACAACAGAACTGCACAAACAAGGATTCACACACAATACTCCCTAAAGGCTGACTCTAACATGCATTGTTGAAAAAGGCGTGTAGAACACAATCCTAACTTTAGGGGTTTCAGATCATCTGTATCCAATCATAATATGTCTATATACTTGAGCCAAAACTCAATGTACGTGTCATAAAAATATCTCCAAGGTTCTTAAGGATATAGCACTTCGAGTACTTTGAGCACCTGTCGATATACCTTGGACTATGACCCATGGTACTAACAGAAGAGTTATTAGCCTAGATAAGTGGTTCAGTTGTGGAGCTTAGTTCAAAACTATGGTTTAGAGATAAAGCCCAACAACGTGATGACCAAGACAAAATGGGTAGGGGTGTTTTATAAATATGATTCAATCATGCAAAACCTAAGATAGAGCTTTAAATAAAATGAGAGCATACACTTGAATACAGGGTTTGCATTTAACACCTAAATTGAGGAGGGTTATATGTGACCTAAGTCCTACCAAACCACGCCTAAGCCTATATGCACCAATGTCAGCTAGATCAGATTCTGACTCTTAGGAGTAAGGGTTTGGGTGCACACTTTTTGAAACGGTCAGGATTTGTTGACAAAGGTATTATCAATAATTTTAACATTAACGATAAGTGACTTTGTTGTTAAAGCTGGTCATTAATGACAATCCGTGGGCAGGCCAGACAATAACAATCATTAATGTATCATTAAAGATGCTCTAACAACACAACCTAAAAAGGAAGGACAAAGATGATACATCGTGAGAGGTTTAATGATAATTTCATGATCAATGATGGTAGTTCAGGTACATTAACAATAATTTAAGGTTCATTAACGATAAAGGATTCTGTCATTAAACCTTGAAACTAGTTTTGGTCATAACTTTTGATCTTGGTCTTGGATTGACCTGATTTTTTGGTTCAGTGAAAGATAAAAGCGTCTTCTTCAACTTTTTTTTTAAACATTAAAAATGAGGTTTTGAAGGTCCAAAATCATATTGAAATAAGCATTGATAAGAAAATAAAGATTTTGGTATGACAAATATCTCGGTCCAAAATTGGGTGTCTACGGTAATAAGGCTTCCCGGTCCTCTCAAACTTAAGTATGCAAAAGGCACAATCCAACGGAAGTGCAACACCTAAATATTGCTCATCATCCAAGGTATATAATCTCCACACCACCTGAAAGCAGACAAGATAAACTCATGGGTAGAAAAGAGTACAAAAAGCTGGGTCAGAAGGAAAAGAAAAAAACAAAATATACATACCTTGGAATGGTCCAAAGCATCCAATGTCTGTCTTAGAATTGACTACGGATGTTTAGCCCTCTCATGTTGAACCTCCCACCAGCTCAACTTGGGATGACCTTAAGCAGTGGAAGGACCATCTTGTTGATAGGGATCCTCATGTATCCTCACCACTAAAGAGGTCCAAAAGAAAAAGTCAGGGAACCATCAAAGGAAAGGATTCATAAAAGAGAACAAAGTTAGGAAAAGAAGCAGTCCTGTACCTCTAAAAGCAAGGCATAACCCATTAGGGCATCTGCCATCCTTCTCAGCACAAACTCGTCAAAGTAGTGAAAAGAGTAAGCTAACACTCCACTCCACCAGTCAAAACGACCCAACTCCTCCACATACTCCATAAACCTAAGAGGCACATGAGTCTCATTGCTCAAAGGAAATAGTGTTGTACCCACAGGTAGAGCAGATAGGCAAACCGACAAACAAGAATGTGGTGTCAGGCACCAGTCTCATTAGTCACAAACTCATGTCACAGCCAAGCCATCTGAAGCTTGTTGTCTAAAGGTGACACCCAACCAAAAGTCCGTTGAAAGATCCTAACAGAATCCTCATCTGCAGTCACCACTGGGTCATGACCCATCGACAGACCTAATAAATGATGAACCTCTGACGGAGTGATGGTCATCTCTCCCTAAGAAAAATGAAAGGTGTTGGTCTCTTGCCTCCACATCTCAACTATGGCCATGACATACTTGTGATAACAGAAATTAAATCCACAAACAAGCTTTTAATGTTGGAGGAATCCTCACTCAACATGCATGATTCTTTTGTTTTTTTGGTGTCTAACTTGTATATGAGTCAAGAATCCAATCACACTGATCCTCACATAAGCACTTAAAGAAATTATACAAATAATGTGAGAACTACAACAGAGCCACCGCCTCATCCTGTATCTCCTCTTGATGTGTCTTAATTGTTCAGGGTACGAATCATCCCTACATCCAAAGAAATGAGGAGAACGTGCATGCCCATGTGCCTGAGAAAGAACAGATACAATAACATACTCTATTTTAATACCATTAAACATCTACATCCAAAGATAGACAGATAAAATAGCCCATATGAGTATTTATCAACAGCTGAAACACAATCAGATTAGATGAGGCTCCTCTTCTAGATTACTGAATTCTAGAACACTTCCAATAATAATTTAATAGATTAGATATAATCTGACAAAATGCAGCTTCTCCGTCGATTATAAAATATGTTCCATGAGAATGCCAATCGCATAAGACAATACCAATATGCTACCTATCTAAACTGGTTCCATGCAATACACAGTACAATTTTCAGAATACAAAACAAATTTTACCTTTTTCTATCTAATCGTTCAATTAAGCATGCCCATACAAGCTCAGTCAAAACCGACAAAATATTTTATAACAAAAAATTCATACTAGCAGAAAAAGGAAAAACTCTAAAAAATCCTCATAAATCTATACCCTAGATAAAATTTCATCCACTATATTCTATACTATAGATAAAATTTACATCCCCATGACCAAAATGTCACAGGGGGGCTCTCATGCCAAACTCTGATTCTATATTTTTAGAGTTTGCCATTCTTTTCTCTTTCAATGGATCCTTCTCGAAAAGCAAAATCCAAAGATCCAAAATTCACTCGAATCCAGTATCAGGCTGAAGAGTTATGCCTTCTCTACTTAATCGGGTATAATAAGGGCAAAGTAATATTTTTTTTGCTTTTGGACCATCCCTGAACTCATGAAACTTAACCTAGATCCACCCGGAGTCCAGTCTTGCCTTTACACTAACCCTAGCCCACACTCAATTCTGGTCTAGGTTTACTTCAACTAAATTTTCTTGATTGAGTTTTAGATCCAGATCCAATCCCATTTCTGATGTAGATCTTTAAAATTTTAAAACATAAATTCAACCCTTGGTTCTCACGCTAGATCTTGAATCTGCCACAACAGATCCAACCCTTATTCATACAGGGTTTGGTATAATACGGTACCAATGATAAAAATGAGTTTGGTTCGAACTAGATCCAATTAGGTTTTGGTTTTAACAAATCTAGACTGGATTCATTATTGGATTTAAATCCAAACTTGAGTTGTTTGCTCCACCCGATATGATATCCGATCTGAGTTTAGATCCAAACCCAGATTCAACTCACATTAGGAAACTGATATATATATATATATATATATATATATATATATATATATATATATATATATATATAATTCTTTTTTTTACTTATATATATATATATACATATATATATTTTCATTTAGACTGAGTCGGTCTATGATTGAAAGACCTAACGGGGTCTGTTGCTGATAGACTCAACTCAGTATGGAGTGCTCTCAGACTGAGTCGGTATGGTACAGGCTGTCCTGACTTCGTCTGGTCACACCCAGATCGAGTCGACTGGCTGAATCAGTTCGGTTTGACTCCCGGACCAAGTTGGTATGCCTAAGATTACTCCGACTCAGCCTCAGTAGGCTGGCCGACTCGGTCTGATGCGACTCCCGGACCCAGTATGTTCAAATGTGTCAAATCGAGTCCCGTGGTCTCGTTTTTTATTTTTTTTCTTATTAAGGGAAACTGAGTCAGGGCCTGGGATTCCCCCAACAGGGACAGGGGCGACTTCCCCCTCCTGAACCAACTGCCACCGGCAACCACCAGTTGCCGGCGGTTCAGACGGGCGGAGACAGAGGGACACCCTCTGTCTCCTACCATTTTTTTTTTTGAGCAGGCTGGGGTTAAGGAAAACCCCTACCAGTTATGAAGCCAATTCATTTGGCTTGCAACAACCGACGCCGGCAACCGCCATGGTTGCCGGTGCTGCGGTTGCCGGTGCCCCCTACCTGAAAATAGAACTAAAAAACAACTTACCTCTCACCGGCGTGGGCGCCTCTTGCTCCTCCTTCCTCTCTTCTCCCTTTCTCTTTCACTCAATCTCTCTCTTTCTCACTGAAAATGTGGCTGAGAGATAGGGGAACCATGGCTTTTATAAGCCATGGGTGAGAGCGTTTCCCCCTTCCCATAACTATTCGTAAAGAAGAGTTCCTCCCTCTCTCCCCACTACTCAGTCGTGGGAGAGAGGGGGTTACCTCGTTAATTGAGAGAGGAGGTGGGGCTCCTCCCTCTCTCCACTACCCATTAAATGGGAGAGGGGTCCCACCCCACTAATCTTAGCCGAACCAGGCTGGTTCGAGCCCACCTGGTTAGGCGTTACAGCATATTTGACTGAATTTTTTACTGCTGCTCCAAAGAGCTTCCTCCTTTTCATTCTACTTTGATGGACCAATCAAATGTGAAGACCACAATCCTGGATTTGCAGAGAAATGTCCTGAAAAGGGATGTGGACAAACTCTTAGTAAAGAAATCCAGTAATTGCTGAGATGAGCCAAAATAGAACAATGAGATAACGCCTTCCCAAGTATGATATTCTAGTGAAATGACAATGTGTGCTTCATTGTATGTTTGAAATGTATGCACAGATGTTTCCGAGGGGCCAACAGCAGAGTGGGTTGGTTACAGGTGCCTTCAAATTCAAATGCCAACATGAGTGTCAAAGTTTGTAGTAGCATATCTATACTTCTACGAGTATATATTTAGGCCAACTCATAGAAGTTATAATATTTTATTCTAGGCATGTCAGAATTTCCCATGTCATGATCAGTGTTGTGAGAGGCGTGCCCTTCAGAGGCGAAGCACACGCTCAAGGTACTGAGGCGTTGTACCGAGGCGTTTGAGTCTTGAAGCGTGCGCTTCACCCATGTGAAGCGCACGCCTCTCATCGAGGCGCGCTTCGCCTCTAAGGCTTACGCATCATGTAAAGAAAAAAAAACCCGATTCGCGCCCAGCCCGTCGATCTCGGCTACTTTCAGCACGCCGGTTAGCGGCCCCCCGATGATCGCCTTCCTCTTCTTCGCCCGGCGACACCTTCCTCTCGATTTTCTCTGGCAGCATTTCTTCAAGGTATCCCATTGTTCTCCCCTTATGGATGGTTCTTTTGTTCGGGGCTCCGGTATGAAGGGTCTAGGGCACAAAGTGCAGGTGAGGAGAGGTTCTCCATTTACGTGCACTCGAGGCCCGGATTCGTCTTCGACCACACGACGACCATGTGCTCCTATTGCTACGGGCGCCATTTGAATCATAGCATTAAGGTTTGGGCTTCTTTTTTTTTTCTCCCTTCCTTGATTGATCGGCGGTAGATGAATTGGTTCTATTGTTGCTTTTGATGGTTTGAGTTTGTGATTATTTGGGTGGGGATGTAGGTAGCTTGGGGAGAGGCGAGCATGATCGATGCAGAGCGTATGTTGCTCACTGAAGCTCTTCAGGATCAAACGAATCAACGATTTGTTCTTGTTTCTGACAGGTTCTGTCATGTCTTCCATGAGTTTCTTACCAATTGCATCTGTAATTTTATCATCTTAGCCAAAATTTCCCATGTTTTCCTTATTTATGTTGAATTATTGCATACAATATTTGGGCTTGTTGTCATTCGTTGTTTTTTGTTGATTGGTCTAATAGTTGGAATTGTTCTATTGCGACGATTCAGGAAATGAGTGTTTATTTTCTTTGATAGCAGAAAAAAATCATGGAGTTTTTCTATTCGCAGGATCGTATAAATTGCCTTTTCTTGTTGGCGTCATTGCAGTTGTGTCTTTCTAGCTTCTGCATTGCAAATTTCGTACTAAACTTTCTAGGATCGACTGATTCTGTGCTGTGTGGTGATATCAATTATCGGGTTCAGAACTAATGATGGCAATCTTTAGTGCAATTGTGTTCCTTTGTACAACTTGCTGATGTACTAATAAGATGAAATAGCATAACATAGAGGAAATTCATGAGCTAGCTGATTTATGTATTGCATCTGTTCTTACAGCCAACAATCATGTGAGTTCAGTTTAATTTTCCAACTATTTTCTTTACACTTTGTAGTGGTACTGTGATCGTGAAATTGGTGTGACCTTTTTTATTGGCAGCAAACCATATTTTAAGAATTCTACCTTAACGTTTGTTGTTTGAATGATTTTAACTGTATTTTGAAATTATACACCTTGTTGCATTGACAATTTTCTTTAGAACCATGCAGTATCATCATGGATCTGTTGTAGTATTGGATGGGTGTTCGCAAGTATCACTTATTGTGAATGCCATCTTTCTGTTATAGAACGCTTTTTTCCTTGTATATCGTTTTTCTTTTCTCCTCACATGCTCTGCTTGTGTTTATAATCAGTTCATGTCCTATAATAGGCCACCCTGCATGTTGGCGTAATGTTTCTTATCATCTCAATGTTTTCATTGAACCATCAGTCAGGGAATAGATAATTCAAACTGATTTTATGTTGGGACTCTGATCAGGGCACTGCATCAGAGCCATAAGTAATCTGGATGATGAGAAACCCCAGAAAGGACAACCAATTACTCATGAATGGAGTGGTGCGTAGAAATGAGAGTCTGATTAATATGTTATTGTTGGAAGTCGATAAGATTGAAAAAGCTGGACTTAACAAAAAAATATTGCCAACTTAATCTTCTTGCCAAATGACCCTATAGATCGCCAATCGAGCTCACGGAGCTATTGACGCCACGCACGCCAAGTGTTTGATGGTATGTGTGAGAGGACAGTGGTCTTGAAGCTTATTTTATTATTTTGATCATGAAGCTTACGCTCCAACGCCTCGAGGCTTACACCTCGCTTCATAACATGCTCAACGCCTTGCTTCGCCTCATCGCATTTAACAACCTTGGTCATGATGACGACTTCACTGAAATGCCTGTTTGCATTCTGTGCCAAGTCATGCTTATGGGTTGAGAATTCTGGCTTGGTTGCTGATTTCCCCGTCCTTAAGAGACCGCATCTATTTCTCCATGTATATTGAGGAACCATTTCAGTGTTATCGGAATCCTTAACATATTTCTGAGAATGCATGGTATAGTTCATCTGGTCATTGTAGTTCAGTATATGTTCATTGCTATGCCCCCTCCTGTTACTCGTTGCCTATGCTCTGTACTGCATACGTTTTTGAACTCTTTCTGAGATCTGATGGTTGATTGATTAATTTGTAGTAGAGGAATGCTTCTTATGTAGTTCAGTGTATGTTCATTGTTATTACCCCTCTCCTGTTACTCGTTGCCTATGCTCTGTACTGCATACGTTTTTGAACTCTTGCAGAGATCTGATGGTTGATTGATTAATTTGTAGTAGAGGAATGCTTCTTATGTAGTTCAGTGTATGTTCATTGTTATGCCCCATCTCCTGTTACTCGTTGCCTATGCTCTGTACTGCATACGATTTTGAACTCTTGCAGAGATCTGATGGTTGATTGACTAATTTGTAGTAGAGGAATGCTTCTTATGTAGTTCAGTGTATGTTCATTCTCATGCCCTCTTGTTACTCGTTGCTTATGCTCTGTACTGCATACGTTTTTGAACTCTTGCAGAGATCTGCATGTTTGGTCGATTAATTTTTAGTAGAGGATTGATGCTTAAGGTGCTTAATTGATTGTGGTATCTCTCTCTCTACGTAATAGCTGTTATGCTGCTTAATTTTCTGATCTTTGTAATTCGATGGAGTTTCATCAACTCAAGATGAGATTCAGAGATCAACTCTTTCAGAAAGCTCTCTCTCTCTCTCTCTCTCTCTCTCTCTATATATATATATATATATATATATATATATATATATATATATATATATATATATATATATAACGTAATAGCTGCTTTGCTGCTTAATTTTCAGATCTTTGTAAAACATGGCCAAAATTCGACGCAGTTTCATTCATCAACTCAAGAAATTCAGAGTTACATCTCTTTCACAAAGCAAAAGAAAGAGAAAAAAGAGCAGGTGAATTCATCATTAACATGAAATATATAATACTTCTGAAAACATTACTAGTGGAATCTTGTTCCAGAATTTTGTTAAGAGACACCATGACTCAAAGAAGCAAATGAATCAAAAAAGTTTTCCTTGAAAAATTGCAGGATTTCATTGGCAACTCCTTATGGATTGTGACTTTTCTTGGAAAGATGAAAAACATGAGCAACAGGAAGCAATACCACAAGAATCCATCCTCTCAACTCTTAATGTGTCTCTTGATGGAATTGATAAGCATGTGAACATCATGCTTGAAAACCGTCGCTCCGAAAAACAAAGCTAGCACGATGAACAAGAGGAAGATGAAGCACAAGAGCTTGCAGCAGGGGCAGCAACACATCTTTGTTTATTCTTTTCTTGTTTCAAGACTCCTTTTCCTTGGTCCGACTCCTTTTCTCCTGTTGACGGGATTCTTCTCCTTCTGTGGGTACCGAGATGCTGTAGAAGTGCCAGTTTAATAGAAAAAGGAATCAGGAAGTTGCCTTTGGATGCAAGAGACGTACTTAATATAAACGTACCTGTTTGTAGCACCGCAAAATTAAGAAGTTGCTAGTTGATTGGATTTTGCTTGTGTCTGCTTTTGGAAGGATCCTTGCTAAACCAAATAAGGAAACCGTTAAAACTTGAATAAGTTGATTTTAGGAAACCAAAAAAAAAGGAAACACAACTCCCAATATCCTTTTTTGTAAGTTTAAGCCTAAGAAATCAGATTTAGGTAATAGCAGCGTGGCCATGTGAATGCTTTGGGCCTTGCCAATTGTATCCCCCCAACTTATCCTGTCAACCCATTAGTGTTTTCAAAATTACAATAGATGGCCACTAATTTTGTTTCGACTTGTGCTAAACTGACAACGTCATTGTCGTTTTTAAAAGATAACATATCGAAGCCAAACTGTTGCAATATGGAATGCTTTGGCCTAGTTTCCCCATTGCCACTAAGGTTATGTTTGGGATTCTTGCAATGGGATGGAAAAACGGTTTTAGTGTTGCCAATGTGTAATGTTGAGAAATGGAGTTATCTCGTGAAAGGTGGTGAAATGTGGCTCTCAGTTTTTTGTTTTAGCATTTTTTTGAATTTAAGAACATTTAAAAAAAAAACATACATAAATTTTAAAAAATAACATTATTGTACAACAAAAATGACATGTTTCTCGAAATTCTCTACAATTTTTGAAATCCACCCTATGTCCAAATTCATAAATATCTGACTTCTTTAAGACTATTTTACTCTTTACACGAGTGAACCACCTGAAGTTCGTGCCATATGTCGGCACACTCTCTGGGTATCTTAAACTCTCATTAAAGGGTAGATTCACACATTTTTTACAGACCTCACGAAATCTGCATAAGCAAATTTGTGAACTTCTTATAACTAAAACATGTCTAAACTTTGCAAATATTCTAATAACTTCGCATATATAGTACAAAGTTTGCATGACCAAATCTTTGAACTTCTCGTAATTGAAACCTGTCGAAACTTTATAAATATTTCACTAAATTCATATATATAGTACGAAGTTCGCATAACCATATATGCAAACTTTCTATAAGTAAAATATGTCAAAACATCATAAATATTCCACTAAATTCACATCTACAATACGAAGTTCGCATAACTGAACCCTTGTAATTGAAACTTGTCTATACGAAGTTCGCATAACTAAATTGCATAACTTCACAAATATTTCACTAAATTCATATATATAGAACGAAGTTCGCATAACTGAATCAACAAACTTTTTATAACTGAAACTGGTTGTAACTTCACAAATATTTTACTAAATTGGCACATATAGAATGAAGCTCACATAACTAAATTCACAAACTTTCTGTAACTAAAACATGTGAAAACTTTGCAAATATTATACTAAATTTGTATATACATTACATTGTATAGAATCATGCAGATCTCCTTTGTAACTGATCCTCATAGAGATCCATAAATATGGGATGATTTGCGTAATTTTTGGCATGAAATTTTTTTACATTCACATGCTTGCTTAATCATATATATAGTCATTCATTTTATTTCTTTTTCTCATTTTTTTTAGAAAGAACCCTAACTCTTTCTCCTCTAGAACCCTCAACATTTTCAACAAGGTTGTGGTATCCTTCCCTTAGACTTTTTAGGTTAGGTTGAAAGGTGAGTTTTATACACACACACACACACACACACACACACAAAATGTAAACGACCTGACAGATTTCAAGACAAAAATAACAAGATTTTTTTTTTAGTAAAAGTAACATGTTATTGATTTACTTTTTTTCTACTATGTAATAATGCAACAGTCTCACCAACGGTTACGTTTCAATTGTACCAAGTACTAGATAACCCGTCTCAGCGCAAGCGTGAGAGTGTCTTAGCCTCATAGTACCAGATCCAGTATAGAACCATCGTTAACAATTTCGATTAAACCACTACATAAAAGAAATTTTTAATTTAAGTAATTCATCATTGACATTGCCTTAACCAAAATAAGCTCTAAGGAGTCAGCCTGCACATGCACTAGCGTTTAATAGCTTCTTAGAATAAAGTGTCTAAATGACAAAATCCTTATATTATTATTTATGTGAGCAAACACAACAAAAAATATTGATTTGAAATCAATTTAATATGTTGAATTTTTTGTTAAACCTCCTGAACACATTACATTTAAAAATATTGTCATTCAATCACCCATAAGAGAAATTAATTGAATTATGAAATAGTCTCATTTAGTATTAAATCATTCAAGCAATTATTCAAAATTAGATAATTAAATAATTTAAAGAGTGTCAAATTAAAATCAGACAAGTAGCTTCTCAGATCTCAAAAATATCAGTCACTCACAAACTCTTTCAACATCCTGCATTCACTCCACAAATCACACATTATCTAGAAAATATTTTATTTTGAAAGCATGAGACTTTAAAAAGTTTCAGTAAAATTCACACAGCTAATGCAAGATATAATACATAAAGCTTGCATAATATGCATTATCACCAAAGTACAACATTCAACATTTAAAGGGTAGATAAATGATTTAGTAGGAAGTTTATGCATTCATGATTCTAATAATGTAAACAAGCACGACATAACAATTTCAAGCATACATAATTGCATTCTAATTGAAATCAAGACATTCAATAATATGCACGAATCCACATAATCACATAAACATAAATAAAAGTGTAGAAAAGTAAAATAAGCAAGTATTTTATGTTCCACTTGATTACCAAAAACCTATTGGGTATGCGTAGGACCACTACAAAACAGACTAGACTACTCGTGTGTTTATTATGCTATATATTTTAATTTTTTGAGTAGCTGACTGAGTCGTTTCCCCAAAAGCAGATTCAGGCTGTGAGAAGTAGTGGCGTGCTCAGAGAGAATCTACCTAGGGATTTAGATTCATGCCACACAATGATCATGATCAATTTCTACAGAAGTCCCAGGGACGTGCCTACCTAAGATATAAGAGACAGTCATGGTCCTCCTAAATTCTCTAGGCTGGGGAACCATCGAGGCATTCCCTCTCACCATTATGGCTCAGTATACCTCGATAAAGGCATACCCGAAAATCCAGCTCAGGGTTATCTACCCTGTGGGATCTCTATCATCCTGCATGCATTTCACAAATAGTGCATCTCAAAGCATAACATGTATTCTCATAAGCAATAAATCATGTCAATATACTACTCAATAATTTATTCATACAGTATCACATAATTTCAATAAATAAGAATCACCATACATCATTATCATAAATATGAATCAATCTGTGAAAATAATTCTAAATCACTATGAAATTATTTAGGTCCTGAGGCTAGGGTAGTCCGAAACTGCAAAACTAAAACATGTTTTACCAAATTACAATGGAATCAACATGTCCATATATATCCTTTCACATTTTTTGCAAATACAATCATGCTCATGCTCAATTTATCATAAAAATAAATGCATTTAAGTTGTCATAAATGAATTTACTCATAAATCTCAAATACAATTTGTATAGGAGTCTATTTCTCAAAAATATGACATCCTTACACCACAATCACAACTTACCAATTGTGATCGAACTCACCTCTATTTCTATCATAAATATTTATATAAGATTTGATATAATGCAAAATTGAATTTATGAAAAGTTTAAAGAAAATATCAAAACATAATTAAAGCCACAAACCCCGACTTTCTTGATAAGATCTCCTATAAACCTTTATCGAGCAAATCGACATGACTTCAATTAATATCTTGATTTTACAGTAACTTAAATAATATCAGACCTGATTAAAACATCCATAATAACAGATCAAATCAATGAAACTATTACATTTAACCTATAACAAAAAACACATAAGTTGATTTCCCTGGTCTAGGCCCCTATAAGCCCAAATAAGAAAGGTTTATATGTTTCAATTCATGTTCAGTTGTAGCCATGCTTAATCAATGCAAATACACATAATTTAATTTAGTTCATATTATACATAACTTGAAAAAATTATATCTCAACAATATATGCATTTAGAAGAATCGAATTCCAAGAAAGAGCCCCCAACCCTAAATCAATTTCTGAGAAATTTAAGGGTTTGATTCTCTCATATACAAACCATTAAATCTTTATTAAGTCAAGCATAAATTCAGATATTTAATAAGATAAACATGTTGAACACAATATTATAAATAGAAATACTCTCTTTTAGAATCAACCAAAACAGTTAATTTGCATAACAATCAAGCTTTGATAATATCTTTCAATTATAACTTGCATAAATTCAAACTCAGATCTTTTTAAATATTTAGCCCTTTGTTTATGATTTAATAAGGTTTCTAAACACTAATAATTTGCAGAATAAAACAAAAAAGCAGTAAAACCATAAGATTCAAACACATTACTAACTAATCATAAGCACAAGTCGTCAGGGAAATTCAGATCCCTATTGACCAATTTTTACAAAATTTGTCAGAAATAACAGATCACATATAAAATCCTACAGTGGCTGCTTATACCTGTCAAGAATACAACCCAACAAACTGATCTAAAAAATAATGAGTAAAAAAATAATTAATTTTTTTTTACAGAACCTTGTTCTGACAGAGTTTCAATACAAAATCTATAAATTACAAGTTTTTTATCAGATTAAAGGTTTTCTTCAAATTTATAGAGAACATTTTTGTCAAAACCTTTTTTTAAAAAATCCTTTATTATATGTTAGATTTCACTCAAAATTTTTATAAAATATTCAGAGTAGTTTTGCTTGGGCATTTTTTACCTTTTATCAGAGCTAGGTTGAAACAGTCCTATATCTAGAGCCTAAAACTAGAGTTGTGTTAGATTGGACATTTTCAAATCAGGTAAAACAAGATTTTAAACTCAAGCCCAAGATGTTTATATTAACTCAGTATTTTTATTTAGATTTTTTGGACTGATATTCGAAAAGATATCGATTTATTTCCAAAACTAGTCAAGAATAATTTATCAAACATCTCAAGCTTAGGTTTCTCAAAAAATGTTTTTGTTAAAAATCTTCTTGAGACCATAAAACCTTTAAAATCTCAATATTTTAGATTTAATCAGATACAATATGGGTTAACTTATGAATATCACTAGCAATAATCAAGTTATGACTGAATCTAACATGAACCAATAAATAAACCCTATTTAGACATGCTTTTCAAAATTATTTTTATGAAAAACTCATGATTCGCCTTTTGTGAATCCAAGTAATGATTTCTTCAAAAAGAAAAATATGTATAACAGGTCTAGACATACATATATACTTCTGAAAATAAATATGATTCATATATGCATGCTTAATATACATAAAAAATATCTACTACATAAATCTTACCTGAAAAATTGATAGATCCTTTAGATGAAAAGAAAATTGGGTAGTCCGATCTCTACACCACCACAACCACCAAAGTTTGTGCAGGTTTAATGTCTGCACACACTACTCCAGACCTCCTAGACATTTTTAGGAGAAGAGGAAGAAGAAGAACAAAAAGGAAAAAGAAGAGAGATAAATAAATTTCTAAAAAATGAGGGGGGCGTGTGAGAGGGGGTATATACAACCCTCTCCACAAGCCCTAACCCATTTGATATAGGACTCTCCTCTCTAAAATCATGTGGAGGGGGAGAGAAGTCCTTTTTAGAAAAAATATTACCTTCTAGACTCCTTTCTCTCTAGTTATTTGATTTTTCTTAAATTTTATTTAATTAGGATTATCATATTTGACTATTCAACAACTAACCACTAACAAAACCTAACTAATGTTATATCTTCAAGAAGTGTAGGATGTCCCACCCTCTTTAATATTTTAATTAATGATTTAATTAAATTTTCTAATTTAAAATTTTAGTTATCAATTTTATTTATTTATTTATCTAAATTAAAACTAGATAATATTTTAATTTATATAGACTCCTAGATCCAAATGGGGGTCCACATAGGATGTCCTCTATGAGGGTCCAATCCATAACTATTGGATCCAATTAATATTTAAAATTGGACCCAATCCAAATAACACCTCCGATCCATATTAGATCTAAATGCTTAAATTATATCCAAAATCAAGGTTTAAGATCTAAAACCACTAAATTTTAAAATTTTCATTCATCCTTGCAATATTCTTCATAACTTGAGATAAAAGTTTATAATTAATCAAAATCAAGAAAATAAAAAATTCACAATTATAGTCATAAATGCACCAATAATTCACCATTTATTCATTTTAATTATAAAAGAAAATCTCAAGTTTTACATAAAAATTAGTGGTTGCTCACTCGTTAGGTACTCAAATGAAGATCACTCACGTTGAGATCCATCTCGCGACATGATGGACACTCAACATTCTTTTTGCATAAAGAAATTTATTGGCACTATTTTAGTTCATGTAAAAGTCTTTTTGTACAAAAAAGATGTTAAGCATCCATCATGCCATGTGATGGATGCTCAACATGAGTGACCTTCATTTTAAAACCTAACGAGTGTGCAACACATCACTATATATATATACTCTTTTCTTCTTCTGTTTCTGGATCTAATTCTAGCGGATTTGGATATTCTCTAGAAGGTTTATTGATGGATATTCTCCTGGATGAATGGGTTGTGCTCCCTCCTAGGAGCGAAAGTTCGACTAATAAAGCTCTTAACTCTTGAGTGCCTCTTGGTACTTTTCTCGAATTTCTAGGTGGATTTTAGATCATAGACCTAGGTTGAACAGGTGGGTTAGGGTTTTCAGAACCCTGCCCTTATGCAAATATAGATTGATTTCTTGGAATATCCATAGAATTTGTTTGGGGAACCGTGGTCTAGGATCTAGTACACACAAGTCCAAACAAATCAAACGGTACACAAATCAAGATTTTAGAAAACATGTTTCCTAGTTCTTCTAAAATGCTCCATGGATCAGTGAGGTCTGCTCCAAATAGGTTTTATTGGAATGGGCTTTCTCCATACCGAACCTTTTGCGATATACCTGAACTAAGGTTCCTAGTACTGCGAGCAAGTTACCAGTCTCACTGGTCCACCACCGATATACCCAAGATGAAGGCTTTTGGTACTAGTGGAGGGATCCGAAGTTTCAAATTAAAAGATGGGTTGTGGTGTTTTGAAAATTTAATCAGAAAATAATTTTTTTACAATCAAAGTCCTAAGAAGGATAAAGTATTGAGAATATGGATGAAACAATACAATGTTTTCACTCAAAATGCTTTTCTATTTTTGTTGGAGGTTCAAAATTTTCTTAGAAAATTCGAAGTGACATGCAATTCTCCAACAAATTTTTCTAATTGTTTTTTCCAAATCTAAAACAATAAAGTAAACATGCAATCTACCTATTTCTCTACTTGGGAAAACAAAAAATTCATGCGAGAAAACACTATGGTTTTATGTCTAAAATTATTTTCATGTGGGAAAGTGAAATGGATCGGATTTTGGATCTGAATATGGATATTGTTCAAAAGATATATCCAGTCCAAATGCAATACACAATACAAAAGACAGGATGCAATACACATTATGAGAACCGGGGATCTGAAATCTAATAAAAATCAGATTTGATCCACAGAAAGGTGTTTTTCCCAAAAAGTTTCTGTCCACAAAATGGTAGCAGATGTTTCTACTTATTCTTGACTTAGAAGGTAGCAGCTTACCGGGTAGCATTGTCACCTCAGTGTGCTCAGATACATGATATATACCATATGTTTATACCAAGAAAATATGTACCTGACCCATCTCACGTAATTCAGTATGAGGATGTTGAGGTACAAGAAGACTTTACTATGGAGGAACACCCAGTTGAGATCATAGATCAGGAGTAGGAGTTGAGATCAAAGACCATTCCTCCAGTAGAAGTATGTTGGCAACATCATGGTATAGAGGAATGTACATAGGAACCCGAGTCTGCTACATGGGAGAAATAACCTCAGTTGTTTGAGTAGTTTTTATACCATAAAGATAAATTGTATATCTTAATTAAGGATTTTAATTTATTTAAATATGTTTTCCAGTTAGAATTAATTATGTATATTAATTCAAAATTGAATCTCAAGTGAATTGGAATTTTAATTAAAGTTAAATTGAAATTTGAATTTAACTTAGAGTTAATTTTGTGCAAATTAGAATTAAGTAGAATTTAGCATAATTTTGGATTTGAATTTAATTTCAAGTAAATTTGGTTTTTTCTTGTGGATTTGGATCCAAATTACGTTTGGAAACTAATTGGGTTTGGATTAGGTATTAAAATTAATAGAGCATATTAATTTATTTATTATGGTAAGGCAACCCAAGAGGGTGAGATGCCCCTAAGTAGGCCCACACCTCTTGGCTGGAATTTGGTTCCCTAAAACTAAATTCACTTGAAATATCAAGTACAAAAGAAAAGGTTGTAAAGTAAAAACTTACCAAATTTGTTTCAAGGCTTTGGTAAGGAAGTCTTGAGTAAAATTTTGGTTCAATTGGTGACTTAATCAAGGAGGGGGACCCACATGGGATGTCCTTACCTACTTGGAGATTAAGGAAACAAAAAAGAAGAAGAAAGAAATGAAAGAAAAAAAAAAGAAACAATGAAAACTAAAAGGCAAGTTTGAAAATTTTGCTTGTGTTGAAATTTTTTGAAAAGATGAAAAGTCTAGGAAGGAGGGGCGGGGGGCGATCCACCCTCTTTCCTATAGTGTTTATAGGCTGCAAAGGCAAACCCATGGACTTTCCTTAGTTGGACCCAAGTTCTAATTAAAGGGGGGAGCCCAAGGGGCATGCCACCCTATTCTCTCTTTTTCTCAAATCTCTTTCTTCTCTCTCTCTTCTTTCATATTTGGTTTAGACCTCCCAACAGCCATTGGAGCTTCTTGGAGGTGCTACAACAAGAAGAAGAAGCTTGTGAATTAGCTAGAAACGGTTATGAGGTAAGTACCTTTATTGCATAGACTCAAAATGAGATTTTGGGTGCATAGAGTATGCATTCATGGGTACTATGACTATCTTTGATTGAATTAGCCATAGAACTAGCATCAGAGAGGTTTTAAATGACTGGATTTGACATATCTCATGCAGAAGGGTTTTCAAAAACATGATTTCTTCAAAAACCATGTTTGTTTCAGGTTTTAACCAAAAACGATTTTGAAAAATTGTGTAGTTTTATATGGTTAGATGTAAATCGGTTTTGGAGATGTGTATTACTATTTTGTGTGCATATTTAGATGTATAAATGATGTTAATAATGATGTGTATGAGGGTCTAATAGATCTGAAAACTTGGTTTTATTAAATCCCATGTTTATGAATAAAAAACATGTTTTTCCAAAAACATAGTTTGAGATCTTGAAAAAATCATGTATTGAATTGTGATCTAAATGCATGCAATGATTTTTTTTTTCTAGTTTAAGCATCATACTTGATTGATTATGTATGTATCATGTTTAGAACTCCATGATAGATGTCTTTTTGCATGTGTTTTCATGTAGAGTATGAAATCTGAAGATTTGTCTACATGTTTGCATTTTTTCTTAGCTGACTATGGTCGATAGAAAAATTTTAATGCCCAAACTACAGAGAGTCTAACCAAATTCTTTCTTATGGGGATTCTCGACACCTAGAAGGACCCTAAAAAAATGAATGAGGGTTCAAGGATGGCACAGATCTAAGGTATTATGGCTGCTGCAACAGGCGTTAAAGAATTCTGGCCTGTGTGCATAGCAAGATCTGATAGACTTTTCCATGAAAAATCCAATGATTTGATGGTATGGATTTTTTAGCTGAATTTTTTATATGTTGTGTTAAACATATGATAGAATCTAGAAAAAAATATTTGAAAAATCAGAACTCTTTCTCATGATTTCCAAAATTTTATCCAAGTAGGTAAAATTATGTTGACTACAAAAAAATAGGACCTATGAAGTCCCCTTACAGGGCTGCGGTCTAGAATATTTTTAGAATTATGGGCATAGAGCTTTTCAGCAAGAGTGGATTTAAGAGATAAGACTATCATAAAAAAAATGGAGAAATTAAGAAGCCTTTGGGAAGGGTGTTGAATTAATGCTTATTCTTGGAATAGAATTCTACATCTTGTATGTTGACAGAAAAACTAGTTTTGGTCTGAGAATTACTACAGTAAAAATATGATAGATTTTTCAGATTCATCACTTGAAGATGTTAAAGAATACATGTAGGTGTCATCTGAAATTTTTACAAGCCTGTGGTGCTTTGTGTGCAGCATGACAGAGCCTAAAGCAGAAGTGTATTTTCTGTTAAATGCTATTTTTATGCATTGATTGTGAACCTATGTTATGTGATACATATCGTGATTACATAAAATGAATGTGTAAATCAGTGTACAACCTAAAAATTATATACAATTAATGTATGCTAGCATGATAAATATTTATGCATGATGATTATGATGAATGTCATGCTTACTTGATCTGATGTATCATAATGAGATAAACCATATATGGTGACAAATTACATGAGTGATGCATTAATGGTTTATGCTATAGGCATGGGTATCATGCATTGAGTTGAGTGGTATATGTATAACATGTTAGATATATTGTGGGTCATAAGAGACCCTACGTGCACATGGCTTGAGATCGGGCCTAGGTTTCGTAGAACCACTGCGGTGTTTGTATGCATCATATAGTGATTGATTATAACACATGCTCACACACACTTTAACCTCAAGGGAGGTATGGCTCAAGGGTACTCTCGAGGAGAGTATCTTACCACAAGTCGAGGGTATCCGAGAGCGGGGATATGTTACCGAGAGCTTGGTTTTGGTTTATTTTGTGTTGCTTATGAGAACATCCTGAGAAAAAGCTTGGGCTGGGAATCCCTTAGTGCTGAGGCACTTGAGATGGCATGTAAGTCTAATTAATTAACATTAAGTAACACATTCAAACCATTGTCTATCTTAAAGAGGGTAGGAGGTACATACGACCAAGGAAAGAGATGATTTTATTGGAGAGTGAGGTGTCTCTCCAGTTCTCCATCCTTGATGTAGGGAACTAGGACGGCCTAATGAGACCTAGGTAGGTAGCTCCATGACTCTACAAAGTAAGAATTGATTCCTTGGACCACTGATGTGTCTCTCGATTGTAGACCGACCCAGTGGGTGTTTAGAGGTTCTTCTAAGTCTTTAGAGATAATAAAATACATGGCATAATGAACACCCCATTGAATTGGTTGAATAGAAGTTGAAGTCCATGAGAGTGTACCCCTACAGGGCGATAAAAGAGAAATAATGCATTAGAGATGAGGTCCATATGTTTCATAATTAAATACATGAAATGAATGTATACAATTATGCATGATCTTGATTACGGACGAGTTTGGATGCAGGTACAATGCTAAAGAGTAAATTGGTGTTTGTATATATTTTCCTGTATGCTCATGTGTGTGTGAATGTAATCTAGATATGTGATATATGTTGGTTTGATATGTCAATTGCATGTTTTGTGTTCTTAAATTTTTTTTGTTGTTTATATGGTAGAGTGTTACCTACTGGGGCACGATTTGACCCCCTACTTTTACCATTTTCAGGCAATTAGTGAGTTGGGTGATATGGCATGTTTGAGGTGGTGCCAAGATGAACATCATAGCTCTATTCCTGAATATTGGATTCTATTTTGGCTCTTGGACATTAAAGCATTTTTATTATGATTAAAACTCTTATTTAATAAATGATTGAATATTTTTCATTTCAGTGAATGGATTTAATTAAATTCCTATTTCAATAGTGTGTGTGTTTATGGTCTGATTGTAACCTGCTTAAGTTTAGGTTTGTGTATAGTTTTGATATCACTTCTATTGGCTTTAAAAAACAATCTTTGAAATTTCTTGAAACAAAATTTGGGGCATTATATGACTGGCAACAATCTAGCCAACCTATACATACACACAGACTATATATATATATATATATATATATATATATATATATTAGGTATGTGGCAACAAGGCTCTTATTAAATTGATTGATGCTTATCGCTATGTACTGGAGTGTTGTGTCCTGATCCTCAATGGTATCACGGTACACTCAATCCGGATGGTTGTTCCATTTGAAAAAATCGATAAAATGATATAAGATTGGTCATTTTATTGTTTTGTCCATCATGTCATTTGAAATGAGCGTACGTGTGTGTGTTTTCGCAAAAATGCAAATTTTATTACATGTACATGAAAAAAGTGTTATTGAGCATTGCAAAAGAATCAAATATCATTTATGATATTCATTGCACTAGTGATATTGTATGTGTTATCCTGATTCACATGTGAATGTCTTGACCATGTCCAGTGGATGCGTCTGTTGATTAGTCTATGTTCTTGATAATTTTGCACAATAATGCAAATTACAGGGTCATCATTATACGAAAGTTCAAAATTATGCATGCAGTTCTACAAAACCTTTATGGTATCACATGAGCACTTATGAAATTTTGTATGTGTGATATGCCATGAATTTATTATGATGCAATGATGTGATTCGGGCACCTATGTTTGCCCGGGACTGGGCACATAGTTGAAAAAGAAGGGTATGATACGTACACCCAAGTGTATAAAATTGAATATTGTATGCACACATAACCTAAAAAAATGCTTGGTTGGTTGAAAGGTACCAAGGCTTTCTTTCAACACTAGACTGGTTTAAAGGCACCATGAGCTCACTGGATGGTACCAAAAATAAATGATTTGACTATCATACTCATATAATTTGTTGCTCTTGCCATGGAGGCAGGCATGCTGAGTACACTAGAGAGGTACTTGGACTTTTGGAGCCCTTGATGCCCAATGTGGAAGGTACAAGTGAGATTCGCATGAAAATTTATGAAATAACCTAAAAAGATTGATACACATCTAGTCTCAGACTACCTTAGAGAGGGCAGATGGTACAAACTCTGTTGGGCTACTATTTTTATACTACGAGCCGCAATGACTCGATTGGTCTCCTGCCCACAGAGTTAGAGGACATGAACTACCAAATTGTGCCTTAGGCGGTATGTTTTGTGTCTTCTGTTGAAGTCAGATGCATTGTGTTTAGCTCAACCTTTAGGGATTTTCTCTCGATCATTATACTGCCTCTTTAAAATTCTGATTCAGATAGTCATTCGGCATATTAAAACACACATGCATAATAAACCCCTGAGTAGTTTCATTTATCTTGATGTAAGCAAACTACGCATACCTACAAAGGATTAACCAAGTGAAACATAAATCTTACCTATACAACTTTACTTTACTAAAAATGTTATTGATGCATGCTTTAATCATGTTGATGCACTACTGTTAATTCTGATATGCTATGAGATATATCATGTGAGATTTTTCAAATGTGTGTGAATGCTCAATAGAGACTTCATTGGTATTTCACGAGCTCATTTACACTTGCCTTGAATGATTATAATTTTATTTTCAAATATTACATGCTCTTGTATGTTGACACATTGTTTAATTGCTTTGGAAAATGTTCCCTACTCAGACTTGTGAAGTTTGACCCACATTTACTACAAATTTTACATGTTAGAAATGAACAAGCAGGAGCGGTTGCGGGATGTTGCAATTGGTGCCATGGATCCATATTTTCTTGGAATTTGGGACATTGCTTAGTTATTATTTCAACAATTCTTAATTTTAATTTTTTACAAACATAGTGTAAATAGTTATTTTAATTCGTGTGTTGAGTGATATTTAATTCCCATGACTTAGTGCTCATTCTAGATGCTAACACTTGTAACCCACTTAGGATTTTAACCCACCATGATTTAAAATTTTCGCTTTGCATGTTTTTAAAAAAAAATATTGTATTTTTTGGTAAAATTTTGGGGCGTTACACGTTCAACCCTCGTAAGGAGTCTGAGCTCCCACAGTACCCTAGACTATGCATTTTCGCTTATCTAGCGAGCTGAGTGGTATCTTCGCATTGCAGATTGTGTGTCCGAGTTCTATAACATGGGAAACTCCTTCCCAGCCTGCCACATACCTCCAAGGTACTTCTATAGCCTCTCCATAACCTTATAACGACTTTAATAGTTTTCTAGAACCTGAATTTCAAAATTGCATCCTGTCAGGTATCCCATTACACACGTTCCTAGGTCACCTTAGAAACCCTGAATCAGGTCCTTAGTTTTGGACCGAAACCCTAACACTTACCAAATCCAAACCACACCTATCCGATTGTTTCTCACTGTTTTGCCCTAGCCGCAACTACGAGAAACCTCTTCTCTACCCTGTCCAGCAAGGTTCAGTACACACGTCTCACGATTAAAAAATTGCAAGTTTGATTCTCTTGAGTCCGTTAGGCTCAATTTGCAATATTCATCTGTTGTGAACCCGAACCTACCTTTCAGTCCCTCTTCCGAGTATGCACATGATATTAGTAATGGTGGGGCACTTGATACAGGGTTAAGATGAAAAGCTACAATATCAGACTCGTCTTTCCCCTACCTTTGACAATCAAGCTGAGGTTAGACAGATTGATTCACTGTCAAAAAATGTGAAAGGCAATCGAATTAAGCCAGTTATTCTCTAGGAATTCTGTTTAAGAAATGCAGGCCGATAATTTTGAAGAGGGGATCAGATATATATGTACACTTTATAAAATTTATTTTTTAAAATAAAGGCCATAGAGGAGGAAACTTGGTAATTAGAGATCCGGAGATGACCTTTCACAGGCCATACCTATATTAACAGGTGCAATAAGATGTCTTATTTTTCGCTTGTTCGTATGCCCCCATTAGATGTAATAAACAAATGATGTGAATCACGTATATCTGATCCCAATTAGGATCAAGATGAAATGAATCTTATTGAGAAATGGAGTTACATGCAGCATTCAAGCTTAGGAGCCAAATCTATAGAGCTATTTCCAGGCTCTGGCTTTTGCACTCCTCTGTCCCTCATATCCTGCCTCACTTTGACAACATCTTTCCACCTACCCTCCGTTGCATACATATTAGAAAGAAGCACATAATCCCCACTATGGTCTGGCTCCAAATCAAGAAGTTGCCTCCGCACACGTTCTGCATATTTGAGCTCCCCATGCACCCGGCATGCACCCAACAGAGTCCTCCATATGATTGCATTTCTATATTCTCCTGGCATTCTCTCTATAAGCTCATAGGCTTCCTCCACAAGCCCTGCCCTTCCCAGCAGATCAACCATGCATCCGTAGTGCTTGACACTCGGTCTTATTCCATAGGTCATTATCATGTCATTAAAATGCTTCTTCCCTTCGTCCACCAAACCCGCATGGCTACAAGCACAGAGAACACCAAGAAACGTGACGTCGTTTGGTGCAGTTGTCCCAATACTCTCCATCTGTAAGAAGACTTTTAAGGCTTCCCTTGCATGGCCATGAATGGCAAGCCCTTGTATCATGGCATTCCAAGACACTTGGTTTTTCTCGGGCATTCTATCAAAGATGTGGCGTGCATCCTGGATCTTCCCGCATTTGGCATACATATCAACTAGGGAGTTCCTGATGGAAATGGAAAAGTCGTGTCCGCACAAAGATACATAGGAATGAACCAATCTGCCATAATCCAGAGCACCCAGATTAGCACAAGCCGAGAGAATGACAACCAACGTGGCTTCGTCCGGCATCACGCCCATCTCCCGCATTCTCTGAAACAATATCAGGGCTTCATCTGGCGAACCGCAGTGCACGCAGCCGTCAATGATGGTATTCCAAGATATCAAGTCTGGTTGGGGCACTTCATCAAACACTTGCCGTGCATCTTCGATGCGCTTACTCATAGCGTACATGTGAACAAGAGTGTTTCTAACGAAGGGATGGGCATCCAAACCATGCTTCACACAGGCGGAGTGGATCTGCCCGCCCAGTGCAAGCAATGGCAGCTGCCCACATATCTTAAGCAGGAAAGAAAAGGTGAAGTTATCGGGCGATGATTCCGAAGCTTCCTGCATCCTTTGGTAGAGAAGAATGGCTTCCATCGGGTTTTTGGTTCTTCCCAAACCTCTTATCATGGTATTCCAAATAAACCCATCTGGGTTTTCCATCTGATTGAACACAGAGAGGGCATAGTCCATCGCTGCTGCTGGTGCTTCCACACAACAGAACAGAATGAGCTTGCTCACCACGAACACATTCTGATGGAGCCCCGTCTTCAACACTTGAGCATGCACCATGTTCACGCCCTTCATGTCGGTGCAGCACCTGAAGAGATGGATCAACCTCTCCTCCAACTGTTTGCTGTCATCATCTTCTCTACTCCTAGGTAGCATCTTGAACAATGTTGCTGGAGACCCTGCAGGGTTGTGGAGAGCAGAACGAGTGACGAGTGACGAGTGACAAGGTATGGGCAATTGTGACCTAACCAAATCGGCCAAGCAGTTGAGCACCCAATTCATACAAAGCTTTGCTCTCATTATGATTCCCAACCTAAGCTTCAGTTTTGCGTCATTGGTTTTGGAGGTGTATGCGCATATCGGAACCGTTCGGCTGAAACCTGAAAGGGCTCTGATGCTCTCTACCTGTACTCAAAAGGCAAACAAACGGATTCGTACAACCGTTTGGGGGTATGAGCCTACCCGTCACCGGAGCCGGGAGGTGCATCTAAAATCTGGTTAAACATACTCAGGCAGCTCGTTATCAATCAAACAGCAAGTCTAAACAAGCGCACCTCTGAGAGGAAAACCATTTAGCGACCGCCAGGATGAGTTTGAATGTAGTAACGATAGGCCTCCGATGATGTGTGTCACAAAAAAGAAATAAGAAACTGCTAAAAAAGGAGTTTTTTCAAATTTTCTGAAATGGCACCATTGCATTATTACCATTCGCAAATAACTTATTATGATAGCACTTATCTTTTTCTGCCATCCCACAGTGGGATCCCTTGTTATCGGTTAGGGTTCGTCTCAATGTTATCAAAATCCATCTGAATTGCCCATTAAGGGGGCACCCGCACGCCCACGCAAACGCTGGCACGAGGACACTGCAGACGATGCGTCCCGCGGTGTTCTGCCCCTACCCACGGAACATCGTGGAATGGATCGAAGCAAACAAAATGCATCGTGGTACCCCCGACACCTTCACCTCTCACCCCACCCCCTCCTCCCACTCCACTCCCCCACATTGCTCCTCTCTCTGATGTTGGGAACCTCTCCGACGACTGGTCTTATAACTGTTTTCTGGCTACCAGCGAGCCCCTTTTCCAACCTCTCTCTCTCTCAGCCATCAACTTCATCGCCCTCCCCTCTGAGCCAGCAACCTCTAGAGCCCCCTAAGCAACCCCCAACACCAGGCCTTTCTGCCCCTTTCCTACTCATATGCTTCCTACTCCTCACCACCATCAGTAGTTCTACGACGACCCACATGGCCAGCGCCACCACCAAGAGAGAGACCCCTATCGAGCCATGGATGAGCACGCCAACATAGGAGATACAACACTGTCTGTTGAATTTGGGTGAAGACAACACTCTCTGTTTTGTTCTCTCTTTCTCTGTCTCTTTGATGCAGTGCATCCGAAGGACGATTTGCTAGGAACCAGGTCAGAAAAGAAATACAACAGAGCCAAAGCACACAAGCCAAGCTCACACCTGGCTTGAAACAGGCTTAGAGGGACCAGACATCAATTCTGGATTTTCCTTCACTTCCAAATTTTATTTTGTTCATGTTTGGAATTGTGTTGCTCAAAAATTTATTCTTTGAGCATCTAGATAATATTGTTGCATTTTGAGATTTTTTATAACAGAAAATTCCTGCATTTTATTTTTTCTAGATTTTGCGTGGGCACTTTTTGATCTAGACTATTAAAGGGTGTATGGGTTTGTCAAGGTAGATTTTTTATTTTTAGTTTTAGAATGTTGAGCAAGACTTTGATTGGACTCATTGGGCACTCAAATCCATCATTGGATCCAAAACAAGTTGATTTGGTCAATTTCTAACTGTTGGACCCAAATCATCTCTATTGGAGGACTTGAGCGTCGTTCTCTTCCCTATATCAGCAAATAGGAACATCGTGAGATGAGCTTGCTTTCGTTTTGGAGGAATTTCTCTTTGAGAAATCGTGAGTATGGAGGCTTCATGAAGCTTTCATTGGAAAGACGACCGGCAGTTGACCTTGGGTATTCTTTTTGTTAGTTGTGTTGGAGCTAAGGAGCATAAGGCCCTTCTCTTGGCCAGTGCTACAGTCGCTGGAGCTAAGGACGTCATCTCCGGTCTTGGCCGCCCCCCCTTTCTATCTGTTGCTATTTTCGTTTTATTAGACTATTATGAGTTGTTGAGAACTTAGGTTGATTCATCCATGTTATTTTGTTGTTCTCTGTTAATCTTTAGTTGAATCGATCTCAATGGTTGCTTGACTGAACTGATAGTAGTTGTTTAGGATAGGTTTATGTTCACGAGTTGTTACGCGTTGGTTGTTGTACGTTGTTAGGCTCTCAAGTGATTTAAGTGAAATCTGAGTTTCTGCTTCAATTGAACTGTTAGATATATTTCTTAGGACAGGGAACACTGTGTTTCATGACTTTTACGTGCTGGAATTTTAGGCCAAAATTATGTTCTAAAGCTTTTTTTTAGGACGCCCACCAACTGTTTTGTGAAACATCCCAACGACTCAACTGAACTTGTTTGGATCTACATTTGAGCTAAATCATTTGTATTGTCCATTAATATTTTCCTCTCTGATTTATCATGAATAAATGCATGCTTAAACATTGCTTGATTGACACTTTGAACTCCTACTTTCCTGTTTTCTAAATAAAGTAGTGTTTACTTGTTTATGCGTGATTTTAGGCATGTCCTAGGTCACACCCCTACTCAGGCTTAGTCAGTTTGGTATCAGGGCACAGGTTGTCAAGTTCCATAATCCGGCATGGTCCGAACATCACCCCAATGCCGAGAGGTAGGTGCAGATGGGGAGCGCATATGGATTGGGATGATGAGGGAGATGAGCGTGACCTGAAGCAGCACAACTGCAAGTTGCAGAGACAGCTGAACACACTTACGCAAAGATTGGCAATAATGGAGGCAGCCTATGCACGACAGGAAAAAGAAGATGATGCATACAATGAAGGTCATTGTTCGGTCAGCTCATTGTCATCGTCGTCACAATGCCGTCCTAGCCCCCTATGCACTACCAACTGGGTAGCACGTATAAAGATTTAACTTTTTGAGTTTTTTGGTTCTTGTACCCCTGAACATTTTTTAGTTGGGATAAGTAGTGTCAACAAAATCATGGTCATCAAGTCCCAGACCATAAGTGATGTGGATCCAACAGTCGGTCGATCTACGATCCAAGATCCAATTAGATCTTCACGTACAGAAGCTAAAGATAGGTAAACTAGGTTCTGATAAGATTCAGTCCGAGGTCATTTTTACCCAGTTATGCACTTAACTGGCTAAAGGTGACAACACAAGAGTTGTAGGACACAGTTTTGACTTTCCAACAAATCCAAGCTTGCAATTTTCTAACCACCAGAGGTCAAGAAACAAGTCTGAATCCAGGACAGTGGACTGGTTTTAAAATCAGGTACTTCTAGAATAGCCCGGTTTGGACAGACCAGAACGAGGCTGATTCTTAAAGAATCTATCAAAACCCCGTACACAAAAGTTTTAGAGAATTTGGTTACGGGTCCAGGAAAACAAAAATCAGATTGATCTGAAGTCGTATGACTCAGATATGACTCGATCAATGGGTCAGATTGGTACAGTCCTGAACAGTCACCCGCGGGACTGTTCACTCTATTCAGGGTTTTTTTGCTAGAATATATCTCAGAATCATAAAATAAATCGAACATGAAACTTGTCGGCGTGTGCGATAGCTTTTCAACGAGCTATTACATGTATGGATTTGATACCGAAACAGAGAATTATGATTCAAACAATGACAACTGACTTTTGTAAATATGCATTCATATACTTTTTCAAGCATCAAATGATTTAGGCTACTTTTAATTTTTTTAAGGTTTACAGTTCCACATGCACAGACAAACACTTTAATGGTGGATTATACAATGTGATTCTCCCTTCCACGTTAGTCTATGCAAGGAATATCAAACACACCATAACCAAAATCTATCTAACCAGGATTTTCTAAACAAGAAACAATACTTAGAAAATGTTTTTTCTTCAAACAAGAGAGGAACAGATTATAATAAACTGAAGCAGGTTCATCAAACCTGATTTGCAGACAAAAGCTAAATGGTTTAAGTCGACTTCAAGAGTTCACGTCAACACCAACAAACTGCATCTAGCAATGACACAATTAGTCAAAAGGGCGAATGGCAATGGACAACAGCTCAAAGGAGATGACTACGAAGGCTGGGACAGATTGGTCACAGCAACAACACCCCACATCTAGTAATTTCTTCAAAAAATATCTCCTCAACAACGTGTAATGCAGCAACAAGTCACACCAATAGTCACAGAGCTCTTGGACTAAGGACAACAACTAGGTTCCAGCACACACAGAGTGGTAGCAAGGACTTGAACAACAAGGTTCACACGTTCAGGGTGGGGGCTCAAAACAGTGACACTTTCACTCCACAACAGCAGTTACTATCTACACCAAGGTCTGGTTGTTGCAAAACTTTAGAAGAACTCACCCAAGGTAGGAGACGATTAGGGCGCTTTCACCATTGTTGATACTTCACCAATCTTTTCAAAAGAAACAAGAAAGACCCTTTGCACAAATTTTTCAGAGCTCTTAAAACTCAGCCCATGATGAGTTAACGTGAAGAGGAGGGTTCGAAGGCCACCTCCAATGTGGCCAATGCAGTAGCACCATTTGTAAAAAGCCTTGACTTCATCTTTTAACAGTAAAACACGTTTTTAAGGGGCTACACTATTTTTTTTCAAAAAGCTCTTAACTCATTTCACGATTTTGTTGGAGCCTCATAACTCCCCTTTCATGACTTTCGGAGTTGGTCAAGATGATTTAAAAGAGATCCATATTGGTCCAGCCCCAAGGGCACCAATATGGATTCATCTTTAAGGTATTGGATCTTTCGCAAGATCCAATACTTGCAAATTGGATCTCAAAATAATTGAGTTTAGATCCAAAATAAAAAATGCAACAAATATAAAATCTACCAAATTATCCTCATACACCTTCTAGTGCCCAAAATAAATCTTAACGGACACCAGAACTATCTGAATCCATCGAATCTGGCACCTAAAAAAATAAAAAATAAAAAAATACAAGAATGATTCTAACATTCACAAAAATGAAATCATAACATAAATTGTATTTTCTAAGAAGATAGAAGTCAAAAATCCGAGAAAATGCGATATACATAATGATAGATTTACCCCTAAGATCCATTTGGACCTGAATAGTCAAGATTTGAATTGGATCTTCTAGGGTACCATCTGGAGAGTTGGATTAGCATCCAACCCATCTTCAATGCGATGGTGATACAGATGTTATACATCATCCACCCCAGATTGAAAAGGCTTTGTCTATGGAGTTGGGTCCTCGTCAAGTGTATCACAATGGTACCACTCCAAATGTTTGACATTGAACACGTTCAAAGTCTTGAAATGGGATGGCAGCTTCACCCTGTAAGCATTATCATTAATAACTTTAGTAATTTTACGGGAACCAATCCACTTGGGTGTTAATTTATCATGCATATCATTTGACAATCTTTCTTTAGTTAAAGTAACCCACACAAGATAATGCAAATCCTATTATAAGGCTTTGATACTAAAATGATGGCGGACTCAGCGCAATAGCCGATCTACGACTCGAGATCCAAATGGATCACCATGCACAAAAGCTAAGTTAAGCAGGTGAGTCCAAATAAGACTCAAACAATCCGTGATTCAAAGCTTGAGTACTCTGTTTCGATAGAGGTGGCTAACACAGGAAAGTTGTGCAATGCACATACCTTTTCAATGGATCCAACAACATTGGATTCGGATCTGCGTAGGCAGAGTTATGATAGATTCTATGGGGTGGATGGACAGGACATCCGGTACAGATAAGTGACCAATCTGACTGCTATGAGAGGATTTTTTATCCCTCTGACGACTTAGTTTGGAAAAACTTAAAACAAACAAAGTCAACAAAATTCTATTGTCTTTTTAACGAATCAAGATTTGTAAATTTTGGCAATATCTACTAAAAGTTATGACTAATTTACTCTGTAGTATTTTCAGAAGATCGATACTCAGAAAATTGATTTGGTGATTAATCATGCAATAAATCAACTAATTTTTGGAGCAGTAGATGGATGATTAAGCAAAACATCAAAACATAAAACATATGCTTCAAGATATAACAAATCTAGAACTTCAATCGAATCAACAAACAATGTTAAGGTGATCATGTTATGATAGAAATATGAATCTTTGTTAGAAACTTCAAATAACAGAGTCTAACTTAGACCACATGCAACAGAGTAACTTTGCCAATGGATTTCGATGCCAAACGAAATCAAATCAGCCAAAATGCTAAACATAAAAACTTGTAGAGCCAGATGTTAGCTTTCCAACAAGTTATGGCTCACAAATTTTCATGTAACAGATAATGAGATATGATGAAAACACGAAACAATAGCTGGGATGCAAAACACCAGACAAAACTCTGATCTTGTCCAGATGTCAGAAATGTGCTAAGAATTTTCACGGCCTATCGCAGATGATTAAGAAAAAACAGTAAACAGAAAACTTGAAGGAGAGGATCTCAGCTTTTTAACAAGCCAAAGATCACTCGATTTGGACCAGTATCTAGAAAGATATGGTAAAAACACTGGGTCTGTGTCAGACAGACATGAAAGCAGAAACGATTTCCTTATCAGAAAAATGAGTTTCCGCAAAACCCAAACATACATCGAGTTTCTGAACAATCAGAATCATATGAACAATTTCATTAACACTTTGGCAATAGGCTCACAACCTTGAACAAGGACTCTAACAACCGATGGTAACAAATATGCAAAGATCACTAGATAAAGGTAACAAGTTTAGAAAAGTGTTATCTTGTTTGCAGCACAAGATCAAAGAACACTCCAACACTTCCATGAAAGCAGCCAAAGCTCACGCACAGCTGCCCTCACATTTCCAACAGCAAACATGCCTCAGCCTTCTCGGACACACAACAATATCAACAAGATTTTTTCCTTGTTCAACCCACGATCTCACACAAGAGCATAAGAGCTATCCTTGTTGAATCAACACACACTCACGTTTCCCTTCTCACCATTTCCATATTTTTTTTTAAAGATGAACAAACCTTTACTGCTGGACACACACCCCCCCCCCCCATAGCATTTATCAATCATGGGGAAGGGGTCTCATAAAGAGAGAAAACCCTTTCCCAAGTTAGGGCTCTCCCAATGCTTGACTAAGCCATATTTAGCACAGGGCATTAAAAGCTGTGAACACCCCAAAATTTTCAAAGTCTTATAAAAATGACCCTTTTGCCCCTAAACCCGTTTTCTGAGAAAATCAAGTTATTTCTTTAGATTTCTGGATTAGATTCCACATTGACATATTCAAATTCAACTCTGGGTCTGAACTCAGTATTTTAAATCCAAATCTGAGCCTCGTTGTCCGATTTCCAAAATAAAATCGCAAAAATACCAAAAAATGATTTTGAAAGGCTCGGGCGGCTCATTCGGCCCTCTGTTGAATCCTCGGCCCTATATTTCTCAGTTCGAGGTTGTAAACCTCGAATATGTCTCAAAAATTCAGACATAAACCCATTTTTTTTTAAGAAATTTTCTCAAAATAGCTGAGAAAAATTCCCTTTTGTAAATATTCTACCAAAAACACAAAAAATTAGTTTTGAATCTTTTATTTCTCGTAAAGCTCTAGGATTTTATTCTAAAAATACAAAAAAATAGAAAAATAACATAAAAACCAAAAAAATCGAGAAGAGCTACAAAGAAAACGGATGATTTTCAAGCTTTTGAAGCCATTTTTACCAGAAACCTCATTTTCAAAACCATTTTATAAAAATTTCCTAAAAAGAGGACCATCTTTTTGAAAAAAGGAAAAAGCTTTAACGGATTTCTCCCGCACCTCTTTCCTTCTCTCTCCACCGTTGATCTTCCAACAGCCTCCCCTCTCCTCAACCTTCGATCCTTAACAGCCTCCATTCTCGAACCATCCGGCCTCTCTTTAAGAAGAGACACCCCATCTCCTTGAGGGGCATCAGATTTCTTTTTCCAACAACTCTTTACGAGCATCCTCTCTTTCATTTCCCATTTCTCTACCTAAGGATCTCTCCTGCAAGAGCCAAAAGGTGACCCCTCGAAGTATCTCATCTGGAGCTGTTCGAAGGAGATTCAAGCCCTCCACACACCAGGCTACTAAAAACCTCTTCCTTCCGGATCTGCAGCAAGAATACGCTTCATTCAAACATTCTTGAAATTAGTGAGAAGCTGTTGAAATCAAAACAGGGGGGGCCATTGGAATCCATCTATTTTCACGCATCCCTTCTTCCCTTGGGAGCTGACCCCTGCAACAAGATCGCATAGCCGCACTTCCCTTCTCTCACTCGAAGTTTAGCCAAGGAATAACCTCACTATCATATCCGGCGTCCTCTCATCTGTGTATTGCCCAACAGCTTGAGTAACTCTGATAACCAGTGTCATCATCCTCCAGTAAGGTCTTGCAAGCTGAGTGGGCTGCTTGATACATCTGAATCTTGTTGTGCTTACTGTGGAAAAGTAATTTTCAATCCCCTTTTGATTGCTGACCATCATAGTAGATATTTTATCAGTCTTTAACATTTTCTTAATGTTTTCCCATCAAGCATACACATTAGCAGTTTCAACATGTTGTAACATATGTTAACACCAGCCTTAGCATGCATTTAGTCCTTTGTATTTGCCTAATATGCTTTAGCATTACCATGCGTACCATAATATACACCAGTTTAGCATATCACATGCATATTTTAATATCCATCACCTACATCACATATTATACATAGCATAGGCATCCTTTCATTAATCGTGATCATGTGTATATCACTTTCAACATGATTTTCTTCTATGCCTTGCAAATGTCATAAATTGTTAACCCTGTTTTTCAGGATTATAGATTTCTCTTTTTCAAGTTAGATATTTTCCATCCCTTCAGAAGTCATATCCATAATGTAATAATTAGATCATCAATGAGAATTTACATTTCCTGCTTTAGGTAGAATGAATGAGCATGGTAAATGTCATGAATTGTTGTTTTTTTTTCATGCATTTTTGTCTTTATTTCTCAAATTCTCACAATGGTAAAACACGAATGGCACATGCACCATTTCGTAAGAGATAATAAATACTAAGTTGATGATCCACATCAATGGCCATAGTCAGGGTGTGGACAAAACTTAGCATTTTTATCTCTTACAAAATAACACTGGATCCATTTTCAAAATTCATCATATTTTCTTAAATATTTTCTTCTTTTATCAGAATTTAATCTAAAATTAATTCAATATATATACCAATGGCCATAGTCAGGGTATATTGAGGGTTAATTCTATTCTAAATTCTATAAAAGCACAAAATGTGTTTCATTCTTCACTAGAATTTAAATATAGATTATTATATAATACATTCAATGACCATAGTCAAGGATGTATTATATTTTCAATCTTATTTCAATTCATTTAAAGAATGAAATAGCTTTTCAAAGTCTAAATTCAAAATTCTTCAAAATCATTCATCATTTAGGATAGAACTGCATCATATTTTCAAAATTCCTTTTTCAAAAATTCCAAGTGATGTAAACATCTTCCTCAATCTATCTTCAATTCTTATAAAATCCAATTCATCCTTTCATTTTCAAAATTCAATTTTATTTTCAATCTCAAAGTTTAATTTAACTTTGAGATTCCAAAGTCATTTTTATTCAAATTCAAATCGGATTTCAAAGTTCAATTTGACTTTGAAATTCCAAATTCACTTTATATTCAAAACTCTAATCAAAACTCAAAGTTCAATTTTAACTTTGAGACTCTCGATTCATCTTCTAAATTCCAAATTCAGAAATTCAAGGTTTAATTTGACTTTGAAATTCATCTGTATATTCAAGTTCTAAATTTCATTTTTTTTAAGTTCAAATTAAACTTAGAAATTCTTGATTCATCTTTTGGATTTAACTCCAAATTTCCTTTTAGGATCCAAATCCTTATTCCACTTTGGATCTCCAATCATAGATCCAAATTTCTCTTAGGATCCAGATCCTCATTCTACCATTGGATTTCAGATTCGGATCCGAATTCCAATTCTTAGGATCCAGAATCCAACCCCACTTTGGGTCTCAGATTCAGATCCAAATTCCAATTCTTAGGATCCAGAACCCAATTCACCTTGGATCTCAGATCACAGATCCAAAAAAAATTCATTCTAGGATCCAGAACCCAATTCTCCTTTGGATCTTAGACTTCGGATCCAAATCCATTCTAGGATCCAGAACCCAATCCTACATTGGATCTCAGACTTCAGATCCGAATCCATCCTAGGATCCAGAATCCAATTCTATTTTGATCTCAGACTTCAGATCCAATTCCATCTTAGGATCCAGAGTCCAACCCTATCTTGGATCTTAGATTTCAGATCCAAATACCATCTTGGATTCCAAATCTTAAATTCAATTCCATTCAAAATTTCAAAATCCAAATTCCTTCTGGGTTCCAATTCATTTGAACCAATTCCATTTCATTCCTGATTTCAAATCAAGTTCCCATTTCAGATCCTGAATTCAAAATCCAACTTTTGAACTCTATTCAGAATCTAGATATTGGATTCGGATTTCATCTTGAAAATCCAACTTTTAAATCAATTCCATTTCTCAAATTTCGTTCAAATTTCCCAAATCTATATTTCCTACTGATTCAATTTTCATTTCTATTTCTGACTCAAAGTCCATTTATGACTTAGAGAAATTCTTTCTTCTTCTCTCTCAAAAACTTCAAAAAACCATCTCTTTCCAGATCTAGATTTATCTTCCCAAGCTCTTGATTATTCTAAAAACTTAGAACTTTAATCTTAAGTTCTAAGTTAGGAATCATTTCTTCACTTTATCAATTTCACTTGGAAATTCTTCAAAATATTTTCAAAAAGAGCATACATCTTTGCATATTGCACAAGCATGATTCATTGTGCATTTAGACTTAGGATAAAACTTAGATAAATTCTTTACAAAGTAAAAGGCATAAAATTCGACCCTTGGTTCGATTACCCCTGGTAAAGGCGCCAGGAACGGTCGAACCTCGTACCGACGAGCGGATCCTGTCTCCCAGTTTTCCCGCAGATATTTCAAAAACGGAGGCGAGTTATTTCAAAATATTTTTAAAAATTAAGGTCAAGTGAGACCCGCAAAAGAGTTCCTCTTCTCTTCCCTTCTTTTCTCTTCTCTCTTCATTTTCCGACTTCTATTTTTCTCCCTTCAAAAGGAGGACATAGAGGTAGGAAAGGAAGAGAAAGAAAGAGAGTATTACGAGAGAAAAAAAAATTTTGCGATGATCACAAAAGCCTTTTCAACAGTTAATTTGACTTTGAGTCAAATTAGAATTCAAACCAAGGCTATGGGTGTCCACCCTAAGTGGCGACACCCATGGGTCAAAATGGGTTTGGATCTTGGGCAAGATACAAACACCCAATGAACTGGACCCACAAACAAAACATGCATTAAAATAAATACGATAAAAAAATAAAACTACCCTGGATCCCTATACACCCTCTAGTACCAAAAAAAAATTCTACAGGGCACTAGAACTATCTGAATCCATAGAATCCGGCGCCTAAAAAAATATTTTAATATGGGAAAAAGTCTAATATGATTCCAACATGCAAAATGGAATCAAAACATCAAAATGGAACTATTTATGGACACAGGTTATGCCATGGATCCAATTAGACTAGAGTAGTCCTGAATGAGTCTAGATCACCTCGAGTAACATGTCCCAGATCTGGTCTGGAGAGTTGGATTTGGATCAAACTTGTCTTCAGTGCTCTGCTCATCTGGATGCTCTGCATCATTCCCCCTGGGTCAAAAGGCTTCATCCTCAGGGCCTTGTCTTTGTCATGCAAAACTCCATAATCCCTGCACAAATTTAAAATAAAATCAACGTAGTATTTGTCCATAGGGATAAGAAATAAACTAAGCAAGGTAGTTAACTTTATATAAAAATGAGAGTAATAATTTATGCAATGCGATTCAATATGCTTTGGAAAATGTAATTCAAAATAATATGATTGAGGCACAAAAGCATCTAAGACATTGTATTTAATAACTTTACCTTGCATCAAAGCTCTACTGATTGTAACAAAATTCGGATGAGCCGCAGATAACAATTGTCTATGTATTGTGCTATTCAATATATCAAATTTGGCATAAAATTATTGGCAATTACAAGACAATTCACAAGTAACACAATATAACAATAGAGCAAACTTACTATTAGAATTGATCAATGAGGTATAAGCAAGATTATAAGCAAATTTTTGATGGACACAAAAAGTTTTTGGGGCTCTTATGCATTCTAGTCCTAATGTGTTGGACTCATTTTCAAGACTACAATGAGTATCTAAATTCTCGATCAATTCAACAGGAGAAGTTTCAACTTCTAAGCGCTTATTGTCACACATTTCTTGATGATCCTCCACATTAGAATCCATCTTTTCATTTCTTATGTTTTGCTCAAAGATGGGGTTATTAATGACGTGTGAAGTCATTGACGACATCCTCACACACAAATGCTTCTTCATCTTGGATATTTTTATCAATATCTTCATAGAGTGGATTATCAAAGATGAATTTATCTTCACACAAGAATAGACAACCTTCAGGATTCTCAATGAATAAGGGGTTGTCAAAAATGATATGAGACAGTTCTTTACGATTTTCTATGTCAGAAAGGGAAGAAATGTCAGACAACTCATCAGACTCTCTATCGAGGATGGGTTCCTCTTCATTTTTATTATTGGCCTCAAAAAATATTGGATCACCACAGACTCTAGAAGAAGGGTCTGCTAGAGATTCCTTCATGACAGTATTAGATTTTGGTTGATCCTGAAGTTCATGTCTGGTGATGAACGCACTAGACCCTTTTATCTGAGATGTTGCAATCTTAAGGGAAGCATGAGGAGAAATGGGGATAACAGATGAAGATGAAGATGTAATAGTGGATTGTACCACGGATGATGAGGCTGGAGATAACGGTGGTAGATCTTTAGAAGGAAGAAACTTTATCTTTCTGCCCTCAAAAGTGAAGGAATAAACGTTGGTCTTACCATTATGTAGGATATTTCAATCATACTGCTAGGGCCTTCCTAAAATCAAATGGCTTGCATCTATAGGAAGCACATCATACCAAACCTGGTCAAAGTAGGTATTTCCTATAGAGAAATTGACCAAGCACTGCCGGTCAACTTGAACATTAATGCTCTTTTGGAGCCACGACATTTGATAGGGTTTGGGGTGAGTCCTAGAACCCTATTTTAATTTAGACACTGCTTCTATAGATATAATATTTTTGCAACATCCTCAATCGATGATAAACCTACAAACCTTACCATCAATCGTACAAGCTGACTCCTAAGCCATTTGTCACTCATTTCTTGTCGAGGGGCTAAGCACACTCTTCTTGAGATGAGTGCATCTCCTCTATCGGGCAACAACACATCTACATCCTCATCCTCTTCAATTCTTCTTTCAAAATCTTTATTGTCTGGATCAAAATCACTGTTAATTGAAAGATATTTTAGATCTGGACTGCCTGTTATATTCATTATAGCATCTCGTATTTGTAATGTATCTTTGGCATCCCTGCTTTATTTATTAAACTGAAGCATGATCTGAAAAGATAATATTCTGATTGAGAATCTTCATGTCTTGACTTTTTGCTGGATCCATCGTTTGCTGTGTCAAAAAGTTGATTACTTTTTTGCATGCTTGAGACTCTATTCATCATCTCGTTTAGCATAGAAAAGAAAATACAACATTGTAATTTAGGCCTAAGTTTCAACATCTTGTTCCAAAATTGCAAGCTCAGATTCATTGGAAAGATAATAAGATTTGGCATAACTTGTCTGTTTGGAGTTTTTCCAAACTCCATCGGTAGAGGGATCAAAATCTCTCTCAAAGTAGTCAGACTGGACACCTACCTGTTTTGGGTGTTATGTCCATCTGCCTCAAAGAATCTGTCATATATCTGCCTATATAGATTTGAATCTGGCATTTTCAGATCCATTAGAAAGGTGTGCGCGTCGTGCAACTTTCCCGTGTTTAATCTGTCTGTCACAACAGAGTGATACTAATTTGAATTACAGAGTGTTTGAGTCATGTCCGGACTCACCTGTTATAGATTTAGCTTCCACGCGTGGAGATCCATTGGGATCTCGGATGGTGAATCGACTCATACATCGATTTTACACCACAAGATCTCCATTTTTAAAGATCACCTATCAGTGCTTCTTATCATAACTAGATTTATACTTACCAATACTCTCTTGCAGCCTTTGATGTACATATTCATGAATATTTTGTAGAAAAAATACGATCTTGTACAGTATTTAAAAGAGGATCAATCACTGGGATATGAGCTAAATCCACAAGAGAAAATGGGTTAGAACCATATAAAATAGAGAATGGACTAAAACTGGAAGATTGATTCATAGACTTATTATATGTGAATTCAACTTGAGCAAGGATGTGTCGCCAAGACTTTGATTAGTCATCAATTAAAGCTCACAATAAATTTTCTAATGACCTATTCATAATGTAATACTTGGGATTTTGTTTTAGTTTTAAATTTAAAATTTTAAATTTGGGTTAAAACCAGTTTTATATTCAGGCAAAATTCGAGAGTCTAAGTTGACCAAAAAGTATTTTGGACTCAAACCAGGTTCCAGGAAAGGCTCAGAGGGATCACAGCCAACCTAGTGGGGGGTATCAGGCATGGTTAGTGTGGCCCACAAGGGTCCAAGGGTGACTCAGGGTTATTTGGATCTTGGATAAGTTAGGTTCGGATCCAAACATGAGTTTGGATCCAATGTGGATTTGAATCTTATGGTTAGATATACAAAATTTTAAATGGGTTTTCGATTTGCTTAATCCACTAAATCCACTAGCTTAACGGTGCTAGTAACCAATACAACCATTTCACACCCCTTGTGAAACAACGTTAACTTTTCTTGCTCACGTTAGCTCAACCCTAGATCTTGCAAACAAAGATAGGTTGAAAACAAGTCACTCTTTTATAATACAAGATTTGTATATAATGATAATCAAGAGTGAAATAAACTCAAAGAAAAATGCATAAAATATATCCTACACAAGTGAAGAAATTTAAGATAATTCATTGTTGTAGATCTTTAAAGAGCTTGAATACTTGATAACTTTAAATCTATGATGAACTTAAAGGTAGATGTGTTTTCAACAAAAACTCTAAAGCACTCCTCCATCATTAATTTATAGCTAACGATGGAAAGTAATTATTGGAGAGTTGTTGGGGTCAAAGAACACCTTTATCCAACAGCTAGAAGTCGGTTGAAATCCTCTTCTTACATTCAGGAGTCGACTCAGCCTGTCCAGGAGTCGACTCTTCACTTGATAGGGCAACTCTCCACTTGTGAGAGTCAACTCTTAATAATACAGTATGCTAACTCAAATATTAGTGAGTTGACTTAAAAACTTGAGGGTCGACTCAAACAAATTGTAACATCCCAAAATTTCTATCCCAAAAACTGTGTGATTTTTTTTTTGAAATAGTTTTATAAAATTGCAGTTAAAATTTGAATGGGATAAAAGCTTTGGCGTATTACAGTTCTATCATAACCTTTTCAAACACACATCAAATTTAAAATTTGACATTTATAAATAAATAAGTGCCCATTACACTTTGAATTAAATAATAATAGAGTCCTTTTAAATTAATTAAATATCAAAGTTTTTGAGCACTTATGAATGCTCGCAATCCAAAAATCAGAAAGGTCTAGCTCAGTCTTCGTCATAACATCTCTCCATCGCATGGTCATCTATTCACTACCTAAAAATATTAAATAATCTTAGGTTCAGACAATTAAGTCCTCAGTAGGGCAGAGTTATTCAATACACATAAATTAAAACATGCATGTAAAAGATTAATCTTATACTCACACGTCCAAATAACAATTAATCACACTAAGGATACATAAGTGCAATGCTTTACAAAATTTTTAAATACTCATTTACATAACTCTTTCAATCAAAAGCAAACACTTAACCATAAACATTAAAATATGTATCAATAGTTAAAAATGCATGCACTTACCATTGCAGAATTTGAATTGTATGCATGAGTAACTTTAACATCTTTAATTAATTTTTTTTTAAATGATGCATGCTATGCCTAACTAAATGCACATTCACTTTATGTTTCGATTCTTATTCTTGTGGGTACAAACACAGACAGTAATTTGGATTAGGGCCATGGTGCAGGCAGTGTTTTTAAACATTTATGCCTTTGGACTGGCTGAGCATCATTCACTAGTGCCAGATGAGGGATAACTAGAGCGAGAGAAGCTCCCAACACCACCATCCTGATGCATCAGACTTTACTTATGAGATTCTATCCTCCACGCTTTAGTCTAATGTGGAGGGTTTCCCTATCTTTGTGGCTGGGGAGGAGCAACATTTCGTGCTCAAATACAGTATCCATGAAGCTAGATAGTACCACTTACCCTTTCCTTGTAAGCATCCGTGTTTAGTATTACATGTTTAACTCTTTTAGTTCATTGATTCTATGTAGCACTCAATTGAATCATATTTGCACAATTCGACCATTTCAAGACTCATGGATACACCTGCTCCAAATGCGAGACAATACTTATTCATCAATGCATTTTTAACTTTATATTCATTTATGAACATGCAACAGTCATACAAAATTAAGCATCCGCATCTATTTATAATACATGTTTATTTCATACAGTTCAAAAGTAAATGACGATATAGCCAATTTGTGCATAACCATTTCATTCAACTATGCATAATCATTTTATTCAACTGTGCATGATCATTTCATTCAATTTGTGCCTCATGTTAAGCACTTAATTCCTGCATAACAATTATTTTAACAGTAGATATGTATCATGATATGATTTATAAAAACATATTCAAAATACATAGAGAAATCGCACATATTTGCTAACTGAGCCTTTAGCTGGTTCAGAACATGTCAAATCTCAATTCTATATGATTATTATAATTGTCATAAAAGTATGTAGATTCATCAAACAGAGCTAAAATTTTGATAGGCTGAAGATAATTTTGTTAGCTTTCTGAAGCCATAAACAATTTCTAACAATTCTTTTGTATAAGGGAGATATGACCAGTTTAATGCATGCCTATACTTTTCTGTTTCGATTATCACGGTTCAACGCTCAGTCCGAGAACATAGTTTAACATTTACAGACTGTAAAATTTTGTTAGCTTTCCAACGCAACAAACTGTTCATAAAAGCTCTTCCGAATGAGATAAATATAAATAATTTATCGGTTGGGTGTCAAGCCAGAAATACGTATTAGCGGACAATATGCATTTGGGTTAGCAAAAATAGGCCACCTAAATTCATATTTTTATTTTTTTTCACATCAAACCATCAAATAAAATCTCATAAATATCAATATATGATTTTTACATAATCCATCATAGACCAATTCCATTTTCACAACCGTTAGAATAGAAAATCGATCCATCTTCCTAAACATTATTTTCTCAGAAATAATTTTGGTATTTTCGCAATTTCAAGCATAGAGATGCATTTTTTTCCATAAAAAAAATAACACAATCATAACTAACAGCATACCACATCATAAGAACATTAGATCATGAATTTCTAACTAAGATTTTTGCAAGAAAGCAATAAATTTTACCCTACTTTAAATCAAATACGGTGTTGTTTCTGAAAACTCATAACATGTGACATACATCAATTTCTTTGTTTATTTTTCAAGTAGATCATTCTCTCTAAGGGTTGAACCAATTTTTCCTTGTGAAAATCAGATTAAACCCCACTTCACTACTCTAAATTTGATTTTTACAAAGGCCTTTCTTTTTGACAACTTGATGTTTTGAATCTAGGCTAATCGGTTAAGCCTGATTTGCCTGTATTCGAACCCCATAGCCATTTAGCACATATTTTTTTTAGGGTTTAATCTATGATTTCCATCACATGTATAGGCGTGTATACACTCCTGATCCGGAGTGTATGCACACATATTTTTATTCAAACCAACTTTTGATTTGGTTCCAAGAAAACCTGATTTTTAACAAAAGCGGTTTTTGAGAAGGGTTTTCTTCCAAAAACCCTCTCTATTTTAATTTTAATAAACCCAACACCAATCCCACACATGGGGGATTCGGTACAGGGTTTGTTCTATTAGGAATCAAAATAAACTTGTGCCTACAAGTTTTGATTTACATATAGAAAATAAAACCCCCTACCTTTTTGCGAAAACTCTCTTTTTAACCAAAAAATGAACTCTCCCCAAGTGAACCGGCAGTCCTCTACTAAATGATTCACCTCTTGTCCTCCCTTTCAAAATATGTGTGTTAGATGTGTTTTTTGGCAAATCTGATTGCATAGATGTGTCTCCATAGTGGAAAGCTTATGATTAGACTCTTGAATCAAAGTTCTTTAATGTGTAGGTAAAATTTTATTACACAAAAAATTTCACAAATTTCAAAACTGTTGTTTTTTGGATCCTTGTAAAAACTTATCTACACATAAAAAAAGTTTGATCTAAAAGTCTAATTATATGTTTACAACCATGGATATTTTGAAGAGGAGGATAAGGGGTGGACCATTTAGTGGATGGACCATCCATCTTTTTGATCCAGACTATGTTCATTGAACTTTAATTTTTACCATTTAATGAAACCACAAGTGATGCAAGATATTCATATTGCGGTTGAACTCCTAAATGAAAGATAATATCAAAAAGTTGTTTCATACAAAATATTTTTAAATTAATCCTTCCAAAATTCAACATCCCATATGGGCAGCTTAGGAATAATAAAGTGACTTTCAAACTCATAGCCTATGTATAATAGACCATTGAGGATCTAAAATACTAATTAGGTCTTATGAAACTTTTTCATAGAAAATTTGATAAAAACTTTTAAAATAATTTTAATAAAATACTTTAAAATTTTATTTATCAAATTATCAAGCTTACATTTTATTTTTCTTCAATGTTGGGTATTCTCCAAAATGATTTTGGATCCCTTGTTGGATACTCATCATTTCTCAAGTATTTCACTAATTATCCAACAACATACACCCTTCAATAAATTTATTACAACTTATTTAGGTATAATCACAATAATTATATCATTTACTTAATAATAAATGAGCTCCTCGTGTCAAAGGGCATGTTGAACGTTTTTTGTATATGAGAAAATCATCTGTTGACAGTAAATGCTTTTTCAAGATAATTTCTCGCATGGTCAATTTATTAAGTACATCCATAAATATAATGATCTCAAAATAATGTCACATTAATTTTGTATCAAATACATTTTATTGGATTTTCAGGGCACTAATTCCAACAAGGGGGGTGTGCGTGGCTGTGTGCTCCTGTTTGCATTAGGTTCAAGAAAATCTATTTACTCAATTTAACCTTATGGGTGTTTAAGCATCATTTGTTGGCTAGGAATCGTACTTTAGAACATGTATTTTCAGAAATAAACTGACGAGTTTTTAAATTACAAAATTATGATACATTGTGGGCCGTTGATTTTTGACAGCCTGAAAAATCTATCTCACACAGTATGGTTCAAAGCCAGTTTTTATTAAACAAACCATGTAGATCGCATATAAGGGCTTTCTTGATCAGCTGATCATTTGATTGAATGGTTTAAGGTGGGTGCACAAGGAGGCACACCTACCACAACGATGCACAAATGGGGCACAGTGGGACATGTCACATGCTTGATGCACAAATGGGTCACATTTGCCTCCACAATTGAAACGTCAATTCATGCACTGAATTATTGTCACATAACGAATGTAGTCTGACATAGGGTGGTTCGTTTCACAGGGCGCAACTAGTGCATTTCACTACCATATATCAGGCATGCATGCTTGTTTAAATAGACTTGACGGGTGACTGAATCCCAGAGCGTGGGCTGCAACGATGAAGCATATTTATACAAACACATGCAGGCTGAGCAATATCATGATGATCTCTTCGGGGTCGCACCCAAACCTCAAATGGAAATGCCCGAGTGTGTCGCGGTGAAAGCATAAAGTGGCAAAACGCAGAAAATATTCAAATTAAATATGAAAAAATGAGCTCTCTCTCTCTCTCTCAAATTCTAGTGAGTTTGATTGGAATATCATTGTTTTGATCTTGATTTCTTCTTCTTCTTACTATTACTGAGATTATCACTAGTAGTAGCTACAGTGGTAACTGGTGCTGATGGTGGTGGTGCCCCCAACTTTTTTTTTGGGGGGGGAGGGGGGGTTGGAAGTGGGAAATAAGCCATGATGTATAGTAGAATGCGTCTGATAATGAAATTGTTACAACTTATCCCACTTCTGTGGATATACCCTGAAGGTGTACTTGCCCACTGCAAGTGACAATCAAATCTTCTGAGAAACAATCTGTACCCTCAACTTTCTGGCTCATTATAGTAAGCACCACACTTAGCAAAAGAAAGGAGTTGATATTCCACATACATATTCAGTAGCCTGCAATGGTGTTAAATGATGCATGATTAAGTTTCATATAAGAAGAAAATTAATTAGGCACAAACGAACATAATTAAAAGCCCAATAATACTGCTAACGGTAGTCCATGTCTCTCACCATGTGGAGATGGCCAAGAAAGTGACTCATCCATCATCCCATCTAAAAGTGCTCTTTTTCTAGGGCATGTTTCCCTTTCATGAGCTGGGTCATTTCCATGTGATGGGAAGTGACTACACCAGCACATGTTAAGTTGCATTCCGATCAGATCTGATCATTTATTTTCCTTGAAAGAGTCCCTCCTACGGTTCATGAACTAGGTCGCTTTTCACAAGCAGCCAAACTTTCCCCAGTTAAGGTGTACCTTTTGAAGTTAGTCATAGTTTGGATCTCTATATATAGAGAGAGAGAAGGTGGTAGCTGCTAACCAGGCTTTCAAAGAGTTTTTCTCATGATTTTACTTAAATATCACTGTATAGATATGTTAGGCATGATCGATTTACTAAAAAAAACACTTGGATCATGTTTTTTGAGTAAAAAATATAATTTTAAGCCTTGAATATTTAAAAAAGTCTTATATTATCGATTTTTTAATCCTTATACGTATCAGAATCGGATGATCCAAGAGTAAATTTTTATAAAATCAAGTATGTAGATCAAAACATAAAAAAATCCTTTGAAATTCTAGTTAGCTGGACGGTTAGTTAGAAAAGTGGTTAACAGCTACCATTCTCTACCAAAAAGGGGTTTGTCATAGTGGGATGGGGGGCCTAGGCTGTTAGGTATGTGGTCTAGGTTCAAATCTCATGTCTCATGGCCATCACAATCCCAAGCATGGCGACTCCCTGAGGGCAAGGGGTAAGCCCACAGAGTTTTACTTTACCAGACAATAAGCACGGCAGGAAGAGCCAGGGCTAGGTCTCTGTTCCTATGGGGTGGTTTCTCTGTGTAAATAAAAAAAAAACTCTCTCTCTCTCTTATGATAAGTGGATAATGGTTGTTTTAAGTTAAGAGAAAACAGCCTGAGAGTAGCTTTATGTATCAATAGTGCCCTCTAGATCTCCAAGCATTAATTTATTTGGACATAAATCTCCCTGCCATTAAAGGAATATCTCTTCCTACTTTATGCCTTTGCATAATTTTGTCAAAAAGTTGACATGTGATTGACCTAACCCATCAAAACATCCAATCCAACATGTGTAGCCTGCAAGGGAAGTGGCCCACTCTAAAACTGAGTTGGGATTTCAATTCCCCTGACAATAATGAGGCTCAACCAAGCAAGCAACCCAAGTCTGTGGCTGGTTTTGCCAACAGCTTGGGATACTGCAGTACCATCATCCTAGTCACATGAAATTCCACAAGTCAACCGTCCATCCATACAGGACAATGAGGGGGTTCATGTCCATGTGGGTCTTGTTCCAAGTTGCACCTTGTGGCCCAAACAGGGATAGGGATGCCATCCAATCAGGTTTGCATCCAATGTCTGACCAAATCCGAATCCGATTTGTCCGATTAGGTAAAGCAAGTCCAATCTGATTAATAATCAGATTTGGAGTGGTTTCGAATTTTACATCCTAATCGAATATATATAACAATCCAGTTCCAGTTCTACCTTTTTTTCATTTGAATCCAAATTGGATTAACCAATACCTGATTAGGTCTGATTCAGTAATTATATCCACAAAAAAAACCGATTTGTTGATACATCCCTAAACAGAAGCCAAGCCTAACGACAAACAGACTAGCTAATCCATGTTTTCTGAACTACTGTAAAAGTGGTTTAGGTCTGGCGGCTGATCCAACTAAGCCCAGCTTTGGGTCTGATTCGTTCTGATCTGAGTCACATGATGATCGCACATTTTCAGGGTCAAGTGGGGTAGGGGTAAATCCCAGTCCAGTTGGAAGTCCCAAAGTCATGAAAAAGGCAAGGGCATCTGAACGCACAGTGCAAGAGAGTAGTTGGGGGATGTTGGTCAAGCCATGTGGAAAGCTGAAAAGATCAGGTGCAATATGATTGCAAAAATATTTGTGCATTAAGCACCTGATCATCCTCCATCTTGGGGACAGATCTATCAGTTGTGGGGGCTCAAGACCGATGAATGGTGATCGGGTGCTTAATGCACAATTTTTGTGCTAATGCCACAGTCTTTCCTCTCTGTGGAAACTACTTGCTTGGAAGTGTAGCTTGACAGCAACACGTTAGTTGTTGGATATTGCCTTGGCACGCCGCAAGCCCTAGAAATTTATCGCGGTACTTTGTGTCGACAGTGCAGTGCAGTCTGTACATGGGGAATCCCGTTTGCACCGAACCCCTGATGTGAGGGAATTTGAGCATCTACCGTGGATGAAACAACATAAAAGCGATTGATGGGACTGTCAAAATTAACAGTTGAAAGGACACACATTTAATATTTAAAAAACTAAAAACACGTTTGCATTTATTATAGGTGGGATATTTTACTACTGCATAAGTAAAAGTTGTGATTTTACAGAATTCAAGGTCAATATTGTGACTAATAATCACAGAATTCAAGGGATTGACACTTAAGTGAGAATTAGAATCACAGCTTACTGCTTTTTATGTTTAGAAAACTTGATAAATGATGTTCTTGTGGATCTTAAGAAAATCAAAGAATTACAAGGTATTGAAAAGGTGTCCCAAGGGTTTTAAACTCGTCTGGTGGCCAATACTCTCTCTCTCACTTTATATATATATATATATATATATATATATATATATATATATATATATATATATATATATATATATATATATATGGTGCTAAATGAAATATGTTATTGGATTGATCTAGATGCTTATTTTTACAGGGAACAGTTCTTGGAGCATTTGATTTCGATGCATGCATAGGTTTTTATAAGATTTTAAAAAACAATGACATACAATTTATATAAATTTTCAAGGCTTCAAATATCATTTTTCGTCCAAAATGCATGATCCAAGTGTTGATTTCATCCACTTTGGGTTCACCGTTTGATGCTTTGCGTCTCTATTGTTTCTTTTAAAAATCAATGACATATATACAGTTTCAGTTTATAAAAAAATATTCTTAAGGAATTTGAGAATGCTGGAGGCATGAAGGTGAATGATGATAAATCTATCATCATCCCATTCAATTTGTATGCCCAGAACGCTAACCGATTATCTAGTAATGCAGGGTCGAGTTTGCGAGAACTGCCCATGAAGTATTTGGGGCTTTCTCTCTGTGTAGGCAAACTGAATGCAGGCATGTGTCAACCTATGGTTGCTAAAATGCAGCAGTGGATAGACTCTTGGAAGGTGAAGTTTGTATCTTATACCGGAAGAATTTTATTGATTCAGAGTACTCTCAAAAGTATTCCTGTTTTTTGGTGGTTGTCTTTTAAAATACCAAAAAAAATTGTTAATCAATTGGAAAGTCTCTGTAGGAATTTTCCTTGGCAGGATACTGAATCTGAAAAGAGACCTCATTTGGTGGCTTGGGAGGTCTTATGCAAGCCAAAAAGCGGAGGTATTGGTATCTACAGGATTGAAGAACTCAATGCTGCGTTTTTTGCTAAGCTATCACTGGACGTCCAATCTGATAATTCTCTATGGGCTGAATTCATGAGCGCAAAGTACTGTGGGCAGCTACCACCTCTTGGGGCTTAGGAAGGAATCATGTGGGGGTGGTCTAAACTAAAATCAGTATATTTATCTCTTGCAGAGTTCCAGATGGCACATTGACTAGATTCTCGTCCGACCCTTGGAACGGGCCCCTCTCCTATACTTCATTTCTGAAAGAGATAGAACGTCTCTCGAACATTAAGAAAAGTTCTGTTAGAGGGGCTAGAAATTTTTGGATCACGTGTATGGTCCCTTTCCTCAGTGGGATGGGATTTGAAATAGGTTTTTTTCTTTCCAGTTATCGGAGGGTAGAGACCAGCTCTTATGGAAAGGTGTATGTGGTGTTGAATTTGTCTCTGGAAAGGATATTTAGAGTTTTATCTGTATAGAGGGTGCTTCCCAGCCTTGGCACAATCACGTGTGGGCGAAGAAGGTCTATCTGAGAGCATCTTGTGTTGGATCATTTTTCGAATCACACAGTTTCACAATCGTCATCATGATATAAAACACGAAATAAATCATGAAATACAACAGTGTAAATAGCATGAGTAACAGACGACCGAAACAATAGCAGGGTGCAGGCATGTCGGTTTCCGCAAGCAACCAAAATCCAGACCATAGCAAATAGACAAACAGTTGCATAGAACACAATGAAAACAACGAACGCATGCTAATACTGTGTAAAAGGCTAAGGCGTATGAAAGTACTCCCCTTAGAGAAGATTCGCCCCCACATACTGTGCAGATCAGGGTCCGGCGTCCTTCCCCCAGGATACAATAGCCACGACGAACCGAACGGTGCACTCCGACGGGTCATCCTTCGAAAACAACCTCCATGAACCAAATGTTGCAGAACACCCTTTCGGGAAAACTCAGGAAAGAGAGAGAGCAACAGAGGAGATGGAAAAATCGTAGAGCCAGAAATTCGTCTGTCTCATACTGTCCGTAACCCCAGCCCTCACCACGCTTTTATAACCCACGAACGGTTATGAAACGTGGAAGAAACTTTGGGTAAAAAAATATTTTGTCTTCATTGAATATGGCCCTAAAGGGCCAATTACCCGAACCCGGCTCAGCACAGCACAACAAGCGCGCGCGTGTGTGGTGGTCATCCCACTCCCTTGTTCTCAGGAACAAGTGTATGAGTTCACTAGTTGCTTATAAAGCCCTCAGAAAACTCAAGCAAAAGCAATATGGGACTATTCCACCTCATCAAGACCACTATCTCTAAACAACCCATTTTCTTCTTTGAATTTTCTCTCCCTTTCTTCTTACACCTAACATCTTGGTTGGTATATCTAGTTTGCTATCAGAGGCTTTTGACGCAGGACAGGTTGCAATATTTTGGTGTTTCTCTTGCAAATAGTTGCCCCCTTTGTTGCAGGTACGAGGAGAACCGCACACATCTGTTTTTTTTCTGCAATATTGCCCAAAGTGTGGTTATTTATTTGTAGAAAATTTGCTAAGAGGAGAGTTCCCCATAGGGCATAATTTCAGAATTGTTATGGTGAAAATCTTTCAGAATTGTTAGGGTGAAAATCTATGTTATCGGTTTCATGGTTGAAGGAGAGCAGGGATATGGTATTTCACATAGTTTGGAAATTGTGACGTAAGAAATAACGAAAAAAATGAACAGAAAGAACGGCTTTCTAGAAAAGAAAGGAAGACGCAGGAATAGATTATCAGTAGGGAGGATGCAGTCAAAGTCGTGTGGGCTGCATGTTTAGAGCAGTTTCATGCCATTGATTGGCCTCCTAGTCAGGCCCTATCGATAAAGTTATTCTCTAGGTGCGGATTAGTAGTCGATCAATGGAGTGAGGCAGATTTGGTTGGAGTCACTTTCAGATTTGCTTCTTTAACTATGGATAACATGGTGATGTTGTCCTTTGCTGCCTATGATCATCAAGGATTCAGACTTATTGGAGGAATGAAAAAACAGCGTTCTTCAAGACCTATTGAGGACTACTGTACTTTTTTGATGAATTTCCTCGAAGGCTGCATGTTCGAATCGTGCCTAACAGTAGTCGTTGGTGCAAGATGGTTAGTGCAGCAATTGAAGGCCGAGCTTCTTCCCCCTTAGCCATGTCTTTATCTAGCAGGTTTCATGTTCTTTTTGTGTCCTGTAAAAGTCCCCTTTAGGCCATGGGACATATTCTTCATGCTCTCATGCAATTGTTTATGTTGGAAGGATAAGTCACCGGATTGGCTTCCTCCCTTGGGAGATCACATCTAATTTTCTTTTAATTGATTAATAGCAATTCCGGACAACCCCCCAACGTTATCCTTTCAAAAAAAAAAGTGTTGATTTCTAGTAATCTATGGTGACAAATTGGAAAAAAAAAACAATGAAAATCCAATATCATGTTTCATCTAGCACGGTGCCTATTTTGTAGGATTTTATTTTCCTATATATATATATATATATATATATATATATATATAGAGAGAGAGAGAGAGAGAGATGGGAACCTAATAAATGGGCAGGGTGCTAAATGAAATATGCTATTGGATTTTAATTGTTTTTCGAAATTTTGAGCATACAAATGTGATCTATAGGCTTGCTTTTTTGGGAATTTATTCTTGAAGCATTTGATTCTGATGCATGGATTGGTTTTTATAAGGTTTCAAAAATCAATGGCCTACAATTTTTTATAAATTTTTGAGGCTCCAAATACCATTATTTTCATCCAAAATGCATGATCCAAGTATTGATTCAATCATGATGAATACATCTATGGGGTTGGAATTGCAAAAAAAATACTAGGAAAACAATAGCATGTTTCATTTCGCATTGTGCCCATTTAGTAGGTTCCCTATATATAATGTTTGCTACTCTAGTGGGTAAGGAACCCCTTAGTGAAAAAAGTATAATATTTTATTTTTTCAATTTTTTTTCACATATGACCCTCCAATGTGTTATGATCCACAATATGATAGGGGATTTGAACCCAGTACCCAGGATTCGTACACCACTTGTAGAGACCTATAAGAGTCGACTAACACTGTGTGGGTCTCAGAGTAATGACATGTCTGCTGACATAGCTTCTCCAATTAAGGAAAAGCTAATTGTTCAGAGTCTATAAAAGAAAAAGAGAAATTGGACACATGGCATCATCAGGAGGCAAACCAATTAACAGAAGGGCCCCATATGTAATATCTTAATATATTATTAAAGAATTTACCATTAGAAAATAGTGTACACTGGTAAATTAGTGGTTTATTGTTTACTCTATTCATTTAAACATTCAATTAGGGTTTTACCATATGTTGAATAAAGCACCTGAATTTGGATCTCAAGGAAGATCCAAATTAATCAATCCATGTGATCAGGATTGGATCCTGTTGGTGGACCCAATCAGAGTTTAAATCATTGAGTTTGGACTTGGGAGGGGGTCTGAACTCAAACAAATTTGTATTGGTTTACAAGTCTTTTACCCACACCATTTGGACCTTCAAATAAATCGGGTCAACCCAAATGAATTTGGGAAAGGTTTAGTCCCATAACAGGGTTTAAACCAAACATTGAAAGGATTTGGATCCATTTGCAAGACCCACATGGATCCCACTAAGAAAAGGGTTTTCCAGATCCATTTAAAAACCCAAATGATTCTTGCTAAATAAAAAGTATTTTGGATCCATTTAAAACTCAAATGGATCCCACTAAGAAAATAAATTATTGGATCCACTTGGAGACCCAATTTGATCTCGCTAAGTGAATAAAGTTTTTGGACCCATTTAAGACCAAATGGATCTTAGTAAAATAATTATTCAGATCAACCTAAGACCCAAATGGATCCCTCACTAAAGAAAAAGTGTTTTGGATCCATTTAAAAAACCAAATGAATCCCCACTAAGCAAGATAATATTTGAATCCATTTAGACAATCCAAATGGATCCCACTAAAGAAAACAAGGGTGTGGATTTGTTTCAGTCTCAAATAGATCTTATTTAATAAAAAAAAAGAATTTGGATTCGTTTAGGGCCCAAATAAACCCAATATGTATATGTATATGTATATAATAAATAAGAAAACATGTGATGTGGACTTGGTAGGCGCCGATCCAGGATCCAAAATTCAAATGGATCTCCACACACGCGGAAGCTATTACACTTAGAGGAGTCCGAACAGAACTCTGGGAAACAAAGCTTTAGGGACCCGTGCGCTCTGTTTCGATAGAGGCAGTCCAAAGGAAAATTGTACGCAACCCACACACATTTCCAACAGATCCAAACTCACCAGATTCAGACCAAAATTGTCTATTCCACAAAAATGGGACTGAACCAGTCAAACTGGTCATCGACAGACAATATATTCGATGGGGGGGTTTCAACCCCTCAGACAACGAAGTTTCTGAAAACTTCCAACGGACAAAGTAAAGGTCAGTTCAAGACCTTTCCAGAAAGCTAAAATTCTGAATTTTTGGACAATTCTACGGGTTTCTTCGTATTTTTTATTTTTTTGTTATCCTAGGTGTTAACTGATGTGTTCCGTGACAAAGAGTCTTATTCATGCACTCAAACCCCCATGGATTTGGGCACTCAAATGATGGACTTAGATGAAACTCAGAAATTTAATACGGTGCATCAAGATGTTAGATAATTGGCACAACTTTCATTTTTAGAAATAACACAATAAATATTCAGATATTTAGAAATCACAAAACCCTAGTCAGGATTCTACAAGAGGACTTTTCATGTTCGATTTTATAGCAACGCAGAAATATCGACTCTTTTTAGTCACTTACATTATGAATCAACAAAAACGGCAAACATGAAAGTTATAGAGCTTGGTCTTAACTTTCTGTACAATCAAACTGATTGAAATTTTATACAGAGGGTGGCACAATATCACAAAAATATGAAATGTTGTCCAAAGCATTTTGGACTAGACAGGGACTGACAAACTCCGTTCGTCTGATAGTTTGACAGGGATATTCAAGGACCCTAAGTGTCGATTCAGGCCAAGACCTTAACATCAAAGTTGAAGGTTTGTGTCTTAGCTTTCCAGAAAGCCTAAGAAAACCATAATTCGACTAGTATCCAGATACATACAGTCAATTATTTGGAGTCATCTCAGTCAACGCAGGATCCAGGAGACCTGTTTCTTGACATAAATCAAAATAGCACAAACTATGATTTGCATACTGTTAAAACAACTTTCAGAGCTCTTACAAACATAAAACTTCAGGATTTGATTCAATAAACATTAACAAATTACTTACATGATGCAAAAATAAGAAACAACAGGATAGTAGCACAAAGACAAGAGAGATCAAAGTATTCAAACACATTTCTTGTTTGGATGACAATGAGGATGGTGCAGCTATGCAGCAGCATGCACCAACACCAGCTCACGAATGGTTGGAAGATGTAGCCTTCACATGCCTACAACAACTATGGTCAAGAACTCCTGCAGCAACTAGCCAGCCATCATGACCTTCACCAAATGAAGCTCTCCAAAAACACACCAAGCTCCAACTCGAGTTTTTCTTTCACCCTCACAAACACTTCCTAAATTTTTTTCTTCCCCTCTTTTTTTTCTTTAAAACAGCCACTACATGCTTGACCTCCCTTAGGGATCTTAATCCCTCAAGGAGGAGACCATCATTGTGCCTCCCTCTAGCACCAATCACGCACAGGGGGGAAGGGCCATCTTCCAAAGCTGCTGCCCACTTGCTCAATGCATGTGCAAGTTTTAAAAAAAATTCATGATGCATTTTCAATAGCCACAAGACCCTTTTCCAAGTCAAACTTGGAATTTGACTGAGGTCCTTGGCTATCCACTTGAAAAAGCACCATCTGGGATTTGATCCAATGTGATTTGGATCTTGGGTAAGATCCAAACATCTTACAATTCGGATCCTGCTAAAAAATGCAGAAAAAAATAAAAACTACCCGAATTCTCCATATACCCTCTAATACCATAAAAAAGATCCTATAGAGTACTAGAACTATCCAGATCTGAAGAATTTGACTCTAAAAAATGAAAAAAAAGCATAAAATAAAGACCAAAGACAAAAAATATCCAAAATATGATTCCACACAGAATGCCATGGAATCCAAAATAGCCAAGCGAATTGGCTAATCTGCGGATCCACTTGTACAAGGGATATCATGCCCGCGAGTAGATAGCCTCGGGTATCGATGTTTAGATCAGATCCAGATAATTGGAATGGGATTCAATTCCGCTTTGAAGATTGAACCTCTGAATGCTCTGCATCATCCCCCCTAGGTTGAAAAGGCTTCATCCTCAAAGTTGTCTCCTCGACCTCTGCGTTGTCATGGTACCGATCCATATGTTTGACGTTGAACACATTTGAAGTCTTGAATTGAGGTGACAACTGAACCCTATAAGCATTAGAATTAATGATGTCAGTAATTGCACAAGGACCAATGTGTTTAGGCGCCAACTTCCATATAATTCAGGAGGTAAACGTTCTTTAGTAAGAGTAACCCATATCAGATCTCCAGTTTCAAACAATACTTGTCGATGCTTTTTATCATAACTTGATTTATACTTACTGATGCTATCTTGAAGCTTCTGATGTACCTGTTCATGACTATCTTGCATAAAAGAAACACGATCTTGAATATAATTTAAAACAGGACCAACAACATGAATAAAAGCTAAATCAAGAGGAGAGCATGAATTAAACCCATAAAGAATAGTAAAAGGGCTAAATCCAGTAGAACGGTTTACAGACTTATTGAATGCAAATTCAGCTTGTGCAGGTATTTAAGACCATGACTTTGGTTTATCATTAATTAAAGCTCGCAATAGGTTTTCTAAAGATCGATTAACAACTAGAATTTGACTACCGGACTGAGGATGATGCACAGTACTAAATTGAAGGTTAGTTCCTAACTTTTTCCACAATTGCTACCAAAAATGTCCTACAAATTTGACGTCTCTATCAAAAGTGATGGTTTTCAGAATTTCATGCATTTTATAGATTTCTTTGAAAAATAAATCCGCTATGTGAGATGCATCCATGGTTTTCCTATACGGAATAAATTGGACCATTTTTGTATATCGATCGATAACCACAAAAATACAATCAAGACCATGAGTGGTCTTAGGCAATCCTAAAATGAAATCCATGGTTATATCTTGCCAAGGTTTTTCAAGAATAGGCAAAGGCAAATATAACCCTACATTGGTGTTATTTCCCTTAATGATATGACATGTATGACATTTTTCCATAAATTTATTCACATTCTTTCGAATATAGGGCCAAAAATATGTTGAAGACACCAAATGTGTTGTCGTATCACGACCAAAATGTCCCTCATTATGTATCTCAGAAATTAAATGTTGTCTCAGGGAACAATCTGGGATACAAAGCAAATTGCCTTTAAGTAAAAACTCATCGACCAGAGAAAAATTGTCATGAGGATGATTATTTACTTCATTAATAATTTTTGAAAAATAATTATCCGACTCATATAACGATGCAAATTCCTCAAAACCCCAAACAGATACTTTCATGGTGGACAGAAGAATGGTTTTTCTGCTTAAAGCATCTGCTATAACATTATCCTTTTTTGCCTTATGCTTCAGAACGAATATAAACTCTTGTAGGTATTCAACCCATTTGGCTCTACGGACATTCAATTTATGTTGACCATTGATGTATTTGAGAACTTCATGATCGGTATGGAGAATAAATTCTCGATGAACCAAATAATGCCTCCAGTACATTAATGCTCTAATGATCGCATAAAATTCTTTATCGTAGGTGCTATATTTCAATTCAGTTTTTCACTAAAGTAAGTAACAGACTTACCTTCCTAACTCAAAACAACACCTATACCTACTCCAAATGCGTCATATGATAATTCGAAAGCAAGTTCAAAATTGGGTAAGACTAACACAGATATTGAACAAAGATAGGATTTCAAACACTCAAATGATTGTTGAGCTTCCAGATTCCCCTAAAAGGTCTTCTCTTTAATACAATCGGTCAATGGAGCAACTATACTGCTAAAATGCATAATAAACCTCCTATAGAAGGAAGCTAATCCATGGAAAGTGCGAGCGACAATGATAGAATTTGGCACAGGCCAATCTCGAATTGACTCAACCTTTGAAGGGTCAACAAATATACTCGATGTCGATACCACATACCTGAGAAACAAAACTTCAGTGGCCCAGAAGACACACTTATTGATTGATGCATAAAATTGCTCCCCTTTAAGGATGTCAAACACTAAACATAAGTGTTCCATATGCTCGGCCTCAGTTTGACTGTAGATGAGAATATCATCGAAATAAATGACCAAGAATTCGCTGATGTAGGGTCAAAAAATTTGGTTCATGATTCTCATGAAGGTAGATGGAGCATTGGATAAGCCAAAGGGTATCACGAGCCATTCATAGAGACCATCACGAGTTTTGAATGCAGTTTTCCATTTATTGTCAAGTCTAACTCATATTTGATGATATCCACTACGTAGATCTAATTTGGAGAATATTTTTGAACCAGTCAGCTGGTCCAACAGATCATCCAATCTTGGGATGAGGAACCTATATTTGATGGTTATTTTGTTTATAGATTGGCTATTGATGCACATTCGCCATGTTCCATTCTTCTTTGGCACCAGAAGAGCAGGAACCGCACAGAGACTAAGACTCTCATGAATGTGACCCTTAATCAATAATTTCTCAACTTGTCTATGAAGTTCTTCATACTCCTTAGGACTTATGCGATAATGTAGGGCATGTGGTAATACCGATCCTGGGTGAAAGTCTATATGATGTTAGACTTCCTGTAGAGGGGGCAATTCATCAAGTAATTCACTGAGAAAGACTTCACAAAATTCTTCTAACAGGGGTATGACTCTAGAATCCACAACAGTAGGACTTGACTCCCCATGTGATGAATCAGAATCAACTGAGAATAGAAAGTAACACATGCTAGATTGACTCAGAGCCTCTTAGAGCTCATGTTTGGCAATAAAAGCTTACTTCGATACGAGATCCATCCACGAATAAGGCTTTGTCACAACATTATGTGAACTTATGACCAGGTTTCCCACAAGTATAACACTTGATGGGGGTACTTGAACTAGAGGTCCTCACCTGATTTCCTATCGAGTCATTCTGACTCATAACCCTAGGTGGGTTTGATGCATTTGGGTGATGGTAGGGTCAGACAACTTTCGCATTAGGGACCGCAGGGGCCCGTGCTGCGGGTCTAGCCACAGGACTAGGCCTAGTCAAGGTCTTTCTCTTGGTAGACCTCTCCTATTGATGTGCCTTAGACACAGTCCAACACTCCACAAAATTCAGCATGTCTTGTAACTAGAAGTTCAGTCCTTCAATATACTTCGATACGAGATATTCCTCACTCTCACGGATATCATTTCGTGCAATAAGATCATGGAATTCTTCGGTGTATTGGTCCACTAATCAAGTTCCTTGCTTCAGACTCTGATATTTTTTATATAATTCACGATGATAGTTTTGAAACAGAAACTGAGCACGAAGCTTCTGCACCATGTGCTCTCAATGTTCAATCGAGACACAACCCTGATGTTAGCGTGTTTCTTTAAGCTGACGCCACTAGGCTGCAGCTCGACCCTTCAAATTAAGGGGTATCAATCCCACATGATGATCCTTTGAGACTTCTTTAAACTCTAGGATTTTGCAAACTTGGCTAATTCAATTTAAGAACTCTTCGAGAGTTCCAGTTCCATTGAACTCTGGGATTTTGAAACAAAGACTGAAATCCCAATGTGATCTCATCGGTTGGAAGTTTTCTTGCCTTTTTGGACTGTGATGATTTGACTTGAAATCATCATTAGAATCAAATGATTGGGTCTCACGTGTTCCTTGAGAACCGTGTGGACTTTGCTCAGCTCGCCGATCTTGAGCTCTCACACTTTCAGCCAATTGATGAGTTAATTCTTCAACTTGGTACTTAGTCTCAGCAAGTTGCCTTTGAAGATCGTGAACCTCATAATGATGATCATGATCATCTCTTTCATTATTGAAGTTATTCTGACCTCGACCTCTCATTGGACCCACCATGGTGAATGGTACCTAAATTTTTTTTTGACATCCCACTACACTAATAATCATGTCAGATTGAGAAATCTGGCAACCCTCGCTCTGATACCAAATGATGTGAACTAGGTAGGTGTTGATCCACGATCCAAGATCCGAATGGATCTCCACACACGTGAAAGCTATTACACTTAGAGGAGTCCAAACAGAACTCTGGAAAACAAAGTTTTAGGGACCCATGCACTCTGTTTTGACAGAGGTGGTCTAAAGGAAAATCGTATGCAACCCACACACCTTTCGAATAGATTTAAACTCATCAAATTCAGACCAAAACTATTTGTTCCATGGACACGGGACTGGACCAGTCAGACAGGTCATCGATAGACTTTCTGAGCTCGATAGACAATATGTTCAAGGGGGGTTTCGACCCCTCAAACGATGGATTTTCTGAAAACTCCCAACAGACAAAGTAAATGTTGGTTTGAGACCTTTCTAGAAAGCTAAAATTCTGAATTTTTGGACAATCCTATCAGTTTTTACGGATTTTTTATTTTTCTGTTATCCTAGGTGTTAACTGATGTATTCTGCGATAGAAGGTCTAATTCATGCACTTAAACCCCCATGGATTCGGGCACTCAAATGATGGATTCAGATGAAACTCAAAACTTCAATACAATGCATCAAGATGTTAGCTAATTGGCACAACTTTGAGATTTATAAATAACACAATAAATATTTAGATATTCAGAAATCATAAAACCCTAGTCAAGATTCTACAACAGGACTTTTCATGTTCGATTTTCCGGCAACACAAAAAGATTGACGCTTTTGAGTCACTTATATTATGAATCAATAGAAACGACAAACATGAAAGCTATAGAGCTTAGTCTTAGCTTTCTGCAGAATCAAAGAGATTGAAATTTCATGCAGAAGGTGGCACAATATTCTGAGAATACAAAATGTTGTTTGGAGAGTTCTAGACTGAACATGGACTGACAAACTTTGTCCGTTTGATACGGATATTCAAGGACCCTAAGAGTTGATTCAGGTCAAGGCCTTAACAGCAAAGTTGAAAGTATGTGTCTTAGCTTTCCAGAAAGCCTCAGAAAACCAGAATCAAACCAGTATTCAGATGGATACGGTCAATTCTTTAGAGTCATTTCAGACAACTCAAGATCCGGGAGACCCGTTTCTTGACAAAAATCAAAATACCACAAACCATGATTTGCATAATATTAAAACAACTTTCAGAGCTCTTACGAACATAAAACTTTAGGATTTCATTCAATAAACATTAACAAATTATTTGCATGATGCAAAAATCAGAAACAACAAGATAGTGGCATAAAGACAAGAGAGATCAAAGTATTCAAACATATTTCTTGTTTGGATGACAATGAGGATGGTGCAACAGCAGGCACCAACACCATCTCACGAATGATTAGATGATGCAGCCTTCATAGGCCTACAACAACTGTGGTCAAGAACTCCTGCAGCAACACACCAGCCACCATGATCTTCACCAAATGAAGCTCTCCAAAAACACACCAAGCTCCAACTCAAGTTTTCCTTTCACCCTCACAAACACTTCCCAAATTCTTTTCTTCCACTCTTTTTTTCTTCAAATTAGCCACCACATGCTTGACCTCCCTTAGGGATCTTAAGCCCTCAAGGAGGAGACCATCATTGTGCCGCCCTCTAGCACCAATCATGCACATGGGGGAAAGGTCGTCTTTCAAGGCTGCCACCCACTTGCCCAATGCATGTGCAAGTTTTAAAAAAATCTCATGATGCATTTTCTACCGCCACAAGACCCTTTTCCAAGTCAAACTTAGAATTTGACTGAGGTCCTTGGTTGTCCCCTTGAAATGGCATCATCCAAGATTGGATCCAATGTGGTTTTGATCTTGGGTAAGATCCAAACGTCCTACTATCCAGATCTTGCTTAAAAATACATTAAAATAAAATGCAGAAAAAAAATAAAAACTACCTAAATACTCCATACACCCTCTAGTGACATAAAAGAGATCCTACAGTTTGACCATGACTTTTTTATGAAGCAAGTTTCTGTTAGATTCTGACAGAAAAGAAAAATAGTCTCTGGTTCATGAATTTTTATGGGTAAATGAAATTGTTTTTCTCTAAGCTATCACTTAAATGTGAGAGCTAATACCCTCTAGTATGAGCTTAAATTTTATGAGTTCATATCTGTTCTGGATGATGGTCTAATAGATCCGTGAACAACATAAAAAGTATGATATATGCAGTTTCTGATTTTGGACAATAGCTTGGCTTCTCAACTTGTTTTATTTAAAATCATATGTTTGATATTGATATAGGATGTTAATCATGTATATGGTGATATGTGATGTTTCATGTTTATGTTGTATGCAAGCATGTTGATTATTTGTGCATGATGACATATGAGACTGCATATTAACACATAAGATTTAAGCATGATGATTGGGCTATGTAGTGTGCATAGGCATACATGTGTTATTTTATGAAATTCATGGTTCATTCTATATTGAAATGAGTCTCATGCATCATATAGTGTGGTATATGGCATGTGATATATTGTAAGTCATGTAAGACATGCATACATAGGGCTCGAAGGTGAGCCAGGTTCAGTGAAACCAGGGGTGTTAGTGAGCACCTAGTTAAGTTATAATAAACATGCACATACGCACTTAAGCCTTAAAAAGGCATAACTCTTGAATGTTCCTTAAAGAAAAATATGTACCTTGAGATTGATCAAATGGGTTATCTTTAGTTGCACCTTAGAGAGTTTAGGGGGTGTGGATTCACACCTTATAAGGCAATGAATTAAATTACCCAGAGTAGAGCTTGGGGCTATAGAGCCTGATGTCGAGTGCACCTAGTGTTGTAATTGAGCCCAATGTCATAATACCTATTATCTCATTTGAACCCTAGCGTACTTTGGAGAGGGTAGGAGGTACACGTTCTGATTAGCAGATATAGTTTCGAGGGCAAAAGCACCTCCTTGGTCCCTAGTCGTTGGTGTAGGAGACTGAGATTTTCAATGAGTCATAGATAGGCAGTCAGACTGTGCAGAGTATGAATCGATTTCTTGGACCACTATGAGTCTCTCTCGATCATGGACCGCTTCAATAAATTTTTTTTAGACTCTTTAAATAAATAGAATAATTAAAATACATAGCATAATAAACCCCCATCTGATTGCTGAGTTTGAGTAGGTTCCTGGAAGTGTACCATCATAGAATAAAAAAGAAAAATAATGCATTAGATTAGGTTCACAAGCGTTTAAATGTTTTATTGAATATTGATATAAATGACTATGCATGTCATGTATGATTCGAGTTCAGACATATGTTGGCGTATATCTCTTTGTCTTATTGTGATCTTGATTACTAATAATATGGATGCAAGTTCATTACTTGAGTGTAAGAATGATTAGTTGTGAAATTATATATGCTTATATTTATCATTATTGTAATCATGATCCTCATTGTATTTATATATTATGACATGCTATGAATTGTCTGTATGGGTAAAGATGTGTGCTTTATGTATTTATATTCTTTTCATACCTATGTTGTAGGGTGTTTTCTACTGAGACTGATGTTAATGCTCCTACTTTTAATATTTCAGGTAACGAGTAAGCGGGCTAGTGATGATGAGAGGCCCGGGGTGGCGTTAAGAGAGTCACACTTCTTTTAGGATTCTAGGAGGACTTGATTATTTCATTAAGACTTATAAACTCTGATTATGAGATACTAGTATTTTGATTTATTTAAATTCAATTAATGGTTTGATTCAGTTATTTCTAGTCTTACACGTGTGAGTTAGAAACTGTAATCCAGCCAAGGCTTGAACCGTTCTTGAAAAGAGTTTTCATTGATTTTCTTGAAAATTGTGTACACGAACTTTAAAAAAATTAATTCTTTTATTTCAAAAATTGGAGCATTACACAGCCTGCTACAGACCTCCTAAGTACCTCTACAACCCTTCCTTGACCTTAGATTAGCTTGTGTTGGCTTCCCAAAATCCTAAACCCAAAATTGTACCTTGCTAGATGTCTGAAATGCCCAAATTCTCTAAACCGATAACCCCTTACCATTATCACCCTCTCTCTTTATGTTTAGATCATATCTCATACCCTCTTTTTTTATGTTTAGATCATATCTCATACCCTCCCACACGCCCCTAGGTGTTCTTAAAAGCTCTATAGCAGAACCTTTTAGTTTTAAACTGAAACTACATTTGAAACGCTTATCAGGTCCAAACTGCTCTTACCCGATTTAATTGTTTAACAATGTTTTCATTGTTTTTATTCAATATATAACCATAAAAAACCTCAAACCTCTTCGCCACCATGTCCAACAGGGTTCTACACCCTCAACACGTGTACCCAAGGTCCCACAATCTAAGAATCTTAGGTTCGATCATATTCGACCTATCAAGCTCAAATTGCAATATCTGTCCATTGAAAATTCTGACCTACCTTTCGAGCTTTCATCCTAACCTCCTGTTTCAAAACTTTTGAACCCAAATGTGATATACATATTAAGTTTAGTAGAAACTAGCCTTTGGATTAGGGTTGCAAATGGGTCAGATTCTATAAGGCAAATTTGAACCGATCTGAGTTTTCAATGTATTTTGAGATCCGAGATCCGATCTGTTTGCATTCCTACTTTGATCATGTTTTTGTGACGTAGATATAATATTTTACAAGGGTTGAAAAATCAATGGCCTACAATGTACAAAACTTTCAAACCTCAAAGAAACAGATTTTTGCATCGAAAAACTAGGATACAAAGGTTGATTCATACTATTTTGATCATACCAAATTCATCTATGAGGTCAGATTTTGGTCAAAAAAAACTACTCGCTTAGAGTTCCAACTAGGAGATTCCTTATCCATCAGGGTAGCAAATATGATTATATATATGTGTGTGTGTGTGTGTGTGTGTGTGTTGGCCTATCTCTCGTGGCATGTAAGATCATGCTGTCAACCATGTTTTTGGTTGGTGACTTGGATGTTTCTTCTATTTTTTACCAGTTACACCATTGAACTTGTGCATTTTCTACGAAGATATCTTGACTTTTGCACAACCTAATGTGAAGCAATGCGAAGCAATTGATAGATCAGGAAAATGATTTGATGATGGCCCTACGATTTTGGAAAATGGAAAGAAGATGATTTGATAATGTCCATACGATTTTAGAAAATGGAAAGAAGAAGAAGACAGATGTGAATAGCCTTAAGACCTAAAGATATTTTTGACCTGATGGAACCTAAAGCACAAATTCCATCATGTCTTGCTGCGAGTGCATTCATGGAAAAACATTGAGTAGCCGTAAAGGTGGCATCTATCTATGGACTTGCGTCTCGAAATCACCGAGGGGTTAAGGCCTCCTCTTACTTTCAGGGTTCCCAATGTAGCTTAGCTTTTCACCTTAATTACCCTCACAAATTTGTACCCTTAAAAGTTCATATTTTCGCTGCTAATGATGTTCATGGCACAGAAAGAAAGGGCGCTTTCTGTCGTGCTCTCATAACAGCAACTTTCTGCAAAGCGAAGAGGTTGGCCAATGCACGAAATGGTCAGCAAGGGTGATACTTTTCATTTGTTGAGGACTCTGCTTGTCAAGTATCTACAACTAGAAAGGATTCCATTGTTTTTGAAAGTCAAAGCCAATTCTACATCAAACACTTGTGAAACAACTTTTTGTAGAATTCAACCTTATCCAGAAAAGACGTCCAGCATTTTGAGATAAGATCTCCAGCATCCTTTAGTTTGGTCAGTTTATTAAAGGCCAACAACAAAAGTAGAGAGAGAGAGAGAGAGACTGTTCAAACAAGCTCATCTCACAAACGTCAAACAATCATTCTCTCTTTACGTATTCAAATTTGCAATTGCACAATCAGAGTAATTCGACACTCAAAACCCTTTTTCATGCTAAACTTTTAGCCCAAGTTGTGTTGAGATATTGTATGAGTGATGCAAATTGGTTGCCAGATTCGCAAAGATCTATCAAACTACAAGCTATGATCTCCGCTTACTCTACCCAACAATGAAGACGTAGGGTTTAGAGAGAGAGAGAAGGAAAATCAATGAAGTTTGGGGTAATTAATCAACCAAAGCTAATTACAAAACCATATAATAATGTATTTATACTAAAAAGAGAAAACCCTTATTTCCTACAACGAATCGATCTAAATCCAAAATAACATTTAAAGTAAAACAGAAAAATAAATGGATTTTTATAGATCCAAATGGATTGTGTCTAAAATTCGCTAATCTTCTTGTTTTACTGTCTTCTTCATGCATCGAATCATATCTGGCCCCACCCTTGCATCATTCCCTGATTGAACAAGGTTGGCCCTCGAGTCAGAATCCGCTTGTGTTTCTTCCAATTATACTTCACCATCATGAACCGCTGATCTAGTGCAACTGTTAATGCAGACAAACTCCATGATCTGACAAAATTAGGATCCATAGTTAACCAGTAAACAAAATGGATGCGAGAAGTGATATGTGAAGTGAAAGCGAGGAAGTGAGTGTTAAGAGTGTTAAACAAGTAGCATTAAGAAGAAAGTGGGAAGATCATGCGAGTGCATGAAAAACGAAGAGGAACAGATAGAAAGTGCATCCAGAAGCCGTGAGGGGGGTTGGCATAGTGGGGTGGGGCCTTGGCTGCTAGACGGGTAGTCAAATTCTCATGGGCATTACCCCTCTGCGCAAGCCAATGCAGAGCATTGCCCTTCTTTGCTCATGTGGGGTCCAGAATTGAGGGTAAGTCTTTTCCAACTTGGGGAGAACGATGCAAGAACAAAGGAAAGCAAGCCCATTTTAACAGAGTTCATTCATATCCATTTTAGATTTTGAGTTTATTTGTCATTTGGATATTTGGGTATTTTGTGCCTAGATATTAAATCGTTGTGCCTAATCTATATTTTTAGAATAATTTTGATTTGTTTAGAAAATTATTAGAATAGGTAGTTTGTTTGATTCAAAATTAGGAAAATCTCATATATCTATCAATGAGAGATCTTTGTAATCAGTTCATTGGAGATTTGAGATATCAGTTAGTTTCCTTTTATTTCAGTTAATTTCTTGTATTTTTCTATAATTTCCCTGCTTTCTTAGATAAAATCAGATATTTTTTGGATAATCCTAGTTTTGGTTAGATTTTTGCTGTAAATCTATTTCTAGATTTACATCAATGAGGGTCATTGTTAGCTACAATGCAAAGTGCTCGGATTGCCAGTGAGTGATTGTGAATTTGAGACTTGAGTGTAGCCACTTCTTGTAAAAGGCAGAAGGTCAGTAGTGCTCCACTCTCCCCCTTCCCATAATACCCTGAAATATGGGATTGCACATAGTATAACCCCTTTTATGCTTAGGTACTCTAAAGTGGTAACCAAATTCATGAACTCCGGCATCTTTCCACAAGTTTAAAAAAAAAATGTGAGTTTTGCCATAATGCAAAAATTCAGTAATAGAACTCTACAAAAGTTTTACTTGGTATATATTTGGTGTTATAGGAAACACGGCCAAATTCTTGAACTAATGCTCCATTAAATGTTTTTGAACTAGCTGAATATGCAAATTTCAACAACCCAAGTAGGGCAACGAGCTATATTTGCTTTTTTTGTTCTTTTTTGAATAATCAAGCTGGTTTTAGGCCGACCTCTACCATTTACAAAATAAGAAAATAATTGCTACCTTCATGAGTAAAGAATCCCCTAGTTGAAACTTATAAGACGAGGCTGTTTTTACCAAATCTAACTCCCCAAATGGGTTCAACATGGTCAAAATAGTAGGAATCAACCTTTTTATCATATTTTTTGACATAAAAATAAATTTTTTGAGAACTGAAATTTCAATATATTGTACGCTATTAATTTTTTAACCCACAGAAAATGTGACATATGCATTGGAAAAACATGTTGAAAAAGACCAATCACCTCACCTCCTGTTGGCATGCACATCTGGCCGTCAAAATATGCATGCAAGATTACATTTCACATTTAACATAAATAAACGCCAAAGACATCCCAAGAATTATTCAATTCAATATGAAATATGTCATCCCCAAAATGACTTGAGGGGTTGAAAAAGCAACACTTGTGTTGCTTTTTGCTTTTTGCTTTCTTGTTGTTGGTTCCCCCTTTTTCCTTTGTACCAAAATTACCAAACTTACAAGAAAGTTCGTATACAAGAGCCTCTCTCAGCCTATACGGAAAACCATCTACGGATAACCAACAACCTTTAATTAAAAAAGAAGATACCCCCGTTATTGCAGTCCCACCCTCTTTTTTTCTTGGATACCAAAATCAACCTAAGTTCCACCTGAATCATGTGAATCATAATGACTCCAAAATTATTACAACGCTCACCAACTTTTTGGGACCTAGCTGCATACAGAGGGTAGAGAGAGAGAGAGAGAATTGATATTTTTGGTTTGAGTATAAATCACTTTTTTTTTGTAAATTAGACCTTACGGATGTGCTCTACAAGGTTTGTTTAGTAGAAAAATAGTTTTGAATCATATGATTGTGATATGTGACTCTATTTTCTAAGGCATCAAAATCAATGGCTCACAATTTACTAAAATTTCATGACTCAAAAAATCATATTTTCAGATCAAAATAATACAATCCAAAGTCTGATCCTTAACAAAGGATCAATGTTGAATGCATTTATGTGGTCAGATTGAGTCAATAAAGCTTAAACATATGATTTTTAGCTCAATAGTTTCATGCTATAAATAGCACTAAATATTAACCATATATATATATATATATATATATATATATATATATATATATATATATATATATATATATATATATATATATATATATATATATAATGTCAGCATTACATACAAACACCTATGGATCCCCCATGTGCGAGTTGTTTTGATCCAATCCAACTTCTTGATGGATTCAACATGTTCAAAATAGTAGAAACCGGCTTTTTTATTATGTTGTTTATGAAAAAACGTGATTTTATGACCCAAAAAAGTATCATACATTATAGGCCATCAGTTTTTGAAGCCTTATAAAATCCTACCTACACCCATGCATTTGGTTCGTTCGGCTCGTTTACCAGCTCTAGAGGCAGGTAGGGTTAAATTTTGGTGCTATTGAAGGCACAAAACTATTGAACTAAAAATCACAGGTTCAAGCTTTATCAATTCAATCTAACCATATAGATGTATTCAATCAATTTTATATTTATAATTATTGTGCATTTTCATAAGTTTTTTTTTATTTATTTTCAAAAAATTTACCGTGCAGATGTGATCTAGATGCATGGTTTTATAGAAACATACTCTTGGATCATCCGATTGTGATTTATAAGAAGGATATTTTAAGGCTTAAAAAACAATGGCGATGAATTTTCATAAATATGCAAGAATAAAAAATCATATTTCTTGATCCAATTACGGTGATCCAATAGTCGATTCTAGGCAAGTGGGCCATGTCGAATGCATCTGCAGGGTTAGATTTGTAAAAACCTTATGAGAATCTCGGTTCATACCAGTTTACATATTTTGTTTGTTTATATATTCCAGTTTTCCTTGATCAAAGGTAACTAAAATATATAAATTGGCATGCGTTGAGATTTTTATAGGTTTTTTTATTTTTTTCTAAAATTTCACTTTATGGATGTGATCTAGATATATGGTTTTATATAAATATATTCTTGGATCATCCAATTATAATGTATAAGACGGATCTTTTAAGGCTTCAAAATCAATGGCTCAGATTTTTTGTAAATATGCAATTATAAAAAATCACATTTCTTGATCTGATTATGATGATCCAATAGTTAGGGGTGGGCATCGAGCCAGCCCGTCCCGGCCCACTAATGGATTGGGCCCACTGAGCTATCGATCAGGATGGCCCATTAAAAAACCCTAGCCCACTGCCTGCCTGTTAGCCTATGGGTATATATAATATAATATATATTATTTATATAATGTATTATATTATATATTATGTTATATAATGTATTATATATATAATGTTATATATCATATATACAATAATGGGTTTGACTGGCCCGACCCATGTTGGCTCGTGGCCCAACCCGCTTTAGGCTGAGCCGGGGCCAATTATACTGGCACAGCCCATGGGGGGCTGGGTTGGGCTGGCCCACGGGCTACCCGACCCAATTTCCGCCTCTACCAATAGTCGATTCCAAGCAAGTGGACCACGTCGAATGCATATGCAAGGTTAGGTTTGCAAAAAAACCGGTAAAAAGCTTGGTTCATACCAGTTTACATATTTTGTTAGTTTATATATTTTGATTTCCCTTGATCTAGGATAACTAAAATATGTAACATGGCATGCACCGAGATTTTTATAGGATTTTTTTTTATTTTTTTTATTTCACCGGATGTGATTTAGATGCATGGTTTTATAGAAACAAATTCTTGGATCATCCAATTACAATATATAAGAAGAATCTTTTAAGGCTAAAAAATCAATGGCTCAAATTTTTGTAAATATGCAAGCATAAAAAGTCACATTTTTTTATTTGATTACGATGATCCAATATTCATTTGCAAGCAAATGGATCACATTGAATGTGTCTGCAAGGTTAGATTTATAAAAAAAATCTATGAAAATCTTGGTTCATAGCAGTTTACATATTTTAGTTTCCTTTGATCAAGAATAACTAAAGTATGTTAACCAGTCAAATATGTAAACTGACATGCACTAAATTTTTCTTAGGTTTTTTTTATTTTTTTCTAAAATTTTACCATACAGATGCGATCTAGATGCATGGTTTTATAGAAACAGACTCTTGAATCATCTAATTATGATGTATAAGAAGGATCTTTTAAGGTTTGAAATTCAATGGCTCATAAATAATCAACATATTGATGATGATAATTATCACATGTTACCTTATTTTTTAAGACCTTTTTACCCTTTGAATGAGCAAATTTCTAAAGTTTCACACGTTATGTCGCGACACTCTCCCAATCCTGCCAAATGTCATTAAAAACAAAATTCACATGATTTTCAGTGTAATTCACGAATTTTGCATGGTATCCAATGTGAATCTCTCCTCACTTTAGGATGGTACTCACGATTTTCATATATATAATATGCAACAATCCTTGCGAAATTCATGAAATGTATGAGAAGGTCTCTCAACGTTTGCGGAAATCGCTAAATGTTGCATAAGTGGATGTGAAATTCCTTTTCTTGAGAATCTTGCAAGCATTAAGTGCATCATTTTCTTTCTTAAAACTTCAAACCGGTGGTTCCCAAACCCTATTTCTTCATAACCTAGGGCTTGTTGTGGTCCCTAAATGGTGGTCCCCTAACCTTTTTCGCTCTAGCAATATTTTTGGTGGCACTTGATCGGCAAATGTTTGCACTTCATCTTGTGGTCCCCAACTAGAACTACAAGAAATTGGGCCTTTATTGGCTCACCCCACTAGTAACACCAGTGTAATGCCTCTTTTGCTCGCGTAGAAATTGGATGCGCCACAGAAAAAGTTTTCACTGGTGAAAAAATTAAGAGCTAGTGAAAACATTTTTTCCTAGCGCAAACTGACGTTGCACCAGCAAAAATCTATTTTTTTTTTGCGTGGTCCTATAGTGCACCAATAAATCTCGCAAATATCTTCGGAATACAACCCTCCTTTCTCCCTCCCTTTTTTTGTTTTGAGGGATTTAACCTCCCTTTCTCCCTCCCTTTTTTCGCTCCATTCTTTTGTTCTTCTGTTCAGGAATCGAAGGACTGTGAGGGCACCTCCATCAACAGCAGTAATGATGCCTTCTTCTATGATCACATCGCCTTCTTATTTTTCGTGGTCATTGGAGGGATCAAAGGGGAAAAATTGGGTCTATGTCCAACGGATTGGCGCTTAGGGTTTCAGTGGCAAACAAATGTAGAGGAGAAGGTCGAGGATGACAATGACTTGGGCGTCAGTGTCTTTCCCTTAGAAGTTGTTCCCAGCAAAGGTATTGCATCTAAAATAATCTCTCTCTCTTGTTTCAAGACTTATTCTTGTGAGTTGGTTTCATTTTGATGCTTTTGCTCTTCTATTTTTTCTTTGTTGTTTTTGTTTTTCCTATTTGGGAGTGTCTTGTGATTTCCTTTTTCTCGGTAAGGTCTTGTGGGGAATATGTATGGTGTTGGTCCTTTGCTTGCGAATCGAGTTGTTGCCTTTTTACTCTTATGGGCATGACTTTTTTAGGTCACAATTAGTTGTGTTTTCTTCTTCTATTTGTAAAGTTTTCACTCGTTCTCTCCATTTTTGTTTTAGGCATATCTATACAGCATTCTTGTAGTTTTTCGACAGAGTCGTTGTTCCCTTTCCTTTTTTGTCTTATTGAGATCTTAGAGAAGGTCAATCTACTATTCTAGTTGTCTCAGTTGCTCTTTGTTAATGCTAGGGTTTCTATTGGGTTGTTAGTGAATTTTTGTTCTATTTTTAAGGGGTTTAGTATGCTTTGGTCTTGATCCTGTTTACCTAAAGGATAGATTTTTAGTTCACTCTTCCCAAATTTCTTCTTGTTCTTCGGCATCAGCCCTTTTTATGGGATTTATTGTATGTTAGAGTGTTAGTTCCTTTATTACATCCACTCATATTGTGTTTTTATGCTAATATTTTGTTCTTTAGATTGAGCTTGGTTGTGTCATTGTTTTCTAAAAATATTGCTATATTAAGATCTAAAGAAATATCTTTGATCTATGATCGGCCACTTTGTTTCTTTTCCACTATGACCTTTTGTATTCATTGAATTTTGTTAATGTTATTTTTGAAACATAGGATTTATCAGCCTATATTGCGTCAGCAAATGTTTTCACTAGCGCAATTAGTGCTCCAGTAAAGACATGATTTCTTATAGTGTGGTTTGTGCATCCTTGAGTTTTTCTCGTAAGGTTATTTTCTCGGTAGGGTGCCAATATTTACATAAATGGTTCTAAGGTTTTGATATAGTGTTTTTCTGGTAAGGTCATTTTTTTGAATTTAGGGTTTTGATGTGGTATTTTTAGAATGACATGAATGGTTAGTTTATGACTTTAAGGTTTTTCAGTGTATTTTTTAATTACCATTAACCACGAATCCATGAATATTGTGTGATTTGATTTTTGTTAGATTATTAAAGTTTTTTTATTAATTAACATTAATGCATAATTTTTTTTGTTTGTTGGATTTAGGATTTTTTTGTGTTTTTTTTCTAATTACTATTAGGCATGAATCCATGAATATGGCATGATTTTATTTCAGTTAGAATATTAATAGTTTTTATCAATTAGCATAAATGCATAATTGTGATGTTTGTAGAAATTATGGTTGTCAATCAAAGAGATGTAGAATTGTATGTTTCGGTATAGGAACTGTGTGAATCATAAACATAGATTTATTATATTTATAATCCATGAATATTTATAGAAATTAGGGTTGTGTATGTAACCTTTTCTACAAGATGATACGAATCCCAGTTAATTATGTTAGTACGTATTTATATAAACTGATGGTTTATAGAAGCACTAAATGTAACACTTGCAATTTTGCTTTCATTTAACTTTTAAATTTATGTTAAAATCAGTTTTTAATTTAAGCAAAATTCAAGAGTCTAAGTTGACTAAGGAGTGTATTGTACTCAAACTAGGGTCCATAAGAGGCTCAGAGGGGTCATGCTCAGCACAGTGGGGTGTCAGGTACGATTAGGGTAGCTCACAGGGGTTCAGGGGTGACTGAGAGTTTTTTGGATCTTGGATGGGTTAGGTTTGGATCCAAACCTGAGTTTGGATCTAATGTTGTTTTGGATCTTATGTTGAATATGGATCTTTAATTTGATTTTGTTTTTGGATCTTTTTGTTTAGTTTTTGGGTCCAACCCAACTAGAGATTGGATTTGGATCAGGTTTTAGATCTGGATCAAGGTTTTGGATCTAAATCAAAGTTTTAGATCTATATCATTTTCGAATTTGGACCTAAGTGGGATCTACTCCAAGTTCTAGAGACCTCATAGGAAGGTCTTTAAACCCTAGAGGACTCTAGAGAGGGTGGGATGCCCCCCTAGTGAACCCCATAACTAATTAGGTTAATTAGTGGTTAATTATGATAAAAATATTAGTTAATTAAATTAATTACTTAATTAATTAAAAAGTTAGTTAGGGTATTTTTTAATAGGAGTCTTAGGAATCAACTTAGTTAGAAATAATATTTGGTTTGGACTCTAAGGAGGAGACGCCCCCCTTGGTGGGTTTTCTAATATAAAAAAGAAAGAAAAAGAGAGGAGTCTCTTATCTTCTTATTCTTATTCTTATTCTTATTCTTCTTCTTATTTCTTTCTTTCTTCCTTCTTGGAGTTTTTTCAGCAGCCATTGAAGTTCTTTTAAGGTTTGAAGACGGGAGACGAAGGCCGATCTACATTTAAGAATCTGATTAAGGTAGATACATCAATCTCGTAGGCATAAATTTTTTCAAACGCCTGCAATATGCGTAGGACAATTTTCATATCTGAACCAATGAGGATCAGACCTTGAAACACCTCTCTAAGATTGATTTTCAATATAGAGAGCATGTTTTTATGGATCTTTGTTACCATGGAATCAAAAAGGAAAAACAATTTTTGAAACAAAATAATTTTTGGGCTTCTAATATGAAAAACGATTTGGAAAAAGTTTGTTTCTTGATATTTGCTAGATCTTATTTGTTCTAGCATGTTTAATATGTTAATATTAGGTTATATTGATGAAATATAAGTTTTATAATTTCTAAAAATTCGTTATATGCTTGAATCCATGTTCTTGTATGCGAAAAATCATTTTAAAGAAGGTTTTCGCAAAAATGTTTTTAGGGTTTTGATGTTTTTGATAAAAAAAAGTTTATATGAGCATATAGGTAGATTATTTCATGTTTAGCATGATTAAATAGCATGTTATTGCATAAAGAAACCATGTTTTCATGATTGTTTAGGGTTTCTTATGATTCTTGCATAGATGTAATCATATTTGAGATATTACATGAAGGTTTTATAATTCTTAGATGATGTATGTTATTATTTTAGCAAGATTTGCATGAATATGAATAATTGTGTGTTATATGATGATGTAAAGATGTTTAGAGCATCAAAAATTATGATTGTATGGATTTTTACCTTGAATCTTGTTCTTGCTTAATAGATTTTGCATGAGTTTGAATCTTGGCTTTTCTGTCCTTGTTTTTTATCCTAACCTATTTCAGAACAAAATCGATATCTCTATGAAAACAAAGCCAATAAATTAAAATAAAAATATTAGAGTGTTATACACATCTAGGGTTTGAGTTTAAAATCTTGTTTCATTCCGTTTGGAACCGTTTTGACGCCAAAATGTCCATTACAACAGAGCATAGGTTTTCTGCCCTGTTTGCAGGACTGTTCCGATCAATGATTTTGATGGTTTTAAAAATCCAACCATGTCTGATCAAAATAATTTAAGAAAAATCTTAGTAAAAGGTAACATGTATAAGAAGATCCTATAAAAAGGGTTTTGTCAAAAGAATTTTTTGTAGATCTAGAGAAATTTTCCAAGCCAAAATAAATTTTTATAATTGACAAGATCTATTGTATATGTTTTTTGAACAAGGTTTAGTCCCAATTTTTTTTTATTTTATTACAAAAAAAAAATTGGTTTGGTTTCTTGGATTGTGTTCTTGAGATGTGTGGGTAGTCCTACTAAAATTAGGAGAGTGAAATTCAGTTCTTATGATTTTTGGTGGATTTTCTAAAATCGGGTTAATAGAGATCCGAATTTGTACATTATAATGTGTATGAATGTCTAATTGTATTTTACATTATACAACATGGTCATGGATGTTAATTTTAAAATTTGAGCTGATATGCATGCAAATTGAATGTATTACATGTTATTCGTGATTTACAACCATTCATATGATATGCATGTTAATGAACCATTGTACATTATAAGGCATGATCACTGTAAAGTAAATTGTTACACATGTTGTTTACTTGTTTAAGTATAATCATGAATTGCATGTGGTTGCAGCCTTTATGTATGCATGTAGGCATATGACATGGTGATAATGATCTGTGATATAAGCATATGTGTGGCTCGGGTGTAAGCCTGGGTTCGATGGAACCTATGGGTGCTTGTGGTGCATTAGAGACAAAAAAGATATCCATGCACATAATCACATAATTGTCTCGTGGAGGCCAGGCTCACAGTGTGAACTGTGGGTGTTTGAATGGGTCAAAACAGACTTGCATATGAAATTTTCAGTGGGGAGATTGGGCTTGTGAGCCCGGGTGATTGTACGATGAGCACATATAATTTAATTGATGAGCGTAATAATTAAATAACACCCATGACCCATTCAGACCCGATCCTTTGGACTAAGACCTATTTTAGAGAGAGTGGAGGTACACACAATCGGTTGGCCGTTGTTTGGTTTTGAAGGGCAATGGTGTCTCCTTGGTCACTTATCTCTGGTCGTAGGGGGCTTGGACTAGCAGGTGTCCTAGGTGGTATATCCAAAATCTCTGCAGAGTAGGATTCAATTTAGTACTGGACCACTGGGAGTTTCTCTCAGTCACGAACTGCTCCAGTGAAACCTCGGTGCGAGGTTACAGATTCTTTAATTCAATGAGGTTAATAAAATATATAGCATAATATACCCCTCATTGAATTGGTTGAATCGAAGTTAGGAACCCAAGAGTGTACCTTCGAGAGGGAGGAAAAGTAGAACATAAGAAATCATAATGGAATCATTTAAATATTTTAGTTTGTGCATAAATTGTTATTTCATTGACATGAGGCATTGTAGCATGTTTATTTCTATAATATGAATGCAAGCATGATTAGTTGTATGGATGTAAATTATGCTAAATTTTGATATTATGATGTTGCATGATTTAGATGTTATCTGAAAAATGTGTCAATGCTTATTTTTTTAATTAAAATATTTGTGTTCATGTATTTTAGTGATTACCTACTAAGGCTTTAGACTTATACCTCTACTTATAATATTTCAGGTAATGAGTAGGTTGGAGGGTGATGACAGTAGACTCAGGGTGGTGCCAAGAGGGTCACAGTTCTTTAAGGCTTTTGAGAGGACTTGATATTTTATTATTTAATTTGTTAAGTCATGTAAACTCTGATAATATTTGAGAGTAGTATTTGATTTATCTTAATAAAAACTATAGTTTGATTAAGTTATTCTAGTTTTACGTGTGTATGTGTGTTGCATTTGTAACCTGCCTAATGCTTGAACCGTATTTAAAAAGAAGTTTTCATTATGTTCTTGAAAATCGTGCAAAAGAGTTTAAAAAAATCTTAAATTTTTGGTTTCAAAAATTAGGGTGTTACACTAAACAACATAATCATGTTTTAAAAGAAAATTGCAAAACATAGCTTGTTTGTACAAACCATTCTAAATGAAATTTTATGGTAGTTGTTTGTACAAAATATGAGGTCAAGTTATTCAAAAAAAGTGTTTAGTCCTTAACCATTTTGATATGTGATTTGTTCTGAAATGTATCATAGGTCAGATATTGTCCTACATAATTACTATAATAGAATTAGTAAATTTAACTACATTTTGTCATTTCAATATTGTTTTTCAGGTAGACTGCAAGAATAAAATTTTGTTCATTTCAATATTGTTTGTCATGCGTTTCAGTTGAGTATTCATCATTTATATTATTGTAGGAATTTCTTATTCTGAGAATTTAATATGGCACCAAAGAAAAGGGAAAACTCACTGCTTACAATAGGCATCACAAAGAAGAGTAAAAGAACTTCAAACACACAACATGGAGTACTTGATGAACGTTATGCAGTGGGTCATGGTTCCTATATTGAAACATACGATAAGCTTGTCATCTAGGTATTGAGAGAGCCTATTTTATGGCCAATAATATGGCTATCAGATATAATACATAAAATGACACCCTCGCCAAGATCGAACATAAAAATCTTTGTTCAACCCAGCAATTGGTAGCACTTCCAACAAGACAACAATGACTAGTTTTAGAATGGCATAAAGATATAGCTAAAGCTTCAAAAAGTGTTGACAAGGTTGTTGACAAAATATTGGATGAAAGTGAGGCTAGGCTACAGAGTGGAAAGGAGGTTCTTCCTCCTCAAGAGGATGTGAGGGTGGGGAGCAGAGTGGAGGAGAGTAAGGGCCTAAAAGTGGATGAGAGTGAGGCTAAGCTGCAGAGTGCATAAGAGGTTCCTCTTTCCCAGGAGGATGCGAGGGTGGGGAGCATAGTGGAGGAGAGTAAGAGCCTGAAAGTGGATGAGAGTGAGGCTGGGTTGTAGAGTGCACAGAAGGTTCATCCTCTTCAGGAGGATGCGAGGGTGGGGAGCAGATTGGAGGAGAGTTCAAGCCTGAAAGTGGATGAATCCACACAAGAGGTTCCTCTTCCCTAGGTTCCGAAAGTGGAGAAGAGTGAGGCTCCAAGGAAGATTGTGGCTTTGAGGAAGAGGTCATAGTGTCCAACAAGGTCCAGTGCTCATCTAGAGGTATGTTTCTTCATTGTGTGTAAGCACATGACTTTGACTTTAATCTTATTGTTTTGATTGGTAAATTCTTGAACAGAGAAGAAATAGCTTATCAGCTGAATTTGTATTACTTTTGGTACAACTTAGCAGCTTTTATGTATCCTATATACAACTTTATTATATTATAATTGCTATATTCATATCTATACTAATATAGAAGCATTAGCAATACATAATTAAATGTTTTGTTAGCATATGATATATATATACATTGTTCGCTCTTGTATATTTCATATTGTTTAATGGTATCATACAATAGATGATTATATTCTTAGGCTTGGTTGAAGTTTCTTAGAATTGTAATATGTGTTATGAGTTATGCATCAATTGTTGCATAAATTTTTATTATTTTGATGCTTTGTATCTAAAGTCCGGAATAAACTTATGAATTTGAATCTTTAAAATGTTATATTAGTTTGTATAAGCATAAATACTCAAACATATTGTTATTCATGCTCTAAACATGACAAAATTAATTATGAATGCAGGATCCACAAGGCCCAAAAGATTCAGATGGTCCAGCATCCCTCATGCACCGATTCTACTAGTTCCAGGCCTACACTTGGTTTCAAACGCTGACTTCAAGCGCGAAGGATTAGCTGGATTAGATGCATTTCTGAAAATATTTTGAGATAAAATTGTGGTACACTAGTCACAATCTCCTAGAGTCCATTGTCAAATTTTAAAATCTGTCAACTAACACATTCAAGTTCAGAAGCAATGAGATGACCACTACATTGAAGGATATGGCATGAATCACCAGATTTAAGTACCACAAGAAGCTAGTGATGGGACGTTAGTGGAAAATTTTCAAGTAGTTGTGTAAACTGCTCCTAAATGTGGGGGGCGATACATTTATAGGTGACATGCTCAGGTTAATTTGGTTGTAGAGCCACTATGACCCTGCCGCTTCATAGAGTTTGAGTGAGAAGCTACCCTATTTTTTATGGAAGGGCTATAGTCTGAACAAGGAGGTGAGAGCATTATTGCTCTACTTTTTTAGCACATGTTTATTCATCGACACTTGTGGGAAGACGATCCATTCATCATACTTGGAATGCTTGCAATCACTAGATCAGGTCGATGCGTACGCATATGGAGCTACCAAACTTGCATATCTATATTCAAGTTTGAATGAGTGCAAGAATGATAGAAAAAATCTCATTGGATTTTTTGTGTTATTTGAGGTATTCATTTTTTCATTTTTATTAAGTTTTGATTTATATTCATACATTATATAGAAATTGTTGATGTACTTGTGTGTTAACTAATCCTTATTTTGATCCTTACAGGTCTGGATATGGGAGCATATATCGATTGGAAGGACCCTGAAATATGAGTTTTTCCCTGAATTTCCTTGTATTACAATATGGAGATATGTTTGTAAAGATGAGAGTATAAATGTGCGAAGAGGGTTGGGTCATCGTATCAGTAGGGAAGCTAGTGATGCCGAATTACGCAAGATTACCATGATATATAAAAGTATTCTTTAAACAATTTCTTACATTTTTTGCTATAATATGGTACAGGACCAACCACGAATGAAATGTTATTGTAAGTAATGTGGTGCCCCTATATGGCCACGATGGATGGGGATAACTAGGATGTAGTTTTAGAATTGAAGGGCCTCATGATGAGGGATATTTAGTTGCATAATATGAATGAAGTTCAATGCCAACTAGCCAATTGAGTAGTCCAATCATTTGTCTATATTCATCATCAACCACCCATTGCCCTAGTGTAGTAAGCAAAATTGTTCATGGCACATATATACAAGGATCAGAAGAAGGATTACTCGACGTTGTTTGAATTCTAACATGAAGACTGGTACAATGGCGGGAAAGACATCGGCACCGTGGTACTTGATGAAGAGGAAGTTAGGGTCCAGACAGTGGAGGAGGAGGAGGAAGTTGGGGCAAGGAGTCTGAACATTCTTGTAGAGATGGCCCTTTTAAGGGGAAAAAATCAAAGGTTAAGAAAGTTGCTTAAAGAAAAGAACAATTTAATAATAGGTTAAACTGCCCTTATCAAAAATATAGATAAAATCAACAATGTGTTAAAGTCATGCCTAAAGGAGTGATTTTGAAGTTGTAATTAATTTATTGGATTGTATTAGACTCTTATGTATATTTTTTTATATAAAGTTGTAATTAAATTGTTGGTCTGTTTTGGACTAATGTGTATATTTTTGTGTAATAATTGCTTAATTATGTGTAAAATTACTATAATAATTATTGTTATAGAATCTTTTCAATTATATAAGACTGGTGTTTTGAATTGAAGAGCAATTTCTATAATAACAGGGAAATCTAAAATTTGAATTGAAGTTTGAAGTGTTCTATAATAGCAAAGTCTAAAGTTTGTTTTGAAGTGTTCTGTAATAACAAAGTTTGAAGTTTATTTAAAGTGTCATATTTTTTTGTAATAATTGAAGAACAGTTTTTGTAAGAACAAAGAAATTTGCATGATTCTATGCAAATTTCCCAAGAATTAAGCAACTTTTCATGTAACTATATAAAATTTATATGCAAATTCGCACGATTTCATGATTGAACAAATTTTCATCAAACTATGTGAGTTTTATGCAAATTTATACGATTCCATGCAATTTTTTTTCTAATAGAGTGAATTTCTATGAAACTATGCGAAAATTCTATGCAAATGCATACAATTCTATGCGTATTTACTTCGAATTGAACAAATTTTCATCAAATTGTGCTTAAGTTCTATGCAAATTTGCACTATTCCATGTGCATTTCCTTCTAATTATGAGAATTTCTATAAAACTATATTGATTATTTGTAATCTATTGATGACGATAATTATCATCGTCAATATGCTAATTATTTGCAATCTATTGAAAATGATAATTATCGTCATCAATATGTTGATTATTTATAATCCTGGATGTTTATGTTAGTTTCAAATTGATGATAGTCGAAGATAATTTATCGCCAACATATCTTTTCTTTTTTTAGAAGCTAACATAGCCAATGATTAATTATTGTCAGCATAAGCTATATATCCGATGATTTTTATTTTCGGCTATATCCAATTTTTTTTTGTTTTTTAATTTGAAACTAACATATCTCACGATAAAAATTGTCAGTTATTTTTCTTATACCGATGATAATTTATCGTCGGTTATGTTAGTTTCAAAATAAAAAAAAGGATATAACTGACCATAAAAATTATCGGCTATTTTTCTTATAGTGGTGATAATTTATTGTCAACTATGTTAGTTTTAAAATTAAAATAAATAAACATAGACGATGAAAAAAATCATCGGCTATATAGCTAATACCAACGATAAATATTCATTGGCTATGTTGGTTTAAAATCGATGATAATTATCATCATCTTGTAACTAGCGATGATTAATTATCATCGTAATTATAAAAGATTTTTGGCAATGATGAATTATTATCATAATTTAAAATCAATGATTATATCATCGACAATATCTCTTCCCAACCATCTTTTGCGTCTTTCTATTCATATTACCGATGGGATAAGAGCGACTATAAAATATCGTCGGCAGTATTCACTACGTTATTATATGTCATCGGGATTAAATTATTATTAACGATGATCATTTATCATCACTATTTTTTTTGGTTGGTAATGATCTGTTTTTTTGTAGTGAGTCAATGCTCTTTAAGTATAGTTATTCTTCGAACGTTGATAGCCAATGTATATGGATAGGTGTGTTGGTCGATGATGATTATCCATGTATAGATAGATCTTTCCAATACACCTATCTATATGTGTTGGTTATCTACTTTCGAAGAACAATTATATCAGAGGATCATTGACACTTTCACATATCCGGTTTTATAAGACATCAGAGCTATAAATTCTTTATAGCTATTATTTTTTGAGTACTATAGATCACCAAGTAGGGTAATCAGTGCTACAGTAGTATATTTTAACCCTTTCAAATGTCATCATTATTTACCTAGCATATGAGAAAACTATAATGCCGACGTATATTATTTATCTTCAAAAACTAACATATGAAAAAAAGGCCATCCATATACACTTTATACATTCAATTAACAAAACTACCTACAACAACCACTCTGAAAACAAACTATGTCCTATTCAATGCTTGTGCACAGTGAACCTTAGCTCCCATTACACCAACACAAAAACAATGAATATTAACTAAAGAGCAAGCAAATAAATAAATCATCTACGATACAAACATATATATATATATATATATATATATATGTGAGTAATGCACTCTTCTTGCCCACCTTCTCGTTTTGCCCCATTTTGTTCTCTCAAAAAATGTTTTTTGGGGTTTTTTTCTCATATCTAACACCATAGAAACCTGACCTGTGTATAAGTTTTTTCAGTGATCCAAAATGAATGGCTATGAAGATACCCGTCTTTTCTAGATCATAAAATCATGTTTCTTCCTCGAAAAAACATGATCCAAGAGTCGATCCCACTAAAATGAGCATGCTAAACCCATCTAACAGTTCAGATCTATCATATAACACTTCAAAACTATGGGGCAAAATCAGGCTAATATGTTCAGCTCTCTCTCTCTCTCTCTCTCTATATATATATATATATATATATATATATATATATATATATATGAAAAACCCATAAACATAGAGAACCCTAAACGATAAATTCAGTTGTAAGTATTAAATAAAATACATAAACCATATATAAAACATCCACAATAACATCCAAACATAAATATGCATAGTGCTATTAAATGATCATTTCTACAAAACAAAAGTTTGGAGTGAAATAAAGTAGTATTCGTATATATTGTTTGTATGGAACTCACCTTTCGACCAAAACAGTGAAGTCAATGAGAATGATGATACCACAACCTCGGTGTAATGCAATGCAAAGAAGCACCTTAGCATCATCGCAAGGGGAGAGTAACAATAATGAGGGTTCTACGAAAAAAATATGATTTTTTCTAGATACAAACAAAAAAAAAAGAAAAAAATGAACAAAAAAAAGTTTACATATGATTCAACAAGCATGTGAAGTTATGCATGTTCGCATGCCAAATATTTTTGCAAACAAATACATATTCGTGGATCTCCTTGTTATTGAAAAGAGGTTTGCATGGTATCTCGTAAATTTAATACCATATATGCAACTTTATTCTCGTATTTGCAAAGTTATGAGGTTCAGTTTAACATGAGGTTCACAAATATTTTTATGTGAATTTTGTGAGGCATATGCAGATTAAGTATGATATTTGTGAGGTTGTGAGGTTCAGTTTAACAAGAGGTTCACAAATATTTTCATGTATTTTTAATTATATATGCAAATTTAGTTTGTTATTTATGAAGTTTTGAGGTTTGAGTTTAATAGGATATTCATAAATATGATTATATGAACTTTGTATCGTGAAGGATAAAAAAGTCCTAACAAAGTTGGCTATTTGCGAAGGATAAAAAAGACCTTAAAAAATGGGCATACCTCCTTTTAAGTGAAAGTTTGTGATACCAAGCGAGCGGAACGATATATCGGGCAAACTTCGTGAGTTTCATACATGCGAAGAGTAAAAAGAGCTAACAAAGTTGGTTATTTGTGATTTTGAACATGGGGCGAATTTCATAAATTATAAAGCATTTGAGAAAACATGTCATTTTTGTCGTACAGCACGATCATTTTCTATATTCTTAATTGGACTTCCTTCTTTCATACAAAATTTCAGCGCTATTGGATCCCATATGGTTGGGATCAGGTCAAACCCGACTCGCTGACACTGCTAAATTGCATGCATCATATCATACTTATATACATGTAATTATATGTAAGTACATACACATTCATGTAATTTTATATAAATACATACATGCAGGCATCCATGTCAATGCATGGTATGTGCATGAACACATTCATTCATTAGTTGCATATAATGTATGTATTCCCCCGTTATCCTGCAACCGTATCATGCCCATCACTTCAAATAAATAAGGCTGGTATAGTCTATCATCAACGCCACATGTCCCGCTCATGCATGTGTGGGGGCCAGCTTTGCCACGTGTCGATAGCTGTGTAGAGAGCCAGGGCAGTGGACAAGAAGCCCTTCACTCACTCCCCCTGCCCCTCAGGGTTGAAAACCGCACCACTTTCCCCTTCTTCAATAATACACCACACGAGCGCGCACGCCGCTTTTAAATAATGCCTCAAGTTCCTTCCTTAAGGTAAAATAATTTTAAAATAATGAGTTTTTAAACAACATTTTATCGTCTAGGGTTCCAACATTTACGAGGGGATGATGGTTGCACTCGTGCGCTTCACCCAAGAAGACTTGGCAATGCCAAGAAGTGCCCTCAGATTTTGGGAATTAGAATATTTTTCTTGTGAACTTCATAAGACACTGTTTGGATGCATGGAGTTGGAAAACCTCACATTATGAGAATTACTGGAAAAAAAAAAGAATAATTTTTCATATATTAATCTCGTGAGAATCAAAAGAGATCTCGTCCATCCAATTAAAAAAAAAAAAAAAGCTCTTCCAATTTTTCGTTTTTGGTAAGAGTACCTATGGAATGGAAACATTAAGACTCGTTAATCAAGCCACTGCAACTCTTTCTTCAAAGCCCCCCACTTTTTTTAATTGTGGATCTTTTCCATAGAAAATGGCTGAAACAAACGAGCCCTAAGAGGGAGGGAGTTTGGTTTGCTGGACAATCCCGCACGAAGATACCAGTGTCCCATGAGGGTGTCATCTTGCATTTCATGCACATCGCCCCCACATGGGACACACTGCATCACACTCAATTAAATTAAAACTAGAGATGTAAATGGTTCAGATTCAGATCGGATATGTCCAATGCCATATTTGACTAATTGGATGTTGGCTAAACAGATTGGAATTCGAAGTTTTGATTTGGATGGTGAAAAAGTTCATACCACATTCGGTTTTTTACATGTAAACGGATTCGGACATCCAACAAATTAAGATATTTGTCGAATTTGGTAGCAAAATATCAAAACTAATCTTCTAATGTAATCACCATCTCATCTTCAAGTGATCTTTGATGTAATTCTTTTCATCTTGACAGTTAATTCATAAATATATTTTTTCAAAAAAATATGTATTTTTTATAAAGTAGTAGTGATCGAGGCCACCATACAAAACACGCATTGGCATCGCGCTGTGAGCATAAGTTTCGTGGCAAAGGGCACCCTTGTAGGGTTTGAACTTTGAACCAATGTGTACGTACCCCCGTTAGAGGAGGAGAACGGAGAACCACACAGAATTCCACTAAATCCAAACACGCCTCAGAAGTAAGCTGGCGAAAACCCATGCAACAAATATAAAATATGGTTTATTTTTCTTCATATCATTTGTTGATATTATTCAAATGTTCAATATTTTCTCAAATTTATTGCAACACATTTGTGACATTGCTTAAAAGCCTAAAAAAGTTGACCTTATCAAGCACCGTAAGGGCACAACGGATGTTCGACAAATTTTTTTTTTTTAAGATTCCGTTTATTAGGAGCATCAATTAATACAAAAAAAAAATATTTCCTCTAATAGTAACCCTAATCCAGACCCACGTGTTCCGACACGTGGTGCACATCCGACGTCCGTGTCGTTGCATAAATAAGGGTGACCACACACACGACGAATATTGAGGAAAGCAAAAAGGAGGGAAAAAAAAGAAGAGGAAAATCGCACATGAGGCGCATTATGAGAGAGCCAAAGTACGAGACTAACGGTGTTACGTTCCCGTTAGATTCCGCAATCGATAAAAATACTAACGTACCCCTAGGACATTTTTGTCCTCTTTTCCCCGATGGAAGGAATGGCGTCGGTCAACCGTAACAGCTCTAACGGCGTTAATGTTTTCAAACTCAAAGGGAGTTTCCGCGGTTGTCTCAAGACGGCCGTTTTGTTTCCCGTCACTTCTCCGTTTTGCTCGTAGCTTTACAGCTGTGATGCGAGTGGCGTCATCGCCGTGACAACGGACAAAATTACCAAAATGTGTAAAGATTCTCAATCGATGACATAAAAGAACCTGTCGTTTCCTTTTTGACTTTTATGATCACGACAATGCCGGATTGAGGTCAAATATCCTTTCCGGCTCTCCGAAAAGTCAGATGCTATCAGTATCTTTTTTAATCTGAGGGCATTCTCGCCATTTAAAAAGATAATTTCCTGCTTTTTATTTTTTCCTCTCATGATACTACTTATTACATAATGAAATATCATGGTTTGAAAATGAGATTAAAAAACTGCTACATTCCATTTTTATGAAAGTGGCACTTATATATATAAGTGGTACAAGAGCTCTTATATTTTAGCATTTTTTTATATATATTTATTTTTAGTGTTCATATATGCTATAATTTAATTAAACCCAGCAAATTCCTAGCCGAGAATGAGATTTGTGAGATCGCGGATTGTATGAGTTCAAAATTTTTTGTTTTCTGAGCACAATTACCAAAAGGGCACAGGAAACTTGGTCAAATACATGAATAGTAACATTGACTAGCATGCGGTCTTGAATGTTTGGACGACTCCCTATGATATGAAGTATGAACTGCGCTAGCGTAACACCCACCCTATAAGTAGGGGTGGACAATGAGTCGGGTTAGCCCGAGCTCCGCTCGGGCTAAACCCGACCCGTGTGCGCCGAGCCTTTAAATGAGCCGAACCGAGCCTCGTTTAAACTCGCTTAAGCATGAGCTGGATTGAATTTGGATCCAGTTACACAATGTACTGATGAACTGTTGATCTTATGATCAACGGTTCAGAGTATACATGGATTATGGTTAAAGAAAATGTCTCCATTTCTACATCGTAACCCCCCTCCCTTGCCCTTCCGCTATGTCTCTGTGTGCCCTCTTCCCCCTTGTCCTTCCGCCATGTCTTTTAATACAGAGTATTCATTCATTGGAACTTTACATAGTTTACAAAATACAATTAATATAAAAAAAAAATCTGCGAATTGTTTAAATTTTTGTATTTTTTTTTCTTCTCATAATATTGAAACGGTAGAAAGATGCATGAATTGTCATTTGATCTAATGAACACAAGTTTTTTCTTGGCAGGGACAGCCATGTAAACATGTGAGGCTTTTGGTTGCTTGATTTATGATTTTTTGTCTCAGTTGTTTAGCATACTTTGATTCATCAATATTGCCTATACGAAGATGGTTTTGTTTGATAATTGGATTTGACATGATATAGGAAAATTCTCGGAAAGGTATCCTAACAAAAGAAATATCTTTTACTGTCTAGCCTTTTTTTTTAATAGTTTGGTCTTCAAAGACCTAACTTACTCAATTCTTGAAAGAAAAGTCTTTATATTTGTCTTTTTAGTGCTTTCATTTCCTGATTAGTTAGAGCCATGATCCTCTTGAAGATATTACATGAGTTGTACAATTGTCGAAAAATTAACATTTACTTTCTTTGTATATTTATCTATTTATGCTTTGTTTAGTGTTTTTCTTACTCAGAAATAAAATTTAAATTTTTTTGTTCTCTCAAGGTTTTTCTTGCAAACTTTAAAACGTGATACCCACGATATTTATTTATGTTGGTCTATCTTATTGCCTTTTTTAGCTTTTATTTTATTCCTTTCAATAGTTTTGCTGGTAGCCTTCTTATAGAACTAGATAATGTTAGATACTTCTAGTTTTATTAGAGCCATTTTCTAGTTTCAATCGGGTGCCAATAACAGAGAATGTCACAATAGGTCGAGCCGATTTACTCGATTTCAACTGGGCTCTGCGATCACGCTTTTGAAACTTCAGCTGAGCCATAATGAGTTCGGCTCGAGCTCGGCTATCACAAGCTGACCTGAGCTTGATCGGCTCGGCTACAAGCTGAGTTCGAACAAGACTGCTCAGGCCGAGGAGAGCCCGAGCAATATACTTCACAGCTGAGCCAAGTTTCTTAAGCGTCAACTCGGCTCGAGCCCAGCTCGTGTGCACCCCTACCTATAAGGTATGTTTGATGACTTGTTCAAGATTGGACGGAACTAACGAACAAAACAAACATAACACGGGTTATGTCTATTTTGTAAATTGTACTCCATCCAACATTTGTTTTGACTATTTTTTAAAGTACAACATTTGTTTTACCTTGTGCTAATAGCATGGATATACATGGATAATGGGCCATATAACTTCGTTTTGAACCGTATGACTGATTTTTTCAACCATATGAGTGTTTTAACATATTTATTATGAATTTTAACTTCTTATATAGATCTTGGATTATATCTAAAAACTAAAAAATGTTTAAAATTTGGGTAATTTGACAAAAAATAATAATTAATAATTTTGATATATAAATGCTTCAAAATGGATGCAAGTAAGAAAAATATTTAAATTTTGGGTAATTTGAAAAAAAAAATAAGAATTTATAATTTTTATATACAAATACAAAAATCATAAATAAATTATAAAACCCTAAAATACAAGAAAATAAATCACAAATAAACAAAAAACATAAACTACAAGAAAAAAATTATATATAAGCCATAAAATCAAAGAAACCATAATAAAAAATATAAAAACCCCTAATTTAAACTCTCATAAAAGAAATTCAAAGAAAAACAACTCTAATAAAAAAATATTAATCAAATTAACTATAAAAAACCCTATTTAAAATTTTTTAATTCAAAGCTCTAATAAAAGAAAATCAAAGAAAAAAACCTAATAAAATTAACTATAAAAAAACCCTAATTTAAGAAATTTGATTCAAAGCCTTAATAAAAATACCTAAATCAGATAAAAGAAAATCCTTAATCAAATTATATATGAAAAGCCTTGATTAAAGATATTTGATTCAATAAAAAAAATCAAAGAAAAACCTAATCAAACTAAATACAAAATACCCTAATTAAAAAACAATTCAAAGCCCTAATCAAAGAATTTTTTTATTAAGATCCCTAATCAAAGATCAAGTCAGAACCCTAATAAGAGAGAAGAAGAAAAAGAAGAAGTGAGAGAGACCTGGGTGCCATAGTAAGTAGACTCGCCCGCTCAACCGCTGCACAAGGGTGAGAGAGAGAAGAAAGGGAACAAAGAAAAGTGATAGAGAGCAAGGTGTCATGGCCGACCGCAGGTGGCCTTGCTTGACTGCTGCATAGGAGTGAGAGAGAGAGAGAGGGAGATCTAGGTGTTATCATCAATGGACTCATCACTCAACCACTGCACAAAGGTGAGAGAGAGAATGAGAAGAAAGAAAAGTGATAGAGAGCAGGGTGTTGTGGCCTCACCCGACCACTGCACAAGGGTGAGAGAGAGAAGTTTGGGGTTAGACTCCCCTCCACTAGATTTTTTTTTTAAAGTTGTTCCTCCTATTCTGTTCTCAACATAATAAGTGGGGGGGGGGGGGGAGTATAGAACGACTGTAACTTTCCAATTTAAACCGAAAATTTTAGGATTTTTTTTTAAATCCCTTTACATAATTTTTTTTAAAGAACATATCAAAAACTTTTTTTAGATTTGGTTCAAACATTGGGAGGGTTACACACACTTGAAAGACTAGAATAATTGAATCAAAACATTAATTAAATTGTAATAAATCAAATATGAATATTTCAAACATCAGAGTTTGCAAGACTAAAGAAAAATAATAGAGTAAATAAAATCATTTAGTCCTTCCAACAAGCCTAAAGGAAGGTGACCCTCTTTACGTCACTCAGAGCCTCCTGTCATCAATTTCTAGCTTATTTGTTACCCAAAATATTTAAAATGTAGGAGCATTAGTCACAGCCCCAGTAGGAAAACACCCTACACATAGGCATGAAAAGAATACAAATTCATAAAACATTCATCTTTCCCAATACACTCAATCATAGCATATAAACCCAACATAATTAATGATTACAACACTAATAATTTAATCATGCAAGATTTCATAATAATTCAATCTTAGCATAAAGTGATGTACCTGCATAATCATTAGTCAATAAACAATAATCAAATGGTTCATGTATACCAACATATGTAGGACCTACACATTTCATAAGACATGCATAAAAATTTATGCCAACATTTAATTAACCATTTAACCACTAATGAACATGATCTAATGTATTGTTTTTCTTTTCTTTCCTAAAGGGTACACACTTAGGACCTAATCCTGACTCAACAATCAGATAGATGTTTATTATGCTATATATTTTAATTAATCCATTGATTTGAAGAGTCAAATCAAACATCCATTGAAGTAGTCTTTAACTGAGAGAGAAACTTATAATGGTCTAGGGAATCGATTCCTACTCTGCAGAGCGTGACTATCTACCTAAGATAAATTGATAGCCCTAACCCCCTACAGCGATGACTAGAGGTCCAAGAGGTGTCAATGCCCTCAAAATGTGTCAGTCGATGAGTATACCTCCTACCCTCTCCAAGGTAAGTCACTAAAACAAATGAGCTATTAGGTGTTATTTATATTGTGTCAAATTACAACACTGGGTGCATTCAGCACCAAACTCAACAACCCCAAGCTCCACTAAGAGAAGCTCAACAAACCATGGCCTCACAAGGTACAAACCCATACCTCTTACAATTACTGAGGTATCCTAACATAACTCAAAACCCAACTCAAGGTACGTATTCAACTTAAGGAGCATCAAAGAGTATCTCAAGGTATGTACGCACATTAAGGAGTACCCAAGAGTATCTCAAGGTAGGTACTCAACTTAAATAATACCCAAGACTCCAGTTAGAATGTATGTGTATATGAGCATGTATAACAAAGCCAAACCAAATACTCACAAGCACCCCATTGGTTCTACCAAACCTGACTCACATTCGAGCCTCATATATGCATGCTTCACATGACTTACAACATATTGCATGTCACACACCACACTCTATGATGCATGAGACTCATTTCAATTTTGCATAAACCATAAATTTCATAGAATAACACATGCATGATCATGCATATCCTTTGGTCTAATTATCATGTTTAATCCTCATGTTTAATAAGCAGTCTCATATGCCATCATGCCTAAATAATTCATATGCATACATAAAACATATTCATGACAAATTCTACATTAACATATGCATGATTAACATTTCATATCAAAATCAAACACATGACTTTAGAAAGATAATTTCATAAGTCAAGATATTATTTAAAATCAAGAACTATATAATATCAGAATTTGCATATTGTTCACGGGTCTGACAGACTATAAAAACCAACAAATATAACTCTATAAAAATTCACCATCATGTATGAGGATATTAGCTTTTAATTTCAAGTGATAGATCTAAAAACAATAGTTTTGTTTCCCCGTAAAAATTCACAGACACAAAATTGTTTTTTTGTTCTTGACAAAACCTGCCACAATCTTGCTTCCTAAAGAAGCACTCACCAGGACCAATCCGAGAGGGATTTCATCTTACCAATTTTTTTGGTGAAAGGTATGCTTGTTATCTTTCAGAATTATCTAAGTTTGTCAAAATTTTATGGACTAAACTCTGCCTGAGACAGTTCTAGATCTAGGTTTTCTGCAAAATCTTGAATCTTTTACGATTTGTGTGAGCCTTCAAGATTTAAAGAGAATTAAACATATTCTTTTTTTATTTTTTCAGATCTATTCATCTGATGTAAATGACATATCTAAAAATCAGTCATAACTCGAAAACATTGATTTATTAGATTTTCTGCAAAATCGATTGTCAAGAATCGCTTTGCACGTAAAACATAATTTCTGTCTTGTATTGCAGCAGACATAACCCTCACTTTCGTACCACCAATAAGGCCTAATATTTTTTTAAAACACCTCCCAGATGTCTAAAAGGTCTTTAAACAAGAGTTTGGCCACTAGTGATCCGATTTGAGAGGTAGAATTATTTTACTACGATGGATCGATCAAGAAAATTAAGAAAGCATGGAAAATATAATATAAATCATGAGAAAAACAAGAAAACTCAAGCCTTATCATGAAATAACGATTTTTATTCATGCATCAACCCATGGACAATATCTAAACATCACCTATGGTCATAAAAAGACATCCGATGATGATTATACATGCCTTGAAATCGAAACTATTAAAAGAAATCATGATTTTTGCACAAAATAGCTAGTTTAGGATGCTAACATAAGAAAAAACTATGAAATGCATAAAATAAATTTGCAAAGACATGATTCATAATGTAAACACATGCAAGAAAGCAAATTTACATCCATTCATACTAGAAACAAATATTTAACCATCTAAAATTACGTAGGAATGCGAAACTATGTGTTTCAGGTTACCCGATTTTCTAGTTTAGTCATCCGGGCAAAGATTTACCAAAAATGATTTTATAAATCTATTTTAAAGCATACTAATAAATTAAAAATACTTTCAAAACTTTTTCTAAACCTATTCTAGATTTGATCCACCATGGATCAGCCCGTAGAATCGACAAGATGCACGGTTTACACATTTGCATTCGATCTATGCTACGCGTAGGATGAATCCTACCTTAATCGGGTTCTCAAATGTAGATCAACCTTTGTCTCCCATCTTAGAACCTTAGACGATCTTCAATAGCTGATTGAAAAGCTTCAAAAAGAAGAAAAATGAAGAAGAAGATGGAGAATTCTAATGAGAATAAGAGAGGGAGGGAGAACTAACCTTGTTAATCCTCCTCATGAGGGTCTCTATTTATAGATGGGCTTAAGCAAGAATCCTATCTTTAAAATAAGATGTTAATATTTATTAATTTTTTATTAATCATATAAAAAATTAAATTATGGGTTCTAATTTATTAAATTTTAAAATTAATTAAGCTATAGTAGAAAGGTAAGAACTTCTTACCCTGGCTTAGGTTTCAATGATATGGTAACCTTCTGGGAGGTCTATAGACCCAAAGACTCATCATCAAAATTCGATGTTTAAATAGTCAATTTGATAGCCCTCGAAATGTAGGTCATCATGGTGGTGTTAGATTTAGTCATTCACATATGGATCGATAAAAAAATTTAGTAAATATTGAAAACAATAAATTTTGACTTACAATTAGGCATGAACTTTGATCGATGATAAAATGCTCAAATTAACACCAATCTGGGTATATAAAAAGTCAATTTTAATGCCGTCAAAATGAGAAACGTCAAGGTCAACTTTGATCTAATAAGTGAGTCATTGATCAGTCAAAATTTTTATTGAAACAATAATAACGTTATTCAAAGCATCTAACCCTATGGGTCTAATCCAATGAGATTGGATCCAAATCCACATTGGATCTAAAATCAGGTTTGGATCTGAACCTAACTCATCCAAGATCCAAAACCCTGAGTCACTTCTGAACCCCTATAGGCCACACTAATCGTACCTGACACCCCACTGCGTTGGGCGTGACTCCTATGAGCCTCTCATAGAACCTGGTTTGAGTCGCTTTGTCAACTTAGACTCTCGAATTTTACTTGAATATAAAACTAATTTTAACTCAAATTTTAAAGTTAAAACTAAAATAAAATTGCAAGTGTTACATTCTACCCCCCTTAAAGAAATTTTGTTCACAAAATTTATTACTTACTCAAATAAGTGAGGGTATTTCTTCTTCATGCTAGACTCAGGCTCCCATGTAGACTCTCGAAATTTTGTTCACAAAATTGATCACTTACCTTGGAAGGATCCACAGACACTCCATCCTTCAAGATAACGTGGCCCAAGAACATGACCTCCTCAAAACAAAACTGACACTTAGAGAACTTAGTATATAACTGATGTTCTCTAAGAGTCTGCAATACTATCATCGGGTGATCTCTATGATCTTCCATGCTCTCTAAATAAACCAAGATATCATCTATAAAGACAATCGTAAACTGATCCAAATATAGTCTAAATATCTGGTTCATGAGATCCATAAACCCTATCAGGGCATTCGTAAGCCTGAAGAGTATAACTACAAACTCATAGTGCCCATAACACGTTCTTAATGTCGTCTTAAGAATATCTCCCTCTCTAATCTTCAGCTGATGATATCCAGACCACAGATCGATCTTGAAAAATACCTTCAAAACACCAATAACCCAATTAAAAGATCCAAAATCAATATTATTATTTGGGATATAACATTCAAAAATCTCTAATTTAAATTTACCTTGGCTCTCTGAAGTTGGTTAAGTCTTCAATCATCGGAAACAGGTACTTATTCTTTACACTTGCATGGTTAAGTATCCTATAATCAATGTATAACCTCATTGATCTATCCTTCTTCTTTACAAAAAGGATTGATGCTCCCCATGGCGAAATGCTAGGTTGAATAAATCTCTTATCAAGCAACTCCTATAAATGATTCTTCAGCTCCTCCAACTCAGTTGGTGCCATCTGATAAAGGGCTTTAGAGATTGGAGTTGTTCCACATGCCAACTCTATAGTGAAGTCAATCTCCTGAGTAGGAGGTAACTCCTCAAAAAATACATCGTCAAAGTCATTCACCACATCCAGGTCTCCCAAGTTGGTCGATCTAGGCTCTAACAAGGTAACACTGGCCAAGAAGGCTTCACAACCATTCTTGATACATTATTGAGCCTTTAAAGCTGAGATCAACTTAACCTTCTCCAAAGACTTTCCTGTTCGGTACTCTAAGATAGGGCGATCTGGATGCATAAACCTGATCTTCCTATTGTGGCAATTCATATAAGCATAATGCTCGTATAGCTAGTTCATCCCTAGGATAACATCATACCCAATCATATCCAAAATGATCAGGTTGGCAGGTAGATTCTGCCCAACAATAGTGACCTCTATTTTAGGCAAAAACTTTTAAGCAATAGATCTATCACTCAAAGGCGTTATGATCTCAAGTACATAACCCAAAACTATAGGAGGTAGATCTAACATACAAGCAAACCGAATAGAAGCAAAAAATGGGTCGCTCCCAAATCAAAGAGGACCCTAGTACTAAAGCTTGCAATAGAGAGGGTACCTTCGATGACTTCGGGGTCCTACTCCAGTTCTTCTGCGAAAGTGGCATAGATGGAGTCGATAGTCTTCTTCTAACCCTACTGCTGACGTGACTGATACTACTAATGTTGTTGTTGAGGCTGAATCCCAGCTGGTTGATCTCTCTTGTCCGGCTTCTTCTATGGGCCCTCCCGATAGAAATATCTCTTATGTCCGCAATTCAAGCAAAGACCCAATTTTCATCTAGCACTGCCTGTCAGGATGGAACCAATGGCAACGTTGACATGGTGTCGTATGGTCCTGCTATTGCTGCGATCTCACATCCTTCTTGGTGGGTGATGCAGATTGTTGCCCGCCAAACTTCTTCTTTTGCCCAAATCTCCTTTGGTCACCAGACTTCTGTTGTGGTAGCTTTCCTTGAAACTTTTGGGTCTCTACCCAGTCATCATTAAGCAAAGTGGCCACCTCAATGGCCTCGCTCAACGTCCTAGGTCTACTCATGTAGACCTTCATTTTAAGGGATGACTTCAATCCTCGAGCAAACTTCATAGCCTGATCTGCCTCCTCCATGTACAAATTGGGACAATAGTGCTTCAACCCATAGAAACTCGTGATGTAGTCCTCGAGACTACCCGTCTGCAGCAGGTCTAGAAACTCCTACATTTTCTTGTCTCTGGCATGCTTCAAAAAGTATGCCTCATTGCGAACCTCAAGAAACTAACATGTGGTCTCCCATCACCTCTCTGTGTGCTCCTTTAGCCTGTAAGTCCTGAAACTAACTTGGTAATCCTCCAAAACCACCAGAACTTGAAATATCCACTCGATTTCTTGCACCCAATTCTCAACCAAATATGAATCCCTCTATTTCATGAAAGCAGATGGATCCATGTCCATGAACTTCTTGTAAGTGATACCACTACCTACTACTAGTAAAGGTTGTCTGTCCTGGGCAACCTGTTGCAGGTTGTTGCCCATGGCGTGCATCATAATGGCTTGTTGCTAGACAACCTCAATAAGGTTATTCAGCGTGTTTATGATATCATTGTACCTTGACTGCCAAGTCATCTATAGAAAAAAATTTAAATGAGCTTATACTAAACTTCCTATGTAGTGTCCCTAACATATTACTAAGTTCACACGTCACACTATAATTTTCAAGCAACAATAATATCAAAAGAAACTATGAATAAGCTACCATACTTACACTGATGACCAGATGCTTGACGGGTCAAGAGTCATAAGTCCTTTAACTTAAACTCTGATACCAAGTTTGTAATGCCTTAATTTTTTAAATTGAAAATTCTAATTTTTTTTAATTCCTTTGCACGATTTTTTTTAATACCACAATGAAAACTATTTTTAGATTTGGTTCAAAGCTTGGTCAGGTTACAATTACCAACACACACTTAAAGACTAGAATAATTGAATCAAATCATTAATTAAATTATAATAAATTAAATATTTATCTTTCAAACATCAAAGTTTACAAGACTAAAGAAAAATAATTGAGTAAATAAAATCATTTAGTCCTTCCAACAAACCTAAAGGAACACGACCCTCTTGACGCCACCCCGAGCTTCCTGTCATCGTTCTCTAGCTTATTTGTTACCTGAAATATTTAAAATATAAGGGCATTAGCCATAGTTCAATTGGAAAATACCCTACACACAAGCATGAAAAGAATACAAATTCATAAAACATACATCTTTCTCAATACACTCAATCATAACATGTTATAGCATATAAACTCAACACAGTTAATGATTACAACACTAATAATTTAATCATGCAAGATTTCGTAATAATTCAATCTTACCATAAAGTGATGTACTTGCATAATCATTAGTTAATAAATAATAATCAAAGGGTTCATGTATAGGAACTAGGAATTTTACAAGACATGCATAAAAATTTATGTCAATATTTAATAAACCATTTAACCACTGGTGAACCTTATCTAATGTAATGTTTTTCTTTTTTTTCCTGAAGAGTACACACTCATGACCTAACCTGACTCAACAATCAGATGAAGGTTTATTATGCTATATATTTTAATTAACCCATCAATTCGAAGAGCTAGGCCAAACATCCACTGAAGTGGTTGTTAACTGAGAGAGAAACTTACAATGGTTCAAGGAATCAATTCTTACTTTGTAGAGCGTGACTATCTACCTAGAATAAATTGGCAACCCCAGCCCCCTACACCGACGACTGAGGGCCCAAGAGGTATCAATGCCTTCAAAATGTGTTAGTCAGCGAGTGTACCTCCTACCCTCTCTAAGGTAGGCCACTGAAATAAATGAGCTATTAGGTATTATTTATATTGGGTCTAACTACAATACTGGATGCACTCACCACCAAAACTCAACAATCTCAAGCTCCACTAAGGGAAGATCAATAAACTACGGCCTCACAAAGAACAAACTCACACCTCCTACAGTGATTGAGGTGTCCTAATATAGCTCATTTGAACTTAACTCAAGGTACATATTCAACTTAAAGAGCACCCAAGAGTATCTCAAGGTACATATTCACATTAAGGAGTACCCAAGAGTATCTTAAGGTACGTACTCAACTTAAACAATACCCAAGAGTCCGGTTAGAGTGTGTGTATATGAGCATGTATAACAAAATCAAACCAGGTACTCACAAGCACCACAATGGTTCTACCAAACCTGACTCGCATTTGAACCCTATGTATGCATGTTTCACATGACTTACAACATATCACATGCCATATACCACACTCCATGATGCATGAGACTCATTTTAATTTAGCATGAACCATGAATTTCATAGAATAATATATGCATGATTATGCATACCCTTTGGTCTAATTATCATAGTTAATTCTCATATTTAATATGCAATCTCACATGCCATCATGCCTAAATAATTCATATGCATACATACAACATATTCATGACAAATTCTACATTAACATATGCATGATTAACATCTCATATCAAAATCAAACATATGACTTTTGAAACATAATTTCACAAGTCAAGATATTATCTAAAATCAAGAACTATATAATATCAAAATTTGCATGCAGTTCACGAGTCTGACCGATCATAAAAAAGAATAGATATAACTCTATAAAAATTCATATCTTGTCAGAGGATATTAACTTTCAATTTCAAGTGATAGATCTAAAAGAAACGATTTCATTTGCCCATGAAAATTCACGGACCCAAAACTGTTTTGTTGTTTTTGACAGAACTTGCCAGAATCTTGCTTCCCAAAGAAGTAGTCGCCAGGCCCAATCTGAGAAGAATTTCATCCTTCCAAATTTTTTGGTCAAAGATATGCTTGTTAACTTTCAGAATCATCTGAGTTTGTCAAAAAACTTTATCATATAAAGTTTCTAGGTTTTCTAGACCAGACCCTGCCTGAGATAGTTTCAGATCTAGGTTTTCTGCAAAATCTTAGAATCTTTCACAATTTGTGTGAGCCTTCAAGAATTACAGAAAATAAAATATATTTTTATTTTATTTTTCTCAGATCTATTTATCTAATGTGAATGACATATTCAAAAATCACTCATAACTCAAAATCATTGATTTATTAGAATTTATGCAAAATCATTTGTCTAGCATCGCTCTGCACGCAGGATATAATTTTTGTCTCGAGTTGCAGCATCCATAGCCCTTACTTTCGTACCACCAATAAGGTCCAATAGTTTTTTTGAGATATCTCCTAGATGTTTGGAAGAATGGATTTGGCCATTGGTGATCTGATTTGAGATGTAAAATTATTTTACTATGATGAATCAATCAAGAAAATCAAGAAAGCATAAAAAAGATAATATAAATCATGAAAAAAATAAGAAAAGTCAAGTCTCATCATGGAATAATGATTTTTAATCATGCATCAATCTATGGACAGTATCTAAATATCATCTATAGTTATAAAGAGACGTCATATGATCATTATATATGCATTGTAATCGAAACTATAAAAAAAATCATAATTTTTTTATAAAATAACTAGTTTAAGATGTTAGCATGCGAAAACACCATGAAATGTATAAAATAAATTTGCAGAGATATGATTCATAATATAAACACATGCAAGAAAACAAATATACATCCATTTATACTGGAAACAAAGATTTAACCATTTAAAATTACGTAGAAACACAAAACTATGTGTTTCGGGTTACCTAATTTATCGGTTTAGCCGTCCAAGCAAAATTTTATCAAAAATGATTTTATAAATCTGTTTTAAAGCATAATAATGAATTAAAAACACTTTAAAAACCTTTTTTAAAACTATTCCAGATCTGATCCTCCATAGATCAGCCCATAGAATTGGCAAGATATATAATTTATGTGTTTGCATTCGATCTATGCTACACATAAGATTAATCTTACCTTAATCAGGTTCTCAAACGTAGATCGACCTTCGTCTCCCATCTTAGAACCTTAGAGGAGTATCAATGGCTGATGAAAAAGCTCCAAGAAGAAAGAAAAAAGAAAAAAGAAGAAAAATATGAAGAATTCTAATGACAATAAAAGCGGGAGGGAGAACTACCATTGTTAATCCTCCTTGTGAGGGCCTCTATTTATAAATTGCTTAGGAAAGAGTCTCATCTCTAATATAAGATGTTAATATTTATTAATTATTTTTATTAAAATAATAAATTATGGGTTCTAATTTATTAAATTTTGAAATTAATTAAGGTAGAGTAGAAATGTGGGGACTTCTTACCCTCGCTTGGGTTTCAGTGACATAGTAACCTTTCGGGAGGCCTATAGACCTAAAGACTCATAAAAAATTGACGTTTAAATAGTCGATTCCTGTGGGCCACATTGACCGTACCTGACACCCCACTAGGCTGGGCATGACCCCTCTGAGCTTTTCATGAGACCTAGTTTGAGTCTAAAACACAACTTGGTCAATTTAGACTCTCGAATTTTACCTGAATATAAAATTGATTTTAACCCAAATTTAAAAGTTAAAACTAAAATACAATTACAGGTGTTACAACTACTTAATCAACAAAATAAGTACGTGAGAGACAGAAGTGTTCTGTGCGTCCGCAGCATCTATTGTTTGTTAGATCCTCTAATTCTCAGCTGTCATGCCATCCAAAATTGGGAGTGTACGGGAGATCAAACAAGCCCATATAGACTTTATCAATAACTCATGTGGCGATTGGGACATGCTTATCATACTTTGACCAGTTGCGTGTTCACCATTGACTCATCTGCCTTGGCTAATTGCAACAGTCAAACACTCATGCAAGTTGCAAAACCGTCAGTTGATGCAACCCACTAGCAATCGATCCTTTGCCGGAACTGGTCTGGCTTATGACCAACTTGCTAGCAGAGACTCCTTTAGAGTTTGCCTGATTGCAGCTGAATCTGTAAAGGCTTGGTCGAGTAATTTTATACTAACAAGTGTGGTCGTACTCAAACTAGGCTCAGTTGGACAAGCTTATCGCCCAAGTCTCCAGTTGGTCCAACTGCACCAGATGACCGGGTGCCTGGTTGGACTGGGCCCTAGCGGGGTCGGAAACGGACCCACCACCAACTCTGAACGAGCCATGGTCCCACGTGCTGAGTTTGACCAAGAAGAATGGGCAGTTTCGTCAGTCCGAAAAACCAACAAAGCAAGATGTAAACAGAAAAATAAGAACATCGGCTAATAAAAAAATGACGAAAACGTCCTGGAGTCAAATGACCGAGTGGAGAGGCCGGAAGGTGCCGCCATCAGCGTAGCCGACAACCCCGACGGTGCCTTCGCAGAGAGGGCAGGCGACGGAATTAATACCGATTGCGTCACACCCCCGACCCCGTACGACCCTCCGGATAGTCTCGAACGCCGAGCCACCGGATCCGATCCGATCCGCCCACATCCCCCGTCCCCCTCTTCCCGGTCGCGAATGGATCGGACTAGGTACGGGTGATGGTACAGCTATTTATGGACCTAGGTCCTAAACTAGTTACATTTTCGGTTCCTCACCGCGATCCGTCGAGACGGCGGTTTTATAAACGAGACGGAAACCGGTTCGTGGTGGGACCCGTAGTCTTTTCTCGGGGGTGTGGGCTTAGGAAGAGATAAAGGTCGCTCCACGCCCAAAAATATGCGATTCGAGAGAGAGAGAGAGAATTTGGCTTTGTGGGCTTTCTATTCTGCGGCTTCCCCCTCATTCATTGGCGGTTCCCCGACGGAAACCGGCGGGCGAAGATCCCGTTTGTTTCGGGTTGCCCGATCGCGGAGACTTTCCGGATCTCTTTTCGTGATTTTAATTCTTGGTTCCAGAAGGATCCGTTAGATTGCTGCGACTCCTCTCTCCCTCTCTAGGTTTTCTCTTTCCTTCCTTCTCTTCTCTTCTCTCCTCTCCTTTCGTTTTTCCTTCTTCAGATAGCCAAGAATTCGTCGTTCCCTCTCTCACCGAATTAGGGTTCGGATATCTTCCCACAGATGTCAAAATCGCGTTAAAAATCATGTTTTTAATTTGAATCCATAGAGAAAATCCTAAACATTTTCGCCTTTTGAATCCGATTCTTTTTCCTTCCCTCTGAATTGTATGTTTCCAAAATTGCGGTTTCCATCGTTGTCATTCTTTTTCCTTTTTCTTCTGCGCGTTTTGTGGGGTTTTTCTGGTATCCCCGGCCTTCCCGTCGCCGAGCCGATGGAGAGTCGGATGCGTTTGGTCTGAATTTCGCAATCAGACCTTTGGATTCCTCTCTGATTGGGTCCTGAATCTCTGCGCCGGTGAAGAATTAGAGCTTCTTTCTCCCTTTATCGCGGTCGAATTCCTACGGTTTCTTTGGTCTTTCCTTTTCTAGGGTTTCTTTCCGCCCTTTAGCGGGTAGGGAGAGGGAGGGAGGCAAATCTGCGGCCATGTTGGACGGTCAGTCGTGCGTGGTGTCCAGGTCGTTCTCCTCGTCGTGCGATCCCGATAGGGATTGGTACTACTCGCCCTACTCCGTCGACACGTCGAAGACGAAGCGGTGTTTGGAGGGGGAGCAGCACGATGATGCCGATGGCGATGTGCCCGTCGGAGGAGGAGGAGGCGAAGAAGGTCTCGGTGGCAAGAAACCCCGCCTACGGCCGCACCCACAGGCATTGCTGCCCGGCCAATCGGATTCGAGCACTCCGAGCCCCAACGATGAACAATCCGGCCAGCAGGCTCAGAGCGACCCGGCGGATGGTCCCTTTTTCCCCGGCCTCGAACGGGACATGACCATGAATTGCCTGGTCCGGTGCTCCAGATCTGACTACGGCTCCATCTCCTCGCTGAACCGGAGCTTCAATTCTCTGGTTCGGTCCGGGGAGCTCTACCGGCTCAGGCGGAAACTTGGGATCGTCGAGCATTGGGTGTACTTTGCATGCAGTTTGGTGGAGTGGGAGGCGTTCGACCCGTACCGGCAGCGGTGGATGCACCTCCCACGGATGCCCTCGAACGATTGCTTCATGCTCTCCGATAAGGAGTCGCTGGCTGTCGGCACCGAATTGCTCGTCTTCGGCAAGGACGTCAACTCTCACCGCATCTGGAGATACAGCATCCTCACGAATTCTTGGTCGTCCGGCCCTGCGATGGAGTCGCCGAGGTGCCTGTTCGGGTCCGCGAGCCTCGGGGAGATTGCTATCGTGGCGGGCGGATGCGATATCAACGGGCAGGTCTTCAGCTCGGCCGAGATGTACAACTCGGAGATGGGCGGTTGGGTCTCTCTTCCTAGCATGAATTCTCCAAGGAAGATGTGTTCGGGGTTCTTCATGGACGGCAAGTTTTACGTTATCGGTGGTTTGAATAGTCAGACAGAGTCCCTCACTTGTGGGGAGGAGCTGGATTTGGAGACTTTGAGGTGGAAGACGATCCAGTACATGTCTCCTTGCAGGGGAGAGGCAGCGGGCGCACCGCCGCTGGTAGCAGTCGTGAACAATGAGCTCTATGCGGCTGATTGTTCGGAGGCAAATGTTGTGAAAAAGTATGATAAGGAGAGGAACGCTTGGGACGTTGTGGGGAGGCTTCCTGAAAGAGCCGACTCACTGAACGGTTGGGGTTTGGCGTTCAAGGCATGCGGCGATCGGGTAATAGTTATTGGAGGGCAGAGGAGTCCGGGAGCAGGGCTCACAGAGCTGAATTCGTGGAAGCCCAGAGAAGGGCCGCCCGCGTGGGATTTGCTTGCGAGCAAGGCGTTGGGAAGTTTTGTTTTTAACTGTGCAGTAATGGACTGCTGAAACATTGGTGGAGTGTGAAATATCCGATTCGATCAAAACTGAGATCTGCTGTATTAGTGCTGAATAATGGGTTGGGAGAACCCATGAACAAGGGAAGGGCGTATAGGGTCAGTGCTTTTTGTTCAAGGGCATGAAGTTCCGGCTGATTGGTAATTAATATCTCTCTGCCATCTCCCCCATTTCTCTTCTTTTTTTTCTCCTTTTGTTGTCAATTCTCAATTGGATGGGTACTTAAGATCTCATAGAATGTTTCTCTCAAGAAATCTTGAGTGTGTTTTTCTTTTTCTTTCGCTTTTAATTTCTCATTATTGAAGTTCGATTTTGTAGCAAATGTCACAATTACTCTCCTTCATCTGTTACCATGAGATCTTTCAAAGATTGTCTGCAATTGGTACAGGGATAGGTTAATAATTTAAAAGACATGTGCATTTTATTTAAATTTGCAAGCTTGGTTCCCTTTGCTCTTGTTTCTGGTATGAAGAATTCCTCTTTGAGATCACGCTGCAGCACAAAGAAATATTTTTGTTGATTCCTATTGTTTATGCAGTTGTCTGGAAGAGTGAAACGCTTGATGGATTTGATTATCTGTCTTCTATTCATTGGTCTGTGGAAGTGGATAGATATTCTTTTGGTATATCATTGTATGAAATGGTTATCAAGGTGGCAGCTGCAATCTCGCTTATATCATTCTGCTTTTGTTATCGTGTTTGTTGCTCTTAGTCTTTGCTTGTTATTTAAACCTCTCTGTTAATTTTTATTGAAGTTGGTCTATCTGTACACGTAGCTTGCAGTTCTTGACAAGGCATTGGCTTGATTATCAATTTGGAATTGTAGAGATTATGAGAAACGTGTGCGTGCATGTCTGAATATGTGTGAAGCTATATATCCAGGCTGGTCCTCAATTCATTGGATATGCACATTTCCATATATTGTAAGCCTATGTAGATCTCAAGAGGCATCACGTTAAATTCTGAGTTACATTCCTATGCTATTCGTGGTCACGATCAGGTGCTGAGAAAGCATAGATACAGATACTGGAATATCCAGCATTTTATCTTTAATAATATAAATGTGAGATAGTAATTTCATTTCAATAAACCTGAATATTGTATTAACTGTCTTGAGAGCGCATTCTTCAGTACTTGAAGAGGAGGGGGTAAATAGGACCTAGGCAGTTACTGTCAACTTGGACGTTGAGACCTCTGTCAAGATTAATTATATGGTTTCTGGTTACAGAGTCAAAGAGATAGTTGGTGATAAATGACATAAGTTTTTCCTTGGAATTCTATGAGAGAACAAATCATTGTTCGGTTGAGATCGCTTATTTCAAATGAGATTGTCTTGATCAAGTTTAATACATCTCGTTTTATTACTGGAAGTGCCATAGGACATGGAGAAGCATAAAACGTGCTGGGAAGCACCAAAAAAAAATTGGGAAGCACGCTTCTCCTTTTCTCATTTTTTTTATTTTCTTTTTTCGCTTCTCGCTTCCCCCTTGTTTCTTAGGTTGCTTCCGGTTTGCTTCTCTCCTCGCTTCCGAGACGATTCTTGATTCGCTTCTAGTCCTCCCGTGCTTCCCGCTTCATACAAATTTGGAAGTACCTCGCTTTCTGCTTCCGCTTCCCGAATTGTTTCTCGCTCCTGCTTCTCTGACTGACAACTCTGATCACATACATGTAGATATAACTCGTATTTTTTTTCAATAACTATACAGAACTATCCATATGTATAATCTTTTGTTTTTTCTCCCTAAAGTTGGTTAGAATAAAAAAAATTCTGTTTGTTGAGGTGAAGTGTCTGCAGTTTTGGACAGACCGCATCTTGTTTAAGACTAATTCATACCATATACATGTAGATGTAGTGTACACATGTTTTCTGCATGTGTGCATGTGCATATGGATGTCTACATATGCATGTTGGTTTTTATGGAGTTTTGAACAGACTGCATCTTGTCTTAAGACTTCTTATTCCTGCCGTATACATGTAGATGTACTGTACACATGTTTTCTGCATATGTGTGCATATGCATATGGATGTTTAGATATGCATGTTGATTTTTATGTGGGGCCCATAATTCACTTGTCTGGGGTGAAACAGAGAAGTATGAATGGTGTCGGTTTTCCACTTCTCTATTAAAAGTTGGATAAATTCAGTGTTTCCAATAATATCCAGAGTGACCATGTATAGAAGAGCTAAAGAGATCTCTTGGAAATTGTGGGGTCCACAGCACCTTACAGTACTCGTCGGAGATTTCTAAGAACCCTTGATAATGAGGATTCTTTTCCACCACCAAATTTCCTCTTACCCAAGCACATAGTAAATATATTAAGGAGTGCAGATTACCATTTTGAAAAGATTTATTAGATTCAAAAATACAAATTAACCTGTCAATTTCTACTTTGCAGATACTTTGTAAGCTTACCAAAATGGCCTTGATACTAACAACTTATTCAAGCCCCATCGTGCTATTTTAGAATTAGATGTCTTTGGATTAGGAGGAAACTGCTCTATTGTGTCTTCAGCATGAGAAAGTGAATTCCCAAGACAATATTTTCTACTTAACTGTACAAATTAGAAACGCCCTTTTCTTTTGTGAAATAAATCACTATAATTATATATGGTTGCTTCACTTCCTACATCAACTTGTCAACAATGGCTGTATGTGATTACATGTTCCCAAATTCTTAGGATATTCCTTTATCGCTAATCCAAGAAGTTCCTTAGCATGGAAAACTTTTTGTTCTTTTTGATAATTCAAGGGAAACCCCCTCCCCCTTATCACTGCCTGCACATTGGCTGGCCTCCAGTTGGTAAAACCCTTAAGGCTCCCCCTGCCCACTGGGGAGTACACCTGGCTTCCACCTTTCGCCATGGCACAAAAAAGATGATGGAACCAAAGGGGGTTCGGCTGGTGGGCCTTTATCAAGCATGCCCCTGGTTTTCTGGTCCATGTCAATGGGTTTGACTTTGATGGGTCTGGTCTCTGTCCATCCCTCTCTTCATGCCCTTGACCATGGAAGGAGCACACGGTATCCAATGGCTTAGCATTGTAAGCTTTGTGAATTTATTAATGCAAGATTAATCTAATATGGAAAAAGCAGTGTGGAAATGACTTTACATTGCTAATGTTAGGAAGATACTTGTACTTATTCCCGAATCAAGGGTTCTTAGCAAAATATTATTTAATAATGGGTTACATGAAAATATGTAAAATCATTGGAATTAGTGTAACCTACGCTTAGTTCATTAGGTACATTTAGCTGTTTTCTAGTTCATCTGGTAAAAATATTATATATTAATGATGTCTGCATGGATTTATCGATTTATAATATTATATATTAATATCTTCGAGCTGTAAAATTCAGTTCTAGAAAATTTGAAAATAATATTACTTATTATTTCTCCCTTATAATGATAATGGCATGAACTTATAAAGATATCATCTCAAAATCTCAATAAAAGTACTCAAATCCTTCTTTTTCTTTATTTTCATTTTGAGTAGGCTTGAGAGTTCCAAGAATTTTCCCCGAAAAGGAATATGCCTTCTAAAAATATCTGAAGATGTCTGCTTACCAAGGTATTCTCATAAAAAATCTTTGACACATGCATAGTAGGAGGGGGTGGGGTTGTTCAACTTTTTTTCTGGAGTTCAGTGACTTAAGGTTTTCACACCTTTGCTCTAACCTCAGAATATGTTTTAATAATTGAAGTCATATTTGAGATAGACTATAACAGCAAGAATCAGTGTTTGTTTCATCAAAAAGCTTTAGCTCAATTGAGGCCATTAAGATTTACTAGATCACAAGCAGATATGTCGACTTGTTTGGAGTTCCTAACATGATCTCTATGTCTCATTAACTAGACCTGACCGTTGTTATTTTCTTTACTTTGGTGACCTTGAAGAATCAAGTTACTTGAGTCCTTGGATCTATACAAATCAAGTTGCATGACTTCTAGTCCTTAGCCATGTTATCAGGGTTGAAAACTTGCTCGCTCGAGTCAAGTCCCTTCTCACATATGTATTGCTAATATATAACTTTTTCATTACATATCTCAGCATCACTTGATGCAGGTGTGTGTGGTGTAATATATATCTTTTTCATTGTCAGCATCACTTGATGCAGGTGTGTGTATGAATGTGTAGTGTGTAGTATGTTTAGAATCTTCAGTTAGAAAATTTGGTTTAGGAAGTTATCTACATTTTATGTGCTTAGAAGTATGCATGGAAATCCTCCAGTTTTTCAATGAAAGCTTGACATTGATGACTCATAATTTCAAGGTGGAGAAGTAAAACTGAATTTTTTACTTTATGTAGTTTGTGGGGTAATTCCTCAGCTTTGTGCCTCAGGCAGAAAATTAAGAAGAATCATTGTTCTGATTGTATGTTTGCTCCATTTAGCGAATTCTATAGGCTAGTCCAACAACTTGTAGTTGTTCCATAAAGCTATGGCTGGAAGCATGTTTCTTAGTATTCTACCTGTATGCTTTTGCGGTTGTACTTGATATATTATGGATGTTCGTATTGTTGTTGGGATACGATCAGAATTTTGAAGGTTGTAACTGGTGAAGGTGTTTGGTGTTTGGAAAAGTTTCCATTTGAAATTTTGTTATGGCTAGAAGCGTGTTTCTTAGTATTCTACCTGTACGCTTGATAACATTTGAGAACAAGGCTCTTCTGAATTGATTTCACGTACCCAATTCATGTCTAAAAATTGTTGAGAAATCTTTCCACCATGCTTACCGGGTACAAACAGGAAAACCAATGTCTTAAGACTAAGCACAAGTGGCATCTTTGACGCAGTACTCTACACGGTCTTCACCAGAATGCTAGTATATATGATCATGTCTGAGGGTGCGTTTTAACTCCAAAGCCAGTTTGGTGTAATCACGACATGCTTTGGAATTATGCTCTAGTTTGGAATTTGATAATTTGATGGAATTTGATTCTTTTCTCCTTTTTCATCTTGGCCATTAAATTCATGAGTCAAATATTCTCTTTATCTTTGTGGCCCTCTAATCAAATTCTTAGGTACTTTGCCTCGTTTTTCCCTTAACATTAGTAATGAGAGTACAGTTCCTTTTTCCCACTACCCAGTATGAATATCTAAATGAAACAGAACATTTATACACTCAGGTGTATAAGGAACATGGGGGTTTGTTTTTCTCATTGATACCACTGGAGTTGATTTTCTCATGCCTGTACATTGTTCTGGATGTCAACTAGAACTTGTGGTGCTCACACGTGTGCATTCTCTCTCTCTCTCTCTCAGCACTTTTTCTATTTTGTTTTGCTATTATTGACCAACATCTTTCAACATTTCTCTTGCAATTGCCACCGTGCACTACCATGGGGTATTTTTTTTTTTATGACGAAGGAACCCTCAACGAGAACTGGGTCACTTAATGGGTCTGCCTCCCTGCAAAGTAAAACTCCCAGCCTTACATCATAAAGCAGTGGCAGCAACCATGCATCAGCGGGATTCGATCCTGGGCCTTCAGCTTGACAGAGGACCCCCGCTGACCACATGGGGTGTCATCCAGTAGCATTTGGTCTTTGGAGGGTGAATCTGCTTTTTTATCTTCTCTGTGGATTTTGATCTCATTGCTCTCTTCAACTTTTGAGAGCCAATCTCTTAGCATTCAGTAATTGATTAAAGGACCAACTTTTGTGTAACTGGTGGGGGTCTGCCTAACCCCAGCTTGTCCCTTCATGGACAAAAGGAGTGTCGAACTGAAAAGTAGCATCTTGTGGGTCAATTAGGCCTGACCCTATCTTTCGATTCAAGGCATGTAGTTGGACGCTAAATCCTCTGGATAAATAACAATCTTATGGCGGATTTTTTTAATCCAATCATACCCTTAGGCAGAGCAATCCTGATTCCTGATCCAATGTTTTTTTTGGAGGGTATACGTTTCTTCGTCTAGAAACACACGCTTTGAGGCATTTTGAGGATTATAACAGTTTTGCTTGGGAGTCTAGTGTCCTTATATTTAAGGGTAGTCAGAGAGATTTCAGAGATGGTTTTGTCTTCTTAAAAATCTCTCTTCTTTTTTTCTTAAGGTACGATGCTCCTTCCAACCGTCAGTTCCACTTGCTCGCTTGGGAGAAAGTATGTAGGCCAAAAGAAAGCCTTAAGGGATCACAACTCTGTTTAGCTAAGTTGGGATGAGTGCTGATGCAAGAGGATCCGAATCCATGGGTCCGTTTAATCCAATGCAAATACCTTAGCCGAGCATCAGTTTGGTACCCCTAATTTGTCAAAAACTGTTTATATGGGTGGAAAAGCTTATGTCGTGGGGGAGTTAAATGGCAACTAGGCAATGGCAGGGGTGGAGCCAATAATCTAAACTAGGGTGGACGCAAACACATAGTAATAAAGAAAAATTAATTACTAATACTAACAATATATTTTAAAAAAATAGTTATTTTAAAGCTTACCTTCCTAAAATCAAATGTCTACTTTGCAAAAATATTTAAATGGCCAAGCTACCTCCATAAAAGTATAGTTATATGAAAGACTAAAACAAATTATCAGAAAATACCCTATAATCCTACTAGAAATAAAACATAAAATGATGATAAATATTAATTAAAATGCTAATTGAAAAGAAAAAAATAGACAACCCTTAAAACCCTAATTAGACATTCATGTCATTTGAACAACGTAAATCAAAAACCGATATCCTAACAAAATTTCTATTGATAAAAAAAATTGTTAATATTCTAACAAAAATTAATCATTCATTATTCATGGGTTCATGCCTAATGGCAATTGAAAAAAATACAAAAAATATTGAAATCATAACTAAACATTTATGCCATTTTAAAAGAACTAAATCAAAATCCTAAATCCTAACAAGTAAATATGTTAATTGAAAAAAAAATCTAAAATTCTAATTAAAATTAAGCTTGCATTCATAGAACCATGTTTAATGTTGATTGAAAACAAAAACTCAAAAATAAGTAGAAAGTTTAATTAAATATTTATGGAATTTGAAAACCCAAAATAAAAACCTCAAATCCTAATTAACCAAAGTAAAAAACTTTAGGGTTTTGATAACCAAAATTAAACATTCATTAATGAAATCATCCTTAATGATAATTGAAAAGAAAAAGGAAACAAAAAACCCTAATTAAATATTAATTTCATTTGAAAAAAACAAATAAATACCCTAAATCATAAAAATCATTAATTTATGTTAATTAAAAAAAAAAACAAAGCTCCTAATATTCTGATCAAACTCGAGCATTCATTATTCATAGTCATCCCTGATGCAAATTGACAAAAATCATAAAAAATATTAAAACCCTAATTAAGATGGGCACAACAGTGGGCATGGACTCACACCTCACTCCTCATGGCCCATGTCGATCCCAGAGAGAGAAAGAGAGGGCATTCACGGGCGAGGGCGAATTGTGGTGTAGAGAGGGGGACATGTGTTTTTACACATGGGTTGGGTCCTAGGGTGGGCACTATCCAACCCAGGGTGGGCACTGCACAACCCTGGCCCGAACCCCCTGTTGTGGATTTTCGGGTCAGGGTGGGCATGGATCCTATGTGGCTCAGATCAGCAAGATTGCATGTCATGGATAGGCTATCAACCATTGTCCACCAAAACCGCCTGGGAGATGAGTCGTGTTCAACATCCTAAGCTGCCTCACGCTCACCTTATATGGAGCAAGGGCTGCTATTACTCTCTTGTTTGCTTATTATGGCCGGTTGCTAACTCATGACCGTTGGCAACATTTGGGATTCTTCCATGGCCAGCCAATGCTGTTTTTGTGAGAAATCAGAGGAATATGCAAATCACATATTCATTTTATGCACAATCTCTTAACGAGTATGGAAACAAAGTTACCGGAAGTTTGGGCAGTGGTGTACTTACAGATCAGTTGTAGTTTCGTTAGAGAGATGGGGTATACATTATCACCTTTGAGAACAACAGCCTCAATTGTTAACAAAATTCAAAATAACTTGGTTTCTTAGCAGTGGGAGAACATGTTTTTAGAATTTGTCACGGTTTAGATCATCCCATCGTCTGGCTCTGGCGGAATGCAGGATATTGGACACCATCTCCTCTCCATAGGATTAAAGTGTATTTTTAGCATCTATAGGAATAGATGGCAGGTATATATTATTCGAGATTCACAAGGGCGCTTACTGAAACCTGGTTGGGTCATTGATGGATCAAGTATTATGGACAGAGACTGGAACTTTTGGATGAAGATCACGAGTAATATTTCTAGCGACTCTTGTCTCATGAGATCAGGCCAGATTGGTTAACAGTCGATTGGAAGGGAGCGGGCCCTCTAATGCTATCATAGATCTTTTGGTCGCGTGTTTGTTTCAGTTTAACATATCAGTTTCAAGAGTTTAATGGGTTAACTCAGTCACTTGCTAGATTGGCTGTAAAAACCTCCTCCAAATTTCACGTTTTTTTCTTAATTCTCCTTTTTGGAAAACACAACAGAAGTGTTCTTTATTTAAAATTCTTTTTGAAAGGACGTTTTCAAACCAGGATTCAAAGTTCACGGGACAATTGCACATTTATGCAAATCAAAAAAGTCATTCATTTCACAAAAATATAACTTGCATAAAATGTTTATCAACATTTACAAAATGTACAAGTTCACAAAAACACAGAGTTACTCAACCTAAAAATCTTTTTCCCAAACAGGAAAAGTCGATTTGCTACTCATCATAAGTTGACCTTCAGAAAAACTCTCATTCAAAAGAAAAAACTAAAAAAAAATCGACTCTAAAAAATATGACATAATATACAACAAGAGAAGAGTCGACTTTGCAATATCATGATTCAACTCTAAATTGAGAACCTAACACCAATATAAGCCAAGAGGAGTTGACTCGCCCAACTCAAGATTCGACCCTTAGGTACAACATGCACCAAACACAGACTCATGCCATGTCATGCATAACTATTTTATTAATTTTTTTATTTAATTTATGTAGCATTACATGCTAAACACCACACATTCATTATTTTAATTCTACTTATACAAATGGACACCATTCCCCTGTCCACATCACCGAGCTATTCAATGGGTGTTTATTTTCATATGTTTGCACCAAAGTCTAAGAATCCTTCGTCAAGGCATTCTTTTTCCTAGAACTCAGAGTTTAGGACTTTGTCCATCTCCTTAAAGTCAATGTAGTGAACTACTAGGTACACTGCAACAACTCCACCTCTGTCTCAAGTATCGAAGTTCAGTGTTTCCTAAGTCTTGTGGTGGAGAACAGATTTTTTAGACCCAATTGACAAAAAAAAATTATATGAGGTTGGTGCAGACAAGCTAGCTAAAACCATAAAAAAACTAAATGAGCATATATAAATCTTATTGACAACATATATTGTATCTTGATTTTAATTAAGTTATTATACATTACGCAACCTCACAATTAGGGGTGGCAATCGGGTCGGGTTGGCGGGTTGGCGTGTCAGCATACCTCAACCCGAACCCGACCCGTTTATTAAACGGGTCGGCTGTGGCAAACACGAACCCGACCCGTTTAATAAACGGGTAACCCGACACGACCCGCCAACCCATTTAATAAATGGGTTGGGTCGGGTAAACGGGTTTTCAGGTTCGCGGGTCGGGTTGGCGGGTTGACGGATCGGGTTGGCAGGTTGGCAGGTCGGGTTGACGGGCCGGGTTGGCGGGTTGACGGGTCGGGTTGGCGGGTTGACCCACCCGCCTAACCTGTTTATTAAACGGGTCAGCCGGGTTGGCGGGTTGGCATACCCCCAACCCGAACCCGACCTGTTTAATAAACGGGTTACGCGGGTCGACCCGTTTATTAAACGGGTTGGCTTAAGCCCAACCCGAACCCGCCTAAGAGGCGGGTTGGCGGGTCGTGTCAGAAATTGCCACCCCTACTCACAATGCATTTTCTTGATATCCTTGTCAACTCTGACAAGCTATTTCAAGTCATAAGAAAACCGAACAAGCACATGTCAATCCTAAAGACAACATATTCTTGTAAGATAATTTTAGGGTCATCACCCTACTTAGAATTTCAAAAACACTAAAACATACCTTTTTTTTAAAATCAGTATTACCATCATTGTAATACCCTGAAAATAATGGGATCTTACATCCCAATGCAACATACAATATTCAATAATAATAGGCCTAGGCTTAAGGTAGGTTTTTATAGCTGTAGATACAGGCTTAGGATGGTTTCTTATTAGATAATATTGGAGCCTTAATACGTTTTGTGCAGCTGATGCAGAGGCTAGGGTGAAATACCATGGAAAACTCTACCTTACCCTTGATGTTCTACACGAGGGTCTCATGAGGGTTGCTGCCTGTAATGAAAAAAGCTGTAGCTCTTCAGCTGGAGACTCTACTTTGAGCAATTAGACTGCCGAGTATCAGGATATTAAATCAAGAAACTAGAGAATGACTGCAGTGAAAGACAAACTTTGGATCAGACTCCTCTGTGAGAGTGAGTATGTAGCCCATATGCATGCTTGTAGACTAGGTCCGGGAGCAGACATGTATGTTCAATCCAGTTGTGTTTTGTGCAGAAAACCAGCAAACAAAGTGCAAAATCAATGAGGTTCAAAGACGGTTATATGATCTTATTTGGGCAGCCTATTAACCAGTTTATTGATTCAAATGATGGGCATATTTTGCTAAGACAAGCTATATTTGGGACTAAGGACACTATCAGGTTGGATTGGGACCCAAAGTGCAAGCAGAGGTCAATGCAGTCTGGTGGAATTTACCATGTTCGAAAATTGTTTGACATATTGCTACAGAGAATGCAACTGGCAGGGGTAGCACATGCACCCCTCTCTTATGAGATGATCTATCCAAGAGGGGATGTGAATTCAGATAGGAATGGCTTACCATGGCTACCAGAGCAGAGCATGGGAGCATGTGCGTCAAGGTTCACATTAAGAGTAGGACATGCACCAAGTTATAAACGACATTCTGAATCTTTAGCATCAAGTACGTCTGAGGCAAGAGTTTATTCTCTATCAACAGGCCGAGCTGAGATTCCAATTTGAAACTCTAGGGTGTTTGCAACTGTTGGAACCCTTAAACATGAAGTGGGAACAGTGGGTGCTCACCAGCAAGTTACAAAAAATGGTGTTACTCCAACTGCTACAAATAATTTTTGTTGTACTTCCACTGTGGAAAAAGATGCACCTGCACTCGGCCTTTTGATCCAGTACCAGTGACAATTGGTGATCAACACAATTTGATCATCTGTACATCAGTCTGCTCTGCTTGGTATATCTGTCACTTATATTACATTGGGCAATCAATATAGTAACCGTGCTCATCATCTGCAACTCTTGCAAGTGCAGCAGTCTATCCGACCACAAGGCCTCACAAATATGCTGCAACATCCTTTAGAGCAGTTCTTGTTGCATCATAAGGTACCACAATCAGCATATCCTCTGCAAGGCTTTTGGAATATGGTTCAGGGAGCGGTTCCACTGCATCATGTTGGGCAACTTACTCATAGTCATGAAGTGCAGCTGCAACTCCCATGTAATATCGTGTGTTTTTCCAGGGTTTTTAAATTCGAAAAACTATAAAATTGTGGCTAAGTATTTTATGGACACGATAAAAATCATGAAAAATATCCTCTAAAGTAGGTGATGTCAGCTGGGTCTGGGTGTGGCCCAGGGCCCACTGACAAGACCAAAATGAGACAATTAATAATTATAAAACTTTTCGTTTTTAACCTTTAAATTTGAGTAAAATTTAAGCAAAATTCAGGTTAAATTCAGGCAAAATTCGGAGGCAAAAATTAGGTAAGTATACCGTTAGATGCATCTCATAATTCTGAAAATAATGGTATTTTATTTTTCTGAAATCGGGTTACGGTTGGCACAAAAATCGTGTTTTTAAAAAATGAGTCGATTCTTTTTTTATCATTTTCTGGATTGGATCGAATCAGATCCGATCCAATCCATTTTATCCAAGTTGATATGGATCTTAACCCAATTTAAGACCCATATTAACTAGGATCTGGTCCAAGTTAGGATCCATATAGATTTTGGATATGAATTTAGATCTTGAATTCAGATCCAAATCCGAAATCAAAATGTAACCAATTTAAAGTTTTAAAATAAATTAAAGGTTAAATTGAGTAAGAACTCTGCTATGAGAGGACTTCCACAGGAGGGGCAACACCTTCTGAAATATTCTAAAAATTAATTATTTAATAATTAAATATTAAATAATTAATAAAATCTATTAATTAATTAAAATTTTAAATTTTATTTATTGGATAAGGTGGAGTTCTACATGAAGTAGAACTCTACCTAGATAGGTGTTCTAGAGAGGGCATCACCCTCTAGATAGACTTCTAATTAATTATTATAAAAAAAGATAATAAGAGGATAAATAAGACAAGTTAGAGAGAGATAAAGTTCTACGTTTGGTAAAACCCTATCCTCTATAGAATAGACACTCTAAAGGGGGTGTCACCCTCTAGAGGATTCTTTAAAGATGAAACCAAAATAAAAAAAGATTATAAAAGGACTAATTTTTTCCCTCTCTAGAATCGATATTCTAGAGAGAGGAGAGAGTAAATTCGTGGGAGAGAGAGAGAGAGAAAGAGGGAAAAGAAAGAAGGAAAGAAAAAAAAAGAGGAAGGAAGAAGAAGAAAAAAAAAAGGAATGAGGAATCAATCCATCCTTTTCACCCTGCATCCGACGATTTTCTGGCTTATTTTCTTTTCTAATCTAAGGCACGGGTTTCTCTCTAAGTTTGCATGGAAAGAAATACGTATAAACAAATTTTATGTGTAAGTTTTGATGGAAAAGGAAAATCTGATATATATATATATATATATATATATATATATATATATATATATATATATAGGGTGGCATTTTCATGCATGTATACATATATATAGTTATTTCTTGATGTATCAATTTTCCTAGAATATCTAGTTCTAAAATATTATGTTTTTGGGGCATTCATACATATCGATTTTTTTCTAGTTTATGTGTGTGTGTATTTTATGCCATGATCAACCTTGATACTTGATGATTTTTGTTTATATTCTGAAAAATATATATACAATTTTTTGTTGGGTCCGTTTTGAGCTGACTGAACTTGTTGATATGCTCTTGAGAGCAGTCTGATCAGACTGCCCATGTGTTTACTTTAGCAATCTGATCAGAATGTTGAAGGTGTATATTGTGCAATCTGATCAGATTTTCGATGTAAGGGAGCATGTGCAATCCGATCAGATCGGCACCTTGTGCATGGGTGCAGTCTGATCAAACTTGTTGTGCATGCGTAGTCTGACCAAACATGTTGCAGATAATTTTTTTTTGTTATGTTGTTTTAGACGTGTTCGTATAGGTTATTCTTGATGCTTATCAAATCTATCATATATTGTTAATTTGATGATTGTTTTCATATTTAACATGTTAATTTGATGATTGACATTAGATGTAACAATATGTTGTATTTGATAGTTGTCATTAGATTTAAATAAACTGTTATTGGATGATTGTTATTAAATTTCAAATAGGATATTTGGGGACCGATATCAAATTAATTTTTTTAGTGCAAATCTAATCAATTTTGCTGACTCCCGATGAGTGCAAATCTGATCAGACTTGTAGTGTTTTGCTTGAGTACAAACCTAATCAGTTTTGCAGACTCCCTATGAGTGCAAATCTGATCAGATTCGCAATACCTTGCTTGAGTGCAAATCTGATTAGATTTGCAGTGCTTTGCTCGAGTGCAAATCTGATCAATTTTATCGACTCCCAGTGAGTGCAAATCTTATCAGACTTGTAGTGCTTTGCTTGAGTGTAAATCTGATCGGACTTGCTGACTCTTATGTGGGTGTGAACCTAATTAAATTTTTATTGTTTTAGCATTTGTAAATCTGATCTGACTTACCAAGTCTCTTGTATACACAAATTTAGTCTAAATCTATTGGAAAGATTATTGTTTGGATTGTGAATTCAATCTGCCTTGTGGTCGGCTTGATAAGTAATTTCTGCATAATTAAATTCGTGCACGAATATGATCACATTTGAAATTTATGTACGCATTTTTTTGAAATGATACATAAACATAATTTAGATTTGTTTGACTTGCCATTGCTCATGTCATACGCATTCGAAATTCTGAAATTCATTTTGATGTTTGCATTAATATAATCATATGCATGTTTGAGCGCTTATGCATGAATTGGATCATGTTAATGTATGTTGCAAGCATTTGTTCACATACATATGCAAATTGATTTATATGTGCATTCTTGTTATATGTGATCCAATGTGCATTGTAGACATGTTTTGAACAAGTGTGTGCATGTTCACTAAGAATTTTGCATAAGATGCATATATCTCTTGTAATGCTTATGTGATCAGATATGAACCACTGCAGGTCATGTGGGTCAAGAGTATGTGATACTTCAAAAAAAAACTTATGCATTGCAAAATTTGTTCTTGGAATTATTGGCTTTCCAAAATTATTGCATTGTTAAAATGTAGTGGGCCAGACCCAAGTTGGGTTTTGCATGTTGAATTGCAAAATGATTCTTGTGTAAAGAACTTGAATTTGTTTAAAAAGATAAAAGAGACAAATAATGTAATTAATTTCTTCCTTGATGTTCCTTTCACAATGTGAGAATCTTGGATAGCAGTTTTGGATAAACTGTGAGGATACTAAAACTTTATTTGCGATTGTGCCCCTGAACTTGATGTGGTGGTTCACCTCTTGATCACAGTTTTATGGTGATTTCAGTCACTTTACGTGGAGGTGGTATTGTTGATACATTTGTTGTTATTGGTATACCAAGAAAGTGGTGTCAGTTGATGCTAATTTTCCTGATGTCCTGATATTAGATATTGATTTCTAATGTTTCAATGAATGGTATTGATTCTTGATATTGGTCGAAGAACAAGAGTGAAACCTAGTAATAAATTATAAATTGTGTTAAGCTACAACTGGAAAGCTAACTTGGACTTCGAGAATTGTTGTACCCATTTTGAATATCCGTGGGTTTAATAAAAAGTGAAAACTAAAATTGTGTGCATTTAATAGGGACATGCATACAAAAGCAACTATGATTAATAACTTAATACATTATCCATGCATGTGCATTGAATCATGCATCTTTACTGTTCTACATTAGTTTATGCATTCTTCATTACCCTATCTCGTATAAAAAATGTTATTACATGATACTTGTTTTAAATGCTTGAATGGTAAAATGATTATGAAATTATTGTTGTTGCATTCCTCTGAAATTTATGCATAAATTTGGCTTATGTAAGGAGATGTGTCTCAAAGGGTATGAGTCCATTTTCTACTTTTTGTCATTCTCTGGCTTGTGAAGGGCATTTCAGTAGTAGGAAGACTGCATCAAAGGATTTGCGGTCTAGATTTTATTGGCCCACCCTCCACAAGGATGATCACGAGTTCGGTAAACGTTGTGTTCGTTGCTAGTAGTCAAGGAACATATCCAAGAGGGACATGATGCCCTTGCTCCCCATACTTGTAGTGAAGATTTTTTATGTTTGGGGCATTGATTTTATAGGCCCATTCTCGCCATCATTCGAAAATGTGTATATTCTTGTGTTGGTTGATTATGTTTTCAAGTGGTTCGAGGTTATGGCAACCAAGACCAATGATCATAAAGTAGTACTTAAGTTCATTAAACACAATATCTTTAGTCGGTTTGGTGTGCCCCTGGCGATGATTAGTGATTGTGGCAATAAATTCAAGAATATGCAAGTTGCTTCTCTTCTGAGAAGATACTCTGTGCACCATAAGTTCGCCACCCCTTATCATTTTTAGACCAATGGATAGGTAGAGGTTTCAAATAGAAAAATTAAGCGGATTCTTAAGAAGGCAGTTCAGTCAGACAGGAAGGATTGGTCACAACGCCTTGATGATGCATTGTAGGCCCCCAATTGGCATGTCACCTTATCGTTTAGTCTTCAGGAAAGTATGCCACCTCCCTGTCGAGTTGGAACATAGGGCCTACTGGGCAATCAAAAAGTTTAATTTTGATATGACCCAGGTTGGCAATGAGCGGTGATTGCAGTTGAGTGAGATCGAAGAACTTAGAAATGACGCATACGAGAGTGCGAAGATCTATAAAGCTCAAACCAAGGCATTTCATGATAAACACATTGTTAAAAAAGTGTTTAAGCCTGGGCAGAAAGTGTGGCTCTTCAATTCTCGTCTTTAACTCTTCCCAAGGAAGCTTAGATCAAGATGGGATGGACCGTATGTGGTGCATGAGGTCTTTCTACATAGTGTAGTGACATTATACAATCCTCGCACACGCAGTACTTTCAAGGTCAATAGGCAAAGACTCAAGCCCTATATTTCAAATGGCTCACAGGCAGGAGAGTGTGAGGGTTTTGATCTTGTCGAGAAGTAGGACCTGAGCAGGGATTTTGTATCATAATCATAAATTAGGAATAGATTAGATTGCTTTACTTTATTTTCATTGTTAGTTAGTTTTTTAATAAACTATCATGAATAGTTGTTTTAATCTTTTGCGCTTTAGTGTTTATGAGTTACAAGTTATAGGACAACATGGAACCTTGAAGGGAGCAATTCATATGCCAAACCAATAGGAAATCGTGTGTCTGCGTGTGCATGGCGGTGGGGCACAGACGAGGCAACATTCAACTCATCAGGTTTTGTGCAGAAGCAGGTTGCATCTTTCTTTTCTCCCATCTTTCTTTTATGTTTCTTGAGTGTGCATGAACATTTGCATTCTTGCATTGTAGTATGCCACCAAAGACAATATCATTCAGGCATAGGGGAGGGTATGAGATACATACCCCAATTTTTTATGTCCATATGTTTATTTTTTGTACAAACTCATGAAGTTAGGCTTTTGAGAAACAAGTTTCAGCATTATATGAATGTTTTTACATGATCTAACAATTTAGAAGATTTTTAAGCCCCATGTGAATTTTTTTTTCTGAATTCAATATAGAAAGAGTAGTTATTTAGGTGGATTTCAAAGAAAAGATAAGATATGATTGTTAGAGTTCATTTTAAATTGCATGAATGAATATGAATAGTTATTTTGTGAAAACTAAGCAATGAAAATATAAAGTAATAAACAAAAAAGTGCACATGTGTAGTTTGTCTTGAATTTCATAGTTGTTCCTTAGTAGCTGGGTTTAGGCACAATGCAAATTGCTTGCGCTTATGTGAATAGGGCAACTGGGAGGGTCAAACTTCTTTGTCTAGTCAACACTTGTGGCCTGGTGGGTTCGAACAAGTAAGCCTGTGGGGTGTTCTACACCTGGTGCCCTAAAATCGTCTAGTTTGGGAGTCATCGGCCCAACACTCATTACGTGGACCCATTAGAAAACCTAAGAGGTATAGGCATTGCACATGAGAAGAAGAAAACTATATATAACTATGAAAATCTAGAGCTCAGTAACTCGAGTGATTAAGTCTGAGGGATACTTTATATCTAGTACCCTAAGGTCATCTAGCTTGAGACTCACTGACCCAAAGCTCGCTACATGGGTTGTGAAAGCTTGAAAATTGACATAGTACTCAAATTAAAAAAGAAGAAGAAGAAAAGAGCTTAATGAGAATTCATTGCTTAGAAAGAATTTTGAAAACTCTTCAGGAAACATACATGTGAGGATAGATGGGCAATAATATGAATGCGCTTGATTTTCTGAGGAAAAAACATAGATAATTACAAACTCTAGAAAGATAGAAGGAAAATCTTTATCACTGTAAAGGCGTGTTAGAATCTAAACATGTTATGAGAATGCATTGGCATGAAATATATGTTCAAACTCATTTTTTCGAATGCCTAATGCTTTTTGAAAAAGACTGTATATTCATGACAGGGATGTTTGTGGGTAACCCTCGCGAGACCGAACTCAGCCACTGGGGTAACCCAGGGGTTTAAAGGGCTTGTTGCATAAGCTAAATGCAACCACAATTTTTACGAAAGTGAGTTTGGATAATTAGGACTTGTACTTGTATTGCTTTTGAATTTATGCATTGCTATTTTCAGTTTCTTAGCATATCTAGTTAGAGGTTGCTTAGGATTGGTTCGCTCAGGGACTGGCAAATAAGCAAGCATGGGGGCATTTGATAATGCATGAAATGAATATCATTTTATCACACATTCATGCATTTATATGTGATTTTATGGCCTAAGTATCCGTGATTACGATGCTTTAGGTGCAATGGGATTCAGTTTGAATTTCACTCAAAATTGAGCTAAAATGAGAGAGATAAAGCTATTTCAAGGTAGTGGATCCAAATCTAACACAAAAACTTCACCATTGACCTTGGATCAGATCCATACTCAAACCCATCTAAGATCTGAAGATCTAAGGTGAGAAAAGACCGAATCACCCTCAAAGATAGCACCTAGAAGTAAGTTATAAATTTTAATAAGTTAAAGGTGGTTCTTGAAAATAGCTTGAACTAAGGGTTGTTTTAGGGAATAGGGTAAATTTTTTATTTAAAAAGAAAGCTATAGCAACCATAAGAGCCATCCAATAGCCTTGGAAGTCGTGCCCTCCTCTTCCATATTCTTCTTCATGTTTTCTTCTTTTTCTTCTTCTCCGTCGTTTTTCTCTTCTTGTTCTCCTTTTCTTTTTGTTTTCTTAGTGATTCTCTTATAAATCTTTGTGTTCTTCGTGTGTTCTCTATTGTTCTTGTTGTATTTTGTGACTATTTGTTGTAGGTACAATCTCTTTGAGCTTTAAATCAGATTTGGCATGAAAACGTCAATTACCTTCATTGTCGACGGCCGAGAATCTCATCTAGCAACCGGCGACCATCTTTTCTTTTCTATTGTTCTCTCCCTTCGTAGATTCAGCTTCGGGATGTGTGAAACAAGCGGATATCAACATTGCAACAAGGACAAAATGTGGGTACATATTTTTGAGGAAGGCGGACCGCTCTCTTCTTCCTAAAACTCGTCGAATAACCCTTGAGGTGAGTCTTCTCACCCATTGCTTGTAGTTAGGCATAGAATAGGTTTAATTAGATTAGGCGTGTAGTTCATTGTTAGTGTGTTAAATTGATTTATTAATTAAGTTGATTTCCAGTATTTTAAGAATTTTATTGAAATTAGATTGCTTAGAATTAAGGTAAAAAAAAAGATTTAATTAAATAGCGTCAATCGGGCGTTAGCGTGTAATTCAGTTTTGTCATGCCTTGTTTCATTTCGATTGTTGATTGATTAATTTCAAAACTAGTTAGATTGAATTTTATTTTCGTTCTTGTTGTTCTACATTAGATTCTACCATTCATCATCGTTTTAGGTTTGATTTAGTTCTTGTTGTTCTACATTAGATTCTACCATTCATCAACGTTTTAGGTTTGATTTAGTCAATCTTAGCCATTTTCTTGCTTAAATTAGCGGTAGGTAATTATATCATGCGGTTTATTTTTTTTATAATTTTAATTAATTTTCAGCAGTTTGTCATCTAGTTTATTGATTGTCTCTTAGCTTATAATTAATTTTAGTATAGTCTGCATTCTAATTAGTAGTTAATTAGTTTGAATTGCTTTGTTTTAATTAATTTTTAATTGATTTATCGTTAGAAATAGCTTAAGAATAGAAATCAGTCAAGTTAATTTTGCATTTTATCTCATCATTTCATGTGAGTTTTTGTAGAGTTTCGTCAAGGGACAAGGCGAACACGTAACTAGAGGATATTGGCTAGGTTTATGCCAAATTTGAGAAGTTTCTGATTTGTTTTGACTTGGCCCATCCTCTATCCAAAGTTAACAGATCCTGTTGAAGTCGATTTTCTTTATTTGCAAATCGAGTAGAATAGTTTAGGTTTTTTTCTTGTTTTTGGGTGTTGCTATGTGTTTAGTCAATATATTAGTGTTGGTTAGGTCTGGTACATGTGAGTGCATTATTTTGGTCAAGAAAAATAGAGGTTTTTATGTTGACCGTTAGTATAATATCATTGTTTTTACTTTAGTTTTTGGGTAGTGTTAAATTAAATAGATTTATTGCTGATTATTTGATTAGTTATTGATTTACTTTCAGTTGTTCTCAAATTTAGTTAAGTTTAATTTGTTTGAGTTTTTAATTGTTAGTCCTACGGGTTTTTTGGTTATTTTGATAATAGTCTTGTTAGTATAGGTATAATTGTGTTATTTTGTTTTGCAGGTAGTTTCACTTAGAGGTTGCTACTTACGGAGGAGGATATCTATCATTGCCTCTTTAACTGAGCACGAAGAGAGAAAGTTTCAAGCTTAGTTTAAGATTTGCTTTCATTTTAATTGAGTCTACTTTTATTGCATTGTAATTGAAGAGAGTGTAATTCCTTTATTTTCTTTTGAAGTATTAATAAAGTGAGGTTTCTAAGTAAAATATTATGTCTTATTTCATATTCTCTAAGGAGACAATCCGACTTGCCACTCTACACGAGTGCAATGATTGATTTTGAATTTATTATTTGGTGTGCAATTCTTGTTTAAAAATAATTGTTTGCAAAATTACACCAAACACCCTAAAGGTCATGTTCTATAACAAGAATATATGGCAACAATAGGAGGTATGAAGAAAGAAAATCACACTTGCATGGTCACCTCCATTCTTGTATCCAATAAGATCTTGAAAAGTTGACACAAATATGAGGAACATAAGATTAGGAGTTGCATCTCATCAAGGACTAAACTAACAAGGTGTTTTAGAAGTGCGAAAGCTACCACAACACCAGTCACCAAAATATAGAAATTTGTAGGTGCTTCATTATGCAAGATCACATCCTCCCTCGGTGGAAAATATTCAGCTTTCATCTCAGAGACCTCCAGAGAAAAAATCAAACAAATAATGCAGATATAAAGGCAGAAGGCAGCAAAATCAACAGTCAAGATGAAGGGAATCCATAGCAGATTACCAACTAGAAAAGCAAATCATTTGAAACCCCTCAAAATAGATAAACTTTATCAACTAGAGAGTAGAATAAATGATGGGAAATGCTGGAACTGATGACTTTTGAAAGAGAATCTAGATTTTCTTGCTACTGCACCCCTTCTGAGTCAGTTCTGTACTTTAGACACAAATATGCAAGCATTTAATCTTGCAAACGAGCAGGTAGCTGATGTCGTGTTGCAAAACTTGAAGCAGTGTCTCTATACATTATTCAAATAAAAATTATGAAGCAATAAGGTGGATCTGAAAAGTACTCGTTAAAATAAATAAGTGGAGAAAATATTATGAGAAGATTCGCTTAGATAAAACTCACAATTTTCCTTGTGCGGCTGGTGCCATGGACCACCAAATTGGTCATATTACCAATCAAATATGCAGTCAATCCTAGATTGAACAACATGCATGATGTTAAATAACATCTCTCTTTCCTTTTGAGCATGCAGGTCACCATATCCAACAGTAGAAATGGAATTGCAAAATTAATGTCAATATAAAACTAGTAATTAAAATACAAAACCCTTAAAATTTAAAGCGTATATAAAAAAAATCGTATTTAGCATACATTCACTCAATAAATTATAAAATTATGGATTATAATTCAAAACCCCTAAAATCTAAAGCATATATAAAAAAATTTGAAATAGCATTAATTCACTCAATAAATTATAAAAACAATATTTATAATGCAAAACCCCTAAAATCTAAAGCATACTAAAAAAATGGATTTAGTATGCATTCACTCAATAAATTACAAAAAATATATATTATAATCCAAAAACCCTAAAATCTAAAACATACATAAAAAAAATAGATTTAGCATACCTTGGGTGAGGATGATGGACAGGACGTCGTCGGAAGCGAAGGACGTCAATGACGGCAGGTAGTGAGACGTGGCTCCAAAGAGAGAGAGAGACAAAGAGAGAGAGAATGTCGGCAGTGAAAAAGGGGCATTTTTTTAAAATGTGTCTTTTTTACTGGTGCACTTTTTATGTGCGCCATAAAAAGTGGTGCATCTTTTTGTTGTGCCAGTACATCTAGTGCCACTATAACTCACTTTTTCATTGGCGTTAAGTAAAATAGCGCTAGTAAAAATGCTCTTTTACTACTGCGTCAGGGAGACCTGCTAGAAAATGAGTTTTTTCTTGTAATGCGAATTTGAAGTCTACCACTTGAAAAATATGGTAACACTTGCATATGTAGTCCTTGAACCACTTCTTATTGCAGTTAAAGCCCTTCTTGATCTGCTGTATAAGTGTGATCTTGTTACTACTATAATTTCAAGCACTGCCCATGGTTTATGTGTGTTTGCTGGGATTCACAACCTACGCAAGGTTGGATCCATTCCATCACATGCCTCATGCGCCTCATTCATAAACGAGGGCTAGGGGGATTCTATGCTGGTTCAGCTTACACTTGGTTGATCGTTCTGTTTCGTTGTGCATGGACGACACACCTACGAATTTACCCATCCGTTCTATCGGGGTCCCTCCACATGCACGTGTTGAGCGCAGCAGATGGAAGCACGCAACACAGAATTGTGCAGCAAGTAGCGCACATGTGCGAACAAGGTCACACGTAGCACTATTACACAAGCAGCAGAGCAGCAACAGTTAGGTGCACAGGTGGTGTGTAAGTGTTACAGAGTATGCATAGCAGTGGCGATGGCACGCGGGATAGGCATATGTGTGCACAACGTCGGCACACACAGCAAGAGGTGGGCGGATGAGTGCATACAACAGCCTCACAAGTCACAGCAGGACAAAGTCACACAGCAAGGCCTGTTTGGACTTTCCAGCGAGCTTCAGGTCAAATGGTACGGATTCGACTGTGCATAGGGGGATCTATTCAATGCTCCCAATAGTTCTAAGTCAGACATAAGTGACATCGTCAAAATGTCACAAGAGCTTGCCAGAATCACAATCCAAAGGTGTTGTACTGTAAATGCCTTGTGCAAAGAACAGGGAGTCACCAGTGGTGGATTTATGCACATGCTGGGGTACTCGACCTAAGTTTTCACTTGGCGCAAGTGCTACAGACTTGCAAATCACATTGGCGGTAGTCTCATCAGCGATTGGCTAGAATCGATTAGGAAATGCTAGAAAAGGGCCTGGACGACCGACTGATGTAGGGAATGCCTTCATGTCATGGCCTTCTTCTCCGCGTCTTCCTGACTTGCATGAAGAGGGAACTTGACGAGCATTTTGGGTCGTGTGGTACACAACTTGCCTTAGGCGAGGAGCTACGTAAGCTTGGTGAAAGCAGATTCAAGGAAATACGTATCCCATGCATGTTTAGCACAATAGAATATCTAAAGCAACGCGAAGCGCTGCCAAAGTCTTTGACATACGAGCATTCAAGCTTACAAGGGACAGGTGTGTCGCCTTCCTATGACGATCACACGAGCAGTCAATGGTCGATAGAACCAGCTACACATCCAAATAAGTATAACAAGCAATGAAATGAGCATTGAGTTTCTAAGATGCACCGAACAAGAGACATTGATTTTTGGGACTTGCAAGCCTTGTGGAGTGCAGTGTGTGCCCCACAGGTAACCCCCTACTGTGATAGAGAAGACCTTTTGTCCCCCAACGTAAGTCAGTTGCTAGTATGACGTAGTGAAACTTCTTATCCAAGAAGAATCATCTTTGCTCAACATGCACTCGCCGAACCCCTCGCAAGGGTGCGAGGTTAGGCAGCAAGGTGGGCAAAAAGAGCAGGACTCGTGCATGTCTGAGATGTCCATGGAGAATTTGCATACTCGTGAACACCTCTGTGCACTCCGATGTGCTACTCATGAGATATAGGAGTTGCCCACTCCAAACTGCATGGTGGTGCACCATTGTAAGTCAAGAGGAAGGTCCCCTATATAAGTGTTATGAGTGTTGACCCCCTACCAATAAAAGGAACCCTAAAATTCTTTGAAAACTCGTCGCTTTTCTTCTCAATAGAGTTCCTGAACGTAAACTTTTAATTTTGCAGAAACAACTATACAAGGGTCTTTCCTACATATGAATGTGTCTACGAGATTTCGATCTTGGCTTGATAATTCTCAACGTGCACAGTGATGTGCGGCCCCGAAGTTTGAGCAAGCCCTCGTGGGCACCGGCATGGCACCTTCGAATGAAGTGCTCCTTTCAGTGTTTCAACTTTATGTATGCATTCCCCACATATGATTGTGTGAGAGAATACTCGATCGTGGCATATGAATTTTGCTAGATGTCTTCCGTTTGTGGTCTTGAAGTTGAGACGAGTCGCAGGTGGCATAGCACCTCCAAAGCATGGCACATAGCTGTGGGTGCCCGGAGAGACTCCCATGGCACGAAGCATGGAGCTGAACAAATGCACTTGAAATGTAATGTGCACATTAGGGCTTACTTGTTGAGCTGTTTACAAGCAATATTGTGTTGCCTCGTGCCGTCACCACTTGTCATAGGAGAGGCATGAGCTTTTCACTTAGCAACGCGTGCATCACCATAGACCCCACCGCAACGCACACACATGTGTGCCGCTTTCAACCGGTAATGATAAAGTTTGGCACATTCTCCACTACTAGGACAAATTGACGTCCTCGTCGATACTTCTCTAATTGAGAGGCGACTAAGCTGAACCTCATAACATGAGGTAGAACAAGCATCCTTCAAAAGATGGTGTATAAGGCAGCAGAGTGGAGTCGGGTTTTGAGATGAAGCTCAGTCTTAGTTCCTTTGTTGTGTGGCGTATGAAAGTTATCAATGCAGCGCAAATATGGAAATCACCACCCATTAAGATGCGTGGTGTAACAAGTCACCAGGGACTGCAGAGCGCAACGCGTACCCCACGGGTAACCTCCCACTGCAATGGAGAAGATCTTTCGGCCCTCAGCCTAAGCTAGTTATTAGTATGACTAGTGAAACTCTCTAGCCAAGAAAAATAACCATCGCAACAGATTATACAATCAGAGGGAGGATCTGCATGATCTGTCGCTGGCAATGGGGATACTACAATCTATACGCTCAACATTGTGGAGATCGGGTTCTATAGGTGTTGATCGTACCCAATTTAATCGGATCATGATCTGGAGATGAGGATCTACCAGATCAGCAATTGAATTGCTGGAGATGATCGATGATTCTAGGAGATTCTCAACTAGCTGAATTCACCATGCACAAGCCGAATGCGCCGGAATTGGGAGACAGGCAGCCAGGGCACACATGGTGGAGCTCTACGGACTTTAGATCTCACTCAGATGTAAGGTGGAAGAAATATTTAGAAGAGATGAAAGGAACTCGTTATTTTATTTCAGTTATTTCTGTTTATCCCTTTTGGCCCCTCTTGTGAGCTATTTAAAGCTCACATGTGCCTTGGATCCAGGTCCTTTACAACACAGAACTGAGCCCCAAAACCCCTTCATACCCTTTATTCGCCCATTACAAGTCAAAGAAAGACTGAATTGATCAAAGGCTCAAGGCCTCTATGACCAAGCACACTCCGGGGCATTCTATCAGTAGGTCCAAGCATAAATTAGTCATAGCTCCAAATCCATTGCCAGCTGACGATAAGGCTTGACAATTTGAGATCATAAGAGAAATCTAAGAAGAATAAAAATCAACATGCTTCCAAAGAGGAAAAGGCAGTTACCGAGCTTAGGAAACAAGTTAGAGAGTTGTCAAAATGAGAAGAATCACAAGTAATCTTGAAAATTTTTGGAAACTCTCAATCTCATCATTTTGTAAAGAAATCTCCTCTTGTAGAAACTTTAAAAAACCACCCAGGTAACCAAGAACAAGACCTGCCCTTCACTCAGAATCAATAAAGTGGCAACATAAATATTTTATTGACTTGCAAAGAGGCTTGTAATCTACAAAGAGTTAAAATGTCCCCAAGATGGTTAATGATACTTGCCTACGCAAATATGGAAATAAATTTAATTTTCATGTATCTGGACTTCATGTAATTGTGCCTCTACAACATGCAATGGATACACATCACGTTCAAAAATGGATCAAAGAATCCAAGTTTACTAAAAGATATTTCTATTAAATACATGCCATCAAAAGGAAGAAAAAAAGACGGATCATAATTAGAACGGGCGAAGCTTTTTCATCAACCATCTTTTTCTTAGCTCCACATTCAATGCCAAAAAAGTCCTAGCTTTCCTTTCATCCTCCAGAAGATCACACGCAGCTAGAAAGAGATCCTGATCCATGCCAGGTATGTCACTGAGAGCAGAAATATACTTCTCCACAAGTTTAGAGTTTTTGACCTCTTTAAAAGCACTTGCTAAGCCATTAACTGCAGCTGCCATCTGCTGAAGAGCTTTTACCACATCATCTCCAGTAACTGCTTGGGTCTTTCTGGAACAATCTATGCTTGGTGGTGTCACAGATAGATGTTTCCTTCGTTTGTTTGGTATATCTCTATCCTCACCCAATTCTGATGAGTCCTGAACACCATTAGCTGGATGTTCATGGGCAGTAGATATAGGTGAAGAAAATGGACATGCTGCAGCTCGAACAGCTTCCATTGCTAGCACAATTTCTTTGGGGTGAAAATTAGCCCCTGCTGCGCTATATCTTCCATCAGCAACTGTGCATGAAAATATAGAACACAGATCTTCATAGTATGGCAGTGCTTTATCTTTGTATTCACGTGCTTCAGGGTGTACCTGTATACATCATGTGTCAGCTACATGCAATTCTATCCTCCTATGTCACTGTTGATTCATGGAATATGAGAAAATAACGTACCATGATGTAGTCATCCCACAAGCTCTCATCATTAGCTGTAATCATTTGGGTTTCATGGTTCCAACCAAATCCTCTTTGCTCACACAGAGTCTGGATGCCATTATATTGTGTTCTTAAGACATTTAGCCGATTTTTCATCGAGTCCCTATGAAAGTGAGTGCCAAATCTTTTTTGGAATTCCCTCTCCATTCGGTTCCAGCCATGGCTGTTGAATGAGTCATCAACCTTGGTGCCTCTATGGACTTCTTCTACCATGAGGCTAATGAAATACCGGTCCATAAGTGGTGTCCAATACATTTTCTTTTGATCATGACTGTTCATGGAATGATTTTCTGTTCCTTCACTCCCTGCACACACATCTATGCTTGCACATAAGCAAGTGAAAGTAGATAAAAAAGCATAAATGCATTACTGGAACAACTAAGTAATCCTTAGAACTACGATGCAATAGTGAAGACAAAAACCATACTTAGGTTGCATTAGAAAAGACAAGTATCTTCACTACCATGCGTAGGTAAAAGGAACTGTTTCTGTATTTATTTTCCTGTCCACCCTAACAGTCCAATCAAATGATCAGACAGTAAAAAAAACCTATAGTTGTGATCTACGTTAAATATTTAGTATGTTTAGTAAAAGGGTTTTGGATCATGTGATTGCGATGTGCAAGAAGGATTTTCAAGAACTTCAAAAATCAAAAGCACAAAATGTACCAGAATTTTATTACAAAGAATTGTTTTACTTTTGAGAAACATGACCCATAGTTTGAAGTTTGAACTATAGCAAAGAAACCATGCTAACCTGATCAAAGGTGGGTGCACATGAGTGTGTACCATAGTTACCGGAAGAGTGCTTCTGAAGCGGGAAGTGCCACACTTCCCCAAAGAGGGGGTGGGGGTGGGGGGGGGGGGGGGGGGGGGAACTTGCTTCCCATGTATTGGGAAGTGTGCTTCCCTCTCGCTTCCTCATCGGTCCCTCTTCATTTCCTTCTTGTTTCCTCTTCAGTTCTCTCTCGTTTCTCCCTTGTTTACTGTGTTTTTCAAGTTAATATTTATTTTTTTGCATGCTCCTCGTTTCTCCATCATTTTCCTCTTGTTTCATTCATGTTTACTTTTTCGTTTCTCATACACTTCCACAACGGCTTTTAAAATGAATCCCCATTCACGCTTCATGTTACTTCTTAACACTCGCTTCCCCGCTTCCGCTTCATGCATTGCTTCTTGTATTCATTTTGCTTCCCAGTAACCGGTGTGCACACCTACCAATCACTATACATACGTGTTTGTGCATGTGTGTGCATATTCTACTTAATGAAGGACACCTTTTCTTCTATTAGAAACTACCATGAAACCCTAGCATCTGGTTTCATGGCATCAGAAGTTGGGGTGCCAAACATTAATCAAGTTAAATCACTCTATAACCGTATGGGAACTTGCAATGGACCACCAATGAAGTCAGGAATTTATTCAATCCAGTGAGCTAACATCAAAGATGTCAATTATCTCCTCTAACCAATGAACATTTGAAGGATTTTTCTTTTCTCAACTCTGCTAATGTACATTAGGTTACATCGTTTAATATTTTTAATGACCTACCTAGGGGCACTTAGGGACAGGTCGTTAGTTTAACTACAAATAGGTTCTTCAATGTTATAACATTCTATAGCATAGATATATTTGGATAGGCCCTAGACACCCTCAATTGATGATATGAAGGGTGGTTAAGCCAAGAAAATGGGTTGTGAATGAAGAAGAAATAGAGAAAAAAGAAGCTTGGTAACACAAGAAGATGAGAGGACTAGCAGCCGACCCTCTACTTCCATATTACACACAAAAGTGACAAGATCACATACAAGTATGTAAATTACATTCTTCAGAAAGTCAAACCCCCTTGACTCAATCAACACATGTTGGGCATATATGACCCTCTTATAACACTCCCTTTCAAATTGGGTTAAAGATATTCATCCTCCCCAATTTGCCTATTAATTCCATATGTGTAGTTCTCCTCAATTTGTCTAGTAATTCCATACGTGTAGCTCTTCCCAATTTGCCAATTAATTCCATGTGTAGCCCTATTCAGACTTTGTAAACACATCGACAAATTGATTTTGAATCCTCAAGGAACTTCAATGATCGCTTGTCAATTTTCTCATGCCAAGTAATGGTCCCCAGTGTACAAAGCCAATATGTGCATGCTCCAAGTCATCGCCATATGCAAAGACATCTTTATGGTGTTGAGATACTTTAAGAAAAATCCGAAAAAGGGAATTTTATACACTAACCATAATCATTACAACCTATGTCACATAGAAGGGTCGCCACACACATATCTCGCTGCACCCAGTGTGGTGAATGTGCACCTAGGATCATTTTGGTCCAAAGTGGACCCGGTCAACTCTAACCAGGTCGACTTTTGTCCAAAATCAAAACTAAAAAAACAAAAAGGGGGTCTCTAGTTAGGGCACGATTCACCCCACCCCCCCCAAACACACACACACCAAACCATCTTTCGCTCTTCTCCTGCTCTGCCTCTACTGCTGCAGCTCCCCCTCCTAGCTGCTGTCTTGCTGCTCCACTCCTCCTTGGTAAGTCCCCTCCTGCCCTTCTTCCTCTGGGTTCAGTAGAACCCACCCAACCCTAAGCTGGATTCAATTGAACCCACCCAGCCCTGGGCTAGGTTTGGTGGTGTAATACCTGCAATTTTTTGAAGCTTTTACTTGAATTTTCGCATTTTTAGATAAACTAAAATATTAAAATTGGTAGACAAGGTGTTTAGAGGGTTTGTAAGGTTTAGAGAGAGCTTTAAAATGATAAAAATAAATTCTACACGCCTAGGGTCTCACTGACCTTATGGAGCTCAAATTTTTCAGAAATAAATTCTGAGAAATTCGAATTAAGCCTTAAAAGAATAATTGAAATAAATAATTTATTTATATGGTGAATTCAAAAATGTATTAATAGAATTTAATTAGGAGTAGATTTAATTAAATTTCATGTAGTAGCATTTCATGTGAATTTACAATTTCATTTATGAAATATTTCATTTGAATTAATTTGCATTTAAGTGAAATTTCATTTAGTGGAATAGAATCCAAAAATTAGCTAGATTTTATAAAATGGTAGGAGTCTATTAGGTGGGCCATCCCATCCTACGTGGCATCCTAATTTAAAGTTTAAAATGCTAAAAAAAATATAAGCTTTAAATTGGAGTTAAAGTGAAACTTACCAAAAACCAAAATAAAGAAGGAAAAAGTCAAAACTTACTATTTTCAAAAATCAACCCCAAAAGGGGGGGTTGCCAACCTTAGAAGACTCTAGAAGGGTCCACTAAGGGTTGCACGAATGAAAGGAATAGGAAACAAAGAAAGAAAGGAAAGGAAGAAAAAAAAACTTACCAAGTCAACTTGCTTGGTAAAAAGGAAAGGTTGACTCCCATAGGGGGGGGGCGACCAACCCTTTCCTCTTAGTGTAGGATATAATATGTATACTATACATTATAGAATATGAAATATATACTACATTATATGCATAGGCTAAAGGAAAAAAAATATTTATGTAAAAAGAAATTTTAGAAAAAAAAGGGAGAATAGGAAAGAAAATGGCTTGAGATATAGAAAGGAGCCTTGATTTGGATCAAGGGCTATGATTGATTTTAGCCCTTGACCCAAACCCTAACTCTATTTAAAGAGAGGAGGGGCTCACGCCCCCCCCCCATTTTGCCTCTTGATTTTTCTCTCAAACTTCCTCTCTCTCCAAAGCCCTCTCTCTTTTCTCTCCTTTCCCTACACCACTTCCATAGGGTTTTCACCCATAGTGAGGTCTCCATGAGGTTGAAAGAGGTTTAAGGAGGATTCAACCAAGTTTGTGGCTTGCGTGGAACGGCCGGATCGTGCGAAAGGGCCAACCGACTCGCGTAGGAATGGATTTTTCGCCAAAAGGTAGGGGGATCTATACTTGCGAAACGGAATTCGTAGCACGAATTCCACCGATTTTTCATAAGCATAGACCCTAAACCAAACCTCACATACGTGGGTTTAACTTAGGGCTATCAAAAAACAAAAACATAACGGGTTTCCGAGGGAAAACCCCTTTTTAAAATATATTTTTTCTCAAAAATCAGTTTCTCATAAAATAAAACCATAGATGCTTAAAATATATTGGTAATGCTATGATTTTTCTGCAAATCTTGATTTGGGTCAATAATATATAATATGTTAGATGTGATGTAAAAATTTGGAGGATTTTCATAGTCGGAATCCTTAGATATTGCGTTTTTAGTCATATCGGGGTTTTCAGAAAAAAAAAATCGGTAAATTTAGTAAAACCCATGAAATTCGAAATTAGGTCCATGCAAAATTTAATTGTTGGTAGAATATGTGCATGTGGATATTCTGCGATTTTTGCAGATTTTTCTAATTTTTAATTTTAAAGAAATTCTATGATTTATTTATTGAAGTATGTAGTTTACCGAAATTAATTCTGAAAAATCATGTTGTGTGAAGGACGGGCCTATTTTCCGGCCAAACTGCTGAGAAAAATAAATTTGTCCATTGTAGCTAGTATTAAATTAGTATGATGTAATTTTGGTGAATTTTATGATTTAATTTATATTAAAAAAAATGGATGTACGGATTTGGGTGACCCGGTTTGGCCCTCCACCCGAATGTTTAAATCCGATATTACGTATTTTCGGCCTGACATCCGACCAGTAAAACGCTCATCTGGAAGAGTTTTGATGAGCAGTTTGTTGCATTGAAAAGCTAACAAAATTTCACACTTACCGTAAAATTTTGGGCTCTGTTCAGGGACTGAGCACGATTCGGTGACAGTCGGAATAGAAATGTACATGTCTGTAGTAAAACGTTCGTAACTTTCTCATACGAATGAATTTTTACGAATGGTTTGCAGTTAATGGAAAGCTGATAAAATTTTCTTTAATCTCTGAAAAATTTAGCTTTGTTCACCTACTGAAAATTTTTCTGTGAACTCTGTAACAGTCGGATAGAGTTGGAATCTTTCTCAAATTGGAACCGGTCTAAGGACTGAACCCAAAACCCTACGTGTTTTTCTTTTGATGGATGTGCGTATCATTACGAACAGTATGAGGACAGTATGAACATGCATAGGTCTGTTTATATGCAGGGAATGACATGCCTATGTTATAGCATAAATATGTGTATAAAATCATGAGACATGCTTGCTTAAAGGACTATGCATTAAGGGACCAAAGGATATGAATCGCATAGTACGTTGTTAATGTTCAATGTTATTCTTGCTGCATATATGCTCATGTTATGATGATGATGATGATGATGATATTGATGTTGTAATTACGTGTATGAATGTAAGTTATTTTTATCGCATTGTTTATGCACATGCACATTTGTTAGCCAAAGCATGAGAATGAATGTATAAGCGAATGCAATTATGCAAAGAATGCATCCATTGCCCAAAAAGTGACTGAACCCTTATAATGGATTCAATCATGATGTTGCATGTAAGCCATTAAAGTAATTAAGTAAAACATGTGACATTAAAGTAAGGGCTTGCAAAGAGAGGGCAAGCGGTACATCCAGCTTCGTGAAACTCTGTTTTGAGCACGGAAGGTTACTCCCTGTTAAAATGTAAACTGCAATATATATATATATATATATATATATTATTTAATATTATTATATTTTCTTTTATTATTTTTTTTTCTATTTTTTTATTTTCTTTTTTAGCATCTAGTTCAATAGAAACTAGATATTTTGATCCAGTCAAGTTCCTGTTGGAACTTGACTGTGCAAGTAGCTGTTGGACTGTAGTCCAACAGCTATAATAAATGTTGTTGGACTATACAGCTATAATAATAAATGTTGTTGGACTGTAGTCCAACAACTATATTAAGAGACGTTGGAATCCAACGTCTCTTTTTGGAGAGCTCAAAATGAGCTCTCCTCTCTCTCCCATTGTTTTGTATATATAGGGGTGAACCCCTTCAATGTAAATAACCATGCTTCTTAAGCATTTTGTTCATGAATAAAGTATTATTTATTTTTCAAGTGTTCTTCCCTTTATACCCTTTCAAGGGTCATGCTTGTAGTGTCTCCAATAGACACTTGTTTGTGAGTTATTTGTGCATTTGTTGAAGACCACCATTTCATTACATGGTATCAGAGCTACGAAATCCTTAGATCTTGAAGTGCTTCCGCCTCGATTTCCATGCCACATTTACAAAAGGTGTTTCATCACCTTGTTCTTGGCTCAAGAAGATTTGTTTGAAGAAAGGCGAACTTGTGCTACAAAAAAATTTGGTTTTGTATCCTCTCTTATTCCTTTGTCTACTCTTTTTCTTTTCTTTTTATTTTTCTCTCTCTCCTCCTATTTATTCCTCTCTTAACCTTGTAAAAGATGGATGACAATGATAAGATCACCATCATTCCTATGAAGCTAAATGATACTAACTATGTAATGTGGGCTTCGATTATGAAGCACCACATTTGGGGAAAACGTTTATGGGGTATTGTGGATGGTTCCGATTTGGAACCTAAACTATCTCTTACCAAGAAAGAGGGTGATAAAGAGGTTCCTCTAACGAAAGAAGAGAAGAGTAAGGCGTTAGCCACTTATGAAAAGAAATGGAAAGAATGGAGGATAGGGCATGCAAAAATTATGTCATGGCTCATCAATAGCATAGACATTAAAAAATGCTCTAGTCTAGCTAAGTTTGAGCATGCCGATAAGGCTTGGGAATACCTCAAAAACATGTATTCCCTTAAAGATATTGCACATGTATGCAATTTACAAGATAAAGTTCGGACAATGACTCAAAAAGATAAAACTATTCGAGAATATTATAATGAGTTGTCCGAACTTTGGGAAGAGTTGGCTCTTCTTGAGCCCAAATGGCATTGTGCCGAAGACATCGAGCTTCGCCAAAAGCAACTCGATATGGAACATTTCTATCAATTTGTGAATGGTCTAAGGCCGGAGTTTGAATCCACCAAATCGGCCCTTTTACATCGTGGAAAAATTTCTTCTATTGTTGATACTATAGAAGAGCACACTATGGAGGAAAATAGACTTAGAAAAAGTACTCCAAAAGTTGATGATGACTCCGTTTTAGCTGTATCTAGACCGAGGAATCATACTCGTACTTACAAGCCGCCTCATTTTGGAAGGCAAAACGGCGACTTTGATAAAAGAAAAGTTATTTGTCATCATTGTCATGAACCGGGGCACTATAGGCCTCAATGTCCAAAGTTAAAAAGAAGAGAAGAAAAAAGAGTTCATTTGTTGAATCTGAGTCAAAAGATCAAGATGCACCTGTGTCTATGGCTCAACTGATGGAAATCCTTCAACCTCTTCTCAAAGGGGTATCCTCCTCAACCGAAGCCTCAACTGGAGTGACAGTTGCATCTTTCTCCGGTCCAGGTAACTTTCCTTGGCTTTTAGATTATGGTGCTTCTTTTCATATGACCCCAAATGTTAATAGTCTATCCGAATGTCTTAAAAATGACTCAAGTGTGTCAAAGGTTTTTACAGTCGATAGCACATCTCTCGAAGTAAAAGGAATAGGATGTTTTGAAAATCTTCAAAAGTCCAAAAGATTTTTTATCTCAGAAGTTAGATATATCCCTAAACTTAATTTGAATCTCTTATCTGTCTCGCAAATATCTGATTATGGATGTAATATCTCCTTCTCTTCTCATGGTTGTTGGGTACAGGATCGCCAGTCAGGGAAGCTGATTGGGGAAGGCCATAGAGAAGGAGGACTTTATTACATGGACTTTTTGGAATTACCCAAGAATGCATTTTGTTATAATATTCAGAAATTAGAATTGGATTTATGGCACAAAAGGCTTGGCCATCCTCATATGTCTAAAATTCAATATTTTCCAAGTTTGGAAAAAATTTGTAATTCTGAAAATTTTTCTTGTAAAGACTGCATTCTTGGCAAAATGAAAAGGTTACCATTTCTTAGTAGAACTTTTGTTTCCTCACGACCACTTGAGTTAATACATTCGGATGTTTGGGGCCCCGCACCAGTTATTTCCAAAGGTGGTTATACATATTATGTCATTTTTGTTGATGACTTTTCTAGACATACTTGGATTTATTTTCTTAAACATAAATCTGATGTCTTTGCTAACTTCCAAATATTTCATAAAATGGTTAAAAATAAGTTTCAAAATGATATTTCTGTTTTTCGCACTGATTCAGGGGGAGAATTTATGTCCAACGAATTCAAAGACTATCTCAATTTACATGGTATTACACATCAAAGATCATGTCCACACACTCCACAACAGAATGGCCTAGCCGAACGCAAACATCGGCACATTATGGAAACTACTAGGACATTGCTAATTGCAAATCAAGTTCCAAAAAGTTTTTGGGCTGAAGCGGTCCTAACTGCCACCTATCTCATTAATAGGATGCCATCTTCCTCATTAAAGAATACAACTCCAATAGAAAAGCTTGTTAATTTAACTCCAGATTATTCTAGATTAAGAGTCTTTGGATGCAAATGTTTTGTTTTCACCAACAGAAATGATAAACTCTCTCCTCGTGCAATCCCATGTGCCTTTTTAGGATATGCTGATAATCAAAAAGGCTACAGGTGTTTCGATTTTCAAAATGACAAATTATATGTGTCAAGAAATGTATCTTTTTTGGAAAAAGAAAGCTTCTTTGAATTTGAAAAATCCAAGGATGTCACTGAATACTCGTTTTTAATTGATCCAACTTCAAAATCCAATGAATGTGATGTTGGATATGACCTTGACAATGATCAAAGTCCTATTGTTGTTGAAAATGATGATAATGAAGAGCAAATCCATAGGGATGTTAGTCTACAATATTCAAGACGTAGAGAGCAAAATCTTCCATGTGCATTACAAAAATACTCTGAAGTCTCACCTAGAAGAACGTCTAGAATCTCTAAACCTCCAGAAAAAATTGTGTCTTATGAATCTTTTTCACCCACGTATAGGGCCGCCATTACATTAATACAATCATATGTTGAACCATCATCCTATTCTCAAGCAAAAAATCATATAGAATGGATAGAAGCCATGAAAATAGAATTGGATGCATTAGAAAAGGTCAATACTTGGACGATACAAGATATTCCTCCGGGTAAGAAACCTACAGGTTGTAGGTGGGTATACAAAGTCAAAACCAAAAGTGATGGGACCCTGGAAAGATATAAGGCCCGTTTAGTAGCAAAAGGATATGCCCAAGAGTATGGCATCGATTATGAAGAAACATTTGCTCCTGTGGCCCGTATGACCACTGTTAGAACTTTAATAGCCTTGGCCTCCATTAGAACATGGCATATCTTTCAATTAGATGTCAAAAATGCTTTCCTGAATGGGAATCTCGTTGAAGAAGTATACATGGAAGCCCCACCTGGTATTAGTATCCCTAAGGGTAAAGCTCTTCGTCTAGAAAAAGCTCTTTATGGTCTTAAACAGGCTCCAAAAGCCTGATATGACCGATTTAGTCATGTTATGCTTGATATTGGTTTTCAACCTTGTTTAACTGACACTGTTTTGTTTGTTAAGAAATCTGATGCAGGCATCATTATTCTTCTTCTCTATGTGGACGATATGATCATCACCGGAGGCGACAAACAGGGAGTTGCAAATATCAAATCTCTTCTTAAAACTCACTTTGAAATGACTGACTTAGGTTTATTAAGATATTTTTTAGGCATTGAAGTTGCTTATTCCCCTCGGGGGTATTTGATATCTCAATCTAAATTTGCTCTTGATATCGTTTCCAGGTCTGGAATTACAGATGATAAGAAAGTAGACACTCCAGAAGTTGTCAATGTTAAAATGAAAATTGATGATGGAGAACTTCTTGATGATCCTACTCCTTATAGACAACTTGTTGGAGCTCTTTCTTATCTTTCCATTACTAGGCCAGATATAACTCATGTGGTTCATACAGTTAGTCAGTTTCAGCATGCTCCCACCTCCGTGCACATGGGAGCGATTCTGCGTATTATTAGATACTTAAAATCCTCTCTTTCACGAGGACTCTTCTTGTCTGCTTCATCTTCATTAAATTTAATTGCATATACTGATGCTGACTGGGGAGGTGATCCCAATAATAGACACTCAACTACTGGTTTTTGTGTGTTCCTAGGTGAAACCTTAATTTTGTGGAGGTGCAAGAAGCAGCAGAAAGTCTCTCTTTCCTCCACCGAAGCTGAATACAGAGTCATGGCAACCACCACTATGGAGGTTGTTTGGCTCATACGATTGCTAGCAGATATGGGAGCTAAAGCAACGCAAGCTTCAAAGATGTGCTGTGACAACAAAAGTGCGATCTACATTGCAAGCAATCGGACATTCCATGAGCGCACTAAACACATTGAGATGGACTGTCACTATGTCATAGAGGAATACTTACATGGAACCATTGATCTGCCATATGTTACATCAGAATATCAATTAGCAGACTTCTTCACCAAGCCTCTCGCTGCTCCCAGATTTCACTTCCTCTTAGACAAACTTTCGCTCATTGTACCGTAAGTTTGAAGGGGAGTGTTAAAATGTAAACTGCAATATATATATATATATATATATATATATATATATATATATATATTATTTAATATTATTATATTTTCTTTTATTATTTTCTTTTTCTATTTTTTTATTTTCTTTTTTAGCATCTAGTTCAATAGAAACTAGATATTTTGATCCAGTCAAGTTCCTGTTGGAACTTGACTGTGCAAGTAGCTGTTGGACTGTAGTCCAACAGCTATAATAAATGTTGTTGGACTATAGTCCAACAGCTATAATAATAAATGTTGTTGGACTGTAGTCCAACAGCTATATTAAGAGACGTTGGAATCCAACGTCTCTTTTTGGAGAGCTCAAAATGAGCTCTCCTCTCTCTCCCATTGTTTTGTATATATAGGGGTGAACCCCTTCAATGTAAATAACCATGCTTCTTAAGCATTTTGTTCATGAATAAAGTATTATTTATTTTTCAAGTGTTCTTCCCTTTATACCCTTTCAAGGGTCATGCTTGTAGTGTCTCCAATAGACACTTGTTTGTGAGTTATTTGTGCATTTGTTGAAGACCACCATTTCATTACACTCCCCCCCACCCACGAAGATAAGAGAAACCCTCTGCATAGACTGCAGCATAGAAGAAAGAAACTCATAAGTGGAATTTTAATGCATCGGGATTGAGGTATTAGGAGTCTCTCTCGCTTTGTCGTCCCTCACTCGGGACCTGTGAAAGGTGTCCAGACAGGCCAAAGTCACTCTTGTATGTAAAATACTGCCTGTATTTGTACCCATGTGACTAAGAAGTGATAACTTAAGATGTATGTACATTAGTTAGGCATTGCATGCATCATTTAAGAAAGAACATGTAATTAAAGATAAAAATTGATTCATGCATTTAATGGCTTATGCTTTTAGTAAGTTCATGCATGGTAATTGTTCATGCATTTTATGAGCTTTGGTTCAAATGGATGATGCATATTTGTTCGATTTGGTAACTAATAAGCTTGCTTCAATTACTAATTTATTCTTTAGATTTAAATTATGAAAAATTAGATGAAATTCTTGTTTCGTATTTTTGTTTTGCGGGTTTAGTATACTCTGTCCTACCGATACATTATGTGTCTGACCCTATTCAATTTAATGTTTTTCAAGAAGTGAGTAAAGCTTGCAAGCGAAGGCGGGAGGTTGCGACGGGGACCGAGCCTATCTTTCCTATACCTCCAAATATTTTAAGACTCTGATTATTTATTTAAATTTAATTACAAGTGGACAAATGTAATTAATTGTGGACGATTGCAAGCGAGGGGGGGGGGGGGTTGGTTGGTTGAACCTACCCAACTCTGGGTGGGCTAGGGTTCAGTTGAACCCACCCAGGATGGGTGGGTTCAAACTAAAATAAAATAAAATTTAATAAAACAATTATTTTTGTTTGTTTTAAGTACAATTGGCGGATAAAGGGAAAGGAATCACAAATAAAGAGAAAGGAATTGTATCATCTTCAACTGCTTGTGCAAGTTTTTCTGCTAGTGTTAGTGCTCATTCTCCCAGTGGTGCTAATGCTCGTTCTTGGCCTTCAGTTGCATCATGTGAGGATGGGCCACTATAGACAAAAGTAAAGAAGCTTGATAAACCCAGAGGAGGTGGCGGTGGAAAAGTAAGATTTCAATCAAGGTTGCAAGACTAGGAAGCAGAAGCGAGAAATGGAAGCAAGAAGCGATGCACTTTAAAATGTATAGGAAGCGGGAAACGAAGAATAAAAAAAAGAAATATAACAGTTAAATGGGAATTGAAATGAAACACAAATAAAAACTAAAATAGAAGTGACTAATATTAAATTTCATCATTTTTAGTGTAAGAATATAATTTTTAACAAAATCTAAAAATGATGACTACCAATTTAAAGAAAGCACATGAAAGTGAGTGAGAAAAGTGAGAGAAAACACTAAAAACATGAAAAGTTGAGTAAGCGAACATATAAGAGGAATAGATGAAGTGTGTGGAAAGCATAGGAGAAGCGTGGGGAAATCAAGGTTCTTATCAAGTTTCGAAAGCGAGGAGTATCGCGCTTCCGAAGCGAGTAATCAGGAAGCAAGCTTCTCACCTATCTAGGAAGCTTCCAGTAACTCTGATTTCAATGCACCCTTTGTGAGGCCATTTTTATTGGGTCCTATATGCAAGTCAAACCTCATTTTTTGAAGTTGTTCGTGACATGGCATTTCAGCATGTAAAAAAGTTAACGATACAGCATGAAAGCAATACAAAAAAATGTAAGATGAATTGGACAAGAGTAAGGAAACGTCTTATTCTTATGCAATCAACATGCCTCTTTCAAGCCACAAAGAAGACACTAAAAAAAAAAGTGGATGCAAGAGGTAGAGGAACTATACAAGGACTATTAATACATATGTGAGGGAGGAGATAGATAGAAAAATAAGCATACTTTTATTCTAGTTCACTTCCATTTAATACAACCAAAAATTCTTATTGGAAGGACTTAATTACTTCACTAGCAAATTGTAATTTGATTGGCTATGTAACTCCAAGTTCAGAACAACTACGTACAACAATTCTTTCAGAATGGAGGAAAAATGTCGAGACACTGCTAGAAGTTAAAAAAAAATTATGGGAGCAAAATGGAGTCTCTATCATCTCTTGTCTATATATCGTTCAATTTGATCCTTTAGGTGATGGGTGGACGAATATTCAAATGGGCCTACTAATTAATTTCAATGTTTCTTTGCTTAGTGGGCAAATATTCTTGAATGCCATCTGGGCAATACAAAAATGTTGAGTATTTAAAGGATTTTTTATGGAAGTAATAAAAGAAGCAATCGATGAAAAAATAGTGCAGATCATTAGAAACAATGCTCAAATTTGTAAAAGTGCAGCATTGAGTTTGAAGAATTTTCTTCATATTTTTTTGACTCCCTGTGTAACACATAACTTGAATCTGGCCCTCAAGAGCATTTGTAACCCAAAAAGAGAAAGAAGATTCAGCGACATATATGTTGTGTCCATGGATGGAAGAATTAGAGATGTCAAAAATATTAGGAATTTTATTGTCAACCACCATCAGGCTAATTGATGCAACGCATCTGGACCAATCTGGATGTACACGAGTGGGACCCGAACTGGATTGTCATGCCCGTGACCCCCAAGCCAAAAACACCCAATTTGGGTCCAAATGGGGTCTAAGGGCAAAATCATCATTTCATATTTTGAATTTTTTGATAATTTTGATCACTCACATCTCATAAAATATTTTGGTTATTTAGTTTCCAAATTATGTTGTATTTAAATTTTAAGTTGTAATTTTTATTTTATTTTTTATAGGAGTTGGATTATACAGATCCAGATAGTTCTAGCATCTTATAGGATATGTTTTGTGGTACTAGAGGGTGTAGTGGGTTCATGGGTAATTTTTTTTAGTTTAAGATCCAGATTTGAATCGATTTGAAAACATGAGCCCCAATATGACATATGGCGAGGTGGCCACTTACATGGACACCTATGGCTAGCCACCTCTCCTCAAACCCCATTGAGCTAGAGAGGAGGTGCCGCCCACCTTGGTCCATCCTTCTCTTGGACTTTGCTCCTCATTGGCCTGCCAAGAGGAGAATGGGATAAGAGAATTCAAAAAGTGGCTTCTCATTGGCCACCAAGGAGGTGGCCTCCCACATGGCCAATAAGAGCCATGCTTCCCATCTTCCTCCTTTAAAAGAAACCAGGAAAAAAACGTGGAGTTTTTTTTTACTGTCTTTTGAAAAAATCTGGAAATGGAAAAAGTGAAAAGAAAACCTTAAGGGGAGGACATCTGGTCCATAGGAGAGTGAAAAAAAAACGTGAGTGGGAGTGAAGAACTTGTGAAGCTTGTGGGCCCCATCAAGCCTGCCCAAGAGGTGGTTGAGTGGAGTTGAAACCTTGTTTGTGCTCCAGCTGAACCGTGTGGGTTAGTGGAGTTGCTGAATCGAATTTCCTGAAAGCTTGTGAGTGTGAGAGAAAACTTTGTGCGTGAGAACCTTGAGTGTGAAGTTGTGAACTTGTAAGTGTGAGAGTGACCTTGAGACCCTTGTGCGTGAACCCTGTCCATGTTTGGCATCAAGGGTGAACCTATACATCGTGAGAAGCTATGAATCTCACGGCTGAACCAGTCAAGTTGTGAGAACCTATACATTCTTGAAGGAAAATGTCCTTGTGAAATATAAAACCCTAAGACAGCTTGCATTTCCTACCTTTGTAATATTTGGATTGTATTCATGAATGTGCACTGGTATGACTGGTATAAGGGCATATTAATAATTATACATTTGAGATATAAATAATAAAAGGACATACAACCCTAATCTTCAATAGGGACGTGTAGAACGTGGTACTGGTTGCAATCTCTCTCTTTCTCTCATTATTAACATGGTATTGAAGTGATTCTTTAACAAGGTGACAATCCAAAGCTACACTATCCTCCATTCAGATAATCACTACTCATCTCCTTTCGATCTTTTTTTTTCTCCTTCTCTTGTTTTCCTGCTTTCCAAAACCTATATATTTCTCCTTACTTGTGACCTCTCTTTTTTTTTCTCTATCTTAGTGCACAACATATCTATAAATCCATAGCATATCTGTAAAAGGAAAAAAAACCCGTCAATGTCAGTAGTACCATTGATGCCAGCAGGCATAGGCCAATCACTAGATTGTGATGCTGATCTTCCATCTCTATAAGCCGTCCACACCGGCCTTTCTTTTCCCTTCAGCCTTTTTCTTGCAATTTTTCTTATTTTAATTCCAAGAAAACGGAAGTCTGTAGCTGCCATCATACGTTCTTTTGCTACAACATTAATGGCATCTACCAGCAATTTACTTCTTTAATTCATTCAGCTCCTTTTTCTTTTAGAACTCAATTTGTTCCTGAAAATTAGATTCAATAGCCAATTTTTTGGTTAAGAGACAAGTCGCCCCTTTATTTAAGGCCATCATCTGATGGGTCATATCACTGGACTATAGAATTGACTCCCCTACTTTCTGATGTAATGCTGTAACAAGATGACACACCCAACAAACCTCTACTGTTACAGCTGTCATTGACCTGTATTCCGCCTCCATACTCTAACGTGCCACAGTCCTTTGTCTCTTGCTGGACCAAGAGACAAGAAGTGAGTTCAGATATACTCCACAGCTTGTCACAGGTTTCCTTGTATTCGGTCCCCTACCCAATCTACGTCTCTAAGTAAGCTATGACAACAAGCTAAGAATGTGAAGGCATTCCTAGCCATTTTCAATAAACCAAGCCATCTGGAATAGTCACCTTAATATATCGTAAAATTCTTTTAACTTCCTCTGCAAGTTGAGTCCCAATTTAGTCAGATTTGACCCATTGGAAATAACACATTAGTGATTATGGTTGAATCCATCCATTGCCTACAATGGATGGCCCAAGCTAGTTACATGTGAGGCTCAAGCGTCACTTATGCCAACCAAGCTGAAGAATACTGGCCTAAGTTGTAGGCACATTTCATCATAGTCCAAACCTGGCAGACCTAAACCTGAGACCAGCCCAACTTAGACCTAACCTAAGCCGGTTAGGATCCACTATCCTCATGACTGGACATGTTGAGCTAAGTTAGGCCTTTAGAAAAAAATACCCAGTTGGTTAATTCAGCAAATATACTAAAACATGTGGTGTGGGCTGTGACATCTGGCCAAAATATGACACTCAAGCCCAGCCCAAGACGCACTAGGCCTGCAAGGTTCACAGTGAATGTGGTGTTTGTTTGTGTGCATGCATGTGTTTGTGTTGAAGGATAAAATCTTGAGATTGTGTTAATATGAGGTAAATGTCTAGAGAGCCTGCCCAGCCGATGTGAACTTGACAGTAATTCTACAATTTTCCCGTTTTCCCTTAAAAATCAACTGGCTAAGCTGAAAACCTTCAAACATAATTTTCCAGTAACAAATTCATAAAAAATCTAAAGATGTGTGAAGGACAAAAAATGATCAGTAATGATAACTTCAAGTTAATAAGCTTCAACAATATCACAGACCTTATTTAGAAACTTTCACTATAATTGACCCATGCCCAAACTGATTCAAATCAGCGCATGTAAATCTGTGTTTGCACCTGATTTTGATGAGGGTGAACCTTGTGCGTCATCAAGTAGATATTCGTGAGCATCAGATACAGGTGAAGACTGCACATCTGTGGCAGCTTCCGTGGCCTCCTCCTCTGAGATAATGCCTTTTGTGCCAGCATAAGCTCCCACATTATTGGCTTCTCCATCAGCAGGGGTACATGAGAATATAACACACAAATCTTCATAATATGGCACACACCTATCCCTATACTTCTGTGCTTCAGGATGATCCTGCAGTGCTTAGTGTCAGCTACTAGCAATTCTACTCTACTATATCACATGCAATTTGTAAGGTAAGTGACACACCTTTATATAAGCTTCCCACACAGCCTCATCATTGACCACTACCATTTGAGACTCATGACTCCAAACAATCCCATTTTGCTCACATAAGGCTTTTATAATGCTGTATTGCTTCTTTAAAGTCTTCAGACGATTTTTCATGCAGTCCTTGTTGTAGAGAACTCCAAATTTCTGTTGAAACAACCTCTCCATGTGGCTCCAACCATGTTTAGCAAATGAATTTTCTATCTTTGTGCCTCTACCGACCTCTTTTACCATGAGGTTAATGAAATAGTGGTCCATAAGTGGTGTCCAACTTATGTTCTTTCTGTTACGACCAATAGCTGTGAGCTCCATTACTTTCCTGCAAATTCATGCATGCATATCTGTAAGAAAGCATATGTTATTGGGCCATTGCAGTACCTACAAGAAACCTCAATCTCAATAAGAGGTACCCAACAAAAGGAAACTATTGGCAACACATGATCTACAAGTGGTATGTCTTCCTCAACGTAGTGTAATAATATTCAAGATAGTAATTATAGAAATGCAGTTAGAGAAAACTGACAAACTAGAGATTTTGAATCAAATTTACTAAATATTAAATGTAATCAAAACATATACCAGATAAACAACGGGTCTTAGGCATATGTTTTAGCAAATAAACAGTGAGCACAAACTTTTGAAAATGATAAACAGGTCAATGAGAAAAAAATCCCAACATATTTGTGTTCATTGTGTATCTATGCCTATGGATACACGTCTTCATATCTTCATATTTGTATTGTTTTCAGACTCCTAATCAGCCCCATATCACCTAAAATTACTACTATGTTTTTTCATCTTTTTTATGTGACACTAAGATTTCTCTAGGTGTTTCCTTCATTGTCATGTTTCTTTAAGGTGCCAAGCATCTGCATTGACATACACGTTCAGCAATATGCACTCTTCTTACTGATTCTTTGTTGCCCATGTGGCACCCTAGAGTAAGTAGGTCTTACTATAGTTCTAGAAAAGTACATCTTCAATCACTAGGTACTTATTCATTAACCTGTTTCCACTTCATCCACCTAGCATGTCTCCACTACTGATGTCTTCATTGAACACATCATCTTTTCCTAAACATATTTAATCATACAGGAGTGTGGCACAAGGTCAACTACCTTAACTACATCTCCTGCATGCCTTCCTACAACCCATGCACCTTAAATGTTGCTTTTACAGTCGTCATTTTTAGTAACTTGCAAACTTCAGTTCTAAATGAGAACTTTGGTCTATGTCACTTGAAATAAATATATGACCTCTTCTTATATAGTCTATATATGTTTAATGGAAACAAGAATGGACTTGAAGTAGATACTTGATGAATGCCTAATTCAATTGGCATCAGAGAAGACACAAATTAACCATAAGGAGTCAATTAATCATGGATAAGGTGTGGTTGCAGGATCTCGCTTTTTGTTTTCAGATTGGATCTGCACTTTTCTTCATTCCAGAATGATGTCAGTCAGACTAAAAGGGGCTCTTCATCCAAGAATGAGTTAGGCTGGCCGGCGTCTTTATGAGGATTGGCTTCCATTAGGCCCACTCAAAACCTCATAATTGCAGTTATGTTTTGCTTAGCCCGAACCTCTAGATATGATTCACTATTGCTTATTTACTAAAAAAACTTGATTTGTATTTAATTAATTTAATGAAAAAACTTGAATTGTTATCATCAAGTTTCAGTGCAGTGTAAACCATTGATTTTTCTCAGTGAAAACATGCCTAAAACATTTTCCTTTTGAGGAAAAAAACACATCTGGAACATGAAAATTACCTACATCATACATGTTTTCTAGTGAGTAAATTGTGATAAACATGTTACAGCACACATAACATTAGCACAAGGGCATTTTCTTCATTTCCTGTTATTGTGTACATGCACAGACTTGCACTAGCTGCGCCGCAGTTCATGTATTTTAGTTTTAGTCACTCTTTTGTTTGGTATTCCTTGTTTTATCTTCCCTTCATGCATGGTTTTGTAATATACCTTTGAATGACATTGTTGTAATACTTGACATTATATTGACTTTTATGAGTGCCCCAATTAGGGCATTCCTTATTAATAAAGAAAGTAGTGAGCAGACTCCACACTAAGAATAGAAGTTTGGGGCTAAAAGTCTCTTCTCAAGCATCCTTCTTCCTTTTTTCATCCACAAGTGCTATCAGAGCCAAACATTCATCTCACCACAAATTGCCAAATCTAGATTTTCCTCTCCTTAAGTTACCTCCCAAGACCTTGGTGACAGCAACCCCATCTCAATCGACAACACCTTCCTGCTTACTGCTATCTCTGTTATTCCTTCTCTTTTTTTATTGTTTTACATTGTTATTACCTATACTACTAATGATATTGCCTATGTCACAGGGACTCGGCAAACTGGGTGTCGCACCCCCGTCGACGCGATGCGATGCGGGTGTGCGTGCGGGTGTGGTCAACCTGACCCTGGGTGCGTTGACCCTCACCCAGGGTCATTTATGTCCAACTTTTGGACTTTATATATATATATATATATATATATATATATATATATTTTTTTTTTTTTGCCGCACCCCCGCACCCGCACCCATGTGAAATAGGATATTGTTCATCGTTGCCTTTATTTTATCTTATTACCACATATTCCTCTCATTTTAAGCAAAAAACTGTTTGCTTCTAACTATGGACGGTAAAAAACTATTGGCCCTACAATCAATGTGACTCAAAACCCTAATATGAATCCTAGCCTCATGAGTTCCCAAAGTGTAAATCCTATTCCCACTTCACTTAATCTTAGCCAAATTTCCTTTCCAAAGGTCCCAATCAAGCCGAATGACAGTTTATTACACTTGGAGAGTGGTTCTTGTAAAATTGTCTATGACAAGACAATACGCATACGAGCACAAATACTTTAGAAAAGATGTGCACGAAGGCACTCTCACAACACTTGAACAAAGTACGCAAAAGCGTAAAAATAATAAACATGCACTATGGCATGTATTTTATAGAAAGAACAAAAATGCTTGAGACTCTCAAGCTTCAGGATTACAAGGGGGAACACCCCTATTTATACAAATGCCAAAAGGTGCAAAAGGGGGCCTCCCAAAGGAGTCGTTGAGAGCCCCCAACGGTCACATTTGTGACCGTTGGGGGGCCCCAACGACTCTATTGGGGGACCCCCAATGCACTTTAATAAAGAACAAAAAATAAAAAGAAAAAGTAAAAAGAATTACAAGAAATAAAAATGAAAAATTACAACATATTCCAAATGGAATATGTGCAAAACAGTGAAATTACAAGAATACCCTTTTCGGGTAAAAATATATAAATATATATATTTATATATAGAGAGATATATGTACATATAATATATTATATGTAAATGTATCTCTATGTATATAAATATATATATATATATATATATATATTTATATTTACAATAAATTTTTTTAGGAGACACATTTTAACAGTTAGATCCTCATAAATGGAAGAAATAAAAGAACGTGACAAAGATATAACAATGATGATCATCAAACGAGGTCCAATTAGAAACCTAGTCAGAACCAAAGGGTCTGATTAGTATATGGAGCCAAGCATGGCATGTGAAATTTTATACCAAACCCATGTTCAACACGAGTTTCGATTAAGATCCAGGATTTTTCAAATGTAAAAAAGATAAAATAATTATTATTTTACCAAGTGTGGACCAGGTGTGGTTCATGTAATCCTTATAAGACACGGGTATGGTTTTTCTTATGGTGGACCCATTGGACCTGAGTCTGGAATCAGTACCAGCATCTCAAAGTCGGATCCAAGTTCGAACACACCTAGGTCCAAACCGGATCCAACCCATTGACACCCCTACAAATGATGTTCCTGCTAATCAGGAGAAGAATTTGAATCCATCTACAAAGACAATATGCCTAATGCGATCAGTTTGTCTCAATATCAAGTGACTGATCAAGAAAGACAGAGAAGACATGATGCAATCAAGCTAAGACCCGATCTCATCAGAACTGCCCAACAACACCTCAATCCAAGAGATTAATCCTCACTAAAAAAGACCGAAAACAAAGAATGTGTACACGAGAAGAAACAAAGTTGATGAAATGCATATCAAATCATCCCAAGATTTCCTGACTCATTTCTCTAATAAGAAAGGCATGAGAAGATCGACAAGAGAGACAGAGAGAGACCCCATTGAAAAATTCATGTCATATAAAACATTTGTTATCTATATATATTCTAATGTATTGCCCAATAGGGGCATTTTAGTCTTTTTACATGTATTAATGGTTGTTTATTAGAAACAACTATTTTTATTTTATTTTCTTATTTTTTTCTTTTATTTTATTTTTCTTTTCTTTTGAGCTTTAGGGCCCCACTTCATAGAGTAATTGAGGCCCTATGACCGTTGGGACCTCCCCAATGACTCTATCAGTGGGGAGCTCCGAAGGGTCCCTCACTCTCCCTTTTGTATATAAATAGGGGTGTCCCCCCTTACATGTATTATTCCTTTTCTCTGACTTTTCAATAATACTTAATTTTTGTTAGCTTTTTGGCATTGTCCCTTAGTGGATTTGTGTGTGCACTTGAGTGCTTGTCTATTCTCTTCGTAATTGTCCATTATTGAACTTGTAAGTGTTATATACTTTGTTATTTGTAATTTTGCTTACTTCATTACATGGTATCAAAGCCATTTGGGTTCTCTTTATCTTGAAAGCATTTCTTGTGGTGTTTGAATCTCGTGACAAAGGTGCTATCACTTTCTTCGTCTCAATCTTTCTCTTATCATCATAGAGCATGAATCAAGAGTGGAGCTCTCCTAAATTATCTTAGAGAGAAGAAACTTTGGAGTTTTGTCATGGAAACCTCTCTTGAACCATCGTTGAAGCTCACCAAAGTTGAAAGAGGTGTTGAAAAAGCTCATTGAGAATGATCGTCTTAAAGCCATCAATAAACATCAAATAAAGGTAAAGGATTGGAAAAATAACTTAAGCATGGTTTATGAATAATAATGACATAAAAATATGTGTCAACATTGCTAAATTTAGAAAAGTCAGTGAAGCTTGGTTATTTCTTAAGAGTATGTATACCCAAAAGGATCTTGCTACACAATATTTTTGTCAAGATAAAATTATATCCACTAAGCAAGGGGACATGTGTGTCCGTGATTACTTTAGTATTGTGTCCCCTCTTTGGGATGAATTAGCTTTTCTTGAGCCTAAATGGGTGGCCCCGAAGATATTTAAATGAGAAGATAGCAAATTGAGAAAGAGCACTTTTTTCAATTCCTTCGTAGTCTAAGATAGGAATTTGAATAAGTGAGGGTTTCTCTCCTTCCTAGGACCAAAGTTATACCTATTGAAGATGCTCTTGCCAATGTATGTCAAGAAGAAACCCGTCTTGTCATGACCCATAAGAATGATGATGTTTTGGCCATTACTAGACCAAGTTCCAAATGTAAAAACTTATAAGCCACCCCACTTTGTAAAACCTAATAACTATGGTAATGGGCCCAACTATAATAGTGGATATAGGAAGAGTGTCACTTACCATCATTGTAATGAACCGAGACACATTAGACCGGTATGTTTTAAGCTTAAAGGTAAAGTTGCTTCCATTGGTGAAATCACACCTAAGAAAGAAGAAGCAAGCAAAAATGAAGATATTAAAGACACGCTTAATCAAATATCAGAGGCACTTCAACTATTTCTCAAATCATCCTCCACTACGGGTGCCGCCATCTTTTATTTCTTGTGTCTTGTATCTTTAGAAAATTTTAACATTCAATTTAAATTTGGGGTTGTAATAATTTCCTTCAATGAGAATTTATATTTCTGTACATAGATTAGAATGGATGAGCATGTAGTTGTATTTTAAATTTTCATAATTGACTGTGGCATGTTATTTTTATTTTCTTTCAAAAAGGACACAATGGGATAACACGAATGCCACGTGCACCCTTTAATAGAGGATAACTAAAACAAAGTAAAGTTCGTATTTACGGCCATAGTCGAAATACGAATAATACTTAGAATTATTATTCTTTATTAAAATGCAATTCATTTTCAAAATCATCATATTTTCAAAAAAAACATGTTTTCCTCCTTTATTAGAATTCAAAGTAAAGATTAAATCAAGATATATTTGTAGCCATAGTCATGAATATATGGAAATTTAATCTTGCATTAATTTTATAAAGGCACAAAAATTTATTTTATTCTTTCTTGAAATTTAAACAAAGATTAAATTAGAATATATTTGTGGTCATAGTCATGAATATATTAAAATTTTAATCTTGTTTTAATTCTATTAAAGAATGAAATTTACTTTTTAAATTCAATTTCAAACAAATTCTTTTAATGCATTTCACCATTTAAGATAGAAATTACATCATTTCTTTTCTCCTTTTCTAAAAATTTGAAATTTTCAAAGTATTTTTCATTTTTTCAAACATTTTCCAAGTGGTTTTCGAAATTCTTTTCTAATTTATTATCAAAACATTTTTTTATTTTATTCTAAGTCATTTTTCAAATCATTTTCAAGTTTATTTCAAACCACTTTCAAAACGTTTTCAATTTTAATTCAAAAACATTCTCAAGATAATTTCAAGTTTATTCCAATTCATTTTCAAAATATTTTCAAACTTATTCAAAGTATTTTTGAATCTTTGGATTTTCTAAAATCCTCCTTTTCAAAAAAATAACTTTAACTTTCAATTTCAATTTTCAAATTCCAATTCCAAAATTCAATTTTCAAATTTCAATTCCAATTTCAATCTAAATCATAATTTTCAATTCTCAAAATTCAAAATAGTCTCAAGATTCCAATTTTCGGTTTTTATTTCTAACTTTCTATTTCTCAAATTCCAAATTTCAATTTTGAATTTCATTTCAATTCTTGATTTTTATTTCAAACTAAAATTCGAATTCCACTTTGAATTTCCAATTCTAAATTCCAATTTCATTTCCAAAATTTCAAATTCAAATTCAATTTTAACTTTAATTTCAATTTCAATTTCAATTTCAATTTCAATTTCAATTTCAATTTCAATTTCAATTTCTAATTTTCAGATTAATTTTCAAACTCAAATATATTTTTAATTTCAAATCTTCAATTTTAATTCAAAGTTCAAATCTTAATTTCCAATTTCAACTCTAAATTTTGATTTTTAATTTCCATTTTAAATTCCAAATTCAATTTCAAAAATCGATTTCTAAGTTCAATTATGATTTCAAGAATCAATTCCAATTTCAAAGTTAATTTCAATTTCAAACTTTGATTTCCATTCCAAAAGTCAATTTCGAATTCTATTCAATTTCATTCTGATTTTCAAATCAAAGTTCAATTTCATTCTGATTTTCAAACTTCAAATTATTCCAAGTTTGATTTCTGAATTCAATTCTCAATTCAGAAACCAAACTTAAAATTCAAATTTCGATCTTCTATTTCAAATCAATTCAAATTTCAAAATTTAACTTTGAATTCAATTTCAAAGTTTTTCAATTTCAAAAATTTTTAACTCAAGTTCATTTCAAAGTCCAATTTCTCAATTCAAAATTGATTTCCGAACTTCAAAGTCATTTCTAAAAAGATATTTTCAAATCCATTTCAAAATCACTTGGAAGAATCCAAACCTTTGAAGCATTTCCAAGAGCATACATATTTTCAAGTTCAAAATCATAGCACAAGCCTGATTTTATGTGCATTTAGGACTTAAAATAATTTCTTAGACAAATTTAGGCAAGTCAAAAGCATAAATTCGATCATTGGTTCAATTACCCCTGGTAAACGCGCTAGGAATGGTTGAACCTCGTACCGACAGGCGAATCCCGTCTCTCCATTTTCTCCAAATTTCAAAACGGAGGCGAGTAATTTCAAAATATCTTTACAAAAGGTCAAGTGAGACCTTGCAAGAGTTTTTCTCTTTTTCACTAAAAAGAAAGAAAGGAAAAAATTTTGCAACGATCATAGTTAGTTGTCAAAGGGTATGCTCAAGAATATAGAATAAATTATAAGGAAACATTTGCCTCAGTAGCACGAATGACAAGTGTTCGAGCTTTTATCGCCATTGCGTCTATTAAAAAATAGCTTGTTTTCAATTAGATGTTAAAAATACTTTTTTGAATGGAGAACTTGGTGAGGAAGTCTACATGGAACCTGCTCCAGGAGTGAATTTAAATGGAAAAATTTTAAACTTAAAAAGATCTTCTATGGTCTTAAACAAGCTCCTAAGGCTTGGCATGACAAATTTAGTAATATTTTGATTAATTTAAGATTTATCGTTTGTTATACTGACATTGCTCTCTTTGTTAAGAAAAGAGGTACTACAATTGTGATTCTCCTTCTATATGTTGATGATATGATCATCGTAGGAAACGATAAAGAAAGAGCTATTGAAATTAAATTCATCTTAAAGAAAACTTTTAATATGTCTGACTTTAGTTTCTTGAGATGTTTTTCAGGAATTAAAGTTGCCTACCCCTCTAGAGGATATATTCTCTCTCAAATGAAATTAGTTGTTGACATATGTGCTGAGTTAAAAGTTTCAGATGAAAAGGTGGAGACCCCAGAAGTCACAAATGCTAAATTAAGACTCGAAGATGGTGTACTGCTTGAAGATCTTAATCCATATCGTCAATTAATTGGATCTCTCACTTACCTCTCTATCACCCGACCAAATATTGCTCATGTTGTTCATGTTGCGAGCCAGTTTTAGCATGCCCCTATAACAGTGTACATGGCAGCAGTAATAAGGATTGTGTGATACATTAAAAACACCATTTCGAAAGAGCTTTTCTTATCATCTTGCTCATCTTTTGATTTAACTATTTATACTGATGCTGAGTGGGGAGGTAATCCAAATGATAGAATCTCAACTATTGGTTTTTGCAATTTTTAGGAGAGTTTGATTTTTTAGAGGTACAAGAAACAACAAAAAAGTATCTCTATCCTCAACTGAAGTTGAAACGACAATGGAGATTATATGGCTTAAAAGTCTTCTCAGTGATATGGGTATCATCATCTCAACACCATCGAAGATGTGCTGTGATAATAAAAGTGAAATTTATATTGCAAGCAATCACACATTCTATAAGCGCACCAAGCATATTGAGATAAATTGTCATTATATTCGTAATTAACAGTGTTGTTAAAAGCGCGCCTCAAGGCGCAAAAAGCGCGCCTCGCCTCGAGGCGAGGCCCTTTTCGCCTTGAGGCGCACTTAAAAAGCGCAACAGCCTCAAGGCGTACGCCTCATGCGCCTTAAGGCGTACGCCTTGAGGCGAGGCGCGCCTCAAAGTGAGGCGCGCATTAAACATCGGATGGCCCGGATCCGAGTTCGACCCAGATCCGGGCCCGTATTCTCGAAAGATCGAGAACCTGTGTCTTTAAAAAAGACACAGGCGCTTCGGGGCGAGGGAAAGCCCTCGCCCCTTCTCTCTCCACTCCGTCCCCTCTCGTCCACCGCCACTGCTCGCCGCCGGCCACCACTCGCCGATCATCGCCTCTGCTGAGAAGGGATCGTAACCAATCGAATGACGAGAAGAATGGGTTTCTCTGTTGGAATCCCTCTGGTACTGGGACTCCCCTTCTTCCCTTTCTTCTATTATATGAAGGTTGTGCAGAAGTTGGATGTGCCCACGTGGTTGCCCTTCACCGTCTCCTTTTTCTTCTTTGGTTCTGCTCTGTTGGGGGTGAGTTATGGGATTGTGTCCTCTAGTTGGGACCCTTTGAGGGAAGGGTCCCTTTTGGGATGAAACGAAGCTCAGAGTTACTGGCCAGTTTTCTGGCAATCGCTGTGGGGAAGATCAGAGAAGAAGTAGTGGCGCTCCAATATGTATTTTTTATTGTGTAGTTCCAACTCTTGTGAGAGAAACCGCAGGCAAAGTGTTGCGAGTTGTTCCTATAAATTCTTTGTTTTGCTGCTTACCTTATTATTGGTTTTCACCTATCTGAGATACGCTTTTATCACGATATTTTGAAAGAATATATGTCGGAAAAAATGATATTTACGATACATCTCTTATTTGAAAGTGCCACCTTTTTATCACTGTATTAACACAAATAAAGAAATGTCTAAACTCTTAAAAAAGGATTGCAAAACCCTCCAGTAAGTTTAGTGAAAGCTATGTAGTCTAACATGAAGTTATAATTAAATGGTTTGTTGAAACTGTAGAGAGAGAGAGAGATGGTTCTGCCAAATTGTCGTTGCTAAAATATGTTTTTCAAATGTGGTGTTGGGAATAGAATTGTTGAATGGTGTGCAGAGGATGTTGGGGAAACCGCAACACATCTCTAGTTCAAGGATCCCAAACACAGCATTGATGGTTAATGAGATTCAGGATTTATGTTTCGTATATGCTGTGAAATAAGAGCTCGCGTCCTGTTTAATCGCAGTTTGGTTAGATTTTCCCTTTGTTCAATTGTATATCCACAATCTAAAAGCTTTTATGGATTTCTGTGGATCCCCACTTAAATCTTTTCCTTCTTTGAATTGTCTTGCCTATTTTTATGCAAGCCATCTGAGCCATGTTTCAAATATCTGGCCAAGACATCACTGAGATAACCATATTCCAAGTTATAATTTGTATCATAGAGATGATTAAAGTGTTTGGCTTGCAAGTAATAAGTTTTAGCATTCAAATCTTTTTGGTTTTCTTTTTTTTTATCTCCATCTACAGAAATAGTATCTAACAATTTACACAGCATCAAATCAGGCCGCTTCTTCCTTAAACAACAGTGCAGCATTAAGAGTTTTTGAACGATCTCTCACTCCTAAGAGCACCTGTGTCCATTCATTGCTTCCTCCATATAGGCAAGCCAAATAGAATTGTTGGACAACACCGACAAATGAACCAGCCGGATCCTCATCATTTATAATATCAAACAACACATCAGTCTCAGGCAGAATGATATCAAATGGGCTCTGCATTACACCAGCCACCCTGATAAAACTGGCAGCATCATGAAGGGCATAAGCAACCCGAATGCACCCGAACAGACTACGCTACCTGAAACTCTAACTGCAAAATGTCGGGAGGCTCCCAATCTGATGGAAACTCTACCTGAAACTCGTGTTGGTTGGCGCTTCATCAATAAAGCATTTCTTATTTATTTATAATTTTAGATCATTTTTATAGTTTTTTTTAAGTTTAAAAAAAAAAATTTTGAGGCTTACGCTTTGCGCCTCGAGGCTTATGCCTCGCCTCAGATTTTGGTGGAGCGCCTCGCTACGCCTCAACGCTTTTCACAACATTGGTAATGAATATCTAAGAGGAACTATTACATTACCATATGTCACCTCAAAGTATCAGTTGGCCGACTTCCTCACCAAAGCTCTTCCTGCTCCTTATTTTCTTTCTCCTTAGCAAACTTTTGGTTTTTTTCCCGTAAAGTTTGAGGAAAAGTGTTATATATATATATACATGTATTCTAATGTATTACCTGATAAGGGCATTTTAGTCTTCTTACATGTATTAATAGTTGCTTATTAGAAACAACTATTTTTATTTTATTTTCTTATTTTTCCTTTTTCTTTTTATTTTATCTTTCTTTTCTTTTGAGCTTTAGGGCCCCACTTCATGGAGTCGTTGGGAGCTCCCCAGCCACTCTACGAGTGGGGAGCTCGCAAGGGTCCCTCACTCTCCCTTTTGTATATAAATAGAGGTGTCCCCCATTACATGTATTATTCCTTTTCTCCCACTTTTCAATAATACTTAATTTTTGTTAGCCTTCTGGCATTGTCCCTTAGTGGATTTGTGTCTGCACTTGAGTGCTTGTCTATTCTCTTTGTAATTGTCCCTTATTGGATTTGTGTCAGCTTGTCTATTCTCTTTGTAATTGCCCATTATTGGACTTGTAAGTGTTCATTACAATATTCACACATCTATTTCATGTCTATTTGCATCAAATGAATAAAATAAAGGAGTTGACATCGTATCAACGAGTTGTAAGGGAACAAAAGTGAACAAATGCTATGGGTGAAGAAATGAAAACCATGAATTTCAACCAAACTTGAATGATAGTACTGATCCCGACAACAAAAATGTGATTGGAAGTAAATGGGTTTATAAAGTGAAATATAAATCCAATGGGACAATACAAAGATATAAGGCAAGGATAGTGATGAAAGGTACAATCAACAACATAGAATGAACTATGAAGAGTCGCTCAGTCCGGTGTGTGGACCTATCTTTGGCACTATTCCTTGATTGGCAAGTACATTGATGTGAAGAATGCATTTCTACATAGATACTTAAAGGAAGAAATTTACATAGAACAACCAATAGGATTTGGTCTGAGGAAATTTGTTTGCAAACTAAGGAGATCTATGTATGGTCTAAAGCAAGGTTGCCTGACTAGGAAGGGGAAGCGGGAAATAATACGGGAAGCGGAAGCTAGAAGCGATGCATTTTAAAATATATAACAAGCGGGAAGCGAGGAATAAAAAAAAAGAAATATAAGAATTGAATGAGTCAAAATAAAACACAAATAAAAACTAAAATAAAAGTGACTAATATTAAATTTCATGATTTTTTAGTGTATGAATTAAATTTTTAACAAAATCTAAAAATGATGACTATCAATTTAGTGAAAGCACATGGAAGTGAGTGTGAAGAATCAGAGAAAATACATAAAAAGCATGAAAAGTTGAGTAAAAGGACATACAATAAGAATAAATGAAGCGTATGGAAAGCATAGGAGAAGTGTAGGGTAATCGAGGTTCTCATCAAGTTTCAGAAGCGAGGAGTATCGCGCTTCCAAAGCAAGTTTTCGAGAAGCGAGCTTCCCCCTTATCTAAGAAGCTTCTGGTAACTCTGGTCTAAAGCAAGACTCACAAGCATGGTTCCAAAGCTTTTGTCATGTCATGAAAGACTAGGAATTTAGAAGATCAATTTCAGGTGATACCTTCTTCACATATCATGGAGATAAAGGAGTTTTGCCTTGTTTTATGTTGATGACATCATCATCACAAGAAATTCAAGAAAATTAAATGATAAAGTAAATATATTATTACACAAGAAGTTTAAAATGTAGGATTTAGGCCCTCTCGAATATTGGAGATTGAAATAGACAAAGATAAACAAAACATGAAGCACATAACATTCTGCTCTAAATTATGTTGCAAAAGTTTAATTTTAGTAGTTGCATACCTATTAACACTCTGGTGGCCCTTAGCAAGAAATTATCTTGACAGGATGGGAAAGAACTGAAGAGTGTAGAACTTCATAAGAGTATGGTTGGAGCACTATAGTATTTGATGCATTCCGATGGGCCTAAGTTCAATTTTTAGGATTTAGGTAAGCTTGGGTTAAGTTCGGTCAAGTCAAGGTCAAGTTCTGTTTACATGTTCAGATTTGGTTTTGACATGTTTTAAAGAAAATTTGGGTCTTCCCGAAATACAGCACAATAAATGTCCTAAAAAATAGGACATGGATCAGGAAAAGTCAGGGAAGCTTGGGTTAAAATTTTAGGTTCAGGGGATTCGGGGTTGCAGAGATAAAATTCTGCAAGGTTCTAGGTTTGTTTGGGAACTGGATTCTGTTCAGTTTCTGATTGACCTTGAGAGAGTTAATTATTTCCCTCAGAATAAAAAAAAAAAAAAACAGAAAATAGGGTTAGTCAAGGGACAAGTTAGAGGTCTGGTTAAATTTTAAAAGTCTGGGTCGGTCTGGTTTGGGAATTAAAATTCAACAAAGTCAGGACACGAGTTTGGGTCAGGTCTATTTCTGGACTGGGTTTTGAGCAAATCAGGTTCCAGTCTCGGATTTAATTCTCCTTAACGAGAAACAATTAGGATCCGATTTTTTGACGGTAGGTTAAGGACACGTAGTGGCGTTTAAGATTAATTTTGCAGGTCTAGACTAGGTACGAATTAGGAGATACGTTATTTTTAAGTTACGTGATTTTCTGAAAATCACAACAAAATGTTGTTTCAAGAATTGGGTTTGTGAGAGATTTAGGCTTAAAAAGGGGTTTAGGGAACGACTTCAAAGACTTACACAATTTGGAGAAGATGTCCTAAGGTTGGGGATGAGTTTGGTCCGTCTGGGAAAGGTCCAGGAGTCACGATGGTGCTGAGTTGGTCCATGTCTGCCGAAAAGAGTTGATGCAGTCTACTAAATAGAATTGGTTCAATTTAGTACTTAGGCAATTCCAGACCTCAGAAGGGCAGATACCACCTTACATGAACCGAACGAGCCCTAAGACAAGGTGAATGAGTCAAGTGGGGTAGGGACTCGCAGGGGGTAAGGAATGAGGGAAGAAGGCCTAAGGGCCAAAGGGGTAGAAGAGAGAAAGAAATCATCCTCCAAGGGAAGTGATTTCTTTAGAGAGAGTAAGAGGTAATCTTGATTTAATTTCATAATCCTCAAAAGACAAAAGGGAGCCCCTTTTATAGGCCAAGGGAAGCTCCATAATAGCATTACCAATTACAAGGCTTAATTAAAATCAAAATGCAAATAACAAGGCCTAATAAAATCAAAATACAAATAACAAAGCATCCTAATTCTAACTTAGGCAAAACCCCTCTCCATAGGCATTTAGGAGGACCAAATCACAACGCCCTACTTGGGACTACCAAGGAAGGAACCCCAAGGGTCTACATGACTTCCTTGGAGGGAGTTAAGGCCTTTGGGTGGTGCCAAGAGGTGGGGCTCAAATGCCCCTCTTGGATGCTTCTAAAGAAGGGCGCCCAAGTGGGACATGTGAGAACGCCTCCGGAATATGATTCCCTGCACAAACAACAAAACAAAAAGAAGATGGAAGAGACAGTGAGGAATACCAAAAGAGGCATCACCCTAGGTGGGTGGCGTGTTTTTCTATTTATATGACTTATGTTAAAAGTACATAATGGGTATTTACGGTATAGTATGGATCTGGATCTAAACCAACCTGATCCATTAGTGTGCATGTTCTAACATGCCCCCTCAAACTGAACATGGTGGAGAACCATGGACAGATTAGATTTTAAATCCCAATACCGATTTGCTAAAAGAGCCTTAGTGAATAAATCTGCCACTTGATCTTCGCCACGAATGAACATGGCATAAATTTCCTTCAATTCATTTTTCTCTCTAACAAAATGATGATCAATTTTCACATGCTTCATTTTGCCATAACGGACGGGATCGATGGAAATAGAAACCGCACTTCGATTGTTACAATAAACTAGGGAGCTGGAAACAACATGGTGCAAGCCACATAAAATGTGTTTAATCCAAGTGACTTCAGCAATCACAGCCGCCATAGCTCGATACTCTGCCTCAGTGCTAGATCTTGCAATCGTTTTTTGTTTTCTGCTTGCCCAAGAAACAAGGTGGGAGCCTAAATAAACACTATAGCCTGTAACAGATCTTCTTGTAGTTGGATCATGGGTCCAATCAGCATCCGAATATGCAATCACCTTGATGGAATGGTGGGTAGGAGTATGAGGTGATTTCATAGACTAGCCCATCAAAAATAGTACCTTTAATGTACAAGAAGATATGCTTAACTGCTTCCATGTGCTTTGTTTGAGGCCTATGCATGAACTGAGAAACTTGATTCACGACAAAAATCAGGTCAGGCCTAGTGAAAGTGAGATATTGAAGAAATCCAACTATACTTCTGTATTTGCTGGGTCTTCCAAGTAGGTATCATCAACTGAATCTGCAGTTAGAAGCGTATGAGCAACCATTGGAGTGTCTGTGGGTTTGCATTGCAGCATACCATTTCGATGCAAAATATCTCTGGCATATTTTTGCTGGGAAAGAATGAGTCTATCTGATTGTTGGTCCACTTGCACGCCAAGGAAAAACCGAAGAGGTCCCAAATCTTTCATGTGGAAGGTTTTGTGCAACAATGACTATCTCATCAGTCTTTATAGGATTATTTTATGTAAAGATAATGTCATCAACATATACAAGGAAGAATGTGATATTTGAATGTACCTTTTGCATGAATAAAGAGTAGTTGCAATGACTCCTTTCAAAACCCAGAGTTTTTACTATTGTACTGAAGGTCTCAAAGCATGCTCGAGAAGCCTGCTTGAAACCATAGATAGCCTTTCTAAATCTGAGTATTGAAGTCTTTGGATCTCCTTCTAAGTACCCAAGAGGATGCTCCATGTACACTTCTCCATATAAGTCTCCATGTAGGAAAGCATTTTTAACATATCTAACTGAAAGAGATGTCATCCATATAACACTGTCAAAGATAGGACAATGTGAATACTCTCCATCCGAACCACAGGACTGAATGTCTCATCAAAATCTAATTCATGCTCTTGTATGTACCCCTTTGCCACAAGTCTAGCCTTAAAACGCTCAATGCTGCCATCCGATCTGTGATTTATTTTATACACCCATCGACACCCAACAACGTTTTTATCTGGTGGCATGGGAACCACTTCCCATGTGTAGCATTCATGAAGTGTTGCAATCTCATCATTCATAGCCTTTGTCCAGCGGAAATCAAGATTGGCCTAAGCAAAAGACTTAGGCTCTTGAATATGTTCAAGGGCTGAAGCATACGTGAATAAATCAACGAAGAAGGATTAATACCTCACCCATCTGGACGGTAGATTCTTGATCTCTGACGAAGAACTGAGGCTACAATCGCATGATCAGAGGTAGGCTTCATTGGTAGTTGTTATGGCTGGTGCAAAACAGAAGGAACTGTGGCACCTTGAGCTTGTGTTGGAATGGTAGTACTAGGTGCATTTGTTAGTACCCGTCTGCGATAGACTTGGTCAAAGCGAGAAAAATCGAGTACGTTTGAATCATGAAGAACTGGGGTAGCAACCGGGCCAAGCAAGGAGGAGACATCAAGATTATCATTTGCTGCACTCTTAACAACAAGTGAGGAAGGCCAATAGGAATGAAGAAAATTAGCAGTGGAGGATTTATGTTGGTTGCCACATACATTCTAATCAAAAATAACAAGCCGTGAGATGATAACTTTATTGGTTGCATGGTCGAAACAACGATATCCCAATAATTCATCATCATATCCAATAAATTGGCACACAATGGCCCTGGGAGACAACTTGTCTCTCAAGGTTTTATATATATATGAATAAAACACTGGCATCCATAGGCCTTCAAATGTGAGTAATTCGAGTACACACCATAGCACAGAGAATACGCTGACTCCAACAAGATTGGACAAGGGCATTCTGTTTATTAGGTATTCTCCACCAAGATAGGTAAACAGCCGTGTAAAAAGCTTCAGTCCATAGACCTGTGAAAATATCTCAAAAAGAGGTAGTGTGCAACCCAAGCTCCAACTCCACAAAGGGGTATGTGCACAAAGGCACAAGAACACTTAGAACAAAATGTACCCAAGGTACAAATGAAGGACACATGCAAAAATATAAAGAATTTTATTGAACAATTGGAGAACAATGCTCCAAGCATTGAATGAATTTACAATAGGGGTTCAACCCCATTTATAGAGAAGAGGAAGCCTTGGAGGGGCTCCCACTAGGCGTTGGAGCCCTTCTAACCGTTGGAGGGGTCCAACGTCTAGTGTTGGACCCCCTCCAATGTTGACTAAGTCAACAAAGAAAAAGAAAAGAAAAAGAAAAAAGAGAAAAAGAAAGAAAAGGAAGAGAAATAAATTACAAACATATTTACAAATGTAAATATGCATAAAACAGCAAAAAGATAAAAATACCCCTGGGGTTACATGAAGGAAGATATATTTTTATATGTATATAACGATAGATACATATACATATACGCATGATACATATATGTATATGTATCTCTCGTTACATACATATAAAAATATATGTATATAACAGGAGATACAATTTAACACCCTCCCTCAAACTTAAGGCGCAATGACCAAGAGTTTGCCAAGAAGAAAGTTGAATCTGGGAAAACAGAGTGCCTTAGTGAAAAAATCTGTCAACTGATATTCCGAGGTCATGGAAGATCTATAACTCTTTGCAAGTATGCTTCTCTAACGTAGTGGCAGTCCATCTCAATATGCTTTGTGCGTTCATGAAATGTGTGATTTTTGGCAATGTAGATTGCACACTTATTATCACAACATAACTTAATGGGTCTTTGAATCTGAATCCCCATGTCTTGTAGGAGTTGATGAATCCACACAATTTCCATAGTTGTGGATGTCATGGCTCGATATTCTGCTTCTGTGGATGATAGAGACACCTTTTGTTGTTTCTTGCATCTCCATGAGATTGGCGACCTGTACATATTCTAACAGGTCCCACATGCTAAGGTGGCTGCATGGATGAGGTGGTATGGCTTGCAACAAGTGGAGCTTGGATAATGGATCTGGATCATCCTGCAGAGGATCCGTTTGTACTTTCTGAACCTTAGGAGATGGATCTAGGTCTGCGAAATTTGAGATCGCATCAGTATCCCACAATTACTAGACTTGACATTACCTATGCCATCAACCAAGCACAGAAGCTACCATGTTACATGGGCTCATTTACGACAAAGTGAAGTTAGATGACATGAGAATTAGATTCACTATTTAGATCCTCAAATACCGATTGGATAGGGGACTTGATTCATATAGATCAGTTTATAGCAATTGTATTTTCATGGAGCGCAATCTAACATCATGGAAGAGTAAAAAGTAGAAAAGTGTTGCTAGGTCAAGCACAGAAGTTGAATACAGAGCTTTAGCGAGGATTGTTTCAGAAGTTGCATAGTTTAATAACCTCTTACATGATTGGGAGTTTGAGTAGGGTGTTCCACCATCCACTATGATAATAAAAGTGATTTGGCTTTAGCTGCCAAGCATTTCAAGATAGATCAAATCTTGTTAAGATTGAATATCATTTCTTTTGGGAAAAGGCAGAAATGAAGAGGTGAAAACAAAACATGTTAGATGAGAAGTGCAAATAGCATATATATTTACCAAGGTTCTTTCCAAGGATCTATGTCACATACCCTCATCGACGTGACGTGATGTGACACGGGTGCGGGTGTGGCACCTAGTGCGGTCAATGTGACCCTTGGTGTGGTCAACCCACACACAAGGTTATTTTTGTCCAAAATGGACTCGATCAACTTTGACCGAATTCATTTTAGTACATTAAAAAAAGAAATTTAAAAATATTTAAAGTTTTGTCCCATCTACAAAGCTTTGAAAGTTTGAAAAGTTGTGCATTAAATGTTATGAGCCACATACATTCTTTTACTATTTTTAAAAAGCTGTCATAAAAAGTTGAGCCATGTACATTCTTTTATACTTTTTACAGAGTTTTGTCATAAATGCATTAATAAAAAAAGTGAAAACTGCATTATAATGGATTTTTGTATTAAATGTGGAGAACCGAGTAGGTCGAACTCTGTATTAAATGTACTTTTGTATTAAATTGGGAGAACCAAGTAGGTCGGATTTCTGTATTAAATGCATTAATAAAAAAAGCGAAAACTACATTGGAATGGACTTTTGTATTACACGTATATAAATCCAAATCTGATTCAGCAATACTTCTGAATTTTTTATTGTTTCTAGTGAAAAACAGATTTTTTCATTGGGAGCTTGCTTTATGGATAAGTTTTATATATACATATATTAAAATATTTAAAAAAAATTATATATATATATATATTAAAATATATATATACCCTCCCGCACTCAAGTTTTTTTAAAGTGCCGCATCGCTGCACCCACACCCATACCCGCACCTATGTGACATAGCCAAAGATAAATTTAGATTTTTAAAAAGCAAGCTGTGCATGTTAGAACCAGATAAACAACTTGATGGGGGGTGTTAAGATACCCAAAACAGTAGAACAAGGGCATTTTCATCATTTTCTGTTACTGTGAAAAACAGATTTGCATTAACTACACCTCAGTCCATGTATTTAGTTTTAGTCACTCTTTTGTTTGGTATTTCCTTGTTTTATGCTCCCTTTGTGCATAGTTTTGAAATATGCCTTTGAATGACATTGTTGACTTTTATCTACTGCTCCAATTAGCGCATTCCTTACTAAAAATGAAAGCAGTGTGCAGCCTCTACACTAAGAATAGAAGTTTGGGTGAGAACTCACTTCTCTCAAGCATCCCTCTCTTGCATCCACAAGAATTATTAAAACACATTTACGGGTTCATATTAAGCAAAAACCACTTACAACTCTAGCTTTTTTAATAGACCAAAGGAGTGCACCCGTCATACTCAAATATCTATTTTATATACATATACACATATATACATAAATAAATACATACATACATAGTACATACTACATATATATCCAAATCCCTTGGAAGACACAATTTTTAAAGTGTCTGAACCCTACTTTAGCAATACAAATTTTTTGTTGAGTTTTTAATTATTTAAAACAAAGTACCTCTTTGAAAAACTCACTTTTAACTGCCGGAACCTCCTGCCTTACAACCAATGAACACTTTAGATGTAGTCCATTCTATTCCCAATGTTTCTTTTTCTCTTTCTCATTTATTCTTCTCACATTCATTCTCCCTCTGGCTCTGATTTATTCACCTCACGCCAAACCCCCACTTCCCAATGCTCTCTTCGTATAGAACCCACATGCCAAAACCCCACCATCCCAATGCCTCTCTCTTGCTCTCTCTCATTTGTTCACCTCTTACACAATTCATAATCTCTCTCTCTCTCTCTCTCTCTCTCTCTCTCACACACACACACACACACAGAGAGGACCCACCTCTATCTCCTTATGTAAGGCTCCATCTAGCTTTCTCTTCTCTCTGTCTCCTCATGCAAGGCTCCATCTAGCTCTCTCTTCTCTCTTGAGCCTCAAAAGAAGAACAAGCCACTACTGCATGAAGAAGGTCAACTCATTAAACGTCCAATAAATAGGTGGGTGTAAGCAACTTTTACATAACCATGGCCCTTGACAAGTTCTATCCAGCTGAGCCCACACCAAGGCGTCCTTGAAGTTGCATCAGCCGATTTTGCATCTCTTTCTTTTCTTTCTAGAAATTAATGGTTATCAATGCATTATTATCCCTTGTTGTCATTACTTCTTGTAAATACAACTAAAAAGACACCGTTGCTCCTTGGAAATATGTTTAAATGGTCTTTTTCAAGTTTGCCTATTAAATTCAGGTTTGACTCTTTGAATAACACATTATGGTCGCCCTATACCATAATTAGATAGTTTTTACCCAAAGGTCTCAATGATCAAACTTTTGGTGTTTATGATAGGTTTTAGTTTATTTATTTAACATTATATTTTCTTGATTAACATGCGATGAATAAAATTTTCAATCACTTTTGTGTTCTGGACATTAGATTATGGTGTTTGTAATTGTATTTCTTTCTCATTGAGAGTTCTTTAGCCTTTGTAGTATCTATCATCCCAGGCAAGTGCAAAGGCTTTGTACTAGTGTGTGTGTTTGTCTATAAGTTTCTCGAAGATTGGGAGTGTATATATGGAAACGACTTCTTCGGCATCAACCATCATACAGTGCCGAAGGTCATCGCAATGTCGGTTAGCACAGACACACACACACACACACATATATATATATATATATATATATATATATATATAGAGAGAGAGAGAGAGAGAGAGAGATGTGTAGTTTCCAGACCATTTATCTCCTAGACCATCCTATACCCCTTTAAAAAACATACCTGTGTGTGTTTTTTGCTTAACCCAAACCTATAGATGTATTTATCATTGTTTATTCACTAAAAACAATGATTTGGACTCCATCAACTTAACAAAAATTCTTGTTTTTTAGTTAATCAAGTTTTTTATGCAATATGAACCATGATTTTTTTTTGTTGAGTTAAAAACACATCTAAACAAATGTTTAAACTAATACATGTTTGCTACTAAATAAAGCATAGAGATCATATCTATGGGGGTAATGTTTGCTACCCTCACGGGTAAGGAACCCTCTATAGAAAAATGTAATATTTTTCATTTTCTCAGTTTTTTTGCACATCTGATCCTCCAGGTGTGATTTACATATTAAGTTTAGTAGAAACTAATCTTTGGATCATGTTTTTTTGAGGTATGTGAGATTTTACAAGGGTTGAAAAATCAATGGCCTACAATGTACCAAATTTTCAAACCTCCAAAAATATTTTTATGTCAAAAAACTATGATCCAAGGATGAATTCCTACTATTTTGACCATGCTGAGCACATCAATGGGGTCAGATTTGGTCAAAACAACTTCCTCTTATGAGTTCCAACCAGGGGGGTCCAACCCACGAGGGTAACAATGCTATCCCATATCTATGGGTTTAGATTAAGCAAAAAACACATGCAAGTATGTATTCTAAAGGGGTCTGGGAGATAAATGGCATGGAAGTTACACACTAATATATATATATATATATATATATATATATATATATATATATATATATATATATATATATATATATATATATATTCAAGAAAAGGAGAGAATGAATCTCATTTGCACAATTAGCCAAAGATCAAAAAAATGAGCCATGAGAAACAGAATGTTATTTGAAATCACAGTTTGATCAAATTTATTCATATCTCATGTTACTAAAAATCACATATTCCACCTTGTGATTTGGAATCATATGACTCCAAATCACATGAGATGCAACCAAACATGCCCTAAAAGTTTAAGTTTATGATTACTAACTTGCTAATATTTTTATTGAAAATCGATTCATATTCATTTCATAAGTTGTTTGTTATTATTCTCAATTATTTAACTCGCTTTTTAATATCTCATTATTTATGATGCATTTGCTTACTGCCTCAAGGTTTGTGCTTTGCCTAGAAAGTGCTATACTGTCTTACGTCATCTCAACATCATTTGCAACATTGATCCTTCTATTTTCTTCCTCAAACAGAAACTGCTCTGTTAATAAGACCCTTGGTCGCTAGAGGGTTCAGTACATCATATTTTGAGAGCTGCATAGGTTATTCAGTATCTTTTGAATCTTTAGATACAACCAGTAAAAGCAAACCATTCTAGTGTACAAAGGGAGATATCCACACCCCATAAAATCCAATTACCCATCATAGTTTCTTCCATAAATGCCTTCTCATATTGATGCATGCCTCTGCCTATAATCATGAAAATTTCACTCAGAATAGTTTGTTACTTATGAAAACGAAAAAACAGAAAAACAAATGGGGAAAACAGGAACTCTGTTCCAAGAAAAGTACATAAGAGCAACAGGGAAACATGTATCAAATTGAAGGACTTTAAAGAGAATTGGAGGGTTATTCTAACCTTGTATTTCCTTTATATTTTCATGTACCCTCCTTCTAACCCCGTATTTCCTTTATGTTTTCATGTACCACAAACAATTAGACTATACAGCTTCCAGTATAGCGATAATTCTGGCAGGTGACATCTTCTCCGACCAAATTTATTGGCAACACTTGAGCATAACAGGTCGCCAAACGATCGAGCTGAATTAGATGCTTCTTTGTGATGAAAAACACAAAATTATGAAAAGAATTAGCGAATTCAAATAGGCTACGGCGGAGGCCCAAATCCACCTTCAACAGCATGGTGCCGAAAACCTCGATTCCCAGCTCTTCAACACTATGGTTCCAAAAAACCTTTCAACAAACGGAAAAATGAAACTGGGGAAACGAAAACTGAAAAGTGTGCCCGGCCAGAGAAATTGCAGAAGGAATAGAAAAAAGGACCCCAGAAACGATGAACAAAAACCTTCAGAAACCCTAAATCGACTGAGGGTTTAACACCGAAAGGCGCGAGAAAACCCTCCAAAATGGGTTTCCTTCGAACCCCGTACAAAATTTTCAGTCAAAATCAGGAAAAACGGGAAAGCAAAAAACAACCCAAAAAAAACCCAAAAGATTAATACAAAACCCTCGAAATTGGGCGTAGCCGAGAGAGAGAGAGAGAGGGAGTTTACCAGAAGGCTTCTTCCCGCTAGCCTCCTCACACGGCGACCCGTCGAAGCTCTGAGAGAGGGAGGCAGCGAAGGGCGAGGGATGGGGATTAGGGCTTGCGTTTGCGGACGCGGAAAATGACGATTTTTACGCGGAAAAGGACGGAAAGTGGGAGCTTTTCCTCGTCGTCTTAAATGGGGGAAAATATTTTTCCCGTTTCCGCGGGGAATCATTTCCCCAACGCTCATCGTCTTATTCGTTTTCCCGTTTTTCTTCCTCTTTTTCATCTTTTCCTCTTTATTAGGTTTCTGCAACTCACGTAACGCGAGGCGAGGCGCATGGGTTCGGGCAATGCGCAGCCAACGTCTCTACCCAAACTCATCCCCGGTTTGTTCTACGGGATAAATATCAACCGTACCCACAAATGTTCAGCCACGGAAACGTTTTCATGTGATTTCCATCTTTGTTTTTTTTTCTGGCATTTTTATAGAGACAGGTTTGACAAAAGTGCAAAATTTTAAAAATAAGAAAATAAATAAATATGTCGAAAAATAAATGAATCTTTTTTTTTTAACGAGTTGGGTATGACCCGATCTGGACCCATAATAGATCCGATAATAATGAAGGAGGTCAGATTAAGAACTTATGTCAAAGCCATACAATCTGATTAGTACATGCCGCTAAGTATGGTCACATCCAGGTCCGACTCGAGATTTGATTTAGATTCATAATTTTTTAATGTAAAAAACATTAAAATTTATTGTTTTACTGCATACAGGCCAGGTATAGTTTAGGGTTTACGTAATTTTTATAAGAGCAGATATGGTTTTTCTAGTAAGCACAGTCAGACCTGGGTCTAAACTTAGTACGGTCAATACATCATACAGCTTTAGACTCACTTGGGTCCGGTTAAGATCTAACCGTTGACACCTTACTTTTTTGAAATTTTGCCAATAAACGTAATGCAACAATGACCAATACAACATCCCACGCACGCTCGCACTCACACGCATTGTTAATGCGATATATCCAATTTATCATGATATTTTAAACATTTTAAAAATGGATCGCATGATAACATGCTAAAACATCATAGATTCAGCATAGTTTTTCTAAGTGGTCAATCTCCGGGTCAGGTCACCGATACCCAAGCCTCTATGGTGCTCACTAGCCCACAAACCCAGTAAGAGTTGAACCTAAGACGAAAGCGGCTGTGCATGGTGGACCGTGCAGGACCCCGGACCGCAAACCTATTTAGTGCTAAACAATATAGGCTTAATACATGATGTACTAGGCTCAAGCTTGAGCCAAGCTCATATCAGTATTTTTGGGCTCAATGAGGAAAGCTGATAAAGAGCAAGCTTCAAGAGAGTGGGACTTGTGGAAATGCATCTTGGAACCATACCGGAGTTTAAAACGAACATAGAAGTGATTTGGATCCATTTGAGACCCAAATGGATCCCACCAAGCAAAATGAGTTTTGGATCTACTTAGAGACCCAAATGGATTCTATTAAGAAAAAGGTATTTTGGATTCATTTGAATACCCAAATGGATCTTACTAAGTAAATGAAAATGTTGGATCCACTTAGAGACCCATTGGATCTTACTAAGTAAATAAGGATTTTAGATCCATTTAAGACCCAAATGGATCCTAATAAAAATAAATTATTTGGATTCACCTAAGACCCAAATGGATCTCACTAAGTAAAATGAGATTTTAGATCCATTTGAAAACCCAAATGGATTTCATTAACATAAATAAGATTTTTAGATCCATTTGAAGACCCAAATGGATTCTATTAAAGAAAATAAAATTTTGGATCCATTTGAGACCTAAATGGGTCCCATTAAAGTAAATAGAAATTGAGTCCACTTAGGATCCAAATGAGCCTACTTTATATATATATATATATATATATATATTAAATTTTGATTTAATGAGACCCAAATGGGTCTAATCAAATCCAAATTCAAATTCAAACCCCTTATAACCCAGATAGGTTAGGTTTGGATCCAAGTGGATCCAACCCATCCCCTTTCACATCTACCCCTCACATCCTCATTAAAGCCCTCCCATCAAGCCCCCTAGGTATTACCCCCTACATACTTCTCATAGCACCCTACATAATGTCATTATTGTTTTGACAAAAATTCTGGTTGATAAATGTCTTATCTATTAAATTGGATCTGACCTTGACGTTCCTCATTTCAAGGGCATCGAAACTGACCATTTACACGCCCAAATTGGTGTTGATTTGAGTATTTTATCATCAATGGAAGTCCATGCCTAATTGTAGGTCAAAAATTAACATTCGTCAATGTTGACTAAATTTTCTTACCGATCTGTGTGTGTATGATTAAATCTAAGACCACCATGATGATCTATGTTTTGAGAGCTATCGAATCGACTATTTAAACATCTAATTCTAATAAGTCTTTGGGTCTGTAAGCCTCCTAAAAGGTTATCATGTTACTAGATCTCAGTCAAGGTAAGAAGTTTCTACTTTTCTTCTCTAGTTTAGTTAATTTTGAAATTTAATAAGTTAGAACCAATCGTTTATTTAGTTATTTTATTAATAAAATATATTAATAAATATTAACTTCTTATATTGAAAATGAGACTCTTGTCTAAGCACATCTATAAATAGAGGCCCTCATAAAAATGATTAACAATGTTAGTTCTCTCTTCTCTACTATTCTCATCAAAATTCTTTATTTTCTTCTTCTTCCTATTTTTTCTTTCTTTATTTCTTCTTGGAGCTTTTCTAGCAGCTATTGAACCTCCTCTAAGGTTTGAAGACGGGAGATGATGGCCAATCTACGTTTAAGAACCCGATTAAGGTAGGGAGTTATATACTTTACGCATAATCCGAAATTCATAAGTATGAATTCCTTCAATTTTTCATAAGTACAAACCCTAAACTATGCTTCCCAGACATGAATTTGGGTTAGGGCTATCTATTCATGTGGTTGGAAGGGGTTTTCGAAAGAAAATCTCTCTAAAAAATATTTTATCTCAAAACCAATTTTCTTAAAAAATAAAATCATAAAAATTACAAAATATGCATGCTACTTGGTTGTTTTTCTAGATATTTTGATTTGGGTTAATAGATTGTGATCATATTGATGTTCTGTAAAAATTTGAATAATTTCTATGTTATTTTCATGAGAAAATACATGTTTTGTAATTCAAGTTTCTCACAATATTTTTTGATATCGTATTTATAGCATGACACCCGACCAATAAATGGCTTGTATCTCTTTCGTTCGGAGGACTTTTAATGGGTAGTTTGTTGCGTCGGAAAGGTAACAAAATTTTGCATCTATTAAGAAATTTTGGGCTCTGTTCATTGACTGAGTACGAATTGGTGATAGTCGGAACAAAAAGTTTAGGTCTGCACCAAAACATTTGTAACTCCCTCATACAGATGAATTTTTATGAATGGTTTATTGTGTTAGAAAGCTAAAAAAAATCATACAAATTGGAAAAAATTCAGCTCGGCCCACCAAACAAAAAAATTTATACAGCCTCTGTAACTGTCGGATAGAGGGGGACTTTTCACAAATTCAGGACTGGTTTAAGAACCGATCCCCAAATGTAGGGTTTTGGATGTTCTTGTTAAAGAAATATGATCTGAGCATATAGGGTAGATTATTCCATGTTTAGTATGATTAAATAGCATGTCATTGCATAAATATTTTATATTTCATGATTATTTAGGGTTTAGTATGATTTTTGCATAGATGTAAGCATGCATGAGATATTTCTTGATGAATTTGAGATTCTTGAATAATGTGTGTTATTGTTTTAGTAAGATTAGCACGAATCTGACCAAGTATGTATTATATGATGATGTAACCATATTTAGAGCATCAAAATTCGTGATTGTATGGATTTCTACTTTAAATCTTGTTCTTTCTTGATGAATTTTTGTTTTTTTGTCCTTATTTTTTTATCCTAACCTGCTTTAGAAAAAAATTGATATCTTAATAAAAATGAAGTCAATAAATTAAAAATAAAATACTGGAGTATTCTACATATTTAGGGCTTGAATTTAGAGTCTTATTATGCTTCGTTTGGATTTGTATTGAAGCCAAAATGTCCCTTGCAACATAACATAGGTTTTTTGCTCTATCTGCAGGACTATTTTGACCTACGATTTTGATGGTTGTAAAGACCTAACCAAGACTGATGAAAATAAATCAAGAAAAATCTAGTTGAAAGCTAACATACATAAGATGATCCAATAAATAGGGTTTTATGAAAAGATTTCTCTGTAGGTCTGGAGAAATTCTCTAAACTGGAATTTTTTTTTGCAAATAAGAGGGTCGGTCTTATATTTTCCCTAAATAGAGTTTAGTTCCAGAATTTTTCTTATTTTATTGTAACAAATTTTTTAGATTTGTTTCTTGGTCTATTTTTCTGAGACATAGGGGCATTCACAGTAAAATTGGGATGTGTCATTCAATCTCTATAATTTTTGTTGGGTTTTCTAAAAATGGGTTAACAGATATTCAAGTTTGCACAATATGATATGTATGGATGCTTAATTGTATTTTCCATTATGCAGCATGATTATGAATGTTTATTTTGAAATTTGAGTTGATATGCATGCAAATTGAATATATTCATATTATTCTTGATTTATAACCATTCATATGACATGCATGTTAATGAACATTGAATATCATAAGGCATGATCAATGTAAAGTAAATTGTTACACATGTTGTTCTTTATTTAAGCATGATTATGAATTGCATGTGATTGCAGTCTTTATGTATGTATGTATGTGGGCATATGATATAATAATAATAATGATGATATAAATGTATGGGTGCATGCAAAGTTATGAAAGCTTATCATATTGTTTATATATATGTGCACATGTTTGCCAAGTATGAAGTATAAGTAGGTTATTGAATACAATATTCTAAATTTGCATATATTCGGTCTGAAGTGGTCAAATCATCTTTCATGAATCTTGTTATGATGTTACATATAAGACATTAATGCAAATAAGTGAAACTATAACACTAAAGCAAGGGCTTAGAAGGAGGGGGCAAGTGATACTAATGACTTCATGAAAATATGTTTTGAGCACGGAAGGTTGCTCCTTCCCACCCACGAAGATAGGAAAAAACCCTCTGCAATAGACTGCAGAGTAGGGAGAAGAAATTCATGAGTCGAAGTCTAATGCATCGGGTTGGTAATGTAAGACCCATGAATTTTTAGGTATTTTTTTAATGTTAATCTTACTTATAGTTCTTATCTCTAAGATCTAAAATAAAAAATTAATAGGACTAATTAATAACTGGTTGAAAATAAATTTTTGAAAATATAGCCTTGTAAATGAATTTTGAAAAAATATAGCCTTGTAATTGTAAATGAATTTTGAAAAAAATATAGCCTTGTATATAAATTTTGAAAAGTATAACCTTGTATATGAATTTTGGAACAAATACCCTTGTATATGAATTTCGAAAAGTATGACCTTATAAATGAATTTTTAAAACTATAGCATTGTTATTGAATTTTGAAAGATACAAGAGTCAATATAAAATTTTCAGAAAGTAAGTAAGAATATTCCAAGGAATAAAAAAGGTACATAGTTAAAGTAATTAGAAAAAAACAACTAAATAGTTAGAATCTAATTATAAGAAATGATATAAAATTTAAAGTAACTAAAAAGTACCTGAAAAGTAAACATTAGGAAGAAATTACCAATTTGATTCAAACTAGATGCAAGTACACTAGAGGAGGGTAATTTTGCCTAATGATTAGATTGGATTTTTTAAATCCAGTAAAATCTATAAAATATTTATTTAATATTCAAAATATCTTCTAAAAAGTTAGAATGGCTAGATTGATAGGCCTTCTTAATAGGGTCAAGGGTTATGCTTGGGAGAAAGGTATTGGAGAATTGAGATGATTTAATTTCAACCCTTTATTTCTTGTAATTCATCTCAACTCTTCATTTAGAAAGTAATCATTACCCTCCCCCTATAAATACCCCCATCAAATTGAGAGTTTCAAGCATCCAAGAGCTTCTCTCTTCCTTCTCTTTCTTGTTTCTTCTCTTCTTTTGGTTTTTTTGAGGTTTTTCTTCTTTATTCACTTGAGTGTAGTGAAAGGTGCCTCTCTAGAAACTCTTCTCTACTCTTTTAGTGCTTTGAAAGATCCAAAGCAAGGAGGAGCTCAAGCCTAAGTTTTCAAGTCAAGGTATGTGAAGTTATTGTTTATGCATCTTGATACTATTCAATTTCTATTCTCTCTCCTAATCTATATTCTCATCCATATAGACATGTGTTTTCATAACACATATAGTATTAGGAAATGAGTTGTTATTATACTTTCTATTTTTTTTTATTCCTTCCCAAGATGCACGATTTTCTTTATTATGTTCAGACGAAAAGAAAAATAATTTTTCATGTCCTAATGATAGTTCAACAACAACAACAACAACAACGGCTTCACCCCAAAACAATTGGGGTCGGCAATATGAACCAAAAAAGAGAATCATTATGGGTCTTCCACTTGAATCCTTCTCCTCCAATCATTTCTATCCAATGCCATGTCCTCGATGAGGTTCAAAGCATTCATATCCTTTCCTATCATCTCCATCCATGTCTTCCTAGGCCTACCCCGACCTCTTTTAACTAATATATTTTTCCATTTCTCCATCCTTCTAACTGGAGCATCATTAGGCCTTCGCCGAATATGTCCAAACCACCGTAAACGATTCTCTCTCATATTATTTTCAATGGGTGCAACGCCTACCTTCTTAGGTATCTCCTTGTTCCGAATCTTATCTTTTATTGTATTTCTATACATCCATCTAAGCATACACATCTCAGCTATACTCATTTTTTGAATATGATATCTCTTGGCAGCCCAACATTCCGTACCATATAGTAAAGCGGGCCTAATAGTCATCTTATAAAACTTTCCCTTTAACCGCAATGGCATTCTACGATCGTACAACACTCCAGTTGCACTTTTCCATTTCATCCACCCAACCTTTATCCTATGATTTACATCTCCATCAATTTCTCCATACTTTTGAATGATAGATCCCAAATATTTGAAACAATCATCCACCGATATTTCTTGTTCACCAAGCTTCATACACTCCCATCACTACTTCGTTGCTTACTAAACTGACATTCCATATATTTTGTCTTACTCTTACTCAACTTAAAACCTCTTGCTTTCAATGTCTGTCTCCATAATTCTAACTTAGCATTAACCCCAGCTCTAGACTCATCAATCAAAACAATATCATCAGCAAACAACATACACCACGACACATTTTCTTGAATTGATCTCATAAGCTCATCCATCACTATAGCAAATAGGAAAGGACTTAAAGCAGATCCTTGATGTAACCCAACCGTTATAGGAAAATTGGTTGTCCTAATGATAGTTCATTACCATAAAAAAGTTTAATTAGCATTAAGAGGAATTTTGTTTTAAGATATATGTATTCATGCATTTTAGAAATTTTCAAATCATACTACTTCCGAATTTAAAGACATTTTAGAAATCCATGTGACCATGACAAATTAGAATTTTACTTTTGAAAATTCATATGAAAGGATATGTCTTGATTATACTTGAAATTCTTGAATATTATTCATGGGGAAATGAGAAAGTGTAAATTCAATGTTTGCATAATGTGATTGTAATCAACTTTTGAAAAAATGTGCAACCATGATCATTATAATTATGATCAAAGTGAATTAGTTGAATTAAAGATGAAAGTGAAGAAATTCGGATAGTTGTGGTTCATCTAAGCAAAGGCAAATAGATTTATTGGAAATTCGGATTTCTCTAAATAAAAAACAAATTTTTGAATGGTTATAAAATTTTAAAAAAATGGATTTGGATCTATCCAAATGGAATTGGATCCTCTCAAATGGATTTCGGATTTGTATTTTCTCTAATTGGATTTTTGGATTTGGATTTTCCCTAATTGAATTTTAGATTTGGAATTACCTAATTGAATTTTGGATTTGGATCCTCTCAAATGGATTTTGGATTTGGATTTACTCAAATGGATTTTGGATTTTGATATACCCAAATGAATTTGGATCCTCTCAAATAGATTTTTATTTGGATTTTCTCTAATTGGATTTTGGATTTAAATTTTCTCAATTGAATTTTGGATTTGGATTTATCCAATTGAATTTTGGATTTGGATTTACCTAATTGAATTTTGGATTTGGATTTGCTCAATTGCATTTTAGATTTGGAATTACCCAATTGATTTTTGGATTTGGATTTACCCAAATGGATTTGATTTTCTCAAATGGATTTGATTTTGTCAAATGGATTTTGGATTTGGATCTAACCAAATGGATTTGGATCCTCTTAAATGGATTTTGGATTTACTTAAATAGATTTTGGATTTAGACCTACTCAAATAGATTTTGAATTTTGATCTACCCAAATGGATTTGAATCCTCTCAAATAGATTTTGGATCTGGATTTTCGTAAATGGACTTTGGATTTGGATTTTCTCTAATTGGATTTTGGATTTGGATTTTTCTCAATTGAACTTTGGATTTGGATTTACCCAATTGAATTTGTGGATTTGGATTTACCCAATTAAATTTTGAATTTGGATTTACCCAATTGAATTTTGAATTTTGATCTACCCAAATGGATTTGGATCCTCTCAAATGGATTTTAAATTTGTATTTACGCAAATGGATTTTGGTTTTGGATCAACCTAAATGGAATTGGATTCATTCAATGGAGTTTTATAAATTTGGATTTACTTAATGAATTTTAGGAGTTTGGATTCACCCAAATGGACCTTGAAGAAATATAAAAAACATTCTACCAAAGAGATCCATTTCAAAGAACTTGAGTCTTCTATGGGTATAGTCCTAACTTAAGTATTCGAAAGATAAGAGAAATGAGTACGTATCCAATACTCGATTTGGACAAGTAAAACCTTGGCATGATTCAAAAGCAAAATGCCTAGAAGTCGTTGCCTTAGAGAAAGGCTAGATGAGTCTATACTTAGATTCCTTCTTCTTGAAAGGATACACATGCCTATACCATGAGACGTGGCCGAACCTTGCAAAGTTGTGACATAAGCCAAACAACGATACATTATTCAAACACTCTAGACAGTGACACATATGCTCATCAATGTGGTAAAGCACATTGATAAAGGATTTATGATCTTATGCTTAATATTCAACATATGAATGTCTATGCATAGGTCGAGCACCAAATATATCAACAACTTCTATTGTGAAGCTATGGTGCCTACAAAATGAAAGGCTAGGCAAAAGAAATAAATAAATATGACAAGTGCACACATAAATAGCATATAGCCAGTGACTATGTTGTTCATGTTTTATTTATCTTAACTAATATGCTATGAATTGATACATGTACTTTACTACATATTAAATCATGGATATACGCCTTCACTGGCGAGGTGCTTGTTTCAGAAGCATGTGATTTGGGTTGGGTATAGACCTGGTCATGACATACTACCTTGCGAGGAGTATGGGGATGTTAAGACTTAACATCTCATTTGACACGAGAGCATGACTACTAACATACCCATAATGAAGATGAAGCCGCCCATGCCACCCATTCACACAATAGTTCACCTAAGAGAGGGTTGATGGTATAACCACAAATGACATCGTTAGTTATGATTTATTTGAGACTATGAACACATTGCTGAGATTATGATCATATGATTCTTATCGTTATTTCATTATTCTACACATGCTATTAATGTTGCTATCAAGTTTATGAACATATCATTTCATATTTCTAGCATGTTAGTCACATTGATATTGCATATCGAAGAATATGATGGATAGTGGATCTCTTATCATAATGCATAATGTTTAAGTTTGCTTACCTGCTCGCAAGAGTTTGACCCCATTTCATGGGGCGCATGTGACAAATAATGATGCAGTGCAAGAGCTTAATGCGCGGTGGGACTCTGATCTAAACCTCCCTAACAATGTTTCGATCTTGGAACCAACTATCAAATATCTCATTTTAATCTGATATTTTATTAAACCTTTGGGATTGTATAAACTTTGATTTATTTATAATGCATGAAATATGGGCATGCAATGAAACCCTATTTCAAATATATTTCTCATTTCTGTAACCCACTGGAATTATCTAACTTTTCAAAACCCAAATTATTTTTATTTTGCTATTAAAAAAAAAGGGGGGGGGAGGGGGTTAAAATTCTAAGTTTTTTAGTTGAAAATTTTAAGGTGTTACAGGTGGTGTTGGGAGTCTCTCTCAGTTTTGTCGTCTTTCACTCAAATTGGTGAAAGGTGCCCAGTCAAGCCAAAGTCACCCTTGTATGAAAATACTTCGGGGCCATGGCCCTGATCCAGGTATATGCCTATGTTTGTACCCACGGTGCTAAGAAGTGGAACATAAATGTATGTTCATTAGATAGGCATGACATACATCATATATGAAAAAAAAGATAATCAAATATAAGAATCGATTCATGCATATCAAGGGCTTCTGTATTGGAGAGTATATGCATTTTTTCTTGATTAAGTTGAATGATTGATGAATAAATGTTAACTTTTGCTAATTTCATGTTTACTTATTGCTATACAAGTGGAACCTTATCGTATTTGAATTGGTACATGCATGAAAGTCTAAAGAGATTCCTGCTTATGGATTTTAGATTACTTGTTTAGTATAGCTCGGCCCTATTGAGACATGTTTTGTCTAATCCTATAAATTTATAATGTTTTTTAGGAAGTGTGTGAGCTCACATGCGATGGCAGGAGGTTGCGACGGGGACCAAGTCATATCTTTCCCAAACCTCCAAAATTCTGGAATAAGAGCATATTAGTTGCTAAAAACTCTGATATATTAATGGATTTTATTATTAATGATGGACACGTGTCAACATTTATTTCATTTGTGAATGTCTAATTTCTAAATTCAAATGCATGTGTGAATGTGAATGTAAGTGAAAAGTAACATGCCAAGTTTTATTTTATTTGATTTTTTGCTACAATTTCATAAAGGAATTTGAAAGCATTTAAAAAAGAATCATAATTTTCAGAACTTAAAATTTAGGGTGTTATCAAACTTGGTATCAGAGCAGAGAGAAAGTGTGACTCAAAGCTCATCCAACTGACCGACATCGCTATGAGTATGCTACACTTTTTATGTTTTTATGCTCTCTTCTAAAAATCATGTTCTTAATTGCATACATTTTATTAATTATTCCAATTTTAGATCATAGATGTCTACTAAGGATATCAATAGATAAATATGGTTATGCAAATATAGAAATAGTCATGTATGTTTACAAGCTTTAGTAGTTTCATGTTACAAAATACATGGATTTTAAATTTTGAGACATAATTGATTTAATGAATCTAATACATATAGTGACTTCTATTGTGAATTTATCAGATTCAATAATTTGATATCGAATTTCAAGGACACAATTTTCTGTTTTGGGAAAAATAATGTAAACAAATAAATGATAAACCCAAGGCATTCATAACTATATCAATAGATAACTTTAGTTAAATTTCAAGGACAAAATTTTCTTTCTTGGGGGAAATAATGTAATACCCATAAATTTTGTATAGTTTTTAAACAAATAAGTGATAAAACTAAGGCATTCAGAACTATGTCGATAGATAACCTTAGTTAAATTTTGATGACAAAATTTCTTTAAGGAGGGAAGGAAGTAAAACCTATAAATTTTTGATATTTTATGAGAAATAATATTGAATTAAGGCTAAAAATATTATTTGAGATTAAGATGAGAACTACTTTATAATTCGAACATTTATTAGGATTCAGAATAAATTTCTAGTGGAGATTTTATTCCGAATCAGGGTTTCAATTTTTAATTAGGTTTGGATTTGAATTAAGATTTAATAAATATGTCTCTAATATTATAATTAGATTTGCATTTAATTCACATCTAAATTAAGACTTAATCGAATGTTAATTCAAGTTTAAAAAATATAATAAATTAGTTTTTTGTTGAAATTGAATTTACGATTTTAAATTTAGTTCAAAAGTAATACATCTGATTCTTTAGAGTATTTATAATAAATAAATAATAATTTGTATAAGAAAGAAGTATAAAAATATAAATTAGCCTAAGAGGAATTATAAGAAATATCGTAAGAAAACTTAAAGTTTATTGGAGTTGATTTTTATAAAATTTGCATTTAGAATCAAATTTATGAAAAAGATCAGAATTTAATAAAATAACTGATAAATTTCACCAAAATAAAGTTGAATATGATTTCAAACGAATTTAGGATAACTCAATATGTATGTAATATAAATTTAATAAATTTGAATTTAGTTTCATGAGTTCAAAATCTAATATACAAACAAAATAAAATAAAATACTCAAAACGACATTTGGTCCTGCCGACCCTAGTAGAGATCACTTTCAAAGTTCGTTTATGAGAAAACATCATTTTTAGAAAATAAATTAAAAGTCTAGATAATGATAATTTACGTTGAGTATAAGGTATGTAGGACTTAGACAAAATTTTCTAAGTGTAAGAAATACCCCTACACGCCAAAGGGTCTCATCGACCCTATAGAGTTTCATTTTTTCAGAAATTATTTCTGAAAAATTTGAATTAACCTCTTAAAATATTTAAAATAAATAATTTAAATACATAGAAATTCAAAATTTTATAGATGAAATCTATTTACATTTGAGCCTAATTCAGAGTCATTTAATGTCATTTAATCTAATTTCATATTTTAATTTGTAAATAATTGAATTTTAATTTAATTAAGCATGAAATTAGAATTTAATCATAAATAAAAAATTTATATGGATTTGGACCTTAAATTAGGTAGTAAATTTAACTAACGATATTTGGACCAAACCCAATTAAGTTGGATATAATTCATAACATTTAGATTAATTTAGAGATAGATTAAATTGGATAAACTCAGGATATTTCGAATCATATATCATTGGATTGGACCCATAGGGTCGAACGCTCCGAAAAAATGTCATTATTATTTTGACAAAAATTCTGGCTAATAAGTGTTTTATCTTTTTAATCGAAGTTGATTTTGACGTTTTTCATTTTGAGGGCATCAAAATTGACTATTTATACACCCAAATTGGTGTTGATTTAAGTATTTTATCATCGACTTAAGTTCATGCCTAATTGTAAATAAAAAATTAATGTTCTAATACCACCACAATGATCTATATTTTAAGGACTATCAAATTGATTATTTAAACGTCGAATTCTGATAAGTCTTTGAGTTTGTAGGCCTCCCAAAAGGTTACCATGTTACTAGAGCCCAGCCAGGGTATGAAGTTCATACTTTTCTTCTCTAGCCTAGTTAATTTCAAAATTTAATAAATTCAGACATATGTTTTATTTAGTTATTTTATTAATAAAATATATTAATAGATATTAACTTCTTATATTGGAGATGTGATTCTTGTCTAAGTCTATCTATAAATAGAGGCCCTCATAAGGAGGATTAACAATGTTAGTTCTCTCTTCTCTCTTATTCTCATTAGAATTCTCTATTTTCTTCTTATTTCTTTCTTTATTTCTTCATTCTTGGAGCTTTTCCATCAGCCATTGAAGCACCTCTAAGATTTGAAGACGGGAAACATAAGTCGATGTACGTTTGAGAACCCGATTAAGGTAGGGAGTTCTATACTCTACATATAATTCAGAATTTGTGGGTATGAATTTCTTTAATTTTTTATAAGTACATACCCTAAACCATGTCTCCCACACGTGGGTTTGGGTTAGGGCTGTCTATTCATGTGATTGGAAGGGGTTTTTGAAAGAAAACTCTTCTAAAAATTGTTTTCTCTCAAAATTGATTTTTTTCAGAAAATAAAATCGTAAAAACTACAAAATATGCGTGCTACTTGGTTGTTTTTCTAAATATTTTGATTTGGGTTAGTAAATTATGCTCATATTGATGTTATGTAAAAAATTGAATGATTTCAATGGTCATTTTTATGAGAAAATCACATGTTTTGTAATTCAGGTTTCTAAGAATAATTTTCGGTATCATATTTTTAGCTTGACACCCGACCAATAGATTGCTCGTATCTCCCTCGTTCAAAGGATTTTTATTTGGCAGTTTATTACATCAATTTTTTTTTACATCTACTATGAAATTTTGAACTTTGTTTATGGACTGAGCATAGATCAATGACAGTCAGAACAAAAAGTGTAGGTTTGCACCAAAACATTTGTAACTCCCTCATACGAATGAGTTTTTATGAATGGTTTATTGTGTTGAAAAGCTAACAAAATTTCTTACAAACTGGAATTTTTTTTGCTCTGTCCAGTAAACCTAATTTTTTTTACAGGCTCTATAACAGTCGGATAGAGACAAGCTTTTCTCAAATTTGAGACTAGTTTAAGAACCGATCCCCGAATGCAGGGTTTTGGATGTTCTTGTTAATGAAAGATGATCTGAGTATATAGGGTAGATTATTTCATGTTTAGCATGATTAAATAACATATCATTGCATAAATATTTCATATTTCATGATTATTTAGGGTTTGGTATGATTCTTGTACAGATGTAAGCATGCATGAGATATTTGTTGATGGATTTGAGATTCTTGAATAGTGTGTTATTATTTTAGTAAGATTAGCACGAATCCAACCAAGTATGCATTGTATGATGATGTAACCATGTTTAGAATGTCAAAATTCATGATTGTTTGGATTTCTACCTTGAATCTTGTTCTTTCTTGATGAATCTTGCATAAGTTTGAATATTTATTTTTCTGTCCTCATTTTTTTATCCCAACCCGCTTTAGAAAAAAAATGATATCTCAATAAAAATGAAGTCAATAGATTAAAATAAAAATACTGGAGTGTTTTACACATCCAAACTTAAATTTACAGTCTTATTGTACTTCATTTGGATTCGTATTAAGACTAAAATGTCCCTTGCAACAGAACACAAGTTTTATTTCTTGTCTGAAGGACTGTTCTGACTTATAGTGTTGATGGTTGTAAAGACCTAACCAAAATCGATCAAAATAAATCAAGAAAAATCTAGGCGAAAGCTAACATATATAAGATGATCCTATAAAAAGAGTTTTGTGAAAAGATTTCTCTATAGGTCCAAAGAAATTTTTCAAATTGAGAAAAAGTTCTGCAGATAAGAGGGTCGGTATTATATTTTCCCTAATTAGGGTTTAGTTCTAGATTTTTTTATTTTATTATAATGATTTTTTTAGTTCTGTTTCTTAGACCGTTTTTCTGAAATAGAGGCATTCATAGTAAAATTGGGATTGTGTCATTTAGTCTCCATAATTTTTGTTGGGTTTTTCAAAAGTAGGTTAACAGAGATTCGAGTTTGCACAATATGACATGTATGGATGCTTAATTGTAATTTTCATTATGCAGCATGATTATAAATGTTTATCTTAAAATTTGAGCCGATATGCATGCAAAATGAATGTATTTATGTTATTCTTGATTTATAACCATTCATATGACATGCATGTTAATGAACATTGAATATCATAAGACATGATCAATATAAAGTAAATTGTTACACATGTTGTTGCTTGTTTAAGCATGATCATGAATTGCATGTGGTTGCAGCCTTTATGTATACATGCGGGCATATGACATGATGATAATGATGATTACATGAATGTATGAATGCATGCAAAGTTATGAAAGCTTATCATATGTTTATGTATATGTGCACATGTTTGCCAAGTAAGAAGTATGAGTAGGTTATTAAATACAAAATTCTAAATTTGCATCCATTGAGTCCGAAGTGGCCAAATCATATTTGAATCCTATTATGGTATTGCATGTAAGACATTAATGCAAATAAGTGAACCCATAACACTAAAGAAATGGCTTGCTAGGAGGGGGCAAGTAGTACTCATGACTTTGTGAAAATATATTTTGAACACGGAAGGTTACTCCCCCCACCTACGAAGATAGGAGAAACCCTCTGCAATAGACTGCAACATAGGAAAAAGAAACTCATAAGTGAAAGTTTGATGCATCAGGTTGGTGGTGTTGGGAATCTCTTTCGCTCTTATCGTCCCTCACCCATACTGTTGAAAGGTGTCCAGTTAGGCCAAAGTCACCCTTGTATAAAAATACTCCTGTGCCACGACCCTAATCTAGGTATGTGCCTATGTTTGTACCAATGAGGCTAAGAAGTGAAACCTGAATGTATATGCATTAGATATGCATGACATGCATCATATAAGAAAGAAAAGATAATCAAAGATAAAAACTGATTCATGAATATGAAGGACTTCTGCATTGGTAAGTACATGCATTTTTAACTATTCATGCATTTGTTCTTGACTAAGTTGAATGATTGATGAATAAATATTAACTTTTGGTAATTGCATGTTTACTTGAGATATTTGCTATACTTATTGAACCTTATCGTATTTGAAATGGTACATGTATGAAAGTCTGAAGAGATTCCTGCTTATGAATTTTAGATTACTTGTTTAGTATAGCTTGGTCCTACTAAGACATGTTTTGTCTGACCCTATGCATTTATAATGTTTTTCAAGAAGTGTATGAGCTCACATGCGATGGCAGGAGGTTGCGACGGGGACCAAGTCATACCTTTCTCAAATCTTCAAAGTTTTGGAGTAAGAGCATATTAGTTGCTCAAAACTCTGATATATTAATGGATTTTATTATTAATGATGGACATGTGTGAACATTTATTTCATTTATGAATGTCCAATTTCTAAATTTAAATGCATGTATAAATGTGAATGTAAACGAAAAATAAAGCACCAAGTTTTATTCCCGTTTGATTTTCTGCTTCAATTTCATAAAGGAATTTGCAAGCATTTAAAAAAACATGAATTTTGAGAATTAAAATTTGGGGTGTTACAGTCATGGTCAACACGTCCTTACGTCTGATACGATCATAAAAAAGAGTGTCTCGTGTATAACTCGTCGGCGTGAAGAAACAAAGAGATATAGTTCAAAAATGGATCAGACCTATCTTAGGTCCAACTGGATTCAACCTTACCTCAAGTGGGCTCAGTCCAGGTCAAATGGGTTGGACTTAGGCAAGAAAGAAGTAGCCAAGAAGTTAGAGAAAGTCAACCTATCAAGGTCAAGTGATCTTGACTCAAGTGGGCTCAGTCTAGTTTAGGCAGGTCCAAGCTCACTTTAAGTGGGCTCAGTCTAGGTCAAGTGAGCTTAACCTAGGTTAAGACAAAAAAATAAAAGAGACAAAAGCTAACTTGATAGGTCAAGTAGGCTTGACCCAAGTGGGCTTAGTCTAGGTCAGGCAGGTTCAAGCTCACCTCAAGTGGGCTTGATCCAGGTCAAGTAGGCTAGAACCAAGAGAGAGAAAGAGGAGATAAGAGAGAGAAGGGAGAGTAACTCTTAGAGAGAGAGAGGGTGACATTTTTTTTCTAAAGGGCGGTCTCCTCTTATTTAAAGGCCAAGATGTGGATACTATATGAGGGTAGGGGTTGGATGTGATTCAGATCATCCAATTCAGATCCAGACTTAAGGATAAAACAATAAAATGACATGTATATCTCTATGAGGCCCACTAGATATTTCTATAGGATATTTATGTGGGACTTGTGTAAGTTTTATTAAATATATTTTTAAAATAATATTTTCAATAAAAACAATATGAAAAATAGACACCAAATACTAAAAACCGGCTTGCACGAGTGGTGGAGTCTGGGTCGATCTCAGGGAATGCGAGAAACACTTTGTATTCTACAGAAAACTAATCTACTCTTTATTGCCTTGAAAAAATAAAAGAATTAATTAATTAATTAACTAAGAGTGCGACCCTCTGCGAAGGGCTTAAGCAAATAAAAATAATTAAGTGGCTTGATTACAAACCCAATGAATAAAATAAAATAAATCCTAAGCTAAAATGAAAAGAAAAGGGTCTTCAGTGCTCTGAGCTTCTAGTCCCTTCTTGATGTATATTCTTCTTACTTATTTGATACATAAAGGGCTCCTTGAGGGGCTCAAAAGGCTTTTTGAAGGGCCTTTTAGGGACCTCAGAGGGCTCTTTAGGGGCTCATTTGAGGGCTCACCGCACGTCTAACCGCTTTCCTACAAAAAAAATGCAAAACACGAAAACAAACAAAGAAATCTATGCCAAAATCTAAGGTTAGTTTTATGAAAAATAAAAAAAATAAGAATCTAACAACTTAAGCTAACATGCAATCCTAAATCTCTAAAAGACAAATTAGCAAAACAAACTAACAACTATGTAACAAATTATAAAACAAACTACTAAAAAGAACAACTATGACACTTAAACTAACTAGTGAAACTAACACCCTAAAGAAAACATGAATCTAAAGAAAAATCAACAATCTAACTCAAGAAATCGAGAACTACAAACTAATTCATAAAAGTGAAAATAAAATTACACTAGAACAAAACAAACAAAATTATTCTTTTTTTAAGTAACTACTATTGGATTAAGTAAATTGAATCTAAAGAAAACTAACTGATTAAATTGAATCTGAATAAAACTAAAAAAAATGAACACGCAGATGCTAGACTAGAGTTAGCGTCAAACACGTAGAATCATGTTTGACGTTAATTCCTCAATTTAAAATAGTGTGAAACACTATTTTGTATTTATAATATGGATCAGCTACACGTGTACTGTATTAACATTATAAAGTAAGTAGTCTAATCTACTTAACTAAAATAAAAACAAACTACAACAAAAAAAATAAAAAAATTAAAACAGTGATCAACGTCAATCATGCCTACTGCGTGTTTGATGTTGAGGCCGGCTTGACCTGCGTTTCACGCTGGTGGTCTGAGCAACATCAATCACACCTAACAACATGTTTGATGCTTCCATAATTAGTTCTGTTGACAGCGTGAAACACTGTTTATAGGGCAATATGTGCAAGAATATATATGTAGATTGCATGGTTTGCGTGCTTCAGCAAGGAAGACACACAGATCGCACTACAACATTCTAAACCATGGCCAACATGCACCATGATTCACGTGGTTCAGTGTCGCACAGATCTGCTGATCGTGTGATGTCCACGGTATGCGTGAACTCAAAAAAAAAAAATAACGAACAACAACTAAACAGTAAAAATGATTATGAATTCCCTATTGCGAAACAAAGTTATATTTTTAATCTATGCTATCTAGAATATCAGATGAAAATCTAACAAGACAGAAAAACATAGCAAAACTAATTTCTACGATGCATATGAACTATTGTAAGATGCAAAAAAAAAAATAGCAAATACAAATTGGATTATGCTATATGCAATGAAGATGCAAAAAATCAAATATGATGCATGCAATGATTCTAAATACTACGGAGATGGTGGAGAAGAGGTTTACCTGAACGACTCACCTCCGACGGATGAGTTGAGAAGAAAAGTAGCATTTCCGCTATGATCACACGAACCATCACCCTCTCTAATGATAGGGATATGAAGAACCGACGATGACGAGGGTAAGAAGAAAAGAACAGAAAGAAGAAGAAGAAGGAAGAAAAGAGAAGAAAGCCGGTTGGAGAAGAAAGAGATGAGAAAGAAAAAAGAGAAGAGGTAGAGGAGAGAGAGGGGGGGGGGGGGGGAGGGCATGAATCTCAAGAAGGAAAAACATCCCCCTCTTCTCTAAAATAACTGTTTATAGTTAGTTATTAGGTTTAATTAGGTTTTTAGAAGACTTTTCAAAAAGAATCCAAGGATTTTTCAAGAATTTCAAAAGGACTTCTCTTTCTAAAAACTTAATTAACTTTACAAAAATACTCAAAAGAGACTCAATTTTCTCAATTTATGATTTGATAAGAATCAATAAAACCCTTAGTAAACAAGCATTTTAAGCATTTATCACACGTAATCATGTATGTAAACCTATAAAATATGCATAAAATTATTCATGATCAGGGGCTCACAAGATATTTTTGTGTGGGGCCTGAATATTTTTGGGGTTTCACCAATATTTTTTGCCAAAAAAGTGAGCATCATATTCTTCATCTTGACAAAACGAAGCGGATTGTCTTTGTAAAATTCTCTCATTTTTTCTAAATGAGTTGAGGACTCACACAAATCATGTAAAACTAAAGATTTTGTAGAAAATCTGGATTTGGAACTGTCACAAATAGAGCCCGGTCTAGAAAATGTAGAAAATTCACATGATGGAAGTTTTTGGCAAACTCAGATGATTCAGAAAGATAAATTATACCTTTTGCCAAAAAAATTAGGAGGACAAAATCCCTCTCAGATTTGGTCTGATGACTGCTTCTTAGGGAAGCATGTTTTTAGCAGGATCTATCAGGACAAAAAAAATAGTCTCGGGTTCATGAATTTCTATGGGCAAACAAAAACATTTTTTTGAGGTCTATCACTTGTATTTAAAAGTTAATAGCCTCTGATATTACTGTGAATTTTATGGAGATATATCTATTCATTTTGATAGTCTGTCAAACCCGTGAACAACATGAAAATTCTAATTTTATACAATTCTTGATTTTTGAATAATATCTTGGCTTATGAACTTGTTTTACTAAAATCATATGTTTGCTTGTGATATGAGATGCTAATCATATTTATGCTGATATGTGATGTTTCATGAATATGCTGTATGCAAGCATGTTGAATATTGGTGCATGATGACATATGAGACTACATGTTACAACATGAGATTTAAGTATGATGATTGGGCCATGTAGTGTGCATAAGCATGCATGTGTTATTTTTATGAAATCCGTGGTTCATGCCAAATTGAAATGAGTCTAATGCATCATGTAGTGTGGCATGTAGTATGTTGTAAGTTATGTGAGACATGCATACATGGGGCTTGAATGCGAGTCAGGTTCAGTGAAACCAGGGGTGCTAGTGAGCACCTAGTTAAGTTATAATAAACATGCTCATACACACACCTTTAAGTTAAACTCTTGGGTATTCCTTAAGTTGAGTACATACCTTGAGACACTCTTGGGTGCTCCTTAAGTTGAGTACGTACCTTGAGTGGATCAAATAGGCTATCTTTAGTGCACCTCAATGACTTCAGAGGGTGTGAGTTCTTGCTTTATGAGGCAAAGGTTTAAGCTGTCCATAGTAGAGCTTGAGGCTATTGAGCCTAGTGCTGAGTGCACCCAGTGTTGTAGTTGGATCCAATATAAATAATACCTAATAACTCATTTTTTTGAGTGGCCTACTTGGGAGAGGGTAGGTGGCACACACGTCGACCGACACATTTTGAGGGCATTGACACCTCTTGGGCCCCAGTTGTCGATGTAGGGGGCTGGGGCTATCAATTTATCCTAGGTAGGCAGTAAAGCTCTACAGAGTAGGAATCAATTCTTTGGACCACTGTTAAGTCTCCTTCTCGGTTAAAGACCACTTGAGTGGATGTTTGGTCTGACTCTTTGAATCGATGGGTTAATTAAAATACATAGCATAATAAACCCCCATTTGATTACTGAGTCAAGATTAGGTCCTGAGTGTGTATCCTTTAGGAAAGAAAAGAGAAACAATGCAATAGATTAGGTTCACAAGTGGTTAAATAGTTCATTGAATGTTGGCTTAAAATTCTATGCATGTCATGTATAATTTCTAGTTCATGCATATGTTGGCATATATAGATCTGTTTAATTATTATCTTGATTACTAATGATATGATGCAGGTACGTTACATGATGGTAAGAATGAATTATTGCATAATCCTGCATGATTAAATTATTATTGTTGTGATCATTAACTTTATTGAGTTTATATGCTATGACATGCTATTATTTGTTTGCCATGAAAAAGATGTATGTTGTGTGTATTTGTGTTCTATCTATGACTATGTGTAGGGTATTTTTCTACTGGGGCTGCTGCTAATGCTCCTATATTTTAATATTTTAGGTAACAAATAAGCTAGAGGGTGATGACAAGAGGCTTGTGGTGGCGTCAAGAGGGTCATATTCCTTTAGGTTGTTGGATGAACTAAATCATTTTATTTACTTTAATATTTTTCTTTAATCCTGCAAACTTTGATATTTGGAAGACTAGTATTTGATTTATTACAATTTAAGTAATGGTTTGATTCAATTATTTTAGTCTTACAAGTGTGTGTTGGTAACTTTAACCCGCCCAAGGCTTGAACCATATTTAAAAAGAGTATCCGTTGTTTTCTTAAAATTCATGAAAAGGAGATTTGAAAAAATAAAAATTCTCCCTAAAATTTTCGGTTTAAAAAATTGGGGCGTTACAGAAGAACCAATTACCAAACCCGTGGTTGTACCTCTTTGCTGCTGGAAGTCATCCTTGTGCTGTTGAAGAACCTATTGGAGATCCTCCTACCATAGCTGCTATTGCTACAACCCATCCTATCTAAGATCTGCGTGAACTCTTGTCGAGTTGTTGCTCACGTGACCTCTTCTTCCATTTGGGCATGTCACCCATGCACATTGCCCATGATTGTTGTTGTGAACCGTGAACTGATTAAGAAATTTTTAATTCTATTTGTGTACCTGGTTTGAATATACTTACCTCAATTTATAGTAGCTCTTGCATCTTGTCTAATCAAAATAGCATTTCTTTGTGCATTGAATCCTGAGAAAATTCTTGTTAGTTAGATTTATACTTAAGATTTTTTTAATTTGTGCTAGTCTAACATGAGTTGGGGTTGATGGTTATTTTTGTAATCGTTATTTAAAACATTATTTTATCGTTGAAAACATTTTGGAAAATCACCAATCAAGTAATAAAATCGACTTCCCACGAATATGGCAAGTACGGGTCGATCCACAGGGAACGGGATAGAGTCAAATTAAACCTAAAATATCAATTTATTAATATCACAAATGTTTACAACTATGTTAACATTACACTTCTAATTGAATTACAAACTACAAATGGAAATGAACTGAAATAGATTGCTAAGTCTTCTCCGGATCGCCAGGGGTAATTCTGTCTTCTCACCACACGTGCATCTGCACTTCGCATTTTAAATACACCTGTAGATCTGTTTCTAACTTATCAACCTAAAACAACGAAAATAAAGAGTCAGTATAGAGTCAATAATTAATTCTAAGTTACATCTACAACTATTTCTGAATTCATTACTATATTAAACCATAATTAAAAACAAAGAAAACTAAAATTATAATTTCTGACTAGACTAACTAATTAAATACACTCTAACTAGTCTAACTACTGTTAATTCACTAACTACATTTTAGAAAACACTAACAACTACGTAAAAACAAGTAATTAGCTAAATGACTACTTTGTCCCTGAATAGTGCAAAATTCAATTCTGATAGGTTTTCGCAAACAAGAAGTTTGAAGGGACAGATGAAGTCCGATTCTAAGTATTTTTCTTTTGTTCTCTTTCAGACAGATTCAAGAGTCTGTCTGACTTCACGAAATTGAAAAACTCATCCAGAAACTCTGGATACAAGTGTTTTAAGTTCGATAAAAATTCTAGAACCGTTTGACCCGAAATCTAAAATCGCGAAAAACCTAATTTTAGAAAATGCTAAAAGGGCAAACCAAATCAACTCTAAACAAGTTGTTTTTTGGTTTGCACACAGTTAACACACTAATGAATAACATAGAACAACAATTTTGAGAAAACTCAGAATATTGCACATAAGGTAACGAGCAAAAATCAATGCAAAAATCAGGTTTCTACTTCAGTACACTATTCACTTGAATGAATGCAATGTTTGCACTCTTGCTTAAAACACCTGTAATTACAGTCCTTTATAATTCTAAAACCACTTACCTAACAGTAAACATACTTAATTGCGCTAAGGAATCGGAATCTAACACCACTACTCAAGTTATTCACATGAAATATGGGTTAATTCTAGGCTAAAATTCTAAAAAACATGCAAATACTAACTAAATTAGATTAATCATGCAACTAAGCTATAAATTTAGACTTCATAAGACCTTGCTAACCGGCTATTTACTGTAATAGCAAGAACCAAACATAGCACTAAAACCAAGCATACTCAAATCGAGTTTTCAAAGACTAAGAAAAATAAGTTTGTAATAATTGAAACAACCTAATTAAAATCTAAAGTGGTCTAGACTGACCCACGACTGGGTATGTTTCTAAGCTGTCAATTTAATTTAAATGACCTGCTGATAATTACAAAGGAAGATTAAACATTACAATCTATCTAAACCCCAAAAATCGGCTAATGTGAAAGTCTACATAAACACTACTAAATCAGAATTCAACTAATACATAATTAAATCTATAGCATCACAACCTAATTAACTAACTAACCAACACTTAGACTAACACAGAAATGCTACTAACACAGGGAACCAACTGCATATTCTAATTATTTTTCTAACTACAAAATGCTAAAATCGGGTAGAGGATATCTACCCGATTTTGGGCCATTTACATATAATAAAAAACAGAAACAGAGAGCACATTTTTACAGAATTAAAACCTAATTAAACACACTCAAAACATAACTAATATATATTATGTGCTGAATTAGACTCTACACTAAAGAGCTTCAACCGACTAGAAGTATCTTAGCCCGTTGATGCACTAACCTTGCAAAGCAATTCAGTTGAACTTGAAAATGCTAAATCCAAAAAAAACATCACTTCAACAAACACCTAAATCATCTACAGTGCTGGTTTAAGCACTAATACTTCTAGCTATGACTGGAAAAATAGGAAAAATGCAGGCAATGAAAACAGAAAAATAAACCACACGAAATTGGGTTTTTAGCTAGAAGAAGGGGGTGAGAAGCTTACCGTACACTAATCCGGCAGTCCGAGGAATGAAATGGTAGAGGAGAGGTGAAATTTCGCCCAGATTGTGCGCCAAAACCCTCAATGGTGCTATCCACTTTGCCTTTGCTGCAAGCTGCTGGAAACCGCGGCTGATGGCGCTCTAATGGTGGCGTGAGGCTCCGATTGCGTGGATGGTATAGAAAGCCAGATGGTGGTAGAGCCGGCTGGCTGTGAAGGGGTAGACATCACCCCCTACACAGCTGGACCACCACCATTACTGCTGCAACCTGCAAAACACAGCAAGGAAGGTCAGTTTCAACAAGGAGGAGAAGAGAAGGCACGTATGGAGAAGAAGAGGAATGAAAGAGGAAGAAAACGACGGCCATGGGAGCTTGGCAAAGCCTAGAAACCCAAGGTGAAGAGGATGGGGCGACTTGGGGCTGAGGAAGAAGGTTGGAGGAGTGAGAATCGGGTGTTGGGGGCGCACTCTCAAGGGCAAAAAATGTGAAGTAGGGTTTTGAAACTTGATTTTATAGTTCAAGCACTCTTTTCTGGAAATTCCAGGAAAGAGATTAAAAAATACTTAATTGCCGGGCACCCTTTTCTAATAAGGTATTTAGCAAATGTTCTAAAACTCGAGTTTGGGCTGATGTGGGGTGGATCTTGGAGTTTTCGCTTAGATTCAAGGCCCAAATGGTCGTTTGGATCCCCTTTTGACCCATTTTGCCCTGAGGTCTGACCCGTTTCACTAAAAATGCGATATCTGTCTCATTTTAAGTCCGATTTGAACAAAATTTGAACCGTAGCTTAATGACATTTATATGCATCTAAGTGTGGGTTCTAAACATATAAATGATGCATTTATGCAATACAAATATATTATGATTATGAGTATTTTACGCATCATCAGGGGTAAAGGAGGAAGGGCGATTTTTTATTGAAGAAAATACTTTAGAAGTGTTTGTGTGTGTAGGTTGAACAGTAAATCTAAAACTAAAATCTGGTTAATCTTAAAAAACTGTTTGAACCGTGTAAACCGTAACTCGAATTTATGATAGTTTGCTTGTTAGACATAGTCACACTGTTTGCAATGTATCTCCCATTTTAGACAACAAAAATTCATGTGTAATAGCTTGTTGGAAATCTAACACCTATAGCTATAACTTTCATGTTTTTCATAATTTTTGATTTATTTGTCTTGATTGTCAAAAGTATTTTGGAATAGAGAGAATAGGCTCACTGGTGATTGTTCAAGACTATACCAGTCCATCCTCTTGTTCTGATCATATCAGAGAAATACAACATTCAATTCATGTAATTTTTATTTTTCTAGATCAATAATTAAAATGGCTACAACTTTCATGTTTGTCAAATTTGTTGAATCAATCATCTGGACTATCAAATGTGTCCTAGAACAGAGAGAACAATTCCACTAGTAATTGTTCAGGACTATACCAGTCTGTCCTCTTGTCCAGATCATATCAGAGTTATACAACCTTCGATTCATGTGATTTTTATTTTCTTAGATCCAAAACTAAAATATCTTTAACTTTTTTGTTTGGGTATTCATCTGAATTCCCATAAAACATCCCCGTTCTGGCCTGTCCTTATTGAGCAGTTCTAGGAGTCCCAACCTATGAACACTAGTCCTCTGCTCTCATGTCAGGATTGTATCTTGACCATCATTGGTCAGAAAATCATAAATTTGGATTATCCAAAAAGGCAGACCTATCACCTATAGATTTTGTATTGGTGCTATTCGTTAGTTTGGAGTGCATCTAGGTTAAAATGACCCTGGACTGAAACCTATTGGATCTAATCAATCATGTTTTTAGCTTTCACGCATCAAGATTCATTTGAATCTTGGATCACGAATCGGCTCCTTATCGGATTCACATAATTTTGATATCAGATCGTCGTATTAGAATTTTTTTTTCTGATCCTAGAAGTATCCCGGGGTTCATTTTTGTCATGTCTGGGCAAATGAGTGGGCGTGATCGAGGGGAGCTTAACCTTGAAAACGAGAACCGTAATCTTAGGTATGAGAATCATGACTTGCGATAACAAGTCTATGAATTGAATAGAAGAATGAAAGAACTCACTAGGGAGTGAGAAATATAATATGAGCGAAGCATGCACAAATCTCGAGGAAGTTGTGACACTAGTTTGCACGATTTGGATAGTGAGTTCGATGCATATAGGTAAACACAAGTCAATAGAATTGTAAACCAGCCTAGGAGGTCGAATTGGGGATCCGACCTCAAGTTTGAAATTCCAAAATTCAAGGGATCGAGTACGCTTGAAGAATTCTTGGATTGGATAAACGAGGTTAAGGACATTCTTGAATTTAAGGAAGTCCTCGAAGAGAAGCGAGTCAGGTTAGTTGCCCTTAGGCTAAAGGGAAAAGCTGCAGCCTGGTGGAGACAACTCAAGCAGACATGTAGGCATCAAGGTCGTGCACTAATTGAGTATTGGGAGCATAATAGAAGTTGTATGCTCAATTCCTACCTCTCAATTATCATCAAGAGCTCTATCAAAAATATCAAAACTTAAAACAAGGTACAAAGTCTGTTGACCAATACACTGAGGAGCTTCATGATTTGGTTGCTTAAAATGATATTCAAGAAAGTGAAGAACAATTAGTGTCCAAATACATTAGTGGACTAAACTTTCATCTGCAAGATATGTTGAACTTTGTTGAGTGTTGGACCATGTAGACACTCAAATTCTATAGTATTTCATTTTTTATTTAAATACTTACTAAATTTTGTGAATATGACAGCTCGAGTGTAAATTTACCACACTAAAATACAGGACCAGATACAAGCGAATCTGTGAACCCCCACCATCACGAGATCGAGGAATCTGACGTCTCCATTCCAGGGAGAAAGTAAAGAGAGAGAGAGAGCACCTCAAACCTGATGTCCGGCATCACGCGATCGTCAACACCATCCAACGTCTGGCATCTGACATCGGGTTGGAGAGAGGGATGATAAAGAAAGTTGTGTTTCTCATAGGAGGGAGATGTTTTGGGGAATGAAAAAGAACAAGGGAAAGAGATGTTTTGTTTCCCCCTTCCTGCAAAAATATTTCATTGTTTCAGTGATGCAAGAATCCTCTGCATGAGAAAAAAAAACTCTTAAACTAACACACTAGAGGACTGCACCAGTGAAAGAGGATTTTCATTGATGAGAGCATAGGCTTCACCAGTGAAAGCCAATAATCTTTGACGAAAATAGAAGTTGCGCCAGAGAAATACTTTTTTTTTTTTGGCATAATGTAGAGACGTGCCAGAAAAAAATGTTTGCACTGGGGCTGGGGTTCCCTGCGCCAGTGTAATCATTTTCTTTGACGCAATAAGAAATCTGTCCCAGTAAACCTCATTTTACAATGGCGCTACCAGTAAAACACAAATTTCCTGTAGTGTGGATCCACCACTCAAGGCTTACAATACAAATGCTTGTGAAAAATAGAAGAGACTATGGAAAATCAATTCTGAGTGGGAATCTCAACTTTGATGAGGTTATACCTTGCACTTGGGAAGAACAACCAGATCTCATACTAGCGAGTTTTGTAAAGAAAATATTTTCGTAAATTATTTTTCAAAATCAATAAAATTTCTTGTTGGTAAATTTTTTATATCAACACTGTTTTATCATAGTTTACTCAACCTAAAACATGTATTACTACATTAGACATTTTTCTTGTTGAGATGTGTTTTTAGAGAGAGAAAAAAATGTCTAATATCACACTAAAACTTGATGATAAGACAGATCTCAGACAAGCTTTTTATCAACTTAAATTTGTTCAAAGTATGTCTTTTGGTAAATTAATGCTATAAACTCAACTATAGGATCAAATTAAGCAAAAAACACCTTTTTCTTGGATTGATAGCTGGGGTTAGGATGTCCCTGACCAGTTACATTAAGATGAAATTTCACATATTGCAATCAAAGGGAAACCTGGAGGTTTATCATTCCAACAACAATCGCTACCTAGGACCCCAAGATTCCCAAGGTGCATTAAAGTATACATGCACTCTTTGGAGGCCCAGATACATTTGACTCTATCAAGCCTGAGGAAGAATTCCACTACACTAGGATCAATTTAATGTATGTTAATTCTCCCCTCTAATGCATTCTTCATGACACTCGCCACATCTCTTGTACTCTCAAAACACACCTACAACTATATAAGGAAAAATATTTGCTGCACTCTACACTAGCTTTATTAAAACTCAGATGCAAGTTTTATTTCATCAACTTGACCCCACAGGTGCATTCAACATGGTTCTTTTACTAGGGAATGTACTTTTGATTAAGTAGTTTCAATGTAAAGACATAATATTTTCAATCGTAACATTTTTACATATTGTGGACTGCTAAATTTTGAAGCCTTTAAAAAATTTTAGAGAGATGGAGACAAGTGAAGGGGAGAGTCCTTTTGAAATTTTTAGACAGAACGATGGCCGCAAGCATTGCGCAGACCTCCACTGGAAGACACCCACCCCTGGCCGAGATCTCCTGTATCCGAATGGCCCCCATGAAGGCCTCTCCCCCTCACTCGTCTCCATCTCTATAATTTTTTTAAAGGCTTCACAATTTAAAATTTTTAAAATTTCATTATACCATTCAGTATAGTGAAACAGATATGGTTTGCATCACAATTCCTGGAGAGGAGCGTAGTTTAAAATTGTCACAAAACATCATATTGGAGTTTACTTTAATACATGAAAAAGAAAGTGAAATATGTTGAACATCATCTAAAGGTTAGTTTTTGCTTTGGAAGGTCGAATCTATGCAAATCAAGAGTATTTTTTGTGGTGGTTTGGCACCATGATGGACACACACATATATATAGTAACACGTAAATTACATCAAAACAACTCGTGCCACGGATTGCCCTCGCGATCTGCGGTGCGAGCTGTTTGTGCGCTTTTGGTACATTTGGCGGCAGTCTTGGACTGTCACTGAATGTCAAAAATTCAATTTTTTTATGCATGGAATGCAGCCGTGCTCCAACCTGAGTTTAACGAAAGCCTGTTTGATGGTACGGGTTTTCGTGTGTGTGTGTATATATATATATATATATATATATATATATAGAGAGAGAGAGAGAGAGAGAGAGAGAGAGAGAGGTAGCTGTGCAACTAAGCACGTCCCTAGTGCATAAATGATAGATGCTAATTTTAAAAGATTCAACAAACAGGTGTCCAGCATGGTTCCTTTATTAGGAACCGTATCTTAGGCTACATTTTCTTTTGAAGAAAAGATATGATTTTAAAATGTTTGAAATTTGAAAAAATTGTAGTCCTTTAATTTTTCAACCCTTGAGAAAACATGCATATATATATATATATATTGTTTACCAACCAAAATATGTTGAATGGTATGAACCAAGACTTTCATAGGTTTTTTTATTTTGTTTTCGAAAATTTCACTGTAGGGATGTGATCTAGACTTTTGGTTTTATAGAAATAAGCTCTTGGATCATCCAATTACGATGTAGAAGAGTGCTTTTTTAAGGGTTGAAAATCAACTAGACTTAGAATTTTTTTAAATATTCAAGCATAAAAAATCATATTTCTTGATCCGATTATGATAATCCAACGGTCTATTCCTAGCAAAATGGACTACGCTGAATGCATCTGCAGGGTTAATTCGATTCATACAAGCAAACATATTTGGTTGGTAAACATATTCCAGTTTCCCTATATATATATATGTGTGTCTGATGATTCAAAAGCTATACATACTACCCTTGTGGGAAAGGAACCTTTTAGTGAAAAACTCTAATATTTTTTTTATGTTAAGTTTTTTTGCATAGATATGATCTACGTTTTTGGTCTAGTAAATGCTGGCCGTTGGATGTTGAACATTTTAGTGGATGAAAAATCAATATCTTACAATGTATTGATTTTAAACTTCAAAAAATCATATTTTATGTTAAAAACTATAATCTAAGGTTTGATTGATACTATTTTCACAATGCTAAATACATCCATAGGGTCAGATCTATTCAAAACAACCTCTCCCTATGCGTTTCAAGTATGAGGATCCTTACCCACCAACAACCACACACACACACACACACACACACATATATATATATATATATATATATATATATATATATATATATATATATATATATATATATATATATATATATATATATATATATATAGCGAGCGAGCGAGGGAGAGAGAGAGAGACTGTCATAAATGCATGCAGCATGTGACAGTCTCTCTCTCTCTCTCTCTGGCATGGCTGTGCAAGGCACTGTTGCGGTGTCATGGTGCGGGTCATCGCCTAGTTGTTTGTTCACTCATTGGAGTTTCATGGACAAAATAGGATTTTCATTTCTATGCGTTGAATGAACAGCCAAAAAAAATATGGCAAGAACAGTTCAGTGTTTCAGATCTAAATTGTAAAAAATTTTGATATATAAGAAAACGTTGGAAGGATTCCCTCAGTTCCTCTTGGAGAGACAGTCTTACTGACGTCATACAAAATTGCATGTCAGATGAGAAAAATGGCTCAAACTCAAGGGCTTAATTGGCTGAAAAGTGAAGCATATGCTCTTGGGCGCATTTGCTTTCCTTCAATCATACTAGAATGCAATTGAAATGTTTTTTCCTATACACCAACTAGAATGCAAGCAGGCCCAAGAGGCAGAAAAAGGAAAAGAAAAGGAGAGGCAATTTATGGCAGAATAAAATTAAGAATGGTCTCAGTGAAAACTGTGAGGGGAATGATCTGTCCATGGCCAGAAGCCAGTGTGATCATCCATTGTGCAGAACATGTTGCAGAATTGTTCCTCATGAACCGTGTTTTCATCGACAGCGGATGCAGTGGTGGCCATGAATTTCTGGGGTGGAAGGTCTGATCTTGAGGATCCTTGAAAGAACTGGACAACATTTGCGGGCCTCATTGGAGGGTATATGGGTCTCATGGCATGTGGAGATAGTGGGCTGTCCACTGCTGCTTTGGATATGTCTAAGTTGAGATCAGAGCTGTTCTCACTTTTGATACTACATGATCCTTCGGTCTCCTTATTCAGGTTGATGGCTTCTGTATCTCTGCTCTTCTTCAGTACCATGATCTGTCAATTCAATCATCTAATTAATACACCTTTCACATAATTCCGGCTTCTAGCAATATAATTCTTGCTTTAGATTGCTTGATTTTCAAACAAGTCAAAAACATGAAACTCCAATCACATAACAATAACGGAAACAGTGATAATATCAATAATAAGAAACGGTATAGATGCTGTTTGTCCTCTTTTCAGTGTGATCTTTCCTTTGCAATTAAAATTGACAGTGAAAAGAAATTTGTCAATGATAAAAAAAACTGTTACCCGTGATTGAAAATCTCACTCTTATGAAAATTTATGGCAAATAAGGAAAAGAAATGAAGGTTGGGAAGGGGTTATTCTTTCGGGCACCAAGAAATGTAAACTCATCTACTTAAGATGAACGGCCCAGACCCCACAAACACTATGAAGTTAAGTATGCAAATGTAAAAGTGACGCTAGGATGGTTGACCTTATAGTCAGTGTATTTATTTTGCACCTCTTAAATTGGAAGTTGGAAAACAAAGAAAACTGATTTGCTAATCATTCCTGTCATGAAGTTCTTTTCTTCTTTTCCAAGCTCAAATCATTATTTAGCATGTTCATTACAGTAGTAGCAAGATTTTCTGTATTGCTCATTTTCAATATTTAGGAATTGAAAAGAGAAAACGAAAACAGAAATTAAATCAGATCAGTCAAAAGTATGAAGTTAAGCAGTGCCAGAATGCCAGTGATCCATCTCCAAATTGTATGTTATCAGATCCATCGGAACAAACTTTTACCAGAACGGAACTGAACTCGGATTTTAAAAGGTGATAATCAAATTTTGAGAGAATTCCTACGTTACGCTTGCTAAAACATGACGAAGAGTGAGGAATGGAAGTCATCTCTTGGCGACTCATATTGCACCAACTTCAAAAATGATTAAAAAAACAAACAAGGAACATAAGTATATATGTATATGTGAAGAGACCTCAATTGATTAGAAGATCAAGTGGGGCTGGTTGATGAAGATTTCAGTACGAGATTACCTCAGATTGGAGTTTCTTATTCTGGACATGGAGGACATCATTGTCCGACTTGACTGCTTCATACTGCCTCTTGAGGAGATCATAATCCTTCTCCAACTGCTTGGTCTTCCACCTTGCCCTCCTGTTCTGGAACCAAATGGCGATCTGCCTGGGCTGCAATCCCAGAGCCCTGGCGAGCTGCATCTTCCTCTCAGGTTCAAGCTTGTTGCCCATCTCAAAGTTCTTCTCCAAAGTCTTCACCTGCTCCATGTTGAGCCTCTTCTTCTTCTCTCCAGTTTGTGAGCAGTCGTCAGAGAGCTCGTCATCACCGTTCATCTCTTCACACATCTCCAACCCTGAAAAGGACATGGATCTCTTCCCTAGGAATGATGCCAAACCTGCATCTCATGTCCACAGAGAAATTTAGATGACAATTTGAAACAAATAGTATATACAGCAATACTTGGGAAGGTGGGTGTTGAGAGATTAAGGCTAAAAGGAAAAGGAGAAAATGACCATGAAAATCATGGGGTGTGCATGTGGGGATGATTGGAGTGAGATTTGTAGGAGGATGCTCCTCTTCATGGGATGATGATGATGGAGGAGGTGGGGGAGTTTGCAGCATGAACTTGGTGGGGAAGAATGCCATCCCAGTGCAACTCATGGCTCAGGCTTTGATTACTGGTACAATCCCATGGTGGAGGGGAACTGAAAGAAGATGGAGAGATCAGGTGGAAGAGGCGCTGGAAATCAACAATCAGATGAAACCCAAAATCAATGAAGAAAAAAGAGAAAACGCTGCAGCCGATTAAAGCTGATTGGGGAAAAAGTTTTGGTGTATATAAGAGAGAGAGAGAGAGAGAGAGAGAGAGAGAGAGAGAGAGAGAGAGAGTTAGTTTAGGGCCTTTAAGATAGACATGTGGTTAATGAGAGTGAAAGGGGAGTGTCTTTTTCTTTCTCAGTAGTGGGTCCGGATCCACCTTAGTAAAAAAAGAAATAAAATATGAGAAACAAAAGCCAGTGGGTATTTTAGAGAGAGAGAGTTGAAGATGACAGCATTTCATGTGCCATGCTTTCATTTCATGTAGGGCCTGCACTTATGTAGCTGTCGGCCCCATACAATACTGTCATGTGATTGGTCAGTGTCACGTACCCATGGCACTTAGCCGCTCCTTTGATCTCAACCCACTCCCACCACAAAAAAAAAACCCACGAGTCCACAGCCCCACCAATAAAAACTGGCAGTAGGCCTGCATTTGATCGTCTGGATACTCGGATGGAGATGAAGGGTGAAATTGGAGACCATGCATTTATTAATGCTTGATTGGATCAAAGAGCTGTGAGACTGTCATCTTTAGGTAGCTGGTAGGCACACACTCAATGATAGAGATCCTTTTAGAACGCCTTTGACTAGCTTTAAATGACCACCTCATATCATTGAATGAATGCCTAGATCTGGTTGTATCTTGGGGATAAACTGATGACCTTGTAGCATATGAAGCGATCACAAAGCGAGGTCACTATGGGTATGTATGTGCAAGTTCATTTAATCACAAAGAAAATCAACAGGATGGGGTGAGACATGACCTCTGAGTTCCTGCCCATAAGGATGCAGCAAGCCTTTCACCAAGAGCAAACTGCCAAGGATTTCCCTGTCAAAAAGATGGCAGTACACAGAATAAAGTTGGGGTAAACAGTTGAAACTTACTCTCTGCGAGGCTTGGTCAAATGACAATGAAGGTACTGAAGAATATAAGAACCAACACACGGATATTTTGATTTTTTCATTAGTGCCACGAGGATACTTTTCAATGTTAATTACTGGGTGGATGACCAAACTTAGCCATTTTAAAACGGAGGATTAAATCATTCAAACCACTGCATTTCGTCAGCTAGGATTGCAACATATATGGGGATGATGTTATTTGAAGGAGAACTTGTTTTGAATTTGATGGTTTAAATTTGAAAATATTCTTCTTGTCATTTGATTTTTCGTATACCATTTGCAAGGTTATTTCCTTAAGATATTGTGCAAGTACTTGTGTTAGAAGAAAGTAATTGAAACCTCACATTTGAACATCATGATTGCGTCATGGATCTTGCCCTGTGCACAGAAACATGCGATTTTACTGTAGTTTTTTACCATCTTGACTGTTCCTGTCAGCAATGAAAAGAGCATATGTATCATATTTAAATGGTATAACAACAAAGAATTGGTGAAATCCAAGTTTTCAAATTCACCAAAACTATCAGGAACATCCAAATGCCCCCACTCCAAGTACTTGAAAGAAAAAACAAAGCAAACATTGTATTGGGCAAAGGCAAAAAAGAGCAGGGGGGCGGGTTGGAAAAAGGAAAGTGATAAAAGCAATGCATGTAAGGCAAAAAACAGAGAAATGATGAGTGAGAGAGAGTTGGCAGGTGACTTGGGAATTGTTGTTGAAATGAATGGGGATGAGAGTTTTGCAGAAAGGGGTGATGAAAGGCAGCTTTCACCCAGAAAGGTAGTGTCTTAAGTTGGGAGAAGAGATGGGACATTGACGCCCATTTTCATGCGGGCAGGTCATGGGGCCATCCATAAGGAAACACGGACAAAAAACCAACGCCATGTAAAACTTTTAGTTTAATTTTCATTTTGAAGTTTCTTTCTGGTGGTCTCTTCAATGTGAGGAGATAATGGATGAGAGGGAACCAGGTGCATGATCCCTGTAGGTGGTTAGGTAGCAGGCCCTGCACCCATAGGACCCATCACCAGATTCCCACATCCTCTCTCTCCCTCTCTCTCTCTCATACTATATTACCTACTGCAAATAGAAAGATAAAAACGTCGAGTGAAAGGCGTTTGCTAATATCATCAGTGAACCAAACAGCTAAAATCTCTCTCGCGCGCAGACAGATCAAGTAAATGAAAAAGGAAAAGATCGTCACCTTTTCGGTAAAATGTAACACGCATAGCAAGATCTTAAGAGTTGAGATCAAAGGAGCGGCTAAGTGCCATGGGTATGTAACACTAACCAATCACATGACAGTATTGTATGGGGCCGACAGCTACATAAGTGCAGGCCCTACATGAAATGCTGTCATGTGATTGCCTGTGTCAAATAAGCATGGGACTTAGCCGCTCTCTGGATCCCTGATCAGCTCGTCCCACACCCCACGTCCTGCTTCCCTTGTTGAAATGTTGGAAATTAATCTCTCACATGCTATTGTATTGTATGAAAGGAATGACTTGTGATTGGAATATTGTACATGCAACCATGTTCTTGCATGTTGCTCACTGATAATAAACAATTGCACTCAAATCCTCTCCTTCACATGCTTCCTACCAATCTACAGTGTTGATAGTAGCCATCCCATGTGCTTCTATGACATCACCACGTTGACAGTGGTGTAGATTTCTCCTGAGCCCCTAGTCACGGATTGTAGATCTAGAGCCTCACACCCTCCATGCTATTTTGTCTCTCTGTGTTTGTCTTGAGGAAAACCATTGATTTCAATTTGATTTATTTACCCTAAGTTAGAGGCTTATGAAATTCAGGGTGGGATACAAAAGAAGAACTTGTAGGAAATGTATAGCGAAAAAGATAAAATTATTTAATTATTTATTTTCATCTTTGGTCAGTGAGGAAGAATCGAGACAACATATTTCTTTTATTGTAAACATTCACCTTGTCAAAACTTGAGATGAAAGCAAACATGTATACATGTGCTTATGCTTGGAGAGAAACTATAAAATTTAAGTATCTCCCTCAAAATAACCACTGGCTGGAACCTCTAGGCAACCGATCATGCCATGGAAATATTCTGGTTCGTTAACCAAAAGAGAAAAGTTAGAATTTTTTAATATAAAAGCACACACACACACACACACACATATATATATATATATATATATAAGCCCATGACAGTGGACAAGCAAATTGGACACTTTTTCACCGTGATCGCTGTATGGATCAGCGGTGAACAAAAATTTCAAGTTAAAACAAATGGCCATTTTCTGCCCCACACATTAGTGGCAGTTGTGACTGCCACTAATGCATTGATTTTGTGCAAATCGGGCATGCAACACACACACACACATATATATATATATATATATATATATATATATATATATATATATATATATATATATATATATATATATATATATAAACTCATGTGTTCGAATGGGTTTTCCTTCAAACTCGGTCAAATGCCACACGTACGTTCTTTATTTTAGAAAAAACAAGAATTAGTGGCGATTTTGAACTGCCGCTACTCAGAGATTTAGCAGCGGTCAAGACCGCTGCTAAAAATTGCGAGAGCGCAAAACAAGATGAAGTGTTCGTCGCTTGATCGCACATGATCAATGGTGACACTTCGTCTGACATATTCTCAAACACAACACTTTATGTGTTTGATGATACCAGTTACACTATATATAGAGACGAAAGAGCGTAACAATGGATGCCTTCCATCAAACTAACGTCAGACATGCTGAGCGCATCCAATTTCTTTTTTTAAAAGATTTTGGAGCTTTAGCATCGGTCTCCTACCCCCATTACCGCCCTGAGCATAACGCAGCCTTTAGCGGCAGTCGAGAACCGTAAGGTCATTTTTCTTGTAAATTCAGTGCCAGCCGCTGATCGCAGTCACGTACATTAACAGTAGATGACATGCCATCCACTATTACGCCCTCATATATATATATATATATATATATATATATATATATATATATATATATATATATATATATATATATATATATAGAGAGAGAGAGAGAGAGAGAGAGAGAGAGAGAGAGTAACCCGGCTTACCCCATGGGATACCACCTCGGTGGTGCCCTGCTATACATATAACATCACAAATATCCAATACCGTTACCTCTCTATTTTCGTTTGCCTGATGAACTGTCGGAAGCACTTAACAAGGAAAGTAAAAGCCAAAAGGATAAGTTAAAACAGAAAAAATTTACATCTTGCAGTACCATATACAAGTCAATAAATGAGGAGAGCTCAGTGTTTGGATTTTTTCAGATACAAAAAGAAAAAGACGTTCTGTATCCCAATGCTACTGTTGTCCGAGAAGGAATCATGCTTATCTTCTCAATAAAGGCAGTGTCAGAATTCATCTCTTCACATTCATAAATTGATGCCAATTTCCATGTGATTAAAGAGCAGACCCTACCAGTTATACAAATATACCATTGGGTTTTGAACCTGCAACGTCCCAACACATTGTGTACACTAGCTGCTACTACCAGACAAGCGGAGCCCCTGTTGATTGTTCTTTCCTTCTTGTCCTTCTAGAGCTACAACTATATTGAAAAAACGTAGGAGAATTCAGAAATTATAATTGCAAGAGAATCTTCTCAGTGCTTCAGTTATGTTCAAAACATTTCGAACTCCATATTTCCAAGTAATCAGACAAAGGTAGAATGCAGGAAATAAAAAAAACACTTGATTCTTTTCCAAAAAAATGAAGAAAGATACAACTTCGGCAAATTCCACAAATCCACTCGATCTTCTATCAATAAAATCAATATAAACCAACCCATCCATTAAGCTTTCAGGTATATAATTCGTCAATTCTAAAAAAAGTTGGCCTTAAACATTTGAAGATATAGCATCCCAAGAAGTCAAGTCTAGATGGCATGCAATAAAACCGAAGAACTCATGAAACACGTTAGAAAACCATCCAATCAAAGGGAACCAAAAAAATCGAAGAATACACTCTAAATGAACCAATATGAGAATTTCGTTGGGGCGTTCCCTACTGAGCGACGCGCTATACTCTCTAGGCCCGGAGGCAGTGATAAATGTGCAAGGGTTGCTAGGTCGTCGCCCAGAAGCGACGCGTCACACCGGCGCCCGGGTGTGGTGTCAAATAGGCAAGGGTTCCCTCACTTTGTTGGACGGGTGGGGGTAAAGAAGTTAGTCCAAGACCATAAAATTAGGTTAGCCACTTGGAATATAGGGTCTTTAACTGGTAAGTTGGTAGAGTTAGTAGATGTTATGTGTAGGAGAAATATTGATATTTTATGTCTTCAAGAGACCAAATGGGTAGGTGAGAAAGATAAAGTGATAGAACCTTGGGGATATAAGATTTGGTATACAGGAATAAATAGGAATAGGAATGGAGTAGGGATTGTTATGAGTCGTCAGTTTATAGATAATGTAGTTGAGGTCCGTAGGAAGGGTGATAGAATTTTACTTATTAAATTAGTATTAGGTACGGATATTATTAATATTATTAGTGTTTATGCACCTCAAGTAGGTTTAGATGATTCCATTAAGCATCAATTTTGGGAAGATTTAGATGGAGTAGTACAAGAGACATCTTATGGAGAAAAGCTTTTCATCGGCGGTGACCTTAATGGACATGTAGGCATTAGTAGGGATGGATTTGAGAATATCCATGGAGGCTATGGTATAGGAGAAAGAAATGAAAGTGGAGAAAGGATTTTAGATTTTTGTTTGTCCTATGATATGATCTTAGCAAACACTTGGTTTAGGAAGAGGGAGTCTCACCTAGTAACATTTAAAACTGGGGTTAATACGAGTCAGATAGATTTTTTCCTACTTAGAAAGAGAGATAGGGGTTGTTGCATCGATTGTAAGGTTATACCAGGAGAAAGTGTAGCTACACAACATAGAGTCTTAATTTTAGATCTTAGAATTAGACAATGCCGCAAAAGGGATAGACATAGGATAGATCCTAGAATTAAGTGGTGGGCACTGAAAGGAGCTAAACAAGGAATGTTTGTAGAGCAGGTAGTTAAGGAAGTTGATTGGTGTCTCGAGGAGGATTCAGAATCAATGTGGAATAAGATAGCGGGTGGTATGAGAAAAGTAGCTAAGGAGGTATTGGGTGAGTCTAAAGGCGGTGCACCACTAGGTAAGGATACATCATGGTGGAACGAGGATGTCAAATTAGCTATTAAGGTTAAAAGAGAGTGTTATAGAAATCTAAGTAAGAGTCGTGATAGTGAGAATTTGGAGAAGTATATGATAGCAAAGAAGGAAGCTAAAAAAGTTGTTCGAAACGCGAGGGCTAAGGTATATAAGGAGGTTTATGACAAGTTGGATACTAAAGAAGGCGAGAAGGATATTTATAGGCTTGCAAAGATGAGAGATAGGAAATCGAAGGATTTGGGTATGGTTAGATGTATCAAAGATGAAACGCAAAGGGTTTTAGTCAAAGATGAGGAGATTAAGGAGAGATGGAAAGATTATTTTGATAAGCTATTTAATGATAGTCATGCTCAAGATCTTGGAGACTTCTCCATTCCTTTTCATGAGATAAATCGTGACTTCATGCGCAAGATTCAAAAGAAAGAAATTGCAGAGGCTTTGAAGAAAATGAAGTCAAGAAGGGCAGTTGGCCCAGATGGTATACCTATCGAGGCTTGGAAATGCTTGGGAGAGAAAGGTTTAGAATGGTTGACAAATCTTTTTAACTTGATTTGGCGAACAAATAAGATGCCTAATGAGTGGAGGAAGAGTACTTTGGTGTCTTTATATAAGAATAAGGGTGATATACAAGATTGCACAAACTATCGTGGTATAAAACTCATGAGTCATACTATGAAACTTTGGGAGAGGGTGATTGAGTCTAGGTTGAGGAAGGTTGTCATGATATCGGAGAATCAATTTGGTTTTATGCCTGGAAGATCAACTATGGAAGCTATACATCTTCTTAGACAACTTATTGAAAGATATAGAGAGAGGAACAAAGATTTGCATATGGTTTTTATTGATTTAGAGAAGGCATACGATAGAGTACCTAGGGACGTTCTCTGGTGGACAATGATGAAGAAAGGTGTTTCTCTCAAGTACATTAGTATAATTAAAGATATGTATGAAGGAGTAGTAACCAATGTCCGCACTTGTGGAGGGGTGACAACCAATTTTCCGATAACGGTTGGGTTACATCAAGGATCTGCTTTAAGCCCTTTCCTATTTGCGATAGTGATGGATGAGCTTACGAGATCAATTCAAGAAAATATACCGTGGTGTATGTTGTTTGCTGATGATATTGTTTTGATTGATGAGTCTAGAGCTGGGGTTAATGCTAAGTTAGAATTATGGAGACAGACATTGGAAGCTAGAGGTTTTAAGTTGAGTAAGAGTAAGACTAAATATATGGAATGTCGGTTTAGTAAGCAACGAAGTAGTGATGGGAGTGTAGTGAAGCTTGGTGAGCAAGATATACCGGTGAATGATTATTTCAAATATTTGGGATCTATCATTCAAAAGTATGGAGAAATTGATGGAGATGTAAATCATAGGATAAAGGTTGGGTGGATGAAATGGAAAAGTGCTACTGGAGTGCTGTGCGATCGTAGAATGCCATTGCGGTTGAAGGGAAAGTTTTATAGGACGACTATTAGACCCGCTTTACTATATGGTACGGAATGTTGGGCTGCCAAGAGACATCATATTCAAAAAATGAGTGTAGCTGAGATGCGGATGCTTAGATGGATGTGTGGAAATACAATAAAAGATAAGATTCGGAACGAAGAGATACGTAAGAAGGTAGGTGTTGCACCCATTGAGAATAAGATGCGAGAGAATCGTTTACGGTGGTTTGGACATATTCGGCGAAGGCCTAATGATGCTCCAGTTAGAAGGTTGGAGAAATGGGAAAATATATTAGTTAAAAGAGGTAGGGGTAGGCCTAGGAAGACTTGGATGGAGATGATAGGAAAGGATATGAATGCTTTGAACCTCACCGAGGACATGGCGTTGGATAGAAATGATTGGAGGAAAAGGATTCATGTGGAAGACCCAAAATGAATTTCTTTTTTGGTTCATATCGCTGACCCCAATTGTTTTGGGATGAAGGCGTAGTTGTAGTTGTTGTTGTTGTTTGTTGTTTGTACACTCTAGAGAATACGAGAAATCCACGAAAACAACAATTAATCCACCTCATTACAACTTCCAGTCTAAAAACCAAAAATATCAAAAAAACCTCCAGAAAATTAAAAGAAAATAACAAAAGACAAAGAGAAACAAGAAATTTGAAGATTCCACAAAAACTTCAAATTTCTAGATTAGTTCAAGTTTAGTTAGTGTCATAAGTGAATTAGAAGTTTGAAAGGATCAAAATTGTTTTTCAAATTCAACCTTTATTTTAACATTTTAAAATTCATTTTTAAATCTTGAAATTAGGGCTTTAAAAATCAAATATGGACCCATAGTAGATGGCACTACATTTGGGATTGTTTTAAGCTAACTAGGAGTCTTAATTAGGTTTAATTAAGTAGAGTCCTTTAGGGTTAGAAGTCCACCAAAAATTGCCCCCCCCCCCCCTTATTTGGTCTATCTTAATGAATTAAGGAGTGTTTCAGACAAATCAAACTCTCTAATTAAGAGTTGGGAAAACCTATAAATAAGGGCTATAGGGGGTCAACCAAGCATGCTCTCTCATCCTCTCCCTCTCTCAAATTTGTGGTTCTCTCTCCTCTTTCTCAACCCTTCATCATTGGTGCAAGCAAGGTAAGTTGTCTTCTTCTCTTTTTTAATTTGTTCTAACTTTTTTATTATTTTCACCATTGTCGTCCCCCCTTATGCATGAGTTCTCTTCATTTTTTTGTTCAAGCCTCGTACTCCATGATTCAAGATGAAGATCCACTGATCATCCATGAATATTTTCATGTTTTTGCTCCATTGGATTCGTTAAAAAATTGATTATTATGCTAAATGCCCCAAAAAGATCGAGATTCGACTTTTTGATAGGTCGAATCCCTATTTGAATGGCTAAATCAAATTTCTAACCGTGCTTCCCTGATTTTTTTTGTTTATTTCATCATATTCATATTTATTGTAGTTGTTAAAGCATAAAATCATGATTCATTGCATTATTTACATGTTTTTTTTATATTTTTAGCATAAATAATCTATGTTATTTCATTTTAGGGTTTTAGATTCGTTATTTACAATTTTGTCCATCTGTTAATGTATTTATTTTACCAGCTTATATTTGTCAATGAAATCTAAATTTTTTATAGTGAAATTATTCATGTGTTAACAATTTTAAATAAAAAAATCAGGATTTTTAGAGGTCTGTAACCCTGTGTTCAAACATCAATGTCGGAACCTATTTTCTGAGTCAGGAAAATGCTCTGAAAATTCAAGAGTACCTTTCTAGGGTCATATCTCTCTCGTCCGAGATCCGATTGACGATCCGTAAAAGGGTTATTTTAGTCTGAATCCCTAGTTTGTTCTATAAAAATTTTACAAATTTCTATAATGGATTGATATTTTATTTTAGTTAATAATCAGATCTATATTTCTGCAATTGTCAATCATTATTTAAAATTAAAGCCAACTTGCTGGAATGATTTTCCCCTAACCGGAGATCCGATCGATGATCCATAAAAGAGGTTTTCTTCAGAGTTTCTAGTATATCTATGTAAAATGTTATAATTTTTTAAGACTGTTTGCTATATTTCTCTAGACTCAAAACCGGATCTATCTGCTTCACATCATTATGCATAAGCTAGAATTAGGTACAACTTGTCAGAATCGTATCTCCCAAACCGTAGATGTTTTTTATGATCTGTAAAAAGAAATATTTTTGTTAATTTGTCTAGTTTATCCATATAAAATTTAACAGTTTTATTACTATTTGATACCTAATTCAGGTCAGACACTATGGCAGGTATGTGCCCATAGGCAAAATCGCATATTTTTCTTTTTTTATTTAATTTTTATATCAAAATAATTCCAAAAATAATATTTTTCATTTTTATTTTAATTTTAGGTATACATATCAATTTTTATAGATTTTGGAATTCATTTGATGCATTATTTAGTTAAATCATAAAAACAGGATGCCTGCGGAGTCCTGATTCAACTGAAATATAGGCAAAATTTGACTTTTTTACAATATTTTGGATTTTTCATGAAAAGTTTTATATTTTTAGGGTTTGATCATATTCATAATTATATTAGAGTACCCTTCACCCAATTTTGCATTGTTTTGAATCCGTTTGATCCCCGAATTAAGCTTTTTACAAAAATATTTTCTAAGAAACCCTGTTTTAAACCCTATTTTGCAATAAAGGTCAATTTTCAAGGGTATTTTGGCCATTTTCCCCCAAATTTTGAATTTCAAAGTTATTTATTTTTATTGTTGATTCAATTCTGCATCATTCTTTATTATATTTATTTCAGGAAAGCAAAGGAAAAGGCTTATATCTGGATAAATCCCTCAATTCCAGATATTGTTGGGTAAATCTAGAAAACCCGACATATTTTCACTAAAAAGTTTGCTAATTTTTGCAGGGAGATTCAAGATTAGATTTTTCTTTATTTTTCTTTTATTTTTTTTAATTTATTATTGATATAAATTGTAATATTGGAATAAGAATTTACTTTTCTGCTTAGCATAAGACACATTTGCATATAGTTTAATTCTGATGTAACTGCCATTGTTTGATCATTCATGCACATATTCAAATCCACAATGGTCCACATGAATAACACATGCACTCACTTCTAAGGAGTTAATAAACTCAAGTGAGTTCGTATTTATGGGCATAGTCAGAATACGAACAATATTCAGATTTATCATCTTCTTTTAAGCTACAAAATGACCTACACTCTTAGACATTTTCAGAAATCATGACATATTTCCAAAACTTTTCTAAGCATTTTTTCCTTTTAGAATCAAATGAACTATATTTAAAACGTATTCGTGGCCATAGTCAGAGATACATGGCAAATATATTTCATCTAAATTTTATAAGGCACAAAACCCTTTTACAAACGGTTTTCCTCAAAATTCCTCAGAAAATATTTTCTCAAATTGCATTCATGCATCATCTAGGTTAGATTACATCATAAATAATTTTTCATAGGGTTACACGCCCATCCTTTTGATCAATTTAAGAGTTCAAAACTTAAAAAATTTGATTTTCTCAAAAATCTTCAAAGTTTCTTCAAAATTCGATTTTCTCAAAAAGATCTCCTCTTCCTCAGAAATCAATTTTCCTTTCTTTAAAAATACTTTTAAGATGTGGCACACGATTTTCAAGGTGCTCCTTTTCCAAGTATTTTTCAAGTATTCCAAGCAAACATTATATTTTCAATCTGCATTTTTCTAAGTCATAGCACATGCCTGATTCTTTGTGCATTTAGGAATCGAACATCGATTTAGACAAGTTGAGCAAAGCAAAGCACATGATTTATCCTTGGTTTGATTAGCCCTGGTTATGGCACCAGGAACGATTGAACCTCGTACCGACAGGCGAATCCCATTCCTCATAATTTTCTTGCATTTTAAAATGGAGGTGAGTTATTTTCATTTTTTTTTCAAAGGTTAGTTTGACTTGCAAAAGTAAAATTTTGCAATGATAACACATCCTAAGGATGGACTGGCTATACGAGCATTATGCAAGTATGGATTGCTGTAATAGAAAAGATGGGTTTATGCATTCAGATCACCGTATCTTAGAGTATCGAGCAAGGAAGCCGTTGGATAAGGTTAAGTTGATCTCTACACTAAAGGCTCAACAATGGGTCAAGAATGGTTATGAAGCTTTCTTGGCTAGTGTTACTTTGTTAGAGCCTAGACCCACCAGCTTGAGAGACCTGGATATGGTTAATGTGTTTGAGGATGTATTTTCTAAGGAGCTACCTGGGTTACCTCCTACTCAGGATATTGAATTCGCTATAGAGTTGGTGCCTAGAAAGACTCTAATCTCTAAAGATTGTTACCGAATGAAACCAGTTGAGTTGAAGGAGCTGAAGAAGCAGTTACATAAGCTACTTGATAAGGGATTTATTTGACCTAGTATTTCACCATGGGGAGCACCAGTCTTTTTCGTAAAGAACAAGGACAAATCGATGAGGTTATGCATTGATTATAGGATGCTTAATCATGCGATTGTGAAGAATAAGTACCTGTTGCCGAAGATCAAAGACTTATTCGACCAACTTCAAAGAGCCAAGGTAAATTTAAATTAGATATTTTTTAATGTTTTACCCTAATTAATAACATAGATTTTGGATCTTTTAATTAGGTTATTCATGTTTTGAAGGTATTTTCCAAGATCGATCTACGATTTGGATATCATCAGAAGGTATTTTCCAAGATCGATCTACGATTTGGATATCATCAGCTGAGGATTAGAGAGGGAGATATTTCCAAGATGGCATTGAGAACATGTTATAGACACTATGAGTTTATAGTATGCCCTTCGAGCTTACGAATGCCCCGACAACATTTATAGATCTCATAAACCAGATATTTAGATTGTATTTAGATCACTTTATGATTGTCTTTATAGATGATATCCTGATTTATTTGGAGAGCATGGAGGATCACAGAGATCACCTGAGGATAGTATTGCAGACTCTTTGAGAATATCAGTTGTACGATAAGTTCTCTAAGTGTGAGTTTTTGCTCAAGGAGGTTATGTTCTTGGGCCACGCGATCTCAAATGATGGAGTATTCATGGATCCTTTCAAGGTAAGTGATCAATTTTGTATCCCCAATTTGTGTTAAGTTGTTGTTATTTATTATTTTTAATGGTATATTGAAACTGGCGGCAATACTAGATTGGGAGCCACCGAAGAATATCACTGAGATATCGCTAATTTTGCAACTAATTCTATCTTTAGGGACGACTAGTTTTCTTTAGCTAATCCATCACAAATTTGTGATAGAAATAATCTGTCACAAATTTTTGTCTCTAATTAACATTTTTCTTGTAGTGACGACAACACAGATGGTTGGAGTTCGTGAAGGATTATGAGTTCATGATTTTCTACCACCCAGAAAAGGCAAATTCAGTAACAGATGCCCTTAGTCGAAAGGCGATCAATGTCTCATCTGGTTTGTAGGGTTTGACTAAAGACCTTATTGAGTGAAATCCTTTCGAAGCAGACAAGGGAAGAATTTCCTTATGTAGCATGACAGTAAGAACCGAGCTGATGGAACAAATTATCGAGAAGCAAAAAGATGATCCATAGTTCCCACAAATGTTGAACATGTGCAAGCAGGATCAGACAACCTTACACTTAGAGGAGAACAGAAGCATTCAGTTCGAACACAGATTATGGGTGCCAAATGACCCGCAGATTAAATGCAACTTGTTGGATGAGACTCATCAAAGCAAGTACACCATCCACCCTGATAGTACTAAGATGTTCAAAGTTCTACAAAGAAATTACTAGTGGACTGGTATGAAGAGGGAAGTAACTGAGTATGTGTCTAGGTGCTTGACATCTCAACAGATCAAGATAGAACACCAGAGGCTCGACAATTTGATGCAGCAGATAAAGATCCCTTAGTGAAAATAGGAAAGAATCATAATGGACTTTGTGGTTGACTTACGGAGGACCCGCAGGGGTAAGGATGCGATTTGGGTGATAGTGAATCGACTCATCAAGTCAGTTCATTTTCTTTCAATCAAGATCAATCAGTCTTTAGAGAGTTTGGCAGACTTATACTTGCACGAGATAGTGCGATTGCAAGAGATGCCACTATCGATTATATCAAACGAGGATTCGAGGTTCACATCCAAGTTCTGGGGATAATTAAAGAGGGCCTTGGGTACGAAGTTGAAATTTAGTACAACCTTTCATCCTCAGACAAATGAACAGTTAGAACGGATGATCCAGACTTTGGAGGACATGTTGAGAGCATGTGTCTTGGACTAGAGAGGCGAGTGGGATAGATATATTGCATTGGTAGAGTTTACTTATAACAACAGTTACTACGCCAGTATAGGGATGGCGCCTTACGAGATACTGTACAAACGACCATGCAGATCACCAGTCTACTGGGATGAGGTTGGTGCAAGGTCAGTTGATACACCAATGGTGATTGAGCATTACACTTAGCAGGTATGAAAAATGTGAGACAAACTTTTTGCAGCTCAGAGTAGGTAGAAGAGTTATGCAGACCGGTGATGTAGAGAGCTCACCTTTAAGGTAGAAGACTTTATTTTTGTGTGAGTGTCTCCTACCAAGAGTGTGTTCAGATTTGGTAAGAAGGGGAAGCTCAATCCTAGGTATATAGGACCTTTTAAGATCCTAGAGAGGATTGGCATAACAACTTACCGATTAGAGTTACCACCTCAGTATTCACATATTCATAATGTATTTTATGTATCGATGCTAAGAAAATATATATCTAACCCATCACATATGATCCAGTATGAGAATATTGAGATCTAGGAAGATCTGACCGATGAAGAACAACCTATTGAGATTGTTGTCCATAAGGAGAAAGTATTATGATCAAAGACCGTTCTCTTAGTGATGGTGTGCTGGCAATATCACAAAATCGAAGAGTGTACATGAGAGCCTGAGTCTAGCATGAGGGACAAATACCCTCATTTATTCAAGTACGTACTAAATTTCGTTGATGAAATTCTTTAAGGGGGGTAGAATATAACACATGTGATTTTATTTTCATTTTTAACTTTTAAATTTGGGTTAAAACTAATTTTATATTATGGTGAAATTTAAGAGTCTAAGTTGACTAAGGAGTGTTTTGGACTCAAACTAGGTTTCAGGAGAGGCATAAAGGGGTCATGCTTAGCCCAGTGAGGGTGTCAGGTATGGTCAGTGTGGCCCGCAGGGGTTCAAAGGACTCAGAGTTTTGGATCTTGGATGAGTTAGGTTCGGATCCAAACCTGAGTTTGGATCCAATATGAATTTGGATCTAATCTCATTGGATTAGATCCATAGGGTCAGATGCTCTGAATAACGTCATTATTGTTTCATAAAAATTTTTGGTAAATTGATGGCTCACCCATTAGATCAGAATTGACCTTGATGTTTCTCAATTCGAGTGCATCAAAATCGACTATCTATATGCCCAAATTGGTATTGATTTGAGCATTTTATCATTGATCGTAGTTCATGTCTAATTGTAAGTCAAAAACTAACATTTTTTGATATTAACTAAATTTTTTTGCCAATCCGTGTGTATAAGATTAAATCTAAGACCACCATGATGATCTACGTTTTGAGAGCTATCGAATCGACTATTTAAAAGTCAAATTCTGATGAGTCTTTGAGTCTGTAGGCCTCCGAGAAAGTTACCTTGTCACTAAAACCCAAGCCAGGGTAAGAAGTCCTCACCTTTCTACTATAACTTAATTAATTTCAAAATTTAATGAATTAAAACCTATGATTTATTTTTTATTTGATTAATAAAAAAAGATTAATCAATATTAACTTCTTATATTAGAGATGAGACTCTTGCCTATGCCCATCTATAAATAGAGGCCCTCATGAGAATGATTAACAAGGTTAGTTCTTTCTTCTCTCATTCTCATTAGAATTCTTCTTCTTTCTTCTTCCTTAGAGATTTTTCAGCAACCATTGAAGATGCTGCAAGGTGCTAGGATGAGAGACTAAGGTGTTGGTGGTTCTGAAAATATGTTTTATGTAGGATTCAACCTGCGCGTAGCATAGATCGAATGCAAATGCATAAACTGTGTGTCTTGCTGATTCTACAGGTTGACCCATAGTGAATCAGATCTGGAATAAGTTTGAAAAAGGTTTTGAAAGTGTTTTTAATCTATTATCATGCTTTAAAACAAATCAACAAAATTGTTTTTGGTAAATCTATGCCCAGACAGTTAAATCAAAAAATTGGGTAACCCGAAACGTATAGTTTCATGTTCCTATATAATTTTAGATGGTTAAATCTTTGTTTTCAGCATGGATGGATGCGTATTTGCTTTATTACATGTGTTTATAGCATGCATCATGTCTCTGCAAATTTATTTATGCATTTTATGGTGTTTTCGCATGCTAGCATCTTAAGCTAGTTATTTTATGCTAAAAACATGATCTATTTTGATAGTTTAGATTTCAAAGCATGTATGATGATCATATGACATCTCTTTATGATTGTAGATGATGTTTAGATATTGTCAATAGGTTGATGCATGATTAAAAATTGATACTTCACGCTTATGCTTGAGTTTTCTTCTCAGAATTTATATTTTATTTTCCATGTTGTCTTGATTTTTTTGACCGATCCATTGTAGTAAAATAAATCTACCTCTCAAATCGGATCACCAATGACCAAACCCTTTTATGGAGACCTTTCAGACATCTGGGAGGTATCTAAAAAAAATATTGAGCCTTATTGGTGGTACGAAAGTGAGGATTATGGTTGTTGCACCTCAAGAAAGAAATTTTGTCCTCCATGTAGAGCGATTCTTGACAATTGGTTTTGTAGAAAATCTAATAAATCAAATATTTTAATTTAATGGCTGATTTTTGGATGTCATTCATATCATATTAATAGATATGAGAAAAATAAAATAAGAATTTGTTTCATTTTCTATAAATCTTGAAGGCTCACACAAATCGTGAAAAATTCAAGATTTTGCAGAAAACCTGAATCTGAAACTATCTCAAGCAGGGTCCAGTCCAAGAAATCTAAAAAATTCATATGATGGATTTTTTTGACAAACTCAAATAATTCTGAAAGAGAACAAGCATACCTTTCAGCAAAAAAATTAAAAAGATGAAGTCCCTCTCAGATTGGGTCTGATGACTGCTTCTTTAGAAAGGAAGATTATGAAAAGTACTATCAAGAATAGAAAAACAGTTTTGGGTCTGTGAAATTTCATAGACAAACAAAATTATTTTTCTGAGATATACCACTTGGAATTGAAACTTAATATCCTCTTATATGATTGTGAATTTTTATAATGCTATATCTATTTGTTTTGATAGTATGTCAGACCTGTGTACAAGATGCAAATTCTGATAATATATAGTTCTTGATTTTAGATAATATCTTGACTTGTAAATTTATTTTTATAAAATTATATGCTTAATTATGATATGAGATGTTAGTCATGTATATGTTAATATAAAAATTTTCATGGGCATGATGACATATGAGACTGCATATTAAACATGAGAATTAAGCATAATAATTAAATCAAATGGTATGCATGATCATACATGTAGATCCACAAAAAGTATCTATAATATATGAAAAGAAGTGATTTATACTCAATAGTTTGTTGCCTTCAATTGCACCAAATACTAACCCTATATATATATATATATATATATATATATATATATATATATATATATATATATATATATATAGAATAAGGGTCAGGTGCCTAGAGTGTCCATCATGCATGTGTGATGGATGTTCAGCGCACAATTAGGTTTTAAAAAATTTTTATCCATACTTTTGAAGTGCAGCTAAAAGTCTAGTCGAAAAATACACTTTTATCCCTGCTTCAAAACTGCAGATAAAAAGCAATTTACATAGGTGTTAAAATACTTTTAGCAATGCTTCAAAGTGCCGCTAAAGGTCTAGGCAGAAAATAGTCTTTAGTTGAGCTTTAAAAGCATTGCTAAAGGCTATTTTTTTAACATGAACGCATGTTTCGCATCCATCACACGCGCATGATCGATGCTCAGTGCACAACTATTAGGCACCCATGTAGTTAGGAACCTACCCATTTCACATATATATACGTGGGTAAATATTTGTTACTAATGAAGGTAAGAAACTAATGAGTAGAAATCACTTTTTTCTTAAAAAGTTCTCAAATTTTTAGATATCAAATGTTACGGATGTGACAAACCCAAGGGGTTGGCATAGTGGGATGGAGCCTAGAGCGTTTGATGGGCAGTCTAGGTTCGTGTCACCCCTATCTAAGCCAAAGTTTGGTGACTCCCTAGGGCAAGGGGTAAAAAAATGTTAGGGATGTGATATACATGGTTTGTTTAGTAGGAAACTTGTTATGAATAATGTGATTATCACAAGTAATTAAGTTTTTAAAGGGGTCAAAAAATAAATGGCTCAGATTGTGTTAAAATTTCATAACTCCAAAGATCACATTTTTATATGAGAAAAGCATGATCCCAAGTTTGATCATTTTCAAACAAACCATGATGAGTGGTTGCTATACAACTATCACTTATGATTTTTAGATCATTAGTTCCTTACCATCATTAGCAGCAAATATTTTTCATATATATATATATATATATATATATATAGAGAGAGAGAGAGAGAGAGAGAGAGAGAGAGAGAGATGTGTGAGTGTGTGCATAAGTAATCATTGGTACCCGCTTAAATCAAGAACCTTTTAATAAAAAACTATAATTTCTTTTTAACATCTGTCCTCCTAGTTGTGATTTACATATTTGGTTTAGTAGAAGCCAGCTCTTGGATCATGTTTTTCCAATGTTAAATCAGATTTTATGAGGTTGAAAAATCAATGGTTTAAAATGTACCAAAATTTCAACCCTCAAATCATAGTTTTTAACATCTTCATGTTTCTTGATTTCTCCAAGTTTCTTATTTTCACGCGTTGGATCTAGAGCTTTCTTATGTCCACACGTTGGATCTGGATCCAAATATTCTGGTCCAGTTATACTGTTAACAATATTTGATAAATTTTCAAGATGAACACGTCAATTGTAAACAAGAAAGTTTTTATTATGAATGTTTTCCATTTCCAAATTGATACAGTGATTGTTTTTGTTTTACCAGTTAATCATTTTTATCATAGTCTATTAAATTTACAAAAATATTTTAACAATATACAATTTGCATAAGACTTCTTGTTTCTTGGGCTGAAAATTTCCCTTATATTAGGGATGACTCGTTGCATGTATTCTTCCTTCTTTATAGGGGTAGAGATTTCATGTAATGGCTTCCAGGTTTGGAAGATCATTATAATATTCATTGGTGGTTGATTAGTAAAATCGGGAGTGGGCCGTTAGCCTCAATTTCTTGTCAAATAAATAAAAGGAAAAAAAAATTGAAACCTAAATTTGCACTATCATAGCCAAGAGCCCTGGGGTTTGAACAGGGGTTATCCCCAACCTGCCTAAAAAACAGGAAGGAAGGTTATAATAAAACCTTAGAAGAAGAGAAAACATGCACTTCATTTCTAGATAGAAAAGTCGAGAAACCTTCCATCACCTTGAAACCGATTGGGTAGACTAACATCATCATTTTTTTATCATTTTCTTTCAATATTTTCATTGCTTGTCACCCGTACGTGATATGTATCTATGTTTGTTTCTTGCTCACCAAACGTGAATTCCCTTATCAGTTTTCCCTTTTTGTTTCCACTTCCTTCCAATAGAGCGTGCTCGTAGCAAGAAATACGCATGCAGTAAATGAAAGTTTCGGATGGCAGTGGACCCGGGGAAGATGGCCCCCCCCGCCCCACCTTGCCCCGTTTGGACTGGGGATGAAACCGGGATGGATGTGGGGATGAATGTTAAAATCCATTCCGGTGCGGGGATGAACTTACGCTTTCCCCCACCGCGCCCCGATCCCCGCCTTGCCCTGCCCCACAGAGCCGGACCTGTCAAGAGGCCAATGAGACTTGTGCCTCGGGGCCCCTGAGCTAAAAAAAATTTTAGGGGTTCATTTTTAATAGGGAATTCATTTTCAATAAGGGCCCCAAAAAATTTGAAGGCGCTGCCCTGGAACTCCTACTATTATTAACAGGGGGGCTCAAAAAATTTCGAGACACTGCACTCGAACTCTTATTATTAATAGGGAGCCTATTTTTTAGGGAGCCCATTTTTAATAGGGACTCAAAAAATTTTGAGGCACTGCTCCCGAACTCCTGCTATTAACAGGAGGCTCATTTTTTCCCTCCGCCTCAGGCCCCATAAAACACAGGTACGACCCTGCTGCCCCATCCCATTCCCAATCGTTCTAAGGGATGACAATAGATCCAGGAGAAATGGGGCCCCGCCCTGCCTCGCCCCCGTTTGGACTAGCGATGGAGGACATGAAACGGGGATGGAGGCAAGTGTGGAGGTTAAAATCCATCCCTGTGCGAAGATAAAGGCAGGGACGGAGGTTCGGGTTTTGAGACGGGGCGGGGGTGGCCTGGTCCATTGCCATCCCTAGTTTCCTTTGACTTGTATTGAAAGAAACAAGACATAAACAGAATGACTACTTTGCTGAGATACCACTGCTTGAAAAGTGTCCAAATAAATTCGACACCCAGCGATCTCGTTATCGCTAATAACTCCATTATGTTCAGATGTAAATATCATCTCTCTTACATTCAACCAGGAGCAATCTTCCATAACAAAATTTTGTTACTCTACATAACCACACTTTAATTAGGCTTATCCCATCTAGAGCCACAAGTGGCACTTGTTTCTAAATTTGATTTACTCAAAAAGACCAGATAAAGTACCCAAGTTTGCATGGCTACATCACATGAAAACATTTAGGTTGGTAACCCTAGCTACTTTATTTTTTTATTTTATTTCTTTTTATTTGTTACTTGAAGAAACCAATTTTGGGATTGAAGATCTGGCTGAACAGGCCCAGCCTGGCATACCTACGGTCATCATTAATCCAAAGGCATAAAACTTAGGTGCTAGGACCCGATGATGGGCTAGCTAGTACGTATGGGAATAAAAGATTTATTTTGAGCGTGCTTATGGGGACATCGGAATGATCAAGTCACTAAAATCAAGATCATCTGAATTTTTTAATGACCCTAAACTACAGTTAGTGTCCTTAAGTAGCTAGTCCCACCAATCTTATAGTTCTTGGTATGGGACTTTCTTGGCAAGGGAATGAAAATTTTACTTTTTCTGAAAAATTTCTAGGAAAAAATACCTGCATACTTAATATTTTAAAACTATTGAAAACCCATCAAAACATAAAAAAAAAGAAATTAATATTGTAAAAATTTATGAATATAAGTGACATTAAAAAATATCATGATTTAATTAGGATTTTATTTTTGAAACGTTTGCTATAAGATGGATCAAGATATCTTGAAAGAACGCTACGATTTGTGACTAATTAAGGTCATCACATTTAATAGTATCTTACTCTCGACAAGATAGAATCAGATACCATGAAGGCCCCCTATTTGAGAGGTTATAAGAGTCGGAAGGAGTCTATGCATTTAGAAGTGGTTAAGCCATTAATTCTCGGAATTGGAAGTTGTATATCACCTCCAAGAGGTAGTTACTCAATCCAGTTTTAGCCAAGTATCCCGACCTTTCTAATATTATTAAAATCGGTTTATTAAATGAATCATTTAAAAAAAAAGATAAAAATAATCAAGTTAAATCGGGTCATTTTTTAATCAAGCCATTTCAAACATGATTTTTTATTTTATTAATTAAATTTTTTTTTATGATGAAGTTCTCCATGGAAGTGTGTAATTTCCCCAAGACCCAAGCCCTTAAGGAGCCTACAATATTGAAAAGGCACCACCACACCCGGTGGGAGTCAAACATGAGACGAAAAAATCAGCACCTATTTAATTTAATTTAAATTTTCATAAATATATATATATATATATATATATATATATATATATATATATATATATATATATATTTTTAACGACATGTAACTAAATCAACTGTGGGCAGAATCGTGCACCCATTATAACTAAAAGAAATCATAACCATTTCCTAATTCAAAATTATTCCTTTACAAACCGATCAACCCCAAAGACATGTGCCCATCATGACAAATACTCTCTTCTTGGTATGAGGCGACAACTCTCCTTTACTTTATTGTGCGTATGGTCAAACCAGCGATCTTTGTATCCTCATCTAAAGAGCAGTGGATTGGGAAGACTCTACCAAGAAACAATATTTAAGATCGACTGCCGTGTGGAGATTTGGCATTGTTTAATGCAATCTTCGATTGTGGTAGAAACTTTATTTTCTTTATTCCTTCCCAAGTACCTTTTTATTCATAAAATAATTCGTTTATTAGAACACGAATGAGAGTCACGTCCACCAACCATGTGTGAGAAGATATCTTCGAAAGTTAATTATATAAAAAATTTAATTTTATTAAAGGTTCATCAATCCTCTCTCTCTCATATATATATATATATATATATATATATATATATATATATATATATATATATATATATATATATATATGAGAGAGAGAGAACTGCCCAACAAAAAAAAAAAGTCCAAATCTACAACCAACAATGATAGGACAACTTCCTTTCTATATTTGTTCTTTATAATTTATTTCATTAGACATATGCTTTACACGACGACATATAGGTATGTTTTTCTAAAATGTGAAAAATTGATGGCTGACAATGCATTTAAAACATTACAATATAAAGTAATGTGGGCCATTGATTTTTAGCGCTTTCAAAAATGCATCTAAACATCGAAAATTCATAATCCAAAACATGTCGATCAATAAATGAATGATAAAAATCCAATATGTAAAGTCTCATAGACAAAAAACTTGATCGTTAGAGAAGGAACACCATCGATTATCATTGGTTATATATTTTGGACCTTCCTTTGGTTGGATGGTCCTCCTTCCCTATATATATATATATATATATATATATATATATATATATATATATATATATATATATATATATATATATATACAACATTCGTGCTGAATAAAACATGTTATTGGATTTTTCATGATTATTTTAAAAATTTTGACCATACAAATGTGTTTAACATGATTAATTTACTAGAAAATGACACTTGTATTATGCAATTTTTGATGAAAAAAATTGTATTTATAGCCACAAAAATTTATGAAAATTGTAGGCTATTGATTTTTGCAATCTTATAAAAACCTATCCATGCGTCAGAATCAAACGCTCAAAATACTGATTCCAATAAAAATAAGCATATAGATCACATCTATAAGGTCATAATTTTGAAAAACATCAAAAATACAATAGCATGTCCAATTTATCATGGTTGTTGTACCATATATATATATATGTGTGTGTGTGTATGTGTGTGTGTGGCTAGTAGAATATGTTAACTGGAAATATGTGAATTGGAGCCAATATTTTTCTTCAAATCCAACCTTGTAGATGTATTCGGCATTGTTCATTTGCTATAAATCAATTGTTGGATCATGTATTTTAGATGAAAAATGTGATTTTTGGATGTTTGAATATTTATGAAAATTTTAATCCATTGATTTTCAGGGCTTAAAAGGTCCTTTTTTTGCATCGTAATCAAATGATCCAAGAGTTTGTTTATATAAAATCAAGTAATCATAACCTAGATGGCATCGGACGGTGAAATTTAAGAAAAAAAAATCATGAAAATCTCGGTTCATACTTCAGTTCACATATTTTCAGTTAACATATTGTATTGGCCATATTTGGATATCTTAATGCAATTAAACAGAGTTGAATTCGATGATGGACTGAATAAAATCCGATCTGTTCACATCTCCAATCTTTCTAATATTTTTCTTTGAGAAAAATGGTATTTTAGGGTTACATACCTCCTATGAAGATAGTAATTTGATTTGTTTTTAAAATGTACAGGGCCCGTTATACTTGCCAATTCTCTTTATCCGAATTTATAAAAAAAACACATTAGTGAATCTTCCTTGTTACCGCTAATTCCCTCTTTCACCATTTGTTTTTTAGACTTCACATTATATGCAGCGTATCTGCATGGTGGGCATGCAGCGACCTGCTTGACAGCGCCACCCATCTTGACATTTCTCGAGATGGGTGTGTCCAAACTTGAGAAATATTGAGATGAATGGTCATCAGCAGCGGAGATGCATGACCACTTTTTTTTAATGGGATAAATTAATTTAATGGCCAGTAACTAGGTCTGGTAAATGAGCTAAATGAGTCAGGCTTGAAGTGCAAGCTTGGCTCATTCTTGTGGCGAATCAAGCTGAGTCTGAGGTCATAATGAATCCGATCAAGTTAAATGAGCGGAATTTGAGCTGGCTTGTTTATAGAAAAAATACATTGGTTTAAAATCGAAAGAAATAGGATTACAAAAAAAAAAAAAAACATAGGTAAAATATATTTTTTAATATCTAATGAGCTTACACGAGCCTAGGCGAATACCTTTACCGAGCATATTTTATGAGTTCGAACGAGCTCTTTATGAGCCAAACATGAGCTGAGCCACAAGCTGCTCCGCCATTGTCTGTTCCTAATGGAGGTCTGGGTCCAGCATATTAATTAAAGACCTTTGTCGTGTGTGTGGACCCATGGTGCTCGCTGAGACTTAAATTAAATAGCAAAGGTAATTTCCCTCATAAAGTTTGCATACACAATTCCATATTAAATGTGGAATTGATTCAATATCAAACAAGCAGGAAAACGATGTTTTGTAACGTGGAGAAAGGAGTCGGTTATAGTTTACAATGATGCAACTCTTGGGGTTTAGTGAGGTTTACTTATGTTGCTTTTCAGTTTATGAACGTATGTAGCAGGTTCCCTTAATTAATAGGACTGTAAGTAGTGATAAATGAAACTAGCTCAAAACGGCAAAAAAAAAAGGTGTTTTACAAATGAATAGGGTTCTTAGAATATATGTTAACTGAAAATATGTGAAATAGGGTTGTGAATTAGGCATTTTTCATGTTTTTTTGACAAAAATACATGATTTTTAAATGTTTGAATAATTATGAAAATTTTGAGCCATCGACTTTAAATCTTAAAAGATTTTGCTCATGTATCGTAATAGGATGATCCAATAGCCGATCCTTATAAAACCAAGTATATAGATCATATCCGTTATGGTGAACTTTAGGAAGAAAATAACCAAGAAATATTTTAACTGGAAATATGTGATTAGGGTGTAAACTAGGCATTTTGATATTTTCCTTTTTTTGCAAATCTGAACATTCGGATATATTTGGCATGATCCATTTCCTTATGGTTCAACTATTAGATCATGTTTTTTTACAAAAAACATGACTCTTAGATACTGTATTATTTACAAAAAATTTGAGCCATTGACTTTTAAGCCTCAAAAGATCTTACTTATGCATTGTAATTAAATGAACCAAGAACCAATTCTTATAAAGCCAAGAATGTAGATCACATCCATATGGTAAACTCTAAGAAGAAAACCAAAACAAAGAACAAAAATCATAGAAATCTCACTTTACACTTTTGTTCACATATTTTCAATTAACATATTCTAGTGTCCCTGTATATATAGGATTAGCCTTCTAGTAAAAGAATATAATATTTTCATTAGTTTTTTTTCTTTTACATCTAACCCTTCAAGATGTGATCTACATATCAAGTTTAGTGGAAACTGCCATTTGGATCATCTCTTTCTTTTGTATATGTTAGATTTCTTATACATTTATGTCATTTGGATGAAGTTTTGTAGAAACTGTCATTTGGTTTTGAATTTTTTTGCTACCCAATCTGATGAAATCTGAATTTAACAGATATCACAATCTATTTACATGTAAAAAAACGGATCAGACATGAATTTTTCACCGTTCGAATCCAAATCCGAGTTTGAATCCGATTATTAGGATATGATATTGGCTCAAATCCGAACTGTTTTCATCCCTAAGAAAAAGATAAAGAAAGAAAACAGATTAAGACATGAGTAAACATTCGGCAAAGCTAGAGCACAAGATCCAAATATTGAAATCTGATCCATTTAGTAACTAGTAGTCACCACATCATACTACTACCACGTACGCCATCAATGGGTAGGGATGGCAGTGGACCATGGAAACTGTGCCGCACCCCGGGCGATGAAAGACATGGAACAGGCAATGGACTGGAGATAGAGGTTAAAATCAATGCGGGGATGGACTTACTGTTGCCCCCATCCCTATTAAAGAAAATTATTATTATACCCTTATACATGCTATATATATATATATATATATATATATATATATATATATATATATATATATATATATATATATATATATATATATATATATATATATATATATATATATATATATTCTTAACCCTAACATAAAACTTTTTGAAATCTCTTCTTTCTCCTTTCTCTCCTTCTTGTAACGAGTCGAGTGAGCTCTCATTTCTCTTCTCTCCTTTCTTTAAGAGTAGAAAGGACTAGATAAATGAGGCCTTGCCCCGCCTTTCCCATTTGGACTTGGGATGGAATCCATAAAACGGAGAATGAACCGGGGATGAAGGTTAAAATTAAAACTCGTGTAGGAATGAAAGCGTGGATGGAGGGAAATTTTTTGAGATGCATGGGACCCCGGTGTCAACGGGTCCGGGTATGGTGACAAACCAAACCTTATAGGGTCCAAGTATGGTGACAAATGAGAAGACCCTATTAAAGCCCGAGTCCGATTAATACATAGACCCAGGTATAGTTTGTGAATTTTTTTATACCTGGGCCTGACCCAAGCTCTGATTAAGACTCATAATTTTTCAATGTAAAAATAAAAACAAATATTATTTTACAGGGTATGGTCCTGGTCTGGTTCATGTAGTTCTTATCAGGTTCAGGTATGATTTTTCTTATTATAGACCCGATTAGACCCGTCTCGGAACCCGATACCATACCTGAAAATCTGATCCAAGTCTGATTTCACCTGGGTCTAAACCAAAACCTGACCCGTTGACACCCGTACCCGCAGCCCTCAAAGAGCTTCATTTGATATTGGATGGGTTTCATCCTACGTTCAATCCTCAATCAACGGTTAGACTTAGTCCAACATTTTCACCTGGATGTGGACCCTTCTAGATGCTTTCGTTGAACGGTTAAGATCGACATAGGATGGAGCCCATCCACTGTCAAAGGCTGGGATCCTTTCTGTTCCTCAATTCAGAAAAACTTCATCAGTCGTACGGCGACGTCCAACGTGGCGAGATGGATGACGTGGCAGAAAAAGATGGGCTTCGAAACCTCACTCTCGGTCAAAGCAGGGAGAAGGGCATCGGCAAAACCCAACTGGCATAAATACCCATAACTTTGTAAATTTATTACCAAGGCAGGTGATGGCTGACAAGATTACATAGTGTGACCAATATCAGTAGAAATTATTTTTTATTTATTATGTCAATTTTTGCAATTAGCTTATTTTTACTTAATATTTTGATGATATTTTGCCTGTATAATGTGACAATAATAAAAATTTCGATGTCTTATGACAAAACAACCGCGGTTATTTTTTCATTTTAAGCTTTTGGGTCACATCTAATAAGATAGTTGATAAATATAACAATGCCTTCAAAAGCCTATATGTTGCTCAAAACGATGACATTGTCAAAATATCAAACTCTTTGTTAATAAGGCATAAAAAACACTTTCTATGCGTATTTCAGCTATATCCTGTCACAAAGACACGTGCGTGACACAAATTTGACTCAAAATTTCAATTTTTTTTTGGAAAATAGGACTAGAAGACAATGACTTTTTATTTTTTTAATCAATAAATATCTAATGTGTTGGTATTTTTAACATTAAAATACCTTTTTAAAATAAAAAAAATCATTTAAAAATACTAAAATATTCATTGTACGTGTCCGTGTCCTGTTGTGTCACAAGGGACACACCACCAAAATGGCATGTTCCTGTGACATAGGCTATATATATAATATGTTTATATAGAAGTTTTTATGTTTCCGGGGATGTTATACGTGCTCATATTAAAGATTTTTTTTTTTTGAAAGCACCATGTCTTTCAATATATCAAGAAACTTCTTTTATTTTTTAATTTTGAGATCAAGTTATAAAAAAAAACCCTTTTAATATTTAAATGTATGTTTTGATTAAGAGAATTCAATGAAATTAGAATACACTCTAAATTCTTTCAATTCAGGCGCTTGGTCCACGCCGAGATATCGTACATAACATATATAGTGACAAATATCAAATGATATTTTGGATTGAGGTATTAATTTGTCAACTGTTTTAAATGTAAAATATATTGTTGTGTTATGAAAATGTAGCAATGGCATATTTTGTTTTGGTGACAGGCATTGTTGTCAGTATTGGTATCGGCAGTGGCGGAGCCACACTCACGGGAGGGTTGCCCACCCTGACCCGTGTATGCCGTATTTGACACTCTCTCTTTGCGAGGCTACAACCCTGCAGTGGCCTCCTCCTCCTCTCTCCTTGAATACAAGATATACTTCTCGTCGATGTGTGCACTCATTCTGTCAGATCTTTAGGTAAAATTCTAAGATTCTAAAATTTTAAGATTCATAGCCAAAGTCATGATCTTGTTTTTCTTTTTATTCTTTTTGTGGGGTTTTGTAAAGTTTTTGAGTTTTTTTTTATGAAAATCTGTTTTTTTTACTTGGTTTATGTGAATTCGATTGTGTTATGGTGTAATCATGGTTGAGAATGAGATGTATTAATTTATTCAAGAACTTAGATCTTTTTGCTTCGATAAATAATCAATTTAAGACTATTGATCCATGTATTTAAGATTTTTTGACTTTCTGTTGATCTGGTTTTGACAAATAAAATATGTAAAATAATTTAATTTTAAAGTATATATTATGATACTGTCAATAAATAAATTTTTTATTACTGAAAACATATTGTTTAATTTCAACCAAGGTTCTTGATTATGAATATGACACCCACTTAGTTCCTCAATTTTTTTGGCACTTACTAGTATAGTTTATTATCATAAAATTTATTTTTTATTGTGCATTTATGCTTACCCTAGCTTAAATTTTAGGTATCGGTCCTGTATTGTTTGGCCAACTATTCAGGTGAATCATAGTCGAGTGAATCATTCTAAATCAGCCAAAAATTAACTAAAAAATCTTATGTGAAAATCTTATGTGTCAATCAGAACCTGACATATGTTAAAGCACCATTAAAATAATATTGAAAATAATTTTAAGTCTTATTTATTAAAAAATAACCCATCCAAGGGTGAAGCATATCAATTTTCTATCGATACAGTAATACAGGCCGATACGCACAGATCCTGTCAACATTGGTGACAGCTGAGAAAGTAAGTAGAAGGTAAGAGAGTGGATCGCAAGGTTATCTTTCACATCATTCAAGGCAAAAACAATCACAGCTGAAAATACAATTAAAGCTTCTACTTTTTCATGTTTCACTAAGCTTGATAAAGTATGACATTGTGATTTACATTAACATAACAGGATTTAAGAATCATATGTCACTGCAAACATGCTTTATCTTTTTTAAAATCTTAAAAAGAAACAACAACAACAACTACGCCTTCATCCCAAAACAATTGGGGACGGCCATATGAACCAAAAAAGAAATCCTCGGTGAAGTTCAAAACATTCATATCATTTCCTATCATCACCATCTAAGTCTTCTTAGGCCTACCCCGACCTCTTTTAACTAATATATTTTCCTATTTCTCCATCCTTTTAACTGAAGCATCATTAGGCCTTCGCCGAATATGTCCAAACCACCGTAAACGATTCTCTCTCATCTTATTTTCAATGAATGCAACACCTACCTTCTTCTGTATCTCCTCGTTTCGAATCTTATCTTTTATTGTATTTTCACACAACCATCTAAGCATACACATCTAAGCTACACTCATTTTTTGAATATGATGTATCTTGGCAGCCCAACATTCTGTACCATATAATAAAGCGAGCCTAATTGTCGTCCTATAAAACTTTCTCTTCAACCGCAATGGCATTTTACGATCGCACAACACTCCAGTTGCACTTTTCTATTTCATCCACCCAACCTTTATCCTATGATTTACATTTCCATCAATTTCTCCATACTTTTGAATGATAGATCCCAAATATTTGAAACAATCATCCATCGGTATTTCTTGCTCACCAAGCTTCACTACACTCTCATCACCACTTCATTGCTTACTAAACCGACATTCCATATATTTTATCTTACTCTTACTCAACTTAAAACCTTTTGCTTTCAATGTCTGTCTCCATAATTCTAACTTAGCATTAACCCCAGCTCTAGACTCATCAATCAAAACAATATCATCAGCAAACAACATACACCATGACATATTTTCTTGAATTGATCTCGTAAGCTCATCCATCACTATAGCAAATAGGAAAGGGCTTAATGCAGATCCTTGATGTAACCCAACCATTATAGGAAAATTGGTTGTCACCCCTCAACAAGTACAGACACTGGTTACTACTCCTTCGTACATATCTTTAATTATACTAATGTACTTGAGAGAAACACATTTTTTCATCATTGTCCACCAGAGAACATTTCTAGGTACTCTATCGTATGCCTTCTCTAAATCAATAAAAACCATATGAAAATCTTTGTTCCTCTCTCTATATTTCCTTAATAAGTTGTCTAAGAAGATGTCTAACTTCCATAGTTGATCTTCCAGGCATAAAACCAAATTGATTCTCCGATATCATGTCAACCTTCTTCAACCTATAGTTAATCACCCTCTCCCAAAGTTTCATAGTATGACTCATGAGTTTTATACCACGATAGTTTGTGCAATCTTGTATATCACACTTATTCTTATATAGAGACACCAAAATACTCTTCCTCCACTCATTAGGTATCTTATTTGTCTGCCAAATCTTGTTAAAAAAATTTATCAACCATTCTAAACCTTTCTTACCCAAGCATTTTCAAGCCTCGATAGGTATACCATCTCGGCCAACTGTCCTTCTTGATTTCATTTTCTTCAAAGCCTCTGCAATTTCTTTTTTTTGAATCTTGCACATGAAGTCATGATTCATCTCATGAAAATGAATGGAGAAGTATCCAAGATCCTGAGCATGACTTCCATTAAATAGTTTATCAAAATAATCTTTTCGTCTCTCCATAATCTCCTTATCTTTGACTAAAACCCTTTGCGTTTCATCTTTGATACATCTAACCATACCCAGATCCCTCGATTTCTCATCTCTCATCTTTGCAAGTCTATAAATATCTTTCTTGCCCTCTTTGGTATCCAACTTGTCATAAACCTCTTTATATACCTTATCCCTCTCGTTTCAAACTACTTTTTAGCTTCCTTCTTTGCTATCATATACTTCTCCAAATTCTTATTATCACGACTCTTACTTAGATTTCTATAACACTCTCTTTTAACCTTAATATCTAATTTGACATCTTCGTTCCAGCATGATGTATCCTTACCTAGCGGTGCACCGCCTTTAGACTCACCCAATACCTCCTTAGCCACCTTTCTTATGCCACCCACTATCTTATTCTACATTGATTCTGAATATTCCTCGAGACACCAATCAGCTTCCTTAACTACCTGCTCTATAAACATTCCTTGTTTAGCTTCTTTCAGTGCCCACCACTTAATTCTAGGATTTATCCTATGTCTATCTCTTTTGCAGTATTTTCTAATTCTAAGATCTAAAATTAAGACTCTGCGTTGTGTAGCTACACTTTCTCTCGGTATAACCTTACAATCGATGCATCAACCCCTATCTCTCTTTTTAAGTAGAAAAAAATCTATCTGACTCGTATTAACCCTACTTTTAAATGTTACTAGGTGAGACTCCCTCTTCCTAAACCAAGTGTTTGCTAAGATCATATCATAGGACAAACCAAAATCTAAAATCCTTTCTTCACTTTTGTTTCTTTCTCCTATACCATAGCCTCCATAGATACTCTCAAATTCATCCCTACTAATGCTTACATGTCCATTAAGGTTACCGCCGATGAAAAATTTTTCTCCATAAGATATCCCTTGTACTACTTCATCTAAATCTTTCCAAAATTGATGCTTAATGGAATCATCTAAACCTACTTGAGGTGCATAAACACTAATAATATTAATAATATTCGTACCTAATACTAATTTAATAAGTAAAATCCTATCCCTCTTCCTACGGACCTCAGCTACATTTCTATAAACTCACGACTAATAACAATCCCTACTCCATTCCTATTCTTATTTATTCCTGTATACCAAATCTTATATCTCTAAGGTTCTATTACTTTTGCTTTCTCACCTACCTATTTGGCCTCTTGTAGACATAAAATATCTATCTTTTTCCTACACATAATATCTACTAACTCTACCAACTTACCACTTAAAGACCCTATGTTTCAAATGGCTAACCTAATTTTATGATCTTGAACTATCTTCTTTACCCTCACCCGTCCAACAAAGTGAGAAAACCCTTGCCTATTTGACACTACACTCGAGTGCCGGTGTGATGCGTTGCTTCTCCGCGACGACCTAGCAACACTTGCCCATTTATCACTGCCTCTGGGCCTATAAAATACAATGCATCGTTCAGTAGAAAATGCCTTAACAAAATTCTCATATTGGTTCATATTCATAAGGTATGACGAAGTTTTTATGCTGGATGTCATTGGTCTATCACAACCCTCTTCCTTTATCAAGGCTTGAAACCGACATTGTATAACTATAAACAGTTATACACTCTCAGAGTTAAAATCTTAAAAAGAAAAACCCATAAAAATTTTATAGGGATGGATGGGTGAATCATTAAAAGGTGCAACTACCTTATCCTATGCCCATCTCTCACCGACAAGCTGACATAGAGAGGAGACATTATGGGTGGACAGGGGCAGGTAATGGAAGATTTTACATCTACTTGGGGGCAGTTGGTGAGGATGCATAAGGGTTGTGCTCCTGAATACGAGGGAGGATCAAGTGCCACACTTTTAGTGTACTGCTGCGGCATCTGATCACCCTCCATTTTTAAGACACGGTCTGTCAGCTGCGAGGCCTAAGCAATGATGAAGTGTGATCAGCACACTAAAAGTGTGTAATTACATTTCACTTGATCCTTCCTCCCTGAATCCATCTTCAACTGTCATGAGTGGTTTCGTTTGTTATAAAAATAATCAAGAAAATTTATTTTGCAGATTTTTTTTGTTAAAATGTTTTTAATTGTTTTTTTTATAAAATCTTTTCAAAGTTTCATGTTCGTTTATTTTTTTAGATAAAAACACCAAAACATAAGAAATTTGAAGCAGCCGTTCAGTTGTCATTTTAAACTTTTGTCACCGTGATGTCTCGTACAGTCACGGAAGACATGGCACTGACTGAGGTTTTCTGTCAAAAAAATCATCAAGGGTAATTTCGTCAGCGATTTTCGTACGCTCAAGATACACTTCAACAAACAAGAGGGTTATTTTCGTCATTTTATGCTCCCTCTCAGCAAAAGCATTGACACAAGGATAGTTAATTTTCCACGGCAACGATAAACGCGGACGGACGTCGTTCCCAGGCCGCATATATATATATATATATATATATATATATATATATATATATATGATGACGAGTCGAAGAAAGAGTCAAAGGAGATAAAAACAATAAAAAGGATCTTTTTCTTTCCGTCCCGTCACGACGCGGATGTCGGCGTGATCCACCTCTTCTAAAATTGACGATTTCACCCAACCTCTGAAGGAGGACAAGGAGAATGAGAAGATCGAAGAATTGAATTGTGGTGATGGGTGCCGACCAGAATGCCCTCTCCTAACTTCTCTCTCTCTCTCTCTGTCTCTCTCAGAGAAGATCGTTGAGAGAAACAACGTTTTCTCTTCATCGTTTTGTGGATTTAGTTTGCTCACGTGGCGAAACGCAATTCGATGGAGTTTTTCTTTTGATGGTTGTGTTGCAGAACGGATCCGATTTTGGGTGGCAGTTTCTCTTATCAACTGTGTTCAATTCTGACGTTTCTGCGGTGATTCTTTCCCGTAACTGAGGCCGTTTAGGCAGATGGGGTGTTTTCGAGGTGGCTTTTGGGTGAGGTTGTGGTGAAATTCGGAGGGGAATGGAGGTTTCCTGCTTGCTTCTGGACGAATTCGAGTTGGGTTGTTGACGTAAGCCGGATTACTTTTGCCTTTTGTCTCTGATTCCGTCGAATTTTCCGTTTTGGTTGCGAGATTTCTATCGCTATTCTATTGAATTTCTCGTTCGAATTCTGCAAACCCTAGGGTTTTTGGTTCTTCAGGTATCAAACAATCCTGTGGTTTCTGGCAAAAGTTTCTGTTGAATTCACCAAAATTTAGTCTTCTTTTGTCTATTTTACGGAAGCACGGCATGGAAATGAGATTTCTGATTTCTCCCTCCCGTTCTCTTTTCCAATTTCGTCAGGGTCGTTGCTGAAATAGCGAAGCAGAGAGATCTGTGTGCTGGCTTTCGGTCGCCGGACAGAGGATGCTCGGTGTCTCATAACTAGACCGAAGATCTTCACCGACTCGTATTTTCCGGCGATAGAATGGCAGAGTTTCGTTCCTAATTTGGAACGCTCTTTGTTTCTTTTGGGAGCGTGAATGGGATTGGGTCGACACTGTGACGAGCAGGTATTTAATAGAGAGGAAATGCCAGCATTCGGTAGGATTTTCTTCTCCATCCCATCCCCATATTTTTTCTCAGGAAAATCACTGAGTGGCAGATAGAAGCTGGCGGATTTCTCGGAGCCTCGAGTAGAGATTTTTGGATTTCTTAGGTTCACGTCTCCCCTAAAACAAGTAACTCGATAGAATCCGATTCATGTTACTGCCACCAAATTGATTGCTCCCATCTTCACCAAAGGGAGTTCTCCTCTTAACTACCTCTATAGATCTCGGTTGGTTTCTCTCTCTCTGGTTCTTGCCAATTCCTTAGCCTACCGCCGGGAATCGATCACATCCATCTTTGCCGAAAGAAAAATTCTTCTCTGAACACCTCTATCTCTCTCTCTGCGATGGGTTGTGCGAGCTCGAGGCAAGTCCGTCGCCATTGTGACCCCCACTCCTCGAGCTTCCCTCTCCCACGGAGCCACTCCCTGCCCATCCACTACCACCCTTCGCAGCGGAAGGGTGACAGCTATCACATCGTCTCCCTGACCTCCTCCACGCTGGGCACCCTCAAACTCGACGTCCTCAACGAGAAGAACTACGCATACGAGGAGGAGGGGAAGGAGGAAGAAAACGACGGTGGTGGGTACGATCCGAAGTGCCACGGGAAGGGCGTGGCCTTCGACCCGGCACTGGACTTGACGTGGTCGGAGGTGGTGAATCGGAAACTCTCAGCCGCGAGGAAGGCCACCCCTGCCGCCACTCCCCCCGGCGAGTCCGAGACGATGAACGTGTGGGAGCTCATGCAAGGCCTCGAGGAGCACTCCCCTCTCTACCTCCCGAGCTACCGCAAAAGCGCCATCGACCGCTCCTTCTCCTTCCGAACCGCCCTCTCCAAGCTCGACGCTCGCTCCCGGCGGACCCTCTCGAGGCCCGACACCCCCCCGGGCCCGGCCTCTCCCGTACCGGTCTGGCTGCAGGAGGCCGACCCGGAGCCCCTGTCCATCGCCGACTTCGACCCGGACGTCATCGACACCTTCCGCGGAGCCCTCAACAAGCTCTGCCCGACAAGAAGCTCCTCCGACTCGGTCGAAACAGGCAGAAAGTCATCCGAATCGGTTGAATCCTATAGATTAACAACGGAACCCGATAATGCTGATGAATCGGATATATCCGAGTCCGTACATTGGGGGGCGAGCGAAAAGGGGTTGGTGAAGAAGGCATCGTCTCGGGTGGCCCCGCTGCACCAGTGTCCGCCATGCGGCGAGGATCGGGTGGTTGTCTACGTGACGAGCCTCCGTGGGATACGCAAGACCTACGAGAACTGCTGTGAGGTGAGGATCATACTCAGGGGGCTCAGGGTGGTGGTGGACGAGAGGGACGTCTCCATGCACTCCGGGTTCAGGGAGGAGCTCAGGGACTTGCTGGGCGAGCCTGAGGCGAGCTCACTGCCGCAGGTCTTTGTGCGCGGTGTGTACATTGGCCACGCCGAGGAGGTGAGGCGGATGCACGATGCAGGCGAGCTTGCTGCGCTGCTGATGGGCTTGCCTGTGTGGGAGGAGGCCCAAGTCTGCACAGCGTGCGGCGACGTGAGGTTCGTGCCATGTGAGACGTGCCACGGCAGCTGCAAGGTCTATGAGGAAGACGATGGCGGGTTCCGGAGGTGCCCCGACTGTAATGAGTATGGTATTGTGAGGTGCTCCCTATGCTGTTAATACTCTTCCAAGGGCGGTCTTTGGTAATATATTTTCTTCTTTTGTGGAGATATGTTTAATATTTTTTACTTTCCACTGAACGAGAAAAAGGGGTGGTTGTTTGTGATGTGTATGTTATGTTTTAGTGATGAAATTCAGTTGAACTGTATACAGGGGAGAGAGTTTTGTTGAGAGATGATACAAATATGACAGTATATACGTTAAATGTTTAGAAGTTGAAATGAATGAGGATATATACTCTCTTCTTCTACTCTCTGTTTTGGACTTGATTACGTAATAGTCTGTCCTAAATAGACATTTTTGTTCAAGGCTTTAAATGGGTTGGGATGCAATCCTGCAAGTGGGTTCGGTGGGGTCGTTGATTCTGGCTGGTTTTATTGATTTGTCCAGGCTTGAATATCCACTCCATGCCCTTGTTGCCGTGTGGCCGGTGTTGGGTTTGATTAATAGCACTTTTCACTTGGAGTATAGTAATAGCAATGTCACTGTCACAGGTTTATTTCTTTCATAGGTCAGTGCGGCACAACGGTCATTTCTTACCGTCGCAAGTCTTTTGGTCGCTTACTCGCAACTAATTTGTCACGGGCATAGAATCCTTCACAAACTCGCAACGCGCCAAACTGTCCAATCTAACCAGCCTAACGACCAAAGGCCGCGTGTGTACCAACACATTTTCATGTGCTGAATCATTTCATTGACCCTGCACACCACTTCGTATGCAGCTACCTAGCTAGCAAAAGCTGATCAAGCACATCTTCATATGTGTATTCTATGTAGTCTGTGCCACTTAGTGCATAGCTGTCCTATACTAGCTATCACTTCCGAAAATGGTACAAACTTTACCTTAACCTTGCGTGCCATGAAGTATATTGCGACTCCATGAACACGCCAGAGCTAAACCTCACCACTGAAGGAACAAGACCTTGGGGCCTCAGTCTGAAGACAAAATGATGATTGATAACGAAGAGCATCACCTAGACTCATTCGTCGATGCCTAGGCATTCACTCGCCTAGACCCGAATCACCATACTCGGTTGAAATCACCTAATGTGATTCTTGGAAGAATTAGCCCTAAGTCACACGCACCCCTGTGCATCCAATCGCTACGCGTAGAAACCATTCCTGCAAGCTGAGAGGTCCTTAACCAAATCTCCAAATGCAGCATCTTTTGATCAGTTGGTAGTGCTTAACCAAACAACGCTCCATGTCTGTGCTGCTACACAGCGATGCACTAACGACGATATTGATTTCTATCATGTGTCGTGCTACCACCACACGTCTTCGATATCAAGCCAACACATACTGCGTGTTCCTACACTCTATACAGTTTCCACTCAGTAGAGCTTCGCACTGCACATGCCCCATTCTGATGGCTCGGTCCGGGATAGTCACAACCTTTGTAATAAATATTGCGAGATTTATAAAAAACTTGTGATAATATTGCAAGAAATTGCCTGAAAGTTTAAAATGGCAATTTCTTGCGAGATTTTCAAACCGTGACAAATATAGTGATATTTACCATTTTAACAGATATTTATCGCAAGATTTTCAAATCGTGACAAATATCGTGATATTTACCATTTTAGCTGATATTTATTATAAGATTTTTATTTTTAAATGTATTTTATTTATATTTTCTTATGGAAATTAATTTTTTATTTATTTTTTATTGCCAAGATTTTGACAAAAGATACGAGATTTATGAAAAAATTAAAATCTCCCAAGTTTTTTACTCCTAAGATTTTACCGTTTTTAACTTTTATCACTATGGTCACAACCATATATAGTTTTAGTTTTTTTTTATAGTTAGCAAAATGTCAAGTGGCAAAAGTTTGTGATTAAAATGTTTTTCATTAAAAAAAAGATGAAAAAAAACTGCTTACATAAAAATTGTCACAAGTTTAGTTTGTTTTAATTAATTTTATAAAATGATGTCATAAAATAGATGTGTATAACTTTATTTTTTTCTAGAAAATCAAGTTAGGGTGTATGCACCCAAAGGGATTTGGCATAGTCGATGGGGCCTAGGCCGCTAGGCAGGTGGTCTAAGTTTAAATCTCATGGGTGTCACTCCTTATGCAAGCCAAAGCATGACGACTCCCTGGGGGAAAGGGGTAGGCCCACTGGGTTTTACATTGCCATAACAACAACCGTAAGTAAGGCAAGTAGATCCAACGCAGCTAGGTCCTTGATCCTAGGGGTAGTTTCTCTAAGTAAATATCAACAAAAAGTTAGGGAATATGAAATATGGGTGCAAATCTAAGATTCCACATGATCTAAACCTGATATCTAACCAATTAAATTGGACTGTGCGGATCCCAGATTTTTCGGTTTCCCAAAAGATGTTTTTTTAGAAAAGGGTTCAAAAATTGGATTAGAACTTGAGAGTTGTGAGGTTCGCTTGGCATGGTCGTGCACCTTTTCTCCTCCTTTTAGAAGGGATCAACTGCACCTGGAACTCAAAATCTGGGATCAATGCATGTACATCATATGTGGATCCTAATAAAAAAGCAGGCTTGGTGTCATAGATCACAAAGGCTCAAAAAAAGAAGAAAGCACATAAAATATGTGAAAGTTAGGGAAGTCTAAACTTATAAAAATAAAATAAATAAACAAAAATGAACAATAAAATACACTGAATGTCACCTCAGACTTAGGTATCCCTTTCTACGTTGTTGATGAGCACAGTGAAACACAGGCAACAACACTCCAACTAGGCATGAGCTTCGAAAGAGAAGTGAGATAAGGGATCTGGGTCCAAGGATAGGCTAGGTAGGCTCAACTAAGCTATGGCAACTAGGTCTAGTTATCAAAGGATTTCAATAGGGTAAGGGTATAGTACGGGTCATAACTCCAGATACTACAATAAGGGGTGACCCCATATTTATGGTTTTTCTTGTTGTTTCAGACACATTTTCTGAATATCCAAGATCTGTCTTTTTGGATCCATCCAAGATTGAGATAGATAACTTCTATTGGTCAATTTTTAAATGGAGGGTTGTGATTTGTCCAATGTATACTACCTTAGATGTGGGGGTGAATTTTGTCAAGAGGTTTGGGATTAGGAATATTTCAATCTCAGTTTTGGAAGGAGGGTAGGATAATATCTTGGGTGGTTTATCCAAAGGGCGCACTTTCTAAAATTGACACGAATAGCTGACGACAGATAATGTTGATAACAAACACTAACTATAGTTAGCAGCAAGAGCCAATTACACTTCATGGGTTGACTAACTCATGATGACAAATGTGTGTCATCAGGAAAGACCTGATGACAAACATTGAAAAGGGCTAGCTATTGATGACAATGCATGTGTCGTCAACTATCAACAACTTGTTTTGGCCATAACTTTAGATTATGATGTCAAAATGACCTAGTTTTTAGCCTATTGAAAAGCTTAAATTCTCCTCTTTAATTTCAGAGTCCTAAAAGAAGTCGAGAGAGATAATAGAGAAAAGAAATAGAGAATAAGGGAGCATTGTGGGAGGAAAGAGAAGAGGCCTCCTTTAAATAACCTGTATTGCAAGGTCTCTTGTATCATAAAAGAAACTCCTCAAGCCAACCTTAGCAATTAGGATTCCTTCTAATTTATGAATCCTAGCTAATATGGGTTTCCTAAACAATAAGGAAACAAATAAGAAGAATCTAGATAGGCCAATTAAGAGGGAATAGGAAGGTAGGTGGGGACATCCCACCTAGTTTGACTTGGATTGAGTCCATATCTTGGACTTTAAAATCCAAGAGTGCCCACCTCAAAGGGGCATCCCACTTTATGGATCATAATTACCATTTTGAGATCCAAATATCAAAATTAAATATATTCAAATATGAGATCCATGTCTCGATCTAGATACTAAAATGCAATTATCCAAATTCAAATTAAAGTTCTATAATAACTATAACTTTTAATACAGTTTGTTTAGAATATTTACATAAGATTTGTGTAAGTGCTGATCAGGAAATGATCTAAACCTATGAATTCCGATATAAAATCGGAAGTGAAGTAGTGCATGCTCTGGAGTATAAAGCTGAACTGGATTTCGATTGACAAGGACTCCAGAAAATGTGTTTAACGAAGCGAGTCATGTTCGTAGTAGGTTTAATAGAGATCCACAGAACCTAAAGCCCAAAAGGGGAAACTATGAAGGATTTTTTTATAATCTTTTGACGAACCAAGAAATTGTCAATGAGGGGCAGTCTGAAAACTCCCCATGGATGCGACTTTACACAACATGGGGAGTCGCCATGTGCCCTTCTCTCTCCTCTTTTTCTGTTTTTCTCTCTCCTCCCACTCGATACCTCTTCTCTCTCTATTGACTCCCCCTCCTTATCCGTTCCTCTCTCTCAAACTTCCCTCTCACTCCCTCTCTCCCGTTCCTTTGTAACCCCCTTTCGTTTCCTCTCTTTCACAAGGTCGTACCACCATCATTCTTGCCATTGCCGATCCTACCTACCAACTGTCGCCCCTGCTAACCGAGCCCCCACCATAGGGGATTCCACCCAGCTGAGGTCACCAGACCACCATCAGGGCCTCCTTCCTAGTAGGGCCACTCTCCACATGCCACCACCCGACCCCCCTTTTTTTTGTTCATCAAACCATAGGAGTTGCCCCCCACCTCCTCCACTATCGCCAGCAACTCGTTGGCCTTCATGTAATCACCAGCCACTCGCTAGCCACCCTGCTCAATCGGGGTTCCCTGCTAAACGAGCACCACATGCTTAACCAGAGTTTTCACCCAGTTAGCCACACTGATGCAGAGCATCTAGATAGTCGTGAGGAGCAAAGACTTAATTTACATTGCAAGACCAACAACCCCATGTCAAAAAGCCTGTTTCGAGTCCATTTGGGGTCGAGGGGTATTTTGGTTATTTGATATTTAATTTTTTGAGAATTTTGCTTCAATCATCCTAGAAATTTTATTTTATTTTTGCGATTTCATTTTTGTGTATGTTGGAATCATTCATGTATTTTTTTTTCTTTTCTTTCTTTCTTTTTCTTTTTTGCTTTTTTTTTAAGTGTCAGATTCTATGGATCCGGATAGTTCAGGTGTTTGATAGGATTATTTTAGGGCACTAGAGGGTGTATGAAGATTTTTATTTTTCTTAATTATATTTTTGATCTAAAGTTATTTAGATAATTTTTGAGATCCATTTGAAGCATTAGATCTTATCCAAGATCCAATACTTCAAATATGGGTCCATATTGGTGCCCTTGAGGCTGGACCAATATAGACCTCATTGAGTTTGGTTGACAACAGGGGAAGGCATGATTATGAAGGCTTCAAGAAGTGTGAAAACATTTTAAAGAGCCTTAAGAAACTCATATAGGCTTAAAGGCCTTCCTTTTTTACTCTTGAAAAGTGGAGATAAGCATTTCAAATGAGGCTTTCCTATGGAAGCGGATCAGATCATGCTGAACATGAGCGTTTTTTCTCATGCTGACATCATGGTCGTCCGATTTGCATTTTTAAAAGCTCAAAAGTCAACAAAACCATTTGGCATTCATCCAAAATGCAAACAGACGGCCACGATGTCCGCACGAGCAAAAACGCTCATGTTCAGCATGACTTGATCTGCGCCCCTTTCCTATTGGCCACATGAGAGGTGGTCACATGAAAGTTTATTTAAGAAGGTTAAAAAAAAATTCGTGTAAGAGGGTTTAGAGACTTTTGAAAAATCGTGAAAGGTATGTGAAGATGTGTAGTCCATGATGATTTTTTTTACTATTGTAAAGGGAGGCAAAAGTTATTTCAAATGCTACAATTCCATTGGCCACGTGAGAGGTGGCCTTGGAAACTACCCCCCTCACTTTAACTCAGCTGGGTTGAGTTCTTAAGGGACTGAAAAATTTGTACAAGGCAATTAATCTTTGGTTAAAAAAGAAAAATTCAAAAATGAAAGAAGAAGAAATGGAGGTCATTTTTCACTATTGATGATTCTTGGAGAAGAAAGAAAGTTGTCCCTTATTTGAAGTTCAATTGCTGCTATGTTGTGAGGTGTCCAGTTGTTGTGAAGATACTCCCTGGAATTATGTGGAACCCCTGGTTGCAGTAGGAAGTGGTTGCAAAACTCGTGATTCTTTGTGTTGTTGAGAAGAACCCTTTTCCTTCCGTAGTTGTGCATCATTGTCTCTAAAACTCATCCCTATGTTGCTGAAGAGTCTGTTGAAGACCCTCTAACCATGGTTGTTGTTCTGCAAGCCATCTTTCTTAAGCTCATCGTGGTTTTCTTGTCGATCGGTTGTCATTAGCACCCATCTTTTCATTTGGGCATGTCATCCCTGCACACTACTCGTGAATGTTGTTGTGGACCCTTGAACTGATTAAGAACTTGTCCTTCTATATGAAAATCTGGTTTGGATATACTTATCTCAGTTTTATAGTAGTTCTGGCCTTTTGTCTGATCAAAGCTAGCATTTTTTGAGTATTGAATCCTAAGAAAATTCCTGCTAGTTAGATTTTATGCTTGAGACTTCTTTCTTAGTCTTTGCTAGTCTAACTAAAGTTGGGGTAAGGTGGAAGGGCGATTTTTTCATTGGAGAAAATATCTTAGAAGTGTTTGTGTATGCAAGTTGAGAAATACACTTAAAACTAAAACTTGGTTAATCTAAGAACTGTTTGAATCGTGTATGCCATTAACTCAGATTTGTGACAATTTGTTTGTCAAACACAGTCACATTGTTTGTGTCATATCTTTCAAAATACATAACAAAAATTCATGTGTGATAGCTTATTGGAAATCTAACACTCGATACTATAACTTTAATGTTTGTTATATTTGCTGAATCGATCATCTTGATTGTCAAAAGTATTCTAGAACAAAGAGAACAATTCTATGGGTGACTGTTGAGGACTGTACCAGTTTGTCCTCTTGTTTGGATCATATCAGAGTCATACAACCTCTGATTTGTGTTTTTTTTATTTCTTTGGATCCACAATTAAAATATCTACAATGTTTATGTTTGTGTGTTTATCTAAATCCTCATAGAACATTCATGCTCTAGTTTGTCCCTGCTGCACAGTTCCAAGAGTCCCAACCTGTCAACACTAGTCCTATGCTCTGGTGTCATTAATGTATCTCAACCATCAAAGGTTAGAAATTCACGAATTTAGTTTCATTAGGAAGGTAAACCTATCGCCTACATATCCTATGTTGGCATTGTTCATTAGTTTAGAATGCATCTAGGTCAAAATAACCCTGGATTGAAACCTGTCAGATCTAAACAGTTTTGTTTTTAGCTTTTTCGTATCTAGATCCATTTGGATCTTGAATCATGGATCGACCCATTATTAGATCAACATCATCTTGATATCAGAGCATATGCGTATACATATATATTTAGTCCATAATTGGTTTCATATAGTTATTTATTTTATTTTTTAAAAGAACAAAAAAATATTTGTATTCCTAGTTTATGTCTATTTTAGGTTTTGTCACTTCCGTATAGTACACATGATGTGTACTCATATTCGGGAGACCGACTCTAGTTGGATCGTTCTTCTATCACACCCCTTGCCATCCACTGGTCACCTCAGCCATCTACCTAATTCTTTCTCTCCTCTGCCTAGTTCCTCTCTTCTTTCTCTCATCAGTTCGCCTGTGAAGGAGCAAAGGGGCAAAAGAGGAAGTAGATAGGAGAGTAGGCCACAACCCTGGCCCTCTCCCTTGTGCGTAGTCACCATTGCCACACCTCTAGAGCTGTTACTATTGTTGCCATCTCACCGGGCTGAGTGGGCCTTGCTGATGCCAGCCAATCATGTTGTTGAACCATTGTCTCATCGGGTCGTGTGAACCTCATTAATGCCAGACATCTCCATTGCCAAGTTGTCATCACTGGGTAGTTTGCCTGCACTGCACTCACGTTGTTGTTATGCCTTTCGTGCTTGTTGTTGTGTGCCCGCATTGCAACCATCATCGTTGATGTTGTCACATGCCCTACACATGGTCGATACTATACTGAAGTGCATGTCGAGTTCAAGAAGTTTAGAAAGTTCTTAAATGAAGGACACAACAGTAGCAGTATGATTCCTCGTGTCCTTATTGTGTCTTTGGATAATCGTATACAAAGATAAGACAAGTTATGTTTTGACTTTTGATGAGATATATAGACCCCAAAAAAGATGTTTTGGGGTTTGCTAATATTTAGTTATTATTTATGCACTAACTAGAGTTAAGAATTGAGAGACAGAAGATTAAAATTGTAGAACCAACTGATCCATAGTATTTTATTTGTGTGTATCAGAACAACATACAAATGAATGTTTATTTGTGTGTGTATGCAATGGAGACACACTTGATCATGTGTATTATGATGCATATGTATGCAATTACGACATACACACAAGAATTATTGTTGTGTGTACCCGAAGTGTGTATTTTTGTTGCACTCATTTTCAGGAGTTAAGTCCTTGCCTGGTTCGTTCTCTTTGGTAACTGATTCTTAGTGAGGTAATATATGTTGACGCTTGCACTTAGGTGGGCCTCCTAGTGCTTAGTTCAGTTGGAACGTCGCCATTGATCAGGCCTTATATCATTAAGAAAGTAGAGTGAATAGTAATATTCATAAAGTACTTGTGCTTGGGTGGTTTATATAATACTGGATATTGATATATGACATGTGTGTATGAAATTGATGCATATGTGCGAATGTTTGTGTTATTTATGTTTACCATTGTGAAATGACTCAACTAAAATCAAATAATATTGGCATGCTAATGTGTCATATGTGTTAATGATGAATGTTGACCTTGTGTTGCATCTATGCTAGCTTGGCATATGCATTACTGGTTAGGGTTGTGTTATTAAGTGAACCTATGTGCCTGGACTGTTCAGGAGAATGTTTGGAATGTGACAGATTGAATAGTTGCATGCATTAAAATTTAACTGCATAGGACATGTTGCACATGTTATAAGATATATGATCATGATACGCTGCGTAAAGATGGGTGGATGTATATCTGTAAATGTGTTGTATTGGTTATGTTGTAAACGTAGGGGTGTTTACCCCAAATAATCCCTACGGATGCAAGATTTCATCATTTGTATCTAACATTTGCGAATGTTGCAAATGGTGGGTTATAAATATGATACGTGTAGATTTATACACTTTCGAATGTGAAAGTGATGGGCATGGGCCCAAATGAGTTTTTGAATGAGAGGTTTCACTATATGTGTTTGATATTTGCAAGTTTGGCAAATAGTTTCTGATATGCATAAGATGCATGGTTGTTTAATATGAAATGTACAAGAATTGACCAAAGTGTGACTACTGATGTGAAAATATCTAGGTGTGTATTTCTTGTAAAATGACATGCATCGAGAAAAAGTTCTTGTAAGATAAGATAAGTTGCACAAACTACGGTCAGGTTCAAATACTGTGATACCATAACCTTGGCTCGTACTATTGAGTTCAAGCAAATGGGTCATATGTGAACCTGCGCTGCATCATCCCTGGAATGAATGAACGTAGACAGAAGTCATTCCCGCCAGGTCAGATGTGAACCTTTTTTCTACCCCATTGGTCTAAGGGGATTTGTACTTCGATATGCTTGGCAGAGTTTGAGTTATAGCTGAATATCTTTGCAGTGTTGCAAGGTTTGCAGTCGAGGGTAGACATAACGATACATTCCAGACTCTGGTGAGAGTTCTTTTGTGCTCCCTGGGGTTAAAATGTGAAAAAAATACACTTATTGAATGAACACCCCTTGTGAGGCATGAGTTCCCATAGATTGGTCAGGAGTTGTGCCTAGGGGTGACAGGATGGAATAAATGTGTATAATGGTATACACGAGTTTTTAGGCGAGCATGATTATTTACCAACATGACTTATATGTGTAATTATATGCGTGAGCTGTTTGTGAGTCTAATGATAGGTTCGAGTGGAATAACTATATAACTGTATGCATGAATTGCATGAGACTATTATTATACACTCAAATGTCTTGTATGCATAAGTGAATGTGTTGGTATAAATATTTATGATTATATGTTTGAATTTCTTGTATGTATAAAAGTATACATGACTTGTATGTTTAATTACGTATAAGAGGTATGCATAAGTTATTTATTTTTGTGCACATAAAGGATACACATACGTTGTGTGATTATCTATGCATATGAGTATGTGTGATTCATGTTTTTATGCATTAGCTAAGAGCGTTATAAAGGTTACACAGTTAATCGTAACCACAATGTAGTGATTGTTCCAAGACTTGGTAAGGGTTTGAGGTATTGTACTAAGACATGATGTGTCTCACACCTCGTACTTTATTATTTTTAGATCCGCATATGTAGATCGATGGATGTTGAGGTACACTAGAACTTTGAGGTTTTGGGATGGACTGGACTAGAATCTTTTGTTGTTTTTCCCTTTTTGGATTATAAACGTTGAATTTCATTTATGAAATTATTTTGGTTTTAATTGAATTGCAATGGTTTGATCTAAATTGTAATGCGCCCAAGGTTTTAGGGTAGTTTAAAAATGTCTTCCATTGTGTTTAAAAAAAAATACCCTAAGTTCAAAATGCGGGGCGTTACAAGTTTGGACCCAAATTCAAAGCAAATTGTAGAGATAAATTTCATCTTTATTTTTTAGAGAATTATGGAAAAATCTCAGGTGTTACAGTCGTCATGACCTGGTTGACGATGATGAATTTTTGTCAACGTCCAAGGGTTTTCAACAATAATCCAACCTTTTTTGATCAATTTTCACCATTCAATCCTAGTTTTTTTGGTTTCTAAACATGCTTAGAATGTTTTTTTATCTAGATTTTGAGTGATATGAACCTAAAAAACTATGTTTTCATGCAAATTTAGCCTCAAAAATGGATTTGGGAACTTTTTTAGGAAACTGAAGGTTCACCCTTCGATTCTTATTGATCTTCAAGGATTTAACCCACGAAAATAGCCCTCTTTGTTACCATTTTTTGTTCAAAACGTGTATACATTGATTTAATGAAGCATTTACTATAACACCCCAAACTTTTATCCCACAAATCATGATTTTTTTAAATGGTTAGAAATCACAACAAAAATTTGAAAGTGGATAAAAGCTTTGGGCGAGTTGCAGATTCATCATATCATTCACATATAAATTTAAAATTCAACATTCACGTTTAATAAAAGTCTATTATAAATTTTAATTAATAATATAAGAGTCTTATTCAAAGTCCATAAAATAAATATGAATGTTTATAATCCAAAATATTAGCATAAGTGAAAAAGATTTGGCTCTGGTTCGACTGTAACCTCCCGCCATCACGTTGGTCATCTATTTGTTACCTGAAAAAAAGTTTTCATAATAAGGTCAGACTTAACAAGTTCTCAGTAGGAAAGTGCTATTCAGTATACATAAATTAAAATAAGCATGCAAAACTATATTCCTACACTCACACATGCATATATAAATCAACACATAAAGGATATATACTATGCAATGCTTTACATGATTTTCAATCATTCACACTTGCATAATTCTTTCAATCAGAAGCAGTTATACATTCATACACATTTAAACATGCATGAGCAGTTAATAATATATGCACTTACCATTACAGAACGATTGACCATTTATGCATGAGTAGCTTTATTATTTTTAATTATGTATTTTTTTTAAATGATGCATGTCATGACTAACTAAATTCACAATCAATTTAGGCTTTACTTCTTAGCTCTGTGGGTACTATCACAGGCAGTAACTTGTACCAGGGTCATGGCGCAGGCAGCATATTCATAAAATTATGGCTTTGGCTTGACCGAACATCATTCACCAGTCTCGAGTGAGGAATGATAGTATCAAGAGAGCTCTCTCAACACCTTCATTCGGATATATCAGACTTTTACTCATGAGTTTCTTGTCCTTCACGCTGCAGTCTAATATGGAGGGTTTTCCTATCTTCATAGTTGGAGAGGAGTAACTTTCCGCACTAAAGAACAGTGTTCATGAAGCCAAAAGTATCACTTACCCTCTTCTTGCAAGCATCAATATTTAGTATTATATGGTTAATCTTTTTAATTCATTGATTTTATGTAACTCATAATTTGAATCAAATTAAAAGATTCAGGCCTCTTTCGGGCTCATAGATGCACATGTTTCAAATGTGAATTAATAGTCATGCATCAATGCATTTTTATACATTTTTTACTTCAACATTCATTCATAAATAAGGCATTCATATTCAATCAAATTCTATGCACAATTTGTTCTTGTGGATAGTAATTGGCGATAAAAGTCAAATAGTGAACAAACACTTTATTCAATTCATGCTCCTAATTAGACACTCAATTTTTGCATAAAATCAGTATAGCATTACATGTGTAGTATTATTCATTTCAAAATAAAAATCATATTTAAACACTGGCAAGGTATCACATACACCAATAACCTGGTTCTTAGCCCGTATCATTATTACATTGTCTGGTTTAAAACGAGTAATATGGAACTCCATGTTTGTCAAAAAATGTTAACCTCGGCTTACCATCATTCTGAGATACATGGATGACATAATATTCACTAGAGAAGATGCCATTTTTATTTATCAAAAAAAAAAATAGAATCTTTACCCGTATCGGTTTTCAAAATAAAAGACCTCAAATAAATATTAAGGCACCTTCTTGGACTTTGATATCATTCACCTAAGGTAATGAACTTTTACTTGCTTAGATGAAGTATTCATCAAACCTTTTGAAAAGACTAGAATGTCAGATTTCAAATCCATTAACACACTAATTAAGGTAAACCACCAGGCAGTTTGCAGTGATTTCTTGGGATTTGACACGTCTTATAGTCAAATGACATGACACCACTTGTACTAAAAGTTTAATTGATCAATTGATGTATGGGCTAAAATGATCTCATTTAGAAACAATATACAATCTTCAGAAAATTAAAGCTTGATGCAGAAGTAAGGGCGACACGTATTTGGGTCTACGGAATCCAACTGCACCTGTTTTGCAATTTGGATTTTTTTTTCTTTTTGTGTATTATGAGATCTACATTGGATCCATATCTAATTAGGAAGCTTGCCATTATTAGAGAACTTATCTTTTCTAATGTTTGTCAAATAGGAAAGCTAAATCTATTAAGATTTGAATCCTGGTATGTAAATGCACGAGAGATTTAAGGATTTGTAAGCTCAAATGGAATATTGAAAATGATTGCTTTCTAGTTTTGCTTTAATTTTTTGTAATTTCTCTAATTTTCAATTATTTTTCCTAATCTTTTTGGCTTTTCTTAGTTAATTCCTAGTTTGGATATATTTTTCTTGCAAATGTAATTTTGGGTAGAACAAGTATTGAAATATAAATCAGATTCAACCTGATGTAACCCAATTTGACATAAGCACATTATGAGATGACATGACTTATGATAGCAGTCTGCCCATGCAAGCCACCCACTAGAGGCTTCTTTCATAAGCCTAAAGAAGAGTATCTTTTTTTTCTTATTTTGGGTTCAAGGTCCTACTCACCATTGATTTGATGGCCTGAAATCATTGTGGGTGTTGATAGGCTAAGGAGAACGCGAGTACCCGTGCACGCAAATTTCATTCATAACTCATTGTGGGCGTCGATAGGCTAAGGAGAATGCCGAGCACCCGTGCACGCAAATTTCATTCCTACTTTTACATTTGGATTATGTTTTGATGAAAGCCAACAACAAGATCTTTGCTTGATTCGATCAAGAAAGATTTTATATTTTCTAGGCATTCAACTCAGTAAGCAAATTTTGATCAAGACATGATACATGACTCTTCAATGGATTTCTCATATCAATGGCATCCTTGGGGATGCATCAAACAACAAAAATATGTTGTCATTAGACCCTTCATCATTGCAATACACAACATAAACCAATCAGCATTGCGACAAGCCCTATTCTTTGATGAAAGTGCACCATTCCAGTAGTCACAGTGACCATCGCGTTATGAGTGCAGGAACACTGCCAGCAAATATCCTTCAGCCTTTCGAGCACTTATGTTTGTCCTTGATCAAGTCCAGCTTGTTTACCACTGATGCCCACCAATCAGGAGCCTAGCCAGACCCATGGAACCACCAGCGATCAACTAATGGTCATGGTTAGGCAAGTACACCTCTGGACTTGTCTTTTTTCACCCTGACTTAGAATCCAAATCTGAATCCAATTAGGTCGGACAGACTCGGTATTGCCTAGATCCAACCCAAGTCTGACCCGTTTACATCTCTACCTCATGGACAATCAAGTCATTGGGCGCTTGGGCCCCTACTGAATCCTACCTGAATAACTCGTTTCGGATAGTGCCAGCCAGCAGGACCCTCCCCCCGCCAACACTAAGCTCCCAACTATGGTCTTGTAACACAGGCAGTGGGTGCGAGCTGGCAGCTTGGTGCCCTAATGCCATGGGTAGGAGTCCACTTGATGGCTTATCAGAGTCAAAGCGGTTTGCTCGTGAACTAGTTCTTCTCGAGATTAGGATGCTTCAAATGCTAAATGAATTGCCTCTCAACTCCAAAACCGGACCCCCTGGTCTTGTACTCGAGTCAGGCCTAAACTCCTTCAAACCATACCTTGTTTGGCCCAAATCCTTCCTAAAGCATATCTTGACTGATCCTAACCTTGTTTTGGACCCTTAATTATTCAGCCCAAACTAGGGATGGCAGTGGAAAGCGGGGCCCCGCCTCGCCCCGTTTGGACTGGGGATGAAGGGTATGAAACGGGGATGGAGGCGGGGACGAAGGTTAAAATCCATCCACTTCTGGGGATGGAGGCGGGGATGGACGTGCACTTTTCCCCGCTCCGCCCCGTCCCCGCCTCATCCCCACCCCAACCCCGCCGCGACCACTTTTCCCCGCAATATCCTTGCCCCGCCTCATCCCCGTTTGAACCGGGGATGGAGGACATGAAACGGGGATGAAGGCGGGGGTGGAGGATAAAATCCATCCCCACCGGGGATGGAGGCGGGGGTGGAGGATAAAATCTTGAGGCGGGGCGGGGGTGGAGACCTTGTCCCCCGCCCCGCCCCGCCCCACTGCCATCCCTAGCCCAAACCTTATAAACCCAAACCTACCCCTATCCAGCCAATAAAAAATATGTGTGATATTGCTTACTTTCTCAGAGGCTCTAAATCTATTAAGTGGTACAATGAGGAATTTTGTCATTTTAGTTCTGAAATTTAGATTCAACGTTCCGAGTACAGTTTCACATAGATATTAGATTAAACCTTTTCAAAATTATATACTTGTAACACGCGGTTCTTTCTAGTGTCCCTTAGATGCTGAAGAGACATTAGAATACAAAGTGGATATGTATCCATCTGTTTCCAATCCTGTTCTCAAAATTATCTAAACCTAAAGAGTTTAGACCCATTTAAAGCCTAACCTCTACCAGAACCAACTAAATGCCGAGATCTAATTAAAGAGGATTTGAATCCATAACCATGTAATGAATCTAAATCTATTTTATTTGATATTCCTAAAGCGATCTTGGACCCTCATGTCCCAATGACAAAACCCTACTTTGGACTTAAACCTCAGTCTTTTGCTTCCAATACAAAAAAAAAGAAAACTTTTCAAGCCCTACCTCCTATATATCTAGATCCAAACACTACCCATGCTCATCTTACCTAATCCAAGCCCCTCATTGGGTCAGCACCAACATGCAGAAGACCGAGTCAAAGGGATTCTAGAGCAAAAGATCCAAAACATATTTTTGTTATCTCTAGACTGGTTTGGATCAATTTGACATGTTTGATCCAAATCTACATAGAGATATGTAGGATGATTATGGATGGCTCAAAAGGTGTGCTCCAAGTTTTCCTATGCACTTTAAAGCAAATCCTCTTTGATCGACAAAGCTTTTGAGGTAACGTAGAGACCCAATTTCATATTGTGTCTCCAAAACCTACAAGGTGGAACATGATTGAAAGAAGCACAAGTAGGATCCAAGCTTGAGGGCAAGTCTTCTCCAATCGAGAAAATGATGCATGAGTGAGTGTGACACATATGTGGGCCACAGGATCCATTTGGATCCATTTTACAGTTTGGATTTTTTTAGTTTATATGTAGATATTGGATTTACATTGGATCCATATCTAATTAAGAAGCTTATTAACATTAGAGAACTTGTCCCATTAAATTTTATCAAATAGGAATTCAAGATCAATTAGGATAAGAATCCCTCCTATATAAATATATAGATGAGAGATTAAACGATTTGTCAGTTCAGATAGAATATTGAAATTGATTATTTTTCAGTTTTCCTTTAATTTCCTGTTATTTTTTCAATTTCTAATTATTTTTCTGTGATTTTCTTTTTCTTATTTAATTCTTAGTTTGGGTAGATTTTTCCTGCAAATTCAGTTTTGGGTTTGCATCAAATCCATTCTCAAGAAGCAGAGTCCCAATGAGAAGGAGACGACATAGTTAAAGATTTTAGTTTAAGAATGCCTGTGGGTGCCCATTAAATTAGAAATCGGACTGCGGTATGCCATATTTATGTTGGTTCCGACCTGATTCCCTCTCAAAGTATTGGATTTGGGCATAAATTACCTACTTGAAAATTATACGGATCAACCTAAGCACATCCTGGATAATTTCTGAGTTGAGTTTATTTTCTCAGTTTGCTTCTCTTACTCAACAAGACCCTACATGAGTGACTTTTTTTTTGCAATTTTAACCAAATAAAAATCTTCGTTTATAAAACTCCTTGAATTATTTGTTTCTATTTTAGACTATCTCATCCTTTTGACCTAACATAGCCCAAACTCAAACCCAAACCCAAGTACATCTTGCCTAGATGGATTTGGGTTCATCACCCTAATGGGTAAAATATCTAACCTGTTGACAGCCCTAGTTGGAGACCTAATCGCAGATAAAGTTGTTGCACTTAGGGATGGCAATAGATTGGGGGAAAACGGGGCCCCGCCCCACCTCGCCCCGTTTGGACCGGGGACGAAGGGCATGAAACGGGGATGGAGGCAGGGAAGAAGGTTAAAATTCATCCCCGTGCCGGGATGAACTTACACTTTCTGCCGCCCCGCCTCGCCTCAGCCCCACCCCATCCCGATTAATAATATTACTAAAATACCCTAACCTAAGTAATAAAATTACAAAAAAAAAACACTTATATATACTAACTAACCCTAAATCGTATTAATAAAAAAATGGAGTCAGTCGCCGACTCGCTGCCCAGAGAGAGAGAGAGAGAGAGAGAGAGAGAGAGAGAGAGAACGTGAGTCTCCCTTTGCTGCATTCGCCTTCTCCTCTCTGAGAAAAAGAAGAAAGAGGGGCGTTCGCTTCTCGTGATGGATCACCCCCTCTTCCTACCGAGGAAAAAGAGTTTTCTCCTTTTTTCTTTGTGGAGTTTTCATCGTCGACGATGACCGATCGAGCTAGGTTTTGGACTTCTTTTACAGGTATGAATTTTCTTTTTCTTCTTTTTGTGATTGTTATTATATATATTCTGTGTATTTTTTGGTCATTTGTTTTGTGAATTTCTGATTTGGTGTATGGAATGAGGTTTTGAGAGGAATCAGGTTATTTTGAGGGGGTTTTAGGTTTTGAGAGGGTTTCAGGTTATAGGATGGTGTTTTGGCGGGGGTGGGGGCGAGGGCGGGGCCGGGTCGGGGATGGGGATAATTATGTTGAGACGGGGTGGGGGTGGAGGTCCAAAGTCCCCCCCCCCCCCCCCGCCACGGGGATGGACCGGGGATGAAGGTTAAGTTTTTGAGACGGGGCTGGGGTGGAGACCTTGTCCCCCGCCCCGGTTCAGTGCCATACCTAGTTGCACTTTTATGTAAAAGAATCTTGCCGCTTTAAAAAACAACAAATTAAATATAATGGTGTATTCTAATTATAGTGACAAAACATTTTTTTTCGGTAAATATGGTGGGCGAATTCTCATGATAAATAGAATTTTTTGTTTTTCTTGCATTTTTTTTCAGCAATGATAAGAAATCAAATGAAAAATGAAAACCCCAATTTTAATTATTTTTGCAAAGAAAAAGTTTTAAAATAAAAATACAAACAAAAAATGAAATTCTTGTATTTTTAATAGAAAGTATCGACTAGGCAAATTCTTACAAATTAAAAGACGCTGATGTTTGCTCCAAAAGTTTTTTCGACACAGAAAGCTGGGGTTAGGCAGATCCCTACCAGTTAGACAACCATACTATTGGGATTCGAACTTGCAACGTCCCAACACCAGGTGAGGGGCACTAACTGCTCCTGCCAGACAAGTGGAGTCCCGTTGAAACAACTAGGCATCTAAAGTTAAATAGAAAGGAATGGCTTCTACGGTCTTATTGGAACCAAAGCCTGCTGAACCAACTTGGCATGCCATAAGTATGTGACCGTGCTCATCCATATGTTAATATAGCTTTTGGTCCTGGGGTCCAAATAGAAGGGCCAAAAACTGGTTGGTGGTTGGGCTCCCACATAAGTCAATCCAGCAAGTCCAACCAACCCATCATATTGTATATATGTCCCTAGTGGTAACTGAACCCTGCAGGCTGGGTTTATTTATCTCTTTTTCTTTTGTTTAATGGATCCATATCAAGATCTCGCATGCCTGCTTTAGAGAAGAAATACCTAACAAGGTTGGACTCAGGTTTACCTAGCTAGACAATTCCTTACCTGAGGTTGGATCTACTTATCCTGGCTTCATGGGAGCAGGACCTAGCTAGATCTGCTGTTAAGGGTCCTTCAGGGGCACCACCAGACCTTGATGCAACTGGGTCCAACCTGAAACCAACCAAAAGGCAGTCCAGTGGCGGAGCCATATTGAGGTCAGGGTGGGCATCCAAAAACACCCTAATGGGGGTTCAGGTCAGACCTGAACCCCATGAAAGGACCAGGGTGGCAGTGCCCACCCTGATCTTTTATGTACCCCTCCCCCACCCGTCTCTCTCTCTCTCTCTCTCTCTCTCTCTCTCTCTCTTAATAGAGGGGTTTGCTGGGCTGGTAAATGAACCGAGCTTAGACTGTTCAAGCTTGACTCATTAAAGCTACACCCCCCTGCTCTTTATGAGCCAATCACGAGCTGACTCATCTTCTACAAAAATTGTTTTTTAAGTATTTTTTAAAGCTTGATAATATATATATCAAATATATGTATAACAGATATAAACATATGTTTAATACATGTACAAAATATATATAATATAAAAGTATATATAAATATATAATATGTAAAATAACCTATACGAGTCAAGCCAATGGAGCTTGCTATGTTCGTGCTTGACTCATTTACCTAAATAAGCTAGCTAATAGCTTAGCTCGCTATGCTCAATTTGTTGAGCCCAGCAGAGTCAAATGGTAATCTTTTCCCAGCTTTAGAATTTGTGCCTCACCCTACTAATTCAGATTCCTGGCTCCGCCACTGAGCAGTCAAAGTCTTCCATCAGTGATGATTATGATAAGAAATAGAGAGAGCCTCAATGGTGTCAGATTTTGAAAGCCCTTAGCCAAATCCATGTGATCTTGTCATGACATGGGCCTTTTTTTCTCTTTTTCTTTTTCAATTTATTTTGAAATATAGCTTCTACTGTTGGTTGGCACTGTCCTTGGTCTTGATTGTAATTCAGTTGCAAATATCAAACCTAATACAGCTTTAAGCCCAGCAATCTAACTATACACATAGGAATGTCCTAGCCTTCCCTTACCTGCATTAGGATCATACACACATGCAGACGCAAACAGACCCCACATCACATGGCGCACACGTGTGTATATATATATATATATATATATATATATATATAGAGAGAGAGAGAGAGAGAGAGAGAGAGAGAGAGTTGTTACTGGGTAGGTCAGATCACATGAAAAATAATAGCATGTTATGGGGAAGCGGCAAATTGTACTGTTGAAGCTCAACACTTGAAGTGGGGACCAAAATAATAATCGAGAAGGATTGGGAGTCCAATATCGCTCTCATGGATAAGGAGCCAAGGCCATTTTTCCAGTGAAAATATCAGGTGTACAACTATTTGTGCATTAAGCACCTGATCACCCTCCAGTTTGGGACAGGGCCTGTCAAGTGTGGGACCCAAGATCTGATGGAGGGTGATGGCCGATGGGTGCTTAATGAACAAATTTTTGTGCAATCATATTGCACCCAGTCCGGACTCATTTTTTCATGAGATGAGGTATATAATATAAACACATGGTTAGACCTTTCTCTTTCTCCTCCCCGTGAAAAGATCAGGTGCAATATAGCACCTGACCGCCCTCCATCGTGGGGATAGGGCCTGTTAGTTGTGGGGCCCAAGTCCTGATGGAGGGCCAGGTGCTTAATGCACAAATTTTGTGCCATGTAATTGCACCTGATCGTGACTCCCTCCTCCCCTCTCCTTCACAAAAAGTAACCCAAACTAGGCCTATACCCTCCAGGGCTCTTTGACCTAAGAATCAGGGGGCATGCCCCACAAGAAAATCCAAGTATGCTCTTGGTTTCTAGAACTATTTGTCGCATTTGCATCTCACTAACCCATGTTTCAAAAAAGACGAGGCCCACAAATATCCAACTATCAACATGACTTGAGATCTCCTATTATTGGATGAGATGACAAAAGCATGCCGTCTGTCATAACTCCCTGCATTGGTTTTGTATTTATCTACATAGTTTTGTGATATAAATGAAGCTGAGCTTACACTTCTCACACAACAGCTAGCTTGATGGTTTCCACAGACTACTCACCACCATGGTAAGCATAATTTCTAGAAGGCTACAAGACAGCGTTCAAACCAACCATGATTTGAAAGTTATTGCTGTCTTTGTTTATTAAAAGAATAGTAAAATAAAATAAAAATTGTTATCTTTGCAAGTTTTTCATTAAAGTTTCTATATGTCTCGGTTGCCTAGAAAATTCAAGTTGTCAATTTACTTTGCTTAAATTGGGCTGATCTCCATCTTTGCCATGTATTTTGCAGTTTGCGATCTAGTATATCAAATCATATCTTTAGGCATCTTTGAGGAGCTCAAAGGACATCTTAAAGCCAGTCCAAGCACACATCATGATTTTCTCCTTTAATTAATCAAGCCTAATTCTTAACTAATAATACTCAGTCCAATCAAAACACCCCAACCAATTAGCTTGTCAAATAATTAGAAGGCTTCTTTTTGTTGTTGAATGGTTGGTCTCTTCCTATTCATTCATCTCAAGAAAGTTTACAATGCCCTCATTTTGAACACTACCTTTCAACTAGTTTTAATTTCAACAAAGAACTTAGATATTTCTCTTCATCTTTTTATGTTTATTTTACTTGCCAAAAGAACCAAATGTACCACATGTCAATAATGATTCTTTTTGGCTTTTTTTAGTTCTTGCTTCTCTCCACTCATCATTTTGAGACACACAAATATTTTTATTTTTCTTCCTTAAAAATTCTTCGAAAATTTTGTTTTCCCTTTTAGCTTGCCCATCAAAAACAAAAGCAAAAAAAAATTAAAGACAATTTCCGTTTGTTATTTCCTTCAATTTCAGATTCTTTTACTAATTTCTCACATTGAAACGATAAACATGACACATAATTGATGAAAGGGTTTAGAATATCTCATGCCCCTAAATTGGTGATTTAAAAAAGGCTTTGAACTTAAGTTCGAATAAAAAAAAAGTATAAAAAAAATCGTTACCTTGGTATTACCATCTATTCGACCTATTCATGTGCCTATTCATGTGGGTCCCACGCACTAGAATATTTATAGGTGGGTCCCATACATAAAACCATAATAAATAGCGCATTAGCCAATCAGGTACGCATGCAACAGTACCTCCTTCCCTCAACCTCCACTTGTGGGCCCCGGAGCATGTGAGCCTGCTGGTTGGCTCCGTGCTGTACGGAGGCTAGCGTCCCAAAGGAGTGACGATTAAGTCAAACATTTTTGTGACAACTGCACGTGGGCGAGTGACGACGGACGGCTGTGAGTTCGTAAGCCCTACCCTATATATATAAACACCTGCACTTTCTTGTTTTTTTGGCGTTCCCTTCTAAGTTTTTTTTTTTTCAATTGGGAGGTGGAGATTCTAGTTTTCATCATAATTAAAAAAAAAAAACACCTATTTTAATTTTTTTTTTTAATTTCACCTAATCTTTTTTGGTTAACAAAACAACAACGATTAGATTTCACTTGAAATTTATAGCAAAATGTACATCTTTTAATTTTTTATTCATAGTTTTTTTTTCCCTTCTGCTTTAAAGTTTGATCTCTTCTTCATAAGATCAACCCAAAGTAAAAAGTGGTGTGAAATGCAACGTATGAAGCGAAGCCTGGCGATAGCAAGTAAGAAACAACAAAAGCAATGAGTAGAACATGACATATAAGCACTACACCAAAAATATCTATAGTGACGGCTCCGAGTAGTCACTATAGGCTGACTGTCACACTATAAGTCCCACAACTATTACTTATAGTGACTACTTAGGGCAGTCACTATAAACTTGTTAGGCTGTCACTATAGGTCCACACAAATGACAGGTTAATGTTATCGCCAATACTCATTCAAGTAAAGAAAAAAAAATTCCCCACATTTGGAAAGCCAATGTAGGAAAGCAACTTAAGAAAACACACCCACGTATCAAAATATTAGAACTATAATAAAGTCTTTAGAATCACATTTCTTCAGTTGACCAGAATACCATCATTCAGTTTCTCACTACTTTTGGAAGCTCTGGCATTTTAGTGATTTAAGGAAAGTTTGTTACAAATAGAGGTTGAGTTGGTCTGAGGTTTTTTCAGGTCAAGCAGGAACCAATGTTCTTTACTATGCAAACTGTAAGAAAGAACATTTCATATAATGGGGGCATAAGTTTTCATTATGCTATTAGTTAAGACTTCAAAGATGCATCTAGTATGGGCTCCACCTCTACAACTTCTCTTCCTATTAATTAACAAGAACCTGTGTTAACAAAGAGAAAAAGAAGAGAAATAACATTTGGAAACAGTCAATATAAATTTTCCAACATAGAAATCTCACATTGCAAGTGAAATTGTAGTTTATTCATACCATTTTTATCATACACGACATCAAAATCTGTTGTTTTAAGTGTGGTTCCGAAAAAATCAAAATCCTACCTATCTCCTTTCAAATGGAACACCTATATAGTCGAAAGAACAATAAAATGAACAGCGAGTACATTGGTCTAAGTGGGATCCAATATATAAGATGATTCGTTGAATTCGGACAATAAATTTTACAAGACAAATTGAACTGCATATATTAAATGTATATTTTCAATATCATAAACTAAAGATAACTTGGATGAGAAGTCTGAATACTCTTGGTCTGAATCTCATGGCAGTTATTGGATGATAGGTGCCTTACGTAAACAAGGTGATCTGAAATCATAGTTTTAGATGTGATGAGAAAATTGACACCATTAAAGTTTGCCTTGGACAGAAAAACAATTATCATATACAGATTAAGAGCATAATTTTTTAGGGAGAGGAGTTCTGTTCAAAATGAAACTACCGATGCATCAGAGACATTTATAAAGAGAATGGGCAAGCTCTTAAAGACAGTACCCAAAGAAATGCATTGTATTAGCAATAGGAATTTATCTTCAACAAGCATAAAGCATAATTGAAAAAGAACATAGAAAATAACACTGATTCAGTATAAGGTGGTAATCACCTGCTGTCAATGAAATAGGAAGTTGGCAACGAGAAACTCACATGAACAACACTAGAACTGTAGGCCAATGCTAACAATGGCAAAAATGCTGCAACAAAAAAGAAGGAAAAATGTTAGAAATAAATATGAGAGCATGCCCAACCATACAATACTTCAATAACAACAATAAATGCCAATTTTTCAACTTGATGCCCCAGGGTAGTCTTGATCAAGCAACATTTCCTGCATGTTGATGAAACCGGATTCACAGATACCTGGCATCCTGAGGACACCACCTGTAGAGAGGAAAATTTTGTTCAAAAACACTCAACCTCATATATTCAGCTCTAGTTCTAAATAGATGTAGCTGCAAGGGCCCATCAAATGTAATCAACGGAGAAACACGGTCATTATAACTTGTGCAAAGCAGAAGTTTAGAGATTGTGAGAGATACATCCCATCAGGCCATGTAGTTTAATCTGGGGTCCCAAGCACGTTGCATATCTTGTATATTTGGTCTGTTTCACTGTCACAACAAGGTGAGCAAGTCAGTTGATAAACAGAGCAACTTAAATCTAGAAAATAAAAACAAAGTAAAGAATATCATTCTTTTTTATGACTTAACTTATGCTTCACAATAACTCCGCCTGTGTAGTTATACACTGCCGGTCCCAAGCCCGGATAAAGGAGGAGGGTTGCGGTAGGCCTGTGACAGCCAGCATAAAAACTTTGTCATATCCTATGAAAATGAACCAATATGAGAATTTCGTTGGGGCGTTCCCTACTGAGCGACGCGCTGTACTCTCTAGGCCCGGAGGCAGTGATAAATGTGCAAGGGTTGCTAGGTCGTCGCCCAGAAGCGACGCGTCACACCGGCGCCCGGGTGTGGTGTCAAATAGGCAAGGGTTCCCTCACTTTGTTGGACGGGTGGGGGTAAAGAAGTTAGTCCAAGACCATAAAATTAGGTTAGCCACTTGGAACATAGGGTCTTTAACTGGTAAGTTGGTAGAGTTAGTAGATGTTATGTGTAGGAGAAAGATTGATATTTTATGTCTTCAAGAGACCAAATGGGTAGGTGAGAAAGCTAAAGTGATAGAACCTTGGGGATATAAGATTTGGTATACAGGAATAAATAAGAATAGGAATGGAGTAGGGATTGTTATGAGTCGTCAGTTTATAGATAATGTAGTTGAGGTCCGTAGGAAGGATGATAGAATTTTACTTATTAAATTAGTATTAGGTACGGATATTATTAATATTATTAGTGTTTATGCACCTCAAGTAGGTTTAGATGATTTCATTAAGCATCAATTTTGGGAAGATTTAGATGGAGTAGTACAAGAGACATCTTATGGAGAAAAGCTTTTCATCGGCGGTGACCTTAATGGACATGTAGGCATTAGTAGGGATGGATTTGAGAATATCCATGGAGGTTATGGTATAGGAGAAAGAAATGAAAGTGGAGAAAGGATTTTAGATTTTTGTTTGTCCTATGATATGATCTTAGCAAACACTTGGTTTAGGAAGAGGGAGTCTCACCTAGTAACATTTAAAAGTGGGGTTAATACGAGTCAGATAGAATTTTTCCTACTTAGAAAGAGAGATAGGGGTTGTTGCATCGATTGTAAGGTTATACCAGGAGAAAGTGTAGCTACACAACATAGAGTCTTAATTTTAGATCTTAGAATTAGACAATGCCGCAAAAGGGATAGACATAGGATAGATCCTAGAATTAAGTGGTGGGCACTGAAAGAAGCTAAACAAGGAATGTTTGTAGAGCAGGTAGTTAAGGAAGTTGATTGGTGTCTCGAGGAGGATTCAGAATCAATGTGGAATAAGATAGCGGGTGGTATGAGAAAAGTAGCTAAGGAGGTATTGGGTGAGTCTAAAGGCGGTGCACCACTAGGTAAGGATACATCATGGTGGAATGAGGATGTCAAATTAGCTATTAAGGTTAAAAGAGAGTGTTATAGAAATCTAAGTAAGAGTCGTGATAATGAGAATTTGGAGAAGTATATAATAGCAAAGAAGGAAGCTAAAAAAGTTGTTCGAAACGCGAGGGCTAAGGTATATAAGGAGGTTTATGACAAGTTGGATACCAAAGAAGGCGAGAAGGATATTTATAGGCTTGCAAAGATGAGAGATAGGAAATCGAAGGATTTGGGTATGGTTAGATGTATCAAAGATAAAACGCAAAGGGTTTTAGTCAAAGATGAGGAGATTAAGGAGAGATGGAAAGATTATTTTGATAAGCTATTTAATGATAGTCATGCTCAAGATCTTGGAGACTTCTCCATTCCTTTTCATGAGATAAATCGTGACTTCATGCGCAAGATTCAAAAGAAAGAAATTGCAGAGGCTTTGAAGAAAATGAAATCAAGAAGGGTAGTTGGCCCAGATGGTATACCTATCGAGGCTTGGAAATGCTTGGGAGAGAAAGGTTTAGAATGGTTGACAAATCTTTTTAACTTGATTTGGCGAACAAATAAGATGCCTAATGAGTGGAGGAAGAGTACTTTGGTGCCTTTATATAAGAATAAGGGTGATATACAAGATTGCACAAACTATCGTGGTATAAAACTCATGAGTCATACTATGAAACTTTGGGAGAGGGTGATTAACTATAGGTTGAAGAAGGTTGACATGATATCGGAGAATCAATTTGGTTTTATGCCTGGAAGATCAACTATGGAAGCTATACATCTTCTTAGACAACTTATTGAAAGATATAGAGAGAGGAACAAAGATTTGCATATGGTTTTTATTAATTTAGAGAAGGCATACGATAGAGTACCTAGGGACGTTCTCTGGTGGACAATGATGAAGAAAGGTGTTTCTCTCAAGTACATTAGTATAATTAAAGATATGTATGAAGGAGTAGTAACCAATGTCCGCACTTGTGGAGGGGTGACAACCAATTTTTCGATAACGGTTGGGTTACATCAAGGATCTGCTTTAAGCCCTTTCCTATTTGCGATAGTGATGGATGAGCTTACGAGATCAATTCAAGAAAATGTACCATGGTGTATGTTGTTTGCTGATGATATTGTTTTGATTGATGAGTCTAGAGCTGGGGTTAATGCTAAGTTAGAATTATGGAGACAGACATTGGAAGCTAGAGGTTTTAAGTTGAGTAAGAGTAAGACTGAATATATGGAATGTCGGTTTAGTAAGCAACGAAGTAGTGATGGGAGTGTAGTGAAGCTTGGTGAGCAAGATATACCGGTGAATGATTATTTCAAATATTTGGGATCCATCATTCAAAAGTATGGAGAAATTGATGGAGATGTAAATCATAGGATAAAGGTTGGGTGGATGAAATGGAAAAGTGCTACTGGAGTGCTGTGCGATCGTAGAATGTCATTGCGGTTGAAGGGAAAGTTTTATAGGACGACTATTAGACCCGCTTTACTATATGGTACAGAATGTTGGGCTGCCAAGAGACATCATATTCAAAAAATGAGTGTAGCTGAGATGCGGATGCTTAGATGGATGTGTGGAAATACATTAAAAGATAAGATTCGGAACGAAGAGATACGTAAGAAGGTAGGTGTTGCACCCATTGAAAATAAGATGCGAGAGAATCGTTTACGGTGGTTTGGACATATTCGGCGAAGGCCTAATGATGCTCCAGTTAGAAGGTTGGAGAAATGGGAAAATATATTAGTTAAAAGAGGTCGGGGTAGGCCTAGGAAGACTTGGATGGAGATGATAGGAAAGGATATGAATGCTTTGAACCTCACCGAGGACATGGCGTTGGATAGAAATGATTGGAGGAAAAGGATTCATGTGGAAGACCCAAAATGAATTTCTTTTTTGGTTCATATCGCTGACCCCAATTGTTTTGGGATGAAGGCGTAGTTGTTGTTGTTGTTGTTGTTGTAACTTATGCTTCACAATATTTGGATGTCGTCTTTCTCAGGGACTACCAATAAAAAGAACAAAAGAAAAATGTTAGACAAAATAATCAACTGTAAATAAAGGCAATAGACACCTTCAATTACCTTCTCTAAGGTTCACACATTCTTCCCATGACAAATTTACCTTTGAGCATTGAAAGTTCAATAAAGCAGGGAAGCTAATTTAAATAATAAATGAATAAGAAAAAAGTATCCTAATGGCATTGAAAATAATAATTACATCCTATAAAAAAATAAAATAAGAATAAAAAAAATTCAAGATTAATGGCAATAATGCTACTACATTTAGAGCTTCCCATTAAGCAATAAAGTGGACCTTCAAAAATTAACTTCAATATTACTAGCAACCAATTTGATATTAACCACATCAAAGGCCAAGTCCTATGACTAGAGTTGGTTCTGCAGCTCCTCACTGTTGTTAAACAACATTAACACCTAAGCAACATGCAGAAATAAAAATAGACAAGGATCTCCCAATTGGGTGCAGTTTCTTTGTGTAATAAATGGAAAAAGAATAGAAATAACTTAAAGCTTTATTTTTCGAAAAAACAGAAGATAATCTATTTTCTAGATAACTATTAGTCTAAGAAATTGACATTGACTACTTTATGGAGTAGAAACTCATTTAGAAATAATGAGAAAAATCAATTTGTTATAAAAATTATTAATGCAGAGGAAGGAAATTAGGTTGAATGGGACATCTCAAAATGGATGGGGAATCTCTGCCTTGACATCAGTGAGGTATACACAGTTTTCTTCGAAGAAGATAACAAACTCCTTGAAATTCTCCTATGTATGATGATAATGACCACTATATGGCCAAAGAGCCTAAAGTAAATGATAAATATGCTGAGCAGAGAAAAAAACTGAGCTTTCAGATAGGCAAAGTTCAAATAAAAATATAAGCAAATGTATAAACATCGTAACAAGATTGATGTCATACTACTAAAGTCATAACTGCCATGTAGCGAATGAATAGGAAATTGTGCAAGCATGTTCTATGAGATATTCTTTCGTATTTAACAAGTATCATCAATATTAGCAAAGTAAACAATACATAAAATGGTCTAAACAGAAAGATTTGCATCTAGAACCATTCAAGTAATCCAACCTTATAAAGAATTAATTAAAAACATTGAAAATAGAAAGTAAAATGAATCTGGAATAGAAGTATTTCCTTGTCTTGCAATAGAAAATCTGCCAGTAGTACTCATCGTCAGCAAAGTAATGGCAGAATCAGTTCAAGGAAACAAAGTGATTGAGAAAATCGATATCTCACAGTATCCTTATGCCTATGCCCTCTTGAAGATCGACTTCCTATTCTCAAGCCTCTTCCTCTTCTTCAAAACAGACTCCTGAATAATGGTGACCACATTCTTCTCATTTTCACCCATTTGCACAATGAATCTTAAACCCCAAATATCACAGAATTCTTCGTTTAAATGAAGAAAAAACAAAACCCTAAATCAATCACTTCTTCAAAAATAAAAATGAGAAAATCAAGAAAAAAACTGAAATTGATCAACTAGAATCAAAGATCAACGCAAATCCTACAGATTGAGAGAGAAAATCCAACACACACACACAGAGAAGGAGGAGGAAAAATGATTGATCCAACCTCATCCAATAGCAGATTTTGCAGACTGTCCTCCTCCTTTTCTTCTCTTGCTGAGGATCTAGATGAGACCCTAGCAAATCCGTGGTCTAGATGAGACCCTATCAAAAAAACTGCTATACTGATAGAATATGATGCAAAAGGGGGTTACGTGAATGGGTAACCATAAGTCATGGGTTAGTGGGTATGAGTTAGAAACGTTTTGGAATCCACGATTGTGTTGTGGTTCCTAAACTTAAGGAGTAAGTTATGTAATTCATGGTTAATAATGGGTCATGAGTAGTAGCTATTAATGAGGAAGTTACAGTTATAGGTTTACCTTTTTAGCTATAAATAGAGAGTCTTGGAGGTTGTACGAGATGTGTAATCTCTCACCTTTTGCTTTTACCTTGTGTTAAAGATTTTCAACATTTTACTTCATTGTTAAGTTAATATTTTATATTGTTGCTACGTATATCTTTGCTTTATTCCAACAAGTTTGGTATCAGAGCACTAGGTTTGATTGAGCTGGGCGTGTTTGAGCATTGCGAAGATCGTTGTCGAAGTCGGATCTTCAAGTTGGTTGGTAATTACGTGGTGTAATTCACGATGTTTAACAGTACAAATCTGAACTCTATAAATCTCTCACATGCCTTGATACCCATTTTTAATGGAGAAAATTATGAATTTTGGAGTATTAAGATGAAGATGTTTTTCATCTCTCAAGATCTTTAGGATCTAGTTGAAAATAGTTTTGTAGAGACACAAAGCTCAAAAGCAACAGAAAAGGCAGCAAGTGAAGTAAAGGAGTTGCGTAAGAGAGATGCCAAAGCCCTTCTCGTTTTGCAGCAAGCTGTGACTGAAAGTATTTTTTCTCGAATTGCGGCAGCCACCAAGTCGAATGAAGCATGGAGTATTTTGAAGAAAGCCTATCATGGAGATAGTAAGGTAACTACTGTAAAACTCCAAACACTTCGTAGAGATTTTGAGACCCTTCTAATGAAAGAAAATGAGCCCGTGCAAGATTTCTTTTCTAGAATGTCTACTACTGTAAATCAAATGAGAACATTTGGAGAAATAATTGATGATAAAAAGGTAGTAGAAAAAATCCTACAAAGCATGCCACCAAAGTTTGATCATGTCGTTACAGTTATAGAGGAATCTAAGGACATGAGTAATTATTCGATTAACGAATTAATGGGATCTCTTTTGGCACATGAGGCTAGATTGAACAGGTCAACCAAAAAGAGCATTGGACATGCATTTCAAGCCAAGGTAGAAATTTTCAACAAGCAAATGAGTGGCGAAGGTACCTTAGAGAATAAATATTCAGGAAGAGGAAGAGGTAGAGGAGGATATCGTGGTCGTGGTCGTGGCCGTGGTCATGGTCGTGGAAGATTTGAAATGGGTCGGTACAATGGAAGTAATCAAAGGCCGAATTAAAAAGACAAACAATGCTATTATTGCAAGAAGTACAGGCACGTGGAAGCAAGGTGTTGGGAGAAATAAAAAAAATAGGCAATGTCGCTGAAGAACAAGAACAAGGTAATCTTTTCCTTGCACAATTTGAAACCAAGGTTAATAATATGTGGTTTCTAGATAGTGGGTGTAGTAACCACATGACAGGTGAAAAAAGACTTTTTCACAATATTGATGAGTCCATGAGAATGAATGTTCGGCATGAAAACAACAAAGAGGTGCAAAGTGAAGGCAATGGAACAATTGAAGTTGATATTAAAATAGGTAATAAAAGAATGATTCATGATGTTTATTATATACCTAGTTTATCATACAATTTATTGAGTGTTGGACAATTAATTGAGAATGGGTATGCACTTAACTTTTATGATGGAATATGTGAAATTAGAAAAAGGAAAATGGACAGTGAATCTCTTATAAGAGTCAAGATGACACCTAATAGAATGTTCTCTCTTGAATTTACACACGTGAATGATGTTGCTTTAATTGGCAAAGAGGATGGGTCGTCACATCTTTGGCATTTACGGTATGACCATTTACATTATAATGGGCTGAAAATATTAAGAACCAAAAACATGGTTTTGGGGTTGCCTAGTATAACGTGTAATGATGGAATTTGTGAAGGATGCGTATATGAGAAGCAACATCGTTTATCATTTTCCATCGGAAAGGCGTGAAGAGCCAGAAAGTCTCTTGAGTTAGTTCATGTAGATCTTTGTGGTCTCATGAACACTCCATCCTTAAATAATAGTAGATATTTTTTATTGCTTACTGATGACTTTACTCGCATGAGTTGGGTGTTTTTTCTCTCTAAAAAACCAGAAGCATTTAAAATTTTTTAAGAATTCAAGGCTTTTGCAGAAAAGGATAGTGAGCATGTCATAAAGTGTCTACGTACAGATAGAGGGGAAGAATTTATGTCTAATGATTTTGAAGAGTTTTGCAAAAAGAATGGAATTCGCAGATAGCTAACAGTAAGAAAAACATTAGAGCAAAACGGTGTAGCTGAGCAAAAAAACCGTACAGTCGTGGAAATGGCAAGGAGCATGTTAACTGAAAAATGACTCTCTAATGAATTTTGGGCTAAAGTCGTGAACACAACAGTATACTTACTCAATATATCTCCAACAAAAGTTGTGCGTAACATGACTCCATATGAGGCGTGGTGGCAGCGAAAGCCAAATGTAAGTAATTTGAGAATTTTTGGTTGTGTTGCTTATTCCTTGATCGATTATAGTGATCGTAGCAAGATGGATAAGAAAAGTGAAAAATGCATTTTTGTTGGTTATAGTGACACAAGAAAGGGGTATCGATTATATAATCCAACATCTAAGAGTTTAATCATTCGTCGTGATGTTATTTTTGATGAATTAAACTCTTGGACTTGGAATCAAGATGCAGATAAGTAAAAAATGGAGGTCGTTCCCCTTGCATCTGATAAGACATTGGAAGCCTCAACAAGTATGTCTCAAAAAAATGGTGATACTGAGGACACAGACTCACCACCTAAAAAGGTAAGATCCATAAAAGAGATTTATGAATCGTGTACTTTTGCCTTGTTGGTTGATGAACCTATGTGCTACGAGGATGCTAGTGAGAAACAAGAATGGGTAAGATCCATGGAAGAAGAAAGGGCAGCCATTCAGAAAAATGATACCTGGGAACTCGTAGATTTACCCACAGGTCAAAATGCTATTGGTGTGAAATAGGTTTACAAGGTTAAATATAATGCAGATAGGAGCGTGCAAAAATATAAAGCAAGGTTAGTCGTTAAGGGGTATGCTCAAGAGTTTGGAGTAGATTTTTTAGAAACTTTTTCTCCCATTGCACGTTTTGAAACTGTTAGAATTATTTTGGCATTAACAGCTCATATGAAATGGTCAGTTTTTCAATTTGATGTAAAATCTGCATTTTTGAATGGGTTCTTGGAAGAGGAGCTCTATGTTTGCCAGCCTCAGAGATTTGTTGTTAAAGTGAAGGAAGAGAAGGTGTACAAGTTGAAAAAGGCGCTTTATGGCCTTAAACAGGCACCACGAGCCTGGTATGGGAGATTGGACTCATACCTAATACAAAGAGGATTTCACAGAAGTGAGAGTGAGCACACTTTGTATGTAAAAGGATCAGGTACTGACTTTCTTATTGTATGTGTTTATGTAGATGGCATAATTTATGCAGGCTCGTCGAGTATACTTTTTGAAGATTTTAAAGAGGATATGATGCATGAATTTGAAATGTCAGATCTAGGGTTGTTACACTATTTTCTTGGACTTCAAGTTCAACAAAGTGTTGACGGTATTTTTATTTCTCAAGAAAAATATGCTTTAGACTTACTTGAGAAATTTAAAATGGTGTTGTGCAAGTCGTGTTCCACTCCCATGAATACTAATGAGAAATTATCAGTACATGATGGTACTATGAAGGCTGATGAACGATTGTATAGAAGTTTAGTTGGAAGGCTAATGTATCTTACACAAACTCGTTCAGATATCATGTTTTCTGTTGGCCTAATTTCAAGGTTTATGCAATGTCCAATGATACATCATCTTGGAGTAGCAAAATGAATCCTTCGTTATATTCGAGCAACCACTAATTATGGGATTTGGTACCAATTAATTCCTGAGTTTAAATTAACTTGCTTTACTGACAGTGATTGAGCTGGTTTTGTAGATGACAGGAAAAGCACAAGTGGATTCATCTTTATTCTTGGATCAGGAGCCGTGTCATGGATGTCAAAGAAGCAAGCAACGGTGACACTTTCATCTTCAGAAGCAGAGTATGTTGTTGCAAATGCAACTGTATGTCAAGCTATTTGGATAAGAAGAATTTTGGCGGACTTGTATCAAGAACAGGAGGATGCAACGAAACTCTATTGTGATAATCAAGCAACCATTGCCATGACAAAGAATCATGTCTTCTATGGACGAACCAAGCATATTGAGTTGCGTCATCATTTTATCAGACAAGTTATTGTCGATAGAGCTGTAGCAATGAAATATTGCTCTACAAATGACCAAATTGCAGATGGATTTACAAAAGCACTTAGCTATTCAAAGTTTGTGAAATTCAGATCCACTTTAGGTGTATCGAGTTTTGCATCAAGGGAGAGTGATAGAGTATGATGCAAAAGGGGGTTACGTGAATGAGTAACCATAAGTCATGGGTTAGTGGGTATGAATTAGAAACGTTTTGGAATCCACGATTGTGTTGTGGTTCCTAAACTTAAGGAGTAAGTTATGTAATTCATGGTTAATAATGGGTCATGAGTAGTGGCTATTAATGAGGAAGTGAAAGTTATAGGTTTACCTTTTAGCTATAAATAGAGAGTCTTAGAGGTTGTACGAGATGTGTAATCTCTCACCTTTTGCTTTTACCTTGTGTTAAAGATTTTCAATATTTTACTCCATTGTTAAGTTAATATTTTATATTGTCGCTGCGTATATCTTTGCTTTATTCCAACATATACTACGACCTTTCAAATATGTGCTCTAGAGGAAACCCTAGCAAGAAAAAGAAAACCCCCGATTTATATGCCTCTTTTGGATTCATCCCATATTGTGAAAGGGCATAAAAGAGAGGCCGATATCCATGGAGAGAGAGAGAGAACGGTTTAAGTAGTTGTTTAATCCCCACCCACACGTTCAGCAAGAGTGAGAGAGATCCATCCCTTACCTGCAACAGGGAGCTTAGTTGGTAATCTGGTGGTGATGCAGGACGGTGGTCACACATTCGATCGAGTACGCAAGAGAGAGAAGTGGGAGTATAGGCGTACTTACCAAATTGTGCGGGCGAGGGTGGATAGGATCGTTTGGCTTCATAGTTTTTTAAGATAAGTAGCGACGGACGCAACCGTCAGTGCTTCTTAGAAAGTGGTGACGACACGATCAAACTGTCACCACTTCTTATTTTTGGTGTAGTGTAGGTATGTATCCAGAACTTATGTTCTTTTACCTCAAGTGAATTTTGAGTATTTTTATAAAGAAAATCAATATATAAAGTTATTCTATAACAAAAAGAGATTTAAAAAGCTGCAGCTCATTTAACATGAAGCGACTTTTACAATATGATGAAAGTTCATTTCTATTGGAGAGAAACCAAGAGTAAGGGTTCCCTTTCTAAATGAATCTATATAATCTCTTAAGAAATTTAACAAACAATTTGTAAGCACAAACACAAACCTCAACTATAATAAATTTTATTCAACCACCTCCATGAAAACAAACACATAATGCAATAAAAATAGTAAAAGCACACAGGAAAAATCAAAATCAAAGGCAAATTACGTGAAAACCTTCTCTGAAAAAAAAAACCATGGGACCATCACAAGAAATAACAAATATATGAATCAGATTACAATGCTTTCATTTTAAGCTCTCAAGCTTGATGATATGCTCACAAATTGTATAAAATAGTAAAGCACACAGAAAAAAATCAAATCAAGGGAAAATTACGTGAAAACCTTCTCTGAAAAAAAGAAATTAAACCTTGGGACCATCACAAAAAACAACCAATATATGAATCAGGTTACAATGCTTTCATTTTAAGCTCTCAAGCTTGAGGATATACTCGCAAACTGTATTTTGTGTCAAAAGAAACAAAAGTTTGGTGCCTTTTTTATTTTTTGAAGTTAGTTTCAAGTTTGAATCGAAAGATTTGGTGCCATTTGAAATTTTTTCCTTTTTCTTTTATTTGGCTCATAGTGACAGACCAGCCTTTGAAAGGGCAATGCAATTTAATTGAGTGAAATATTTGCCTTTATTAAGTGCCACTGCAAATGGATCAGAGCTCATAGAGGGGAGTAGAAATCCAAGATAGTTCAGATAAACCTTAGAACTTCAGTGAACGGACTCGGGAGTAGGGATCAAGTCCTAATGGGTTATACAAAATAATGACAATGAATGGTTATGAATCTTATTCGAATTGAACCTAAATCCAAGTCATGGATTCCGGCTGATAAATAAGCTGAGCGAACCAAACAGAGGGTGTCCAAGTTGGGCTCATTTCTTGTGTGAAGCCAAGCCAAGCCAAGCTTGAGCTCATGAAAAGCCCAAGCTAAATGAGTCGAGCATAAGCAAGCTCATTTCAAAGAAAATATATTTTTTAAAGTTAAAAATAATATATTTTGGATCGTAAACATTATTGAAAACATGGTAGGACGGGATATTGAAAATAACCTATAAACTTTACAAAATTCAAATATTATCAATCACATATCCGCATATGATTCTAATTAAGTGCAGAAGCAGAATTTCATATGAAACATGACTGTATTGTACATGTAATTTGACACATTTTTCTAAAATCCTTATAATTTTTTATATTCTTTATATGTCCGAAATCGCAAATAGCCAGCATTGAAATATCACTTTTACCCTTCGCATGCGCGAAACTAATGAAGTTCGCATGATATTTTTTTTTATAGACTTTATAAAGTTCGCATAAAATTATATGTGAACTTCCTATTAAATTTGGGCAAAATGAGGAAGTCTGCATATATTTTATGCAGACTTTTTCAAGTTTTCATATTTTATGCAGACTTAACGAAGTCCACGCATATTTTATACAGACTTCCTCAAGTCCGTATAAAATATATGTGAGGACTTGAGAAAGTTTGCATATATTTTATACAGACTTGAGAAAGTGCGCATATATTTTATGCGGACTTCTTCAAGTCTAGCTATATTTTATGTGAACTTCCTTAAGTTCGCATATATTTTATGTGAACTTTCTCATTCTCGCCTAAGTTCGTTGTTTGCATGTTTAGTAGGAACAATCTATCTTTCAAATGACGTTTCTCCCCAATTGCTCATTAGATCAAGGTGATCTTGATGGCAGTGGAAAGCTAAGGTCACGATCTATCTCTTTTTTTTTTGTTTTTCAAGATTTCTGGTATAAGTGGCAAGAAAATAGCATAGAACGAACACAAAATGTGCAATCCTAGAGGGTGTAGAGCATGATTTTATAATAGTTTTGAAACTCAAAAACAGAAACCCTAGAGGGGTTTTCAGTTTTGACTCAAAACATAAAAGTTATACGCTTGTATCTTATCTTTTTAATGATAGTAAAAATATAAGTTTTTGACATATGATCAAAGAGATACAAATATGAGAACATAGATTATTTTATAAAAAATAGTCACATATTTTTGAGGAAGTTCATATATATAGGAGGAAGTTCGCATGTGTGAAGGATAAAAAGGTGTTTTTAAATTTAGATATTTGTGATTTTGAACATGAAGAGAATATAAAAAATTATAAGGTTTTTAAGAAAATACGTCAAATTACACGTACGGTACGATCGTTTTTTGAATTTCATATTACTTTGTTTTCTAAAAAACAATCACATGTTATCCTTTTATTTTTATTTATTTAAAATAATCATACATATGAGAGAAGCTATACACTTTTATACATGATCCTTATGACAAGTCAATTTAAATATGCAAGTGAAATCTCTATAATCAAATCAATATTCCAGATCAATAAATGAGACCATGTATAATCAATTAAAACATCTAATCATATCTAGATAGATCAAATTTCAAATAATCTATATTTGTCATGAGAAATAAATATGTAATTATAATCAACAATCATCGATATGATTTTAATTAAGATAGGAAATAAGATCAAGCTTATTTAAACAAGCGATAAAATCTACTAAAACAAAAACCATTTCATTTTCATGCAATTTTGGACATGATAGAAGAGAAATTTGCTCTTAGCTTAAAAAGACAAATTTTAAATAATTGAATAAGCTTTCCAATACATTTTAAATCATGAAATTCTAACATAATGGCTTTTGCAAGCTGACTGTATCAAGTGCTATATAATTTTGGGCTATGATTTGACCTAAATACAAATATACCCCTAAGATACACTACATCACCCTAACTCAGGCTTAGATCCCTAACCTAATTTATAAAGCATAAATTACAGTATATCTAAAGTTTTGAGGTTGGGGTTTTTCTTGTGTCCAAAATAACGACTTATATAAGTTTTCAATAAGCTCATCTTGCAATCAAAACAAGTAAAACCAAGATAATATCTAAATTCAATTACCCAAGTGTTGAAACTTGTGGGGCCCACTCATGGGGTGCCACATCCTAATTGCAGTAGTGATGACCAAGTGGGGCTCATGCAAGAGATGTCCCTCCTAATTATGGGGTTGGAGACAAAGTGAGACCCACCTGTGAGATGCCCCCTCCAAAAATAGATTAAGGAGCTCAGTGGCACCCACCTCCTTGGTGCCCCAACCTTTTTTAAAGCTTCAAGAAAGTCATGTGCCTCTCTAAAGAAGGCAAATGGAAGTCCAAAAGGAAGCCTAAGTTTGGAAAAGAAGAACCTATTTTTTGACTTGGTCCAAGTAGGCTTAACCAAATATAGCCAAGTCTTTCAAGGTTTTATCTAGATTTAGGGTTTTCTATTAAATTCATGTTATAACTTGTCAAGCTTTTATGAGATTTACCTTGGCCTATACATATGCCCTTGTTTTGGGGCTTAAGGATGAAATGAAATTTGGATATTGCTTTCTCTCTCTTCTCATGAGTCCCTCCACCCTGAGTCATCTCTCTCTCTCAAGGGTTAATCCCTTCTTATATTGGGTATGTTTATCTCTTGTGGTCTAGCTCACTAGATGGACAAAGGTGTAGCCCAGGCTCATTAAATTTGGCATAGTCAATTTTGTGTCATTGGCAGTCTTGACCTTCTCCAGTCAACCTAGCCTTTGTATCAGTCTCTGACCTACTCAACCTAGGCTCAGTAAGTCGTCCAAGCATGTTCCTTAGCCCATTCCCAAGTTATAGCCCACTTAACCCAATTCTTTTTAAATCAAAATTTTAACGAACCCTAATGTTCACAAGACTTCATGACTTCTCACAACCCAATCTGTAAAGAGTTTGAGTTTGAAATTTGGACTCAATATACCTTAGGGTGTCTAGTATAAGCTTCCTAAATCTCAAGATTTATAGAGATCCTATTACTGAAATCTCTAATTTTTATTCTATTCTATTAGATCCAAAACCCAGTATGCCCTGTAGAAACCCTAAAAAAACTGCCACTTGTCTAAGCCTGTTCTCCTTGAATATTAGTCCTCTAACCTTCATTTTTTGTCAAAAGCTAGTATTAAGTGTCTATATTAATCCCTCTAAATTTGGAAATTTTCTCCTCTGTCGACCTAGCCTTCATTTTTGCTCAGATACGAGTGGTTGGTCATTTGTGTGTATTGATTTTTCTACTAAATTCTATCAGAAAACTGAACTCTGCCTACCTGAGTTTAACTTTTGACATAGTCCTTAACCTAACTGAGCCTACCTTAGCCCAAAAATCTTAAACATAGGCTTAAACATGCATCAACTGGTATCTGAGAAAACCTACCTATGCCTTCCAAGAAGAATCAAGACCAAGTTTGATGTAGAGCATCTGGATCTTCAATTCAGAGAATATGAGTTGGATCCAAAGCCAACTCACCATACTCGATCCGAGATGTAATACCCTCAGAGATCCAATGTCATGCAGGTCTATCTGAGTCCAATTAGATCTTCAAGCAAAATATATTTTGATTATTGTATTCCAATTTATGAGATTTTGCTTTTACCTTTTGAGAAATTGCATTTTATAGTGTCGATTCCATTTTGTCAAAATAAGGAATCATATTAAATATTTTATTTATTTTTTTTTTTTTTTTAGGTAACAAATTCTACTGGTCCGAATAGTTCTAGTGCCCTGTAGGATTTCTTTTGTGGTACTAGAGGGTGTATGGGGATCCAATGTAGTTTTTCTTTTTCTTTTTTGCATTTTAATTTTTAATGCATTTTGCCTGCTGGTCCGGATCGTTAAACGTTGTTTGGATCTTTCCCAATATTCAAACTCTTGTTGGACCTCATGGATGGCGCCACTTAGAGTGGACACCCATGACCTTAATTTGAAATGATATTTGACTCAAAGTCAAATAGAGTTGTTGGAGGTGCTTTTAATCTCCTGTGTTATTTTTGGCATAGTCAAGCCTTGGGAGAGCCCTTGCTTGGGGAAGGGTTCTCTCTCTTTAATGAGACCCCTTCTCCATATGTGATAAAATCTAAGGAAGGTCGACATTTTGAAAGAGGTTGGCTTTTGAATCTTGAAAAAAAATCAAAAATGAAAAAGGAAGGAAGAAAATCAACCTTTTGGGTGTGAGCAAGAAGAAGAGGTCTTTTGGTAGTGAGAAAGAAGAAAGAAAGTTTATTTTGGAGAAGAAAAGGGCTTGTGCACAAGTGGGAGGTTTGATCCAAAGATCATACGAGTGGTAGTGCTATCATTTGCCTTGGTGAAGGTTGCTGAACCTCATCTTAAATCTTGTTGCTATAAACAAGATAACAATTTCCAAACTTGTTACATCTTGTTTGTGTCTTGCATAGTTGTTGTTATTTATATGCTAGATTTCTTGTTAGAGCTTGTGAAATTATTCTTCAAAGTATTAGTGAAGTTATTCTTGTGATTTTGTTATTCCAAATCTCGATTATGGTTGATGCGTGTTTGCGTTCTGATTGAATCTTGTTTCTGCAAAAAAAACTTGTTTCTACACTTGGGTCTGTCTGATACAGTCCCAGTGTTTGGGTCATATCTCCCTAGATATTAGGCCAAATTGAGTGATCTTTGGCTTGTTGAAAATCTGAGATCCTCACCTTCAAGTTTTCTGTTTACCATTTTCCTAGATCATTTTATTTTGGCCATGAAAATTCCTAGAAAGTTTCTGATGTCTCGACAAGACCCGAGTCTTGTCCTGTGCAAAGTATCATTGTTATTGTTCTGTATTTTCAGCATATCCTTTTTATTCCTATATGAAAAATTGCAAATCATATCTTGTTGAAAATATAACATCATAAGTTGCATCTTTTATGTTTATGATTTTTCCTGAATCGAATTTGTTGATACCCTAAAATAGTCGACAATCTCTTATTGCTAATAGCTATTTTTTTGAACTGGTTTGTCTGTTATTTGCTTGAAAGCCTATCATACTTATGGTGTATCTTTGTCATCCATGTTTAGTTTTTTGAATTGAAACCTGGTTTGAAAAGATAGTTGTTTGCTTGAGAATATTCATGTTCTGAGTTTTTGTTGATTCGATCATCTGATATATCAAAAAGTTGCTAATTTTGCTCCATGCTAGAAAATCTGTTCTGCATCTCAGTTAGTCTAAAACAAAAAATACAGCAGCTTGAAAAATGCCATGGGGCACCCAATGGGGTCATGTTCGAAAAAAACCCCTAAGAGAGTTTTGACCCTTGATTTACAAAGACCCATGTACCATGCATGAGGTTTAGCCCAAACCCACCTCGGTAAACACATTCAAAAAACAAAATAGGGAAGAAAGATAGGATGAGCTCATGGCTTGGGACCCCCAAATCCTAGAAGGATGTTTCGCCAAGGCAGGGGTAGAGGAGGAGCAACTAAAAAATCAGCCTTTGTAAAGTGGCATAGTGGACCTTTTGATTGGCCAAAGGACCGCAAACCAAACAAAGAGGAGAAAACCAATTCAAGGGGCGACTCCAAGGTGAAACCCAAATCCATTTGGAAGACCCAAATGGCTAAAAGAGATTAAGGTCTAATAAAGCTATAAAAATCTCTAGATTCATTCAAGAGACCTTCATTGACATGCTCAAGGTAGAGAATCAAATGGGTAATGTAAAAAGAAAGGTAGTTCTCATCAAGTTTGAGAACATGTTCGCTAAACCCACCTCTGTGTTCTTCCAAGATCTATAAAACTATCATATTGCCATGGAGGAGTATAGGTTCATGGCCCAATGGACCCCTTGCAACTTAAGACACCGTAGAATATCCTATCATGGCCATGTTGTGGACAAACAAAGCAAAGGTGCAAAACCCGAGAAGACTAAAGTCATGGTCTCTTTTATCGCTGCCTTCATAAGGTTCCTTGAGCCCATCTTGGATGGTCAATGGTGCATAGTGGATTATGAAACTATTTTTGCCCCTTTGAAAGCAATGTTGGAAAAGAACACCTTCTGGTAACGTAGATGCACACACACACGCACAAATCTATTTAATGTAGTATACCAACATAAAATTAGAGCTCATATGTATTAATATATTATATATTTGTATACTATGTATATACTACAAAAAATTATCAACATATAAACATATTTAATAACTCAATATCTATTTTATTTACATATACTAATATATTTATAATACTATATAAATAAACAATTATTTATTTATGGAAATATAAATACATAAATCTATTTAATGTGGTATATCGACATAAAATTAAAACTAATATATATTAATATATTTTAAAAGATAATAGTATATTTTTTGTTACCAAAGGGGTTATAGAGATGGCTAAAGCCGTTGCTACAGCTCAGGTTTGCCTCTCTTCAGAGAAAGGCCTGTAGCGACGATGTTGTCCGTCACTATAGTGCTTAGATGCAATCGTCTCTAGTAGCTAAAACTATTAGTGGCGATGCCTGTAGTGAGGGTTCTTCAGGTCTTTAATCTGAAATATGAGGAGCTACAAAAGAGGCATTCAATAATATAAAGAAAGAAAAAAATACAAAAAATGTCATTTTAAAAAAATTAACTAGAGTTAGGTGATATAAAAGGTAAAACAGGTGGTCATCTCAGCAATTTCTTGAAATGGTAAGACTTATCTTAAATATTTTAAAACTGAGTATGTTAAATGTAAATTCACCATATAACGTTAGGTGTCTCTACATAAATTACTCGAAACTAAAACTCGGTTTATCCTTCTATACTACTTGTACAGGAGCAATGAGATCCGTTCTTGAACAAAAAAAGACAATCACGATTGGACACACTAAAACTCGATTTGCAGACACTGCATCGTTGCTGCGCCCCCTCGTAACAGCAGCTAGTGTGACAACAGCCAGATTCTGATTGGTAGCATACTAGGGCCCAACCTATGTTAAGCCTTTAATTATCAGACGGCCCAAACCCTAAATGACTGCATCGAGCCAGATACCATTTGGGCTGGGGCCTAACTCAGACAGTTTCCATCCTTCATTTTGGATGTTTAGAACATTGGTCTGATAAAGAGCATGAACTTCTAAACTATTTTAATAATGATTGAAATATGGACTAAAGTCATAAACCATAACTGAATTATGAGACCTTTTATGTTTTTTGTTTTTTATATTGGATCAACTGTATCCTCATGAATTCATGGCTATGCAACATGAATCCAAAAATAATGCGTCCAACAATCCAAGGAAAGTGTACCACCATAGTTAGAGATGCATGTACATGATAAAAATTGTTTTGGCTCAAAAATATGGTTAAAAGAGGAATAGAAAATGAGTTTAAAAAAAATGACAAAATATACACAGGAGGTTTTTCACAAAACAAGAGCAAAAGATGTGATCTCTCTCTCTCTCTCTCTCATATATATACACACACATTAAAGGGGTATCATCGGATTCCCCTTTCATGGGTCGAAATGGGACACACATTTTTTAGCTTTAGCTGCAGTTACTGCTACTAAATCTCCCTTTGTATAAAAATGTTTTCCTCCACTGATCTTGAGCGATCAGCGGCGAAAACACGTCTGACGTATCATCAGACACCCATCTCTCTCTAGTGCACTCCTGCTGCCCTTACCTCTTTCTGCCACATCAAAAATCATAGTTTTTGGCATTTTTTTCTCACATCCAACACCATAGATGTGAGTTATAGGTTTTGCTTAGTGAGGACGGGCTTTTGGATCATCGGAATCTGACCTGTATACAGGTTTTTCCGGTAATCCAAAATCAGGCCCCACACACACGAGTAGGGGGGATGGATGGAGTGTAGGGAGCTTGTTAGTCTCACTGATGCTCAAATGGCCATGAAAGGTACCAGTTTTTCCCAGCTCATAAAACAAGTTTTTTCGTCCAAAAAACATGTTTCAAGAGTCGATTCCCACTAAATTGAGCATGCTAAAGCACATCTAATGGTTCAGATCTATCATAAAACCTGAAATGGAACCTAATATATTCAGCTCTCTCTCTCTCTCACTATATATGTGTGTGTGGATTGTTAGTTAAAAAACATATTCATATTGTCCGATTGGATGGCATAAGGAAATCTTTTGCGACCAGCAAAACCAATGGGTCATAATGCACCAAAATTTTACAATTGCCAAAATCATGTCTTCAAATGGAACCATTCACAAGCTGTGTGGTTCCCCATAAATAAATAAAGCTAAATGCATCCATAGTGGCAGATTGAGCAAGTAAACTCATGCTGATGATTTTTTGTTTAGATAATGCGATACTACAAGGAGTAACCAATATTTTTTTTTTGAAAGGCAAGCTGGGGTTAGGCAGACCCCTACTAGTAACTATACCATTGGGTTTTGAACCAGCAACCTTCCAACACAAGGTGACGTGAGCTAGCTGCTCTTACCATACAAGCTGAGACGCCGTTGGTAGGAGTAACCAATATTTACTGGGGTAATGTTTGCTATAGATTGTATTTACGACTGACTTAGCAAACGGTATATATTTGTTTTAGTTTTTGCTTTTTTTTCCTACATTTAGTACTACAAATGTGATTTGCATGCCCTCATGGAGGAGCCACCACGGTGACCCCTCTCCACCGATGAGCAAAGGCCGCCGGTAGCATCAGCCGGGTGCCTCCACCACCGTTACACCCCAGCTGGTTGTCCTGCCACCAACGTGAAGCCCACTCCGAGCCTCCCTTGTGATAGCTAGTGCGGACTGTAGGAGAGGGCTACACCCCTCTTCCCATTTTCCTTCCTCCTTTTCGTTGTTTTCGGCCAGATGATAGAGGAGGGTAGAATGCCTCTCCTCCTCTTCTTCTTCTTCTTCTTCTTCTTCTTCCTTGCTTCCGTCTAGACAGGAAGAGACAGGCAGGAAGCCGCCCAACTTCTCCATCTTCGGTTTTTTTGCCTAGCCAAAGGGCGCCAGACCCTCAACTCCTTCCTCATCCTCTCATTGGAGTATGGCTGGAGCTTTGCTCGGTCTAGCGATAGTAGGAGTGGCAATTTCTGACACGACCCGCCAACCCAACCCGCCAACCCGCCTCTTAGGCGGGTTCGGGTTGGGCTTAAGCCAACCCGTTTAATAAACGGGTCAACCCGCGTAACCCGTTTATTAAACATGTCGGGTTCGGGTTGGGGGTATGCCAACCCGCCAACCCGGCTGACCCGTTTAATAAACGGGTTAGGCGGGTGGGTCAACCCGCCAACCCGCCAACCCGTCAACCTGACCCACGAACCTGAGAACCCGTTTACCCGACTCAACCCATTTATTAAATGGGTTGGCGGGTCGTGTCGGGTTACCCGTTTATTAAACGGGTCGGGTTCGGGTTGAGGTATGCTGACCCGCCAACCCGTCGGGTCAACCCGCCAACCCGACACGATTGCCACCTGGCCCTAAGCGATACCCGTCTGCTGTCACTTATACCACTGGCACCTCTGTTTTCCCCTTTGTGTTTTCTGACCAAGCGAGAGTGATGCATGGTTTCACACACCGGATCCTACTCTACGCTATTTACTTTGTTGTCGTATTGTTATGTGCACAAACTTTTATTTTAATATATATATATATATATATATATATATATATATATATATATATAATTATTTACGTACTTTTGTTCTATTTCAATTACACACGCATTTATCAGTATTTATTTAAAGACATAAATTTATGCATCTCTGCTTTAACTCAATTTCAAAAGTGTCTTCATGCGAGTTTTCAAATTCGCATGCTCCGATGTCTCATAAAATAAAACAAGTATTTTACGTTTGCACATTCATGATATTCAGCATACACATGTGTCAGTTATCCTACGAACAAAAATAAGTCTCTCACGCTCACATACATCAAGGTTGTTGCGTCCGTTCTTATTGGACAACTGCCAAACATTGAAGTGTTTTTCAAAAATACCTTAACAACCTGGTTCAAACTTTAATATAAGTTGAGATTGGCATGAGTCAGGCATTTACAACTGAGCCTTCTCTTCAAACTAAAATAACGCAAAGACTTCGACTACGAAGACTTCAATTATATTTAAGTCATGTCCTTTTTTTCTGTATCCAAAATGACCTGGATATGCCCTCGGCCTAAGGTGCGAGAGATCATGATTTACAGTGCTGTGATTGGTCATCTTTTTTAGAAATCAATATCATTTTCATTATTGTAATACTATCAGACATGCACAACATGCTACTATATCGATGAATGGTTTTGAAGTTTATGACAAATCTTGGTGTATGATAATGCACTATTTTATGAAAAAATTACACAAACAAATATGATCGCCTTCACAGGCAAAATGCTTGATTTAGTTTAAAAGACTAGAGCATATTGAATGGGTTATGAGACAAAGTAAGACCTGACATAATCATTCATCATTTGGTTTTATCAAGAGAGAGGATAGGATATACCAACTTCGATAGACAAGTTGTTAATAATTGTGCTCTTCGAGTGACAATGGCTTAGTATTCCTAGTCATCAGAGTTAAAAGAGTTAAATGACTGAGCTACAAAATATTATCCTAGATGATAGATCTCATTAACTTTTACAGAAGTTTGGATGCATCTCTTGTTTACAGGTAGTCTTTGGAGAATTTTTTCTCGGTTATTATATTGCCTCATTTAGAGCAGATTCAGCTAGTCATCCAAGGTATCAAAATATATGAAATAATAAACCCCCGAATGGTCTCAGCTGTTTCTACGTTAGGTTGTTAATTATTAAATTAAGATTATCATGTTCACTTTGCTTTTCTTAAAACCAAATGTTGTGAAATATGATAATGCATATGTTAGTCTTGTTTTCTTATCTGATATCACTGCACCTACTAGGCTTTTATGAGCCTGACCCATTTTATAGGATATAGGTGATGAATAGACTGATGTTGCAGGCGATAATGCGTTGATATCAAGAATCTATTTTCTCTCCTATTCGCTCCTGAACACATTTTTGTAATTTTGTATAAGGGCGTGTGTAATAACACTTTATATATAAAACCTTGTTTTGAATCTTCATAGTTTTGAGTGAATAGAGACTCAAATCCAAAACATTTGGAGAACGAATTTGTTGGATGAAAATTTCGCTTATAATCTGCCAAAGGTTTGTTGACTTGTTCTTTTCAAGCGTTATCTTCCGTTAAACTATCATTTTCAACTCTGAAAAAAATTGATTGCTAAAATTTTAATTTTTTCTTAAAATTTACAAGTTCAGGATTTTGAGACGTTACAATATATTTAGTATATAACATCTACATCGCATCTGGATCTATTATTTTAGATTGTTATATAGGATTCTATCCATAATCTGCTAGAACTACTCACTATTCTTAACTGATCTAGCCTATTTAGAATAGAGTAGGGGTGGCAGTGGGGCGGGGCGGGGGACAAGGTCTCCACCCCCGCCCCACCTCAAGATTAGAACCTCCATCCCCGCCTCCATCCCCAACGGAGATGGATTTTAACCTCCACCCTTGCCTTCATCCCCGTTTCATGTCCTCCATCCCTGGTTCAAACGGGGATGAGGCAGGGCGGGGCAGGGCTATTGCGGGGAAAAGTGGCGGGGACGGGGATGGGGTGGGGAAAAGTGTATTTTAACCTTCGTCTCCGCCTCCATCCCTGTTTCATACCCTTCATCCCCGGTCCAAACAGGGCAGGGCGGGGTGGGGCCCGCTTTCCCTCGGTCCACTGCCATCCTTAGAATAGCGGATCACACTGGCAATGAAACAAGACGGACATGAATAATATGCGGGTGGGGTTGAGTTATAATTTTTGTAAGATGTCTGGCCTGACCTAGCCTACTTGGGTCCTACCTCGGTCTAGATCAGGTCCAGGCTGGGTTTTAGGTTTCTTTCTGCATCAAACTTAGAGATATAAGTGGGTCATGCTCGGTTCAGATCTAAGCATTAATGAATCTGTGCTGAACTAGATTTTTCAGAACGTATTCACAACCTGATTTGGATTTAGAAAGAAAAAGCTGAAATGGAATCCAGATCCGACTGGCTTAAATAGCTAATTGGATCTGACATTTATGAAAAGAACATGTATTCGGATTTTAAAGTAACGCTCTATATCAAATTCGAATCCAGTGACTAATCAGATGTGACTTTCACTAATGAATTCGGCTAAATGGATTTGGATTCAGTCAGATATCCATCCAACGTGAACCCAAACTGTTTATAACTCTACTCAAACTTTAGAAAGCCTTCTCTGTCAAAAACGTTTCACATGACTAACCTTTTTACGGTTTTTTATTTTTTTCGGTACGACTTATGGGCCCCATTCTCCTAAAAAAAACAAACTTATGGGCTCATCTCGGATCCGGGGCATACCCGACCCACGTAAAGCACTCAAATTCTCGCAATCTCTCTCTCATATGATGAGTCCACACCCCTCTTTCTCTCCCCGTGAGAGAAAGAGATCCCCACGGTGAGAGAAGAACGTAGCAATTCGTGGACCGGCCCGCCTTCGCATGTCCGGACCGATGTGTCGATCCAAAAGATTATAGATGGACGGCATGGGACTGTCAGGCCCACGGTATTTATTAGGGAAGTATTCGGATCTCTGACCTAGATCCGAACAGGGACCGAGACTCCGGTTATAGCTCTGGGTCTGATTAATAAAAAATGTGGTTGGGTTGGCTCGTATTGGGTAAAGAAATACGCATAATTTTAGGTTTAAACTGGATATAATCCAACCCGTTTAGATTCTTCCTTGAAAATCAACATATTTTTTCATGTTTTCACTGAATGCAGGGTCAAAATATGAATCAGACCACACAAAGGTATATATGAATTAGTTTCGGATTCGACCTGTATCCAAACTGTTTGCAACCGAGAACAGATCATGTTCAAGAGTCCGAATCAGGTGCAATGACATGGCACAAAATTTGTGCATTAAGCACCTGATTGCCCTCCGGGTCTTGTCCCTTACAACTGACAGGCCTGTCCTCAAGATGGAGTATTTAATGCCCATATAACCTCATCTTTTCATCACGTTCAAAGGGACCTTGGACAGAAAACTGTACGGATGCTGCTAATCATCAAAATAAATGGCATCCAATTTGCCGCTCGTCTAGAAAGTGAATGGCTGGGACTAGGGGTGTCAACAGGTCGGGTTTGGTTCGGACCCAGGTGATATTAGACTTAGAACCTAGTTTTTTAGTATGATATCGGATCCAGCCTAATCGATTCTACTATATGAAAAATTATACCCAGACCCGATAAAAACTACATGAACTAAAACTATATTTTTTTATCATTTTTACATTGAAAAATTGCAGGTCTTAATCAAAACTCGAGTGGAGTCTGGGTCTGGTATAAAATTTCACAAACTATACCCGGGTTCATGTATTAATCAGATCTTCGGGTCTAGACTCGAGTCTTAGTCTTGTCTTATTATTTATCACCGTAGTTGGATCCTTTATGGTTTGGTTTGGGTCTGGGTAAACTCGACCCATTGACACCCTGCTAACTAGGACATCTTTTCTTGACAACTTTTAAGTGCAGTTCATCCTAAGAATGAACGGCAACAAAGGCAACTTGAACAGTTTTCTGTCCATAACCCCTTAGATCTGATCTGCTCTCACAACCCGAACAGGAACAGGATAGAGACGGGGAAAGAGGAGACCATACTCTTGTAAGAGAGGCATAGCCGGAAGGTGGGGCCCACGGAAACATAAGAGAGCACGAGTAGGGAGGAGAGGAATGAGAGAGAGAGAGATGGGGGCTCGGATACCGATGCAAACAGACTGAAAAAAACAGGTCGCTCTAGTCATAGCCTGCGCCTGTCCAAGATTCCTTCTAACCGCGGTCACGACTAAGGGTTAACAACGGTGATCTATTCATGGTTAGTTTAACCACACAGGGAAGAGGGAAAGACTCCCCAAGCATTAAATAGCGCAGGGTGCAAGGGTTGTGTTTGTGTAGTAGAGAAGACCCAAAGAAAGGTGGTGAACGAGGAAGAAAGTATCAGTTTTTTTACCATAGTGGCGTAACCTTGAAGTGTTTCCTTCCGGCAGTCTCGCTCCCTCATTCCTTCTTCTTCTTCTTCACACACACACACACACACACACAGAGAGAGAGAGAGAGAGAGAGAGAGAGAGAGAGAGAGAGAGAGAGAGAGAGAGAGAGAGAGAGAGAGAGAGCTGGCCTAGATCCGAGCTCTCGAGACAAATGCCGACGGAACGGATCGGGTTGCCAATCCTGTAACCAATCTCCTCATCCTTCATAGAGTGGTGGTTCAGAGAAGTGACGAGGGATCTTTCGCTCGTGGGCAACGGTTCGATTCGGATCGGATGGCGGATGCGGCGGAGCCCAAGGCGGTGGCGGAGGCGGAGAAGAAGAAGAATCAGAGCGTGGCCTTCTACAAGCTCTTCGCCTTCGCGGACGGCCTCGACATGCTGCTCATGGCTCTCGGGTCGCTCGGCGCCGTCATTCACGGCTCCGCCATGCCCGTCTTCTTCCTCTTCTTCGGCGACCTCGTCAACGGCTTCGGAAAGAACCAGCGCGACCCCTTCAAGATGACCCAAGAGGTCTCCAAGGTACTACCTCCTCCTCCATCTCCCGATCCCTCCAGAAAAAAAAACCTGCCGAAAAGTGCCATTGATTTTTCTTTCTTTCTCGATTTCTTTTGTTTCGATGAATGCAGTACGCTCTCTATTTCGTCTATCTCGGACTCGTCGTTTGCGCCTCTTCTTATGCGGGTAGGCATTTTTCTCTCCCTCTTTTTCTTTATTCTCCTTCTCCCTCTTTCCTTTTCTTACTGAGTTCCATCTCTTTCATTTTTTGAAGTGTGCTGATGGCTGAGGAATTTTGTCTTTTTTTTTTCTATAATTTGTTTTTGATTTTTTTTGGTTTTGAATAATGCCGGATCATCGACCATTTTTTCTGTTTTCTCTTACGTTTTCTTCTCCTCCATCTATTTTGGCGCACTTTTACTTGATATAAATATTCTTGTTAAAAAACGGATTTTAACTCATATTTCTGTTTCTTCTTTTTCATTTTTTTTAGATAAATTATTTATTGGAGTTTTGTCATTTTCATCTATGAAAAGACCAATCTTTTAATGTCTATCTTTTCCTTTTTTTAACTTCGTTTATGTTTTATTCGTGATTAAGGGATCTTTTGTTTACTTGTTTTGATCAGAGTTGGAATCTTTTAATGAGTTTTTCATTCTTTTCTTCGTTTTCATTTCCTTGAGTATGGTGGTGTGATCCCGGTTAACTAAAAATACAAAAGAAAGTTTCTGCATGTATGTATATATTGACATACAGAGAGAGCGAGAGAGGACACATGTATAGCTGAGGTCATGCACTCAGCAGCAGGGCCGGCTGGCCTCTTTGAGATTTGAGGCCACCGCCCAGAGCCTCAAATGATAACGCTTATATTTCACATGCTGTGAGGGCCTCCAATGAAACATGGCACATGCTTGGGGATTCATCTCATGATGAGGACCTCCAATGAAAAATGCCTAAGGCCTCAACTTTTCTTGAGCCGCAGCTCAGCAGTTTCCGATAATGGTGATGCCGGAAAACATTGTCAACAACTCTCCTGTCAATATCTGGCCTTGCTTTTACCGGAAATCGGCGTTTGTTTCTCTTTTAGTATTACTGATAATCTTTTTCTTTTTTACTCTCTCCACCTCTTTGTTATTTCGATTTTATCATCAGAGGCTGGAGCTTTTCTCCCTTCTTCGACGAGCATCGTTTCCGACCCTTCTCTTCTTTCTTTTCTTCTATGCTCTGCATCCCTTCTATTTTCGTCAAAGCCGTAGTCGTTGCTGTTAACTAGCGCAGTTATTGTTCTCTCTCTCCATAAGTATTAACTGAAGAGACTCATCGTCCTTCTTCTATTTTAGAAAAGAAGAGACTCATTGATCTTTGAGTTTTTTTGTTAGGGTGCACTAACGATAACTTTTTTACTGTCAACTTAAATAATGTATAGCTATTGTCTAACGAGAGACTCATGGCAGTGGATTGGGGAAAACGGGGCCCGTCCCGTCTAACTCCGTTTCCATCGAGGATGGAAGACATGAAACGGGATGGCGGCTGGAATTGAAAGAGATGGAGGCAGGGATGGATTTATGCTTTTTTCAGCTCCGTTCCTATCTCCGCCTTGCCCCACCCTGTTCCTGATCCTTCTTTAGGGATGACAATGGATCGAGAAAAAATGTGGTTCGGTCCTGCCTCGTCTCGTTTGGATAGGGGATGGAGGACATGAAACGAAGATGGGACTCCTTTACTCTTCTCTTTGTTTGATAATAACAGGAAAAAAATAAATAAAAAGAAAACCATCTCATCTTTTTGTGGTTTCTCATTTTCGGTCGGAAAATAAAAAAATTTGAGGGATGGGACTTGTTTTCATTATTTTGACCGATCTTTTGTACTTTGCTTTTTTCGCTTGAACGACTACGGTATGACCATCTCTCTCTCCCATTTCGGCGCTTTGGGATGTGTGGTTTTTTCAAATGACCATCTAATCCTTGATGTCGACGCTTCCTTCTTCTTTTTTTTCTCGCTTATTTTGGGGTCTCCTCTGAGAAACGCCGTGACGATGACGGTCGTGCTTTTCGAAACATAAACGACCACCCTTGAGCCCCAACTCTGAACTCGGCCATCTCCTCAATTCCAATGTCAAGAAATGGGAAGAAAAAAAAAAGATGGTGGAAATCTTGTACAGGCTGTGCTTTCATACTTTTGTCTGATTTTTGCTTTTCTTTTTTTTAAAGAAATTGCGTGTTGGATGTACACCGGGGAGAGGCAAGCAAGCAGGCTGAGGAGAAAGTATCTTGAGGCTGTGCTGAAGCAGGACGTTGGGTTCTTCGACACGGATGCAAGAACCGGAGACATTGTCTTCACCGTTTCCACGGACACCCTCCTCGTTCAAGATGCCATTAGTGAGAAGGTGCTCGATTGGGTGGTTCTTGAGATAACACTTGATGGATTTCTTGAAGTTGTTTGTCTTTCGTTTGATGGTTCTCTCTCATCTTGGTTTGGTTGGTGGGTGCTTGCTTGTTAGGTTGGTAATTTCATACACTACCTCTCGACCTTTCTTGCGGGTTTAGTGGTCGGCTTTGTGTCGGCATGGAGGCTTGCCCTTTTGAGCGTTGCGGTCATCCCGGGCATTGCATTCGCAGGAGGGTTATATGCGTATACTCTCACTGGCCTGACTTCCAAGAGCCAGGAATCCTACGCAACTGCTGGCACTATTGCAGAGCAGGTGAAATCCTCATCTCATCGTTATTCCCCATTTACTCCCTTTTCCCTTTTTAAGATCCCTCGGCATATGGGATTGCTTGGTGCTCTATAAAATTTGGAAGGACGGAGCTTTTTCCTTTTATTAGACAAAAGTTGGTTTTGGCTTTTTATGGTGATTTGCTCAAAAATATAACAGGCGGGTAGCTAAATTTTTATGACATCGTGTTTGTCTGTAAAAGTTTTAGCATGGTAATTTTTCTCTACTATGTTCTTTTTTCAACTTGGCACTAGTTATACATACGTAGGTAAGTTAAATCTGGTCTTCGTATTATCTGCTGGGTTTCAGCTTGGTCAATAATTTTTATATTATGGTGTTAGGTTTTTTTATTTGATTAACCTGATCATGTATATGCGGTACTGGAACTTTTATGTTTCCCCAGTTATGTGGTACAAGTTTTCTGATCAATACTATGTAGGCTTCATTCTAAGATAAACAATGGTTGAAAATAAATCTAGTTCTGAACATCTCGTAACATTTGAGTTCAATTTTTACAGGCCATTGCACAAGTTCGGACAGTGTATTCCTTTGTAGGAGAAAGCAGGGCTCTGAATGCGTACTCAGAAGCCATACAGAATACATTGAAGCTTGGATACAAGGCTGGGATGGCAAAAGGATTGGGTATTGGATGCACCTATGGAATAGCATGCATGTCATGGGCTCTGGTCTTCTGGTACGCCGGAGTTTTCATCAGAAATGGGGTGACTGATGGTGGTAAAGCATTCACAGCCATATTTTCGGCCATTGTTGGAGGAATGTAAGGATGGGAGCTTCTTGCAGACAAAAAGTTTTTGGAACCGGCTTTCTTTCTTTGATTAACAACCAAGTAAACTTTAACCGTTTCATTAACATGCTGTGCGACAATTTTTGCAGGAGTTTAGGCCAGTCCTTCTCAAACCTTGGCGCCTTTAGCAAGGGAAAGGTTGCTGGATATAAACTGATGGAGATAATCCAGCAGAAACCCTGTATTGTTCAGGACACTGCTAAAGGAAGCACTTTGAGCCAGGTAGAAGGCAATATAGAGTTCAAAGATGTCACTTTCAGCTATCCATCGCGTCCGGATGTCCTCATATTTAGAGGGTTCTCCATCATAATCCCTGCCGGTAAAACAGTTGCTGTAGTTGGTGGTAGTGGATCTGGAAAGAGTACTGTGGTCGCCCTAATAGAGAGATTCTATGATCCTAACCAGGGTAATTGGAATGATAATTTCTTGCAAACCGATATTTTTATGCCAGTCAGCTCTCTAACTAATAGTAGTCAATGTATTTACACTTGTTCACAGGACAAGTTTTGCTGGATAATGTGGATATCAAAACCCTGCAACTAAGGTGGCTAAGGGAGCAAATTGGTCTAGTAAACCAGGAACCAGCACTTTTTGCCACCACCATACTAGAAAACATACTGTATGGCAAGCCAGATGCTACAATGGAAGAAGTTGAAGCTGCTGCCACTGCTGCAAATGCACATAGCTTTATCACTTTGCTTCCCAATGGATACAATACACAGGTACATAAAAGGGTGCCACAGATTCTTCTGCAATGATTCATCTTCTTCTTTGTCTTAGTATATTTCAGCTGCTAGATTGAAATCAGCAACACTAAAACCTCCCAAGTCATTCACTTGGTTATATTGCTTGGAAAGTATACTCCCCCTGCTTCGTTCATGTAGCTGCAGTGACATACTGAACTTTTATTATTAGGTTGGAGAACGTGGAATTCAATTATCTGGGGGCCAAAAACAGCGAGTGGCCATTGCTAGGGCGATGCTTAAGAACCCCAAGATCCTCCTACTTGATGAAGCAACCAGCGCCCTCGATGCAGGGTCGGAGAGCATTGTCCAAGAGGCCCTTGACAGACTGATGGTCGGCAGGACCACAGTTGTGGTTGCTCACCGTCTCTCTACCATTAGGAATGTTGATATCATTGCTGTCCTTCAGCAGGGTCAAATTGTGGAGCAGGGAAATCACGAGGAGCTTCTTTCCAAGGGCAGCTCTGGTGCATATGCGTCACTCATCCGCTTCCAAGAGATGGCTGGAAGTGGACATGTCCTTGCCCCGGCATTCTCACGGCACTCTCGTTCCTCCCGTCTCAGCCATTCCCTCTCCACCAAATCACTAAGCCTTCGCTCTGGTAGCCTGAGAAATTTGAGTTATCAGTACAGCACCGGAGCAGATGGAAGGATCGAAATGATATCAAATGCAGACACGAAAAATCCTGTTCCAGATGGTTACTTCTTCAGGCTTCTGAAGCTGAATATGCCAGAATGGCCATATGCCATATTGGGTGCAGCTGGTTCCGTGTTTTCTGGATTCATTGGGCCGACATTTGCGATTGTTATGGCCAACATGATTGAAGTTTTCTATTATCGGAATCCTGATGCAATGGAGTCGAAGACCAGAGAATTCGTGTTTATATACATTGGAGTGGGACTTTATGCAGTTGTTGCTTATCTAGTTCAGCATTACTTCTTCAGTATCATGGGAGAGAACCTGACCACCAGGGTCCGGAGAATGATGCTTGCAGGTCTATTTTTATTCCACAATACTCTTCTCGCTTCTGATGGAAAGAGATCGACAAGCACTGATATTTGAGCTTTGTGCTGTTCTTGTCTTCTATTAATGCAGCAATCCTGAGGAATGAAGTGGGATGGTTCGATGAAGAGGAGAATAACTCAAGCCAGGTCGCTGCTCATCTTTCGACGGATGCAACCAACGTGAAGTCTGCGATCTCAGAGAGGATCTCTGTGATACTTCAGAATATGACTTCCCTGCTCACCTCCTTCATCGTCGCGTTCATCATCGAATGGAGAGTCTCTCTGCTCATTCTTGCAACTTTTCCTCTTCTGGTGCTTGCCAATTTCGCCCAGGTACCAATCCCTGAACCCATTTACAATTCTTTTACATGGTGTGGAAACCATTAGCAAAATGGCAATTTTCTTGCCGGATTGGGGGGATGTACAGAGTGATCCGCCTCAAGCTGGGTTTCTGAGATTTTACAGCCACTGTATTTAGCTTTCTGGTCCTGCAATTCTCTCTGGCATCCATCATACACCACGTTCCTCTTAGACAGGTTGATGGTACAGTCAGTTTTTCAAGCCAGACTTGCATGGTAACTCGAAGGTATGCATAGAGGTGCAGAGGTTGTTGGGAAGCACGTTACAATTCCCACCATCCAAACATGCACAGGAGTTGCGACTCCAGATCAGTGCCTGATCCGGGTCGACCGCTTCTAAGTGCTACGTGGAGGAAATCAGTGGGCAAATAAAATAGTGCAGAGAAGGGTGTTGTCCAACATTTTCTCTTTTCTTTCGAGGCTTAAGAATAGAAAAAAAAAATGTTTCTTTTTACTTTCTTGCTTTGTTCCTTTGTTCCTGTCTGCTTGGATTCCCTTTGGTTAAGTGACGTTTTTAGCCTTTAGGCAGCACCTGCATTTGATGGTGATGGCTTAGAGTTGAGTTGGTAGCTTTCCCAAATGTGCGAATTGGAGGAAAGTACATGCAATAGTGTGGTTGGATGGATGGATGGATGTGTGCCTGTGCCCACTGGCTCTCTCACACGCCATTCTTTTTCTCAGTTTGCTTTGAATTATTTGGACGTCAAGGCAGTCCGGGTGACCATGTGAGGGGTTCAGTCAGTGTCTCTCTCCTCCCGTGACCATGCTTTGAATTTGTAGCATAACATGATCGTTTTCTTCGCTTTTCACCGTCATGTCATTGCCTGGTCCCATGTGCGTGGGGGCCACCCTGAGGCTTGTCCTGTGGCTGTCTTTGGCCTTATTACATATTTTACCCACATCTTTGTTCTCATTTTGCAAAGTTGTCCTCCTTTTCCCATGATAATACCTTTCCTGCACATGATATGTGCGGTGAGTGACCAAGACTAGGAGACATGTTTCTCTAAAAAAGTAAAACAAGTTCTTCTCACTGGTACATATTCCCTCCCATTTTTACCAATATTGTCCTTTTTTCCTTCTTGTTGTAACCTTTGAGGCTTTAGTCATGTTATGAAAGTGGACATGCTTGTTATTGGAATTACTCGAAATATGGCCTCGATATAATCATTATCGAGGCATTTTCTTGAGGACTGGTATCATGTCAAAAAAGAAAAAAAGATTGATGGCTTTATGTAATTCATGCTTCAACATTGAGTTGTTGATAATTGGATTTGCTCTCCACTAAATGTTTTAAGGTATCTTTTCTGTTGTTTAATATTGCACGGCGTTATTTTTCTTTGTTTTTTTAATTGGGTCTACTTTGTCGACACATTCACTCACGGGTCGAGCTGGTAACGTGAAAAAAATTGAAAAGGGATTTTAAGGTTTTTGGGTGAAATTGAAAACGTGATGCCAGGCTTTCCCTTTTCCTTTTAGGATCTTTAGTGTTTGCTTTGCAGGAGGGAAGGTAATGATAATTTCCAACTGGGTCTCTCTCTCTCTCTCTCTCATGCTCATGCCTTTCTGCTGCAGCAACTTTCACTCAAAGGCTTTGCTGGGGATACTGCCAAAGCCCATGCCAAAGCTAGCATGGTTGCAGGAGAGAGCGTGAGCAACATCCGAACTGTTGCTGCTTTCAATGCCCAAGACAAGATCCTTGCTCTCTTCCGCAATGAGCTCAGGCTGCCTCAAAGCCAAAGTCTCCAACGCAGCCAAATTTCTGGAATTCTCTTTGGCATTTCCCAGCTCTTCCTCTATGCTTCTGAGGCCCTCATTCTCTGGTACGGCGTCAAGCTGGTGCATCATGGCACCTCCACCTTCTCCAAGGTCATCAAGGTCTTTGTGGTGCTTGTTGTCACTGCCAATTCTGTTGCTGAGACCGTGAGTCTTGCCCCAGAGATCATCAAGGGTGGTGAGGCTGTCAGCTCGGTCTTTGCCATTCTCGACCGTCATACCAGGATTGATCCGGACGAGCCTGATGCTGAGTCTGTTGATGAAATAAGAGGTGAAATTGAGTTCAGGCATGTTGATTTTTCATACCCGTCTAGGCCGGATGTTATGATCTTTAAAGATCTTAATCTCCGTATTCGAGCTGGCCAGAGCCAAGCTCTTGTTGGTGCTAGTGGATCCGGCAAGAGCTCTGTGATCGCATTGATCGAGCGTTTCTATGATCCAACTGCCGGAAGAGTCCTAATTGATGGTAAAGACATTCGCCGGCTCAATCTTAAATCGTTGCATCAGAAGATCGGGCTGGTGCAGCAAGAACCTGCATTGTTCGCAGCTAGCATCCACGATAACATATGTTATGGCAAGGAGGGGGCAACCGAGTCCGAGGTGGTTGAAGCAGCAAAGGCAGCGAATGCTCATGGATTCATTAGCAGTCTGCCGGATGGATACAAGACTGCAGTCGGAGAAAGAGGCGTGCAGCTGTCTGGCGGGCAGAAGCAGAGGATTGCCATTGCGAGGGCGGTACTGAAGAATCCAGCGGTGTTACTCTTGGATGAGGCAACCAGCGCCCTAGATGCAGAGTCTGAGCATGTGCTGCAAGAGGCACTAGAGAGGCTGATGAAGGGGAGGACAACGGTGGTGGTGGCGCATCGGTTGTCTACGATAAGGGCCGTGGAGAGTATCGGGGTCATGCAGGACGGGAGGGTAGTGGAGCAGGGCAGCCATGCCGAGCTCATCTCTCGTCCTGACAGTGCTTACAACCGACTCCTCCACCTGCAGCACCAGCACCACCCTCATGCATGACAGTTTTGTGGGGTCTTTAGAATTTGTTATGCGGGCCTTGTCTCGTTTTAGGTTTTTTTCATCTTGTTGTATCCTCCTGCTTCGCTTTTCCTGTTTTAAGCTTGTAGATATGAGGGGGATCCTCTTATGGACTCGACTATGATTGGATATGATATCTTATATACATATGGTATAATATTATGTTCTATGGGAGGTTGTAGTTGTCTCTTTTGTTTGTGATGGTCGATTCTGACTCATCTTACCTGCATTAGCGAGTTGTGGCGTAATTCCGATAGGATTAAGTATATCATCGTCACTTGAGAAGATCTGGCTAAATCTTGGGGGAACTTGCCCACGAGGGTTCCGCTCATCTGGTAGGGGCCGACATGTGAATGTCACCAAGTTGACGGGACATCACAAGTTCGAAACCCATGGGTGGTGCCCCCTTGTTGCAAGGTCAAGGCTGGGTGTAATCCCTGATGAGGCAAGGGAGACTTCAAGAGTTTTACTAACCAGAGGCCAGTCAATGTGCAGTCGATGATGAGGAGGTTTATGTCACAAGTACGAAACCCATGAGTGGCATTCTTTGCCACAAGGTTAAAGCTGAGTGTAATCCCTGGTGTGCAGGGGGGACGGGGACTTCAAGGGTTTTACCAACAGGAGGCCAGCCAATGTACCAGTCAGATGCAATCACAGATGTTGAGCCAGTTTTGCGCGTACAATGTATAATACCGCTAAACTTTGCGTGAGCCAGTTTTGCACGTACAATGTGTGAAACACCGCTAAACTAAGTGGGCCTAAGCGAATCTCAGTTAATAACTATTCCAATTGGAGGGACCCTACCATTTGTGGACCAGATAGATTTGTGATCTTTAAGTGCGGGATTTAGATACTATAACATTGCTCCCTGATCGATATATGTGTTTCTGAGGTTTGAAAATTTGGTATATTATAGGCCACTGATTTTTCAACCCTTGCAAAATCTGACATATAGATCAGGAGAACATGATTCAAAGGTCAGGTTGTAATAAGCATGCAGATCATATCTGGAAGGTCATGTGGTTCCTTAACCAGGGTAGCAAACATTACCCCCATCTATAGACATAACATTTGCTACCCTCTCGGGTAAGGAACCCCATGCCTGATACTCATACATGGAGGTTGTTTTGACCTAGTCAAAATAGTGAGAATCAACCCTTTGATCATACTTTTTTTGTCATAAAATTATGTTTTTTTGAGGTTTAAAATTTGCTATACATTGTAAGCCGTTGATTTTTTCAATCCCTGCAAAATTTGACATGTGCTTTTTAATAATAATATTCCTCTCCCACCAAGTGCCAATGGTTTGGATCATCGATCCATTTGGTGTACCTCTGTCATTCAATGTACATTCTGATATCAGCTTAAAGATAAGTTCCCATAACTTTTGGGAAAGTGGAGGTCTCGACCCTTTCAATCCAAGCATTTTTAGTTTACTGTTTTAACATTATCATTTTTTTTATGCAGTACTACATTTTTCATCGGCCCAATGGATCATGCTTGCACCCCAAGGCACGAGCCTTTTGTCACCTACACTCAAAGACGTCAGCAACCTCAATACTCCCCGAGATAGGGGAAAGTTGCGCAAAGGATAATGGATGAACTAAATTAAGCATTTAATATTTAATCTACAATAAATTATATATATATATATATATATATATATATATATATATATATATATATATATATATATATATATATATATATATATATATATATATATATACACGTTTTAAACTCAAGGATGCAGTTTTGCTATCCTTGTCTTTTTTTTTTATGTCATTTACTTTGCCACCGTGCTTTAGTGCACAGGCTACTGCATTCACATTTACTGCTTTCTGTCATTTACTTTGCTGCCACGCTTTAGTGCATAGGTTACTGCTTTCGCATTTACTGTTTCCTGTCATTTACTTTGCTGTCGCGCTTTAGTGCACATACTACTACTTTCGCATTTACTGTTTCCTGTCATTTACTTTGCCGCCACGCTTTAGTGCACAGGCTACTGCTTTCACATTTACTACTTTTCGTCATTTACTTTACTGTCACGCTTTAGTGCACAGGCTACTGCTTTCGCATTTATTTAGCCATGGTATGGTTTCGTACCTCATGCGTTGCTTACGCATTTATTTAGTCGGGGTACGGTTTCATACCACATGCATTGCTTACACACTTATTTGCTTATATTCTTACCGTTGTGCTGCAATGTGCCTAGGCTGCATTATGTAATACATGTACTGCTTACGACACGCAAGTGCATATTTTTTTTACCTATTTTCCATTTGCTCTTTTTCAAAGATATGGATTTTTCTCATGGGCGCTAAAGTTAAAAAAAAGAGATTCCTTGTGAGAATCTAGCTTTCCAAATGCGTATTTTTGCAAAGCAAAGTATGCTCGCTTTTAAGTTGCAAAATTACAACTAAGCTTTCCCAAGTCGGCGAATTTGGGAGAAATATTTTACAACTTCGGTTTGAGCTTTCGATATGACTCGGATAACCTTGATTGGGGGGCATGAGCATGTATTTGGGCGAGGTTCTGCTGTGAAACCCATAACCTGTTTATCACAAACAGTATTACAGGACATGCACAACATGCTGATACTGCGATAAATAGATGAGAGATCCGTGACAATCTCATATCGTAAAAATTGCACAAAGATGTACACGTATTTTAAAAGACTAGATCATGTCAAACTAAATATTTGTTGCATCGTTTCTTTTTTGAAACAATGGAGTTGGGGTTTCTTTTAAGAAACCAATACCCCTCTCATTGTAACCATACTTTTAGGCAGACAAGACATGTTAGTACTACAATATTTGGATGAGAGGTTTATTGTAACCTTATAGCAAGCAAGTACAAAATGATAAAAATGAAATCACATAAATAGTGATAAACGAAACATTGAAATTTCTAAATAATATTGGGTTTCTTTTGAGAAACCAATACTCCTTTCATCGTAGTCATACTTTTAGATATGCACGACATGTTAGTACTACGATGATTTGATGAGAGGTTTGGGATAACCTCGAAGCATGCAAATGACATATTGTTGAAATCACATAATAGTGATGATCACCTTCACAGGCAAGATGCTTTAGCTGGTTTGAAAAACCAAAGCATGCAGAATGAGTCTTTAGTTAAATAAAACCTGATACACCTATTCGCCCTGCTGTTTTCTATCAAGGGAGATGATGAGATGGTCAAAAAACTCTGATGGATAGGTTGTTAACAACCACCCCTCGGGCAAATGACTCGGTGTCCCCAGTCATCGAAGTTAGGGGACATGACTATAAAAAATTATCCTAAGTGGTAGATCCCATGGACTTCTGCAGAAGTTGAATGCATCCCTTGAACGATTGGCCTTTGGAGAATTCTCTTTCGGTCATTGGCTGTCCTCTTAAGAGTGGACTCAACTAGCTACCCGAGGTATCGAAAAGGCATGGCATAATAAACCCTCAGATTAGTCTTAGTTGTTTCTACGTTTCACGCCTGTGCGTACCCACAAGTTAGCTAATATCGAAACAAAGTTATCTTGCTCACATTACTTGGTGAATTACGTATCATGTATGAATTAAATGCATATGCTAGAATTGTCTACATTACTTATTGAATTACATATCATGTATGGATTAAATGTATATGCTAGAATTGTCTACATTACTTGTTGAATTACGTATCATGTATGAATTAAATGCTTATGCTAGATTTGATCTATATTGTCATATTTGTGCACCTACCAATATTTCATGAAACTGACCCATTTTATGGGTACAAATGATAATTAGGTTTACAAGACGAGTGATGACGTGATTGCAAGATATATTCAAGATCCCACTGTTTTTGCTAGCTTTTCGTGTCCTGGATACAGTTTGAGTTTTGCATTTTGTATAAGAGTTTCATGAGGAAATCTTATTTTGTATAAACTTGTTATTTTCTTTTAATACATAAATGGTTTATGAATACTTTGCGAAGATTCAATCTATTGTGAAATAGAGGGTTTTACGCTAATGCGCCCAAGGTTGTCAACTTGTCTTTTATTTAAAAAAAAAATTGTTTCCGCTGATTTACAAAAACAAAACTCTAAAAAATAAAGGATTTTTTTAGTTTCTTTCAAGTTATTTTAAAGGTTTACAAGTTCAAAATTTTAGGGCATTACAAAAGGACTCTAATTCTATAGGAGTTACTTGTTGGAGATGCCTTTGGAGATAATGTTTGAAGTGTTTTTGCACAGGATCATCTTAATATTTGTTCTATATACATTTTAGCTCGACCTCAAATACTTTTTGGACTTTTCCTTCAAAATGAAAAGGTCTGAACTAATTCTCATATCCTAATCCATTCTCAAAAGTGAATGTTTGGAGGTGGGGGTAGCAGTGGATCAGGGTCATCATAAGAGTCGATGGAATCAAGATCGAATCCAAGATTATTGAGCCTCTCATAGTCATTATAGGCATCTTTAAACCAAGCTATAGTGGTTTTATCTCGAAGATTGATCTCGTTAAAGAGGGAAGTCAACCCTTTAGAGTTTTTTGGTGAATCAGACAAGGTTTTGGCATCTCTATCTTAGAAACTAGACCCACATTTTGACTTATAATCTGAATGATTGGCTGCCCCAATATGAATTGTTTTCCTTAGATAAAGCTAGGAAGCAACTTTGAATAAATGACCTTTTTTTTTTCTTTGCTCCTATATCCCATGCCTTTGCCTGAGTTGGATCTTGTAACTTCAATGAGATCTTGTAGACCCTGGTCATGCTTGCCTAAACCCTTGAATGGATTATACCCCATTCTTAAGATCATGGGTTACCATTTGACAAACTTTGCAAAGAGGGGATATTTTTCTAAACTTCTAAAATCTAAGCCATCAATCAAACCCACCATATTACTAAATCGAGTACCCAAATGTTGATACAAAAGTTGAAGACGAGGTTTGTCTCCTTTCCCAGTCTGAGGACATGTCAGGTAACTTGCCAAACCTAGGAATCATGGGTTCGACCAACCTAATAGTTTGGTCATCAATAAAGATAACAATAATTTAGTCTTTCCATGGAATTGTTGATACGTTGATGGGATAACTTTTAGATCATGGATCTAGGGTCTCTCTAATAACTGGTTGTAGGAGATATCAATGACATGTAACAATGTTCTATAGGATATGAGTCTAACTTCCACATCCAAAATCATGGTTCTCAAGGTCATTTTCATGCTTTCATCATACCCATTTATTTGGATTCTATGATCCCCTAACTTAGACAGAGTTATGTCCACTTTTTGGATACAATGTATGGATAGATATTCAAACCTCCTTTACCATGAACTAGGTCATTTGGGATAGAAAATTTATTGGTTTGGAAAATAATATGAGGATCTTTTATGTGAGGAAAGAAATGTTGACATTTGGGTCATGACTTAAGATACTAATGCAACTAGACTATTCGGTTCTGTACACGACTTTGACTTTATTGAGAATTTTCTTGCCAACCTAGTTGTATTCTGTTGACACTATGATCAATTTCTCAGTGCAAATGGAAGTTGTGAGCTTGTCTAAATGATCCTTAATGTCATAATGACTATTCTTCCATTGATCTGCCTCAGCTGGAGTGCTTAGCACTCCTACTTCTGTATCTTGTTGAGTGCGTGGCCCCATTTGGTATGGTAGGAGGGGAATGCCCTGTATTATGGTTATGGTCATCTTGACTATATGAGGTGATCGACATCGATAAACGTGTAGTTAGAAGACAAAGGTAGAGTTGAGAGAATTCTTTGACTGGAAGATTCTTGACTGTCTGTTTTGAGAGCATGTGAGATACTCCTGATTGACTGATCAAGGCAAATGATGTAGACCTACTATGTTTGGCGAGACGCACCTTCATAGGTCTTGGACCTAATCTTGGCAATGAGCACCTTAGCCTAGCTTGGAATGACCACATATTGTTGTCTTGAGAATCTACATAGACTACTGGTAAGGCTATCACATTTGACTTTTTGGCTTGAAAAAAGATGTGCTTACAATGACTACAACGTTCTTCCACTATCTCAACATTGTTGGATTGATGGAAGGGAATAGGTTGGTGTAAACACTCGTGTCTTAATTTCTAGATTTACTTTCTTCTCTTGTGAACTTGAGATCGCCTTTTTCAAGGTAATCTTGAATGATGTGACAAAGAATATTGCATTGCTCGACATCATGGCCCATAATTTAATGAAATTTGTAAAGCTTGGTGGGATATTTACTCTTGATTGGAGGAGAGTTAGTACCTCAAGGAGATTAATCATTTTGGTTTGCAACAAGAACTCAAGGACTTCTGTCAAAGACTGCCTAAACTTCGCAGACTTTGGATCTCGAGTCCAATTTTGGTTCTAGTTGGGACTATGCTATCCTTGTTTTTGGGTTTATAGCCTTTGCTGATTTTATAGCATGTCCATAAAAAATGATGTCATCAAGTTTCAACAATTAACATCCACACAAGAAACACATGCATGCTGCGAAAACAAAAAGTTCAATGGTCATGATATTATAAGGTTTCTCTTGACTAGTAAATTAGCTATTTTTCATTAAAAGTATGGCCATTGGCAGTCTTTTCTTCATCAACCACCTCATCAATCATGAATCTTGCTAAACTAAGCTCTTCAAGCTTAATGGGCATGCTATCATGGTTTTTGAAATTACTTAATTTTGCTAACCTTTAACAAATTCATTCAAATGTAAACTAAATCGTTTAGTCTACTTGAAAAAAAAATGTGTTTCCCTTTTTTGATACATTTAACACACTCAAATTAATTTTTTGCATGTTGATGAACTTCATGCTTGAATTAGAACACATGACAATTTGCTGGAACTTGATATCTACTTCCACATATTTCCACCAAATTCCTGCATGTTTTAGGATAAACAATTTATTAAGTATTCAGAAAGTTTGTGATTTTGAACCATGATACCATATGGTGGTACACTCTTGTTTTCATGGATCTAGCCACCAATGTTGGATGTAACCATATAGATGGGTTTAATATGATTTATTTCACTATGTTAGTAGGTTTAAGAATATCTAAGATACCATAAGATTCAATTTTCAAGATAGTGAGATAAGACTTGGATCCTATGATTAGAATAACATGGAGGTTATTCTTCAAGATCTCGCGCCTTTCCTCCTCCATTGAGCAAGGATAAGCTATATCAGGTACTTTTGATCATCATTGTTGGGGTGGTGGTGTTATGAAAAGACATACTGCAAGCACGAATCTTAAAAAGACGAGTTCGATGGCAGGAGCCACCAAAAGGTGTATAGATGTTAGGGTTAATAAAACTTAGAAAATGCACAAAATAAAAAAATACCAATTAAAATAAACCAAATCTCATATTGGGCTTAGGTAGCCCTTTCTAACTTCGACAAGCACGAGAGCACGAGCGACACTGCAGTTTGGTTCGAGCTCCAAATGGGGGTGAGATAGGGGATCTAAACCCTAGGCTAGTCTAGTCTTGGTTGACTAAGCTAGGGATGATGAAATTTTTGTAGAGTAAGGACACAAGTACTTGGTAGATTCTAGATCTCTGAAATAGGGAGAAGTCCCCCCTATTTATAGATTTTTAGTGGATTGGGATATGTTTTCTGTGTATCCATGATTTAAAGAAAGATGGATGGTTCCTATTGAAAGTGTTTGAAATAAAGGGATAAGATTAGATCTAGGGATTGTTGCCTATGATAGGGTTATACTTTTATAAATGGATTAAAGAGGGATTTAATGGCTTGTTTTGGGTTTTAGAAGGCAAATTAAGTCAGACTGATCCCAAGGGTGCACATTTTGAAATGGGTGGGAGTTGCTAATGATAAATTCGTTGACGACAAATGATAATGATGATATATTTTTGCATTAACAACAAATGAATGTATCATTATTAGATGTGGTGATGACAAATCATGGGAAGTGGTAGCTATTGAGGACAATTTATAGGGAGTGACGACTCATGACGATAATTGAATGTGTCATTAAGGGATGCTAACATCACATGAGCCCTGTAGATAGATGGAGTGGAATATGCACCCCAAATATCTATATGGATTAAATCAAAGGGATGTGAAGTAATCCTTTTGCTATGAGGAAACAACAATCGTGCTTGACGAGCACACAGACAAGTATCACAATGACAATCATTAAAATCAATAAAATTAAAATTTTAAGACAGAAACTTCAATCTATAGGAAGGAATGTGTCCAAGATGCCAATGTCAAAGGTCGAAGGGGGCAATAGGGATATTGGACACAATAGAAACTTTATTTTCTCCTATGCTACTTAGCTCCATGTCAAGGAAATATAGGCCAGCATGCATTCTTCCCACTCCAATCATCTTTCTTGATCGAAGGTCCTGAATTTCATAATGAGATAATTTTTTTTTTACATTTCAAGGATTTTATGTGTTTATTTACGAAGATCAAATTAAACTTGAATGACAGAACAACCGATATGTGATCAAGATGAATTTTTAAAGTTTTAGAAACCAAGCCGTATGAGTTATAGGAGAAAATGACTCGATAAATAAATTGACAGGCTTGTGAAACTCACACGATTTTGATGTGGTGAGTGAAACATGAGAGGAGCACATGTGATCGGTGGCTCCTGTGTCCAATATCCAAAATTTTGAAGGATAGTCTTAGAAGAATAATGGAGATTACCTGACATGTTGGCCATTGGTTGAGGTTTACCTGCGGAGATCAACGATAGTAGTTGATTATGTTGGTCCAGAGTGAACGATAGTACCACCTTACCTAAAGAACTTTCATCATCCAATTTTGTTTGGGCAATATTAGTAGACCTTTTTGGAAACCCATGGAGAGAGTAACACCAATTTTTGGTGTGTTCGAGCTTGTTGCAATGATCGCATTTGGGTCTCTTTTGCTGATTTTTATCTTTAGCACGTCGGTGGATGATTTTCACTATCCACTGCAGCAACAACAATCATGTTGTGTTCCAAGATGGATGATGAATGAATACTTCGCTACCTCTCTTCTTAGAGAAGCAAATTATATGCTTTATTCATGGCAATAAGAAGTTCTATGATCAATATTTGGCTGCGAACAATTTTGTGCGTCTTATTCTGACCCATCAAAGATTGAATGAGACATTCTTGATGTTGTAGCTCGGTTAGGGCTCTTGACACCCCATATTCACACATAGCTATTGTGACTTGAGTGGAAAGCTTATCCCAAATAGTTTTAATCTTGGTATAATATGCAACAATGAACATGTATTCTTGATGCAAAGTGACTATGGACCTCTGAATTTTGAATATTTGAGGTCCATTTTTCTGAGAGAACTGTTCTCTCAAGTCGCTTCAAATGGCGGCAACAATTTTTTCATAAATAACACTCTCGGATAAATCATGAGATAAGAATCCAAGAAAGCACCACTATAAAATAAAGAGGTATTAGATACAAACTTTTAACTATGGCTTCTGAAAGCCATAGTGAAAAGCAATTATTAACTACTGTTTAATAAGCATATGTAGCTAATAATAGGTCCTGAAACTGTTAACTATGACTTTAGGAGTATTAATTATGACTTCAACCGTAGTTAATACTAAAATTCACCGCCAATATTTTTGTTGAATTTATAAACTGATTTTGATGATACAAAACTCTCTAAAGGACTAATGGTTAAACCTTAAGTGTGCACAGATTTTAGCTGACAATAAGTGCAAAAAACATTTACATTTCAGTGCCAAAAACCCTTAAAGAAGTGCCAAAAAGATCACACTTTGAAATAAGGTGTTTAAGTAAAAATGCAAAGAGTTTACCGATTAAGTGTTGACCCATGAAAAGCACATGTCGACTCGTGAAGAGCCCATAAACAAAAGTTCAAAAGCAATATAGGCCATAAAAAATTGACCTTAAATGCAAAAGCTATGAATTTGCTATTTTGCGCGATTGATGTTAATGAATTCAACCGTGTTTTAATTTGTAGAAACACAAAGGGGATTTGGGACAAGCTCGAGGTTACTCATGAGGGAACAACTCAAGTGAAGCAATCTAAAGTACATATGTTGGTATACGACTATGAGCTCTTCAAGATGAAGATAGAAGAGTTCATCTCTGATATGTTCGCGAGATTTACCAACATTATCAATGGGTTGAAATCTCTTGGCAAAGAATACCCAAGCCCGGAGCTAGTGGGCAAGATACTTTGGTGTCATCGAGGAAGCGAAAGATCTCAACAAACTATCCTTAGACAAATTGATCGGTTCACTCATTATTCATGACATATCTTCGAAAAGAAAAGATAATGATGTAGAAGTAAAGGAAAAAAAACTTTTGCTTTAAAAGCAAAGTCATCACATATGGATTCAAGTTTCGATGAACAAAAAGCAAGTGAGAAAGTGGAGTTTGCCATGATGACAAGGAATTTCAGAAAATTTCTTAGATATCAAAAGAGAGGTCAATCAAGTGGTAAGAGATTCTCAAAGAAATCATCAACTCCGAAGGATCAACCAAAAGATAAAATCATTTGTTTTGAATGCAAGAAACTGAGACATATTAGAATTGATTGTCCCTCATTGAAAAAGAATCTCCAAAGCAAAGAGAAAAAGAAAAATAATAAGATTATGATGGAAACTTGGAGTGATGAAGATGACTCTCCATCCGATGACGAACATGAAGTTGCAAATGTTTGTTACATGGTCAATCAAGACGACCATGATGAGGTATTTAATGATAAACACTCTTATTGTTCTTATGATGAATTTCTAGGGGGATTTGAAAAATTGTTAGATAATTTTGACAAATTTTGAATTGAAAACAAAAGACTTAAAAAAATGTTAAGTATATGACCAAAAGCATTGAATGCTTGCAAAGTAAAAAGGTTATTTTACTAAATGAGAAAAATACTATTTGTATTACAAATGAATGTTTGCAAAAGAAAATAAATGTTTTGGTAAATGAGAAAAATGATATTTATAGCAAAAATGATATGCTTAAGAAAAAGAATATTGATTTAACCAATTCTCTTGCTAAATTTGTTGGTGGTACAAAAATGCTAAATGCTATGCTTGGCACACAAATAGGAGTTTCTAGAAAAGAGGAAATACACTCCTTCCAAGATGCCTTTTGTCAAAGTTAAATTGTCAGGTACTCCATTCGCTATTTGCAATTTATGTGGCAAGAAGGGTCATATATACAATGATTGTTGGTTTCAAAAGAAAGGACACAAGGTAAAAGCCAAGTAGATTCCCAAGTATCAACTAAGATTATGGACTAACTCAAATGGACTCAAATAAATTTGGGTACCAAAAGCCTCTACATGGACTTGTTATTTTTTTAGGTATGTCTTGAAGCCAAGATTGATGATGATGTATGAATTTTGGGTAGCGGATGCTCAAGACATACAATAGGGGATAAATCATATTTCCACTCTCTCATAATGCAATATCATGAATCGGTTATGTATGAAGATAATATGAGAGGAAAGATCATTAGTATAGGTACCATTGGTAATGAAAGCTTTAAACTCATTGAAAATGTATTTTATGTAAAAGGGTTAAAACACAATCTTCTTAACATTAACCAACTCTGTGATAAGAATCATAAAGTTAGTTTTGATGAATCTCATTGTCAAGTAATCAATATTAAAACTAATGTTGTTAAAATTCTTGAAAATCGTGTTGGCAATGTTTATGTTGTTAAATTAGATAAGTTGCATGATTCTAATGTATGTTTTATATATAATGGCAAAGATGATTGTAGGCTTTGGCATAGGAGACTTAGTCATGCAAGCTCTAGTGTTATTTCTAAAATTATCAAACATGATCTTGTCAAAGGTTTACCAAAATTGAGTTTTGCTTTGGATAAGATATATGATGCATGCGTAAGAGGAAATCATACAAGATCTTTTTTTAAATAAAAAAATATTATTTTCACTTCAAGACCTTTTAAACTTTTACATTTAGATCTTTTTAGTCCTTTTAGGTCAAATAGTCTTGGTGAAAAAATGTTTAGTTTTGATATTATAGATGATTTCTCATGTTTTACTTGTGTCATTCTTCTTGCAAACAAAAGCATTGCATTGCATGAATTTATCAAACTTTGCAACCATATCCAATTAGACAAAGGTTTTTTAATTGCTCATATTAAAAGTGATCATAGTAGGAAATTTAAGAATTTAGACTTTTTCAATTATTGTGATGAAAATGAATTCTCCCACAATTTCTCAGCTCCTAGAACTTCTCAACAAAATAGAGTTATTGAGAGAAAGAATAAGATATTGAAGGAAATAACTAGAACCATGCTTTGTGAAAATATCCTCCTAAATATCTTTTGGGTGAAGTTGTTACCACCACATGTTATATAATAAATAGGTTTATGATTAGACTCATTCTTAAAAAGACCCCTTATGAGCTTTATAAAAGAAGAAAACCAAATATCTCTTACTTTAAGTCTTTTCAATATAAATGGTTCATCTTAAATAATGGAAAAGACAATTTAGATAAATTTGATGTCAAAAGTGATGAGGGCATATTTCTTAGATATTCATTGAACTCCAAGGCTTATCAGGTATAAAAGAACACATGTTGAATAATTTGTTCATGTGTTATTTGATGAATATAATCTTCCTCCAAGTGAAATCATTGTTAATGATGAATTAGGTATCTTTGAGAATAAAAAGGAAAATAAAAGTATGGATAAAGATGTTTTCAACTGTAGATGTAAAAAAAATACCATTAACTACAACCACTAACCATAGTTAATAGTTTGTGATTACCATCCAGTATCCTCATTTGCTACGGGTATCGGCCGTAGTTAATGTTATGATCATTTACTATGGTTGTAAGCCATAGTTAATGGTTATTAGATATGGTATGTACTAATCACTACAGTCGTTGGCCGTAGTTAACTCTTATTTACTATGGTTTTTTTAGCATTAACTACGGCCATCGGCCATAGTTATCAGTACAAAACTTTATAGTGTACCATATTGTTGCATTGAACCCATGCTTTCAGCAGGGAGGACATGAATTCAAGCTTAAGCATGGATCTATCGACAAATCTTATTTTGTTCTTAGCGGACAAGGCAACAATCATGGCACGGCTCCAAGAAGGGTAATTGTCGCCTGAGAGGACTTGTCACCAGGATTTGTCCTGGGTTGTTCGAGTGGTGAAGGTAATATGGATAGTGGACGACTGCATTGTTTTCTTGAGTTTTGGAGTGCTCTGTGTTGATGTTGTTGCTTTGACTCATAGTGGATCTCAATGGGCATACTGGACCACGATGGAGAAGGTGAGGACTCAATTCACGTGAGATTTTTTCACACGCTCTAATACCATGTGAAGGTAGAAATCTTCACATAAATGAGTGAATAACGTCTCTTGCTTTGATTCCGAAAAATGAAACCCTATATATGTTGTTTACACATTTTGTAAATCCCATGATTTGTGGGATATATGAACCAACTAGAAAGATAATAAATAAAATAAAAATATTACAACTGTTAACACAGTCGACGTTGGCTCAGTGAAGAGCTTTCCAAATGTGATCCAACATTTGCCTTACCCAGCAAATCTCTTTTTCTCTTACCCAATTTCAGTTGGCATAAAATCTGCAAGACTTACCATTTACCAGCTTCAAATGTTACCAAGAGTAACGTGCCAACCTTCCCAATGTGCTTTACCATTTTCAATTGTTACCAAGAATAACGTGCCAACCTCTCCATATTTATCATTAACACTCCACTTTTCTCTCTCTCTCTCTCTCTCTCTCTCTCTCTCTCTCTCTCTAACGTCTCTCTTTCCGTCTCTTAATAGGCTTAAAATGAAGAACTATTCTATCTCTCTCTCTCCAAATGTCTTTCTCCTTCTTAACAGTCATAAAATGAAATTATTTTGTAATGTTTTAAAATAATCAATATATTCATGGTTCTCATTATTTTTACTTTTAATCTTGAGAAATGTAAATAATGTAAACCCTTTTTTCATTTGAGATCTGATATGGCCCAACCATATGGGCGATCCCATCATCCAGTACATATAATGCTCATGTCAACATGATGTCATAACAAGTAAGAAATTATTTTTTTGTTTATTTCTCTCTCTACCTGAATTGTTTAGCAGAAAAGTGGTGTTGAACTGTCTTTGACGAGTAGGCAGGCGGGGTTTTTTAGGGTTTTGGAAATCAATGCCCAAGATATACTACAATCTGTGTCTCACAAAAATATGTTTTACATTGCAAAAGACGCAATAAATCACAGTGCAGTGCATAGCAAGCAACCCGTGCAAAACGCGTATACATGTTGGGTGGTATTTTAGAAAAATATCCATGCTTTACACTTAGACCACATTTTCTCAAAATGCCCGGTACAGAGAGCAGCTCCAGTGAACGGGCTTGAATACTGATGTAAATTGAGAGGGCTTGATTTATGGAAAAACTACCCACACTACCAATTATCTAAAAAAAGACAGAAAAAAATAAAAAGTTCAAGAATATTGCTAAAAAATCGCAGAAAAAAAAATTAAAATAACTGAAGATATTAAATTCAATCTCAAATCAACCCTTAACTGCCAACTGTGAACTGTTCATTCTACCTCATCATTTTATAGATGAAATCTCTCAAATTCTAATCCAAGTAAACTATCTAATTTGAAATGTTTCTAAAAAAAATAAAACTTATGTTAATTAAAATGTAGATCAAGCATAAAGATCCAATATCCAATACAATGATCCAAAAATAAAAACTAAAACAAAATGAATCTCAAATGATTCAACGGAGGAAGTGGACCCGGATATATATGCATTGTAATATCTAGTAAAATTGTACCTATTTTGAATTTAATAAATATAAATTTTCTTAAATAAATATATTTTTTGATGTCTTGGATTAAAATAATATATAATACATGTATAATAGAGTTGACACAATTTTGGATCTTGATATGAATCTTGGACTCGTTGGCCGAGATCCATGATCCATCTGTGATAAGATAAATAAGTAATTATAATAATGATAAAATAATAACTATATATATAGTAGTTTAGTTAAGGAGGGATGCCTATTTCTAGAAAGAAATAGAAGTCCTATTTCAGAGTTGATGCCTCCACTTTAGAGGAGTCTTATTCGTTTTGTGAGCCCTCTCTCAATCACAATATATATATATATATATATATATATATATATATATATATATATATATAGAGAGAGAGAGAGAGAGAGAGAGCCGAAAGTAATTCAACATTACCACTCATGAAGATCAACAAAATGTTGAACCCATGAACTGAACAAGAGCAAAATCCAAAACAAATAAAGAAAACACAAGAGAAAAGAACATCAGACAGATAAAATGGGCTCACGCCGAAGCCGCTTGCCCAAATTGCGACAAAGAATATGTAGCATCAACAGAAGGGAGTGGAAGATCACTAAGATGCATACGCAAGATCGCATAAACATCTACCAAGATTTTGTGCACCAGTTTTTGAATGGTAACTGGAATATGACAAAAATGAGCATCGTTTCGCGCCATCCAAAAAAACCACCAAGAAGTAAGCAACCACGTCCGCCAGATGAACCTCCACCTCTTGTTGCACCTAATACAAACTGGCCCCAAGATCAGATCTAGCGCAAAGGACTCCTCCTTAACAAATACTTCTGGATGCCTCCAGGTCCTGCTAAAGATTTCCACGAATATAGGGCAAGACCAGAACAAGTGAAACGTAGATTCTTCTGCAGCTTGACAAAGAACGCACCGACTCGGGAGCTGAATGCCCCACTTCTTTAAATTATTGTGGGTCTGGATCCTATCGTGCAAAATTAACCAAGCTAGGACTCGAGACGGGGGGATGGACCCTTCCCCCAAAGCACATCCTCGGGCAACCAATCAGCCCCCAGCGGGAGCAACGATCTATAGACTTTTTTGGTGAGAAACTCTCCGCTTGACGCCAACGCCCACTGCAACCACTGACCAAAATTTTTGGAGTCCTCAAAATGGTCTCTAAAGCAGGCTAAAGCCCTCAAGCATGATTTACGCAACTGCTAGAGTGCCAAACCTCGGGTTCCCAGACGAACCGGGATAAGAGTTGGATCCCCATATTTAGCAAGAACGAAAACTAGCACAAGGGTTATCCGGTTGGTGGGCCAACCAACATTGTTTGGCGACAAGAACAATGCTTTTCAGTCAGGGTGCAGGAATGCCTAAGCCAGCCATACGTCGAGGTAAAACCACCGAACGCCAACCAATCAAGTGACGCTTACCCTTGAGTTGACACCCAGACCATATAAAGCCTGCCAGCAGGGGCGTAGCTAGGATTCATGTGAGGGGGGGGGGGGCAAATAGGAGTGTAGCAAAAAATTTTTTATTTGTGCGATAGTCGGGGGTTCGAGGTGTAGCAAAAAAAAAAAATTTTTTTAGATAAAATAAAAAATGGCTACAATTATTAATAAAAATCTATTTCATATGGACAAATCAAACTATTTGCTGCAGTCATGGCTGGGCTAGGACTGGACTGGGCTACAAAAATGGGTAAAAATCTATTTCATATGGAATCAGGGCTGGGCTAGGACTGGGCTTTTAAAAAAAAAACAAAAAAAAATAACTGTTTCGAGAGGCAAGACTGGGCTACAGCCCAGTCCTGCCCCCCCTAGCTACGCCCTTGCCTGCCAGCAAGCGTGTCAGCTGCTTCTCTACTCCTACAGGCATCACAAACATAGACATGAAAAATTCTGGAATAGTTGAAAGAACATGTCTGACTAAGGTTAGACAGCCAGTGCTGGAGAGATAAGACAACTGCCACGTAAGCAATTTGCTCTTCTCTTTTTGAAGAGTCGGAGCCCAAGCAACTGAAGTGAGGTGCTTCACTTGTAACGGCAAGCCAAGGTACATAATAGGCAAATCAGAAATAGTGCAATTAAAAATTCTTTTTCCAGCTGCAAGCATATTGGCATTAACATTGAACATGGTAATAGAGCATTTGGTCTCATTTAGAGAAATCCCGGATAGGGAGAGAAAAAATTGAATGATAAGCTTGAACCTAAGCATCTGTTGAACATTTGCACGACCAAAAATGATCATATCATCAGCATAAGTAAGAATATGACCCGGGAAGTCGAAAACCTGCAAAGGATCAATGAAACCCGATACAACAGCCCGCTTAAGCAAGACCACAAGACCCTCAGCAACTGTATTAAACAACAAAGGCGATAGGGCCGGGCCACCCTTGCCGCAAACCCCGCCCCAGCTTGAACCGGTCTCCTCTAATACCATTGATATTTAACATGACCTGGGCATTTGAGACCAACTCTCTCACCCAACCAGAAAAACAACAACCAATACCAAAATTTGCTAACATTTGAAATAAGAATGGCCAATGCACAAAGTCAAAAGCTTTATGAAAGTCTAATTTAAGGACAAAGTAAGGTTGACCGCTATGCTGTAAGGAATGGACAACCTCAGACGCCATGTTGAACGAGTGTTGGACCCTCTTATTACGGATAAAGGCGAACTGAGAGTCTGAAAAAATCTGGTTAGCCACCGATTTCAGCCTATTCGCCAAAACCTTGGCAAACATCCGATAGAAGACACTCATAACTGAGATTGGTGGGAATCGAGAAATATCAGTGGCATCATCATCTTTCGGAATGAGCGAAATAATAGCAACATGCAAATGATAAGGCAGTCTGGAGTTACGATGAAACTCATCAAACATGCTCACCACGTCTGATTTAACACAATCCCAAAAGATTCTAAAAAAGTCGACATGAAACCCGTCAATGTCAGACGCTTTCCAACCCGACAGATCCTTAATGGTCGAAAAAATCTCATCGTCAGAGAACCTTCTTTGCATAGATCTGGCTTGCTCAGGTTGAATTGAGCACACTAGGATATTACCAAAGACACCCTCCACAGTTAACGAAGCAGAATATAAGTCCTTAAAGTATAGCGAGACTGCCAGATTAACGTGTTGATTGAGATAAGAAACACCCTCAATGGAGATAGAAGAAACAACCTTCCTCCTATGACGATAAGAGAGAGAGAGAGAGAGAGAGAGAGAGAGAGAGAGAGAGAGTTGTAGACAACGTGTTCACCTTCATCACTCCCTTCCTCTTCTTTCTTCATTGTTCGAATCACAAATAAGGCCCAGGTCTATCCTCTCGAAGTTTGATAAGCAAAGAGATTTAACCTAAATTGAATCAACTTGGTTTGAGAAAAATCAAATTTATTCTTGTGCACAGATTTATGATTTTATCAAACATTGATTCTTTCGGCTGATCTGCATATAGATTCTTGATTGGGTTTTGTATGAACCTAAAAATCTAATAAGGACTTTGGTTGGGATTAATTCTGTTTAGGATTTAAATTTATTAGGCTTATATAGATGTTTTAATCTACGTTTTTCCTTGACTTAAATTCATGATGGATGTTTTGCTTTAAAAAAATTTATCTAGCATTTCTTTTTGTTCCAACATGAACTGGTTGTGCTTGAAACATGAATGGCATGTATTGATATTTAAATTTTGTCCTTAGGTTGTTTATAGACTACAGACAACTGCGTGATATGCATAAGCCTTGTTTTTTTGGGCACGTGATGGGTTGTCAAAACATGTGTAGATTTTTGGGTCACACAAATTTCGATTGATGGGAGTTGGCCTGATTTTCTGTTAGGTTTCTGATTGAACCGAAGAGGTTGTCACAAACCAGATTTTCCCCATGGGTTTGGGTTAATGAATTAAAAGAAGAGAAATTTTAATTATTAGAGAACTTAAGGCAGACCTTCTCGATCGAACCAAGAGTCAATTTTCTTGGTGAACTCAGTCTCGGTTCTTGAACTAAACTAGAAACTTATTGTTGGTGGGTTTAGGTCAAACATTGTAACTGATCTGAATTTAAGGGATCACTATATCGCTGACTTAGGTCAGATCTTTGGGACTGAATCCTCGATTTTTTTTTTATTTAATCACCTACATGTTGTCTCCTTTTATCTACTGAATATAGATTTCTTGTTTACCTGCTGTGATAGAATCCAGATCTGTCAAACTCTGATTATTAGTCCACGCATGTCTTGACACTGCCACAATGATTCTTGGATGCACACCAATGTTGTTTGATTTGTTTTTTTCATATCATGTCAATCTTCAGTCCTTATTCATGCCATGATATAATTGTTGTTTATATTGTTTACTTAAGTCAGGTTTTGGATCTATACAAGAAGATTTTTAATATTCATCAAATCTGAAATTTTGTTTAAGTTAAAAAAAACTGAATTTGTATCAAATCTTAAATTTATAACTTAAGATATAAAACCTGGTTGTTTTATCTAATAAAATTTAAATCTGAAATTTTAAGGAAAAGAACTTGAGTTTTATTTAAATGTGATTTGACTTGAAGATTTCATTGTGTTGGTTAAAGCTTGATCCACATTAAAACTGACAGTTAGTTGGAGATTAATAAGACTAAAAGTTTTAAGTAAATAAAACCTTTATTTACATGACGAACCCAAAACTGTTTAAACTGTAGATTATGTGTTAAAAATATGGTTTAAATTTTGAATTTACTTAAGTCTCGACTAAATCTGAATGTCATTTGAAATCATTGAGTGTGATTTGTTTTGGTTAAACCTGATTTTTTATTATAAAACAAAGTTGATTTTAGTCAATTATAAAAATATTGGTTTTGAATCAAGTTATTAATTGGATTTATGGCTGACATTATAAATCTGATTTTTTGTTACAATGTGCATGCAATTTTAGTCATGTATATGCATCAATGTTATATCTTAGGTGAATGTACCGTGAGTATGAATTAACATTTTTCTATTTATGCATAATGGTTGTTCACTAAATTTTTTCAATGTCATTTAAATATGTTAAACTATGCAGTGACTTTGGAGGTCAGATGCTTGTATTGTTTATAAAATAAGAAATTTTGAATGCATTGTAATATTGTTTCATTATGCTTCTGAGAAAATTGTAGCATATGCATTACACTATTGAAATTGACAGAGTAAAGAGCCAAATTAGTTAATGCATGTCGATTTGCATAATTGTTCCCGTAAGAAGAACCCTTAATTAATTAAGAATGATATCAAAAATCAAACAGTGTAATAATTTATTCTTTCTTGAAGGACCTCTGAAAAGGTGAGATCCTTTGATGGTGGTCATGGAGGACCATGAGGATACTAAATGTCGTGTGCACTGCTTTTTCTGAGAACCCAATGAGTGGTTCATGTTCCCAACTACGGTTGTAATGAACTTTCATCACTTTGTTTGGGGGTGTTGTTGTTTGACTCAATTGCAGTTATTGGTATACCAAGAAAATGGTGTAAATGAGTGATGATGCCCTTGTTGTCCTGACATTAGGTGATGATTCCTAATGTTTCGATTGAGGGTGATGATTCTCGACGTCAGTCAAGAGACTTCTGTGGAACCCAATTAATAAAATACAATTGTGTGATAACATACTACTAGGGTCTGCCTTGAACCTCAAAACTTTGACCTGTTTTAAGTATCTGCAGGTTTTATACAAGATGAAACTTAAATGTGTTACATTAAGTAGTAACATGTATTAAAAAACAATACTTGATAATTAAATAAATAAAAAAGTCATTCATGTAAGTTTCATTGGTTTATGCACCCATAAATGTTTATGTGGCATGTGATTTCTGGTTACCTTAAATTAAATTGGTTTATTTTGTAAGCATGTTTTAAATGTGAATTATTTGTTAGAGTCTTCTAAAACTCATGCCTGGTTTGATTTATGTTATATTTTTTAGTGTTGAATTTTGAGAGAGTTTCGTATGAGAACTTCGATTCTTACCTCATTTTAAAAAACTTTTTTCATGTACTGAGGCTCAATGATGGCAGGACTGACTTGCTAGAATGAGCGAGGGTTATGATTTGGTGGACCGGATTTTGATCGTTTTAAGAGTTTATGGTTTTTGGAGAACTTGTTGAACCGGAAATGGAGTCTATTCAATTAATTTAAATTTATATTTTCAATAATTCTATGTTTGAAATGTATGTTGGTTTGTGAATATGAAATCTGTAATGTGCCCCTGCCTGTGATATCTTTTCGTAATATTTTAAAATCATTTATTCACTAATTTTTTTTTGCATGTTTTGAAGGTCGGTTTAAGGTCATTACATGCATTGCTTCCACTCCATAATCAAATACTGGCCACACAAAATAGCTACGTGCATAGTGATGTGTGTTAATACACAGAAAATTGCTAACGCAGGCAATGATTTTCTGTGTTTTGTGGCCTAAGTACTTTGTAAAGTACTAGAGCCCAAGCACCTAACCACGCCTCTGGACTACATGGTTTGTACTCCAACCACAGCTGGCTGAAAAACAAAACAAAAAGGGCATATAATGAGAGTGGTGCCCTAACACCTAAGCATTTCCTCATTTTAATACTTAAAGCTTGTTAATTTTGACAAAGCTTATCTATTTTTGAGATTTTGAAACAAGATTAGCTCAGAACTTGGGCTATTAATCAAATATTTTTCAGTTGAATTTCTGGTGTGCTCATGAAAAATAAATGAACAAAGTTGCAGTTGTCGCAGTCCTTACCCTTCCATGATGTGCATTTTTATCTAAAACAGATCTCAAAAGGAAACTTTTATTTTTAAAATGAAATCCATCCGACAGTGGCCTCTTACATTTCCATCTTATTCATGTTGCAGTGCCCCATCTGTCTTATCAACCTTCATTGAAGATTTCTTTACAACTCATATGATGATAATAATGTAACAATACCTTAATATGCTCGGTTTCCCACTCATGCAGCAGCCTCAATTTTCTTATTTGTAAATTGTAAAGACAATCTAAGATAGCTGTAGAATATTTTGGCCATATCCTTACAGCCACTCACTTTTTAGACAGTCCTTGCCTATCGTGCATCCCATCTCCATACTCGACTAGAAATTTTCTTTTTATCGCGAATCCATTCATGTGGTTATATATATATATATATATATATATATATATATATATATATATATATATATATATAGAGAGAGAGAGAGAGAGAGAGAGAGAGAGAGCATTCACCATTACCAAAATACATCCAACAAAATATTGGATGAGAGAGAAACATAGGAGTAAGACAGCCACAATATATATATATATATATATATATATATATATATATATATATAGAGAGAGAGAGAGAGAGAGAGAGAGAGAGAGAGAGAGATTTGTTAAAATGTGATTTTCTCATGAAACCTTGCAACGCTATGTTAATATTAAAGGTTTAAAAGCATGTGAAGACGAGATCCTCTCTGTTTCTTATTCTTAAAATAGTGTGCAACCTGCACCTTAAAATATCAGCCTAAAGCCCTTGAGAGCAGTTTGAGTACTCTCTGCCTAGTAAATGGATGCCACAAATCCCCCCCCACCCAACCCTTCTCTCAAAGAAAGGATGGATGCTTGGCATCCAGAGCACAGTTCGGTTTCACTCATCCCCTATGTTATTCCCTATCTTCATAGTTCTTACTCTTAAATCTCATGATGTAAGTTATTTGATTAATTCCTACCTACTGTTGCTTTCAGCATGATGGATTTAAAAATAATAAATCCTTGGTTCATATTTTATAATGAAAAAATATGATTTTTTAAACCACAAAATCTTGTGTTTTGTCAACCGTTGATTTTAATCACCGAAAAATCCTGTACAAAAGTTGGATTTTAGGGATTTAATTGTTGATATTCACTAAATGAATGATATAGATCACATCTGTGGGGTATGATTTGATCAAAACAACATGCATCAATGGAATCCCGTAGAGGGATATATATGAAGATAGGGATGACATAGGGAATGAGATGAACCAATTTGTCTACCACAAGCTACTCGGTCCGATCACAGGAACTCCTCTCAAAACCTTAGGCTAAAAGATGCCATGTTCCTCTTTTCCTGGTAAAAGCTGCCAGCTTTTAAGTTGTAAAGACAGATCCTTTTTCAGGTATAGAGAGCTCATGAGCAATCCATTCACGTGGAACTTGTAGCCAACATTCATGATTCCTAACACCATACTTAAAAGAAGTAAAATTGCCAAAGCAATGATGGGTGATTCAGTAGATCTCTAAAAATCTTAAACCATCCTACAACCGATTTAACGCGCCCAATTTTTGTTGACAAATGGTGAGTCGCTGAATAGCCCATGAAAGTGGCTAGGGGTGTCAATGGTTCAGGTTTGACCTGGATCCGAACCCGTACCAAACCCTATAGGGTTAGTGGTTGGTGATAAATAAGGTCTGATTAGAATTAGGACCGTACACAAAGAGTGATTAATATATGGATCTGGGCACAGTTTGTGAAATTTCATACCAGACCCAGGCCCGACCTGAGTTTCAACTAAGATCAGTAATTTTTCAACTAAAAATAAAAATAAAAAATACTATTTACTGGGTATGGTCCGAGTCTGGTGAATGAAATCCTTATAGGATCGGGGTATGGTTTCTCTTATGAAGTGTTCAATTAAACCCTGCCCTGAATCCAGTACCATAATCTCAAATCAAGTCTGGATCTGGTTTAGCCTAAGTCCAATCCAAACCCAACTTATTGACACCCTAAAAGTTTTAGGATGATTTATGGTCCATACATTGCCATTTTGCAGGAGTCCGGATAGGGCGCAATATGACTGCACAAAAATTGTGCATTAAGCACCTGATCACATTCCATCAGGTCTTGGGCCCAACTGACAGGTTCTATCCCCCCAAATGGAGGGTGATCAGGTGCTTAATGCACAAATTTTTGTACAGTCATATTGCACAGAGGGTTTGTGAACTAACGGGAGAGAGAGAGAGCATTAATGAGAGGAGATGAAAGGGAAGGGATGGGAATTAATGATGAGAGAGATGGAGAGAATCGGCATGAGGGAGTGTGATGCCAAAAATTATGTTTACAACGTTTATTTTTATATAATACGTAACGAATTTGAAAGTTTTTATAATTTATCAATAAAAGGAGACAATTTTGATATATATAAGAAATTAAATCAAATAATTTGAGAATATTGTATATATCAAATATTTAGTATTATTAACTTAACAAGTTCAATACTAAAGTAAAAACTAACATTTTTTTTATAACAAGACAGTCCATGTATTTATTTGCCTCAAATTTCTTTGACTTCAGCATTTTTGTTAACATAAATTTTACAAAATTGACTTTATTATTCTCAATTGATATGCATTTGAAGGTAGCACGGTTCTATAATTAAGAGATTAATGTGACTCTAATTTTAGGAGCATAACCAATATTTTTTATTAATTATATTTTAACCTTTTAATATGTAATAATGGTTAATATGATATTCACAATTTTGCCGACTAATCACGATTTGTAATTTTTGCTAATAAGTCATTATTTGGCGCATGCCTAAGTTGACTGATTTTTGACCGAGTTGAGCAATCCCCGAGGCCTACTTCGGCTACTATGGGAATGCTAAACCTAACTTCATTTTAATTAATATGATTAAGAAGCAACTTTGAGGGACCGAGTTATTAAAAGGATGGATTTCTGGTGCATAAAGGCTGATAAAGGAGCATAATAAATGCCTAATGTGAACGAGTGTGCTAAGTAGAAAGAGTATCTTTAAAGTTAGAACAAGGAGGCCTAAGACAGCTACCTTCCCAGCCAAACTTAAGAAAAAGAAGCTCCACAACATCATTAAATATCGATGTCAGATGGGCCACCGATTAAAATGATTATGATTGTGCGCTAAAAATATTTAATGTATCATGGCATAAATCTAAAAATCATGTTCGCAAGAGGAGCAATGATTAGATTAGAAGCTTGGCCATCAACTTTAGGTCTTTCTTTGATGATGCTGAACCCACAGGGCTTGTTTGGTGGCTCGTCCGTTACAATAAATAATTCAGATAAAATGATTAGAAATCTTAATTTAAAATTTAATTAATTAACATGATTTCTAGAATAAAGGGGTTACAAGGAGTCAAAACCCCATCAGAGTCTCCAAGGGTGGAACGTCCCCTTCCCCCCTTGAGAGAGTCATTTTCGGAGTTGGAGTCTCAAAGGAGGGAGAGTAGGACCCATAAGAGAAATAACCAACCCACTACTACACCTTCCTTTATAAATAAAGGAAGGGGGAGGCCTCTTCTTTCCCACAAAAGAGAGAGAAAAGAGGCCGACCAAGGTAAGTCACCTTATACTTTTTTAGTATTTCCATAGTATGAACTGATACAAGGTCTGAATATTGATCTTGGGCAGCGTTCACACCAGATGAAAGAGAAATCTGCAGTCTCTTTTCAGGTTTCTTTAGTGTTTCAGGTGTTCTCTTTTGTGGTATGATACTCATTCGTGTCTTCGTTGTGATTTTCATTCGTTTACACATCAAAGGTAGGGAGTTTCTCATTATTCAACATGCTTAGGGTTTAGTATAGGTTGATCAAGCATGAAATTGTGTACCTACGGTTCAATTTAAAATATATTAAATTTTAAACCCTTGTTTCGATTATATACATTCATTTTTTAGTGGTAGGCTTGATTTAATTTGTTTTTCAATGCAAGAACAATGTAAATTGATGTTTAAATTCATATTTATGCTCATGCATAGATTTAATATGGTTCATAAGTATTAAAAATATATTTGAAGGTTTTTATAAAACTGAAACCATTTTCAGAAATCATTTTTGAATAAAAATGTGTCTTCTTGCATAGAAATGTTGCATCTTATGTTATGTATGTTATTTTTGTATTTACAATATGTTTAAATATCGATATACATGTATATAATGTACTTATGATTAATTCAAAATCGTTGGATGCATAATTATGATATTTTCTTTACAAAAAATATGAAATTTGTTGTGTTAATTTTCAAGCATGTTGTCCTGTTATTTTTGTTTCGATCAATTTTCAAAAACTTTATCATGCACTCAAACAAAAAATTCAAAAATTTTCAAATTTTAGAGGGATATTTATGATAAGTAGAGAAGGTTTCATAAAAAAAATTGGTTCGTTTGAGGTCTGGATGAGAGAGATATGACATCTTGATGTAGAGCATCCTGAAGATCCAAACATTGAAGACAAATTGGATCCCAAATTCAATTCACCAGACCCGATCCAGGATGCGACTAGTGGCAGATCCAATCGTGGAAGACCATTTGGGTCTAATTGGATCTTCAACACTACAAAATTCATTTGCTTATCATATTTCAAGTGTCCATATATAGTTCCATTTTGATGTTTGGTTCCCTTTTTGCATGTTTGAAACCATATTAGACTTTATCTCGTATTTTATTTTATGTTTATATTTTATTTTTATTTTTTTAGGTGCCAAATTCTACGAATCCAGATAGTTTTAGTGCTCTGTAGGATCTTTTTGTGGTATTAGAGGGTGTATGGGGTTCTAGGGTAGTTTTATTTTTAATTGCATTTTATTTTTATGTAATTTTGTTTGCGGGTCCAATTCATAGCATTGTTTGGATTTTGGCCAAGATCCAAACCCAGATAAGACCCCTAGTTGGTGCCACCCATATTTGGTCAAGTTTAGCCCTTGTTTGATTTTTTTTTTTACTTTGAAAGTCAAAATAGTTGTTGAAAAGAGAATTCAAGACTATGTGCAAAAATAGTGAAAATTCAAAATTTCCTTAAAAATGGGATGCCTTAGAAGAGCCATTAATTGAGGAAAAAGGATTTCTCTCTTTAATGAGACCCCTTTCCCATATGTTTTAAAGAGAGGGGGGGTCAACCATGGTGGAGGAGGTTGCTTTTGATTCCAGAAAAAATCATCGTTTTGAAAGAAGGTGGTTCTTGTTGTGTGTTTCTGTCATTTTTGACATTCTAAACTGTTAGACACAGTTTCAGTATTTGGGCCGTATCTCTCAAGATATAAGGCTGATTGATGCGAGCTTTAGCTCGTTGGAAAGCCAAGACACCAAGATACAACTTTGGTGTTGGATTTTGACCAAAATCTGTGCTTGAGAGTGGTTAAAATTTGTAGCTATTCTTGTTTTGAAGATTTTTTTTTTTTGAAAATCATGGTAGTTTGAGAGAGGAGACTCCATTTGAAATTTTCAAAATTATGGAAGAGGGAAGGAAGAAGGTCTGAGATTTGAGAAGAGAGTTTTCTTTTTGGTTTGTGAAGGTTGTTGTGAGTTGGATGAACTCGTGGAAGTGCTGAAAAGTTTTTTTCGAACTTGTTGCTACAAATAAGATAACATCTTCCAACTTGTTGTCTTTGGTTATTTCATGTATTGCATAGTTGTTGGTCTTCATATGATAGATTGCTTGTTAAAGTTTATGAGATTATTTCTCAGAATATTAGTGAAATTGTTCTTGTGATTTTGTTATTTCAAATCTTATTTTTTGGCTGATGCATGTTTGCGTTTTGATTGAATCTCATTTCTGTGGAAGAAACTCATTTCTGCACTCGGACCTGTCTGACATAGTCCCATGATTCATGCCGTATCTCTCTGGATACTTGGCCAAATCATGTGATCTTTGGCTTGTTGAAAATCTAATATCTTACCCTACAACTTTGGTGTTTATAATTTTTTGTAAATCATCCTTATTTCTCATGAAAATTATTGGAAAATCCCTATCAGTCAGACAAAACTAGAGTCTTGTCCTGTGCAATATATCTCTGTTACTGTTCTGTATTTTCATCATATCTTTTTGATTGCTGGATGAAAATTTGCAAATCATATTCTGTTGGAAAGATAACACTCTGATATACATCTTTTATGTTTATGATTTTTCCTGAATCGATTATGTTTTTAGTTTAAAATAGCCGACAATCTCTGCTTGCTGATAGCTATTTTTGAACTGGCCTGTCTGCTATTTACTTGAGAGCCTATTGTATTTGTTGTGTTTTGTCGTCTTCCATGCTTAGTTCTTTGCATTGAAGTATGATCTGAAAAGTTAACATTCTGCTTCAGAATATCCATGTTCTAGGTTTTTTTGATTCGATCATCTACTGCTTTAAATAGTTTCTTGATTGTTTGTATGCTCCTTATCTTGTTTTGCAATTTGTATATTTTAGAACATAAAATACAGTGACATAAATCGAATGTAAATTCTAGAATATTAATCAGAAAATTACAAATTTTAATTAATTGGAAAGATAGGAAAATCCTGAATAACTTTTATATTGGGAGTTTTCCCAGACTATGTTGTTTGAGGGTCCAAAACTCCTTTCAAAGTCATCAAATTGGTCTTCGATCAGGTGCCGAGTGTCCTGTTGTCTGTCCCAGAGATTCTGTCATAAATCGATCATCGCCGATCCAAATCAAGTGTTTTTGAATCTGTTGGAAAGTTGTGTGTCACACAACTTTCCCGTGTTGACCACCTCTGTCAAAATAGAGTGCCCAGAACTTGAATCACCGATTGTTTGAGTCCTGTTCAGACTCACCTGTTATTGACTTAGCTTTCGCGCGTGGAGATCCATTTGGATCTTGAATCATGAATTGACTCTTACATCGATTATACACCATTTTGGTATCAGAGCTTCCACTGTCGCTACATCATCATTTTTGATATCAGAGTGAGTGTTGTCGGATTTCTTAATCCGACACGATTCAGGTGTTGTTAGTGGTCAATCAATTTTTTTTTTAGGAATTAGTCGCCATGACTGGATGAATGAGTTGGTGGGATCGTCATGAGAAAGAAATTGGGGATCTGCAATATCAACTTCTTGAAGTGCAAAACCAACTTCTTGGTTATAATATAAAACTTTCTAAAATAGAGTTAGAGGAAGAACATCGGTCCAAGCCAGGTGTGCATGGATCCTCGAGGTCGTGTTGGCAGTATGACTCAAATCTTGGGTCTGATCCGCATTGATTTTCATATTCGGGTAGAAAGCTGGATCCACCCAAGAGATCCAATTGGGAGTCTTGAGCTCCAAAGCCGAAGTCAAATTATGTGAATCATTCGCATAGAGGTCTGAGGCAGAACACTTGTTCACCAGTCTCATCATTTAGTCCCTAACCCAACCCCACCTCAGTTAAATATATAAATGCTAGGGTTAGGTGTGAGGATGCCTCGTATGTGAGTTACGAGGTTGAAGAAAATCCTATTTCTTATGACTTAGAACCTCAGAAAATCGAAGAAGTCATATTGGAGAATGAGAATTTAAAACTCGGTTTGGATTGTGAAAAAGAGTCAAAGTGCGAAGAAATTAGTCGCACTCATGTTACCTTCACAAAGGAACCTCCAGAGGAGTCTTTTCGTGAATATTTTGGTGACCCCATATTCAATGCAAGTGATGAGGAAAATGAAGAGAAAACCATCATCGATAGAGAGTCTGACGAGTTGTTTGACATTTCTTCACTTTCTGACATAGAATATCGTGAAGAACTATTTCATCTCATTTTTGACAACCCTTTGTTTGTTGAAAATTCCGAAGGTTGTATATCCTTGTTTGAGGACAAATTCATCTTTGACAATCCGATTTATCAAGATGTTGATGAAAACATTGAAGATGGAGAATCAGTTGTCTGTGAGGATGTCAACAATGACCTCACACATGTTTTTAATAATCCCATCTTCGAGGAAAATGGCCAGATTAAAAAGTTCTCTCAAAGTATTAAAAATTCTATTGAAATATGTGTCAATGAGTGCTTAGACATTGAACATTCTCCTGTTGAATCGTTTGAGAGTTTAGAGACTCATTCTAGTCTAAAAAATGATCATCTTAGCTTTAAAGCCCAAAATCTTGTTTATATCCATCAGTGGTTAACTGATCATATTACCCATACTTCTTTGAATAATCCCCATTTTAAGTTTGATCTATTACTACATTGTATTGTTTATGAATTACCTTGTGATTGTCAACATCATAGTGCAAAATTTGAAATTTTGAGGTATATGATACATAATCAATTGTTATCTGTTTCTGACCTACATTTTGTTACAATCAGTAGAACTCTAATGTAAGGTAAAGTTGTTAAATACAATGTTTTAGAGGCTTTTGAGCTTCAATCATATTATTCTGCGTTAGATTTTTTAAAGAATGTCGAATTGCATTGCTTAAATAATTATTTTCATTCTTATATGAAGTTGACTGCCTTGCATAATTTATTTCTTATTTTTGTGGACAGATACTACATTGATTTTATTTTAAATTTTTGCAGGGATTATAGAGTTGTGCATGAGAAGAACAAAGCTTCGAGGATGAAGCCTTTCGACCTAGGGGGGATGATGCAGAGCATCCTAAAGATCCAAACATAGAAGACGAATTGGATCTAGGGGTGGCAATTTCTGACCCGAGCCGCCAACCCGCCTCTTAAGCGGGTTCCGGTTGGGCTTAGGCCAACCCGTTTAATAAACGAGTCGACCCGCGTAACCCGTTTATTAAACAGGTCGGGTTCGGGTTAGGGGTATGCCAACCCGCCAACCCGGCTGACCCGTTTAATAAACGGGTTAGGCGGGCGGGTCAACCCGTTTACCCGAACCCGACCACCCGCAACCCGTATATGTTGCATTATCTAACCCTAATTTCCTAAAGTGAAATTAGTGAATTCATTCTTTTCTTCCTACCCAGCCGCAACCGAGAGCCGAAGAGTCAGAGACCTCTCCCGAGTCTCCTCTGAGTCCTCTCCACCTCTCATTGCCATCACGATTCACCGCACAGGCGCACACCACCACCCTCTTCTCTCCTCCCTCTTGTTCCTCCTCTTGGTTTGGCAATGGCACCCAAGCAAAGCAAGTTCAATCCAACGTTTCATCTCTCCCGCTGAAGGCACCTCATTTTTTTTTTATCTTGAAGGAGGAGTTGGAATAAGTATGGGGTTTGTTCTTCGTTTTTTTTAAAGGTCTTCCCATTCCCATCGTTTGGCAGCACTGTATGGTCTATGAAATTTCGTACCAGACCCAGGTATATTACTGCTCTCTCTCTAGTGTTGGTTGAAACCTTATGACGGTAATGCTTGGGTCTTTTTATTTTTCTTCATAATAGGCCACCAGAAATTCGGGATCTCCAAGGGTCTTCATAAGACTTATCAATTTCTGTTGCATATAGGAGCTGTTTTTTTAGTGATTTTAATCGTGTGCTCTGCATACTATGATTCATGTGCACGCTGTGTTGCCAATAAATATACATTATGGGCTAAATAGATTCCAAAACATTATAAAAAGTTGCTAATGGTTTTATTTTTCTCATCTTTTTTTATGCAATGTTTTGTCATCTTGTATATGTCCATCTTCATTTCCTAAAAATTCTTGCCTGGCCACTTGAATTGATTCAACTGTGTTTTCATCGATAATTAAAAAAAACATATCCTAGTATGGCATATGGTCATGTTGATAGATGAGAATATACACATTTGCTGATATTTTGGTATCACTTCATGCTTTTTAGGTGTAGTTACCATCAAAAATTGGTGTTCAAGCTATAAGTTGGCACAAACATAAGCACATATTAGCATTTACATCTGGTCCTAATCAAATATCTGTGCACGATTTTGAAGAATCAGGTCAGTGGCATATGAAAAGTATCTTCTATGTGCTTTTCTTTTTTTCTACAATATGTTTTTCTCATTTCAGGGGTGGAATATGCATTTGGTCTACTTCTTATCCAGGGAATACAACTTCTCTAAGATCTAGGTTAGCCTCTTAAGATATATGTATCATACTTCTAACTCAACTATTAATTTTTCCCTATGTTCTTTTACTCTATTCAGGCAACATTAAATATTACTTTCAATTAGTAATGGACAACGTTGTGGATACATCTGCTGAAGGTCCAGAAGAAATTAATTTTGAGGATGTTCGTGTTACGCCATCTACAGTATTAGGTGGAGAGAGTTCTAGTACTAGACGGAAAAGAAAACTAACCTCTAATGTTTGGGAAGCATTTAAGCAACTTCCAATTGGAGAAGATGGGATAAAGAGAGCTGTATGTAAATTATGTAACAAACCCTACCAAGCAGATAGCAAGAATGGGACCGGAAATTTAAAGCGTCATATGCTTGCATGTCCAAAATTGAAAACTAAAGACATAAGTCAATTATTCCTTGCAAAGTCAGAGGGAACTATGTCTTTACAAGTTTCTAAGTTTGATCAACAAAAGTATCGAGAATTGGTAACAACGATGATTCTTAAGCATGAATTGCCTTTCCAATTTGTTGATTATGATGGATTTCGTTCATTGATTACCTATGTATGTGATGAAGCCAAACATATTAGCAGAAACACAGCTAAGGCAGATGTTTTAAAGATGTATAAAAAAGAGAAAGACAAACTCAAAGATTTGTTGCAGTCTATTCCAGGAAGGATATGTTTAACATCTGATTTGTGGACATCTATAACTACTGATGGGTATATATGTCTCACTTCACACTTTGTTGATGAAAATTCAATATTGCAAAAGAAAATTTCAAATTTTTCTGCAATGCCAACTCCACACACTGGAATAGCTATATCTGAGAAAATTTATACATTGTTGACTGAATGGGGTATAGAGAAAAAAAAAATTCGATTACACTAGACAATGCTTCTGCAAATGATGTATCTGTTGAGTTGTTGAAGAGTCAGCTTACATTGAAGGATGTATTATTATGTGATGGTGAATTCTTCCATATTCGTTGTTGTGCTCATATCCTGAATTTGATAGTTCAAGAAGGACTGAAAGAGATAGATGATTCTGTTAAAAAAGTCTGAGAGAGCATAAAATATGTGAAAGGGTCACAAGGTAGAAAACAAAAGTTTTTGGAGTGTGTTAAGCAAGTTTCTTTGAATAATAGTAAAGGATTGAGACAAGATGTCCCTACAAGATGGAATTCAACTTATTTAATGCTTGAAGGTGCTATTATATATCGTCGTGCATTTCTTCATTTACAATTGAGTGATTCAAATTACAAGCATTGTCCATCAATAGGAGAATGGGACAAAGTTGAAAAGATTTGTGACTTTTTGAAGTTGTTTTATCGTGTGACATGCTTATTTTCTGGATCTACATATTCTACATCAAATTTATATTTTCAAGAAGTGTTTCTAATTCACTTAAGCATAGTCAATGGTATGCGAAGCTCAGATAGTTTTATTAAATTCATGGCAACACAGATGAATATCAAATTTGAGAAGTATTGGAAACATCACAGTATGATCTTAGCTATGGCTACTGTTTTGGATCCACAATACAAGCTACAGTTTGTGGAGTTCTTATATAATAAAGCAGAAGACTCTCGTGAGGCGATACAAGTTCGTGAGAAGATATTTGCTCTTTTTGATATTTATATGCAGAACAATCCTAAAGCTTCAAATGTTGAATCTTCAATTCCTCTGGATAATGGTTTAGAACGTGGTTCAAATGATAACTCACTTTTTATGGTAATTACTTCTAATACATATATTTTCAATTTTTCATTACTATATTTGTCAATGTTTTTTTTAATAAATTTTTTTGTGTGTAGGAGTTTACTTTATTTGAGAACTCTGGGAATGTGAATAAAGCACAAAAGTCACAATTAGAATTATATCTAGAAGAGCCTCGAATTGATTGGAATTCACAATTGAATGTTCTTGATTATTGGAGAACAAATAAATTTCGATATCCAGATCTTGCTCTCATGGCGTGTGATGTATTGAGTATTCCTATCTCCACAGTTGCTTCAGAATCTGCTTTTAGCATTGGTGGTAGAGTACTTGATCAATATAGAAGCTCTTTGAAACCTGAGACAGTAGAAGCGTTAATTTGCACTCGAGATTGGTTGTTTCATGCTAATGGTTATCCATAATCTTATATTTTTTTCCTTATACAAAGTATCAAATAATTTGTGGAGTTTGATTAGTGAGTTCTATGTTACTAACTATTTTATGATTTGTTACTAACTATTTTATGGTATAACAGAAAATTTAGTATTATTGGAGGAGCTGACAGAGGATATTATTGATTTGAACCCAACTGTGACCGCGAGTGCAATTGTAGAATCTGTTGAATGCTCAAATTAAAAACCAATATTTTGTAAGGTACTTGTAAAAATCTTGATACTTATGTTTTTTTTTTGTTTCATATGTTGTATCTTAATAATTTAACTTACTCTTTTAATTTTTTTGTGTAGGGTCATGATCTTTGGAGGATTGAAACAATTGATAAATTGATCTTAATGTTGATTGTTGACACAATGTATCGGATGATTAATGTTTAATTGTTATTGTGATGTGGAAGTTTAATTATTTATGTTTATCTTGATGACTGCAAGACAACTTGGTGGATATGTTTGTAGTATGGTTGTAACTTGTAAGACATTGTGTTTATGTTGAGTAAGGATGTGCCTTGCTTGGTCCAGTGGCATCAATTAATTCACATGGATGATTGATTTTTAGTCATGTATTTTTTCCCTCTGTTGGTAGCTTGGTATTCTTAGTGGAATACCAACTTGACTGTTCCAGGTGTTTCTTAGCCTTACACCAACTCAGTGAGCCATAGTAATGGAATATGCTTCTGACGGTGAGCTAATGTTGAGAGAATATGCAATGCTGGGAGATTCAGTGAGCTTTTTGAGAGAATATTCCCTTAGTCTTTTCTGGTTTCTTATTTTTATTTGTTTCGTTAATTGGTTTGGAGACTGCATTTTGGTTAGGCTTGAGGAAGCTGAAGAAAGTGAAGAGTAATGGGCAAACACTTGCAGTTAATGAGGTGTGTGTTCTTCCTTTTTTCTAATTCTCAGTTATCAAACCTTTTGCTATTCAAAATGCATTTTTGTGCATGTATCGAGTTATTGTATATGATGAACATGCAATTAAAAGATATAGTTCTGGCTAATAGTGAGTGTTTTTTTTCTGATCAATAGTGTAAGTACAAATTATTTTGATCAATTGCATTTTTTGCCTCCATACATCTGGAATAAGTTTGTTGTTTATTGGTGCCTTAGGTTTCCTAACCTCTCTTGTTGATCAGTTGCGTTTTCAGCTAATGTTGTTTTGCAATTTTTACTGATTTTTGATCAGTTATATTTATGCACAATTATTGATTAGTTGCCAAATTCCTTTACGTTTTCAAGTGCCTTAACAGATTGTGCTGGATTGGAAGAATTGGACTTGGGTCAGGGAATTCATGGTTGGGTAATCAAATGCAATATGGAAGATGTCTTCATTGCAACTGCACTGGAAGATGATGTCTTCATTGTTAGGCGTGAGGATGTTGGTTTTTTGTGTGATTTTTTGTCATATTGTGATGTTATGCTCATCTTAGATTTTGCTTTCACATAAACCAGCTAATCTCGATGGAAAATTTTAGATAAATTAATTGATGTGTGACCTGCTAGATGTAAAGATAATTTATCAATTTTATTTTCACCCAATTAGAAAAATGTGTATTACCGATGGGGCATCACCAACGGAAATATTATTCTAATAATGAGTTTGGGTTCAAGTATTAAATGCAAAACTTTTTGGCTCAAGTTGAAATATATTCAATTTTGTGGGAAAATATATAAAAACTCTGTTCTGTTCTTGAACTTGTAATGGCATGAATCCCTCTACTCGTATAAAGAAAATTTTGGGCAGAATACAATTTGTAGTTTAAGGTTATGGATATTGCACGTACATGATGACATCTTGAGAGATTGATGTGCCAAAATTTTCTTGTATAACTGCTAGGATTAGTTTAAAACCATGTCCTTTTTTTATGTGCAAAGAGGTACGGTCATTGTTTCATATATATTTTTGTACTTTCTAGTGCTTTACTTTCATGCTGGTGTTTGGGTGATTCAAAGTCAGAGTAGATCCAAGATGTTGTGAAAACATGTGTTGAACACATTGTATAATCCATGATAGCCTGTTGTAAATCTGTTTAGCTATCTGGTCCACCTCAGAAATGATGAGTGCTCATACAAATGAAAAATAGACTGTCATTTTCTTTTAACTTGGCCAACATGGAATAAGGTATCTCTCGACTATCATATGAGTTGCAATCTGCTTCAGGTGAAGAACGGGATAGTGGTCACAAGATTGCTGTCTCCACATGGTCAACCATGGTTGCTGGTTATGATCAAAATCGAAATACAGGAAGATGTATTGAGTTGTTTCAACAAATATCTCGAGAAGGAATGAAACCAAAAAAATATGTAACTTCAAGTGCTCTGAGTGTCATAGAATGTGAAGAACTGGGGAAAAAAATATGCAACTTCAAGTGCTCTTTTCATTTTGCTTCGTCAATTGGTAGTTTTAGACTTTAGTTTAACTCATCAGTCTGAATTGAAGGCCAATATGAATCATTAGACAGGTTATTCAGGTTACTCGGGTCGGTTATCGTGTCTACATTATCGTGTTGACTCGTTTAATAAACGGGTCCGCGTGTCGTGTAAACGGGTCGTGTTGACCCGACCCATTTATTAAACGGGTTAATCGGGTCGTGTCGGGTTACCCGTTTAATAAATGTGTCGGGTTCGTGTTTGCCACAGACAACCCGTTTAATAAACAGGTCGGGTTCGTGTTGAGGTATGCTGACCCGCCAACCCGCCGACCCGACCCGCCGACCCGACCCGATTGCCACCCCTAATTGGATCCCAAATCCAAATCACCCGACCCGATCCAGGATGCGACTAGTGGCAGATCCAATCGTGCAGGACCATTTGGGTCCAATTGGATCTCCGACACTATAAAATCTATTTGCATTTCATATTTTAAGTGTCCATATATAGTTCCATTTTGATGTTTGGTTCCATTTTTGCTTGTTTGGAACCATATTAGACTTTGTCCCATATTTTATTTTATTTTTATTTTTTTAAGTGCCCGATTTTATGGATCCGAATAGTTCTAGTGCCTTGTAAGATCTTTTTGTGGTATTAGAGGGTGTATGGGGTTTCAGGATAGTTTTAATTTTTATCACATTTTATTTTTATGCAATTTTGTTTGCGGGTTCAATTCATAGCATTGTTTGGATCTAGGCCAAGATCCAAACCAAAGGAGGGAGAGTAGGACTGATAGGATCCCAACCCACTACTATATCTTCCTCTATAATAGAGGAAGGGGGGAGGCCTCCTCTTTCCCACAAAAGAGAGAGAGAGAGAGGAGGCCGACCAAAGTAAGCCACCTTATACTTTTTTAGTATTTTTGTAGTATGAACTGACACAAGGTCGAAATATTGACTTTGGACAACGTTCACATGAGATGAAAGAGAGATCTATGGTCTCTTTTCAGGTTTCTTTAGTGTTTCAGGTGTTCTTCGTTGTAGTACGATACTCGTCCGTGTATTCATTATGATTTTTCATTCGTTTACGCATCAAAGGTACACAATTTCTCATTATTCAATATGCTTAGGGTTTAATATAGGTTGATCAAACATGAAATTGTGTACCTATGGTTCGATTTAAGATATATTAATTTTTAAACCCTTGTTTCGATTATATACATTCATTTTTAATGGTAAGCTTGATTTAATTTGTTTTCTGATGCAAGAACAATGTAAATTGATGTTTAAATTCATATATATGCTGGATTTGATGTTTGCAATATGTTAAATATATTCATGCATAGATTTAATGAGGTTTATAAGTATTAAAAATGTATTTGAAGGTTTTCATAAACTTGAAACCATTTTTCAAAATCATTTTTGATAAAAAATGTGTCTTCTTGCATAGAAACCTTATATCTTATGTTATGTATGTTATTTATGTATTTACAATATGTTTAAATATTGATATACATGCGTATGATGTGCTTATGATTAATTCAAAATCATTGGATGCATAATTATGATATTTTCTTTACAAAAAATATGAAATTTGTTGTGTTTATTTAAAAGCATGTTGTTTTGTTATTTTTGTTTCGATCAATTTTCAAAAACTTTATCATGCTCTCAAACATAAAATTCTCAAATTTTAGAAGGATATTTATGACAAGTAGAGAAAGTTTCATAAAAAAATTTTGGGTTTGTTTGAGGTCCTGATGAGGGAGATATGACATTTTCAAATCATAACAGAATTTTTGTATTGACTACAAGTTTTGTTGATTTTATTTCTCCCTATTTTTTCTATGTTTATGGTCAATTTTTTTATACTATTAGTATATATTAATGAAGACACATTAAAGATTTGGTGGTAAGATTCATTACGGTTTATGAATTAAAAATCACGTAATTTCGTTCTAAAATCTAGAATTTTTGAAACACAGTCTGTCTAAAAACATGAACATGCTATGGTGCATTAATTTTAATTCATAAATAAGATGGAGTTTAGACCTGATTTATATGCGAGATTGTGTAAGAAACATTCAATAAAATTTATAGATTTTTTTTTTTCATTTTGTAAGTTCATAGGCTGATGGTTTTCCGGTACAACTGAACCAGACAAGTCTATTCTAAAAAGAAAAAAATAGTTTTGGTAAAAGATTTATTTCTCCCTAATCCAAGATCGAATTTGACCAAGGTTTATAACCATAGTTAGATAACACATATTGGCATCTATTATAAAAATTTTAGAATTTATTTCATTTACTAGGATGCACGACACAATTTATACTGATAGGGAAAATTATGTTTTATAATCCTGCATCTAAACAGTTTTGGCTTGTAGCATGATATGTGTTGATTTACATGCATGTGTTGGTTCTAGATTTGAACCATGTGATTTATATGTAATATAATGTGTGATGTTCTATATATGTTTATATTAATCATGCGGCTATGGTATATGGCTTGTGAGCATTACATATTGTCTAACGGGTAATGCCTACTAGAATACATGAGATGATTTGAAAGAGAGCAAAATTATATTGTAGCTTGTAAGCGACATGTAAGCCATGGTTGTGTATTAGTGCATATGAATATAATAATCTTATACATGCATTGTTTATATTGCGTTATAATGCATATGATTAATGGCACTTGTTAGCACACAATGATGCATTGTTTAATGCATAGTGAGATGCATGCTATGGATGTTATAAATCCATATTGGTTCTTGTGGAAAAAACATGTGATAATTTAAAAAGGTAAAATAAACTTGAAAAGTGTATTTGAATCGTTGGTTGCCTTGCTTGTGTAGTGGGATCCTTGGATTTGCAATTCGCAGGAGAACTGTGAGATACCAAGCATCATGGACATTGTGTTCTTTGAGAACCCGCTATAGAGGTTTGTGTTTTCAACCATGAATGTAGAGAACCTTTCCACCACTTTGCTTGGGGTTGGTGATGTTGGCACCATCTATTAAGAATTAGTATACTGAGAAAGTGGCGTAAGGTGATGTGTCCCCATATGTTCCAGCCTAAGGTGATATGTCCTCAAACATCAGTTGAGGAACATGTGTAGTACCCATTTAGTAATAAGATACATCGGTGTGTGATTAAGATACAACTGAGTATTACTGTGAACCTCAAGATTTGAATTGTCTGATACCTGTGGGTCTTGGTCAAAATGATAACTTAAATTTGTTTGGCATTAACCATGTATATGCATTCAAAAGAAGGTGTCAATAAGGACATAAAAAATATTCATGCATTGGCATTGGTTCATGCATCGTATATGACTTGATACATACACATGCATCATTTTTTGTGTTGTGAGTATGTTGAATGTGTTTGTATGCAAGCATATCTAGATTGTTATGTCACATATGAATTGTTACATATGCTTAACTATTTTTCTAAAATATATGCTTTGATGAATTATGTGTTACTCTTTACTCTTGGGTAATATGAGATTTCATACAAGAAATGAGTTCTCATCTGTTAGTTAATATTTTTAAGTGACGAGGCTCAAGCTTAACTGAACGACATGATGGCGAAACTGGTTTACTGGGAGTGGCAATGTTTATGAATTAGTGAATGAGTTCTAAACATTTGAGATGGATTTGAATTCAGACTTGTGAACTTAAACTTAAAGTTTGATTATAGTTTGAAATTATTTCATTTCAATATGGTTTGGCATGAATGATTAATGTGAAATGGTTAGTATGGGAAAGTTAATCTGGGTTATATTACACATTTGAAAAATAAAGTAATGATTTGATTTTTGACAAAAAGAGTCATGTCTTTGGTAGTTCCATACTAGACCTGGTACTAGGAGACTAAGACACCCTCGCACTTGTGCACAAATGGGTCATTTAGAACTTGTTATGATTGAAGCAATACCATAGATTAGTCCTGAAGTCAATTCACTTCATTTAAAAAAAAGTCGAGTATTTTTGGGGGTGAATTTTGGGTCGTTACACTCTATCCCCCTTCTTTGTTCTTTGTTCTTCGTTCTTCGTTCTTCATTCTTCTTCTCTTCTTTTTCTTCTTCTTAGGGATTTTTTCTTTGATTAGGTTAAATCTTCTAAATAATTAGGGGTTTTTCTTTGATTTTAGGGCTTTGAATCAAATATCTTTAATTAGGGATTTTAATATTTAATTTTATTAGGGTCTTCCTTTGATTTGATTAGGGATTTGAATCAAATATCCTCAATTAGGGTTTTAGATATTTAATTTGATTAGTACTTATTTTCTTTAATTTTCTTTGATTAGGGTTTTAAATCATTTTTTTTTAATTAGGGCTACTTATACTTAATTTGATTAGGGTTTTTCTTGTATTTGATTATGTTATTTTTCATTGATCTTCTTTCATTAGGGTTTGAATTAGGGCTTTTTATATTTAATTTTATGGTTTTTTTATTTTATGATTTATTTTTCTTATTGTATAGGATTATTTATTTATTTATTATTTATTTTCTTGTATTTTATGGTTTTATGGTTTATTTATTATTTATTTATTGTCTTTGATTTTCATTGATTAGAGTTTTTTCTCTTTAATTTTCATTGATTAGAGGTTTTTCTTTGACTTTCATTGATTAGGGCTTTGAATCAAATATCTTTAGTTAGGGTTTTAGATATTTAATTTGATTAGAACTTTTTTTCTTTGATTTTATACTATTAGGGTTTTGAATCAAATTTTTATATTTAATTTTATTAGGGTTTGAATTAGGGCCTTTTATATTTAATTTTATGGTTTATTTATGGTTTCTTTGAATTTATAGCTTATTTTTCTTGTAGTGTAGGGCTTATTTATGGTTTATTTATGTTTTTTTTTTTTGCATTTTAGGGCTTTATGATTTTTGCATTTGTATATATTAAAAATATATATTCATATTTTTTTCTCAAATTACCCAAAATTTAAACATTTTTTTGTGCTTGGATTAAGTTTGAGATCCATATTTGGGGCTAAAATCCATGATTTTTTTCTAAACTTTCATAATTAGTTCCAATATGACACTGATTAAAGTATTTATATATAAAAAAATATGAATTCTTATTTTTCTCAAATTATCTAAAATTTAAATATTTCTAATTTTTAAATCCAATCTAAGATCTATATCTGAAGTTAAAATCCATAATAAACATGTTAAAACACTCATATGGTTGGGCATATCGAGTCATTGATCCAAAACGAAGTTATCCGAACTCATTATCTATGTGTCTAAGTTGTCCACACAACGTAAAACAAACTTTTGACATATGAAACATAACTTTCATTAACAATCCACCAATCATTGGATGGAGTACTATTGTTACATAATAGACAAAATGTGTGTTCTATCTTTTTGTTTGTTCGTTGCATCCAATCTTGGACACTCTTTATTTACGTAGATCTAATCTCTAAAAGCAAAAATCAACCTTTAGATCGTGATTATCATGTTTTGTGCACTATTTTATATGTCAAAGTTGACTCCCAGATCATGTTTAGAGCTTTCTTCAAACAATCATCTTCATGAGTTGAGTCACTGATTTTTCACTAAACTGAAAATTGAAAATAATGATATAGAAGAGATTATTCAATCTATTAACATGGTAAATAAATCATGTTAAACACAACCATATGGTTAGATCCAACATTTGGTGGCAATATCTATGCAAACAATAGTGCATGTGTACCACCATAAAGAGAGAGAAAGGCACGAACAACCCAAACCATTTTATAAATTTAGTATTTTATCCAAAAGATACAAATTTGTGCATACAAATCACGAGCCTATCAAGAATCAAGTTAGTGTCTTACCTATGCCATATCCCACCAACCACACTTACCTACCTATGTTGAATCCTACCAACCACACACATCTTGCTGGTCAATCCCAATCAGATTTGCAAGATCAACATTGTCCAAAACCAAGAAACCAAAAATGTTGAGGAGCCTAAAATTATTCCCCAAGTAAGCCAAGTCCCATATCAAGTGAGGTTTATAGTCCAAAAGTTAGTTCTGAGTCATCATGTTTGTCATAAGCAAAATTTGTCATCAACGTCATTTGTCGTCAGCAGTTCTTGCTAGTTTAAAAAAGCATGTTTCTTCCATTAGCCACCCTACCCTCATTCCAAACCAGGATCAAAGTATTCCAAATCTCAAAACCCCTTTACAAAATTCAATCCCTATATCTAAGGCAATATGCCTTGAACAAATCTCAAGTATATATTAAAAAACTGCCCATTAGAAGTTGTCCATCACAAGATAGATCGTATCTAGAAAGACAAATCCTCGATACACAGAAAACACATCCAGATCTACCAAAAAAACTATAAATAGGGAGGCACCCTCCTTATTTCAGCATATGGAGTTCAAGTCTTTAGCTACAACCTTACTCTACCCAAATCCTAGCACAACTAGCCTAGCCGACCTAGACTAGTTGAACCTGCCTAGTCTAGTCAAGGACCCAGATCCCTTATCCCACCTCCTTTTTAGAGCCTATGCCTAACCGAAGTGTCGCTCATGCTTTATTGTGCTCGTCAACAACGTACAAAGAACTACCTAAGTCCCATGTGAGATTCAGTTCATTTTAATCTTTGTATTTTTTATTTATTATATTTATAAGTATTGAATCTCCTAATGTTGGCATATTTTTTTGTTTATTTTGTCCCAAATCTTGGTGGTTCACACCATCGAGATTGACTTTTTTAGGATCCACATAGAAGGTACATGCACTCACAAGTCGTAGCCCCAAAGACGAAGATCTCAAGCTCTAGGTGTGGTTGATCTCTACTTGATGGTGGAGGAAAAGCCCTGATTTTTCAGACACATTTCTAAATTTTTTCTCATGAAAACCCTTCTTTTTTTTGTTTTAAAAAGTTTTGGGATCAACAAACTCACTATATGATAACTAGATCCTAGGATGAAACCTTGAATCCAAGGTTGTTTGTTGCCACCAAATATCCTATTTTGACCGGTCTCATTAGTAAAGTTGTTTAAGAAGAGAAGGAACCCAATTTCTTTGATCAAGCCATAAAAGAACAAAATTGGCAACATGCCATGAAAGAAGAAATAAAAGCTCTACATAGAAACTAAACCTAGACTTTGGTGCTGCTTATTGCCACAAATTTAGTGAGGTGTAAATGGATTTACAAAATCAAAAGATATGTTGATGGGTGCATTGCTAGATACAAGGCCAAACTTATGGCCAAGGGGTCTAGTCAACATGAAGATATAGATTATTTTGAAACTTTTAGTCTAATAATCAAGCTCACCTCCATCAAAATCATTCTCTCTATTGCCATGAGTTTAGATTGGCCCACACACCAACTTGATGTTAACAATGCATTCCTGCATTGTTTTATAAAAGAAGTTTATGTCACAACCACCTGATTTTGATGACAAACAATATCCTAACTATGTTTATAGACTCAACAGAGCTCTATACAGGCTAAAATAGGTTCCTTATGAATGGTTTGAAAGGTTGAAAGTTTATTTGGAAAAACTAAAGTTTATTAAGTTTAAAGTTAACTCATCTTTGTTCATTCCTCACAGTAATGGGGTAAAAAGCGCATATCCTATAACATGTTGACAATATTATAATTACATGAAGCTTATATAAATAAGTCTGAGAACTAATTCATGTGTTTGCTCAAGAGTTTTTCGTTAAGGTCTCAAGTCCTTCCCACTATTTCACATATATAAAAGTTGCTTGAGAAGTACTGGTATTGTGTTAACCAAAAGAAAATACATTACAAATTTCCTTAAATTGGGTATGGTTGATTGCAAATCCATTGTTACTCCTATTGTTGCCAATGTTTCTCTTTCTAAATTTTGTGGATAGATGTTGGAGAATTGTAATCAATACAGAAGTTTAGCAGAACAAAACACATAGAAATTGATTATCACTTCACGAAGGAAAAAGTTGCAAAGGGAGAAACAAAAGTGCACATTATTCATTTTGAAGACCAAGTTGTTGATATTCTCACTTAAGGTTTTCCTTGGCCAAAGTTTCTATATTTCAAAGATAAGCTTAATCTCAAGGAGATTAGCTTGAGGGGGCATGCGAAGATTCAAGACTCTATTGGATGAGATCTAGTTGATGAAGATGGATTCGATCTAGTTAGTTTGAGGGGCATGTTTCTAAAGAAAGATCTGGAGACTTGTTGAACAAGACCTTCTATTATAATAGGATTGCAGGCCCAAGGAAATCAAGACTTCAAATTAGCTAATTAAAAGAAAAGTCAAAGCTACAAAGTTGCCAATATAGAACTTTCAAATTTATCATGTAATCTCATGTGATCCATGGTGGACTATCCTTCCTTGAGTTTAATTAAGCAGTTCTCAAATACTTGTAAATTTTGAGAAACTTAATAAAAAGAGAGAAGGCTCACACCTATCATTGAGATATTATAAGAGAAGAGGAGGTTGAATACTAGACATAGTTCATCTTGACCAAACCACTCTAAATCTTGTATCTAATATTCTTGTTTTTTATTTTACAACCTCCTTCTTTGAGCTTTTTGAGGATGCAGGCTAAGCTTCTTCAAGAGTTGTTTCTTCTCATGTAGAAGAGCCTCAACAAAATTGGCCCATGTTGTGCCATTCATAAGGCGAATGATAGTAGGAGAGTGGTGCCATATAATACCTCAAACAAGGTCTTCTTGGTAAAGGAGCGGTGGCTGGTGTTGTAGGTTCACCTAGCCCAAGGTAGCAAGTGAGCCTTTTGCTTTGCTTGAATGCCCACAATTGCTCTTAAGAAATCTTATTATCATGGTGAAAACTCATGGAAAGCATAGGAGAACACGTGATTTGCTCTAAAAAGTATGAGAATATGTGATGCACCTGCAATCCCAAGGACATAGAAAATCTCTGTTATACTACTCCTACATACGTAAATCAAAAGCTAACAAGAAAGCAATGGAAAATTGCAAATAAAATTCATTAAATCAAAGAAATAACCAAGGTTCTTCATCCATCGACTGCCCTCTAATAATGCCTATAAAGAGTATTTAGAGGGTAAAAAGAAAATCCTAATTCTAAATTAGATTTGAGATAGATCCATAATGTAAGAGAGATTCAATTCTAAATAAAACTTAAATAAAGAAACACTAAACTAAAATAGGATAAATTAGTATCCAAATGGGTTCTTGGAACATGAATTGCCTCACTCCACTCCAGCATCATTCTCCCTGAGTTGGAGAAATCTCGCCCTTTGAGCTTGAATATACTTGTGTTTCTTTTAGTTTTTCTTGACCAATATCAATGCTTGAATTAGTGTCTCCATCCTGCACATAGAGATTCAATATCGGCAAGTCAGGAGGTTTTGGCAATAATATGATCTGATATACAAATGATCCAAGTAGTTGTACTTTGTGAATCCCATAGTTTATTGACGAATTCAAATGGGTTTCAAATGGATCCTCAAATAGGGCAAGCATGAACGAATTCAAGAAGTTTTGGGACATAATAAGGTCAAATTTTGGGTTTGGTATCCAACCTGGAGGATTTGGGATGAAAAACAGGTTAAACTGGGTTGGATTTTGCCATGGTTGGGATTGGTTTAAGTTCAGATTTGCTGACATTGGGTTCTATGTCCAAGAACTGGGCCGAACTGGTTCCTGAAGGGTATGATTCAGTCCATAAACCACCAAAAATGGTTTGCAATAACTAAGAACCGGATGGATGGTGCATTGAGTGACCTAACTAGTTCATTTTCAAACTGGTTTGGTGGGCTGATCCATCGGGTGGTCTCCCACCACCCGAGTTGGGGTGAAAAACAGTGGGGTTTATACCCACTGCCTGTCATCCACAAGGGCAGAGAGGTTCCGGTGGGCTGGTTCAAGTAGGCGAACGGACGCCAACCAGATTCTTGACGACGATGACCCTAATCAGTAGGGTCTAGTTAGAAGATGAAGGCCAGTGGGATAAACATAGGCCATGTCAGCTATTTGCACCAATCCAATCATAGGCTGGACATCTCCTTGGTCTACTCCACTCGAAGGGTGGCTAGGTTGTCTCTCTATTGCCCCCAACAATAAATAAAATAGAGTGATCCCTAAAATGGGATTCAAACCTTCAAAATCACAGGTGCATGGATTGCTAATGCATTTATTATGTCTAACAATGTTAAAATTTGGTGGAAATTTGTTTACTGCTTGTTTGTGTAGACACCCCAATTTTGCTTAAATAATTTTATGTCAAAATCACATATCGAAATCTAATAATTTCAGGTCATATAAGAGTTATTCTAACTTCAACTTCATTTTTGACCTCTAAAATGACATCCTCAAGATTTTAGTTTCTTATCTTTTAAACAAACAAAAAATTAGGTTAATATGACATCAAAGTAAAAAAGTTATGACCAAATAAAGTGACTTATTAGATAAAATTTATATCCCCACTTTGAGTATGATTTTGAACACTAAAATGACTAAATCCAGTTTTTCACCCAAAAGATAAATTAAATTTGAGGATGTTAGTTTTCCAATGCACCAAACTGCTTTTCAATCTAACATTTAAATAGGAAGGTATCTCGCTTAGTTACTAATGACAAATGGATCAATGTTAGCACATCTTGAACTACTATTAGTAATGTTGAATTATCATTATCCGTTGGCCTACTTTGATGTGTTGCCAATATTTTTCTAACAACACATAGATTGTCGTTAGCAACGATAAATTATCGTTAATAATTGACTCAGATCTGGATGTATCATCAGTATTTCTCTAATGACACATGAATTGTCGTTAGAAGATCTAGATTATCATTAGCACCATGTGTTGTAAGTGGTTCATTTGGTAAAAAAAAACATGAGCCATTAGAAGATAAGCCTCTAGAAACTTCCATCCTTATCCGTCCAACTTGTGAGAAATGGTTCATTGAACATAACCTCTACACCTACCCAATCCCTAGAACCATTTCTGAATCTTGAAATCGAAAACACACTTTTTGGGAGCCTGACAAACTCATTTTGCTTGATTTGACCTCTCTAGAGGTTTTGTAGCCTAACCCACGACTAGAGACTCATACCACACCACCCTCCACATCCCTAGACCCCATATGAACATTTTCACAAAGTATCATACCCGTTTGACTTGGTTTCACATCAAAACACAAAACCACACCACTATCAATTACTCGATTAGCCTCTTTAGCCTATTCCCTCTTGCGAAACTCCAAACCACCAAAACAATGACCCTAAGTCTTCTACCGCACCGTATTCAGCGAGGTGCAGGTCCTAAAACTCTCACCCACAAGTCCCAGGCCATTTGTCCATCTGGTTCAATGCATTGGAAACTGTATACATCCATCTAGAGTACCCGTCCGCCGCTCGGCATAGTATCCTAACCAGACCATCTTCCGAGGCATGTTCGGTTCAGCCTGCCTCGAGTGGTGAAAATTTTGAGACCACTACAACAAGTTTGGCATGTTTTGTAATGGGTGGGTTTTAATATATATATATATATATATATATATATATATATATATATATATATATATATATATATATATATATATATATTAAAACCCCAGCAGTGTAAAAATGGGCAATGGTTGCTAGGCCTAGAGGCAATGATAAATGAGAAAGGGTTGCTAGGTCGTCGCCTAGAAGCAATGCGTCACACTGGCGCCCGGGTGTGGTGTCAAATAGGCAAGGGTTCCCTCACTTTGTTGGACGGGTGGGGGTAAAGAAGTTAGTCCAAAACCATAAAATTAGGTTAGCCACTTGGAACATAGGGTCTTTAACTGGTAAGTTGGTAGAGTTAGTAGATGTTATGTGTAGTAGAAAGGTTGATATTTTATGTCTATAAGAGACCAAATGGGTAGGTAAGAAAGCAAAAGTGATAGAACCTTGGGGATATAAGATTTGGTATACAAGAATAAATAGAAATAGGAATGGAGTAGGGATTGTTATGAGCCGTGAGTTTATAGATAATGTAGTTGAGGTCCGTAGGAAGGGTGATAGGATTTTACTTATTAAATTAGTATTAGGTACAAATATTATTAATATTATTAGTGTTTATGCACCTCAAGTAGGTTTAGATGATTCCATTAAGAGTCAATTTTGGGAAGATTTAGATGTAGTACAAGGGATATCTTATAGAGAAAAGCTTTTCATCAACGGTGACCTTAATGGACATGTAAGCATTAGTAGAGATGGATTTGAGAGTATCCATGGAGGCTATGGTATAGGAGAAAGAAACGAAAGTGGAGAAAGGATTTTAGATTTTGGTTTGTCCTATGATATGATCTTAGCAAACACTTGGTTTAGAAAGAGGGAGTCTCACCGAGTAACATTTAAAAGTGGGGTTAATACAAGTCAGATAGATTTTTTCCTACTTAGAAAGAGAGATAGGGGTTGTTGCATCGATTGTAAGGTTATACCGGAAGAAAATATAGCTACACAACATAGAGTCTTAATTTTAGATCTTAGAATTAGACAATGCCGCAAAAGGGATAGACATAGGCTAGATCCTAGAATTAAGTGGTGGGCACTGAAAGGAGCTAAACAAGGAATGTTTGTAGAGCAAATAGTTAAGGAAGTTGATTGGTGTCTCGAGGAGGATTCAGAATCAATGTGGAATAAGATAGCGGGTGGCATGAGAAAGGTGGCTAAGGAGGTATTGGGTGAGTCTAAAGGTGGTGTACCGCTAGGTAAGGATACATCATGGTGGAACGAGGATGTCAAATTACCTATTAAGGTTAAAAGAGAGTGTTATAGAAATCTAAGTAAGTGTCGTGATAATGAGAATTTGAAGAAGTATATGATAGCAAAGAAGGAAGCTAAAAGAGTAGTTCGAAACGCGAGGGATAAGGTATATAAGGAGGTTTATGACAAGTTGGATACCAAAGAGGGCGAGAAGGATATTTATAGGCTTGCAAAGATGAGAGATAGGAAATCGAGGGACCTGGGTATGGTTAAATGTATCAAAGATGAAACACAAAAGGTTTTAGTCAAAGATGGGGAGATTAAGGAGAGATAGAAAGAGTATTTTGATAAGTTATTTAATGGAAGTCATGCTCAGGATCTTGGAGATTTGTCCATTCCTTTTCATGAGATAAATTGTGACTTCATGCGCAAGATTCAAAAGAAAGAAATTGCAGAGGCTTTGGAGAAAATGAAATCAAGAAGGGCAGTTGGCCCAGATGGTATACCTATCGAGGCTTGAAAATGCTTGGGAGAGAAAGGTTTAGAGTGGTTGACAAATCTTTTTAACAAGATTTGGCGGACAAATAAGATGCCTAATGAGTGGAGGAAGAGTACTTTGGTGCCTCTATATAAAAATAAGGGTGATATACAAGATTGCACAAACTATTGTGGTATAAAACTCATGAGTCATACTATGAAACTTTGGGATAAGGTGATTGAGTCTAGGTTGAGGAAGGTTGTCATGATATCGGAGAATCAATTTGGTTTTATGCCTGGAAGATCAACTATGGAAGCTATACATCTTCTTAGACAACTTATTGAGAGATATAGAGAGAGGAAGAAAGATTTGCATATGGTTTTTATTGATTTGGAGAAAGCATACGATAGAGTACCTAGGGACGTTCTCTGGTGGACAATGATGAAGAAAGGTGTTTCTCTCAAGTACATTAGTGTAATTAGAGATATGTATGAAGGAGTAGTAACCAATGTCCTCACTTGTGGAGGGGTGACAACCAATTTTCCTATAACGGTTGGGTTACATCAAGGATCTGCTTTAAGCCATTTCCTATTTGCTATAGTGATGGATGAGCTTACGAGATCAATTCAAGAAAATGTGCCATGGTGTATGTTGTTTGCTAATGATATTGTTTTGATTGATGAGTCTAGAGCTAGGGTTAATGCTAAATTAGAATTATGGAGACAGACATTAGAAGCAAGAGGTTTTAAGTTGAGTAAGAGTAAGACAGAACATATGGAATGTCGGTTAGTAAGCAACAAAGTAGTGATGGGAGTGTAGTGAAGCTTGGTGAGCAAGAAATACCGGTGGATGATTGTTTCAAATATTTGGGATCTATCATTCAAAAGTATGGAGAAATTGATGGAGATGTATATCATAGAATAATGGTTGGGTGGATGAAATGGAAAAGTGCAACTAGAGTGTTGTGTGATCGTAGAATGCCATTGCGGTTGAAGGGAAATTTTTATAGGACGACTATTAGGCCCGCTTTACTATATGGTACGGAATGTTGGGCTGCCAAGAGACATCATATTCAAAAAACGAGTGTAGCTGAGATGCATATGCTTAGATGGATGTGTGGAAATATAATAAAAGATAAGATTTAGAATGAGGAGATACGTAAGAAGGTAGGCCCATTGAAAATAAGATGAGAGAGAATCATTTACGGTGGTTTGGACATATTCGGCGAAGGCCTAATGATGCTCCAGTTAGAAGGATAGAGAAATGAGAAAATATATCAATTAAAAGAGGTCGTGGTAGGCCTAGGAAGACTTGGATGGAGATGATAGGAAAGGATGTGAATGCTTTGAACCTCACCGAGGACATGGCATTGGATAGAAATAATTGGAGGAGAAGGATTCATGTGGAAGACCCATAATGATTTTTTTTTGGTTCATATCGCCGACCCCAATTGTTTTGGGATGAAGGCGTAGTTGTTGTTGTATATATATATATTCCCTGGATATGGCATTTAGAAGATTTCACTATCTCACTAAAAGCTTGAGTAAGTCTTTAATTTTCAATATATTTATTCAGTGTAGTGTAGAACAAGTTGATTTTAGCTATACCATTCTTGTGGCTGTCATGACCCCTCTAAACTTGAAACTTATGATAAAGATAAACAAAGACTCGAGCTTCTCCACAACATTGTAGTCATTACTAAGAGCATAACCAAATCCCAGAATACTTTTGAGTGTGCTAGATGAGAGCATTTCCAGATTCTCTTATCAAGCTTTACGTACTTTCTTCCAGGAATAGAAGGTAAGCATATAACTGATAATTAATTAGCACACTAACCTTATATTCATGTGTTTCTAGACCAATAGGGGAACATCTCTTCATACGAGTTGGCTACAAATTAGTTTTGAAGCATGGGAGGAATCTCATTTTCTGAGATTTCATGCACGCATCTACGAACTTTGGTCCCCTGCAAAATCCAAGGTTGCCAATATTAAGACAATTTTATTTTGGCTGATGCAGACAAGGAGCGTCGAGACGCATGGTCAAGGGTCATATATGGAAGGGTGGTGTGTGTTCTCCCCCAAAGACGATCGTTAGCTGCATCTCATGTTTGGGGGTCCCAATGAGCGCCATGTATAAGAGCTCGTGGAGCTCGTATCCCCGTGTGTGTCGGTATCACTTAGCATCAGAATCTGGTGTGGTTGCAAAGACTTAAGTACCCTTTTCTGTTATGCTCGCCATGAAACGATGGTTCAAGAAAATTACAAAAATATCCTCCATTCAAAAGAAGGAAAACAGCGGTTTGAGAAAAGGACAGAAAAAGTCCTCCATCCAGAAAGTATGATGTTAACTCTTCAAAGTCCAAACGTTCCATTTTCGCCCTAAGCATTAAACTTTTGCCCCATCTGCTGTAACAGAAGCTCCCTTTGACAACACAAACTTTGTTGTCGTCTCGAGTAGAGGTTCCCACCTTGTTTTTTAGTCTGTTTTACAACACATTGTCGCCTTCTCATTCCTGCCTTGTGTTATAAAACATTCTCGTGTTCATGATCGACTGCTTCAATCATTGGTGGGCGTCATAGACGAATTTGTCGGCCATCTCTTTTTACAGTCTTCTCTTCTTTTTTGTTGTCGTTAGGCATTATGAAAGAAAACAATGACACACAAACATTCCAACTAGTGCCATTAAGGCACCGTGAGTACCTTTCCATGTCATTATGCTATCGTTGAAGAACGTATGTCATCTTGAGTGCCATTAAAGTGTTGTTTTGTTATTGCAGATGGTTGAAAACTTATCGATATTTGTAAGATGCTGAGACCTATTGACAAGAATTCTTGTTTACAAATGCGAGGAAGGGCCTCTGCTCCATCTGATATCCTCCATTCACTCAGTATATGCATTGTATCTCAAATTGCAGTTTTAGTAACATACTACCAATTTTTTAGATATTGTTTTGCTTTTTAATAACAATTTGTTTGCTATTATGCTGAATTTTTGTATCGATTTGTAATATATTTTGTGATATATTTATCGATTTGTAAGATATTATGTGTTTTGTAGTGTCGATTTGTAAGGTATTATGCTGAATTATAGTATCGATTTGTAATATATTATGCAATATGCATATCGATTTGTAAGATATTATATGTTTTGTAGTATATATTTGTAAGATATTTGTAGAAAGACTTTTAAAATGTGTGTGTGCAGAAATACATTTTTATGCGCTTGCGGTGGCGATTTTCGTATTCAAATCGCTGCTTGTGAAGTGATTTCTATGGAACTCGCTTCACAGTGTCGTAGATATAATTAAAGCGCTATCATCAACACATATGTACGACATGTCATTTCTTTTATTGGCTTGGCAAGTAACAACTTGATGCATAGTATAAGCAAATAACAAACCACAATTGTTTTTATACTGTGATACATTAAATCATTTCTTTGACTTGCTTAACCTTATTGATCTTCGTTGTTATATGCATCCTGAATAAATCATAGTAAATGTATGCGCTTGCTGACACAAATTGATATCTTGCTTATAACAGTGGTGAGCTTATCATCTAGTTGTAATTAAGATGATCTATCTCAATCATTTGAAAGATATGGAGAAGTGAACATATGTATTAATAACGCACCTAAAGAAGTGAACACGTGCACTAATGATGCACATGATAACAAGGGTGCAAGCATTGGATTCACTCTTGACTTGAATGTTCCAAGAGAAGAAATGCAATTCGATAATGAGGTAGACGATCTTGATAATACACTTGACAAAGGTGCAGGCACTGGGAATGTATATGATAGTACACCTGACTCTGTTCTCGTAGAAGGAATGCAGTTTAATATTGAGGATGCTGCATATAAATGTTACAATGATTATGCCTTAAAATTTGGCTTTAGTGTTAGAAGGTTTTCTTGGTCAAAAACTGCACAAGGTGTCCTGGTGAGAAAGACATACGTTTATTCTAAAGAAGGTTAGAAGAAATCAATTAGAAATCCAACAATGATCATGCCAGAATCAAGATGTGGATGTCCAACGAGAATGGTGTTGAGAAGATTTTCGAATGGAAAATATGTAGTTCATACTTTAATCAGTGATCATAATCATGATTTATTTGCTTTATTTATGACTCATATGTTAAGGTCACATCGTAAAGTAACTATAGCGCATGCTGCAATGGCTGAAATAGATGATAGTGCGGGCATTGCACCAAGGAAGACATACAATTTGTTTGCACACATAAATGGTGGTCACGAGAATGTGTCATTCACACCTATGGATCTAAGAAACCACTTGAGAAGTAAGATGACATATAACTTGAAGAATGGAGAAATATATTCTTTAGTTGATTACTTACAGAAGAAATCAAGCATTGACCCTGGTTTCTTTAGTGCAATGCAACTGGATAAAGATGGATATGCTGTGAATATGTTTTGGGCAGATTTAAAGTCAAGAGTAGATTATGAATGCTTCAATGATGTACTTGTTTTTTATACGATAGTGAAGATTAATATTGAACAGTGGCCATTTGCGTAGTTTGTCAGAGTGAACCATCACTCACAAAGTTGTATATTAGGCGACGCTTTTTTGTATGACCAGACCAAGGAAAGCTTTGAGTGGTTGTTCAGAGTATTTACGCAGGCAATGAATGTGAAGCAACCAGAAGTTGTACTTACAGATGATGATTACGCAATTGCAACTGCAATGTTTCATGTGTGGCCAGATGCACATCATCGCCTATGTTTATGGCATATCTTTCAAAATGTACTAAAGAACATATGACACATATTTAATCAGAATATGGGGTTTGACAAAAAGTTTACAAGGTGTGTACTTAAGAGCATAGACGAGGTCACCTTTATGTAAGACCTTGAAGACTGTATATGGTTACAAAACTTATATACAGAAAAAGAGAAGTGGGCATTGGCATATGGAAGATAATACTTTTGTGCAGGTATGATAAGCACACAAAGAGTTGAATTTATGCATGCCACACTGAAGAAAACCCTGTATTCATGTTTAACAATGTTTCACTTCATGAAACAATATGAATTATTTGTAGATGGTCTAAGACAAAATAAGCTTGAACAATATGTGAAATGCTTCAATACATGCCCTATAACATTGGGCATGAAAATATTGATGCGACCTGTAGATCTGTATATACTAACTGTATTTGAATGAATTAAGAAAGAAGTTATACATGTCATGAATTTCAATATAGAAGGACTCGTTCAAATCGAGAATATGCATAAATACCATATTTTATGGGAGGATGAAGAGCATCAGAAAAGGCAAGAAGCACATGTCATGTATAATGTTGTCAACGAAAAAGTTGAATGTATGTGCAAAATGTATGAATTCAAAGGTATTTTATGTCGTCATGCATTAAAGACACTTAATCAAGAGAAGATACAAGAAATATCTGAGTCATATTTAATGCGAAGATGGAGGAGACAAGCAAAGATTGAACTGCTGGATATGGATAATGCCAGTCAATCTGGTGTTGATGAGAAGTGTCACATAACCTCCCGTTACCAACAATTGTGTAGGTCATTTGTGCATGTTGCAGATTTAGTATCAAAAAGTGAAGAAGCCTATGTATGCATGAGAAAAGCGTCATGGGAGTTACTTGAAAACATGCAGTTAATTCACCATCAGTCTGTTGCAGCTCATGAATACTAATCCAAGATAATGGGACCGAACAACGTAGGTAAAAATCATGCTTTCTTTGACACTCCTGAGAAGTTGCATCGAAGCGTAAACATCATCTTCAACAAGTCAGGAGTGAACGTTGTTGATTATGATGAAAATATTCACCAAGCGAAGGGTATAAAAAGAAAACCTACCTCTGATTGCAGTCGTCAAAGGGCAAAGGGTGCAGTAGAATTGGTCGGCAAGAAAATGTCTAATAAACAACCAACCTCTATTCAAAAGCAACAAAGCCCTTCGTATGAACAGGTATGTAAGACATTATATTGCTTCCCATGTAAATTGCATTATGTGAAGTTTATCAATATCTAACTTGTGTAATTTTCCAACATACAACAATACCGTACGGACGTCATTTCCAACGTTGTAACCTTCGATCCTCCTGACCAGATTTTTCAGAACGATAGCTTCAGTTTTACAAGTCTTTTGGTATGTAATCAACGTTGGAAGGATGTTTGCATTTCTTGTGAAACTTATTGCAGTGTCTTATATTTTATGTTTCATGACAGACTCAGATCAATTCGAAAGCGAGCTATGAAACATAGGAATCGCGTGTAGACTATTTTTAAGTATTACCATCAAGTTAGTTGTCATACCTCTTTGCATGACCCAATTTCCACATTGTCAAATTTGTTAAGAGTTTAACAAAATAGCAAAGCTCATTTACTGAGAAATAAGGTACAGTGGGATGCCACTACTACTGAGCTCGTTTACTTGGAGAGGATGTATCCTTAGTTGCTCATAGACATTGTAACCAACTACTAATATTTTTTATATACGAATGTGGTTGTAAATCTTGTAAATCATATGGATTTGTAGTTACGAAGTTACAACGACAACAATATATCTTTGTTTTTATTTCCGATGGAAATCGTTTGTATTCGAGAATGTAACTCATTTTCTCAATCGCTCGTAAAAGCGATTAGGAAAAATCGATGACATAGACATTGCCCGTAATAGCAAATTGCTATACCATGTAGCCTTCATAAGTCATTGTGTAAATCATGATGGTATGTATCATTCACTTAGACAAAGCTCGTTGTCTAAAAGACATACGTCATTTTGTAAATCATGATGGTATAACGATTTACGAATTGACGTCTATGTCGGTCACAACTGGATGGCAATCACTCTGTTCATGAGCAGAAATCATGGTAAAGGTGCACTGTCATTGCTTGTGCAAATCGATTTCACCGTTTATTAATATTTTTGCAATAAACAATATTGAAATTAGCAGAATATTCAATAAACGATATTGAAATTCCATTATACAGTACACAACACAAATCACATAAACGACATAAAAGAGATGAATTTTGGAGAATATACGCCTGAATCGCCATCACTAGTCGTGTAGCTGTCGCCGTCTCCTTCCTCATCTCCTTCATCGATATCGATACCCATTTGCGATGAAGCAGGTTATATGTTCGATTCACGAACATGAGGTTTATAAAGGAACCATCAGTTTGTCTGTTACCCATTCATAGAGCAAAAGCTAATCACACTATTCAGTATTTGTGCAACATGTCATTCATATATGAAGGAAATGTTATTTCATAAACCGCCAGTATTCAAACAAATGACGCTAGTTACCAAAAAATGAGAGCCAATAAATTGCATTGCGCAGTAATAAAGTTAATAATTGTCATTTCATCTTTCTTATATAAAACTAATCAAATCGATAGGACGAATCAGTCAAATCACGATAACAAGTCTCATTTGGATTTGTTTGTTATCATCTTTTGTGTCTTTTATATGTGATTGTGTATATCGCGATAGGAAAATCGTTAACTAGACAAAGCTCGTCAACACAAATTGCGATTAGACAAATCATAGCAGTGAAATTGATTTTCAACTATGACTTAAATCAGCATGAAATTATAAATTGTGATAGACTATATCGTTCACATAGACAAAGATTGTGACCTTAAACCCTAAATCCAATTTCCTTCACCAAAAATCCATAAACCTAAAACACAAAGCTCGTTAATCACGGTATTAAATATCACTATCATTAACAAAGACAAACAAAGATATATCATTGTCTCGGTAGCTTCTTAAACCCTAAACCCTAAACCCTAAACCCTAAACACTAAACAGTAAGCACTAAACACTAAACAAAGACATGTCTTTGTTTATCTATGTGAACGATATTGATATGTAATATAGCGATTTACTCATAACGTTTTGCAACTGCTAATTGGATTTGTACTTTACCAAGACTACACATCGTGTCGATGCTTGTACACGTGCCTAAAACCTTGTAAAATGTAAAACCCTAATAAAGATCTATATATAAAATCCTACCCAACCCGACCTGTTGTCCAAGTCTAAAACCCTAATCTATTTAACCTCTCTTCCTCTTTCTTTTCTGCGACAACGCAACTCCTTCTTCTTCATCTTTTTTCTCCTCCGCCTTTCTTCTTCTTCTTCTTCTTCCTTGTATTTTTCTTTCTTCTTTGTTCCTTCTACCTGTGTTTGATAGATAGGGGGGTGATGCAGATGTCCATCTATTTGATATATTTCTACTGTCAGACCCTACATTGTTCGCATACCATACTTTACAGTTAGAAAAATATCTGCCTAATCTTCGATATACTTCATGACAAACACGTAGGGTGAGCAATCTATCATGTAGCCCCTCGGCTCCTTCAAGGGAACAGTTCCTGACCTTTGAAGCTTATTGTTAAGAGTGCACCAATGATAGAGTCTCTAAGAATCGGCCTCAGTCTGAGAAAAATGGTACAGTGGGCTGCCATTTTCCTCGAGCTCGTTTGCTTGCAGAGGATGTATCTTCAACAGCAAAGGATGCGACGATGAACGATACCGATGTTTTGGTGATCTATTCTATAAAAATTTGAGTCTCTAAAAGATAGATATGTGTTCGATGAAATTGTCCTCCCATTGATATTGTAACTAAATACTAATATTTTTTCTATATGAATGTGATTGTAAATCATGTAAATCATGCGGATTTGTAGTTACGAAGTTACGGCGTGAACGATATTCTTTGTTTATATTTGCGAACGAAATCAATTTGTATTTAAGAATTTAACTCGTTTTGTATCGTTAAAGTAAAACCCAAAATCCTTAAACCTTGAACCCCAATCGCCTGTAAAAGCGATTAGGAAAGTGCGTTGACATAGACACTGCCCGTAAAAGCAAATCGCAATAGCACATAGACTTCATACATCATTGTGTAAATCATGATGGTACTTATGGTTCACTTAGACAAAGCTCATTGTCTTAAAGACAGACCTTATTGCAAATTGTGATCGCCATTTATGAATGTTTGTGCAAATTGTTTAAGCCTTATATAAACGCTTGTTCGATATTAATTTATAAAGGCCGATCATTACAACTATTTGTTAAGTGACATTTGTGTGCTACACTGATTAAAATAAGTTTATACACTTATAGAAAGTCATGTTAAAGAAAACAACTTGTTTTTACTTTACACAACGCTAATCGCTTTTACGATTTTCAATTACAAAGGCCGAACATAACAATGATTTGCTTTTACTATATAACAGTCCAACTTATTTGTCGTATTTAGTGAAATTGAAATTTTATTTATTTGAACCTAGTGATATTTACATAATTTGTATACATAGCCTACAAGAATTGCTTATACAAAATTTAGTTATACAGTCTATAAAATCTACTGGAAGTCGATGCACATCAAATTACTCCTGTGTGGGGAGTCCCGTCGTTCGTTTCCATTTAGGTATTCTTGCCAGTTGAGTTTTTTCTTCTTCCACAATTAGATACTTCATCAATTTTCCACATATTTTTGTGCAGAATCCAGACATATCAACCTACAACAAAAATGTAATATAACACCAATTTATACATTGAGTCGCCAATAATAGAGGGCAATATTGCTCGAAATCAGCATACAACGTCGAAATCAGGTTCTCATCCATTGTATATTGTTTTAATATACTTTATTACAAATACACTACAATCGACACCATTATTTTGTAAAGGAGCATCTTCTGTTGAACAAAAGATCCACGCCAATGTCGACACCAAAAGCGTCTTTGACGAATCCCGCCTATGGTTCATGCAGAAAAAAGTAAATTATTGACTTTCGTACAGGTTTGCTTTTCAAAATATTCCTGCTTCATCAGTTGTCTTTCCTTCTTTTCCTCCTCTTTCTTCAATTGCTTTTCCCTCTCCTCTTCCTCATTCTTTTTTTGCCTTTCCCACTCCTCTTCCTCATTCTTTTTTTGCCTTTCCCTCTCCTCCTCCTTATTCTTTTTTTGTCTTTCATTTTCCTCCTCCTCTTTCTTCCTTTGCTTTTCTCTCTCCTCCGCCTTCTTCCTTTGCCTTTGCTTTTCATTCTTCTCCTCCTTCTTCCTTTGCTTTTCCTTCTCTTCGTCATCCTTCTTCTTCTTCATCTTTAGTTCTTCCTCATTCTTCCTTTGGTCTTCAGACTCAATATCTGATGGATAATCCTCCTCATAATACAATTTCAATGCTTTTTCCCTGTCTTTATCATTCTCAATCTTCATTATATTTTGGTATCTTTCATAACGCTTATATAGATAGGAATGGCGGATAACTTCTCCAATATTTATCTCATAGAATTAAGGGTTATTTCTGGTCTGATGAGTTGTAGATATTGCTAACCTGCACAACACATAAATTTAACTGCATCATTATGCGTTACAACCACCTCCCCAAATATATAATAATAATATAAATTATCTCATTCATTAAACAATCACCAACATTACAAATCGTCGCAATATTTGGCTTCATAAGTAAACATCGTTGTAAGATTTAGCAAACTTAAATACAAATTGAGGTAACTTCATAAATACATATCGCTAGTGCTTTAAATGTATAAATAGTTGCTACTTCAAACTTATAAATCATTGTATAAATCACAACCTTCATACATATCGTTGTAACGTTTGGCTTCATATGTATACATTGTTGTACGATTTATCAAAATTAAGTATAAATCATGGTAGTTTCATTAAATCGTTGTTGCTTAAACATATAAATCGTTTATGCTTCAAACGTATAAATCATTGTAGAAAATTAGCCTTCATAAGTATATATCGTTGAAATGTTTGCCCTTTATAAGAACAAATCGTGCTAACTGTTTTTTGACACCCAGAAGGTAGATAGGTACAAATCGATTTGTTTCAGTATGAAAATATGTGTTATTTAGCATGAAGACGACTACCTAATTGTAAAATTTAGCATTCAGATTTATAAATCGATTTGTTTGCATAACAAAACCTTACACAAAACTTACCGAAATGATAGAAGTTTTGGTAATCCGACAGTGGAGGAGAAACACCCAGAAGAGAGACGCAGTCGATGGTAGAAACGATGCTGCCACTGCGCAGACGATGACAAAGGATGCTCTGGCGGCAGCAGACGACGTCAAAGGGTGCTGTAACGGCAGCAGATGAAGGCAAAGATTACTATGGCGGCAACAGACGATGGTAAAGGTTGCTCCGATGAAAGCAGACGGCGACAAAGGAGGGTCTGATGGCAGCAGACGACAACAAAGGGTGTGGTGTCAAAGGGAGCTCCTGTTACAACAGAAGTTGCAAAAGTTTATTGTTTCGGGTGAAAACGAAATGTTTGAACTATTTTAAGAGTTAAGACCATCCTCCTTTTTCTAGATCGATGATAATTTGATCCTTTTCTTGAACCGACATTTCACTTTTCTAGATAGAGGGCATTTTTGTCTTTTTTTTGTACTATCGTTTCATGGCGAGCATAATAGGAAAGGGTAATTAAGTCTTTGCAACCACACAGATTCTGATGCTAAGTGATGCCGACACACACGGGGATACGAGCCCCACGTGCTTATATATGTGGCACTCATTCAGACCCCCGAGCATGAGATGTAGCTAACGACTGTCTTGGGGGGGGGCATATAACCTGCTCGGGTCATATATGATGGCTTGGACACAAACTTAAATCTCGAAAATGCAAAAGGTCTGGTGGAAATCAAAGCTATTATCCAATTCCAAAATTTCCTGAGTTTTCCACTAGCATATGCAAATTGAGGACTATGGAAAATTCTTGATCTTTGATCACGGACAATTAAATGGATGCTACAAGGCACAATAGACATGACTCCTTATTTTCCTTTTCCTTTTCATTTTTCTTCCTTATCAATGGCATCGGCATTCATGACATATTCTTGAGGCAGAAAGATGAGCATAGCCAAGTCACGAGAAATGCTATGTAACTTTATTAGAGAGCGAGACCCGACAACGACAAAATTTTCCATCATTGCTCATGTGTTCACAATACTGTTTAACAACGACATAAGTACAGCCAAGTGCCGGACAATTTTGAACCAGATTTACTGAACTCATGCCAACCCACCGACAGTCTACCGTACAACGGAAAATGAGAGAGAGTTGCCAACAATTTGGAGCAATAACGGAAAGCTTTCAACTAATACTTCACCTGATTTTATTTTAACAAAAACATCGTCATTCACATAGCAAAAGTACGGGACAATCCGGAACGAAATTGCACTCATGTGAACCCATTGTCAGTCTATTGTCAACATGAAGCGAAGTAGAAGATGCAACAAAAGAGAGAGAGAGAGAGAGAGAGAGAGAGAGCACGTCTATTGCATAAGTAGGCTCCTAATGACAGCAGCTTGGGCACTGCCAGTGGATGCCAACAACTCGGAGAGCCTCTCGCTGAGGTCGTCAACTTCTCTGTGCAGGCTCCTGATGTAGTTGCACGTCTCCTGTAGCACCTTCGACGCTGACACCTGCGACGCATCATCAAGAATCTCTTTGTCAGAAAGAACCCATTCAACCATGCACCCCAGCTGTTTGCATAATTTCCTGAAAAAAACGCAGCCAACCAACCTTGTCTGAACTCCTGTTCCGAATCTCGGGTAACAGTGTCTGCAACTTGCTTATGAGATCGTTGATCTGCTCATCAGTTATCCTCGATGAGGTAGATTGTCGTGATCGCCTGCTGGACATATTTACTCGAGAGAGAGAGGGGGGGAGACAAGGGGTAAAGGTTATGTGTTTCTTGAGTTTCGAAGGTAAGCAAAGTCGAGGAAGAGATAGAGACACAAGGAAGACGATGTGCATGGGAAGAAGCAAAGGGCTGGGGTTGCCATTAAATAAGGATGGTGGAAAGAGAATCAACTTCTAGAGAGACTGTCCTCTCTCTGTGCCTCCAAGACAGAGAAAGAGAAAGATAGATGGTTTGTTGGATATGGAGACGTGTCAGACATAACACGCAGGCCACCTTCAAATAAAGACAAAGAGTGATCACCACCATCCCCACCACCACTTCGAACACACGAGGGTTGGTCAGTAGACAGTCTCCCCTTGGTCAATACATCAAACGACACGCTTGTCCTCCTCCTAGTGCACCCATCTCTCCCTCCCCAACTTCTACGGTGTGCCCTAACCCTAGGGTTCATCCTCGGTCTCTCCATGCCACCAATGCCATTCACAAGTTGTTTTGCTGCCTCCTCGTGACTTTTTGTCTCCAATGTGTCTCATCATATATTTCCTATTTTCGTCGTATTTTCACTTGACTTGTTTGGCCATATAAGCATTAAATTCCATCATGTCATCTTTTTGGTGTTGTCTCTTGTCAAGGTCACGTTTTGGCTTAAACAAGGTCGGTAGAAGCTTACTGTTTTTTTTTTTTAATCCAAGGGAGAAAAAACCCGACTGGCTAGCTCCAGTTGGTAAAACCCTTGATGTCGTCCCATTACCCACCAGAGAGCACACCCAGCTTCAGCCTTGCTGGAAGGAACGCAACCCATGGTTTTGAATTTGTGATATTCCATCGATTTGGTGATGTTCACAAGTCACTCCTACCAAAAGAGCAGAGCCTTTGCGGCCACTACTTCCTATTTTTATCACATAAATCTTTCTGTTTTTTGAGAAATTTTCATTTAGAATCGTACCTTTTGCCTGATATTTCAGAAAGAGCTTCATTCTGTTTGAAAAGATATTACAATATACCCAGCTTTTTCACTGAAACTGTCGATAGAGGCATTATTTGTTAGCCTGTGAATTGTGCATATATAATAAAGTTAACGTTTTATTGCATAGTAAACTCAGCAAAACACATGATTTCAACAAAGGTTAAAAATGATATTGAGTCCTAACCATGAAATTAACTTCATGTTTCTCTTTCAGAGTTTCAGTGAAAATTCCGTTCCGATATGTCCTTTCATAAAGAATGGGACATTTTAGAACAACAAACAAAAGGTGGATTCCTAATCGAAATGTTTCCTTCACCTTCCTTGAAGGGCATCTTGTATAAGTATTTCTAGCACAACATCCTTTCTTGTTCCCTCTTGACAAGATAACATTTGGCATATCTATGGCCACTTCCCTCAATAATAGTAGACATCAAAGTTATGAAACCGAAATTATCAAATGTCTATTTGTTCTTGCTTGGTAGTTGCAATATGCATGAAAATATTGAATATGAGAAAAAGTGCATGTTCCATGTTCACTTTGTTTGACTCAAAATGCAGCCTATGCATATGATACTGTGGAATTGGTTCTGAGGGTTCAATCTTCATTGTGACCAAAGGCGACCCCTATGCAGAAAAGATCAGGCGATCTGCCAAATCATCGATCATGGGTAATCATCATCATCCATCGTGGTGATCAACGGCCACCAAATGTGAGCCACTGTTGATGATGTCATGCACGACTTTTAGGTGGACACAGTCTGCGCAGTCGAAGCAGGCAATGGAAACAATAGGCAGTGAAGATGCCAAATCACCCATGATCAGTGAGTTTGTCTGATCTCCAGATCCATTCTCGCCTATATAGGGCTTCAGTTGATTAGAGCCCCAAACCAAAATCTTTGAAACTTAAAGGATACATTTTCACAAGGGTCTTGGAGGGACTCTGACCTTTGAACTTGGGTCTGAGTCTGGGAAGTTGGATCCTCATTTGGTATAAATCGTACTATAGTTACCAGGAAACGAAATGTATAGGAGAAGCGATGAACAAAAACAGGGAAGCGAGTGTTGAAAAGCATGCAAGTACATGAAAAAGTGAAAAAGAAACATATAGAAAGCAATATGAAGCGGAGGCTGAAGCAAATAAAAAATCAAATGAACACAAATATAGAACAATATAAAACCAACATGCAAGCTTGTTAATATATATAGAATATTTTCTAATATAAAAACATAGGAGGTAAGGGAGAAGTGAGTGAGAAGTGACCTACCAAAATCGATGTCACATATGTTGGCCGTTGGATCTTATTCGCGCTCAGGGTATATAAGTTAAAAAAAACAATCTTTGTCCATGCCCTAACCTCTCCCTCCCTCTCCCTCTCCCACCTGCACCCCCATCTTCCCCTCTCCCTCTCCCCCCATCTCCAAAAACTAGCCGTAGGATTTGGACTACGTGAGGTAGGGTGATCGCAGACAAGGTCGGCGTGCTCTTGCTCTGAGATATGGCACATATCAGTGGTGTTGTCGCTGCTCAAGTATCGATCTTTCAGCATCTTTTCAAAGGTGTTTTTTTTTTTTTTTGGGGGGGGGGGGGGGGGGGGTTGTTGGGGTTTATTGGGTTTGGGAGAGAGTAGATGTAACGACCCCGATTCATAACTTGATTTTCTTGTGATTTTTTTTTTAAAATTCAGCGAAAACCTACAAATTGAGATTGTCATAGTTGTCGTACCAAACCATACACTAACTAAATTGCAGAAATTAGAGTACATCATTGTAAATTGAATTAAATTGAATAAAAGTTTAAATCATTCATAATAGTCCAGATTCGAAACCATCCTCAAACACAATGTCCAAGCCAACCAAAACTTCTCCACCAAAGGAACCAAACCATCACATCGACAAGTAGCAAGCAAAGTTTGAGAATAGTTAAATAGGTGAATGATCACTCAACCTCTTCATAACCTAAAATTTATTCAAGTAAAGGGGTCAGACAACCCGAGTCTGAGTAGGCAATAACATATTTGCAAAAATGCACGATAACATAATACATTTAAACACATCCTCATACATCAACCAAAAAACACATATCTTAGCAGACAATAAACATAAAATCATGTTAAATAACAAAATAGCAAGTTAACTTAATGCACATTCATTCATGGTAAGATTTGTAACAATACAATAAATTATGCACATGCATGAACATTTACAGAAATGAATGAACATATATAAGATGCATAAACTTATCATTTTAGTGATGTGAGTCATTCATGCATGAGTAAGTTTTTATCTTCAATTATCATTTTTTTACTTATATGATGCATGCAATGTTTTATTTACATGCATTTCACATTCTTATTTTTACCTGCCAATATCACATGTCTATGGGTACAACACAAACTCTCTCAGTTTAGATGTACGACTAAGGTTTGTATATTCAAGCCATTGTATCTTATTAACCTATGTTACGCCTCAACTGTTTTTTTTTTTTTAGAGTGAAAAATATAAATTAGAGAGAGTTTCCAACCTCTTGCAACCTGATATATCAGTTTTTCCTCATGAGTCTTACCTATCAGACCGTAGATAAGTCATGATAGTTCTCCCTGTCGCAGACTCTTTGGATGTGAGACAAAGCAACCTTTCATGCTAAAACAATATCCCTACAGAGTTGCTAAGTACCATGATTACTCTCTCAATAAACCACAAGAGAATTAATTTTACTTTGATTTCTTAATTAACTCTCTTGTTAAACGTGCTAATGCAAACATGCAACCACATTCTTGGTTCATACGCAATGATATTTATGACACTATATGTATGCCTTTGATTAGTCTTTAATATAAAATTTTATAAATAATACAACCATTATGGATTTACACAGTCAGGGTAAACTAATCATTTATATTTATGCATGCACAATTCAAACATGACATTTATTTATATATCATTTTATGTATACAATTTATGCATTTTCAGATCATACTATTATACAAGCATATCATGTATCAATTTGTGTATACATTCAATCGTAGGCATATTAATTATAAATTTTATACCATTACACATGACACAAGTATATTCAAACATTATCAATTTCATGCGTCATTAGGTTTGTTGTATAATCAGATTACCTACATCAAATATCACAATTTATGTTTCATATATTGCTTAATATAAATTGTCAATTGAATAAGACTTAGGCATATGAATAAACAAGTGAGGTAAATTTAGACCTTTGTTTGCCTATTTTTGTAAAATCAATAAACAATCACAGAAAATAGATTTGACTTTTATCGTTTTAGTGAGTATACCTTAGTATGTTGAAAAAACAACTCAAGAAATGAGTCTAAAAAATCAGTTATATAGAAATTATAAAAATTTTGTAACTGCACACTATTATAGAAAAATGACATACCAGTTTCTGCAATTTACATAAAAATTTTCAACTTGGGGATTTTTTTTGTATTTACTGGAAACTCTTTTTGTAAAATCTTTTTTATAGTATCTTTTACTATATGTTGGATCTATCATGGATTTTTTATAATTTTATCTTATTTGTTTTGAAAAAGTTTTCAGGACTTTTAAAATAACTGGTGAAACCAACTCTATAACCAGAGTAAAAAATCTATGCTTTGTTACAGAGGGCATTACTCCCCCAAAATGGATCCAAATCAAACAAAATAATATGCTAAAATCAAGCTTCAGATGTGTAGAACATCATAGTATATATATTTATTTATTTTGATCTATATTCTATGAGAAAAAAATTTATTTTGAAAATCGATTGGGTCATAAACAAAAACAATAGTCCAGGGTTATCATAACTCTTAATGAAATCTTAAATCAAAGGCTAAACATGGCATTAAAACATAATTCATCACCATATATGATATTATAAAAGGAATACAATAAATGTAGAATAATATTTAGTCATTTTTTATGTTGACCCACTATTAAAATTTATAAATCTTATTGGTAAAGCATAAAACAACAAGAATCTAATCTTTTATTTATATTTAACACTAATCACATGATGAATAAATTAAATCATGATATTTTAGATTAATGGAGACACGATAACATCAATATTCTCTTTTCTAACATAATATAATCTATTAACATAGTCACAACAATCTAAATCAAACGAGAAAACCATTTTACAAAAATTGATTTTGCTTCTTTGAAACCAGCTTCATTCAAAAATATTTTCTCAAAATCGATTCACCCAAAATACCATTTTGGTTTTCTTAAAAATCTTTTTCATGTAGATCCAATAGCCATAGATCACATATAGATCCAAACTCTGAATAAAAAGAGGGTATGTTAATGCATCCCAAAATTGAACACCATGTAAGTACAAATCCCCTACCGAAAATGCTTTTCCTGTAATGAAACCATTGCTTCTTCCTTCACTTGAACCTCCTTCTGAGTTGATTTCAATCTTCTCTAAGGTAGTTGCAGGTCTCCAATGAAGGTATGGACTACCTCTAAGGTTAGGAGGAAGAAGGAGATATGAGGAAGAAGAGAGAAGAGATACACTGCAATTGGGAGAGGTAGCTTAAATAGCACCATAGGGGGGCATCCCCTCCTATTGGGCTTCCTTCTACCTTCTAGAGATATAATCTATCTCCAACTAATTATAGGTGGGCCCCACCAGGGAGGGCGGCCCACCTATAAGGCTCTATTAATGAATCTTCAAACGACATTGTGACTCATTTTCTAAAAGACTTTTAAAATTTTAGGTCTTTTAAGAGTTATTTTTAGAATAAAACATTAATCTTTAATTAGATCTGGGTTCCACTTGGGGGGCATCCCACCCTCTCTAGAACCCCCTTGGATTTAGCTACAATTCCTCGTGAAGATAGAGTGGGTGTAACACCTGTAATTTTTTGGTAATTATTAAATCATTAAATATATATTATATTGATAAAAATAAGAATTTAGCTGATTTTTAATTTGAGATTGAAATTATAAATTGAATTGAGTCAGTAGTTGAAATGAAATTTAATTAGGCATGAAATGAGAATTTAATCATATATAGGAATTTAATTTGAATTTGGACCTTAAATTAGGTAGTGGATTTAACTAATGGTATTTGAATCTAACCCAATTAGGTTAGATATAACCCATAACATTTGGATCTAATTAGAGATGAATTGAGTTTGATATAACTCAGGATATTTGGATCCAATCTTATTAGATTGGACACATAGGGTGGGACGTTCATAAAAATATTATTATTGTTTTGACAGAATTTTTGGTTGATCGGTACCTTACCTATTAAATCAAAGTTGACATCGATGTTCCTCATTTTGAGGGCATCAAAATCGACTATCTACATGTCTAAATTGGTGTTGATTTGAGCATTTTATCATCGACTGAAGTTCAAACTTAATTGTAGGTTGAAAATCAATGTTTCTCGGCATTGACTAAATTTTTTTGCCGATCCATGTGCGTACGATTAAATCTAAGACCACTACGATGATCTACGTTCGGAGAGTTATTAAAATAACTATTTAAACATTGAATTTTGTTGAGTCTTTGGGTCTGTAGGCCTCTCGAAAGATTACCGTGTCACTAGAGCCTAAGTCAGGATAAGACGACCCCACCTTTCTTATCTAGCTTAATCAATTCTGAAATTTAATAAGTTGAGACCTATAATTTATTTACTTATTTTATTAATAAAATAAATTAATAGATATTAATTTCTTATATTAGATATGAGACTCTTACCTAAGCTCGTTTATAAATAGAGGCCCTCATGATAGGGATGTACATCTCTCCCTTCTTCTTCCTTATATTTTCTTCTTTTTCCAAGCCATTAGAAAAGTTCATACTTATATTAGAGACTTGCAACCACCTTGGTGAAGATCTAATCCAATCCAGAATGAGATACAAGTGGAGGAAAAAGCGACAGTGTCATTGCAGAAAACATGTTTTCGATAAAAAATCTCTATTTTTATGATATTCAATTTCAGGATGTATTAACATACCCTCTTTTTTATCCAGGGCTTGTATCTTTATGTAATCTATGCCTAAAACTTCTATGATCATTAGATCTACATGAAAAGGAATTTTGAAAACCCAAAACAATGTTTGGAAAGATCGATTTTGAGAAAATGATTTGGAAAAGACTATTTTTGAAACCCTAAAAAATAAAAATCATGTGAATAAACATATCTATATTTTATTTGATTGTTCAATATGAATAAGAAATGTAGAAACATGTTTTTGAGTATTTTTTCATGAATTTTGATGCTATAAATATGTCACTTGCATAGATCTTGGTTAAAAATATAAGAAATCATTTTGAAGAAGGTTTTGCCAAAAAATCTTTTAGGGTTTTGATGTTTTATAATGAAGAAAGTTAATTTGATCATATATGGTAGATTAAGACATGTATAGCATGATTAAATAACATGTTATTGCATAAATAATCTATGATTTTATGTTATTTTTATGTCTCTTGTAATTTTTGTATAGATAAAATTATATTTGAGATATTCTATGAAAGTTTTATGATTTTTAAATTATGTTTATTAATGTTTTAGCAATATTAGTCTAAATATGATCAAAGATGTATTGTATGATGTTATAAATGTATTTAGAGAAGAAAGAAAATATGTAACTATGCAAGATCCATTTCATTATCATTCTTTAAAAAAAATTGTAATTAGGTAAGATCCAAATCATTATCATTCTCCTTTTAAATAATAAATAAGTAATTAGCCCTGATGTATATCATTATCATTCTTTTTAAATCAAAACTTTATTAAGAAAATGTATGTAGTAAATGACAAGCCACCATTATAGGAACAATGATGAGACTTTTTTTCTTATAGTCACAAGTTTAAAACCCATGCGTGTGGCATCCCTTGCCACAAGGTCAAAGCTGGAAGTACTTCCCAGTGGCCATGAGGATCTAAGGGTGTTTGCCTACCAGAGGCCATCCAATGTGCAGTCGGTGATAGGTTTTTTTTCATTTGAACTGTAAAAAAAAAGGAAAAGAAAAGAAAAGTCTCATCATGTTTAATACACCGCAAGATCCAGTTTTTGAGATGGTAAAATAATCAATGACTCCAATTCATGGATATAATGTGAAGGTAAAAACTCCGCCTGTGTAGTTATACACTGCCGGTCCCAAGCCCGGATAAAGGAGGAGGGTTGCGGTAGGCCTGTGACAGCCAGCATAAAAACTTTGTCATATCCTATGAAAATTAACCAATATGAGAATTTCGTTGGGGCGTTCCCTACTGAGCGACGCGCTGTACTCTCTAGGCCCGGAGGCAGTGATAAATGTGAAAGGGTTGCTAGGTCGTCGCCCAGAAGCGACGCGTCACACCGGCGCCCGGGTGTGGTGTCAAATAGGCAAGGGTTCCCTCACTTTGTTGGACGGGTGGGGGTAAAGAAGTTAGTCCAAGACCATAAAATTAGGTTAGCCACTTGGAACATAGGGTCTTTAACTGGTAAGTTGGTAGAGTTAGTAGATGTTATGTGTAGGAGAAAGATTGATATTTTATGTCTTCAAGAGACCAAATGGGTAGGTGAGAAAGCTAAAGTGATAGAACCTTGGGGATATAAGATTTGGTATACAGGAATAAATAGGAATAGGAATGGAGTAGGGATTGTTATGAGTCGTCAGTTTATAGATAATGTAGTTGAGGTCCGTAGGAAGGGTGATAGAATTTTACTTATTAAATTAGTATTAGGTACGGATATTATTAATATTATTAGTGTTTATGCACCTCAAGTAGGTTTAGATGATTCCATTAAGCATCAATTTTGGGAAGTTTTAGATGGAGTAGTACAAGAGACATCTTATGGAGAAAAGCTTTTCATCGGCGGTGACCTTAATGGACATGTAGGCATTAGTAGGGATGGATTTGAGAATATCCATGGAGGCTATGGTATAGGAGAAAGAAATGAAAGTGGAGAAAGGATTTTAGATTTTTGTTTGTCCTATGATATGATCTTAGCAAACACTTGGTTTAGGAAGAGGGAGTCTCACCTAGTAACATTTAAAAGTGGGGTTAATACGAGTCAGATAGATTTTTTCCTACTTAGAAAGAGAGATAGAGGTTGTTGCATCGATTGTAAGGTTATACCAGGAGAAAGTGTAGCTACACAACATAGAGTCTTAATTTTAGATCTTAGAATTAGACAATGCCGCAAAAGGGATAGACATAGGATAGATCCTAGAATTAAGTGGTGGGCACTGAAAGGAGCTAAACAAGGAATGTTTGTAGAGCAGGTAGTTAAGGAAGTTGATTGGTGTCTCGAGGAGGATTCAGAATCAATGTGGAATAAGATAGCGGGTGGTATGAGAAAAGTAGCTAAGGAGGTATTGGGTGAGTCTAAAGGCGGTGCACCACTAGGTAAGGATACATCATGGTGGAACGAGGATGTCAAATTAACTATTAAGGTTAAAAGAGAGTGTTATAGAAATCTAAGTAAGAGTCGTGATAATGAGAATTTGGAGAAGTATATGATAGCAAAGAAGGAAGCTAAAAAAGTTGTTCGAAACGCGAGGGCTAAGGTATATAAGGAGGTTTATGACAAGTTGGATACCAAAGAAGGCGAGAAGGATATTTATAGGCTTGCAAAGATGAGAGATAGGAAATCGAAGGATTTGGGTATGGTTAGATGTATCAAAGATGAAACGCAAAGTGTTTTAGTCAAAGATGAGGAGATTAAGGAGAGATGGAAAGATTATTTTGATAAGCTATTTAATGATAGTCATGCTCAAGATCTTGGAGACTTCTCCATTCCTTTTCATGAGATAAATCGTGACTTCATGCGCAAGATTCAAAAGAAAGAAATTGCAGAGGCTTTGAAGAAAATGAAATCAAGAAGGGCAGTTGGCCCAGATGGTATACCTATCGAGGCTTGGAAATGCTTGGGAGAGAAAGGTTTAGAATGGTTGACAAATCTTTTTAACTTGATTTGGCGAACAAATAAGATGCCTAATGAGTGGAGGAAGAGTACTTTGGTGCCTTTATATAAGAATAAGGGTGATATACAAGATTGCACAAACTATCGTGGTATAAAACTCATGAGTCATACTATGAAACTTTGGGAGAGGGTGATTGAGTCTAGGGTGAGGAAGGTTGTCATGATATCGGAGAATCAATTTGGTTTTATGCCTGGAAGATCAACTATGGAAGCTATACATCTTCTTAGACAACTTATTGAAAGATATAGAGAGAGGAACAAAGATTTGCATATGGTTTTTATTGATTTAGAGAAGGCATACGATAGAGTACCTAGGGACGTTCTCTGGTGGACAATGATGAAGAAAGGTGTTTCTCTCAAGTACATTAGTATAATTAAAGATATGTATGAAGGAGTAGTAACCAATGTCCGCACTTGTGGAGGGGTGACAACCAATTTCCCGATAACGGTTGGGTTACATCAAGGATCTCCTTTAAGCCCTTTCCTATTTGCAATAGTGATGGATGAGCTTACGAGATCAATTCAAGAAAATGTACCGTGGTGTATGTTGTTTGCTGATGATATTGTTTTGATTGATGAGTCTAGAGCTGGGGTTAATGCTAAGTTAGAATTATGGAGACAGACATTGGAAGCTAGAGGTTTTAAGTTGAGTAAGAGTAAGACTGAATATATGGAATGTCGGTTTAGTAAGCAACGAAGTAGTGATGGGAGTGTAGTGAAGCTTGGTGAGCAAGATATACCGGTGAATGATTATTTCAAATATTTGGGATCCATCATTCAAAAGTATGGAGAAATTGATGGAGATGTAAATCATAGGATAAAGGTTGGGTGGATGAAATGGAAAAGTGCTACTGGAGTGCTGTGCGATCGTAGAATGCCATTGCGGTTGAAGGGAAAGTTTTATAGGACGACTATTAGACCCGCTTTACTATATGGTACGGAATGTTGGGCTGCCAAGAGACATCATATTCAAAAAATGAGTGTAGCTGAGATGCGGATGCTTAGATGGATGTGTGGAAATACAATAAAAGATAAGATTCGGAACGAAGAGATACGTAAGAAGGTAGGTGTTGCACCCATTGAAAATAAGATGCGAGAGAATCGTTTACGGTGGTTTGGACATATTCGGCGAAGGCCTAATGATGCTCCAGTTAGAAGGTTGGAGAAATGGGAAAATATATTAGTTAAAAGAGGTCGGGGTAGGCCTAGGAAGACTTGGATGAAGATGATAGGAAAGGATATGAATGCTTTGAACCTCACCGAGGACATGGCGTTGGATAGAAATGAGTGGAGGAAAAGGATTCATGTGGAAGACCCAAAATGAATTTCTTTTTTGGTTCATATCGCTGACCCCAATTGTTTTGGGATGAAGGCGTAGTTGTTGTTGTTGTTTGTAATGTGAAGGTAAAACATCATGTTGAAGTCAATTCTGAAAAAATAAACATGCTGGACATGATCACATGATCCAAATACTAGTTTTGCTTTTTAGAGATTTGGTTAGATCTACGTAAATCAAGCGTGAACCATCGTAAGTTAGGTTGGTTCATAACTACAATACAACCTAATTACTAAAATAACCTAAGGTGGAACACACCATCTTCTTCTTTATAAAAGATGGAAATAAGCTACGATTTATACCCGGTTATTTGACGTGGGTTCCGATCTAACGAATGGATCTCTCTCTCTCTCTCCAAACGAACCTGAGCCTTCCTTATCGACTCTCCTCCATTCAGCTATCAATCTCACCGCCATTCCTCATCCCAAATGAACCGCTCCTTCCTCCCATGTACCCATAGCAGTAATGGCATCATGGACTCCCTACTCTGCCACTATCACCCCCAACTCTGTTCGCTACCAACTTCAATTACCCAATAACCACAACGTGCCCACTCATCCAATCCCTTCAAAATTCAGGCAACGGCGCCACCACCACACACAATACAAGCGTGCTACCACTACCCACCTTCCCTTCTTATGTGTCACTGCAAGAGGCAAGCTCTTGCAAACCAATGTGGTGCCTGACGAGGAGCTTCATTGCAACGTCGTGCAGCAAACCAAGTTCTTGGTGTGCAGTGATAAATATGGCAGTATGGTCCATGAAGGTCAATTGTTTGTTGAAATTCCTGAAAGAAGCATGGCTTCGTGGAACACCATGATCCTCAACTATGCCAAAATGGGCAAAAACAAGGAAGTTCTGGATGTTTTTATTCAGATGCTCAAGAGCAATTTTGCACCAGATGAGTTCAGTTTTCCGAGCGCTCTGAAGGCTTGTGCTTCTCTGGAAGACTGTTTTATGTTTAGGCAGATGCACGGTGCGACGATAAAGTCGGGTTTGAACTCCCATGTGGTTGTTGGTAGCGTTCTGGTCGATGGGTATGCTAAAATTGGATCCATAAGTGATGCACTGTCAGTGTTTGTCAAGATTGATGAGAAAGATGTGGTTTCATGGAATGCAGCAATTGGCGTGTTTGCGCAGGCTGCTCTCTGGGAAGATGCTTGGGAAGCATTTCATGAAATGCTAAGAACTGGCACAATGACAGACCATTTCACTTGCGCTACTCTGCTCAAGGTCTGTGCTGCTTTGAGGTCCTCACAAAGAGGTAAGCAAATTCATGCAAAGGTCATCATCTGTGGCTATGCCACTGATGTTTTTGTGGCCAATTCACTCATTGATATGTATGGAAAATTTGGAGATCCTGGTGAAAGCACGTTAGTGTTTGACATCATGAGCATGAGGGACCAAGTGACTTGGAATACACTGATTTCTAGCTATTCCAATCTTGGGTATCCAAATGAAGCGCTCCTACTGTTTTTGAGGATGCAACAAGCAGGTTTCAGGACAGACCGGTTCAATCTTGGAAGCATTCTCATGGTGTGTTCAAGTTTGTCTGATACAAGAATTGGAAGAGCATTACATTGCTTCTTGTTAAGAAGATTGCTAGAATCAGACATGGTATTGGGCAGTGCATTGTTAGACATGTACTCAAAGAGTGGTAGGGTTGAAGAAGCTCAGACAGTATTCAATAGGTTAGAGCTGAGGAATGTAGTATCATGGAATTCAATGATTGCAGGATATGTCCACGATGGTCAAACACAAGAAGCTCTTGAAATTTATCATCAAATGATATTAAGCGATCTGAAACCAGATCAGTACACTTATACTGCACTTTTAACCCTCTGTGGTGATGAAGGAATTGAACACCATGGGAAGCAGATCCATGCTCACATTCTAAGAACAATTACCAAACAAAGTCTAATACTTGAATCCACACTGGTTGACTTTTATGCCAAATGTGGAAGATTGGATGATGCTTGCAAAGTCTTTGATAGAATGGATGAGAGAAATGCCTACTCATGGAATGCACTGATCGCTGGATATGACCAATATGGTGAAGCATTGGAAGCCTTAAATCTTCTAAGGCAAATGCAGTGTGCAGGCATCAAACCAGACTGTTTTTCTCTTGCTAGCACGCTCTCTGCTAGCAGCACCCTCGTGGACCTCGATAAGGGGAAGCAAGTTCATGCTTTCATTCTAAGAAACATGCCTGTGGAGCAAGGAGTTCTAGGATGCGCTCTCGTAGAAATGTATTCAAAGTGCAGAAACATGGATTATGCATGCAAAGTGTATGGTAACATCATAAAAAAGGATGTGTTCCTTCAGAATGTGATGCTTTCTGCATTTGTTGGCTATGATAGAATCAAAGAAGCTAGAGATTTGTTTGATCAAATGGAAGAGAGGAGTATTGTCTCATGTAACATAATGATCACAGGATACAACAAGCATGGGTCCGAGGATGAGAACTTTAGGCTCTTCCAAAGAATGAGAGAAGAGAACAGTGGGCTTGATGGTTCAACACTGGTTGTAATGCTTGATGCATGTGCCAGCATAGCAGCTCTTAGGCAGGGAAAACAGTTGCATGCATGCATTATTAAATCAGACAGTGATCAAGGGGTGATGCTTTATAGTGCTGTTGTTAACATGTATGCAAAATGTGGTGATATTGAGAGTGCTTATAGAATGTTTAGTGAGATGCCTGAGAAAAACATAGTTGCATGGAATGCAATGGTTTCTGGCTATGCAAAGCATGGATGCAGCAAGCATGTAATTCACCTCTTTAACAAAATGTGGCAAGAGGGTCTCTATCCGAATGATGTCACCTTTCTTTCAGTATTAACAGCCTGTGGCCACACTGGTTTGATTGAGGATGGCTTGAGAATTTTCATCTCCATGTTAGAGAACTTTAAAATTGTCCCCAGAATAGAGCACTATAATTGCATGGTTGATCTGCTTGCTCGTGCAGGTCACCTGGATCATGCCTATGATATCGTTAAGATGATGCCAGTTAAACCAGATGTTTTCACTTGGGGAGCATTATTGGGAGCTTGCAGAGTACATAATAATGTGGCTCTGGGAAAACTTGCAGCAGAGCACTTATTTGAGATGGATTCTGAAAACCCTGCACATTATGTTTTATTGTCAAATATTTATGCAGCAGCAGGAATGTGGAAAGAAGCGAAAGAAGTCAGAACACTGATGAAAAGTAGAGGTGTAAACAAGGATCCAGGAGTCAGCTGGACTGAAATAGATAACAAAATGCATGTTTTCCGTGCTGGGGATCATACACATCCCCAAAGCAAAGAGATTTATTCAATGTTGAAGCGTCTAACATTGAGAATGAAGGTCATGGGATACATGCCTGATGCAAATTTCGTACTTCGAGATGTGGATGATGCAAAAGCAGAAGACTACCTGCTTCACCACAGTGAGAGATTAGCCATAGCCTTGGGTCTCATTTATTTACCACCTAGTGCTACCATTAGAGTTTTTAAGAACCTACGGATATGCGGTGACTGCCACACTGCTACCAAACTTATTTCTATGATTACAAGCAGAGAGATCATCGTCAGAGATGCCAACCGATTTCACCATTTTAGGAATGGAATTTGTTCTTGTGGGGATTACTGGTAACGATTCCAGTTGTCTCTGTAGACTAAAGAATTCAAAAGATGTGCCAATGAGCAGTGATAAAGAAAATAAACTAATTGTACAACATAAAACAGATCTATGTGTCATGTAATAGCTAGTGTTTTTCTCAATTATTTAAAAGAACACACTGAGAAACCAGCCATCCTGTAATGCAGTTCATATGAAACAAGGTGAAGCCGAACAGCTCAAAATAAATTCTAATAACAGAGACAGAGAGAGAGAGAGAGATGCCATAAAAGGTTTATATAGACTTTAAGCAAAAAGGATTTTATATTCCTCTACCGCAAGCATGTGATTATAAATCCCTATGACTAGTAATCTTTTTATCTTTGATAAGAGGCAATAAGGAAGACTATGGTAAATGCTAAGCCAACTCTTTAACTTAGAATAACTTTAAAAGGGAAAAAATATATATGTGAATTATGACATCTCTCGTGTTGAGGATACTTTGGCTAAAGCAATAAGATCAGCATTATATGTTCTTTTCAAAATGTGTGTATATGTGGTTTTCCGGTATGAGTATGTAGGAAAAGATTATTTCTTTCACATTGTGAGAGTGTTATTCACTTATTGTTTGCATATTCTTGTGTTCAAATGACATGATTTCACCCATCATGCATCCTTCCATACATTCACATTCATATCATTGTCATTCACGCGTTCATGCATAAAGAAAAAAAGAAAAGTATGTGGCATATCATATCAAGTGCACAATCATGTACAATCATTCAAGCCATCAACCATCAATGCATGTTATGTTATGCACAAATGAGAAAGCAAAGCAAAACTAAGGAGTCATCCCCCCTTAACTCATTGACAGCACTTAGATTATTGCTCGTTGCCCTTTGGGTAGATCCACGCATTGTAGTATCTCGAGTTGAGGACCTCTGCCCGCTCCGCTCCACTCAGTGCAGGTACCGGTGGCCTACCTCAAGAAGTGCTCACTCCAAGTGTGGGAATCTAGATCTTGTGTCTGCAACTTCTCCTTGTAGAATACCATCAACGCCTTCATCTGGGCGTGCAATTCCTCCGTCATTGTCAGCTCATTCACAAGGATCCACGATTTCTCAAGGTACTCTATGTTTCCCTTTCTGCAAAAAGGATTTAAAAAAATCAGTGTCAACATCTAAAAAAAGTGGGTCTACGAGTATAAATAGGGTATGACCTACATTCTCCAATTATAAAAAGCAGAAAAAAAATGGAAAGAAAAGAGAAAGGTATATCGTATGCCAGGCTAGCCCGAAGCTCTATAAGCTAAGTTTGAGTAGTTACCTGACCCTCGTCAAAGGTTGCATCTCATGTTCGCTGAGACTCCTCCAAGACAACACTCAAATCTGCCACAGTAGACCTCAGCTCAGCCACCGTTAAGGATGGCAGTGGACTGAGGCGAAAGCCGGGGACAAGGTCTCCACCCTTGCCCCGTCTTAAAATTCTGCCCTCCATCCCCTCACAGGTTTTAATTTTAACCTCCATCCCCGTTTCATGTCCTCTATCCTCGGTCCAAACGGGGCGAGGCGAGGCCCCATTTCTCCCCTATCCACTGTCATCCTTAAAGGTATTTTAGTTATTTTACTAACGGGGATTGGGGGCAGAGCGGAGGAAAGCGTAAGTCCATCTCCGCCTCCATCCCCTCATGGGTTTTGATTTTAACCTTCATCCCCTCCTCCATCCCCGTTTCATGTACTCCATCCTTAGTCTAAACGGGGCAAGGCGGGGTGGGGCCACGTTTTCCCCTGGTCCACTGCCATCCCTAACCACCATCGCTAGCTCCAACTGAGCCTCTTCTAGCTCAGCCTGCACCCTCTCCAGAATAGGGGACCGCTCAGACAAGGCATCCTCTAGATTATGAGTTCCCGCCTCAATCATCTCCCTTTCTTCCTGTTGAGAAAGAAAAACAGCAAGTCTCGCCAATCAAATCATAGACATCAAAAAAAATAAGGAATTCAAATGTCATTTGTTGGCATTAGGGCCAATAAACAAGATGAGCTGCTGGTGGCGTGCTCGTTCAAATATATAATAAATATATTTTATATCATATTTTGTAGATGGTAGAAGTACAAGCAATAAGTTAAAGAGTTTAAATCCTATTGCTTACAGTTTTGAAACAATGCTTTTGTTTTGTAAATGGGCCAGTTTGAGCCTGGCTAGGTAGTTGAGTCCAAATTGTATCATTTGTAATGTTGAAACATGTATGTTTCTTAAAAAACGAGCCAAATCTAGCTCGGTTCGTCTAATTCTGGATTGCCATGAGCTTGAGCTCAGCTCGGCTGATCACCACAAGAACAAGCTGAGCTTGGACACATGTTCCGTTAGTTAGGCTTGTTTGCCAGCCTTATGCATCATGACATTGTTGCACCTACAATATTGAAATTCTGTAATGTTATTGCTAAGGGGAGTCATACAAGGATGAACAAGCCCAGTAACCTGTAAAAGGGAAAAAAGCATCAACTTCTTCAGAACCGGCAAACAATAGTTGGATTTTAGAAACCCATTCTTTCATGCGCACCAAACGTTTATAATTGAAAAAAAATGCATGTTCGCATGTATTTGTGCATTCCGTATTGAAATTGCATGTGTCCGTGTCTAGGAGACATTTGGACAAAATCCTCCCAGTGGCATTACGGGCTTACCAACGGCATCTGAAACCTGTTGGTGGCAGAGGGTAGCGTCGTGAAATGTTAAGGTGTCGCATGGGGAGTAATGAACTGAAAATTGGTGATGATGATGTTACGTGGCTTGGGCCTCTTTTTCTTTTTTTTTATAGGCAAGCTGGGGTTAGGCAAGCCCTACCAGTTATACAATGATACCATTGGGATTCGAACTTGCAATGTTCCAACACAAGGTGGCGTGCACTAGCTGCTCCTGCCAGAGGAGTCCCCGCAAAGCAGGTTATATGTCCCCCCCCCCCCGAACAGGGCATCTCATGCTCAGGGGTTCCAAAAAGCACCACGTATTTAAGACTGTGCATCTCGTATCCCCATGTTTGTCAGCATTAATTAGCATTGAAATTTGATGCGATTGCAAAGACTTAATTACTCTCTCCTTTATTGGTGCCAAAAAAAATAATGATTGTAGAAAAAGAGTGATTGTAAAGACTTAAGTGACCCGAAGATGATTATTTAAGACCCAGTCTCTGCACTGCAGGATTATCTGAGAAAAAAATCTCTCCTGGAGGAGGCCATGAACCTCAACCCTCTCACTCTCTCTCTCATTTCTCTTTCTGCTTCTATGCACATCCAACAAAAGATCCTACATTGCTCCATCAAGCACCGATTGACCTGCACATTGACTGTTGTGGAGCCTGATTCAGAGTTTTTACCCTTACAGGAGGAGGGTTTGGGGGCTCCTCCCAGCGTGGGTAGCATCATTCAACTAAATGAGTTGTGGATCCTGATTCAGAGTTTTTACCCTTACAGAAGAAGGGTCTGGGGGCTCCTCCCAGTGTGGGTAACATCATTCAACTTAAAGAGTTGTGGAGCCTGATTCAGAGTTTTACCCTTACAGAAGAGGGGTCTGAGGGCTCCTCCCAGCGTGGGTAGCATCATTCAACTTGATGAGTTATGGAGCCTGATTCAGAGTTTTTGCCCTTACAGGAGGAGGGTTTGGGGGCTCCTCCCAGCGTGGGTAGCATAGTTTTTGCCCTTACAAGAGGGGGGTTTGGGGGCTCTTCCCAGCGTGGGTAGCATCATTCAACTTGATGCACTGCAGGATTATCCGAGAAAGGAATCCCCCCCGGAGAAGGCCGTGAACATCAACCCTCTCTCTCTCCCTTCTCTTTCTACTTCTGTGCACATCTAGCAGACAATCCTACACTGCTCCATCAAGCATCGACTGACCTGCAAACTGACTCTAGCATGGTTCAACTTGATGAGTTGTGGATCCTGATTAAGAGATTTTGCCCTTACAGGAGGGGGGTTTGAGGGCTTCCCCCGGCGCAATAAAGTGCTTTGTTTAATCATGGTGCTCATGTTTCCTTCGGTTGTTTCTTGCTAAAGGTTTTTGTAACACCCTTTCTTACGATTTTTCTATTTTTTTTCTGGTTTGAAGACGGTGACTTCTGAAAGTTACCGTTCAATTTCAGGAAATGAACTTGTTACAGAACTAGAAATTCTGTAATCAGTTTCAGTTTTTTATATACTTGAAATATCAAATAAATATATAAAGTTATAAAAATTTTCAGATATAAACTAGACAAATAAAGCAAAAAAACCCTTTTTACAGATTTGAAAAATGATCTTCCGTTGGGGAGATATGACTCTTGCAAAATAAACTAAAAACATGAGTAACTCAAACAATATAAAGTTTGACAGGGTCTTGGTTTTCGACCAAAAATATGTATGAAATTACCATAAAAATTGTTGAAAATTAACAAAAATAAACTAGACTCAATAACGAAGATGCCGCTTTTTACGAATCGGAAATCCAATCTTCGGTTAGAGAGATACACTCCCGACAAGTTGGTCTTGATTCAAATAGCGATTTACGCGTGACGACTTAGTGAATAACACTACAAATCGCTATTCAGTAAGTCGTCACGCATAAATCGCTATTTGAATCAAGACCAACTTGTCAGGGGCGTATCTCCCTAACTAGAGATCAGATTTTGAATCCGTAAAAAGCAGTGTCTTTATTATTGAGTCTAATTTATTCCTGTCAAGTTTTAGCAATTTTTATGGTCATTTGTTTTCCCATTTTGATTAAAAACTAGACCCCCATTATTTTGCATTATTTAAGTTGCACATATTTTTAGTTCATTTTGCGAGAATCATATCTCCTCAATGAAATATCATTTTCCAAATCTGTAAAAAGGGTTTTCTTTCTTTATGTGTCTAGTTTATATCTGGAAGTTTTTATAACTGTTTATAAATATTTTATATTTGTTAAAATTCAGAATTGGTTACAGATTAATCTTATTTAACCATGATTAAACAAAATAGTTCCGGTTTTTTATATATTTGAAATATCAAATAAATATATAAAGTTATAAAAATTTCCAGATAAAAATTAGACAAATAAAGCAAAAAAAACCTTTTTACAGATTTAAAAAATGATCTTCCGTTGAGGAGATATGACTCTTGCAAAATGAACTAAAAACATGAGTAACTCAAACGATATAGAGTTTGACAGGGTTTTGGTTTTTGACCAAAAATAGGTATGAAATTACCATAAAAATTACTGAAAATTGTCAAAAATAAACTAGACTCTATAACGAAGATGTCGTTTTTTACGGATCGGAAATCCGATCTCCGGTTAGGGAGATACGCACCCGACAAGTTGGTCTTGATTCAAATAGCGATTTACACATGATGGCTTACTGAATAACACTACAAATCGCTATTCAGTAAGTCGTCACGCTTAAATCGCTATTTGAATCAAGACCAACTTGTCGGGGGCGTATCTCTCTAACCGAAGATCGGATTTCAAATCTATAAAAAACGGTGTCTTTCTTATTGAATTTAGTTTATTCCTGTCAATTTTCAGCAATTTTTATGGTTATTTGTTTACCCATTTTGATTAAAAACCAGACCCCTATTATTTTGCATTATTTATATTGCACATATTTTTAGTTCATTTTGCGAGAGTCATATCTCCCCAATGAAATATCATTTTCCAAATCTGTAAAAAGGGTTTTCTTTCTTTATGTGTCTAGTTTATATCTAGAAATTTTTATAACTGTTTATACATATTTGATATTTTAAATTTGTTAAAATTCAGAACTGGTTACAGATTAATCTTATTTAACCATGATTAAACAAAATAGTTCCAGTTTTTTATATATTTGAAATATCAAATAAATATATAAAGTTATAAAAAATTTCAGATATAAACTAGACAAATGAAGCAAAAAAACCCTATTTACAGATTTGAAAAATGATCTTCCGTTGGGGAGATATGACTCTTGTAAAATGAACTAAAAACATGAGTAACTCAAACGACATAGAGTGTGATAGGATCTTGGTTTTCGACCAAAAATATGTATGAAATAACCATAAAAATTTCTGAAATTAACAGGAATAAACTAGACTCAATAAGAAAGACACCGCTTTTTACGGATTTGAAATCCGATCTCCGGTTAGGGAGATACGCCCCCGACAAGTTGGTCTTAATTCAAATAGCGATTTACGCGTGATGGCTATAGCGATTAACACTACAAATTGCTATAGTCGTCACGTATAAATCGCTATTTGAATCAAGACCAACTTGTCGGGGGCGTATCTTTCTAACCGGAGATTGGATTTCAAATCCGTAAAAAACAGTGTCTTTTTTATTGAGTCTAGTTTATTCCTGTCAATTTTCAGCAATTTTTATAGTCATTTCATACCTATTTTTGGTCAAAAACCAAGACCCTATCACACTCTATATCGTTTGAGTTACTCATTTTTTAGTTCATTTTGCAAGAGTCATATCTCCTCAACGGAAGATCATTTTTCAAATCTGTAAAATGCATTTTTTTGCTTTATTTGTCTAGTTTATATCTGGAAATTTTTATAACTTTATATATTTATTTGATATTTCAAATATATAAAAAACCGGAACTATTTTGTTTAATCATGGTTAAATAAGATTCATCTGTAACCAATCCTGAATTTTAACAAATTTAAAATATCAAATATGTATAACCAGTTATAAATTTTAACAAGTTGATCCTAATTCGGGTAGCGATTTACAACGATTTGCTTACTGAATAACACTATAAATCGCTATAGCGATTTGCGGAAGACCAACTTGTCACCCTGTTGTGGTGACAGGGTTGTGGTTTTTGACCCAAAATTTGGCATCGTGAATTTAGGATTTAATCACCTTTTATTAGAATGGTGCTTGTGTCATTCGTGTTTCACCATAGTGTTATTGAAAATGAAAAATAAAAATACAACATATTGATTATGAAAAATGAAAAATTAAACTACATGCTCATTCATTCTAATCTAAGCATAAAGTAAACTTTTCATTAATTGATTTATTACAACATTTGAATTAATACACCAATTGAAAAAGAAATAACAAAAATAGAAAATCCTGCAAAATGAGTAAACTTGTTAGAAATAAGTATAAACCTTTATGGATTTTTCCTCAAATATTGAAAAATTGAAGAATACATCCAAAATTAGCCTTTCATGCCTCAAAGATAAAGAAAATTAAACAAAATAAACATATATGATGGATGATTTTGTGAAAGCATTTGAAAGATCATTTTTAGATAGATGGGAGTCTTAAACAATTGAAGTTTAGCTTAAAATGAATTTATGGACTCACATCTCAGTAAGAAAGCACTCCCTTTTTACAAAATATCAAAATCATTTCTGAAACTAGAGTTATAATCAAAACATCAGAGCATTAATTTCAGAAACAAAAAATTAGATTTTAACAGACAGGTTTCAGTAAACTGGATATTGCAGAGGCTAAACAGACCCAATTTCTCCCAAATTTGAAGGAGAAGTTTCTTAACTCAATCATAAAACCAACCCAATTTACAGAATTGAAAAATCGATTTTGGTTTGAAAATGGCGACTTCAAGAAGTCACTGTTTCCAAACAGGAAATGAACCTGTTACAGAATTTAAAATTCTGTAACTAGTCTCGGTTTTTAACAGGTTTAAAATATCAAATGAGCATAAAAAGTTATAAAATTTTCCAGATATAAACTAGACACATAGAGGAAAAAAACCCTTTTTACAGATTTGGAAAATGATCTCCCATTAGGGAGATATGACTCTTACAAAATGAACTAAAAATTGTGTCATTCAAATAAGACAAACTGATAGGGGTATGATTTTTTATTCAAATGGGATATCAAATGACCATAAAAATCGCTGAACATTTACAGGAATAAACTATACTTCATAACAAAGACACCATTTTTTACGGATTTGAAATCCGATCTCTGGTTAGGGAGATATGACCCTGACAAGTTGGTCCTAATTTTGGTAGCGATATACATCGATTTGTATCGCAAATCGCTGTAGTGTTTAGCGAAAAACACTACAAATCGCTATAGCGAGGTCCAACAACACTATAAATCATTGTGGGTCTCGTTAGAGATCCGAAAACACTATAAATCCTAGTTAAAAGATCAGACAACACTATAAATCGTTGTAGGGGTCGTTGGAGACCTAAAAATATTATAAATCGTAGTTAAAAGACCAGACAACACTATAAATCGTTGTAGGGGTCGTTGGAGACCCGAAAATACTACAAATCATAGTTAAATGACTGGACAACACCATAAGTCGTTGTAGGGGTCGTTGGAGACCTGAAAATACTACAAATCGTTGTTAAAAGACCAGACAACACTATAAATCATTGTAGGGGTCGTTGGAGACCAAAAAACACTACAAATCATAGTAGGGACACATTAGAGACCCAAAAAAATCATAACAATAATTTGCTGAAGAATATTGTCAATCAAATAGTGATTTGTTGAAGGAGGGCTACAATAGTCATGATATGGGGGCCAAAATCAGAACATTTATAAAATCTGGATACAGAGTTCTGGTATTAAATCAAAATAAAATAAAAATTGATCATGAAAAATTATGAAAATTTATAGAGATGAACTAGACACATAAACGAAGAGAACTCGTTTTACGAAATTGAAAAATGATCTCTCATTAGGGAAATAAAATTCTGACAAAATGGATCAAAATTTGATTCATTAAAATGACACAGGGTGACAAGGTTGTGGTTTTTTACCCAAAATTGGTATGAAAACACCATAGAAATCGATGAAATTTGGTATGGACAAACTAGATTCAATTTAAAAAACAACCCTTTTTACGGATCGGAAAGATCATCCTCGGTTAAGGAGAAATTACTCCTGCAAGTTGGTCCTGATTATGCTAAAATCCTGATGGTGTAAAATAACAAGTTCTGAACCTCGATTTTTAAAGTGGGCCAACAAACTCAAAATGATCTGATTTTTTGGTGGAGAGCATGAAGACATATGCATGAAGTTGTAGTAAAAAATTCAGATCGAAATGAGCTTCGGTTACATACAAATCGATGGATTTAAAATACACCAGAATTGAAAGTACAATATAAAAAGCAACTGAAAATGATAAGAGCCAATTGCACATTGAAAAAAAAATAACAGGTTCCAATGAATCCGAGAAACATCTTTGTATTCTCCTATACATATCAACTCTTCAAGTTGAACGATGCTACAGTCAGTGTGCAGGTCAGTCGGTGTTTGATGGAGCAATGTAGAATCGTCTATTAGATATGCACAGAAGTAGAGAGAGAAGGGAGAGAGAGTGAGAGGGTTGATGTTCATGGCCTTCTCCAGGGAGAACTCTTTGCCTCCCTTGATTTCTTCTCTAGAGAGAGAGAGAGAGGGTTTTACAGTGTTTTACGGAGAAAGAAGAAGAAGACTTTAAAGAGTCAACATCATCCTCGACTTTCTGGATGGAGGACATATTTGTCCTTTTTTTGAACGGAGAAAGAAGAAGAAAACTTTGAAGAGTCAACATCATCCTCAACTCTCTGGATGAAGGACATGTTTGTCCTTTTTTTGAACTGCTTGTTTTTTCTTTTTTGAATGAAGGGCATTTTTGTCATTTTCTCAAACCATCACTTTATGAGAAGAATAGCAAGAAAGGGTACTTAAGTCTTTGCAACAACACCAGAGTCTGATGCAAAGTTATGTCAACATACATGAGAATACGAGCCCCATGTGCTTGTATACATGGTGCTCATTCAAAGCCCCGAACACAGACGTGGGATTCAGTGAATCATCGGGGGGGGGGACATACACCACCCTCTCGAGTCCCCGTAGGTGTGGCTTGGGTCTCTTACCATACCTTATTTAGTTAAATGTTCATTTTGCGATAATGTTGATTCTTGGTATCAACACTTGAGAGGATATTATAACAGCAACAGTTGCAAGAGTGCGATTATTCAAAACTAGGCAAAAGACAAACTTACTTGGTAGATTTAAGATAAGGACAACAGCTTCGAAGTGTTTTCTTGATAGGAAAGCAGGGGAAGAACCCCCTATGAATTCAAAATCCAATACCCCTGGGTTATGAAAGGGTGCCGGGAAAACTCCTGTGGATTAAAATCCAAGACCCTCGGTTATGATGGTGCAATCTAACCGTCCAACTATCGTATTCGACCATGACAACTTTGAAGTCACAATCGGCGAATTATCTTGATGCTGCAGGTTACACTGATGATGCAACAGTGATGTTCATGTGTTCCGGTCAAGGGGATGGAGAAAGAAAATATAAAACATAGAGAAATGCCTATATATACCTTTATCCTTATATATATTTTTTTTGAAAAGACAAAAATCAAAACTAAGTCAGCCCCAAGCACAGTCTGAACGTAGCTCAGTTCAGTCGTATCCTGGGCAGCTTAATGCAGTCAATTAAAACTGTCAACAGAGATACTTAAAAAAAAAACAATTATATTTTCTATCGAAGCTCAAATGTGGTTACAAATCGGTGATGTAAGAACTGGTTAGACAAATTGCTAACCTAAGGAATTCCATCTGAATCCAGATTGGATATAGGTTTAGCAGATTCGACAAATCAATAAAGGGGTTGACTTGGGAGACTTCATACTGGTTGAAAAATTCCCCAAAAAAAATATTATGAGCTGGGTTATCAACCTAAACTGCGGTTGGAAACCACAGACTCAGAACACAACTAAGTCTTTGGTTCCGGCCCTGAGTTTGAAAAAAAAGTATCCTCAGTCATAGACTGACGTTCGAAAAGACCAAAAAATTTAGTCTATATCCTAGCATGCGTCAGTCCATAGACCATTCTATGGATAGTAGATGCAATTGGGAAAAACTGCAATAAAAATGCGAGATAGCCTTTTTTTTAAGGGACTTTCAGTCCTTGGGCTGACCTCTTAGTGTATCAGTCCATGGACTGATCTTCAAGAGGTATGTGCAGCCTCAAGGGACAGCATAGTCGAAGACCGATAAAATAGTTTTTTTTTGTATTAAGTACACCACTTGAAAACTTAAAAGCCAACATAGTTAAAATTAGTTTAATGCACACAAAGGAAAAATCATGTTATAGCCCACGATTTTGAAAAAACCACACACACACACACACACACACACACACACATATATATATATATATATATATATATATATATGTTCAATTCACAATACATATACATACCTTGATGTATATCTATACGTATGTACAAAGAACTAAAGAATGCTAAAAAAAAATAAAGATGCTTAGCACATAGAAATAAAACTATGTGCATACAATAAATCTACTCATGTCATATGAAAATGAGTATGGCACAACTCATTTCATGTGCATGTAGACAAAAACCACTATGAGCAAGTCACGTGAATGTAGGGAAATACATAAGTAAAAATGGCTAATGATGATACATGCATGTAGATCAATACATAATGAATGCATATCTACCACTTATGCATGTAGCACATTCATGCATGTAGAGAAATAAACAACATAAAATGAAATGAACACATGCACACAAGTATGGTTAACTTGAGGGAAGTGAATAAATATACCTTGCACAAGAAGACTTTGAAATGTAGGGTACCCCTTATAACTCGTATAGAGGGAAGTTCAAGGAGCACTTCTCTCTACACCTATGGTGATAGGGGTGAGGATGCCCACACAAGGTGTTAAGAAATGCTCAAGCAAGAAAATGAAGAAACAAGAACAATCAAATCACAAAGAAGAGGGACACACAGATTTTTGTGGAAAAACCTCCCCTCAAACTAGAGAGAGTAAAAAACCACATCCGCCCATAGAGAAATCTTATTGCTTTTTTTTTACTATTACAAGAGAGAAAGAAAAGAAAGTATTTATACAAGGCAAGGGCGACAACCCTAAACCTAAACAAAACAGTGATTCATAAGAAATCAGGTCTCAAACATAAGCCAAACAAAAATCTTCAAGGGCAAAAATGGGTCTGATCCATAAGCAACCGGGTCTTAGTGGGACCCGCGTCGGGGGAGCCCCCGTACCCCCCCTTCCTTTAAGGGCAAAAACTCTGAATCAGACTCCATAACTCATCAGAAGGTTGAGGTAATGGAGTCTTGAAGACTCCAATGGCTGCCCAAGAAAAATGGTCGAAGAGAGGAAGCAAAGATGAGAGGAGAGGGGAAGGATCAAGGGAGGAGTGCCTTTCAAGATTTTTGAAAATGAGAGAGGAGGGTTAGACCCCTCCAAAAATTATGAGTCATATAGCAATGTTGAGGTGATCGAAGATTGATGGCTAAGTGAGAGTTAAGGGAGGTGGATGGTGGAGCTTAGTCAACCATAAGCTCCTTCACTCCTTCCCAAGAGCCCTTTTTTTCTTTTCCAAATTTTACATACAAATGGTAAGGGGGACAAAAAGTTGAAAGGGGTTTAAAGTGTCCATTTCTGAAAAATCTTGGAATTGGACATGGACTTAGGCTCTAGTGCCTCAAAAAGAAAGAGGTGGTGTCCCAATCGAATGGTTCTCAATCAAGTGGAGCCTTCTCATTGTATCAGACCCAACCCATTTAAAAATGGGTTGGTCCAAAAATCCAAAAGCCAAAAACCTTAAAAACCAAGATCCAAATGTTTTAAATTATTTTTATATATCAATTTATTTAATAATTTTTTAATGGTTAATCCATTGACCACCTATTTGGTCAACACCCACATTAGAACCTCAATTGGATCTGAGTCCTTGGGTTCAATCCAATCTGGCAAGACATTATAAATAATAATTTTTAAGTGAATATCATTAATAGCTAATTCATACTTGGCAATTTTTTTTATAAATTAGAATTTTACAAAAATTTTGGATCTTACATCAATTTTTTAAAATTCTAATTTATAAAATTTTTAGATTTTACAAGAGTACTAGTCCAGGAGTATCATACCTTCTTTCCTGCTTCGATCTCTTCTTCAAAGCTTAACTTTCTTCTAAGCATCTTTCCCTTGCTAAGGTGCCTCCTTCACTCTTCTATCATTCACAATGTATGTGGTCGCATCTTTAGCTACATCTATTTGGTCATTGAGGTTAGCAACAACTTCATAGTGAGTGCATGGGTCAAACTTATTGTTCGTTGAGTCTTCACCTCCTTCTCCTTAAATGCTTTTGGGATGAGAGACATATCTCTGGCAACAAACTCTTCATCATTTTTTGCACATTTTGCTTCAATTTTTTATCGGGCAGGAGTTGTTTACTATAATTTGAAAAACAATTCATGTGGTTTTTATTGCCCCTTCGTGGGTGACTGATAACTAAGCATGTATTTTTTGTGGTAATTGTTGGACAACTAGTATTTGAGCCACATAGTAAACTCCCTTTCCATCCATGTGTCAATTTTTTTACGTATAACACAGTACAAAATGACTCAATACATAGTCTTTTTTCTTTAGTAGTGCTTGTTGTGATCTAACGCTAGCAAACAATGTGGATGTGGGCCCTTAAACACAAACTTCTCAGTTGTCATATTGTGTCAAACTTTGCAAACTTTACCTATAATAGAAGTCAATTTACTCAAAAAACCTTTTATGTAATAGATAAACTTTAAGAAGTTTTAAAAAGATATCTTGCAATAGATATAAAATTGCTACCTTTGACATTAAAGTATACACAATACTAAGAAGCACAAAATATATTCATCAATGAGCAACACCACTGTATACAAAACAACTTAAAGGAAATTAAGCATTCCAAAAAAGCTAAGAAAAAAACATACTTAAAAAGCATCAAACAATGTTTAGTTGTACCAGATAAGAAAAAAAAATTGCAATGCCTCTAGGAATTAGAAGATAAAAAAGTACTTATAGCCAAGGTGTGGTTAACTAGTTGTTTCACTATAGAAGCAAGAGTCTCAAGCCATTAAACCAAACAATTATATCATTATTAAGTTGTGTCAATAAAACTAAACATTTAGGAAGGTAAACTAATACTACTATAGTTTCTTATATTTTTCAATTTATCGATTGTAGGCATATCTTTTGTATGAAAGATAAAAAAAGTACAAGAGATGAGATGCAATAATATAGAAAAATGTTAAAATATATAGTCTCTGCGTTCTAGATATTTTATAAATAATAAGGAAAACGATTACCAGAAAACTCATTGAAAATACTGTGTTTACAAAAAAAAATCATCGTTAAAAATGTGCTTACCGAAAAACTCATTGTCGATGAATCTGAAAAAATCAATAGTAAATTGCCGTTGATGATATGCTGGAAAAAAGTGGCTGGAAAAGTTGTATTTTTTTTTTAAAGTTCAAGAAAGTTGGGGACCACAAAGAGACCCTAGAATATGTGAAAATAGCATCGCATGTCCTCAAAGAGTCAGATTAATTCTAGTAGAAAAATCACAAACATGAAATAACATCACATATTTAGATATATGGTCTTACTATGATATTTGCATAGTTGGTAACATATTTGTGTCTTTTTGCATAATTATATTTGTGATCTTCTTATAAAATATATGATTTTACTCTATTATTTGCAAAGTTACGATTAAAAGAGGTTTGTATAAGATATATTTGTGTGTTTCATGATGATCACAAAAAAATATGTGAATATACCTTTAAGTGAGGGTTACAAAAATGTGGTTTGCACGGTATACAATGACTTTAGTAAAAAATATGTGATTTTACTAAGGTATTTATGAAGTTATGATCATAAGGAGGTTCATATAAGTTATATGTGTGCGCTTTATGAAGACCACAAAAAAAGTATGAACATACATTTAAGTGACAATTAAATAAATGAGAAAGGAGGTTCATGCGATTTTCCATAACTTTGATATACAATATGCAATTTTGTTAAGATATTTACGATTTTACGATTAGTAGAGAAGACCAGATAAATAACATAATTTTTTGCACGTCTATTAATGACCGCAAAAAAATGTGTAAATAAACATTTAAGTGAAGTTTTGACTTAGCCAATGAGTGAAATGATATATCGCACGAACTTCGTGAGGTTCATTTATGTAAAGAGTAAAAAGGTCCTAAAAGGTTTTTTATTTGCGGTTTTGGACAACAGGCAGATTTTAAAATTTTAAAAACATTTGAGAAAATGCATCATATTTGTCTATCATTTTTTTTGTGTGTGTCTCATGATTAAGTTTAGGTGAGCATACACATAAGCATATTTAGAATGTGCATTACATAACATATAAGGATATGAACGTATCTATATATGAGCCGTCTTAGAACTGCAAAGGAATCAGGGTAGAGCTTACATCTTTAATTACTTTCCCACTAAAAGCTTCTTAAATGCTAATTGCATGTGAACTTGACATGTTGAGATGGGATCAGATGCTTCAAGTGTCTGATTGGTTGCACATGCACCGTGCAACTTGAATGGTGGAGATCTTTTGAGGGAGGCCTGTGTCAGCACAGGATTGGGTGATCATTCATCTTTGATCAGGCAGGTAGACAGAGAGGAGATCCAATGATTGGACTGTGTACCAATCACAGGATGCCGAGCATCTTCCAGTGGAGGAGAGAGGGACGAGTCTGACAAAAAAAGATCCCATCCTTTGACATAGGATATAAGGATCCTATGTCTATCCTAGCAGTCGGACAGATAGGATCAGTTCACATCCAAGTGAAAATGTGGTCCAGTTCTAGTTGTTCTAGGATTGAATGTAGGATAGAGCCCATCCTATGTCAAACGATGAGATCCATACTTGAGATCTGAGATGAGTGAGGTCTAGTCATTGGGCCGAATACCTTGCAAAGATACGAGTACTGGATCTGCTCTCAGATAGACAACATGACTTACCTGTATCCCAGTCGGGTCTGGCATGGGATGGACAAGGGTCCAGTTTTTCAAGCTGAGACTGATGAACATTGCCCTAAACCTAGCCTTGTGTGTACTTTGGCTGAGACCAGGTCTTCAAAATTATGCTTTAACCAAGTGGGTCAAGCAACTGAGCTTGAACCAGGTATGCTAGGAGGCACGTGTATACATGCGCTGTCTTTCAAGATAGTTGATCCATTTAGGTGCAATGGGTTCTCATGCAACTATGCTCACGAGATACAACCGAGCTTTCGCCTACTCATGAAAAATAAGTTCTTGCTCTACGCTGGGTGAGACCGATATTCTTGATACTACTCATATCATTCTTAGTGTTTAGCTTTAACCGACATTAGGCTTATATGCTGGCTTATCTAGTTTCAAGGGCTTAAAAGAAAAGTCCCCTTCTTTCTAACAACTTCAATTAACATATGACATGCAAAAATTAGAACTTTTTTCTGAATTAAATTGTTTTGTGAGTTTATATGCAATAACTTACTTAATCTTGTGATTATGGATGTGCATTTTCTCTTTTCTGTACAACATGCAAACATTAATTAACAAAACTCTAAATCCCATACCTGGTGTTCAATTAATTTAAAGTTTTAAACTAAGGGGGCTCTTGGATGATAATCTTATGCATGATTTCTTGCTTAATCTTCTGATAATGGAGACCGTGTTAATTCTAAAAAGTCTTACCTCGTCTTCCAAGAAAAGCATTTCATTAACACCTCAATTGAAATAAATTAAACCCTTGGGAAAAGTATTCAAATTCTAAATCTTAGCCAGCTTATATTTTGCAGTACTGTCAAGTTGAACAGCTAATCACTTAAATGAGTGAACGGCAATGCAGCTCTTCCTTTCTGGCACACTAGTTCCTCTTCATCCCTTAAATCAGAAAACTAATCAAATTTTTTTGGTTTAACAAGGCATGATATGTGTAATAAGTAATGTCAACACGTGGGCATGGTGGAGGTACACATAAAAAAGCAAGATATGTTCTCAAGATTGGAAGCATAACATGCTCTAAACACCACGACTTCAGTGTAATCACACACATTGAAGCTTTAAAAAAAATGCAACTTGCAACTCATGTAGCATTAAGAGAATAAATGCAAAGTATAATGGAGAAATAAATAAATACAATAGGATCCAAATTTAGCTGCCCAGGTCTTTATAATACCACATATGACAAGATATAAACTTTTCTTTTTGGTTAGTTTACAATTTTTTTTCTTCCCCCCTTAATTTCATGTCCACCCATGTACAAAAAATGGTCACCCCAAGGCCTGAGAATCTACAGGGTCAAACCTCCCTCAGGAGCCGATCCCATGAGCTCACTCTATTAAACCTTGCCTGGTCGAGAGGGGCGGTCACCAGTCAGGGAGCAAGTTGATACCTTTGGGATGCATCCCAACCATCATTATTGAAATCTAAAGTAAGGTCTGGTTTTTATATAAGCTTTAATTTAGTTGATACTTGTTTTGGTAGTGTGTACACGTTCACACAAATCATGTTTATCTATAAAACATGATTTATAGATAATGCCTAGTTCTCTCTCTCTCTCTCACATATATATATATATATATATATATATATATATATATATATATATATATATATATATATATATATATATATATATATATATATATGATGTCTAGTTCCAGGAATTCCGGCCTGTGACAATCCTAGATTAATAGGGTAAAAAAAGCTGTAACCCCAACTTGTATCACAAGGCATACTACCGCAGGACGTGGAGCACTTTACAAACACCAACAAGCCAAATGGCATAAAAGTCCCATTCTGTCTAGTCACTCTCCATCCCACTTGCACAAGAGTCAAAAGCAATTCCCCTTCGAGGCCAATTCCCTGTTAGATCCATTCTAGGCAAAAAATTGTCAAGGAATGAGTCATATATATATATATATATATATATATATATATATATATATATATATATATTAAAGAGAGAGATCCTATTGCAATTTAAAACAGGGGAGCAGGCGACAATCTTACGTTGGATTATAATGCCAACTGAGAAAAAAGGCCATTTGTAAAGCAGGCTAAAAAATAATTGTGAATAGAGATTCGGATGCTTCCAAGGGAAGAAGAAGATGGAAAAAAAGAAAAATAAAACAAAATAATGCAGACGAACAAGCATTACACAGTTACTGTATTAAATATCACCAAACTGTCATATTGTATGACGTAGACCACAAGATTCCCCACCCCCTCCTCCCAAATATCGCTCTTCGTTATTTTGGTCAAATTTTTTTGGAAGATATATATATATATATATATATATATATATATATATATATATATATATAGAGAGAGAGAGAGAGAGAGAGAGAGAGAGTAGGCTAATCACTATCACTAGTGACAAAAAAGGTGGGTCCCCTTCCAAAGCTGAAACCCCACCCCTTACAAAGTCTAAATGTATCTCTTTTCTATGTTTTTTGTCCCACTCTCAAAAACTCTTGGCAAGAGAAAAAACATTTGTACATATTCTCATTGAAAACTAACATTCAAGGTTTTTTTTGTTTTTATTTTTTTCTAATAGTACCAAAATCAACATTCAATGTAATGCCCTAAAATTTTAACTAAAAAAAAACATGATTTTTTTTTTAGAATTAGCGAAAACAACCTTTTATTTTGGTTTAAACATTATGGGCGGGTTATAGAACGAATAATCATTATAATTGCATTAAAATACGAATAAGATTCACTAATAAAATTTAATTTAGTTCTAATAATTTAAATTTTTTATCAGAGTATTTTTAATTTAAAATAACAATAAATATTTTTTCAAAAATATCTATGAAAAGGAAAAGACTGGCTCTCAACACCATCCCAACATCTCGCATTCACTCCGCAACTATATATCATATTTCACATAAAAACCCATAAAATAGGCCACACTTGTGAAAGCTTGGTAGAAAATACCAATATATGTAAACTAAAACTAATATACATAAAACATACTACAACACATTCAACCATCAAAACAGATAAACATCCGATTCAGGTATACATGTTATAACAATTGTATAACAAGATTATATTTCAGACGCCAACATATATTTTATGTATGAGCAAATAAACATGTGTGCACTTACCATTGTAGAACAGGAAAACTTTCATGCATGAGTGATTTTAATTATCTTTATATAAGTTTTTTTTTATGTATGTCATGTCTATATAAATGCACATACACTTGGGGTTTCACTTCTTAGCTCTATGGGTACTAACACAAGTTTAACCTGAATCCAGGATCATGGCTCATGAGAGGTATATTAAAACAAGTTGTAGTTTAACTCTGGTCAGACACATTTCATTAGTCTCAGGTGATGGATGACCTAGTCGAGAGAGAGAGCTCACAATACCTTCAACCTAATGCATCAGACTTAACTCATGAGTTTCTTAACTTGCCATCCCACCGCTAACGTGCAAGCTTCCCTTATCTCCGTGGTTAGAGCACTACTTACCCTTTCATTGTAAGCTTTAATAGAATTAATATTCATATCACATTCTTTAATATCAATAATTCTATTATTTTTTTATGCACACACAATTAATCTATCACTAAGATTGGTGCCTCCAGTTTGAGCACCTTGATGCATGATTCAATGTCAATAATGCTTTCATGTCATTCATTCATTCGTAGGCATTGAACATGATTAATAATATGCATCCACATATAGTCACATGACACACTACAATACACATTCATATGCAATTCAATAGTAATATTTATTCATTCATTGACATGCAATGACAATTCATCCAATGTCATGCTTATTAGAAATTTAAAACATGTATTTACACAACATTTCAGGTCACAATTCCATGTTAATTTAGCATTCAAATCCATGCATTAACATCAGAAGTTCATACTTTGCATAACCATATTCAGTTCAAGACCTGAATAAGCAAGATTTATCTTGCTGTTATAGTAGTCACCATTTTGTACAGAGACTGAGAGCTGAGCTTATTTTTTTATCATACATGCATATTTGTGTCAGTTTTCATATGCTGCAAATCATTTATAAAAACTCCTTCGAACAAAAAAGATATGAATATTTTACTGGGTAGTGGTTGGTAGCCACAACACATTGACATGTTCACTCGATCAAGAAGAAGAGCCAAACTGTATCATGTGTGATTTTTTTTTCTTTCCATCACTACCGACATATCAGGGATTTTTCCACTAATAGATCATCATATATGAACTATTTAATATGTACACTAATTATGAAAGAACAATACATGAATAAAATTAATAACGCATGCAAAAATAGACAATTTTGATATAGTCAATCTAAAGATTTTCATAACACCGAAGTAAAAATTCAGTTTAAAGCATGTTTACCATATTTGAATTCATAAAGAACTATGTCATGACTAAACCATAAGTGGATCAGCCGTCTATAATTGAATTAACAATGTTTCTCATAATCACTTAAAGAACCAGTAAAATACCTATCATTTTTCCTATTTTTTATTTTTTTAATCTCTTGTTTTATGTTATTTATTTTTGAATGAATGAATCACAACATGGATTGAGGTTGGTCTGGACTGGTTTGTTCCAAAGAACTACTCGAAATTGATCCATGAATGAATTGACACCTTCTATCCAAGCCGTGACATATGATAAGACCTATACCCATACCCGATATCACATACAAGTAGCGAATCTCTATTTTTTTTTCGGTCTACAGCTGACGTCAGATGATGGACAGGCCCAATCCCAAATAGGGGTGAATTTAGTCCACTTAGTGACCCAATCCAATTGGGATCTAAATTCAACTTTAGTAAACCATACCATATCCATATCCATGCCCAATTACTAAAACCCATATCCAAATAAAAATTAAAATTCACTAAAAATTAAATCAAATTATAATTATAATTTAAATCCAAATTAACTTCAGATTTAAATTCAATTTCAACCCAAACTCAATTATGATTCTATTTAACATATAAATTCAATCTCAAGTTAGCATTAATTAAGTTTCTAATTTCACCCTGTTTAAGCATAAAATTTATATTATCATTATTTATTAAAATAATTAAAATTCATACTTAATTAAATTTCAATTCAAATAAGATTTCAAATTAACGTATAATTCAAATTCAAATTTTTATTTAATTCAATTCTGGTTTATGTGAAAATTTGAATCCAATCCAAATTAAACCTAAATTCACCTAAAATCATATATGATTTTATTTAGGCCCAATTTACCAATTAGTTTTATTAAATTCTATTTTTTCCTTAAATTTGATTTTGAATAAAAATTTCACTAAAATCAAACTTTAATTATTCATAAAACATTTTTTATAATTTAACTTGATTTAATTTACATTTTTATATTTCTTTCACAAAAAATCTTTTTTAATATTATTATTTTATACTAAAGAATATTCTAAAAAATCATAGGTGTTACATTCAATCTAATTTCTACCATCCATTTATAGAAAATGGTAGGGGAGATTGATGAGGTGGTCAGTTCATCAACGAATGGGTGGTCCCTCCAAACGTGGCATTATCCCCCACCGTCCATGTTCAGATGGACGGATAGATAGACGAGAAGCCCCAGATTGTGTTTCATACCACATGTTTTTGGTGACAGGACCGATACCTAAGGACACGTTGACACAGACATGTACCACCATTATTTTAAAATTTTAAAATAATTGTATAGAATTTTTTATATTACTTTAATAAAAAATGCATTTTCAAGATATTAAAAACTGTTTTTTGTTGATTAAAAATTGAACAATCCTGTGCCCTTGTGTCCTAGAAAATTTGAACTTGCGACTCAAACCCGAATATTTTGGTGACAGAGCTCATGACATGTCTGGCTCATTATTGTACAAATTGATGGTGGCCCCCAAGGACTTCCATCATCCATTTCACACATTGATGAGCTAAAATCATGCTTGGTCCCATTCCATGGACCAAAAGTGACCTTTCTTCTAAAAAATGGTCATGTTCATGGGTGTACAATGACAAAACCAAAAAAATCATTCGTCTAAGTACTACCTAATCTTACTGATATTTTGAAAAATAATGCCAAAAAATGGTGATATTTTGATCGCCATTTTAAAATGCCAAAATATCGTGATATTTTCCAGAATGTGCAATAAATATCGATTTAATGAAGGTACCACATTTTGATCGTGACTTTTGCATTTTTTAATGTCTATTTCACGCAAAAAAAAAAGGTTGCATTATGTTTCATGTATTTTTTGTTTTGGCTTTCTGCATATTTTATTTCTATTTTTTATTTTTTATTTTGCCAATAGAATGCAAGAAGAAAAAAAAATCAATTTCTCATGAGGTTTTCACTGCCGTTATTTTCCCGTTTAAATCTTTTGTCGCTATTTTCCTAATGCTAGAAGTTTGTTATCTTTATAATAGCTAAGGGACCTAGGTTTACCCCTTATGTATACTTCTTTTTTTGATAAAACCCCATATACATGACGATATGCACAGTAGTAACAATTGTGACTAGGCTTGGTTTCAGAGCGTGGGGTACAAATGTGGTACCACAGTAGCAACAACAGTGACTAGGCTTAGCTTGGGATACTAATGTGATTTAGTCTTGGTATAGTCCTTTCTGAATTTCTCTTGAATCAAGTTGGATGCAGTAAAAAAGTAGACCTGATAATGGAAATGTGGCTAAGAAATGTTAAAGATCTTGTCTTAAAAAGAATTTACCAACATTGGCATTCTCTTCAACTTGTAATCAAGTCTGAATCCTGCTTGCACTTCTTTCAGTTTTGCTCTATTGTTTGTGTCAAGTATTGAGAATATGCATTTTGAACATAACTATGCTTCTCAAACTCGAGGTATTGAGCAAGACCTACTCGGAGAAGTGTAGAAAAGCTAGGCTTGCTCTTACTAAACCATCTAGTTTTTTGATAGACCTCTATATAAATTTGGATCAAACAAATCTAATACAAGTATGCGTCAATATGAAATTGTCATGGATATGGGTGGTTTGATCCAGATTGGCGATAACCCTGGTCACCGATCAAAAGTGTAAAATTCATGATTTTTTGATATTTTATGAGAAATAAAAAAAAATTAAAATATTATTTAAAATTAAGATGAGATTTAAGTTATAATTCAAGCTATAATTTGGATTCAGAATAAATTTTAAATTGAGAATTTATTCTCAATCAAGATTTTTTGTTTTTAATTGGATTTAATCTAAATTCGAATAAGATTTAGAATTAATTCAAATTTAATAAATATATCTCAAATATTATAATTAAAAATATTTAAAAAATAGACCTGATAATGAAAATGTGGCCAAGAAATGTTAAAGGTTTTGTCTTAAAAAGAATTTACCAACATTGGCCATTAGTCCTTGATGTTAGTGGAGGAAACAAATACTCTTTTTGAGTAACCAAAACACCCTCTCCATACAAAATGCAAATGAATAATCAAAGCCTAATGGCCACTCACTCATGACAAACGTTGGAAAAAGTGATATGATATCTTCCCTTTCCTTTTCTTCTCCCTCTGAAATAAATAATCAGAGCCTAATGGCCACTCAACAACCCACCAATGGCAAGAAACACCACTACCAAATGGAATCTGTTGGCAGTCACGAGCATCAACATGAAAGTACATAGTGAAAATGACTGGAATCGAATAACCCCTCTCTGATTTGAAGAAATACAGGACTTCAAAAATTGATTTTAAGGCCCCAAAATTCATAAAACATTCATTCATAGAGGGAAGAAGAAGTACAAGGCAACCAAGTCATTTCTTTTTCTTTTTTGGTTTTTTTCCTTCTTTTCAAGCTCATTCATGTGAATATGGCACGGCTTTCTAAGGAAAATTTCTGATTCACCTTAGCCAATCATACAGGGCCCTACCCTTCAGTTTCCTTGATCAATAATACTGCCCTCGGCTATAAAATACAAAAATATAGGACATTTTTATAGGGTGAAAGTGAAAACTGATCAAATTGAGTGATGGGTCATCATCATCATCATCATATTCATCAAAACTTCCTTGACCACCCTCATAATCATCATCATCACGCAGCAGCAACTGTTTCTCCATTACCAGAGGGCTCTGGCGCAGCAGGAGGGGCTTCTTTCTTCATGGATATCCTTGAACATTTCTCTTTCTTTTCATCAATGTTCATCTGCTGTTGTCTGCATTCTAGACTACAATAGGCAGTATCACCCCTGGCCAATAATAAAAGATAATGGATAGCATTAGTTAATAACTCTCATCATACTGCCATAACATGTAAAAAATTGAAAAGAACAAAAAGAAAAAAAAAATAAGGCAGATAGATGGTGGGAGGAATCTATATAATGTACAGACAAGCTATATCTTTTTTAAGGAAAAGAGAGTATATTTGATAATGATGATAAAAATAACATATGCACTTGCTTTATTCTTACAAGTTACAGCTTCAGTTCTCCTATATAAAATAGGCTATAAAAAAATAAGAAATCCGAGAAGATACGACTTTTTTTTGGAGACAGCCTGCACTCAAATATAGAAAGGTTCAAGGCAGTAAAAGTTGTATTCTATGAACAAGGCTAGCAAAATTTTTTGTTGGCACAAACTTTAGTTCCTACACGGGTTTTTGAGTATTAGAAGTTGCATAAAAGTAAAAAAAGTAGAGAACTTTCCCAAGCCAAAGACTGCACTGCAGATGAATGATTGAATATTTGTAAGAGAAGAATTTTTAAAAATAGGAATCATGAAATCGTTTTCCCTTGTTGAGCAAATCATGACCACAAAACATCAAATCGTAAAACATAATATCTATCACAAAAACGAGACATAAGCAAATTCTGGCAGCAGAAAATTGTGTCTGTTCGGACAAATATTACTATAAAGCTTTCCTTCAATCTCCAAAAATTCGATGGCAGGATGAGCCAGGGCGACCAGGTCTTCGTGCTGGGTGCTGTTTCTTCAGGTTATAAAATAAAAAAAAATCCAAAAATTCTCTTGAGACGAAAAATCACGAGAAATCTATAGAGAGTAATACTTTCCAGTCAAAACCAACCACCATAATAAAAACAAAATCTATATGTTAAAGATAAAAAATAGATAACAGAGAGAGGCGAAAAAACCCGCAACCTCCGTTACCTTCAACAACAAAAGCCATAACCAAATAACAGCCACCAGATTATAGCTTTAATTAAAGTGAAAACCACAACTCGAAATCATAAACGAAAAGTGAAACCAATAAAAAGAAAAAATCAAAAGAGAAAACCGTGCATACAAACACCCAAAAAACAGTATTGCCACCCACTATCCCGCACCTGAAACACACACGCACACAGAGGTTCCTGTTATCTCCAATATTATTAAAAGTAAAACAAGAGGAAAACAAAAAGAAAGAAAGAAAGAAGAGAACAAATGTTTGAAGGAAGTGTGAGGGAGAGAGGCCAAAACAAACCTGTACATGTATATGTCGCGTCTGGGGCCTATGCGGCGCTTGCAGAGGGTGCACTCCCTCAAGAAGTGGGCGGTCCCCCCCATGGAGTCCCCCGAGTTCCTCGGCGACCCGCCGGGGAGGAGGGCTCCTCCTCCACCGCCACCGTTGGCTGCAGGCCTCCCGCTGGCCCTAGCCGCTACCGGAACCTCCAGGTTCATCTCCTCCGCCGAGAACCCCGTCATGCTCGTCGTCCTCCTCATCGGCGGACGCGGCCTCTTCCCCAGCAACATCCTCTCTCTCAAGCCCTCTTTTTCTCTCTAGCACACACTAAAGAGACGTCTCTCTCAAACCCTCTTTCTCTCTCACACTAAAGAGACGCCTCTCTCTCTAGCAGGAGATCTCAAGGATGACATGAGGAGGAGAAGAATCGGGGGAGCAGGAGAGGAGAGAGTCAGTAGGAAGAAAGAAGGGGGAGAGAACTCTGAAGGCGCCCAGAGATTAAAAAAGACGCCAAGAGGAATCTGGACCGTTCATTATGGGGGCATCTCACAAAAAAAATCCACGTACCTTTCTCTCTCATACAAAATTACGAACAAAACCATCAACATTTTATTTCCACCCTCTTTCTTTTTTTCTTTTTTATTTCAAATGATGACCAACTTCAGTCCTAATTAATATATCCACCAAATGTTTCTAATTTTTCAGATAACCCCTCCCTCTCCAAACGTTGAAACCTTGGTTTGAGCAGATAAGATAACCCCATGAAAAGACTAACTTTATAAATAAAAATACTAAAATACCTTCTAAAGATAAATAAAGCCTACTCTTTTCTTCGACACTAATTATTCTTGTTTGAATTTAATGATAAATTCATCAACGTGTAAAAATCGTGCTTTGCTCTAGCAGTCTTTTAACACTCGACAAGGACAAACGTTTAGTATTCCTAATGGGGGCTCCAATTGTTTTGTGTTGGGACGTTGCAAGTTCAAATCCCAATGGTATGATGTATAACTGGTGGGGTTCTGCCTAACACCAGCTGGACGATAAAAAAAAATGCAAAAATTGATTCTGTGTTGAGCATATAAAGAAAATTGTGATACATGTTTTACATGATAACATGGTAATTTTAACCATATAATTGTCACTAAAACTATGATTAAGCAAACAATAGTAGAGAAATGAGGGTATTTGATTATATGTGACAAAAATCTATGGTATTTGAATTCTTGTGTAAAATATGGAGGGTTTATATATTGACTTTGTTAAAAAGTTCGATGTATATTAAACGATTACATTTTTTGGTACTCTTTATTTTTTTTATTTGAGTTAATTATTAATGTTTGTTGATGGTTATTTAAAGTTTTCACTATAATCTTTTCTTATTATTTTTACTTCTCATTTAATTTTGCATAAGCCACAGTCCGAGTAATGTTGCTTTTACCTGTGTCATCCTTTCAAAAGCAGGATTTTATGTTTTACATGGAATAAGAAGCTTAGAGGAGACATGCTCTGATTCTATTCTGTTATGTTGCACAGTTTATTTGTTTATGTTCTCCTTTTTTTGTTAGAATAGCAATCAGTATAGTTTTTTATGGTTGCATTTGATTTAGTCCCATTGTTTCTTAAAGTCTTTTCTTTCTTCATATAAATAGGTGGACCTCTTAATATAACAAATCCCTTTCTAGAAATCACAAAAAAATTATTAGAAATCAGAAAAATTCTATAAATTACAAAAAAAATTAAAGTTGTTCCACAAGTACTTGTATAGAAGCTTTCAGGTTGCTCATTGAGAAAACAAAAAGATTTCACTTACCCTTGGCCCGACCCATGACCCTACCCACCTCGAGTTGGGTTCAGGTTGGGCTGGGTGGGTTTAACCTATACCCAACCCAAAATTGTGCCCATTTTAGAAGGCCAAGGGTAAGTTGATCCTTCACTACAAAAACAGTGCTTAACTAATGCACCAAACACACTATTAATGTTTAAAAGTTCTTTCAAGATTGATTTTTCAAACTTCTTTATCCTGGCAGATGAACTCCTAAACTGTGTCATCTCCAGAACTGACTTCTATAGAAGTTTATCTACAATAGGAGGCACCAAACGGGCCCTTAGGCATTTTGGTTGTTACCAGCTATGTGACAAGGACACGTCATTTTAGTGGCGTATCCCTTGACATGCTGACACAACCTCTAGACGTGTATGGGTGTTTTATTTATTTACTGTTATTTTCAAAAACAATTTTTACAAATTAAATCATGAAAAGGAAATTTTGTTATTTAAAAAATAAAATAGTATGTCGTCATGTCCTACTTTTCAAAGAATTTTTATGTGTATTGCCAGTCAGGTGATCATACTAGTTTTTCTCCATGACATAGGGATCCAGAAAGGAAGATCACAAATTAAACTGGCCCAAATGTTCAGATTACTGGACCTCAGAGAGAGCTTACGACATCCATGTGTGGTATGCAGTTCATTGGGTACTAGATCCAAGGTGATCCATGACATCCTTACGTGCCATAGGAATAAAATTGTATCAGATATGGGTCGGGTCAGGATTAATGGCCCAATACTATGTCCGTTTGTTTTGAGATTGGATATGGATTTGAACTTGGATTCAAGGTCGATAACATAGTAAAGTTCTGGGCTTGCTTAAGATTTGAGCTTCTGTGTTACTGGGTTTGCCGAAAACAGGTAAAACCTATTGAATTGGTTGTACGTACGTTAAAAAGGATAGAACCAAATTTGTTCTTCACTTTTTATTAGTGTTGTTGCATGCTGGAAATACAGCTCCCTGTTTTACAGCCATCCATCTAGACATTTCTCTCAAGATGGGTTTGGTGTTCATCTCGAGAAATGCTGAGATGGGTGGTCAGCATAAGCGGATCAAGCTGCATACTCAGCATGTAGCCTCGGAGCATAAAAAATGACCTCCCTACTTATTTGTCCTTGTTTGATCTCAGCCTAGATCCCAATAGACCTAACCACATTTGTTTTGGATCTGACCCAGATTCGTGCCATACTTACCGGATCATACGGGTCGGATATGGGTTCATTCCCAGTTGGATATCCGACCATTATTAGCGTTATTGCCTAACTAGCCACATTAAGGACTGGTACTGGGAAACAAGTTGACCGATCCGGTTCATAGTTTGTCCCAATCCACGACGCCATCTGAGTCGCAGAGAGAGAGAGAGAGAGAGAGAGAGAGACTGCTGGGGCTGGTCGGAGTGGGTCCCATGCTTGTATGTAGTACGTTTGATGAATCATGCCCCACGCAATTATGCAATCCCACGTCAATTATTGGAGGGGGCGGGGGTGGGCAAAATGATGTAGGCCCCAAGGTAGTTAAAAAAAAAAAACTGAAATTGGGGGTAGGCATGACCTTGTTAATTTTTTAGGGTGCATGATGACGTCAGCCCTACGCTGACAAAAATATATTGACAGCTCCGGTGCCCTCAAAACGGGATAAAAAAAGAAGAGGAAAAATCTGGAAAAGTGAGGATGTGAGGGCAGAGCCCCACCTGAAACTGGATATTGGACAAGAATATGATTCACTTTTTTTCACTATGCCTGTTGGATCTTGAAAGTTTTATGAAAATGACTTCCCTTTTTACCTTCGTTTGAGCTGTCTTTAGAAAACAACTAGACTGTCAGCCCGTCAAGTTTGTAAAAATCACTTTAAAATAGTAAATATGATGAAAAAAAAATCGAAACATGAAGTAAAGTTAAAGTTAAAACATATTGACAACTTAATCATTTAAATTCTAACTTACAAACCTCGTGAAATAGATACATGAAAAATAAAGACCAAACATTTAATATTATAATTAAGGTGCAAACAACACTTAAAGCACTTCACCAAAATCATAACACCTTAAAAAGGTTAACTTAATATGAATAATAAGTGGCCAATCAATGTAGGAAACATGTTTTTTTAAATGGAGCAAAACCAACTCGTGATCTCATTGGTGCAAAAATCTAAGGTCTAGTTTGCCCACAAAGGATTACATCTAGCTTCAACCTCGCAGCAAAGAATGCACACCGGTGGTTTTTGGTGGTGTACCTCACAGATTCACGAGTTGTCCCCACTAGATGAACAAAGCCTTTGCCGGCGAGGAGAAAGACATTGGCATAAGAGAGCAGTAACTAAAGTTTTTTTTTTATTCCGAGAAACCGCCCCAGGTGCATAGACCTAGCTGCGCTGGCTCAGCCTGCCGGACTCACGGTCGTTGTCCTTGTCCGTGTAAAACTCCGAGGGCTTATCCCTCTACCACAGGGAGTCGCCAAGCTTCGGTTTATGCAGGGGGTGATGCCCATGGGATTTAAACCTAGACTGGGCTCCATCCCACTACGCCAAGCCCCTTTGGGTCTAACAGTAACTAAAGATTAGTAAAATGCTTAAAAAGTTACTTTTTGAAAAGGCATTTGTATAAATGGTTTAGACAGTAATGCATCTCTTAACTGGCAAAAACCACAAATGTAAGGAGAAAATCAGATATAAATTGAAAGAAAATACTCTTCATTTTTGCCATTATATGATTAAGTTTAACATATTAAAACAAAAACTTAATTAAGTTTACCCTATGGTAATTTAATCAACCTTAGCATACAGTGAACTTATCAAGAAGTTATAACATTTGGATTGTTTGGTTAGGGTTGCTCATGTGTTGGGGTTGGAAGCGTTAGCTGGACAAGTAGGGCCATATGCCATCTTGCCCAAAAGAAAAGACCCAGGGGTTTGAATGCCATTATATATAGAAAACAGAGAAAATAATTGCCTGCCTCTAAAGAGATACTATTTGGTCAGCATCTGTGAGTTCAGATCAAGGAAATCAACCTCATGAGTTTTCTTTAGATAGCACGATACTAACGCCAAATGCCATCTTTAGTGCCTAGTGTATTAAATTTTAATAAAGTGCATTAAAATGATTTCTAATAACACTACTTTTTTTTAGGTGTTTATTTATTTATTGAATACAGCATCTCTTGATTCATCTAAAGTGATATTTTTGACATAAATGTGATAGAATAAATCGGTTTGTTGTTATGTTATTTTCATGTGCCATTGCATTGCTGTTCAGTACTTGGTACCTAAAAGATAAGCAAGAAACATTAGACAGAAAGGACTAAAGAGTATAGCATATGCACCTGGTTGATATGTCCTTAGGTAGACATTGTATTCATGATATGGTCTATCAGGAAAATATTGGCTGCCCTCATGTGTTCCAAACACATATAGGTGCTGAAATGAAGGGGAGGCCATTTCAACCAAATTAGCTAACCTTATGAATGTGTTTAGCGGAGTTAAAATGATAGGAATTGACCATTGCATCTTTTTTTTTTATTTAAAAGTATGATTTTTGAAGGTCAAAAATTCAGTATATATTGCAGGCTATTGATTTTTCAAACTCGTTATAATCCTTTTTACTTAGGCTAAACAAGTAGATCACATCTGAAAGCTCAGATATACGAAATAATAAAATAAATTAGAGTTTTCCACAGGGGGTGGAAGCGTCGAGGGTGGCAAATAGTATCTGGATTGCCTAATCTTCCTACAAGCGACATCCCTACCTACCTTGAACTTTGATCCGTTACTCGATCTGTCTATCAATAGAAAGATGAGGGACATAAATGTTCAAACTCGTGTTGGACATTTGATCCAATCCGAGTCTATTTATTTGGATTCAGTAAGCAAAACCAGTTCCTAGGGATAATTGGACTTGGACTCAATTTTAGCAATTTACATTCAAGTCCAAATCTGAACCGAGTCCGACTCAAAGACTGATGAGATCCAACCTGATCATAAGCAATGTAGATCTGATTAAGGATTGTGCTCTAATGGGATTCAGATTCAATAGAAGTTCTATATATGAGTCTGACTATGAGCCCAAATCTGATTAGGTTGGGTCCAACTAAATAAAATTCGAGCCTAACCCATTTACATCCCTGAGAAAGACTTAAGTTTTATTTGCTTATATAATATACGTGAAACAAAGGGCTTTGTGGTTATCACCTGTATGAATAACTAAATCACCATGGTATTAAGCATTGGGTGTCATGTCTTCACACTCTCCAGCAAAATAGGGTAGTTGAGAGAAAGCAGAGGCATGTCCTAGAGACAAGATTGAGTATGTTATCATATGCCTCTATGAGTGGATGTCTTTAAAACAATTGTTTATCTCATAAATAGATTTTTCAATCCTAAACATGGTAACAAGCCACCTTATGATTTAATGTTAAAGTGAATTCTGGATTTTCTTTAACTTTTTGTTTCACTTGTTACCCTTATCTTGTGCCTTATAATTTGGCCCTACACACAATGGTCCAACAACTACTCCCCCAAAATGAAGTCTATCAGAGAGAACACATTAGATCATTTGGGTAGGTGGAGGATCATACAAGATTTCTTGAAGTGGGATTTGGGACCACCTTCTAAGTAGAGCTATGAGCGAGGAGTGGTGCCTGTATGTTTGAAAGAGTGGAGTGCCCGGAAACTATTTGGATCTGACATTAGATCCGCCCTAACCATATCACAATTTTACGTGGTTCGGCTGGCTAGGCCTACATCCACGATAAAACTTCTCTCTCTCTCTCTCTCTACGATTTTTCAAGAGAAGAGATGTATATTTATACTAGCATGTTACAAGAGTTCTAAATATAGGAGGTTTCTCAATCTTGCATGACTCCTTGCTACAATCTTTTTTTTGGGTAAAACTCTTGCTAGAATAGACAGGATAGGCTTCTTCCCAACATATGAACTCTTATCAATGTATGGACTCTCCTCAATGTGTGGCTCATGTGAATTTTCTTCTTGTAATACTAGATCATTCTGGATCTTTTTGTTTAACACCCCTACAACCTCATCTCTCCACTGATGAGATGGGGCTTGGTCTGAATACCTTTAAATCACCCAATTGATAGAGGCTTAGTCAAAATGTCGGCTAACTGTTCCTCAAACATAATGAATCAAACTTCAATCTCTTTTCTTTTGACTTTTTCTTGCACAAAATGAAAACCAATCTCAGCATGCATCATACGAGCATAGAAGACATGATTTGTTGCCAAATACATAACCCCAAGATTATCACCCCATATTATAGGTGCACTCTGTAACTCTCTTAAGAGATACCCTAACCATGTGAGATTAGAAACAACTCTAGCCAATGCTTTATACTTTGCTTCAGTATTGGACTTTCCAAAAATATGTTGCTTGGATGAGTTATAAGAGAGTAGATTTGATCCAAAGAAAGTGAGATAGCCTATCATCTGGACACCAAGACCAATCTGCATCTTCATACCCTTATAGTTGGAAGAAATTACTTTTATGAATATATGGCCCAAGCATGATTGCTCCTTTGAGATATCTAAGAATTCTTTTGATATGGTTTTAGTAGTCTTGAGTCAGTGCATGCATGAACTAACAAGTTTTATTTACAATATAGGATATATCTAGGCAAGTAAAGGTAATGTTGTAGAGTTACAATCACACATTGATAATGTGTCACATCTTTAAAGGGTTTTTCGTCAAATATGAAAAGAGTTGCATTGATTGTGGTTGGCGTAGTCATAGGTTTAGCTTCAAGCATATGAGCACACTTTAGCACATCCAGAACATATTTCTTTTGAGACAGAACACGCCCATCTAACACAGGAACAACTTCTATGCTCAAAAAATATCTCAAGGTGTGCAATTCTTTTATGAAAGACTTATTTTTAAAATTATTTATCAGACAATGAACTTCATCATAAGAATTTTCTATAACAATAATATCATCCACATATACAAGTACAAGAACAATTATTTCACCTCTTTTAATGAAGAGGGATGTATCAATAAAAGTTTTATATATGAGTTCGAATCTGACCCCAGATCTGGTTAGGTCAAATCCAACTATATAAAATCCGAGCCTGACCCATTTACATCCCTGACAAAGACTTAAGTTCTATTGATTATATAATATACATGAAACAAAGGGCCTTGTGGTTATCACCTTTATGAATAACTAAAAGTGATGTAATGATAGGACGACCATTCCAAAAGATTGCACATCTAACGCTAAATGTAAATTATGATTAACAAAGAACTAAAAAACTAATTAAATGTTTAAGAAAACAAAAAAAATTAAGAATAGATATAACAAATTAGGGTTTCATTTGATGCAAAACTCCAATCTCCTCGTATCTTTTTCTCATTTTTTGAAAGGCAAGTTGGGGTTAGGCAGGCTTCCACCAGTTATTATTCAATGTACCACTGGGGTTTGAACCTACAACGTCCCACCACAAGAAGGTGTGCACTGATAGCTCTTACAAACCATGCAGAGTACCTGACCGTTGGTCCTCGTTGTATCTTTATGTAGATGGAAATCCTAATTTTAATTAGTCTGTCTTAATTTCTTGATCAAGTTTGGTTATAAAATACTTTCTCTATCTTCAAGTTAGATTTGGATCTTCAATCCAAGTTGTTTCTTGCTTTTCATCATCATTATCATTTATCAAGCCTTATCTCAACTTTATATAGGGTCGGCTTTGCAAGTCCTGCTTCTATATTTCTTCCTTAATCCAAGTTTTTCTTGTTAATTTCTTGCTTTTGGTTTCCATTAAAAGGACAGTTAAGGATCTATATATTGATATATATTTTGATTGATCAGTATACAAACCCAATCTTAGTTAGGTCTACTGATTCAAGATCTTGATACGAGGTAGGATCCTTTAGATAGTTTATTACCATAAGTTGGGTTCATCCAATCATTAGTCCAACCTACGATGTCTCGTGAGATTTACTCTCATGCAAATGAGGAAACAAATCTCATTTGCATTGGCTAACCAAATATCATAAAATGAGTGGTGAGAAATTAACTCTTGTTAGTTGCAAAAGCAAATGGGAATCATTTTCTCATTTACATGAGAATAGAATCACAAGGGGCCTCTTATAACTTTATTCATATGGCTCCAAATCAAATTTGATTTGGAGTCACATGTAGCTTAATGGGAACCAAACTTACCCCAAGTCAATTTGAAGTCACATGTAACTTAACAAACCAACCTTACCCTGAATCTTATGTTCTCATTTAGAATCATGTTTATCTGGACCAAGTTCCAAGTGCTCGAACCAATCTAAAAGTTTAAGTGCTTCCAGAGACCCACCTAACAAGCCTAGTTCCAACCTATGTGGATCCGAGTCCGATCTAATATTGACAACTTACTTTTAAATAGCCCACCATGAGGTTTCTTGTGATGCATTTTAAAGTTCTCAAAAATATCTAAAGCCAGTCTCTATTATTTTGTTTGGACTGAACTACAAAAAAGCAATACAACTTGGGGCAGTTTGTAAAAACATGCTTAACTTGTTTATTATTACATTTAACCATCTTTTCTTAATGCATTTCAATTAGTAAATTAAGGCATAAAACACCCACTTATGTTTAATTAGAAGTCATCTTTTTCTTTTTTCTTTTTCAGGATGTTGGGCTACTGTGTGAATATAATACTAAGGGCACATTTGAAAGTGGGGAAAAAAGGAAAAAAAGTGTATAGTATAGAAACAAGGTATAGTTTTCTACTTGTTCCAATTGGCAGAAAGTTTTTTCATCTGAAAAGATTTCTAAATATCTAAGGGTGTGTTTGTCCTATGAACTCTTTCATAAGAAAGAAGCCTTTTTCTTAAAAGGGGTGAAACAAGCATATCTATGGGAAATATGTAGTGGGATCCATATAATAAATTCCTAAAAGCATTCTTTTCTATCAAAATGTCTTCACACCTCCCCTATGGGGAGCCACTTTCCCTGGCGTCCCTTTCAAGGGAAAGTGACTTATATTGGATGGGAATGTAACAAGCGCTCCCTTAGAACAAGATAATCCAATATGACACCGATTAAAGCATTTATATATAAAAAATATCAATTCTTATTTTTTCTTAAATTACCCAAAATTAAAACATTTTTTTTAGTTTTAGATCCAATCTAAGATCCATATTTGAAACTAAAATCCAAAATAAACATGTTAAAATACTTACATGGCTGAGCAGATTGAGTCGTATGATCCAAAATGAAGTTATCCAACCTATTATCCATATGTGTTCAAGTTGTCCACACAACGTAAAAATGAAACGCTAGATACAAGGAACACAACTTCTTGTTCAGTCGAAACAAACGTTGTATGTAATGTAATTGTTATAGAATAAACAAAACATGTATTCTTTCTATTATTTTTTGTTGTTTGGTTCCCTGTTCTAGTTCGTACAAGAGACACCCAATGGGTGGGACCCATGCCCTTTTGCGTGCCCACATTCGAAAAAAAATTATGTTTTAAAAATATAGTTGAAGGTGGGTTTCAAACCCTAACCCTCTCTCAAGTTTCCCAAGTGACCTGCCACTAAGCCAAAGCATACATTTTAGTCATTAACACCAAAAATAATATATACATACTAAAAGTACTCTATATTAACACTGGAAAAGTAAGAAAACAATATTCAAACTATGGACCTTTTGAAAAAAAACCAGCAGCCTACCCATTATACTAATAATAACATGATGAATATAATTGCAAATATATTATATATATATATATATATATATATATATATATATATATATATTTGTACTAAGCCTTATCGAGCTTACCGAGCTTTATCAAGCTCGGTAGGCTGATCAAGTTTGGCTTGTTTGCTCGTCTGAGCCTTAGAACTATGTTCAAGCTAGGCTCATTTAAAGCACAGACGAGCTTCGAGCCGAGCTTAACCGAGATGATCTCAGGCCAGCTGGGTTCATTGTGCATCCCTACCCACACAAGCGTGTGGCAGCACGAATGAGCAGAAGTGTTGTCCCTACTAGAAGACAAAGGGAATATATAGTAGGTGTCAGTGAGCAACAAGCTTAAAGAGAGCCAATGAAGCTAGTCTTTGCAAGGTCTTGCTTATCGACAATCCCACTAAGGCACCTACCTATACCTATAAGTCAACCAACTAATATAATAAAGGAACTCTCTTCTTTGTAGTGGATCTCATCGCTTAGAAGTTAAGAAGAGGGGAGTTTGCCCTTAGTGGACAATGATAGGCTGACCAAAGATTGCACACCGCAATCTAAGCATGCTTGCTTTGCGCATCGACACAACAGAATTCAAATCCGCTAGCTCAAATAGATGAGTGGCTCTTGGCTCACTTCCTTGAGAAGGGTTTTCTATAACTAAGAAATGAGAATTGTTGACCTATATGATCACAAGCTCATAAAGAGGCTGAAACTAACAATTTCATATTTAGAGATTGAGCTCGCCAGTTTTGAACATGACATTTGTACCCAATGAAAGTGTTGGCAGACATCATTGTGATCTTGAAGCCTTTGCTAGGAAGGAGCATCAATTTTCTCCTTTAACGCAACTAGGCTTTCTTTGCATCATTGGCTCCTTCCTATTTGATATCCAACATACTTCAAGTTCTTGGAGCGAACACTTTTTAACCATTCTCCATTGTTTCGCCCTCTCCCCACGAAGCTCCATGAAACGGATGACCCGAACATAATTAAAATAATAATAATAATATTTGAGCATAAGGGTACACCTTGACTCCCATCTGTAAACACCCCAAATTTTCCACATCCATTCTCAAACAACCCTCCTCATGCAGTGCCAATTCTGTTAAGTTAGTGTAGGAGTCAAACCCCGAGTCAGTTTCAGAAAATCACCATTTTACCAACTTTCATTAGGAAAATTACCATTTTACCCCTAGGTCATCCCGGACCCCAGTCAGTCGGAGTCAACCAAGCTCATTGGTCAGTTCAGAATAGTTAGAATATCAGTCATTTCAAGCTTATCTGAGCTCACAATGAACAGACCATTTTCATTTCTGACCATTCCTACCAAAATGAGATCATTTCTTCAGAAATGAGCTCATTTCTTACTCAAATCCAAGCCAATTGTCTCCGAGTTAGTCATTTACAGTCAGTCATATTCCCCAAAGTCTAACTTGAGTTCACCAGAAGTTCAAGTGCTCCAGTTTCAGTTCAAAACCATTTCCAAGTGTCCAGTAGCCCATTTTAGTCCATTTCAACTCTTTTAGCTCAAATTGAGCCGAGTTTAGTCAGTTGAGCCAGTGTTTGAGCCTTGATTTTAGTTCACCTCAGTATTACTGACCTTTGTTTCAGCTCAAACCCAGTTCAGGTTCGTAATTCATTTCATTCCAATGATCATTCCATACCATTTCTCTAAAAATGGCAGCTTTTCTTGAAAATTCAGTCGGAAAGGTCAGTTGAGTCAGTGTCCGGTGAGTTCATTTGAGTTCTGAAACTCTAAAACCCAACTCAATCCAGTTCATTTCAGTTGAATCCAACTCAAACCCTAATTTTCAGTGTTACTCTAGCTTGGCAGAGCTCGAAAATCATTTCTTCAACCATTTTTGCAAATTTTTTCAATTTTAACACTTTTTGAACTGATACAAGTGTCAATCGGGGTCTGACATCCAAAATTCTTCATTCAGAATTAGCATTTCGCATAGCATTTCATGTCATTTCTCAGCATTTCATATCATTTCTCAGCATTTCATAACATTTCATCACATTTCATTCCATTTTCGAAGTCCAGAACTCTAGTTTTATAAATTTCGATCCAGATCGAGTTTTAAAAGCTTTCAGAAATCAATTTCAAACCCTGGGTTTCCAAAATTGACATTTTTACCCCCAAGAGTCTAAATTTGGAAATATTTTCTCAAGAAAAATAATCTGGATTTATTTCAAACTCAAAATTTTGAATTCTACACTGGATTTGCTTCGCAACGGGGTATTGAACTTCAAAATCCGAGCTCGTTTCAAAAACTGCCAAAAATAGCTCGTTTTGTCTGAAAATAGATTTGGAAGCATTTTCTCGAGAAAAACAATTTGGATTTCTTCCAAAATTAAATTTTTAAACTCTACATTGGATTTGCTTCGCAACGGGGTATTGAACTTTAAAATCCGAGCTCGTTTCAAAAACTGCCAAAAATAGCTTGTTTTGTCTGAAAATAGATTTGGAAGCATTTTCTCGAGAAAAACAATTTGATTTCTTCCAAAATTAAATTTTTAAACTCTACATTGGATTTGCTTCGCAACGAGGTATTGAACTTCAAAATCCGAGTTTGTTTCAAAAACTGCCAAAAATAGCTCGTTCCGTCTGGAAACTTTCTAAAAAGACTATTTTACCCCTCTAATCGTCAAAATGAATTTCAAAAGTGGAATTTGGACCCCCTCTGAGATGGCCCATTCATTTACTTTTCTATTTTATAAAAAAAAAAGATGTTTCTTTTTATTTGTTTGTTTTGTTTTTATTAATTTTTATTTATTTATTTTATTTTAGAGAGGTGGGACCCACAAGATGGTCACCCAAACCTCCAGCCCCACTTTCCATTTTTTTCTCATTTTTTCTTTCCCTTTTCCTTTTTCCCTCCTTTTCTTTCTTTCCTTTTCTTTTTCTTTTTCTTCTTTTCTTCCCTTTCTTTCCTTTCTTCCTTCCTTCCTTTCCCTCTTGCCCAGCCATTCACGTAAAGGGTTCTCTCCCCCTTTCCCCTTTTCATTAAACCCTAGGTAAAAGCCAATTAAAACCTAAGTTCTAAAACAAAAAAGAAAAAAAAGGAGCAAAAGGCTACGGCTGGCCCATTTTCCCCTTAACGCACCTCTCTCTCTTTTTCTCTCTCTCTCCCCCTTTAGCTATCTTCTTCTCTCCTTGGCTGCTACAGCCACAGCAGCCTTCCAACCTCCAGCAGCACCTTAGCTTCAGCCACCACAGCAACCAAGCTTCCTCCTTCACCCCCATCTTTCCCAGCCGGTGCTTCCTTGGCAGCTCCTTCGGATTCAAGCTATCAACAGCAACCTCCATTGCTCCACCTTCACCACCTCCACAGCAGCATAGCGGCTCCAACATCTCCACCACAGCTTCAGCACCCCCAGCACTTTGGAAGCCTTCTCTGCAATCGGTTCCAGCCACCTCCACAGCAGCCATCATCGAACTCCATCTTGCAACAGCCACCTCTTCCAAGAGCTCCTCTAGCCGGACCCCTACCCAACTTCAACCACCTTCACGCCCAATAGCTGGTCCAGCATATACAAGGAAGCATCCCTTTTCAGTTGGTGTCATCTTCCTTCAATTGATCCAAACTAACCCAAGGTAAGATATTCATTTTGTTTTTTTGTTTTTTTTATTATTATTATTTTCATTTGTTTTCCTTGTTTCATGTTGTTGCTATTGAGGGAAAATGATCCGTCCAATCAATGGACCAGATCCTCCCTTCTCATAGCCATAAAAATAAATATGATTTGTGTCTCCCTGAATTTTTCATGTTTCATTCCATGTTTTAGATAAATTTTATGTTTTATGTATTGCATTTAGTCTCATTTCTCCGTTTCTTGTTATTTAGCTCAATTTAATTGATAGTTCATCATGTTTTATTTTAGATATCCACTTTAGCTATGATTTCATATAAAACTTTTCGTTCAAAAATCCTAAAATTTTTGTGATAGTTACAATTATCTGTCTGTGATATCCTGCAAAAAAATTGAAATCCATTTGAGCTTTACATCCCTATTAAACAAATCAAACCCTATATCGGGTTTTCTGTCCTTTTAAATTTCCAATTTGCGCTTTAGCAGACAAGAACCTCCGACACCACCCTCGTGGGAGATCCGGATTGTTCTCAAAAAATCACATTGGATTTATAATTGAATCTACTTATGATCTGGAAATTTTGAGGATTTTCCTGACAGTTTTGATCTCTGTAAAAAATCGGATTTTTCAGACCCCTAGGAAAATATCAATTTTCTTTCGTCAGGGTATAGACAGACCCTAATTCATCAAGTCCACCCAATCTGTATCCTTTCTGCAAAAACTTTCAATACGAAAGTTGTTTCTAACATAATTTCCTGTCATTTACCAAAATTTGGGAATTTTTGGATCTGTTTAAGTATTTTTCCAGTATTGTCTATTTCTGTCTAACAGATTCCAATGTCCAGAAATCCCAGAGATTTAGATCTCTAATAACAGTGTGGCCTTTTCCAAACCGTAACTTGAATTCAAATGGTGTCAAAAGATCAAATCTTACTCTGTTTGTCAGGGACATTTTCCCACAATTTCAGCCATTTTCCCATCTGTCTGCTATTTTTCTTACATTTTCTACCGAAACTCTATATGTTTTCTTCATTTCGTAGAGTCGCCGGATTCCGATCCGACTTGCCGGAGTGGCACAGCTCCGACCATAGGTCAAAACCAAAAAGTGTAAAATAAAACAATCCTTGCCTTATTGTCCTCTATCACCCCATAAAATTTGGGAAATTTTTATGGAAATTTGATATCCTAAATCTCCTTTAGAATCAATATTTTAGGCAAAAATCATAAAATTTAGGGTTTTTATTTGAATTTCCATATTTAAAAATACAAAAAAAATAGATTTTCGAGCTCTATTCTGTTTTTAGGGTTATTTTAGGTGTCCATGCCAAATTTGGCTTAATTCCAAGTTCATTTGCTCCATGTGTTAGTTTATCTTTAAATTCAGAAGCGAAAATCAAGTTAAATTTGATATTTATGATATTTTCGCCATTTTAGGGTTTTTATCATGTACATAAGCATGTAGAATCATATTAGGGTTAATTTTAATGTCATTTGCATTTCATATTTTTCAATTTTGCAAAATTTATTTCAGAAAACCCTGGTTTCAAGGCCATAGTCTTGTTATCGGGGGTATTTTGGTCATTTTGACCTAAATTTCGAAATTTCAATTTCTAATTCTCCAAAATTTCATGCATATCATCATATTTTATCATATTATGTTTGATTTATTTCATTTGATTTTCAAAATTCCAAAATTTATAAAAATTCTTTCAGAAAACCCTGATTTCAAGGTCATCAGGGGTATTTTGGTCATTTTGACCCCAATTTCGAATTTTCAAGTTTATTTTCAAAATTTATTCATTATTTATTATGTTTATATCAAAGGGGGTATGAATTTGGGTTTATATCTGAATAATATCCGATAATTCCCCATATTTTCGGATAAATTCAGAAAAACCTACATTTTTGTGCTAACATTGTTTTCTAGTTTTGCAGGAATATTCAAGAAGAAGATTTTATTTTCTTATTTTATTTCAATTCAATGTAACATCCAATGTAATAAGTTGGAATAAGATTTACATTTTCTGCTTAGAATAGGACTGCATTGCATATAGTTTAATTTATGCAAAATTTTAATATGTGATGTATGATTCATGCACATTATTTCAAATTCACTATGGTTTACACGAATGGCACGTGCACAAGCTCTTATGGAGTTTATAAACTTAGTGGGATTCGTATTTATGGCCATAGTCAAAATACGAAGAAAACCAAGATTTATGATCTTCATATTAGCCACATTCAGCCTACACACTTAGGCTAACTTCAAAAATGCACTGCATTTTTCAAAACTTTAAAAGAATTTCTCAATTCCTCAATGAAATTCCCTTTTAAAATTCATATTCATTCATTCATATTATTCAAATTGCATTGTTTTCAAATTCATTTTCCAATTTTAATTTCAAAAAAAAAAAAATTAGTTTTCTCAAGAATTTCTAAGTCTTTCTTAGGATCTGATTTTCTCAAAATCCTAAGTTTTCAAATGACATTTCAAAGCATTTCCCAAGTTCCAATCAAGATTTTCCTATGTTTTTCAAATTCTCAAATTTCAAAATCCCAAGTTTTCAGAAATCGATTTTCTCATATTTTCCAGTTTTCCTGAGAATTCATTTTCCATTTCAAAAGTCATTTTCCAATGAATTTCTTAGATTTTCTCAGAATTCTCAAATCCATTTTCTCAGAAAAGCAATTCCAAATTTCAAAATCGATTTTCTAAAGTTCAAATTTTCCTAAGAAATCACTTTCCAATGCAAATTTCTGATTTCCAATAAAATTCAATGATTTTCCCAGAAATTCCATTTTAAGCATTTTCCAGGCCTTTTCTAAATGCATTTCAATTTTCCAAAGCAAACATCATATTTTCTCAAACTTGCATTTTTCAAAATTCCATAGCACAAGCCTGATTCTTTGTGCATTCTAGGAAAAATAGAGCATAATTTAGATATTTGAGTCAAAGTTAAAGCACATAATTGATCCTTGGTTCAATTACCTCTGGTAAAGGCGCCAGGAACGGTTGAACCTCGTACCGACAGGCGGATCCCATTCCACGAAATTTTCCCGCAAATTTTTAAAACGGAGGCGAGTAATTTTCAAAACCAATTTCAAAACTTTGGTCGAGTTTGACTCGCGAAATTCGTTTCTCTCTCGCAAGGGAGGGGAAAAATTTTGCGATGATAACACCCTCTCTCTCTCTCTCTCTCTCTCTCTCTCTCTCTCTCTCTCTCAGGGTTTAGGGTGGTCCTCTTCCGGCCATTCCTCCCTTGGTTCCTCTCTAGCTAGAAATTGCCCTCACCTTCTACCCTAATCTCCCTAATCCCAACCCCATCAATTTATCTCAGTAGGTAGAAGAAGAGAAGCGCTAAGAAAACCCTAAGGTGTCTTTTTTTCCTTTCTTGCTAATGTTTTGGCACTCTATAGGGGCTCTTCTCTCCCTATGCTCTAAGGATTCACCTATAATGCAGTAGAATAGATCCATAAAGGGAGGAAGATGAAGGGGCTTCTCACATCAAAGTCATGAACTCTAACAAAGATCATCTACCTAATGCACAACCTCCTTGATCTCCACTAATAGTCCAAGGAAGCCAAGAGAGAAGAGAAGGGGCCAGATTTAAGGGTTTTGTATTTTAAGCAATATTTTTGCAATTTATTAAGTGAATGATGCTAAATTCTTTTTTTGTTTTTGGTATGCTTAGATTTTAAGGGCTTTTATATTTTAATTCTTAATTTTGTAATTTATTAAGCATATTTTATTTTTTATTTTTATAATTTATTGAGTGAATGCATACTAAATCTAAAATTTTTTATTTTTAGAATATGATTTTTTTATCAAAATACTAACATTCATTGAGTGAATGCATACTAACATGGTCGATACAAACACTGGACAAGAGCACATTGTAATGTCCAAGACTAGGTCACAACATAATTGAACATAAGAGAGTGTCCTTGTCCATGGTTGTTCCCAAACCAGATGCCCCCTTAAATATGGGGAAAAAATTGTATGACAAAACTCTTTCTCTTTCTCTCATATATATATATATATATATGAAATTTTCTCTCACTTTCAAATGTCGTGAACATGTCAAACACAAGTAGTTAAATATAATAACCAAAAAGTTGAGCTTTTTTGCAATTTAGCCGATAATTTGGGTATGTTTGCTAATTTTAATTAATAAGTAATAGATAGTGAAAGAGATTGAGAAAAGCTTTAGAAGTTTTTTGTGGAATGATACTAAATGGTTGAAGGCCCCTCTCATCGAGTGAGATTTTATTTGGAATAAAGCTTGGAATGACACTGAATAGGGAGTAGGGTTGAGAAGGATAGAAGTTTGGAATAAAGCTACTTTGGTTTATATGGGGTGTCTGGCCATCAACAATGAGCCCCTTTGGGCTTGTCTAGTCAGATCCAAATATGCCTTTAAGAGATCCCTATGGTCCCCGACGCAAGCATGGAGAGCCTCGTGGGGCTAGAAGAGTGTGCCATGAGGTTGGAAGAATGCAAATAAGCTATTCATTAAGAAGGTGAGAAGTAGAGATAAATATTTTTTTTTGTGGACAGGTGGCTTGATAACCTATTAGAGTTGTCATTAGGTGGAGAGTCCTATGGGAAGGTCTTTAAGGATTTCGACATTCTTGTTGCTCAAGTATCAAAACTAAAACATGTGTTTTCATTGGTTATGAAACTAATTATAAATGCTATATGTGTCTTGATCTTGTTTTAAATAAAATTTATGTATCAAGACATGTGACTTTTTATGAAACTAAATTTCTTTATATTGGATCCAGTCCTATCTCTTTCAAAGAAGTCTCTAGCTGGTTATGCTTGCAAGAAGCTACCCTAACAACACCCAGTGATCTAGTCATATCATATTCTGAATCTGAGTCCTTAAGTCCTAGTCCTGAAAATGTGTCAACTGCAAAACCCATTAGTCCTAATCCTAACTCGAGCCTTCAGTTGAGTCATCTATAAAAAACAAATCCAGTGTTGGATAATACTCCTTCCGAAGAGATTCAACAACCTATCAAAACACACCACATGGTCACCTGATTCCAAGATAGAACCTTGAAACCAAAAATGTTCTTGTCCACCAAATATATGTTAAGTCTTGACATGATAAGTGAACTTTACCAAGAGTGGAATAAAACTTGGAACTTAGTTCCTCTTTCACCTATCCAAAACCTAGTTGGATGTAGATGAATTTATAAAATCAAGAGGCATGCAGATGGGCCAATTGCATGGTATAAAGCTAGACTTGTGGCTAAGAGATACATTCAACATAAGGGAGTTGATTATTTTGAGACCTTGAGTCCTATGGTCAAGCCTACTATTATCAGAATTTTGTTATCATTGGTAGTGAGTCATGGTTAGCCCATTCATGAGTTGGATGTAAATAATGTCTTCCTACATGGTTTCCTTTAAGAAAAGGTATATATGATCTGACCGCTAGGGTTTGAATATCATCATCATCCACACTATGTTTGTAAGCTTGACTGAGCTTTTTATGGGTTAAAGCAAGCTCCAAAAGCATGGTTTGATCAGTTAAACAAGTACCTTGTTTAATTGGGATTTGTAGAGTAAAAAATTGATACATCCTTCTTCAATAAAGATATGAAAGACTTGTTCTTCTTGAACTTGTATATGTGGATGATATTATTGTTATAAAAAATTCTTATGATGAAGTTTAGGGTTTGATAAATCATTTTAGAAAGGAGTTTTTCATAAAAGACTTGGATTCCTAGAGATATTTTCTGGGCATAGAAGTTGTTTCTGTGTCAGATGGGTTCTTTCTATCATAAAAGAAATATGTTATGGATGTGCTAAAGTGTATTCATATGCTTCAAGCTAAACCTATGACCATGTCAACCACAGTCAATATAACTCTTTTCATATTTGAAGGAAAACCCTTTAAAGTTGTGACACATTATCAATGTGCGGTTGGAGCTCTACAGTGCTACCTTTACTCGCCTAAATATATCCTATACAGAAAATAAAAGTTGTTAGTTCATGCATGCACTGACTCAAGACTATTGGAACCATGTCAAAAGAATTCTTAGATATCTAAAAGGAACAATCATGTTTGGGCTATATATTCATAAAAGTAATTTCTTTCAGTTGTTAGGGTATGAAGTTGAAGATTGATCGGGGTGTCTAGATGATAGGCTATCTCACTTTCCTTGGTTCTAATCTACTCTCCTATAACTCATCCAAGCAACACATTTTTGGAAAGTCCAACACTGAAGTAGAGTATAAAGCATTGGCTGGAGTTGTTTCTGAGCTCACATGGTTAGGGTATCTCTTAAGAGAGTTACACATTGCTCAACATAGTGCACCTATAATATGGGGTGATAATATTGGGGTTATATATTTGGCAGCAAGTCCTGTCTTCTGTGCTCGTATAATGCATATTGAGACTGGTTTTCATTTTGTGCGAGAAAAAGTCAAAAGAAAAGAGATTGAGGTTTGATTCATTACGTCTGAGGAACAGTTAACAGACATTCTGACTAAACCTCTATCAACTGGGCGATTTGAAGGTATTTAGACCAAGCCCCATCTCATCAGTGGAGAGATGAGGTTGTAGGGGTGTTAAACAAAAAGATCCAGAACGATTTAGAATTACAAGAAGATTCACATGAGCACATGTTGAAGAGAGTCCATATATTGATAAGAGTTCATATGTTGGGAAGAGTCCTATCTTGTCTAATCTAGCAAGAGTTATACCCAAAAAGAAAGACGATAGCAAGTAGGGAGTCATGCAAGATTGGGAAACCTTCGATATTTAGAACTCTTGTAACATGTTAATATATATATATACATCTCCTCTCTTGAAAATTCATAGAGAGAGAAGTTTTACTATGGACGTAGGCCTAGCTTAATTGAACCAAGTAAATTTATGATATTTGGTTAGGTCTGATCTAATATTAGATCCAAATAGTTTTCAGGCACTCCACTCACACTTTCAAACATGCATGCACCACTTCTTTCTTAAAGCTCTACTTAGAAGGTGGTCCCAAATCGCACTTCGAGAAATCTTATATGATCCTCCACTTACCCAGATGATCTAATATGTTCTCTTTGATAAAATTACTCCATTTTGGGGGAGTAGTTGTTGGACTATTGTGTGTAGGGCCGAATTATAAGGCACAAGATAAGGGTAACAAGTGAAAACAAAAACTTGAAAAAAAAATCTAGAATTCGCTTTAACATTAAATCATAAGGTGACGTGTTACCATGTTTAGGACTGAAAAATCTATTTATAAGATATACATGTTCACACTCTGTTATAACAGAGATGCACGATCTTGTCCTTGGATTTTGATCATGTGGTGCTCCTCATTCACTATGTAGCAATCATTCTCATTACGTTTTATATCTTACTCTCTCAATCATTTCTTCATTCAGCATACTATCATTTTACTATTTACCTGTATAGTTTAGCAGATACCTTCGTCGTGATTTTGTTTGCTCACTTATGTCACAGCATCATCAGTCTTCTGTCTGATTCATGTTTTCTTGAGTTCGTCGTGTGATGATGAGCCCCAACATCATGCAATGTCACCATCGGTAAGTCCATTAGCATCTACATTTCGTTGATGCCCCTTGCAATGTTCCATCTACCGATGCCTCTCTTTTTCATCTGTATTTTTTTTTAATTCATCATTTAGAGGTTCTATTTCACGCACTGGTTTGTTTCATCATTGATCTGTCTGTTACACCGATTTCAACCTCACGGGAACAATATTTTTCCTTTTTAGCCTGGGTATGATCACAATGTCACCTCTACGTTTGCTAGTTTTATTCCTATCCCCTGCACATTTAGCATTTGCACCCACATGTAGCTCTCAGAACACATTCTCCAACTTGCCTAATGAACAGGAACAATCTGCAAAAGCATCCACAAGTGTTGGGAGGCTTTCCTCCAAGCCAGGTAAGTATCGGTTCAACATATTTGGTTGGAGTACAAAAGTTCATGTCTGGAGTTGATGGTGACAAAAGAATCAGTCTTCCTAATCTTAATTCAGGCATGTCATCTGTGGGTGGTGATGAGTATCACAATGGTTGTATCCTTAAGCAGCTACCTGGGATAACATTTAAAGAGCTTGTTATACAACTGAATGATGAGATGTGTAGTCCCATCCTGCCAGGAAATTCATTTAGTTCTTCATCTTTAGTTACGTCTGATTTCCCTGCTTCATCTTAAGATTTTGCCAACCTCTCATTACGGTTTGGCATCCCATTATAATCATTTGCAATGCTTGGTTATATCTATATCATAATCTGTCGTGGTCTATAGCTTAAATCACCCCTCCCCCAGTCATTAGTGAGTTCTATCCTGGGAGAAGATCTAGGATCAAATCTGGATTTGTTATAAAGTGCCTTTCTTATACCACTGTAAAAGCCCTTCTTATTCATCTGAACTGACATTAGATTTTTGCAGTGAAATATCATAAAAACCTATTTTGATTTTAAAAAAAAATGTTTTTTTTTATTATTGATTCTGCTATCAATAATTTCTTGCCCTGATTTATCATAAAGTTTTATTTCATCTGCTATAAAGTTCATTCTGATTCATTAAAAGTATTATTCTATATCTTTGATCATTGGGAGTCTGTGGGCAAAGCTCACCTTGCGTCTATGATGAATACTCCGATTTTGCTGCTGAAAGAGAAGGATAACTGTAACCTTCCCGGTCAACTATTCAGTTGATTGCCTAAATACCAGCGACTACAGGAGTCTATTGGCTATTGAACTAGGTAAGAATCTGGGTTAAGATGAATCTGATGGCTTATTTTGATCTCATCTTAGGTGGAAAGGCAAACTCAGACTTTGTTCCATCCTCTTCTTGGGGATCACGGGTATACGTGATAAAGAAATTTACTAGGCAGTTGTTCCATGTTGATTATTCCATGCCTTTATCATGAGAATGTATGTTGTCCATCTTGAAACCCATTCATTTAATTTTGATGAAGTTGGGGCCTTGAAAGTATTTTTGTCTATGCATAGGCTATCTTAGTAAATTTGTTTATAGCATTCCTTTATGCCTTTATCTTCGTCGACAAAAAAAAAATAATAATAATAAATGAATGAAGGAGTCAATTACAGTATATCTCTTCCATTTTCTGCTTAGTACATCATCTAAAACCTACTGGCAATATGTAATGTCTGATTGAGTTCTATGGTGGAAGCCAGTATCGATGATTTCCTTGAGTCCTTAGGTTCTCTGCAAAAGACAGGGACACGGTGGTTCTTGAAATGCAATAAACTAAGTGGCATTAAAAATCTGTTCAAAACTGATGTGCTACCTGAGGACTGTCTAGTTAGGTTGTGACGAAAGTAGATTAACACTATGAGGAATTTGCTAGCTAGAAATCAGGTTTTCTGGTTGAGGTATTGGACTTCATGGGTGAGTGTCGCCAAAACCAGGTCGCTGCAAGCCAATTTACAGCAGTTGGAAACAATTCACAGCCCAACGTTTTCCCTGTTCACAAAACCTACATTTGTTGCCCCTCCAGTCGCCACCAGTCACTAATCCAGGTTTGATTACATATGTTTGTTAAACTATTGAATCATCCATTTTGTTTTACTCATTAATTTATTTTATCACATTTCATGGATATGTATTGTAATATCTCACTTTTATCAGTGATTCTTGTAAAAATCACATTGCTCTACCACAGCATGTCTCCACCATATCTCACTGCTCAGCTATGCTTACCAGCCATACCACCACCCCATTCACCAACCCACCGCACTGGCCATATCTATCTAAAGGCACTTTCACAACATTTCACATAATCTTTTATTAGTGGCATTGACCTTGTTAGATCCAGTTCCCTGCATTATCCACTTGATTCCACCTTTTGCACTAGGCACCCACTGCACCCTTCACTATTACTATACCCAACCACACCATGATCCATCCCCTTTTTCAATACCTACCATTACAAATCCTACACAGTCCCATTACCCAGTGTCCACACCACCATTCCTATTACACTTCCAGCAATCCTCTGATGTACCCACCTTGCTTTACAAAACACCTTTGTCTTCACTGCCACCTCTATCAGCTCATATTACCCTCTAGGCCTTACCTGTAGCATCAACATTCATTATGCTCTCTGCGCCCTATTACCTCACTATTACTGCAATACCTCAGTAGTTTCGTTCCAGCCCTCATGTTACAATTTTCACTTACACAGCAGCATCCCATGTTGTCTCTCGCTCACTCTCATTTCCCAACATAACCTTGAATACTGCACTTCAACCACTCATATTCACTACCTACAATATATCGCTTTCCCAGCCCCATTCACTAAATCCTCCTCCTCTTACAACAATATCATTTCTTCTTCAGCATATACACACTCTGAGTGCACCTTCACCACACTACCACTCATAGCCATCATCATTCACCACAACATTTACTAAGTATGCATACATTTTTACATAGTCTGCCCTCATCAGCATATTGATAGGCACTTTAGCTTCAATGTAAACTTTTAATTTCTTTTACGTTCTTGCTTTATGCTAACCTTGTTTTACAGGAAATATATAGAAAATGTCATTTCTTTCCTTAGCTTAGAAATTGTAAATTTCAATCTCAGAATTGTAATAGCTAGATTATGATGAGAAATTTTTATTTCTTGTATTAGACTAGAATATATGAGCATGTAAATGTCATGAATTATCGGTTTCATATCATTTTTCTTTTATTTTAAAAATCCACGAGTGAGGAACACAATGACACGTGCAACATTCTAATAAGAGGTATTTAATCCTAAGCAGATGACCCACATTGATGGCCATAGTCAAAATGTGGACAATGTTTGGGATTTTTATCTTTTATGGAATAACAATGGATCCACATTGGATCTCTTTTAAAAAATCATCATATTTTTCTAAATATTTTCTTTCTTTATCAAAGTTTAACTTAAAATTAACTCAAAATATATATCAATGGCCATAGTCAGGATATATTGAGAGTTAATTTCATTTTAAACTCTATAAAGGCACCAAAATGTGTTTTATTCTTCATTTGAACTTAAATATGATTATTATATGATATATTTTATAACCATAGTCAGAAATGTATTATATCTTCAATCTTAATTCAATTCATTTAAAGAATGAAATATGCTTTTCAAAAACCCAATTTCAAATTCTTTTAATTCATTCATCATTTAGGATAGAATTACATTATATCTTCAATTTTTTTTTTCAAAATCCAAGTATTTTTTAGATAATCCCTCAAATACCTTCTTCATTTCTCAAATCAATTCTTATTTATAAATTCAAATTCATCTTTCTATCTTCAATTCTATCTCATTTTAAAATTTAGACTTCGATTTCAAAGTCCAATTTGACTTTGAAAATCCGAATTCATCTCTAAAATTCAATTTCTAACTCCAAATCAAACTTCAGAGTTCAATTCAACTTTGAAATTCCAAATTCATTTCCAAGATCAAGATTCAATTTCCAAATTTGATCTAATATTCAAAATCAAAATTCAAAGTTCAATTCATTTCCAGATTCATCTCTTGATTTCCAAATTCAAGTTTAAAAATCAAGTTTCATTCTCTATCCTTCTTTCCAATTTCAAAAATCAATTTAGGATCTCTCATATCCGATTTCAGATTTCATCTGGATTTTCAAAATCCAATTTTATCTTCAAATTCCATTTGGACTTCTCAAATCCAAATCTAAATTCCATTTGGATTTCTCAAAATCCAATTCCATTTTCAAAGTCCATTTAGATTTTTCAAATCCAATTCCATTTTCAAAAATCCATTCCCAAAATCCAGCTTTCCAATCCAAATCCTATCTTGAATTCCATTTCTCAACCCAATTTCATTCTTAAATCCAAAATTCTATTTCCAAATCCCATTTGAATTTCTTGAATCTATTCTGTTTCCAAATTTTATTCTGATTTTAAAACTTTAAATCCGGAATTCAATCCCTATTTTCAAATTTCATCTTGATTTTCAATTCTAGATTTAAATTCCAACCCTACTTTCTTTAGAGATCTCAAAACTCCTTCAAAATTCAATTTTAGATTTCAAATTCAAATCTCAAATTCAAGATTCATTTCCAATTTCAAAATTCCATTTCCAAATTCACTTCTCAATTCTATTTTTCAAAGTTTAAATCCAATTTCAAAATTCATATTCAATCTCAATTTCAAGTCCCATTTTTATTTTCAAGTTCTATTTTTCTTATCGTCAATCTTGAATCTTCCTTCTTAAAAAAAACAAGCTTAAAGTCATTTTCAAGTCTTTTGATCTCAGATATGATTCCAAACTTCAGGATTTCAGGTTATTTTTTTCAAAACTCAAGTTTATTCTAAACTTTGAGTTTATATCAAAAAATCCAACTCTTCTAAGTCAATTTCGACCCTTTGAATCATTTTTTCAAGTATCTTCAAATCTATTTCCAAAACCACTTGGAAAAATCCCAAAAATTTCTAAACTATTTTCTCAAAAAAGCATACATCTTTGCATTTTCACAAGCATGATTTTTTGTACATTCTAGACTTAGAATAAAATTCTTAGATAATATTTAGGCAAAGCAAAAGGCATAAAATTTGATCCTTTGTTCGATTACCCCTGGTAAAGGCGCCAGGAATGGTCGAACCTCGTACCGACGAGCGAATCTCGTCTCCCCCTTTTCCTGCAAAATTTTCAAAACGGAGGCGAGTAATTTTCTAAATATTTTCAAAATTAAGGTCAAGTGAGACCTTCGTAAAAGAGTTCATGTCTCTCTTCTTTCTTTTCTTTTCTTTTCTTTTCTCTTCTCTCTTCTTTTCTGTCTTTTATTTTTCCTTTAAAAAAGAGAAATAGAGGCTAGAAATGAAGAAGAGAAGGAAAAAGAGAAGAATACAAGAGGAAAAATTTTGCGATGATCACAAATGGGTAGTTCAAAATCAACTCTCTTCACACATTAAGTTTTTTTAAAATAAAAAATGCTTGTCTCGAGCCGAGTTTGGACAAAAGTTAATTTTTTGAACGAGCCAAGTCAACCTGTGCTCAGCTCATGTGCACCCCTATTTGAATCATTGCACAAAGTTCAGATATGAGATCAGAGGGCGTTGGAAATAGAGATGTCAATGAACATGATTTTATCTGGTATCCGTTTAATTGCATTTGGAAAGCCAAAACCATATCTGATATAATTGGATGCATATATGGTTTTGATCTTTTGCCACTGAATCCAACAAATATGCAAATTTGATGGATATTCCAAATCCAATTGCATGTAAAAAGCATATCAGCTATGTGATATTCTCTATCCAAATCCAAATTAAAAAATGAAACCACATATGATTAGTCTAATATGGTATTGGGCATACCTGATCCAAAAATCCCAACCTTTTAGATCCCTAGTCGGAAGCAATCGTATGACTTGGGGTATAACCAAAAGATCATGGTGGCAACTGATTTTGCGAAACCAATTAAGGACGAATTTAGATATGGAGTCCAATTGTTCCCTTGCGACTTACAGTGTACAGTTGCGCTTAGAGTCTGTTTTGCTTTTATTGAGTCTGATGTAAGTTGCCTGGTTCAGGTGAATCAATACCCCGAAGGGGCAGCCCGTATACTTGAACTGTAATAACCTACAGGCAAAATTGTGAATAAAGTAAATGCGTTGAGCTTTCTTTTGTTCACCCTCGTTGTGATTGCTTCTTGGGATTGCAATTTCTCTCCCTCTATTCTCTCTTGCTTTCTCTTGCACTCTGATTACAAGCTTTCGCGATCGGCAAGCGAGCTGACAAGTAGGCTTGCGGCGGTGAGGAAGGATCGTCGCGCCGTGCTGACCCATTGAAGGAAATAGGCCGTGACAAGTGGTACTAGAGCCCATTCTCATGCTGGGGAAGGGACTCCGGAGTCGGTATCGACAGACACGTCGACAGGCTGCGATTTGTGAGCAAGACATCGCGGCGCCTTATCAAAACTTGTGCAACACCAAAGGCAAGGCAGTTGCTGAAGCTGAGGAGATGAGTTCACCTTGGGGCCAAGAAGAGTTGGCTGCAAATGTTAACAAGCTGGTGGAAGAGGTGACTTCGCATGAGAAAGTGATTTCACGTGCATGTGAATAATTCAATGGACTGAATGATGTGGTGGCGAGCCTGCAAGAACAGGTAACTTTATTAATGGGGCAGGTCACTTCGTTGACGACTACAGTGGCCGACTTACAAACTGAAGTAGGGGAGCTTCAATTGAAGAACCGCACGTTGCAGCGGACGGTGACCCTAAATGGCGGAAATGGTGAGAGGCCATCAAGGATTGATGTGCCAAGACTTGCAAAATTCAATGGTTCTCGTGACAGCAAGGCCATTAAGAACTTCTTGTTCCAAGTAGAAGACTACTTGGATATCCAAAATGTGACCCTCGAAGATTTGAGGATTAAGGCTGCAGCGGCCTTACTTGATGGAGATGCTATCGCTTGGTGAGGGCGAAAGCGCAATGACATGGAGAGGGGTCAATGTGTGATAGACACCTTTGATGACTTCAAAATGGAGTTGCGCAACTACTTCATGCCAAGAAATGCGCAGAGGCAGGCTTACCGGATGGTTCGTGAGCTCAAACACACTGGTTCGTTGCAAGACTATGTTAGAACGTTCCAGAAGCTTATGCTGGAGATACCTAACATGCCAAAAGACGACATGCTTAACTGGTTCATTGTGGGACTTCAGCCATGGGCACAGTCTGAAGTGGAAAGAAGTAACCCCCGTATTTTGGAGGATGCATATGTGGCGACAGAGCGCTTAGTTGACACTCAGCGCAAGCCTTTCACCCCATCAACCAAAGTTGGGAAGAAGCCAGACCACAGAAGAAAAAAGGATGAGCAGCGCAATGATAAAGGTGAGGCGTCGACACACCGTCAATCTGAAAAGAAACAGAACTTCACAAAGCATAACAACAGCAACAAGGGTGCGATTGTGACATGTTGGTTCTGCGGCGATAGACATATCGCCAGGTAGTGTCCAAAGCGCCTTGTAAAGGACGACGGGCAAGCCAATGCTGCACAAGAAGAATGCAGCGATACTGAATGCAGTGACGCTGAGACCATGCAACCAAGGATGGGGGTCATGCGATTGATTAACGCAGCTAGAAGTTGCGCAGCTAAGAACATGCAGGTCAGTAAGGAACTTATGTATGTAGAAGTCATTATGAATGGAAAGTCTACTTCAGCAATGATAGACTCTGGGGCCACACACAACTTTGTTACACGAGAAGAGGCAGAACGGTTGGGCTTGAAAATTGGGCCAAAGCAGAGGACTATCAAAACAGTAAACTCTGAGGCCAAGCCCATCCTTGGTGAAGCAAGAGATGTGGCTACTCAAGTGGGGAGTTGGGTCGGCAAAGCCAACTTCTCTGTAGTGTCCCTAGATGATTTCAAGGTGATTTTGGGTATGGAGTTTCTGCGAAGCCAGAATGTTGTGATGCTGCCAAAGTTTATTATGTTGACGATCATGGGGTCAGACCTATCCCACACAGTACAGTGCCTTACGCAGAAAGACAAGTCTTCAGTGTTATCGGCAATGCAACTGAAGAAGGGTGTCAAGCATGGGGAGCATATATTCTTAGTTGCAGTGCGTGCAGATGAAGGGAAGGTAGAAGCAGCAGTGCTGCCGACCCTAGCCCCACTATTGGAGGAGTTTCGGGGGGTGATGCCTTCGGAATTGCCAAAGCGTCTTCCGCCAAGACGTGAGGTCGACCACAAGATTGAGTTGACCCCAGGAGCGAAGCCTCCCGCAATGGTTCTATACCGTATGGGGTCAGCTGAACTGAAGGAGTTGCGCAGGCAGCTAGACGAGATGTTGGACACAGGCATTGTTTGTCCATCAAAAGCCCCATTTGGTGCCCTAGTCTTTTTCCAGATGAAACATGATGGCTCTAAACGGTTATGTGTGGATTACCGTGCTCTGAACAAGGTCACGGTGAAGAACAAGTACCCATTGCTATTGATAGTGGACTTGTTCGATCAGCTAGGCAGTGCCTGTATCTTTTCCAAGCTAGATCTGCGATTGAATTACTGGCAGGTGAGAATTGCCGAAGGTGATGAGCCGAAAACAACTTGTGTCACCCGCTATGGTGCCTACGAATTTCTAATAATGTCATTCAGGTTGACAAATGCTTCAGCCACATTCACGACTTTAATAAACCAGATCTTCTACCCTTACTTAGACAAGTTTGTGGTAGTCTACCTGGATGATATCGTGATCTACAGCAGCAACATGAAGGAACATGTCGGGCACTTGCGAACAGTGTTTCAGGTGCTGAAGAAGAATGACCTCTGTGTCAAACGAGAGAAGTGTCTCTTCGGGCAGGAGGAGATCAGCTTTCTTGGCTACATTGTGGGGTATGGTGTGCTGCGTATGGATGGGCAGAAGATAAGGGTCATCCAGAAATGGGTTCCGCCAAGCAAAGTGTCAGAATTGCGGTCATTCCTCGGTTTGGCAAACTATTATCGGTGTTTCATCGAAGGATATTCCCTCATTGTTGCGCCCCTCACAAATTTGTTAAAGAAGAATCGGGTATGGCTCTGGACAGGAGCGTGTCAAGATGCCTTTGATGGCTTGAAGAAAGCCTTAGTGAGGAAGTCAGTGCTGCGACTGTCTGATCATTCGAGACTCTTTGAAGTCCACACAGATGCCTCAGACTTTGCCATTGGCGGAGTTATTATGCAAGATGGTCATCTGATCGCATATGAGAGTCGCAAGCTGAAAGATGCAGAGAGGCGTTACACAGTGCATGAACGTGAGATGACTACCATTGTGTATTGCCTCAGGACCTGGCGGCACTACCTTTTGGGTGCCAAGTTCGTCGTCAAGACGGACAATGTGGCCATGAGCTATTTTCAGACGCAGAAGAAGTTGACACCTAAACAAGCTCGATGGCAGATGTTTTTGGCTGAGTTCAACTTTGCCTTGGAGTACAAGATTGGAAAGACCAATGTTGTGGCGAATGCCCTGAGCCGTAGGGCTGAACTGGCAGCTGCGCGCGCGGAGCCTTCTGAAGTGCATTTGGAGGGTGCATTGTTGAGTCGCATCCGCGAAGGTATGCAGCAGGGTCCGACCGCACAACACCTTGTTTCTCTAGCGCAGGCAGGGAAGACTCGACGATTTTGGCTACAGGATGGCCTCCTCGTAACAAAAGGGAGACGCATCTTTGTGCCACGATGGGGAAGCCTTCGCTAAGAGCTACTCAAGGAATGCCATGATACACTATGAGCCAGCCATCCTGGTCAGGAGCGGACCTTAGCACTCTTTGAGCGCGGCTACTATTGGCTGCATATGAGAGACGACGTTGAGGGGTATGTGCGAACATGCTCATCTGCCAGCAAGATAAGGGGACAAACCAGAATGCTACCGGTCTCTTTGAGCCTCTACCAATTCCAAAATGTGCTTGGGATAGCATCTCCATGGACTTTATTGTTAGTCTGCCGAAGGTAGAGGGCCTCAGTTCTATTTTGGTTGTGGTGGATCGTTTCTCAAAGTATGTAACATTCATCCCAGCTTTCAAGGAGTGTCCTACCTTCATCCCAGCTTCCAAGGAGTGCCCTGCAGAGAAGACTGCAGAGTTGTTTGTAAAGCATGTGGTGAAGCACTGGGGCATACCAAAGAGCATTGTGAGTGATCGCGATGCTCGCTTCACGGGCAAGTTCTGGCGTGAAGTATTTCGGCTACTTGGCTCTGAGTTGCTATTTTCAACAAGCTTACATCCGCAGACAGATGGGCAGACAGAGTGCATCAACGAGATACTAGAGCAGTACATTAGGCACTTTGTTAGTGACAATAAGAAAATTTGTGTGAAACTCCTTGATGTGGCACAATTTTGTTATAATCTGCAGAAGAGCGAGTCTTCAGGCCATAGTCCGTTTGAGATAGCCACAGGGCAGCATCCACTGACCCTGCACACTCTTGCCGCACAAGAAAAGGGAAGGTCATCCTTCGCCTATCAGTTTGTCCACGACTGGCACGAGCAAAATGAGTTGGTGAAGGCATTCTTACATAAAGCGGCAAAGAGAATGAAGAAGTGGGCGGACAAACACCGTCGGCCCACAAGGTTCCAAGTTGGGGACCAAGTGTTGGTGAAGTTATATCCTGGTCGCACAGGCATCTTCCGCGGGCGGCACCGCGGACTACTCAGAAAGTATGAGGGACCCTTCACCATCACAAAGAAGGTGGGCAAGCTGGCATATAAGCTGAAGTTGCCCCGAGACTTCAAGGTGCACCCGGTGTTCCACGTGTGCAACCTCAAGTAGTTCCATCCAGATGATGGAGACCCGAAACGCAGTGTGCCACAACGCGCTCCCATCATGCAGAGGGCCCCGGCAGCACAACGGGCCAAAAAGCACCTCAGTCAGATCCTTCGCCACAAGGTCAACTACTTGGGGCAAACGAAGAAATACTTGGTGCAGTGGGAGAAAACAACGAAACCAACGTGGGAGCCTGCATTTCGAATGAATAGCCGCTACCCGGCTGAAGTCAGGGCTTACCACGAAACAGATGGCGCTGAGGACGACGCATGATTTGAAGGGGGGAGCATGTTCCCTTGCGACTTATAGTGTATAGTTGCGCTTAGAGTCTGTTTTGCTTTTGTTGAGTCTGATGTAAGCTACCCGGTTCAGGTGAATCAATACCCCAAAAGGGCAGCCCGTATACTTGAACTGTAATAACCTGCGGGTAAAATTGTGAATGAAGTAAATGCGTTGAGCTTTCTTTTGTTCACCCTCGTTGTGATTGCTTCTTGTGATTGCAATTTCTCTCCCTCTATTCTCTCTTGCTCTCTCTTGCACTCTGATTACAAGCTTCCGCGATCGACAAGCGAGCTGACAAGTAGGCTTGTGGCGGTGAGGAATGACTGTCGCGTCGTGCTGGCCCATTGAAGGAATTAGGCTCGTGACACCAATGAACAATTCCCCATATGAAAGGATCTTCGGAGAGCAAAAACTGTGTGTTAGTTTCCTGATATCTCTCCAAGAGATATCATAGGGTTCCTATGCCTTGGAATCTCTTATTATTTTATTTAAAAAAAAAATGATGGTATGACAATGATAGAATTGCATCCTAGAAACAGTGTCAAAGACTGGAATCTTAATTCGCTCCCTATACAACGTCATGGAATCACTACTATCCAAATAGAGAAACCATAAGCAAAGGACTATCATTATGAATATTAAAACTCTCTCTCTCTCTCTCTCTCTCTCTCTCTCTCTCTCTCTCTCTCTCTCTCTCAGGGACATGCCATTTTTGGCTGCGTGTCCCTGGTGACACGAGCAGACAGGTACGCTCAAATATGTCAACATAAACACCAACACATACTACATTATTTTAATATTTTAAGTAATATTTTATTATATTTTAATTTTGTTTCAATAAAAAATTGATTTAACACATTTGGACTCATGTTTGGGAAGAATATGTCATCGGTTTAGATGAACAAGTTTTGATTTTTGAGAATTTTAGAATTAGATTTTGATATGAAAATACGATGTATTAGCATTTATGATTTCATTTTTATTTTTATTTTTAGAATTTTTTCTGAATCTGAATTAATATTTGGATGTGGATCTATATCAGATAGCTAAAATCTCTTTAAAGCTATTGGAAGGTGTAAGAGGTAATATGTGTAGTCTTTAATTTTTTTATAGACCTAAATCTTATTTCTTTGGCCTAGGGTCCACTTTCTTTTGGTTCATATCTTTTCTACTTGATCTGAATATTTTTGTCACTATAGGTTTGGATCCTTCAATTCCAAGTTATGGATCCAAAGAATAGCTCATTGATCAAGAAAAAGGTGGATGACTTATTGGTGGTAGGAGGTGGGTCACCTCTCATTGGACCCAATAGAAGCAACTCTTATCCGTCCAATGAGTGGTGAGTTATCTTTCATTGGACCAAGAAGAGACACCCATGCTATTGGTCCTCATGGGTAGGGGTGTCAATGGGTGGGGTTTACCTGAGCCCAACCCATACCAAACCTTATAAGGTCCAGGTATGGTGATAAATAAGAAGACATGATTAAGACCCCAGTTCGAACCCGAAGGTTCAATTAATACATGGAGCAAGGTATAGATTTCAAAAATTTATATAAGACTCGGGCTCAATCCAAGTTCCAATTAAGACCCACAATTTTTTAATGTAAAAATGATAAAAATATTATTTTACTAGGTATAGCCCGAGTCTAGTTCATCTAGATCTTATCGGGTCTGGGTATGTTTTCTCTTATGGTGGGTTCGATTAGACTCAGGTCTAGACCTGATACCATACCCAAAAATCGACGTCAGGTATGGTTCCACTTGGGACCGAACCAAACCTACTCGTTGACACCTCCAACTCATATAAAATAGAGAACCCACTCCCATCGGGCGAAGAAGGGGCAGCTTTGTATTGGTCCCAATGAGAGGTGGAGAACCTTTATCCATTGGAAGGTTTTTCTCATGCCGACTGTTTGCATTTTGGATGAATGCCACGTGGTTTTGTTGACTTTTGAGTTTTTTAAAAATGAGCAAAAACACTCATGTTCAGCATGACCTGATCCGCTTCCATATCCATTAATCTAGGGGGCGGCAGCCCGTAGGGATGGCAGTGGACTTGGGGAAAGAGGGGCCCCGCCCCACCTCACCCCATTTGGACCGGGGATGAAGGGTATGAAACGAGGATAGAGGTGGGGACGAAGGTTAAAATCCATCCCCATTCGGGGATGGACATACACTTTTTCCCGCCCCATCCCCGCCTCATCCCCGCCCCGCCCCATCCCTGCCACTTTTCTCCGCCCGCCCCGCCTCATCCCCGTTTGAACCGGGGATGGAGGACATGAAATGAACCGGGGATGGAGGACATGAAACGGGGATGAAGGCGGGGGTGGAGACCTTGTCCCCCGCCCCACCCCACTGCCATCCCTACCCGCCCGTCCTCCCACATGTTTTTCACTATTCTTCTAAAAGAAGCCCTTGTGGAGGACGAGATGACCAACTTGTGTTTTGTAAGAAAAATCCCCCATTGGAGGTGCGTGGAGCTCTCTCTACCGTAATTTTTAAGGTTGTCTTCGAGCGTGAGCTGCAAGGATTCTGTTTGGTCGTGCGTCAACCCGAAGGTGGTCCGTGCATGAGCTTAGAAGTCACATTTCTGTGTTGGCCAGCATCTCATTGCCGGAGCTAAATATTTGAATGGTTTCCCTCTCTTTTTTGTTGATTATTGCTTGCTGCAACTGTATTTGGTCTTGTGAAGAATGATTTGTGCTAAACTTATTATTAAGAGCTCTTAACGATTTTTCTGGATCGAAATATTTATGGTTTATGGGATTTGAAATCAATCTAGAATATGTTGTTAACCTTAAGGCTTGGATTATTCTTTTGAATGATTATAATCTCCTATACCGTGAAACCGTTCATTTTAGAGTTTGCTTAGGACAGGAAAATTGTGCATTTTTATTTTTTGTTTGTCATAATTCTGAACATGCACTGGAAAACGTTTGGAACGCCCATATGAATCTGCACTCACTTGTTCGGTAATGCCCTGTTAACTCCGGTTTAAGCTGTATCCTTCAGGCGTTGATTATTGAATTGTTGTGTTACTTAAAATTACAGGAATCCTGTTTTAAAGCATTTAGCCCTAAGGTGTTTATTTCTGTTTTTAGCACCAATCCTGTCTTACCCTGGTTTACAATGAAATTCATCTTTATGGTAAACAACATAGAGTTGCGGAGTTGCATCAATTTCTGTTGTTAACATTTGATAAACATTTACCATTAACAATTTTTCTTCTCTATGTTGCTCGTGTCTCTGTCATATTGATTTGTGTTAGACTGTGGCTTACCATTCTGTCAACAACAGACACAAATTCTGTATCTTCGTAATCGTTACAAAAAAATTTAATCACTACTGTGGCTGAATTTTGTGTGTGAGAATGTTTCTGTTTTCTGGAGCCAACCGAACAACACTCAAAGGTTGTATTTTTTTCTTTCGTTAAACTCTTGTTTGGCGCATAAACTGCAACCTGATACTTCCGCACATTTTCGTTTCTGTTGCTGGGCTGACGTTGCTGCCCCAACCTGAAGAGACTGTCGATTGTTCTGTGCCCTGTTCATCAACTGCATTTTTTAAAAAAATTGTTGTAACTCATGCTGTTTAGAATACCTGTTACTTCTGATATTCACTGGAGATTGATTGCTTAAATGCAACAGACGTTCAGACCAACCCATTGCAGTTCAGTCTAACGCCCTCTGAATTGTATATAACAGTGTTTATTAGTTTGGAAGTGACGTTAATGGAAATTGTAATTTTCCGATGTCTCTGGGTTAAATTTTCTGTTCATTGTTGAATTGTATTAATAAAGAATTCTTGTGATGTGAGAGCAGGATACATATGTTTATAGATTTTTTTATTGTTCCACTTGTTTTTTTTATTTTACTGAAATTGTTGCGATTCCGAGTACCTGTTAAGAAATCTCAGATTTTGTTTGAGATATATAGAGATCTGAAATTTAAAACATCGTAAGGGAGATTTCATAATCGTAATAAATCAATATATATATATATATATATATATACATATACACGAGTAAATGAAATATGTAAACCAGAGAAATATCTAAAATGGTACGCATTGAGATTTTCATAGCTTTTTTTATTTATTTTTAAATTTTACCGTACGGATGTGATTTATATATTTGGTTTCATATAAACAAACTCTTACATCATCTGATTATGATGTATAAGAAGGATATTTTAAAGCTTGAAAATCAATTACTCAAAATATTCCTAAATATTCAAGCATAACAAATCACATTTCTTGATCGGATTACGATGATCCAATAATCAATTCCAAACAAAATGCATCTGCCGGGTTAGATTTGCACAAACCTATGAAAATCTCGATTCATACTAGTTTTATATATTTTACTGGTTTACATATATATTTCACTTTTCTATATATATATATATATATGTTGTCGTTCTGTCTATTTAATTTTCCTTAGATTTTAGACTATTCCCGTGGACTAGTAAAATTTATCATTTGGAACACTTTTAGAGGTGTTCTTTAGCGACACACCTTCATTTTCTCTTTGCATAAAAAAAACATTTTAATGTTAAAATATTAAAAAAACTGGTTTTTATTGAATAAAAATAAAAAATCCAGCACACATAAATGTCCCAGTTGAAAAAAAATTTGAACTTTCTAGTCGAATCCAATCTGGTTCTAGAACGACCCGAGCATACGAACCGATCAAACTTAATTGCATGGCATGAAACACCCACTAACCCTGCCGTGTGAATCGTCTACCGGCTTGCCGATGAGACCCAGGAAAGGCTACTGTAACTGATCTGGACCTCAACCAAGTCTCTCTCTTCTTTTTTACCGAGGCAAAGGGTAAAAATCTAGATCACCCACCGTATGGGTCGGCCTTTAATTGGTAAAATCGTTGAGGTCTCTTCCTGCCTACACCCAGTTTCGTCCTTACAACAAGAGACACCCTCCGTAGTTTTTTAACCATGGGCGTCCTAAATCGGATGGCCAGGAAGGTGGAGCCTTTGTGGGCAGTCTCATCCAAGTCTCAGCTCAGTTTAATCTCATCGAGCGAGTCAAGCCAGTGGCAGAGTCAACACCCCAGGCCCATTGGCTCGGACCTAGTCTCTCAAGCCATGAACCATGCCATGGTGAACGTGTGACCTACTGTAACAAAATAGGGTGAAGGACACGTCTCAAACTCCCCACCAACTGAGATGTAAGCTTTTTAAGATGATTTATTTTCGTCTGTATATCATTATTCCTTTCCATGTATATCTTCTTAACCTTCTGCACTTTGCCTATATTTAAACTCTGTTTCTCTCTCTAGTCCCTGCCTTTATTCCTCTATATTTCTATCCTGCTTATGCTGTATTCTGTTAAAAAAAAATCTCTTAGGCATATCTTAACACTTGGATTTTGAGAGAGATGGGTAGCACCAGGGCCATGATGGCCATGTTGTTGTTGGTGGGATTGGTGGCATCGGTGGCGGAGGGTGTTGCGTCGCCTGCACGTCGCGAGCATGTTATCATGCATGGACTATGTGACGAATGGCAGCACAGTGGTTAAGCCCGACGCATTGTGCTGTGCTGGGCTGAAGACAGTGCTGCAGCAGAACCCGCTTTGTCTCTGTGGTGTTCTCGAGAAGGGCGGTAGCTTTGGGATCACTCTCAACAAGACCAGGGTGATGGCGTATTCTGTAAAACAAAACGCAGGAAGCATACCTGAACTCGCCATGATTCGCAACTGCATGTAGAGAACTCGGCATTCTCCTCAGCCGAACGACGCCCACGATGAGTCCAAGCCAAAAAGTCATCGGTGAGCAGGACCCTGAACCCAATGGAGATTTACGTAGGCTAGGTTAAGGCAATGCAATGGCTTTTCATCATCCATTGCAGCCTGCCTACACTATATACATAATGGAGGAAGGGAAGATTGTACAGTGAATGTAGACACTCTACATTCACATAACCCTCATTCATGACATTAAATGCCATCAATCCACCATTACACCCACTACCTTTTAATGTCAAACCGGGTCACCCAATGGGTTGAATCCAATCCAAATGTCCAACATTCTTCCACTTGACCCATTGACACTAAAAGTGCACTAAATCGAGGTTTATATCGTTATCTCGATTTAATTCTTCATGTGGATTCACATGCTACCCTTTATCACAATGATGAATCAAATGAGTCATGAAGATGAACATTCCTTTATGAAATGTTATATTCTCATGTACTACACTACAATTCACTTTCAGTGCTTAAGCATGTTGAAATTAATCTTTTGAATAGGTTGATCTCTTACATATTCTATTGGTCATTTAATATTGTTATTCTACTATTCTCTTTAACCCATATGAGAGATTTTTTATGCAAAATCAACAATAACACAAAACCTTAGATAATCAAAAACATAAACACAGATGTGATCACATAATGTATTATCATACATCAGAAGGAATAAAAAAGACCTATCCCTTTACATGTTGGAAATACAATCCCGGTGCTAGCTATTTAGTAAGGGAATCCGCAGTCATTTCCTTCGTCCCAACTGTATCAATACATACCAGATGATTCTCAGTCCTTTCTTTAACAACAAAATATTTTAACTCCATGTGTCGACACGATGTTGAGCTCTTGTTGTTATTTGAAAAGGACACGACTGCTTCATTATCACAAAGGATCTTTAGTGGTCTCTCAATAAAGTCCACTATACCAAAACCCATAATGAAGTTTTTTATCCAAATGGCCTGTGACGAAGTCTCGTATAGAGTAATAAATTCTGCCTTCATGCTATGAGCAGCAATGGTAGACTGTTTTTCACTTCTCCATGAGACAACACCTGCTAGAAGGAAAATGTATCCAGTAGTGGATTTTTTACTGTCAATACACCATCTTAAGTCCGCATCAGAGTATCCAACAACCTCTAGGTGGTCAGCTTTCTGGTAATTCAACATATAGTCTTTTGTTCTTTGTAAATAGTGCATGACCTTCTTCGCTGCCTTCTAGTGCGCAATGCTTGGATTTGACTGATATCTACCAAGCATTCTCACAGCAAATGTTATATCAAGTCGAGTGCAGGTTTGCGCGTACTGCAAACTCCCAACTGCAGAAGCATATGGGACAACATCCATCTGAGCCTTCGCAATATCATCCTGAGGACAGTCCTTTAAGCTCAATTTATCCCCTTTCACTATGGGTGCCGAACCAGAAAAATAATTTTTCATCTCATATCTTTTAAAAAACTTAAGGATATAGGATTTCTGAGAGAGACCAAAGACACCCTTAGTTCTGTTACGACGAATCTCGATTCCAAGGACATAAGTAGTCTCACCTATGTCCTTCATATCAAAATGAGAGGACAGAAAATCTTTTGTTTCTAGTAGACTCAAATCACTAGTTGCAAGAAGAATATCGTCAACATATAAAACCAACATTATGAACTTACTCTCACTAGTCTTAATGTAAATACACTGATCAACAATGTTTTCAGTGAATCCAAAGTTCATAATTACCTGATTGAACTTCTTATACCACTGGCGGGAGGCCTGTTTAAGTCCATAAATTGACTTATTCAATTTGCAAACTAAGTTATTCGAGTCATCTATACTGAAACCAAGATGTATACCTCCTCATCCAGATCCCCATTCAGGAAGGCAGTTTTCACATTCATCTGATGTAGCTCTAAATCAAATTGAGCTACGAGGGCCATGATTATCCTCAATGATTTCTTAATTGAGACATAAGAAAAAGTCTCATTATAATCAATGTCCTCTATCTGTGTGAAACCTTTTGCAACAAGCCTAGCCTTGTACCTCTCCACATGACCTTTAGAGTCTGTTTTAGTCTTATAAACCCATTTACAACCAATAGGTCTAACTCCATCAAGTCAAGGTACAAGATCTCACACTTGGTTCTTTGCCATAAAGTCAAGTTCTTCTTTCATGACATTAATCCAATGTGTTGATCTTTCACTTTCAATGACTTTTGCAAATACGAAAGGATCTTTATCAATGTTTATGAAATCATTTGACTCTTGTAAATACACCACATAGTCCGAATGGATAGCAGATTTTTTGATTCTAGTGGACCTCCATACAGGTGCTACAAATGATTCAAAATGAGCCTTTGTATCCTGCTGTTGTTGTATATCCTCATCAACAACAATATCTAGTTGGGATTGATGTTCATTGACGGGACTTTCTCTTACATTACCCGAAGTGACAATGATGGAAAAAATCAGGTTTTTATCCTTAGAATGTTCATTTCAAAGGAAAGGAAAGCAGTTTCCCTTGGTTGCACTCACTTATCCAAAAGGCTAGGATAAGTCCGGTCCTAACTCATCCCAAATTTCTGCATACATGAGTACACCCAAAGACCACCTTAAGGTGAAGGCCTCAAATCCAGGAAATCCAGTATTTCCACAGGAACCTACCAAACAATACACTTTGCAAAAATGGTGAATGTGCCTCAAATTGGGCAACATTCAAATGGAAGAAAATAGGGAGTAAAAGAAATGGAGAGCAACAGTAAATGTGAGCCACCCCTAACCGTGGGATACATTTTCTTCCATATACTACCAATGACATTGAAAGCCTTCACTCAAAACACATGGTAGCTCATGGTACCTCCCTAAAAGAGAATCATGGCGGCACTTGATTTTCTGTTTCCTGTTGCACCACATTGGGGATTTCATTTCTTTCAATGTAGGAAAGGCTAAAAGAAAAGAGAACCAGAAAATAAGACCATCAAGACCTCCGTTGGAGAAACAATGTCTCCCAGCCTTTCATTTGTACTCCAAAATCATGTTATTTTCAGGAGCCAGCCCAACACACGCCCTCAGTATGTTCTCCAGCATAGCCCTCTGTTTTGACAGTGCATTCACCACAGGAGTGCCCGGAGGAACCTGTTAAAAACACCACCACCAACCAACCAACGATTAGCACAATTGCCTAGCAGTATCACTATGCATGAATATTACAAGGGACTATGGGATTAGCATACAAAGAGGACAAATCTATTTTGGACTAACAATAAGCTAAATAAGCCAGTTGGATACAACAAAGGTCCACTTTGTAAGTATATAAAGCAAATAGTTTTGGAAAGTGTTCAATTCTACTTCATGTGAAGCATTAAGCATAGAAATCAGGGCTAATTTGTTTATACCTATCACATTTAGGTTGGGTATATATGCCATTAAAAATCCAAAATTCCATGGAAGAAACACCCAAAAATCAAGGAAATTCTCAAGCCTCAAAAACATTCTGGGTCTTGAATGGCATCAGCACAGAATTTCGGAAGATAATTTCCACTAGCAGGAAATCCATAGTATCCTTTCCCATGAATTAAGGGCCTGTGAGAGTGACTTATACCAATGGTGCCTTGGTCAAATAGCTCAGGATGGTAGCCACTGGATGGAATGGGTGAAATTTATCCTGCAAAACCCAATTCAAGAAATGATAAATGAAGATCAAAATCAGGAAAATCAACCCATCAAAATGAACCAATGACAGCTTAGGTCTATCCCTTGTACCTCTCCTTCAGCTTTGAGTTGGATCCTAGAGCTCAGCTCAGCCAGCAGGACCAGGTCCAAGATGATGGGTGCAGCTAACAAAGAGTCCTCACAAGTGTTGTGCAATACAATTGTGCTCTTCCCACCCATGAATATTTCAGATGTGTACTCATCCATGGCCCTCTTGCTGTCACCAACGTATGGCACATACTGAAAACATCAAGATACCAGTTAGGGAATTATAGAATCAGATGTACCCAAGAACATCAAGGTAGAATACTATTATGGAAACATGTACTTATCATGTAATGTACACAGGAAGAATGGCAAATGTAATCATCACATCAAGACTGATATTGTAAAAATAACTTGACCAATATATTCGCTTGGAGCACATTCAAAGTATGATAACTAGCATTCAGGTATATTTGTTCCCAGCAAAATGAACTACAAACTTGTCCATATCAAGAATGGAGTGCAGTCTTAAACCTTGATGACAATGACATGATCAGGTTGCTCCCCTAGCTCATACAGGATGCCATTGCTTGAGACCATGTCATCCACCACATTGCTTTTAGAGATCTCCTTTGACCGGAAGGTCTGCAGTGCAGAGAGGTTCATGCCATCATTGTTTCCCAAGTGATTGTAGCTCACAATAGATGTTGGCTGCAACTGCAAGTTTTCAATAATAGGTATACGTCACAATGTATTTTTCTCGAAACTATCAGTAAAAAGATCGATGATCTGTAATTTCCAGATTTTAAACCTCCAGAATCTAACTGGCACCCTAAATAAATTGGGATTTTAATAGATTCACAGAGAACATCTGACCAAACACTTATTTATGGAATTTTGGCATCACAATTGACTGCTGCAACCACAAGAAATTCTATAAAATGGCTTACGGATCAACAAAAGAAAACCAAGTGGAAGGAGAAACAAAGACAAAGAAAGCAACAAATGCTGCGTTTGGATGCCACCAAATTCAGAGATTCCACAATTTTTTTATTACTGCTGTTAGTGAAGAAGCAGATAAAAATCTACACAATCCTAGAACGTTTTGAAAGTTTTCTATGGTATCAAACAGCCTTCTAAATTTCCACATGCTTTAGGGTGTCCACTGATCCAACATATACTTTTGGGTGTCCAGTTACTAGTAGTAAAAAATTAGAAAAAGCAAAGGAAACTCCATATTCCTAGTAGCTGTGCAAGTCTGCATGTTTGCAATATTATATCATATTCCAGACAAGATGAAGATGACATCAAACATTTTCACTACCAATTTAAAGAGTAGATATGAAGAAAACAAAAAAAATAATATCTTAAAGAATGGGGCAAAGGCTAGGAGGACAAAAGAGTTGCAGTCTTGACCTTGATACCCGCACCCACAAGGAAATCAACCAACACAGACTCCATCTTGGTTTGGCCACTCTTGAAATCATCACCACCAATTATACTGTTCCTCCTTACAGCCAAATCAATCAATCCTAGAACAAAAAACAATCAAAGGACACAATATCACATCATATTGCATTCATACATCCCTTATTGACTCAATATTTATAGGAGTCCAAGCTTATGTTAAAGTTCCAACCTGGCACAAAAGTATTTTGTGGGCTCCCATTAAGGAAAGGGACGTTTTCCAGCACACATGCAATGGCATACAATGTCGATGGAGAGATCTCATGCTCATTCCTTTCAAGAGAAGAGATAAGATTCTACATGGTGTCATTGAACCCCACTATCACATCACTATATCTCTCAGTGTTTGCTGTCCACAAAACAACCACCTTATCTACCTTGGTCCTCTCCTTAAACTCCCTACGAACAAAATACAGAGGTGAACAAACAATCAGAGAACATTGCAAGTCGATGCACCAAGAGTGCATGCACATAGAACTAATGGTTATTACCTTATGTCCTTGATGATCTGATCAACCTGTTGCTTCTTGGTCCCCTTGATCACATTGTTTGCGCGCGAGCCCTGGTTCGCGGCAATGAAATCAGGATCGTAGATCCCAGGCAAGGGGACCATGGATTCCATGATAGGCCTCAACTGCTTCTGCAGATCAATGTCTAGGACCCTTGCTCTACCCATGGCATCTGCCAGGTTCATGTTGTTTATGTCCCACCCCCCAAAAATAATATCATCGGGATTAACCTACAAATAAATTAGCACTACTATGAGTACAACATTGACAGGCTTTAGCTTGTTCCAATGAACCCAACAAAAGCATCAATTTACCATAGGGAGAAGGCTCTTAAATGGTGCATAAATCTCTTCACCATTAAACGATCCCACCCTAATAGTTGATGCTTGTGTTAGAGACCCAAAATAGTTTGCCCGCTGTATCTTGTCCTTGGTAGCCCAAGAAATCCCCCTACAATATATCATTCATTTTCACGTTAGATATGACATAAATCCACATACATGTATCAAAAGAAATGGGAAAATAAAACAATAGGGAAACAATGGTAAACAGGAAAACTCACTCTCCATTAGCTATGACACCGGCTGTAAGGGTAGAACCGTTGTTCCCACACCAACCCACAAGCATTACCCTACAAGGAACCACAAAAAGCTTAAACATCAACCATTCTTATTTCTTATTACATGAAAACATAAATATTACCGTAACGATCGAAGATTACTAATCATTGCTTATCTAAATCCTTGTGAAGATTATAATATACCAACCAAAGATTACAGGAAATGAAAAAGTATTCTTCAATAGCAAGGCATAGAGATGTGAGCCATGCAAGATGAAACGTTTTGTGGATTAGTTAGAGAGACAGACCCAAGCCACGAGTGCTGGTTTTGAATTCATATTTGACAACTTTGGGCTTGACGATCCATTGGTAACTTCCATCACTAATCTCATGCACCAGCTCCGTGGTCTCGTACTTGTAGATCGATTCGATCCCCTCCTCCGTGTATCTCACATTGGGGCTCTCCACACGAAAGCTCTCGACAAACATCTCTACTTTTTCCTGATCTTCTCTCTCTATCTTGCTCTTCGTCTTTGTTCCTCTAGAGTGATCCTAAGCCAAATAAAACACACCAACCCTTCTTTCCCTCTCTAGAAAATGCAACGGAAAACACAGGAAAAGAAAGAAAAACCGTTTCTTTCACTACCCAACTCCTCTCCCTCTCTCTCTCTAACGGCTTGAGCACTCCCTTCCCTGCCGAGTGCCGATCTATCGACTTATACAGGGGATGGGGAAAGAAGCAGGAATTATACGTGTTAACATCTTATTGGAGACTTGTCGTATGGATATCCTCCCCATAAACCCAGCCATGAACCACAGAGAGATTCCATCTATAACACGTACCAGCCACATGCCACCATCTTGGCTGGTTTGGACGGGCCATAGCTGAAACGTGTTAATTGGGCCCACATGGGGAACCCCATTTTTGCCTTCTCAGGTGGTGCGGCTCTGCCTAACAAAGGACCGAGTCAAGGACCCTTAGGTACGTTCGATAGCGTGTCCGCGTCGTGCGAGACGAAAAACCTACTTTCACAAATTTTTAAACAAACACCGAACGCAGAGGAGCCGTCAGTGGCGTCCAAAGCATGCTTATCCATGGATGCCTAAAAAAGGGAAAGTAAGTAAGAGTCTACCTCATCTTGCAATAGCAAACATGGCCAGGTCAATGAGCCAAGTTCACAGTTCATCATGAGTCCAACACCCAACTCACTATGAAACCTAACTCGACTCAACCTCTAACTCAAAAGGGAGAACAATAACACATGCACAACCTAAATGCAGGAACTCTTTTAATTACTTTCTCTATTTAAGTTATTTTTTTACTTTCTACATAATGCAAACATAATTACTTGTTTCAATATTAATTATTGTTTTCATGAGTCACTTGTGCCTCGAGCCGCTATACATTCGTCGGTCTACATGTGAGTATATTTTCAAACACTGATATTTTAATTCTTTTATTAACCCGAAGAACACTTGGTTACACCAACACAAAGGTCAAGAACTCTTCGCCAAGACAGTCATTTTTTTGGACAAAGTTTTACTGTACTACCATTAGTGTACATAGCAGAACCTTCAACACAAAGAAGTCATTGTCTCCTAAGTCACCGTGGTTGGGGACTGGTCTAAATTTAAAACGTGTGATGTTTTATTTTCACAAGTGTTGGATTAAATTCAATACTTGTGAAATTCACAAAGCCTCTTGAAGGTGAAGAGATGGATATGGATCTTGGATAAGACTTAGATCCATATATGCATCATCAGTTAGGATAGTTAGCTTAGCTTAGTTACTTTTTACTCTTTTTATCAACTAACTTCCTAGGTATTTCTCTTAATTCCATTTTAAAACCAAAAATCAAAACTTTCAATAATATTTTTTTATAAAAGCATAAAATTTTAATAATTGATTGAGCTTGGTCAACCAGGTCATGGATAATTATGACCCTCTCATTATAAATATCCCTGCGATGTTCACAAAATAACCATTTACCCTTGAACTTGTTGGGTGAGTTTCGAGAGCATTCGAGCTCTGTTTTTCATGAAATCACTTGTGTTATTTTCAAATTTTTGATGTGGTTGAAACCATGCATTCGAAAACCATAAAATGGGTCATCAATAATATTCATTATATTCGATATTTATATTTGATCAAAATTTTCAAAAAATTATCGAGTATTATATCTGATCTTTGTCTCATCTTGTTTCTGAATCGGACTTGGTATGGGTTTCACCTAGACAAAGATGGTTTGTACTACATGTCAAGATAGAGAGCTCTACTCTTTGTCTCGCCATGTTCATGTGACCAAACACGGTCTGGGTAAACCCTTCTACACGAGCTCCCTGCTTAATCTTTGATAAGTTCAATGAACTCCTTCGTACCCCATGGTTGAAGTTGTGTGGTACTGGTCTATGAGAAGGGCCATAAGACTAGATCCGGAACGAACTATCATCCATCCATGGTGCATCACCAAATTCCCTTGAATTTCAAACCCATGAGCCTCCTCTCTCTGAATTTGTGCCATGATTGAAGAGAGGAAGTCATACACCAGATACTCTTGCTGGAGATCATCCAAGAATGGGAAAGTAACTTCAAACATGTTGAGACACATCAACTCGTCCTCTTCTCCCCACTGCGATAGAGCGTCAGCCACCTGGTTATTGCCCCCCTTACAGTATTGGATCTCAAAGTCGTATCCTAAGAGCTTCAAGACCCACTTCCATTAGGTGAGAGTACTCACCTCCTGTTCAAGCATGAACTTGAGACTTCTATGGTCTGTCGTGATTATAAAATGTCAGTCCTTAAAATATGATTGTCATTTGTCTATGGCCAGGATGATGGGCATGATCTCCTTCTCATATATGGATAGGCCTCGCTTTCCAACTGTAATTACTTTGCTGAAATAGGCTAGGGGTGTTCTTTTTGCGTGAGAACAACCTCTATACCTAGCCCGAATGAGTCGGTCTCAATCATAAAAGTTTTCATGAAATCCAATAAAGCCAACATGAGCACCCGAGTCATGGCCTCCTTCAAGGACTCGAAGGCTACAATCGCCTTAGGGCTCCAGCCGAAAGCATCCTTCTTCAGCAGGGGTTCATGGGGTGGGTAATTTGAGCATATCCCTCAACAAACTTCTGATAGTATCTGGTAAGACCGAGAAATCTCTGCAGTACATTGAGAAACTGGGGCACCAGCAAGTTCTGCATAGCCTCGACTTTCATGAGGTCCACCTCCTTAACTTGTTTTGAGATAACGTGTCCTAAATAGCGGACATGAGCCTGAACAAAGCTACACTTGGCCCGCTTAGCATACAATTGATTCCAAATTAGGGTCTCCAGGGTAATCCATAAATGTCACATATGGTCTTCCCACAAGGAGCTATAAATTAGGATGCCATCGAAAAAGACCAGTATGAAGCATTGAAGGTAGGGTCGAAAGACATCATTCATGAGGCTCTGAAACATAACTGAAGAGTTGGTGAGACTAAAAGGCATCACTAGAAACTCATAGGGGCCATCATGTGTTCGAAACACAGTCTTCTGGACATCGTCTGGGGCAATGTGGACCTGGTGGTAGCTACATCAGAGATCCAACTTCGAGAAATGTTCCCTATGAAGCTTGTCTAGTAACTTATTAATTACCAAAATAGGATACTTGTCCTTAATTGTAATTTGATTAAGGGTCCGATAATCGATGCAGAATCGAAGAAGAATACATACTCTTGTTGGCATGTATAATAACATACACAAGCATCTCCTTCACCAACCAATTAATCTCCAGTTTCAAAGTATATGCATACTGATAGGGTTGTACGTTAGCCGACTTGGTCTTAGGCTCGATAGAGATCACATGGTCATGAGACAGAGAGGGCATAAGGCCTTTTAGAATGCCAAACACTAAACATTATGCCAAACTCGAGTAACAAGGCCTCCAAGTCCATCCAGGTCTCTTTAGGGGTCATGGGTACCCACTCTACCGCCATCATTAGGAACATCTATGACACGCACTCTCAAACCACCTTGGCCAGCTGTTTAGACTCAACCATAGTCAAGGGTGATTAGTGGGAGGCTCGGATCTCATCCTGACATCCTCTGTACTCTAACTCCATAGACATATCCTTAATGTTTCACCGGACAAAACCCAAGGATTTTGTCTATTGTATCCCAAGTACCACATCTACACCCTTAATTAGTAGTACGTACATGTTCATGGTCAGGATTATTCCTCGAATCTCCAGTCAGACTCCATGGCAAAGGGTGATGTATCTAAGCTTACTGTAACGCCCGAGATTTCCTAAAACAATAATTTATCCAAATTTCATAGATTATTTTTTTCTTTATAGTGAAATTTACAAAAGACTTTAGCAGTAAAAATAGATGATCATTAGTCATTGATTTTATAAGACACCAGGTAGGTCATAGGAATATGGCCAATCACTCATTGTCTACCAAAATTTTTCATTTAAACAAACCAAAATGAGCTATTTATTACAAATAGTACTGCTTAGTAAAGCAATACTAGATAAATTGAGTTTGTAAACAAAATGTCTAATGAAGCCTTAAGAAACCCTGGATCTTGATGTCACCCTGCCCCGATCTGCATCACACACCACAGGTTTAGTATCTGTATTCCCCATAAAACGGGATCAAAACTGAGGAGATTAGATAAGAACATCTTTGTTGCTTGACGGGGAACCCACGATCCTCATCACAGTGTCTGTCTGCAAGATGCTAAATTCGGCTTTGAACATCTCTACCAATGATATGATATCTTCCCTCATCTTGTTGATTTGCTATTTTACATCGCGCACATCGGTCTCTGCACGATCCACACACTCTTTAATGGCTTCTCCCTATTCACTTTTTAAGTTGGGCTGCATCACAAACAATTTATCAGGGTGTTGCTCTGATACCAATTGATGCAAACCAATTTTTCAATTTGTGAGGGTCTACGTTATAACTCCGGTTGTGTATAACTGTTTAGTTATACACTGTCGGTCCCAAGCCCCAATAAAGGAAGAGGGTTGCGGTAGGCCAGTGCCAGCCAGCATAAAAACTTAGTCATACCCTATGAATATGAACCAATATGAGAATTTCGTTGGGGTGTCCCCTACTGAGCGACACACTGTACTCTATAGGCCCGGAGACAATGATAAATGGGCAAGGGTTGCTAGGTTATCGCCTAGAAGCGACGCGTCACACCGGCGACCGGGTGTGGTGTCAAATAGGCAAGGGTTCCCTCACTTTGTTGGATGGGTGGGGGTAAAGAAGATAGTTCAAGACCATAAAATTAGGTTAGCCAGTTGGAACATAGGGTCTTTAACTAGTAAGTTGGTAGAGTTAGTAGATGTTATGTGTAGGAGAAAGATTGATATTTTATGTCTACAAGAGACCAAATTGGTAGATTGAGAAAGCAAAAGTGATAGAACCTTGGGGATATAAGATTAGGTATACAAGAATAAATAAGAATAGAAATGGAGTAGGGATTGTTATTAGTCGTGAGTTTATAGATAATGTAGTTGAAGTCCGTAGGAAGGGTGATAGGATTTTACTTATTAAATTAGTATTAGGTACGGATATTATTAATATTATTAGTATTTATGCACATCAAGTAAGTTTAGATGATTCCATTAAGCATCAATTTTGGAAAGATTTAGATGGAGTAGTACAAGGGATATCTTATGGAGAAAAACTTTTCATCGACGGTGACCTTAATGAACATGTAGGCATTAGTAGGGATGGATTTGAGAGTATCCATGGAGGCTATGGTATAGGAGAAAGAAACGAAAGTGGAGAAAGGATTTTAGATTTTGGTTTGTCTTATGATATGATCTTAGCAAACACTTGGTTTAGGAAGAGGGAGTCTCACCTAGTAACATTTAAAAGTGGGGTTAATACGAGTCAGATAGATTTTTTCCTACTTAGAAAGAGAGATAGGGGTTGTTGCATCAATTGTAAGGTTATACCCGGAGAAAGTGTAGCTACACAACATAGAGTCTTAATTTTAGATCTTAGAATTAGACAATGCCGCAAAAGGGATAAACATAGGATAGATCCTAGAATTAAGTGGTGGGTACTGAAAGGAGCTAAACAAGGAATGTTTGTAGAACAGGTAGTTAAGGAAGTTGATTGATGTCTCGAGGAGGATTCAGAATCAATGTGGAATAAGATAGTGGGTGGCATGAGAAAGGTGGCTAAGGAGGTATTGGGTGAGTCTAAAGGCGGTGCACCGCTAGGTAAGGATACATCATGGTAGAACGAAGATGTCAAATTAGCTATTAAGGTTAAAAGAGAGTGTTATAGAAATCTTAGTAAGAGTCGTGATAATGAGAATTTAAAGAAGTATATGATAGCAAAAAAGGAAGCTAAAAAAGTAGTTTGTAACGTGAGGGATAAGGTATATAAGGAGGTTTATGACAAGTTGGATACCAAAGAGGGCGAGAAGGATATTTATAGGCTTGAAAAGATGAGAGATAGGAAATCGAAGGATCTAGGTATGGTTAGATGTATCAAAGATGAAACGCAATGGGTTTTAGTCAAAGATGAGGAGATTAAAGAGAGATGAAAAGATTATTTTGATAAGCTATTTAATGGAAGCCATGCTCAAGATCTTGGAGACTTCTCCATTCCTTTTCATGAGATGAATCGTGACTTCATGTGCAAGATTCAAAAGAAAGAAATTGCAGAGGCTTCGAAGAAAATGAAATCAAGAAGGGCAGTTGGCCCTAATGGTATACCTATCGAGGCTTGAAAATGCTTGGGAGAGAAAGGTTTAGAATGGTTGACAAATCTTTTTAACAAGATTTGGCGGACAAATAAGATGCCTAATGAGTAGAGGAATAGTACTTTGGTGCCTCTATATAAGAATAAGGGTGATATACAAGATTGCACAAACTATCGTGGTATAAAACTCATGAGTCATACTATGAAACTTTGGGAGAGGGTGATTGAGTATAGGTTGAGAAAGGTTGTCATGATATCAGAGAATCAATTTGGTTTTATGCCTAGAAGATCAACTATGGAAGCTATACATCTTCTTAGACAACTTATTGAGAGATATAGAGAGAGGAACAAAGATTTGCATATGGTTTTTATTGATTTGGAGAAGGTATACGATAGAGTACCTAGGGATGTTCTTTGGTGGACAATGATAAAGAAAGGTGTTTCTCTCAAGTACATTAGTATAATTAAAGATATGTACGAAGGAGTAGTAACCAATGTTCACACTTGTGGAGGGGTTACAACCAATTTTTCTATAACGGTTGGGTTACGTCAAAGATCTGCTTTAAGCCCTTTCCTATTTGCTATAGTGATGGATGAGCTTACAAGATCAATTCAAGAAAATGTGTTGTGGTATATGTTGTTTGGTGATGATATTATTTTGATTGATGAGTCTAGAGCTGGGGTTAATGCTAAGTTAGAATTATGGAGACAGACATTAGAAGCAAGAGGATTTAAGTTGAGTAAGAGTAAGACTGAATATATGGAATGTCAATTTAGTAAGCAACGAAGTAGTGATGGGAGTATAGTGAAGCTTGGTGAGCAAGAAATACCGGTGGATGATTATTTCAAATATTTGAGATCTATCATTCAAAAGTATGGAGAAATTGATGGAGATGTAAATCATAGGATAAAGGTTGGGTGGATGAAATGAAAAAGTGCAACTGGAGTGTTGTGCGATCGTAGAATGCCATTGCGGTTGAATGGAAAATTTTATAGGACGACTATTAGGCCTGATTTACTATATGGTACAAAATGTTGGGCTGCCAAGAGACGTCATATTCAAAAAATGAGTGTAGCTGAGATGCGTATGCTTAGATGGATGTGTGAAAATACAATAAAAGATAAGATTCAGAACGAGGAGATACGTAAGAAGGTAGGCGTTGCATCCATTGAAAATAAGATGAGAGAGAATCATTTACGGTGGTTTGGACATATTTGACAAAGGCCTAATGATGCTTCAGTTAGAAGGATGGAGAAATGGGAAAATATATTAGTTAAAAGAGGTTGGGGTAGGCCTAGAAAGACTTGGATGGGGATGATAAGAAAGGATATGAATGCTTTGAACCTCACCGAGGACATGGCATTGGATAAAAATGATTGGAGGAGAAGGATTCATGTGGAAGACCCAGAATGATTTTCTTTTTTGGTTCATATCGCCGACCCCAATTGTTTTGGGATGAAGGCATAGTAGTAGTAGTAGTAGTAGTTGTTGTTGTTGTTGTTGTTGTTGTTGTTGAGGGTCTAAGTTATGATCTATGATTTATGCTATTAACTACAAAAAAAAGGTTAGGAAATAAGGTTTAGAGAAAAACAAAGAAATAAAGAGAGAGGAAAAAGAGAAATCAAGTTCAGAATAATTAATCAATCAAATTAATTATAAAAGCCCTCAAAATAATGTATTTATACTTGAAAAGAAAATTGTAGTCCTACGACAGATCTTGGATAGATCCAAAAATCCAAACACAATCATAATCCAATGTAAACAAATCTAAAGTAGATCCAAATGGATCACAAAGCTAGTAACCTTTCAGCTTCTTCTTGCCTTTATTCTTCTTTTTGGATCGACTTGGATTCAGTTTTGCCCCTGCATCAAAGTCTTATTTGATTTTCTTCAAGCTACAAAATATGGGTTTTAAGTTTAAGCTTCATCGCTTGCCACATTGAACTGTTGTGATGATAGAATTGTGTCATTTATGAACCCATGAAGATCGTGACTTTCGATTAGGCCGTGAAGCCAAGTCTTTCAAATTACATAATTTGACTAAGATAACTTGATTGAGACAAAATTTGTTGCATTGAGTGTTGCATGGTAAGAAAATTTTTATGAGGATGGAGAGATAAATTAAGCAGCAAAAAAATTGATTATGTCTATGATACTATAAAAAATGAGATAGAAAGAAGAAAAATATAAGAACAATAGATAGGAAATATGTGGTTCGACTAAGATCCATGAAAAGACGACCAACTTAATTCATTAAGTTCCCAGGTTTACATTTTATAGAACTACCACCAGCTTTATAAAATATGGAGGACCACTAGCTTGGATTGTGCATGGATCTCACATGTAGGGAAAAAAAGTGAAAAATTGGTTGCATGGATTCATGCTTGGATTGGGTTATGTAACTTTTTTCACTCACATTGTTAAATAAGACAAATTCTATGTAGGTTCAAGACAATTGGGCTATGTCCTTGAACCCATTCAAGCACCTACATAACCCAATGATCTATTTAAGTTGAAATATGATGATAATATTGAAACTATATAAAAGAGTTCGTGCATGGCTAATCGATGGAAACCCTAAGCTGTGTACTTACCTCAACGACGCATCGGCAAATGCCCCACAATAGCAAGGATCCACTAGCCACTAATTAAGCCATCATCGACAGGTTTTACCAATGACTCCCCATCTGGATGTGGCCCTAGCGACTGAGGGAACTGATGGCAGTGACACTATCACCAGGATCTTCTTCCTATTAGGGTTACCCCCATACGGGTTGTTCCCGACCAGCCATGCTCCCACCATTGGACAACCCAGACCTGGTGACCCTTCGTCGCCTGACCCAAGCCGACGGGAAGTGCCCAGATTGGCTGGACAAGAAGTCGGGGTCTCCTCATGGGAGCCCACCCTTTCCTTTCTTTGTCAAGTAGGTCAACAACCAACTGGTTGCTTGACTACCGGTTGGGGAATGACCTGTGAACCATCGTTGGCCTTCCCCAGCAGAAGAAAGTTGTGGCCACTGGTCGCTACCCTCATTGGAACACCCCACCCACAGGTTGGGTCGAGGGTTCTGATGCCACAACCTAATGCGGGTGGTGTTTTCCCACTTGGTCCGTCAAGTTTGGGTGGAGATGTTGATTCCTTTGGGAACTGGTTCTTCTTTGAAATCGGTCTACAGCAAATGAGAATCAGGTTCCAAGAACTAGTTCCTGGGGACTTGTATATGGGATCTAGACTCCATTTTTCAGGGTTTTGGATCTGGTTCCTCCTCAAAACCCAACCTGAATGGACCTATTTTTTATCCCAAACACGTCGACTTGGATCCAGCATTCAAGTCTCAACCCATTTTCCCATATCCAAACTCAAGTTGGACCTTATTCGACCCAGACAGAACCCCAATTTGCACTTAGGTCAGGTCAAAGCTAGACCCAATACCATTTGAGAAATGGATCAGGTCTAAACAAAACCTTTCACACCCCAAACCTAATCCATAATCTAACCCTTGATCCAGCCATGATCCAACTGGATCCTAATCAAACCTATAATCCAATTCAAAATCCTAATATGAACCTACACCAAACCTAAAACTAAATCAACATAAACCTAATCTATCTCAAACCTAAATCCAATACAACCCCATCCTCGATTGAATCTCATACCCAGACCATCCCATCATGACCCAAACCTAGATTTTGGACTTACAAGAACCCAAGGTCTGTGACCCCCCATAACATGGAGTTAAGCAAGGGCAACATGATCTTACAGAGGCAACATATCAGTTTGGAGAGGTCAACGACGAGGATGATGTTTGGCTCATGAATCCTACTAGATATATTGAACGTCGTCCAGAGCCTAGAGGTAAGTGAGTTGATTAGGATATGGACCTCCCACATATGAGTCTAAATCCTACAAGTCCCTAAGAGTGAGAGCACCACTACAGAATAAAGGCAGACTTCCTAGAGTTTTGGGGTCGCTTGAATCCAGATGAGTTCTTTTCCTAGAAGTACGCAACAGAACGCTTCTTCATGTGACACCATTTTGTTGTCCATGAAGCCACGTAGATTTATGCAAGCATGGTGGGCATAGTTATAGCAGAGTCAAGCCAATCAAGGCTTGCCTCTGGTTCAGGCGTAGGAAGAGATATGCAACTTCATGCAAGAAAAGTTTGTCCCTCCAAACTATATGCAACAGGTCCACAAGCAGACATCGCACTTCATCAAGGATCCAAATCTGTGAAAGAGTATACTAAAGAGTTTCACTACCTGATTTATAAAACTCAGGTAATTGAATCAGAGGAGCAAACAGTGGCATTGTATATTGTCGGGCACAAATCTTCTATTTTTGAGAAATTTGATTATGTTATGATTCTTAATGTAAATCAAGCATATCAGTATGTTGTTAATATAGAGCAAACCCAAAAAGAGTGTGTTGAGGCTCGACGTGATACATTAGATTTCTCCTCTCGGTATAAGGAAACTCCTCAAACCCAGGGAGCGAGTTCCTATGATAAGAAAGTCGCAAGACAGGTAGATCAGAAGCAAGCACCATGAGTAGAAGGATCAAGTCTTGCATTCAACACTTGGGCTCGAGCATGTGCAACAAAAAATGGACAGTGTTGCTTTATGTGTGATGGCATTGGGCATATTTCTTCCCAGTGCATTACCCTTAACAAGCGTGTCCATCTTGCAAAGCAAGAGGAGAAAAATGACAAAAGTGATGATGCAGATGAAGGAGAGGATGCTATTGAAATTCGTGGTGATGATATTTACAACTTGATGCTTGGTTGTTTTGAGTCAAATCTCTCTTGTTCGTCAAAGCCGATCTCTTTTCAACCCAAGGAGAATGATGCAAGGGTAGAGATGGATCCAAGTCGATACAAAAAAAAAAGAGCAAGAAGAAGCTGGAAGATTACTAGCTTTATGATCCGTTTGGATCTAATTTAGATTTGTTTACATTGGATTATAGCTGTGTTTGGATTTTTGGATCTATCCAAGATTCATTGTAGGACTAGGGTTTTCTTTTCAAGTATAAATACATTGTTTTGAGGGCTTTTGTAATTAGCTTGATTGATTAATTATTCTAAATATGATTTCTCTTTCTCCTCTTTCTCTATTTTTTTTCTTTAAACCCTATTCCTTACCCTTTTTCGTAGTTGATAGTGTAAATCATATATTGTTACGTAGACTCTCATGAATCGGGAAACCGGTTTGCATCAGATTCTTATGCAAATGGATAATAGGTACACTCTCCATAGAAGTGTTGGGCTTCGTGGTTGGCCTCGAGATCTTGTCACTTCATTCATGGACATTATTGGATTTCTGAATCTTGAATTCATATGATTAAGATTTGTATCTGCCTAAAAATCTATAAATAGGGACTTGTACTCCCTAACCCAGCATTTGAAATCTAGAACCTAAGAGCACCCATACCCTGTTGAGATCCTTACTCAACCTAGTCGCCTCGAGGTTAGCACCCAAGCTCTGCCACTAAAAAATCCTAAAAAAATTCAAAAAAAATTCTCCCACACAACAAATCCCAAAATTTTAAAAATTTTACTCAAACTTGACTCACGTGTCCCAAAGTTCCTCCTAAAATTTTAGCATTTTATCTGTTGTAAATTAAGAGAATTGAATATTGTACAAAACTCTATCGGTACCAACTTCCTTGTTACTCTATTTGTCTTTTTGGACTTGACCTAGCCGACCTAAACCTCAAAGCCTAACTCAGGCCCACTGGAACGTGTCATAAGTTATGGTCTAGATATTTAAGATTTGGAGTTCCTTGTGCGGCTGATGCTCGACCGGTAAAGGAGAAAAGACACACAACTTAAAGACTGAACCACATATCTGTATCTCATTTTATACTTAAATCCAGTTTTTGAATCCAAAATTCTTTTTCGAAAGTCCGTTGTTTTGATTTTCAAAATTTGGGGATCTTCACCATTAAGTGGCCCAGTTCTTGACTATGGTTCCTCATCATAAAAAAAAAAGATAGCCCCGATCTTGATGGGCTCCGCAAGAACTTTCAATACCATATATTTACATTTTAGATGAATGGCATCAACCGGTGAGAAATGTGGGGTGAAATGTTAACGCATATTCAGAACACCCAAGAAACAAAGAAAGCATGATATACGTGGTTCAGCATATGCCTACATCCACGATGAGAGCTGACTCTTATTTTCTCTCATAGATTCACGCATACAGTGGTTACAACAACCATAGAATAAATAGGCAAACACAACCATTCTGGATAACTACCATACAACTAAAGATAGTAACCAACCAAGGATAAGCACAAGAGAAGGTAATTGACGGCTAAAAATAAGGAAACAAATCTTATTTAAAAAACAACGGATATCCCAACAATCTCCACCTCAAGTTGGTGCGCAGATATCAATTTGTCCCAACTTGTCTATAATATTGACATGTTTTTCCTTTCCCAAGGCTTTAGTGAAAACATCGGTCAGTTGATCTTGACTTTTGACATAGGGAGTTTTGATGACTTTAGCCTGAATTTTTTTTTTTAACAAAGTGGCAGTCGAGTTCGATGTGTTTGGTTCTTTCATGAAACACAGGATTGGCTCCAATGTGAATTGCAGCTTGGTTATTGAACCTTAACTACATAGGTTCATTCACGTTAATTTTCATATTTGATAGTAGAGATTTTATCCAAATCAGTTCACATGTTCCGAGAGCCATAGCACGGTATTTGGCTTCAGCGCTAGATCGTGCAACCACGGTCTGTTTTTTACTTCGCCACGATACAAGGTTGCCCCCAACAAACATGCAATATTCAGACGTAGACCTCCTATCATTTAGGTCATCGGCCCAATCTGCATTTGTATATCCGACAATGTTTAAATTGTCATTCCTTTTCATCAAAATCCCTTTTCATGTCATTCTTTTAAAATCCCTGAGAATTCTATAGGTTGCTTAAAGGTGAGATTCTTTAGGATCATGTATAAACTGACTCACTAGGTTGACCGCATATGTTATATCGGGTCTAATGACTGTGAGATAAATAAGTCGACCTACAAGTCGTTGGAACTCACCAATATTCTCCACGGTTTTTCCATCATATTTTCTTAATTTGCTGCTGGAGTCAAATGGAGTGTCTGTTGGTTTTGCGCCAAGCATTCATGTATCTTTTAGTAGATTCAGAACATATTTTCTCTGACAGACGAATACCCCTTAGCTTGAATGGGAAACTTCTAAGCCAAGAAAATATCTTAGTACTCCCAAATCATTTATTTCAAATTTTTGGTGCAATCTCTTCACTTGTTTGATCAAGGCTTCATCATTTCCTGTCATGATAATGTCATCTACATATACAAGGATGATCGTAGTTTAGGATCCTTGAGCTGAGACAAACATGGAGTGGTCAACTGCACTTCGTCTAAAACCCATTTTAGTAAGAGTTTTGCTTAACTTAGCGAACCAAGCATGAGGTGACTGTTTTAAGCCATAGAGAGACTTTTTTAACCTGCAAGTAGTTTTTTCCTTGTCTTGGACTTGATATCCTGGGGGTAATTTCATGTATATTTCTTCATCCAAATCTCCATGTAGGAAAACATTTTTCACATCAGATTGGAACATTTTCCAGTTCTTGTTAGCAACAATTGATAAAAAAATTCTAACGAAATTTATTTTTGCTACGATCGATTCCCTCTACCTGAGTATAGCCTTTCGCAACCAGTCTTGCTTTGTATCGTTCGATGGAGTCGTTGTTGTTGTACTTGATTTTATAGATCCAGTGACATCCCATAAGTTTTTTCCTTCCAGACGACTGATGATCTCCCATGTGCCATTCTTTTTTAGAGCTTGAATTTCCTCAGACATAGCTTTCCTCCATTTTGGATCAAGATTGGCTTCTTAAAAAGTACTTGGTTCATGGTGATCATAGAGATTCAGGGCATAGGCAGTGGAGGATGGTGAAAGACCCTTGAGGGAGAAGTAATTTTGGATGGGGTGCGATGTGGAAGCTTCAGGTGAGGAAGTGGCTAAGTAGGTATAGAAATCATTTAGGCGTTCAGGCATTCTGAAGATACGACTAGATCTTCTAGTGGGAGCAATGTTGGTGGTGGACACTAGTTCATTGGTCACGACATTATCCTCAATTTGGATATTGGGGATCGAATTAGATGGGTTATTCAAAATAGGGATAGATAATTCATCAGAATTTTGAATGTTTGGAAGGGCCACTTTGATCCCCGTACTGATCTCCCCCTCAGGCTGAAGTTCATCAAAGTATCCAACAGTTTCTTGAAAAAAACATTCATGTTCAAAAAAATGAACGTCTCTTGAAATATAAGTTTTGTTTTGATGAGGGTCATAACATCAGTAGCCCTTTTTTACCATTGAATATCCCAAAAAAACACATTTCACAAATTGTGGCTCGAGTTTATCCCTGCTTGGGGCTTGCAAATGAACAAACACTTTGCATCCAAAAACCTGTAGGTGAGAGATTGATAGGTGTTTATTATAAACAATTTCCAGCTGGGCTTTTCCTTCAACTGAAGAGTTGGGCAGACGGTTTGAAAGGTAATAGGTAGTCCCAATGGCTTCCGGCCAATAAATTTTTGGAACATTTTTTTCGAACATTATGGCTCTAGCAATATTGAGCAATTGTCTGTTTTTTTGTTCTGCGACTCTATTTTGTTGGAAAGTCCCGACACACAACAGTTGAGGCAAGATCCCATGTTTACCATAGAAATCGGTCATAGTGGAATTGACAAATTCACCTACATTGTCAGACTGCAAAACTTTAATTTTCTTGTCAAACTGAGTGAAAATGAGTTGATAGAATTCTGAAAGGACTTTTGGAACTTCACTTTTATTCTTAAGAAAATAAATCCAAGTGGCACGAGAGTGATCATCAATAAATGTAACATAATAGTTATATCTCAAATACGATGTTACTGGTGCATATCCCCAGACATCAGAATGAATCAACTGAAACATGACATCAGATCTACTATGTTGGTGAGAAAATGGCAGGTGGGAAGATTTGGCATATTCATGAGCATCACACGCATTAGAAAAAAAAGGTAAATGAGGCAAAAGTTTGTTTTGAGCCCTTTGAGAGGCATAGCCTAGTCTAGCGTGCCACAACAGGCTCATTTCCTTGGAGTTGTAGGCCGCTAGAGCCTTAGCATTATCATCTAAAAAATATAATCCACTATGTTGGGTCACTTTACCAATCACCATCTGTGTCCTTTGATCCTGAAAAATCACACTGTTAGCCAAAAAATAGCTATGCAAGCATGGCTTTTGGTGATGCAGCTGACAGACAACAAGTTTGCAGGAAATCTAGGAACATAAAGGATGGTTGACGAATCATGATTATCAAGGAAGTGGGTTGTACTGATTCCTTCAATTGGAACTTGGCTGCCATCAGCTATGGATACAAATTTTTCCGTAGCGTTTTTAATATCGCTAAGTTGTGATACTTCACCTGTCATGTGCTCGGAAGCACCGGTATCCACAATCCACTTTTTGGGAAAATTTTTGAAAGATATATAACATGCAATACCTGTTGTGTCTTCATGAGTTGGATCGGTAGGCGTCTGAGCCGCCAGGTGGTTTTTATTGAATTGTTGCAGGGCAGTTGCAAGATCGGCAATGGATGCTAAATTTGCAACATAGGAGTCCCTTTGGTGTGTGCCTTTAGATGGTTGGCCATAGAGTTCCCAACATCTCTCCTTCGTGTGACCTATCTTCTTACAATAGTTGCATCAAAATCTGGATTTCTTAAGAGGGTCCTTCTGATCACCAATAGCAACGGGTTTGGGTAGGTGTGATGCCTTAAAAGTCATTTTCTCAGCAGAGGATTCAGTGGTCGTTGAGTTTATGTTACCCGAATTCATCACCTTGTGTCTAGTTTCTTCACGCTGGATTATGGAGCACACAGTGTTGAAGGACGATAATGATGTCGTCATAAGTATCTGGCTTCTCAGGGATTCAAATTCAGGTTTGAGTCCTGATAATAATTTGAAGATTTTATCTTCCTCTATATGCGCTTTAATGATTTCAGAATCAACGATAATGGGACGGTATTGCACCAATTCATCCCATAGACCTCGAAGATTGCCCAAATAAGCATGGAACGGTTTTTCTTGTTGCACAAGAACGGAGATTTCTTGTTGAATTTGGTAAATGCGAGCAAGATTGTTTTGCTCTTCATATACATCACGAATGTTGTTCCACATGTCTTGAGCGGTTTCTAAGAAGAGGAAACCCTTAACAATGCTAGGGTCCATAGAGTTAAGCAGCCACGACATAACCAGGTGGTTGGCTGATTCCCAATCGTCATACTAGGCGTCATAAGTTTTAGGTCGGGGGATTTTTCTAGTGACAAGGCTGAGCTTCCCTTTTCTGCTGAGAAACATACTGGTCGACTTGGACCAGCTAATATAATCGGTTTCATTTAATGGAACAGTCGTAATCTTAAGCGTGGGGTTGGCTTCTTGAACCACCATTTTAGACGGTATTTGAGATGCTGACTCCATTAAGGAACAGGGAATAGAAGAGTACTTCACGGATCTGGACGATCAGCATCAAGGAAGGCAACGACCACAGGTTGAACGCAATCAGGTGATGATGGGCTCTGATACCATGTTAACGCACATTCAGAACACACAAGAAACAAAGAAAGCACGATATACGTGGTTCGACATATGCCTACATCCACAATAAAAGCAGACTCTTATTTTCTCTCATAGATTCACGCATAGTGGTTACAACAGCCTTAGAATAAATAGGCAAACACAACCTTTCTGGATAAATACCATACAACTAAAGGTAGTAACCAACCAAGGATAAGCTCAAGAGAAGGTAACGGACGGCTAAGAATAAGGAAACAAATCTTATTCAAAAAACAGCGGATATCCCAACATGAAATTCGTCCAAAACAAGAAGGTTTTATTTATTATTGGGCGCCATTCATTTTCTTCATGGATGACATCCAGGGTACCTTTGACAGTTTTCAGCCACAGTTTGTGTTACTGAATTCGCCCAAACAGAATCAGATTCGTTCAGATATCTTGATCTGAATCCAAATGGTTGACATCCTTACAACCAAGCAACGGTCTGGCCAAACCCGACCCATTTAAGCAGGGTCCTAAATTGATTAAGGTGTAGCATTGTTTCTAAATAAAACAGTCTACAAAAGGGCCAAGGGAGATTACCTATGACTGTAATCACGCTCAGATCACATGGTAACCATGTGACCTGGAATCCAGTGTAATTAGTAGGGAACCCGGAAATCCTGCCATGTTTATTGCCGGATAGAGGGCATCCAGCAAACAAAGGGTAAAAGATGCCTCAAAGCTTCTACTTATAGGCCTGCTACAAACAACATTGTATAAAAACATACCACACTCTTTGGACCCATGTGAAACATGAATGCTATCTTGATAAATATGGTAACCCTACACTGCAAAATAGAGGTGGTAGTAGGACCAGCATGCGCGACTGGTCCATTCATTGCAACGCCGTGGATCTGGATCCAGGATTTTCTCCGGGAGGGAAAATCTTGCAATAAAAAAAAATTGTTGAAATATCAAATGAAAACATTAAATATACATAGATATAGAAACATATTCAAAGAATATTGTAAAAAAATAATATACAATTATAAAATTGAAAAAATTGTTAATATCACATCAACATGATATACTCAGGATCATATTTATTGACATTTAAAATTATCTAGATTAAATCTTGTTATTTTAAATTATCTCAGATATTTGTGACTAAATATGCTTAGTGCAGCCTAGCTAGGCCCAACCAAATGCCACAAGTTGGGCCACCAACGGCCTCGTCTCTATATGGGTTAAATGTGTTGCGCAACCACAAAAGAAAGCCCAAGCGTGCTTAGTAAGAGTAATCATCATCATTACAGAAAAAAAATGAATTAAAATTATCAAAAAATTATCATCATTATCAGCATCAGCATCGTCATCACTTCGATTATTGGATATATAGGAACCTTTTGGTGATGACAGGAGTCCTTTTCACTGGTGAGCTAGCATGTCTGCATGCAGGTCCACTAGAGGCGCCAAAATGCAATGCACCAACTTGCTCTTTTGGGCTGGAAATGGACTTGAAAGTTAAAACAAAAGGCTAGTTTGGTTCTATTATCAAGAAGGGCCCAAGAGAAAATTGAGTCCAATAATATCTTCAACTTTTAGATTCCTTGTGGAAAGAGTACCCAAAAATCTGTTTAATTTTTAACCCAGATGATCTTGCAGCTCAATCAACGGCACAATCAGTTCAAGGATAATCTGCATCTTTTACAGCAATCTTGTTCGCACTTGGCTTTTCATTCCAGCAAGAAAAAAAAGCATGTCACATGCAATTACTTGTCATTAAAGTGGATCTGATTTTGAATTCATAGGTAGGTAGGTAGTCATTTTCAGAGACTCGTGTTTGTTCATGCTGCCTACAAAGCAAAAAAACTACAATACAGCCCAGCCAGGGCCCAAGCAAGTTTGGTTTGGATAGATAAGTTCATGAAGAGGGCCTACAGAGGCCCATTGTGATTTGTCTAAATCAATAAACACCATATTGCGGATACACTCCACAATTGAAAAATGCAAGTACGAAATGACATGAAATTCTGCTTTTGGAAATGAGAAAGCTTAGTCTTTGTATATGCCCAAAGAAAATTAATGTGAGTTGCTTTCAAAGTTCATGTTTTGTGTTTCTTATTTACAAAATAAAATCTTATGCAATATTCATGGTGTTATCTGGGGAAAAATGTCCTACTACTAGACAAATATGGAGTAAAAGACCAACTTATTTTTTTGGGCCACTATTTTAAGAGTATTCTTTTTGGTATTTTACATGTTATTCTGTGGCAAAGCTCCTGTAATTTCACTAGAAGATCCATATTTTGTTACATAGAGGAGCAAAGAAACGAAAAGACAAAACAAAAAAGCCAAATTCACATAGTCCGTAACCAGTACACCAGCAAATTATATCAATAAAATTACATAGTTATCCTATGTAACAAACTCTAATGCTATTCATATGCTCTCTCTCTCTCTCTCTCTCTCTCTCTCTCTCTCTCTCTCTCTCTCTAACATTTTCAGGCCACGTAATTGCCGGAGTTCCGACTTTCCATTCACCGGCCGTGGCGAGAAGCCAAACAATTGACGAGAGCCAAGGCATTGCTAGTGACCTTACTAACATCAAAAACTTTGTTTGCAACAGCAGCTTTGAGCGACAGACTGGAAGCGCTGGTGACGCTCTCGAAGCTATCGATACAAGTCTGCTCGTTGGTGAGCGCTGCGCTCATCCAAGTCTGAATGTTGCTCATCCGCCATCTGAAATTGCCGGCATAGAGGTAGCGGAGCTCATCCAGTGACTGCTGCATCTGGGTGATGGACTGCTTGAAGGTCTTATGGCAGTCATGGAGTGCCATCTTTGCACGCGAATCGGAAGCACTGATGGAAAGGTTACCAACATAGCTGGAGATTGCTTGAGCTTTGGAGAGGCTTACTGTGATGGACACTCTAGCAAGCTGGGTAGGACTTTGTTGGACTGAGCCAGCATATGCTGAGAGTGAGCTGAAGCAGACGGCCGGGTACCGGGTTGCGCCACAACTCGTGCGGATGAACTCAGTAGAAGAACCACCACCAGTCACTCCAGCAGCTGTGGCCTGAGAAAGAACTGAGAGTATGGTTCCCAAGGTTAGCGCTTGGATAGAAAGATAGGAGACCTGAGCCATGGGATATTGGTGGAACAAGAGTTTTCTTTTGCTCTTTGTGGGGATAGGATTTGGAGTTGTGGGCCTATTTATAGACTTCGGATATAAGTTGGAAGTGCAAATATACCCCTCATTTTTTTTTAAAAGTTACATCTTTGTCCATAGGGCATAATAATAAGTAACGAGGGGGAAACTTTTCAGTTTTTTTGGAACAACAGACAATGAGGTCGTCAGTTCAATTATTTCAATTGGAAAGCATGATCCTAGTTTTTCCCTGTAGGAAAGGATAGGTGTAAACAACATGTGTGTCTTGAGCTTCCTCAAAGAGCAATGTTTCAAGCAGACCTGTGGGTAGGGGTGGCAAAACCTGAGACGACCCGCCAACCCGCCTCTTAGGCGGGTTCGGGTTGGGCTTAAGCCAACCCGTTTAATAAACTGGTCGACCCGCCTAACCCGTTTATTAAACGGGTCGGGTTCGGGTTGGGGTATGCCAACCCGCCAACCCGTTTAATAAATGGGTTAGGCGGGCGGGTCAACCCACCAACCCAACCCGCTGACCCGCCCACCCGACCCACCAACCCGCCAACCCGCCCGCTACCTGCCAACCCGTTTTCCCGACCCAACCCATTTATTAAACGGGTTGGTGGGTCATGTCGGGTTACCCGTTTATTAAATGGGTCGGGTTAGTGTTTGCCACAGCTGACCCGTTTAATAAACGGGTCGGGTTCGGGTTGAGGTATGCTGACCCGCCAACCCGACCAGATTGCCACCCCTACCTGTGGGGAACAAGAGTTTTAGTTCAAGTTTGTTAATTAGTTAGGTGATGCGATATTTGCAGTGGAGGCATGTTGACTCATAAACCAGCCTTGCATGAGTTATAAGCTTGTGGGTGTGGAAACATAGGGATGCAAATGGGTCTGATCCAGGATTGGGGGCTTTGCAATTTTTTTGCTGTTTGTTGGGTTTTACACAGTTGGTAGCAGGATTAAGATAAGAGCGGATCAGGTAACATAGCGTTTCACAAGATTATTGTAAAACACCAACACAAAGCCTCGCTCGATCCCTTCCTTTTTTCTTTTTCTTTTTTTACAAATAGCTAATAGGGTCTCACTACACAGGCAGGACGTGTCACTTCTGTCTCGATCGTCTTACATAAAATTTTTACGATCTGTTCTCAGTCGAAACACAATTAAGTGGGGATCCTGACTTGGCTATTTGACCCAGCCAATCACATGTCCACAATTCATGTGGGCCTGCACTCTTTAGCTGTGGGCCCCATGCAATGCTGTCATGTGATTGGCTAGTGTCACGTAGCCATGGTACTTAGCTGCTCCTTTTTTATCTCAACTCGTCAAAACACTACATGTAGTCGTGGAAGGCATAGTTGGCCCACTCAGTGACTCGGCCAAAAACCCTTTTGGGTCTAACTGGTACTACCTTATGACTCGGAAAATCAACTCGGATGGTTAGGAATTTTTATTTTTATTTAAAAATAAATGTTTTAAACAATTAAAAAAATAACTTTTAAAAATAAAATATATATATATATATATATATATATATATATATATATATATATATATATAACATGATGAAAAGTTACAATTTCATCCCTCCCAAAGATGCCAATGGTTATGGGTGGTGACTATGTGCATATATACATATATGTAACACTTTGAAAAACACTTGTTCACAAAGAACATGTAAATCATGTCAATCTCATTGTCTATCCATAAAGGAAAATCATATATAATTGAAATGGCAATTAAACATCTTTAGCACATATAACTCATATTATCAGAAAGGCAAGATGGAAAAGCCAACAAGTTAGTTTTAAAAAATGAAACTTTGAGAGAGGGTGATTGAGTTTAGGTTGAGGAAGGTTGTCATGATATCGAAGAATCAATTTGGTTTTATGCCTGGAAGATCAACTGTGAAAATTATACATCTTCTTAGACAATTTATTGAGAGAAATAGAGAGAGGAACAAAGATTTGCATATGGTTTTTATTGATTTGAAGAAAGCATACGATAGAGTACCTAGGGATGTTCTCTGGTGGACAATGATGAAGAAAGGTGTTTCTCTCAAGTACATTAGTATAATTAAAGATATGTATGAAGGAGTAGTAACCAATGTACGCACTTATGGAGAGGTGACAACCAATTTTCCTATTACGGTTGGGTTACATCAAGGATCTGCTTTAAGCTCTTTCCTATTTGCTATAGTGATAAATGAGCTTACGAGACAATTCAAGAAAATGTGCCGTGGTGTATGTTGTTTGCTGATAATATTGTTTTGATTGATGAGTCTAGAGCTGAGGTTAATGCTAAGTTAGAATTATGAAGACAGACATTGTAAGCAAGAGGTTTTAAGTTGAGTAAGAGTAAGACAAAATATATGAAATGTCGGTTTAGTATGCAACGAAGTAGTGATGGAAGTGTAGTGAAGCTTGGTGAGCAAGAAATACTGGTGGATGACTATTTCAAATATTTGGGAACTATCATTCAAAAGTATGAAGAAATTGATGAAGATGTAAATCATAGGATAAACGTTGGGTGGATGAAATGGAAAAGTGCAACTGGAGTGTTGTGCGATCGTAGAATGCTATTACGGTTGAAGGAAAAGTTTTATAGGATGACTATTAGGCCCGCTTTACTATATGGTACGGAATGTTGGGCTGCCAAGATACATCATATTCAAAAAATGAATGTAGCTGAGATGTGTATGCTTAGATGGATCTGTGAAAATACAATAAAAGATAAGATTCGAAACGAGGAAATACGTAAGAAGGTAGGCGTTGCACCCATTGAAAATAAGATAAGAGAGAATCGTTTACGGTGGTTTGGACATATTCGGCGAAGGCCTAATGATGCTCCAGTTAGAAGGATGGAGGAATGGGAAAATATATTAGTTAAAAGAGGTCGGGGTAGGCCTAAGAAGACTTGGATGGAGATGATAGGAAAGGATATGAATGCTTTGAACCTCACTGAGGACAAGGCATTGGATAGAAATGATTGAAGGAGAAGGATTCATGTGGAAGGCACAGAATGATTTTCTTTGTTGGTTCATATCGCCAACCCCAATTGTTTTGGGATGAAGGCATAGTTGTTGTTGTTGTTATATATATATATATATATAGTGTTAGTGTGTGTGAAAGCAAGCCATAATATCATATGCCGATGCACTCTTTGGTTGTTTCAGATCCAAATGGTGTAAACAAAGTGCTAATCCTTGAAAAATGTTCAGCATGCTTGATTTTGGAATTTTCACGTACCAGTTGGAGTTTAATTTGTTAATATATAGTCTATCGTTTTTCTAGTCTAGGTTGCCTTGGCATCTTATCCACCTAGCTTTTGGGGTTTTTGGATCTACAAGAGAAACCAAAATTTGATGGTTTAAAAAGTGAATATTGCATGTGATGCTTAGTTTAATCTGTCTATTCCCCTGCTAGAGGCAGTCCAATGATGCTCAAATTACTCACTGTGAAGTAAACAAGTGCGCCGGAATAGAACTTGTGGAGATCCAGAGCATCATAGTCTAGCATTTTTTTAGCTTCGGGATATGCTGTGATGTGTTGAAGATCTGAAATCCCCTATCAAGAATGAAGCCATCTACCTTGTCTGTTCGAACACGGCCACCCACCGAATTGGACGCCTCAAGGAGGAGGAAAGGAATTTTCGGAGCAGAAAGATGAGTCGCAGCTGATAGACCGGAGAGGCCAGCGCCAATTACTATAACACCAGTTTCGGTGACTGATCCTGGTGGCAAGTCTCTTGACTCTCCAGCTACGTTGGCAGCTGAAAATGATATTTTTCTTGCAAATTTGAGCAATGGTGGTCTGAAAGAGACATTGGAATAAAGGTACTGAGATGCAGTAGCTGTAGTATTAGTACCAGCAGCTGTTGGCGACGAAGGGAAGAGTGAAATTCATGGCTTTTTTCTTCGATTCTCTTTTTGATTGAAGTGAGATAGTAAGTCTTGTGATCAATTTATTTTTTTATGAAAAGAAAATAGAAGAAAACAATGTGCGAGTTGGTGGTAGATTACCTTATCCATATGTGGATCTAGGGATGTCAGTGGACCGGGGCGGGGGACAAGGTATTCACCCCCACCCCATTTCAAAATCCGAACCTTCATCCCCGCATGGGGTTCATGTCCTCCATCCCCGGTCCAAACGGGGGCGAGGTGGGGCAGGCCTCGTTTCTCCTTAGTCTATAGTTATCCCTTAAAGGATTGGGGATGGGGATGGGGATGGGGATGGGGATGGGGATGGGGCGGGGTTAGGCGGGGATGGGGACGGGGATGGGAGGAGAAAAGTGTAAGTCCATCCCCGTAAGGGGATAAATTTTAACCTTCATCCCCAGTCCAAACGGGGCGAGGTGGGGTGGAGCCCCGTTGTCCCCCGGTCCACTGCCATCCCTATGTGGATCACCTGTACCTCTTTATCCTATATGTTATAAATGAAACGGTGGTAACCATAAAAAGTGGAAAGAGCCTCACTACACTAGGGCGAACTTCTCCCACTCAAACCTGACCCTTTGACATCCCTACTATAAAGCTGAACCTGGCACTTGTTCAATTGGCTAGGCAGATGGAAGTTGGATCGGGATTTTACTAACCTGTCTTTTTTTTTTTTAAAGACAGTACAATATTGTGGATCAGTAGTAAAGAGGTCGGAACCGGTGACGCAGTTACCATGGTTCCAAAACCTAATTACGGGAAAAAAAAAACGCAGAAGCAAGAGAATAAAAAAGCAGAAAAAAACCCAAACCAGAAGATCTGCAACAGGGCATATGAGCATAACACGCTCACGAATCAGCCCCGAACAATCATATCTTCCTTTTATTTTAGTTCTGATTCAGATCATTCAGTTGACAAACCGGATCCTAGCAGGATGAAAGACATTTATAGCTCTACAATGAAATGTCGCATCTGTAGGTTTCAATGGAACTGATCCTGAGGCAACTAAATCGAGCCGCAGTCCAGACCCAAAACGCAAATTGGTTTCTAGACCCAATTAGAATTAGTATCAGATTGGACACACAAATAAACCATGCATGAGTCCAATAATGCAGATCTCACTATCTGGATTTTTGTGGCAAGGGAAAATCTTGTGATAAATTTTAAAAAAAAAATGTTTTTCAAGCTAGGAAAATCACAGGAAAATATAAGGCATAAATCGTAACAGATATAAAAATTTTGAAGTGTTGATTCATGATTTTATTAAGATATTTCGAAAGCATCCCAATCTTATGGAATTGTACCATTTTCTGAATATATTACGATAAAATCACTAGATTTTCAAAGTATCCCTGAGAGTTGTGACTCTGCATATGCCTTGACTCAGATCCAACCTGGACCTATAACCTACATATGGATCCAGCTCAGATGTAGCTGAATACTCGGTCCCTTAGATCTTGATCTAGATTCAAGTTTGCTAGCAGGTACACACACAAATAAATATAGATTTATATATAATATTTATTTATATATATATTTAATATCTACGTATATATGAACCATCTCAAAAAATAGACTTGATGGATTAAGGACTTGTTACAAGCCACCTCAATAGTGGTCTCTTTGAATGGCGAAAGTGGGGTCCTCTTCAAGCCTAAGAGGGGTCTCCGGCAATGGGATTCTCTCTCTTCCTATCTATTTATCTTAGCCATGAAAGCATTATCCATGCATGATTACCATGGCCGAAGATGCTTATCTCTTTGGAAGATGTTGGGTCTTGAATAGCATTTGCATTTCACATTTATTGTTTTTTGATGACCTTTTTGTTGTTTGGTGAAGATACGGAAGATAATATGTGAATATTGTGGACCATCTAATTATGATATTTTGGTGAGACCTTGAGGTTGCATATGAATGGTGCAAAAAAGTCAAGTTCTTGTTCTTAATGATGATTGGGGTTATGTAGGGCTTCCAGCATTTTTTATTGTGGTATGGGCACCCTCCCGTTTATGTATCTGGGTGTACCACTTCATTTGGGTATTTCTCGCAGTTGCGTTAAGGTAGAGTGGAGGACCGTATTAGGGCTAAGGTCCAATCTTGTATGACTCTGCGGTTTGTATCTAATTGATAAATCATAATATTTTTATTGTGGTCAATCATTTAGCTCAAAGGTTTGATTTACCAAAAAAGGTGAGAAGGAGATTGATTAATATTTATCAAAACTTTATTTGAAATGGGGGAGGAGAAGGTAAGGATACACCATTGGTGTGTTGGGAGGTTATGGTGCAGCATGTTGATTTGGAGGGGACTCGGGTTATACCAATTAGGTTGTTTCAACAAGGCTCTATTAGCCAAATGGATTTGGAGGATATATGCTAATGAAGGTGTCTTGGCTACCATATTCTCGAAGAAGTATGACCTTCATGGTTGGCCTTGGAAGGGTTGGATGATGGTCATCAATTACTTTTGTAGCTTCTCCAAGAGTATAGAGGGAGACGGGGCTGCCACCCTTTTTTGGCATAACATAGGGTTGAGTGACCAGACTCTAATGCTTATCTATCCTAACTTTTACTGACCTGCTAGAAGGAAGTTTTGTCATGTTAATTAAGAATGTTGGTTGAAGGACTTGTATATGAATGACACATTGTCTTGAGAAGAGACTTGGACGAAGGGGTCAACCAACAATGGCCTCTCCTAATGGCAAAATTGGAAAGCATCTTTTTGTCACAGGCTAATGATCATTTATGTTAGTTATTAACTCCTAAGGGGGTAGGGATGGCAGTGGACCGGGGGAAAGCAAGGCTCCACCCCGCCTCGCCCTGTTTGGACCGGGGATGGAGGCGGGGACGAAGGTTAAAATCCATCCCCGTCCAGAGATGAACGTACACTTTTCCCCGCCTCGTCCCCGCCACGATCCCCGCCTAATCCCCACCCCGATCCCATCCCCGCCACTTTTCCCTGCAATAGCCTTGCCCCACCCCCGCCTCATCCTCGTTTGAACCGGAGATGGAGGACGTGAAACAGGGAGGAAGGCGGGAGTGAAGGTTCAAATCCATCCCAGCCGGGGATGGAGGTTCTAATCTTGCAGAGGGGCGGGGTGGAGACCTTGTCCCCCGTGTTGAGTTCGTCGGGGTTTCCACCATCGGTCCAGAGTCGTCGGCGTCTCAGCAACCACCAGATCCGTCGAAGCTCCTGCAAAAGCAAAACATACAGAATGCAACAACATACCTGAGGCGGCCATTTTCGGAGGGCGGAGGACGTTTGCCGGAGAAGGGCGATCTTCAACTCAGTCGGTCTGCAGCCACCACAAGCGCAGGCTTTCGAATGCAGACAGTGAGTCGACCTTCTTCCCTCCCTTATTGTTTTTCTCACAGTTTTGCACTATTTTGCACTGTCTTGCATTGTATCGGGTTGCTTATGAAACCCTGTATATATAAGCATAGGATGGAAACGGTTTGCATAATTGTTCCCCCTTTATCTATGTCAGTTTATCGGGATGGATCATCCTTTGATGTGGGGTGTTTCTACATCGTGGATAACCACCATGTTTTACGTATTGGTTAATCCAGCATTCTCCCACTTGATCTGACGATAAACTCTTTAACCAGAAAACCTTATGGGAATAACTTGATGAATAGAATGGCCTTTATAATCTATTCTAAAGGTCCTTAGTTGAATCTCTAATCCTTATGAGATTAACAACAACCATAATGAGAATCAAAAACTGAAAGTGATCACTTTATTTATGTGCATATGTCAAAAAGAGTTTAACAATCTCATCCTCATTACATGTTCGAAATATAATCCTGGTGCTAGCCCTTTAGTAAGAGGATCAACGATCATCTCTTTTATACCAATATTAACAATATGCACTAAATGATTCTATGTCCTTTCTTTAACAACAAAATACTTCAATTTCATATGCTTGCATGACATAGTACTTTTGTTGTTGTTCGAAAAGGACACTGCAACTTCATTATCACAATAGACCTTCAGTGGCTTCTTAATGGAATTGACCACCTTTAATTGTGATATAAAGTTCTTTAACCATATAGCCTGTGAAGTAGTCTCGTACAATGCTATGAATTCTGCCTCCATGGTGTGGGCAGCAGTGGTCGTATGCTTTTCACTCCTCCAAGAGATCGTGCCCCTAGCAAGTAAGAAGACGTACCTAGTAGTAGACTTTCTACTATCAAGACATCCTCCTAAATCCGCATCTGAGTAGCCAATGACCTCGAGGTGATCAACTTTATGATACGTTAACATATAGTCTTTTGTCTCTTGTAAGTACCGCAAGACTTTCTTGACACCCTTCCAATGGGGTAAACCTGAGTTAGACTGAAATCTGCCAAGTACCCCTACTGCAAAAGAAATATCTGGTCGAGAACATGTCTGCGCGTACTGCAAGCTGCCAACAACTGATGCATATGGATAAGCACTCATTTGTGCTTTGTCAATATCGTTTTGTGGACAATCCTTTAGGCTCAGCTTATCACCTTTTGATATGGGTGTAGAACTAGGAGAACAATTCTCCATCCCATATCGTTTTAACACCTTTTCTATATAGGATCTTTGGGAGAGGCCTAGAAAACCTTTTGCTCAGTCTCGACGAATCTCAATGCCAAGAACGTAAGCAGCCTCACCCATATCTTTCATATCAAAATGTGATGCAAGAAACTGTTTTGTCTCTGAAAGCAACTTTATATCAATGGTTGCAAGTAAGATGTCATCCACATACAACATCAATATAATGAACTTACTCCCACTTTCCTTAAGGTATATACATTGATCAATAATATTTTCTGTAAACTCGAAAATCACAATGACTTGAGAAAATTTAATATACCACTGTCGGGAGGCCTGTTTAAGTCCATATATTGATTTGTTAAGCTTGCAAACCAAATAATCATTTTCAGAGACACCAAGACGTTGTTCAATGTACACCTCTTCATTCAGATCCCTGTTGAGAAACACTGTTTTCACATCCATCTGATGTAGCTCTAAGTCATAATGAGCTACGAGGGCCAAAATTATCCTCATTGACTCCTTAGTTGAGACAGGAGAAAATGTCTCATTATAGTCAATGCCCTTCATCTGGGTGAATCCTTTAGCAACCAATCTTGCTTTATGTCTCTCTATGTTACCTTTGGAGTCTTTCTTAGTCTTAAATACCCATTTACACCTTACGGGCTTTACTCCTTTAGGTAACGTGACAAGATCTCACACTTGATTTTTAGTCATAGAGTCTAACTCTTCTTTCATGGCTTCTATCCAGTGCGAAGATTGTTTGCTTTCAACATCTTTCATAAAAGTCAACGGGTCATCATCCATATCTATGAAATCACCAGGCTTCTAAAGGTACACCACATAATCAGGATGTATGACAGATCTCCTAATCCTTGTGGATCTCCAAACAGGTCGTTCATCAGGCTCAGATTGAACCTTATCATCCTGTTCATGCTCTTCCACATTGTCCACAATAGGTTAACTTTGGATTTGTGCATTAACAATCGAATGATCAATCACACCATCATTAGAAATAACAATGTGGTATCTTTCGATGTTTTCCTTAACAGGTGACAAAACCGGATCATGTACTTCCTCAAAACCAAGGCTTTGAAGTGCACTCAATCCTACTGAACCATCTTCTAGGAACTTTGCCTTATCTGTTTCAACAATCTGTGGTGAGTGAGATGGGCAATAAAACCTGTACACTTTTGATCTTTTTGGATAACCAATGAAATATCCACTGGTTGTTCTTTGATCAAAGGCTTTAATGTGAGGGTTATACAGTTTAGCCTCTGCAGAACATCCCCATATGTGCATATAAGACAGTGATGGTTTCCTACCTGTCCAAAGCTCGTAAGGAGTTTTAGGCACAGATTTCGTAGGAACCTTATTCAAAATATTCACAGCAGTCCTTAAGGCTTCACCCCACAACTTTATGGGAAGCATTGAATAATTCAACATAGCTCTGATCATTTTCTTAAGCGTACGATTTCTCCTTTCAGCTACACCATTCTGATAGGCATTGTCATGCATGGTATATTGAGACACAATGCCTTCCTCTTTGAGAAATCACGATAATGGTCCTTCCCTTTGCCTCATCTCAGTAAATCTACCAGAATATTCGCCACCTCTATCAGACCTAACTATCTTAATAACCTTATCGGTTTGTTTCTCTACTTCTTTCTTAAATTCTTTAAACATCTGAAAAACAACAGATTTTTCAAAGATCAAGTAGAGTTACATATACCGAAAATAGTCATCAATAAAGGTGACAAAATATTTTTCGCCTGTGTAACAAAGGGAAAACCGTCTACATACATCTGTATGGACTATTTCTAATATCTCACTACTGCGTTTGGCACCCTCTTTATATGTGTTTGTATGCTTGGCCTTTATGCAATCAACACATGGGTCATTATAGGTAAAATCTAGAGATTTCAAGATCCCTTCATTTACGGGTCTCTTTATTTTTTTTCAGAGATATGACCCAACCTTCGATGCCAAAGCATGTAAGATTTATCATTTATCAAGCTACATTTATTTTCAACCAATGCGTATTCAGAAGTCAGAGACTCTTGAGTTTGGACCTTCACATTCAATCTATATAAACCATCATAAACTGATGCAGAACCAATTTCAATTGAATTTCTGAATATGAACAATTTAGAATTTTCAAACTTAAAATAATATACAAATTTATCCAACTTTGAAATTGAAATTAAGTTTCTACTATATGATGGAATATAAAAGACATCATGAATATCTAAAACTATGTCTGTATCTAGAGTAATCCTGCAGGTTCCAACACCCTTCACATGTGAACGCATCTTGTTTCCCGAATAGATGCTCTTCTCATGCATTGTCGGTTCCCTTCTGCTCAGGAACAACTGTAGACAGTTGGAAATATGAACAGTAGCACCATAATCAATCCACCAGCTATTTTCAGGAATTTGTAATAAATTACATTCATGAGAAACAAATGACAAATTACCTCTGTTTTTCAACCACTTCTTATACTTTATGCAATCTGCCTTCATGTATCTCTTCTTCTTGCAAAAGAAGCACTTTATGGGTGCAAAGTTAGATTGCTTGTCTTGGGATGACTTATCTCCAGTTGGCTTATTCTTAGCATTTCTCTTAAATGCATTCTTCCTTGGTCTTACCTTGGGCGTATGAGAAGCCATATGTGCACTCTGCACCTTCTCACCTTCCATCCTCTCTTCTTCTTCAACACACTTGAACATGAGTTTATTAAATGTCCATTCATCATTATGCGTGTTGTACGAGATTTTGAAAGGTCCGTATTCTAAGAGTTAGGATGTTAGGACTAAATGCACTGGAAAAGAATCAGAGATGGTGAGCTTCATGTCATTCAGCTGAGATGCTATGTTCCTCATCTCCAAAATATGCTGGCGAATGTTTCTCCCTCCAGTATATTTCATAGATATGAGTTTTGACATCGGGGTATTGGTTTTGGCCTTGTTTGAACTCACAAATTGTGCCTCAATGGCATTCATGAATTCTCTCACTGTTCTGCATTGTGGGATAGCACTACGAATGTTCTTAGCTACTTTAGATTGCAAAAGCAACGAGCTAAGCCTATTCGAGCGCTCCCACTTCTCAAAAGCAATTTTTTGATCAGCAGTGCTCTGATCAGTGAGGGCAGTGGGTTCATCTATCCTTAGGGACAGATCTAAATCCATATACCCTAATGTAAAATGAACAATTTATTTCCAAACACTAAAATTAGATCCATTAAGAAAAGGTATAGAGCTAGAGCCATCTAAAATCACAGAACTAGAAACTGCATGACAAAAGACACGTATCAAGAAGCATTCATACGAGACTAAACTTTAATGGAAAAAACAAAAGAATAAAGGCCCTTGATATGCTTATTTCTAGGCGAGTGAAGGGGGTCATCGGAGTCCTACTTTGGTAAGAGCTCTGACACGTGAAACCACTTCGCCTATCGACCATATTCGGTAAAACTAAGGTTCTTGTGAAGTTAGACCATCGACACAAGGTACCTTTGGATACACACGTGTCATGTATCTCGACACATTTACCTTATTTTACCCTACTTAAATTTCAAACACGATAAAACTACCTTTGGGTCGTTTATCGTTTCACGAATATAAGTACAATAGTAATATTGGCTAAAACCATATGATAGTACAACATTTTGACAACATACGTGTATTCAGTCAGTTTGGTGACATGAATACACTAAGTTATCTAACTATCCTTGATGCCAATATTATATACACATTTATACATGCATAATTACAAATAAATGCATGAGCAATAACCCAAGCCAAACTTAAATGGGTAAAACCTTGGGTCCTCAAGCATGAACCAGCTTGAAAGCACTCTGAACTGGTCTAAAACAGCCCCAAACTGGTCATCCAAATGTCTGAATCGGTTCTGAACCTTATGAACCGGGTCAAGTATGAACAAAAGTTCATAAAAACCATATAACCACATGCCAAAATCCCTGTATTTTCTTATATTTAAGGAAAAAAGGTCTTAGCATCTCGGAACCTGTGAGAAACTGGAAGGAACCGGTCAAAAATGGCTCTGAATCAGTCCCAGAAAGGGGGCGAATCAGTCCCTGATCCGGTTCAGGCCAAATAGTGCCTGGACCCTACTGGATCCGGGTCGAAACCCGACTGTAACCGGATCTGGGTCAGACCCGGTACGAACCGGATCCAGGTCGGACTTAGTATGGACTGGATCCGGGTCGGACCATGGGGTTTAACTGGATCCGGGTCTGACCCAGTAATATTTGGGTCCGGGTCAGACCCGGTATGAACTGGATCTAGGTTGGAACCGAATCCGGGTCGGACCAGGTAATATCTGGATCCGGGTCAGATCTGGTAACAACTACATCTGGGTCGGACCCGATACTTACCGGATCCGGGTCAGACCCGGTAATAACCGGATTCGGGTCTGGCCCGGGTATAATGGATTCGATATTAACTGGATCTGGTCCGAACCGAATACCAGACTCGATCCGGTTTTACCCGATAAAAATTTGAAAAGGGGCAGAAAACCCTGATTTTTCTCAAAAGAAGGGTTTTCCCCATCTTGAAGCCGGCGACCAATGTCGCCCATCGGCGACCAACGTCGCCTGTCTGTCGGCGACCAACGTCGCCTGCCTACCGGCGACCAACGTCGGCTTCCGGCTACCCTCGATGCCGCTCCTGATGGCGTTTCTTCTCTGACAAAAGCAGCCAATCGTCGGCGAAAACGGGAAAACCGCAGAAGCCTTTTAAAAAATCCAACGACTCAATAGTCGTCGGCGACGGTCCTTACAACTTTTTAATGGCGGATGGAGAAGGGAAACGCCAGCAGTGTTCTTGCCGACAGAAAACCCCCCAAAAAAAGTAACAGTTTTTTTTTTTTATCTGCCTGTCTGTCGCCCAATGGCGACAGTCGCCGGCTTTCGGCGACCAGCAGCAGCATCACCCCACAATGACCTGCTTTGCTGGACAACCAAAAGACACACACTGCAGCAGAAGCGGGGTGTGAGCTCATAACCTATTGTTGAGTTCGTCGGGGTTTCCACTGTCGGTCCAGAGTCGTCGGTGTCTCAGCAACCACCAGATCCGTCGGAGCCCCTGCAAAAGCAAAACATACAGAATGCAACAGCATACCTGAGGCAGCTATTTCCGGAGGGCGGCGGACGTTTGCCGGAGAAGGGCGATCTTCAACTTAGCCGGTCTGCAGCCACCACAAGCGCATGCTTCCGAATACAGACGATGAGTCGACCTTCTTCCCTCCCTTACTGTTTTTCTCACAGTTTTGCACTGTATGGGGTTGCTTATGAAACCATATATATATAGGCATAGGATGGGAACAGTTTGCATAACCGTTTCCCCTTTATCTTTGTCAGTTTATCGGGATGGATCATCCCTTGATGTGGGGTGTTTCGACATCGTGGATAACCACCACGTTTTACGTGGTGGTTAATCCAACACCCCACCCCACTGCCATACTCTTAGGCCTTGATGTACATAGCTCTCTCCATTCCTTCTATGCAATGGCTTTAGTGGGGGTGGTGGTGGTATATTATGCATTAAAAAAAACCAAGACAGAATATGTTGGGATTTCAGTTTTCTAGTAGATGTCTTTTATGTTACCGGAGTCGTGTTTTCACTTTTTTTGGGAGTGTCAGTTCTTCATATATTTGCTGCTGCAGGCTTGGGGTGAGGTGGGTTCTGGTTCTCATAAAGAGGCATCTTCATGCTAGGGGTAAGAAATGGACACACTTATGGTGGTTATGGATTTTGAAGGTTAGACTTTGGTTTGGCAGGAGCGCAACAACCGCAGAGGTCCGGATCTTTTGCTGCATTTATTGCGGTGGGAGCTAACTTATAGGGCTCCGAAAAAATGGGCAGATGAATCTATCTCATGGATTGGTAACAAGCGGGCATTTTGCTAGGGCTATGGGGATGACGCAGTGATGGAGATCTTCATTCTTGTTTTCTGCCTGGCTCTAATAATTGAGAAATTGTGTGGGTGGGTGGGTGTGTATGAGGGTGTGCATGTGGATGTGTGTGTGTGTGTGTGAGAGAGAGTTTTAGATTGTGTGACAGTGTTTACGGAGACAATCTGTTCGGCTATGTTTTTTTTAGTTCTCTCAAATTGGTTCTCCCCGGGTGCTGTCATTACTTGTTCAATGCTCATTTAAGGAAAAAAAAAGGGAGGGGTCCTCTCCTTGAGTGAACAGGATTGCAGTAGGTGAAGCTTCTTAGTCCTGAACTTCGGTGGTGTTTGTCTTCATGACACAGAGCGCTGAGCTTGCTGCGAAAGCGTTCAGATTCGTGGTGGTTCTCGGTTGGAGGTTGATGTAACAGGGGCCTCAAGTAACCTGAGAAGCCTTATCTGCCTGGACCCTTCACCTCTTTTTAGTCAGTCACGGTGTTCGGTCGACCGTTTGTTGTAGACCACTTCTCTGCTAGCGCATTTTTCAGGGGAATATGGCTGCTGCAGGTTTTCGGCTTCTGGAGCTGAAGGGACATTCAAGATTAACGGATGCCTGTAGGGGCGCTTTCCTTCTAGCACCTGCTGGCTCTTCTTTGAAACCTCATCATTCTTTCAGACTAGATGGTTTCATAACTCACTGCAATTGTTTCGTTATATTTCAGCAAGTGATATCTCATCACTTGTTGAAACGTTGTATTGCTTCAATTCTTCAAATTAATGAAATTACCTTTCTTTCAAAAAAAAAAAAAGAACCATTTGCTTCCCTAAAGCGCCCATACAGAACATGTAGGAACTGAACAGTGATTGCTGGCACAAGTTTACTACTCGTTACCATTATCTAGAGAAATTAATTTTTTTAATATCAAGAAATGCTAGCATATATAAGTTCTAAAAAATCTAAATAGTGCAAAACTATAAAGAGAAAACACAAAAGTTGATGACTAAAAAAGTGTCAATATCAGGATAATATCATGGTAAAATTATGGTAATATCATTATAATGTCACAAAAAAAACTACATTACTATAAAAATAGGTGATATTTTTTCAAATAACATGTTTAGGTTAGCTTTTAAAATTTTATCGGCCTTTGAAAATATCATGATAAAATTGCAATAAATATTTGCTATGACTGTAAAAATAGAAAACTTCTAGATACACGTCTCAGCTTTCCAACGATTGTAAAAACAGAGGTTTTTGTGTCGGATCATTGAGATATGGGTCTAGGAACGGAGACTGCTATGTAAAAAACAATTAGTAAGATGACTATTTTCTCTATTTTTATGCATTTTTTGAGAGAGTACTCGTGCTAAAGATGAGAACAGTAGAGGAACATCTATTTTCCAATAAGACCTAGAATATTGAAATGACCTACAGACATGGAGATACGAATTTATCTACAAGATACTGTCGGATAAGACAAAAAACAAAACACTAGATTTTGGATCCGAGGTACATACAATATCTGAAAAAAGAAAACAAAAATCAAAGTACTAACCTCGCAGCTCTAGTTTTCTAAAAATTCAAATCTTGGAGTATAGATGAACAGTTCCAATGTGATCACCATTATGTAAATCAAAAAAAAATTAAAACAAAAAGATGGGTTTTTCATGAGAAAATTTTTAGGAAAAGAGTCTTAAAACCAGATCTGAATTTGAGAATTGTGGGGTCCGTTCTATAAAGTTGTATGTCTTCCTTTGTTGAGTAGGGATTAGTCGTACCAAGAACTTGAATCCTTCACTTTTGAGTGGACGTACCACGTATACGGATCCTAAAAAAAGATGTGTCAACGCTTTAAAAATACCTTAAAATTTTGGAATAGACTTTCACCTTTGCATGATTGACAAAGATCCATTAACTTTTTTTGAAATGGTCTTTCACCAAATGTCTGATCTTGGAAACAAGTTATTCAAAGTAACATTAATTTTATTATTAAAAATAAAACTTGGGTTCTAGCACATTTATCACATGGTTTTAAAGCTCTTGGTTGTAAATGGATTTTTAAAAGGAAGCTTAGAGCTAATGGATCAATTGATAAGTTTAAAGCGAGATTGATTATTTGATGCATATGCTCCAATCTTTAAAATTACTTTCATTAGAGTTTTTATAGCCATTGTTTCAATTTTTAAGCTTGAAATTCATAAAATAAATGTTAAAACTATGTTTCTGAACGGTAATATAGAAGAAATATATATATATATAATAACCTAAAGGTTTTATTATTTTTGGATAAGAGAATAAAGTTTACAAACTACATAAGTTTTTATATGATTTGAAATGAGCTCCAAAACAATGATACGAAAAGTTTGACTAAGTAATTTTTAGTTATAGTTTTAGCATTCTTGAATGTGAAAAATGTATCTATACTAAAGTTGATCATGAAAAAATTTTCATTTTTTGATTATATATAGATGACATGAATGAATAAATTCTTGGGATTAAACTTGCTAAACATGAGCATGGTTATGGTTTGACTCAATCACAATATATTAAAAAGTTACTTAAAATTTTTTATTTTTTTTAATATAAATGTACCAACACTTTATTTGATCTTAGTGTTAAATTATCTAATTACACTGGAATTGGTATTTCCAAATATTAGCATACTAGTAATATTAGTAGTTTTATGTATGCAATGAATGAAATTAAAGTAAACATTGGCATTTTGCATAAGCAATCTAAGACCTAATCATTGTGATACAATCTTCAAGGTCTTGAAGTACTTGAAAAAGATGGTGAATTATGGGTTATTCTATACAAGGGAACCTACAAACTTTGAAAGGTATAATAATACAAATTGAAATCCGGATATGGATGATTTCATATCCATGAGAAGATGAGTCTTTACCCTTGGATATAAGAAAATATCTTGGGCATCAAAGAAACAAACCATCATAACCTAATTAACTATGGAAGCCGAGTTTCTAGCACTTGCATATACTAGTATAAAAGTTGAATGTTTAAGGAATCTCTTTATTAAAAGTTCTTTAAGTGGCAAACCCTTATCCATTGTAACGGCCTGGCTGATTTCAACCCAAAAGTACCAATAAATTTTTTTAAGTCAATACATTGCTTAATATGTAAAAATGCAATGGTCTTACCAATGAACACGTTCCAACCGTACTAAATACTAGACAGCTCGTCTGAGCACAAGCAAGAGCGTATCTTAGCCTCCTATTACCAGATCCAGTATGGAACTATCGTTAACAAATCCGATTAAACCATTACATAAAATAAATTTTATCAACTTAAGTATTTCATCATTCTCATTGCCTTAACTGAATTAAACTTTTAAGATTCAGCTTGCACATGCATCGGCATTTAGTAGCTCCTTAAAACAAAGTTCGAGATAAAGGCATCTAAATGACAAAATCCTTATACCATTACTTATGTGAGTAAACACAATAAAGAATATTGATTTGAAATCAATTTAATATGTTTGCTTTTCAGTTAAACCTCTCAGACACATTACATTTAAAGCACACTCACTCAATCATCCATAAAAGCGATTAATTGAAATACTTAACAGTTTATCAACTCAATGAATCATTTATGCATCTGTTCAAAAATCGATAATTAAATAGTTAAATAAGTATTGAATTTAAAATTTGATGAATAGCCCCCTAGAATCTCAAAATCATCAGTCACTCATAGCTCCCTCATAACATCTTGTATTCGCTACACAGATCACATGTTACCTCGAAAGCATTTTATTTTGAAAAGCATGAGACTTTAAAGAGTCTCAGTAAGATTCACACAGCTAACATAGGTATACAACACATTAAGCTTGCATAGCATGTATCAATCACAATATACAACATTCATCATTTAACAGACAGATCAATGATTAAACAGTAAAGTACATACGATCATAATTCTCAAAATATGCATAAACATGATATTACAATTCCAAGCATGCACAATTGCAATATAATTGAAAACAAGACATTTAATCATATGCATGAATCTACATAATCATATAAGTATAAATAAAAGTGCAGAAAAGTAAAGTTAACAAGTATTTTAAGTTTCACTTAATTAGCAAAAAGTCTATCGGGTATGCATAAACCCTCTGTGAAATATACTAGAACTCGAATGTTTATTATGCTATATGTTTTAATTTTCTAAGTAACTTATTGAGTTGTCCTCCCAAAAGTTAAGTCAGGTCGTGAGATGTAGCGGTGTGCTCAAAGAGAATCTGCTTGGAAGAATGGCTCTATGTCATACGATGATCATGACCACACACTTCTATAGAAGGCCTAGGGACATACCCACCTAGGACAAAGCGGTAGTTATTATCCCCCTAAATTCTCTAGACTAGGGGACCGTCGCGGCATTGTTCATTGCAGCATAATAAGAAAAAAAAAGGCCTAGAGAGTTTCATACCCCCTACTCTCTCAAAGGTAGACCAAAGAACATTTCAGTTCAGCATACATCGATAAAGGCATACCCAGAATCCTACTCAAGGTTATCTTCTTAATTAGGCTATAGGTAAATGCATCTACCATTAGGCTAGTGCATTGTCATCTCACTGTTCCCTCTTTGAAATCTTAAATCAATATTTTATTGAGCACCCAAATACCATGCAACCTTGTGGAATTTCTATCACCCTGTATGCATTTCACAAATACTGCACCTCAAAGTATTATATGCATTCTCATAAACAATGAATCATGTCAACATGCTCTTCGATCATTTATTCATGCAGTATCACATAATTTTAATAAGCTCCTATAAGCCCAAATCAAAAGGCTTATATATTTTTAATTATGTTCAGTTGTAGTCATACTTAATCGAGAAAAATGCACAAAATTTAATTCATTTCATGTTGTACTTAACTGAAAAAAATCATACCTCAACAACATATGCATTTATAAAAATCAAATTCTAAGAAAGGGCCTGAAACCCTAAATCGATTTTTGAGAAATCAGGGTTTTGATTCTCTTAAATACAAACCAACTAATTTCTATTAAGCCCAATATGATTTCAGTTATTTAACAAGCTAAACATGTTGAACACAATCATATAAATAGAAATACTCTTCTTTGAAATCAACTAAAATAGTTAAATTGCATAACAATCAAACTTTGGCAATATCTTTCAACTATAACTTACACAAATTAGAATTTAGTTATTTCTCAGTGTTTGGCTCTTTGTCTATGATTAAATAAGGTGTCTTAACACTGATAATATGCGGAATATAACAGAAAAATAGTAAAACAATAAGATCCAAACATGGTACTATCTAATCCCAAATACAAGTTATCAGAAAAATTTGGATCCCTAAAAACCCATTTTTACAAAATCTACCAAAAATAACAGATCACATTGTCTTTACCTATTAAAAATACATCCCAACAAGTTGATCTTAAAAATAATGAGAAAAAATAATTAAAAAACTTCTATGAAACCCTATTCTAATAGAGTTTTAATTCAGAGTCTGTAAATTGCAAGATTTTTATCAGATTAAAGATTTTTTTGAGATTTATAGAAAACGTTTTTGGCAAACCCCTTATTATACAGTCTTTTATAATAGGTTAGACTTCACCTAAAATTTTTATAAAATATTCAGAGTAATTTTGCTTGAGTGTTTATACCTTTCAATAGAGATAAATCGAAATAGTCGTGTAACCAGAGCCTGAAACTAGAGCTCTGTTAGGACTGACGTTTTTTTCTCAATACCAATCCAAAATGGGTAAAACAAAAGCTAAAATAAAGCCCAAGATGTGTAGATTAACCCAGTATTTTTATTTATATTTGTTGAACTGATATTTGAAGAGATATCGAATTGTTTTTTAAACTAGTCAGAAATAATATATCTATCATCTCAAACATAGGTTTCTCAGAAAATGTTTTTGCTAAAAATCATCGTGAGACCATTAAACCTTTGAAATCTCAGTATTTTAGATTTAACCAGATCTAAAAAGGCTTAACTTATGAATATCACTAAAAATAAACATGTTATGACTGAATCTAACCCAAACCAACAAAGAATTCCTATTGAGACATGCTTTTCAAAATCATTTTAATGAAAAAACCATGATTCTCTCTTTGCAAATTCAAAAAATAATTTTTTCATAAAGAAAAATATATATAACAGATCTAGACATGTAAATATACTTATGAAATAATATATTATTCAACCCTCTCACCAAGCCCTAGTCCTAAGTGATAAATGACTCCCCCTTCCAAAATCATGTGGAGGGGGAGAGGAGTCCTTTCTGAGAAGGACTCTAACTTCTAGACTCCTTCCTCATTTATTATTTGATTTTCTAAAAAATGTATTTGATTAGGGTTCTTAAGCTTGACTATTCTACAACTAATCACTAACAAATCCAACTATTTTTTTATCTATTCAAGTGGTGTGGGACGTCCCACCCTCTTTATTATCTTAATTGAAATCTTAATTATCTTATTTATTTATTTATTTATTTATTTATCTAAATTAAAACTAGATAAGACTTTAACCCATATAAACTCTTGGATCCAAAGGGGGTCCAATAGGACGTCCCCTATGAGAGTCCAATCCATTACCATTGGATCTAATTAATATTTTAAATTAGATCCAATTCAAATGTCACCTCAGATCCATATTAGATCCAAATGTTGAATTTAGATCTAAAACCAAAGTCAAAAATTTAAAACCACTTACTTTTAAATTTTACAACTATTTTTATAATATTCTTTAAAACTTGAGACAGAAATTCATAATTAATCAAAATCAAGAAAACTAAGAATTTGTAATATAGTCATAGATGCACCAATAATTCATCATTTATTCACTTTAATTACTAAAGAAAAAACTCAGGTTTTACATCCTTTATAGTGGTTCAATGTGATAGTCAAGTTTCTATATGTAAAGCAGAGAACAATATATAATGAAAAATCTAAAAATATAAGTCTAAAGCACAATATTGTGAATAACTTACTCAAGCAAGGAGTAATATCAATTGAATATGTAAAATCTTTTCAAAACTTATAGATTCACTAATGAAAGTCTTTTCACCAAAAAATATTAAAAGTATATATGAAGAAATGGGACTAAAACCTACTAAAGAAATTACATGTGATGGAAACCCAACTAAGTAACTTGGGTCAGCTGAGTTCTTGGTTCAATATGAAGAATAAGTCACTGGAGTAATTGGGTGAACACTAAAATATTTATAAAGATATAGATTATCTTCATGTCTCATTCTGATGTAAGTGCTAAAGTGGTTTTGTAAACCAATTTGGCTAAAGTGATTCAAATAGGTTTCTACTTTTGACAAACTCACTTATGCCAGTATGAAGGTGTGGGTCACTTTCTATGAGATTCAAGTTGTCTTTAAATCACTCATGAAGTGACATATTGTGTAGGACCTTTAATCTATGTGGTCTTTATATATTTATAACACCAAAGGAGTGTATGTGTGAAGCCTAAGAAGTTTACAAAAGGAATTAAGTTTAAAGCTTAGGTACTTAGTTTCTAAAATGGTATGAATCTTGTTTATACATAGTGAACGTTTAAACCCAAAAGGTACATTCATTTATGTATATGATTTTTATGAACAACTTCATATTGGTTCTATTATAATTTACACCCATATGGGAGATTGTTTTTGTTTCAACTTAAAATTATTAGTCGTTTTGAACAAGTTTCTGGCCAAATAACCCACTCTTTGCCTAAGTTTTTTGGGAAATAAATTTTAAATCAAGTGTTCACTTTATGAATTTTTTGTCCCACATTGATCATATTTTTAGAAACACAATGGCCTTAAAATGTGTAGAGTTGACTTTGAGGAAAAGTTCTTCTTGGTGTTTGTCAATTGAACTTTAAACTTTGTACTTTGGGCTTGGACCCAATTTTAGATTTGGACTCATCTCTGTCTTGGTTTCAAACTTGGTCTTTGTCTTGGCTTGACTTTGATCACTCTTTTTGGATCATTTTATATCTTATAAAAGCTTTTATTTTACATTTTTGTGTTTGACCAAGGTAGACAAGGGATTTTCTAACCATTTTGGGATGTGCCACCTAGCCTATACAACAGGCCTCAACATCCTTAGGCATGTTGGGAAGTTAGTGGGTGCATATGGCCCATTGTGGGTGGGTGGTTGAGTGATTTTGGGTGCATGCTACCCGTTTGAGCATTGATGAGTGCATGCTACCATTTGGCTTTAATGGGCTTATGAAAATGGCCATCTCGACCATTCTACTAGGGTCTATATAAACTCGAATTTCAGTTCTTTTCATTCTTCTTCCAATTTCAGCTCTCTCTCTCTCTCTCTCTCTCTCTCTCTCTCTCTCTCTCTATATATATATATATATATATATATATATATATATATATATATATATATATATATATATATATATATATATATATATAAAACTCGAATTTCAGTTCTTTTCATTCTTCTTCCAATTTCAGCTCTCCTCATTCTTTTTCTCCATGCTCTCTCTCTCTCTCTCTCTCTCTCTCTCTCTCTCTATATATATATATATATATATATATATATATATATATATATATTCATTCTGAAGTTGCTCAGGCTAGTTGTGTCATGGTGGTCAGTCTTCTTAATGCTAAAAGTGGTTAGCATTGCACGTGAGGTGCGAACTTGGTTGGATCCTAAAACCAAGGATGTATTTTAACCCTTCTGCAATGGGGTTCACACTTGGTGGGGCAACTCTTATTCATAAAAAAAGTGTCATTGTTGTGCACCTCCAAGCTTCTCAGTTCTCACCAATACTGAAGATTTTCTAACATAATACCTTGACTCAGTTGAAAGTTTGTTAAATTTGTAACAAACCCGTTTGTGGGCACCTTAAGACTTGGGGGAAATTTTCTCTCCAATACTTCAATTTACTTTTTCTTTCAGTTCTTTACATGCATAATTAGCATAACGCTGATTCCTTACAATTGGCAACAAGACATGATGAAATTGATTTGATGGTGTGATGTGCATAGGGCTGCAAAGGAATCGGAAATGAGCCGGGTGACTGATTCAAATCCGAGTCTGGATTTGTACAACCGATCTGAATTTGAGTCTGAATAAGATCTAAGGATGTAAGACCTAGTCCGGTAAAAGAAGACCGGATTCAAGGTATTTACATACAACACGTGTAAAAAGATCTGGATTTTGTAAATCTGAATTTCATCCAAAATGCCTTTTTGAGATAAGTGTTGGATTTGGATCGAAAGTACCAAATCCCATCTGGCTGCACCCTTACATTTGTGGTCTACCTAGGGTTGGGAAATCAGCTTATAAGCCACTTGTGGCTTGGCTCATTCTCGATCGGCTCATAAGGAGCTCGTTCAAACTCGTGAAATAGGCTTGGCAAGCTGAATATGAACAACAGGTACTCAGCTCAGTTCGACTTGTATAAGCTCGTTAGGTAGTAAGAAATATATTTTACGTGTTTTTTGTAGTCCAATTTCTTCTAGCTCTAAAACAATGTATTTTTCTATAAACAAGCCATATAAAACTTGGCCTTTTTAACTTGAGTTGATTATTGGCTCGACTCGCCGCAAGAATGAGCCAAGCTTGAACACTTCAAACTCGTATCATTCAGCTCCATTACCAGTCGGTCTGACTAGTGCTAATTTATTTTTCGAAAAAATGCAACAAAATGATCTTGGAATTAGCACCGTGATATCGAAGCAAATTAAACCACAAGAAAGAATCATATGACCACCTACATGCCTTTGTGTTTAAGCAATATTTGTGAATCAAGTATTTATTCTCTCATTTCCCTCATCGGTTGGTTCGATGATCATCTCGATCAGCTGTGGCTCCGCTGTCCATTGGTGACCAAATTTGTTGGCACCTTCAACCAGCTCTGTTTTTAACCGTACAAGGCCAATTCCGTTACAGTATTTGCCTCTCTAATTTTTGGATTTTATTTAGACATAGGCCCACAACTCTCATGCATGGGTTGGTTAGGTTGGTGCTAAGCGCTATGTCACAGGGACAAGTTATTTTTTGGGTACATGCCCCCTGGTGACACTACTGGACACACTGATATGGACACCGTCCTCTACAAATATTATATTAATATTTTTAATGGATTTTATTTAATGATTTTTCACAATATTTCAATAAAAATGCATTTTTATATATCATAATATCAACACAAATTTTGTTGATTAAAGATTAAATAAGTCTGCTTTTTGGGGGAAAAAAAAACTTAACTAAGTCCATGTGTCATCCTATTTTTCACAAAATTTTATACATGGAAGTCACATTGTCTCTTAGGTCATACTCATACCTTTGTAACAACACAGGCTTATGGAAGTCACATTAATTGTCTCTTAGGTCATACTCAGAGCACTTCTGGATGGCGTTGATCTCAAGATGAACGGCATCCAAAATCTGTCCGAATGAGATGCCCATCGTGTTTCGGACGGACGGCATCGGAATGACTTGAAATAAAATGGCTCACGATGAGCCTGTTCACTGTTTTAATGAGTGTTGTTCATTTTTACGATGAACGTACCGTCGGAGATGCCTCTGACGTGATCCTCTCTCTCTATGCATGGCATACACACATGCGTGCATGTGCCAACCTGGATACGGTAGCCAATTCAGAGGATGGACCTAATGGGTTTCGAACTTGAGACCCCTCAGTCAAGATAAGGACTCTAACTAGGCCAACTATATTTATTCGACTAAATTCACCATGCTCGAACGTGATTTTGCATGTTTGAAATCAAGACAGCACATGCCAAAGAATACCATTGGACCTCTTCTAGTCTTCTTATTAGACTCTTTGAAATTTGGAACCTCGATCATGCACGATTGAGTTCCTACTGTTTGATTGCACCGACCGGATTGTGTAGAACAGTCTTATTTGGACACTCCTGGTCAGGTGCAGAAGTTCCCTGGACAAGTCCAGTTTTTGTTATAGGTGTTCCACTCTTTTTTTTTTGTCCTTGTATGCCGGACACCATTTCTCCAAGAAAGGGCTGGTACACGGCAGGACTTCTAAAAGGTGTTCTGTTGGACGTGAGGGATGTATTCTAGATGACCCACATCCGCCATTTGTGTCGTGTGCATGGGGTGTGGACAGCAGCGACCAGTAGATGCTGCCTTCTGCACAATCAAACACCCCCTAAGGTACAAGTAGTCAGTGACTTAGATATTTTCTCCTTTGCAATCTTAAGGGGTTGTTACACCCCATCCAGGGGAGTCACTTCTCTTATAAAGGGGCACCCAACAGAGAAAATGTTTCTCGAGGGGAAGTATGAACCTATATTGACGAGGAGGATGTTTTATTGCATTTATTATATGTACTCCATCACATATTTGTTATGGAGTTGTTGTTTTTCACCCCTCTCGTAGCAATGAATTTTCTCTCTTAGGAATGAAGCCCTCTTTCCGATGAAACCTATGAAAAAGGAAGTCCCTTTGATAGGAAAAGGAGTAAAACAAAAAGTCCCCTTAAAAAAATTTATGGCAGAAAGGCTTTCACCACCAAACGAAAACGAAAAAAGATGGGTACTTTACATATAGGTGCCTGACATATGACAAATTTAAGTTTAGTGGCCTCAAGTTTCAAATATTTATAGTCATGACATTATCATCGTACTCGTTGATCTGGATCTAGGGGTCTCCGGATTCGGACCTGGTAGAGCTTTTGGTTGATTATGTACGTAGGCACAAATATTTAGGCCACCACCACTGCCGACTAAGCAATTGGGAATGAAAAATCATTTGATTTGAGCCGTGATATATAGAGCCTTGGTACGAGGGAACTCTAGCTTGGACAAGTTATCCTCTAAGAATGTAATACACATCTAGGTCATGACACGAGACACCAACACTGTTTGGTTTTTTAGCTATATTGTTAGAGGGACTTTTGACCTATTCATAATGTCCTCTAGGGTTTGCTGATGCTTGGCTGACATTCTGATTAGTTCCAAGATAGAAATGTGAGGTGGGGTTAGACAAATGACCCTTGATAACATATTGCCCCTTCTTTGTGGGATCTACCCCAGTGAGGGCAGTCAAGACTTGTTTCAGGTGTTGACTATGTATAGGATCACATCTGATGGGGGGAAAAGAGGAATACCCTTTTGTAGGGGTACTTAGGTTGGTAGACAATGTGGGACCGTGTGATATAGTTAACACATTTGGTTAGGGCTTGATTCAAAAGGGATAGTGATAGATGGTAGTACATTTGACTCCTTTGATTGTCTACTCCCTTGTTTAAACGATTTGAAAATCTCTCCTATAGATTGATCCATGGACACGATATTGACCTCTCATCAGTTCGATTGCTCTTTTTGTATTGTCTGAGCCACCTTGACAACTGATATAGTGGTCCACTTAGGTACGACCTAGAACTGGTTCTTGTCTTGTTGGTTGATGCTGACTTGCATAATCACCATCATGTTAAACTTCCTATGGGATGAAGATTGTTTTAACAGTCCCATGTTGTCTATAAGTTTGACTACCTCTAAGTTGTTAGTCTACTAGGATTATGATAAGGATACACAGATTCTCGTTTCGACTGGTTGCTCTTTGTTTCCAATGAGTTTGAGCTCACCAATTTATTTAGGAGACCTTGAATGATATGACAGAAGGTGATACATCGCTGCGTGTCATATATCATGGTCCAATAAAATTTAAAGAACTTAATAGGATCCTTTCCATTAGCTGGAGGAGTGTTAGGGACCAACTTGATCATCCTCGCCTACAATAATGACTCAATATTGACCTTTGTTAAAGACTACCAAAATCGAGTGAACTTACGATCTCATGTTTAGTTGAAGTTCTAAATAAAGTTAGGAAGCCCTTGCTTATGTTATGATCTCTTTGTGACCTATATTATCCCTAAGGCTTCTGTTGATTCCAGACTAACCCTTGCTCTAACTGTGATTGATAATATTGACTTGATTCTTGGGATCTAATTTCTTAGCCCTAGAATCTATGTTATTCTCTGCCTTAACCAACAAACCATTATTATCCCCCATATATAGTTGAACTCCATCCAACTAGTTGCATCCATGAGTTCCACAAAGGTTTCTTACCTTTAGGTGGTCACGAGTCTTTTCAATGGCTAGTTAAAATTATTCATGATGAAGGTGATGGCATGGGAGTCTCAGGTTGGTTATTTCATACAACAATACAATGATATACTGATCTTCACTGATTTGTGGTCTTAGGTGTCCTCATATTTTTTTTTTCGAAAATCATATAGTTAACTTATCATGGGCAAATCATCAATCTTGAACTGAAAGTGCTCAATAAATAGGTTCATCAAGGTTTGTAACTTCTTGATCGGGTAGATATCTAAGGTGAAAAACCAAGATAAAGCTTCTCCTTTAAGACTTCTTGAGAGCCACCAGATTAGAGCAGTGTCATTTTTCAAGTAGTCTGAGGAAGAATCTAGGAACAAAGTCAAATGGGTCTTAGAATTTTTTGTCTCGTTGAACTTGATGAATTTTTGTGAGGTAAGACCCAAAGGCTAATTGTCTTGACTCAAAATGAAATCCTAAATCTCATAAGGTCTCCTCTCACCCGATGAATTATATTCCTTAACTTATCTTTTAAGTTCTAAACCATTTCTTCATATTCATTTGGTTGAGAAGGTGGAATCCTGATTGTTGGAATCAGTATTTCTTGCATGTAAGTGGTCTAAACTCTCCTAGTAGGGACACTCTAACCTTTCTGCCTATGTGTATACCTATAACTCTGAAGCTTGACCTCATTTTTCATGAACTTTTGTTGGATTTTCTGCATCATCAATTTTAAGGCTGCATTGGAGTTCTTCAATTCCTTAAGGGTAGATCCACTTGGGAAGTCTTAAATTATCCATTTTCCTTTGCTCTACATTTCATGGTTGTACTAAACCTCTTCATATTCATCCTCAAAATATGTTCATTCCCCATCATGCTAACCAAAAAAGTTCATACAAGGGCAGAAATATGCCCATGTTTACAACCTAAAAATTGGAAAATATAGGCAACCAAATGCCTATTCTCAGCAAAACATACACAAAAATGCCTATCTAGATGCAGAATCAAAGAAAAGAGAAAAAATGATAGAAAATTTTTTTGTCTTAGCTTTCCAACGAAATAAGAATCACCAAATTTTGTGTAGGTATCGCTAAGATAGAGGGTTAGAAAGACGTACTTTATGTTAGGACAGAAACAAGAAACATATTTATACTGTCTTTGAGTGCAAAAAATGGGTGTAAAACGGCAAATTTTTGAAAAACACCTAAAAGGGCTAAATCTCATATTTTGAATAAGGCATAAAATGCAGGAAGATGATGAATAAAAATTGATATATAGGCCAGATAGCATAAATTGTCAAGAAAAATAACATAGTTTTTGGGTTTCCATGCGATTTCAAGTAGATTAAAAAAGAAATTTGAGTTTGCATGAAAAAGAATAGAGAAAGTATGATGAACAAGTTTTCTGATGATGCCAAGAACATAAAAGATGGACACTTAGACACAGAGATATGGCTGTGAAAAGTGTGCACAGTTAAGACAAGACAGAACCATATTTTGGATCTTGGGTGGATCTGAATCTAAAGACACAAATAATGAAAAATATGACATGAATTGAGCTCTGCATGCAATTCCAGAATCTTGAGGTGCCTTAGTTATGGAAGTGGGGTCTCATCGAGCATGTCAGTTCTGTGAATAGTGGATCCAATGGGTTTTGATAAGTGATTTTTGAAATGAATACAGTTTTTTAGTTGAAGGTGATGTGAGGATCCTCACCTATAAGTCGAGCATCTTTTCTTCTCTACTGAGAAGGGATCATCCTCGCCAGGCATTTTAATGAAGGAGTTTCTAGTAAGAGCTCTTCTTCTGTTAGGGGAGCGATAGTAAAGGCACTATCAGGGAGATCCGCTCCCCTTCGATTCGAGCTTTGCATGCAGCAGCACATACCTCATATGTGAAACCTAAAAAAATGGTGAGCGTGAAGGTTTAGAGACATCATCAAGAACTGAAAAAGAACTAAACACAAGCAATATGATATTTATTAGATAAATATGCACTTGATTAAGCAAAATAAATAAAAGAAACCAGGAAAACACTTGGATATGAGTCTCACGTCGAGCTTAGGTAGCTCTTTCCACGACGATAGCAAGAATAGCAAACGGACAAAGCTTCAGCTAAGTAGAGGCTATGGGACAGGTGAGACAAGGATTTAGGTCTAGGGTTTTTGTGTCTATGTTCTAGTAGAGTATGGGTAAATGTGTGCTAGGTTAGGTTCTGTTGGACAAAGTGTAGGTGCAGGGTTACGTAGGTTAGGATAAACAAGACCAAAAGAAACTAATAATAAAGCTATATCATAGATGAGCTGGACTAAGACATAGATCATGGATGACTGAAAATGGGGGACAAGATTCCTATTTACAGTTATAGATGGATCCTAGACCTAGGCCTAGTGGATTCTGGGTCATAGAAAACATAACTAGATGTCATGTAACTGCTTAAATCTGATTGACTAGAGATTTGAAGTGGCACAATCCTATTGGATATAGATTTTAGCTTAGAGGCCAAGAAATCAGGATTGGCAGGTTAAAGGGGCTAAGGTTACGATTTTATAAGGTATAGGAGGCGACTTTTAGGGATTTAAGGCAAGTTTTATGGCCCAAAACTCCTTCCAAGTGCGAGTCAAACCCAAAATGGAAAGTTCTAGGCTTGAGTGACACCTTAACTACTCTATCATGGGCGACAACCTAGGTTGTCATTTCAGTGAAGTGGGTCCAGATCCAATCTGGATCCATTCGTAGAAATGACAACTGGACTTATATAGGCGACAACTCCATCTAGATCCAAACAGCATAGACAACAAAATGGACAGGATGAGGTCTTGATCCACTCTTTAAGAACGAAAAATGGGCTATAATGACAACTTGACTTAGATCTATTCTATGTCCAAATAGAATGGGTGACAAGTGAGATGTATATGATCCATATCCACTTAGCTCCATCATCAACTTAGGTCTAGATCCATACTTAGAATGAGAAGGGTCCAAATCCAAATAGTTTGGGTGACAATTCAGTTTAGGTGACAAATTGAAAATAATTTGGATCTAGAATTAAAACCAAACAGGTTGAAAAACTTGTTTTTGTCATAACTTTTGATCCTAATGTTTTCTTGAGGTGATTTTTAGTGCATTGGACAGCTGATGATGTCCTCTTTAACTCTTCTTTTGGATAAAAAACTTGAAAATATCGTTTTTAGGCAAAAATGCATTTGAATAAGATTCAGTAGTTCTAGATATAAAAAGGCGTCGGCGTTTCGAGAAAATAGACATTTGGATAGAATATGATTAGTTAAATTGGGTGTTTGCACTCACTCAATGAGAAACATGTTTTACATAAATGCTTTTCACAAATTTCAAAAGCATTACATTTCATGTTTCACAAGCGATTTCCTAGGAAATGGGTTTAATACATTCAAGTAGAGTTTTTATCACCCCTGAAACTCAACCTGATTAAAAATGTCTTCATTTTTAATGTTGGTTGAAATCTTGGATGTGGATGGTTCATCAGTGACCCAAGGCTCAACAGTGTGCTATGCTCAGAATGTCAGTCTGCATGTTATGGGTCAGTGCCTAGAAGGGAGCCGAGCAAATATTATCCAAGTCAGGCTGGTGGGATTTTCCAAGTTTTTAGTTTGCAGCCTCTCTCTCTCTCTCTCTCTCTCTCTCTCTCTCTCTCTCTCTCTCTCTCTCTCTCTCTCTCTCTCTCTCAGGCTTAATTATCATACTGACAAAGACATAGATGGCACTCACTTTTGCAACCATGTTATGCCTTGGCCTATACTGAAAAATATATCAATCATGGCCAATTCACTAAAAATATGACAAATCTAATCAATTGATTTTTTTCTTGACAACATTACATTTTTGTGGGCTAAAAAATTAGGCGCCTTATTCACCACTTGTCTAAGTTGTCACCTGAAAAAATCAAGTTGTCATGTAAGTTGTCGCCTAAAAAATCAAGTGTCAAGTAAGTTGTCTGAAAAAAACCAGGTGCCTTGTAAGTTTTTACTTGAAAAAATCAGACACCATGTAAGTTGTCACCTGGAAAAATCAGGCATCATGTAAATTCTCTTGAAAAAATCAGGCGCCATGATTTTGACTGCACAAAAGAGCAAAACCGTCAAGAAAACAGTAAATTAGTCTCTGTTTGTTATATTTTCTCGTTTGTAATCAGTTATGATATTGTGCTAAAAAGTAGTGTTATATGCGTCATTGTCCGATTATTGTATTCACTCCCTGATTAATCCATTTGAGCCAAAATTTGGTAATGTACCTAAATAGGATCCCACATGCAGATTCAAGTACGTGGTCAGTTGGACTCCCACTAATCAGTAGGGCTGAAAAACGAAAGAAACTGCTCGTGCTCCACTTGCAAAGACGTCGTTCTAACTCATGAAGCCGGTTCAACAAGCCAAAGACAAACAGTAGGTGCTCAACTCGGGTCAGCTTGTGTAAGCTCAATAAGAAGTAATCCATATATTTTGAATATATTTTACATCACAGGTTTAGTGTTTGGTTTGCAAACAAAAAGTTTAGATTCAATTTCTATGGTATATATGTATATTAAACAAACTGATCAAGGTCATTTCAGTCGTTCTACAGTGCAAATCTTATTATATGTAGCTTTTAAACAATGGAATTTTTTCATAAACAAGTCAGTTTGTGCTCTTCTCATTTAGCTCGACCTGATTATAAGCTAAAGCTCAGCTCAGCTTAAGGAGTCAAACTTGAACACTTCAAGCTCTGCTTGTTTACCAGCCTTATCAATATATGTGGATGTAAGGATAGGGCTCACTGCAAGTTAGTACTTCACTCCTACTGTACCAAGTGAGTCACCGTTATAGGAAAAACTGGAAGGAGACTTTTCTTAAATGTTGCATAAGAGCAAGTACTAACTTTAGGCAAGAGAAAAAATTTAAGTGTTGAAAAAAAAATGTAAATTTTGATTCTTACAACTGTCATTCTTTGAGCAGGAAAATGTGTTTCTACTTTTGTTCTTACCTCCCCCAATAAAACAATCAATTGGTCGGTTGACTACATTGCTCTTTTGTCGGGACAGACCAAGTCACATGATCATCCCCCATAAGGAAAATAAATAAGGTAGGTAGGAGGTCTCTGATATGTCATATCCGTATCTTTCTTTTCCTCCAAGTTGGCATTGGCATGATTTCATAAAGTAATGGATTTATTAAAAAAAGTTAGTCAAAGTCTGCAAATATTGGTAAGGGGGCTTAAGAGTTCCCTTACCAAGTTCTGTGCGCCAAAAAAAATATATTTGGAAGGACACAAACCGCTCAATAGTGAGCATTACCTACACCGTACCATGTGCATGCAATAGGTAGATGGGACTAGCTATAATAATACAAATGGATTTATTTGTATTTGAATATAAATAACACTCAATTCTCATGCAATATGCTTTTTGTGCTTATTATGAGTTAAAATTTGTCTTATAAAATGACAAACAATTTCAAGGGTTCTACTGGAGTAAGATATTTTTGTGAATTCTTTTCAAGACAAGCCCTGTACCAGATCTGACCATTTATCTTATCAGATGCCAAAGGAAATTGCAGAAATGGACTAAATGGATGTTATAAAATGTCTAATACAAGCCAATATAACCTTTGCGAGGATGATGATGTGTTTTTTCTTCACTAATGCACCAAGGGAAAGAAAAAAAATCAATTTCAAATTGGTTTTGCTGCTTGAATGGCTCGCCCTCTCGTTAACTTGCCGGAAAGCTAGATTGGTACCAGTAAACTTTTTGTTTTACTTGAAAAACAAGAGGAATCCAAGGAAAAGAAGAGGGGTTCCCCCATGATGACTCTACGTCAACGGCCGTTCAATTCAGTCCCACTCGGGAAAGCGGTGCCAAATATAAGGGGTTAGTATTTGGTGCTATTAGAGGCACCGAAGTATTATGTACAAGTCACCTTCTTTTCATATTGTTTAGCTTTTTTGGTAAAATCAGACCTTGTGGATGTGACTTTCAAGGTCTTTTTAGTAGAAAATAAGTTTTTCATCATGCCAAATTTGAAATGTAAGCAGGATTTTTAAGGGCTAGACCCAAGATGCATAAAAAATTCATGACTTAAAAAAATAGTATTCTTAGATCGAAATCACACAATCCAAGGTTAGATCCTCAGCAAACAAAGCATGCTGAACATATATATATATAGAGAGAGAGAGAGAAAGAGGGATAGAGAGAAAGAGGGGTATAAACATGCTAAACAAAATACACTAAATGAAACATGTTAAATGAATTTTTCGGGGTTTTTTTGCTTTATTTTTAAATTTTGACCAAACAACTGTGATCTACATACGTGATTTTATAGAAATCACCTCTTGAAGCATTCCATTCCAACACATGGGTTGGTTTTTATAATACTCAAAAAATCAACAGTTTAAAATCTTTGTAAATTTTTTAGGATATTTTTTTTCATCGAAAACACATGTTCGGGTATCGATTCCTAGTAAATCAACCATGCTCAACACATCTATGGGGTCAATCACGAAAAATGTGCTAGAAAAGCCCAAGGACCCATTTTGCATATTTTATTTGTCATCTCTCTCTCTCTCTCTCTCTCTCTCTCTCTCTCTCTCTCTCTCTCTCTCTCTCTCTCTCTATATATATATATATATATATATATATATATATATATATATATATATATATATATATATGTTAAATATTTGGTGCTATTGAAGGCATGAAACTATTGAACTGAAAATCATACGTTCAAGCTTCATTGACTTAATCTAACGACACAGATGTATTCAACACAGTTTGTTTGCTAAGGATAAAACTTTGGATAGTGTTATTTTGATCTAAAAGTATGCTTTTTTGAGTTGTGAAATTTTAATGCAATATGGGCCATTGATTTTTTAAAGCCCTTAAAAAAACTCCTTACCTGTTATAATCACATGATTTAAAACTCATTTTCTACTAAACAAATCTTGTAGATCACATTCATAAGGTTTGATCCGCACAAAAATATAAAAATATGAAAAGAAAGTGAGTGTACCCAACAATTTTAATAGCATTCATATGATCAGATTTGCTAAAAAATATATTTACCATATAGGTTTTGAAGGGGAGGACAAGGGATGGACCATACCCCTTCTCTCTCTCTCATATATATATATATATATATATATATATGTGTGTGTGTGTGTGTGTGTGTGTGTGTGTGTGTGTGTGAGAGAGAGAGAGAGAGAGAAAAAATATTTGCTACTAATGAAGGTAAGGAACTAATGAGGTAGAAATCATAAGTGCAAGTTGTATAGACTAAATATAACCTTTGTTTGCTAAGAATCAAACCTTGGATAGTGCTTTTCTGATTTAAAAACATGACCTTTTGAGTTATGAAATTTTGGCACATTTTGAGTAGTTGATTTTTGGACCCCTTTACAAACTTAGTTACTCGTCATAATCACATGATTCAAAACAAGTTTCTTACTAAAAAAACACATATAGATGACATCTGTAACATTTTAACTAAAAAAAACTGAAAATTTTTGAAGAAAAAAGTGATTTGTACTCATTAATTCCTTACCTTCATTAGTAGCAAATATTTTACCCCTATATATATTTGCTACTAATGAACGTAAGAAACTAATGAGCTAAAAAGTATAGGTGCAAGTTATATCAACTCAAGCTTTGTTTCTTTGCTAAGGATCATGCCTTGGATCGTGTGTTTCTAATGTAAAAATATGATTTTTTGAGTTATGGAATTTTGGCACATTTTGGGCCATTGATTTTTGAACCCCTTTAAAAACCTTATTACTTTTCATAATCACATGATTCAAAACAAGTTTTCTACTAAACAAACCATGTAGATCACATATGTAACATTTGATCTATAAAAAGTTGAAATTTTTTGAACAAAAGTGTTTTCTACTCAGTAGCTTCTTGCCTTCATTAGTAGCCAATATATATAGTCACTAGAATATGAGAACTATGGCATTTTCAATGCTTTTTTTTCAAATCCAACCATGTGAATGAGATTGTCATGGTGAATTTGCTAGGAATCAACCATTGGATCATGTATTTTTGAATGCTTTAATGTTTATGAAGATTATGATCCATTGATTTTACAGCCTTAAAAAAATCTAGTTTATGCATCAAAATCGGATTATTCAAATGTGGGTTCTTATGAATCCAAGCATGTAGATCACATCTGTGTGGTTAGATTCATGAGAAAAGAACAAAAAATCCATGAAAATTATGGTTCAACATTTGTTCTCATATTTTCAGGCCTCATATTCTAATGACTGTGACTATATATATATATATATATATATATATATATATTGTGTGTGTGTGTGTGTGTGTGTGTGTGTGTGTGTTTGTGTTTGTGTTTGTGTGTGAGAGAGAGGGTAGCTATCTACTCATATTCACGCCTACCGCCATTATACTGGGTGTGTGAGAGAGAGGGTTGCTATCTACTCATATCCACGCTTACCGCCATTATACTGGGCTTCTGAAGGGGTTTTCATGTTTTTCTCAAATTTGACGTAGAGATGTATTCTACATGCTTGCTTTTATAGGAATAGACTCTTGGATTGTTCAATTACAACACTTGGATAGGTTTTTATAAGGTTTGAAAAATGACAGTTTAAAATTTTAAAAAATCATATTTTTTATTAAAAAACATTATCTAAGTATTGCTTTCTATCATATCGACTATGTTGAATACATCTACATATTTGCAAAACACATACTGAAAACCATGTATGCTCATTGATAGGTAGGGATGGCAGTGGATCAAAAGGATGCAGGAACAAAGTCTCCATCCCCGCCCTGTCTCAAAATAGTGACCCCTCATTCCTGCCCCAAAAAGGATGGGTTCGGACAGATCTTCGCTTCCCTCCGGTCCACTGTTATCCCTACTGATAGGCACCTAACTTTGGCTTGCACTTGCACTGGTAAAACCCCATTTCTATTGTAAATGCAATCAACATGCACACATATGTAATCCAAACCTATATATGTGTTTACCATTGCTTATTTACTTAGCTGTATGCTTAAACCAATTTAATGAGAAATTTTGATTTTTAATTCATTAAGTTTTGTACAATAGTAGTTATTATTTTTATCACTCTAAAAACACATATAAACGTGAAAATTACTTGATTTCATCTCGTTTCTTTGCTAAGTAACCTATAGAAAACATCTATAAGTTTATATCAAGCAAACATCCAAAACTCCGTTTAGACAGTTTAGGAGCTATGATTGTCTGTCTTGAATATTTTAAATGCTTCTAAAAACATAATGCAAATGCTTTTTCCTTGCTTAATTCAAACCTATGGATGTGTTTTTGTTGCTTTTCACTAAAAACCAAGTTGTCAGTTGAATTAATTTAAAAACAATTTTTATTTTTATCAATTTCTTTTTTTTTGGCTAGGTCAAGGGAAAACCTGTTTCACATATGCCGTAAAACTCAGCGGGTCCTAATGCAGGCCTCCACTTGTAAAACCCCTTAGGCCCACTATACCTTCCAACAGTATTCCCAAATATGCTTTATGGAACAAGAAATCCTTCATTTGGGACTAGAACTCGTGATGTGGGAATATCCCTGTACCACAATCCCCTTGGTATCCCATTGCTCAAGGCTTGTGGACATTTACTAAACTTTTGTGACAACCAAGCACAAGGCTTGTGGACACATACTCCGAAATCCCCTCATGACATAGCACTCAGTTTTATGTAGGTTCAGCCCATAACCCTTAGTTCACATAATATAGGTTGAGTAAGATCCAATTTACTTGGATTTGGTAGTTCGGGCGATATCTAATTTACATAATCTGTCGAAAACCTTGGATCCTACCAAGATTCAAAAAGATCTGAAACCAATAAAAGATAATTATGCTAGATTGGAGTTGGACCCTTGTACATGGGAGTTTTAGGTCCTAACAGGGGCAGGCAACCAATGGGAATCTGGTTTCAGTTGGGACACTCCCAACCCGAGCCCAATCTCCTCATCTGCTCGCATCTCATTACCTCTCTCTCTCTCTCTCTGCTTTCGCCATAAAGAAGGGAAGGAAATAAATAGTACAAAGGAAAAAGGTTGAAAAAACAAAAAACGATGGAAGGGGTGAGCGAGCATCATCACCTGCCTTCCTCCCCAACCATCTCCTCCATCTCCTCCTCCGACTTGGACACTGAGGTATAATAATCCTTATTCTTATGCATCGTTCACCCCCACCACTGTCTCTTTCTCTCTCTCTCATTCTTTTTTTGGGTGCAGTCGACGGGCTCCTTCTTCCACGAGAAGACGACGACGCTGGGGACTCTCATGGGGGTGCGCCCCCGCCTCTCCCCCGGCTCCCCGACCTCCATTAGGCCCCACCGCCACCAGCCACAGACCAACAACAGCAGCAGCAGTCGGAAGAAGAGCCGGACCTGGTGGTGGCGCCTCTGTAGGGACACCACCGACCATCACTACCCCTCATCATCGACGGCGGCCCACAACAACCGCTCCCTCGGCGACTTCCTCCAGGTCGAGCGCAGATCCATCGTCGACGAGTACCTCGGCGGTGGCCTTGGTGCTGGCCTCCTGTTCGTCGATGGGAGGGTCGTGCCCCCTTCTCAGCCGCCCATCTCTGCCTCCGCACCTTCTTCCTCTTCCTCTTCCTCCAGGCTGCCTGTGTTTGGCATCTGTACCAGTAGAGGATAATATGATCATTTTAGAAAAAAAAAATTGAAGAAATGTTTCAACTTCAACGTTTTGTTGTACAATTTGTGTCAAAACTGAAAACTGCTTCTCTCTCTTCTTTGTGGATTCACCGATGCCATGTTGTAAGATTTGAATTGGATGATAAACCGCTGAAGGCCTCACTTGGGTCGGAACATCAATACCTGAGCTCAACCTGAGAACTAATCCGGTCTAACTTGGTAACCAATATTTATTGTGTGAGACGATATCTTGTAGCTAAGCTGAGCCCATGGCTGGTCAGGTGCCCAAAATGCCGGACCTGATGTGCACCCTTTTTTTGTGTGGCACAAACAGATTCGGTACAGGATGAATCGTGTTGATCCAAATCCAAATTTTCAGCGATAACCAATAAGTCCAAACCTCAAACAAACTAAGGAAGCATCTTTTGATATGAATCGGAATTATACATGGTACCATCGTATCTAGTAAAAATAGATTGAAAGCATGTGTTTTGCACATAAAAAGGCCAAAATTAACGGATCTGGCGTGATCTGAAAGTGAACTTAGATTGTATTGATAATTTTGATCTGCATCCTAGCCTGAATCCAAAAGAGTCCATCCATATAGGTCTGAATGCAATTCAAAGGCGCATTCGGGTTTTGTTTTAAGATCCATATCCGAAAATAGTATATTAGATTGCAATTAAAATCATTGACATCACATTGATTGGCCTCCAGCTGATAAATAAAACCCTTTTAAGTCCTTCCTGCCCACCGAAAAGTACAGAACCCATGTTTTGAATCTTAGGTAAGCAACAACCTCTCTCTCTCTCTCTCTCTCTCTCTCTCTCTCTTCTTTATAAAAGTAGCTCCATTTTTTTAGGAGAGGTCACGGGTTCAAATCCCAGGGCAAGCAGTGCCGGGCTCGACTATTGAGAAACACCGAAAAAAAAGGTAAAAGGGAAGGCCTTTTTACGCATAAAGTTTGTGGATGAAAGGGATTTCTACATTTCAAGTCCAGCCCAAGCCTGGAATTGCTACAAGCCTACAACCCAACAAGGCCACTTCTCGGGTCCATTAAATAGGCATTCCAAATCAGACCCGTGGATCTCTAAGTCCTAGATGGATATGGATCTGGTTCGTGTGTTTCTGTACAAAATTAACACTCCTATGTCTCATATAGCTAAAAATGGTTAAAGGGTTGCTTGCAAGTTTTCTCATTAAGGATGAAAGCGATTCGAATATGGGTCCTTCATGCTGGACGGATCTGATTTCTGAGCGCTAAGTCCAGTTTTGTACTGGATCTGATTACGATCTTGCAGTAGAGTCGTAGGCCTGGTTGTAATACGAGTCACTGTGTTGCTGGATCCAATGAAAATGTTCAATATCTATTGATTTTCTTGTGGAAAATATATAAAAAACAGTGCGAGTCATATCCAATCTTTGAATCAGATCCACTTGTATTTCTTTACGAAATTCCTTCCTGGATCCGACTAGATCGCACCATATTTGTTCCAAATCTGACCCAGATTCAGACATGTATTTCCAGGATATGATAATATGAGTTGGATCGGTTCATACACTGGTTCGAGTACTGACCCGTTAGGATTCACACTGGCTGGGTTTGTCATGGCAAACCTTCATTGTTATCAAATCCCACACAACAGCGGGCCTTGGAGCCAAGGCCCAAAATCCACTGAGGAACTGTTCAGTTTGGGCCACGCCCAGTAGGACAAGAAGAAAAACAGGGCTTGGTCTTCAAGCCCAGCAACCCATGCCCAAACCCAGCCTGACCCTTTTGTACAATTGTACTTGTATTGCTAGCCTGGCTTTGGCAACGGTAAGTTGGTCATTGGGGATTGCAGGCGGGAATAAAGGACAAAGTGTCAAAATAAAGTAAAAAGTAGTTTGTTTGGAGTTAAAGGAATTCACACTTGTACCGATTCTTTTTCACAAATTCAAAATAAAGCAATCTCTTGATTCTTCATAGTAGTAACAAACACTAAATAGCCTTTTTTTTTAAGGCTTAAGAAACTGTTTTTTTTTTTTTTTGTCAAAACAATATGACTAAAAGTGTGATTCTCAACAAAGAATCCATGTTGAATACGTTAGGATCGAGTAAATAAAGATTGTGCCGATGTTTTCAAGCTAGACAGGACGTTATGTTGACTGTTTCAAAGAAGTGTCCGTAATAGGGCAACTACTTGAAATGACCAATACACCTTTAAAAGTAGTGATAATATTGAAAAATTACTTTTTAATTATAAATTATGTTTTCTGTTTTAGAAGCTACAAATTGGATGCAAGTTGTTTTGATCCAAACTGACCTCCCGGTTGGATTCGGCATGTTTAAATTAGTGGGAACCGGCTTTGAGATCATGTTTTTTAGATGAAAAAACATGAATTCATGACCCTGGAAAGTATCACACATTGTAGGCCAGTGATTTTTTAAGCCATATAAAATTCTACGTAAGCCAATGCCTGCTAAGTGAAACATGTAGATCATATACGTGAGGTTGTTTTTATGAAAAATAACTGAGAAAAATAAAAAATAAATAAAAAGAGGGTTTGTAGGTCATGGCCACATGACCAAGTGTGGCATATATATATATATATATATATATATATATATATATATATATATATGAAAAATGGGAAGATACCCAACCCCATCCATGCCCTACCCATACCAGATGGTTACTTTTTCTAAATTTTAATGCTTTTTCGAAATTCTAACCTTACAGATGTGTTCTACGTGCTTGTTTTCACAGGAATCGGGTTTTTGATCATTTGATTCCGATGTGTGGATAGGTTTTTATAAGGTTCCAAAATCAATGGTCTATAATTTTTTAAGATTTTTGAGGATCAAAAAACCATTTTTCATCCAAAATGCATGTTTCAAGAGTCGATTCCTATGAAAACAAGCAAGTAGAACACATATGTAAGGTCGGATTTTTGAAGAAAAAGTCAATCGGGGTCGGGCAGGGATGGGTCGGGTATATATATATATATCAAAATTGGTTTTTACTAACACTCAATGGTGCCAGTATTGCTTATTTTTTTATGTTTCTTTTGGAAAATCTGACCCCATAGTTGTGTTCAGGATTATTTGTTTGCTAGGAATCAACAGTTGTAGCCTTATAAAAGTTGACCAAAAGCCTATTCCGGTTAAACAGACCATGTAGTTTACCCTATAAGGTTTTAGCCAGTGGCGGAGCCAAGGATGGGCATGGGTGGGCGGTCGCCCACCCTAGAATTAGAAACCGAGTTGACTCGGCGGCCGAGTCAACTCGACTCGGTACCATCACGCAGACGCAGAGAAGAGTTCCAGCTTAGAAAAATTCGGAATGACAAGTTGAAGACTGAGGCAAAAGCACGCGGTGTGAAAATCAGCACTAAGCAACAACCTGAGGGTCCAAAACCTGGTTTTATGGTGGAAGCGGCGACACTGGAAACTGTAACCCCAATCCTACAGTGGCGGAGCCAGGGATGGGTGACCGCCCACCCCAGAATTAGAAAAGTGGCGGAACCACTTTGAAGCCAGGGTTGGCAAGTGCCCACCTTGACCAGAAAACCCCACCAATAGGGAGTTAAGGTCAGGGTGGGTTGTGTCCACCCTAATCCAATGAAAGACGGGTTAGTGCCCACCCTGATGAGAGATCGGGTCATGGCACCCACCCCAACCTCTTTTTCGTGGCCCCTGCTTGACCCTGATTCCCCTCTCTCTCACCTTTGTCGTAGTTTGCCATTCAGCGGGCATCTTCGGTGCATGCCCGTGGTGGCTGATCATTGGGTCATCGTCTTCATCTTCTTCTTTTCTTTTGTTCCTTTTTTGTTTTTTTCAAATTATGATGTTTGTTAGGGCTTAGGTCTTTATTTAGTTTTTTAATTTAAATAACATGAATGTTTAATGAAGATTTTAAAGTTTTTGTATTTTTTAATTAAGATTAGGCATGTAATGAATGCTTTATTTTGATTAGAATATTAAGGGTTTTGCTTTTCTTTTTCGGTTAGCATAAATCTATGAATGTTTTTGGACTTATGGTATTGATTTTAGATTTTTTTTCTCAAAATGACGTGAAAGTTTTATTAGGGTTTAGTTTTTTTCTTTTCAATTATCATTAAATATGATTTCATGAGTGAAATGCTTGATTTTAGTTTTTTTTTCTCAAAATGATGTGAAAGTTTTATTAGGTTTAGTTTTTTTTGTGTTTTTTTCTTTTCAATTATCATTAAACATGATTTCATTAGTGAAATGCTTGATTTTAGTTATCACTTATCAAACCCCTAAATCTATTATTTTTGTTAGGATTTAAGTTTTTTATTTTTATTTTTGAAATAAAATGATTATTTATTAGGTATTTTTGTGTTTCTTTTTCAATCAACATTAAAAATTATTCCATGAACGCATGCTTGACTTTGGTTAGAATTTTAAGGGTTTTATTTTTTTAATTAACATATGTAAATTATTTTTGTTATGATTTAAGGTTTTGAATTGATTTTTTTATAATAATATAAATGCTTGGTTATAGGTTTGGAGTTTTTTAAAACTACCACTAGGCATGAATCTATGATTCATAAGTGCTTGTTTTTAGTGGAATATTAATGATTTTTTTTTATCAATTAGCATAAATCCATAATTTATGATGTTTGTACGAATTAGGGTTTCAATTTTTTAAAATTTGTATAAACGTTTAATTATGGTTTTAAGGTTTTTCTTTCTCAAATGCAGAAATCTATGAATAATGAATGTTTGATTTTGGTTAGAGTGTTAGGGATTTTTTTTATATCAATTAGCATATCCGAGAGATCTGTGATCTTTATCAATTACTATTTTTTTATAATTAAAAATAAATCAATTATGAATTATTTTTCAAATATAAAAAAAATGATGATGTCAATTGTAAAAAGTATATTTTAAAATAATTGCTTGATTTTTCTAAAACATATTATTATTATTTATTAATATTTTTTTACTATATATTTTTGCCCACCCTAGTTTAAACTCCTGGCTCCGCCACTGGTTTTAGCTGAAGCATTCTAAATGGGTTTTGCAGCACATTTTTTTTTTTGCAATTTTGATTATGTAAATGTGTTCATTCTGCATGGTTGATTTGCTAGGTAGTGACGCCTGCATCATATTTTTTTTATTTTTGATGAAAAAAAAATATTCAAGCCTCAAATATGTAGAAAAGAAGATGTTTGACCCGCATTAAATGCACGACTGTCGACGAAGGATTGTTCATTTTTTTGGCAAAACTGATAAGTGGCTTTTCTCCTGGATATTCCAAAACAAAACAAAGAAAAAAGTGAATATGGTATTTTTGGTCCCAAATGCATGCACAAATTGGATTCAATTCAAACCCGATTTGTTTTTTTTATCTCTTTCCGTGCAAAAGTTGGCAGCTTGACCTGATTGTACCAATTTAAAAGTCTATTCTAAACTGACCCAGCAAATGGGCATCCACTGAGTCTGGGTCGGCGTTTGTTTGGTTTAAATATGCATCGTTCACAATCAATGCTCCAGAGTCCATGTACCCTAACGGGCCTAACCTGATACCACCACAACACGGGGAAGGCCAGAAGGGTTACCCTACACAAACTTCGGTGAATCATCTCCTCTTTAGTAGGATGCGGGTATGTAAACCGGTAAGATTAAGTTCCGATGTAAGTATTACTGAATTCAAGTAATCAATGTGGCTTAATCAACTCAGAATCAGATTTAGAAATGAACAGAAAAAGCTATTACCGAGTCCGGTTCTAATTAGCTGTTTAAGCTGGTTGTATACACTTTAACATGCTTTCAGATTCTGATCCAGATTCAGATGTAAAACTCTAAAACTAAATCCTTAATCCAAATTTGACCCACTTAGTTAATCGGCTCTAGAATGCTTACCCAGTAGGACTAGATGGTAATTACTCATGTCAGGCATATGAACCAGTGTTATCAGAAACTCCACTTGCATGTGGGAATCCCGTTTCCTGAGAAACTGTTTCTAAGGCATACCCATGTTTCAGGAGCTTGTGTGGAAAACTCATGGGAAACATGTTTCTCATTGTGCAAGAAACTTGTTTTCCGTCACTTGAGAAACCTGTTTACTTGATAAGAAAGAACATGTTTTGTGTTGCAAAAGCATGATCCCAAGGTCGGTTTTTACTAAATTAATTATGTAGATCACATCTAAAGGGTCAGAGGTGCAAAAAAGTAAAAAAATGAAAAAACAAAAAAAAATCACAAGCTATATATATATATATATATATATATATATATATATATATATATATATATATATATATATATATATATATATATATATATATATATATATATATATAAGGAAACTGGAATATGCTTACCAGCATGTTTGCTGGTATGAACCTAGTTTTTAATAGGCCTTTTTATTTCTAAAATTTCAGCGTACAGATGTAATCTAGATGTTTGGTTTTATAGAAACAGACTCTTCAATCATCTGATTATGATGTATAAAAAGGATCTTTTAAAGCTTGAAAATCAATGGCTCAAATATTTTTAAGTCAGAAATGCCTAGTTCATACCAGCAAACATGTTTTGCTCATTAACATATTTCAGTTTTCCAATATATATATATTCAAACAGCGTAAAGGAACAAGGACGATGGTCGTCCCTTTTTGGACACTACAACATTCATGATTGCCACGATGCAAATTGGCCTAAGGTGTTGTTCGCCCTTAAGGGTACGTATTTGAAGACTCTCTCTCAAACCTAAGAACATGATCTTGGACAAAATTCTTGACAAGTAAATAATATTTTTATAATCTAAAAAAAAATCAAAATTTTCAAACCAAACCATTGATTTCAGTACATTATAAAATCCTTTATGTACTATTTGTTGGTGTATCTTTAAAACAGAACGCGAATATTAATTCAACACATATCGGTAGACGCCATGACCGATGCGATGTGCATGTACTCGGCGTTCTCCTTAGCCTATCGACGCCCACTGTGATGCCTCAGACCCCGACCTTGGAAAAATCCTTTGATTTTTTTAGGAAATTTTTTTTTTTTGAAATGGTTTGATAACCAACAACGAAAAAACAAGAGAAAGAAGTAAACAAGGGTAAAAAAGCCGCAAGTCTGAGCGGACCACAGTAAGTGATACTTATACATCAAAATTCAAAATGTATAAAACTCAAGTATTTTAAATTTACAAAATGAGACATTATACATCAATTCTCACAGTCTCTCAAAACGAAAGGGAAAAATCCTCTCAAAACCCCAAAACCAAAAAGGAGTCAGAATCTACAGCTAAGTGTGAGTCTCCAAGCCTCCAACCGTGCGTCGTTGCACCGCAGTTGTAACTACTCATCACTTGCATCCCCATAAAATGGGGTCAGTACTCTTGCGAGTTGGTGAAGAGCAACATCATATATTTATCTCTCAAAGGAAAAAGCATAGATATATCATGAAACATGTAACAGCATATATATGTGTAGAAATTCTTATCGATATAATCTTGGACAATGTTCTTGAAGATGAAACAATGTTCAATATCGTGCCATGTTGTTCGGTGGAATTTGCAGAATCGATCTTTTCATTTGCCTTTTGCGACAGGAGGATTAGCAATCTTTGGGAGTTTAACAATTTTCTTGACCAACATGTATTCAAGGATCTTTTCGAGGGGCTAATCTAGAGGAGTAAATTCGTGATCGTAACTCCAACCGTCATTTTTATCCTCTCTCTGTTGACTCAATTCTTCACTCTGCTTTGAAGATTTTTATTTCTGACTTGTATGATTGCCCTTGTTATCTTTGCAATCATTGCAGTTGGCATTGGCGAAGAAAGCGGAATTTGTCTTCTTTTTTTAATCTTGATTATTCCTAACAGGGGTGATGCCCTCATAGAGGTCTTTGCTCATGAAGACTTTCTTGCCCTTGTCGCAGGCTTGCAAATCTTCAATCATCTCAGTCATTTCCTTCAACTGTACTTGAACTGGATCATCCATTGCTTGATTCTTCAATTTATAGGTTATCCCTTGTCTATGAGGGGATCTTTGAAACGCTTGCTAGGCTTTATACTCTTCATCAGTGTTGTCCGTTGATTCAGCTTCATCGGAAGTATCTTCGTATTGAGTATGCCTCTTGGATATCTCTATTGGTTTCTTGATTGTCCGGCTCTGGACCTTCTTCTTGCGGAACATCTTTTCTGAACTGGCTCCAACCTGTTCACTCTTTATCCTTTTCATCATTTTTTGGAGTAGGGCATACATCTGGGAATCGATGTCGTCCTTGGCTTGCTGACCTTGGCTTTTGACTGACCGAAGGGAGTCCATCTCTTCTTCTGAAGCGGTTGAATACTCTGCGGTATTCTTTCCTGACCTTGTTTGGACCATTTAGATTTTGTAAATGTTCTCTGCAGGGCAAAGTTCATGGTTAAGCTTTTAAGAGAGATTTCGACTGGAAGAAAATATTTGTTGAGAAATTTGGTAGACAATTGAAATAATATCTCATTACTAGGGATTGAGTCGTCGATGGGATTACGACAATTGTGTTGTCATTCCTTTACAAAGAAAATAAACAACTGAAAATTATGCCATATTACCTAGGCGTGATCGTCAAACCAATAATAAAGAATTTAAAAGATTTTTTATTTATTGAAAGAAGAACATGATTGCATCAATAATAAACTTGAGAAAGAGGGGGTGGACAGACAGTTTGCCTCCACTCTTAATAATCAGCAGAGACACGAGAACCAGGAAAATATGGAAGAGTAATAAAAAAGTCTCAGCCATATCTGGCAGAATGGTATGTTCCGGACCACTGTGCCGATGTAAGGTCGAACTCTGGTACAACTTCTGATAGCAGTCGCATCTCTACGCGCTTCTGTCTCTGGGAAAACTATTGAACACTGATCATGCATAGATTTAGGTACATTTTACATAAAAACATGCATGATTTCATATTAAAATCAATTAAAAAAACCCATGTATATGCTAGGATAGAGCATTTTAATAAAAAAATAAAAAAATAGAGAAAATAGAGAAAAATAGATTTATTTTGCAATTTAGTATACATTTACTAAAATTGTTTTAGTCTTCTTTAAAGAAAAAAAGAATTATGAAAATAGTAGAGTAGTTATATTTTTTTTTTAAATGAGTCTTTTAGCAAATAATTTTTCTTGAAGCACTTCTTTTAATTTTTGAAAAAAAAATAACAAACCAGTTTAACAAACCGGTTTGCTCTTTAAAAACCCACAAAGGGGGATTTTCAAAGGGGTCTTCTTCTGTACGCATTTCCCTCTTTCCTAACCCCTCCCCTCCACCTCATTCTTCTCTTCTTCTTCTCCTTCTCCCTAATTCTCTTTCTCGTTTCAGGTGGAGGTTCCTTCAATCCGGAGATGGTGTACAGGAGGGGGCCAACTCTTCCCTAACCCCTCTAAGGTTCACGGTAAGTCATCCGATCTTCTTCTACTTCTTCTTCTTCTTCTTCCTCTTCTTCTTCCTCTTCTTCTTCCCCTAATCTGCATCTTCTTCTTCTTCTTCTTCTTCTTCTTCTTCTTCTTCTTCTTTCTGAAGTTCAATCTAATGTTTGAAGTTTAATATGGAAAATATAAAAAAATAAAAGAAAGAAAACATAAAAAGAAAAACATATCTGCAAAGGAATTCCGGCAATAGACAAGGATCTGCCGAAATATTTGTTTTGATGAATATTTTGATAAATACTTGCAGCAATTTGTGCAAAAAAATCGTGATTTGGATCTGCTGGGATAATTTCTGTATATCGATTATCTTAATCGATAAATAAATGTTGATAAAGAGGTATCGATCATCTGGATCGATCAAAAGAATATCCAGCAAATGTTTTTTTCCTGAAATTTACGGCAGTTATTAGCATTCCTCTGATCTATTGTCAGTTTTCCGGCAAGAGGTAGTTTTCCGGCGATTAGATGCCGGAATGATTTGTATACGTTGCTGAATAGTGATCTTCAGTCATGATTCATTATTCAATCGCCGTAATTTCTCCTCATTGCCAGAATTTCTTGCTTTGCCGTGAAATACTCTGCAACGGTCCAGCAGAGATAAAATCTGTTGTTCATATGAATAACAAGGATTGATATGCTTTATTTTTTATTCACAATACAATAGATTAACCGGATAAAATTCAGTGATCAATTGTCTGAATTCTGGATTAAATGGTTGAAATCCGGCAATCAATTGTCTGCTTCCGATAAATCAAGTATCTAATTCTTGTGGAAGTGGATTGATTAAATGAATGTGGATGAATCCAATTGCATATATGCTTGAATTATCAGTTTGAAACATATTGAACATCTACCTGAATGTTTGTTTTCATTTACTAAAAATTTTTTGTTCTCAATTTCTTTTTACTGCTTTATTTCAATCTACGAGATCGTCTTGGTTTGGATTCCCTTTTTTTCTGTTTTTCAATTAATTCATTTCTTCTTTTTACATTCATTTTCCATTTTTTTTGTTTTCAATTCATTTTTCTGTGTTTGTTTTTAATCATTCCAGTTTCTGTTTTTTTTTCCTTTATTTCGTAATTTTTTTAGTTGTTTTAAGTAGATTTCATGTTTTTTTTTAAGCATTTTTCTTTGTTTTTACTTTATTGATTTCATGTTCTGTTTTAGTAATTAGTTTACCTTCCTGTTAGCCATCAGTTTATTGAGTTAGTTGTTAGTTAAGCGAGATGATTAGCCGTTATACTTAGTTTGTAATTAGTAAGTAGTTAGTTAGATTTAATTAGAAATCAATTTTATTTTGTCATTTAGATTTCTTGCATAAGTTGATTCACAATTTTTTAGCATTTATCTAGTTTAGTATAGTATATTTCTATTTCTGGTACTGCTCGTGTTCATTTGCATTGTGCAGGATAGCATAGGAGTGGAGCTGAAGCGAGTACGTGACACGAAAAAGCGAAGAGTCAAGCTTCTTTTTACTTTTTAGTTTAGAATTAGGAATTTAATTGGGTTTGTAAATATTGCACTTTACGCCCTCTGCGAAGGGTATTCATTTGTTGTAATAGCTAGTTGTTTTTACTTTCTTAAACATTTTACATTTCAATAATTCAGCAATAAAGAATAGTTTAGAATTGTGTGCTTGAATACAATATATTCCCGTTCCCTGAGTTCGACCCGGTCTCATCCACTAGTGAGAACCGGTTTTTATTATTTGATGTCTGGTTTTCACATGTTTTACATTTAAAAATATTTTCAAAATTACAACGATTTAAAAGAAGACATCAAATTTTTGGCGTCGTTGCCGGGGAACGGCGTAATATTAGTATTCACTTTATTGCCTAGTGTTTGTGTGCATTTAGGTTTAGAACCACGTATGTGCATATCTTAGAGACGAGCTTACTTTTCTGCACAGCCCACCTATTAGGATCCCCTTATAGGTGACTGTGTACGATTGGTACCGTACACATAGATTTTATATTTCTTTGCATAATCTCTGTTATGTGTAACTGCGTGGTGTTTGTTTAGTTTTTGTTGTTTTTAGTTTACTCGCTTTGTGGTTTGCGTGGTTTGGCCGCTTAGTGCGTTAGTTAGGTAGAAAACCCAAAATTAGGACGAGTGTTACACCGGTCTACTTCAAGGTGTATGCACAGGCAACGATCACTCGACCCGAGCTAATTGAGTCCCGAGTTTCTTGTTAGGAGAGCTCCTCATCTTATCACCATGGCCGAAAATCGGTCGTTGTTTCGTACCCTTAAGGAGTACTTCATGCCCACCATATACACTCCTACCTCCTGCATCACGAGACCTGATGTAGGAGCAAATCAATTTGAAATAAAGGCCAGTATCATTCAAATGTTACCATCATTTCATGGCCTAAGCAATGAAGACCCATATAGTCATATTGATGATTTTTTGGAGATCTGCTCGACAGTGCGGATCAACAATTTTGGAGATGACGCATTAAGGTTGACGTTGTTTTCGTTCTCTCTCAAAGATAAAGCTAAACATTGGCTAAAGGCTCTCGATACGGTTCAGATTACCACTTGGGAAGGAATGCAACGCGAATTTCTTAAAAAGTACTTCCCAATTGGTAAGACGAATCAGTTTCGTAAAGCCATTATCAGTTTCTCGCAGATTGAGGGAGAACAATTCTACGAGACTTGGGAGAGAATGAAAGATCTTCTCCGCAAGTGTCCCCACCACCAGGTGCCTCGTTGGCAACTGGTGCAGTATTTTTACGATGGCTTGACCGAGAAGGACAGGCAAATAGTGGATTCATCATGTGGGGGCACTTTTATGCTAAAAAGTGAGGATGAAGCGTGGTCGCTTTTTGAGACATTGAGCAAAAATTTGATGCACCATGCGACAACTTCACGGTTCGATAGGGCTGCACCTGCACAGGATAGTACTAAGAAGGCAGGTATTTTTGAAATAGGGATAAACCTTGAGTTAAGCAACAAGGTAGACCAACTGTCCCAGAAATTAGATCAGTTTTTGTTGGGTCCCTCTCCTGCCATGCAGGTGTGCGCGTTGTGTGCGAGTCCTGCACACCATATTTTACAGTGCCCAGTTGCGCCACAGTATCCTGAGTTTGTCCAAGAGCAAGCTCAGATGGCTCAAAACTTCGCTAGGCCCGCACCCAATCCATTTTCCAACACTTATAACCCGGGCTGGCGAAACCATCCCAATTTTTTATGGCGAAACTCACAGATTCAAACCCCTAACCCTTCCCAGAGTCAACCCAGTCAAGGCGGTTATGCGCCTGGATTTCAGAGATCCAGTTATCCCTCAGCCCAACCTGTTTATACTCATCCCCAGTCTCATGAGCCTTCGCATAGTCAGTCCTTCGAGGACAAGATGCTACAAGGATTTTCTGATATTAAAGCGAATTTGAGCTCGCATAATCAGTCTATTTCAAAATTAGAGACTCAAATGGGGCAGCTCGCCGAGGCGCTTAGCAGGCGAAGTGAGGGGACACTGCCTAGCCAGCCTATTGTCAACCCTAAGGGAAAGGAACCCATGTGTAGCTTGCATATGACCAATGCACATAAAGAGCAAGCTCAAGTTGTAACCCTTAGGAGTGGGAAGCAGTACCAAGCGAGGGAGGCTGCAGAAGAAAGAGAGAAGATAAGTGAGAAGCAGTCTGTCCCTAAGGTTTTACCTCAAGAAAGCGAGAAGGTTCTTCCATCGGAGCCTTCACCATCCTACATTCCTAAAGCCCCCTTTCCTGAGGCGTTAGAAAGGCCGAGAGCATTAGGTAAGGCTGGAGTGAACATGCAAGAGATGCTTGAGATATTCAAGCACGTTCAGATAAACCTCCCCTTACTAGATGCCATCCAACAAGTCCCTGCATATGCAAAGTTCCTCAAAGAACTTTGTACGGAAAAAAGGAAGTCGATGTCCCATGTACAGAAAAAGATTTATTTAACCGGGCAGGTGAGCGCAGTATTGCAACATCAAACACCACCTAAGCTCAAGGACCCAGGGACTCCTATCATCTCATGTGTCATAGGAAACATCACTGTTGGGCGTGCATTACTCGACCTTGGGGCAAGTGTTAACATCTTGCCGGGTTTCTTTTATGACCAATTTGGATTGAAAGAGATGAAACCTACACCTATGACTCTTCAGCTCGCAGATAGATCTATCAAGGTCCCAAGAGGGATACTTGAAGATGTTTTAGTCAAGGTGGAGGATTATTATTTCCCTATCGACTTCGTGATATTAGATATGGAGGGAGTTGATAGCCCACAGCAGACTCCTATTATTCTCGGTCGCCCCTTTTTAGCTACCGCCAATGCGTGCATCAATTGCCGCACTGGTGCGATGGATGTGTCATTCAGAAATAGAAAGATGCGGCTGAACATTTTTCGTGCTGCTATGGGGCCTGCGGTTGAGGAGGCTTCTTTCGAGGTTGATGTCATTCAAGACCTCGTAGAAGCAGAATATGCTTGGTTATTGAATCATCCACCTCTTGAGGAGGATAAGGAATCACTAGAAGAGGATCACTTAGAAGTACTTGAGAATCAGATAGGTGATTCGAATTGGATCGGGCACGTCGAGCCAGTCAGAGGTAGACAGGATGGGAACACACTGCGCAGTGTCACTGATGACACTATTTTTCATAGAGAGCCCGATTGAGTCTGACTTCATGTCCATTGATCTCATGGACAATGAAGGATTTTTCCAGAGATCCGTCTGGCTGGGGACGTGAAACTTAGCGCTTTATGGAAGGCAACCCATGTCTTGTATATTATTAGATTTGCTTAGAATTTATAGATTTTATTTTGTTTTTACTTTTTCGTTTTATTCATGAGTTTTTCATGTGCTTTTTGTTTCATTCTGAGTTTTATGTTTTGTCATGTATACATTGCATTCATTACATTCATAGAACGTGTATTTTTAATTCATGTCAGGTTATTCTACTCTTTTCCCTCATTTATTTATTTCATGTGCATTCACGTAGTTTCATATAAGCATGGGGGAGTGCCACTGGGACAGTGTCATTCAAGCATGGGGGAGGGTGTAGTTTGCACACCTAGATATTTCTGTTTACGTTCTTGCACATGTTTACACATATCTCATGAAAAGTAGATTTTTAAAGAAAGAGTTTGAACTTATATGAATGTTATTTCAAATCTAATGTTTTTAGAAGATTTTTAAGCCCCACGAAAAAATTTTCTGACATAGATCTAAAAATTATGGTTGTTTATGCGGATTTCGAGGAAATGATGATAGATACATGTTAGAGTTTATTTTGAATCATAAATATGAATATGCACAGTTTTATTTTTGAAAAACTAAGCAAATGAACAAAAGCGTAAAAAAATGAGCTCAAAAAGTGAGAAAAAGCATGCGTTAGGTTGTTTGGATAATTTCACAATCCTTAGTAGATGGAACTTAGATGTAAGTTGAAACTTTTAATTCCATTTTCGAAAAGGAGAGTGGAAAACTTTGTGATCCTAAGTAACTGAGAACAGATACAAGTTGAAATATTTGACTCTCATGTTATAAAGGTGAATGAAGGAAGTCACTTTTATGTCTTAGTTGATATCTTTTGGTATGTATTGAAAAAGTATAGAAGATATTGACATTGCACAAGGCATAAAAGCAGACCACACGCAAGCTATAAGAGAAGAATAAGTGCGCAAAAATAAAAAGCGTGAAAAATGAAAAAAAAAGAGAGAAAAGAGCTTAAAAAGAAAGAAAAGTTCAGTGCTTAGAGGTGATTGAGAAAACCTGTGCAGAAAACATATGAGTGAGGATAAGTAAAGGATAACTTGTTTTTATTGGATTTTCTAAGAATAAAACATAAATAATTGTGATATTTAGAAAAGTGAAAGAAATTCTTTTTCTGTGGTGGTATATAAAAGACTCTAATTATGTCTTGATTTTTTTTGTAACACGAAATATTTGTGAAAACAAAGTCTTTAATTACCTACTGCTTATGAGGATGTGTAATATTATGCATACACGATAGAGATGTTTGTGGGTAGCATCACTGCAAACCCTCACGAGACCTTACTCGTCCACTGGGGTAACCCAGGGGTTGAAAGGGCTTGTTGCATGAGCTAAATGCAACCGTGATTCCTACGAAAGTGAGTTAGGTGATAGTTTGATTTCTTGCATTTTTCTAGTTTGCTCGAGGACTAACAAAACATAAGCATGGGGGTATTTGATCATGCATAGATTTAGGTACATTTTACATAAAAACATGCATGATTTCATATTAAAATCAATTAAAAAAACCCATGTATATGCTAGGATAGAGCATTTTAATAAAAAAATAAAAAAATAGAGAAAATAGAGAAAAATAGATTTGTTTTGCAATTTAGTATACATTTACTAAAATTGTTTTAGTCTTCTTTAAAGAAAAAAAGAATTATGAAAATAGTAGAGTAGTTATATTTTTTTTTAAATGAGTCTTTTAGCAAATAATTTTTCTTGAAGCACTTCTTTTAATTTTTGAAAAAAAAATAACAAACCGGTTTAACAAACCGGTTTGCTCTTTAAAAACCCACGAAGGGGGATTTTCAAAGGGGTCTTCTTCTGTACGCATTTCCCTCTTTCCTAACCCCTCCCCTCCACCTCATTCTTCTCTTCTTCTTCTCCTTCTCCCTAATTCTCTTTCTCGTTTCAGGTGGAGGTGCCTTCAATCCGAAGATGGTGTACAGGAGGGGGCCAACTCTTCCCTAACCCCTCTAAGGTTCACGGTAAGTCATCCGATCTTCTTCTACTTCTTCTTCTTCTTCCTCTTCTTCTTCCCCTAATCTGCATCTTCTTCTTCTTCTTCTTCTTCTTCTTCTTCTTCTTCTTCTTCTTCTTCTTCTTCTTCTTCTTCTTTCTGAAGTTCAATCTAATGTTTGAAGTTTAATATGGAAAATATAAAAGAATAAAAGAAAGAAAACATAAAAAGAAAAACATATCTGCAAAGGAATTCCGGCAATAGACAAGGATCTGCCGAAATATTTGTTTTGATGAATATTTTGATAAATACTTGCAGCAATTTGTGCAAAAAAATCGTGATTTGGATCTGCTGGGATAATTTCTGTATATCGATTATCTTAATCGATAAATAAATGTTGATAAAGAGGTATCGATCATCTGGATCGATCAAAAGAATATCCAGCAAATGTTTTTTTCCTGAAATTTACGGCAGTTATTAGCAAACCTCTGATCTATTGTCAGTTTTCCGACAAGAGGTAGTTTTCCAGCGATTAGATGCTGGAATGATTTGTATACGTTGCTGAATAGTGATCTTCAGTCATGATTCATTATTCAATCGCCGAAATTTCTCCTCATTGCCAGAATTTCTTGCTTTGCCGTGAAATACTCTGCAACGGTCCAGAAGAGATAAAATCTGTTGTTCATATGAATAACAAGGATTGATATGCTTTATTTTTTATTCACAATACAACAGATTAACCGGATAAAATTCAGTGATCAATTGTCTGAATTCTGGATTAAATGATTGAAATCCGGCAATCAATTGTCTGCTTCCGATAAATCAAGTATCTAATTCCTGTGGAAGTGGATTGATTAAATGAATGTGGATGAATCCAATTGCATATATGCTTGAATTATCAGTTTGAAACATATTGAACATCTACCTGAATGTTTGTTTTCATTTACTAAAAATTTTTTGTTCTCAATTTCTTTTTACTGCTTTATTTCAATCTACGAGATCGTCTTGGTTTGGATTCCCTTATTTTCTGTTTTTCAATTAATTCATTTCTTCTTTTTACATTCATTTTCCATTTTTTTTGTTTTCAATTCATTTTTCTGTGTTTGTTTTTAATCATTCCAGTTTCTGTTTTTTTTTCCTTTATTTCATAATTTTTTTAGTTGTTTTAAGTAGATTTCATGTTTTTTTTTAAGCATTTTTCTTTGTTTTTACTTTATTGATTTCATGTTCTGTTTTAGTAATTAGTTTACCTTTCTGTTAGCCATCAGTTTATTGAGTTAGTTGTTAGTTAAGCAAGATGATTAGCCGTTATACTTAGTTTGTAATTAGTAAGTAGTTAGTTTGATTTAATTAGAAATCAATTTTATTTTGTCATTTAGATTTCTTGCATAAGTTGATTCACAATTTTTTAGCATTTATCTAGTTTAGTATAGTATATTTCTATTTCTGGTACTGCTCGTGTTCATTTGCATTGTGCAGGATAGCATAGGAGTGGAGCTGAAGCGAGTACGTGACACGAAAAAGCGAAGAGTCAAGCTTCTTTTTACTTTTTAGTTTAGAATTAGGAATTTAATTGGGTTTGTAAATATTGCACTTTACGCCCTCTGCGAAGGGTATTCATTTGTTGTAATAGCTAGTTGTTTTTACTTTCTTAAACATTTTACATTTCAATAATTCAGCAATAAAGAATAGTTTAGAATTGTGTGCTTGAATACAATATATTCTTGTTCCCTGAGTTCGACCCGGTCTCATCCACTAGTGAGAACCGGTTTTTATTATTTGATGTCTGGTTTTCACATGTTTTACATTTAAAAATATTTTCAAAATTACAACGATTTAAAAGAAGACATCAAACACATCGCTCTGGATGATAGTAAGCGCAGAAGAATGGACCAAGTAGCTTGAATCTATTATTGTATACATAGGTGTATCTAGGAGGTGATAGCTCTCGATCAAAATAATCCCACACCACTTCTTCTTCTTGTAGATAACCAATCAGGAACTGGTACTATGCAACTAGAAGGAACTCCTTGTCGTTGTATCTGAATGAACTAGCTCTGGTCGGCACATGCTGGAGAAACCAAGACTGAAGTGCATAGGTACATCCCTCGTGAAGACCTCTATTTATAGATGGGCTTAAGCAAGAGTCGCATATCTTAATATAAGAGGTTAATATATATTAATCTCCTTTATTAATAAAAAATAAATAAATTATGAGTCATAATTTATTAGATTTTGAAATTAATTAAGCTAGAGAAGAAAGGTAGGAACTTCTTACCCTAGCTTGAGCTCTAATGACAAGGTAACCTTTCAGGAGGACTACAAACCCAAAGACTCAACAAAATTTAACATTTAAATAGTTGATTTGATAGCCCTCAAAACGTAAATTGTCATGGTGGTCTTAGATTTAATCGTACGCACACGGATCAGCAAACAAATTTAGTTGATGTAAGAAAACATTGATTTTTGACTTATAATTAGGCATGAACTTCGATCGATGATAAAATGCTTAAATCAACAACAATTTGAGTGTGTAGATAGTCAATTTAAATGCCTTCAAAATGAGAAACGTCAAAGTTGACTTTGATTTAATAGTTGAGCCACCGATCAGACGAAATTTTTTCTTGAACAATAATGACATTGTTTAGAGCATCCCACCCTATGGGTCCAATCTATTTGTGATTGGATCAAATGACCAAAGCAAGTTCAGTCCAAACTTCTTAATTAAGAGTTTAGACCCAAAATCTTATCTGAACCCATATTGGATTCAGTTAATAGAGTTTAGATCCATATCTAATATATCTGAAATCCATTAATTAATCCAAATATATATTATGTTCAAATACTAATGTTTGGATCCATATGTGACAACTAAAATCTATTGTTTAAAAAAATACCAAATAACCTAGGATCCACTTGGAGGATATCTATGTGTTCTAGAATCGCCACTTGGAGTAGAGATAGTGCAAATGTCTATTATACCTCTGGCTACCTCTATGTCTCTTGTGGGCCCCGCATTGACACATGGAGCTCCACTAGGCTGGGTGTGACCCTCTGGGCCCCATATGTTACTTTGGCATCCTAGTAGGACTCTTGGTTGAGTCTAAAATATAGTCTGGTCAATTTTGAACAATCTATTTTTGGATTTGATCCAAGTGAAAAAACCCAAAATAGAGGTCAGTCCAATTTGAAAAATGCATTTTATGATTCAAACAAAATTTAAAATAGCCAAATCGGATCTCTTACGAGATCTATTGTTCATAACGGATCTAACTAGAGTCCTAGTTCAATTTACTCTTGAATTTTGCTTGAATTTAATTTGATTTTAACCTGAATTTAATTTGAATTTTGCTCAAATTTAAATGTTAAAATAAACAAAATTTGCAGGTGTTATAAGAAGATCCAAAATCTACAACCAACGATGATTAGACGACTCCCCTTCTCAACCAACGATGATCAGACGACTCCCCTGCTGCTTGAGCATCTCATCCATCGGACCTCATTTATTCTTTATAATTGATTAAGAAATATTCTTTACGCGAAGACTTTACGATATATAGACATGTTTTTCAAAATGTGAAAAATCAATGCATTTAAAAATTTACAATACAAAGTATTGTGAGCTGTTTATTTTTAGAGCTTTAAAAAACACATCTAAACATCAACAACATTTATAGTCCAAAGCATGAGATTCACTAAATGAATGATAAAAATCCAACATGTAAAATCTGATCTCAAAAACTCGATCATTAGAGAATGAACGCCGTTGACGGTTGTAGATTTTAGACACTTCCTATATATATATATATATATATATATAGGAAATAGAGTTAGTGGACCCAAAAATCATCAGACAAGCACCCGACGGTCATCTGAGTGAATTAGCAGCAGTCTTTGACTGCTCTAATCCTCTGGGCAGAAAAACACCCTTTCGCAACTGCTAAGGGCGCTTTTTCCCTTAACGAGCGCTCATCACTGATCGTGTGTGATCAGCGGTGTGCACGTCCAACATAACAGTGGACGAAATGTGTATATAGAAAGAATGCATAAAAAACATATACATAAAATATGAACTCTTGTGTAATATATAATATATATATTCCATGTATACATAACATGGAATGGTTTACACGAGCCATCTCGTGTTTCTGCTGGTCTTATTCAAGGATGAGCTAGAGCTCAACTAAACACGAACACAAGCTCAATCTACTGGAGCGAGCCAAACCCAAACATGCCTTGTTCGGCTCTTTTGGCTCATTTACCAACCCTACTTTTGAGTGCTGATAGGTAAATGCAGATGCCCATTATTTATACGAAGCATGGAGGATCATCCGTTTGGAAAATGGACTACTAAAAGTTTGATTGTAGCATAAAAAAAAGGCCTCAAATCTAGATTTCATGCGTTTTCCCTATAGAACACCAAGTGCTTAATATCATCAAGCCACCAAAATGACATACCAAACAAACTCGCAATTTTGTGTTTTGTGGATGGGGTCTTGCTAAAGCACCTATCATCATGCCCCAACCATTGGACACAGCTATTGGCATCTTTTAATAAACATTGCTTGTTAAAGGCATGGTTTAACTTGTGCCCCATTCAAAGCATATATGCTACACAAATACAAACTTTCTGCAGCGAACAGGATGAGAGTAATACAACCATGACTTGACAAACGTGCCACCCACCATACATTTACATGTTAATCATTGGTCGAATGTGTATTTATTCGTCGATGAGAAACCGTGACCGTGGTTCGAACCTTGAGAGGTAAACAAATTCGGGTAAGAGAAATAAGGATCATCTTTCATTGATGTTGATCGCTGAGGCTCATGAGACGACTGATATTCATCACCATGGTCATCAAAGCTAGATGACTCCCTCTCATTCCTAGGTGAATCAAAAGGATATTCCAATGTTTCTGATCTCTGATGTTGCTTCTCAGACTGGCGGTCCGAAGAGTATGAAGGTTCACCACTGCTATTAACATGTTTCTCAGGTGCGGCTGATGGAGTATCGTGTAATTCTTTGTCCAGGGTAATGCCACTGCTGCAACTATCAGTGAGGTCGTTATTTTTTTTCATGCAAAGTTCAGAGATTCTGATTTGTGCTAGGCTTGCAGCCGAACGGGCAGCAGCAGCAGCATGCTCAGCAGTTTCAGCAGCCTGCTGTGCAGCAGCCAAGACATCCTCAAAGTCAATAGCAGCAATTGAAGAGGGATGCTGTCTGGGAGATAAACCAGAAGTAGGTGGAAGATTAGAAGGGAAAAACTGTTTATCTTCCTGAGCAGTTGAACTATCCACTTTTGCATATGATGTGGGGCCTGAATCTTCTTTAACAGGATGCAGGAGTATCTCCTCCCTCACATCTAATGAACCTTTAGGTGCTACATAAGAGGGTGAGTCCAACCTTGCCTCACCAGGATGTGAAGGCACCTCCTTCCCATGAACCTTACTGTCAGGAGCTGAAAAAGAGGGTGTGCCATAACTCACATCACCAAGATTCAAGGGCATCATCCTACCAACTGAGCTCTTCGGTGATGCATAAGAATGTGGGCCTGAAGTACTTTCATCCGTGGAGAGGGGTATCTTGTCTTTCTCACAACTGGGTGTACTTGAAGCATCTTCACCAGGATGTTGGGGTGTCTTGCCAGAGATAACCTGCCCACCTATAGCTGAATCCTGAGAGGGGGCAGATGGTGGAGTTACCTTTGGAGTTATTCCTGTCTCATAATTTGGGTGAACCGAACCTTGAGGGACTTCTGGAAGATCTAATGTCTCATACGCTATTTCTGAATCCAACTTTTTGGGTGAATCCACTACAGAGCCAGAATAAAAGGACTCATCATGCTTCTCTTTTGGCAAAGACAATTTTGATCCACTAGTGAACTGGCTTGGACCATTCTGTAAAACAAACAAACACAGGGTCAAGGTGTAAACTAACTCTAGACAAAGCAGATCAGGTTAAAGTAGACTGATCTTACAAGTAGGTCTTCATGAGGCTTCAAAAATTCAGTTTCGGTAGCAGTTGGATCCCAATCTAATTCATGCTCTTCTGCAATCTCCTTCAACAGCTTCAGTTTCTCCTCAACAGGAGGGGCACGGACAGATAGCAATTCAATTATCTGCAGGAGATCATACACAGAGCCAAATAATGTAAGGCAAATATAAACATAAAATGTCCACATGTTAGACCATTGTCACATTTGCTGAATAAAACCTGACGGTTGACACCACAATCTGGCATGAGTTCTGTTGCAGCAGTGACGAATTCCTTGCCATATTTTGCAGTGAATAGCATCTGAACTTGCAGCAGCTCTGGTAAGTCGGAGCATCTTGGGGCAACAAAACAGAGGGTAGAAATTGCCTCTTTTAGGTCTAGAGGGCATTCCCTGAAAGATTATTACATTCAGTTAAACATCTAGATAATGAGAAACAGAAAAATTTCTATTGAATCATTCAATTAATGATGGCATTGACCATTATATCTGGTATAAGTTATTATCTATTGATTTGTGTTAACAATTGAAATATTAATGAGTAATCCAAAACTACAAGCCATAGATAATAGAACACCAAAGCACAAAAGGATGGCTTGGTTAGTATAGATTTAGATTACTGATCCACATGCCATATGAAATATTGAAAATCATAAAACTTATCAGTTGTGATAACCAGAATGCTAGGTCGCAGTTATGATGTTTCACAGAAAGATAATTCTATAATATCCCTGTAAGTTTAGGAAGTTGTATTTCTGTCGTATAAATGAAGATCATCAACCAGCCAAAGATCACAGATGACTTATAAAAGATATAAGAGCATCACAAATCCACAAGAATGCAACAAGACATGAGGCAGAGGAAATTCCCTAGCTCAAGTTAAAAATCTAATAATTCTAAACAGTCTTCAAACAGTTACAGTAAAAAGCAACAAATGTCATTTGATGCATGATTTGCTATTAGGTTCTTGTCACATGCATTTTTTCCCTCTTTGCATCATATTGAAATTTTAAGTAAGAAAAAGTTCGACCCAGTTGAATTTTGTGGATTAGGCCTTTGCAATTCCAGCTTAACCAACTTCTCAAGTGAAAAAAAAGGTTTGACCATATTGGCATTCCTCTTAAAATTTTTGTACTGAAGTTTCTTTCCATTTCCAATTTATTGTGCTACTGCTTGTATTTGTCCTAACAGGTTCTCATTAGATACATAAAACACTTCACTTTCCTACCCAAGTCTTTTCTATTTCATGATATCAAAGCCATAGATCAAGAATTCAGCTTTTGATTGTGCATTTTCTTTTCTTAAAAGTCATATCACCAGGTTTTTGAAGGTGTGAATTGAGTTCAAACCCCCTCTCTCTGCATTTTATTTTGTCAAATGTGATATCACCAAGGTTTTCAAAGGTGTGAATTGAGTTCAAACTCACCAGTAAACATTATCAAGGCAAAATTAATCAGTGTCTAAATGTTTCTAAAATGACATCAGCAAGGTTTTAAAATGTGCGAGGAAAATTGAAAGCTGATGGATGAATAGAATCATGGCAACGATTGATGAATTTTGAAAGCAAAATACCAAAGATTCTAAAACCTCTAAAAATGTGAAATGTCATAACTGTGTTTGATATCAACAAGTAAAAAAGCAAAACAATTTTATTCTTTTTTCTGCACCTAGCATTGGAAACAGGTGGGACACAGATCAGATACCAAAATGGTCAACATCTGCATTTGAGGACATGGAGCTTCATAGTGATACCCATGTGGGAAGTGAATGGGATAAAAGTACAACATTCAGTAACCAAATTGATACAGGAAAGGATATAGGCTGTATTAGATGTTTCTGAACCATATCAATTATCTGACCCATATTTAACTTGGCTTTGCACATGATACATAAGCATTTTAGAAAAGCATAAAGCAATTAATGTTATCAACAAATGGGTTAATTGATGGATGGATCCATCACATATGGAATCGGATTTTGAACCATTTAGGTATATTCACCAAACATCTAATCATTGTCCATGAGTACCTCATCCACGCTAAATTTGTTTTGAAGCCTATCTGATACTTCCTGTGTCAGTGCTTATATCAACATGGTTTCAAAAGGTCTGAGGTGCATTAAAGATGCTCAAGAAAATAGGAATGGGCCATAAACTCAAGCAATCAACAAGCATGCATAAAACCCTATTAATTTCCTGCAACTACTCACATCCGTTGGTACAATATGATTCTTATGAAATTAATGCAATCGTAAATGAGATCATAAGCTCCACATATTGCAGTAGCTCCACTTCAGTTCCTTCCTAGTCCCTAATCCCTATAAATGGTGTTTTCCCTTCATGCCTTTCTTTATTCATGATTTGATATTTTAGTGTTTGTAAGTATCATGGAATCATACAAATCTATCCTGAACTTGGTCTTTAAACTCTACTGCAATAGCAATACTGTAAGGGGAGGTTGCACAGAAAAGAAAAAGCTTAGTCACAAGATAAAATTCATGACACCTTTTTGATATTGAACGAAAAAATTGTCTTATCAAAAGCTCTAATTGTTGACATCCTTTCTCTACCAAATTCATACCTTTTAACAATTTATTGTTCTTATAGACTAGAGAAAAATACTGTAATAACCGCAAATTTTTAGGCATTTATTTAGATATATTATAATACAAATTTTAGAATATTGTGATTTGGGCCTGGAATCCAAGTTTCGGATCCAGGACCCATAAAGGAATCTTTACGTATATATTTATCTCGTATAAACTTATATCTATATATATATAAGTGCAAAAAAAAAATTAATTAATCAAATTATTCAAGGGATAGCTATTTATATAAAGCATAAATGGGCTTGGGATCCACATTTGGGATCCAAGACCCAGATAGGATCCTTATGGATATAGGTAAAATACCATATATATACATATAAATGATGAAATATATATAAATATATATATATATATATTATACAAGTGTTTTCATGGGATCCACGATTGGATCCATTCGGATCCAATCCGTGGATCCATACCGAGTGGGAGGCGTGGGTCCAGAACCGCGACCGGATTTGGATCCCGAGTCACAGGTTGCAGACCCGGACCCAGCCCGCTCATTAAAACGATAAAAAGGAGGGGGGTGTTAAATTTTCTGTAACAGGCGTTAGGGTTCAAAGAGAACCCTAATCCCGATCGCAAGGAAAAAGGGGGGGGAGGATGGGCCGCAGCCGCCGGCGAGATGGTAACGGCCTCCGCCATGTTCGGAGAGCATCCTCCTTTAAAATAGCAGGTTGGTATTTTCCCCCCTTATCGACATAGGATAGATCCTAGAATTAAGTGGTGGGCACTGAAAGGAGCTAAACAAGGAATGTTTGTAGAGCAGGTAGTTAAGGAAGTTGATTGGTGTCTCGAGGAGGATTCAGAATCAATGTGGAATAAGATAGCGGGTGGTATGAGAAAAGTAGCTAAGGAGGTATTGGGTGAGTCTAAAGGCGGTGCACCACTAGGTAAGGATACATCATGGTGGAACGAGGATGTCAAATTAGCTATTAAGGTTAAAAGAGAGTGTTATAGAAATCTAAGTAAGAGTCGTGATAATGAGAATTTGGAGAAGTATATGATAGCAAAGAAGGAAGCTAAAAAAGTTGTTCAAAACGCGAGGGCTAAGGTATATAAGGAGGTTTATGACAAGTTGGATACCAAAGAAGGCGAGAAGGATATTTATAGGCTTGCAAAGATGAGAGATAGGAAATCGAAGGATTTGGGTATGGTTAGATGTATCAAAGATGAAACGCAAAGGGTTTTAGTCAAAGATGAGGAGATTAAGGAGAGATGGAAAGATTATTTTGATAAGCTATTTAATGATAGTCATGCTCAAGATCTTGGAGACTTCTCCATTCCTTTTCATGAGATAAATCGTGACTTCATGCGCAAGATTCAAAAGAAAGAAATTGCAGAGGCTTTGAAGAAAATGAAATCAAGAAGGGCAGTTGGCCCAGATGGTATACCTATCGAGGCTTGGAAATGCTTGGGAGAGAAAGGTTTAGAATGGTTGACAAATCTTTTTAACTTGATTTGGCGAACAAATAAGATGCCTAATGAGTGGAGGAAGAGTACTTTGGTGCCTTTATATAAGAATAAGGGTGATATACAAGATTGCACAAACTATCGTGGTATAAAACTCATGAGTCATACTATGAAACTTTGGGAGAGGGTGATTGAGTCTAGGTTGAGGAAGGTTGTCATGATATCGGAGAATCAATTTGGTTTTATGCCTGGAAGATCAACTATGGAAGCTATACATCTTCTTAGACAACTTATTGAAAGATATAGAGAGAGGAACAAAGATTTGCATATGGTTTTTATTGATTTAGAGAAGGCATACGATAGAGTACCTAGGGACGTTCTCTGGTGGACAATGATGAAGAAAGGTGTTTCTCTCAAGTACATTAGTATAATTAAAGATATGTATGAAGGAGTAGTAACCAATGTCCGCACTTGTGGAGGGGTGACAACCAATTTTCCGATAACGGTTGGGTTACATCAAGGATCTGCTTTAAGCCCTTTCCTATTTGCGATAGTGATGGATGAGCTTACGAGATCAATTCAAGAAAATGTACCGTGGTGTATGTTGTTTGCTGATGATATTGTTTTGATTGATGAGTCTAGAGCTGGGGTTAATGCTAAGTTAGAATTATGGAGACAGACATTGGAAGCTAGAGGTTTTAAGTTGAGTAAGAGTAAGACTGAATATATGGAATGTCGGTTTAGTAAGCAACGAAGTAGTGATGGGAGTGTAGTGAAGCTTGGTGAGCAAGATATACCGGTGAATGATTATTTCAAATATTTGGGATCCATCATTCAAAAGTATGGAGAAATTGATGGAGATGTAAATCATAGGATAAAGGTTGGGTGGATGAAATGGAAAAGTGCTACTGGAGTGCTGTGCGATCGTAGAATGCCATTGCGGTTGAAGGGAAAGTTTTATAGGACGACTATTAGACCCGCTTTACTATATGGTACGGAATGTTGGGCTGCCAAGAGACATCATATTCAAAAAATGAGTGTAGCTGAGATGCGGATGCTTAGATGGATGTGTGGAAATACAATAAAAGATAAGATTCGAAACGAAGAGATACGTAAGAAGGTAGGTGTTGCACCCATTGAAAATAAGATGCGAGAGAATCGTTTACGGTGGTTTGGACATATTCGGCGAAGGCCTAATGATGCTCCAGTTAGAAGGTTGGAGAAATGGGAAAATATATTAGTTAAAAGAGGTCGAGGTAGGCCTAGGAAGACTTGGATGGAGATGACAGGAAAGGATATGAATGCTTTGAACCTCACCGAGGACATGGCGTTGGATAGAAATGATTGGAGGAAAAGGATTCATGTGGAAGACCCAAAATGAATTTCTTTTTTGGTTCATATCGCTGACCCCAATTGTTTTGGGATGAAGGCGTAGTTGTTGTTGTTGTTGTTGTTGTGTTGTTGTATCTCTCTGTTTTTCTTCAAACCCTTATCTCTCTCCCTCTCGTTTTCGTGCGCATCGTCAGAGCCACCGTCGCCGGCAATTTCCCACCCGCGGCAGACATACACGCCACCCTTGTCAAGCAGAGTTCCTTCTTCCTGCTTCTCATTGTTTCCCCTCGACCTGAGTTCGACAGTGAGAAGATTGCCCTCAGCCGACCCTTCTTTTATAACGGTTGTCTCCGATCACAGGAAAATTGGTCAAAAAAGGTAAGGTTCTTCTTTGGAATCTGGGTGAGGAATCAAAGATGGGTTCGATTCTGTGTATGGATTCGAGATGAGAAATCCAGGGAACTCCCTTAGAGGGTTGTTGCTCTTCAAGCACCATGGGGGCGAACCATGGATCGTTCCCCCATGGCCTGATTCATTTCCTCTCTTGCTTGTTCGCCAATTTTCTTTTCTTTTGTTTGAAAAGAAAATTTTGTGTATGCCAATGAATCCAACTGATTTTCTTGCTTGTTGAAATCTTGGTTTCTATTTAAATTAAATTCGCTGTCTCAATTTGGGTATCGTATTCTTGGACTGAATACACGATTTCATATTCGATTTATGTTCGTGTAATGGTTACATGTCAGGGGCTTAGAGCTGTGTTTTTTTTTCTGAAAGAGGGTTCACGTTGAGTTTGTTCCGCCAAGTAATGGGTGATTATGAACCTATGTTAGGTTGCCATTACACAGTTCAACGTGTGTTCTGCTTAAAACTTAACTGTGTATATTGACCTGCGTACTTCCTTTGTTTTCAGGGAGTTGGATGTGAGAAATTTGCGCTCTTGGAATACCCTTCTTGGTTGTTGCTGCAAGGTTGGGTTTATTTGGGATGCACGCCAAATGCTCGACGAAATGCCTCTGAGGGACTCCGTATCTTGAAACACTATGATTGCTGGGTATGATCAATGGGGACCATGGGAGGAGGCACTGGAGCTTTTTTGTCCAGATAAGGTGTTCAGATGAGAATGGTTGGTCATTTTACGGTTTCTACTGTGGTTAGTGCATGCACCAACGTAGGCTTTTTGGACATGGGAATGAGGATTTGCCTCTGTGATCACCATAAGCCTGTTTTTACACCTTCAGAAGTGACATTAAGGCTGTGATTGAACTTGTGTATCTATTTAAAAAAAAAAGGGAATCTGAATAAGCCCTTAACAGAATCTTGCCTGGGAATGGACTTGTTGGGTACCCACTTTCTTTGGGTTGTGTTCGTGCATAATAGGGATAAAACTATGTTATAAAACAGTGTGTTGTGTGGGGAATTGTACTGATGCGGTAATAGGAATATGAGCAGCTTGAATGCGTGTTCGTATACGTGCATTAGACTAACTATGTTCGAAATGATCAGCCCTATGTACCATGCAAATTTTATGCTTGATAGCTTGTTTTATCTGCTCATGCCTGAGGTTTGTCAGTTTTGTCTCTGTAGCATATATATTACTGATTCTGTTAGACAGGTTTATTATATAAGTTATGCACAAGCCCCATATGAACGCTACCTGAAATCGTAGGCCCTGGGTCATGATCAGTCGATCCTTGTGTTTTCAAATGTGAATACTTTTTCGTGGTACCGACTCTTGGTATTATGCAAACGGTATTCTTCTTTCATAAAAGTCCATGTAATTTCAATATGATTGGTTGATATGTAGTCGGCTTGACTGAATTGACTATTTAGTTAAGAAGATGAGGGTTCGGGATTGGTAAGCCCGACCATCTTCCCTAGCATATGCAAAAACTTACACTTCTGCCCGGTGAATATATAAAATGTTATTTTAGCATTTCATTGTACTGGTTGTGCAATCATGAATGTGATCATGGCTCGGTTATTGATATTTTTGAGCATGTATGCTTGATGAGTATGTGTAATTTATGTGCACACTTACACACTCAAAGGAGATATGCATTGGTCAATACACGTATGTGATGTAGGTAACACACATAACAATGATGCATATGATTGAGAAACAACATGCTTATGATTGGGCTTATTTTTGCATGAGTGCACATGCATTTGGCACTTTGGCCTAGTGTTATTAATAAAACACTACTTTGGTTTTGTTATGTGATGCATCAATGGCCTAAATGGACCATCACTGACCTGGAGAGCCGTGAGTTTGATTCATTTTCATATATAATTTGATTTGCATCACTTAAACCACACAAGTTGGTATGGCACACTACTACACTGTTCTAATTGTCCTCACGGGCTGGAGTCCCGTAAGGGTCCCCGCAAAGAAGGATGCGGGTTTTCACTTTACTTTTACATATAGTGTTGCAAACTTAAATAATTGACTTTACTAAAAATATAACAAATAAGAACAGTGTAATATATGTTCTGGTATCTTCCATCTGGAGAATGAAGATCTTATAGATCTGGTCTTGGGAGACGCTGAGGATACAAAAACTCTCTATGTTGAAATTTGGTCTCCTAAACCCGATATTGAGGTTTCTTCTCTTGGCCACGGTTTTAGGGAGAGTTCGTCACTTTACCTAGGGGTGGTGTGTTTGACACAGCTGTTGTTTTGGTACCAAGGAAGTGTCACTTGTGGGTGTGGGGTGTCCTTTGTATCCCTAACATTAGATGTGGAGGTCTAATGTTCCGAAGGTGATTCGGTCGATGGTTAAGTTTAGAACCCAGTAATAAAATACAAATTGTTTGCTAAGCTATCCTGGGAACCTAACTTGACCTCGGAGATTGTACCTGTTTGGTATATCTGTGGGCAACGATAATTAAAAAGAGGAACTTAAAGTTGTATGCACTTAATAGGGCATGCATATGGAAAAAAAAAGGAAACTTAAAGGAAAGATATTGTACATAATCATGCATTTTCCTGCTATACACTAGATCATGCATATTTAAATTGTTCTCTAAATCATGCTATGATGGTAGGTGTATGTTATTTACTTCCTAAATGCATGTTGAAAGACTTTGTTACTTAGTTCTTGTTATATGATAATGCTTTACTTTTCCTTCCTGGTGAGTATACGAAACTTGTTGCATGTATGGTTACTTAAATTCTGTAAATTGTGATATTCTGCACTCACTCAAATTAGCACATGAAATCTTATCCATGTTCTTTGTTTCACCTGGTTTCTTTAGAAGTAGTTGTGCTCAGAATTTCGGTTCTGACACCCTACTTTATTGGATTTTCGCAGGAACAGGTGATCAGTGAAGTTGACAGTTGTTAGGAGGCATGAGAGTCACACTTGGGTCTTGACATCTTCACGAGTGGAAAGAGTGGCTCTTTCGTTTTGCCTTTCAGTTTTATTTTTGTTTCTTTTAGTTCTTTTATTTCCTGCAGTTGTTACTTTACTTTTGATTTTTGTATGAAACTCTTATTGATTCATTAATAAAGAGTTTGGTTGGTTTGATTATGGATGATAAATGTAAGTTCGTTTGTAGTGTGTGGTTATCCAGCTGAAATTTGAACTGTAAGGACCCTGGGTCTCTGAGAAGTTTTTCGCAACTCTTAGAAAAAAATTATTTTGCACTTTTCAAAGGGTATGAGTTGGGGTCGTTACAAATACACTTCCACATCTTTTTAAAACAAAATAAAATACCTGAGGACATTTAACAGGCCAACTCATTCACATATCTTTAGATCAGTTGGATCATCCCAGCATGGAAAGCTGATAATTTTGGGTGGAGGATACTTGAGTTTTAAGCTTGGTCCAGGTTAAGCAAAAGATTCTGCCCATGGTTGGGAATAGGTGGTAAGCTTAATAAAACATCTGTCTTGTCTCCACCTTACTTTTATATTGATGTTATCCTTTAGAAGGAACCTCGAGTGGATGCAGTTGTTTCTTTTAAAGAATTTTGGTGATCTGTAGCAGCAACAACCAACAGATTTTCTAGTACCCTTTAACTGTAATTTCATGCTTTTCTAGAAAAAATATGTACTTATTCTCTTTTGGAGATTGTTCTTAGAAGATGCCAAAGTTATGGGAGCGACAGGACTGGCAGGAATATAGGCAAGGGAAAGAACTTTCTTTTAAGTTCCTAGAATGCACTTGGGGTTATCTGCAGAAAAGGAAGGATTTCCTTCGTACCTTTATGGCTACGGTGGCAACTAGAGAAGGCTGCATCGAAGTACAATATGAATCTTTGGGCACTTATTATGATACTTATGATGATATCGACTAGTAAGAAGTGTAAAAAAGGGAACCATTGATTGTACATTTGAATCACTGTTGGTCATATTTCCTTTCCTTTTATAAGAATAGAAGGATCCAAGTTTCTACAAAGGATGCCAAAAGGATTGCATGAAAGGAAATCACTCTCAAATTCTCAAATTATAGTCATCCTTTATTAATGCTGTAAACAAAGTTTCCAGCATCAAACCTACTGGAACCTTTTCCCTTTTTTCTATAAATTTGGGAAACTTGGAGAAATTAGCCTAAGACAGCCAAATCAGCAATGAGGTGATGTGGATTAAATTTCAGGCAATGACATTCAATATAATGTCAAACTGCCCAAATGGTCTCAAAAGCAACTGATTCCTAATAAAAGTCCAAGTTGAATCAAGACTTGGAAAACTGAGATCCATTTGTAAGAGAAGCTCTGTCCACCAATGGCAAATACCAACAGGGAAGTTACTAAGTGGATGTATAAGAAAAAGGGCTATTCAGAAATTTAGCAAGATCAGTTCACATTCTGCTCATATAAGGAAGAAACAATTCCATAAAAAATCTCAATATTTAGATCAACATGAGTTTTTTCTTTTTACCCCTAGCAGGACTAGGTTTGTTGACAATTACCTTTGAGTCTCAATGATTGGAAGGCGGACAACAATAAGCTCACAGAATAGCTCAATAATTTCATGAGCATCCATCATTTTCTGCTCTCTAATTATATGCTCAACCTGAAATACCAATCTATCATATTATCATCACACGATGAGCAATCCAGAACTGACAATAATTTCAGTAAGAACCTAACTAGTTGCTGGACTGCAGCCACAACAAAAATACCAGAAGGAAATCACAAAGCAGTGAGTTTACTCGTATGTGTGCTGTTGCCTCTTGGCCAGTCTCAAGGAGCTTAGCAATGTCTTTCCGCATTTGCTTCAGCTGGGCCTCTCTTCTATTCCTCAACAACTTTATGCGTGGGAGAGTCAGCTTCAAGAGTGTTTTACTGAAAGAAATAAGTTTCAATCACTAAATTTATTGGAAAAAGAGAAACATTCTAAAAAGGCCTTCAATGGTAATGCAAGCATATTACCCCATATAAAAGCATGGCCAACGAGCCAGTACATCCAAGTAAAGAATCTCTAAGAAAAAAGTGGCTTAAGGTTAAGATCAACGATCAGATAAACAGATTGGAAAGGTCGATATTATTGAGATCGCCTACAGGGCAACTGAAGGACCAACTTATAGGGAGGCACTCCAACAACTTAAGTTAATCTATACTTCAAGATTGATTTGGTAAATTCAAATGAGCTCAAAATCACATAGCTGCTAATCATATCTAATAAACATGGCATTCCGCACCATGAGACAGGCACCATATCTACGATCAAAATCCTGCAATACTCAAGCTTCAATTTCTATAGGGGACTGCATGATCTATTGAAAATATGCATCATGGAAGCAAAAGTTTCAGCGGATCATGCCACTCAGTGCGGCTCATGCACCGTGCTGTGCAACCAAAACTCACATCTATCTGTTGGAAGTGCATCAAGATACAGAGGATTGTGATCTTAGATATGGTGCAGTTATCCTCTTGAGGCCCTCAAGATACAGATGGAATGGAGATGGTGGTAATGACGATAACGAAGATAATGGTGATGTTAGTTGTGATAAATTAGGCATAGATGACCAACAAAGAACTAGAGTTTTGATGAAAACCATGATGATCTAGATAATGGTGCTGGTAGTGGTGGTCGATTAGGCAATGATAAAAAAAGTAAATTTGGATGAAAAATCAAAGAATGGGAAGAGTTGTACCACTTTGCGCCCTTGAATCCCCTGTTGAAGAAGGCGTCAAACACCGACATCACAACCGGAAATTTTTCCTCTTCCTTTCTCCCTGAGATCTCCAAGACCAACCTCCTCAAATGAAAAGAACATAGATTGAAGAACCCAAAATCGATGAAAACAGATCGAGCCCCTTACTCCAAATATAAGGCGCAAGAAAACGCGGAATCAACACATAACCGGATCTTCAAGATATGGGTGATGAATAATTTCCTGTGGAGAATGAAAAGTACAAGCAGAAGAGTCTCAGAAACCCACCTGCTCTTCTCTTCAACCACTCCACAAAGGAGATTTCCTCTCTCTATATATATCTCTCGCTCTCGCTCTCGCTCTCTCTCTCTTAAAAGTATCAACTGTAAAAGGGTCTTGAGCGGGCTCCTTCATGCTGCGCTTGGGAGGAAGCCAAGCTCGCGACCCCGCTTAGACGATCCAAGCTTGAGCTGGGTTGATAGAACAAAATTACATTTTTAAGTAAGAAAACAAACTTACCTTTTTAAGTACGGTCCGTATAGGTCACATTTAGATTTAATAAAAAATAAAAGGTAAGTCGTTTATACATACAACAAACTGAAGCAAAAACAAACATATTGGATTCAATTGATTGTAAATAGAATGGTCCTAAGATCCCATGATGCCATTTTTCTTTTTGACACAATAGACGTGATCTTGTGATTGTTTCATTAAGAGATATCATTTAATTTCTTTTAAGCTAAAGAAAAAACCTTCACATCACCGTAGGGCTGGTAAACGAACTGAATTAAATGAGCTTGAGGTGTTCAAGCTTAGCTCATTCATGTGGTGAGCCAAGCCGAGTTTGAGCTGATAACCAGTGGGAGTTAAACGAGTCAAGTTCGTGGTGGCTTGTTTATAAAAAAAAATGCATTTTTTAGAACCGAAAGAAACAAGATTACAAGAAAATATATGTAATATATATATAATATTTCTTAGTACCTAACTTATATAAGTAGAGCCGAAGCGAGTACTTACAGCTTATCAAGCCTATTTTAGGAGTTTGAATGAGCTGTTTGAGAGCCGAGCCATGAGCAGTTCAGCTTATTTCCCAAGCCTACTCATCACCAGCCATACATTATCAAGCTTGTAGTTTCATAAAATCCTTGCAGCAGAGAATGCCCCTCCCTTGAGTCATGAATCGTCGTCCTATGTCAAGTGATAAATCTCAAAGAAAATGGTATGCAAACACATAAGAACACAAAAAGCAATTTACGTTATTTGATTCTAATGAACCTTTGTCCATGGGGTAGGTCTCTCACACACTTTATTCTTCATCACCAATAAATACATAAGCCAACTCATCATGACATTTAGAGAAATCCCACAAAGACTTAATCGATTGCTGGTTTCTTTCTTCATTAAATATGCTGAAATTTTGTAGAGATTTTCTTGACAATTTCTTTATGGTTACTTTATTTGTTGGGAACGTTATCATCCTTGTTATTAGGGATGGCAGTGGGGCGGGGCGGGGGACAAGGTCTCCACCCCCGCCCCGCCTCAAGATTTTATCCTCCACGCCCGCCCCGCCTCCTTGGCGGGGATGGATTTTATCCTCCACCCCCGCCTTCATCCCCGTTTCATGTCCTCCATCCCCGGTTCAAACGGGGATGAGGGGGGGCGGGGCGGGGATATTGCGGGGAAAAGTAGTCAGGGTGGGGTTGGGGCGAGGGATGAGGCGGGGACGGGGTGGGGCGGGGAAAAGTGCACGTTCATCCCCGCCTCCACCCCCGGACGGGGATGAATTTTAACCTTCGTCCCCGCCTCCATCCCCGTTTCATACCCTTCATCCCCGGTCCAAACGGGGCGAGGCGGGGCGGGGCTCCGCTTTCCCCCGATCCACTGCCATCCCTATTTGTTATCTTGGATGCTTGGATTTGCATCCTCTTGCTATTGTTTTTGTTTTGAATCATACTTGTCACCTTCTACGTCATTTGAGTTAATACACACCCAACAAGTAAATAGGCATGGATGCCATGAACTTGTCTCTAAAATTGAGAAAATGAAGTCGTGGAAGCCCCTTCAACCAGCTGGTCCTTAGAGTGAACATAACTAATTTGAAAATCTCCTTGCACGACATGGTTCTCCAATAAAATGACCCTTAACCAAACAAAATATCCCTCAAGCGGGTAAAAACGATCACAAGGTGGCGCTTATTAACTAAACCCAAACAAGAACTGCAAGAATAAGGTCAGATCACACACCTAGTTGGAATCGAGAAGCGAGAGCTTTTGCTAATATGAAAAAAAAATCTGATCCATTTTCAAGAAGGCAGATCCGCCATTCTTAATTTGGCAGAAAGCTTTGCTCTGATACCCAATGTCAGAATTTGACCTCAAGGAGATCTGTTCTACAGATCCGACTGTGAGTATTGCTTGGGTGTGAATCCCAAGAGAGGGTGACGGTAGAGAGGAGAGAGAAAAATGTTCTCTCTTAAGTTGGCTTCCTGCACAAGGAAAGAAGAGAGTGAGGAGGGAGAAATACGTTTTCTCAGGTTTAAAAATCTTGAACTATAAAGAAGAGATGAGAATAATCTCAATCAAACTTCATTCATAATTAATTAAAAAATAAAACACTTATTTATGCAGACTATCAAAGACTTCAAAAGAAATAAGAGTTCAAGGAAGGACCTCCGGTCCAAATAGGAATCATCATGAATGGATTTGGGGCAGTCTTAACACAGTTGTATCCTGCTTCTTGCTTTACACTGCTTTTTAATACTCAATTCCCTGCTTCCCCTTGATTTCTTGTATCTATTTATCGCTTCTTGTATCTATTTTGTTTTCTAGTAACTATGGTCTCATCCTTTCTTAAAAATTGGATGCAATGAGCATACTGTGGATCACCTTAACTCAAGAGACTCGTCTTTTCTGTTTTCTTTTTCTTGGTTTTCTTTGATTTTGTTTCTAAAGCATAATTCCTTTTCATCATTGCTGTTGCGATGTAACTTGTAATGTTCATGACTTCATCCCACTTGTTATTAAAGCTATCAGGCCACTAGAAGTTTCCATAATATTGGCTCCTTTTTTTCAAAAAAAGAACATGCGAAAAATTGGTTCACCATTTAAAACAATAATTTATCGTGTTATTAACATTCCCAATAGAAACATGTGATTAGGGGTGGGCAACCGGCCGGTATCCCGATGTGCCAAGCCGATCCAGCCCACCATGGGCCAGATTTGGGCAATGATTTTAGGCTCGAACCTGTTAGGTACCAGGACAAAACCCAGCCCGTTGTATACATGGGCTGAGCTCAGGCCAGTCCATGGGCTACTGGTCTGACCTGATGGGCTTGAGTTATTTATTATTTTTTTAATAATATAAAAATTTTAAAAAATAATTAACTTGAATAACTATTATTTACCTAATTAGTTGAATGAGAACTTACTATTTGTTAATTATTACTATTTACCTAATTAGCTGCATGAAAACTTGCTATTCTTTCCTTAACCCATAATTTCAGTTAAGCATTTATGCATTTTAAGATTGGGCCAGACCAGACCCAACTTACATTGGCTCATTGGACCAATGGACTGGGCGAGACCCTGCTCTCTTCACAATTGCTCGTTGGGCCAATGGGCCAAGCCATGAGCATCTCTTCAAACTCTAGCCCAAATCTGGACCCTTGGTTCTTAGCAGAACCGGTCCATTAGCGGGTCCGACTGGCCCGATGCCCACCCCTATCTGCCATCCTTCCATGAGAATTGAAAAAACTCAAAAAGAAAAACAAAAAGAGAGAGAGGCATGAGAGTGGATTTTACATTTTTTTTCCTTGAAATTTTTTCAAAAAGTTACCTAAATTTTGGGCATTAATAAAAAAGGCACCTAAGTTTTCAAAAATTTTAAAATGCGCTTAAAAAATATCACGTTTAATTAAAAAGGCCCAAGAGTTTAATACAATCAAGTTTGCTGTTAAATGTGATGTAGAATTATCATTCTACCCTCAACATCATATTTTTAAAAAAATGCATCTATAAAAAAGGAAAAAGAAAGGAGGATTCTTTGAAGGGTTAACTAATAAATTAACTTTCTTAACTTCATCTTGCTTCAGTGATAACCTAGGTCGGTGCAAAAATTTAGGTGTCTTTAAAAATTTTCAAACCTAGGTGCTTATTGATTAATGTCCAAACTTTAGATGCATTTTTGAAAATTTTTCTTTTTCCTTTTGGTCCAAATTAAAGCCCCACAACTTTCTTTCACTTTCACTCACTGTCTGTAAAAAATGAGGCTCCCCTGCTGCACTGCATCCATCACAACATTTTCTGTTGCCAGTCCTGCCAATCTCTCTCTCTCTGTCTCTCTCTCTCTCTCTGGTGTTATTCTTTTGAAGGTGGGGAAGCAGAAGGGGCTAACAATATAGCCACTAGGAAGGGCCTTAGATGCCAATAGTCAGAAATTCTCATATTTGTCTTACACTATAACAATTAAGAGATATGTTTGCTTCACACCATCTAAAATTGGATTCAACTGGATCTAAGCTTTCCTTTATGCAGAGTTCAACTTTAATATGTTGGATCCAAGTCATTTGCAAAGAACATTTGATTATGAGATACAAATTCATTGGGAGAGTAAAATTCTAATGAAACCATATCGAATTTCTAAGCTCTATCTGGAAACAGGTAGCTAGAATGAGAGTTAATGCATTTGGTAAAAGCTTGGTCATACTAACTTAGTGGTGAATGTTTGGAAAGTGGTAGCTGGATGGGAGTTTATGCATTTGAGATAGAAAGTGAGGGCATCTTCCCTTTGTATTTATATTTATACTAATGAATGTATTTGGTAACTACCACCACGCAGAGGTGGTAGCTGCCAAAACCAGGATTTGGTAGCTGCCACCTTTTCAAATGCATAAACTGCCAGTTTCCAAACAGAACCTTAACATAGATTCGACATAATACTCATATTCAGACCACTAATTCCCAAACTTAATTTGGCATAGATTCGACATAATATTCATATCTATGCTGGTACAAACAGGTCGGACTCGAGCCAGAACTTGCTATATCAGAATCCGAATTTGAAACGTAAACAGTAGATCCGAATCAGATATGAGGAGGTAGGGTTGAATCCGAATGTGAAATACATGTGGTGAGACTATATCCGGGAAAAATAGAACAAAAACAAGCTATTTGCATGTAAAAGAAAATGTAATGGGTTGGATTTTGAATCAGATAAATTCAAGATCCAATTTAAAATGTTGATCCGAATTCCAATGTAATCTGATTGAACAAATTCGAATCTAATTCGAATGTACGTACATTCGGATCTTACTTAAAAGATTCATATCCAGAAAAACATGTTGAAGTCGGATTGGATATCCGACCATTTCATATCCATTTGCAGCCCTACTTACATCTCAAAAGATGGACACTGAAAACCGTAGAGAGAGAGAAAAGAGAGACGAAAATTTACCCCCAAATCTGGTATGCTTCTCACTCTCCCATGGTTAGGTGGTGTTCTCTTGCAAAACTATGTTTTTTCTCTCTGCATCCGCACATGATATCAACATGTCGGTGATGTTTTTCACGTGAACAGACGTCTTCTTCTCAACCGTACGCCACACCCACATCCCTCTTTGCTTTCATTTTTCTTAAAGAGTTGTATTCTCTGGATACCCATGAATCGCTTTCCTCATCTCCCCTTGTGGAGAAGTGCTTCAAAGATGAAACCCATCATTTTGTTCTCATACCTGGGCCATTGTAGCGCTAGTATTACACAAAGAAGATCACCCTTTTCTACCACCATCAGTGAAACCCATCCTTCCCCACCATCTCCTCTGGAATCTAAGATGGTCGATTACCTCATGAGCTCATGTGGGTTCCCTTCTAAAGAGGCTAACTGCATATCGAGGAAACTTTGTCTAGGACGCCGAGATAGGGTAGGAAAAGCTGGAGAGGTGATCAGTTTTTTGAAAGAGGGAGGTTTTAGTGACACCCACATCCGGACACTCATAGCTAAGCGGCCCGTGGTGCTCTTATCCAGGGTGGAGACGAACCTGAAGCCCAGGTTCAGGGTTTTGCACGATTTGGGTGTCTCTGCTGCTGTCCTTGTAGACTTGGTTATCTCCAACACAGGCCTTCTCGCTAGCAGCCTCGCTGCGACGATACTGCCGTCCATTCGGTTTCTTCGACATCGTCTTCACAGAGATGAACTGGTTGTTAAGGCGCTGAAGAGGGCAATGCGCCTCTCTGGCGATATCGGAGAAGTGATGGAACCCAACATCTTGATCTTACGTAAGTTCGGAGTTCCCGATTTTGTTCTGTCCAAAGCTATAGTATTGAGACCTGCACTTCTGATGGTGAAGCCTAATCAGCTTGAGAGATCTTTAGCAAGGGCCTGCGATTTGGGGTTCACACGTCGGTCTTTGAAGTTATTTGATGCTCTAACTGTTACTCAGGCACTGAGTTTTTCATTGTGGGAGGCCAAAGTTGCAGTTTTCAAAAGCTTTGGCTTGAGCGAAGCTGATGTAGTTGCCGCATTTCAGAACCGACCATCTGTACTTCTTTTGTCCAAGATCAGCATCCGGGAACGGATGGAGTTCTTCGTGAATGAAGTGAAGTACAAGCCTTTGGATGTCATCAGCAGGCCACACCTTTTAGCACATAGTCTAAATGGGAGAACTATTCCTCGATATACTATTATGAAGATGTTGTCTTCTAAGAATTTGCTGGAGAAGAAGATAGGGTTTCTGGGGATTATAGCAAAGACAGAAAGCAGTTTCTACGAGGAGTTTGTGCTTCCTCACAAAGATGAACACCCCGATGTGTTTGATGCTTACATGAAGAGTGTGAAACGTGTTTGAGTCTGATTTGTTTGAATTCAACTGTCTGAAGCGGCTGAGTTGGTGTGACCTTGTTATGTGCTTTTAGTGGTTTTCATCTTCCAGGATATCCATTGTGGATGTTTCTTCCTTTGGTAGCCTTCAGCAACATCCATTTTCTGCATGATTTGCACTAAGGAATAATTGATCATATGCAGGGGAAGCTGTACTTATCAGTTGAAAATTTTTACCAATCAGATTCATGTGAATTTGGAGAGGATTTACATGGTTTCCTCACAGAGTGAAGCATTGATTTCACTGTGGAGATATATAATTAACCACCTTCTCAGAGTGAAGCGTTGATTTCACCAGGAGCAAGAAATAGAGATATAGAATTAACCATGTTGAATATGAATTTAGAGATCAGTAGAGGCAGCATTGTCATGGGATTTTTGTGAACCATCATAAGTCACCACTCAGAAAGAGTACTTTCTGATGCTACCATCATCTTCTTTCAGCCCTTCTAGTTCATTTCCCAGGTGATGTTGGAGTTATGTAATTGTCAACAAATGTGCTTGAAGTAAGTGCCTGGCGGATTGGAAAATTTGAATGTTCAGAAATGTTTCTGCATACTTCTTATGTGTCAATGATGAATATCATTGATGATCTCCTGTCTTGAGAACTATAAGGGAAGGCACCCATTCTGTCATAACTAACTAGAAGGGGCTGCATCTGAAAGGTAATCATATTTAGCTTTCTGCTTGAAAGTGGCTTCAAATGTACTCTTCACATCTTTATCGAGAGTTGTTGCAAGTATGGGGGAGAAACAATTCTGCTGTCTAACATTTGTGTCTTCTTAGCCTTTTACAAATATGTTTTTCAAACACATCCTTTATGGGAAAATATATTACCACCATAGGTTTCTTTAGGACTTTCTGTGTAATAATGCAAATATAATCATGGTGCATGACAAATTATATATGATACCTAGAACAGAGTTGATGCTAAGATCTCCTACAGAGTTGCATGGTTTTCTATCAGGCGCATGAATGCTCACCAGTTAATCATTTGCCAATAATTAGAATTTGAGAACTTTGGGTTGAAATGCCTAACAATTGGGGTTGATCGTAGTTTTTTTTTGTACTCGTTATTTCCTTGATGAGAATTGCTACATGCAGGCCAGATTCAACACTTTGAAGACTCGGGTTTACTGGAACTGACAGTACTTTTGACTTAGGATAGCTGAATCTCTTATGTCCTTTATTTGAATAGATACAGTATCTGGAAATGGATTTTTTTTACAAAAATTCCGACATTGCATCTGTTTATGGTATTTTACTATTTATTTCATGAACAAATCCTTGATCAGCCCTTGGTTTCAATAAGAGCAGTATCTTTTATGAGAATCAATGGTTTAACTTTAAATAAGATTGTTCCAATGTGTTTGATCTTACTCAAAGAGTGAAGGATGTATGAATTTTATCAATTAGATGAAGATTCTCTAAAGTCATTTTGGTTTGTTTCCAACAAATTTGTCTTTTCATGGTGGCATTATGAATCTAGCGTATTCGGAATAACAGGGACTGGACCAATTGTTCTTTGAGCATCATATGTGTGAGAACATTCTTAGTGATTCATTAAACAACTTCCATGGAGGAAAATGTTGGCTCCTACTTAAGGAACTTGCTGCATTGAGAGGAAGGTTTGCTTATTAATTTAACTGTTTTCTTTAGGCAGTCAAGCTTGATTGATATCTCCCTGATAGAATAGGAAATTATGATGAACAATACAAATAAAGACAGAAGCCAGGTCTTAGCCGATCATGGAGTGGACGAAGGAATTTGGGTGGAATTGAGAGAGAAGGGGGAAGGGTTGGCTATGGTGGACATGGGTTAGATGGAAGAGATGAAGGGGAAATTCTCACTAGGAAACCCTAATAATCCTATCTCAAGCCCCAAGACGTAAGAGCCAAATCTACTCTACAAAGAGAGAGGCCAAAGTGAAGTAATTCTCATTAGAAAGGTAGGATGCATAATGAAATAAAGGGATACATATAAACCCCATGAACCTCAAATGACTAGAATGCCCCTCACTAAGTCCCATGTAACCCTATACACCCTCCATGGATCCTTGGATCCAAGTGCAAGATGTGAGAGGATCTACTATAGCCTGCTTCATACATGGAACACTCAAAAACAAGAAATACACCCAAACAAAATGGTATGCTTTCACCAGGTCTCTTTTTGAGAAATCTTAATTGTATCAGTAATTGTGTTTAAATATTGAATGATAGTCTTTAGTTGTACCACGGTTGTCTTGATCTTGAGTTCTTTGATTTGTAATGTATAGAGCTTTTGTCTGTTTAGTTATACATTGTTGGTCCCAAGCCCGGATAAAGGAGGAGGGTTACGGTAGGTCAGTGACAACCAGCATAAAAACTTAGTCACACCCTATGAATATGAACCAATATGAGAATTTCGTTGGGGCGTTTCCTACTAAGCAACGTGTTGTACTCTATAGGCTCGGAGGCAGTGATAAATGGGCAAGGGTTGCTAGGTCGTAGCCCAGAAGCGACGCGTCACACCGGCACCCGAGTGTAGTGTCAAATAGGCAAGGGTTCCCTCACTTTGTTGGACCGGTGGGGGTAAAGAAGATAGTTCAGGACCATAAAATTAGGTTAGTCACTTAGAACATAGGGTCTTTAACTGGTAAGTTGGTAGAGTTAGTAGATGTTATGTGTAGGAGAAAGATGGATATTTTATGTCTACAAGTGTAAAACCCACAATTAAAAGAAATGTATTGGACCCGGGTCGGGTCGGGTCGGGTCCGGACCCGACCCGACTCGGGCCCTTCTTCATTAGGGTTTTAATAACCCGACTCAGGAAGAGGATTTTAAATCCTCTTCCCGAGCGCCGCAACACCACCCCCCCCCCTCCACCTGCGATTTCGGGAAGATTAGGGGAAACCCATCGGGGTTTCCCCATTCATCGCCCCCCTGAGGCCTTTAAAAGCACTGCAGGGGGCAGGGGAAGGCACACAGCCCTTCGCTCCCCTCGTGACGACCTCCCTCCTCCTTCCCTGCGCATGCCACCAGCGCCACCAGCGCCACCAACGCCGCCGTCGGTCTCCTCCAAGGTTAGTACTCCCCCTCTTCTCCTCCCTCTTCTCTTCCTCACCCCCCCCCCCCCCCTCTCTGTCACCTCGCCGGGAGGCCGACAGGCGGTTCACAGCCCCTGCCGCGGCCTCCCTGTAATGAAGTGCCAAATGAAAAGAGCAACGTCTCCAAGCGAAAGCACGGAAGCACGCACATACACAAGAGGCCACTAAAGGGCAAAATAAACCCCAAAAGTGGTCAAGCACAAAAAGAGATAAAAAATATATTTCACTTCATTGAATTCTTCACTAGAAGCTTAAAAAATACATGGGGCTGTGCCCCTTATTTATACACAGCAAGGGACCCAAGGAGGGGCTCCCATAGAGTCGTTGGAGCCCCTCCAACGGTCATATTTATGACCGTTGGAGGGGTCCAACGACTCTATGTGGACCCCTCTCTAATGGATAAAAAAAATTAAAAAACAAAAAAAGAAAAAGAAAAAGAATAAAAGGAAAAAGAAAGAAAAAGAAAGCATATCAAAGATATGCGTGTACAGGTGAAATGACAGAAATACCCCTATTGGGTTTTACAAAAATAAATATATATATATTTATATATATAGATAGACATATATATATATATAATATATGTGTATGTGTCGTAATCTATATATATATATATAAATATACATCATATTTTAACACCCCCCCTCAAACGCATGGTGAAATCACCGAGAGTTTGCTAAGGAGGAAGTAGAAGCGAGGCGAAGGCAAAGCTTTGGTGAAGAAGTCCGCCAACTGATATTCGGTAGAAACATATGGGAGTTGAATGGTGCCTCGTAAGAATTCATCTCGAACATAATGACAGTTCATCTCAATATGCTTTGTTCGTTCATGAAAAGTGTGATTGCTAGCAATATAAATGGAGCTCTTGTTGTCACAACACAGCTTTGAAGGAGTTGAGAGTGAGACACCCATATCTTTAAGCAGACTTCTTAACCATATAATCTCAGTTGTGGTAGTGGCCATCGCACGATATTCTGCTTCGGTAGACGAGAGAGAAACTTTACGCTGTTTCTTACATCTCCAGGAGATAAGCGATTCCCCAAGGAACACACAATAACCTGTGGTAGAAATACGATCATCGGGGTTACCCCCCAATCAGAGTCAGTATACGCAAGTAAAGTAAGAGGTGAAGAAGAGGATAAGAAAACTCCCTTAGTTATGGAATTTTTTAGATATCTGATAATTCTCATAACTGCTGCCATGTGAGTAGTGGTAGGGGCAGTTTGAAATTGGCTTGCACTGTGAACTGCATGAGAAATGTCAGGCCTGGTGATAGATAAATATGTTAAGGATCCAATTAATTGACGATAAGGCGTGGGATCTGCTAAAGGAGTGCCATCATTGGATCTCATCTTGGCATTAATCACTTCTGGAGTCTCCACCCTTTTGTCATCAGTCAGCCCAGACCTAGCAATAATGTCAAAGGCAAGCTTCATTTGAGATAGGACATACCCCTTGGGGGAGTATGCAACTTCAATTCCTAAGAAATACCTTAGAAAACCCAGATCAGACATATCAAAATTTTTCTTAAGAATATTTTTAATCAGATCAATACCTTTCTTATCATTACCTGTGATAATCATATCATCAACATATAATAACAGAATTGTTATATATTCATTAGAAGATTTAACAAACAAAGTAGTATCAGTGTAACATGAGGAGAAGCCATTATCAAGAACTACTTTGCTAAAAAGATCATACCAAGCTTTGGGTGCTTGTTTTAACCCATAAAGAGCTTTGTTTAATTTTAGAATATTACCTTTCCCAATTTCAAGACCCGGCGGAGGATCCATAAGAACTTCTTCACATAAAGTTCCATTTAAGAATGCATTTTTAACATCAAGTTGGTATATAGGCCATTGTTTGATGGATGTTAAAGCAATTAAGGTTCGTACACTAGTCATTCTGGCCACAGGAGCAAAGGTTTCTTCATAATCAATCCCATATTCTTGGGCATAGCCTTTTGCAACCAGACGGGCTTTGAATCTCTCAAGAGACCCATCACATTTGGTTTTGACTTTATATACCCATCTACACCCAATTGCTTTTTTTCCTAAAGGTTGAGGAATAATGCTCCAGGTTTGGGCCTTGTTAAGAGCCTCTAATTCGATTTTCATAGCTTCAACCCAATGTGGGTGATCTTTAGCTTCCTTGAATGAGGTAGGTTCGTGGTACGAATGTATTAACATGAGACAGGCCCTATAATTCGGAGAAAATGATTCATAGGACACAAATTTTTGTGGTGGCCTACTAGTACGAGAAGATCTCCTAGGTAGATTGTTGTCAGTAGATTCTTCTAAAGAGAAGTCTTGAGAGTATCTGTCAATAGCAGGTTGATGTTCATTTCCTATCCGTCGGGTATAAACATTTATATCATTAAGATTTTCATTTTGGGAAGTATTATCATGTTGTGGTATATCATTATAATGTGAAATTCCATCACAACTAGTATCACAAGTAATATCCTCAGGAGACTCGATTCTAGGAGCTAAGTCAAATAGAAAAGAATAATCAATGTCTTCCTTAGATGTGTGGATATCAAAACCATTTTGTTCTTCAATAAAGTTTACATTTCTTGACACATATAATTTATTGTTTCGAATATCATAGCATCTATAGCCTTTTTGATTCTCACTATAGCCAATGAACACACATTCAATAGCTTTAGGTGACAACTTATCTTGTCCTTGACTAAGCACAAAACATTTGCATCCAAAGATTCTTAGTCTATTAAAATCGGGAGTAATTTTAAATAATTTTTCAAAGGGCGAAACATTTTTCAAAGAAGAAGAGGGCATACGATTCACAAGATATGTTGCGGTAAGAAGAGCTTCGGCCCAAAAATTTTTAGGAACATTTTTAGACACAAGAAGAGTTCTTGTGGTTTCGATTAAATGCCTATGTTTCCTTTCCGCAAGACCATTTTGTTGCGGAGTTTTAGGACAAGATCGTTGGTGTAAAATTCCATTTGTTTTAAAATAATTTTGAAAATCTTTAGACATGTATTCTCCTCCTGAGTCGGATCTAAAAATGGCTATATTGTGATGGAATTGATTTTGAACAAGAGCGTGAAACTCTTTAAAATTAGTGAAGACATCGGATTTATTTTTGATAATATAAACCCATGTGTATCTAGAAAAATCATCAATAAAAGAAACATAGTAAGAGAAGCCTCCTTTGGACATAATGGGTGCCGGTCCCTATACATCGGAATGCACAAGTTCAAAAGGCGTTTTTGACACAAAATTGCTATGAGAATATGGAAGAGAGTGAATTTTTCCAAGAATACAATCATTGCATGTAAATGTATTTGTATTACAAAATTTTTCCAAAAATGGAAAAAGGTACAATTTGGAAATACTAGGGTGTCCAAGTCTCTTATGCCAAGTCCCAATATCTTTGGATTGAACATGATTACAAAATGATTTGGATGGCAAAGACAAAAAATCCATATAGTAAAGGTCCCCTCTTCTATGGCCTTGCCCAATCCGCTTCCCGGACCGGAGATCCTGCACATAGCAATGGGTTGGTGAAAACGAGACATTACATTCAAAATCGGTAATTTGAGAGATGGAAAAAAGATTTAAATTAAGTTTTGGGATGATCCGGATTTTGGGAACAAAAAATTCTTTGTTTTGGTCATAAATTTTCTCTAGGTTTCCAATACCCTCAACATTTAAAGATGTTCCATCGGCGGTGGATACATATGATTTAAATTTATTGAGACTTGGTTTTGATAAAAGCGATGCATTTGGAGTCATATGGAAAGAGGCACCCGAATCAAGAATCCAAGAAGTCATACCTGGGAAGGAAGAGATGGCGGCACCGGAAGTGGAAGGTGAGGATGATGATGTAGAGGCATTCATCTTCATAAATTGTTGAAGAGTTTCGGTTAGATGAGCGATGGAATCCTTTATGTCACCATCCTTCTTAGAATCTTCATTGATGATTGGAGGAGTTTCTCCCACGGAAGCCACCTTCTTCTTGAATTTAGGGCAATCGGGACGAATATGGCCCGGTTCATTACAATTATGACAAATGATTTTTCTTCCTCCACCACCATTATTCTTCCAAAAATGTGGTGGTTTATATGGTCTTACATTGTTGCCGGGTCTAGACACGGCATGCACTTCATCAACATCTCTTTTTAAGGCCAAGCGGGTTTCTTCTTGACATAAATCGGCCAAAATATCGCTTAGAGGAGTAGAGGCCCTATGAAGTAGAGATCCTCTAAGTTGTTCAAATTCGGGATGAAGCCCATGAATAAATTGAAAGAACCTCTATTTTTCCATTTGCTCTTGTCTCATAGCAATAGCACTTCCTTCCCATTGCGGTTCGAGAAGGACAAGTTCATCCCATAAAGAGGATAGGGCACTATAGTAGTCCATAATGCTCATATCACCTTGCTTGGTAGCTCTTACCTTTTCTTGTAAAAAGAAATGCCTAGCAAGGTCCCTTTGAGTGTACATACCTTTCATGAAAAACCATGCTTCATTAGCCTTTTTGAATTTTGCAAGATTTGCACAAATCTTCAATTCGACATTATTCATGAACCATGCTAAAAGATTTTAGCATGTTCACTTTCCAATCTTCCATTTTGGAAGAGTAATCAAGAATAGCCTTTTCCTTTTCTTCTTCATTCAAAGCTTTTTCTTCACCTCCTTCAAATTTAGTTAACTTTAGTTGTGGTTCCGGAATGGTTCCACGTACATAACCCCAAAGCTTTTTACCTTTGAGATTATTCTCCATAGCGGCCGCCCACATGCGATAATTGGTCCCATCCAATTTGAATGAGAGATCGATCTTTGCATCTTTGTTGGCCATTAGAAGAAAAAAATTATAAGACAAGAGAGAGGAGAGGTATTACTTAACCAAGGCTCTGATACCATGTAATGAAGTGCCAAATGAAAAGAGCAACGTCTCCAAGCGAAAGCACGGAAGCACGCACATACACAAGAGGCCACTAAAGGGCAAAATAAACCACAAAAGTGGTCAAGCACAAAAAGAGATAAAAAATATATTTCACTTCATTGAATTCTTCACTAGAAGCTTAAAAAATACATGGGGTTGTGCCCCTTATTTATACACAGCAAGGGACCCAAGGAGGGGCTCCCATAGAGTCGTTGGAGCCCCTCCAACGGTCATATTTATGATCGTTGGAGGGGTCCAACGACTCTATGTGGACCCCTCTCCAATGGATAAAAAAAAGAAATTAAAAAAAAAAAGAAAAAGACTAAAAGGAAAAAGAAAGAAAAAGAAAGCATATCAAAGATATGCGTGTACAGGTGAAATGACAGAAATACCCCTATTGGGTTTTACAAAAATAAATATATATATTTATATATATAGATAGACACATAGACATATATATATAATATATATGTGTATGTGTCGTAATCTATATATATATATATAAATATACATCATATTTTAACACTCCCACCTCCCCTGTCAACCCCCCCGTCCCGATCTCTTTCTCTCTGTCGGCAGGGGTTGGCCCCTGCCACCTTATTGCTGTCGGCAGGGGCTGGCCCCTGCCACCTTATTGCCGTCGGCAGGGGCTGGACCCCTGCCGTCTCGTGTCTGTCGGCATGAGCTCAGCCCCTGCCGATTCGATGTTGTCGGCAGGGGCTCAGCCCCTGCCGCTTCAATGTTGTCGGCAAGGGCTGACCCCTGCCACCTTATTGCCGTCGGCAGGGGCTGGACCCCTGCCGTCTCGTGTTTGTCGGCAAGGGGCTTAGCCCCTGCCGATTTGATGCTGTCGGCAGGGTATCAGCCCCTGCCGATTTGATGCTGTCGGCAGGGGTTGGCCCCTGCCACCTTATTGCCGTCAGCAGGGGCTGGACCCCTGTCGTCTCGTGTCTGTCGGCAGGGGCTCAGCCCCTGCCGATTCGATGTTGTCGGCATGGGCTGGCCCCTGCCACCTTATTGCCATCGGCAGGGGCTAGACCCCTGCCGTCTCGTGTCTGTCGGCAGGGGCTCAGCCCCTGCCGATTCGATGTTGCCGGCAGGGGCTCAGCCCCTGCCACTTTAATGTTGTCGGCAGGGGCTCAGCCCCTGTCGCTTCATTGCTATCGGCAGGGGCTGACCCCCTGCCGCCTCGGTGTTTTCGACAGGGGCTCAGCCCCTGTCGCCTCGCTGTTGTCTCGAGGCTGTCGGCAGGGGCTCAGCCCCTGTCGCTTCGTTGCGTTCGACAGGGGCTGACCCCTGCTGCCTCGGTGTTTTCGACAGGGGCTCAACCCCTGTCGTCCCGCTGTTGTCAGCAGGCAGGGGCTCGCCCCCTGTCGCTTTTCTGATTTCGGCCAGCAGGGGCACACCCCTGCTGCCTCTCTCTTTTTCGATCGACAGGCCTGACTGTCTATTCTTCGCATGATAATTAACGTAGTGCTGAATACTCACACTTTTGTAGACTTCGCATCGAACCCCGCTCTGGCTCCGCGGCCTGAGCCTCGTATCATCTACACTCGTAGACGCACGCAGTTGCATGACATCCCGAGGCAGGGGAAAGTCGCACGAGGATTTTGGATGAATAAAATAAAATCAGACTTCTGAGATAGAATAATTATTTTACATACCTGCTTATCTGAAGAAGTATTTAGTTTATGATTGGCTGGTCAGTGTTTTATTTGTTCTGATTCTTTTGAAATCACATGCTCTATGGGTAGACTCATTCTAGAGAGAATCGAGTAGTTTAATTGGCATATCTGCTTACCTGTAGGATTTCTTAACTTGTGATTGTTTGTTCTGCATGCTTATTCTTTTGAAATTGCATACTTAATGTAAACTTTGTAAATAGACTAATCTCTAGAGAGAAACCCACCGCAATTGCTATTGTAACCGGACCTTATGACATGAACGGTATAAGTTTTACAAGAGGTAACGAAGTACCTTGAAGTGGGCAATCAACACCCTATAGATATTAATGACATAATGTCGGCCTCCACAGGTCAACTACTCAAAGAGCAATACTTGTCATGTATGAACCAAAAGAATCACAAAACATTATATGTTGCCCTCTCATCGTAGTTGTACCTCTAAGAAGGTACGATCGTACTTTTGAACAAGTATGTCCCATGTGGGTTACGATGGTTGGATGATGAGGTTGTAGTAACCTCGATGCGTGCATTTAGCACAATGCTGAGATCACATAAATGGTAACAATTTGCCTTCACAGGCAAGATGCTCGAGTGGGTCTAATAGACCAGAGCATGTAGTATGGGGCGACGGTTAAGAAACCCCCGTCGTACCCATTCAACCTTCACGGTTCATCAAGGGAGAGAATGGATGGTACAAAAACTCCAATGGACAGGTTGTTAACAACCACCCCACGGGCAAAAGACTCGGCTTCCCCAGTCATCGGAGTTAGGGGAATTGGGATTACCATAAATTATCCTAGGTGGTAACTCCCAGGTACTTCTGCAGAAGTTGGATCCATCCATGGGCCACGAATGCCTTTGGGGATTTACTCTCTTGGTCACTGACCGTCCCCTTAGGAGCGCACTCAGTCAGCCATTCGGGTTAATGAAAACACCTGACATAATAAACCCCCGGATCGGTCTCGTCTGTTTCTACGTTTTGCGTCTGTGCATACCCGTAGGCCAGATAATATCAGAACTTAAAGAAGATCTTTTTGAATAAGTTGTAGATGATTGTGACTTACACTGCTTGAAATGCTTCAACTAACAGCTCTTTGCATATATTACACTTGTTAAAATAGATTATAATTGTATTGATTGTTTTAATATCAGAACTGCTTATCTCATGAATGTCTTGCTTTATTTTCATTCTACTTATCTGTTCGTGCACCTACTGGTTTGTTATGAAACTGACCCATTTCATGGGCAGGTGAGGAGTAGGACTTCACAGGCAGCCGATGGCGTGGTGCAATATGGATCAAGATTTATCTTCTTTCTGCTGACGGCTTGGCTCTGAGTCTTTTTGAGTTTTCTTTAGATTATTGAACTTTGGAAAAATACTCATTTTGTAATAAACTACAGATTTTTAATCTATTGCCTTATTTCCTCAATTTCTTTAAGTTGTTGTTCATGTGAATGATAGTTTTTCACCTAACGTACCCAGGATTGTTGACTTGTGCTCCTTTCTAAATGTCTTCCGCTGTCGTTTTTAAAAGTTAAAACTTTAAATCTTTGAAAGGTTTTTCGATAATATTTTCGAAATCACAAGTCAAAATTTTGGGGCGTTACAATAAGAGACCAAATGGGTAGGTGAGAAAGCAAAAGTGATAGAACCTTGGGGATATAAGATTTGGTATACAGGAATAAATAAGAATAGGAATGGAGTTGAGATTGTTATTAGTCGTGAGTTTATAGATAATGTAGTTGAGGTCCGTAAGAAGGGTGATAGGATTTTACTTATTAAATTAGTATTAGGTACGGATATTATTAGTGTTTATGCATCTCAAGTAGGTTTAGATGATTCCATTAAGCGTCAATTTTGGGAAGATTTAGATAGAGTAGTACAAGGGATATCTTATGGAGAAAAGCTTTTCATCGGCGGTGATCTTAATGGACATGTAGGCATTAGTAGGGATGGAGAGTATCCATGGAGGCTATGGTATAGGAGAAAGAAACGAAAGTGGAGAAAGGATTTTAGATTTTGGTTTGTCCTATGATACGATCTTAGTAAACACTTGGTTTAGGAAGAGGGAGTCTCATCTAGTAACATTTAAAAGTGGGGTTAATACGAGTCAGATAGATTTTTTTTCTACTTAGAAAGAGTGATAGGGGTTGTTGCATCGATTGTAAGGTTATACCGGGAGAAAGTGTAGCTACACAACATAGAGTCTTAATTTTAGATCTTAGAATTAGAAAATGCCGCAAAAGGGATAGACATAGGATAAATCCTAGAATTAAGTGGTGGGCACTGAAAGGAGCTAAACAAGAAATGTTTGTAGAGCAGGTAGTTAAGGAAGTTGATTGGTGTCTCGAGGAGGATTCAGAATTAATGTGGAATAAGATAGTGGGTGGCATGAGAAAGGTGGCTAAGGAGGTATTGGGTGAATCTAAAGGCGATGCATCGCTAGGTAAGGATACATCATGGTGGAACGAGGATGTCAAATTAGCTATTAAGGTTAAAAGAGAGTGTTATAGAACTCTAAGTAAGAGTCGTGATAATGAGAATTTGGAGAAGTATATGATAGCAAAGAAGGAAGCTAAAAAAGTAGTTCGAAACGCGAGAGATAAGGTATATAAAGAGGTTTATGACAAGTTGGATACCAAAGAGGGTGAGAAGGATATTTATAAGCTTGCAAAGATGAGAGATAGGAAATCGAGGGATCTAGGTATGGTTAGATGTATCAAAGATGAAACGCAAAGGGTTTTAGTAAGATGAGGAGATTAAGGAGAGATGGAAAGATTATTTTGATAAGCTATTTAATGGAAGTCGTGCTCAGGATCTTGGAGACTTCTCCATTCCTTTTCATGAGATGAATCGTGACTTCATGCACAAAATTCAAAAGAAAGAAATTGTAGAGGCTTTGAAGAAAATGAAATCAAGAAGGGCAGTTGGCCCAAATGGTATACCTATCGAGGCTTGAAAATGCTTGAGTGAGAAAAGTTTAGAATGGTTGACAAATCTTTTTAACAAGATTTGACGGACAAATAAGATGCCTAATGAGTAGAGGAATAGTACTTTGGTGCCTCTATATAAGAATAAGGGTGATATACAAGATTGCACAAACTATCGTAGTATAAAACTCATGAGTCATACTATGAAACTTTGGGAGAGGGTGATTGAGTATAGGTTGAGGAAGGTTGTCATGATATCGGAAAATCAATTTGGTTTTATGCCTGGAAGATCAACTATGGAAGCTATACATCTTCTTAGACAACTTATTGAGAGATATAGAGAGAGAAACAAAGATTTGCATATGGTTTTTATTGATTTGGAGAAGGCATACCATAGAGTACATAGGGATGTTCTCTGGTGGACAATGATGAAGAAAGGTGTTTCTCTTAAGTACATTAGTATAATTAAAGATATGTACGAAGGAGTAGTAACCAATGTTCGCACTTGTGGAGGGGTGACAACCAATTTTTCTATAACGGTTGGGTTACATCAAGGATCAACATTAAGCCATTTCCTATTTGCTGTAGTGATGGATGAGCTTACGAGATCAATTCAAGAAAATGTGTCGTGGTGTATGTTGTTCGCTGATGATATTGTTTTGATTGATGAGTCTAGAGTTAGGGTTAATGCTAAGTTAGAATTACGAAGATAGACATTAGAAGAAAGAGGTTTTAAGTTGAGTAGGAGTAAGACAGAATATATGGAATGTCGGTTTAGTAAGCAACGAAGTAGCGATGGGAGTGTAGTGAAGCTTGGTGAGCAAGAAATACCGGTGGATGACTGTTTCAAATATTTGGGATCTATCATTCAAAAGTATGGAGAAATTGATGGAGATGTAAATCATAGGATAAAGGTTGGGTGGATGAAATGGAAAAGTGCAACTGGAGTGTTGTGCGATCATAGAATGCCATTGCAGTTGAAGGGAAAGTTTTATAAGACGACAATTAGGCCCGCTTTACTATATGGTACGGAATGTTGGACTGCCAAGAGACATCATATTCAAAAAATGAGTGTAGCTGAGATGTGTATGCTTAGATGGATGTGTGGAAATGCAATAAAAGATAAGATTCGAAACGAGGAGATACGTAAGAAGGTAGGCATTGCATACATTGAAAATAAGATGAGAGAATCGTTTACGGTGGTTTGGACATATTCGGCGAAGGCCTAATGATGCTCCAGTTAGAAGGATGGAGAAATGGGAAAATATATTAGTTAAAAGAGGTCAGGGTAGGCCTAAGAAGACTTGGATGGAGATGATACTAAAGGATATGAATGCTTTGAACCTCACCAAGGACATGGCATTGGATAAAAATGATTGGAGGAGAAGGATTCATGTAGAAGACCCAGAATGATTTTCGTTTTTGGTTCATATCGCCGACCCCAATTGTTTTGGGATGAAGGCGTAGTTGTTGTTGTAGAGCTTTTGTCTGGGAATGGAAGAATCACAGTCATTATTATGAAGCAGCATATGACATTCAGACTTAAAAACGAGCCATCAAATCAAGGAAGTTGTGGTTGAATATCAAGCTACCTTGTCTTCCATAGGTTGCTGTAGGGGCTTTACAGCATGCAGTCCTGGAAATTCTTTCCTTGAAGCTGACATTAAACCGCCATTTGGCTTACGGAAAAGAAAAAGGAATGCCTATCTATGACTAGATGTGCGTGTATGTGTATGCATTGTCTGACAGTAGGCCATGGTGCATGAGTCAATTGATTGCATGCTCGCATTTTATGCGCTGTTATTTTCTGTTCTTATCCCCTCATGCATGTAAAGCATAGTTACTGGAAGCTTCTAGATGGTAGCTTGCTTCTCAGGAAACTTTCTTGGAAGCGTTGAACCACACACTTCTTTTACACTTCCAAAGCTTTATGAGAAACTTCTGAAAAATGGGGTATGAAAATGAACTTCCTTGATATTGGTAGTACCTTTTTAATATTAAAGAATTTTACTTAAATTTGATGTTTTCATTAGGAAAGCTACATATAAAGAATATTTTATATACAAAGGCTCAAAGCTTATTTTTAAATAAAAAATAGTTTTAAATATGTTTTTATGTTGTTTCCTGCTTGTTGCTAAGCCATCTATGCTTCCTAAACGCCTAATGGTTCATGGATTAAGGCATTTTTAAAACACTTGTTTGTCTCACACTTCAGCCATTGCTCCATTCACCCACTTCTTGCTCTGGCAACATTGCACTAACAGAATTTACATGAATCTCTCTCTCTCTCTCTCTCTCTCTCTCTCTCTCTCTCTCTCTCTCTCTCTCTCAATTGTGAGGGCTTCAAACCTTTTTGTCTTGATTCATTCATTTGAAATGATCTGTGATATTGCATTAAGTTCCACTTGGGGTTACAGTTTTTCCTGATAGCTAATTAGCAATCGGGAAGGAACTTTGCACATAATTCAGAAATTTGTGGTGGACTAATAGCTGCCATTGAGCATGGATTTGGTTTGTTCATGCACTGTGGTTTGATTTCCTCAATAAAAATGATGGCATTGAGACCGGATTTAAGACTTTGGATACATTGAAGCTGATATAGTTTCTGTTTTAAGAGACGAGAACTTTTGTGTCCTTTCTTTATCTTATTAGAGTCTGTTAGTGAATGGATCTTTTTTTTGGTCAACAAGCTATCAGCATTTAGATATCTGCCTACTTAACAGACTCCTTTGTCATTACAAGAAAAAGGAAAGAATTATGACATATCTTTATTCAGGTTAAACGATACATGAAGAGTGCAGTACATCAAGTCCAGACGAACTGGGATGTCACAAGGGCTTTATTTGTTCACTTGGCTCATTTTTAGTCCAACAAGTTTTCACTTTCCATGGTAGCATTGTAAACTTAGGCCCTGTTTGGAAACTGCCAGTCTGTTACGGAATCTCCAAAATTTGTAGGTTTAGCAAATTCACGTGGTTGTTTGGGATAAGTGGAATGGTTCAGCTGGAGATTTACTACTTCCACCTGCAACTGTTTGTTATGCAGCTGAAAAGCTGAAATTAATACTGGAAGAGCATTGGGAAGGTCGTCGGATCTGTCACCGGTGTGGGAACTATTGTAGTATTTGGTAACTACCACCTCATCTAGGTGGGAAGTTAAATGTGAAACTGGTCAAATACCATCCCTGTTACATCATTTCCTACAATTGCATCCATTCCAAATGACATTGCGCTGGGTAGTCCCCACTTCTCACTGGCTACCTCCCATGGCTGGTTTCCAAACAGGCCTGTAGTGTATTCTGATTGTTGGTGTCCTACAAGTCTTCCAAAAACTCAGCACCAAGGGAATTTATGGGATTTTAAGGGGGAAAAGTGACTCATTTCTTAGAATTGGCAAGAACAAACTTTTGTATTTGTCAATTCTGCTTTTGAGTGCAAATATAAAAGGAATAGATGCCCCCAACAAACCTTATGTGTTCCTCAAGTACTTTCTCAATTTCTTGCTTCCAAACAACGATAAGCGAAGAAATTAACTGAACTTTAGCCAATTTCTCAGTTCTTCCTTGGGGTACAATGCTTTCAGGTAGTTTTTGGATGTGATACTTCTGAACTAAGCGCTTGTTGAGTTTCAAGTTTTTTGTTTGGATTAAATAATGCTCTCGCTTTATTGAGAATAAATTGCAAAGACGAATAGTTCCCGTTGGGTTGGCTATGAATAATTATTACAGTAAATTACAAATGCAATATGATGCCACTCCCAGTGCCTAGACAATAAAGAACAAAGTATTACAAACTATGGAAAAAATGCCATCAGATGTTAAGGGTTCCTAATAATCTTAGGACGATTAGACTCAAGGGGTTTGGCGTAGTGGGATGCGCCTTCTGTTTGACGGTCAGCCTAGGTTCAAATCCCATGGGTGTCACCCCTTGCATAAGCTGAAGCTTGGCATCTCCCTGGGGTTGAGGGTTAAGCCCTTGGAGTTTTATGATGACAGGACGATCGTGTAAGTGTGGGAGGCTGAGCCAACGTGGCTAGGTCTATTCTCTTGGGGCAGTTTCTCTGAGTAAAATAAAAATCTTAGGATGATTATGATGAATTCAAAATACAATATAATACCACTCCTAGTCATGCTTGCAAACATTGTGACAAATATCATGATAAAAAATGAAATTCTCAGCGGTGCTCGGACTGACAAGTGAGATCTCCGTATTATCTAGCTTTAATTTCCTCTATCTTTGTTGGTCAACATGGTTGGACAAGATCTAAAAAAATAACCTATAAATTTATTAAATTTAAATTCTATAAAAATATTATCATTCAAGTATGACATATCCATATATAATTACAATTAAGTATAGATTTTTATTACTTTATTTTATGAGAAACAAACATATTTGTTTTTTTATTATTTAAAATAATCATAGTAATTATATTAGCTATACATTTTTATCCATGATTCATATGAATGAAATCTTTATGGCCAAATTAATGTTTTAAGTTAGTATATATCATCATAAATAATCAATTGAAATATCTAAATTTATCTAGATGGATCAAATTTTAAATAATAGACACTTACAATTAGAAGCAAACATGTAATTATAATCAACAATTATAAATATGATTTTAGTTAAGATAAAAAATAAGGTCAAGCTTATTCTATGTTTCTTGCACTCACTCCCTCTCTGGTCGTCAGGCAGATCCGCATCTTGCAAGGCCTCTCACCTTGATGAAAAAGCAGTTAGGCATCCTCCACCTGCTTTTCTTTTTATCTTTGGTTTTGTATTTTGTATGGAGCTCTCGCAGAAGAGGAGTTTTTGGCAAGCTCACCCTCGACATATAGGCCTTATTGTCAACCCCTAAAAGGAGGGATTGCTGATCAGAAGTAGGGATGGCAGTGGACCGGGGAGGGACAAGGTGTACACCCCCGCCTCGTCTAAAAATCTTGCCCTTCATCCCCACACGGGTTTTTATTTTAACCTCCATCCCTTCCGCCATCCCCGTTTCATGTCCTCCATCCCCGTTCCAAATGGGGCGAGGCGGGTGGGGCTCGTTTCTCCTTGGTTCATTGCCATCCCTAAAGAAGGGCGTATTACAGATCCATCATATCATTCATACATAAATTTAAAATTTAACATCCACGTTTAATAAATGTTCATTACAAACTTTTAGTTAATAATATCAGAGTTATTAAAAAAATGAATGTTCGCAATCCAAAACACTAGCAAAAAGAAAAAAGATTTGGCTTGGTTCCCACCACAACCTTCTGCCATCGCATTGGTACTCTATTCACTACCTGAAATAAAACATTTTCATAATAGGGTCAGACTTAACAAGTTCTCCGTAGAAAAGTGTTATTCAATACACATAAATTAAAACAAGCATGCAAAAGCATATTCCAACACTCACACATGCAGACAAAAAAAATCAATACTTTAAAAATACATAAAATGAAATAATTTACACAAGTTATAATCATTCTCACTTACATATTTTTCTTTAATTCTGAAGCAATTACATATCCATGAACAAGTAAACATGCATGAGCAGTTAATAATGTATGCATTTATCATTATAGAATGATAAACCATTTATGCATGAATGACTTTATTATCTTTAATTAGATTTTTTTTTAAATGATGTATGCTATGATTTTCATAATATATACAAGATTGCACAAACTATCGTGGTATAAAACTCATGAGTCATACTATGAAACTTTGGGAGAGGGTGATTGAGTCTAGGTTGAGGAAGGTTGTCATGATATCGGAGAATCAGTTTGGTTTTATGCCTGGAAGATCAACTATGGAAGCTATACATCTTCTTAGACAACTTATTGAAAGATATAGAGAGAGGAACAAAGATTTGCATATGGTTTTTATTGATTTAGAGAAGGCTTACGATAGAGTACCTAGGGACGTTCTCTGGTGGACAATGATGAAGAAAGGTGTTTCTCTCAAGTACATTAGTATAATTAAAGATATGTATGAAGGAGTAGTAACCAATGTCCGCACTTGTGGAGGGGTGACAACCAATTTTCCGATAACGGTTGGGTTACATCAAGGATCTGCTTTAAGCCCTTTCCTATTTGCGATAGTGATGGATGAGCTTACGAGATCAATTCAAGAAAATGTACCGTGGTGTATGTTGTTTGCTGATGATATTGTTTTGATTGATGAGTCTAGAGCTGGGGTTAATGCTAAGTTAGAATTATGGAGACAGACATTGGAAGCTAGAGGTTTTAAGTTGAGTAAGAGTAAGACTGAATATATGGAATGTCGGTTTAGTAAGCAACGAAGTAGTGATGGGAGTGTAGTGAAGCTTGGTGAGCAAGAAATACCGGTGGATGACTGTTTCAAATATTTGGGATCTATCATTCAAAAGTATGGAGAAATTGATGGAGATGTAAATCATAGGATAAAGGTTGGGTGGATGAAATGGAAAAGTGCAACTGGAGTGTTGTGCGATCATAGAATGCCATTGCAGTTGAAGGGAAAGTTTTATAAGACGACAATTAGGCCCGCTTTACTATATGGTACGGAATGTTGGACTGCCAAGAGACATCATATTCAAAAAATGAGTGTAGCTGAGATGTGTATGCTTAGATGGATGTGTGGAAATGCAATAAAAGATAAGATTCGAAACGAGGAGATACGTAAGAAGGTAGGCATTGCATCCATTGAAAATAAGATGAGAGAATCGTTTACGGTGGTTTGGACATATTCGGCGAAGGCCTAATGATGCTCCAGTTAGAAGGATGGAGAAATGGGAAAATATATTAGTTAAAAGAGGTCAGGGTAGGCCTAAGAAGACTTGGATGGAGATGATACTAAAGGATATGAATGCTTTGAACCTCACCAAGGACATGGCATTGGATAAAAATGATTGGAGGAGAAGGATTCATGTAGAAGACCCAGAATGATTTTCGTTTTTGGTTTATATCGCCGACCCCAATTGTTTTGGGATGAAGGCGTAGTTGTTGTTGTTGTTGTTGTATGCTATGATTTAACTAAATGCACAATCATCTTAGGTTCTCACTTCTTAGCCTTGTGGGTATGGTCACAGGCTTAAACCTGTATCAGGGCTATGGCATAAATAGTATATTTAATCAATTGTAGCTTTGTCCTGGTTGGGCACCTTTCAGCAGTCTCAGGTGAGGGATGACCAAAGCAAGAGAGGCTCCCAATACTACCAACCCGATGCATCAGACTTCTATTTATGAGTTTCTTATTCTTCATGCTACAGTTTAATGTGGAGGGTTCTCCTCTCTTCGTGGCTAGGGAGGAGCAACCTTTTGTGCTCAAAAACTTTATCCATGAAGCCTTACGTACCACTTACCCTCTCCTTATAAACTTTATACTTTAGTGTCACATGGTTAATCTTTTTACTTCACTAGTTCCATGCAACACACTTATGGATCCAATTTAAAGATTCAACTTCTTTCGAGCCTATGGATGCATATTTTTAAAAATAGAAACTTAATCAATCATATATCATTGCACATTCTTTTTATTTTTGTCTTAAATAATCATTCATCAATAGACAATGATTATAAACAATTAAATGCATCCAAACATTCACATTTCATGTATTGTTCATTCACTTCAATATCAATTATCATTGTAAATCCTTTGTGCCACAAGAAACATGATCAGATTGTGTCTCTAATTGGACACTCAATTCCTGCATACATTCAATATAGGACTACCTATGCAGTAACATTCAATTCTCATAAAAGCATGTTTGGCAAAATATCGTATGCATTGCTAACTGGTCCTTAGCCAGTTCGGGATCTGTTGGACCTCAAATTTGTTTGATTGTTATGACTATCACAGAGATGTGTATAATCTGTAGACAAAGCTAAAATTTTGACAGATTATATAAATTTTGTCATCGTTTTGATGCCATAAATCGTTCATAAAATCCCCTCTATATGAGAGATATACGACCAGTTTAGTGCATGCTTATTCTTTTTTGTTCAAACTTTCATAGTTCAGTACTCGGTCCTTGAATAGAGCCCAACATTTCATAGATTGTGTAAAATTTTGTTAGCTTTTTAATGCAGTAAACTGTTCATAAAAACTCCTTCGAACAAGGGAGATACAAGCAATTTACCGATCGAGTGTTAGGTCAAAAATATGAAATAACGGGAAACATACATTCGGGTGAGCAGAAATAGATCATCCAAATTAAAAAATTTGAAATTTATTCAATAACAACACTTCAAATATTATTTCAAAAATCTCAAATCACGATATTACTTATTTTTCTATAGAAAATCCCATTTTCATGGCTATTAGGTTGAAAAATCGATCTTTCTTAAAACTATTTCCTTAGAAAAGGTTTCGGTATTTTTCTTAGATTCTTGCAGAAATTTATATTTTTTTATAAAAACAATGGCATATTTTCAATTGATAGCGTACAACAGAAATAAGAATATTAAATCAAACAATCTAACTAAAATTTTTTATAAAAAAATCAATTATATATGCCTATTGTATTTAAAAAAACTGGTTTTGTTTATGAGAAAACCTATTTTCACGGTTGGCATAAAATCTTGAGTTTATAACTAAAAAAACCATTTTCTAGGGATTTAACGGACTCCCCTCTGGAAAATCATATAAGTCTCTTCTTTATTAATATATTTTAGTATTTACGAAGGGCTTTCATTTGAAAACCCTTCATACTTTGAATCTGAGCTAATCAGCTATACCTGATTTGCCCGTATTCGAACACAATGTATGCCCTATATATATATATATATATATATATATATATTCATTAAGACTCAAAACCAAAGCTTTCCTCACATGTATATGCGTATGTACACCTTTGATTCAGAGTATATACACGCATATGGGTATCATATACTAATTTTAATTAAGATCCATAAAATTGCTTTGAACAAAAATTGATTTTTAAGAGGGTTTTTCTTTAGAAATCTATCTCTACTCTAAATATGACGAATCCAATGTTGAATCCTCTCATGAGAGGTTCGATACATGATATGTCTATTTAGAAATCAGAATAAACTCGTGCATACGAGTTCTGATCTATGTGTAGAGAATAGAAGCCCCTGCCTTTTTTGAGAAAACTGCATCTTCTAGTTGAAAAACCTAGAATTTATTATCAAATCATCTCTCCTCCTTCGTGTGGTGGTTGCAATCTGATGTTAAACCTCAATCCAATGTGTGGTAAGGTCCTCCTTCTGTGGTGAAAGAGAAAAACTCAAGGGAACTCAAGGAAGAAGATGGAGCAGAAGAAGAAAGAAGAGGGAGATAGAGAGGAGAGGGAAAAAAATCTCAAAAATAGCAAATGGGAGGGGGGGGGGGTATTTCTCTCTCTCAAGTCTTCTAGGGTGTTGAGATTAAATCTCATCCCCAGAAAAGCTTTCCTATAATTCTTTCTTTCTTTTCCTTTTCTAATATCCTTATTTATTATTATTTTATATGTATTGCAATATATTTTTTTTCCTAAGTAGTTACCCTAGGTTTAAGTACATCATATGGTCTTATGTCATGCAAAGGGGGGGGGGGGGGGGGGACGTCTCCCCCTTGTGTAATTATTTCCAAATTCCAAACTAGGCAAACATGCTTGCTTGACAAACAAGTTTGACTTAGTATTGTTTTTTTTTTCCTTTCCTTCTTCCAACCTTTCCATTTCTTTATATATATATATATATATATATATATATATATATATATATATATATATATATATATATATATATATATATATATATATATTAGCTAACCAGCCCATCCTAGATTCTTCTAGGATGGGACGACTTCTACCTTAGGAGAGACTCCCTTGATATAGAAACTTTTGACTATGGTTAAAAAATTGGTTTTTGATAATTTTTAAAAAAGTTTTCAAATTTCAAGTTTTAAATTAAATTTTCAATTAAACCTTGAGGTGCCACATAGGATGGACCCCATAGGAAACATCCCACCTATGGACCTCTACTCTTTCATTAGTTTTTGTTAAATTCAAATTTTCATTCCAAAAATTTTCTTTATTTTCTTAATTAATTTTATTAGCTATTTTGGATTTCAAAATTTCCAAACTACTTTTAAATTTTAAATGAAATGTCTCTACATGTAATCCAAATTATTTAAAATGCATATGAAATAATTTTAATTACTGATTTACCATAATTATCTAAATTTCTTTCTCAAAATGTCATTTTCACTAAAAATGAATTTCGAAAGTGATTTCCACTAGGGTTGACATGACACATATTCATTTTAATTTTTTAATTTTTTTTTCTTCTAAAATCTAGTCTATTTATTTTATGACTCTTATTATCATTATCCACTCATGAAAATGAAAATTTCACAAAAAAAAAATCACAAGTATTACACTTATAGCGGCATGTTTTACGATGCAGGAATAGGTATTAACATAGTTTATCCCTTCTTTATGAGAAAAACCTTTAGCTACCAATCTAGCTTTAAATTTATCTATACTTCTGTCGAATTTGAATTTCTTCTTTAATATCCATTTGCATTCAATATTTTTTTTCTCAAGTAAATTAGTCAATTCTCAAACTTGGTTCTTCTCAATGGATTCGATTTTCTTGTTCATGGCTTTTACCCAATCTAATGATTCAGGTGAGTTTATTGCCTCATTATATGATAGGTGAGTCTCCCATATCATTAAGGTCTATCGAATAACATAATTCATTCGATAAATAAACATAATAGTCATCAAGATATGAAGAAGGATCCATTGACCGTTTTCGGCCTACTTGAGTCTGATATGAAGTAGAATGGTTACTAACAGTTGGTTTATCATTACCTAACTGTTCTTGATCACTAACAGTCGATTCATTGTTACCTAATTGTTCCAGTGAATCATCAGAATCATTGATGAGATCAAATGATCATCTTCATTTGATTTGAGAATTATTGATTCCATGTTTTGATCTTCCAAGAATACAATGTCTGCACTTTTGATTAAACCCTTATCAGGATAGAATAATCTATAACCTTTAGATCCTTTTGGATATCTAATAAATGTACATCTTATGGATCTGCAATCTAGTTTATCCCTAGATTAATCTATAACTTTTATATGGGCTACTGACCCCATCCTTGAATATGACTTAGGTTTGGTTTTCTCCCAGTCCATAACTCATAAGGTGTAAAGACAATGGCCTTACATGGAACCCTATTTAGAATATATATTGTTATATAAACAACTTCTCCCCAAAATATCTTGAGTAATAAAGCGTGAAACAACATGCATCTAACCATGTCAAGAAGAGTTATTATATCTTTCAGCCACACCATTTTGTTGTGGTGTTATAGGTGTTGTTGTATGAGGTTTGTTAAAAAATTTATTTGAAGTGTATTCTCCTCCTCGGTCAGACCTTAATCTTTCTTCTCAATTGCTTTTCAACTTCTTGACGATATTCTTTAAATTTTTCTAATGCCTCATACTCATGTTATAAGATATATATAACTATATCTTGAGTAATAATCAATAAAAGATGAAATATTGAAATCTTTTGTGAGTTTTGGTTCTAAAAGGACCACATATATCTGAATGTAAAATTTTTAACAATTCAGATGCTCTAATAACTTTAGTTAGAAAAGGTTTTCTTGTTATTTTTTCATAAATATATGATTCACATTTATAAAATGATGTTTATTTAAAATTAAACATTAAATTTAATTTGACAAGTTTCTTTATTTTATTTAAACTAATATGTCCTAATCTTTGGTGCTATATATTCACATTTACATTAAAAGCACCATCAATATAATTAGAAGAAGATGTCATTTTATTCATATCAAAAACTTGCAATTTGTACAATCCATGTTCTTTATCAAAGGCCCTCACAAACTTGACTCGACCATGTTTTCCCACAATCACCTTCCCATGGACAAACCTGACTTCAAATCCCTTATTAGTCAGAGCAAGAATAAATACCAAATTTCGTCGCATGGATGGTATATAAAGAGCACCAGTCAACGAAATATTATTTTCAGGTGTTACAATGTGGTAAGTTCCAGCACCCATAACATCATAATAGGTGTTGTTGCCAATGTACACCTGATATTTCTTGAGTTTGTACTCTAACATGTCCACCATACCTTCCTTGCTCTTGACAATGTGTCGAGTTGTTTTCGAGTCCACTCACCATCCAGAAAGCTCTTGATTCGCATACAAGCATTCTGATATCACGCAAATTATATCACGCCTTTCCTTTTGCCTATTATTTTTGTTGTTCCTGTTTTTGTTGTTTGGCCAACTCCAGCAATTTCTCTTGAAGTCCCCAAGTTTTTCATACTTGAAATATTTTACCTGGGAGGTGGCTTCCTTTGGTTTGTGGAATATTGAACCCTTTTTCTTATCAAATTTGTCAAAAATTTTAAATGGTTTTTATTTTATTTTGGGTATCAGGGTAGACCATGACTACTAATAGGAGCATATCTAACAAAGTCTAACTCACTTTTCTTATCCTGCTACATGTGTTGTTGCACAATTTTCAATTGATTGAACAACTCATCAAGTGTCTGGTTCTTAGAATTCAGCGCAAGAGCAATAATGACTATCCTCTATAAAGAAGGTAGGTTGTGCAAGATGGTAGAAATATGCATAGGATTTGGGATTACATTCCTAACTATGACTAAATCTTTAACCATCACAAGCATCTTGTTGACAAGATCAACTACATCGTCAAGCTAAGAGCAACTGAATATGAGTTTTGGATGTAGTGCCATACTTAGCAGCTATAACTTTAAACATAGATTTAGATGTGGAAAAATCCTCAAATACCCTGATGAGGTCATCATCCATATAGGTAAGCATAAACGTTCTAGCCAGTTTATCTTTTTTTTTGTAATTTTTATATTATTTTTTTGTTCAGAAGCATTTTTTAGGGTCTTGCATTTTTGTTTGCAGGACATTTTCAATGCCTTTAAGAGTCAAAGAAAGAGGAATTCTCCTCTTCTAAGTTTGAAAGTTTGTGTCATTCAATTTTATCAATTTTGGTTACCTCGGTAGCATAAACCCTACTAGATATTTTTCTGATATTTGTTATTATATGTTGGCAAAACATGATAAGCAAATGTTCAATATTCAACAAAAGGATAAACAACTTAACATTAGCCATGAATACCCAAACTAATATGTTCATAATCAAGAAATACATAATATACATATTTTATCATGCAAATATCAAAAAATATGAAAGACAACCAAATCCTAACTTATTTTAGTCAAAATAAGGTTTTATACATACACTAATTAGAACCCTTAAAGGGACAAATAAAACTTTCTAAGTTGAACAAAAAAGTTCAAGCGGCTTTCAAAAAATTTCAAAAAGTTTCGAGTTTATCTTGGGTAATTTTCAAAATGCAGGCTTATTTATGAAATTAACAAAAAAAAGATGCCTCTGTTATGTAAAAATCGGAAGACACTGACTTTTAAACTATTTGGTTCTGGATCAGGTCCAAGCCCAAAGAGCTAGATTGCCATTCTAATACCTGGATTTGGAGTAGGTTCAAAAGCCGAATATTTTTTCTTATTTGTCACATACTTTTGTTTATAAGAAAAGGAAAAACGCAAGGAATGTATGGAACATCATGACTGCAACATTTCTCTGTTACTTAAACTAATTGCTTTGACAAATAGTATTGTCATTCTCCTTGACAACATTCTCACGGAGGAGGTTAGAGTGGAATCCTCAAGAGAAAAGATTGAGAAAAACACGAAAGATACTTCATCGAAATGAGGGGTTGCAAAGAAGGCAATGAAAATATGGTTCCCTAAAAGCTTTGAAAAGAGAGTGATCTTGGGCATCTCATTGCTGAGACTAAATAGCTTTTAAAAAATGGCCTTTTTGCAAAAAATGGTTCAGGTTTAACCCTTATCCTGAAAGGGAAAAATACCTCATGGAAGAACAAGGTTCAGGCTTAACTCTTAACCTAAATGGGAAATAGGTATCCTCGAAAAAAGAAATCATGATAGAACCTTTGGATTTTGCACAATAAATCCGAGAGAGGTTTGCAAAAGGAAAAAAATGAGGTTCCCTAAAGCTTGAAAAGGGATTCATCTTGGGTGTGTCATTGCTGAGACTAAATGGCTTTTAAAACTGATGACCTTTCGCAGAAACAATTCACGTTTAACCCTTACCCTGAACGGGAACTGTCTATGGTGGGATAGTGGGGAACACAAGAAAGTGTGCGAATCTGAGAGCTCATGCACTCAGATTAAAACAAGAAAGGAAGGATCTTGAAAACTCCTGTTATCAAGTCTTAAAGAGGGATAAAAATAATGCCAAGATATATCAAAATAGACATCAAGCTCTCACTTCATGTCAGAATAGCTTGAAAATATTGCCAATATAATAAAAATTATAGTCAATTGAAAATAATTGAAATGTAAGCACATTTATTTAAAAGATATTCTCTCTTCTACCTAGAGTATTACCTCCAACTGGGTGTTAACTCCGTGGAATCTAGAATCTAGAATCAAAATCAAATTATTTCTGTTGAGTTTCTTCAAGGAAGTTATCCATTTCCTTGATATGAAAAGAAAGGAAATTTTTTCTTAGTATCATAAAAGTGACTTATGAAAGGACTATTGATAAAAAAAAATCACATAAATAAAGATAATTCTTGGTAGTTTGATATCTAGAGATTACCCATGATGATCTTTTTGCACTCTTTTGAGACATAGAGATTGAACTTTTCTTTGGGTTTGGCAAGAATTTCATTGCATCAACCTTCAATTTAGCTATGTTCTGATTTTTACTAGAAGGACACGTCATACACTCCTTACTTGGAGATGTTTTGAGTCTTCTTTGGTCCCAAGAATTATATTAAGGATGTTGTCTCTTTAATTGAAATCTTTTGGTGATCTTTTGCACTCTTTCGCACTCAATCTCAATATCTCTTCAATCAACCATATGTAAAGAGGACCTCTCAATCATCATCAAGTTGAAGATTGATGGATGAGTTAGACCCCCAGGGCCAAAGAAGACCCAAATCATCTCCAAGTTAAAGGAGCATGTGATATGACCTTCCAGGGAAAATTCAAATCATCGCCAAGTTGAAGGCTAATGCGATGAACCTCCCGCCAATCCCTAAAAGATATTTGATCATTGTTATTATCAAGAGATTCTCAATCCAATAGGACAATTCTATCAATATAATTTTTGGGACTAAAGAAGACGCGGATCATCTCCTAGTTGAAGGAGCATGTGACGTGTCCTTCCAGTCGATATTAATGCTATTCATACTGTGACCATATTTGGAGTGCGCCGAAGAGGTACGCAGCGGCTGTGGCAGAGGTTTCGTCAGAAGAAGAGGCAAAGAGAAGGAAGAAAGGGGAAAAGAAAAAATCGAAATTAGGGTTCTGATTTTTTTTTTACCTTTATACATTTTCAACTGTGAAATTAAGTAAATGCCATTAATTTACAGATATTCTCTTTTTTTTTCTTGTTAAATCGAAATGTAGAATTAATTTATATAACTACCCTTATATAGTTTTGTAAATCCCTGCTATACTTTACCTGCCGTTTTGTAAATCCTTGTGGGTCCAAAACAAAAGTTTTTGGGCTTGAACAACACCTTAGAACGGCAATAAAAACAAAAAAGGAAACAACGGTTTTCCCAAAAGGAAACTGTGTTTCTAAAGGGGGTGAGGATAAACCTCACCCCCCAAAATCCGCAAGGGTGAGGCTTATCCTCACCCTGCGTGAGGGCTATAAAAAGCCCTCATGCAACCTCCCTCCACGGCATCCCAACAAGCGGCAGAGAGAGAGAGAGAGAGAGAGAGAGAGAGAGAGAGAGAGAGAGAGAGAGAGAGAGAGAGAGAGGAACTTACCAGCGATGGTGGCAGCTAGGTGAGCACCTCCTCCTCTTCCCCTTCTTCATTTTCTTCTTCTTTGTTTTTGTTTTCTTTTCCGGGCAAAGGGGGCCAGCAGCCATGGGTGCCGACAAGTTTCAGTTAGTCGAAAAAAATAGAGAACAAGGGTGAGAGAGCGAGAGTGAGAGAGGTGGGTCGGCTGGCCAACTCCGGTGGTCGGCCCTCTACCGTAGAAGGAGACATAGAGAGGGTCAGCCCGACAGTCGGCGCTCTGTGTTTGATAAGAGGAAGGACAGAAGGGGCGATGCAACCCTCTTCTAGGGTTGGATTAAAAGGGGATCGGCTCAGTCTGGGTGGCCTACCGGTCTGGGTCGCACCCAGACCGAGCCAGGAAAAAAAAAAGATCCAGTTCAACCTGGGTGCAACCCAGACCGAACCGGGTCGGTCTGGGTCACACCCAGGCAGAGACAACCTTGTTAAAAAAAAGGATACTTTCTGTTGTCAGTTCTGTGAAGGAATAATATGGATGTTAAATTCTCTTAACATTCCTTTTTTTTTCAAAAGATATTAATCTAGGTGGTCTGATGAACTCTCACCATTTATTTTCAACATTGCTCTCATGATATACTAAAAATACAATGGCACCTCTTTGCCTCATGCAGAAGACTAGGATTTTCCATCTTCGACTAACTGCCCTTGAAAATATAGCAGCATCGATATTTTCAACCATCCAATAAAAAAGAAAAACTCAAAAATGAACAGAAAATGGGTGCCACTGAAGGCAGAATATTGGAAAGTTAAGGAACTGCTCATGATACAGGCATCATTAACATACATTAGCTGCAAATAGAGTAAACTAAAATTCAAATAGCATGGATCATAATGAGAGTTGAATGCCGATCACACAAAAACAGATAAGCACATATATGTCATTCTTGTTTGCACCATCAACTTATAGTTGACTGCTTAATTGAAACAAAGCTCTCATTGCACTGTTAGTAGATTTGACAAGGGCATATCCAATAATCAAACTTCAGTCTGAATTTTCCAAACTAAAAGCAATAAGGCCATACAAGAGGAAACATTAAAGATCAACTGGACTGAGCATCTGTTAATCTTCAATGTTTCCAGAGCATATGTTTCCCTGAAGAAATTTCTCATTTCACAAGGAAATTATCAAAAAAAATGGATTTCACTTTGAAGGCCATTGGCGAAACCAACTTGGTAACTCTTTGACAGAGATGACTCAGTTTGCCACTGTCCATTGGTACATGTGAAATGCAGAGTTTCAGAAGCTTGTGTTTGAGTCATCCATAAAAGCTTCTGTTTTCTTCAAGTTACCATCAAAGAGTGCAGAAAAGAACATTGGCTTAATGGAATTCCATGCTTGCAAATTCTACGATATTTAGTCCACCAAAAGTTCTTCTCAATCTGAAATTTGGTCTCCACTACTTTATCGAGTAAATCAACCAACGTGCTCAAGTAAAACTGCTGGAACCATTCTTAAATCTTAACTCACGGAATTCTGCAACTTCTCATGGTCTAAAAGCTTTCTTCATTCATAGCTAAAGGAATCAGGAATGTTGGTACCCATGGTTTGTCAAGTGCCTAAAGATCCTGTATGCTGGTGCAGGATCTCCTCAGGTGCAAGAATTCACCCAGGTTGGAGTGCCTTACAACTGAATGTTTGATAAATTTTTGACGTAAGGTACATTTATTTTTTCCCTACCATTAAAGCACATGCTTCCTGAAGCTTGGCTAACGCACAAAGCAATTTTTATAAGTTTCAACCAGATATTCAGACATTTGATTAAACTAGGGTTCTAAGATATCTTCAAAAGCAACATGTTTCCTTCATGAAGTTTTTTTTTTTCCCCACTCTTTTTTCTTAGAGAAAAAAGAAAGGCACATCACTGGGTATCTTTGGTAAAGGATTAGTAGTTTAAACTAGTACATTTGGAAGAAACCCAAACCTAGTTCTTAACAAGTCATCAAGCTTTACTTTATCATGATTAGTTTGCTCTTTCATGGCTGGACTTCAACATGGTGTAAATCCAAAGTGATTTTCATGGTTTTAAATCTAAAAGCATCAGACTCACCTCAAAATATATATATATATATATATATAAGCATCAGAAAATGCAATTCGGGCAAGCTTATTACAAAATTCTATGGTTGCATGTACTTCCAGTCCTTGCAGAGTCATCGGTGACAAGATGGATCAACATGCAGAATTTTTAATGCATAAAGAAGCAAAACTCAGGGAGTGATTAAGGGAGATCTAGGTGTATTTTAAAGTTTGTACAGGTGACATTCAATAAAATGATTCACTCCCAACAGAAATCGTATCAAATAGAGTGAGAAACGACATTCAGAGAAGCAGCTGGTTAGGGAAATGAATGAGTTGCAACTGTTACGATTGCAAAAAGATTGGCACTTCTACTAGGATTTGGAGCCAGGCAGTTCCCATCACTGAGCCAGTTTGGTTGGTAATGTTCTCGAGGTGAAGCCTAGAAAAAGTTAAATTCTTGAGAATAGTAATCCTCCATGGAACTCATCTTAAAAGCAATTTCCTTTCTTTTAATACATCTCTCAGATTGACACTCAAGCCATCATCTGAAATTGGTCACAGGTTTATTCAATAATCAAGCATCTTCAATTGATAACATGGCATGGTTGGTGCTAGAAAACTCACCCCATCAATGATCATAACGACACCAAATCATTAGTGAAAATTAAGGGGAACAGTTAGAATTTCCTTGTGCTACAGGAACCAGAATTAAAAATATTAGCTATAACACACTCAACTAACAACTATGAAATCATTACCAGAAGAACACAATTACTTATTGTTTGTTCAGATGGAGGTTTTTGATGTAAACGCAAGCACTTCAAAAAAGGTAGAAATGAATCCTGAATTTCGTTTTCTATGCACCAGAGCAATACTTTTTTCATGCAGCAAAACTGATCACAAATGCTCTGTTGGTGGCTCAATTGAAACAAATCTACATCGTGTCTACCCCAAATCTTGGATCCTGCTAGCCTCTTTCAAGAGTTTGGAAAAAACAGAAAATGAGTGCAAGTACAGTGGCACAAAACTAGATTTATCTTGTTAGCATACAAGTTTTGTATCAGTTTTGATGCTGCTCTTTCTTATAAGCTTCAAACATGTCTGGACATTCATCCTTATGCTTAAGCACGTATCCTTTGTAGAATACTTCATCTTTCATCAGCAAGATCCAATGCAAACTCGGGTTTCTCTTGAGGAGCTTCTTAGAATCCAACATCCTGATAACAGCTAGCCTAGGAATGGCTCTCTTCTCCATGCTGTACATCAAGATAGTTGGAGCCGCCGCAAGTTCCGAAGGATTGTATCCGAGTCCATCAATGAAGAACTCTAATTTCTTCCGCAAATTGCTTCTGGACAGTAGCAGGAAAAGAGGGGCCTTCCGAATTGCCACCATTATGTTCTCCGGAGACCATCCGAAGCCCTTCAGGACCTCCAGTTTGGCATTGTACACGGGCTCTCTCATCGTAGAAACGGCGAAAAGCGCGTGAATGAACATGCCGGAGCCGTGATGGAACCCCAATTCAAGGGCCTTCTCCACCTTATTCTCAAGCGCTTTCGGTTTCATTGACAACAGCCACGGCCAATTAGCCACAAGCCTCGACAGGCACCGATCGGGAATGTCTCGGCTTCGCAGAGTTGATAGGTTGACCGCCATCCTCTTCTCGACATTGTACGAAAGCAACGCAGTCGAGAAGAAACGCTTGATAGACCTGACTTCATCCTCGCGGCGGGCAAAGAAGGTTCTGAGGACACCAACTATTGGAAGTACGTAATTGTTGAAGCTCGTGTTGAGAATGCGTGGATTTCTAGCGACCATGAGAGCAACATCAGCACTAGAGAGTCCCAAATCGAGGAAAGCCCTCACCTTGGGCACCAGCGTTTTCTCTAGCTTGGCCGCTAGCAACCTAGGATTGCGAGTGACGGTATTACTGATTTGGGTATCTGTGAAACCTCTCTCCCTCAAGAAACCGATTATTCTCTCCGCGTTTTGAACCCTACATGTGCTTCTTAGCTTCCTGCATATGCCTGCAGCCTTGTCTGAGGGCAACCCACATGAGTTTATGAGGTAATCGACCATTTCCGATGATGGGTCTTTGAGAAGAGATGGTGAAGAAGAAGAAGAAGGGTGGTTTCCATGGATGGTGGTGGTTGAAAACGGTAGCTGCAAACGCCTCCAGAATGCAGAAACAATGGTGGGATTTCGCACATTTCTGAAGATGGGGTGCTTCCTAACGAGATTCATCACCACAGACTACCAAGCAACAACAAGCATGGAGAGATCAGCAAAGGAGAAGGCAGAGGAAATAAGGAGAAAAGAGGCAACGTTTTGCTCTGCACATCAGGCGCAGCGACATCCCTCCAACTCAAGACTTGGTATTAAGCAAATGGTTCGAACACGAGTGTGGTCATTCTGAACTTGACACCGGATCCAGATTTTGAAGAGTGGGGTCTAATTCCGGATCAGGATCCAATACGACAATACGTAGGACAAACAGGGCCAGGTATCCGGTTAGGGTGCACCCAAACTCGCCTAAATAACCACCACTCTGGTTTGATTAGGTTGAATCTAGAAAATGGAAGCCTAAACTAATTTAGAGAAAAAATTACATTAAAATATAAAAGGTTTTAAATAAAATTTTACATAAAAATAGACCAAAAAACGCACGTTTTTGGGTCGAGTCGGATATCTCGTAAAAATTAGTCTAAATTCAGGTACAAGTAGACCCAACCAGCATTTGGATCAGTAATTTTTATGCTCATACTTGAATATCTAGGTTGAGGACAGGCCAATCTCCCGAGACAAGCCTGACCAACTCATTGGCAGCATATAGATTACCTTATTTTTGTCCAAGATCATTTCATCAGAAGACTCTTGAAATTTTGGAGCAATTTTTACAAAAAAAACACTTCAGATTGAATGTCAAACCTAGATCCGATAACCGAAGTTAGACCAAGTCAAATCTTGGTAAAAAACTTTGTTTGAACCAAGCAGAAGCTCTGTCAAACCCCATCGTAGTTTCATTAGAACTACATAAAACAGGATCATGACCAAGTTCACTTCACGATCCGGTTTGACAAAACTAGAGAAAATCCATATACTGGGGTTTTCAATTGGAACGAGCAAACCTCAAAACCCTCGGTCAAACCTAGTCAACCTAGTTAGATTAGGTCAAACCTCATTAGTTCCAGTCAAACTAGGTCTAACCCAATTAGACTAGGTCTAGACCAAGTTAACTAGGCTAAATCTATTTAGAACTAGCTAAACCCGTTCAAATCTTAGGAATAGATCCATAAAAAATCGGATTTTGGGGCTCCAGGACACAAACAGCATCCAATTAAAACTAGAAATGGCTGATGCCATTTGTACCCGGAATTGCCTAGAACTATACATTAGTTTGAAGCCTTAGCTACAAGTATATTTTTGGTAAGTAGATAGCCAAGTCCATGTAAAAAGCCTATAATATTTAGAAAATAGGGGCGTTAGCTGGAAATATCCTAAGATCGATTGGATCCTGGTGGACCTCTCGAAGATCCAAATCAAGTTTATCCATGTTTTCATCATCATCATCAAGCTTAGAAGAGGGCTAACGTGCCTGTGGTAAGCCTTTCTCCTCTTCAAATTTTTACTTCATTTTACTAAATTTTAGTTTCCTAAATATCTTATTGATCTTTGTTGTTTCTTGTGTTTGAAGCATTGGTAGTAGGGGTGTCAACGGGTTGGGACCCAGGTAGAACTAGACCTAGCCTCGATTTTTGGGTATGGTATCGGGTCCAGACCTGAGTCTAATTGGACCCACCATAAGAAAAACCATACTCAGACCCTATAAGAACTACATGAATCAGACCCGGTAAAATAATAATTTTTATCATTTTTACTTTGAAAATTTGTGGGTCTTAATCCGAACTCGGGTCAGGCCTGGGTCTGGTATAAAATTTCTCAAATTATACATGTATCCATGTATTAGTCGGACCTTCGGATCCAGACCCCATTCTTAATCGGGTCTTCTTATTTATCATCATACCCAGACACTATAGGGTTTGATACGTGTCGGGTCTGGGTAAAACCAACCCGTTAACACCCCTAATTCGTAGGTGCCAAAGCAATCAAAGGCTTAAGTAACTTGCCTTAAAGGCGAGGAGCTGCGTCAGCTTAGGAGAAACGAATTCAAGGTCGTGCATATGCTTAGCACAACGGAATGTCTTGAAGAAACCAAGTTAAGCGGGTCGATAGCGGAGCAAATTTTGATGACTTACACTAACTGCTCCTACCATATAAGCAAAGCCCCTTGTTGGTGATTGTGAGAGATTTTGATGTCAGCGAATTGTTGCCATTAAAATTTTAACTAGAGTTCATTCTCTTGTATGTCAAATACAATCATTACACGGTTTCTGCAGTTGTAACCTAAAGATATGCTATGAGATAAGTATGAATCCAGTCTTTTGACACAGGATGGGTTTCATTCTACATTTAATCCTAGCCATCCAATTAACAACGAGGATTGGTCTATATTTTTAATTGAATGTGGAATGACCCTAGACATCTAGAAGCTTCAGCTGGATGTGTAACTACTCCGATTTATAACTCAATTTTTTTATGATTTTTTTTTTAAACTTAGCAAAAATATGCAAATCAGGATTATTACAGTTGTCGAACCAAACCATCCACTAACTAATTGCAGAAATAAAAGTACTTCATTATAAATTGAATTGAATTGAATAAAAGTTCAAATCATCCATAGTAGATCATATTCAGAACCATCCCAAATGAAATGTCCAAGACAACTAAATCTCCCTAACACGAGGAATCACAATCACCACCTCGACAGGTAGCAAGCAAAGTCCACTAATAACTGAATAGGTGAAGGATCGTTTGGCCTCCTCAGAACCTAAAAATCGTTCTAGTAATAGGGTCAGACAATCGGAGTCTGAGTAGAAAATAACATACTTATAATAACTGCACGATATCAGAATACATTCAAACACAGTCTTGCACATCGAGCATACAACACATATCTTACCAGTCAATAAATACAAAATTATGCTATATAACAAAATAGCAAGACAATTTAGTGTATATGCATTCATACTAAGATTTGCAACAAATCATGCACATGTATAGACATTTATAGGAATGTATGAACATATATAAGATGCATTAAGTTACCATTTAAGTAATGCAAATCCTTCATGCATGAGTAGGTTTTTAACTTCAATTATCATTTTCTTGCTTAAATGATGCATATAATCAGGGGTGTAGCTAGGATTCATGCGAGGGGGGGGCAAACAGGGGTGTAGAAAAAAAAATTGTGTGATAGTCGGGGGTTCGGGGGCAGCGCCCCAAAAAAATTTTTTTGAGATAAAATAAAAAATGGCTACGATTATTAATAAAAATCTATTTCATATGGACAAATCAAACTATTTGCTGCAGTCAGGGCTGGGCTAAAAAATGGATAAAAATCTATTTCATATGGAATCAGGGTTGGGCTAGGACTGGGCTTTTAAAAAAAAAATTAACTATTTCGGGAGGCAGGACTGGGCTACAGCCCAGTCCTGTCCCCCCTAGCTACGCCTCTGCATATAATATTCTATTTACATGCATTTTACTTTCTTGTTTCACTTGCTAATATCACATATTTGTGGGTACAACAAAGATTCTCCTAGTTTAGAGGTATAACCCAAAGTTTATATATTCAAGCAATTATATTTTATTAACTTGCATAATGCCCCAACATTGGTATTATCTCTGGAGAAGGAAAAATAAATTCGATAGAGTTCCCAAATTTCTACAGCCTGATATATTATTATTTACTTATAAGTCTTACCTACCATACCACAGACAAATCATGGTAGTTTTCCCCATCATTAACTTTGTGGATGGAGAGAAAAGCAACCTTTTGTGCTATCTCCACGGAGTCACTAGTAGTACCATGCTTACTCTCTCAATAAGCTACAAGAGAATTAATTTTATTTTAATTTATTAATTAACTTTATTGTTAAGTATGCTAATGCAAATATGCAACTACATTCTTGGTTCATATGCAATAATATAATACCCATAATTTTTTGAAGATTTTTCATGATTTTTTACAATTTTAGTATTGTTTGATAAATAAAAAATGGTAATTCAGGCCAGGCACATGTGCTATAGGGTATATAGGACTTAGACAAAATTTTCTAAGTATAATAAACACACCCACACACCTCAAGGTTTTCATCGATCCTATTGAATCCCTTTTTTCAAAAATTATTTCTGAAGAATTTGAATTATCCTTAGAATGAATATATTTAATAAAGAATTAAAAACACATGGATATTCGTGTTTTAATAGGTGAAATACATTTACATTTGAATCTAATTTAATTTTATTTAGTGTCATTTAATTAATTTTTTATTTTAATTGAATTTAAATTTTAAGTGAATTAATTTGGAATTTATTTAATAGAATGGAACTTGTAAATTAAATAAATTTTATAATTTTGTAGGAGTCCATAGGTGGGACTTCCCATCCTATGTGGCATCCAATTTAAACTTTAAAATGGTAAGATGAAAATAAAATTTTAAAAACAAAAAGACTTGTAAAACCTACCTAATTATAAGACAAGTTTTGAAAAGTCAAAAGCTTGCCTTATTTCAAGACTTGGCCTTCTATGAGAAGGGCATCCCTGCCTAGAGAATTCTAGGAGGGGGAATGGTTGGACCAAGAAAAAAAAATAAAAAAATGTGTGAAAAAGAAATAAAAAAAAGAAAAGAAATAATAATAATAATAATAATAATAATAAGACTAGTCAACTTGCTTGACATTTCAAAATTTAGAAAGAGGCCAACCCCATGGGGGTCGACCAACCCATGTGGGCCACATTATGTTACATGTAATATAATATGTATATAATATGATATATATGAAATAAATTATAAACTTAAGCTAACTAGAAAAGAAAAAAGGAAAGTACGGAGAGTTAGGGATTTGAAAACAAACCTTGATTTAGATCAAGGGTTGAGATTTGCTCCAGTGCTTGACCTCCCCTAACCTCTATAAAAGCAAGGGAGGGGCTCACGCCCTCCCTTATTTGCCCCTTTTGAGTCTTGCTCCCCCTTTCCCCCTTGTTTCTCTTATTCCCTCTTGATTCCCCTCATTTCTCCTCTCTTTTTCCCACATTTCCTTTGTAATTTCCCCTCTTGGCCTAACAACGAGTACTTCCACATTTGTGTAAGGACCGAAAGGAGTGTGTTGGTGTGGCTGTTGCTCATGTTGGATGGCTGATTTATATCAAAACATCGATTTTACACTCGTAGGAGCCAATTTTGCCAAAAAGGCAGAGGGTTCTATACTCTACATGTAACTTGGAATTCATAGGCACGAATTTCTCTAAATTTTCAAAAGGACATGCCCTAAACCATGCCTACCACACGTGGGTTTGACTTAGGGTTATCGAAAAATAAGATAGAAAGGAGATTTTTGAAAGAAACCCCTCTAAAAACTAATTTCCTCCAAAATCAGGTACGAGGACCTGAATTGAAATTTTGATAAAAGAAATAAAAGGTGAAATTTTGATAAAAGTTATAATAGACTTAAGGATAAGGGGTTGATTTTGATTTTCCCTAAAAGAAATCGATTCATCTCCAAAAGTAGCCAAAAATTTGAAGTAAAAATAAAAAAGAAATCATATATGCATGCTATCGATTTCTCAGAAATAAAATCCATAAATTATGAAAATTTCATATATTACTTAATTATTTTTTTGCAAATTTTAATTGAAAATAGTAGATAAGGTTCACGTGAATACACTGCAAAAAATTTCATGATTTTTGTTATGTCTTTTATATAAAAATATGTATTCCATGCTATTGGTTTTCTTATAAATAAATTCTATCATTTTTTGAAAAAATATATTATATCTAATTTCTTTCATGAGAATTTTAATTAAAGTTGTAGTGAATGTGCATGTAAATACTCTATGATTATAGCATAATTTTCTGATTTTATTTCATAGAAAATTTTTGTGTTTTATATACCTTATTATAAATTTTACTAAAACTATTTATGAGGAAATAGGCTTCAGGGAGATGAGTCTGTTTTTTGGCCTAACAGCTCCAAAAATGTGACTTGCCCATGGTGGATTAGTTAGAATTAATGTAAATGTGATTTTTAAAAATTCTTTTTATGTAAAAAAATTTGAAAGTATGAATTCGGGTGGCCTATTTTGGCCCATCCGAATATATATTTCCCAAACTTATGTATTTTTGGCATGACACCTGATCAGTAAATCGCTCGTATCTCTCTCGTCTAAAAAAGTTTTTATGAGAGGTTTATTGTGTTAGAAAGCTAACAAAAGTTTACAACTATTGTGAAATTTTCACATCTGTTCATGGATTGAGCACTGTTCTGTGATGGTTGGAATATAAAAGGATATGTTCACCAAAATATTCATAACTCCCTCATACAAATGAATTTTTATGAATGGTTTGCCACATTAAAAAGCTGACACAATTATCTACAATCTATAAAAAAATCAGCTATGTCTATCAAATGTAAAATGTTCTGTAACTTCTGTAACAGTCAGACAGAGTTAGATTTTTACAAATTTAGAACCGATTTAAGAATTGGCAGCTGAATGCTTGCATAAATTATATATTGATATGTGTGCCTTTAGAAATGAATCTCAACCTATATATGCATTGTCAAGAGTTAATTTTCTGCAGAAAATTATATGCTTACCTATGGGGCATGGACTGAATGTTAAATGAATGCCTAAGCTAGTCTATATGGTCTTTCGCTAATTAAGGGACCATAGTGTTCATTTTGCAAAATTAATTGCAATGTTAAAGAGGATTGTACCTACTATAATTTTACTCATGTCTATTGTGATGATGGTGATGATGTAAATGAATGGATGTATACAATATTTAATAAATCCATCATTTTGTTTATGTATATGCACATTTGATTGAAAATATTAAAGCATGAGCATGTCATTGAATGTAATATTTTAAATATGCATCCATTAGCCCAGGAAGTGATTGAATGCCTTTGGTGGATTCATATATGGTGTTGCATGTAAAATGACTTAATTTAAGAAACTAAATATGTAACACTAAAGAAATATACTTGCAAGGAAACGGCAAGCGGTACTTACGACTTTATGAGAATATGTTTTGAACACAGAAGGTTGCTCATCCCCGACCATGAAGATAGAGGAAACCTCTGCAATAGACTGCAATATGGAGGTAAGATACTCATGAGTTAAAATCTGGGTGATGGTATTGGGAGTGCGCTCTCGATACGCTCATCCCTCATCCGTAGGATCGGTAAAAGGTGTCTGGTCTGGCCAAAGCCACCTATGTTTGAAACTACTGCTTGCACCATGACCCTGATCTAAGTATAAGGCAGTGTTAGTATCCATAGGGCTAAGAAGTGAAACTTAAATAAATGTGCATTAGATAGGCATGACATGCATCATATAAGAAAGAAAAGTTAATTAAAGATAAAAATTGGCTCATGTATAAGATCGACTTTTGCAATGGTAAATGCATGCATTTTAATTATTCATGCATTTTAAATTATTCAGGTTTAAATGAATGTTTGATTGAATGCATTTTGCAGATGTATGATTGAATGAGATAATTAGAAATCTTTATTTATTTTATGTTATATTTAATTTTGATGAATGCACAAAAAATTAGAGTGATTCCTTCTTACTTATTCTAATATTTATGTTTTGTGTAGTTTCACCCTATTAAGACAAGTTTTGTCTGGCCCTATGAATTTTAATATTTTTAGGTAGTGAGTGAGCTCTCATGCAATGGTGGGAGGTTACGACGGGGACCAAAACATGCCTTTCCCAATCTTTGAGTATTTTGGATTGAGAGCAATTTTAATTGCTCAAAACTTTGATATTTAAATTAATTTGTTAAATGGACTTTTAGTATTAATTTGGACATGCATGGATGTTTATTTAATTTATGAATGTTTAAATTTCTAAGTTTAAATGCATGTATGCATGTGAATATAAAGGAGAATATAACACACTAAGTTTTTGTCCCAACTAGTTTTTCGTTGTAATTTTGTAAAAGTATTTTAAAAGCATTTTAAAAAAAATCATGATTTTCGAGACATAAAATTTGGGGTGTTAAAAATAATATTTATGACACCATATGCATGCTTCTGATTAGTATCTACCATATAATTATACAAGTAATACAATCACCATGCATTTACACAGTCAGGGTAGACTAATCATTCATACTTATGCATGCACAATTCAAACATGGCATTTATTCACTTCATATATACAACTTATGCATTTTTAGATCATGCTATCATGCAAGCATATTATGTATCAATTCATGCATACATTCAATTATAGGCATATCAATTACAAATTTATATAATTTTATATGACATAATTACATTCAAACATTGCTAATTCTATGCCTCGTTAGGTTTGCTGTATAATCAGATACCTTACATCAAATACCATAATTTATGCTTCATGTATTGCTTAACATGAATTATCAACTGAAAAAGACTTAGGCATATAAATAAACAAGTGAGGTAAATTAAGATCTCTATTCACCTATTTTTGTAAAATCAACCAGAAATCACAGAAAACAGGTTTAAGTTTCATCTTTTTACTAAGTATGGCTTAATGTGTTGAAAAAATAACCCAAAACATATATCAAAAATAAATTATACAAAAATTATAAAAATTCTATAATCGCATACTGTTTTGGAAAAACAACAGACCAGTTTCTGCAATCTACAAAAAAAAATCCAACTTGGTGATTTTTCATAGATTTACTGGTAACTCTTTTTATAAAATCTTTTTATAGTATCTTCTACTATATTTTGGATCTATCATGGATTTTTTATGATTTTATATGATCTATTTTGAACAAGTTTTTGGGACTTTTAAAATACTTGGTTAGAACAACCTTGTAATCAGAGCCAGAAAATTATGCTCAATTATAGTGGGCATTTCTCCCTTAAAATAGACCCAAATCAAACAAAATTACATGCTATAATTAAGTCTCGGGTGTGTAGAACATCATATATATATATATATTTGTTTTTTTATGATTCATATTCTAAGAGAAACAAAATTATTTTGCAAACTGGTCGAGTCACAAACGGGATAACAATACATAGTTATCATAACTCTTAATGAAATCATGATTCATATGCTAAATGTGGCATTAAAACATGATTTGTCACATTAGATGATTTTATAACATGAATATAGAAAATATATGACAATATATAGTTCTTTTTTCTATGTTGACCCACCATTGCAAATTCACAAATCTCATTGGTAGTACATAATACAACGTAGATCTAATCTTTAACTCATATTTAACACTAATTACATGATGAATAAATTAAATCATGGTATTCCAGATTATCGCAGACATGATAACATCAATATTTACTTTTTTGTCATGATATAATCCACTAACATGCTTACAACAATTTGATTCAACAAGAAAATCAATCTTCTAAAATCAATTTTGCCCTTTTTACTCTACAAAACAATTTTTGCATATTTTAAACATAGATATAGGCATAAGCCAAATTTTCAACATTATGATTTATGAAAACACTCAAACACATCATCATCGACACATTATACATGTTGATCAAACCCATAAAATACAGTTCTAAACATCCCCAATGATTTTTGATTTTAGGGTTTCGAAACTAGCATTCTACAAAAATGTTTTCTCAAAACCGATTTACCAAAATACCGTTTTGAGTTTTCGAAAGTCTTTTCATGTAGATCCAATAGTCATAAGCGGTTGTAGGCATAGATCATATGTAGATCAAATCTCTGGATTAAAAGAGGGTATGCCATTGCATCCCAAAATAGAATACCATGTAAGTAGAAATCCCCTACCTCGAAAATGCTTTTCCCATAACAAAACCTTTGTTTTTTTCTCCACATGCCTCTTTTTGAGATAATTTAAGTCTTCTCTAAGGTGGTAGACAAAAGATGAGAGAAAAAAGTTAACTTGCTAGGTCAAGTGAGTCTTGACCAACTGGGCTAAGCATGGCCAAGCTCACTGCAAGTGGGCTTGGACTAGGCTAGAACCAAGAGAGGGGAGAGAGAAGAGAGAAGAGAGGAGCTAGAGTGGAAAAGAAGAGAGAGGAGGAGGACAATTTTTAAGAGAGGGGGTCACCCCTATTTATAGTTTTTTAAATGGATCTTGAATCCACATGTAGTGTGGATCTGATCTAAACCCCTTGATTCAAGATACAAACTTTGGGGATAAAGTAATAAAATGACTTCTATATCCCTATAGGGCTCACCTAATTAATTCCATAAGATATTTTTGTAGGGCCCACAAGATATTTTTGGTGAGATATTTTTGTGAGACATGCCAAATATTTTTGTCGGTCCTGCATATTTTTTGGGTTTTGCCAATATTTTTTGTGAAAAATTATGAGTACACCATTTTCTTTGTATCAACAAAACTAAGAAAGTTGACTCATTGAAATCTCTTAATTTTACTCAGGGAGGAAGTTATGGGACCATGATTGATTGAGCATATATTTGCAAGGATACGTACATCATAAGTATAATTGGTTCATTGAAATCTATTTGTTTCATGTTTCAGGTTCATATGCTATTTTTACATAAAATACCTTATAGATTTATTAAGAATTTTTGCTAAAAATTATGGGTCTTATAATTGTACTAGTAAGGGACGCTACACCAGAGTAGCTATTACGCCCTGTTGGGTCAGTGCTCGTTGCGGCTAAATACGCCCAAGCAGTCAATCAAAAGTGATCCTAAATTATGCATGCCTATGTAAACTACTGTATAAGAACAATACTCGTTAGCATTGTTTTGCCAAAGTTGGTTATCCACTTGCAAGGGGTGAAGTGCTCGTGAAGGCTTTAAACACCAAGAGTGATGTCCGCATGCATATAAACAAACATAACGATAGTCTTTGTCCACACGAGAACCAATACGTGCTTTAAAAAACTGATTAGGGTTGGGTTCATATTTTCCTTTGTGCATAGTGCACTAGTTTGCCTATGTGGCACTAGACATACTAATAATAAAGATTATGCCATCGAACCCCTTCAAGACTTACCTTATTAAGGTAGATGATGATGGTACCACCTCAAGTAACATACTTTATCTGATAAACCAAAGAGTTCGGGCAGTCTCCCAGTCACTTAGAGGTTAGGAGGTTGGGTTATCCCTAAGACCTAGGGGTTGACCCCTCTACTGTAGTAGTAGGATGCATCTAAGCCTGCCTACCAGGGTTCATCCTAACAAAAATCTGTCACCCCGCTATGAATAGGGTCACTCAGGCCTCTGGGCACAAAAATACATAGCATAATAAACACATAGACAACTTTGTTTGATGTCAAAGTTAAGTCCTTCTGCATACCACGGGGTGAACTCATAATTATCAAAATAATGCATTAGTAATAGGTACGTTGACGAATGAATGAATGAATGAATGAATGTTAGTATACTCATGCATGACCTTATGTAAGGTACTAATCTCGACACACTGTTGGACCGATCAGATAAAGAACCCAAATTGTATCTGCATAGTTAAGCTAGGCTCAAGGAGCTTCTGCTTTAGTCTATGGGATACCCATACACTAAGTTGTGGAGACTTGAGTTACAATGTTTTCAACTTGCGCCCCAGAATAGCTTTTATGTCTTCAATATATTATACTTGTTAGAATTAGAATGTTTTTCTATCAGACTAGGAATAGTTTGAACCCCATGTTATGGGGGATACAAGTATTGAACTAGTGGTGTGATATGAGAAGTAGGGCAACATCAAGATCTAAGGTTTCTCCAGACTTTGTTCGATATTTTGTTTACAAACCCAGTTTATCTAGTATTGTTTGTAATAAATAACTCATTTTGGTTTACTTAAATAAAATATTTTGGTGGACAATGAGTGATTGGCCACATACCTGTGACTTGCTCAACATCTTTTAAAACTAACTATCATCTATTTCTCCTACTAAAGTCTTTTCTAAATTTTGCTATAAAAAAAAGAAAGAGAAATCCATGAAATTTTGACAAAAATTTGTTTTAAAAATAGGGAGCATTACGCTAACGGCCCCCCTAAAGAAGGGTGAGTTTCAACTAAGTCAGTAGGTTGCCGCGATCTTTGAGTCTCTAAAGGAAGTCATGACTCGAGCACCCATTTTAGCCCTACCAAATTTTACAAAGACTTTTGTGGTTAACACTAACACATCTAGGTTCAGAATAGGGGTTGTTTTTATGCAACAAAAATACCCCCTCACTTATTTCAGCAGGGTCATGGCAGCTGGAAAGTATGACATGTCCACGTACAAGAAAGAGTTAATGGTTGTCATTCTGTCCATGGACGAGTGGCAATTGTATCGTATTGGTTGACACTTTATAGTTCCGACTGACCATAGGAGTCTCAAGTTCATGATTGATCAGCGGGTGAGCACTTTTACCTAGCAGAAGTGGGTCTCGAAGTTCCTGGGGTATGACTTTGGGATTTAGTACTACAAGGAGGTCAGTAATCAGGTAGCTGATGCCTCTCATTGAGGGGACACGAGGATGAGTTAATGTGTCTCAGCAAGACCGCCATTACTTTCTCCTTTTTGGATGATCTTCAATGGGAATATGCAGCGCGCGACTTTCTCTCTATTATACAGGTGCAGATCCAGAGACAAGAGGCTCCTGAACTCAAGATTTTGGGGAACTTGGTGATGCATTGTCGGTGCATAGTAGTTTCTCCCAAGTCTGACCTAACGACTCTTCTCATAGAGCAGTACTACGCAACTCCTACAACAGACCATGAGGGAGTCCAGCCGACCTATCAGTGTTTGAGTATGGAGTTTATATGGAGGGATATAAAGAAGTAGATTTGGCAATTTGTGGGTGGTGTGATGTGTGTCAGATGGTCAAGTATGAGACTGCCTCTATCACCGAATTGTTGCTTTCTCGTTTGGTGTTAGACCACATTTGGGAGGACATATTGATGAGCTTCTTTTCGTGCAAGGAAAGTCCACAATCATGGTTGTAGTGGGCCATCTATCCAAGTGCAGGCACTTCTTGGTCGTGTCTCACCCATACACTACTACGTCTAACGTAGAGCTGATTGTACGAGAGGTGTTCCACCTGCACGGGATGCCCATACTTTTGTCAATGATATAGACTTGGTGTTCATTAGTACATTATGAGTAGAGTTCTTTCGATTATAGGATTCCAAGTTGCTCATGAGTACTAACTATCATCCCTAGATAGACGGATAGATCGAGGTAATGAACCGATGCTTGGAGGACTACCTCTATGCCTTCGTAGGTGACAGACCCAAGACATAGGTGAGGCTTCTTTCATAGACCAAGTGGTCTTACAACATAACCTACCACTCTTCCATGTAAGTAACCCTGTTCCAGGCTGTGTACGGATGACCCCCTCTGACCATAGCCAACTATATTAGTGGAGTTGCGTGGGTGGACGCAGTTGAGTCAGTCTTGCTAGAGAGAGACCACCTCTTACGCTTGCTGTAAAAGAATATGGTTGTCGCACAATAGTAGATGAAGCAAACATATGATCAGAGACATCGATCATGGTAGTTTCAGGTGAGTAACCATGTGCTCCTTAAGTTGTCGCTCCACCAACAAGGGACGGTACGATGAGTACAACAACACAAGTTGGCACTCCACTTTTACAAGTCTTTTTTAGTCATGAAGAGGGTCAGGATAGTAGCTTATTGCTTAGACCTCCCTATAGGAGCCCAAGTATATCATGTGTTACATGTCTCGTGCCTTAAGCCATATAAAGGGGAGCTGCTTGATAGGTACCCTACCCTACCCGACCTTGGTGATACCTCACCCTAGCTGATCATAGTCCTTGGGAAGAGAAGACAAAGAAGAGATGGTCGCTTAGTCACAAAAGTATTAGTTTAGGGGACTAGAGGCAGAGTTGATGAAGCAACCTGAGAAGAGGAAGACAGGATAGCTACTCAGTATCTGGAGTTTCTGCCTTGAGGACAAGGCATGTTTGAGAAGAGTGGATTGTTACAGACCCATACATGATCTAGGTCCGATCAACTAGATCAGCCCCATCCAAAACCCACCCAACTGGAGTCCCGCTCAACTAGGGTTGTGCAAAGAGAGAGAGTCCCCCACTTCTCCCAGGACTCTCTAAGAAATCCACCCAACTTGGAGTCATGGACAGTCTGAGACTCTAGTGGGATGCCTCCTAGAGTCCTCTTTAGAGTGGGATTGTGGATATATTTTTACTTATTTATTCCTCTATGATTATATAAATAAGCATATATAACTATTTTATTTCTTAATGATATTTATTGAGTTCAACATCTAAAGTTCATTTTGGTTTGTGTGATTGCTCTCTGAGGGAAAGACTGCTCCCTCACCTATCTGTCAACCCCTGCTCATCGTTGACTCATTGGGAACATGTTTGTCCCTTTCAGTCAATGCCCTCACCACCCACTTTTCCGTCTGCTTCATAGCCTTCACCCACAAGGTAAGACGTTTCCCCCTCTCCCTATTGGTTTTCCCTCTCTGGTCATGTCTCAGCCCTTAGCCCTATCCTCTACCTTGGGACACGTCCCTGCTTCACGTTCAAGCACTGTGCTTTCACCTCTATTGTGTCCCCTTGCCTAATGACATGCCTTCCTCCTTCCACCTGTCAGGTTGTGTCCTCCTTGGGGCATGACTCACCCTCCTTCACGTCGTGCACTCCAGCGTGCCCCCCTAATCAGACATGTTGCCTCTATTGACGATGCTGCTACTATTGCATTCTCTTTGTTGCAACACACTTGCTAGCCACCTGGCCCTTAGACAAGCAAGTGTGGTCTCCCTCCGAGATTGATTCGTGCTCTGCATGTCCAGAACTGTAGGACTGACCCCTCTAGGAAATCAAGTCCCGGCATGTAGCCTATGGATTTCAACCCTTGCAAGATCTAACTATGTCACTGCATCAACTCCACTTGAAGTCCTTCTAAGCTTCGAACTCCTAGCCCAAATTTTCTCATTCCCTTTCATTTATAATGAAAGTAATTTATAACATAGTTAATTTGTAATAAAAATATAATCAAATTATGAATATCAAAGTATATGAGGAGATCACAACATATATGTATAAATGCATGATCATTTCTATGCTCCTCTTTGTGTTTAAACTACTTGGCAATTGCTTATTGTGAACTATGTTCTCCTAACAGACACGTACCATGGAATATAAGCCAATGTCATTGTTGTCATCATGCCATTTTTCAAGTTAGAAGAAGAATAACATGAGGTAATTGTTTAATTGATCCTTCAAATGGCATGAAACACTTTTGTTAATTGCAAGAGGGTTACAGGGTTGTTATTGAGCATACTCAAATTGTCAAACCACTCGACTGACTATTTGACATTTAACTTCATTCATGTTGTGCAACCAAATATCCTTCTTAGTGAAGTCTATGGCATGGACAACCACGTCCTCCTCATCAGCTCTATCCTCTCCATAAAGACACCTCGTTACCTATAAAATGAAGTTTAATTCATGGTTAGAATCATATTGCATTAGTTATAAAAATGTAACTACTTTTTTCATGTATACTTACATGTGCTTCTGTCAACACATGTAATGTTGCAGTGCAAAGGACCCTTCTCGACTGAGGGGTCATCCCTCTTCCATCATTTCCTTCTTCATCATCATCTTCGTCTAAGTTTTCTCCTTTGTGTGACCCACTTCATATAGGAATACATAAAAACCTAAAGACTTGGTCATGTCTAAGAGGCCTTTCAATGGATATGTGCTCACATATCTAAACATGTAAGGATTAATATATAAAACAGTACATACAGATAGCAAAATCATGTTTTAATATGAATAAATCAATATTTGTATCTTCAACAAAATCAACATGTCAACAAAGTTTTTTCTTTTATACTTTACTTGACTAAAACTTGCATACAAGTGTGCAAGTGAAGCTGCTTCTCATGCATCTTTATCGACATGATCCAGGTCTTCTACCAATTGCATATATAAAGAATGACTCGACTTTCCACTAGTGTCGATGAATACACATGTGCCAAAGAAATAATAAGAATGTTGTTAACTCCTTGTCTACCCTAAGACTGGCCTTCCCTTCAACATAAGGTATCTTTTTCTTCATTTTTTTTGCCTTGTTGTTGTCATAGTTCTTCCTCAACCATAATAGTTTCAACCTTTTGCCTTCGAATGCATCCTCAGGTGCTCCCAATAAAACACAACGCATGTGCTTTAAATCTTCAAACTGAGGTGCATTCACTAGCTCCCCATAACACTTCAATCATGTGATATGTGTCATATCTTCCAAGGTGATGGTCATCTCAAACTTAAGAAACTTAAATGTGTTTATTGTCGAATCCCATAACTGCACCATGAAATCTATGAGACTATGAGCAATGTTTTATGGTGTAACCTCTAAGAATTATCAAAAATGCATTTGATGCAGCCAGTTCTTCATACCCTCTGATTAGGGATGACAGTGGACTGGGGCGGGGGCCGAGGACAAGGTCTCCACTCTCGCCCTGTTTCAAAATCCAAACATCCATCCCTGCCTTCATCTCCACACGAGGATGGATTTTAACTTTCACCCCCGCCTTCATCCTCGGTCTAAACGGGGGCGAGCCGGGGCGGAGCCCCGCTTCTTCTTTGTCTATAGTCATCCCTTGAAGGATTGGGGACAAGGCGGGTCGGGGATTGAGATGGGAATGGGGCGAGGCGGAGGAAAGCATGAGTTCATCCCAACCACCATCCCCGCATGGGGATAGATTTTAACCTTCATTCCCGCCTCCATCCCCATTTCATGCCCTTCATCCCTTGTTCAAACGAGGCGATGCGGGGTGGGGCCGTTGTCCCTCGGTCTACTGCCATCCCTACCTCTGATAGTGTTAAGAACTACTCATGTGTTTAGATCCAGTATAACCAATGCATAAGACTTGTTGGATCCTCTACTTTTGTGGTTATGGATCCTACAATCACGATAAAATTTGCATGAACTTAGCCACAAATCATAATTTAATTATTGAATATATGACAAATCAATGATTGAATTACATTATTCAAATTAGTTATCTTACATATGTTTCACACATACATATATGATAATTTAATCAATAATTGAATTGCAATATTCATACTAGTTATCCTAAAAATATACTTCACATATATAAAAAATTAATCATTGAATTGCAATATTTAAACTAATTATCGTGCAAACATGCTTCATACACATATATAACAATTTAATCTATGACAAATCAATGATTGAATTGCAATATTCAAACTAGTTATCCTAAAAATATGCTTCGCACATATATAACAATTTAATCAATAATTGAATTGTAATATTCAAACTAGTTATTTTACAAATATATTTTATACACACATATATATGACAATTTTATCGATAATTAAATTTTAATATTCAAACTAGTTATCTTAAAAATATGCTTCGCACGTATATGACAAATTAATCATTGAATTATAATATTCAAACTAGTTATCTTGCAAATATGTTTCACACACATATATAATAATTTAATCAATGATTAAATGTAACATTGAAATTGATTGTAAACATCTTATAAACATATTGCATACACTAACAAATTAAGAAAGTATCTTTCCACGAGCATTGAACCTTGTTTGCCACTAGGACCTCTTCCTCAAAGCATGCACTTTCTCCTTCAAGGGATGATCTCTCACCTCCTTTTCTAATCTCTTCACCTTATCCCCCTTGAGGATCCTTCTCTACCCCTTGACCCACCACACCCTCACTCTCCACCTCACCCTTCACCTTCTTTATTTGTTAAGGACTATCAACATCAATCTTCACCTCATACTCAACATTTCCACCTTTTATCTTCTTCATAATCTCCTCCACCTCATTCTTGGCATCTTCCCTTTGCTGAGGTTGACTTGGAGGGCAAAGCTCTTTGGGAGTTTGTTAATTGAACTTTAAACTTTGGCTTTGGTGTTAGACTTGGACTTAGACTTGAATCATGAAATCACTTGCTCATCGATTATATCAATGGTTTAATCAATGAATATTTATCACCAAGTACTTGTGTGTAGTCGATGATAGAGGAAAGAGAAGAAAAGAGGGAGGAGTGAATTGATAGGTGGAGAGAGAGTGAGAGAAAGAGATTGAGCGGTATATTAAAAAATATTAAAATATTACCATACGTATAACAAAATATAAATTTATTTATAATTTATTAATAAAATAATATTAATAAGATAAAATTAAATATACAAACAGGGAAATGTTTCTTCGATATCACTTTTTTATATGGTAACATTAATTTAATAACTTTATAAACTTAATGGAACCTTATAAAAAATCAAATGAACACCAGTTTTTAAGGTAACATTAACTTAATATACCCTCCTAAAAAATAAAAATAAAAACTTCCTAAAAGTTACTTTAGTAAATTTAATAATGCAAACTCAAAATTATTTACAATTCATGTTTTTTCTATTTCATAAAATTAAAATAATTTAATAAAAGAGTAGTTAATTAAGTTTTTATTTATTTGTACATTTAAAAATAATTGTTTATAGTTATTAACGTGAACTAATTATTTTGCCAATTAATTGTGATTTATGATTTTATCGAATAATCACGATTAGGCGAGGAGTGTGCATGCTGAGGTTACTGATTTTTGCCCCAATTATTCATGAATTGTCAATCAAGACAATTCAATATGAATTAACGGGGACGAGTTTGGCTATTATGTTAGTGAGCATATGCAAGACTTAAAGAGCCATTGTGGGCCATGCTAAATGTTGTGGTTAATTAACATTGAAGACCTATTGACCAATGCCCAACTCAAGTCTATATATACCCTTAAGGTGGCTTAGTCTTAGTGTGACTTGACATAGCTTGAAAGGTGTAGACTCTCTTCTTCTTTTCATTCTTTTTTTTTATGTTGGGTTCCTTAGGTTTACCGTGTTGTGGTAGTTGGTTGCCTTAGTACGAAAGGAGATTGAGAAAAGCACTGATTTTTATCCGAAGAAACAACTGTTGCTTTTAAGAGAGCGCTATAGGGCGTGCCTCTAAGCCATTTCAGTTCTTTTCGTCGCCATGGTTAACATCTGTATTATGCAGAAATTCCAACAAAACTGTTTTTTTATTCCTGCTGTCAAACGCATCCTTGAGGGTTTGTTTGAAAAAATGGTAATAGCAAAGAAGTAATACCCACAAGAGGAAAATATGGATGCAAACGGCTTGGATTCAGACAGTTAAATACATGGGGTTTGGATTCGATTGGATTTGAAACAACCAAAGATCCGACCCATTTGCATCCCTAGAGGGAAATGAGTGACCATGGAGATCCTTGAATCTCTTCCTCTTTCCCTTTGTTTCAAGAATTTGATATGAGATTGTCCATTTGATACTAGCATGGGGCCTGGACCACATCAGCCAGTTCTATGGCAGCTCAAATCCTTAAATGTTAGATCTTTGGCATTACGCCCTTACTCTCCTCCGTGTCTTTTTTGGATCCCACTCAGATTTAGATATATATTATCCAGATCTGACAATGTGAGACATATCCAATTCAGAGCTGGGTCAGAACTTTACACCTGTTTGGATCTCTGTATAGTGTATAGAGGTGTACTAGCATTAATTATTTTATTAGTTTGTTATATTATTTTTTGTGTGCGCGCTGGCCCTTCAATTGAACGGAATAACACTTTTAGGCGGATTTTTAAAATAGAATCTGATTCATTTTCTGCTTGGGTTCCAAACTTTATGACCTCACACTTTATGTCAACTACCACTACCAATCTGCTTGTAATGCTTATATATTTTTATGCTTAAAATACATTTTTTTAAACCTGTTTTTACCACATTGCATATTGGTATGCATAATTTGGATCTAGATTCAAGTCCATTTCATTAGATCTATTTCAGATTCAAACTGACTGATCCTGGTTCGGGTCAAACATGATCTAGTATCGATGCATTTGCGTACCTATAGCTAGGGATGCATACAGGCCGAAGCTTCAACCTCAAAGGAACTAGATCTGACCCGCACTGCCGGATTCACATGGTGATGGTATATATCCAAATCAAGAACAGATTCCAAACAAATGTCGTCGGGTACACTCGGATCCGGGTCAAAACCAAGCCAGCAAATATGCTAAGATTCGGACAGAAACTCAGTCTCCCGAGCCCGTTTCGTCCTTTCTCTTAACCGGATCCGGATCTATATTACGAGATCCGAATTGGGTTCTGATCCGAAATTAGACCCACTCTTCAAAATCTGGATGGAGGGTCGGGTACGGGTACTCATATTGAAACCGTTTGGGTACCTTCCCGGCTTTCCCCATCTGTAGCATCATTCTCATCAGAGTCGGAGAGATGTTGCTGCTCCTGCGGTGAGGAGCGAAGAACTTTTCCCCTTTTCTCCCTTTGATCTATTCTGTTCTTCCTCTTCTTTAGTTACTTGCTATTCTTTATGGTTATTGTTTCGCTGGATGGTGGTGATGAATCTGATTAGGCTAAACCCCATCTTCAGAAATGTGCAGAGGCTCGCCATTGTTTCTGCATTCTGGAGGGGTTTGCAGCTACCGTTTTCGACTGCCATCCCCCATGAAGACCACCCGTCTCCTTCATCATCATCATCACCATCTCCTCTCGACTACCCATCAATAGAAATGGTCGATTACCTCATAAACTCATGTGGGTTGCCTTCTGAAGAGGCGGCCGGCGTATGCAGGAAGATAATAGGCAGGGGTAGCGTTCAAAACGCAGAGAGAGTACTCGGTTTCTTGAGGGAGAATGGTTTCACAGATACCCAAATTAGGAAAACAATCAATCGCAATCCTCAATTGCTAGGGGCCAAGCTAGAGAAGACCCTGGTGCCCAAGGTGAGGGCTTTCCTCGATTGGGGCCTCTCTGGCCCCGACGTCGCTCAGATCGTCACTTCCAACCCGCGCATTCTCAATGTGAGCCTCAAGAAGAACATACTGCCAATAGTTGGTGTGATCGGGACCTTCCTTCGCGGGGATGAGAACTTGGTAAGGTCTATCAAGTGTTTCTGCTCGAGGTCGTTCTTCATGCTCGACCTTGAGAAGAGAATGAAGATCAATCTATCGACTCTGCAGAGCCGCGGGGTTCCCGACCGGTACCTGTCAAGGCTTCTGGTAACGCGGCCGACGTTGTTCTCGCTGAAGCCAAGCTCGTTCGAGAAGAAGGTGGAGAAGGCCCACGAATTGGGGTTTGATCACGACTCTATTATGTTCCCCCACGCGCTTTTTGCTGTTTGCAGCTTGAGCGAGTCCTCGTGGGATGCCAAACTGGAGGTTCTGAAGAACTTCGGGTGGACTCAAGAGAACATAATGGTGGCAATTCAGAAGGCCCCGTTTCTCCTGAAGTTGTCCATAAGCAATTTGCAGAGGAAGTTGGAGTTCTTCCTTGACGGACTCGGATACAAGCCTTCGGAACTTGCGACTAACCCAACTCTCTTGATGTATAGCATGGAAAAGAGAGTCATTCCTCGGATGGCTGTTGTCAGGTTGTTGAATTCTAAGAAGCTTCTCAAGAGGAAGCAGAGTTTGATTACAATTTTGCAGATGAAAGCTGAAGTATTCTTTGAAAAATACGTGATTAAGCACAAGGATGCATGCCCAGACATGTTTCAAGCTTATAGCCGCGGCATCAAGGGCGGTTCCGATGCAGAAGCTTCTGTGCTAACATGATAGAGCTAGTTGTGTGTGTGTGTGTGTGTGTGTGTGTGTGTGTGTGTGTGTGTGACAGTTCATCTCCAGCATTTCCAGTCTTATGCTGGATGAAATTTATATTTGTAACTTTGGCATATCCAAACACTTGAACTGAGCTAGCAGGATCCAAGCTTTGGGGCACTCAGTAATGGACGTGATGAAGACTTTTTTCTCAACCGAAACAACCAGCCGGGCATCTGCGACCAGATTGCACAGCTCGAAATAAGCATTGCTCTGGTCAGTAGGAACTGATTTTTGTGTTTAATTTACCTGCTTTTTTGAAGCGCTTGTATGTGCATCAAAATTGTCAATCTGAGCAAACAAGGAGTTTTCTTCTTCTGGTAATTTCTGTGTTTTGAAGTACTTGTGTTTGCATCAAAATTGTCAATCTGAAAATACAAGAATGTTTCCAAAGTCCGTCAGTTGTTCATTTTTGGTACACGAATACACTGTTTGAATACTAAACTGCAATGACTTGTTACTAGCTTCTGTATGCATCTAGCTAATGTAACTATGGCACAAGGAAGTTCTTATTCTCTGTTCCCTCTAACTGATGATTTTGAGTAGTGATGGTCATCATGATCGATATTATATTGGGAGCGTTCTTAGTACCAACCATGTCATAATATCAAGAAAATTGATCATTGGATTAGCCTTTGCACACCTTCAGATGATGCTTTTGGAATCAAGAGTGTTGTATTAAAAGGAAGGAAAGTGCTAAAGAGGAGCCACATGGAGAAGTGATATTTGTACAAACTTGTCCGTATGAGTTCATATGAATGCTTTTACCTTGAAAACATTATCAACCCAATGAACTGGCTGTTTTGGAATCCTATTAGAGTTGCCAATGTTTTCAAAATTATGACATCAACCCTTTTGTGTTTCCCTGACCATCCGGTCATGTGACAAGTATTCCTCCTGCTCGATACCTACCCAAGGAAACGATGATGTCAAATTCCACATGCTTCTTTCTTAATCACCTGCAGATTTTGCTGCTTTATGCGTTAATAATTCTGTAAGTTGATCTATTTTTGAAAGAATATTGAAGGTTTGGTGTTGAGTTACCAAGTGAGCAATGAGGTTGCGAGATTGAGAATTCCGAACTGCATGGTTCTCTTAAACTCCACAATATATCTGGTAATTCCCAGTTTTTTCCTCATTTTTTCCAAATAGTTACATCTATATTTATAGAGACCCTCTTCTAAGTTGTTTTTTTTGTAACATCGCCAATTTATTTACAAATTTAATTGCATGGCATGCCCTTTATGACAAGGGTCCCTCCTATCATAATATTCATACATGCATTTCATTGCCATATTTCTTACATCTTCCATTTGACCATGAAGGTTAAATTTTGTTCTCACTAATCATGGTATATCAATCATGTATTTTGTTCACGTTCCTAGCAGCTCCATTATGGCACTCACCCGTAATGGCTGATAACGAGGATACTCACACTCGTGGCTAGGGGTGGCAAAATCTGACACGACCTGCCAACCCGCTTCTTAGGCGGGTTGGGGTTTGGCTTAAACGGGTTTGTGTTGTAAACGGGTCGACCCGCCTAACCTGTTTATTAAACGGGTCGGGTTCGTGTTAAGGGTATGCCAACCCACCAACCCGGTTGATCCGTTTAATAAACGGGTTAGGCGGGCGGGTCAACCCGTTTACCCGAACCTGACCCGCCAACCGGTTTATCCGAGCAATTATGAGTATAAGTAAAAGATAAATCGCTTTATACGAGATTTATATTAATTAGATAAATATGAGACCCCTTATTATTCATCTTTTCTGACACAAGCATAGTTGAGTCATTATCGTTCCACTTTGGTGAAAACGATAATACTCATAATTGCTTTGTCTCTTCAATTCTCAAAAAATTGACTTCAGTTGATGAAACTAGTAGATCATGTAACCAGATGCAATTCAGCGTTGTACCTTTGGGTACAAATATGCTTCATGGGCTGAAATACACATCTACTATAACACCATGTATGAATTTAAAACACAACAACCTATCTTTGGGTAGAATTGTTGTTTCATAAACTCACACGCAATCATAATAACGAATCTTAATATGGTCCAAAGAATCCTTAATCAACATAAATTAGATCACTTTGGTGATAACATGAATCAATCAATCAAGATCTTTTACCGAAAATATATTCGTGTTATTGAGCCATGCACATATTTTAATGCTTGTATATTCATGACAAAATACACTTTATATAAAAAACACAAGTTCATGCTTTCACTTATATGTATAAACTAATTTTGATGATAAAATATCATGAATTTAGTCATAATTCATGTTTAATGCTTAAAACCATCATGCATGACTTAACCAACATGAAACACATAAATTAATATGCATAAGCCATGCTTTCTATACAATAAACACTTTATAAAGCATGAAAAATAATAAAAACAAATTCATATGGGTAAAACTCGGAGTCCTCAAGCAGAAACCGGTCTTATAGACCTCGAACCGGTCACCAAAGGGTTCAAACAATAACCCGATCCAAAAAGGATCCAAGTCAACTGGATTGGATCCAGACTCGAACACTTGATGGGTCTAGATCATACCCCGATCCAAAATGTTTTGGATCTTGACCTGTTCCAACTAGATCAGACCAGACCCGGAACTAAATGGGACTGGTTTCGATCCAACCACGTCGGATCTGAGCTGTCCGTATGAGATCTAAACTTGAATACCTTATGGGTCCGGACCATAACCTGATCCAAAACGGAATCCAGATCTTTCGAATTAGACCCAGACCTGAATACTTGATGTGGCTAGATCATAAACCCGATCCAAAAAGTTTTGGGTCTTGACCCAGTTTAATCGAATCGGACCAGACCCGAAACCAAATGGGTCTGGCTTTGATCCAACCGGGTTGGATCCGATCACCGACCCATACCTCAAATAGATCCACGTGCCAATATCGGATCCTAAGCTTGATCCAAAACGCTGGTTCTGACCCGGACCCGATACTAAATGGGTCCGGGTCTACAAGATCTGACCCCGACTTGATGCCTTATGGGTCTGGGTCCACTCCTAGGACAAAATCGCAGACCGGATCCAGGTGGATCTTGGCAGACCCAATCCATCCAAAATGGGTCAGATCGGGTCTCTATCGGGTGAGAATACCCGGTCCGACCTGGGTTACCCCCTTAAATGAAACAAACACGTTTCTTTTCTCAAAAATCGATCAGCATGTCGCCCGTCCAAACGACGATCCACGTCGCTCGATGCTCTGGCCGGTTGGCCGTCGACGATGGCGACCTCGTATCCCCCGCAGAAGCTCTGGCGACAACGACTCCACTGGTAGCCCAACGACTGAAGGAGCAGAGAGGGGGGTTTTCAACCCCGGATCCACATGACGCTGGCAACCTGGCAAAAACTCCCCCCCCCCAATGACAGTTTGTGGCAAACCACCGGCGACAAAGACCAACATCCGACCTCCCGAATCTTCGGCAAGACACAGCCCCACAACCGAAGGTATCAGGAGAGAAAGAGGGGGTTTCAGATGTCGCATGTCGCCAGATGGTGACATCCTGCGACAACCTCGACAGTCTCCGACGATGGCAGACCCGGTTGCAGCCCGACGACAGAAGGAGCAGAGTTAAAGGGGGTTTCTTTTAATCTCTTGTATGATGCCGGTGATGGTCGACCAGTAACCGACGAGCCACGTTGCCCCACGACGATGGGCTACCGACTTCAACCGACGACCTGCTGTCGGCTAACTGCATCCAATGGCATCGGTGAAATCGCCGATGACCATTGGCTTCTATATGCCATTCGGGCGACAAACAAATGAGGGTCTGCCCAAAAATGTTGTCGCCCCATAGCGACAGTCGCCAGATTTCAGACAATTATATGTTGAATACAGATGAGTCACGTTGCCCCACGACGACAGGATCAATCTGTTACAATGCCTCTTAATGACCTGCGACTTACCTCATCCTACAGTGACAGTCACAGCAAAACGCGAGCAAGCCCGCACAGACCCATGCACAGCGGAATGCGTGGTCATGGGCCCATAACCCAATGTTGGTGTTTCCTGCATCAACATACACAAAAAGCATACATGAAGACGCCATAGAGTGTGCGTGAGGGTGTTCGGCGTTCTCCTCATTCGGTCGACGCCCACGATGAGCCCAGGCCTTAGGTTGACAGTGAGGAGGACCCTATACCACGTAAATAGAATGTGGAATTTGGGTAGGCTTACAACGAAACTCTCATCATCTTCGTAGCAGCCAACCCTCTTATATAATGGAGAAACAGACAGTTACGTACGTAACTCCCACCCACTATCTCCCCATTATGTGGTCCACTAATGTGGCTTACTAATGGTGTCAAACTGGGTCACCTGAATGGGTTGGACCTAGATCCGTTATGTCCAATAGGGGTCGCATATTTAACCCGACCGAGAAGAGGATGGTCCTCCGACAAGCAGGGTTTGGCGAGTTGAGGTCTCCGCCGACCCGGGTTTGGAAAGGAAAGATAGGGAGAAGAGGGAGGATAAGAGAGAGAGACGTCCGACGAGTGGGTTTCGATGAGCAGAAGCCTCCGTCGACGCAGGTTCCGGAGAGAGAGATGTGGTTCGGGGGCGGTCCCGAGGACGGGAAATTTTTTGCTTTTTGAGTATCCATCGCAACGTTTAAATGCATTTGAATGAGTTTGGTGGGAAGCAGATCAGGTAACATGAGCTTTTTTGCTCATGCCAACATCAGGGCCGTCCGTTTTGTTTTCTGAAAAGTTAAAAAGTCAACATAATAGTTATATGCTACGTGGCATTCATCCAAAAAATGCAAACCAACGGCCACGATGTTGGCATTAGCAAAAAGCTCAGGTCTATTTGTTGATAAACAGGCAACTTGTTGAAAGCAATTGTGCTCATTTTCTTGTCTTGTCCTTTAAAAATCATATTTTTTTGTTATTTTCTCTCATATCTAACACCATAAATATGATTTATAGATTTTGTTTAGTGTGAACCCGCTTTTGGATCATCAGAATCTAAGATGTATACATGTTTAAAGTGATTGAAAATCAATGGCTATAAAGGCATCAATATTTTTGGCTCATAGAAATACATTTTTTTGTCAAAAAATATAATTTAAGAGTCAGATTCTCGTTAAATCGAACATGCTAAAACACATCTAAGTTCAATTTATCTTTATGATATAGTAGTTACGATATTAGATTTTTAATTGCTAGGCATGCGAAGCCCCAAACGGAACTAAGTTGAATCGAATCCATATTATATACCTGAAGCAAGGTCAGATTGGGAACAAATATTTATTAATCATATTCTTCAAACAATAAGAGTGTGTATATGACCATTTATAGAGGAAAAAAACACCCTGATTCTAACATGAATATGGGATGGATATAGTACTGAACTATTTTTTTTTTCAAGAAGTCAACTTAATGATCTGCAGCCTTAAAAATCGTGAAAGCCATGAAAAAAAACAGGAAGAAAATCTGAAGCAGTCCTCCCTCCTGGTTTTTCCACAAGAGCAGAGAGACCAGGCCAAAAGAAACGGACCCGAGTCTTTCCCTCTGGATTCGATCCGTCCAACACAGACCCGCCCCAAACAAGCGCATGTAGGGCATGGAGAATGGGTGGGGTAGTCAGGGGTCTCCCTCGAACAGTCCGCAGATCCGAACATTTCTAGAGGCATGGACAATACTTCTGTAGTAGCCAGGGGCGTAGCTAGGATTCATGTGAGGGGGGGCAAACAGGGGTGTAGAAAAAAAAAAATATTTGTGTGATAGTGGGGGTTCGGGGGCAGCGCCCCCGATTTTTTTTTTTTTTGAGATAAAATAAAAAATGGCTACAATTATTAATAAAAATCTATTTCATATGGACAAATCAAACTATTTGCTGCAGTAAGGGCGGGGCTGAGCTAAAAAATGGATAAAAATCTATTTCATATGGAATCAGGGCAGGGCTAGGACTGGGCTTTTTAAAAAAAAAAAAAAAATTTAACTGTTTGGGGAGGCAGGACTGGGCTACAGCCTAGTCCTGCCCCCCCTTAGCTACGCCCCTGGTCGTAGCTACTGGGGAAGACCCAGATGGGAGGCCAGACCTCTATGCGACAAAGAGTACTTTCAGAACGACGAAGGACCATGCATTACGGTACGTTTTAAACGGCTATTTATCGCAAAAATATCGTGTATTTTTATTTTTAAATAATTTTTATTAATATTTTCTTATAAAAAATAATTTTTATATTTTAAAATTTATTTTTTTATTGCCGAGATTTTGTCAAAAAAAAATGCGAGATTTATGAAATTTTTTCAATTTCTCAAAAGTTTTTGAAAAACGAGAAATTGCCGCTAAAAACGTTTGACACTATGTCATGTACTGATTATATTGAGTAATGAATTCTTGTAAGGGTTTTGCCAAACCCCAGCTTGCCTTTCAAACCAAGGAAAAACAATTCGGCTTTTGAGTCTGGATTATTCTCTTGGGCTTTTTTTCAATTGCATGAAACCCTTAGACAACAACTAACTAATGCAACTTCTTGTAGATGTGGAGCTACTACATATAGATCAAGAGGATTGGTTCCACTTCACAAAAGATCCAAGTAAGAAGAGTATATGGATCCTGATCTTTTGGATGTACCAGAAATCTTCGTATGTATCCGTGAGCAGGTTAATGAGACCAGTGTAATATTGTTTGGCTTCAGTCTAAGTTTAGGTGCGTTTATTCATGTATGGGTTTGCGTTGATCTAAGTGGGTTTAATAAAATTTTGGGTTGTAGCGTACCAGAAATTTCTGGATTTTGGGTCAATTCGACTCTAAAAATGTCTCAAATATCCAAATTGGGTCAGATCTAAATGGCATTGGGACAAAATCATGTCCTAAAGGAAATTAAATAGGTTAATATTGGGATGGAACTAGTTTTGAAACCCTAAATCAGCTTTGAGGGATGAGTTGAAAAGTGTACAAGTTAAATAAGAAACCTGAACACATCTGATCGATCTCCTTTGGGTTAGGGTTCCTTACCTAACACACCACCTCCTTTCTATTTCTTTCTAGAGAGATCCCCATGGTGAGTTGCACTCACCAGCCCGCAGGTTCTCTGCTCCACAAGATCTTTGGAGAATGAAAGAACAATATTACAAGCATAGCCAGAAATATGATAAAATAGAAATATGGGCATTTATAACATTTCTTTTTACAAATCCAACAATGTGGATGTGTTTGTTAAGGTGAATTTGCTAAGAATCAAGCATTGGATCGTGTATTTTGGATGACAAAATTTTGAATGCTTGAATATTTATAAAGATGGATGTGTTTGTCACTGTGAATTTGGTAGGAATCAACCATTGAATTATGTATTTTGGATGAAAATTGCTTTTTGCATACTTAATATTTATGAAGATTATGAGCCTTTGATTTTAAAGCCTTAATTTTTTTTATTTATCCATCTTATAAAACTGAGCATATAGATCACATCCGTGTGGTTAAATTCAAGAAAAAAGAATAAAAAATTTATGAAAATGACGGTTCACGTCAGTTCTCATATTCTAGGGAATTATATATATATATATATATATATATATATATAGAGAGAGAGAGAGAGAGAGAGAGCATTTATCATTCAACATTACCAAAATACATCCAACCGAATATTGGATGAGAGGGAAACATAAGAGTAAGACAGCCACCATCTAGATGGTGACTGTGCACAGTTCAGAGTACAAGTAGATCCAAACCCCCGTCTCTACTATGTAATTTAAGAGTCAGATACACATCAAACATAACCCGCTGACGTAGCCTTCCAAAATTGAATTTGATGCCCCTGAAAAAGATATCGTTTCTTTCAGTCCATATCACCCACCATGCTGAAAACAACCATATCTGCCACAATAATCTCCTTTTTTTTTGTTTCGTAAACTCATGGGACCAAACAAGAGGTCCCGAATAATAGAACTCGAACGTGTTTGAACCGGCTGTGCACCCCAAGTTTGAAAGAATAGATCTAAAACTATCGGGCAAAACCAAAATAGTTGAGTCGTGTCCTCTACCGCCTTCTCGCAAAGAACACACATGCTTGGAAACTGAAGCCCCTGTTTCCTAACATTAATCTGGGTTTGAACACGATCCAGAGCCACTAACCACGCCAACGCCTTTGCCCTTAGAGCGGGCCCCTTACCCCATATACAATCAATGAAAAACCAATCCATCCTGGATGGCAACAAGGAATAGTAAACTTGCTTAATGAAGAACCTATCTCTGCTCGCCATGGCCCAGTGAAGCCACGGGCGGCCATGGCCAGGCCTAAGATCCCTGTCACTAAAGGAGCGAAGTGTTTTCCGTCACTCCAACCAGAGGGACGAATGACACACTGAACTGGGCGTCGAAAGAAGGGAGTCAGGTAAACTACCATATTTTTCCCTAACAAACGTAGCCCAAGAAGATGGAGATGTGGAAGCGACCCAAGCCCACTTCAAGACTAAAACGATGCTCCTCTTTCTTAGAGCCCGAATCTCCAAGCCGCCTCGCTGCTTCGGGAGAACGATCTGCTGCCAAGAAACAAGCGGGTACTTTTTGTGAGACGCATTCTCAGACTAAAGAAAGTGCGAAAGCAAACAGTTAATTGTTCGTTCTACTGTCGTCGGTATAATGAACATGCTCATACAAAAATCTGGTAATCTGGCCAAAACATGGCGAATGAGCGTCAATCGTCCTGCAAAAGATAAATATCGGGTCTTCCAAGACTGTAATCTCCCTTGCACTGCTCTATAGTAGACGTCCAAGATGAAGTTCTCGACAGCTGCAGTGAGTGCAATGATAGACCCAAGAAATTAACAGGAAGGTCGGATATCGGGCAGTTGAAGATCCTTGCAGCAGCCGATTGGAGGAGAGGGTCAGCATTAAGTAAGACCAGAGCACACTTACTCTCGTTCAGGCGAAGACCAGACATTGCAGCGAATATTTTAATAATGAAGCACAACCTAGACATTTGATTAACATTCGCATGACCAAATATTAAAGTATCATCTGCATATTGAATTGTGTGACCAACAAAACCAGGAATGCCCAACGAATTCAAGAAGCCTGTTTGTTCTGCCCTTTTCATGAGAATAGGTAAACTCTCTGCCGCGATATTAAAGAGGATGGGGGCTAGGGGACAACCCTGTCGCACGCCTCTAGCCAACTTGAATTTTTCTCCTCTCATTCCGTTGATGCACACCGACGACATCGATTTCATGACCAGCTCCTTAACCCATGCAATAAACTGGTTGCCGAACCCCATATTTGTTAGAGATTCAAACAAAAAATTCCATGTCAGACTATCATAAGCCTTGTGAAAATCCAGTTTTAACAAGAAGTACGGTGCTCCAGTCGACTGTAAAGAGTGAAGAAGCTCAGATGCACAAATAAATGACCCTTGCACACTTCGACCTGGAATAAAAGCCCCCTGTTTCGGAGAGACAAGTTGATCAATGACAGCGCGCAACCGGTTAGCCAACACCTTAGATATAATGCGATACAGAGCGCCCATCACCGAAATCGGCCTGAAGTTGGATATGTCTGACACCCCTTGCCTTTTAGGAATCAAAGAAATGACTGCCACATGGTATGGTTTAGGCAGCCTGGCATTACGATAAAATTCATCGAACAACTGGAGCAGGTCAACTTTAACAATTGGCCAAAAAGCTTTGAAGAAGTCTACATGAAAACCATCAAGGCCTGGGGCCTTCCATCCTGAGAGGCTGCCAATAGCATATGAAATCTCAGATTCGGTGAATCTAGCCTGCAGAGGAACAACTTGGTTTGTCGCCAACCGCTTATAACCCATATCGCCAATGACCCCCCCAACGCCTATGTCAGTCGAATACAGCCTGGAGAAATAAGAAGTAATAGCTGGCAGACAATTATGCTGATCAAACTGCATCCATCGATCTCGATCGAGAGAAACTGGTTCTTTCTGTACTTATTTAATGCGTTCATATGAAAAAATCGTGTATTATTATCGCCATTTGCCAACCATGTAACTCTGACCCTCAATTTCCATCTAAGCTCATCTCGCGCTCTCCATTTTGCAACGAGGGCAGAGAGGGCAACGATACGCTCCTGCAATTGAAGCACTTGACCCTCTGGCACACCAACAAGATCGACCTGACGTTGGGCCAAGGAGGAGAGCTCAGCTTCCCACTGACCGATGAACCTAAACTTGTTCAGGTTGTTAACGCTGAGCCATTCCTTAATACGATGCCGAAGACGAAGAAGCTTTGCATGGATGCGGATGGCCACCCAAGATCCTGAAACCGGTTGAGCCTACGATTGACCAACCAACTGCTGAAAGTCTGGCACACGAACCCACCATTCCTCAAAGGAGAACCTGCGACACGCTTTAAAGCCTGCGCCCCAAGAAACAATTAGTTGTCCATGATCGGACATGATCCGCGGCATCAAGGAAGCAGTGACATCCGGGACTGCGTGAAATAGAAATACACGATCTAGTATCCGTAAGCAAGGGTGAGACCTCATATTTGACCACGAGAATTGCTCCCCCACATAAGGTACCGAGTACAGCTGGTTCCGCTGAACAAACTCTTGAAACCCCCTAATAGAGGAGTTGAGAAGAACCGGTAGACTAGAGTCCTGAGTAGACAATAGGCAATTGAAATCTCCTCCCAAGCACTGAAGAGCTCCAAAGGAAACCAAAACTCGGTCTAAGTCAGTCCAGAAAGTTGGTCGCGAGGACGACACAACAGGACCATACACAAAGGTGAAGACGACATCTTGTAGCGACGGCAACAAGTTTGCACAAAGAGAGATGGAATAGGGACCAATATCCACTATTGTCGCCTTAAGAGAAGCTTTCTAAAGAACCAAGATGCCTCTAGCAAACCCAACGATAGGTTTAAAAGCATATGCTGCACCTCTCCATAAGTAAGACGCCACTGATAACGAAATATCTTCTATTTTGGTTTCACAAATTGCAACGATGTCCGAACTTTCATATCTAATCCAGTTAGCTAAAAACAATCGCTTACGAGAGCAATTCATGCCCCTAATATTCCAAATACACATCTTCATGATAAGAAATCAGGGAGCACCCTAGTGCGCCTTTGCCTAACTGAGCGTCGCACTGAGCTTGATCCATCTTCTTGAAACTGGGCTTGCGAACAGGCCAATGATTTTTCTCTACGAAGGCTATTTGCAGCCCTGTCCACCGATTGTACTCGAGGAACAATCTGCTGCTGGATCGAAGAAAGCTGCTCGGGTGAAATTTGCACTCCTAATGCCCGCGCAGCCTCGGCGAAGGACATACCCCAAATGACGAACCTGTCATCGACCCCCTGTGCCCCACAATCCGAACGTAACAAATCTAGGCAAGGTTGTGGATACACAGGTTGCGAGCAAGAGACCTCTGAGACCCCCTGAACAGGTGCTCCGAGATCCTCCACGGGACAACCCCCGTCTTGATCGGGCAGGCAGTTCGTCAAACACAGAAATTGAGTTTGTTGCGACATGCAAGGAGAAATCGAGATCACACAGGTAAAACCAAAAAAACACATCGGGGCAGACCCCATGCAAACCAGGATGCCTTTATGGGGTAGGAATCTCGACAAGATACGATGGGTAGAATCGTTAAAACAAAAGATTCCACGATCATCAAAAAAAGAACGAGCCCTGGATCCATCATGGTTGATAGATGCAGCACACCTCTAGGAAGCAAGATTGTGCTGACGACTCAATAACCGAAGAGGCAAACCAGATGAACGTACGTTAGATGTACGAACAGAGCCCAAAAATTTCTCCATGTAAGTTGACCCACACTCCATCCCGAGAACAGTCGTACTCATTAACTCTTTAGGGCGAATGTGACAGCTAGCCGACTGATAAGGATGCTTCTCGATGGTTGCTCCGAGATACGAACGAAAGAACTGCGGTGAACGATCGGCCTTGCAGAACGAACATACGGCATTTGATATCTTCAACGGTACCCAGAGCGATCCGATCTTAACCGCCCAAAATGGAGAGGTGCCTGCCTCCAAAGCACACACTTGCACCACATCACAGAAAGATACACCAGGTTTACAAGGAGCAGGTACCCGTTGCCTGGCCTGTTGTGAAGTTTTCAGCATACGAGACTCATCGGCTAGAGAAACAATATGTCGAATTCTCGAACTATCCGAGCCACACCTATGACAAAAAACTCTGGAACGAAAATTGCGATTGAAACACACATTACACCACCAGTCCCCCGGCTTTGCCCGGCCCACATCGGCCCGTCGCCTAAAGTTACAACAAGATGGTTGCCATGTCGGCCTAACCAACTTCCACCCCTCTAATACATCCTTGTTAGAGCACGGCCGAAAAAAAGGAGCACTGAGCGACCCCTGAATCCTATTGTCTTCAAGAGCTTATCTGCGAAAGGACTTAACAAACCCCTGAATGTCAGCTAAATCAAGCGCTCGTCGACGCACGCCGTAGACCAAGAACCCGGCTAAGGACGTGAAAAATCCCTGAGACAACCTGAAAGGAACCCTAACGGGAGCCCCCCACTTACGGAGCGACAAAGCCAAGGCCCAAGCATTAATCCCATCAGCCAACTTTCAGAGAGCCTCGCCTCTCTGTTGCGAGAAACCGAACGACGTCTCCTTCAAGAGAGAGAGAGAAGGCACAGGGTTCTGGTTAGTGCCCACCCTGCAGTCATCAGCATGTGGTTCAGCCACAATTTACAAGGATCGTATCGACCCTTAGTCGGGCAAATTTTAACCAGCAGATGACAAGTGTTAATAAAATATTAAAAATAAAAAACAGACCTTTTCTTTCTTGTTAATTTTTTTTATTGATACGAAAAAGAGGCTCCAACAGTCCAAACTCAAAAAAACTGGATCTGACCCGTACTATCGGATTCACATGGTATATATATCAAAATTAACTTCAGATTCCAAACAAATGTAGGTCGGGCATACTTGGATCCTGGTCAAAACCAGGTAAACAACTATGTTCAGATTCGGACAGAAACCGAGTCTCCCCAGCCCGTTTTGCCTTTTCACTTAGCCGGATCCGAATCTATACTACGAGATCCAAATTGGGTTCTGATCCGAATCCCCATCTGTAACATCTCAGCATTCAGCAGAGTCGGAGGGGATGTTGCTGCTCCTGCCGTGAGGAACGAAGAACGTTGCCTCTTTTCTCCCTTTGATCTCTTCTGTTCTTCCTCTTCTTTAGTTAGTTGTTGTTCTTTGTGGTGGTTGTTGCTTAGTAGTTGGTCGTGATGAATCTTATTCGGCAGCACCTCATCTTCAGAAATATGCAGAGGCTCACCATTGTTTCTGCATTCCGGAGGCGTTTGCAGCCACCGTTTTCGACCACCACCGTCATCCATGAAGACCACCCTTCTCCTTCATCATCATCATCATCACCATCTCCTCTCGACTACCCATCAACAGAAATGGTCGACTACCTCATAAACTCATGTGGGTTGCCTTCTGAAGAGGCTGCAGGCGTATGCAGGAAGCTAGGAGGCAGGGGTAGCATTCAAAACGCAGAGAGAGTACTCGGTTTCTTGAGGGAGAACGGTTTCACAGATACCCAAATTAGGAAAACAATCAATCGCAATCCTCGATTGCTTGGGGCCAAGCTAGAGAAGACCCTGGTGCCCAAGTTGAGGGCTTTCCACGATTGGGGCCTCTCTAGTCCTGATGTCGCTCAGACCATCGCCTCCAATCCGGGTATTCTCAATGCAAGCCTCAAGAACATACTACCGATAGTTGGTGTGATCAGGGCCTTCGTTCGCGGCGATGAGAAAGTGGTGAGGTCTATCAAGTGTTTCTGCTCCAGGTCGTTCTTCATGCACGATCTCGAGAACAGAATGGCGATCAATCTATCGACTCTGCAGAGCCGCGGCGTTCCCGACCGGTCCCTGTCATGGCTTCTGGTAACGCGGCCGACGCTGTTCTCGCTAAAGCCGAGCTCGCTTGAGAAGATGGTGGATAAGGCCCACGAATTGGGATTTGATCACGACTCTGGTATGTTCCCTCACGCCCTTTTCGCCGTTTCCAGCTTGAGCGAGTCCTCGTGGGATGCCAAACTGGAGGTCCTGAATAGCTTCGGGTGGACTCAGGGGAACATAATGGAGGCAATTCAGAAGGCCCCGTTTTTCCTGAAGCTGTCCAGAAGCACTTTACGGAAGAAATTGGAGTTCTTCGTGGACGGACTCGGATACAAGCCTTCGGAACTTGTGGCTAGCCCAACTCTCTTGATGTACAGCACGGAGAAGAGAGTCATTCCCCGGCTGGCTGTTGTCAGGATGTTGGATTCTAAGAAGCTTCTCAAGAGGAAGCAGAGTTTGATTACAATTTTGCAGATGAAAGGCGAGGTATTCTTTGAAGAATACGTGCTTAAGCATAAGGAGGAGTGCCCAGACATGTTTCAAGCTTACAGCAGCAGCATCAAGGGCGGTTTCGATGCAGAAGCTTATCTGCTAACAAGATAGAACTAGTTTGGTGCTGCCTTGTGTTTATTAGAGTTCATCTCCAGATCTCCAGTCTTATGCTGGATGAAACTTATAGTTGTAACTTTGGCATATCCAAACACTTGAAGTGGGCTAGCAGGATCCAGGCTTTGGGGCACTCAGCAATGGACGTGATGAAGACTTGTTTCAACTGAAACACCAACTGGGCATTTGCGACCAGATTGCGCCGGTAGAAAGAAGCATTGCACTGGTAAGTAGGGACTAAGTTTGTGTTTAATTTCCCCGTGTTTTTTTAGTGCTTGTATTTGCATCAAAATCGTCATTCTGAGCAAACAAGGAGTTTTCTTCTTCTGGTAATTTCTGTGTTTTTAAGTACTTGTGTTTGCATCAAAATTGTCAATCTGAACAAACAAGAATGTTTCCTCAGTTGTTCATTTTTGGTACACAAATATACTGTTTCAATAATAAACTACAATAATTTCACTAGTTACTAGCTTGTGTGTGCGTCTAGCTAATATAACTGCGGTTCCTATAGCTCAAGAAAGTTCTCATTCTCTGTTCCTTCTAGCTGATGATTTAGGGTAGTGATGGTTATCACGTTCGATATTATGGTGAGGCTGTTCCTAGTAGCAACCATGACATGATATCAAGAAAAGTTAATTGAACATTGGGTTAGTCTTTGCCCACCTTCAGATGATGCTTATGGTATCTAGAATGCTGTATTAAAAGGAAGGAAAGTGTTAAAGAGGAATCACAGGAGAAGTGATATTTGAACAAACTTGTCCTTGTGAGTTCATATCATAGTCACAGATATCAGTGATATTTTCAAAATATTGTGATATTATTGTTGTAAATTCAGCAAACGATAATATAGGTAAAATGTCATTATATTTTGAAAATATTGCCAATTTGATAATATCGCGATATTATCACAAGAATGTTGTGATATTCTCATGATATTATCAATTAGTTTTACTGTTTTTATTTATTTTTTACATTTTAAGTATTTTTTCTTCTTTCTTTTACATTTTTTACTTATTTCTTTTATTATTTATGTGTTTTTTGTCTAAACATGATATTTTCATACTTATTTTTGTTATTTTTTATATTTTTTAAGCCCCGAGATTTTTCCAAGATTTATCACCAAATCTATAATATTGCAAGAAATAGCCTTGCCGAAATATAGTCGATACCGATATTTGTGACTATGGTTCATATGAATGTTTTTAGCTTCAAAATATTATCAATCCCACTTGTTTTGGAATCCTATTGGAGTTTCCAATCTTTTCACAATTATGACAACGTCAGCTCTATTCTGTTTCCCTGACCATCTGGTTCTGTGACAAGTACTCCTCTTTATGCTCGATGCCTGCCCAAGGAAATGATCATGTCAAATTCCACCTTTAATTGTCAAATTACACATACTTCTTTCTTAATCACCTGTAGGTTTTGCTTCTTTATGTGTTGCAAATTCTATAAGCTGATCTATTTTTGAAAGAATATTGAAGGTTTGGTGTTGAATTGATGCACTGGACAATGGGAGTGTTGTGAAATTGAGAATTCCCAATGGAACTACAGGGTTCCATTCAACTCCACGATATATCTTGAAATTTCCAGTTTTTTTCCTCATTCATTTCAAATGGGTGGCTCCTGACCTTGTGTATGATCATCTAAATTGATGTGTTGGTACCCCAAAGTGGTATCTCTGAGTATGAACAAGTTAAATACTATGTCACATGGGTGCGGGTGCGGGTGTGGGTGCGGGGATTTGGTACTTCCAAAAAACCCGGGTGCGGGGGTGCAGCAGGGGCAAAAATGTAAATATATATATATATATATATATATATATATATATATATATATATATATATACCGTAGGTTCCCCCGTCGCGGGTCGGGGGTCCAGTTTTTTTTTGCTGGTGTTTGTTTGAAGACTTGTTACCCACGTTCTGCTTGTTGTGTACTTTGGCGCAACGGGACAAAATTGATGAACTGAAAGGATTGACAATCTGATCGACCCAGCCTGCTGCGTTCTGCTGACTGTCATGATTCAATCATGTCTGAAACTCCCTAGTCTTCACGAAAAAAAATATTAGCAAAGGTTTGATGTGGTTTGTTGGAGAGAGTCTTCACGAGGCCTACGGCTCCACTGCCATTGCCACGCCACTGCCTAGGGTTCTTCAAATTTCATTTTATATACAGTTGCACGCAGATGACAACTAAAAGAAATTTATTGGATTTGACATGTGGAAAAGAGAGGTCTACACAAGGCTACGGCTAGAGCACCCATCTCATCAGGAGAAAAGTGAATACTAATAGCCACCAAGGCTACCATCACTATTATCATTTATTATGGAGAGTGAAAATCCTTGACGAAGAAGGATCTGGATCGTTGAAGCCTTGAAGGATAAAGACTTCAAAAGGCTCTTGAATTTTGGTTTTAATTTTTGAGGAAGATGGATCATCATTTCCAAGTTAACAATATGTTTTTCAACGCTGCGAATTAATTGTTTGGAGGCAGGAATAGTATGGGATGCCAACAAAGCTTGTCAGATGTTGTGGACACAAGTGCCCCTTTATAAAACAAGAGCAGTAGCAGCAAGCAGCTGTCAACAGTTTTTTTTTTTTTTTTAAATTCTGCAGCCCATTTCGTAGGGCAATTTTTTAAAAAAAAAAAATCCAAAAAAATGGATCAAAATGACCTTGGGTGCGGTCAACGCACCCAGGATCGGGTTGACCGCACCCGCGTCGAGTCGCGTCGATGCGGGTGCAACACCCTGCTAGCCGAATCCCTGTGACATAGGTTAAATATAGTGATTCTGATGATCACATGAACTTATTGAGATAGCCAGTTGTGAAACTATGGATTTGACTTTACTTCAATTGTGTAGCATGATTACATGCTAAAATGGGATGAGAAAGTCATACCCTTATCGATTATAAACCATAACATGATATTATTATTGAACAAGTTAAACATATTAGGTGGGTGACACATCATACCTACTTAGTTACTTTGCAAATGAATGCATTATTATTTTTTGATTGAAATATATTACGTATGTGTATCATCACTGATTAAATGGATTATGTTGTCATTAATGTGCTATATATATTAGCTTTGTACACTCCCTATATGTTCTGGTGTAAACCTACCAGGCTTTCGCGAGTCTGGCCCCCTTTTTATGAGATTTCAGGTGATGTATAGTTGCGGAGCGGATGCGCGATGCTGAGGCAGCGTCGAGGGCCAATCATTTTTCTTTGTCAGACACTGAATTATTGATACATGTTATTAAAAACGTTATCGTTTATTGAGTTGCAATATTTTGAATGAAAAATGTTATCCACATTAAATTCAGTATAATCGTTATTGTGTGGAATGTAACCCGCCTGAGGTTTCAAACCAAAGTTGAAAATGTTTCTGTTGATGATTATTTAATAAAAAAAAAGTTTTAATTTCCATGTGCAAGTGGTTAAAAATCTTGAGGCATTACATTTATAATCTCTGTTACATGGGTACGAGGTGCAAGTTTGAGAGTCCAACATAGCAAATTCAAAAAATGTGGGTACAGGGGTACGGCTATATATATATATATATATATATATATATATATATATATGAAATTTAGGTTTGGATCAAGTTTAAATCCAAACCCATATATTTGATATAGGTATAAAAGAAGAGGGGCATGGGGGCGAAAGGGTCTCTCTCTCTCTCTCTCTGACAAGAAGAATAAGAAGAAAAATGAAGAGACAGGTACATCTTTTTCACCTACCCACTAATCTCTCTCTCTCTCTCTCTCTCTTCCTCCTTTTCTTTCCCTCTTTTTGTCCTTCATTTTTCCTCTCCTCTTGTTCTTTCTCCTCCCTCTTCTTTTCTCTCTTTTTCACTCTTTCTCCTCCTCCCTCTACGTTAGTGGTGAGGAGATAGTAGGAGAAAAAAAAGAGGGTTTGAGGGGGGTTGGGTCGGGTGCGGACCTAACCTGGCCCATGTTGCACTGGGTGTATGGGGGTCTGTGCCTGCACCCGCCGCACCTAACTCGAGTGTGTCGGACTCCCCAACTCACTCAAGTGACATAGCTTATAATTTTAAATCTTCATGGGCAACATATTTATGACACATACAACAAAGTGAAAAGCCTATGTCCTAAAGGTAGAGGGGAATTGCTCTAGCATGCAACATTCTGAAGGTATTTTGAACAATATGGTGTGCTTTCTCTCTGCAAGGTCATTTTGCTGCGGAGTGTAAGGCCAACACATTCTTCATTTGTTTTTGTTATTTTCAAGATAGTTAATAAATTCTTTCAAAGTGTATTCGCCTCCACCATTACACTAGAAATTTAGAATAGATATGGAACTTGATGTTTAACTAGAGCATAAAGCTTTGTAAATATATTGAACACTTCATCCTTATGCTTCATAAAATATATCCTTGTATAATGAGAGAAATTATCATTAAAGGAAACATAGCAACGACTACCAAAAGAGGAAGCATTGGGTGTTTGACCCTATCGGAATGCATAATTTCAAAAGGTTTTAAAGCTCTTGCATTCCATAAATTAAACGGAAGGACATGTTTTTTTTATATTTGACAATTGGGACAAATGATACTAGCAGACTCACAACTCAAACTAGACTGACGAATAAGATTACTAGAAATTAATCTCCCAATAGATCTTCGATTACAATAAGCAAGATGATTATACTACATATTGGCTTTATTCAACTCAAATGTACTAAACAAAATCGATAGACTTAATAACTCTTAATTTAGCTTGGAAACAGAACCGGCAGACTTAGACGAAGGATCTTCTCTGGAGATGTATATATTTTCCCATCTTTTTCCTTTAACAAACCTCTTCATGTGAAAATGTTTGGCATAAACAGGGGATGAGGTAAATACAACATGCGAGTTGGTATCGTCAACTAAGTTAGAAAGATAAACAAGATTCTTTTTTATATTGGAAACAAAAAACACATTAGAAAGATTAAGAGAATTAAAGTTAGACAAAGAAACTTATGCATTTTCAGTGCATGTAATGGAGTGATGAGTCACATCTCTAGCTGTAATACTATCTTTATTATAATAAGGAACTAAATTAAGAAGCTTACCTTCGTCACATAATGTGATTTGCAACCCCTTGTTCATTCTGCTTCAAGTTAATGTTAAAATATGATTGTACATATATATATATATATATGTCTATGTGTCTATCTACATGTATAAATATATATATTTATATATTTCCTTTGTAATACCCACTAGGGGTAAAATAGTCGTTTTACCCCCATTCACGCCATGTACATTTTTCCCTATTTCTTTTTCCCTTTTCTTTTTCTTTTATTTTTCCTTTTTCCTTTTTCCTTTTTACCTTGGAAAAGCCCCCCCCTTAAGGGACGTTGGAGCCTCCAACGTCCCTTAGGAGCCCTTCCAAGGGTTCTCTTTTTTGCCTATAAATAAAGGGGTTCTCCCCCATTGTAAGTATGCTTCTTTGAAGCTCTCTTGAGTGAAATATATTTTCTCACTTCATTTTGTGTGTTTTTACCACTTTTGTGGTGTGTTATATTTTTGCCCATTAGTGGCTACTCGAGTATGTGTGTGTTTTGCTCTTGGAGATATCGCTTCTCTCATTTGGCACTTCATTACATTGTATCAAAGCAAGGTTAAGGAAGCTTCATCGGGATCTCACTTGACAAGTAATATATATCCTCTCTCTTGCCTTTAAACCTTTTTTTTTTAATATGGCCAATAAGGATGCAAAAATCGATCTCGCATTCAAATTGAATGAGACCAATTACCGAATGTGGGCAGCCGCTATGGAGAATAACCTCAAAGGTAAAAAACTTTGGGGGTAGGTGTGTGGGACCATTCCGGAACCTCAATTGAAATTAACTAAGTTTGAAGGCGATGAGGAAAAAGCTTTGAATGAAGAAGAAAAAAAGAAAGTTATTCTTGACTTCTCTTAAAAAATAGAGGATTGAGAAAGTGAACATGCTAAAATTCTAGCATGGTTCATGAATGTGGACTTAAAGATTTGTGCAAATCTTGCAAAATTTAAGAAGGCAAATGAAGTTTGGTTCTTTATGAAAGGAATGTACACACAAAGAGATCTTGCTAGGCATTTCTTTTTACAAGAAAAGGTGAGAGAAACCACGCAAGGTGATATGAGTATTAGGGACTATTATAGTGCCCTATCTTCTTTGTGGGATGAACTTGTTCTCCTTGAACCTCAATAGAAAGGTAGTGCTATTGCCATGAGGCAAGAGCAAATGGAGAAAGAAAGATTCTTTCAATTCATTCATGGGCTTCGTCCCGAATTTGAGCAACTTAGAGGATTCTTACTTCATAGGGCTTCTACTCCTCTAAGTGATATTTTGGCCGACTTATGTCAAGAAGAAACACGTTTGGCCTTGAAAAGAGATGTTGATAAAGTTCATGCCGTATCTAGATCCGGTAATAATGTTAGGTCATATAAACCACCCCATTTTTGGAAGAATAATGGTGGTGGAGGAAGAAAGATTATATGCTGTCACATGGGTGCGGGTGTGACACGGGTGCGGCGCAATTTCAAAAAATTTGGACACGGGGACTCGGCTATATATATATTAAAAAATATATATTTTAAATATATATAATTATATATATAACAATAATTAACACATAAAGATTGTAAATTTTAAAGCAAAAATAAAAAAAAATTCTTAACAACACAAACTTACCAAAATATAACACATAAAGAAGTTTGTGAGTGTGATAAACAACAAAACTTATCATAAATCTGCCTCATCGTCTGAATTAGAGGGAAGAACAGGATCGAGGTATTCCATGTTGAGAGTATGCAAATTATGTTCTCCCTCCAAGTCAAAATCTTCTGGATTTACATCCCAATTCTTTGATGGTCTACAACTGCATCAAAAAATGACTATATTAGTATCTAACTTAAAACTTTGAATATAAATATTTAAATACAAACTTTGAATACAAACAACAACTACGCCTTCATCCCAAAACAATTGGGGTCGGCAACACAAACTTTGAATACAAAGAAAAAAAATACCTATACTCTTCTTTGGTGTGGCGAGAAATTAATCGTAGATTTGAGTGAACATAAACCAAATCCTCTTCTTTTTTACTAGTGAGTTTGTTTCTTTTAATGTTGTGAATTTGAGCATATGTACTCCAATTTCTTTCACAACAAGATGATGTAGCAGGTTGGGATAACAACTTTATTGCAAGACGTTGCAGATTTAGTGTCTTTGATCTATATGTTGCCCACCAATTAAGGGGATCTTCTTCGTCTCTTGCCACAAGTGCTGCTAAAGAATCAAATCTCCTAGTAGAAAACTTGTCAAACTCACTATTTACAACCTTAAACATGTGAGGATTATTAAAAAGTCTTCCCAAATATATCATTCTATTTCTTGATATCTTAGGATCTTCATTTGGAGAAACACGACCAACACCTGCTGTCAACCATTTTTTTGCATAGTATTTTGGATTGAGAGAGTGTGCCATGCAATGCAATGGTGTATTGCTTTTATCCCATCTTCTCACTAAAACTGAATGTACATGATTGTAAAATTCTGAATCATCAAGTGCAATATCTTTCTTCTCATGTTTAAAAATGATACTTTGAACTTTTTCAATCATGTTGTCTCACATTTCATAAATTCTATGAAGCATGGGTACATCTCTGTCAACTTCTCTCAACATTTTCCAAATAGGCTCTGTAAATTCAACAAAATATGTAATTTTATCCCACCAAAAATCATCACAGATGCATTTTTTGATAGCTTGAGCTTTGACATCATCTTCAGTACGATAAAAATCCCAATCTTGATCAGCCACCATCATCATCAATGCATTCCTGAGTTGCTTAATTCTTTTTATCATAACAATGAGAGAAGCAAAACGAGTTTCAGCAACTTTCAGTAACTTGAGATCAGAATGCCTATTAAATATAGAAAGGGCATGATGATGGTTTATAACAAAATTTCTAATGTTTCGAACATCATGCTCTATTTCCTCAATCCATAAGCATATTTCATGTGCATGTGAATCATCTTTTAATGGATTGCATATACTCTTAAGTGCCAAATTTAAACTGTGTGCTGCACAAGGAGTCCAAAAAATATGTGAATATGTATCTTTACTTGCCAAATTTATTCCTGCACGACTGCAAACTGGAGCATTGTCAGTAATGATTTGCACCACACTTTCTTCACCCACTTCTTTTATCACTTCGACAAATAATCTCTTTAAATATTCAGCATCTTTATACTCTCCTGATGCATCAACAATCTTAAAAAGATTGGCCCATTAAGTGAGTAAGCAATGAAGTTTATCAATGGTCGCCTTTGTATATCAGTCCACCCATTAGAAACAATCAACACTCCATGTCGTTTCCATGCAAATTTTTGGGTCTCTAACAAGTCTTCAATTCTATTTTTTTCCTCTGCAAGAATGATTGTTCTTAGTTTTTCTGAACTAGGAGGCACATAACCACTCAAATTACAATTAGCCAAAGAGTACTGTAGGATCGATGCGACCAGTACTAGAGGGAGGATAAATAGTGCTTTTAAACTTCGTCTTTGGAATTTGAAAGATTTTGAATTATGCACAGCAATCACACACAAAGAACACAAAGATTTTATCCTGGTTCAGTCCTCCAAACCTACATCCAGTCCCCAAGCAAAACTCGCTTGAGATTTTCACTATCAAACTTGTGTCACGACAAGATCAAACAAACCAAAACTGGTCCCACTTTCAGCAACAACCCTGCTGAAAGCAAACTTTTCCTTTAAACCAAACAGACTATCATTTTACAGAAAAATTGAAATAAACAACTTACAACCAGTCTATGAGCCTTTCTTATGAATGCAAAAGAAGTTGAATAGGTTTGCAGAGACTTCTAAGGCTTTAGAAATACTCAACTCACTTGAAAGAATAGGAGTGAAAAACACATAATTCCATGTTTCAATTCATTGTTTTTAGTGTAGATCTCACTCTTATTTATAGCTGAAATTTTTCAGACGTTGGTGGTACGAAGGGGTGTCAAACTGACAGTTTTGAATAGTTAAAACGTTTGAAAAATAAAAGAACACAACTTCTAAAAAGTTCAGAAAAATGGCTATATTAGTCGACTAAAAAAGTTATCAGTCGACTGAAATCAAATATTAGCAGACTGATTATTAAATCAGTCAACTACTGTGTCTAGCCGAAAAGATTTGAATTCGGGATTTTGAAAATTAGTCGACTAAAGAAAAATTAGTCGACTGATGAAAATCATCAGTAGACCAAAAAAAAGCTTTCAGTTGACTTCTGTTAAAAAATTTCAGAAATCGGACATTCGGGTTGGTCGACTAAGAGTAGATTAGTCGACTAATCAGAAAATAGACATTTGGCTTTGAAAAAGGCACGAGAAAATCGGTCGATTGATAAGACTATTCGTCGACTGATAATGTAATAACTGGAAATTTTTCGTGTATTTTCCTTTATAAAATAATGCGAAATGTGCGAATGGGCGTAGGGATCTGTATTTCGGATCCAGGACCCATAAGGGGGCGCATATACATAGTTAATATCATATATATATGTAAGAAATAATAAATATATTAAAAAAAAGTAAAAATTAGTGTGGGGATCCACAGTTGGATCCAACTTGTGGATCCACATTGCAGGTAAGACCCGGATCCACACCGCAATGGGGCATTGTGGGTCCAGACTGCGTTTGGATCCCGGGCTGCGCCTCCCCCTTAGTAGGTAAGTAACGAAAAAAAAAGGTGAACTCTTGGACCCAGGTTGGACCCGGGTCGGACCCGACCCGGATCCATAACCCGGTAGGGTTTTAAAACCCTGCCCGTGTGTTTCCCCTTTTCCTCCCTGTAGCCGCCTCGCACGAAAGGGACTCCCCGTAACCGACAGAGCCACGACCTGCTCCCCCTCTGTGCCTTCCCTTTTTAAGCAACACAGAGGAAGAGGAGGCCCTCACGACAGCCCCCCCCTTCTCCCGTCCTTTCCCTTGGGTGCGGCAACCACCGACGCCGTCCGACAAAGCCAGCCCTAGCTGCTGTCCCCAGCAAACAAGGCCATCAGCGACCTCCTTGGCATCTCTCTCCCTCTTGGTTGCGTGAGCGAGAGCAGGACCACCGCTGCCGGCGACCTCTTTCTCTCACGGCAGCAACCCCAAACACCGATTCAAAGGTACGGGTTCTCTTTTGATTTCAAATAAGAATGGGAACATAGGTTTGTATCCCATGCAATACTTTGGTAGGGTTTCGGTGTTCTTACAGATGTATTAGTATCAAGCTTGCTTTGGGTTTCCGTAACTCCCAAATCGACAGATTTGGGGAATTTCGGTTGCTGTGAAAAAAAACAGAGTTAATAAATATGTATTTTCATGTTAGGGCTGGGCTGAGTACCTGACCCAGCCGACTGGGTCGGTTGGGTGGGTCTGGCTGTGTGCTAGACCCAATTTTGGTTGGGCCACTTGTTCGGATTTTTTTTTACTTATAGAGATACATGTGGTGTGTTTCCTAAATTTCCAGATTTCATTAACTGTGTGTATTTCATTGCATGTTAAGAATGGGATTTTCTCATGATTTAACTAGGCATCATGTGCACGAACTGTAAGTCTTGGTGACAAGTTTGTTTGTGTATTTGTGTATTGAGGATAGGTGTTTTAGAATACTCGAGTTTTATCTGAAATGCATCAAGTGTTGGAAATTTTAGTATTTCCAGTTTTTCATGGGTAGTCATGTGGTTGTGTACTGTGCACGTGTTGTATGTGTGGGTAGAAATTTCTGGTGATCCCACTTAATGATTTTATTTCTCAAACTTTAGAAATGTTGGTGTCTGTGTTTATTATTCCAAGATCTATGAATCCTTCAAGACAATAAAATTTATGGATAACTAACTCAAGTTCTAACTTTTGTTGTTTCCTGCATAGGACTCTTTTTCATATTGCCAGACAACTTAGGTTTGGATTTCTAAACCTTTGGGTTAACCTGTTGATCCAACTATCATATTTTGATGCTTTGTCTAGAACATCTTTTCCAGTTAAAGATTTTAGGCTTGTATGATCCTTGCTCCAACAAATATATATATATATATATATATATATATATATATATATGCATGGACTGTATGTATGCACATACTAGAAATATGCATGGGTTATTTCCAAAAAAAAAAACATAGTCCATTGACAGGTATGTGTACGTGTAAAGAGATCTTGCATTGCAATATACATGCAATCTATTGTGATTATACAACATACATGATTATGCATACGTGACATTCAAATCTGAAATTTTACCTTGGTATGCATGATAGATTTCAGATTTGTGGTTATGAACACAAGTGTTAATTCCAATACATGTTATGAATGAAGAGTTTTGGGTGTAAACCTTCTCTCTATATGTTTATGTTTATATTAAATGATGCTTTTGGCACGTGCACTATTACCAGAATGCTCACAGTGCGATTAAAGTGCGGGCTGTGCAAAAGGATTTCATTTAACTTGAATATGTGAACTCATACGCATGGATGAGGATATTGTTGTTTAAGGCACATTTCTATATTAACGTACATGATTGATGAAAATGGATGTGGAATGAATGCATATGGGCATATGATTGATGATTTTTGCTTGTGAATGCATTGATGGCCAATTGGATCATCAGGGGTTGGGTGAGCCTCGAGAACCAGTTGTTCTCTGTTTTAGTTATTTTGATGCATTGCAACAAATCAAATGTGATATTATTGTTTTACCGCACTGTTCTATGTTGTCACGTGCTGTGGTCTCGTGAAAAGCTTAGCATGCTGATGTGCAAGCTTATGTGATTAATTCTGCATGTAAACTTGCAAATGTAAAAAAGATGAATTAATAACCAGATAAAATAAAGTAAAGAACAGTGTAATTCATATTTTTCTCCTTGATGTCCCTGCTTTAGCGGGAAAATCTTGGATGTTGCGGTTTGGGGGAAACCCTGAGGATACAAAAAACTCCGTGTGCGTGTTGTTGCCCCTGAACCCGATATTGAGGTTTTCTCCTGGCCACGGTTTTAGGGAGAGTCCGACACTTTTCCTGGGGGTGGTGTGTTTTGACACAGCTGTGGTTGTTTTGGTATACCAATAAAGTGGCGCCAGTGGATGCTGTTTTCCATGGTGTCCCCGACATTGGATGTTGTTTTCCAATGTTTCGATGGATGATGTTGTTTCCTGATATCGGTCGAGGGCTAAGTTTGGAACCCGGTAATAAAATACAAATTGTGTACTAAGTTACCTCGGGAACCCTATTTGACCTCGGTGACTGTACTCGTTTGGTGTATCCGCGGGCAATGGTAAATTAAAAAGAGAAATTTAAAGTTGTGTGCATTTAATAGGACATGCATATGGAAAAAGGGAAGCTTAAATGAAAGATAATAAATGGTTCATGCATTGCACATAAATTATGCATATTCTTGCTATGCATTAGTTCATGCATGTTTATCTGTTCACTTGGTTATTATATGTTGATCATTGCATGATGTTGATCTCTTTTGCATTTAAATGCCCTTATTGATTAAATTATGATCATTGTTACTTACTTCGTGTTCCCTTATGCTTAATGTTTATTTTATTTTTGCATGGATGGTTAATTGTCTTATGAATTAGTTATAATTGTATCCCTCTAAAATATTACATGGATCCTATTTATGTTCTTTTTCTTATTTGATTCATTAGAGAAACCTGTACATAGAATTCTTCGGATTTCTGACCCTCTCCTTTTATTGGTTTTTCCCAAACACAGGTGATCAGTGAAATCGACTCGCTTCTGAGGGGATACGAGGGTCACATTTGCTTCAGACTGCTTCACTTACGGACAGAGCGACTCTACTTTTGTTTCTTTTAGTTCTTCTTATTTCCTGCAAGTTGTTATTTCACTTTTGACATTGAGTATGAGACTCTTATTGATTCATTAATAAAAGAATTTAGTTGGTTGGTTATGGATGATAAATGTAAGTTTATTTGTGGTGTGTGGTTATCCAACTGAAATTGGAACTGTAAGGACCCCGGGTCTCTGGGAAGTTTTCCGCAACTCTTAGAAAAAAAAATCACATTTTTCAAAGGTATGAATTGGGGTCGTTACAGATAAAACTAAAAATATAGGCAAAGGGTTTTCTAAAATGATTTTTGTAAACGATTCTTTTTAGAAAAGTTTTCCTAAGTATTTTTTAGGTATAATGCAAGTGAGATATGCAATCAAAGTAAGACTCTTTCAAGAATCTAAGAATTTTAAAGAGATTTACACTTGCACGAAATCTTCAATCAATTCTTCAATGTAGAACTTGTAAACTTCTTCAATTTTTTCTTCTTTCTTTATTGCCATAGCTGAAATTCAGTTGTTCATCATCAAAATATTGTACTTGAATTATCGTGTACAACTTCTTTGTCTTTAACATCCAGACCACTCAACAGAAATGTGGTTAGGTCGAAATGGATATACAAGATCAAATATAAACCAAATGGGAGTATTGAAAGGTACAAGGCTAGACTTGTTGTCAAAGGGTTCACACAAGAACAATGACAAGTTTTTGATGAAACATTCAGTTCGGTTGTAAAAATGGAGATCATTCGAATTGTGTTGGGTCTAGCCATTGAACATGGATCGACATTAAGCCAACTAGACGTTAAAAATGCCTTCCTGCATGGAGATCTAAGGGAGGAAGTTTATATGGAACAACTCGCTGGATATGCAGAGCAAGATGCTAATCAGTATGTGTGCAAGTTAAAAAGAGCTATCTATGGTTTGAAGCAAACATCTCGTTTTTGGTACGAGAGTTTTTCACTTGAGATACAGAGGCATGGTTTCTCTCGGTCTCTCTTAGATCACTCATTATTCATCTATAAGGAACAAAATTCAACCACCCTCCTATTGATATATGTAGATGACATTATTATTACAGGGAACTGCAAAACTCATATTGAGGAAGTAAATAAATTATTGAATCAGAGATTTAAAATGAAAGATCGGGGAGATCTGCAATATTTTCTTGGGGTGGAAGTTGACAAAACATGTGATACTTTTACTCTCACTCAACACAAGTGCACGATGGACATTCTTAGTAGAACAGGCATGAAGGATTGTAAACCCTTGGCAACCCCAAGTATCATCCATCATAAACTGAGCTCTAAAGAAGGGGACTTATATGAAGATCCTACCAGATATTGTAGCATAGTAGGTATGTTGCAATACCTGACTTTTATTCGGCCTGACATAGTGTATTCAGTCAATCAAGTATCTCAATTCATGCATGAACCTCATACACCGCATATAGAGGTTGTTAAGAGAATACTACGGTATTTAAAAGGTACGGTTGGTGATGGACTTGTGTAAAGGAAAAGTGAACTAAATCAAGGTGCACATGAGATCATTGTTTATGCTGATGCTAATTGGGCGGGGGACCCAGATGAACGGCGGACACTATCTAGTTATTGTAGTTTCATTGGTCGAACATTATCTCTTGGAGTAGTAGAAAACAGAAGGCCATCACTAGGTCGAGCACAGAGACTGAATACAAGTCGATGGCTGCCACAACTGCTGAGGCTACGTGGATAAGACATCTCCTAACGAAGATAGGAAAATTGATTGCTCAATCGCTTCTAATATGTGACAATTAAAGTGGCATCAATATGTCATTTAATCCCATTTATCATAATGGGACAAAACACATTGAGATAGACCAAGGTTGCCTGACTAGGAAGCGAAAGCGGGAAACGATATGGGAAGCAGAAGCGAGAAGCGATGTATTTTAAAATGTATAGGAAGCAGGAAGCGAGAAATATTAAAAAAGAAATATAAGAATTGAATGAGAATCAAAATGAAACACAAATAAAAATTAAAATAAAGTGACTAATATTAAATTTCATGATTTTTTTAGTGTAAGAATTAAAATTTTAACAAAATCTAAAAATGATGACTACCAATTTAGAGAAAACACATGAAAGTGAGTGAGAAGAGTGAGAGAAAACACATTAAAAAACATGAAAAGTTGAGTAGGAGAACATATAAGAAGAATAGATGAAGCACGTGGAAAGCATAGGAGAAGTGTGGGGGAATCGAGGTTCTCATCAAGTTTCGGAAACGTGAAGTATCGTGCTTCCGAAGCGAGTTTCCGGGAAGCGAGCTTCCCACCTATCTAAGAAGCTTCCGGTAACTCTGAGATAGACCAACACTTTGTTAGACAAAAGGTTGAAGAAAAGGAGATTGAACATATTTTTGTGCGAACTGAAGAGCAAGTTGTGGTTATATTCACCAAAGGACTGACGAAGGACAGGTTCTGGATGCTGAAAGGCAAGTTGTTCATGGTTCAAGACCATGTACAACTTGAAGGAGGGTGAAAAGAAGTCGTATATGGGTTTTGGATCTAAGTCGGGTCTGCGCAGGACCAGACCCAAATATGTTATGTTGTAATTCTGACCAGACCCAAATACGTTATGTTGTAATTCTGTTCTTTATTAGAGGGTATTTTCATACCCTAATTATTGTAACCTCTTAATATTGTTGAATTCAATCTGTCACGTTGAATCAGTTCCATACGTGACTTTCTACAGCCTCTTCTCTCTATTCTTCTTCTTCCCTATGCAGGTGAATCTGGAGTTCGTATTTTAACACTTAATAAACCCGATCAACTGATCTCCGCTCTGATATCATATTACCTTTTGATATCTTTTGTTGAACCAAAGCAATCACAAGGAAAGAGAAAAGGCAAGATAGTTAGGGCTTAGTGTCTCATGATTCCCAATAGAGGGATCATGTGATATTCTCCTCTTTATATTGATTCAGTTACGATACACATAAAGTTACAAGTATTCCCATATCTAACACTTAACACTACATTTAATACAAAAGGCAATATGGAAAAGAATAAAACAACAATAAATACAACAAAATTAATCATGCCCAACAGTTTAGATCTGGAGACCTAGATCCATATTCCTTATCTCTTAATAATTTTGATCACAACTTCTTGAGTTCACCACAATTTCAATTTGAATAAAATAAATTCTAAATTCAAGCCATCTAAAAAATATATCTTCTAAATTTCAGCCTCAAAGGATACTCGACCAATTTCTGGCACTTCAATCTTCCGGATGTATTTTTATGTAAGTTTTAGCTGCAAGCAGAACTTCTAAAACACCTTTTCTTGTCACTTTGACACTGGATTCTGATGACAAATAGCCATAATTTTGGCATCTTCACTCCACCAAATGTGAAATATGGTAGATCTATGATACAGAAGTTCAATCCGACCGAGTAGAAGCAACATAGCACTCTGGATTACTTGGATCACTCAATACAACCATAATTTCATCAGAAAATCAAGATATTGCTAGAATTAAATTTCTACAATTTCAATCTCCTTCCAATTTGTTTTAAATCACTCAATCTACTAAAATTCACTTTAATTCAATCAAACTTCAACTTCTACACACTTTAATTGGCCAATCTACCTCAAAGAAGCAAGATCTAATTAAATTTCACGGTGAAATAGGAAAATTTCACCAAATTGAAGCTACTTTCAACTTCTAATACGGTAGTTCTCCATGATTTAAATTCGTTTAAAGGTTGATATGGTAATCCTGTTAGAAAGTGAGTTGGAATACATTGGGTTCAATAATGAACCCATACTTGTGCACGTGAAGTGCAAATATACCCATTAAAGGGAAACAACACAAGCACATAATGTGCTAACCCATAAAAAGGGAAAAATATGACATAAAGTCATAAGTTGCATATCATTGAAGAAACAATGGACAAGGGGTAAAAACCCCATTACAATGGAGCATAAGCTCCCTCAAGAAGTGAGAAATACAAAGGGGAGAGCCCCTATTTATAACAACAAAAAGGAGCCTTGGAGGGGCTCCACTCATAGACGTTGGAGCCCCTCCAACGGTCACAAATGTGACCGTTGGAAGGGGCCCAACGTCTATTTGAGTGGGCCCCCCAAGGTACCTTTTGGTACTTGAGAAAAAAGAAATAAAAAATAAAAGAAAAAGAAAAATAAAATAAATTACAATCACATTCATAAAGTGAATGTGCGTAAAACAGAGGAAAAGACTAAAATACCCCTACGGCTAAACAAAAGGAAAATATATATTTTATATATATAAATAGGAGGATACATATACATATATACCATATATGTATATGTATCATCTTTTATATATATAAAATATATCTAATTACAACAATTGATGGGTACATTTTAACACCCCCCTCAAGCTTTGCAGGGAAACGAAAAGATTGAAAAAGGGCAAAACTCCACGAGGCTTTGGCGACTCCAAGAGGCTTCGGCAAGGATGCAATGAAACTGGAAATAGCCTTCCTCCAATTGTCTTCAAATGATGAACCCATTTCCCGAACCATCCAGGGTACTTCCCTTTGTCCTATCTCCAAGATCCTAAGAAAAGAAAACAACAAAGAACAAGTAAACAATATCTTTGCACTTTACTCAAAAAGGAACATTCCTAACAAGGTGCAAAATTTATGCGTAATATGATAGTTACTTTAGTATGAAACGAAAAATTTAGAAAACCAAAGTTTCTAAATCATACATTATGTTAAAACAAAATGAGCGGAAGCAAATTATGCAAAAATTGCAAGAATGCATAATGCATTCATAAGGTCCACCATTGGACAAATATAACCCCATAATGGGGAATAATAAAATGATCCACTAAGGGATACCACAAGAAGCCTACGAAGAGGCATAACATACATATGCTTTATTGAATGAGAGCCCAAAAAAGGCCATAAAGAGCATATGCATATACGAATCATTATATGAATTAATACTCAAAGAACTAAAACATGCTTCAAATATGTAGTGGAGTTCCAAATAAGAGAAACGAAGTCTCCAAGCATACTTTAGGCAAAATAAACCCAAGAGTTCACAAGGTACACTTAATGGAAAAAGAAAAAAAACATTTTACATATAAGGGTGACAAAAACCATAAGCACTTAATATATAGATTAAATGCTAAGAAATCAACTTGATATGCATATCAAAAAGATGATTTACTTGAAAAATACAAGTCATGAATGAAATTTTGCAAATTTCAATAATAGTTTATTCATTACAAATAACTTCCTCATTAGTCCTCCAAAACCCATAAATCAAGTGTATAAGCTACTAGATCAAGAATATAAAACCATTAAAGGCCAAAGACACACACAAAGGTGTGTAAACAAACCTCTTGTCTACATATAATAATACTTGAAATAAGTGCATCTATGACAAGAGCAAGAGAATACATGCCAACATAGACTAAAAAGTATCTCTTGTCTACGTAAAAAATACACTTAAAACCAAGTATGTTCAGCTACTAGAACAAGAGTAATAAGCCAACCATGGGCTAAAATATAATGCATCTCTTGTCTACATAAGATGACACTTGACATGAGTGAAATAAGCCTACCATGGGCATACATCTAAGCGACTAGAACAAGAACACAAACACCAACATGGACTAAGATCACACACGATGGTGTGAATCAACGTGTCTTGTCTACATATAAGATCACTCAAGACAAGTGTGTTCAGCTACTAGACCAAGAGAGCAAAAGCCAACAAAGGGCTAAAAACACACGAAGGTGTAATAAAATTCTTGTCTACATATGATGACACTTAGATAATGGGCATAAAAGGAAAAGACTTTTGAGGCAATAAACTTGTAATGAAAATAAACCTCGAATGAAACAATATTCCTTTTTAAAAAAGAATACTCATAATAACATTTTGGAATAAATGCAAGTAAAACGTATCTTCAACAAAATACTACAACCGATAAAATAATATTCTTTAGAACAAATGTGTGAACATACACACCAAGAACACTTGTGAAAAAACACAAGAACACATGTGCACAACATACGGAATCACAAATGTGCAAATGCACTCATAAGATTCATAAACAAATAAAAGGTTGGGCTATAATCCCAAAACATCTTGATTTTAAATATACCTTAAAACATTTATGGTTTCAAATACCATATGTCCATCACATTTATATATAAATAAGAGCATCCATAAGATCAATGGCCAACATCAAACTAGTGACACACTCATATACCAAATCATTCTAGAGTCCCAAGGTGCCCATAACTCACCTCAACCCCCATCTATAATATGGTAAGTGGACAATCTAAAAAGACATAACAACGAGTGTCACACTCATAATTAGAGATCATATACCAAATCATTCTAGAGTCCCGAGGTGCCCATAACTCACCTCGACAAACATCTCTAATATAACAATACTAAGGCCAAATAAATGATGCATTAAATAACATGTGATGGACAAACATAAATGCCACAAAAGGGCAATAAACACATAAGGAATCATTTTCCAAATAAAAGTTTTTACAAAGAGGACCGATTAACAAATTGAATCAAAGGTCCAATATAATCTATCAAAACAATTTTGCATAATCACGAATTATGCTTAATCTTCAAAAGAAGTCTTGTACACCAAAAAAGGCTTACTATGCAACATAATATGAAATATTAAGCAACATCATGTGTATGAACAGATTTGGAACAAACAAGCCTTAACTATGAAAGACATAAGGTGCAATTAAACGGTGAAGTTGGTGAAGTTCAAAAATAACAAACTTAGGCCAATATAGGCATTCATAAAGATGGTGAAGTTCGAAAAACTTATGAACTCTACTATTGCATCTTAAAAATGATAAACAATCATGAAATCTTCATAAAAGAGTATATACTCACAAGAAGATTATAAGGACCGAAAGGCTCCTTAAGGAGAGTTTGAACAAAAAAAACATATACAACTCCCAAGAAGGAGAAAACTCCATTAAAGTGGAAGAAATCCCAACAAAATAGATTCATTAACAAAACCTTATGATAAATAAGATTGTACTATGGCTTAAATAAAAAGTAAACATTTATTGAGGAAAAATTTAACACTCTTAAGTTTTATCAAAAAACATGACTTAATAGATTATTACCTATTTCCTAATGAAATAAGTACACAATAAACATTAGTGAAGACCATAACTTTTGTAATGAAATATGCGGAAAAGCAAAAGAGTGCATTAAGCACTTACAACATTCACTAATGAACAAACAAAAGGGCAAACACCAAAACCCACAAGAGACAATCACAACATAAAAATATAAATGTCTCTTATTGAAAAGAGAGAGAACTCTCTAAATGTTGAAAACATCCTTAAGAGTGTAAAGATGGAAAGAAAATCACCATATTCCATAAGACCATTTTAAAACTTAATTCAACCGGTATTATAAAAAAAAACTTTCTTAATTAAATGTTGCTTATATAAAATGGACACATAATATGAAATTTTTCATATATGCCAAACATTTTTCAAAAAACTACATTTCACAAGCATTTTAATCTTAACATACCTTTCTTTAAAGACTTAACATTCATATAAAGGTATTTTCATAAACAAGGTTAGGTTTAAAATGTAAATTCAAAGTTTCAATGGTCATAAATTTTTACCGACCCATTAAAGCAAGTTTTGAGCAATCATATATCTATTTTTTTGCCAAACAAGTTATCATTTAAAGTTTTTCAAAGAAAAACATACGAAAACGATTCAATGGAGTAACAAGTAACTCAAAAAAGACATAATGACAAAAAAACACACATAAAGAAAAGAACATATTACATTCTTCATACAATACTCAAAGAAATAGAATGCATACCGAATAACTATAAGAAAGACAATAGAGAGAAACGAATACTTCACCATTTTTCTTTAACAAATTCTTGAATACCACGCTTCCCGATGCACCAAAGAGCAACTCGTTCTCAACCTTGCTCTGATACCATGTTAGAAAGTGAGTTGGAATACATTGGGTTCAATAATGAACCCATACTTGTGCACGTGAAGTGCAAATATACCCATTAAAGGGAAACAACACAAGCACATAATGTGCTAACCCATAAAAAGGGAAAAATATGACATAAAGTCATAAATTGCATATCATTGAAGAAACAATGGACAAGGGGTAAAAACCCCATTACAATGGAGCATAAGCTCTCTCAAGAAGTGAGAAATACAAAGGAGAGAGCCCCTATTTATAACAACAAAAAGGAGCCTTGGAGGGGCTCCACTCATAGACGTTGGAGCCCCTCCAACGGTCACAAATGTGACCGTTGGAAGGGGCCCAACGTCTATTTGAGTGGGCACCCCAAGGTACCTTTTGGTACTTGAGAAAAAAGAAATAAAAAATAAAAGAAAAAGAAAAATAAAATAAATTACAATCACATTCATAAAGTGAATGTGCGTAAAACAGAGGAAAAGACTAAAATACCCCTACGGCTAAACAAAAGGAAAATATATATTTTATATATATAAATAGGAGGATACATATACATATATACCATATATGTATATGTATCATCTTTTATATATATAAAATATATCTAATTACAACAATTGATGGGTACATTTTAACAAATCCTTCATACTAATGATGGGGAAGCACATGATTCCCTCCAATCTCGCTTGAAAATTGGCTAGATCTTGAAATCGGATACAAGATTTTTTTATTTTTTTTATCCTAGAAGCTAATTTTTTGGTATTTTTGATGCTATGAAGTAGATCTATGCTCTGATGCCAAATGATATCAGCCCAATCCCTTAGATAGGAAAATTAGGAAGCAAAAGTGGGATAGTAGAGGTTTAAGTGGTAAAATAGTTGAGATAGTGGATTGGTAATATCAAAAAGCGGGAATATGAGAAAGAAAGGAGTGGGAATGTCTAGGGAAGATGTGGGAAAGGGTCAAGGGGTGTAGGGAAATCCCAAACACTAGAAGGATCTAGCGCTTCAGCCTATCTCTAGTTAGAGAGACCTTAACTGGAGCCAATCCACTCTAGTAAGCTAGAGAGGCCAAGACTCAATGAGTAAATGTTACAACCCTCAAAAGCTTATAACCTTAGATCTAGGTGGAATCAGAGGGAAATGAAGGTGAATTGCATAATGATAGGTTGGATGACTTAGATTGTGGGAGGTTTTAGATGGAATAAGATGGACAGCTATAATGAAGTGGTGAGTAGGAGATGATGATGTCTAGATCTTAGATAGATATAAGCCCTAGTTTCTCTAACTCTAGGTTAGAGCCAATTCTACACTAGAGAACTGGAGCAAGCCAAGAGAACTCAAGAAGAGTGCTCAATCGATTAATTGTCCAAAAGATTACAAAATGAAGGCTAGAGGTCCTATTTATAGAGTCTCTAAGCCAAGACACCTCAACTACAAGGCTTCTCAAAGAAGCTTCTCAAAAGACATTAGAATGAATCACTTTAAAATTAGCACAAGTGCTCATGGAAAATAATGCATTAATAGAATAATTGTTAATCCTTTAAAATATGATCTTTTGTGGCTTAAATATGTTAATGGACTCAAAGCATTTTATGAGATGCAGATATGATTGAGAAGTTGTACCAAGTGAAAAACCACATGATTTAGATGAGCCGTTTTGAGCATGGATGGTCACATGGTACCAATAAAAATGATACCATGATGAGCTTAAAGGCTCATGACAAGGATCCCACAAAAGAGTGTGACTGAAATATTTATATGTTCATGATAAAATGAAGTGTTTAGTCATGTGAGATGATTACAATTTACAAATATACTAACAAGGGGAATTATTTCAAAATTATTTCAAAATATATTACTTTTATAAAACTCAAATATGTATTAAAAAGTGTCCTGATGGAATAGACACTAGGAGTGTGAGTACCCTCATGACAAGTATGTTATGATGGAATAGCCGCTAGGAGTGTGAGTACCCTCATGGTGAGGATACCACAAGAGTGGAGAAATTATCAGACATTATGGGAAAGTGACATTATGGAGCTGCTGGGAGCGTGAATAAACCTCACGAGTCACGACTAATGTACATTGTTAGTGAGAATAAAATTTATGAACTTCATGGCTAAGTAGAGATGTTAGAAATATGACTTTGAAATATATGCATGAATGTTATCATAGGTGGGTCTCTTGTCATAACAGGCATGCATGCATAACCGCCAACATATCATGCAATCAAATTTGTAAATAAATTGAAGACATCACAAAACATGCTATGACTGAACTCATGTAGTGTTTAATGGCCAACAGAACTGCATATAAAAATCCAGCTCAAGAAACAACCTCTATAAATGGAGATACTGATTGGGAAGAACGAGTGAAAAGTGGAAATTGCTAGATATATTGTGGAATTTAAGATAACCCTGAAAATTAGTGGGAGTTCCCAGTTCCACAACACCTTCATTGCCCACTGCATGAATTCAATAATTTGGTGTGTTACATATTCTTGTGGTTTAAGGATGCCTCTACACGAACTCAAGCTATATGTGTTTTGCAATGTAAAGCTAGGCCAACTTGCAGTTTTTGATGTTTTTAGATTTAAAGCCATCAAAACAAATTTGGGATTTCAAATTAACACTTGAAAAGCACAAAATAATCATGACAACATAGAGCTTGATGAGATGTTAAGGGCTAACATCAGTTTTTTTCCAAAAATCATAGCTTAAACCAATAACTCTTTACCAAAGTTATTGGTCGTATGCTTATCTTTTTCTCTACAAAGATGAAAAGGCAAGAAAAACCTTTACCAAGCCATCATGTTACTTGTTTTAAAAGAATATCCTAGACTTCTAATTGAAGTCAAATAGCTTAATTTAAACATAAAAATTGCTTTGTATGTTAACTGAACTTCCAAAGTGATCAAATTAACAGTAGGAAACAACTAAGAGTACCTTATTTAAAAAATCTACCAAAGATTGGGTTGCAACTCATTCCAAGAATGATTATATGTGTGATTATACTTGCGATTTACACTTCAAAAGATCTGCACTAAAAGATCAGGATCTTTAGGTGCTTGACAAACTATGGGTGTTTCTACAGTCTTCACTCTAATTTTTAGTGTTAATTGATGCTAGAATCCCAAATATGGCCTTTGAAAAAAGTTTGAGTAGGCCTTCAAATGAAGAAAGCCTTTGGACTATATGTGCATTGTCACAGAATCCCATGAGGAAAGATCATAGGATGGTGCCAATATGTCTCCCTGTGACCTTGGGTCATTTACTCAATAAAGGAGTGGCACTATGTTACCTAGACACAGTAAACATATCTCATGTCGACATGGCACAACACCCTGACACACAAGGACACTTCATGGACACAATTAAATTAATTTTGGATATAGTCAACATTGTGTTGTTACCTTTATCTATTTTTCTTTTATGATCTTGGTTACTTATTTTGCATTAACTTTATGTTCTTTTTCTTTTAGAATTTGTCATCAATTACATTACATTTCGATTTCAAACTAGTTTTATGATATGAAGTTTTTAATTATGTTGATTTAGATTTTGTTTTTGAAAAAGGAAAATAGTGATTGAGAATTGTTGTTCAAGAGTTTGCACTTGAGATGATGTTCATGTTTTATATGTACATATATTTGTATATGTATAGCCATGTCCCGTTGTCATAATCTTTGAGAACAGTCATATTCTACCAAGCATATTCACATTGTTTTCTGCTCCCACATCCATATCTATGTGACATACAAGTGGAGGCCAAACTTCAAGTTGTGAACGGTAACAACCCCAATTTATCCTTATAAAAATAGTGGATTTTTTTTTAAACAATTATGGAAACAAACCAAAGGATCCGGTGTCTCACAGATTTAATATACCAAACAACAACAGTGCATTCAATCAAAGGAGAAATAATCACTTTATTAATCAATTGAATAAATGTCAAAATAAGTTGAAATAGTAAAATCGTCTATCACAAAAAGTCACTCTGTCAAAGAACACAAAACTAGTCACGCAAGGCTCACAGTCTCCAGTTAGCAAGTCAACCCATTACTGAGCTCCCGATCTTGTAAAACAATTTTTGAAAATGAGTAAAATTCAAAGTCCTTTGTATGAATTCCTCTAAAAATTCAAACTGTATGAAATAACATAAACTAAATTCATGCATAATTTCAGAGGAATATCACAACAATTTATCATGCGAAACAAAAATAAGTGTGAATGCATGAACTAATGTGAAACAGTAAATATGCATGAATAACTTATTAAGTTATTTATCAGAGTTGCTTTTGTATGCATGTCCCTATTAAATGCACACAATTTTAGTTTTTACTTTTTCTTAAACCCGTAGATACTCAAAACTAGCACAACATTTCCGAAGTCCAAGTTAGGTTTTTAGTTTTAGCTTAACACACAATTTATATTTTATTACTGGGTTCGACATTCATTCCTCAATCGATATCAGGAATCAGTATCATCTATCGAAATATTAGAAATCAACATCTAATGTAGGGACATTAGGGAAATCAACGTCCACTGACACCACTTTCTTGATATACTAATAACTACAGTTGAGTCAGCAACACCACCCCCAGCAAAGTCGTTGAATCTTCCTAAAACTGTGGTCGGAAAACGAACCACCATATCAGGTTCAGGGGCACAATCACAAACGAAGTTTTAGCATCCTCACGGTTTCTCCAAAACTGCTATTCAAGATTCCCACACTGTGGAAGGTACATCAAGGAAGAGATTAATTACAGTGTTTGGTCTCTTTTACCTTTTTAAACAAATTTAGGTTCTTTACACAAGAACTTTTTTGCAAATCAACATGCAAAACCAATTTCGGGCCCTTGCTCACATAATTTAACAGTGCAATTAATTTTGAAAAACCAATAATTTTCATAAATAAATTTTGCAATACATAAATTAAAATAAAAAACTTGGGAGCAACACCTTCTCTAGGCCCACATGGCGGCAGCGGGTTACATCTAATAACAAAAAGCATCTCAAAGTGATTTATGCATCTTTTTGCAAAATTTCAGTGAACATGCAACACACTTGTTTCACATGTCCACAATGCATATTCAATCACATAACATGATTGTACATAAAGCCAATCGCATATGCCTGTGAACAGATGCTTGCAACACATATTATCATGATCCATTTCATGCATAATATCCAAACATGCACATGATAATATTTATGCAAACATCAGAATAACTTTAGAATTTTCATGCATATGATATGCACATTTACAACATAGTATTTGAATGCATAGGCATGCACAATCAAATCCAAAACATATATAACATCTTGCAATCCATATGTATGTAGGTCTAGACATAGCCAAGTTGTTCAAAAAAATATCTAACACATTGTCAATCTGATCAGATTGCAAACATCCAACAAAAATAGGCAGTCTGATCAGATTGTACATGCTCCAACCATAGCCAAGTTGATCAGATTTCACACGCAAACCCCATGACAAATCTGATCAGATTGCACATGAAAAATCTGGTCCAGATTGCACACCCGCGAAGAGTGACAAATCTGATTTCTTTTCTATTGCATGATCATGCTCAACGACATGCCGTCAACATCTTGTCGTTGTTGCATTAATGTGAGCAGCAACATGCTCTCCGCAGCATGTTGTTGCTGGAAATTCATGCACAACAAAATGCTATTGACAGTATGGGAATGCTGCACAAATGCACATCAAAGTGCTGCTCTGAACAATCACATGAAAACCCATCTTTATGCAGTTGAAACAGTCCGTATCTTTATCAAAAAATCAGAGTTGCTGATAGGCAATAAAACAAGTATATACAAGTCTGATAACAACCAACACTTTTAACAAAATAATCAGTTTGAAAATCAGTAAACAAGACATGCATGCACCAATCTAATAAGAGTCCCTATAACAACATATATTTAGTTTTGATGGTTGTTTACATGACAGCATAAATTCAGGCTTGAAGATCGACAACATAACAACATACAAAACAGTTTAAAAAACAGTGTTGACAACAGAACATAACAACATCAAACCTGTTTTTTTATGACCATAACATAACAACATCAAACATGTTTTGTATGACTATAACATAACAGCATCAAAAAATAAGATTTGATATAAATCAACAGCATCAAAATAATTGTGATGACAACCACGTAACAACATCAAAACAGTTTTGACGACAACCAACATACAGCATCAGAACAGTTTTGACAACAACCAACATACAATATCAAAACAGTTTCAACAATGTCAAAATAGGATCATAACAGCATCAAAACAATTTTGGTGCCAATCAGCACAACAATATCAAAACAGTTTTGATATCAAAACAGTTTTGATATCAATCAGCATCAAAACAATTTTGAAAACAAACCATAACAATACTGGGAATTAAATCTGATATCAGTCATAATAACAGAAATCAGATTTTACAACAACCAACGAATTCAGCATATCCATAAATCTTGAAAGCAAATCTAATCACAGTCATAAAGCTAACGTATGGCAGGTCTTAACCAGATCTGATCAAACTATGCACACACGGCAAGTCTGACCAGAGTCCAGACTGCACCCACATAGGGTGCCAATCTGATTAGCCAAAAATATGTAAAAAAAAATAACTATATACCAATCGGCAGGCCTGGTTTTGATCAAATCTGATCCCAAACTATAAACATCTATTTTTTTTCAAGAGCATAAAAAAAATTGTGGTTGTCCCATACCTATATATATGTGTATTTTTGTATTTTTCATGCACCGCTAAAAAGAAGAGATCAACCACTTGAACACAGATTAATGCATGCTTAAAAGGAGACAAATGATGGCATGCTTTCATTAAATCAGTAATACATGAAATCGTGAATCAAGGCATATGTTTATATATGTTTTCGAATCAGATTTTATTTTTCCTTCTAAAATTTCACATGAATCTGATTTTAAACTCTTTCTTCCCGTACGAATCTAGAGAGGAACCCATACCTTAAAGCGGATGTGAAAAAAGATCTAAAAAAATGTCAGATGTTCGATGAGAAGGCTGGATTTCCTCATCATCATCTTCTTCCTTTTCTTTCTTTTTTTCTTTGTTTTTTTTTTCTTTCCCTTTTTCCTTCTCTCTCTCTCTAGAAAACGAGATCTAGAGAAAGAGAGTAGTTAGACCCCTTATATATATATATTTTTAGAGAGGGGGTGATGTCCTCTCTAGAAGCCTCTTATATGGGTAGAGTTCTACCATATGTAGAACTCTACCTTCTACGTTCCTTATTTATCTAGATCTTATCTCTTTTATTTTATTTAAATTAATATTCTCAAAGAATATTTCAAGGGGGTTCTGAAAGCTCATATGGGGTAGAGTTCTACCCTCATCCTTATTCTATTTTAAAGTTGTTTTTAAATTTTAAATTCAAAGTAGTTTTACAATTATCATGGATGAATTTCGGATCCATATTTGGATACAAGATTCAAATCTATATCCAAATTCATATGGATCCAACCTGGACCAAATCCTAGTCAATATGGATCTTGGACTCGATTCAGATCCATATCAACTTGGATCAAATGGAGCGGATCCAGTTTGATCCAATCCATAAAAAAATAAAAATTGAGGCAGGTCATTTATGAAAAACGTGATTTTCAGGCTAACCGTAATTCAATTTTACAAAAATGAGGTATCAACGTTCTCAAAATTATGAGACACATCTAACGGTATACTTAGATGATAAGTTTGTTCTGATGATATGTTACTTGTGATCCCTCTTAAACTTGTGTTTGATTTATTTTATGCTATTTTTTTATTGTTGAAAATTTAGAGGATCTCGTACGAGGACTTCGGTCCATACTCGATTTCTAAAAATGTTTTTCAAGTACTAAGGCTCTGTGTTGAAGGGATTGGCTGGCCGGAAGAATTGAGGATTTTGGTCTAGTGTCCCGGGTTCTGACATACACTAGATTAACTAGATTTTATTTGAAAATTTATTTGGAACTTAATTGGCATTATTTGATTTAATAAATGAAATTTCAGTTCATGGTTTAAATTGATTCTATATCTGAAATATTGATGGGTTGTGAATATTAAATCTATAATGTGCCTTCAGTCCTTGAGAGGTTTTTCATAATTGTTAAAAAAAATCATATTTTTTGAGGATCAATTTGGGGTCATTACAAATGCAAATGTCAAAAGCGGATCTTAAGCATCTATATATTCAACTACACTAAAGTAGAAATCTACTGAAATATCAAAGAAAAAAGTAAAAAATTAAACAAAATAATCGTAATCATAAATCTTCAACCAATAAGAGTGTTTATATGACCATTTATAGCAAAAAAGGAAAAGCCAAAATTCTTGAAAAAAAATATTATATGGGACCGATCCAATACTTAATTGACTCTTTGGAAAACCGACCATGTCAAACTAGGACAATATATTCAAACTTATCATAAAATTGTTTCTTGTTGGATAAGTGAATTAGCTGTTGGCAGTTGGCATACATTCTAATGCATACATTTCACATTATTGTTTATGGAAAAGTAAAAACAACTCATTTCTCTGTCCTTTTTATAGCTTTATTGATGCAGGAGAGGAGCAATGGGACAATTCGGGTATGAAGGATTCATTTGGATCTTATTTTATTTTAGAGTTTTTTTATTTGAGTTTTGTTTAGAATTGAATCTTTTTATGTAATGGATCTATTTCAGATCCATATTTTGATTAAGGTTTTATTTTTTGGGGAAATTTTCAAATATCCCCCAAACTTTTCAGTCTAGTTCATGTGCACACCAAAACTTTGAAAGTTTTCAAATTCACACCAAAGTTTTTAATTGGGTTAATCAAATTGCCCCAATCATGAATTAATATTGGGTTGTTCTTGGGTTAACAATAACTCATATTTTGAAGTTACCATTTTACCCCAACAACTTGTGAGAAAAATTACTAATTTATCATTTTTTTAAAGTTTGACCATAAGGCTGTCAATAGAATGTATTTAATGTCAAAAAACTAATGTTTGTAATGATGCTTGAACTCATGACCTCTAACATAAAACAAGATGTTAGCCACTACACCAAGTACTTATTTGTTAACAATATTTAGAAAAGAAATTATATAACCATGTATAAATTCTAGCAAGCCAATCAAACAATAATGACCCAAGCCATTGATAGCACGTTTAGGTCCGTGTTTGCTATGCATGATCATAATTTGGCAAAACTTGAACCCAACAATTTATTCAGGTTTTGGTAGATTTTGATGGATCGTCTACCGAACCGGTTGACAGACGTAAAACCTATTAACATGACAATGATTGAACCCACTAATAGCACAACCAATTTTATGTTTGGAAACTTGAAACTTTATGCATACCAAACACGGAACCGGTTGTACTATTAGTGGGTTGGGTCATTAGTGACTTGATTGGTTTGCTCACATAGTTATATATTTTTTTTAATTGTCAACATTTGTGTATTTAGTATAGTGGTTAGCCTTTCCTTTTATGTTAAAAAGGTTATGAGTTCAAGTATCATTTTAAACACGGTCAAACTTCTAAAGAAAGGCTAAATTAGTAATTTTATCTCACATATATGGGTAAAATGGTAATTCAAAATATGAGTTAGTGTTAACCCAAAAACAACCTAACGTTAATTTATGATTGGGGAAATTTGACTAAAACCCAACTAAAAACTTTGGTGTGAATTTGTAAACTTTCAAACTTTTGGTGTGCGCATGAATTAGACTGAAAAGTTTGGGGGTATTTAAAAATTTTCCTATTTTTTATAAATACTTATTATGTAGGGGAATTAGGATGGATGGTTGGTTATTATTATTTTTTTTTAATTTATGCAATTTCTTTAGTATTTTTTTATTTTTCTTTGAAGTTCATGCATAGGAATAGTGTAGTGTAGAGAAATTTTCACGTCTTTGGGATCGAATGTGCTTCAATTTGGTATCAGAGCCACACTTCAATCACGTGATCAAGATGTTTTATAGTTCAAAGAGAGTGGAGAGAATCCATAGAAGCGTGTGTGGGTTATGTGGAGACCTAAGTGCGTGAAATAGATGTGAAGGTGTCAAATCTAAGACAGATATTCTGTGTTGGATTGAAAGTTCGATATGATGATGGTGATGCTTAGAACGCACTTCAAGGTGCATTGGACAGACTTCCACCACTGTCTGGCCTGCCACCGCCATCACCATCGTCTCTTGCACCACTGCCGCTAGCCTACCCAGTGACACCATCATCGGTCGGACCAACGATACCATCAGTGATGCGGCTTACAATGGTGGAAGACGGCAAAGATAAGTGAAGGGCATACACCCTCTCCCTTCCTCTTTAGTAGGCCTGGACAAAACAAGAGACACCAGCAAGTCCAGCAATCATTCATCAGATAGGGTCGGCAGACGACCACCCAGCCCATTGGCGGTTCTCCCTCAGCCTGCAACAATCAAATTTGCACTCATTTGGGATCGGTTCAGTCTCATTTTGGACCGGTTACGGTGGCCAAGACCAACCCAGTTCTTACCGGTTTTCAGGTTAGAATCAGTTGCCACTACTTTTGGATTTGGTTCCACCACATTTTTACTTAAATTTAGTCGGGTTTGATCTGCATTCTTTCTTGGATCAAATTTAAGTCCATGTTTTTTGTCGTACTTCTAAATGCCCAACCCAAATCTCAATTTCATCTTTTCTATTTAACCCAGGTCCTACTCTAACACCCAACAAAAACTTGGACCCAATTATAGACTGTTTGGATATACTTAAACCCAATTATATCCAAAAGCGTTTACAATTGAACTTTTCTTCTTTGGATCATATATTACAAGCATCTCTTTGAAGTTGTTTTGCACCAACCACCAGAGAGCAACAAAGTGCAAATACTCTCTATTTGAATAATCAACAAAATACATCCTTCCATCGATAGCTTCTCTGTATTAGTGTTCGATAGATCTGCACTCGATGGAGATGGTGTCACCTTTATTGTTCTTATAAGTCTAGTGAAATTGAAAGAAACAAAAGTGGACCATTCTCAAGGCTGAGCCTTTTCTTAACCCGAAAGGAATGATGCAGGAGCATAGCAGTAGGACAATAGAGTATGAAGGGTTTTTGTATTTGGATTTTGTTTAAAATTGGATATTTTTATGTAATGGATCTATCTGATATCTAGATTTGGATTATGGTTTATTTTTCTATGAATACTTGTTATGCGGGGGATTAGGATGGATTGTTGAATATTATTATTTTCTTTGAATTTATGCAATTTCTTTAATATTTTTCTGTTTTCATTGAAGTCCGTGCCTAGGAGCAGTGTAGCGTAGAGAAATTTTCACATCTTCAGGTTTGAAGGTGCATCATTTATTTATTGATGTAAATTTTGGCAAGTCAGGTTGCTCTTGCCAACCTCTAACAAATAGATGAGTTGTAGGGGTGTGCTCTTGGTGGTTGGCTATCATGATGTGGTGTGGGGGGTGATTGTCCAGTAGCAATAGCAAGTTCGAATTAACTGTGGTTAGACGCTCAGCTACTATATGGCAGAACAAAATCCCTATCTAATCGAGGGGCAGAAATAGAGCTTTTGTGGCCCAAATGACTTGCACTAGGTGAGCACCTTTTGTTTTTTTGTTTTTGTTTTTCTGCTAAGCAAGGGAAAAACTCTCACTGCTTCACTGACAGCACATTTGAGGTCTTCTTGCCCACCAAAGAGTACACCCAGCTTCAACCTTATGGCAAAAGGCACTCCTTGTGGGTTTCAAACTTGTCAGCTTGGTGACATTCACAAGTTGCCCATGCCTATTTTTTTTTTATAATCCAAGGAAAGAAACCACTCCGTCGTTGACTTCACGTCGGTTGACCTGTGGTTGGTAAAACCCTTGAGCTTCCCCCTGCCCACCTAGGAGTACACTCAGCTTCAACCTTGTGGTAAAGGATGCCACTCGTGGGTTTTGAACCTGTGGCGTCCCGTGAAGGTAGTGACATTCACAAGCTGTCCCACTAGATGAGTGGAACTCTTGTGGGCTTCCACAAGTAGCCCTTACTAGATGAATGGAGCCATTATGGATTATACTAGCTTAGCACTTGTTCACTTAAAAAAAAAAAAAAGGCTCCCCAAGAAATAGGTAACCCTGAGGCTCATTGACACCATGTGCAATATCCAAGCAATGCTGGACACTCCTACTCTATGGAACTAAAGAGATGTCGGGTCGGTTAATTGCATTTGATCCAAAATTCAAATTAAAAAAACAAAAAGGTATTCAAATGGATGCTATAGACTTCAGGCATGAGTCGCTTAGAATCTGAATCACTAACCCAACCTGCACACTTACTTTTTGTCACGCCCCAAAATAGACCTGACATCTTGTTTTAGGGTGTAATTATCGAACTATTCATTTCTGTCATGGGGCTTTAAATAAACCTATTGAAAAAATAAGCCAATAAACAATTAGAGAGCATTTGCACAGACCTATCTATTTACTCAACTTTCCTGACAAAATATAGCTATGAGACAATTATAAAACTAACAGGCTAATGACTCAACTGTAGACTAAGGCGTTTGACTCCTTTGTTGATATCCTGGTCTTGGTATCCTCTAAGCATCTTTCAAAACCTTTGCTACTTCTATCAGAATTGTTAAACAATAATAATCCATAATGAGAGCAAACCTTGGATATTTCTTATTGATAGTGGATTTATCCATTTGGAATGAGTTGGAAGACTTTGTATTGATTTCTCCACCATTAATGCTAATTCTTTTGCTCAAGAAGGAGTTGGCAGCCATGCAAGATGGCTGGGCTTGAAAGATCTGGAGATAAATCGGCACTCTTCGCTCTATACGATCAACTGCTCCCCTTTAGTTGCAGATCCCCATGCTTTTTTTCGAAACCCCCAGCCAGTGACGAATCCCCACCAGCTAGAATGCTCAGTAAGCAACTAATTATTCAATAATTAGGTTTTTGAGGTTTTCAAAAGTGACAATTGATAAGACATTTTAGGAAAGGTTAATTTCAACAAATCTGCAAATTTCATTTGAACAACAAAAACAATTTTTAAAATACAATACATCTGTAGTACAATTAACTAGATCTCAAAAGGCTTAGTAATTTACTATGCAATCTTAGGAAAGTTGCTTTTTAAATGCACTGCAATTAAACAATTTCTTATTTCATTAAATCCTTTAGAAAACACTTTTTTTTTAAATGACTGTTTCACATTCCTAAGAAAGATCTGAATGAGTGACAAATCTCAATTTTATTTAAGCTGATAAAATTCCTCCATACTTCAAATGGCTAATAAAACTAGCAGTGGTGGGTGTATTCTCTTTCGGAAACTCCAATGGACCGCTCACTAGTGAGGCACTCTGCCTCTCACATTGACTATGAGAAAATGCCACTTGATTTTTCAAGATTAAGTTATCTGGGCAATAGATCTTAATCACAAACTAAATGGGTAGATTACCTTTATTAAAAAAGGTATGTAAAAGGTTGTTGAGGGTCAATCTACCATTGGAACGACGAACCACTTACATTTATGTGAATAGATATTTAAATTCAAACACTTGAAATCAATAAAAATAATATTCTTTTCAAATAAAGAATTTTGAAAAATATTTGAAATGAAATTTCATATGATTTTTAATGCCAAATCTGATTTTTTAAATAACATGGTTTCCAATCAACTTTTTTGAATTTATAACCTGAAGAAATTGCACCCGACACGAAGACTTCGTCATGCTGGCTCAGCCTGCCATACCTATGGTCCTCGGTTTCCAATCAACTTTAAATAAAATAAAATAAAATAAAACTAAAATGACACTTAAAACCTGTCACAATGATACAACAAAACAGACAAGGGATAGATCATTTTCCATGAAGAGTAATATAGAAGCGGACATGACACATGACACGAGGGTAAGTTGGAGTGTCCCTGTGACATAGCTTAAAACAATCATTAACTTTCTAAGAGATTTAGCTAATTACTTTTGAAAGAGTTCTGATGGCTTTTCAAAACAATTTACAAAACCATATAACTTAAAAGAGGTTAAACCATATATAATAATAAAAACTTCATGATTTATGAAGATCAGTAATTTGAGAGGGATATGAAACCTAGAATGAATTAGTGGATTTATCAAATTAATTACTAATCAAGTACTTAAGCAAAATGCTAACTTTTAAAACATTTGAAATAAAAGGAATCCTAATCGAGAAGCTTTAGCCAAAATTAATTACAAGAAAATCAGAGTGTAACAAACTTTTTTTTTATATATATTTACATGGAGAAACTGGCCCCAAGATGAGAGACCTAGTCGCACTGGCTTTGCTTGCTGTACTTACAATTGCTGTCCTAGTGTAAAACTCCATGGGCTTACTCCTTGCCCCCCGGGAGTCGCCATGCAAGGGGTGAGACCCATGGGATTTGTACCTAAACCACATGCCTAGCAGCCAAGGTCCCATCCCACTACCCAAAACCCCTTTGGGGCCAGCATGTAACAAACTTAATTGTAATTATTATAATTATAACTATTAAGATACTAATTTTTAGAAAAAGCTAGCTTTGATCATGGGAACTATGAGTAATTCTAATGATTAAGACCACAAGTGCTTAGAAAACTAATTTAATAAAACATATCTACTTATAGAAAGTTATAACCACTTATTTACAAAACTAGATTAATAAAAATCCTAACATCTAATTGTCAAAACTACAACTAACTACATATAAAAATAATTTAAGAATGCCTAATTTAAAAAAAAACAAAATTAATTACTTACCTAACACAGCCCTGCAGGTTCCCCAACACCCTTTACTCCTCGGCCCTCTTCTTCTTATCACTTCCTTTTCCTATACCCCAAAAGGGTATTTGTAGAAGGGCGAAGGGAAGGATATGAGGATGAAACTAATATTTAAATAAGGGGATTAAGTAAACGAAGAATTAAAAAATAAAGTTAAATGAGAACATGTAATAACTGAAGTAAATAAAGAATAAAAAGAAAATAAGAAATAAACGAAAACATTTACTTAAATGTTACTACCTGTAAATAAGCAAATATCTTTATTTGAATCTATTAAAAATAGTTAAAAATTTAAATGCTTGAAAAATAAAGTCAACTTCAAGGTTTTAGTACAAATTTCAGATTTTTGCATATGAGTCCAAAATTCCGCCTCTGAAATCTTAAATATTTATTTGGTCTGATATTTTTACAAATTCTATCTCTACATATTATTGTATTTTGTCAAAAAACGTGAGAAAAAATCTTTCATAATTGAATTATTCAAAAAAAATTCCTTGCGCCTTTCACAACACTTGATCAAATATGAACTTACGTTTGACTTTATATAAAACACTATATTTAACGTAAAATTAATGCCTACAACTAGAGAAAATATGATAGAATATTACAACCTTTCGCATGAAAATCAATATATTTTACCCATTTTTTGTGGATCCAATACCACAAGTTTTCATAATCCAAAACGATACAATGAGACCGGACTAGGATCCACCAACTCTTTAGAATTTGGATTCTGGATCGAGAATGGGGTTTAGGTTTTCTCGGCTCACATTCGACCCCTTTGCCATGCCTTACCTTCGTCTTGAAGCATAGACAGTCTCGACTGGAAGGATGTTCCTGCTGTTACTGTGAGGTGTAACGATGGAAGGAACGTTGCCTCTTTTCTTCCTTTAATTTTTTCTGCTTTTTCCTTGTTAATTATTGGCGCTTGGGGGTGATGAATCTCATCCGGCAACACTCCATTTTCAGAAATGTGCACAAACCCAACTTTGTTTCTCCATTCTGGAGGCGTTTGGGGCTACAGTTTTCGACCACCACCATCCATGAAAACTGCCCATCATCATCATCATCATCACCATCTCCTCACGACTACACATCATCAGAAATGGTCGATTACCTCATAAGCTCATGTGGGTTGCCTTCAGGAAAGGCTGCAGCCGTATGCGGGGTGCTAGGAAGCAGAGGTCGCGTTCAGAAGGCAAAGGTAATAATCGATTTCTTGAGGGGGAGCGGTTTCACAGACATCCAGATCAGGAAAGCCATAACTGGCAATCCTGCGTTGCTAGGGGCCAAGCTAGAGAAGACCCTGAGGCCCAAGGTGAGGGCTTTCCTCGATTGGGGCCTCTCCGGCACCGACGTTGCTCACGTCGTCTCATCCAACCCTCGCATTCTCCGTAGGAGCTTCAAGAAGAAGATAGTACCAATGGTTGATGTCCTCAGGACCTTCCTTCCCGACGACGAAAGGGTGGTCAGGTCCATCAAGCGGCTCTGCTCGACCTCATTTCTCGCTACCGACGTGGAGAAGAGGATGACCATCAACATATCGGCTCTGCAGAGCCACGGCATCCCTGACCGGTCCTTGTCGACGCTTCTGGTAAGGTGGCCGATGATGTTCACGTTAAAGCCGGGATCGCTCGAGAAGATGGCGGAGAAGGCCATTAGGTTGGGATTTCAACCTGGTTCCGGGATGTTTCCTAATGCACTTGTCGCCGCTTCAATGCGCGAGACTCTGTGGAATGCAAAACTTGAGGTGCTGAAGGGCTTCGGGTGGACTCAGGAAAACATATTAGTGGCATTTCGGAAGGCCCCGTTTTTCATGACGCTGTCTGCAAGCACTTTGCGGAAGAAATTAGGCTTCTTCATGGATGAGCTTGGGTACGATCCATCGGAACTTGCTTCGACCCCGACTCTCTTGACGTTCAGCATGAAGAAGAGAGTCATTCCTCGGCACGTTGTTATCAGGACCTTGGATTCTAAGAAGCTTATCGAGGGGAAGCACAGTTTGATTACGATTTTGGGTATGAAAGATGAGGTGTTCTACGAAGAATACGTGCTTAAGCATAATGATGAATGTCCAGACATGTTTGAAGCTTATAACAGCAGCATCAAGGGCGACACCCATACAAATGCTTGTACGCTAACATGATCAAACTAGTGTTGATGCTACCTTGTGTGCATTCCGGGATCATTTCCAGCCTTTTCTCTTTCATGCTGGATGAAGTCCGTACTTGTAAATTTGGCATATGCAAACTCTTCAAATGGGTTCCAAGCTTTGGGGGTACTCAGTAATGGACATACACTATGAAGAATTGTTTCAATTGAACCGCCAACTGGCCATCTGTGACCAGATTGCTCTGCTTGATAGAAGTATCTCTCTGGTTAGTAGAAACCGAATTTATGTTTAATTTCTATATGTGTTGAAGTACTTGCGTTTGCATCAAAATCATCAATCTCAGCAAACAAGAAGTTCTCTTCTTTTGGTAACGTCTCCAAACTCTGTCAGCTGTTCATTTTCTGTATACTGTTTCAATAATAAATTGTAATGATTTCACTAGTTACTAGTTTCTATATGCATCTTAATTCTGTGGTTTCTGTAGCACAAGGAAGTTCTGATTATCTGTTTCCTCTGACTGATGATTTCGGGGTGGTGGTCATCATGATCGATGTTATGGTAGGTGTTTCTAGTACCAACCATGGCATGATATCAAGAAAAGTTAACTCTGAATTATCCTTGTCCACCTTCAAATGATGACTTTAGTATCAAGAGTGATGTATTAAAAGGAAGGGAAGTGCTCAAGATGAGTTGCATAGTGAAGTGATACTGGAAGGAACACACTTATCCTTTTCATTCTATACAATCTTTTTTACCTTGGAAATATTATCATGTGATTGTAACATGTAAGCAGTTTTTTAGGGATTAAAAAATTAACGGCCTACAATGCACAGATTTTACAACTCAAATTTTTTTATTTTTAGAACGAAGTAACATATTCCAAGCTTTGATCCTTAGCAAACAAATTTGGTGCTATCATATACCTTCAGCTAAGATCACGAGCTGGAGATAAGCGGACTCGAACCGCTGACATCTGCCACAGGGTAAACCACCGCCTCTCAGGCCTCCCTGACTGATTCTACCATGGAGGCCAACGATAGACAATAACTCCCTCCCTCCCTCACCCCCCCCCCCCCCCCCCGAACACAGCTTACAACTTTCATCGTCCTGTGCTCTCCAAAGAGCAACTCTTCTCAAAACAAGAGGTGCTCGGTTGGAATCCCATTCTAAGGATTCTTGTGGTTTGGAGTATCCGGTAAACACATTTATGTAGTCATATTGAGTTGATAAAGCTTGGACCCATGATTTTCAGCTCAGTAGTTTTGTGCCTCCAATAATATATATATATATATATATATATATATATAGAGAGAGAGAGAGAGAGAGAGAGAGAGGATGGTCCTACCCCTTTTTTCATTAGGTCCGGTTAGGGGCCCTATAGAATCATACTTTTATGTATTTTTTTGGTTGATCTGAACTGTTAGACGTGTTTATCATTGCTTATTTGCTAAGAAACAAACTTTTTTTCAAATTGATTTGATGTAAAAATGTAAATATTTTATCATCAAATTTTAGTATAATATCAACCATTGGTTTTTTTACCTCTTTAAAACACATCTCAGCATAAAAAAATCTTAATCAAATACATGTACTCTATTGAGTAAACAATGGTAAACAGGTCTAAAAGTTCAGATCAAGCAAAAAAACTTGAAAAGTGTAATTTTTGAGGCATTCTAATGGGAACTAACGGAAAAAGGGGTATGACCATTCATCTTTATATCTATATATATATATATATTGAATAATATGCCGAAGGGTGAAACACTGCTCAGTATCATGCCCCACAGTCCGGTGAAACTTGCAAGACTTTGTAGAGTTCCTTCCTTTTACTTTTACTGAAAGAGGGTTGGGAACCTCTGATTTGATTATTCTTGCCTATAATAGTGATTCCATGACTTCTTTTAAGGTTTGTTGGAACCGGGTAAACTTACGGTCCCGTGTCCAATTGGAACTAGGAAGCCTTGCTTGTGATCTCCTTGTGGCCTATACTGCCCTTGAGATTTCTGCTGATTTTCAGGTTGATTCTTGTTCTTTTCAGGATTGACAATATATATATATATATATATATATATATATATATATAATTTATTTATCTTCTTAAAAAGCCCTGCTTATATGTCACAATCACATGATTCCAAACTCATTTTCTATTTAAAAAGTCATATAGATCACATCCATAAGGTTTGATTTACAAAAAACATCTAAAAATATGAAAAGAAGGTAATTCATAGGCCTGCAACTGTTGAGTATGAATTACCTTCTTTTCATATTTTTAGATGTTTTTGTAAATCAAACCTTATGGATGTGATATTGTGACATATAAGCAGGTTTTTTAAGGACATAAAAAATCAATGGCCCATAATGTGCTAAAAATTTACTACACAAAATTATATTTTTCAATCGAAATTGCATGATCCAAGGTTTGATCCTTAGCAAACAAACCATGTTGAACACATCTATACGGTGAGATTGAGTCAATAAAGGTTGAACATATAATTTCCAGCTCAATAGTTGTGTGCTTTCGATAGCACCAAATAATAATCCTATATATATATATATATATATAGATAGATAGAGAGAGAGAGAGAGAGAGAGAGAGAGAGAGTAGCTGCCCTACTGCAGCTGACTAGGCTTTTGAAGGGTTATTTTCCATGTTTTTTCTCAAATCTGACCATATAGATGTGTTCTACGTCAACTCTTGCATCATCAGATTCTGACTCATAGGTAGACTTTTATGAGCTTTAAAAACCGATAGTGTAAAATTTTTATAAATATAAAAAATATCCAATGCTTAAAAAATCATACCTTTTTTTGTAAAAAAAAAAGTGTCCTTTCCTACCAAAGTGACCATGTTGAATGCGTCTGCATGGTCATATTTGTGAAAAAGCAACCCGGAAACCTCCTGTTCTCTTATGGTAGGCACAAAATGGAGTAGGCACCTACCTTCTACTCTCTCTGTATACATATGTATGTATATATTTATAAGAACAAAAAAGAGATGGAAAAAACAATACAAAAGAAGCTGTTAAATCAAACATAAAATGTATATCTCACTTCATTTGATTTTGATTATTCATTATTTTTATGGGTTAAGGTTTGCTACAATAGTTTGCACTTAGCAAACTTGGTGGAACTCCGTGTTTGTTTTTTCTCACATCTAACACCATATATGTGATTTACATGTTTTGTTTAATAGGAACCAGCTTTTGGATAGTCAGAATCCGACTATATACAGGTTTTTCCGGCGATCCAAAAAACAATGGCTATAAAGGTATCAATTTACCCGGCTCATAAAAACATGTTTTTTGTCGAGAAAACATAATCCAAAAGTCAATTCCTACTAAATTGAGCATTCTGTACACATCTATAAAGTTAAATTGTTTCAAAACAACTGGCATCGTTAGATTCAAACTAGTTTTGAAGTACAATCGATTGTACCAAATATAAACCCTATTTTCATGAACACCAATATGTTCTATACAGGACACTTAGTGTCCAAGACATCAAAGCACATCCTAAATTAGACACTTTGTGTCCAAGGAATTCAAGAGTGTTTTAGCTAGATACTTCATGTCTAAGACACCGGACACTCCATCTCCAAGATACACCTTAAAAGTGTCTTAAGTTGAACACTTCACATCCATGACACCTGAAAGTGTCCTAAACTGGACGCATTGTGTACTAGGCATTGGACACTTCATGTCATGAATTGGACACTTTGTATTTGTAACCTAGACACTGTAGTAAATTGGACACTTCATGTCTAAGTGTCGGACACGACGTGTCATAAAATAATTAGCTAGTATCGAAGTGTTGGAAACTTCATGTCCCCGTGTCTGACACGTGACACTGATCTGATGTCAATTTTTTTGAGCACTTGCACTTTAAAAAAGTCACATGTCCAGCCATGTTTGTATCGGTATCTGTGTCCAGCCGTGTTCAACACAAACACCTTGGCTGCCTAGAAGTGTCCATGTAACAAGGCTGAAATATGTTTATAAAGCCTTTCTAAATAAAGCTGGGTGCATTGCCAACGATGTGGCTTAGACTTCAAGATTGGATAGCTTATCACGATACAAAAATTTCGGAAAAAGATGTATTAAAAACAGTGAACAACCTGATGGCGTTAGGATGAATTGCTTTGAAATTAACCCAAGTGCACATTGAAAAAATTGCATCAATAGGATGGTGTTGATCCTATGAAATATGACCCTTTGAAGGTTAAATATGTTAGCATTTTATGAGGTCCAAATATGACTAAGAAGTTGTAGCAAGTGGAAAACCACATGATCATCGGTCGGTGATTAAGATACCATGTAGAGACAAGCTGTTTTAAGCACAGTTTTAAAACCTAGTAAGTCGTGGTGGGACCTTACTTTTTGGATCTATTTTTATATTGTTCATCATGAGTTCGAAAAACGGTTTTGTAGATGTCATTTTCGGTCATTCTTATCTGATGATACCCGACCCTTAAATCTAACTTGGAGAAATGTTTTGCTTCATGCAATTCTTCAATAACCAGTATTGGATGTTTGTCTTTAACCGTGATATTGTTGAATGCTCGGTAGTCAATGCAAAATCTTTTTGTATTATCTTTTTTTTTTACTAATAACATTGGAGAAGAAAATGAGCTCGAGCTTGGCTTGATAATCCCACTCAAGCATTTCTTTTACCATTTCCTCCATTGCCTCTTTCTGAGTAACCACATAACGATATGGTCGAACATTCACATGTTTGAAATTTTCATCTAACACAATATGATGATCCTGGGACCTTGGTGGTGGCAATTCCTTGGGTTCCTTGAATACCATATGAAACTCTTCTAACACTTTAGCCAAATCATTCGAAATGTTTGTTTTTTTTTTTTCATTTTTTTTAACCAAACACAATACGGCCCTCTTGGTTGACCTCAATGTTTGAAGTACTTCCTTATTTTCAATATCTTTTGAGTTGCTTGCTTTTAGAATGCCACATTCATTGCCCTTTCTATAACTCATTTTCATGTTACCAAAATCCCATGAGACATTTCTCAACTGTTTAAGCCATGTGATCCCTAAGACCACATCCATCTCTTGTATTTGAAGTAGATAGAGATCTACCAAAAACTTGGATTGATTGAACATAAGTGGAGCATCATGGCAAATATGAGTGTATTATAGACTTCCACTGTCACCAATGAAAACTTGGAACATTGGGTGTTCCTTGATTTGGCAACCTGTTTTCAAAGCCATTTTTTCCTCAATAAAACTGTGAGTTGCCCCAGTGTCTACCAACCCTTGAACTTTGTGCCCATTAAGCTTGCCTTCAAGCTTCATCGAGTTAGGACTAGCATTCCTTGATAGTGCATGATATCCCTCATTTTCTAGTGTTTCCTCTTCGGATTCTTCGCTCTCCTCCTCCCCTTGAATCTAGAGAATTTTTAAACTTTTGCATTTGTAGCTTGGGTTTCACAATTCACTGCATCGAAAACACTCATTCTTTTTTCTTTTTTCCACGAATTGTGATTGAGTCACATACTCGGTTTTAGGCTTAACCAAGCATCCTCTTTTGCCATCTTCTCTTGGATTTGTTTTGGCAAACTTAGGATTGTCTTTACCTTTCCATTTGTGAATCGAAACACTCAACTTTATTTTCTCTTCAAATAGCTTGGCGACTTTGTAAGCTTCACGTGTAGTGTGTACATTGGTCGCGAGCACTTCTATTTTCAACTCATCTTTTAGACCCCCTACATAAGAACCAAACAAGGTTCCTTGGTCTATAGGTAGAAGCATTGAGCATACTTCTTCAAATTCACTTTGATATTCATCTAGCGTTCCTTTTTGCTTAAGTTGTTTTAGGGACACACATGATTGATCATAAGTGTAGGGTCGAATCTTTCAACTATTGTTTATTAGAAAGTTGGCCAATCCAGCTTCACATACATAATTTCATACCAAGAATACCAACGCAATGCATTTCCCTCTAACCGTGATATAGCTTTGTCAATCTTTCGGTCATTGAGAGTTTGATGGCAAATAAAGTAATGAATGACTTTAAAGAACCATTCTTTCAGATTTTTCCCTTTGAAGATAGGTATCTCTATCTTGACTTTTGCTTTTTGAATGAAATTCTAAGGAGAAACTTCATTTTTTCATTCTTCGTTTCTAAACCGTGTCTCATGATTTTGCCTTGGAGTCATTTGTTATTTTCCTCTCACCATAGCATTTACATTTTGCGTGAGTTGAAGCATGAGCAACTCAAGTTTTTTCATTCTCGAATTTGACTCCTCATCTTTATGAGAGAGCTTCCTCATGAATTCGGCTTGTGTCTCAATATAAAAAGATCTTGACAATCTTTCTTCTCCAAGATGAGAACTAGAAAACTTATCCAGTCTAGGGCCTTCATTGGCTTTGATACCACTTGGTGGGACCTTACTTTTTGGATCCATTTTTGGAAGGCAAGGACCTTGCTTGAGGTCTCTATAGTCTCTTTGCATGGAAGTTTGGAGTTGTTGAGCTATTCTTTGTAGCTCCTCTCTCTTGTTGGACCTTGTATTGGGTGCCATGTGTGAGTATGTACTTGTGTTGATGTTTTCACTAAAATACTACACTATTACAAGACGAATAGGGGGCTTCGTCTAGCTCAATGCTAGGATACAAGGCTTTTAAAAGCAACGCAAAAACAACAATAAGAGCTATCTTAATTTTCAGCTCACAATTCAGCCACAACAGGCTTAGACTACAGCTAGCCTATTCAGTCAAGCTGTCACGTAGGACAGTCTCACAATTCTGCACACCAGAGTGCAGGGAGGTTCACAGCCTCAAGATACTGTGAGAATTCAGTCGAACACAGTGCCACTGAAGTGATACGCTAGGAGGCTGTATAAGTAGTTGCATCAGATGATGTGTGCTGCAGGTAGTTGGTCAGATGTGCACTGCAGTAAGCAGTGTGCTAGGGAGATGAGCGTTGCAGGCATTATGTGTGGAAGAAGCTCATGTGACAATATTTTTGTGCTCGCGCAGGTGGCATGCATGGCAGTTGTTGATGGGCACGCGATAAAGGCATGCACAGCAGTGCAGCGTGCACACGATGGAGATGTACGGGCCAGTGCAGATGTGTGCATGATGGAGACGAGCGTGGCAGTGTGGCGTGCACACGATAGAGATGTGCACGATAGTGAGGACGTGCGCGTGATGGAGATAAGCCCGATAGGATGAAGTGCGCATAAGGAGGTTTGCATGACATGAGGAAGTGTGTGTGTGTGTGTGTGTGGGGGGGGGGGGGGGGGGGGGGGAGGTTTGCGTGGTAGGAGGAAGTGCACGCGGGGGAATGGATGTTGAAGCTTGCGATGATGCCAGACCGCTATGGTGTGTGCGTTGCACAGAAGCTGCGAGGCAGTGCAAGTAGGCTATGATAGATCTTGGGACCTGTGAAGGCTTCACTGCGGCGGTGCCGACTCAAGATGATCGGCCTTCTCTGCCTTTGGCAGTAGATGATCGCTAGCCGAAAAACCTCCCTTAGCCTAAAGAGATTATAAAAGATCTCTTAGGGCTACTGGAGTGTTCCTTGCGCGGCGCAGTTGAAGTAGTCGATCTGGTAGGTGTGGCACAAGCAAATAAACCAGTAGTGAATGCATTGCCAGATCAAACTGAAAATGAATGAGAAAAGGTCAGGCACTCACCAATTACTCAAAGTGAGGGATGCGCGCTTAACATCTTCTCAGCAACATGAAGCTCCAAAGGAATCTGTTGTTTCGCCAGACGTGCAATCACCGGATCTAGGCTCAAAGCACTGGATCTAGCGTAATTCCAACTCATTCAGCCTAAACTGACTTGAATTGGCCCAAGGAATGACCCAAGCGTCAATTCTCAAATTTCTCAAAGCTAGGAAACCGAATGCACAAAGGCACCAAGAGAAAAAATCTCTCCACAAACTAAAGCCAATTTCTATTTCAATATTTCAAAGATCAAAAGTTACAGAATGTGTTACACAAGCCTTATTTATAGGCTGCCAAAAACTGAAAACCAGAAATGAAAACCATGGCAGTATTGTAACTGCTGAAGTGGTCCCACTCAGCTCAAGTCAAATTCACTGAACCTGTTCAGCTGAGTTGGTGCACATACACTGGATCCGCTCAACTGAAGAGGGCGCCCAAGGCTCCCGTTCACTGCATCTGGACAAGCTGAGGTGGCCTACTCTCCACCGTTCAAGTGACTAGTTGAGTCACTACTCAACTGGCAGCTCAACAAAAATTGTGCAAGTAACCGAAGTCCACGCTGGTAGGTGCGACCTTCCATTGTTGTTGCGCTGGCGTGGCAGCGTCGACTGATACAACTGGCCAACTTCAATGTGCACGAGTTCTTTGTGGGTCGCATCACTCGTCACTCGGCTCATCTCTGATTGACTCTTGACTCGGTCAGGTCATGTTAACTTTATATTTTACATAAAATATGTAAATATATGTATATACTATGTATATTTTATCATATGTTACCAATATATTGTACATAATATGCATTATATGATATATTTTATACTATGTACAATTTTATTAATATATGTATAACCATATTTTTATATATAATATATATGATATTTCATAATATATATTATATTTCATATAATATATATATATATATTATATTTCATATAATATAGGTAATTATATATATAATATAATATATATGTATATATGTGTGCTTTGGCCTAGTCATGGACTGACTTGGTTGAGTTATGCTAAAACTCAGCTGATTCGACTGAGTTTTGTTCATTTTTGGGTCATTCACTAGGTTGACCCAATAAATGATCGAGTCAACCAAGTCACTAGGTTGACTCGGTGAGTTTTTAAACCATGGTTTTAAGTGTCAATTGTAACACCAATTTTTTTTAGCCTTAGATTTCTCGCATTTTTCTCATATTTCTTGAGTTTTGTGTTTGGTTTTAGTGTGTTGGGGTTCTTTGGATCTAGACTCGATCCAAAACCCATGCATTTTGGGCCTTGTAGGAATGTTTGGATCTTTTGGTTTTGAATTTGAACTTAGATCCAGATCCAGATGATATTGTGGTAAGGGGTTGCATGAGGGCTTTTTGGGTAGGGTTTGGACCCAATTGGTATTTAAATGGGCTGGAGGGGCATAAGGGAGAGTTTGTATGGATTAGGGACTAATGGGTGTGCCAAGTGGCACCCATCTCCTCCCCCTCCCCCCCCCCCTTTCTCTTTTCCTTCCCTCCTTTCCCTCTCTCGTCCCTTTAGTCGACCCACCCTCTCTCTTTCTCTCATATCACATATTCTCTCTCTCTCTCACACACACACACACTCCCTTTTCTCTACCGCCTCCACTCCAACTGTAACCTCCCCCTCCTTGGGGCTTGGTGGAGATTTGTTTTGGTGGCCCATTTCATTGTTTCTTTTGAGAATTTTCTAACTAGTAGAGGTATGTTACCCTATGGCTCATTTGGAAGCATGAGCATATGATAGGGATTTTTGTGGTGTGAACAGGTTCATTTTTGGCATGTTAGCATGTGTAATTTTTTGTTGTTAATTTTGGGCATTATTGAATTAATGTGTATGATTTTCCAAAATATGTAATATCGGTTCATGCATATGAGCACATGTTTTAGTTGTTATATTGTTCGAATTATGTAGATTGAATGTTCCAAAGTAGAAAATCGGTTCATGAATGTGTCGTGCATGTAAGATTATTTAGTTGTTTTTGGCCATATGACCATAATGTTTGTGGTCCCTTGGGGTTCCATACGTGAAATCCTATGGCTACACTAAATGTGAATCATACACTAGATCCAGTTCTTAGATCCAACATCTCTCACTTCGCCATATGAGGCGAACACCCATATTATATTACAAGTGGTGCATCATATATCATATGTAGCACTTCATGATAAAACAAGCACCAAATAAAACTTGCACAATTCCTTGGGTTATCTCAATGATGTTTTTCTCACATGTTACAAGTTATTTTTTACATAATCATAAATTTTTTCATCATTCAATTTCAAGTTAGAGGTTTTCACACATGATATAGGTTATTTCTTACATAGTCATGTAGATCCTTTCATCATTTATTTTCAGCTTTACGGTTTTCGCACATGCTATATATTATTTTTCACATAGCCATTGTATTTTTTTTATTTTCAAATATAATGTTTTTCATACATGCTATGCGTTATTTCTAACATAGTTATGTGGTTTTTTCATCATCATATGAACCATGATACTTTCTATATATGGTATGAGTTTAACCGTAATATTTTCATTGTATACACTAATTTCACATAACCATATAGGTTTTTCATCATGTCATAGTTTAAATCATAAACCCTTAATATGCAATACCATATTTAAGTAAATATATCATATTGGGGTCTCACTTTCTTAGTTAGTCATGGAGTTTGTATAGCTCTTCCATGACCAAAAGATAAGACATCATAATATTCTCATACACACTATGGATTTTATCAACTCATGGATCCATGATAAAATATGATTTGTCAAACTTAGCAAATACTCTCATTTTTCTATGCTTAAATTCTTATCAGATCAGATTAACCACTACCTGTTCATTTTAGATCGATATATATCTAAATCTAAATAATCATAAATATCTCTAAAAACACCATGTTGCATACCATGTATAAGCTTCTAAAACATGAAAAGTATCCTTTAATGCATTCATACCATAAGGATTATGACTTATGATGATCATCATAAAATACATCCACATGCATGTGTAAAATTATAATTCAACTTTCACTTTTTCAATGTATTGCATTTAAGCAATATTTGCATTAAGCCATCACGAACTATATGCAATATGCATAAATAATAAAATTTAAGTCTTTATCATATTCATATTCAATTTAGATATGCTTCAGATCTATATCTAATGAGAGTTATCCCATTACCATTTGAATATGCCAAACATGATAAGCTTATTCATTTTCTAATGTTTTAATCTAATGATAATAAGCATGCCAACATATAAGTTTATATCCATTACTGAATCCACTCAAAAAATCTATATCTAAATTCATTGAATTTGTATGAGTTCATAACCAAATCTGACTTGAGATGTTATTCATCAAGTCCAACACAATTCATATTAAAAATTCAAATGGATCCACACCACTTATCTAACATTATACTTATCTGGATCTATCTGAGTCAAACCTAGACCCATATAAAATATATTATTAGGTCCAAATATCTAGCTTGATACTATCTAGATCCATCATAAAATCTAGATCAAATCTGGATCCATATCCTATATCCTGGGATTATACTTTTTTAAATCCATCATAAAACCTGGATTAATTTATATCCATATCTCATGTATGGGCATTATACTTTTTTGAATCCAACATAAACTTCAAATCAAATTTAGATCCATATTTCATATATGGGCATTGTACTTTTCTGAATCCAACATAAACTTCAGATCAAATCTAGATCCATATCTCATATCTGTGTATTATATTATTTACATTCAACACCAGATCCATTCAATAAGAAACTATCCAAATTATACATGCATCAAACCATAACTGAGTTTATATCATACTATGAGCTTTGAGTCAAAGAACAATTCCAAACTATATCTCAATACTTGATCTTTTGTTAAATTATTTGCTCAACATCTAAATAACCTAAAAAAACTCATAAATTCAAGTATGATAATAGTTTTGCAAGAAGGTCCAATAGATTCAATTGAATCCAATAACATCTTCTGGATCCAAACTAATTCAACAGGATCTATCTGGATTCATATAGGTTCAACCATATCTAAATTATTTTACCAAATCCAACAAGGTCTATGTCACCTTACTAGATTCAAACATCTGATTTAATTGATCCTAGTTAAATTAAACTTGATAAAACATGATAAATACAAAACCATATCATATCTAAATATAATATGATCCAAACATGAACAAAATATAAAGCATATCAAAAAATAATTTGCAAACACACAATATTTTAGGGTAAAAAAAATATATGCATGCTACAAATTCTTCTCTGATAAAGAAAATCATAACGGGGTTCAAAAAAAATTACTGAATCTAACCAGGTTTTATAAGAAACTACTTGTACCGACTTGATCCAATCCACATTCAAACCTATTTGGATAAAGCTCTGAGAGATATTTTGAAAACCAGAAGCAATTTTTTGCAAAATCAGACAAGTCAAAAGGTAGTTATGGGAAAAACAATAATCCAAAATACTAAAACATAATTTTCAAAACTTTTTGAGTTAAATAGAAAAGTTTAGGTGGTTTTATGTAATTTTAGAAAGTTTAGAAACTATTGTGAACAAAACAAAAATATAACCCTGTTTGAGGTATTTTCAAAAAATAAGTATGTTTCTAAAATATCTCAAAAAATAAAGCTTCTATTATGAAAAAATAGAAGACATTGATGTAAAGGCAACAAATAATCTTACTTTAAGAGGATGTAACCGAAATTATTAGAGAAAAGTGGGTTGAATGATAAATACACTTTAAAAAAGTGTATAAACCATAAAAAATTGAGGTTCTCTAGTTTTCCTGCACCCTAACCCTTTCATCTTCTTCCTCTTTCCAATTTTTTTCTTCCACGCCGTTTCCTCTGCGGCCTCCGTCGTGGTTTCTTCTGGCAACCGCCGCCTGCAGCCCTCTTCTTCTGTCGCCGTAGGTTTCGGCACAATTGTTCGACCGGTGGAGGGGGTCTCTACCACCACCTTCTACAACCCCTCTTCCTTCTCTCTTCTGCATCTTTCTCCGCAGCTGCTGTTGTTATGGTTGTATGAGAATGTGCCCGATGACCTTAAGAGAATAGGAGTCCTCTCCCTACGACAAGTTTCTGGCCGATGCGATGGTGCTCCGGAAGCCAACGTGGTGGACGATGTTCGCACCCGTGCTATCTCCGATGAGGAAGCACCATCAGAGATTGGAGGACTGCGACAGCTGCCCGTAGTTTGAGATCCACCAGAACGTCGCCTTGAAGGGGCCCCTTTGTCACCGAACGTTCGAGAGATTGACACTGAAGAACACGAGAAGGGCCAGCCTCCCTCCGCGTGCCACCATGTCGGCGAACTCCAAGAGGCAGCATCCTGAGTCGGCGTATGATTCAGAGAGTATGGGCAGACTAGCCTCTTCTTTGGCCTCCCTTCATCGTCATAGTCCAACGTCCACACATAGTGTTGCTTCAGAGCTGCGAGGAGGCGCTCGGGGAACCCCTCCTCCTTGCAAGGGTCGTTCCCCTTGAGGCTCACGAACACGTCGAACTCGGATCGATGGTCTTGCGGTTGTGTGGATGATGCCATCGACAATCGACTCTCACTCTCTCATTTTTTTTGCAACTTCTTCCACTATTCCGACAGCAGCTTTAGCATGATGCTGGGCATCGACTACCGGCGAACGGGTGGTTCCTCCTCTGCCCCTGTCTACAATTCAGACGTTGACGTCGATCGTCGAGAACGACCGAACGGTGGTGAGAGGGTCTCTTCTGCCATCCTTTCTAGTGAAGATCGATCCCCTTCACGTCCTGAGACATGTTGTAGTCTCATGCCACTTTACTTGGATGTTTTCAGGTGCTGTAACCGGGCAGATGGTACAACACAGATGACTCGACTGCGACACTGGATCTCAGACTGCTTCTAGGAGTTGGTTTGAGTTTTTGGTACTCTGTGGTGTTCAAATGTGGTTTTGTAAACTCATACATTGTGAAATGAATGAAAGGTATTTTTGTAAAATGCTTTGGGTATTGACCCAGTGCCGAAATGGTATATTAGGATCGGCTTAAGGTCGGTGCCGAAATGGTATATGTAAACATAGTTACGTTAACTTATAGCATAATGTTACATAAAGAAAATAATGATTTTTGCAAATATATGCAAAGTATTTAAATATTTGAGGTCAAGGTTTGAAACCCGTGTTTTGAAAAAAGGTTTTAAAGGAAAAATCTTTCATTGAGCTTTCCTTTCGAAAAAGGAACTTTCAAAATAAGTTTAAAAAGAAAAAAAATCAGGGTCTAATTATATATATTATATTACACTAAATTTCACACTTATATTTCAAAACTTTGCACCACCTTCAATGCGATGAAGCATCAGTTTTATTTCATATCAGAAAATTCTTCCTGTCGTGTGTGATCGTAGGACAGTGGTGTAACTAAACCACATCCGGATGTCATTGTGTTTGCTTTTTTATTGAATATATTTGTTGTGGTTGGTCTATTTACTGAATTCTGCATTAACTGTAGAAACAGTGCTGCTGATGTATTCTATTTTTATGTTTGTTATATTTAGAATATTTTGCATCACATAAAATCTCATTGGGCTAGAATGTACAAAATAATGATATGTTTATTTACATAAAATGTTTCTGCTGTAACAAAACTGTTTGGGATTGTTTCAAATTTAAAAAAAAAACATATGATGGAAATAACATGGCAAAATGTGTCCATGATCTCTCTCTCTCTCTGCGCGGTGACCCGTGGAAGTAATCAGTTTCTTGCCCGTAAAAAGGGACTATTTCTTGGCAACTTGAACGGTGTCCTGTGGAAGTACATCAGTTTCTTTCCCTTAAAAGGAACTATTTCTTGGCAACTTGAACGACTTATAGGCACTGTTTGGATACATCGAAATATCCAGATAAACAACATATTAGAAAACGAAATTTCTGGAAAAATCTTTTGTTGGGTGTGGTTATTATAATGAGACAAATACAATTCAGATAACATTGAAACCCATGACATGATGAATACCAACTAATAGTTGGAATTGCAAAAATTAGAAAATTTTCAAGAGTCAAATTATCCTAATATGCAGGAACCCCCGATAGTCCCTCATCGTCACACACAGAGGCAGGAACCGTTCCCCTCTAGCAAAATAGAATCACAGTTCCTGATAGAGAAGAGACACCTCATTCTAGACTACACACACACACACACACACACGGTTTCTAGCTGGGGATTGTTACGCTGCTTGGATGACATAATATTTAAATAACTGAGCAACTAGCCGTGTTTTTTAAGAATCATATGGTAATTGCTGTTTAGAAGCTGTGTGTGCGCACATGCCCCTTGATATTGCTTCAAAGTCTTTGATTGGATGGCCAAAATATCTAAGCTTTGCAGGGCACACTGAGGTTTTACAAAGCATGGGTGCTATGTCTAGTGCTTGCCCTTGATTCTAAATTGCACAAATGCAAGATTTATGGCTTGCTAAGATGCACTAGCAGGATTTTGTTCAGAAATACATAGAAAGCAACTCTTAAACCCCAAGGAGACTATATATGATAAATACATGCAAATTAATAATAGTATGCACTAGGCCAAAAGTCGGAACAGGTACATCAAATCAACAGATCACGTCTCCTCCTAGGAGCGGGTTCTGGATTGCCTTGCCTTATCATTTGAACAAATTCATCATAATCTATCCGTCCATCCTGCAGTTGGTACCACTTCAAGTAAGTACTATCACTGTATATCAATACGTATCTTGCAATGATCTTTAAACCAATGACATGATAAAAAATCAGGACTTATTTAGTGCTGACACATACCATGAACAAATTGTTTCTATTTAAGAAGTCAAAAGTCTCGTTTGCATGCTCAAGAATTATCTATCTACATCTATTATCAGAGTAGTCTATTAAGCTCAAAATGAACAAAGTTCATGAGTTGTAAACTCACATTGTCTGCGTCGACCTCAGCTATGATATCCTTTATATCCCGCGCATCTTCCATTCCAAACTCTTTGAGCGCTTGTTCCAACTCTTCTCTCGTAATGTAACTGTAACCAAATTTGCATGTCAGTAACACGACTTCTGCAACCTACCCTGCCTGATGATCACCTTAAAGTTCTTGTGAGATCCTTACAATTGGTGCAAATCAGGTTATACACACACACACTTACCCGCTGTTGTCTTTATCAAAATACTGGAATGCCGTATAAAGATGGTTTTCTCTGTCCATTCTGTTCATGTGAACTGTTGCTGTTATAAATTCATCGTAGTCAATTGTGCCATTGCCATCTACATCAGCCTTCAAGTTTCAAACGAAAGAAATGAATTAAAAAATCTAAAGAAATGAATCAGTTGTGATTCATGATGCATTTTGATCAGATAGAAAAGGCTTAGCTCTTACCGCTTCCATTAACTGTTGCACTTCAAACTCTGATAGCCTGGATCCCTGACTGGTGAGGCCACGTCTGAGTTCTTCCAAGGTGATGGTCCCACTATTATCGGTGTCCATGCTCTTGAACATTTGCTTCAAGCCCACAATTTCTTCTTCAGATAGACATCCGGCAATCACCTATTCAAATGGAAAAGAGAATTCCAACTCAGGTTTATGATTTGTGTACACCAATGAACATCTCTGAGAAAAAACTCGAGTCTGTGATTGATGCAAACCCTTAGAGCAACTTTCTTGAATTTATTCATTGCCCTGAACTGTTTCAACCGACTTATAACGTGATTGTCCAGTGGAGTATCTGGTGCTTCACCATCCTCCTTGACCCATGGATGATCTGCAGTCAATTAAGTGGGAAAGTGAAACTGTCAATAACTGGAAGATAATTGTATATGGCAGTTATAGGCGGCACCATAATCAAAATAAAAATCTGCAACCAGTATGAAATTCGTTATGCTTAGAAGGAAATAAGCAACCTAACCTATAGGGAACACAGAACCCAGTCAAATTTTGGTGGCTTCAACAATCACCATCTATTGACTTCTCTAGCAATGTAATGAAATTTAGGGAATTTGACGCTTACTTAGAACCTGGAATGCAGTAAGCCTCTTCTTTGTATCTGGATTTAACATCTTCTTCACAACATCTTTTGCTCCTGCTGAAATGGAAGGCCACGGATCGCTAGTGAAATCTATATGCCCTTGCAGAATAGCATCAAAAATCCCTCTCTCCGTCTCTGTAAATCAAGAATTCCAAATGCCATCAAATATCCAATAATCAGAACACCTGATTCCAAAAGGGGAGGAAGAACAAAAAGAATTGCTAAGATTTTGTATAGCTTCTTAGGTGGTGCTTTGAGTCACACCAAAGAAAGCGAATAAATGTGATATTAGGAAGATGTACAAGGAAGCTTGGTGGTGATCCATACCAGCCCAGAAAGGAGGAACTCCACACAAGAGTATGTAAAGAATGACACCAACACTCCATATATCAGCTTCTGGTCCATAGTTTCTCTTCAACACTTCAGGTGCAACATAATATGCACTACCAACAACATCGGTTAACACTTCCCCTGCTTCCATTTAAATAAATATGACTTGTTAAAGGATGAAAAAAAAATTATGTTGTTATTCATCGTAGCCTCTACTTTCAATGCTAATAATCGAGACTAATGCACAAAAGCAATCAAGACAAAGTCAAGATTTTTATGTTATTCGACACAATTTAATGTTACGGCATTCAGTGAGTATTGGTTAGTCACAGAAGTAAGAACTTGGTATATACTAGCGAGGTGCCCCACGTCTATGTAATGTCGATAGATTGAGTTTGCCACACCAAGGCTAGTAAATCCCTTGGCCAGCTCAGACAAGACTTGAAAAGTTTCTTGGGTCTTTGGCACACTTGAGTGGTGAGTTTGGGGGAACACTTTCTTATGAAAGAGGGAGAAACAAACATCTTCATGAGAACTGTGTGCATTTGTTTCACCCCAAGTTGTGAGAAAAGGGCATTTTCACAGGAAAGCGGGACTTTTTTTCATAGGCGCTGAAACAAACGTGCCCACAGTGGGGAAGTGGTAGAGGCCACGTTTATCATAAGAAAACCTTTTTCTTTTTTTATGAAAATGGTGCCCCCACCATGGGACCTGTAACAAACGCACCTTTAAGGCTTGTTTGATGCACCGTCCTCTGCCCGAAATTGGACGGTTGGGACCGCGTATGAAAGAACACGGCAGAGGCGTGTAATGGGTGTCCGCCGTGTCAAGAAACGGTATTTTACTGTTCCACCCCTGTTACTAAAAGAACAGGGACGGGGAACAAAAGTTAAAAAAAAAAACGGATCATTCACCTCCCGACGTTTCTCTTTAGTTGCCTCTCTCTCCTGCCTCCGGCGAGCGACGACCCCGTCCCTCCGGCGAGCCTCCACCACCATGCCTCTGATATCATTTCCCTCTCTCTCTCTCTTGTTGTAGGATTAGATTTTAGTGATTTTAGGGAGAGATATCCGGGTATGCTTAGATTTTAAAGATTTTAACTCTTATGTTTGCAAATCTAAAGTGAATACATGCTAAATCGATCAAAAACTAAGTTATCCCATTATCAATGAGTGTCCAAGTTGTCTGCACAGCGTAATTGGTACCGTTGTTACAGAAATCATTCCATCCAATCATGGATATTGAATGAGATAGCAAAATGGTAAACTCACACTATCATAACTGAAGGGATCTAGGGCTTTAGCCTAGAGGTCTGCTTCCCCAGCTTAGGTTAAAAAAAAAAGTTAGGCTCGAGTTAGGCTCTGATCGGTCTAAGTTAGGCTCATCTTAAGCAAAACAGTCAAGCCTTCAACAGTGGGCCAGGTGCATTAAAAAACATGTTCCGGTTGGGACACATAAAGCTGGGTAGTGGTGTCCTCGACCCCGATTCTTACCTCGCAGGAAGATGGGAGCACTAAGTGATCTGATTCTTGGTGAGGGTTTTCCTTCGTCATTAAAAAAACAAAACAAACAAACATGAAACAGAAAAAAAAATCATTAAAGAATGATTACATGATTAAAACGTTTGATAATTCACAAGACAAGATGACAAGAGGAGTAAAAATGAGTTAAAAACCTTACAAATAAAACGTACGATTATAGTTTGGCTTGTTTTTTAGAAAAATGAGGTGAAAAAAATGGACATATATATGAGATTTAAATTTTTCCTTTTCGTTTAAAAATCAACATACATGAACCAATGTTGTTAAAATCAGTCCATTAAGTGAATTGGTCTTTTTCAAAAAACGCTAAAATTGGTCTGAATCGAATCGAATTGGATTCTTTTTAAATCGGACCATTCAAAGGCTGTTTTTTAATTAATTTGATTTTTCATAAATATTAGAAATTCTAAATAAACAGATTGACGGCATAATTGACCTGATTCTGGCCGGTTCTACAAATTCGCTCGAAAATGGGTCTATTTCTTTTTACCGAAGGCCGAACTGAACCCCGTTTCGTTTTGTTAAAGGGGATCGATTCGGGTCGATTTTGATAACATTGACATGAACCGAAAGATATGTGATTGCCATGGGACAAACTTGAAAAGTACCAATTTCTCACGGGATCTGGAAAAATTCCAAAAAACGTCTTATTCCTTCGTTTGTATGGCTGTTGTTACCGAGACTCGCAGACCCTGCTCGGGTCTTAAATCCCCAAACCGGTTCGCGATCGAATCTTCAGATACGCGAGAGGAATCGTCTCTACCAATTGAGAGAGAGAAGAGCCGACCTGGTTTGAAGAAGACGGAGAGGCCGAAGTCGGTGACCATGAGGGGCGAGTCCTCTGTCTTGTCGAGCATGAGGAAGTTCTCGGGCTTGAGATCGCGGTGGGCGACGCCCATAGTGTGGCAGGTGTGCACGACGCCGACGATGGTGCGCAGGAGCCCCGCGGCCGCTCGCTCCGTGTAGTGACCCTTGGCGATGATGCGGTCGAAGAGTTCGCCGCCCTCGCAGAGCTCCATGACCAGGTTCACCGACCCCTTGTCCTCGAACACCCCCTTCAGCTCCACGATGTTGGGCTGCCCGGACAGGTGGTACATGATCTGCACCTCCCGCCGCACGTCCTCCACGTCCTCGGCCTGCGCCAGCTTTCGCTTCGCGATCGTCTTGCAGGCGAAGGTCTGGCCCGTCTTCCGGCGGGTGCAGAGGTGGGTCACACCGAACTGGCCCCTCCCCAGCTCCTTCCCAATCGAGTACGTCTCCCGGATGTCCTCCATCGGCCGGCCGAGCACCGGCCCGATGCCGGTCTTCCGCCGGTGGAAGAGGAACCTCCGGTGGCGCCGATGCTTCTCCCCGTCTACTCCGGCACCGCTGGCGGTAGTTTGGTGGTTCCCCATTGGATCCGGCCGGCGTCGTCGACTCGGCAAAGCGCTTCTCTGATTCTATTCTGGGAGATCAATCTGGGGAAGGGGGAAAGGCCTTTTGCAGACCTCGGCGTCGCCACGATTTGCATTTTGTGTTATTATTATTATTAGATTATTTTTCAACTCGGCGCAGAAATTTTTGGCATAATTCGTATATCCCACAGTCTTCTTTTTCTTTTCTTAAATGCCTCTGCTTTTGTTTTTCTTGAATGGCTAAGCCCCGAGAAAAACCCTCTTCTGGGTTCTGACTTCTGACCAATCACACTTTGACAGACCTTCAGAATCGGTACGGGGGCTGAATCGATATTCAAAACGGTTCTCTTAATCTGGATGGAATCGAGACGAATCGCTCAACTTCCCATCACGAGATGGCAAGGGCCATTAAAAATAAAACAATCATAAGATTTTTTTTCTTTTAAAAAAAATCTATAAACCCCTTACAAAAATTAAAAGTGATCGAACCGAATCAGCCCCTATTGAACCGCTTTGGGGTCAGTTTGATACAAATTGACCTGAATCGAACCCATTAGCAACGATTCTGACAACACTAAGTAAATTATAATGCTCACCATGGAGTACACCAAGCTTCTACTCTTGGAACAAGAGGACTTTTTTTTTTTTTCAATGGGACCATCAATCACCTCTAACCATAAAAGTAGAGCCTTCATAACCAACTTTTAATCTAGTTTAAGTAAACACTGTTATGAGTTTATGTTAAAGTTATCTAGTCCTGTATTGAGATGGAAGACCTTCTCATGACATTGTGTGGTATTGATTCTAACTCAGAAATTTAAAATGAAATGAAATACGTGGAGGCAGTTTACTTATCACAAGAAAAAAGAAAAGAAAAGAAAATCATGTTGTTGCGGAAAACCTTGCCATATATTAGAAAATCTCGCAAAACTAACATAAAAATTGAAACGTACAAAGCATATAAAACACGTTAATGTCATGACAAAAAACATGATATCAAGATATGCAATATTGAAAATTCCTTTTTCTTTTGGGAATTATCAAGGTCTGAAAATATGATTACTAAAATGTTAAATATCGCCTCTCTTTCTTGCATAGGCTCAAAACTGATAGTCAAATAAAACGCCATGTTTGTTCGATGACAACAATAAGCATTTCAATAATTTCAAAGGTACAGAAATAAATCATACCATATGTGGGTAGAGCACTGATTTTATATTCATGATCCCCATTCCCAACGTGAACCCGAGGGTGTACCTGCTGAAATCGGTAAAAGTTTTTACGGGTGATTTGGAAAATGGCAAAAATACTGGTGCATATATAAATTCTGGTGACATGTTGGGTGGCAATTTGTAAAAATTATAAGGGTTGTCCAGATTGATAGGAACTCCCTGGGCCCCACATCCACATTTGGGCCCCACATCCACATTAGGGCATTGAAGTTGACTTCTCCCTCTCCCTCGTGCTCCTCGTGATCGTTCTTTGCCCCCCCGCTGTTTTCTTTGTTCTTTTTCTTTCCTTAGGTTGTTAGTTATTGAATCCACAAAGAAACCGGGATGGAATTCTATGAATTCTTGGGGTGGAAAAGCGTGGGATGTAGGGGTTGAAAACGGGTCAGATACGAGGTGGATTATGATAGATCCATATCCATTTCTGAAGATTGGTCCGCAAGTTGGAATCCAAACTAGATCGACCGTAGAAGAGTTGAGTACAGGCCTGGACTTTTACATCCTAAACCAAAGGAAATGAAGGTTTTGAACAAGGGTTCGGATGTTAAAAGTGTAAACAGATCGGGTTTGATCCTGATCTGAATGCTGACTTAACAGGAAGTACCAATCCAATTTTAGAATCTGAATCGGAAAAGAGCCAAGTCGTAATCTGATTCAGACATACATTTGGATATTATTTTAACATCCACACCTGCTAAATAATGTTGTGGATTCAGATCAGAGATCTGAACCAATCCGATCCACTTGCAACTCTAGAACTAGCATCTGGCTGGGACTATAGCTTTTCCAGTTCTGGTACGTGGCCCTGGTTATATCAATGCCAAACCTGGTCAAATTGACCTTCAAAAGAAGGTTTTCACTTTCCATGCAGAAAAACAAGATGGTTTCGGACCTGATAAGATCCGAACTGAGTCTAGTTCTGAATCTGACAAGGACCGACATATAGAACCGAGACCGGGCCCAAATATGCAAGTGGACCCGTTTTATATAAGGAAAGGGAAATTTATGAAGAACCACTTAAATTTTTGGTCATTATATTAAACGGACTGAGTGTTTTAGTTCGTCGAAATATCCATTTGGAGCATGGAAATCATTCTATTCCGTGGAAAATGAGATGCAAATCGTCCAGTTTGATTATTAACTATTTGATATTTGACTAAATCCATCTCAACGGTAGGAATGATGTGACAGCACATCGTCCGTTGGATTCAGTCTTCGCTAGGTGGTTGGTGCTCCGAAAAAAACGGTGGTCAACTCATCGAGTTGGGCGATCCTGCTTGCACCTTCGGCTGATTGGTCGATTCTGTTTGATCCTTTGGAACAGGCCAACGCTCTTGAAATGGATTGATTCTCTCTCTCTCTCTCTCTCTCTCTCTCTCTCTCTCTCTCTCTATATATATATATATATATATATATATATATATATATATATATATATATATAAAATCCAGGTGCGGACTCTTCGTAAATCAACTATGCCCAACATATTTATTAGCACTTACCCATTTCTCATATATAAAGTAATGGGTAGGTGAGAAATCATAACAGTTAAATGAGTTTTTCAGGGTTTTTTTATTTTAGTTTCTAAATTTTGACCATGAATATGTGATATACCTACTTGATTTTTATAGGGATAAGCTCGTGAAGTGTTCCATTTTGACACATGGGTGAATTTTTACAAGGTTCAAGAAATCAATGATCCAAAATCTTTATAAATTTTCAAGGCTTCAAATATCATTTTTTTCAATGCAAACACATGATCAAGTGTGGATTCCTAATAAATAGACCATGCCCAACACATTTATAAGGTCAAAATTGTGAAAAAATACCAAAAGGTAGAAAAACCCATTTAGCACATATCAATTTTGCATCTACCCATTTTTAATATATATAGAGTAATGGGTAGGTGTGAAAAATGATAGGTGCTAAATGAGTTTTTTAGGGTTTTGTTTTTAAATTCTAACCATACATACATGATCTATGTACTTGATTTTATGGGGATCAACTCTTGAAATGTTTGATTCTGACACATGGATGAGTTTTTATAAGGTTCGAAAAATCAACCATCCAAAATATTTGTAAATTTTTTAGCCTCCAAATATCATTTTTTTCATCGAAAATACACGATCCAAGTGTGGACTCCTCGTAAATCTACCATGCCCAACACATTTATAGAATTATAACTAAAAAAAATGCCAAAATGACAGAAAAACCCATTTAGCACATATCAATTTCGCACCTACCCATTTCTCTCTCTCTCTCTCTCTCTATATATATATATATATATATATAGAGAGAGAGAGAGAGAGAGAGAGAGAGAGAGAGAGAAATGGGTAAGTAGGTGCAAAATTGATACTTGCTAAATGGGTTTTTCTTTACGAGGAATCCACACCTAGTTGATTTTTTGAACCTTATAAAAATCCACCCATATGTCATTCAAGAGTTGATCCCTATGTATGGTAGTAATTTAAAAATAAAACAAAAAACCTAAACTCATTTAGCATCATCATTTCACATGTACCCGTCTCTCTCTCTCTCTCTCTAGAGAGAGAGAGACGGGAGGTTTGCACCTGCTCCCACCTAATACAAGTTTTAAAATTTGAGTGCTTTTTGGTCAAATCTATAGATATAATCTACTATCATTATTTAGTGAAAAATAAGTTTTTGATGATCAACTTATGCAGGCTTTTTAATATATTAAAAAATCAATGGCTTAAATTTATTGTGTTAAGTACATCTATAAGGTTTGATTGGAAAGATGGAACCTGCAACTATAATTTCTGGTAGGTGCTCTCTCTCTCTCTCTCTCTCTATATATATATATATATATATATATATATATATATATATGAGAGAGAGAGAGAATTGAACATATTAGGCCATCTTTTCTCATTTTACCCTAGGCCCTATAGTTTTAAATGTTTTATGATAGATCTGAACCATTAAATGTGTTTAGAATGCTCGATTTAGTGAGAATCTACTTTTAGATCATGTTTTTTCAACAAAAAAATATATTTTTATGAGTAGGAAAAAATTGATGCCTTCAAGGCATTAATTTTGGATCACCTAAAAACCATGTTAGGTCACATTCCAGTAATCCAAAAGCCGGTTCCACTAAACAAAACCTAAAGCTCACATCTATAGTGTTAGATGTGAGAAAAATACAAAAAATTATGCTTTTTTAAGGGTCCTAATAGGGACAGAACAAGAAAACAAGGTAGAATGAGCGCATTACTCCTATATATATATAAATAAATAAATAAATATATATATATAAGAAAAAGTGGTAGCTGTCTACTATGAGCAAACATGTGTTTTTGAATTATTTTTTACAAATATGACCTTGAAGATGTGTTACACATGAAAAACAAAACTTGGAACATGTTTTATGATAAAAAATATGTTTTTTTTTATATTTATGAAAGTCTTAGACCATCAATTTTAAAATTATTTAAAAACCTACATCTATGTTGCAAACTGATGACCCAAGAGTCAATTCCTATAAAATCAAGCATATAAAACATATCTATACGCTCAGATTTAAGGAAAAACATGAAAAAATCTTTCAAAAAGCTCGGTAAGCTTAAGGTAGGACATAAAAGTAGTAGGCAGCTATCACCTACTTGTATATATGGTAACTCAAATATGTTTAATGATATCAACCAAGATTTTCATTGGCTTTTTATTTTTTATTTTTGAAAATTTCATTATATGGATGTGATCTAGCTACCTGGTTTTATAGAAAAAGACTCTTGGGTCATCCAATTATGATGTATAAGAAGGATCTTTTAAGAGTTGAAAATCAATGGCTTAGAATTTTTATAAATATTCATGCATAAAAAATTGCATTTCTTGATCTAATTACGATGATCCAACATTCGATTCCTAACAAATTGACCACATCGAATAAATCTACATGGTAAAATTTGTGAAATAACCTATGAAAATCTTGATTCATACCAGCAAACATATTTGGTTGGTTTATATTCCAATTTCCCTATATATATATATATATATATATATATATATATATATATATATAGCTCCCTACTACTTTTTTGGTTTACAAAGCTTTTAAAGTTTTTATTTACTTGTTTTCCTTTAATTTGACACGTGTTTTACATGCTTGATTTTATAGGAATAAACTCTTTAATCATATGATTCGAACACCCAAATAGGTTTTTAAAATATTTAAAAATCAGCGATCTAAAGATTTCATAAATATTCAAGGCTTAAAAAATCATGTTTTTTTTTTATCTAAGAAACATGATCCAAGTGTTATTTTCTAGCAAATCAACCATGTTGAACATATTTGCAAGACCAAATTTGTGAAAACAATATGAAAATGGTCATTCACTCACAATAGGCTGACTATAGGCCAAAAAACTGGTACAAAACTATCACTTTTCATATATATATTAGTAATGATAGGGTGCTCCTTGAGTACCTACTCCCACCTAATCAAAGCTTTAGATTTTCAAATTTCTTGAACTTGTTTGTTAATCAGACCCTATAGATATGATCTACAAGCATTATTTAGTAGAAAACAAGTTTTGGATCATGTGATTATAGCATACAAGTAGGTCTTTTAAGATTTTTAAAAATCATGATTTACAATGTATCAAAATTTTATGACTTAAAAAATCCTAATTTTATATCTAAAAAACATGATATGAAACTTTGTTGAATACATCTATAAGGTCTGATTGAGAAGATGCAACCTACAACTATTATTTCTAGTATATGAGAGTAGGTACTCCCGGAGCATCGTAGCATTGCTCTCTCTCTCTCTCTCTCTCTCTATATATATATATATATATATATATATATATATGGGTAAATATTGGCTACTAATAAATCACTTTTTTCTTCAAAATGTTCTAAATTTTTATACATCAAATGTGATAGATGTTGGTTGAACTTTTTGCAATAGTATTTTTAAAAGATATTTTTAATAAAATATTTACAAAATCATCAACCAAAAATAATAAAAACCAACTTTTCATTTTCGTGGCGAGTACGGGTCGAATCCTCAGGGAACAGAAGAATATTCAAATTAATTCTAACAAATTTCAATTCATTAATATCATAAAAGTTTATAACTAAATTAAAACAGCTACAGTTAAGTTACAAAATAAAATTTAAACAAAACAAATCTTAAACTAAGTTGATCAAGCTTCTCCAGATCGCCAGGAGCATTTCTGTCAATTCACCACACATGCATTCACACTCTCATTCTGAATACACCTTTTGACCTGTTGTAAACTTATCAACCTAAAACAAAATAAAATACAAAGTTAGTAAGTAATTACGATAATTGAATCTAAAAATTACACTAGAACTAATTCTAAAATCAATTACTAAAATTAAATTACAATTAAAAGTAAAAATAACTAAAATACAATTTCTAATTAAACTAACTAATTAAATGAAATCTAACTAAGCTATCTACTGCAAATATACTAACTAATATTATGTAGAAAAATAGAAAAAACTATTGAAAATCAACTAATTATGAAATGTCTGTTTTACCCTCGATGTAGTGCAAAATTGAAATCTGATAAGTTTTCTAAAATAGACTGTCTGGATACCCAAACAGAGTCCAAATTTGATAATTTTTCTTCTGTTCTCTTTCTGACAGATTCAAGAATCTATCAGATTTTATGGATTTCAAAAATTCATCTGGGAGCTCCAAATATAAGCGTTTCAAGTTAAAAAAAAAATTAAAACATGCATGTCCCGAAATTAGAATTTCTAAAAAATCGGTTTTTGCAAAATGCTAAAAAATCAGACCAAATCAACTCCAATTAAGCTGATTTTTTGTCTGATGAAAGTTAACACTCCAATAAAGAGAATAGAGCAAAATTTTTAGAAAACACAAAAAAATGCACATAAAATGATGAGTGCAAAATGCGGTAAAATATGATTTTGAAATTAAGTGCACTATTCACTTTCACTAATTCAATTCATGAACTAATAGATTAGGCACATGCAATAACAGTCATTATTAACCCTAAGACTAATTAAATAATAAGAAATAATATTAATTATGTGAAGGGAATGAAATCAACAATAACTACCTACGTTACTTAAAAGAATACCAATTAATTCTACAATAAAATATTAATCTACATGCAATTGCTACACTAACTTGAAATAGAATGCAACTATGAACTAAAATAGCTAAATCAATGAAGTATCTAATCCTAATACAATTAACCTAATGTAAACTAACTAATGAACTTGAAAAATAAAAAATAAATTTAAAACTAACTTTAAATTAAGGTTAAAAACTAACTAAACCTAACTAGCATTAGTTAATATAATTAGGACACTAAGGGGGACGGTTTTAAATTTGAATTTGACCTAGGCATTCATGCCCCCCTAGGTGGACCCCACTAGGCCTAACTACTCATTAATAAAACAACCAAAAGAGAAAATAATTGAAACCCACCAACTAATACATTGCCAAAATTAATTTAACGAAATAATAAATATGTAAATAAGAAAAGAAGGAAAACGTCTATCTATCCAAGATTGCCTAAATTAATTACTAAAAACAATCACCTATTCTAATCAAAGCACGTCAAATAAAATATGGAAAGCCCAAAATTCAAATTAAGAACTTATCTAAGCCTAACGCACGGTTTTTACAAAATCTAAGCAAGTCAAATGTTACTAAAGAAAATATGCAAAGACAAACTAGCTACCATTTTTAACCTATCACGTTGGATACTTATTAAAAACAAAAATGAAAGAATCAAAAGGTAATTAATCTACCATTCAAACATATAAAATCTACCTAAGGCTAAAGACAACCATTAAAAAAAACCTACCTAAGACCACACGACACGATTTTGGAACTCTAATGCCAAGTCAAAACATACTAAAAAAATATATATGCAAAATTACCTATGCTATTCTACCAAAAGCTAACATTTACCAAACTTAGTACCAAGACTCAAATGCTAATTTACTTAAAGGCTGAACAAAGAATTCAAAACTACCTAAAATATAATTCATGATTTTGAAATTCATATCTAAATAAAAGTCAAAGCCTACACCTCTAATTACCAATGAAATCCTACCAAAAGTGAGTGTTTACTAAAATTACACAAAGACTTAAAATTTAGAAGTCAACCTAGCACTTTTAATTTATGAAAATTACCTAAAGCTACACAATACAATTAAAGGGCTTACCTAAAATATATTACACAAGTTTTACAAACCCTATGCAAAAAGCCAAATTGCTAAAAACAAAAGATACTACTTTTATATGCCAACCTAATGAGTACTTGATTAAAATACACTACCTACCTCTAGCTACTTATCCCAATTTAATATATAAATTTTACCTAAGCTACGTAAGAGATTCAAAGACTTACTTAAAATATTCACGATTTTGAAAAGTTCTAGTCTATTCAACGTCAAAACAAATTTTCAACGAATTTCACTAAAATCTCTATTCTAACCTAATATATTACTTGATAAAAAGTATATTGCTCTAAGTCTAACCTAATTAGATGACATACAAATCATTGACACAACAAAAAAAATATAATAAAAATTATACTACTTGGCTAAAAAAATGATCAATGAAATCTTAATGCACTACTTATTTTTTCTCTACTTAACTTAAATATTCAACAAAAAAACTACTTAATCAACCTAATGTTAGTTCACCATTAACAACTATAAAAAAAACAGAACTAAAGTTAATATACTGAAAATTTAAACCTAATGAATTAATATTAACCTAATCGACTATGTCTAGATTAACGAATATACATCACTACACTAACTAATTAATTTCAATTACTTCCAAAACTCAAACAAACTAAAAGGTTAATTAACCTGCTGTTAAAATGGCTATTAAGATCAGAATTTATAGAATAAAATTAGTAATGACTACAAATGATTAATCACTAACATAACAACTATCTAATATGATACACGCTAGTCGGCTGATATGAACGTGGAACATTGAATTCAAGATCCACTCTTGCTTTAAAAAGGGTTTGATCTTGACAGAGTTTTTAAACATTAGATACATAGATGTTGGACTGACACGACACACTAGGGATTGACATATGACTGGACCAAGAACTTGACATTTGGGTTGACTCGATCTATACTAGAAGAAAGGGGTAAGAGGGAAGACCAACCTCTAAGGCGATTCGACGAGGGAGGGGGTAAGGTAGAGCAATTGATGGAGATTGGATTCACGCCTAGCACAACCTTGAACGTCTATGCACTGGATCCTTGCTATTGCACCCGTCCGGAAGGCGATTCAAGAGACTTAGAAAAAGAAGAAGAAGGCCGCGTGGGAGAGAGTATCAGCCACTCCTCATGGATGTAGATGACACACTGACAGAGAAAACCTCCTTAGGTCTGCACTACCTGCAAGTACACAACATAAACACACAAGAAAGAATGACAAAACACAGTGGAGGAAAGAAAAGGAGGGAGAAGGAAAATATGATGAAAAGAAAAAGAAAATCAAGTCTCTAGACTTAGCGTATAAACACAAAAGCCTCTTTAGGGCCGCAATTGGAATATCGTAGCTCAAGTCTCTATGTCTTACCATATAAACATGAGAAGCCTCTTTCAGACCGCGGTTGGAAACAACATAGCTCAAGTCTCCACGACTTAGCGTATCGGTAGCCCATGAATCAAAGCAAGATCTCCTTGAGCTTAGCTTAGCCATGTAGATACAACTTGGGTCCTTTGCTCGATCGGTCCAACAGTGTACCGATATCAATACCTTTCACAAAGTTATACATGAATAATAATAACATATTCATTCATTCATTCATTTATTCATTGCTGAACCTATAACTAATGCATTATTTCGACATTTACTCGTTCACCCCTCTAGCACACAAGAGAGCTTAGCTTCGACGTTAAATGAAGTCATTTGGAGGTTTATTATGTTATGTATTTTGTATACTCCAAAGGCCTGAGTGACCCTATTCGTAGTGGGGCAACAATTTTCATGTCGGGAGACTCTCACCAGGCCATTTTGGATGCATCCTTCTACTGTTGTAGCGGGGTTCAATCCCTAGATCTTAAGGATAACTTGACCTCCTAACCCCCAAGTGATAGTAGATCACCTGAACTCTTTGGTCGATAACATCATGCAAGACACTCGAGGTGGTATCATCACCATCATGCCACGATGAGCATAAGTCCTAAAGGAGTTCAATGACATAATCTTTCTTATTAGAATGTCGAGTGCCACATAGGCAATCCAATGCATTCAATACCAAGGGAACATGTACTCCAAACCCTACTCAGATTTCTAAAACACGGGTCAGTTCCTATGTAGTCAAAGGACTACCATTATGATTTATTCATATGTATGCAAGACCTCGCTCTCAGCATCTACGACATTCATGAGTGCTTCACCCTTTGTGGGTGGACAACCAACTCTAGCACAATGACCCTTATGAGTCTTGTTGTAGACCAGTGTTTCACGTGGGCATGCATAGACAACGATCTCTTTGGATCGACTGCTCAGCGTATGTAACCGCAATGAGCACTGGCCTAATCAAGGCACTACAACTACTTTAGCGCATTGGCCCTTACGAGTATAGTGCTCGTTAAGGCAAAAATGGAATGAGCCATCCAGGCAAAGTTCTGACAATGGGGGTATCATCATGCCATTCATACTAGCTCAGGCAAGTATTTTGGCAGAAATCTCGACAACATTTTCTCTCTTTGATGAAGAAAGCATGACATTCCTTTTTACTATGAAAGTTAACTTGTCAAAAATTTTGGTCGCACCTCTTCTATTTGACGGAGAAAGCGCTATGCTCTTTTAAGCTCATTGATCATGTTTTTATAAAATTTGGTAGCACCTCCTCCCTTTGACAGAGAAAGAATTACTTTCTGGGGTAGATGCGCACTCTTGTGTGTACTTTGCATCTACCATGATTTATTGAAAACTCATGCTTTAGTTAGGCCATACGCTAGTGACTTAGATGTTTACGTAAAAGCAGTTCTGCACAAATTGAGAAACCTTTTCAATAGGATTTTTTTTTGCCAAACATCTTGAACAGGAAAGGGTATTTGGAATCACTTTGGCAACAAAGAGTAGTCTTCGTTTGTACTTTTATTTATGAGTAGCTATATTTAGTAAAAGTGGGAGCCTATGCACATAACATCACGACAATAATATTAAAAGCATATGTAAGGCCCGACAGGTGAAACCAAATTAAATAACTTGCAAAAAGCAGAAGCCTTGGCACTATTCGGTGCAAGGGCAATACTAAATGCATATGCAAAGTACATATATATTTCAAAAAGCGGAAGTCTTGGCACCATTCGGCATGACAACAATACAAAATTCATAAGCAAAGTACATATATATTACAGAGTAGGAGTCTTGAAACCGTTCAGCGTGATGATAATACAAAATGCATAAGCAAAGTACATATATATTATGAAAAGCATGAACCTTGACACCATATAACATGACAATAAGAGAAAATGCATAAGAAAAGCATCTATCAAGAAAAGCCAGAGTCTTGGCATAGTTCGGTGTGCAAACTTACCAAGGATTGGCAGTGGTGGCTCAACGAGGCATTAAGGCTCTTCTAAGTCATGGCTAACACATCCTTTACATTCGGTACAATCACAACCAAGAGTGTCTCTTGCAGAAGTCAACAGTGCGGTAAAACAATGAGGTTTAGACCAAAACTAAATTGGACCTAGTTTAGGTCCAACTAGGTTCGAACCTACCTCAAGTGATCTAGGCTTGGTCAGATGGGTTAGACCTAGTCAAGAAAATGTTAGAGGAGATCAAGCAATCAGGGATAAGGGGTTTTGTCCCAACTAGGTTCGGTCTAGGTCAGGTGGGTACAAGCTCACCTTAAGTAGGCTCAGTCTAGGTCAAGTGAGCTTGACCTAGGCTAAGATCAAGATAAGGAAAGTGAGAGAAAAGCTAGCCTAGTAGGTCAAGTTGACTTGACCCAACTAGCCTCAACCTAGGCTAGGCAGGTCCAAGCTCATTGTAAGTGGGCTTGGTCTAGGCTAAAACCAAGAGAGAGGAGAGAAGGGAGAGAGGCTAGAGAGAGAAAGAGGAGAGAGAGGGGGGATGATTTCTAAGAGGGGTCATCTCTTATTTATAGGCAAAAATATGGATCTTGGATCCATATGGGGGTTGAGTCTGATCCAGATGGCTCGCCTGATTTAAGATCCAAACTTAGTAACAAAGTAAATAAATGACATCTATGTACCTATGGGGCCCACTTAATAATTTCATGAGATATTTATGTGGGGCCCACAAGATATTTTTGGTGAGATATTTTTGTGGGGCATATATGATATTTTTTTGGACCTCGCATATTTTCGAGGTTTTGCCAATATTTTTTGCGAAAAGATATGAGTATACCATTTTCTTTTTATCGATGAGATAAAGCAGATTGGCTCGTTGAAATCTTCTAATTTTCTCTAGGGAGCGAGTTATGGCTCCTCGACAGTTTGAGCATATATCTCCGAAGATATATATGTCATAAGTGTAATTAGCTCATTGAAATTCGTTTGTTTTCCATTCTGGGTTAATATGATAGTTTTACATAAAATACCTCTTAGTTTTATTCAAAAATTTTACTAAAAATCTATGGGTCTTCTAAATTCAGTAATGAATATTGGTAGTATGACAATCCACAATTTATATTTATGCAACTTCCATAAGGGTAATGTGTGTGTGTTGGCCTTGTGTCAGTGCCATAGTGGTATGATGTGGGTTGGCGTTATGCTGATGCCGTGACAGTACGTTGATATTTGGCTTTATACTGGTGTTAGTGTGGTATAATGCAAGTTTGACTTCACATCAAAGCTGTGATGGTATGTTGTATTTTAGCTTGATGTTAGTACCTAGTGAGTCACATTGTATGTTGGTTGGATGTCAGTACCATGAGGGTACATTGTGTTGTGAAAAGAAGCATTGTGGTTTAACTTAGGAGTTTATTGAGGCTCGACCCTAGGAGGACAGGGTCAACACCTCTTGTGATCTTGTTGATCTACATTGGGGCCTTTTTGTTAAGTGTTGTTGTGTGTACCATATCTTGGCCTAGACCTAAGTACCATGGTGGTACCTTATGGTGTTTTTGTTGTTCGTACCTAAGAGTACGTGAATGTTCTTGTAGCTAATACCTAAGGGGTACTGTGAGCTTTGGTGTAGGGTGCCAGTACATAGAGTTATACCATTATGTTGGCTGTATGCCATTTTTTTGTAGCGATAGTTGTTTCTTGGCCAAGATACTAGTATCATGATGATACGATATGTGAAGAGTTAGCTCGGGTTCCCTTAACCACAAGAATATGATGCATGGATGGATGTTATGCTATAGTTGTAAGCTTATGATGATTGAATTGCACCACCCGATATCAATGACCCTTAGTTGGATCTTCTTCTCTTGGATTGAGATGATTTGTACTCGCTTATATATGGCTTGAGTTTGGAAGTCTACGCTAATATTATCTTGAAGTTTATCCTTTGAAATAAAGATTGTTGGAGCTGGGGTTAACACCATTATGTGAGAGTCGACTCCTAGCTTGTGCTGTGTAGTCTGCGGGTCGACCTCTGTGCTGGGAGGGTTGACTCCTGTGTGTTATAGTTTGTGGTTTAGACCTGAAGGTTGACTCCTGAGAGTGAAATGATTGACTCTTCCATTGTTAGGATTTGAGTTTTGGCCTTAGGGGATTTTCAACCGTAGATACTTGTTATGCTAGTCTTGTGATTCGTGTTAAGTATTGAATTATGCTGAGATGCATATAGTCTCACCCTACTAAAATTAATTTTTAGGGTGCTGTAACAGGTGAGCAGATGGTTCAACATGGAGGACTCAATGGTTTCTATGACATTGTACATGAGACTGCTTCTAGAAGTTGGTTTTGTTTTTGCACTATGTTGTGTTCAGTAAACTCATACATTGTGAAATGAATGAAAAGTATTTTTTGTATCAAAACCATGTGTATTAAATTTGAAATGTTTTGGGTGTTGACTCGATGCCGGAATGGTACGTTAGGATTTAGTTTAAGGTCGGTGCCGTAATGGTACGTAGAGAACATAATGATGTATTTTATAAAAAAGTTTTGGGTTTTGATCCAGTGATGGAATGGTATGTTAGGATTAACTTAAGGTCTGTGACAAAATGGTACATGTGAACATGGTAATGTTGACCTATAGCTGGTGCCGTAATGGTACGTAAAAAAAATTGTGATTTTTGCAAAAATATGCAAAGTATTTAAATATTTAAGGTCCTTGTTTTGAACCCATATTCAAAAAAAGGTTTTGAAAAATGAATAGTTTTATGTTGTGTTGTCCTTTAAAAAAAAAAAGAATTTCAAAATGAGTGTTCAAAAATGGAAAAAAATTTGGGCATCATATAAGGTCCGCAAATCAAGAAACAAAGTTAGCATCGAGTTTGAAATCAAGATCACCAAACTTACCTCCTCTCCTTCTCATGGTTTTCAAGATCCCCATATTCCCTTCAAAGAGCGTGTATTCATGGCCCTATAGACCCCCTTCAATTTAGAACACTTTATAATGTCCTACCATGGTCACGCGATGGACCAATAAAGCAAAGGTGCAAAATCCAAGAAGACTGAGGCCATGACCTCTTGGCCTCGCACCTACTGTAGCCATGAGAAGGTTCCTTGGACCCATCATAGATGGTTAATGATACGAAGTGGGCAATGAGAACATCAATGCCCCCTGTGAAGCAATATTGAAAGAAAATACCTTCACTTGGATAGAAGGAGTTGAGCTCACTTTTAAAGAACTTAAATGAGCCATATGAATGACTCTCTTGCTCACCATGCCCGAAGTTTCCAAGGTGCTCATTGCAGAGTCCAATGGTTGTGACATCGGAAGAAGAGCCCAATTAAAGCTTGAGGGTCACCCAATGGCTTTCAAAAACCTCGCTAATCATGCCAAAGTCCTTTGATGAACATGAAGAAATTAATTGTCTATGAGCTAGCACATGAGGAAAGAAGACCATATTCTCATGAGAGGCATTACATGAGCTTCTAAGGTGTCGTGGATTGATGTGCCTCAACCTCACCCTAGTTAAAATGGTTAATCAAATTATCAGAATACTATCATAAATTTTGATGCAAAAAGGGCTTTAAAATTCGTAACACCCACACCTTCCCCTAGTGAGCTGTGAAGCCCAATTTGAAAATATTTCTTGTAAATTGTAATTTGAAATACAAAAATGTAAGAGGAGCTATAGAGAAAATTTTGAGAGAAAGAAGACCACTGAGAAGGGTCAAAAAGCTCATCCCCACTGTCAAGTATTGGGTGAAGAGGTCATCTAAGATTCTTACTTTCTGCTGAGTTCGAGATCACGATCTCTTCTACCAATCATTCCTTTGGAATGATTTCAAAGTGGGTCTCAAGGCCTTACAAAGACCCATGGGCGAGTTGAACTATCCCGAGATGAAGTTGTTATGGGTCATTGATCCCTCCTATAATTGTCTTGAGATGGATAAGGTTGAGGACTTATCTCAATCCGATCCTCAGAGGGGGTCTTGTGATAGAAACGACATCCAAAGCTACAAGAAGCTTGAAAGAAATGAGGATCGTTGTGAAGAGTAATTCAAAGATACCAAAAATTGTGAGGATGGTTTAACCATGGCCTCACTCCTCCATGAGGGTGAGCACATATCAAGGCTCAAGCTCGTATCTCAATGAAAGCATCGACAACGAGGAAGACAACTTGAGGGTGTGACTCATACTGTTTGGATTAAACCCATTCACTATTTTTATCCCCGATGAAATTCACAAATGGATCCACCAGCAGTGAAGTGAGCTTTCCCCTCTAGAGACTTATAAATGTAGATAACTTGTATGTTGGAAGGACACACGGGTTCTATGCGATATTCAAGGCTGGAAGACGGTCTATCAAAGAATATGAAGTGGTGTACAAACCTTCATGTTCGACTTCAGAATAGATCATTGCCTAGTGGACTAAGCAATTTTCAAGGGAGAGAAGATGATACAGTTTGAATTTTGACATACCCCACTATGGATCCATTGCCCTAGACAATCAAAGCAAATCTCAGTGTGGAAGACCTCAACCCACATCCATTGGCCCAAATGGATCAAAGTATGACTTATTCTGATCTAGGTCCATATTTATTAAACTAAGGGAGTTAGATGGATCCAATGCTCCAGATCTAAGCTCCAACCAAGCTACCTCAGCTAAGTGGGACCCAAGCCAAGTGTGGAAGGTGGCTGAACCCTTCTGTACCAACCTGCATCCAAATAATCCCCCTAATCTGCAGCTATGTAGTAGAACTCTCCAAGAGTGTTTAATAGGTCCCTGTAAGTTAAACCAATGCTCACCTTAGCTCAAACCCATTTGACCCAAACTGATTCTAAGAAACCAAATAGATCCTGCTTGCTGTGAACTGCAAAATTTGACCTGACTTCCTTGAGTCATATATCTCTAATCAAACCTAATCTAAGCCTGAGATTTTAACCATATCCCTAAAAAATCACTCTTAGACCCCAACCCAGTAGATATCTGTTTTTTCTACTTAATTCTACCGGACACAAAACACAGTCCAAACCCAGTCTGAACCTAATTTCCTGAAACCTGGTCTTAAGCTCATAAATCCCGAACCAAGTGAAGTTTGACCCTGATATTTTAATAGGACCTACTTCTACGTGTCCTAAAATTCTTTGTAAATTTTCAGCTTTTTATCTGTTGCAATTTGGGCATACTAAACTTTTTACCAAAACCTGTTAGAATCCAAACAGAACCTGAGCTTGTTTTTAACCTCGCCAACCTACCTAGATACCCTTGAACCTAGACCTACCTCGTGGCCCCAAAAAACGTAACACTAACTATCTCATTTTGGTTTAGGTTAGTCCACTTGTGTCAAGATAATCTTTATCCTTCAGCCGGGTCAAACACAAGCTGGGTTGTGAAACTCATCTTCGAGGATGCAAATGGTTCAGGTTCAAATTAGACATCTGACCAGACCTGAATCCATTTGGTCAGATTTGGTAGCAAAAGTGGTATCTGGTTGATAATATATCAGATCTGAATTGGGATGTTACATCTGAATACAAACCCAAATTCATGTAAATGTTACATCAGATTAGCTATTTAAGACAGAGTTCCAGATTGTGTTTTAACCTTTTCCATCCAAATCAGAATATGAAAATTCTCATTAAATGAGATTCTACAATACCTAGATCCGAAACGAATCCAGCCCCTTTACATCTTTGTAACCACAGTCACACATGCTAAGCTGCATCAAATTGGTTGGTTCCATTGGGCTCATCTGACACCCATGAGGACATCATTGCCTATCTGATGAGTATGCATGCAGTATTGTCAAAAACTAGCTGCAGAATTGCTTATAGCCTCACATTTTTGGGTCCACTGAAGGGGTCCAAGTAGCTGATACAATCTCTTTTCCTATTTCATCACCACAATTTATTTATCTACAATATTGTGCAAATTGGATGGTTGCTTAGATGCCCTTTCTAACCACAACTACAAAACTGCCATTATCCAACAGCCCACTTCTTATATACCATTTCGTTGTGCGACAGATTGAATATGTGACACCTATGTCCTTAGCAGCAGCACTTGTTGGCTATTATTGCTTTCCACCTGCGTCACAGTCTTTCTCCAATTTACCTTCTTGTGTCTCCCCTTATATACTACTACTACTAATGAGGATCACAATTCAGAAATGATGTGTCGTGTCCTTTTAGGTGTGTACATGTGACATAACACTTACAGTGGTTTTATTAAGCTTAATAAAGGAACTGAACTGTGATGGTTGTTATCAGTCGTCTTGTGTTAACCACGCCATATCACAAGGATACTGATTACTCGTACGTCATGCCCTCTTGTGTTCTCGTTTTAGTGTGATATCATAGAAAAACTAGATATTTAACGGCCCGTCCATGTATGGCCGGGCCTATATAAATCGTTTATATTAATTTTTATGGTAAATAATATATATATATATATATATTATATTATAACTTATTTTTAAAATATACAAGTAAATAACTAAAAAACATAAATACTTTTTATATAGCTTATACATATTTAAATTAAAATGGCCTATCCATATTGATAGACGTAAATTATGCTAATTTTTTTTATGATAAATAAGATGAATAAATACATAAAAAATGTATGCATTTTGAACACATTTTGTTTTGAAAACGTTATGCGTGGAGCTCGCCAACCCTATGCATGAGTTTGTTTTTTTTATGACTGAAGAGAAATGAGGGGGGAGTGATTTATGGATATATTTTAAGACAGAGTTCTCATCACTTACAATTGAGAGAGAGTGAGGGACTTTTTATTTTTTTATAAAGAGAATTTTATATGACAATTAGGAGAAAGAGAGAGAGTTACATATCTTAACTCTGAGTTTTTGAAACATTAGAAGATACCATGTAAGTAAGATTATTTTTTTCAGCCAATAAAAAAAGTCTTTCTTTTAAAAAATTATGTAAAGACTGTTAAGAACAAAACGCAGCAACAAGACCGTTGCATAAAAGTTAATCCCTAAATTCAACAATCAATACTCAATAATTCAATATATTGACTGCACAAAACCTTTAACAATTTCTGAATCTTTTTACAAAGACGCTGGTGGAGCGAGTGGGTGGATGCCGTGATGCACATTGAGCTCTCTTCTTCTTCTTTCCTCAAGTGTGGCTCTGGCCCGTTCAATGCCCCTCAAGGAAGGTTTCATTTTTTTCCTTTTTTATTAATGATTTTAGATGGAAAAGGCGAAAACGAATAGAGTTAGTCTCAGATTAGTATGTTCTTATGTTTTGGTCAGCGATCTTTATGTAACATATTATAATGACTGCCACCACCAAACGATGAAACCAGGTTTGATAATGGTTTCAATTGTACACGACACCCTTTTCCTGCGTGATTGGAAATGAGCCTCTTATATAATGGAAACGGTTTCTTTTGTTTATGAGATGAAAAATTGATGCTTCTAAAACCAGTTTCATACCAGTACCTGATACTGGTACGCCTGAAGCGGGGAAGGAATGGATAGAAGGAGTTTCTGTGCAACTGTGGTTGATATTTGTGCACAGGGGGCAATGAGATCAAGGACATTCAAGACAATTTAGGCAACCTAACCCGCAGCAGGATCATATCATATGCCAGCAAGGTGGCATGCCTATAATTTTCATTGTTTACGAGGGTACTGCACCAGCACCTTGTCTTTTCGAACGTTGATACGTCGACAGACTCGAGATATAAGAGCGAAAGTGAGTGAGTGGCGTCGTGGCGGTGCGAGGTACCGAGTCTCTCTGCAACTCAACCCTGGGTATTGCCCCTCCAAAACCTAGAATTTCTTCACTAAAACCCTAATTCTCAATTGGGTATCCTCCATTTTCAGCAATAATTCGCCCTTCTTCCTTCCTCTCCAGCGTTTTCTTCAGCGCAACTCGTGGTGACGTTCTGCGGAATTTGGAGGGAAGGACAATGATGGACATCGTCTCTTCCTCCAAATTGGCGTGCATTGATCTCAAATCTTCATTTTGCCCCAACCCCAAGTTGTTAGAATGCCGGAAAATCTCACCTAACCATCGGTTTTCTAACAATCGTCGCCTTGTTTTGGCTCAAGCTAGGTTGAAATTCCACGATGGTGGTGTTGTTAGGAGCTCTAAATTCTCCATCAAAGCGAGAAGTCCTAGATTTTCGGCGGTTGCGGTGGAGATAGCTACAACAACCGTGGATGAAGAGCTTACGGATATCGAATCGTTGTTTTCAGGCAATTCGAAGAGCGAAATGCCAACGAAGAAGAGTAATAAGCAGTTGGGTAGTAGTGGGGCTTCTAGCGTTTCTTCCGGGGTTAGATTGGAAAATATAAGCAAGAGTTTTAAGGGTGCTACTGTGCTGAAAGATGTGAGTTGGGAGGTGAAGAAGAGGGAGAAAGTTGGGCTGGTGGGTGTTAATGGTGCCGGGAAGACGACCCAACTGAAGATTATCTCCGGAGAAGAGGAACCGGATTCGGGGAATTTGATTAAGGCAAAGCCCAATATGAAGATTGCATTTTTGACGCAGGAATTCGAGGTCTCGCCCACTAGAACGGTGAAGGAAGAGTTTATGAGCGCATTGAAGGAAGAAATGGAGATCGCTGAGAGGATAGAGAAAGTTCAGAGAGCGTTGGAGAAGTCGGTGGACGATTTGGTGTTGATGGGCAGGCTTTTGGATGAATTGGACTTGCTTCAGAGGCGGGCGGATGCAGTTGATCTTGATGAGGTCGAGGTGAAGATTAATAAGATGATGCCAGAGCTTGGGTTCTCTTCGGAAGATGCTGATCGGTTAGTTGCGTCATTTAGTAGTGGTTGGCAGATGAGGATGTCGCTCGGGAAAATTCTTCTCCAGGTATTTTTCATGGACATTCCTTCTGAATATCTAAGTTCAATTTTGTGGCATCAATGCTCTTGGTAACATAGCTTCAAACTTCACGCTAAAGAAGATATGTATACAGTATAGCTTCAAACTTCACGCTAAAGAAGATATGTATGCAGTAGTTCTTTTTGGCGTAGCATATGCATGCTCCATGTCTCAGGCATATGAATGTAGTCAAAAGTATTTTACTTTACATGAAAGGTATTATAACGGATTGTCTTATATACGTGAAACTTATAATATATTCATCAAATTTGTCTCTTATTGTTGCATACTTTGAACAATTGGGCTGGAGACCCAGTAACACAGTCTGTGATTAGATATTGTGTTTATTTGGGGCCACATTTAATTTCTTGGTTCAGTAAGCAACAAAGAACTGTTGCACGCTTATGAACTGAGGCACACTATAGAGTTATGGCTGCTGGTGCATTTGAAGTATCTTGGATTTGGCACTTCACTCCATCAGAAACATAACTGGTCAATCCCATAGTGTGACAATCATAGTGCCATTGTCATTGTCGCTAATCCAGTTGAGCATTGAAAACTAAAGATATTAATCAACACTTTGTTCGTGAAAAGGTCGAAGACGAAGTGATCCTTGGTTTATGGCAAGTAATCTTCAAGTGCAGATTTATTTACAAACATATTGACTGCTTCACGATATTGGATGCTGAATAGTTAACCATGCATAGTTTGAGGGGGCATGTGAAAGATGTTATCACTTAAGCACCATATTTGTCTTTTATTAGTTGTGGCTGAGCTGTTTTATATGCAGCATAATCAAGAGTATGTACTTGGTCACTGGAGGCTCTCAGCTGTGTGAAGGGTTTGGCTAGCCCATGATTCTATGGTCTTGGTTTTCATATGACCTGTTTGACTTCACTTTGAAGGGTTAATCCTTAGTTTTTATACCATTCTAGGTAGAATTCGGGGAAAACGAGACAATGAAGCTCATGGTTGTTAAAGAAGGTTGATTTGTCGGCACTTAAACTGAATATTTTAAAATTTTATAATGGATTTTATGCTTCTGTTATGGTTATCGGCTGCTAATTTTCGGTGCAGTTTCTTATGTTTTTGCCAAAATGTATATTTTCATGTTGAAAAATAGTAAAATACTAATAACCACTGTTTGTTTGGTTCACATTTTCTTTTTCTTTTTCATGCATCGTCATAATGTAGGTGCTGAAGTACATGCATAACAATGGGACATAAATGAAATAAACAGCTCTCACTCTCCACACCTTAGTTCTTCAAAATCATATTTACAATTTATCTTTGAAATCACATATAACCTTTTCATGCTTCAGGAGCCTGATTTGCTTCTTTTGGATGAACCCACAAATCACCTTGATCTGGACGCAATAGAGTGGCTGGAAGGTTACCTTAATAAGCAAGATGTACCAATGGTTATCATCTCACATGACAGAGCTTTTCTTGATCAGCTATGCACAAAAATTGTGGAGACAGATATGGGTGTTTCTAAGACATATGAAGGAAATTATTCTCAGTATGTCTTGGCAAAAAATGCATGGATGGAAGCTCAGTATGCAGCATGGGAGAAGCAGCAGAAACAAATTGAAAACACAAAGGACATTATTCATCGCCTGAGTGCTGGAGCTAATTCTGGTCGTGCATCAACTGCAGAGAAGGTACTTGCATCTGTTTAAGCTTTAACATCTTCTAGTTGTCTGTTATTTAATATTGGTAGGTTGGTAATGCTTTTTGTTGCTGCTTGCTGCTAGTAATTGAGTGATTGCAACTTCATTCGAAAACTCTTCATAAGCACTTCTACAACATATTGTGTGCTTGATGTTACCTAACCAGTGTTGAGAAATGATGACTTGATGTGCAGTTGTGTATGTCGACCAATTTCGATAGCTATTCAAGTCTAAGGTTGGTGTAGCTCACATGCAAGTGTCTAACTTGTATAACTTGGAATAATTTGGAATTTGGGATGATTGACTGAATCATGCTATGTATAGCGGACCATTCTCTTCAAGTTAAATGATTGCCACCATCTAAGTTGATGTCAATCTCAGAGCAAGAGATCGGGATCCAAACTGGTCCTCATTCATCAACCCTCCTTGAGCCTGTGGAAGAGCACACATAAAACATGATATCTCATGGGTTTCTGAAAGTATCTGAATAGCATATAGTACATAATGCCTATACATGGTCCCCATAATGTCTTCAGATATACTTCCACACACTCCTTAAATTCATGTTCAGATGAACAAAGCAGATTATGGCTGATGAGATAGTAAGATGAAGATAATTCAAGTTAAGAAATTTGATAACGAAAGCCCTAAGGTTTGTATGAGTGCTGTGTTATTTTCATCTGTTAGTGTGTCCTTGCTTGCTGATTTCTTTGCGTTCATGAAAGTATTTTCATATTCAATATATGGATGTAATTCTCAAAAACAAAAAGCTAGCATGGTGGTGGCTGGTAAAAGAGCTGATTCGCTGAATGAACCGAACAGGGGATGCTCGTGACTCAGCTCATTTAATGGTGGATTGAGCTCGTGTTTGTATTTAGCGAGGCCGAGCTTGAACTCGGCCAAACACGATTGGGCCCGTGTAAAAACATTTCATGTTATTTATACAGGGAATATATATATATATATAACACTTAATAAGTCATATTTTATGTATATATTTTCTATGCATCCTTCTCTTTATATATATTTTTTATCTATTCTTCTTTTTATATATTACACTTAAAATATATATTATACATAAAAAATATATATTTTATCTATACAAATTCTCTGAACACCCTGTGCCCGGGCTTGACTCGTTTGAGCTAAACTAGCTGCTCATTCCTCGGTCACCATCTATACAAACCGATCATGAATGAGTTCATGACGAGCTGAACTGAGGTGAGTCACGAGCTGCTCGGTTTGTTTACCAGCCCTAGTGGTATGCAAATGTTTGTGGGAAAGAGAGTATTATGTGTTCTTTTGGAAACTTGAATGAGGAGAAGACAATATAAATGCAAAAGACTTATTCAGGTATACGAAGTATCACATTCGTGAAAGTATTTTTGGATGCAATTTTCTATAATAACAGGCTAGGGTGTTTATACTTAAGTGTTATGTGAAATGAGAAAATGTGACCTGTTCTTTTGAAACCCCAAAGTTGTTTGCATAAGTTATAATTGCCATTAGAGGTTCAGAGGAAGCTACTTTCGAAGCTCTTAACCATAGTTTAAAAACTCGCCGGGTCAACCCGCTGACTCGGTTGACCCAGCCCGGATCACCCAATCACTGGGTCAAAAACGAGTACAAACTTGTTTTGAACAAAACCCGGCCGAGTCATAGACGAGTCAGCCGAGTCATGCATATATATTCGTATATAATATATTATATATAATTACATATATTATATGAAATATAATATAAATATTATGTATATTATATATAAAAATATGATTATACATATATTAATAAAATTATACATTAAATATATTATAAAAATATCATATAATGTATATTATATATAATATATTGATAAAATATTATAATATATACATATATTTATATTTTTTATATAAAATATAAAGTTAACATGACCCGGCCGAGTCACCGAGTTGACCCGGCCGAGTCACAGGTCATTCAAGGACAAGCTGAGTGACGAGTCAATGAGTTTTAAAACCATGCTCTTAACCTATGCCAAATAAGTTTGTTATTCTCCTTTCGGTTTGCAACTTTGCATAAACTTTTATGATGGTGATGGTTTATTACATAATTCCACATGCAAGCTTTTCTATTTTCACTGCTAACCTCTATCGTGTCAGTATTACTGAACCATTACCTGCTATAATAAGCCTCGGTTTTTTGTTTTCCCTCACAATTTTTATATTTGTGACAGAAACTAGAGAAGTTACAAGAAGAACATATTGAGAAGCCATTCCATCGCAAACAAATAAGGATCAGGTTTCCTGAACGTGGGAGAAGTGGGAGGTCAGTGTTAATGGTCAAAGGCCTAGAGTTTGGCTATGATGATAAGGTCAACATATGACTTGCAATACAAACTTACCATGTTGAGTTCTGTTTTAACTTTATTTAGCTTTACTTACTGTTACTCATCCACTGTCTTTCCGTGGTTTAGCTTCTTTTTGACAAAGCAAATCTTTTCATTGAGAGAGGTGAGAAAATTGCCATTATTGGTCCAAATGGATGCGGGAAAAGTACACTGCTGAAACTTATTGTGGGTTATGAGAAGCCAGAGGATGGTGAAATTTCGATTGGGGAGCATAATGTTTTACCAAATTATTTTGAGCAGAACCAGGTATATAGAATGTGAAGAAACTCTGAAACTTTACTTTCATCATGTATGACATTTGTGAATGGTTCAAGATTTTTATTACTGTTTGTCTTGCAGTTGGATTTATGTGCCTTGTCTACTAGGCTCATGTTTATCTACCATCAGATTGTAATAAGATGAGCTCCTATATCACCACCAATGAATACTTCAAAGAGCTCCAACCAAAGTATTGAAAATGGACACTTACAAGAACCAAGAAAGGTTTATACACAAATACCCAAAAAAGGGTATTCAACAAGAGAAAAAATGAATATTATTGATTATGAACCTCACAAAAACTACACATTTTAGAGGGGGCAATGCCCCATATTTATATACAATAGAGGGCAAGAAGGAGAGAGTTGTTGGACTCCCAACGGCTTGGCAAGGAGAGAGTCTTTGAGCCATTGGTAGCCCAACGGCTCTATGAATTTGACTTTAGTTAAACATTGACTAGTCAAATACAACCTAAAAAAGTCCTAAAAAGTAAGAATAAAAAAAGAAAAAATGCTTATACAAATAATACTAAAAGAAAAAATAAGAAAATAGACAACCTTATAATACATTATTTAACACTCCCCCTCAAACTTACTGTTGAATAACCAAAAGTTTGTCTAAGAGAAGAAAAATCTAGGAGTTGCGAGAGGTTTGGTAAAGAAATCTGTCAATTGATATTATGAAGAAACATAAGGAAGATCAATAATGCCGTGTAGAAATTTCTCTCGCACATAGTGACAATCCATCTCAATGTGCTTGATTCGTTCGTGGAATGTTCGATTATTGGCAATGTAACAACAACAAACAACAACAACTACGCCTTCATCCCAAAACAATTGGGGTCAGCGATATGAACCAAAAAAGAAATTCATTTTGGGTCTTCCACATGAATCCTTTTCCTCCAATCATTTCTATCCAACGCCATGTCCTCGGTGAGGTTCAAAGCATTCATATCCTTTCCTATCATCTCCATCCAAGTCTTCCTAGGCCTACCCCGACCTCTTTTAACTAATATATTTTCCCATTTCTCCAACCTTCTAACTGGAGCATCATTAGGCCTTCGCCGAATATGTCCAAACCACCGTAAACGATTCTCTCGCATCTTATTTTCAATGGGTGCAACACCTACCTTCTTACGTATCTCTTCGTTCTGAATCTTATCTTTTATTGTATTTCCACACATCCATCTAAGCATCCGCATCTCAGCTACACTCATTTTTTGAATATGATGTCTCTTGGCAGCCCAACATTCCGTACCATATAGTAAAGCGGGTCTAATAGTCGTCCTATAAAACTTTCCCTTCAACCGCAATGGCATTCTACGATCGCACAGCACTCCAGTAGCACTTTTCCATTTCATCCACCCAACCTTTATCCTATGATTTACATCTCCATCAATTTCTCCATACTTTTGAATGATGGATCCCAAATATTTGAAATAATCATTCACCGGTATATCTTGCTCACCAAGCTTCACTACACTCCCATCACTACTTCGTTGCTTACTAAACCGACATTCCATATATTCAGTCTTACTCTTACTCAACTTAAAACCTCTAGCTTCCAATGTCTGTCTCCATAATTCTAACTTAGCATTAACCCCAGCTCTAGACTCATCAATCAAAACAATATCATCAGCAAACAACATACACCACGGTACATTTTCTTGAATTGATCTCGTAAGCTCATCCATCACTATCGCAAATAGGAAAGGACTTAAAGCAGATCCTTGATGTAACCCAACCGTTATCGGAAAATTGGTTGTCACCCCTCCACAAGTGCGGACATTGGTTACTACTCCTTCATACATATCTTTAATTATACTAATGTACTTGAGAGAAACACCTTTCTTCATCATTGTCCACCAGAGAACGTCCCTAGGTACTCTATCGTATGCCTTCTCTAAATCAATAAAAACCATATGCAAATCTTTGTTCCTCTCTCTATATCTTTCAATAAGTTGTCTAAGAAGATGTATAGCTTCCATAGTTGATCTTCCAGGCATAAAACCAAATTGATTCTCCGATATCATGACAACCTTCCTCAACCTAGACTCAATCACCCTCTCCCAAAGTTTCATAGTATGACTCATGAGTTTTATACCACGATAGTTTGTGCAATCTTGTATATCACCCTTATTCTTATATAAAGGCACCAAAGTACTCTTCCTCCACTCATTAGGCATCTTATTTGTTCGCCAAATCAAGTTAAAAAGATTTGTCAACCATTCTAAACCTTTCTCTCCCAAGCATTTCCAAGCCTCGATAGGTATACCATCTGGGCCAACTGCCCTTCTTGATTTCATTTTCTTCAAAGCCTCTGCAATTTCTTTCTTTTGAATCTTGCGCATGAAGTCACGATTTATCTCATGAAAAGGAATGGAGAAGTCTCCAAGATCTTGAGCATGACTATCATTAAATAGCTTATCAAAATAATCTTTCCATCTCTCCTTAATCTCCTAATCTTTGACTAAAACCCTTTGCGTTTCATCTTTGATACATCTAACCATACCCAAATCCTTCGATTTCCTATCTCTCATCTTTGCAAGCCTATAAATATCCTTCTCGCCTTCTTTGGTATCCAACTTGTCATAAACCTCCTTATATACCTTAGCCCTCGCGTTTCGAACAACTTTTTTAGCTTCCTTCTTTGCTATCATATACTTCTCCAAATTCTCATTATCACGACTCTTACTTAGATTTCTATAACACTCTCTTTTAACCTTAATAGCTAATTTGACATCCTCGTTCCACCATGATGTATCCTTACCTAGTGGTGCACCGCCTTTAGACTCACCCAATACCTCTTTAGCTACTTTTCTCATACCACCCGCTATCTTATTCCACATTGATTCTGAATCCTCCTCGAGACACCAATCAACTTCCTTAACTACCTGCTCTACAAACATTCTTTGTTTAGCTCCTTTCAGTGCCCACCACTTAATTCTAGGATCTATCTTATGTCTATCCCTTTTGCGGCATTGTCTAATTCTAAGATCTAAAATTAAGACTCTATGTTGTGTAGCTACACTTTCTCCTGGTATAACCTTACAATCGATGCAACAACCCCTATCTCTCTTTCTAAGTAGGAAAAAATCTATCTGACTCGTATTAACCCCACTTTTAAATGTTACTAGGTGAGACTCCCTCTTCCTAAACCAAGTGTTTGCTAAGATCATATCATAGGACAAACAAAAATCTAAAATCCTTTCTCCACTTTCATTTCTTTCTCCTATACCATAGCCTCCATGGATATTCTCAAATCCATCCCTACTAATGCCTACATGTCCATTAAGGTCACCGCCGATGAAAAGCTTTTCTCCATAAGATGTCTCTTGTACTACTCCATCTAAATCTTCCCAAAATTGATGCTTAATGGAATCATCTAAACCTACTTGAGGTGCATAAACACTAATAATATTAATAATATCCGTACCTAATACTAATTTAATAAGTAAAATTCTATCACCCTTCCTACGGACCTCAACTACATTATCTATAAACTAACGACTCATAGCAATCCCTACTCCATTCCTATTCCTATTTATTCCTGTATACCAAATCTTATATCCCCAAGGTTCTATCACTTTAGCTTTCTCACCTACCCATTTGGTCTCTTGAAGACATAAAATATCAATCTTTCTCCTACACATAACATCTACTAACTCTACCAACTTACCAGTTAAAGACCCTATGTTCCAAGTGGCTAACCTAATTTTATGGTCTTGGACTAACTTCTTTACCCCCACCCGTCCAACAAAGTGAGGGAACCCTTGCCTATTTGACACCACACCCGGGCGCCGGTGTGACGCGTCGCTTCTGGGCGACGACCTAGCAACCCTTGCACATTTATCACTGCCTCCGGCCTAGAGAGTACAGCGCGTCACTCAGTAGGGAACGCCCCAACGAAATTCTCATATTGGTTCATTTTCATAGGATATGACAAAGTTTTTATGCTAGCTGTCACAGGCCTACCGCAACCCTCCTCCTTTATCCGGGCTTGGGACCGGCAGTGTATAACTACACAGGCGGAGTTGATTATTGGCAATGTAAATATAATTTTTATTGTCGCAGCATAGTTGTGATGCCCCTGTACTCTGAACACCCATGTTATGCAACATCTTCCTTAGTCAAAGTACTTTCATATTGGTTGTAGTCATGACTCTGTATTCTGTTTGAGTTGATGAGAGAGAGACTTTCTGTTGCTTCTTGCACTTCCAAGAAATTAATGATTCACCTAAAAATACATAGAAACCAGTAGTTGAGTGTCGGTTATTTGGATCTCCTCTTCAATTTGCATCAGTATAAGCAATTAAATCTAAGGAGGAAGAAACAAACGAGAAAAGTCCTCGAAAAACAGAGGTTTTAATATATCTAATAATACATAAAACAACTCACATATGAACAGTGGTATGAGCATACTGAAATTGGCTTGCTGTGTGAACGACATGTGCAATGTCAGGTCTTGTAATTGAGAGATAAGACAATGTCCCGACAAGTTGTCTGTAAGGTGTTGGATTTTCAAGTAGTTATTCATCATCAATCTTCATTTTGACATTTATAACTTCGGGAGTGTCGACTTTTTTCTCATTGGAGATATCAGACCTGTCAACAATATCTACAACAAACTTAGACTGAGTCCGCAAATAACCTCTAGAAAACTAAGCAACTTCTATACTAAGATTTTTTTTTTTAAAAACCCAAATCACTCATTTCAAAGTGTATTTTGAGAAGTTTTTTAATATTTTCAACTCTCTGCTTATCACTTCCAATGATGATCATGTCGTCTACATTAGAGGACAAAGATAATAATACTTGCATCCAAAATCTTAACAAACAAAGTTGTATTAATAAGAAAAGATTGAAAACCAAAATCGAGCATAACTTGACTAAATTTGTCATTACCAAGCTTTGGTGGCTTGTTTAAGACCATACAGAACCTTATTTAAACGAAGAGCCTTTCCTTTAAGAATATTAATGCCAGGTGGCAGTTTCATATACACTTCTTCAACTAAGCTTTGAGAAACACATTTTTGACATCCATTTGATATATAAGCCATTTCTTTACAGAGGCAAGAGCTACTAAGGTCCTAACTGTTGTCATTCTACCAACTGGAGCAAAAGTCTCTTTATAGTCTATTCCATACTATTGAGAATAGCCCTTGACAACTAATCTGGCCTTATACCTTTCAGGAGTTCTGTCACTCTTGGTTTTAACTTTGTACACCCATCGACAACCTATAGGCTTTTTGCCTGGTGGAATATCTTGAATAGTCCAGGTATTCACCTTTTTTAAGACATTTAATTCGGCTGTCATTGCTTCTATCCATTCAAAATGTTCCTTTGCTGCAGCATAGTTAGAAGGTTCTATGTAGGAATATATTAATACGATGTAGGCTTGATACTTAGGTGAAAAATACTCATAAGAAACAAAAATTTTATGAACTTTTGACACTCTAAATGACTTTTTTGTTTATATTTCTTCTTGTTCTTCATTACTAGTATATTTTTTGAGAGCACATGGTTGTTCTAAATTACCCCACCTAGAGTATTGAATACAATCTTGATTATCATGAAATGACTCTGTACTTATTATGCCATTTTTATCTTCTTGGCTTTCATCAATATCACACTCATCAACCTTTGTAACTAAATCTAATAAAAAAGAATACTCATTTATTTCCTTAGAGTTCGCACTTTTAAAAAAATTTCATTTTTCAAAAAAGATATATTTCTTGACACATATAACTTTTTAGTTTTAAAATTAAAACATCTGTAGCCTTTTTGATAATTTACGTATCCTAGAAAAACACAAGAAATAACACGAGAGAATTTGTCATTTTTGTCAGAAAAAATAAAACACTTGCATCCAAAACCTAGAATAATATGGAATTTGTTTGAAAAGTTTTCCAGCAGGAGATATATTTTTCAAAGAAGAAGATGGCATTCTGTTAATAAGATAAATTGCAGTTAGAGTGGCTTCAGCCCAAAAAACTTTAGGTACTTGATTTGTAATAAGTAGAGTTTTTGTTGTTTCTATAATATGTTTATGCTTTTTTTCAGCTAAACCATTTTGTTGAGGGGTATAGGGACATGATCTTTGATGTGTGATACCATATAAATTTAGATAATCTTTAAATTCTTATGAAAAAAACTCTCTCCCCTGAATCAATACAAAAGATAAAAATATCATTCTTAAATTAATTTTTGACTAGATTATGAAATATTTAAAAGTGTGGGAAAACTTCAGATTTATGCTTAAGAAAATAGATCCAAGTATGTCTTGTAAAATCGTCTACAAAAATTAAATAATACATAAAATCACCTTTTGATATAACAGGTGCTGACTGACGATTCTGCACTCGACAACCACGAGAGGAGAAGGAAACATTACATCCATAGTTAGATAATTAAGAAACAAACAAAAGATTTAGGTTAAGTTTATGAATATATCTAATTTGTGGAATACAAAATCTTTTTGAGTTTTGAGAAATATTTTCAAAACTTCTTATTCTTTTTATCTCAAGAGATGTTTCATCAGCAGTAAAAACATTTGACCCACTTGAGTTATGACATTCAGATAACATATCAATATTTGGCCTCATATGAAAAGAGGCACCTGAGATTTACCAAGATCGGAGATGCCGAAAGAAGAGACTGCAACTCCAATGGATGAAGATGCTCATTTAAGTAGAGGTTGAAGTGCTTTCACTAATTGAGTTAAGGACATGCTTCCAATGAATGGTTCTCTCGATTCTTGTGGAGGTCCCACAGAGGCAACCTTCTTCTCATAGGGCTTCTTTAATTTCGGATAATATGTTTTCACATGTCCCAGTTCATGGCAATAGTAACAAATGACTTTCTTTTTTTCAAACTCATTTTCTTGTTTCTCATCATTTGTCTTCCCATAGTGTGGAGGTTTGTAGGTACAAACATAATTTTTCGGTCTAAATACGACTAGGACCGAGTCATCATCACACTTGAAGATTTTCTTTTTAAGCCTATTTTCCTCCATGTTTAATTCTTCTATCGTGTCTTCTATTGAAGGCACTTTCTCTCGATGAAGGAGAACAAATTTACTTGATTCAAACTTCAATCTCAATCCATTAATAAATTAGAAAAAATACTCTGTATTTATTTGATTTTAACGAAGTTCTATGTCTTCCGAACAATGTCATTTTGGTTTAAGAAGAGCCAACTCTTCCCATAATTCGGACAAGCTATTATATAGTATTATCTAATGCTCTTGTCCCCTTGAATCATATTTCGTACTTTATCTTATAAATTGCACACATGTGCAATATCTTTAAGAGAGTACATTCTCTTAAGATAGTCTCATGCATTGTTTGCATGTTCAAATTTCGCGAGACTTGAACACTTTTTGATATCAACACTACTAATGAGCCAAGACATGATCTTGGCATGTCTCATTCTCCATGCCTTTCACTTTTTTTCGTAAGAGATGATGACCTTATTTTTCTCAACCTCCGTAAGAGGTATATATTTTTTTCACCTTCTACCTTTGTAAGGATTAGTTTGGGTTTCGGATTGGTTCCATCTACTAATCTCCACAATCCCTTTCCCCATATAAGGTGCTTCATAATTGAAGCCCATGTTACATAGTTGGAATCATTGAGCTTAATAGGTTTAATGGTGACATTATCATTGTCATCTATTTTACAAGGTTTGAGAAGGGAAAAAGAAAATAAGAAGAGTGGAGAAGAAGAAGAAAAGAGAATAAAGTGAAGAGAACGAGTACTCCACCACCAGTAAAAGGTATGAACACTTCTTCAATCTTTTACACGACCGCGATCTCACACGCACTTGAATAGGAATTGCAAAAGAGCTTCACATTTTTTTCAAATTTTGAATGGCATGTTTCCCGATGTACTAAAAGCAAAACCTAGCTTGATCACCAAGCTTTGATACCATGTAAGAAGATGAGCTCCTAGATCATCACACCAACAAATACTTCAAAGAGCTCCAACCAAAGTATCGAAAATGGACACTCTCAAGAACCAATAAAGGTTCATACACAAATACCTAAAAAAGAGTATTCAACAACAAGAGAAAAAATGAATATTATTGATTATGAACCACACAAAAACTACACATTTTAGATGGGGCAATGTCCCATATTTATATACAATAGAGGGCAAGAAGGAGAGAGTCGTAGAGCCATTAGGAGCCCAACGACTCTATGTATTTGACTTTAGTCAAACATTGGCTAGTCAAATACAGCCTAAAAAAGTCCTAAAAAGTAAGAATAAAAAAAGGAAAAATACCTATACAAATAATACTAAAAGAAAAAATAAGAAAATAGCTAGCCTTATAATACATTATTTAACACAGATTACACACTCACTATATCAATTAACCTTATCTATCTACGACATTGTTCCTCACTAGATATGCGTTTGGTCTATTTGGATGTGCCAATATGAGTTTACTTGTACTGTGTTTAAATTTATTAGCTTTTGGTTCTGGGTTTGTCTCCAAGCAAATCATGAAGGATATTTTAAATATGTATGTTTTGTGTTTGTACACCTGGCATTTTATCACTTACTCTTGTGCATTAAATTTTATTTTTTTTCATTTATTTAAGAGCTGTTTATTCAGTTAATGTCTCTTTTCAGTAATTTGTCTTACATTATTTGCAGTCCTAGTTTAGCTTATGTATGAAATATCATGTATTTACTATCTTTTGGCATGGCTTGAAGAATCTGGTAAGCAATTCTGGAAACGATAATGTCTTTACATTTTGGGATCTATTGGTTGATGTTCATGTCTCCTATTTAATTTTATTTTGATTTTAAGGGTGTAAAAATGCTACATATATCTTTAAAAAGTCAGTCTCCTAAACAATGAAAGTTATGCTGTCATTCAGACTTCTGCATTTGGATATAAATGAGACATGTCTGCTTATTAGAGTATCATTATTTTCATTATGTCTTTTGATATGTATGATGGGGCATTAGGTGCGTGCACATGTAATGTTTCTTTTATTGAAAACACTGTATGACAAAAATCAGTCCATATATCAGAAAAAATAATTTATTCTATTTTGTATGACCATTTTATTCAGTTTAAACAAGACTATGAGCTATTTGAATGACATATATGGATAATTCTTTCTTCATCATGTTTCTATTTTTTGAGTTGGAGGGTATGTTGTCCCTTGGTCACCATTCATCATGTTATTCGACATTAAGGTCTTTGTTTTCCCTTAGTAATGTAATCCAGGCCCTAGATATGATATGATAGTTGGAATCTAACAAGGGTATAAGCCAAGGTGGCATATGTTTAATGGCTGGCTTTTGTCATGTCTAATGCCTTTAAATAAGACAATATAAACATGGTAAATGATGGAGAAATTGATGGAGATGTAAACCATAGGATAAAGGTTGGGTGGATGAAATGGAAAAGTGCAACTGATCGTAGAATGCCATTGCGGTTGAAGGGAAAGTTTTATAGGACGACAATTAGGCCCGCTTTATTATATGGTACGGAATGCTGGGCGGCCAAGAGACATCATATTCAAAAAATGAATGTAGCTGAGATGCGTATGCTTCGATGGATGTGTGGAAATACAATACGTAAGAAGGTAGGCATTCCATCCATTGAAAATAAGATGAGAGAAAATCATTTACGGTGGTTTGGACATATTCGGCGAAGGCCTAATGATGCTCCAGTTAGAAGGTTGGACAAATGAAAAAATATATTAGTCAAAAGAGGTCTAGGTAGGCCGAAGAAGACTTGGATGGAGATGATAGGAAAGGATATGAATGCTTTGAACCTCACCGAGGACATGGCATTGAATAAAAATGATTGGAGGAGAAGGATTCATGTGGAGGACCCAGAATGGTTTTCTTTTTTGGTTCATATCGCCGACCCCAATTGCTTTGGGATGAAGGTGTAGTTGTTGTTGTTGTTGTTGCTGTTGTAAACATGGTAAATGGAAGACATCAATCTATCAAATTTGGTGTTTGTGCCATGTGAACTTGCAAGTTTCCATCATTGTGGTTTCAGGAAAACTTATGGTTAAAACTTAAAACCATACCAATAAGTAGTATTTATGAGTGGTCTTGCTTGTTGTGGAGCAGTCAAGCAGACTAGACGAGTTTTTTTTGGAGAAAGCAAAAAAAGATCTGAGAACTTGTACTTTCTAATCACTGATTATTTTTCTGCATAAATGGTAGTGTAGTGAAATCTTGACTTAGTATGTGATAGACGAGACTTACTCATACAGGTTGCCTAGGTGTAGGGTGTGGACTTGGCAAGGGCTGGGCATCGCAATCTACAAATATCACAGAAATTGAACATAAGAAAGCCTTAAAAAATTATGATTTAATGAGAATATGATCATACATTGACATGGAACCATCTAAAGATCAAATAGATAGATTTGTCCCTTTTGTCTAGGGGAGATATGCAAACTAGGCAAGCTGAGTAAATATAACCTTGATATTATCGACATAGGAGAGAGATAGGCGAACTTGGCTGGTTGAGTAGTCTACCAAGGATCCAAACAACTAGGCATTCCCTAATTTTGCATTTGGTGGCATTGCTGATCTGATTCCTTTTCTGGTGAGATTTTACATGTACATCTATAGATTTTAAGATTGTGTTTTTTTTTAAAAAAATTATTCAAAATGTCAAGAACTTTCCATGTTTAATTTGTTTGGGCGTTCGCTGTTGACATCATTCTTTCCTTTTTATTCTGTAACTACTTTTACACAAGTAAAACTGAACTTTTCATGAAATTTTATTATTATTTCACATGATATTGGGTTCAAGCAAACATAATTCATCTAGTAGTCCTAGTTTCAGTGCTTTCTGACACTTAGTGATACATGTATTTAGCTGTTCCTCCCACATTGATCCATAGGCAAAATCACTATTTGTACCTTCACACATCTTTCATACTTTATCGTAAATGTTCCAGAGGATTGATATATAAGGATTGGAATACAGCAGGAGAGAAGAAACATGTACTAAACCCACCCTGTCCCTTACCTGATCACACACCACACATACATACTCACATATGCAACGTTTACATGTGTCAACAGTTATATATTTATATGTTATATATTTATTTATATTTATATTTATATTTATATTTATATTTATATTTATATTTACTTATATGTTTATCTCAGGCATTATCGTATGCATTTCTTGTCAGCATCCAAGATATTATGTTCTCATTCTGTTGGAGTTCTCTGAGATGCATTTGTTACATTTACATAATTGATTTCTGCTTTTAAATTGTCTATTAACATGCTTGGTCTTATCATAGGTTGCATTATAGTTGCAATCAACTTTTCATGGCATCATTCATGGTTTAGTTAATCTTCTTGCACATCTTCATCAGGCAGAAGCTCTAGACTTGGAAAAAACAGTGCTTGAGACTGTAGAAGAAGTTGCTGAAGACTGGAGAATTGATGACATAAAGGGACTCCTCGGTCGATGCAATTTCAAATCAGACATGCTTGATAGAAAAGTCTCATTTTTGAGTGGTGGTGAGAAGGTAAAAGGATTGTTTCAGCATGATATTCCATTTTCTTGGAGTGTCATTTATGTTTCTTTTAGCACAGGTTTTACTACATTACTGGTAGTTTGGAAATCACTAATAGTTGATCCTTCTTCTTCTTGAGTCTTGTCTTTTCTTTTCTCTTGAAAATGAGGGAAGAATTATCTTAGTGCTTAGCACCTATTATTAATGTGCTTTGCATATGTTTTGCTATGGACATTCTAAAATTTCAAACTTTAAGTATTAGTTTTTTCTCCTAAAAAATCAAACACTGCTGTGGCGTGCCTAAATTTAAGCGAAGCATAGAAATTCTGAAATTTTTTTACCACTATGATGCTCTTCTAAAATTGGATTATTTTTCTTGACCTTTTCCATCATCATCGAAGGCCACCAATAGTGTTTCCTTCACTCCTCATGCTGCATGCATTTCAGTTGCAGTGGAGATGTGAGGTCTTGGTTTTCTTTCACTTAAAATGCACCTGAGTAACATACCCCATACCCATATCCATGTGATGTAAAGAGAAACAGTGGGTCTTGTATTCTGGAAACCTGAAATAAGTTGAAATCTTGGATTTGTATATTATATAAAAGAAACACTTCTAACTCTTGCTCTTATGATTTTTAGCTTCAGGAAATGTAAAATTTAGAGCAGGAAGCACTCATCTCATATATTTCTATGATAGATTTGTCAATTGGAATTTGGGACTACTGGAATATGAATATGACATGTTTCATCTCATCTAGCTTTATCCTGACTTGATAGTAACTGGAGTTGTACCAATCTGAATCTGCCTCATAAGCTTAATCAATTCAGCTAGGCATGGTTGAAGTGCTAGTCAGAGCCATAGTCATAGATTTGGGCGATATTTTCAGAATATCATGATAATATCACCGTAAAATCAGCAATCAATGCTGAAGGTAAAATATAACGACATTTTGAAAATATTGGAAATTTAAATATATTGTGATATTCTCATGATAATATTGTGATATTCTCGTGATAATATCATGATATTATCTGTTATTTTTACTTTTTATTTTTATTTTCTACATCTTAGATATGTTTTTCTTCTCTTTTACATTTTATTTATTTCTTTTATTATGTGTATTTTATTATCTAAACATATTATTTTTTTATATATTTTTAATTTTTTAAGCCTCAAGATTTTCCCAAGATTTATTAACCTAACCTATATTACCTTCAGAAATGTCTAAATTGGAAGGTTCTCCTATGTGCACTTCTTCATTTAAATTTCCATTAATAAAAACATTTTTTACGTCCACTTAGTAAACGAGCTAGTTTTTATTATAGGCTATAACTAATAAGGTTCTAACAGTAGTCTTGCGAGCTATTGAGTCTGAGGTTTCTTCATAATCTATTATTCCCTACTCCTGTGAATATCCTTTGCAACTAACCTAGCTTTCTTTCTTTCAAGTTGGTCCATGGAAATCTAGGATTTTGGCAGGTCGTGAGGCCCACAACAACCTTCTCAGATGGTCAATTTATCTCTGGACAACACTATATTGGATAAGGATCAAGTCTAACAACAACATGATCCAAATGATAATTGGATCTAGATCAGGTCCATGATCTAAATAATAATTGGATCTAGATTGGATCCATAATCCAAATGACAATTGGATCCAGATCAGGTCCAAGCGACCATTCAGGTCTGATCTGGATCTGGAAACGGATGTGAGGGGAAACGATTTGAGAAGTGAGTGGGAAGTGTGTTTTCCCCACGCTTCAAAAGTGTGCTTCCCCCCTTATGAAGGAGCTTCACCTGCACATACAGACACTATTGTAATATTATTTAATAACTTTTTAATAGTTTTAATGATATTTTAACAAAACACTTTTTAGATGTTAAAATATAAAAAATTTGTTTTCTGTTGATTAAAAACTTAAAAATCCATATCCTCTTGTCTTATTTTAAAAAAATGCTTTGAACTTGTGTATAAAAAAAGATTTTTTTATTGATTAAAAACTTAAAAAATCCATGTTCTCATGTCTTATTTTACTGAATCTTTTGAACTTTATGTAGAAATTGTGTTGTTATAATACATCCTTGACTATGGTCATTGAATGTATTATATAATAATCTATATTTAAATTCAGGTGAAGAATAAAACATATTTTTGTGCTTTTATAGAGTTTAAAATGAAATTAACTCTCAATATATCCTGACTATGGCCATTGGTATATATTTTGAGCCAATTTTAAGTTAAACTCTAATAAAAGAAAGAAATATTTGAAAATATGATGATTTTTGAAAAGAATCCAGTGTGGATCCAGTGTTATTTTATAAAAGATAAAAATACTAAGTCTTGTTTACATCCCGACTATGGCCGTTGATGTAAATCATCAACTTAGGATTAATTTACCTCTTACGAAATGATGCACGTGCCATTCGTGTTTCACCATTATGAGATTTTGAAAAAATAAAGGTAAAAAGCATGAAAACAAGCAATTTATGACATTTACAATGTTCATTCATTCTAATCTAATAGCTGGAAATATAGAGATTTTCATTATATCTAGCTATTACAAGTTTTGAAATTGAAATTAAGAAGGAATTTTAACATTTTACATAGGTTTCTTGCAAAAGACAGAGTTAGCAAAAAATGGAGAACTTAGAGATATTATACCTAAGCTCATTGCATAGAGTTCACTATGATGAAGATGTGGGTTGATGAACTAACTGAATGCTCCTGTAAGAATGATAGTGGATATATATGAAGAAGAGAGAAATGAAACATTGCTAGAACATAACCCTGTGTGGATGTTATTAACCTACACCACTATTTACTTAGGTATTGACTAACGAAAGTTATTATCTACAAGATGCAATAATGAATTACAAACATCACAAATCCATAATTACATGTATATTATATAGAAAATATAGACAAAAGAAGCTTAACAGGGATATGCTCTGGAATGCGCAGGTGGCTGATGCATTTAAGAATACAGCTTAGTGCAAGTGTGGGTAAGTATGGAGATGTTGTAGTGGTAGCCATAACTGCCATGGTTGTTGGGGTTATGCTGAATGCAGTGAAGCTGTTATAAAAACAAATGATGTGCAAACTTAAAGCTTAGAGGAAAACATGAAAGTGTTGTGGGGTGTAGCTGTTGGTGGTATACTGTAAAAGGAAACCTTCAGTGATGTACTGTAGGAAGGTGTGAGTATTAGTATGAGTATTAGTATTAGTATTATAACAATGTAGCAATTTTAAACAGTTTGCTTATTATATAAATGATAAAAATACAATATGTAAAATCAGATTGATGAAAAACTCAATCACTAGAGAAGGAATGCTGTCAATTATCATCAATTCTAGGTTTTGAACTTTTCTTTAGACGGTCACCCTATATATATAGAGAGAGAAAGAAAGAAATTGGTAGCTTCTGACACGTTGGGTGCGAAATGATACGTGCTAAATGGGTTTTTCTACCTTTTTAGTGTTTTATTTCGCATTTTTTACCCCATGAATGTGTTGGGCATTGTTGATTTACAAGAAATCTATACCGGCATCATGTGTTTTCGATGGAAAAATGATATTTAGAGCCTAAAAAAATTACAAAGATTTTGGACCATTGATTTTTTGAACCTTATAAAAACCCAACCATGTCTCAGAGTCGAACACTTCAAGAGCTTATCCCTATAAAATCAAATACATAGATCACATTTATATTGTCAAAATTTTAAAATAAAATAAGAAAAGGTTAAAATACTTATTTAACATGTTCATTTTGCACCTAAGAGCAGCTACAAATCACTCGTATAGATAAATTGGTAGCTGCTGACATGTTAGTATTGGCTACTAATGAAGGTACACAACTAATAAGCTATAAATCATAGTATCAACTCGATTTTACCACATAGATGTGTTCAACATGGTTTGTTTAGGTCAACAAAGAGATTCAAGTTCAGCATTTTTCTTAACAGTCAAACTTGCTTTTAGGAAAACCTGAGTTTCAAACACAGAAAGGAAAGCCAGTTGCTTTTAGGGCTGAATTTAGAATTTTCACCTGTCCATATCATGATCTGCTTGTTCCTTGGAATAATAGCTTATATCTGTCTTTACTTTTTGGAAGGTATTCTTGGATCTTCTTCCGTTTCCCATATTCTGCATTCTCTGATTCTTGCCTTTGTTTTTTAGGCACGACTTGCTTTTTGTAAATTTATGGTAAAGCCATCAACTTTGCTTGTCTTGGATGAACCAACCAACCATCTTGACATACCGTCAAAAGAGATGCTTGAGGTAAAGTTTATCACATCTTTTCACATGGATTGTCTGTTTTTTATCATCTTCCAAGTTTTGGATATAAATCAGCTTAACTTAAATTTTTTTTTGGTGCTTCCTTGATTCCTATAGGAGGCAATAATGGAATACAAGGGCACTGTGATTACAGTTTCCCATGACCGATATTTTATAAAGCAGATAGTTAATAGAGTAATAGAGGTCAATGACAGAAAACTGCAAGACTATGCAGGGGATTACAATGTAAGTGCATTCTGTCACCTGTTGGCTTTGCCTCTTTCTGGCTTATCATCCATGACTGTCAATAATATGTTTTGCTTTTTCTATTGCAGACCTTTTGTGTAAAAAATGTATTATAATCATGTTACATTGGTGACATGTAGGGTGTGTTTGTGTGGCACAGAAAAGGTGTCATTCCCGTGGTAAATGATACCTTTCTGTGGCATCCATATACCTACAATGTGTTTTTTCTCAGGGAAAGGAACCAACCTACCCCAATTAAAATATTTGCTCAGCCACCAGTTTTCAGTGGAAACAAAGTCTGATGGTTGGGTAGGTTGGTTTTGAATGCGTTCAAACCGTTTCTATGTTAATACTTTGGCTGCGATAGCATAATTCGCCGTGTTACCGGCATCATGCAATAGCACTGAATTAAAGGCTACATTCTTTTTTCAAGATATGAAGCCTCGCTAATATTTTTTTTGTAGTTTGTACCTAAATTTATTTCCCCATGATGAAAAGGTATAGAGCTTGTTCTTCCTAGACAAACTATATGGAGAAGAATCGGAGTCATCAATTGTGCACAAGCTTTTACAACTAAGTTTCGTTTGACGTCAGGATATTGCGACCATGTTAGGACTCTGTAAAATAGTGGAAGAAACCCATGGAGTTGTCAAAATTGGATTACCATTTGAATTCGGATGCTCTTCTACAGAACCCTGTTCCAGAAACAAATGTACCTATGGATTGCAGAACATGAGATCTGGATGAAGAAATTTGAAAGATTGTAGTTCCAGACAAAACTGAAAAAGAAAAGGGCCAATTTATTTCTCGGCACCTTTTAGGCCTTCATTAGATCACATTTTTGCATGGTGCATATTTTCAGCTGATCTAACATGTTCATTAACATAAACTGATTTTGTACTCGTCATTGCAGTATTATCTAGAAAAAAACCTTGAGGCCAGAGAACGGGAACTTACACGCCAATCCGAGCTGGAGGAGAAGGCGCCTAAGGTGAAGGCAACATCTAAGATGTCCAAGGTACATTTGCTGGCCACAGCCTGCCTGAGAATAAATGTGTATGCAATGTTTAACATATGACATGAAAAACTGCAGGCTGAAAAGGAAGCGAGGAAGAAACAGAGAATGCTGGCGTTTCAGCAGGCAAAAGCGAAATCAAAGGGACTTAAGAATGCAAAACGGTGGAACTAGACACACTATCTGATGCAATACTCGATTCTTTCTTTTGTAATTATCACTTCCCTGTATATACGTGTTGTAAAGTTGCATCAATGGCAAAATTGGAAAGTAATTTTTTTTTGGGGATCCTTTTAGGACGTGGATATTTGGTTGTCCACATTAATGCTTGACAATTGTTACATTTAGTTGTTAACCACATGTTAGATTTACTAGCTGTGGCCAAGCCATGACTATTCAAGTAACTCCATGGGATTCGAACTTGAGAGCCAGCGGTGCAGACAGAATTGGATATAGTCGGCCAGCATATTATTTTTGGATTCAGATCCTAAGATCTGAATTTGCATTCTTGTCGGAGATTGGCTTAATTGGCTACGCTATCCCTGCCTTCCCGGGCACCAAAACCCTGGAATTGTGTAATGGGTGGGCTCTGTTATCACTGCTGGGTGGTGTCATGGTGGCTTACTGACAGGGGCACCGCCTGGAGGAACGGCCGGAACTCTCGTGCAGCCGTTCCCATCCCGGGGCCCAGGGGACTGCCCGTCATAGGCAGCCTCCATGCCCTCAGCCGCGGTTTGGCTCACCTCATGCGAGGTGACAGAGTTGAGGGAAATGGTGCGCGAGGGATTCGATCTGATGGGTGCTTTCAACTGGCCGGATTTCCTCCCTTGGCTCGGCTACTTCTATGACCCTCACTGCATCCTCTCCCATTGTGCTGCTCTCGTCCCTCGCGTCCGCAACTTCATTCGCGGCATCATCGGTGAGCACAAGATGAAAAGGGCTGATGGCTCTAACCTAGGGGATGATGCAGACTTCGTGGACGTTCTGCTCTCCCTTAAGGGAGAAGAGAAGCTCAGAGAGGACGACATGATTGTTGTCCTTTGGGTATCTTACCTATCATCTCTTCCCATCCCATCAAGTATTTTCTTTACTAATTTTTTTGGTTGCTAGATTCCATTAGATATGAGCACCGTGAGAGGGTGTTGTGTGTTCTCCCTCGAAGATGCACAGTTTTCTACCGTGCGTGTTCGGGGGTCCGAATGAGCGCCATGTATATAAGCATATGGGGTTCGTATCTCCGTGTGTGTCAGCATCACTTAGCATTGGAGTCTGGTGCGGTTGTAAAGACTTAAGTACCCTTTTTTCCATCATTCTCGCCATGAAACGACGGTTCGAGAAAAGGATAAAAATGTCCTTCATCCAGAAAAGAGAGTTCTGATCTTAACTCTTCTAAAAGTCCAAACGTTATGTTTCCGCCCTAAGCAGTAAACTCCTATGCTGCCAGTGGATCACTCTTTGACGATGCACCATCTGCTGTAACATGAGCTCTCTTTGATGATGCACCCTTTATTGTCGTCGGAGCACCCTTTGTCGTTGTCTGCTGCCGCCGGAGCACCCTTTGTCGTTGTTTTGAGTCCAGGTTCTCACCTTGGTTTTTAGCTTGTGTTACAACACATTGCCGCCTTTTCGTTCGTGCCTTGTGTTACAAAACATTCCCGGGTTCGTTCCTACCTCGTGGAGATAACTATAAATTGATCGACTAGTTCGATCATTGGTGGTCATCATAGGGGCATTTGTCGGCCATCTCTTTTTACAGTCTTCTCTTCTTCTTCATTTTTGTTTGGCAGAATAGAAAAAAGCAATGACACACAAACATTCCAAAAAATGACTAAGGCGTTGTGAGTACCTTTTCATGTCATCATGCTATTGTTGAAGAACGTATGTCGTCACGAGTGTCATTAAGGCATTGTTTTGTTATTGCAGGTGGATGTATTTTCGACAGTTGGAAAATTAAAGATATTTATAGGGTTGTGGGACCTGTTGACAAGAATGCTTGTTTATAGAAGTGAGGAAGGGCCTCTACCCCATCCGATATCGTCCATTCACTCAGTATATGCAATGTACCGCAAATCGCGATTGTAGTAACATAATACCGATTTGTGAGATATTATATTGTTTGTTAATATTGATTTGTAAGCTACTATATTGAATTTTCATATCGATTTGTAATATATTATATGATATGTATATCGATTTGTAAGATATTATGTGTTTTGTAGTATCGATTTGTAAGCCATTATGCTGAATTGCCGTATTGAATTGTAATATCTTTCAAAATTACAGATGATGATCACGCAATTACGACTGTAGTGTCTCTTGTACGGCCAGATGCACATCATTGCCTTTGTTTATGGCATATCTTTCAAAATGCAACAAAAAACATATGACACATATTTAATCAGAAGACAGGGTTTGATAAAAAGTTTATAAGGTGTATACTTGAGAGCGTAGACGAGGTGTCACCTTTATGTCTGATTTTGAGGAAATGATTTAGATGTACGACCTTGAAGACTGTGTATGGTTAAAAAATTTATATGCAGACAAAGAGAAGTAGGCATTAGCATATGGATGCAAATAATATCAATCCATCTGGTGTTGATGAAAAGTGCCACATAGCCTCCCGTTACCAACAACTATGTAGGGCACTTATGCATATTATAGATTTGGCATCGAAAAGTGTCAAGAGACTCACTTGAAAATGTGCAGTTAATTCACCATTAGTCTGTTGCAGCTCATAAAGAGCATTCTAAGAAAATGGAAGCGAACAACAAAGGTGAAAATCATGTTTTACCTAACCTACATGAGAAGTTGCGCCGAACCGTAAACATCATCTTCAATAAATCAGGAGTCAATGTTGTAGATTATGATAGAAATATTCACCTAGTGAAGGATATTAAAAGGAAACCTACCTCTGATCGCAGTCGTTGGAGGATAAATGGTACACTAGAATTGGTTGGCAAGAAAAGGTCTAAGAAACAACCAACCCCTAAGCAAAAGCAACCAAGCCCTTCGCATGAACAGATATGTAATACATTATTATATTACTTTCTAAGTATTTTGCATTACGTGCATCTTATCAATATCTAACTTGTGTAATTTCCAACATGCAGCAATACGCTACAGACATGCACTCAAACGTTGTGGCCTTCAATCCTCCCGACCAGTTTCAGTGTAACAAAGACATCAGTTTTACAAGTCTTTTGGTATGTAATCAATGTTGGAAGGATGTTTGCATTTCTTGTTAAACTCAATATAGTGTCTTATATTGTTTTGTTTCATGATAGACTCGGTTCAATTCAAATGTGAGCAATGTAACATAAGAATCACGTGTGAATTCTTCAGCTACATAATTGTATTTGATTGTCTTTTTTGCATGTTCGATCGTTGTAATATGTATCCTTCACATGTATAAATCATAAAAGCAAATCGTGATAGGACAAAAACTGTTATTCTATGAAACTTAAAGAATTTTGGTTGTAAGTCGATTTGTATTTATCGAGTTACCTAGATTTGTAATTTATCAATAAACATCATCGCAATTTGTTTTTTCTTCCTCTTTTTCATCTTTTATGAGTCATTGTGTAAATCGCGATACAAATCTTTTCCGCTTTATGGTCGTGGTTGTACAAATGGTTACAGTGAAATCGATTTGCAACTGTTACTTAAACCGGTATCAAGTTGTAAATCGATTTGTAGTTTACCAATAAACATCGCGTCGATTTATTTTTCCTTCTTTTTCGTCTTTTATCAGTCATTGTGTAAATTGCTATATAACATATCGTTGACATAAACAAAGCCTGTAAAAGCAAATCGCGATAGGATAAATCTTTTCTGCTTTATGTCCGTGGCTGTATAAATCGTTACAGTGAAATCAATTTGCAATTGTTACTTAAACCGGTATCAAGTTGTAAATTGATTTATAGTTTACTAATAAACATCATGTCGATTCGTTTTTCCTTCCTTTTTTTTGTCTTTTATCAGTCATTGTGTAAATTGCTATATAACATATCGTTGACATAAATAAATCCTGTAAAAGCAAATCGCAATAGGACAAAAATGTTTTAGCCTTTTATCAATGTTTGTGCAAATCGTTTCATCCTTTTATCAGTCATTGTGTAAATTATAATGGTACAAATTGTTTCGGACATAAGAAGAAGAATAAAAAAGTAGGAGAAGAAAAAAGAACGACCCGTGCGTAAAACCCTAATCTATGTAAAACCCTAATATAGATCTCTGTAAAACCTTGTTCTATGTAAAACCGTACCCTACCCTACCCGACCCGTTCTCCAGGTCTAAAACCCTAATCTGTTTAACCTCTCTTGCTCTTTTTTGCGGTGGTGCAGCTTCTTCTTCTTCAATCCTTTTTTTCTCCTCCGTCTTTATCTTCTTCTTCTTCTTCTTCTCTCTTGTATTTTTCTTTCTTTATGCTTTTGTGTTCCTTTTACCTATACTGATATCCTAGTTGTTTCACGTCGTGGGGAAAGATCTAGATAATATCCTTCGCAGTTGGTGGTTAGCTGATTATGGTGGTTACCTTTTTTGTATATATCCTTCGCAGTTGAAAAAAATATCTGCCTAATTGTTAATATACTTCATGACAAATATGCTACAGTTGTGTGAATTCATCTTCTCTGCATGTTGGCATCAATACCTTATGCAGCTTTGTCAGCTCTGCCTCCATACTTCTCTATAAAGTAGTACACAAGAGTGGTGAGGAAAATGGTGTAGTGGGCTGCAATTACTAATAAGCTTGTTTGCTTGCAGAGAATGTATCATCAGTTGTACATAGAATCGCTTTGTAGCAAGAAATGAACTCGACGATGAACGTGGGTTTCATACTGATGATGAACGTGGGTTGCAATACTAATATTTTTTATAAGTGAATGTGGTTGTAAATCATGTGGATTTGTAGTTATGAAGTTACCGCGACAACGATATGTCTTTGTTTGTGTTTGTGAACGAAATTGATTTGTATTTAAGAAGTTAACTCGATTTGTATCGTTGAACTTATCTCAATTTATACTTTACTAATACGTCAGTTTGTACCATTGAATCAGTCATTGTGTAAGTTATTGTAGAACATATCATACAAATTGCTATAGCACGTAGCCTTCATACGATAAAATTGATTCAGCCATTTATCAAATTTTATGCAAATCGCAACAGGAAGACCGTAAAAGCAATCACGGACATTACAACAATTTGTTCACTGGACAGAACGCTAATCACTTTTAGGATTTTCATTTTCAAAGGGCAAACATTACAATAATTTGTTCACTGTACACAACGCTAATCGCTTTTAGGATTTTCATTTACGAAGGGAGAACATTACAATGCTTTGTTCACTGTATACAACGGTAATCACTTTTACGATTTTCATTTATGAAGGGTGAACATTACAACGATTTGTTCATAGTATACAACACTTATCGCTTTACAATTTTCATTTACGAAGGGTGAATATTACAACAATTTGTTAATAGTACACAACGCTAATCACTTTTGCAATTTTCATTTACGAAGGGAGAACATTACAATGATTTGTTCACATAGACAAAGTTCGCAAAAACAAATCGTGATAGGACAAATACTATTTGCAAAATGACGTCTATGTCGAAGACAATGATTTGCCTTTGCTATAAATAAGAGTCCAACTTATTCCCGTGTTTAGTAAAATTGAAATTTTATTTTAACCCAGAGAGATTTACATAATTTGTATACAGTCTTACAAAATTTGTATACAAAATTTGCATACACAGTCTACAAAATCTATTAGAAATCTCTATACATCATATTACTTCTGGGGGGTCGCGTCGCTCATTGTCTTGTAAGTATTCTTGCCGGTTGAGTTTTTTTCTCTTCCGCAATTAGAAACTCCGTCAATTTTTTGCATAGTTCTGTGCGAAATCCAGGTATATCATCCTGCAACAAAAAGGTAATGTCACACCAATATATAAATTGAGTCCCCAATAATAGAGGATAATAAAACATGTTTAAGTGTAGAGCATACAACGACGAAATCAGGTTCTTGTTCATTGTATATTGCTTTAATATACTTTATTACAAATACGCCACAATCGACGCCATTATTTTGTAAAGGAGTATGGTGTGCACAACGCAAGCTCCACTCACCAATGCCGACATCCAAAACGTCTTTGATGAATCCATTTTGTGGTTAATGCAGAATCAAGTAAATTTCAGGCCACCATACAAGATACGATACACTTATAGATAGAAACTCACCAAATGCATGTTGTCACGTTGTACACCAGTGTGAAAGTCCAATGAGTTGTAGCACCATAATTGTTTTTCCCATAAATTCATCACGTATAAGACTCAATGCTCAGCAGTTTGTCAGAGTGTAGGAATCAGTATCTGCAAATCAATACAATATCTTACAAATCGATAGTACAAATCATGTTAGGACTGTTAGGCCTAAACCTTGGATAAGACGTTTCTTCACTTACCTTTTCACTTGACCAAAAGTCTCCGCAATTATCATCGTTACCCCAACATGGTAGTGCATCTTGAAATCCAATAGAGTATGGCTTTCGGTGAACGTAAGTCTATTGAACGAAATAGTGATAATAGTAAGGTTAAAACATGAAGCAACAAGAGTAAATCAAAAAAGAAAATAAACAAATAAGAGAACCCATATACCATGAAATAAGGGGTGACGATGCGTCTAGTATTGCTTATTGTGTTGCTTTTAATATACATGACAAAATCGGATATAGTCTGTTTGCAATAAATATGAACTTGTTAACATAGATACCCATGGCATACGTAAATATATAACTAATAATGGTTTCATACGTACAAAATTACTGATAGTGTTCTCTTCTGCAAATTCATATTGCAGCCAATTGATGTTCTCTTGAAGCTCTTTGCAGAGTTTTCGGGTACCTTTTTTTGTGAATGTTCCACTGACATGAGCAGAATATTCAATAAACGATATTGAAATTTCTTTCTACAGTACACAACACAAATCAAATATACGCCATAAAAGAGGCAAATGTTGAAGAAACTCGTCATGAGGTTTAGACAATATATGCCTGAATCACCATTGTTGGTCGTGTAGCTGTCGCCATCTCCTTTGTCGCCATCGCTGGCCGTGTAGCTATCGCCATCTTCTTCATCACCATTGCTAGCCATATAGCTGTCGTCGTCTCCTTCTTCGACATCGATACCCCCTTTGCGACGAAGCAAGTCATATGTTTGATTCACGAACGCGTCGTTTATAAAGGAAACACTGGTTCATATGTTCCTTAATCATGAAGCAAAGCAAAGTGACATCCTCCTGAACTTGTGCGACGTGTCATTCATATATAAAAGAAACATCATTTCACCTATCGCTCGTTTTAAAAAATCACACGCAAATTAATTGCATTGCACATTAATTAAATAAAAAAATGTCATTTCATTTGCCTTTTACAAAACTAGTCAACGTGATAGGACGTATCAAGTAAATCGCGATAACACTTATCGTTACAGTGAAATCTATTTGCAACTAAGTCTCCATTTGTAGTTCACTAAGTCTAAATATTGTGTCGATTTGTTTATTTTTTTTCTTTTCTACATTTTATGAATCTGTAATTGTGTAAACATGATAAGATAATCGTTAACATAGACAAAGTTCATCAACGCAAATCAGGATAGCATAAATCGATTCACAACTGTTACTTAAATTTGTATCAAGTTGTAAAATGATTTGTATTTATGAAGTTACCTTGATTTTACTTTATCTAGTCTGAATATCGTCTCGATTTGTTTTTCTTTTCCGCTATTTATGAATCAGTCATTATGTAAATCATGATAAGACATATCGTTCACATTGACAAAGCTCATAACAGCAAATCGCAATAGGATAGATATTATTAAATTCTGAAACTTAAAGTATTTTGGTTGTAAGTCGATTTGTATTTATTAAGTTACCTAGATTTGTAGTTTACCAATAAACATCATGGCAATTTGTAAATCGATTTATATTTATGAAGTTACCTCGATTTTTACTTTATCTAGTCTGAATAATGTTTCGATTTGTGTGATGGGTTTAGGTGGGGGAGTGATTGAATTGGGTTGTTTTTGAGACCCATTTAGCTATCATGAAATCCAAACCCAATCTAGATCCTAAACCTTAAAACCCTAAACTATAAACCCTAAACCCTAAACCCTACAACATAAAACCCTAAACCCTACAACATAAAACCCTAAATCCTAAACCCTAAACCTTAAAACCTTACAACATAAAACCCTACAACCCTAAACCCTAAACACAAAAACCTACAACCTACAACCCTAAACCCTAAAACCCTAAACCCTACAACATAAAACCTTATAACATAAAACCCTAAATCCTAAACCCTAAACCCTAAACCCTAAAACCCTACAACATAAAACCCTAAAACCCTAAACACAAAAACCTACAACCCTAAACCCTAAACCCTAAAACCCTAAACCCCAAAACCCTACAACATACAACCCTACAACCCTAAACCCTAAACTTCAAAACCTACAACCCTAAAACCCTAAACCCTAAACCCTACAACCTAAAACCCTAAACCCTAAAACCCTACAACATAAAACCCTAAATCCTAAACCTTAAACCTATATCCTAAACCCTAAACATCAAGCAAATCATGTTAGTACGTAGTCTTTATACGTACAAATTGTTTCACTCTTTTATCAATGTTTGTGTAAATCGCAATAGGAAGACCGTTAAAGCAAATATCATAATTTACGCAATGACGTCTATGTCCGCCACAATGATTTGCCTTTGTTACTATAATATTGTTAAATCGATGTTGTTGTAAGTTGATTTATATTTATCAAGTTACCTCGATTTGTTCTTTACCAATAAACATTGTGTCAAGTTATTTTTTTTTCTCCTTTTGCCTTTTATCAGTCATTGTGTAAATCGCAATAGTACAAATCATTACGGACATAAGAAGGAGAAGAATAAAGAAGAAGGAGAAGAAAAAAGAAAGACATAAGAAAAAGAAGAAGAAGAGGTACACATGCGTAAAACCCTAATATAGATCTGTTTTATATCCTGTTCTATGTAAAACCCTACCTGACCCAACCTGACCCGTTCTCTAGGTCTAAAACCCTAATCTATTTAATCTCTCTTGCTCGTTTCTGCGGCAGTGCAACTTCTTCTTCTTCAATCCCTTTTTTCTCCTCTGCCTTTATCTTCTTCTTCTTCTTCTTCTTCTTCTTCTTCTTCTTCTCTTATATTTTTCTTTCTTCTTTGTTCTTCTGTGTTCATTCTACTTGTGCTGATATCCTAGTTGTTTCATGCCATGAGGAAAGATCTGAATAATCTTCGATGATGATTATAATGGTTATCTTCTGTGTATACATCGATATATTCATGGCATATACGACTCTGACGTATTTATCGTGAAGTAAATCAAAGTTTATGCAGAATATAACGACCATAATCATCCTCAATCATTGTCACCATACTGAAGCAACCACAGATATTCTGCATGATATATCGAGGTAGATGCTGATGACCATCTATTTGATTTATTCCTATTGTCGGACCCTCCATCGTTCGCAACCCATCCTTTGTAGTTGAAAAAATATTTGCTTAATCTTCGATATACTTCATGACAAATATGTTGATGATTATGTCTATTTTCTTTGATGATGATGGTCATGTATTGTATCTAAGTCAAACCATTCCTCATGATGTATTCTAGACTAATACTCAATTTTTTTAAATGAATGTTGTTGTAAATCACATCGATTTGTAGTTTTGAACTTACTGCGACAACGCTATGTCTTTGTGAACGAAATCAATATTTTATTTATAAAGTTTCCTTCACTGTATGGTTGAGGTTACCTCAATTTGTATGTTACTAAGTCTAAACATCGTGTCAATATGTTTATTATTTTTCTTTTCTGCCTTTAATGAATCAGTCTTCGTATAAATCATGATCTGTTATAGAAATAATTATATAATTATAGAATGTCATGTTACAACAAATAATTATAATTGGTTGCATGATAATCAGTATCAAGCAAATAGTGATAGCACATAGCCTTCATACGTACAAATTATTTCAGCCTTTTATTGATTATTATGTAAATCGCTAAACGCGATTGGAAAGCTCGTAAAAATAAATCATAATTTCTACAGTACACAACGCTAAACGATTCTTCAATTTTTATTTATGAAGGCAGAACATATTGTGACCGCATTTGTCTCCCCATATTCTGCACATGCTCGTAAAAGCAAATTGCGATAGGACAATTTGTTTCTGCTTTATGTCCTTAGTTGTATAAATCATGTCAGAACACTTCTTCTAAAAAAACAAATCGCTATCTGTTATAGAATGTTTCGTTACTGCTACCAAGTCAATTTGTATCAAGCAAATAGTTGTACATGTACTATATCTGAATTGTTATACCAGATATTGTCCCAGAGTGATTTACACAATGGCATCTGTATTGTTAATGTTAACTCAATTTGTACTTTACTAAGTCTAAACATCATGTTGATTTATTTATTTTTCTTTTCTGTTATTTTTTAATGTCATTAAGTAAACTGTGATAGAACATATCGTTCGCTAGGACAAAGCTCATAAAGGAAAATTGCAATAGGATATTCAAACAGATTTGGTTCGATTACTTAATGGGTTTAGGTGGGATGGATGTACAGATCGTGATAAAACACCTTCTATAAAAAACAAATCGTGATCTCTTATACAACTGGTTGCAAGCCAATCGCGATCTCTTATAAAAAACAAATTGCAATCACTTTTATTTATGAAGGTCGAACATTACAATGATCTATTTAGTGGCACTTGTGTGTTACACTTATTAAAAAAAGAATTAAACAATTAAAGAATGCCACATTACAAAAAAAAATTATAGAATTACAACAAAGAATTATAGAATTACAACAAAGAATTATCGAGATAAAAAGAATCGTTATCGTTTATTCAGTGGTACTTGACAACTCAGATGGACTATGACATACAAATCGTCTCTTTCTTTTTCTTGGTGGGCTCTCTATCCTCGGTGGCCTCTTGGTTCCCTCGATCTTATTATAAATAATGGTCATCATGTCTACCAATGTATCATATTGTGACCGCATTTGTCTCCCCAAATTTCTCACCAGCTTCTGTAAGTCCTTATTCTCCCTCTCCAACATCTCTAACCTTGTGACGGAGACTACCTTCTCTTTTGTGAGTTGTGTTCTCTCCTCATCGTGTACTGCAACTGAGGTAATCGTTGTTGTGGTCAGAGGGAGACGATGAATGTGTTTTCTATGTTGGGAGATGACATGATGGATGATAGGAGGGAGGCATGGGTTCCCAATATTCTCAATCTCCAGATTTCGATGCATGGGTTCCCAATATTTTTGGAAATAGTTGGGATCATATTGTTGTTATTTATAATCATACGCTATGGCACAAACACCTCTTTTGTTCTAGCTATCCAATTATTCCTTGTAGAATTCGTGCCAATTCACGTTCCTGACCCCACTACTATTCATCTTCCTTCTTACTTCAACAGGCTTCTTTAGGGTAGACTGTCCTAAGCTAGATTATAGGAGAACTCGACTACTATGCTGCAACTTGGCTTCATAATTATTAAACACCCAAATATCGCAGTCAGACAGTCGTGTAGCCTCAGCAACAACCTCTTGGTCCTTGTCCTCCCCATCTCCATACGGTCTCTACACAACTTGTATATTAGAGATTATGGTTTAGGTATAGACAATTATTCATGCTAATAAATGCTAAATATTTAAATAATTTATAATAATGAGTGCTAAATATATTACAATGAGTGTTACTAATAATGCTAACGGTTACAATGACTTACACTAACGAAAGTTAAATGCTCAAGGGATAACGATTTGTATTAAGGAATACAAAATCCTGTAATGATAATTACTTAAGAATGCAAATGATTACAACGATTTACACTAATAAAAGTTAAATGCTAAAGTGATAACGATTTATACTACGGAATAAAAAATCTTACAATGATCATTACTTAAGAATGCAAACGATTACAACGATTTACACTAATGAAAGTTAAATGTTAAAGCAATAACGATTTGTACTAAGGAATATAAAATCCTGCAACAATCATTACTTAAGAATGCAAACGATTATAACAATTTACAGTACTGAAAGTTAAATGCTAAAGCGATAACGATTTGTACTAAGGAATACAAAATTATGCAATGATTATTACTTAAGAATGCAAACGATTACAACGATTTACAGTACTGAAAGTTAAATGTTAAAGCAATAACGATTTGTACTGAGGAATACAAAATCCTGCAACGATCATTACTTATGAATGCAAACGATTACAACAATATACAATATTGAAAGTTAAATGCTTAAGCGATAATGATTTGTACTAAGGAATACAAAATCCTATAATGATCATTACTTAAGAATGCAAGCGATTACAACAATTTACAGTACTAAAAGTTAAATGCTAAAGCGATAGCGATTTATACTAACGAAAACAAAATCCTGCAGTGATGATTACTTAAGAATGCTAAACATTTCAACGATTTATACTAATGAATGATAAATACTGAAATGATTGTAAACGATTTTAAACCATTTACCTCATTTAATTGCAGACCATCTAAAATGAACTTAGCATTATCTTCCTTGACATTTATTCTAGCCCACCGACCGATCTTTGGAAAACCATAAATCGCAGGGCCACACTAAGGACGCAACGCGACAATATGCTCCCACGCCTAGGCCTACAAAATCAATATATTATTAAGACTATAACCTTCAACGATTTTAGTCTACAACTACCAAATATGTAACAAACAATTACCTGGACAAATGACCAAAACCCAGCGATGGTTTTTGTACCCTTACTCGCACGATAAAGTTGATTGTACAAGTGTGCGAGCATAGCAGCACCTCATGTATAGTTGTCAACTTCATCAAAGTCTTCCAAGAACTACAACCACAAGTAACTTAACATCGAACCAGACAAATCCGAAAATAAAGTAAGTCCAAAAAAATAAAGAAGGAAGTTGTGCAACTCTTAGTCAGCTCTTTCAGATGCACATGTAGCAGACCGACCTTCCCATTTATTATAGAAAGAAAAAACTTTTAGCGATGTAGAATTGCTTCCACCAGAAACTCCAATCCTCTATCAGCATTCCTAGAAGGGCCGTGCACTTGTCTCTTGCGTTATAGTTTGAATCCCATAATAGAACAACACTTCCATGGCACTTAAGATTCGTAATCTGCATCATATCATCTAGGGTCACGATAATCTCAAAAGAATCAAACTGGAATGTGTTCATCTTATGATTCCACTTATTTACTAGGTGGGTCATAGTGTTCCAGCATATTTCAAAATAATGTTGGTTCAGAAGGCCGTCGAAGTGCATATTTCGCAATCAATCCTTTTGATATTCACTCAGTTGTCCATACTACAACAGAACTACAGGCCACTGACACCACCCTCTGAGCTTTTCACCTGGTGCTCTACTTCTCTTCTGACCTTCCTGTAACATAAAATAACATATTATTTGTATCAATTGTAAATTAGTCTCATTTGTACTTTTATACGTCATTGTACATAATAATCGTTATAAATAATAATTGTTGCACATACGCTATCACAATAATCGCTATATATAGTAATCACTATCATAGTAATCGCTATGTATAGTAATTGCTATCACAGTAATCGCTATACATAATAATACCTATCACAGTAAATCGTACACAGTAATCGCTATCACATTAATTGCTATATATAGTAATTGTTATCACAATAATACCTATTACAGTAAATCATGACAGACATGATCAATTTACGTACCTTGATCACACTTTTCTCATCTTCATCCCCTCCCTCTATCCTCTGCCTTTCTTGTTGCTCTGCCACTTCCCTTTGCTTTTTTACTTCTTCCTTTTTTCTCTCCTTCGCCTCCCTCCTCTGCTTTTCAATTTATTCCTTCCTTTCCATTTCCTTTTCTTCCTCCTCCTGCTTTTTTCTTTCACTTTCCTTCTCTTCCTCTTGCTTCTTCCTTTTTCTTTCTTATCTTCTTCGTCCTCTTTCTCCTTCATTTGCCTTTCTTTCTCTTCCTCATCCTCTTTCTCCTTCCTTTGCCTTTTCTTCTCTTCCTCATCCTGATGCTTCTTTCTTTATCGTTCCTCTTCCATCTTTATCATTTGTCTTTCCTTCTCTTTCTCCTGTTTCTTCTTCTTCAATTGCATTTCCCCCTCCTCATTCTTTTTTTGCCTTTTCCACTCCTCCTCCTTCATTTGCCTTTTCTTCCTTTGCTTTTTAAAATATTTATGCTTCATCATTTATCTTTCTCTCTCCTCCTCCTCCTTCTTCCTTTGCCTTTTCCTCTCCTCCGCCTTCCTCCTTTGCCTTTGCCTTTGCCTTTGCCTTTGCCTCTCCTCCTCCTCCTCCTTCTCCTTCTTTATTTGTCTTTGTTTTTCATTCTCCTCCTCCTTATTCCTTTGTTTTTCCTTCTCTTCGTCATCCTTCTTTTTCTTATTCTTCATCTTTAGTTTTTCCTCATTCTTCCTTTGCTCTTCAGCCTCAATATATGATGAATAATCGTCCGCATAATACAATTCTAACGCTTTGTCCCTATATTTATCATTCTCAATCTTTATTATATTTTGGTACCTTTCATAACGCTCATATAGATGGGACTGGCGGATAACTTCTCTAATAGTCATCCCATAGAACGGCGGAGGATTTCTTGTTTGACGAGCTTTAGACATTGTTAACCTGCACAACACATAAATTTAATTGCATCATTATATGTTACAACTGCCTTCCTAAGTATATAGCAATATAAATTATCCCATTCATTAAACAATCACCAACATTACAAATCATCGCAATATTTGGTTTCATAAGTAAACATCGTTGTAAGATTTAGCAAACTTAAGTACAAATCGTGGTAACTTTATAAATATACATCCCTATTGCTTTAAATGTATAAATCGTTACTGCTTCAAACTTATAAATCATTGTATAAATCACAACCTTCATAAGTAAATATTGTTATAACGTTTGGACTTCATACGTAAACATTGTTGTACGATTTATCAAACTTAAGCATAAATCATGGTAGTTTCATTATATCGTTATTGCTTCAAACGTATGAATCGTTGTTGCATTGAATGTACAAATCGTTATTGATTTAAATATATAAATCGTCCATGCTTCAAAGATACAAATTATTGTAGAAATTTAGCCTTCATAAGTACATATCGTTGAAATGTTTGACCTTCATAAGAACAAATCACGCTAACTGTTTTTTGATGCCCAGAAGGTCGATAGGTACAAATCAATTTGTTTCAGTATGAAAATAGGTGTTATTTAGCATTTAGATTTACAAATCGATTTATTTGCATAATGAAACCTTGGTAATCCGACAGTGGAGGAAAAACACCTAGAAGGTAGGCACAGTCGATGGTGGCAACGATGCTACCACTGCGCAAATGATGGCAAAGGTTGCTCAGGCGGCAGCAGATGATGGCAAAGAGTGCTCCGACGATAGCAGACGACGGTAAAGGGTGTTCCAACAGCAACAGACGATAACAAAGGGTGCCCCGGCGGCATCAGACGATGACAAAGGGTGCTCCGACATAGACGATGGCAAAGGATGCTCCAGCGGTAGCAGACGACGACAAAGGGTGCTCTGGCGACAGCATACAATGGCAAAAGGTGCTCTGGTGGAAGCAAGCGATGTCAAAGAAGGGTCTGGTGGCAACAGACGATGACAAAGGGTGTGTCGTCAAAGGGAGCTCCTGTTACAGCAGATGGTGCAAAAGTTTACTGCTTAAGGCCAAAACAGAACGTTTGGAATTTGAAGAGTTAACATCATTCTCGAACCAACGTTTCACTTTTCTAGATAGAGGATCTCAAACCGTCATTTCACTTTTCTAGATAGACATTTTTGTCCTTTTCTCGAATAGTCATTTCATGACAAGAATGGCGATAAAGGGTACTTAAGTCTTTGCAACCACACTGAATTCTGATGCTAAGTGATGCCGACACACATGGGGATACGAGACCCATGAGCTTTTATACGTGGCACTCATTCGGACCCCCGAACACGCACTGTAGTTAACGATCGTCTTTGAGGGGAACATATAACCTGCTTCGGAGCACCGTGTATCAAAATTCTGGCTTGTTGCTATTATTGGTTGTTTCATTTACTTCCCCTTAGTCTTTGGCTTTTTTTTTAAGTTACAGTTTGGGCTTAGGGATGATTTTAATGAGCAGTAGTAGTGCAGTATTGTGTGTGCCTTATTGGGAGTATGTTGCTAGCTTTGGTTTCTTAATTATCATTTGATGCAAATTAATTCTCTTTTTTCTTTGCATGTGGTTGCAGGAAATGATCTTCCGTGGCACTAACATGATAGCCCTGTTAACTGAGTGGGTGATGGCAGAGTTGGTGTTGAACCCTCAAATTCAGGCCAAGCTTCAAAGGGAGCTTGATGAGGTCGTGGGGAAGGAGAGGAGTGTCACTGATACTGATGTTTCCAAGCTATCCTACCTACAGATGGTGGTGAAGGAGATGTTGAGGGTGCACCCACCTAACCTGCTGCTGTCGTGGGCATGCCTTATGACAAGTGGCGTGCATCTCAACAATAGGATGGTGGTGTCGGCCAAGACGATGGTCATGGTGAACATATGGGCCATCACCCACGACTCTAAGGTGTGGAAAGATGCCTTGGTGTTTAAGCCGGAGAGGTTCATGGTTGAGGAAGGTGGGGAGTGCATGGACGCGAGGGGAAATGACTTGAGGTTGGCTTTGTTCGGTGTGGGCAGAAGGGTGTGGCTGGGCAAAAACCTTGGGCTCATTACTGTGAGCCTATGGGTCACCAAGTTGGTGCACCATTTCACCTGGGTGCAGGCTCAGTGAAAGGAGGTTGATCTGAGTGAGGTGCTTAAGTTGTCCTGCGAGATGAAGTACCCTCTCTATGTTGTGGCGGTCCCTCATGATGTTGCTTTCTAGGGCCTCTATTTAAAGGGATTTTTTTGCTTTGCTGATGGTTGCCAGTTTTGGTCATGTTGGTCCTAGAATTTTGAAACGACCAACCAATACTATCAAATATTAGTTTGAGTTGTGTCCTTGCTATTCATCAAATATTATCAGAATGCAGCCATATAGTTTTATAGTAATGTAATGCATTTAGCGGGATTATGTAGTTTGAAAGGTTACACCGAGCTAAGAAGTGTTATCGTGATAAGAGCATGATCATCTCCTAATATCACAGAGTTTGATTCTTGATATATTCACCTTCTATTATTAGTTTATTTCTTCCTCCTTTTGTATTGCTGAAAAGTTGTTATAATGTTTATCCAGCTATACTTCTTATATATATGCTCGTTGAAGGCATGAATGAACAATAGACAATTGGGGGTGGTCTTCTCCGTGGATGTAGGCACGTATGTGCTAAACCACGTTACATAGTGTTTCTTGTGGTTTTATGCTTTTTATAACATGGTATCAGAGCCCTTTGCTTTGTTCTTGTCGTGTTGATCCTTAACGTCTGCAATTATGGGTGCTCGTGTTGGTGTGCATCATAACGAAAAACAATAAATCATCAGTGTCTTAGAATCCTTCGAAAGCAGTTGTTCAAGAGTCAAATCCTATTATGAAGATCACCACCACCCTATTCAATGATACCAACTACTTGAGTTGGTTGAAGGCCGCCAATTTTTTTCTGAGTGGTAAATCCAAGCTTGGGTATGTTACGAGCAAGATTAAATCACCTGAAAAAACCAATCTCATGTATGATGAGTGGGAGTCAGAAAATCATCTTGTGATGTCTTGATTTCTCAACTCCATGGAGCCAACTATTGCCAAAAGTTTCCTCTTCCTGAAAATGGTGCAAGAAATTTGGGAAGTTGTTCACGAAGTCTATGGAGAACAGCAAAATCTAATGCGAGTCTATGAACTTCAGCAAGACATTACCAAGTTCACCCGCGGCAACATGCCTTTTAATATTTACATCAACACTCTTCGAGGTATGTATGATGGACTTTTGCAATACAGACATCCTACTGCCGACCTCCTAGTTAGTCAGCAACGCTTTGAGGAAGACAAAATCTTCAAGGCATTGGCTGGTCTAAACCAAGATTATGATGCTCTTAAAAGCCAATTTCTTATGACAAATCCACTGCCCTCCTTCAATGTCGTGTGTGCCATCATCCAGCAAGAAGACGCACGATGAAAGGTGACGAATTTGGTTACCAAAAGTGGATATGAGCAACTGGACAAAATGGTGTTTTGTGCTGCCTCTAAACCCGTGATTGAAACCAATGAACAACAGAATACCAATCAGCAAGACAAATCCAAGAACCGGCCCAAGATGAGATGTACCCACTGTAGGAAGTTGGGTCATACCCGCGAGTAGTGTTGGGATCTTATTGGTCGTCCAACCAAAGACAAGTAGAATCGACCTAAACCTGTTGCGGCAAACTATGTCACCAAGGAAGACCTGGCTCAATTTTTCCAACAGATGGCAAAGACAAACTTTACCACCAATCAGCTAATGGCAGAGACCAGTAAATCTGAAGGTAAATTTTGTGCCTATATTTCTCATAATTTTGGATGTGAATGAGTAGTTGACTCCAGGGTGACTCGTCATATGGCCAATGCTTTCTTTAAATCAAACAAGTGTGACAAAATCTACTATAACTCAGTCTTTACTGCCGATGAGTCTCCCATGCAAGTTAAAGGGTCCAAAAAAATGCAGTTTTTAAATCAAGACATAGAGTCGAAAGTTTGGCATGTCCCTAAAATTTCTGCTAACCTATTGTCCATAAGCAAATTAACCAAGATTTACAATTGCTTGGCTATTTTTTCCCCTACGAAGGTGATTTTCTAGGACATGTTGACGAAGAGGGAGATTGGTAGAGGGATAGAACACGATGGGTTGTATATGCTCCAAAGTCATGATCGTTCTCTGCTTAGTCATGGTCATCAAAATACACCCTTCGACTTGTGGCGTTCCAGACTCGGACATGCTTCCAACCACGTATTGAAGTTGTTAATTCCTAACCTGAGTTCTTCTAATCTGGCGTGTGATGCATGCGAGTTTTTCAAAGCCACTCGACTACCTTTTCATGTCTCAGACAGTAGATCAGATGTTTTATTTGAACTCGTTCATTCTGATGTATGGGGACCAACCCCTATTGATTCTCTATTTAGATATAGATATTATGTCACTTTTGTTGAAGATAAATCTCATGTTACTTGGATATTTTTTCTCAAACATAAAAGTGAAGTTACCTCAGTTTTCAGAAAAATTTATAACATGGTACTTACTCAATATGGTGTTCAAATTAAGTACCTCGGGTTAGATAATGGGGAAGAGTATATAAATGACATCTTGGGGAACTTTATGGCTCAAAAAGGCATTCTTCCCTAAATTACTTGTGTCGGAACACCCCAACAAAATGGGGTAGCTGAATGCAAGAATAGACACCTCCTAAATGTTGCTAGATCTTTGATATTTCATATGTACATGCCTCAAAGTTATTGGGTAGACACTATTTTCGTTGCTTGCTATATTATAAACCGTATTCTCAGTGCCAATTTCAATGATAAAATTCCCATGAAAATTTTGATGAAAAAGTCAGTTTCTTTACAACACCTAAAAGTATTTGGGTGTAAGTGTTATGTTCATATTCAAGAAAAATTTCGATCTAAACTTGATAAGCAGGTTGTCAAGTATGTTTTTCTTGGGTATTCAACATCAAAAGGGGGATACAAATGCTTTGATCCTAAAACAAGAAAATCATATGTTTCTCGGGATGTGAAGTTTTTTTAAAAAAGAGTCATGTTTTCCAAGTTGGCAATTGGATGGTTAGCATGAGGGGGAGATTCAATATGATCAGAGTCATGGTCCCATCCTTCCCATTCTCAAAATGGGTAATAGTGGCATCCCTCCTCAAAATCCAAACCCAAACCTAACCTCCTCTTCAGATATTTTAAATCAAACCTCCTCTTCAGATATTTCCAGCTCCATGAACTTAGACTTCGTGAATCCTAATCAAAGTCATGTTCCTAATACCTCTTCAAACTCTACTATCCAAACAGAGCCTCCAAATCAAAATGACCAACGAGATCCCGAGTCAAGCTCTACTTTACCAAACTCAGAGTCAAATCCACCAGTTAGAAAATCAACTCGGGTTACTAGACTACCAAGCTGACTTAGTGATTATTATACCTATTGTACATCTCATACTATTCATCACCCAATTGATCAAACCCTTAACCTTGAAATCCTGACCCCCTCATACCTGACCTATCTCATGAAAATTTATGCGTATCATGAACCCTCAAACTTCCAAGAAGCCAACAATGACTCAAAATGGAAGGCTGCCATGGATGAGGAACTGAAAGCCCTTGATAAAAATAAAACATGGGAAATGGTTCCTCTCCCTCAATAAAAGAAAATTGTTGGGTGTCGATGGATATACAAAATAAAATACAATAGTGATGGAATGATCGAAAGGTTCAAAGCTAGGCTTATTGCCAAGGGGTATACTCAGAAGGAAGGAATTGATTTTACTGAAACCTTTGCCTCAGATGCTAAAATGAATTAAATACAAATTCTTTTGCCTATAGCTGCTAATAAGAACTGAGAGACTCTTCAGCTGGATGTAAAAAATGTTTTTTTGCATGGTAACCTAGAAGAAGTGTATATGGATCCACCTCCAAAAAGTAAAAATTTGAAATGTCTAGTTTGTAGACTAAGAAAATCCATTTATGATCTTAAACAATCCCCCTGTGCATGGTTTTTAAAACTTAGTGATGCTCTTGTCGACATTGGCTTTCAAAGGAGCACAGTCGATTATAATATATGTTTGTCTGTTGAAAGTCGTATGGCACTATTATACTCCTAGTATATGTTGATGATATCATCATGACTGGTGATGACTACAAGTTGATGGAAAAGTTGAAAGCGTTTTTGCATAAACGTTTTGAAATCAAAGATTTGTGGAAACTCGGGTATTTTCTGAGAATAGAGGTGGCTCATTCAAACAAAAGAATTTTTCTTAGTTAAAGAAAATATACCCTAGATTTACTCAAAGAAACAAGTACCCTGAGATCAAAGGCCACTGATACTCCTCTAGAAGTAAATTGTAAGTTAAAGAAAAATGAAGGAGAGATGGTAAGCATCATTGAAAGCTTCCAAAGATTAGTAGGAAAGTTAATTTATTTAACTATCACTCGGCCCGATATTTCTTATGCAGTTCATGCACAAACCTAGATCTACTCATGTTAAAGCCACCCACAAAATTCTTGGATATTTGAAAGGCAATCCAGGTGAAGGTGTTTTAATGAAAAGAAATAACAGGTTGGATGTTACAGGATATGCAGATGCAGACTGGGCTGGGGATCCTAATGATAGAAGATCTGCTACTAGTCTTTGTACCTTTGTTGGAGGAAATTTGACAATAAGAAAAAGTAAAAAACAGAATGTGGTGGCTCGATCTAGTGTCGGGGCTAAATACCAGGCAATGGCGTTATGCGCATGTGAATTAATCTGGGTCAAAGCTCTTCTGCAGGATATGAGAATAAAAGTGGTTCTGCCTATGTATCTTAAAGGTGACAATATAGCCACTATCTATATTGGGAACACACAAAACATATTGAAGTTGATTGTCACTTCATTCATGAAAAAATACAAAATCGGACAATTCAAACTCCTCATGTTAGAAGCAATGATCAACTAGCGGATGTGTTTACAAAACCATTGGGCAAAGAAAAACATCATCAACTCATTAGCAAGTTGGGTCAGATAGACATCTGTGCACCAACTTGAGGGAGAGATTGTTACTGTGATAGGAGCGTGACTAATATCATGGAGTCTGATTTTTGATATATTCACTTATGTTATTAGTTTATTTATTTCTCCTTTTGTATTGCTGGAAAGTTTTTATCCAGCTATACTCCTTATATATACGCATATTATAACTCATTGAAGGCATGAAGGAACAATAGACACATGGGGTGGTCTTCTCCGTGGATATAGGCACGTATGTAATGAACCACGTTACATGATGTTTTTTGTGGTTTTGTGCTTTTTATAACAAGTAGAACAACAGGTGATCTGCCAAATCACTTTCATCCTCACCTTCAACAAATTGCATAGATACCGTGGGATTCTGGTGGGATAAAGCAATGGATGGTGAAGATCTCAAATCACTTTCTTAAAATGATTTGACGGATCACCTGATCTCCTCTGATTAATTAAAAAGAGTAGCATCCCAGCCGATGAGACAATGTTACGGTCTCACGATTGCGCCCCACTTTTGGCTGGTGCAGGACATCCAAACCGTAACCACAACCTCTATATTGGGATGGACAGGGTCTGCTTTCCCCCCACTAAATTAATGGATCAGTATTGAGAAAGAGGGGTCGATGGTGTCACCCCGCAAGCGTTACAGAACAGTGACACTGTGTTCCACCTCACACCTCCGTGCTTGAACAAGGTAGGTGTAGGTCCCCTCTGTCAAGGCAGACAGTCGACACAGTAGGATGAGATATCAGTTCATCCTTAGAAAACTTACCAATGCTCATGTATCCTAACACGGTAATGGATATCCAGAGAGAGAGAGAGAAAGAGAGAGGTGAAAACCGAGTAGCCGTCAATGAGAGGGTATCCTGTCAAACTTTGGGTAAGATTAGCATTCTCACCCACCGTTTACAACCACAAACCCCACCCCCACAAGGTTTGTGGTTGCAGCGTTTGACAGGATCCACTCTCGCCGCTAATCATAAATCCGAATTCTCTGCCGAGCACGCAATACGGTGATGACCATAATGGGAAAATAATAGGCGTGGTGATGTGGGCAAAGGCATAGGCTGCATCTGCAACCGCCTTGCTCTCTTTAGATAAAGGAAAAAGCTACTCACGCACATTAACAATCTGCATGGGACATGGCTATATTTCTCAAATCCATAGATTTTGCTGTATGGAAAATTGTTGAGCATCCATACACATCTCCATCCGCAGACTATAACTTATGGTCTGATAAAGAAAAGAAAATGGCAAACCTAAATGCAAAGGCTATGAATGCCTTATATTGTGCCATTGATCAGAACGAATTCAATAGAATATTTATATGTGAATCTGCATATGATATTTGGCATTCTTTGGAGGTTATTCGTGAAGGAACAAACAAAGTGAAAGAAGTCAAAATCTCATCTCTTGTTAGAAAATATGAGTTGTTCAAAATGAACAAAGATGAACCCATCACAGAGATGTTTACCAAATTCACCAACATCACCAACGATCTGAAATCTCTGGGTGTAACATATTCCCAGACAGAAAAGGTGAAGAAAATCTTGAGATCTCTCACAACTGATTGGGAGAAAAAGACTACAGCTATTGAAGAAGCTCAAGATTTATCTAAGCTTACTTTGGACGACTTAATAGGCAATCTTATGGCCTATGAAGTCCACATGAAAGAAAGAAGGGAAGAAGAGCAGCCAATAAAGAAAACTCTAGCTTTCCCAGCTCTATCTGAGAATGAAGACTCAGATAAAGAATCAGAAATTGCGCTACTAACCAAAAAATTCCAGCGCTTTATAAGAAGGAACCGGCTTCCAAACAAGCACAAGGAAAGAAAAGATCCTAAGGAAGATCCCATGTGCTATCAGTGTAATAAGCCAGGTCACTTAAGGAGTGACTGTCCCCTTCTCAAAAGAAAACATAAAAACCCTACCTTTTATTGAAAAAACATGTTTCTTGATGGATGAACGGATCTTTTTGCTCGATCCCATCAATTAGCTCCTTTTTCCAGTAAGGTGGGGACCTTAGATCACCTCCCCACACCCCTTGAAGTCTGGATCTTGCACTCAAGAATCAAAAGATACCCTAAAGAAAAAGGGAAAAGGGAAGGGAAAGAGAGGGGAAAGAGAAGAGGGTTTTGGGGGGAGAGAGAAAGAGCTCTAAAATTTTTTAGCCCAAAATGAGAAGGGTGTGAGCTATGAGAAGGTTTTATAACCCCTCTTGAGTTAGGTAATGAGCTGGAATTAATTTCAACCCTTGATCAATATAAGGAAAGTCATTTGGATCCCTTGATCTCTACTTTGACTATTCAAGCTTTAAATAAGCTTGAATTTCACCATTTCTTTATTTTCAAAATAAAACTTGAAGTAAGATGCCACATAGGATGGGACGACCCACCTATGGACTCCTACTAAACTAACAAAATGGGTTTAATTTATAACAAAAATCTATTTTATTAAACTATAATTAAATAACCATAAAATTCCAATAAAAATCATTTTTATTTTATATAACCACAAATCATGTAAAAATGTAAAGACATTAAGTATCAACTAATTCCAACTTATTAAGCATATTAATATGTATATGTTCACAATCTACTTTTGTTAATTCACATTATTTAAATAAATTTACTTAAAGAAAAATCAACATTTTCTTTTTAAGAGAGACATTTTCAATTAGACATCACTTAGAATTTCCTCTAATATCCAAAACGTGTAAGGTTTATATTTACTACATTTTAACCTAATTAAACCCCTTAAGCTTTACGAATATATTCAAACATTCACTTTTAAAGAAATCATGATTGTATATTGGCACAAAATTGAAGAATTTCACAATATTATAGAAAAATAACTTAGAAATTTTCGGATATTACATCCAACCCCCCTTAAGAAAATTTTGTCCTTGAAATTTGGTTATCATTACGTACCAAACAAATGTAGATATTTAGCTCTCATATCGGCCTCGGGCTCCCAAGAACACTCCTCAAGCCCGTGGTGCTGTCATCGTACTTTAACAAGTGGAATTGACTTATGTCGCAACACTTATTCTCGTCGATCCACTATTTCTACCGGGCATTCCTCAAACATGAGATCTCTCTGAACCTCGACCTCGTCATACTGAATAACATGAGTGGTATCTGGTACATACTTCCTCAACATTGACACATGAAAAACATCATGAATATTAGAGAACTGAAGGGGAAGTGCCAATCTATACGCGGTACCTCCAATCATTTCAAGGATGAGGAACAGTCCTACATACCTCGAACTCAATTTTCCTCTCTTGCCGAATCGAAATACGCTCTTTGTTGGCGATACCTTGACAAAAACATGGTTACCAACCTCGAAAGGAACCTCTCTCCTCTTAGGATCTGCATAACTCTTCTGACGGCTCTACGTTGTAAAAAGCTTCTTACGAATCAACTATACTTGATCCGTATAATGCTGCAAAACTATGGGTGATTCGATAGCTCGATCACCTACCTCGCTCCAACAAACAAGGGACCTACAAGGTCGCCCGTACAATGCCTCGTACAGGGCCATGTTGATACTCGAATGATAACTATTATTATAGGTGAACTCAGCTAGCTTTAGGTGCTTACTCTAATTGCCTTTCCACTCCAAAGCACACGCTCACAACATATCCTCGAGTGTCTGAATAGTCCTCTCTGACTGACCATCCGTCTGGGGGTAAAAAGTTGTACTAAACTTAAGCTTCGTCCCCAAAGCTTTCTGAAGTTTCCCCCAAAACTTAGATGTGAATCTAAGGTCTCTATCTGAGATAATTGAAACGGGTACCCCATGTAACCTGACGATCTCGTCGACGTACAAATCAGCCAAACTCTCCAAGGTCTGATTCACCCTGTTTGGCAAGAAGTGTGCCAACTTTGCAAGGCGATCCACAATCACCCAAATGGTGTCATACTGCTGGCGTGTCTTGGGTAGACCTACCACAAAATCCATGGTAATGTCTTCCCACTTCCACTGCAGAATCTCAATCGACTGCATCATACCGCCTGGTCTCTGGTGCTCTATCTTGACATGTTGGCAGATTAAGCATCTCGACACGTACCCAGTGACGTCTCTTTTCATGCTGAGCCACCAATAATTCCTTTGAAGATCCTTATACATCTTGGTGCTTCCGGGATGTATAGTAAATCTGGTACGATGTGCCTCATCCAATAACTCTTTCCTCAACTGGGGCTCTGCGGGCACTCAGAGCCTCTAACCATACCAGATGCTTCCATCCTCCTCTAAGTGCAATGATGGCTGATCTTGCTTGCACGCTGCAATCATCTTATTGAATTTGGGGTCATCCTTCTGTTGAGTGATGATCTGGTCCATGAGTTTTGTCCGTATTGTTGTACTAGCGATCTAAATCTGACCCGATTCTGCTTCAAAAGGCTTCTAATCTATCCGGTCTTCGAGTGATTTTCACTCACTGCTGATAAAACTTGCAAGGCTCCCAGCCATTCTACTCAAAGCATCGAACACTATATTGGCTTTGCCTAGATGATAAGAAATGGAGAAGTCGTAATCTTTTAGAAATTCTAACCATCGTCTTTGCCTCATGTTCAAATCCTTCTGTGAGAACATATATTTGAGGCTCTTATGATCTGAGAAGACCTCAAACTGCTCACCATATAAATAATGTCGCCATACCTTCAATGCAAAAACTACTGCAGCAAGATCCAAGCCGTGAGTGGGGTAGTTTCGCTCATGCACCTTCAATTGACGCGATGCATAAGTGATCACCTTGCTGTGTTGCATCAAAACACATTCCAACCCAGTACCTAATGCATCACTATAAATCACAAAGCCTCCTTGCCCAGAAGGCAATGTGAGTACGGGGCTGTAGTAAGCCTCTTCTTTAGATCCTGGAAGCTTTCTTCGCACTGCTGAGTCCAGACAAACTTAATTCTTTTGCAAAGTAGCTTTGTCATAGGTGAAGTGATCTTCGAAAAGTCCTGAATGAAACGATGATAATAGCCTACAAGCCCGCGAAAACTGCATATATCTGATACACTCTTAGGCTGTCTCCAATCCATGACTGCTTCCACCTTGGCAGGGTCGACTGACACCTCATCTTTAGAGATTATGTGACCCAAGAACATAACATAATTAAGCCAAAACTCGTTCTTCGAGAACTTAGCATATAGCCGATGTTGTCGAAGTGTCTCAAGGATAATCCTCAGATGCTCCCTATGATCTGTTGAGAAACTCTGTTTTGATGTCACATGATATGATACACTATCGTATTTGATTTTATGATAATATGTCCTCTTGAAAAATGTTATATTATGACTGAATATGTTTTGCCATAAATCTAACGAGTATTTGATGCAAGGATATCTCACCTAAAAAGGATGGAGACTTCATGTTCAAGTACAACTAGTGCAATCATACTCCTTGAAGAAAAAGCTTGATGAGCCATGCATTCCTAAAGATCAACTGAAGAGATCGGCTACCTCAAGATGAAGATTTTTTCTTCTTTAGAGTCATATGTAACAGAACCTTCAGGAACATGCATATTGCATATTACATACTCATTCATAAAAACTATATCATAAAAGTATACGATAGTTTCAAAAAGCTCCTTTTTGAAAACTAATAATTGTACCTTCTTACAACCATTTATGAAAAAGGTATTTTGACATGATTTCAAAATGTAATAATTGTACCTTACATCATATACAAGACAACATGAAAAGAAATATAGGAAAAAGACAAAACTTGAAATCGGCTACATAAAGAAAAACAAATATAATATGTTTTTGAAAAGACTCTAATTACCTTCTTTAAAGAAATGATTTTAAATATGGGTAAAAGACAAAACATGAAATCGGCTACATAAAGAAAAACAAATATAATATGTTTTTGAAAAGACTCTAATTACCTTCTTTAAAGAAATGATTTTAAATATGGGTAAAAGACAAAACATGAAATCGGCTACATAAAGAAAAACAAATATAATAAAGGTTTTGATAAAGACTCTAGTTACCTTTCTATAAACCCATAGAATGTCGACTTACTTGAAGTCATCATTCTCTCTGTACAAGCATTAAATACATCCTGTAAGAAATCATTGTTAAATATCCTTCTCAAGAATGTCGACCTTCTTGTAGTCCTCATTCTCTCTGAAAACTTTGAAAAACACAACATAAAGAAAACACTTGACATGACTATGTACAAATAAATATCTCAAAGCACTCATTGTACTTACACTCATTTAAAGTAAAGAAGTACTTATGTACCTCAAATCATTAATTAGAATAAAGACAAAACTACAATCCAACGTTCAATGTACTATTGTAAGAAATAGACTTTTTACATAAAATATTACAACGACTAGTGTACCCTATATTTTACTTTTATGGAAAAAGGCATTCTCAAATTTCTCTAAAAGATATTTTTGAAATGACATAACATTTCACATTTCAAAAAGGCTACAATTTCAAAATGTAACGACTACTTTTTTAAAAGCTATATAAACACACTCAAATAAACTATTCAACATGGAATGGAATAGACGTGTGAGCTTACAACGAGAAAAATTCTATTCATTATTTGAAAAGAGAGCCTTGAAAAAGAAAGAAAAAAAGAAAAGAAAGAAAAGAGAAAAAGTCAAGTCCAGTTCTTTGACAAAGAGTATCCTCTGAGTGACAAACAGAACATTCTGAGAATCCTTCATTCGTGCATTCATATCATTCTGAAGGTTCTATAAGAAGTATTGTAACTCTGTTATTCACTGTATTCCTTCTTTGTTGAAAGAAGTAGACCTCTGTGTAAGAGGGTGTGCCCTTCTCTGTTGAGAGAAGAAGACCTCTGTAAAAGAGGGTGTTGTCCTTCTCTGTTGAGAGAAGAAGACCTCTGTGGAAGAGGGTGTGCCCCTTCTCTGTTGAGAGAAGAAGACCTCTGAGGAAGAGGGTGTTGTACTATTTATCCGGTGACTCGGATGTTATAGTGGAAAGCTCAAGTGGTTTGCTTGGGGACTGGATGTAGGTCTGGGTATTGACCGAACCAGTATAAATTCTGTGTTTTATATGTTGTGCCTTATTGCCTGAATTTTTTATTTTATCGATCTTTATCATATTTCACTATTCACCCCCTCTAGTGGAATTTCATTTGGTATCAGAGCAGGTCTGCTGGTTTCGACATAACAAGTCTTCCAGCACAAATGACATCTACCTCTTATGCTTGTGATATTGAAGGTCAACACGCATCTCATCCTCCTTTCTTCAATGGCTCCAACTATGGATACTGAAAGTGCAGATTAGGGGTGTCAACGGATCGGGTTTGGTTTAGACCTAAGTGGAAATAGACTTGGATCAGATTTTCGAGTATAGTATCAGGTCTAGACTTGGGTTTAATCGGGTTCACTATAATAAAAACCATACCTGGATCCAATAAGAACTACATGAACCAAACCCGAACCATACCTAGTAAAGCCATATTTTTTATCATTTTTACATTGAAAATTCCAGGTCTTAATCAGAACTCGGATCGGGTTCGGGTCTGGCATAATTATTATACTCGGGTCCATGTATTAATTGGACCTTCGGATTCGAACCCAGGTCTTAATCGGAACTCGGGTCGGGCCCGGATCTATTATAAAAATTCACAAAGTATACCCAGGTCCATGTATTAATTGGACCTTTGGGTCTGGATCTGGGTCTTAATCGGGTTTTCTTATTTATCACCACACCCGGACCCTATAGGGTTTGATTGGGGTCGGGTCTGGGTAAACCAGGCCCGTTCATACCCCTGGATGAGATGGACGAGTGTCAAACTCACAACTATCACTAATGAAAGCCATGTGACCGGCCAAATATTCTCCCAAACCAAGTGCCGAGATAACCCAAAAATGCCCCTAATACTGAGGTTCAGGGCAGGATGGGCAGTGCTTACCCTGACCCAGGTCGGGTCAGCGTGGGCACCACCCAGACCTGACTTTTTTTTACTGCTCAACCCCGACTCCTCTCTCTCTCTCTCTCTCTCTCTCTCTCTCTCTCTCTCTCTCTCTCTCTGGACCCATACGGGAAGCATATGTATTGAACTTTTTGTTGAAATATGAGAATTCTTTGAATTTTTTTCCCTCTTATCACAAAGGGAAAGATATTTTTTAACGTGGAGAGTTTTTTTCTAACCTAGATTCGATGAAGTGTGAGCGCCTTGCACGTTTTAATAACTTCATGAAGTAAATTAGTTTGACTCCTTCATAGGTCTAGATGCATTACCTACACATCACAAGCTGTAACTGCTGGTTTTGTAATGAATAGGAGGATAGTAAAATCTCTCAAAACATTGACTTGATGCATATCTCCTATAATTGAAGTGTAAGATTCATAATTATCAGGGAAATGAAATAGCATGTCCTAGTGGATAAGGATGTTAACTAAAAAATGGAATTCGGAATTTAGTTCACATTTTTTCATTTTCCAGAGAAAACAATATCAAATGAAATTGGTGATATTTTAAAAATCATTATTACTTATAGAACTGGTTTGCGATTTGTGGTCATAGGATCACCAGGCTAGTGATCTTCAAACCTTTCAACGACGATACATCTTGACTGCATTTAGTAGGTTGACTTGTTTAAAAATAAATTTTTTAGGTGAATGAAGAATGGTTTATAGCAATGTTGTCAAAATTGTATAATCGAATCGTTTGGCCAACTTTCTTTTTTGTGCTCCTTATTCTTGAGCCTTAGTCCTGGAGAAAACACCCTTTCTCTCTCTCCTCTTTCATGTTTTCCTCAGCAGAAGTCTATCAAGAAGAATTGATATTCTCTTTCTACCATGTTGTTGACCCTATCTGAGAAAGAGCCTATTCATATAGAGAACATATTTCTCTCTTTCTCGGCATTTTTTTGTGTCAGAACCTTCTTGAAGCCGAATTTGTAGAAACTGTTTTCTAACATCTACTGTAATATCTGAAAATTTCTAAGTTCTTTTCTATAGCATTGTGAAATGTCTTGAATTTCGTGCCAATATAGAACCCTAATTTCTTTAAAAATTAATGTTCGAGTATATTTGTAAGGCTTAGGGGGTTTAATAAGGTTGAATTATAGTAAATATAAATCCTACACGGTTTGAATAATTGAGAAAACCCTAAGTGATGCCTAATTGAAAATGTCTCTCTTAAAAAGAAAATGTTGAATTTTCTTTAAGTAAAGTTAATTAAATAATGTGAATTAACAAAAGTAGGTTGTGAACATATACATATTAATATGCTTAATAAGTTGTAATTAGTGGATAATTAATGTCTTTACATTTTATATGATTTGTGGTTGTATAAAACAAAAACGATTTTTGTTGGAATTATATGGTTATTTAATTATAGTTTAATAAAATAGTTTTTTGTTATAAATTAAACCCATTTTATTAGTTTAGTAGGAGCCAATAGGTGGGTTGTCCCATCCTATATGGCATCTTACTTTAAATTTATTTTGAAATTTAAAAGTCTAGTGAATTTTAAGTTTATTTAAAACTTGAAAATCAAAGTGGAGATCAAGGGCTCCAAATTGAGTTTCATTAAAGTGATCAAGGGCGGGAATTAATTCCAACCCATAACCTAACTTAGAGAGGGTTATAAAACCCTCCCATAGCCCACGCCCCCCTCATTTTGGGCTGGAAAAATTTAAGAGCTTCTCTCTCCCCCAAAAACCCTCTTCTCTCTCTCCTCTCTTTCCCTTCCCTATTTTCTTCTTTTTAGGGTTTCTTTTGGTTCTTGAGTGCAAGATCCAGACCTCAAGGGGTGTGGAGAGGGATCTAAGGTCCTCACCTTGCTGGAAGGAGGAGTTGATCGATGGATCGAGCAAAAAGAGTCGTTCATCCATCAAGAAATACATTTTTTTCAACAAAAGGTAGGGTTTCTATGCTTTTCTTGCAAGAACGGAGTTCTTGGCATGGATTTTGATGCTTTTCCATGAGTTTAGATCATGATCAAACCCTCCTAACCGTGGGTTTGACTCAGATCTAATGATCCATGGAAAAAACACGTTTTCCCCTAAAGAAAACCATTTTTGAAATCGGGTTTATCATAAAAATTGGTTTCTTAGAAATAGATTTGTAAAATATATTTGTATTTGATTTATTCCATGATTTTTATGCAAATATTAGTTTGCATTGATAGATTATGAATTGTTCCATCTACTATGTATATTTTAGAATTTTTGGAATTTTATTTCATGCGTATTTCCTATTTCTTTTAATTTTTCTTGGGATTCGGGTGACTCGGTTTGATTCACCCAAATGCAAATCTCAAAATTTCAGGTTTTCCACTTGACCTCCGTTCAGTAAAATGGTTGTTTCTCCCTCGTTCGAAGAAGTTTTGACAAACGGATTATTGTATTAGAAAGCTAACTCCATTGTGCATCTACTGTAGAAATTTGGGCTATGTTCATGGACCGAGCACGTCTCTGTGATAGTCGAAACAAAAATTGATAGGTTTGTAGTAAAACATGCATAACTCCCTCATACAGAAGAGTTTTTACGAATGGTTTGCGGCTATGAATAGCTGACAACAATTCCTATATATTGTAAAAATTTCAACTCTTTTCATGAAGCCAAAAATTTTCTGTGAGCTCTGTACCAGTCGGACAGAGTTAAGAAATTGGAAAAAAATTAGGGCAAATTCATAAATCAAGGCTCAAAGGGTGCATAGTATATATGTTTTTATTCAATTTCTTTATAGAGTTAGTATGCATTATGTGAATAATTATGCAGGTCTGATTTTATGCAATCTTATATGGTTATGGCATGAATTGTAAATGGAAGGTTACACATTAAAGATTTAGAATCAAAAGGTCCAATGAATACAAGTTTATGTTTTAAATTCTAAAAATGTGTTGACTACATGTATGTTCATGATATCGTGATGATATGATTGTTTTATTGATATGAATGTTCATATATATTCTTCTTGTTTCATTGGCCATGTACATGCATATGCCTTATGATGTGTGAAAATGAATAAGAAATTTATGTTACGCACGTGTTCAAGTGTCTGTTACAAGTTTAATTAAGTGATTTTGTCCAATGCTTTATAAGAATGCATCCATGACCATAAAGTGGTTTAAGTTTAATGTTGCATAAAAGTATGACTGTAATCAAGTAATCATGTGACATTAAAACCCAAGATATTTGCTGGGAGAGTAGCAAATGATACAAAACTTCGTGGGACAAGTTTGTTATGGGCACGGAAGGTTGCTCCTCCCCTCCCACGATTTTAGGGAGAAAACTTCTGCAGCGTAGAGGTTATTGTACTCATGAGGAAAAACGGATGCATCGGGTTGAAAGGTGTTGGGAATCTCTCTCGTATTAACGTCCCTCACCCCGTCTTAGTGAATGAACCTGACCAGGCTAAAGTCACCCCTGTATGTAAAACACGTCCTGTGTCATGGTCCTGATCTGAGAATGTATGCCTGTGTCGTATCAGCAGGGCTAAGAAGTGATAACTTAAATGGTGTGTGCATTAATTTGGCATCGCATGCATCATCTAATTAAGAAAATGTAACTAAAGATAAGAAAATATGCATGCATTGAAAGAGCTTCTGCATATGGTAAGTCATTCATATTATCTGTTCATGCATGGTATATTTTAAATGTATGGATTTATGTTTTTCTGTTATATATGAAAATTCTAAACATACATGAGTTGTTGTATGATTGTTTAAGTTAAATTAATTGTTAAACCATGAAATTTCTATTGAAATCTTTGTCTTGTTATTCTGTCTTACAAGTTTAGCATATTTACTCTACTGAGACATGTTGTCTGACCCTATATAGTTTAATATTTTTCAGGTAATGAGTAGTTACTTACGTGCGAAGGCGGAAGGTTGCGACGGGGACTGAGCCTACATTTCCTCTGCTTCATGAATTCTGAACTCTGATTTTTACTTTAATTCAATTCAAGGACAAATGTGATTAATTTGGATATTTGTGAAACCTAAATATTATTTCATGCATAGTTAATTAGTTGTTAAAGTTTAAATTCTATAATTGTATGGTTGCAAGTATTCATCTGAAGTAGCACGCCAAGTTTTATGCCCAATGTGTTTTCCGTTGTTAACTGCTAAAAGATTTAAATGTATTTCAAAAAAAAATTCCACCAATTTCGAGTTATAAAAATTGGGGTGTTACATCTACAACTGAAAAATATGGTATCAATATGTCCTTTGAAGAGCCTTTATTTTGGCAAGTTTGTGCTTCAAAACTCCTACAAAAGGCAATGGAGGAACCAACCTGGCAACTTTGACTCAAAATGATTTGACTTTGCACTCTTCCAAGTCAATATGAATCTTATTCATGTCCCTCCAAAAAAAATTAGAAGGTTTTCACCAACTTTTTGGAATCTCCTGATAAAATTGATTGTAACCCCATAATAATCGATGAATCTTGAGTTTTGGAAACCTTGGACAAAAACATGGCTATGGACTTGGGTTTTGAAAACTTAGATCTGGATATTTTGCTCTTTTGCATGTATGTTGATCCAGGTTCACCTTTTGTAGCCAAAAAAACCCTAGGTATGTGATTTTGACACTGTACCATATCATACAAAAATAAAAAAAATAAAAAATTCAAAAATCACAAAAACATTTTTACTTTTCTATTTAGAGATGACACGGCTTTCTCATGTTTCAGAACTTTCCAATATCTGAGGATGGAAACCTAAAAGTTTGTGTCAAACCTCCACTTTTTGTCAATGTCTTTGTCTCTCATTCAAAATTCTAAAAAAATATGAATATTTCAAAAATCCAAAAAAATCAAAACCTTGAAAAAACAAAAACTTTTATTTTTGAAAAATATTCTGAAAATAGGCATAAAGGTAGCCTAGAGCATGAACACTACATGTATGTTGATCCAGGTTCTCATTTTGTAACCGAAAAGCAACTTCCCATTAAAAAATTAACCATGAGACTTATCAAGAACTGAATAATGATACCTAAACCTAGGTATGTGATTCTGACTAAAACAACAACAACTACGCCTTCATCCCAAAATAATTGGGGTCGGAGATATGAACCAAAAAAGAAAATCATTATGGGTCTTCCACATGAATCCTTCTCCTCCAATCATTTCTATCCAATGCCATGTCCTTGGTGAGGTTCAAAGCATTCATATCCTTTCCTATCACCTCCATCCATGTCTTCCTAGGCCTACCCCGACCTCTTTTAACTAATATATTTTCCCATTTCTCCATCCTTCTAACTGGAGCATCAATAGGCCTTCGCCGAATATGTCCAAACCACAGTAAACGATTCTCTCTCATCTTATTTTCAATGGGTGCAACGCCTACCTTCTTACGTATCTCCTGGTTCTGAATCTTATCTTTTATTGTATTTCCACACATCCATCTCAGCATACGCATCTCAGCTACACTCATTTTTTAAATATGATGTCTCTTGGCAGCCCAACATTCCGTACCATATAGTAAAGCAGGCCTAATAGTCGTCTTATAAAACTTTCCCTTCAACCGCAATGGCATTCTACGATCGCACAACACTCCAGTTGCACTTTACCATTTCATTCACCCAACCTTTATCCTATGATTTACATCTCCATCAATTTCTCCATACTTTTGAATGATAGATCCCAAATATTTGAAACAATCATCCACCAAAAATAAAATAAAATTTTGAAAAGTACAAAAACATTTCTACTTTTATGTTTGGAGATGACACCGCTTTCTCCTGTTCGAGAACTTTCCGGTATCTGAGAATGAAAACCTAAAAGTTTATGTCAAACCTTTACTTTTTGTCAATGTTTTTTATCTCTCATTCAAAAATCTAAAAAAATATGAATATTTCAAAAATCCAAAAGAATCAAAAACTTAAAAAACCTAACACTTTTGTTTTTGAAAAATATTCTAAAAATAAGCACGAGGGTAGCCTACAGCATAAACACTACATGGATCAAAGGAGAGTCATTCCTTCTCTAGTGGTTAGGGAGGAAAGTATAGAGGTCAATCTAGACACCCTAGAAAACCCCCATGTTGTCAATATAGGAGTCTCGTTGAGTCTGGAAGAAAGAAAAACTTTAGTCAAGTTCCTAATCCTGTATAAGGATGTGTTCGCAAAATCTCAAAAAAACTTATTCATGTTTGGCTTAGATCCTGGTTCATCAAAAGTGCTCGAGACTCTACCAGTTCACCGCTATCGTCAACCTAAGGCTACCTAAGACCACGATGAGCTTTCTTCTCTTGTTTTCTCATACTTTCTTATTATTTCATGTTTATCTCCATAGTTAACTTAGATTTTCTAGGCTTTTGATTTTCTAACACTTACCATTTTTATTAAGCATATCTTTAACTCGAGTTATAAAAATCTTACTTTTTTCTCACTCTTTTTAGAACTTCCTCAAAACCTCACTAAAACTTGTCGTCTTCCAAAAACCGAGTTTAGGATCTTCAAAGGACTTATTTTGGAAATTTAGAGATTTCCCTTTAACTTTCCTAGATCTCTTAGGATATTTGGGTTTTTCCTTAGGTTTTTTTCTAACCCTTGTTTCTCAAAATCTTTACTTTACACCCACTTCTGAATTGTCTCATGTTTGTAACTTAGCATTTATTATGTCCTAGTTTTTGTTTTTTGGGATTTTTCAAGCTCTTTGTTTGGCTCATGGTACTTGGATATTTTTAACCATGTTTTTTCTTCAAGTCTTTTGAGATCTTAAGACCCCTTCCCTTCACCTCTCCAAAAGTCCCATTCTAAAGATTTTCCAAATTCTTATTTCAAACACTTTGATTTTCTCTAAGATCTTGATTTTCTAGGTTCTTGCTTGATATTCTCTAACTGCTTGCACTCTATTGTGTTTTCCCATTTTTTTAGCAATGGTATCTCACACCACCGGGGGCTCATCTAAATACTCAAAGTTCGAGGTACACAATATGCAAAGAAGATCCAAATCAATTGAAGCCTAAGTCTTATTGGAGTTATCCCTCATTAGCGGAAGAGGAATGATCCAAGCTCATGTGTGCAGGATCCCATCACTTATTAAAATGGATGTCAGTAATGTCCAGGCTGAGCAACAGGTTGGGACTTCTAGTCAAACAATGTTTGTGGTTTTTTGGACTTGAATTTCCCTTCGTAAGATAATTATGACGTCGTTGCATATGGAATATTATGACATACTCTGTTGCTGATCTTTTTCGAAGCGTTTTGAATGCATAAATCTGAAAATTCTAATTGATACTCCGAAAAATGTAGGAACTCGAACTTTGCTTACTCTTGCATGTTTCAGTTGTTGGTCTTTGCTGAATTCACATCATGATTCATTCTGTGCATGTCAAGTTTCATGATAAATTTATATAAGATCCTATAATATTTTTCTATGCTAATTCTGTCCAGGCTACTGTCAAGATTTTTTACTTGGCTGATGTGTTGCTATTTGGCTCAAAATTATGCCTATTTGGAACTAAGGTTTTTGGCTAAATAACTCCTTTGGACTAGTTATTTGAAAAAGCATTTTGGATGAAAATACCACTTTGTGAAAATTGTTTAGTCTTATATCTATGATCTTTGGGTAACTCCTAGTGTTTATATTGGTGGAGTTGCCTTAGAAGGCAATACCCAGAAGGGGCATTACATCTTGGGCTTGTCAAATGAACTTTAATTATTAATTATTGATTATGGTTTTAGATTTGGGTTCAGTTCGATCTTTGTCTTGGCCTTGGCTTTGGATTCGGTCTGGTCTTGGTCTTTGATCTATCTTTTTGTCCCTCGCAAAAAGAGTTGTGATTTTCTTTTTTACTTATGAATTTCCTTTCTTTGTGTTTTGTGAAAATCTTTTGTGCCTTGCAATTTTTCTTCATTGCTTGTGGATTTTCTTATGACTTGCAAAATTCCTTTTGACTTGCAAATTTCTTTTGTGTTTGAATTTCCCTTGTGTCTTGTGAAATTCCTTTTGACTTGCGACTTACAAATTTTCTTTATGGCCTGCAAAATTCCTTTGTGATTTGCATATCTTGCGGGTAAATGTCGTGGTGGCTAGCTTACCCAGTGCCAGGGCTGGCTAGTATTACGCGAGGAGGTGAGACTGGGTTATTACCCAAAAGCGAAGTTGTGCACAACCCTTCTACACTCGGGCTCAAACCTGGTGGGGAAACCGTCACTTTTGAGAAAGTGTGCCTTTAAGAAAAGGTCCCACGATCAAGAACAAAGGTTTCGACTTTCCAACAATTCAAAACTGGCATTCCTAGCTCTATGGCAACTACAATGAAGATTAGCAACCAGAAGATTCTCAAACTGTCTCAGTTCGATAGAACGAACTTCAAATCCTGGCAGAACAAGGTCATGATCTTCCTAACTATGGCCAAGGTATTGTACGTGCTCTCAGAAGGTTGTCCTCCTGAACGAGAAGAGACTATTGCTGAGAATAAGGCAAAATTTGACATCCGAGGACATATCCCAAATGCATTGTTCGACTCGTTGTTTGACATCTACTCTAAAGTAGACTCCGCAAAAAAGCTCTGGAAAGCTCTTCAGAATAAATATAATACAGAGAATGCAGGTAACCATAAATTCTTGGTTAATAGATATATAGATTTTAAATTTGGTGATGATAAACCACTTCTACCCCAAATCGATGAGATGCAATTGTTAGTTCACCAGCTTAGGGTAGAAGACATGAATCTTGACGAGTCTTTTCAAGTGACTGTTATAATTGAAAAGTTGCCAAATACGTGAAAAGATTATCGTAATGTGTTGAAACATAAAAATGAAGACTTCGGTTTAGAACAACTTTTTTCCCATCTTCGTATTGAAGAGGAAGCTCGTCATAGAGACAAAAAAGAGAAAGTAAAAGAAGTTGGCACCAAAGTGAATTTTGTGGAACATAAGCCGAGATTAAAGCCCAATTTGAAATTGAATAACAAGAAACCTAGATATTTTAAGAAACCAAAATGTGAAGTGGTTTTGTGTTTTGTTTGTGGCAAGCCAGGACACTATGCAAGAGAGTATCATCATCGCAAGAGGCAAGGCACTAAGACACAAGCTCTTGAAGAAAACCTAGTGGTTGTAGTAAGCTTTGTTTGCATGGTTCAAATGGACAAAGGGTAGTATGTAGATTCTAGGTCTATAATTCATATGGTTGGAGTATGTTTAATAGATACGATCTCGTGGGGGTAGACAATGAAATTTACATGAAAAACACTCATTCTACAAAGGTAAAAGAAAAAGGGATTATGAAACTAAATTTTACTTTCGAAAAATGTCTCTTGCAAGTATGATCACTATAATAAATGCAATGTGTGCATTCGAGCAAAGTTTTCAAAGAAATATTTTCATGAAGCAGAAAGAAGTAATAAAATTCTTGAACTCATACATAGTGATGTATGTGATTTGAAAAACACTCCAACTCATGAAGGTAATATATATTTCATAACTTTCTTTGATTTTTCTAAATTTGTCTACGTTTATCTTATGAAAAGCAAAGATGAGTCTTTTGAAAAAATTAATATTTTTAAGGCTGAAGTGGAGAATATTTATCTCATGATTTTATTAAATTTTGTAAAGAACATGACATTAATAGACAAAACGGTGCATCTTACACTCCCAAACATAATGGAGTTGCAGTACGAAAAAAAAAACTTTAATTGATATGGTGAATGCAATGCTAATTAGTTCTGAACTTAATATTAATTTATGGAGAGAAACCCTACTTAATGCATGTCATATTTTGAATCATGGGTCTTATTCAAAATTAAATGTTACAACATATAAATTATAGAAAAACCAAAAAACAAATTTAAACCATCTTAAAGTTTAGGATTGTGAAGCTTATGTTAGATTGAATGAACCTAAACAAACTAAATTAAGACCTAAAACCAATATATGTATTTTTATTGGTTATTCTCAAAATAGCAAGGTATATAAATTAATGAATTTTAGAAACTAAAGTTATTTTTTAATATATACAAGCTGAGTTTATAGAATATCTTATTTTCAAAGATTTGCAAAATCTTTCTTCTCCCGATGGTTTTCATGAATTTGTATTCAAAAGACCTGTTTTAGAACATGAAAATATAGAAACTAGACAAAGTAAGAGAGTTAGAAAACCGAAGGATTTTGAAAGTCTTTTATCTCTATATAATTGATAGATACCCTTTAAGCTTTTCTGAAGCTATATCTCACCTAATGATGCATTTTGGAAAGAAGCTATTCAAAATTAAATTGTTTATATTCTAGAAAATAAAACATGGGTTTTAGCAAAATTACCATCAGACTTTAAACATCTTGAATGCAAATGAATTTTCAAAAGAAAATTTAGGGCGAATAGTTTAATTGAGAAATTTAAAGCGAGATTAGTAGCAAAAAACTTTAAACAAAAATAAGAGATAGATTATTTTGATACACATGTTATAGTCTCTAGAATAACTTCAATCCGAATTCTTATAGCCTTAGTTTCTATTTTCTCAAATGGATGTTAAAACTTTTTTTAAATGACAATTTAAATGAAGAGATTTGCATAGAACAACCTGAAGATTTTGTAGTTTCTGGTAAATAAAATAAAGTTTGTAAATTACTTAAGTCCTTATACGAATTGAAACAAGCTCTAAAACTGACATAAAAATTTTGATCAAGTGACTTTAACTTATGGGTTTAACACTCTTGATTTTAGCAAATGCATATATATATATATATACTAAATTTGATTGTGAAAACATTGTCATAATTTGTTTATATGTAGATGCCATATTAATACTTAGCAACAACATAGAATGCATAAATGATATTAAGTTTTTTCTGTCACTTAACATTAACACGAAAGATATGGGGTTTGTTGATGTCATTCTAAGAATCAAACTTATGAGACATGAGCATGAATATGGTTTAAATCGTATTATATTGAGAAAATGCTTAGGAAATTTAACCGTTTTGATTGTGAAACAGTTGACACTCTTTTGATCCCAGTGTTAAATTATCTAAATACACTCCCCGCATTGCATTAACTTTGCAAATATTCACTATACAAAGTTCACATGACTTAAATGCACACTCGCTATCGCATGCTCGACACTTTTGAGTGTCTTAGACATGAAGTATCTGATATTAGAAATTGTGTCAACCTTTTAAGAAAACATGTATGCCATCGACACACGTGTCACGTCCAAGTAACTAGCTTGTATATGTACCTCAAATGAAAACTGTTCATTATGCTATAGCTGCTCCGGTACAAACAAGTCATCTTGCTTACTAACTGAAAGATGACAAACTAACATTCTACCTTAGCATTTAGCTTCCCACCAATTCTATACAATGCCGAACAAATAGCCAAAGGAGTCGAACGTTCAATCTTGAACAGTTATACAAGCTTAGGTTCACGTAAATATAGAACCAGAAACAAGGACGATTCTTGCATAAGAGACAACAAGCATTAGGAATAAGAAAAATACCATTTGCTGGTTCTTAGACCACATCTTGCTTCCCTCGATGTAACCACAGTTAATGTTGCACAAGGTTCACCCAGAAATGCTTCTTGCAAAGATTTTACTCTCATTATATTATCAAACCTTTTTAATTATCTGAACAACATCTTCATCTTCAAGCTCATGTTCCTGCATCCAAAGATTAATACAAGGATTTCAATCAATCATAGAGTCCAACGGTTCAATAAAAACTCCAAGTTGCTCACTAAAAATAAAAATAACTGGATGCTAGAGAATACGAACTATCCTCTATTGGTAATGGGATGTACAACCTTGCCAACCCTTTGTGGCTTGTGTTTGACACTAGAGCCCCAAACCAACGCACTGAAAGATTAGAGAGAAATGTTAAAACAATCAACAAAGAATAGTAGATTTGAGAATAATGTTAAACAGCAGAGAGAATCAAGAAGATGCTGCCATCTATTTGCAACTTACTATTTAAATTGTTTCAACATATCTTTGTGAATTCTACTGCAGAAATCTTCTACAGTCCTTTTCTTAGATGACAAGATTACTGGGTCTTCATAGTCTGGGTTCATCCCCTTTGGCTTTGTATATATGCGAGTCAGATTAAGATATTCCCATATCTTCTCCAGTAAGCCATCAAGATTCCATTCTAAGTGTGCACTGTTTCAAAACATGGGAAATTTTGTAACCTCAGTACTAAGATTAATAGTCATGATCAGAACACGGACAATGTATTGCTGCCTCAGCAACAACCCTACACCAGAAAATAATGAAAAAACCTTCTGAAATTAATTTTATCAGCTGAAGGCATAACATTTTAAGATTAATATGCATAGCATGGCAAGATCATGATGCATACATTAGATCTAGGATCAGATTGTCAACAAACAATTAGGTGACAAACACATTGTCATAAAACTGTCACTGCATTATATTAGCATAGATGCAGTATAGCACAAAAAGCACACCAGTCACTGGTAACAATGAATACGGTCCTCTATATAACCCCAGGGGCAAATATGAAGATGGCACAAAACAAGGTCACTTCTAAAGTATATTACAGACATCAATGCAACAGAAAATAGGCTAGTACAAGAAAAACTGTTTCATATACGACTTCTTTGCTGGCAGGAGAAAGAGAAACATCTAAAACATCACCTTGGAAGAGATGATAAGCGGAGAGTAATCTTTAGAAAAACAGACGAACAAAACAGTCTGTTACTCAGAAAATTGATTTTCACCACAAGAAACCCCTTTTGTTTAATGAGAGGAAGGCAAGAGACAATAATTGATTCTATGATAACAGTTGTATGTTGCCTACATGTATAATGAAACTGAGACTCCCCTCTTCTCTAAAATTTTAAGAATATGATGTCTCTATGTCTTATTTTTTTGAGTTATCTTTTCTCCTCCCTCCATAAAATACTATATATATATATATATATATAGAGAGAGAGAGAGAGAGTAGGGGTAGCTGCCTACTCCTATCCATGCCTAATGCCAGCATACCAGGCTTCTGAAGGGTTTTCTCAAATCTGACAGTACAAATGTATTCTACCTGCTTGATTTTATAGGAATGGACTCTTGGATCGTCCGATTGCGACACGTGGGTAGGTTTTTATAAGGTTTGACAATCGACGGTCTAAAATTTTTATAAATATTCAAGCTTAAAAATTCACGTTTTTTCATTAAAAAAAACACGATCCAAGTGTCATTTTCTAGCAAATTGACTCTGCTGAACACATTTGTAGGGTCAAATTTGCGAAAAACACCCCAAAAAAACCCCTTCACTCAAAGTAGGCACCTGCTATATATATAGATATATATTACACAACATGGCATAAAAGATGGCAACTTTTAACATGTATCCCCTCTTTCTATTGTAAGAAGCATGATACTTACAGAGAGAACTAACATTCCCATTAGAATGACGCAGAGGACATCTATAATATTAAATCCCACCACTTCTAAGGAAGGTATAAAATAAGCCAGATGGAACTTTTCTGTTGCTGGTTTTCTTCATTAAAATATACAACAGAAAAATAACCATGTGGGAAACTCTGCCATTTTGACCTTTTCTCCAAACTTCTAGCACGAAAATGAATTCCACGATGAAAAATACCTTTGAAATTTTTTCCATATGCAAACTAACAGATGAAGAAAAGGAAAGAAGTTGTCACTTTCCCAGAAAAGCAGAGAGAAAGACATGAGATATGAGACCTGTTATTGGGAAAGATCACACGAGAAATTAACATCCAAAGCAACATATAGTGGTGTAAGAATAAGTTTGAATTCTTGTAAATCAAGAAAAGGATAATCTGTTGGACAGTGCATAACTTTTAATCTATGGTAGAGTTAAACAGCAGTCAACTCTCACTTCTTTTTAGATAAAAGTAAGCAGTGGCATAGTATAGTTTTAAGACTTCTTCTAGTCTCAACATCTCCATTTGTATCATTTTGCTTTTAAACCATAGTTGGCAAACCCAGAGAGTCAGACTCAGGAATCGTCTGAGTCAACCCAGACTGGGCCCCAAATAGGTCACCAATCTGGGGTCATCGATCTATATGCATTAGTGCAGTATGCCATAGGAAGTGAGAATCATACACGTATGTAAATAACAAGCACTTATCTTGAATCTTTGATATAGACAAATCATTAATACCAAAGTGTCTGTCCATTTATTAGTGCTAAAATATTTCTCTACGTGAGTACGTGACAGCATGATACATTCAAAATATTGAAAACTAAAGATTCAGGTATGCCTCTTATGTCTTTTTACCATGCATTTTTTATTTTAAAGCACATTGCTCATTGAAAGCTACCTGCCATGAAGAATCAAGTATTTTTCAATCATAAATGTTAACAATCATGTATAAATGTTGTGCTTATTTTAGTGATTTTGCAGCTTGGAGTTTGATTATTTCCATACCATTTGTGTGCTCACTAAAAAGTGTAGGGTCCTAACCCATCTGAGATAATGAGTCAACCAGCAGACCCATGAATCAGGGGTCAGGCATTGCCAACTATGTTTTAAACTAAAAAAGAAAACCAAATTTTCAAAGAGAAATTGATGCTTATTCAAAAACCAACTAGAAACACATAAATTATAGAGAGGATCAGGTATACAAATGGAACCAAAATTTTTGAACTCATTGGCTAATAAGTGAAACACTAGCAACTCTACATCACAACTCAAAGATCTAAGGCACAAATACAAAATATATGTCTAGCATTGGTATCTACATCACATAAGTACAGCTGTGGATACAGGGTATGGCTATATATATATATATATATATATATATATATATATATATATATATATATATATATATATATATATATATATATATATATATATATATATATATGGCTATATATATATATATATGGAGAAAATGGTTCCTCCTACTGTCCATACAGTGTGGACAGTTTCAACTTTTCGATGTTTCAAGCTTTTTTATGCAAATCTGAACCCACAGATGTGCTCAACATGATGCATTTGCTAAGAATCAGGTGTTGGATCATATTTTTTTGATGAAAAAATATGATTTTATGAGCCTTAAAATTTATAAAAATTCTAGGCTGTTCAAATGTCATAATTGGATGATCCAAGAGTCGATTCCTAGTAAACAAACCATATAGATCACATTTGTGATTCCAAAAAATGAATCAAGAAAATGAAAAAAAATGAAATTTCAAAAAATATATATAATTATAAACATTAAAAAAATGCATAATTGAACTATATTTCACAAAATACTCCACACATGGAATCTGTAGATACAAACTTAACATCCAAAGCATGTTATAGATATATGATGAACTAACAATTAATAATAAAAAAGTATAGTTAACATTGGACTCTTTTGACCACAAGTGTTGTCTACACGTTGATTGGATCATGAAATGGATAAAATAGGTCGAGTCAAGTCCAAAACTCGGTTGACCCATACCCCGAAGTACTCAAGTACCAATGCGGGTAGGACACAAGTACGAGGGGCTGGTAGAAGTACCCATGGTACATAGATTGGTATGAAAAATAGAAAGGAACATTAGTGAATGAAGGCTTGAAGAATTATGATAGCAGATCTCTATGAGAGACATGAGTTGGGTAGAAAAAGAATAAAAATCTATTTAATTAACTGATCAATTCTAAATCTCAAAATTTGTACTATAGAACTTTAATTTTGCATAAAAATGTCATATAGGTACTTTCCAAAAGGTATCTTTTGTGTACTAACCACAAAAGCAGCAACTTTTTCATTTCCTTCATATAGCATGATGTACCATGTTTTATGCAAATGTTTAAAGTACTAGATAAAAGGAATACCTCACAGGGCAATAATGAGGAAGTTTGTCCAAGATCTCTAATTCCTCAAGAGTTATTTGGTCAATCTTATTGACAACATAAATGCAAGGTGTATATATCCTGCTACCCTCAATCACATCTATGAGGTCATCGGCAGTAGCGTCATAACGAAGAGATATATCAGCATTATGAATTCGGTATTCCCCACATATAGCCTTCACAGTTTCAAGATCCAAGTGATTGTTTGTAACTGTTGATGTGAAATTTATTCCACCCTTGTCTTTCTTCCGGAAGGTCAAATTTGGTGGCTCCTTGTTTAATCTGCAATATAAGGGTGCAAAAGTGCAACATGTTACTCAAATAAAATCCAGAATAGAATTGGTGTAGTTAAATTCTAGACACAACAGCAAACAGATATAAGATAAAAAGGCATAAAAGATTCATTCAGGGAAGATATTTTGCCTATATAACACAAGTACTTGAAGATAAAAAAGAGAAAAATAAATAATCCTAGTTGATATATTAAACGACTAGAGGCAGACAGGCTTCAGAATTTTTAAGAATTAAATTTCAAGAAGACAAAACAGCAAATAGATATAAGATCAACAAAATAAAGTACAAAATTTCATCAGAGAAGGTAATGTTGTCCCTATAACAAGAGTACTTGAGGAAAAAAAAAGAAAAATAAATAATCCCAGCTGGCATATTGAGGCAGATAGGCTTCAGAATTTTTAAAAGGTTTACTGAAATGAAATATTTTATGTGCCCTTTAAAAATTAAAAGAAAAAAAAACACTAGAGCCATGTGACCATGACATCAATTCATTCTTTCAAGAGAGGTCCGTGCTCCTTAACAATTTATACAGCTTTATATTACTAGAGATTAGTAGTGTAGTGCCCTATGTGCATCTTTGCTACTTCATTTACTTTGACATTATTTTATTAATAGATCTAGCTCAGTCAATATTTCAACCGAGTATTGTCAAGGGACATCAACCTATAAAAAGATCAAGTGCTTTGTTACCCTCTCCTGGTTTCCATGTCTAATGTTGCTTCCAAATTGGGATTTGATAGAAATTGCTGATTGACATAGAACTTGTGCAGAAGATATGCAAAGCAATATGTGAATAAAAAAATATAGAAAAGGATCTGAATTTATCCAATAAATGCCAGACCTTCACATAAAGCAATCTTTTTGCTTTCTCAATAGATGGATATCATAAACTTTCTAATGAACTTATAATCACACTGATAAATTGATCGAGAATATCTGCAAAGAACACAAAAGACTAAAGAGAAAAATATAACTCTTGCATTTTCAATATCTAGCTTACGGATAGAAGATTACGCATGCTACCAAACAAACTTTCATCATAGGAAAACAAAAAAAAACATCCAAATGTACTTGATATTTCAAGTGATTAGGGAAGATATTCACCAAAACAAGCCTTTGTTCTTAAAATATGCAAATTGAAGACCACAACAATAAATCTAAACTTATGAATTAAAATCTTTAAACTGAAATGATTAAATCAAATCAAGTGAAAATTCTATATGGCCAAAATGATCTGCAAGATAGACAAAGTTCTTTATACTTTATAGCAACCAGGATTAATCTTTCAATAATGAGCAATTACATCAAGTTGCGGTCCTAGGGAAGACATCAAAACCATTGCTTCAAGATCCAAATGCCACATCATCAAAGTCAAGGGGGCTTCCCAAGTCAAGGTGGGGCCCAAGGAGCTGATGTGGCTCCTTCCCAAGATGAAAAGTCAATGGACACATATCCATACCAAAATGAAAGAGAAGGTAAGCAAATGGGGGTCATAGGGGCACCAACTTGGAAGGAAATGAAGAAACTAAAGTAGGGGGCATCTCCCCCTTTTCCAAAAAAGGGTGTCTTTACTAAAGTGAGAAATATAGAAAGGGTTTAATAAATTCAATAATTCCTTTTCTTAATTATTCTTTTTTGAAAATAAGGCCAAGATGACAAAGCTTAGTTAGGATTTAGTTAGGAAGGGACTCTAGTTAGTCCAACTGACTCCATTCCTAGTCTAGTTCTGACTGCCAGTAAGGGCCTCTTTTGACAGTTAGAGGGTGTATGGGTTAATTGGGTTAGATCTTACTTTTAGACTGTAGCTGAACCCAAACCCAAGCCATAAGCTATAAATAGAGGCCTGAGGTCCCCCTTTTGAATTATGAAATTTGAAAATTAAAAATACACTTCTCTCTCTAGTCGTCGTCCTCTCTCTCTCTCTCTCTCTCTCTCTCTCTCTCTCTCTCTCTCTCTATCTCCTTCTGGTTGACGTGAGGACCAGACCTCTCAGGTTGATCGGTATCCCTTTCCGAAGAGCCCAAGCTCTTTGACGCCTAGGCGAGTGCGGTCTCGTTTCTCTAGCAATCCGTCTAGCGTTCCTTCGTTGCGGATCTTGTGTCAGCACTCCAAAACGTGGGAGACTCTTACCCAACCTGCTACAGACCTGTAAGTGGTCTCCATCCTCAAGTCTCAACCTTACCCTAGCCCTTACCTATTTTCATGGATCGAATTTATGTCTTCTTTGAATAAAAGTCTCCATCCTCAAGTCTTCTATGAATAAAAGTTGTTGTTAGCCTGTTATTAGTTTAGTTGTTAAATGATAAATGTTGAATTTATTTGAATTTATGTGATATTATATATATAGCCATGTCCTTGTACCCATATTTTTTGAAATTGTCGTGTCATACCCTCCGTACCCGCACCCCTACTCATACCCGGGTGACATTAAATATCATTTGAATATCAAGCACTTAAGCAGTCAAATGTCCTTCGCATTAAATTTTCATTTTATCTTTGCATTATGTTGTCATTCTTCCATGTAATGTACTGAAGCTGCCATGATGCTTCTCAAAAAAAATCATAAAACAAAGCAAAAAAAAAGAAAAAGAAAGCATATTCTGGTACCTTATGCCAAACCCCTCAAGTTCCTTCTCTATTAGACGCTTGTGAGTTATTGGTTTTATGGCATCGAGGACAATCAGAATACAGTTGCACGTCCTTGCAGTGCTGATTACCTATGGCCAGGATTTAAAGAAAGATGAAAAAGAAACAACAAATGATGTTCATTCACTTGTTAATTACAACTAGTATTACGACTTGATAACTGAAAGTTAACATGCATCAAGAATTGAACCAACTATATAAAAGCAAAATCATCTAAAAAATTAGAAAATAGTCACTCCTAAAAAGATTGAAGAATTAGGGTTAGAACTCGAGTAATGTCAATTCATACTGCTATTTGATTGAAATCCAACTCAATTCAGCTGAATCAACCAAATGCATAGAGTTATCCAAATCTATCTGCATGAATATGTTACTACGAGTTGATTCAACGTAAAAATTAGTCTACATCACATATGAACAACTTTGCAATCAACATCATTGTCAGCTGCAACCTAAATTACTTTTGAATTACTTGAGCCGGATAAATTTCATGCTTTTGTAAATATACAAGTGTGTATTCTTTGCCTGTTTTCTATTTTCAGGGTTAATTTCCTGAAACATCCAAAGCACCCCGAGTAACACAGAAAAAAAAGAATAATGACAAAAAAATAAAATATAATCAACTGTTTTCCTATATTGATGGAGATAACCCACAGTATCACCATGTCTGATTTTTTTCAAATTAACTAACAAGAAATTCACGTGTACAACAATCATTAATGGATGGGGCATGCTGCTTTATGATGGCCACACACCCACACAATCAAGACAAACAGAAAAAAGGGGAACCCCTCTTGTCTACATGGTTCATGCCAGAAAAAAAAAATTGGATAACTAACAAAAGATTCATAAGTATACACCACTTATTAAGGAAATGGGTCATGTGGCTTTTATGATGGCCATGTCCACATGCAACAAAGACAAAAATAAAAAAGGGGATGATGTGGCTGGCTGGCTCTTTCTTTTCTAGGTTTTTTCATGTAAGACAACCACCTGTAGCTCTAACAATGTGCAACTATAATCTGCCATTCTTCTCGCTCTTATCGAAGTGCTTACCCACGTAAAAGCCACGTCTCTCTGTATGAGAGTGTTTGACACATATGTAACTCTATCTTAGTTCTAACATATTCATTTAAGTCTACTTTCCCGTATATTTACAAATCCATATGCAGGTCTATGACATGAAAGGTGTGTTAAAATGTATCTCCAAAATCTTTGTTGTAAGTATAAATATATATACTTATATACATAGAGATACATATACATATATATATATTATATGTATATGTATCTCTATATATATAAATATATATATATTTATATCCTTTTTTATTTTCTTACCCGAAAAGGGTATTCTTGTAATTTCCTATCTTTCGCATATTCCATTTGGAATATGTTGTATTTTTCAATCTTTATTTTTTGTATTTCTTTTTTTATTTTTTTATTTTTATTCTTTTTCATAAAAGGTGCATTGGGGATCCCCCAATAGAGTCGTTGGGGGCTCCCCAACGACTTCTTTGAGAGCCCCCCTTTGCACCTCTTTCTTCTTGTATAAATAGGGGTGTTCCCCCTTGTAATTCCTAAGCTTGGGAGTCTCAAGCATTTGCTCCTTTTTATGAAATACATGCATTATTGCATGTTTGCTACTTTTACGCTTTTTGCGTATTTTGTTCAAGTGTTGTGAGAGTGTCTTCGTGCACTTCTTTTATAAAGTGTTTATGCTTGTATGCGTATTGTCTTTTCATTGACATTTTTACATGGTATCAGAGCTTGGTTGGTGATAGAGGATTGTGGGATTCTCTTCTTTTCAAGTACCTCGAAAAGCGTGCCTTCGGATCTTTGGAGGTTGAAGTGGTGGATCTTGCTTCTCAAATATTTTAGAAGAATCTTGTGCAAGCTAGCATTTGAAATATTGTGTTGGTACGCCATTTCTCCCTTTCTCTTTACTTCATAATGGGCGAAAAAGAGTCTCATTTTACTCTTGGCTTTAAATTAAATGGGTCCAACTATCATATTTGGGCCGGAAACATGGAGGCTCACATAAAAGAGAAGGGGCTATGGGGTTATGTACAAGGCACAATTCCGAAACCGGAACCCAAAATAACTATGGTAAACGGAAGTGAAATCAAGATTCTTGAAGGAGAAGAAAGGGTTAAAGCTCTTGAAGAGTATTCTAAGAAGCACGATGAATGGGAAATGAAGAATTTCAAGATTCTTTCTTGGCTCTTTTCATCTGTTGAAACTAAGATTAATGCCAACATTATTAAGTTCAAAAAGGCATCGGAAGCTTGGCATTATCTTGAGAAAATGTATACTTCGAGGGATCTATCTCATAAGCTATGTCACATGGGTGCGGGCGCGGATGCGGGGATTCGGCACTTCCAAAAAACCCGGGTGCGGGGGTGCGGCAGGGGCAAAAATGTAATAAGTAATATATATATATATAAAGGGGGTTGGGGAATAGGCGGGTTTTTTTTTTAAAAAGGGGGTTGGGGAATAGGCGGGGTTTTTTTTTTAAACTTTGCAGCTGTCAGGCAGCTGCTGTCAGCAGCTGACAGGCAGCAGCTGTGCTGACAGCTGCTGTCAGCAGCTGTGCGTGAAAACTGAAAAACTTACTTTATGCTAGTCTGTCAGCAGCTGACAGACTAGCATAAAGTTTTTAAAAAAAAAATTCGAAGCCCATTTGGGCAATTTTTTTTTTTTAAAAATGGACATTAATGATCCTGGGTGCGGTCAACGCACCCAGGATCGAGTTGACCGCACCCGGTGCGGCACCCGCACCCGCGTCGAGTCGCGTCGACGCGGGTGCGGCACCCTCCTAGCCGAATCCCTGTGACATAGCTCATAAGTATTATCTTCAAAAGAAGGCTCTCTCTCTTACTCAAGGTGAAATGACTATTAGGGAATATTTTGCCGATCTTTCCTCCATTTGGGATGAGCTTGCCATGCTTGAACCAAAATGGAGTGGAGAGGCAATTGAACTCCGTCACAAGCAACTTGAAGAAGATCGGTTCTTCAATTTTTTGAATGGGCTAAGGCCCGAATTTGAGCAAATAAGGTCTTCTCTTCTATCCTCATCTTGAAGATGTACTCACCAAATTAAGTGGTGAGGAGACTCGTATGAGTTTATGTAAACAAGGATCAAGTGTTCTTGTGGTTCTTTGTAATCATGAAGAAAGCAATGAGGTCAATGTCGTATCAAGACCCGGGAACAATGTAAAAACCTATCGTCCCCCTCATTTTAAACCACAAAATCAAGGTGAAAATGGTGGGCAAAGAGGAAAAAGAGACTATAGCAAAATTATTTGTCATTTTTGTAAAGAACCCGGACATATCAAACCCATATGTCACAAATGGAAAAAGTTTCTTGCAATGGCTACCACCGGTGTACCACAAAAGGAGGAGGCATCATCAAGTGGGTCACTCTCTATAAATCAAATAGTGGAAGCCCTTCAACCTCTCCTCAAGGGAGCTACCTCCGGTGCCGCCGTGTCTACTTCATCTATTCCAGGTAAAGTCTCTTGGCTTTTGGACTCCGATGCATCTTTTCATATGTCCCCAAACATGTTTTCACTTTCCGATTACTCAAAAAATGTTTCTCCCTCTTTTGTTTTCACTGCGGATGGAACCTCTCTTGAAATCAAAGGAATAGGTAATTTTGAAACTCAAGATTTTTTTATTCCAAAAATTAGATTTATACCTAAACTAAACTTAAACCTTCTCTCTTTTTCTCAACTCTCGGACCATGGCTGCGATATTAAATTCTCTTGTGATAAATGTTTAATACAGGATCGTTGGTCCGAGAAATTGATTAGGGAAGGCTTTAGAAAAGGAGACTTATACTATATGGAATCTCTTCAAGTTCCAAAATCTTTTTGTAATGTGGCCCAAAACAAAGATATAAATGTGTGGCACAAAAGACTTGGTCATCCTAATATCACCAAGTTGTCTTATTTACATTTTGCAAAAAAACTATATAAAAGTTTATTTTTTTGTAATGATTGTATTCTCGGAAAGATGCAAAGTTTACCTTTTGAGCAAAGAACTATGTTCTCTTCTAAAACTTTCGAAATTGTTCATTCGGATGTTTGGGGACCCGCACTTGTTGCTTCAAAAGGAGGCTTTTCTTATTATGTCATTTTTGTGGATGATTTTTCCAGATATTCGTGGATCTATTTTCTTAAGTTCAAACATGAAGTTTTTTCGTGTTTTAAAACCTTTCATTCAATGATCAAGAATCAATTCAACAGTAATATAAAGATATTTAGGAGTGATTCTGGAGGGGAATATCTCTCCAATCAATTTAAAGTATATCTTGAGGATCATGGAATTGTCCACCAAAGGTCTTGCCCTAAAACTCCTCAACAGAATGGGTTGACCGAAAGAAAACATAGGCACATCATTGAGACCACTAGGACCCTTCTTATTTCCCAAAACATTCTTAAAAACTTTTGGGCAGAAGCAGCTCTTGCTTCTGTTTATCTGATAAATCGCTTACCATCTAGGATATTAGGAAAAATATCCTCTTTTGAGATTTTATATAAACTTGAACCTGATTATAGTAGATTATGAGTTTTTGGGTATAAGTGTTTTATACTTACGGATAAGAACGACAAACTCTCTCCCAAGGCTATCCCTTGCGCTTTTCTTGGATATTCCGAAACTCAAAAAGGGTTTCGTTGTTATGATCTTCGAGATGATAAGTTATATGTCTGTATAAATGTAACTTTTTTAGAAAATGAAAGTGGCTTTGAAAAAAATGTTTCTCAACAAGAAATTTTTTATTATTCCTTCCTATTTGACTTATTATCTTGTAATGATGATATATCTAGTGATGATGATGTATCATCAAACCATGATGAGGAAAATGATGGTGACGTTGGTGAAGATAACTCACTCAATGAACAAGAAAGTAGAATTTCAAGTGATCCAATAACCTACTCTCGTAGAAACCAAGACACCTTTAGAAGTGCTATTGACCAATATAGTGAGTTTGTTCCTACTCTCGATCCCCGAAGATCTGAAAGGAATAGGTGACCTCCAACTCGTTTTGTTTCTTTTGATTTTTTCTCCCCCCGATATAAGGCTTGTCTTAGTGTCATTCACTCCTATTTTGAACCAAGGAATTTTGAAGCTAAAAAATGTATAGAATGGCAAGAAGCTATGCAAAATGAACTTAATGCCCTTAAAAAGGTTGAAACTTGGGATTTTCAAACTCTACCCATAGGAAAGAAAACTATAAGTTGTCGATGGGTTTTTAAGGTTAAAACTAAGAGCAACGGATCTCTGAAAAGGTATAAAGCTCGCTTAGTTGCAAAAGGGTATGGGCAAGAGTATGGAATTGATTATGAAGAAACTTTTGCTCCTGTAGCCCGAATGGTTACAGTTAGATGTCTTATTACTATTGCATCTATTAAAAACTGGAACATTTTTCAAATGGATGTGAAAAATATTTTTTTAAATGGTGACCTTAACGAAGAAGTGTATATGGATGCCCCACCAGGCAAGAAGATTCCTAAAGACAAAGTTCTTCGTCTTCGAAAGGCCCTCTATGGTTTGAAACAGGCCCCCAAAGCCTGGTATGACAGGTTTACCAGTGTAATGCTGGAAAATGGTTTTTCCTCCTGTTATACTGACACTGCTCTATTTACTAGAAAATCCAATGCAGGGATTGTGATACTATTACTCTATGTTGATGACATGTTAATTACAGGTGATGATGTTCAAGGAGTCAAGGGTATTAAGTCTGTCTTGACTTCAAAATTTGAGATGTCAGACTTGGGTTTTCTGACATATTTTCTTAGAATTAAGGTTGCCTATTCGCAACGTGGTTATTTTCTATCTCAGTCTAAACTTGCTTGTGAGATTATTGACAGATCAGAAATTTCTGATGACAAAGTATGCAAAACTCCTGAAGTCGTGGGATCAAAAATGAAGATTGACGACGGTGTTCCTCTAACCGATCCTACTCCTTACAGGCAGTTGGTAGGTTCTTTAATGTACCTTAGCATTACTCGACCCGATTTGTCACATGCTATACACATCGCCAGTCAGATTCAGCACGCTCCTACAACCGTTCATATGAGTGTTGTCCTTCGCATCATCAGATATTTGAAGGGGACAATAAATAAGGGAGTATTTCTATCTTCTTCTGAATTAAAATTACTTGCTTATACTGACTCAGATTGGGGAGGTGACCCTAGTAACCGTCACTCCACCACTGGTTTTTGTGTTTTCTTAGGTGAATCTTTGATCTCATGGCGATGTAAAAAGCAACAGAAGGTCTCTTTGTCATCCACTGAAGCCAAATATAGAGCCATGGCATCTACCACCATGGAAATTGTATGGATTCGACGTCTTTTGGAAGATATGGGAGTGTTTATCAGAGAACCAACAAAGCTCTGCTGTGACAATAAAAGTGCAATTTATATTGCCAAAAATCACACCTTTCACGAGCAAACAAAGCATATAGAGATGGACTGCCATTATGTCAGAGAAGAATACTTGAAGAAGATTATTGATCTACCATACGTGACGTCTGAGTATCAACTTGCAGACTTCTTCACAAAAGCACTATGTTCGCCCAGATTTCATTTCCTTCTTGACAAACTTGCGGTTATCGCACCGTAAGTTTGAGGGGGGGTGTTAAAATGTATCTCCAAAATCTTTGTTGTAAGTATAAATATATATACTTATATACATAGAGATACATATACATATATATATATATATATATTATATGTATATGTATCTCTATATATATATATAAATATATATATTTATATCCTTTTTTTATTTTCTTACCCGAAAAGGGTATTCTTGTAATTTCCTATCTTGCGCATATTCCATTTGGAATATGTTGTATTTTTCAATCTTTATTTTTTGTATTTCTTTTTTTATTTTTTTATTTTTATTCTTTTTCATAAAAGGTGCATTGGGGGTCCCCCAATAGAGTCGTTGGGGGGGGGGGCCAACAGTCACAAATGTGACCGTTGGGGGCTCCCCAACGACTCCTTTGGGAGCCCCCCTTTGCACCTCTTTCTTCTTGTATAAATAGGGGTGTTCCCCCTTGTAATTCCTAAGCTTGAGAGTCTCAAGCATTTGCTCCTTTTTATGAAATACATGCATTATTGCATGTTTGCTACTTTTACGCTTTTTGCGTATTTTGTTCAAGTGTTGTGAGAGTGTCTTCGTGCACTTCTTTTATAAAGTGTTTATGCTTGTATGCGTATTGTCTTTTCATAGACATTTTTACAAGGTGGTATTTTCTTGCATGTTGGCCAAAACAATGCGTGAAAATATAGGCAAATATAAACTACCAATGCCTCTGTTTGAAATCATTCCACATCTCTCTCTCTCTCTCTCTCTCTCTCTCTCTCTCTCTCTCTCTCTCTCCATGGGTTTTCTCCATCAATATAGGAAAACCGATTGTATTTATTTTTCAGCATTATAAGTCTTGTTTTGTTGGGTCACTCATGTTGCATCCAGTCTTTTAGGAAATCAACCTGAAAACAGAAAAGGGGAACCTCTCCTATCTATATGATTCATGCCAGAAGTCTTTTATTTTTGTCAACTAACAAGAGATTTACAAGTATCACCATTTATTAATGTGAGCCATGTTGCATTTATGATGGCCATGCCCACATGCAATGAAGACAAAAATTAAAAAAAAGGGGGGGGGGGGGGGGGGGGGGGGGGGGGGGGGTTGATGTGGCTCTCTCTTTCTCATACTACTTATGAGATTGCAATCAAGTTGTGTGATAATTCTTGTGATATGGTTGTCATGGCTCATGTGATATATGAAAACTTACTTTCAATGTGTGTTGCACATAAGATAAAAGGATGCATGCAAAAATCAAGGATGTGTCACCAGAGATTGAGAGAGAGGAGGAAGAAGAGAGATAGGAGAAGAGGGATGCAACAATACTCCTCACACCCAATGTGGGTCATGAGTACCTTTTAATAAACAATATTATATGTACAGAAATGCCCCTAGGATTAATATACAATATAACTTACATTAGAGGGGTGTTACATTAGGGATCATTAATGACGTCAGTCCGAGAGATCTAGATTTGGACCCAAAGTATCACATCTCAATAGCCTCCCTCAAGTTGTGCATGGTGAGAACCATGGACAACTTGCTCTTCAAGTACCAAAACCCCGGCTTGCTTAGCCCTTTTGTGAACAAATCAGCCACTTGATCTTGAGTTCCAACAAACTGGGTTGTAATCTTCTCACTTTCTATTTTGCTTATTATAAAATGTTGATATGTTTCAATATGATTGATTCTTCCATGCTGAATTGGATTAAGTGGGATCTTAATTGCGCTTTGATTATCATAGAACAATATGAAACTTGGTGTCTGTTGATTTAGATCAGACAATAAATACCTAATCAAAGTTACCTCTGATGAAGTTGCCGCCATTGACCAATACTCGGCCCCAGTACTGGAACGGGCCACCGCCTTTTGTTTCTTGCTGTTCCACGATACTAGATTTTTCTAAATAAAAACAAGTATCCAGAGATTGATCTTCTTTCATTTGGGTCCCCTGCCCAGTCTGCATCTGAAAAGCTCATCACTGATATCATGTCCTCCAGTACTGGAACGGGCCACCGCCTTTTGTTTCTTGCTGTTCCACGATACTAGATTTTTCTAAATAAAAACAAGTATCCAGAGATTGATCTTCTTTCATCTGGGTCCCCTGCCCAGTCTGCATCTGAAAAGCTCATCACTGATATCATGTCCTCCAGTACTGGAACGGGCCACCGCCTTTTGTTTCTTGCTGTTCCACGATACTAGATTTTTCTAAATAAAAATAAGTATCCAGAGATTGATCTTCTTTCATCTGGGTCCCCTGCCCAGTCTGCATCTGAAAAGGTCATCACTGATATCATGTCCTCACCACTGTTAAAATGTATTGTGTATAATATTCAATATATATATTGAAGATATATATATATACATTATATATATATATCTTTTACTGTGTATGTAAACTGAAATGCCCATCAGGGGTATTTCAGCTTGTAATAGGTGTTAGTCCACTAGGGACTGACGACTTTTGTCTTTTACTTTTTATTTTTTTAATTTATTTTGTTCTGTTGTAAAAGGCTGGTCCAACTAGCTGTTAGACCAGCCCCTTGAGCATGGGGCACTACTCCCTCCCTTGTATTGTTTAATGCTTGTTGCCAAGCATATTTGAATAAAAAACTTATTATTTTACTCGTGTTCTTGATCGTTTTTTAAGAGATTGTGTGTTAGCCCTTAGTGGCTCCTTGCATTTGGCCCATTAGAGGTTCTTGTACTTAAGTGTGCACCTTTGTAGCCACTTTGTGGCATTGTATTTGTGCACTTGTTTCATTACATGGTATCAGAGCCTTCGGTGCTCTTGGGTGGAAGCTTGTACACAAAAAAAATGATTGCAGGATTGTTGTAGGATTGGTTTGTTGGCTCGTTGGCTGGAGAGGTGCGCCATCAAACTTCTGCAACACCTTTTTCTTGCTTTCTTCTCTTCTTCTTTCTTCTCTTTCTTATCTCTTTTTTTTCCTTCATTATGGTCGATAAAGAAATTATAAAGGTTGTTCCCATCAAATTTGATGGGAAAAGCTACAACTTCTGGACCGCGGCGGAAAAAATAATCCTCATGGGTAAAGATTTGTGGCATTTTGTTGATGAATTCACCTTGGAACCACAATAAGTTCTCACAAAATTGGATGTTGGAACCGATAGTGAATCCAAAGAAGAAAGCCTTAAGGAGATTGAAAAACAAAAAGCTATACTTAATTACAAAAAGGCCTATAAAGAGTGGGAAGTAGGCCATACCAAGGTTCTTTTCCTCTTTATGGGTAGTATGTGTGAGGAGCCTTGCTTCGATATCCTTGAATTTGAAAGAGCTGATGAGGCTTGGGAATATGTTAGACAAACATATACCCAAAAAGATGTGGCACACAAATGGGATCTCGAAGACAAAGTACATAATTGCAAACAAGGTGGTAAGACTCTGAGGGAATACTATAGTACCCTCAAAAGACTTTAGGATCAATTGGCTAAACTTGAGCCTATATGGGAGACTCCAAATGATGCTCAAGAATGGAAGAAATGCAAGCATAAGGAACAACTGTTACAATTTTTTAGAAGATTTAGACCTAAATTTGAACAAGTTCGGGTCAATATTATTCATAAGGAAAAACCACTTCCCTTACATGAAGTCTTGGCTCAAGTATACATGGAGACAAGACTTAAATCTATGTCTAAATATAAGGAAATAAATGATATATTGTACGGCTTATGTGTAATGCCCCAAAATTTCCAACTTGCAAACCTTTCAGAAGAATAGACAAGAGACTAAAAAGAGATCTCTTTATCTCAGAGATGGTTTATGAAATCAGCGGAAGACTATTCTTTTGTTAATTTCAGAAAGGCAAGCTGATAACTTTGAGCGCGTTAGCTAAAAGAACCAAAACGCACAATCCATGCTACTTGCAAACACTTGAAAAAGCCACTTTCATTTAAGACGTTCTCCAAATAGTACAAAATTCGGATATCCCAAGGAAAATCCGTTACAAAACCCCAAACATCAGGACGCGAGCTAAGAGCAGGAAGAAGAACGTCTTGGATGCCATCTTGCCATCGCGTCATCGCCTGTAGTGTACCTAATCATCACATGTACCCATAGAATGGGTTAGTTTCGCGAAAAACTAGTAGGTGCACAAGAGACTGCAGGAAATTGAATTATGTACATTTAATTCAGCAAGTTACGCAGTTTAAAGCAAATATGCAGTCAAACAGGTAAGCAATGCATGAGGTAAAATAGTGCAAGCGCGTAAGTAGTGCAAGTGAATAAGTAGTGCAAGCGAGTTAGTAGTGCAAGCGAATAAGTAGTGTAAGCGAATCAGTAGTGCAAGCGAATCAGTAGTGCAAGCGAATCTCACGACCCAACGACCAGTGTGAACAGACCTTATGTTTCGATAATTACTGGTCTGCGGGTACGCGCAGGCAAAACGTAGAAACAACTGAGACTAGTTTGGGCGTTTGTTATTCTATGTATTTTCAATAACCCGAATAGCTAGTTGAGTCTGCTCCAAAGAGACGGCTTTAGCCGAGAGAGGATTCCCCAAAGGAGGCAGTGCCACGGATGCATCCAACTTCTGCAGAAGTGTTGAGCTAACTATTATAGCCCCTTTCCCCTAACTCCGATGACTGAGGAGGCCGGATCGTTGCCCGTAGGGTGGTTGTTAACAACCTGTCCATTGGAGTTTGTACCGCTCTGTCCTCTCCCTTGACAGACACATAGAAGCGAATAGGTACGTTAGGGGTTGCTTAACTAACGACCCATTCTATGTTGTGGTCTTTAAACCACTCGAGCATCTTGCCTGTGAAGGCGAATGTGAGGCCATTTATGTGATTACAGCATTGTGCATTTAGCATTGTTCGAGGTCGCACGACCGTCTCATCCGATCATCGCAGTACTAGACGTGTCGTGCACGACTATAAGTACTCTAGGATGAAGGGGGTATAGCTTCTCAATAGAAGCCTCAACAGGAGTGTTTCACAAAGATGTAAAGTTTATCAACTTTACTTTATCTTTTGAAACAGCAATACCTTGTGCCAACATTATGCATGTGATTTTCTAGAACCTCATCCGCTATCGGGGTATCTACATGCCTCGCATGACTCGATACCGGCCTCGATAGACGGGATACAAGTTTCTCAACAGAACCCCTGCTAAGTAGCTCGCTCGAACCCCAACTCGTTTGCAGGACTGCATACTCGAAGAGTCAGGATCCTTGCAAGGTATCCCTCTCCTTAGACGAGGATGTAACGCTAACTCCCAACTCAACTTTCGTCACAAGAGAGAGGGTAGTAAATGCCCCTTGCATCCTCCACGAGGATGCCTTTAAGGCATACGCAAAGAGCAAGAACCTGCACGTCATCTGCAATAGCAAGGCAATACCAACACATATGCAAAAGCAAGAGCCTAGGCGCAGAGCGCGACGTAAGGTAAAGGCGATAAGCAGAAGTGCAACGCTAAACCTCGACGCGATGCATGACGGGAAGTCAACTGATAGAAGGTAAAGGGCAAGGATTGCGGAACCGCATCCTTGAGTGAAGTGCATACTCGTATAAATATATATATTTGTATATATATATATATATATATTCATTTAATGATCGTTTTTAGTTTAATTGAACTTAATTCAATTATCCAAGTCTTTCGTGCAATCTTCCCCTGCCTTGGAGAGTTACGAGCTCGCTGGCGTCTGCGGATGTACATGATTGACGGCTCGGATCGCGGAGCGCAAGTGGGATCTGTCGTAGCTGCAATTATGCGATATTAACATGCAACTCAAACAAAAGCAAAAGCAAGGAGAAGACTCGACTTCTCTGATAGATAGGGTTGAGGCCAACTGTCCCAATTGCCTCAGAAAAAAAAGTATGGGGCAGGGCCAAATGACCCTTGCTGCCAAAAGAGAAACGTAGTCAAAACGAGTTGATGACTTACGCTTACTGAGAATTCTTCGTTGAAGACCAACTATTACAATGATCTATTCCCATCACGATGTAGTTTCTGAAGATTACCCGGGCCTGTCGGGCAAGGGTACAGGCTCGTGCACAAAGGGCAGGGGGCCATCGGCTCCTGCTGGTAAGCAAAAAAGGCAGGGGCCGATGGCCCCTGCTAGAACAACTAAAAGGGCAGGCCAGAACAGCCCAAAAGAGGCGGGAGCCTTCAGCCCCTGCTGAAATAAACAAGGCAGGGGCCGATGGCCCCTACTGGCAGGCAAAAAGGGGCAGGGAGGAGGGGCTCGACCCCTCCCCTGCCGTAGCAGAGAACAGGGAGGAGGGGCTCGGCCCCTCTCCTACCATAACGGAAGCAGGAAGGGGGCTCAGCCCCTCCCCTGCCATAACGAAAGAAGGGAGGAGGCTCAGCCCCCTCCCCAATCGTAACGGAGAGCAGGGAGGGGTGTCGTGCCCCTCCCCTGCTAAAAGGGGGCACAGGGAGGGGGTTTGACCCCTCCCGTGGCCACACAGAGAGGTGAGGGAGAGAGAGAAGAGACTGAGAGGAAAAAGAGGGGAAAAGAGGAAGCGGTGGCGTACCAGGGGGTTTTCGGAGGAAGCTCGCCGAAGAGGAGCTCGCCGGAAGAAAAGGGGGGGGTCGCCGATGTCGGTGGCGGTGGCTGTCGGGGGTCGCCGGCGTCGGTGAAAGTGGACGAGCGAGAGAGAGAAACGGAGAGACAGAGGGAGACGAGAGGGTCGGTGAGAGAGAGAGTCGGGGACGAGAGGGTGAGAAAGAGACAACAGAGAGCGAGAGGCGGTGAGGGGGGTTTCGTAACCCTCCTCCCGCCTGCCTCGCTGTCTTTTATTGACAGCGAGGGGCGGTGGCCCGGGTCGGGTCCAGATCCGGCCCAAACCAATTTTTTTTTTGTGTTATTACATTATGTGCCATACCACTGAAAATTATCTCACTACTCAGCAAATGAACCACAAGAGAGAGAGAGAATCACATATCCTCCTTATTTTTGTCTTTATTACATGTCAGCATGGTCGTCATAAAGCAAAATGACCATGCATTAATAAATGGTGTATACTTGTGAATCTTTTGTTAGTAAATTTGACAAAAATAAAATTTTTTGACATGAACCATCTAAGTAAGAGAGATTTCCTTGTGTTTTTATTGGATGTGGGCATGGCAATCATAAAGCATCATGACCCATCCATTAATAAGTGTCGTGCATGTGTAAACCTTTCATTAGTTAAATTGAAATAAAAATAGAAGTGCTGACACCATGGGTTTTCTCCATCGATGTAGGGAAACTGATTATATTTATTTTTTACCATTATAAGTCTTGTTTGGTTGGGTTACTCGTGTTGCATCCAGTCTTTTAGGAAATCAACCTGAAAACAGAAAAGGGGAACCTCTCCTATCTATATGGTTCATACCGGAAGTTTTTTATTTTTGTCAACTAACAAGAGATTTACATGTATCACCATTTAGTAATGAGTCATGTTGTGTTTATGATGGCCATGCCCACAAACAATGAAGGCGAAAATTTTAAAAAAGGGGGATGATGTGGCTCTCTCTCTCTCTCATTTTTTTTTTCATCTAGGACAACCACATGTCGCTTTAACAACGGGAAACTATAAACTACCATTCTTCTCACTCTTATTGAAGTGCTCGCTCACATGAAACCGATACCTCTCTCTTTGAGAGTGTGCATCACGTATGTAACCCCATCTTCAGTCTGATATACCCATTTAAGTCTACTTTCTTCAGTTCTTGTACATTTACAAATCTGTATGCTGATCTATGACATGAAAGGTGGTATTTTCTTGCATGCTGGCCAAAACAACGCATGGAAAAAATGGGCAATTATAAACTTCCAACTTTGTCACTTTTACCGAATCACTTACCCCACGTGATATTGATGCCTCTTTGTTTGAGAACATTCCAAACATTTATAGCTCTATTTTTAGTACTTGTGCACATCTCTCTCATGTACTGCTTTTGTGATTGTGGTTAAGTTGCTGACTTGTGAAATATTTTTCATTGATATGGCTGCATATAATGTAAACTTCTTTCAAGGATGCATATGGATGTAAACAGAACATGTGACGACCTAAATGATATATGTTGGTTCCGTTTGGAGAATCAGTGTGGATTTAGATAATTTTCAAGAATAACCTCAATAAAATTTAAAGCTTCTTCAGTTACGGTCTTGTGACACATTGATGATGCAGAGAAATTGACAGGCAGATACAACAAATTGTCAAGAAGATTAGGATTTGGCAGATAAATATTTCCATGAGAAAAGCAAATATTGATTGTTTCAGAAGCAAATCTTATTGCTTTGCAGTGAAGGCAATAAGTAGGTGTGGGTATTATAAGCTCTTCTTTATTCTCATATGGACGATATCAAAATCATTAGAAATATCTATTGTATCTTTGTCCTTGTCCGTAGCTACAAATATTTCAATAAAAAAAGTTATAGTTAGTAATATTTACAACTTATGAACTCTAAGAAAAGATATTATTACCATCATCATTTACTGCTTCATATCTTTCAACCACCTCAATGAGATCTACGTCACATAGGTGCAGGTGCGGGTGCGGATGTGGCGATGCGTCACTTAAAAAAAACTTGAGTGCAGGGAGGATATATATATATATATATATATATATATATATATATATATATATATATATATATATATATATATATATATATCATTTTTAACAGTTTTATGTTAACACTACGTCTATGTGCGTGCATTTATGTATTTATATATGTAATATAGATAAAAATGGACTTGGTTAGGGTTAACTTAGTCTACTTTTGAACAGAAATGGACCTCGGTGTGGTTGACTTCACCTAACACAAAGGAAGACGTGTCCAAGTGTCGCACCCGCATGGGTATGGGTGTGGTGCCCTGTTAGAAGAGTCTTTGTTACATAGATTGAGATTATTAAGTTTAGCTTAGTATTCCAACTCATTCAAATACAACAACAACAACTACTACGCCTTCATCCCAAAACAATTAGGGTCGGCGATATGAACCAAAAAAGAAAATCATTCTGGGTCTTCCACATGAATCCTTCTCCTCCAATCATTTCTATCCAATGTCATGTCCTCGGTGAGGTTCAAAGTATTCATATCCTTTCCTATCATCTTCATCCAAGTCTTCTTAGGCCTACCCCGACCTCTTTTAACTAATAAATTTTCCCATTTCTTCATCCTTCTAATTGGAGCATCATTAGGCCTTCGCCGAATATGTCCAAACCACTGTAAACGATTCTCTCTCATCTTATTTTCAATGGATGCAACGCCTACCTTCTTACGTATCTCCTTGTTTCGAATCTTATCTTTTATTGTATTTCCACATATCCATCTAAGCATACGCATCTCAGCTACACTCATTTATTTTTTGAATATGATGTCTCTTGGCAGCCCAACATTTCGTATCATATAATAAAGCGGGCCTAATTGTCGTCCTATAAAACTTTCCCTTCAACTGCAATGGCATTTTACGATCGTACAACACTCCAGTTGCACTTTTCAATTTCATCCACCCAACCTTTATCCTATGATTTACATCTTCATCAATTTCTCCATACTTTGAATGATAGATCCCAAATATTTGAAACAGTCATCCACCAGTATTTCTTGCTCACCAAGCTTCACTACACTCCCATCACTACTTCGTTGCTTATTAAACCGACATTCCATATATTCTGTCTTACTCTTAAAACCTCGTGCTTCCAATGTCTGTCTCCATAATTCTAACTTAGCATTAACCCCAACTCTAGATTCATCAATCAAAACAATATCATCAGCAAACAACATACACCACGGCACATTTTATTGAATTGATCTCGTAAGCTCATCCATCACTATAGCAAATAGGAAAGGGCTTAATACAGATCCTTGATGTAACCCAACCGTTATAGGAAAATTGGTTGTCACTCATCCACAAGTGCGGACATTGGTTACTACTCCTTCGTACATATCTTTAATTATACTAATGTACTTGAGATAAACACCTTTCTTCATCATTGTCCACCAGAGAACATCCCTAGGTACTCTATCATATGCTTTCTCCAAATCAATAAAAACCATATGCAAATCTTTGTTCATCTCTCTATATCTCTCAATAAGTTGTCTAAGAAGATGTATAGCTTCCATAGTTGATCTTCCAGCCATATTTGAGGCCTCAAAATTTTACAAAGATCTTGGACCATTAATTTTTCAAACCTCATAATCAGAATCGAACACTCCAAGAGCTGATCCCTATAAAATCGAGTACATAGATGATAGATCATATCCGTACGGTCAAAATTTAAAAATAAAACGAAAAAGGCCTAAAAAACCCATTTAGCATATTTCATGTGTGTGTGCGGTGGAAAAAGAAGATAAATGAGAGAGAGAGAGAGAGAAATTGTTAATTGGCCTTGATAGCACATCCTAATAAGACGGCAACCTGCCCTACACCATTCTTGAACCTGCAGTCCTATTGCCAGAACTTGAAGTAAAATAACACACCAATGTAAAGGAGTAACCACAGCAGGGACAATATGGCACATAAATTCATTACTGCAATAGCTGTTTTTGTTTGAAGAATATGGTTTATTAGCTTCGCATATTTCAGAAGAGATTCATAGACAAAACAAGATACAGAATTCATGTCATCGATGGATTAACCAAGGTACAGAGAGCCTTTGATACATGTGGTCAACATTTAATACAGGGCACTTGCAGCTTAACGGAATATAAAAAGACTTCAATAACTAAAATCTTTTATTGGAAATCTCAGATATATTAAAAAATAATTTTTATGACGTACCTGTCGTCCTCTGCCCTTCCCATCCTTTGCACCTTCAATAATACCAGGGAGATCCAATAACTGACAAACAACCAATATGAGTTCTTTTTTTTTTAATGGACATATCTGCGAAGCTAAAACTGGTAAAGTTCACAGCTACTATTGTTGAATCTTTGCTAGTATCATCAAAAAACATATTAACTGATATAAAAGCAACATGAGGTTACTAGCAAGCATTTCCATTAAGCCAAAACTGGTAAAGTTCACAGCAACTATTGTTCAATCTTTGCAAGTAATCATATCAAAAAAATAATTATAAAGAGTGCATGGTTGTTTACATGCCTTAAACATAGAATAACAGCAAGAACAGTGATCAAGGAAAATAAACAGATTTTCTGATGCTTTTTCTTTAACAGAAACAGAAGAAAGCACGAACAGCTGAGAACTTTTTCATTGATTAAGCAATTGTTAGATTATATAACGCAGTTTAGTCCTTTTTCATTAAATTTTTGAGCTAGAGTAGATGTGTTCTTTTGTTTCTAAATTTTATTTTTGTCCGTAATAGCAATTTTGTCATTTGCACTTGTACTTTGTAACTGCTGTAAATTCTTTCAGGCTATTTTCGTCTTCCTTATTTTTTACCAGTGTTATAAATATGACCCTCAATAATTTAATGTTGAAGTGAAAATCAACGTTCATTTTCTCTCTGAACCATCTATCTATAGCTGAAATGGCATGAGAGCTGAGGGACAACCTGTGAAATTGTCACATCAAATGCGATTTCTACTGGCTTGGGTTGATTTTTCCTGTCTTGCAAGAGTACCAGAGATATTACAAGGGTCATCTGTTGGGGTTTAAGACAGAAACACCTCATTTTTTCTAAGAATCTGAGAGGTTCTTCACATCTGAGCAGAGTAAGTCTGATTGGGGTGCATGACTGTTTTGGGCCCACTTGTTTTTTGGCCTGTATAGGCATAGAAATCAACCTTAGGTGTAATTATTGAGTTTTATAGGCTGCTGTTTCACACTGTTTGCTGCCACCACTCACACTTTGCATATTTTCTCATATTTGATGAGTTTCGTAGCAAATCTGGGTACAGTAGTGGCCGTTCCAGCCTAGTGACACTTTGGTATGATTCTAGACAAGGTTATATAAGTGAACTCAAACTTTTGGGCATTTTCTCATATTTGACAAGTTTTGAAGCAAATCTGAGTACAATAGTAGTCATTTCCACCTATTGACACTTTAGCATGATTCTAGACAAGATTACATCAGTTCTATAAGGTTCAGTTTGTGCTTCTTCAGCTTTGATTATTTCCTCTTGGCTCTGTCAGGTTCAGAGCAGGCTTATTTTCTGGTATCAGTTTATCTATGGTACCATTACCTATTGTTCCTGTTCAGGTGACCTTTGTGTGAAAATTTTCTAGTGAGGTGTTCTTACCTATTCTGGTGATGGTTCCAAAAATAGTAATTGCTGTAGTGGTTGTGTGGAACTGTAATACCCGTAATTTTTATCAAATAAATAAACCTGAAATTTATGTCCTTAAGCTAGTATAAGTATAATTCTATCGTTTTAATTTGGATCTTCGATATTGGATCCCAACGAACATTTAATAATAGAGGTTGAAATTCTGTTCGGATCTCTGATATTGGATCCTCAATATCATGGTCATATTGGATACATGGTCCAGGAAGAATTCAGTGGATCCGCGAAGTTTAAATTAAATGTTAATAAGAAATTTTCTGTATAGGACCTATAACACCTTATGGGAATTCGTAATAGTCTATGTGACGTTTGGATCCATAATATTGCATTTGGATCCTGGACATCGGAGATTTAAATATGGTGAAGATCCAATTAGAATTTTTATGTTTGAATCCATAATAGTGATCTAGATCCATGTATCGTAATTCAGATCCATAGTGTTAAGAAAATTTCGGATCCTTAGATCCGTATTTCTTAAGAGGGTTTTATGAGTAGAATGGATCTTGGACCCATAATAAGTGGTTGAGATCCATGATAGTGTATTTGGGTCCAAAGAAATCTAGTCAGAGTTTATATTTAAAAAAATTTAAAGATTAATACCTTAAAAATCTAAAAGAAGATCCGGATCCGCGGATGGATCCGGATAGGCTCAAGAGTGGACCCAACTGTTGGTGGGTCACGGGTCATGAGTGTGGTCAACCCAAACCCGCACACGTATGTGCGTTAAAAATGCAATGAGGAAGGGATAATAACGTGTATTAAAAACAATAAGTTAAAAAAAATGTGTAAGGTTAAAAAGAGAGGAGTATGCAAACCCTAAAAAGGGTTTTCTCTTGAGTTAAATAAGAAAGGGGTTGCGTATTTTCATGCAGCCGCCGGAGAAAATGGGTAACCGGCCCCTTCTCTCTCTCTCTCTCTCTCTCTCTCTCTCTCTCTCTCTCTCTCTCTCTCTCTCTCTCTCTCTCTCTCTCTCCTTTGTTTCCCCCTTCTCCTCCAACTCTTGCTCCTTCACCTCTTTAAATCCCCCACTCTCTCGTTCCTCCTCTCTCACTCGTTACCTTCCTCCTCTCTCTGTCACACAACTTGAGGAAGAACGCACGGCGGTAGGGGAATTCGGCAAGGGGGAAAAAGCTTCCAAAGGTAGGATTTTACTTCAAAAGGAAAAAGGAGGGCAAGGGTCGCGCCCCTGCCCAATAGCCAAAAAAAGAAGGGGTGCAGGGGTTGCGCCCCTGCCCGCCGACCTGATATAGAAAGGGAGGGTAAGGACCGCGTCCCTACCCGCCAGCTGGAAAAAGAAGGGGGGCAGGGGCTGCGCCCCTGCCCTCAGGCCTGACAAAGAGAGGGAGGGCAAGGGTCCCGCCCCTGCCCGCCAACGGGCAGGGGCTACGCCCCTGCTCGCTGGCCAGGAAAGAAAAAGGCAGGGGGCACCGCCCCCGGTCTATTTGCTTGCCGAAAAAAGGGAGCAGGGAGACGGAGAGACGTACTGGTAGGGGGAGGACGTCGATGAGCCGAGGGAGGAAGACGAGAGGGTGAGCAAGAGGGTGCTCGGGTTGTGCCTTGGAAAGACGGGGAAGACGACGAAGAGATGGGAGGGTCGGAGGGACAGAGAGAGTCAAGGAAGGTTTCGTAGGGGGAGAGAACAGCAAGGAGAGAAAGGGTGTCGGGGGTTTCCTTTTTCTGCATAAGAGGGGAACCTCCGCGTGCTTATTTATAAGCACGCTCCAACCCGGATCCAAACTTAATTTTTTTTCTTTTAACAGGTTTTACAAGAACAATGTAAAGACACCCTCAACATTGCATGATGTCAATATCAGGGGTAAAGAGCACAATATGCTGCACTATTAGGGCAATTACAGCAACTGATACCCAAGAAAAAGCCAAAAACACTTTACTGCAAGAAATAGGGTACTCAAAATCACTTCAAAACTCTGCCAATACCAGAAAAATTTGCACCCAAACCACCTACAATAGCTTCCTTACTCAAAAACGACCCAGCCACACACATTCATCACCCTTAAAAACCAACTCAGCCAAAACCAAAAGCTTGTGCACCCAAACCATCTACAATAGCTTCCTTACTCAAAAACAACCCAGCCACACACATTCATCACCCTTAAAAACCACCGATCAGATCAGAACCATCAATAATAAAATATACGCCTATGTTTGACTTTACAACAGAAAGCCACAAAGTACAAGAATACCCCTATAAATAATAAAATATACATAGAGTAACACACACAGATATGATACAATATATTACATTGCTCAAAACCCCACATGTACTGTAGGCCTTGAGATGTCTGACACTCCATATTCAGAGCTAAATCGGCACTCATATCATCTCCAAATAACATATATCAGCATGCATGTTTAAGCAGCAGAACCTGGTTACAAACTGTGCCAGATTTTTTGTCACAGTATGAGCTGTTTCATGAGCAGTCGCTATGCCCCATTTGGTTATTAGATGGTACATAATTATATATTCAACTCATGCTGAATATTTATACATTGTATAGAAACTTTTGTGGGCAAATCAGAGTTCCAATTCACTCATTTTGATGACCTAATTCTATCTCCACCCCTTTGAGTTCTTTCCTCCTTAACAGATGACATGTCCCACCAATGATCACATCTTACCTTTGTCTCAGTTGCCAAAGATGGGATCAAAGATGAAGAAAAACCAAATAGATACTTTCCATTTGATTTAAATAAAGGCTCACTTTGTTTGGTACAACACACAAATAGGAATAACTAATGAATCAAATGAGTGGCTTAAAATAAAAGCTCAATCAGGTAATTATGAACTTTGGATTCACTGAAAACATTGTTGCTCAGTGCATATACCTTAAGGCTAGTAGGAGTAAATTTATAATTTTGGTTTTGTATATTGATGATATTCTTTTTGCAACTAATGATTTGAGTATACTACATGAAACAAAAGATTTTTTTTCTCTCATTTTGACATGAAGGACATGGGTGAAGCCGCATATATCCTTGGAATTGAGATCCTTCGTGATAGAACTAAGGGTGTCCTTGGCCTCTCTCAAAAATCCTATATATCTAGATATGACAATTACATTTTATGAAAATAACATGAGATAAGTCCTTCAAGCTTTTTACATATACATATGTATGAGAAATATACGGTGGTTCTGTACCATGATACCATACAAGTAGTATAGACCCTTATTTGTATGGATCTAGCCACCAAATGGTAGATCTAACCATACAGATGTGTTTAGCATGGTTTATTTACTATGTTAGAAGGTTTTATCATGTCTAACACATCATAAGATTCTATTTTTAAGATTGTGAAAATCAATGGCTCACAATTCATGAAAATAAGGGTGGTTTAGATATGGTATAAAATATCATATGTCAGTCAATTTTAACACATGGAAATAGTAAATAGAACATGTTAAACATGATCCAAAGGTTAGATTTTGCATTTGAAGCTTAGATATATGTAAATCAAGTGTCTTTCACGACAAGTCAAGGTGGTAAAGTACCACCATAGAAGCTCTCTCTCTCTCTCTCTCTCTCTCTCTCTCTCTCTATATATATATATATATATATATATATATATATATATATATTAAAGCTTTTGTTTTTTTTATGCAAAAGAATTACAGAACGCTTTAGTTTAGTCGTGAAGTGAGGCAACTATAGATGGAAAACTCAAGAGTCTTTTATATTAGTTGACATAAAAGGATTTAGCTAATTAGAATCATTGCATGTCCCAAGGATGTCCAAAGAAATGGAACATGAATAACCTAAAAGTGATCATTTAGTACCTGAATTTTGGCGCCCCTGTAGCTAATCACACCTGGAATACAAGTTAATGTGGTAAATTCATAAGAAGCAACCTGCAATGATAAAAAAAAATTAATACAAACAGATATGGCCAGATGGCCATTGAACTAAGTTAGACAGGTGAATCAAAAAAAAAATCGGGCATAAAATCATGCATAAAGGAGGATCTTAGTTTTATGTCTTCTTCACTTTAGAAAATGAATTCAATATCATCTACAATGGCTAGTTATTTATTTGGCTTCTTTAAACATGTAAAAGGATTTTTTAAGAAGAATTTGTTATGTACAATAATCTTTTCATATTACAGATTTACTTATACAATCTTACTTCCATTTGCAATGCAAGCATGTTAGAGAATGACACGTGAGTGTTTTCCTCATTGTTGTCAGTATTGTTGGGGATCAGCTGATTCATATCATAACCGTTATCAAGCTTATTTTTAAAATCATTTTAAAAGGGTTAAAAATAAATTTTTATTATTTAAATATTTTATTCACACGTGTCATCTGCTGGTTAAAATTTGGCCAATTCAGTTCAGAGTCTTTATCGGCTGATTCTCTGAATTGTTTTGAAAATCGATTCAGCCCTTGCACCGGTTCTGACAACATTCGTTTTCCTACATTGGACCATACGTGTAGACTTTGAATTTTCTATTGGAGGCCAACTTTGCTAAAATCTAAGACTATTCATTTGGAGTTTCTTCTGGAAAAAATCTAGTTATGTCAAGAAACAGGAACCAAGATCTGGTGGTGGCATATGGGGCAGATTGAAGTAATATAGCACATACAAAAGCCCATTATGGCAGCTATTTAAAATCTATCCCCTAAATGTAACATATAATGTAAATTCAGAATAGGAAAGTTGCATTGATAAAAACATCCTTTTTACTTTTTTTGTTTTTTTCAATTGATCAACATCATCAAGCATTATACCAACTATAATCCTTAATATCTCCTTTAAAACACTCCCTCTAACTTCATTGGTCTTTTCTTTTAATTCGTTCTAGTTTTGCGATGTCATCCATTTTCACTAGTGTTGAGATAGGCCTCCATATGAGATGCCAAACCATCTCAAATAACACGCCTTAAGGGCATGTTTGGTTGAGTCTCATTAGATTTGGACTCATACATATGAGATAATGAAGCTCATTGGCATTGGCTAAACAAACATCAGAAAATGAAGGGTGAGAAATGGACTCATCTTCCTTTACAAATGAGAGTTATTTTCTCATTTAAATGAGAATCAGAATCATAAGAAGCCTCGTGTGATTCTGATTTTAATGACTCCAAATCAAATTTGGTTTTGGAATCACATGTGGCCCAGCAAATCAAACTTACCCTAAACTTTTAGCTTATAGGAAATACTCTTAGGCCCTTATTGGAAATGCAGTCGGAGGGTGGGCGGAGAGGAAAAGCCGTTATAGGGGAATGAAAACCTTCCCAATGACAACCCTTCCAAACCTCCCCAATGGAAATTTTTTGGTGTTTTTTTAACATTCTGACAGTACTGATGTGTTCAAAATGATTGATTTACTATAAATCAACACTTGGATCATGAATTTTGGATAGAAAAATGGTATTTGAAGCCTCGAAAATTTATGAAAATTGAACGCCATTGATTTTGAAACTTATAAGAGCCTATTCATGCATCGGAATCAAGTGCTCCTAGAACTGATTCCTATACAAACAAGCATAAAGATCACATCTGTCCAGCCAGAATTTTGAGAAAAATACCAAAAATCCAATAAAACGTCCATTGGGGAGGTTTGGGAGGGTTTTCCATTGGGGAGGTTTTCATTTCCCTTAAAATATATGTATATTTTGGTAAATTGTCATAACCCTCAAGAGTATTTTTGTCCTTTACCCTACGTAATTAGGTCAGTCCACTACGGACTGTTTTGTAATCTTTTATTTTATTTTTCCTTTTTCTTTTCATTTAATAACCAAGGGTATTTTGGGCCCTCACCAAAGAGTCGTTGGGACCCTCCCCAACGGTCATATTTATGACCGTTGGGAGGCTCCCAACGACTCTATGGGAGCCCCCCCCCCCTTCGTCTTCCATTGTGTATAAATAGGGGCCATTGGCCCCTCTCTTTTTTATGCTTTTTAGCATTCATTAATACAAGTTATTATTTATTTTTATGTTCTTTGTGCTCTTGTGCTTAAGCACTTTGTAGTTCTATGTGTCTTGCCCCATTAGTGGCTTTATTATTGTATGGTTAAGATCTCTCTATTGCCTCTTGTGATATATTTCTTATGATCTCACATTTCATTACATGGTATCAGAGCCCATTGGGTTCATTTGATCTTAGAAGCCTTGCTCGTGGTGATTGAAGATCTTGTACTCGTGATTAAAGTGTGTTGCTTTCTCTTCTTCTTTACCTACCTATTTTTCGTCATGGAGCATGAATCAAGAGTGGAGCGCTCCTTCAAACTCAATGGATCTAATTACATGTCCATGGAGAATCATCTTAGAGGAAAGAAACTTTGGGGATTCATGATAGGAACTACCCTTGAACCATGTTTAAAGCTCATCAAACTCGAAGAAGGTTTTGAGAAAGCTCTTGTTAGAGATAATTGTGTTAAAGCCATCAATGAACATCAAATAAAGGTAGAGGATTGAAAAAGCAATCATGCTAAAATTTTGGCATGGTTTATGAACAATGTTGAAATAAAGATATGTGCCAACATTGCTAAATTTAGAAGAGCCAATGAAGCTTGGTTCTTTCTTAAGGGTATGTATACCCAAAAAGATCTTGCAAGACAATATTTTTGTCAAGACAAGATTAGATCCACCAAACAAGGGGACATGTGTATCCGTGATTATTTAATACATTGTCCCCTCTTTGGAAAGAATTGAGATTATATGAGCCAAAATGGGTAGTTCCCGAAGATATTGAGATTAGAAGAGAGCAAATCAAGAAGGAACACTTTTTCCAATCTTTGATGGTCTATGACCAGAATTTGAACAAGTGAGGTCCCCTCTTCTTCATAGAACCAAGGTCATGCCTCATGAAAATGCTCTTGCCGAGGTATGTCAAGAGGAAACTCATCTTGGCATGACCAATAAGAGTGATGATGTTTTGGCCATTACTAGGTCGGGTTCCAATGTAAGGGCCTATAGGCCTGCCCACTTTGTAAAACAAAATGACTATAACAGTGTATATAGGAAATGTGCTATTTGTCATTATTCTAATGAACCGGAACATATTAGACCGGTATGCCCAAAGTTTAAAGGCAAAAACACTTTCGTTGGAAAAATCACATCCAAGAAGGGAACTATCATGGAGGAAAAAAAGGGAACTGGCATGGCACTTACCAATGTCAGTTCCACGATCCAGCTACCACCATCGGGAGGTGGTAGTCGGCAAATCCACTACTGATTCCCCTCCAGATGGTCATCTCTCCTTTCCCAAAGCCTTCTCCATTTACCACATTGATTCTCCAGTTACCCTCCTAACTCCACACCCGGTTATCGAAGAGACTGACCCATTTTACTCTTTACTTTCTTCACAAACCTCTTCTCAGCCCTTTTGTATAAACTCCACAAACCTTAGCTTGGAGAGGTCAGATATTACATTCTACTTCCCCTTATACCTCTTTCTTTGCAGCCATTTAAAGGTAAATACCATCTGTTTTTGCATTACTGAAGGTAGATTTTTTTTCTGATTTTCACGCATTTTGTGTTTCTAAGTATTGTGGGTTTGGATTTTCATGCCAAGGCGACTCAAAAGAGGGTTGCTAATAGGGCTTTGGTTCTAGGTTTGGATGAATGTATTCTACAACCCTCAATGTCCCTATTTTTAGGGCTTAAACCAAATTATTTTTTCTGCACCTATTTGTCTGTTGGAATTGCATATCTATTTTTTGATAAAAATCTGGACTAGAGGGTTGCTAATAAGCAACACAATCAGCGTCCCTATTTTTAGGGTTGGAACCAATGTTGTGAAAAGTGCTGAGGCGCAGCGAGGCGTAAGACCTGCTCATGAAGCGAGGTGTAAGACCTGCTTGTGAAGCGAGGCGTAAGCCTCGTAAAGCATAAGCTTCACAAAAAATATTAAAAAATCAACTAAATAAAAAAACAAAAATAAATATGCATATGCTATGTTTTTTTTATAATATTTTAAATGCTACTCTTTCATAATCCATTTGACTAATAAAAAAATTTATTGATTTTTCAGGTTAGATTTTACAATAAGCTTGTCCACTTGCTGAATATCATGGTGTTTCACTCTGACTTAAAGACGTCGCAAAAGGATGTGTCATACAATCATTATTGCTCAAATTTAAAGAGACAATCAAACCTCACATGCAACAATTAGCATTGATAAACATGCCCAGCAAACCGAACAGCACACATTCGAGCTCGGGCTCATATCGTTAAACAGTAGACTGAGCTTGTGTCTCGGCTCATGCTCATGTTTAACCAAGCTGAGCTCAAGCCCGACTCATCATTGAAAGAATACGGAAAAAAGAAGAAATAGAGAAGAAAAGGAAGAAAAAAAATAATATAGAGAAAACATAGAAGAAGAACCAAGAAGAGGGTTAAGAAAAAAAAAGAAGAAAGAAGAAAAACGAAAAGAAAAAGATGAAAGGAGAAAAAGAAAAGAAGAAGGAAAAAAACAAAAGAAAGAGATGGTAAGAAAGGGGGAAAAGAAAAAGAAGAGAAAATGGGAAACAGAAGATGAAGAAGAAATGGGAAACAAAAAGAAGAAGAAAAAACGAAAGGAGACGGGAAGAAAGGGGAAAAGAAAAAAGAGGAAGCAAGAAAAAGGAGAAAAAGAAAATAAAAAGAAAATAGTGAGAGAGAGAGAGAGTACCTTTTGTTGCTGGAAGCTCCCATCGGAACAATGGGTTGGGCACCGGAGCAGTGGAAGGGAGGCGGAGGAGGAGAGAAGGGGAGACAACCTAAACCCTTCTCCCTTTCGTTTTTTATAAACATTTTTTTTGTTTTTTAATAGCATTAAAGTGGTCAAATGAGGCCTTTGACCCCATTTGACCAGCTTATATAAGAAGGTGTGTGCCTCATGTGTGAGGCACACTTCGAGGCAAAAGTGTGCCTTAAGGTGCATGAGGCGCACACCTTGCACCCTAATGCTCTTTTTAGGTGCGCACTGAGGCTTAGTAGGCTATGCCTCGCTTCGAGGTGCGTTCTTTGCACCTCGCTTCGAGGCGCGCTTTTTTGTGCCTTTGCGCCTCGAAGCACGCTTTTAACAACACGGGTCGGAACTGCATATCTGTTTTTTGATAAAATTTGGACTAGAGGGTTGCTAATAAGCAACGCCATCAATGTCCTTATTTTTAGGGCTTGAATCAGTTTAGTTTGTTGCACCAGTTATCTGTTGGACTGCATATTAACTGTTTTATAAAATGCCCAATAACATTTCTCTCATGACTGCATGTTTTTTATTATAATCAGACACACTAGGCTTAAATCTGGTATATTTATTGATTGATATTCAACCTTCTATGATGGTGCTGATATCTAAATATGTGAAAAGTGGTTGTTTTAGTCTTATGTAAAAAACATGTTTTTCTTCTCATTTTGTTTTCTAAATTCTAAGATTTTTCCTATGCTGAGCCTTCACTAAGGCTGACAGAGATTGCACTATTTGGATGCTATATTCAGATGCTGTTCTGCACTGATGTAAATGAGTTGAGCACTCTCTCTTCTACCCACAATGTAAATGCTCCGCACTGATGTAAATGAGTTGAGCACTCTCTCTTCTACCCACAATGTAAATGTTCTGTAATGATGTAAATGTTTTGCACTTACATAATATGATCTTATCTTTATATAATTTGTATTCATGCATGTGATTGTGTATGATCATAATATTGCTTTTACATTGAAAAGGTTGAATGCTTGATTAAGATCATAATATTGCTTTAAAGTGCTCTTCTACGTGGACATCATTCTGTTTTGGTATTGCCATGTGGCAAAGCAGAGGCATGTGTGGTTCTTTACATAATTTGTATTCATGTATACAGCGATCACATCTATGATGTTGTTCATGTTGGTACGTTAACGACCAGGTTATGCCGGCAATTGGTGTGTTAATGTTCAGGTCAAGTATTTTGGAGGAAACTGGAGATAACATGAACCTTGGATGCAATGAATATATGAAAATGTCAGATTTTCTCTCTTGAGCCATGGGTTATCTTGTGGATGATACTGCAATCTTCAGTGCATCTTTTCATGTCATCCAAGAAGTGAATAGGTTCTCGATGAACATGGGACAGGTTGGTGGTCGGGGTAATGCATGAAAAACTGATGGGCACCTGGAGAAGTTCACATGAAGAATAGAAAATTTTACCAGATTGAGCATGGGCTCTTCTCAGTTGCAGAAGATTGTGGAAAGAAAGTGACCAAATTTATGTTCGATAACTTCTGGATTGGATTAAGTGGTTATTTTAGTTTTAAATTTTTAATGTATCAGAAGTTTCAATAATTCTGTTCTCTATGCTGCATTCCATCTGTCAATGTTGGTCTTTGTAAACTATTAAATTAATGAAATTTTTATTGGACAGAAATAAAGAAGAGAGGTGGATTTTAAAGTGGATTCAAATTTTCTGCCTTTATGTGTGGCTGCTACTTTTGATGTGTTTTTTCACTGAAATAACTGTATTGTTTTTAATAAGCAACATGTGAAGCACCTTTCTGTTTCTTTCATTGGATACTGGTTTTCAACATTTGGGTTTTCCTCTTTATATGAGAGACCAGTTTGTAAAAGGTTACATACATGAGAACTACATACACATCCAACCAGTTATAGGACACTGTGTAAGCAACTGCATGAGTGCCAATCACTCATCAAAGACCAATTGTGAATGTTCCCTCCTCAATACCACTTCCCACCCACCCTGTTCATACCACATACAGTTCATTGTCATGTACTTACCCTTAGCTGCTCGATATAGAACTGGGAAAGTGTCCTATAATGTGATTGAGGAAAACTTTCACAATGAGCATAACAATTTCAATAACTTTCCTATGTGATGTTTTTTTGAATGTTACATGAACACTTTCATTATGCTGCTCATTCCTTATGTAAAACATATGGTTCACTGTGTTGACACAAATCATGTAAATTTCTACTTCACTAAACCCACAAGTGCTCTGCACACTTGGGTAGGTAGATTGCCTTAAGGCGTTCAAGCTGAAGGACGCCAAGAGTATGATAACCAGTATGTGCATTCCATCTCGCAAAGCCAAAGGGAAACTATCCTAGTAGGGGGAATATTCATGGAGTTTTTACACTTCAGGTACCCAGACAGGACCTTGGTCAATGTGGTACCTCAGCCCATAATGACATGTCAAACCAAGCCTTTTCTAGCCCTAGCCCAAGTCAAACAAGGGCAATTGAATTTGCAACATTTCTAATGCCTGTTTGGAAACAGGTAACTAGAGAAGGAACTATGAAATCCATGTCATCCAAACTGTTTTAAGAACGGATTTGCAAAGTGATGGCCGAATTTATGATGGTGCTCCAAACAGGCTGGTGAGAAGTACCAAATCCACAGATTTTGTGGATTTCATAGTTCCTTCCCCAGCTACCATGGACTGGTAGTTTTCAACCATAGCCTTAACATCCTCTAATATATTCATTTCCAAGGGCATCCTGCTTCGTGACTCAATACATTCATTTACGCTCCATAACATACATTATCTCTTCCTACCATTTTTTAGTTGTCCATCACTCAGCAACATATACAACCTCTCCCCAAGTTCCGACCATCAACACTTGTTCCTCCTTAGTATAATAGCATACCATAGTATTCATCTAGAATAGATGACGTCATTTCATCTATAAATAATGCAAAATTGAACAGGACTAAAGTTGATTCTTAGTGTAGTCTAACATTAATCAAGAACTTACTTGCCTCTCCACATGTGGCCTTTATTATTCCATCATGCATGTCTTGGACAATGTTAATATATCCATATGGGATACCTTTCTCTCTTAGTACTAAATAAATTGTCTTAACACTCTTATAAGCTTCTGCTAAATTAATAAAAATCATATGTGAATCTTTTCTTCATCAGAACTTTTGATGGTTTGCCTTGACAAGAAAATGGCTCCTATGGTTGACCTTCCAAGCATGAAAACAAAGTAGTTTTTAAAATGCTCTATATAAAACTTCATAGTATGACTCGTATGTTTAATACTCGAAGAGAGAATTTTGAATGTTGCTAATATAATGTTATCAGTTATTTTTAATACACCTTACATAGTCTACATCTCTACTTTTTCTTTTTCTAGCATTAACTTATATATTGTCATCTACACAATTTTTTGCATTTAATTTAGTAATAATATTATCATATGCACCATATTTCACAGTTACCAGAATCCCTTAGACTAAGCAGGACACCTGATTACTTGGGATCCTGATTCTTAATCATGGAGATCCCGACTCCAAGTCATGACACTATTTGGATGTTGAAATTTCTGTAAAATTATAGTGATATAAGTATGACACTATTTGGATGTAAGATTTCCTTTGCAAATTTTGAGATAATATGAATATATTTTGCTATTGCTTCATATGTTTGTCTTTTAGATGAAAAAATCAATGATTTTAAAAGATTTGTAATATATGTGATATAATATGCATAAATTACTGCAAAAACTCTTTAGTAGTCAAATGTATAGTGTCTAAAGTAAGCTTATTAAGAGGCTACTTTTTAAATATTTTTTTAATGTACGTTTTTGTTTTATTCTCTAAACTAAGTGATATAGAGATTTTCTAATAAAATAATAGTCTCTAACAGTGATCTTCCTTTCTTCAAAGTTTTCTTATTTTCTCCACCAATTTGTTAGTATTTCATATATCACATCCTAAGTGATTCCTCATACCGCTTCCTACTCGCTTCCCGCTCATCGAATCCCTGAGAATTTGAAATGACCGCTTCCCAATTCTGTTTCTTGTACTGCCCATTTTCAATTCCCATCCTACTCCTAGCAACTATGTAATATTTAGCTTTATTGTTTTTACCTTTTGTTTTGGCTACTTTATATTTGTCTAGATTTATCATGCATTTTTGTCCAGATAAGTGAGACGGCAATAGAAAAGAGAAAAGGATAACATCAAACAAGATAGATTTGCCTGATATTGAAACTATAGCTTGAACAAACTTCTACCTGTAACATTGACACCATTATCAATGTTTATTTGTGGTAATTGATTATTTCAATTTCCTTTAACATGAAAAAACTTTTCCAATTGTCTATCATCCCTCTTGAAGTGTGCATGTTAAGAAAGAAAAGGGTAATGTTCAACTTCAACAAAGAGAAAACAAGAAGAGAAGAGATATTCTTTTTATATGAAACAGCAGTTTTCAAGGTTAATTCCTCTTAACTGTATGCCCTAGACAGTGGGTATGCAGAATGCATCACTATGTCCACATTTGACAACATTTATCTATTAGTTTCAGCAATAAAAGGAACAGCGGAAGTCCTAACCAACTAACCAAGTGGACATTCCACGTAGCTTTTCCATATGAAAAAAAAAAGTGTAATGTTTATTCCAAATTACCAGCACCCTCATAGACAAAAGCAGGGAAAAAGAATTCCTAGATTTTATTTAAAGTGCAACAAGGAAAATTTCTATAAGATGAATAATCGCCAGAAAGCTAATACTTAAATTATTGCATTGATGTCTATGGACAATGTTATGGTGCCCCAGGTTGTAACAAATATGGCTAAGCCAAAAGCAGCAAATGATTTGTTATTTGAATACAAACATCAAGGGCAAAAAAGGAGTTGTTCTTCCCACTCAAGTATCAAGTTGAATCTAAGCCACCCTACCACCAAACAAAGGTTAATCATCCATCTCCAAATGCTACACCATTTTTTGCCCTTGTTCCTCATTGTGGAGTTAATGCAGATTATAGTCTTATTATAGATCCCTCCCACCCCACAAACATCAAACAGATAATAGAATAGGCCAGAAACATCAAACAGTTTCACAAGGCTTCGTTGGCAGGGAGATTTAATGTGACGGAAAAATGCAAATGTGGATGGAATGGATCACATAGGAAAAGAGAGCAATATCTTCTTTTCTCCGAAGGGGGGAAGCAAGAACAGTGATTTCCTACTTTGGGATATGCTCCAAGAAAATTTTACAGCAGATGTTGCTCGGAAAATAGTCATAAGCATTTTGGAATCTGATTTGGCATAGAAGAAATTATAAACATACACTGGCTTTCTTCAAGCAGTTTTGGGATAACTGCATGGATAAGATTCTTCTTGTTTCCAAGGTTCCAAAAAATGAAAGTTAACAAATATGCAGCAAGGTTGTCAGACAAGGAAGCAGAAACAGAAAACGATATAGGAAGCAAGAGGCATGCATTTTAAAATGTATAGGAAGCGAGAAGGGAGGAATTAAAAAAAAAGCAATATAAGAATTGAATGTGAATCAAAATGGAACACAAATAAAAACTAAAATAAAAGTGACTATTCTTAAATTTCATGATTATTTAGCGTAAGAATTGAATTTTTAACAAAATTTAAAAATGATGACTGCCAATAAAGAGAAAACACATGGAAGTGAGTGAGAAGCATGAGAGGAAACACAAAAAATATGAAAAGTAGAGTGAGAGAACATATAAGAAGAATAGATGAAGCATGTGGAAAACATAGGAAAAGCGTGAGAGAATCGAGATTCTCATCAAGTTTCGAAAGCGAGGAGTATCGCGCTTCCGAAGCGAGTTTCCGAGAAGCAGGCTTCCCACCTAATCTAAGAAGCTTCTGGTAACTCTGATATGCAGTAATGATAATTCTCAAACAGATGGATGCTGTAATAACCAATTTTTTTCGTGTATTTTCCTTTATAAAATAATGCGAAATGTGCAAATGGGCCTAGGATCCGTATTTTGGATCCAGGACCCATAAGGGGGCATATATATATAATTAATATCGTGTATATATATATAAAGAAAGAAATAATAAATATAAAAACTTAGTGCAGGGATCCACAGTTGGATCCATTTGGATCCAACTTGTGGATCCACATTGTTGGTAAGACACGAATCCACACTGCAATGGGGTGTCGCAGATCCAGACTGTGTCTAGATCTTGGGTCTCGGACTCGGGCCACACACCCCGTAACAGGTAAGTAACGAAAAAAAAAACCTATAAGGCAACCCGATACGGGTTGCCCGATAAAAACGATAGGGGTAGGGTTCAGAGTGAACCCTAACCCCCCCCCCCCCCCCCCCGCAGAGCAAAAATCGCAAAGGGGGAGGGGCGTTGGAGCGCAGCCGCCGAATGATGGAAGGGGAGCTCCTTCCTTTTCGGGAGACCCCCCTTCTACAAAAGGGGCCTCCCTATTCCTCCTCTCTATCTCCCTCTCCCTCTCCCTCTCAGCCTGAGGTCGGCAGTGGCGACACCAGCTCTCTCTCGTCTCACTCCGTCTCTGTCTTCTTCCCTCTCGATTTCACGCGTAACAGCGGGACCTCCGGTGTCAGCGACCAACCACCCGCGGCAGACACCTTCTTTTCCTCTTCCTCTCGAAATCCCTTCCACGGCGTCGGAGCAGTCGAGACCGGTAGAATCGCTCTCCTTCTCACGATAGCCGCAACCCTCAAACGCCGATTTTGAGGTACTGGTTCTTTTTCTGGTTTGAATAAGAACAAAGGCATGGATTTGCATTCCATGCAATGATTTGGTAAAAAGAAAAAAATTTGGGGTAGGGGTCTGCGATCTCTGAGGTAGGGTTGGTATGATTTGTCTTAGTTGGGAGTTTCGGATTTTAGGGTAGGATATGGATACATTAATTTTTCTTGCTCTATGAGGTCCAAATTCGCGGTTTAAACCTCTTTCCAGCTTAAAGATATTCAGATTTTTTTTATTCAACATATTTCAATACATTCTTTTTTTGAAATTCTGTTCAGACCATACAGTTCAATGGAAGCCTAAGATTTTATTTTGCTAAATGTTGGTGATTATACTTGTATCTAACCAGATTGGTTACTTGTGTGCATGTATTAGCCGCCTACTCTTTTTGTATTCAGACTATTTGATGAAAGGGTATTTGTTTCTTGCTTAGGGTTGATAACATAGTTCAGATGCAATCCAACAACTTAGAGTTCAATCAAGAAATTGATAGAACAGTCAAACTTACATGATTATGTTTTTGTTTAGGGGGCTCATGGTATTATCATTTTATTCTCATACGAAAAGAGATATGTTTCCATACCTTTTGTTGTATATCATATCTGATCCCAGGGCGGTTGATATGGGGCATGATTGTAGAGGTTGACAAAGACATGGAACCCAGTAACAAAAGAAGAATTCAAGCCAACTAGGTTTCTGAGTTACATGAGCATAAAGTATTGCTTAAATTAGTTGTCGTAAGTTAGTCTGGCAGTGCTAATAAAAATGTATTTTTCCTATTTGCCGTTGTTGGCAAGATCCTATCTGATTTCTTGAAATTCGATTCCTTGAAAACAAACTAACACATTGTGTCTCATGTACACCATGTGGATTAGACATCCACTTTTTGTATTCAGAACCCAATTTACCAACCTTCTACATGTTAAGTTGCACTTTTAATGTAAGTTTGCAAAAAGAAAAAGGGAGGCAGTTCCATTGGTGCCTTCCTGATCTCCCTCCTCTAGGTATCTTCGTGTATGCCGGAACGGATTTTCGGGCCCTCTTTGAAGAAAGGGCTGACTGCCAGGCCTTGGCAGTCTCCTGCGCGGGCTCTGGTAGAGTTTGTGCAGTGACTGTCAGGCCTAGCAGTTACCTGACAGCCCATGTTGGACCCCCAAGCAGGGTTTGTACAAGTTGAAATATCCAGGTTTTTTTTATATATGCTTACAGGATCGGTTCAGATTTCCTTAACTTGTAACTAGTTGCTTTCCAGGTACAATTGTTGGGCTCGATTGAGCCCAAATAAAAGGTTTCAACGAGCATGTTGAATTCTGGAATTCTCTCTATTGATAATGGAGTCAATTTTATCCATGTGAAAGAATGAGTTATTCATGTGCATACTCTTAGATGATCATGCTTCAGTGAAAGTGTCGATTTCACGATTGTTCATACACGCACACTGAAATTTATGAGTTTTGCATGATCGTTCACATGTTATAATTGGAATGATGCATTTGACAGGAATTGTGCAATTAATGAAAGTATGCATTGGATGTTGGTGTGGGAACTCGTGCTCATGCATTTAAATATTATTAATTTTGTCATAGATGAATGTGCATTGAGAAGCATGAAAAAGAATGCATAATGGCTTGTTACCCATGATTTTGCATATGAATGCATTAATGGTTAATTGGTTCATCGAGGGGGCTGAGTGAGCCTCGAGAACAAGTTGTTCTCTGTTTTAGTTGTTTTAATGCATTGCCAAAAAAAAAAAATCAAATGTGATATTATGATTTTTTTTCCTACATTGTACTCTGTTGCCACGGATTGTGGTCCCGTGAAAAGTTTGGCATGTTGATTTGCAAGCTTATGATATTAATTTTTACATGCTGATTTGCAAATGTAAAAGAGATATATTAATAACAAGATAAAAGGGAGTAAAGAACAGTGTAATTCATGTTCTCCTTGATGTCCCTTCTTTATTATGGGAATCTTGGAGGTTGCGGTTTGGGGAAACCGTGAAGATACAAAAACTATGTGTGCATTATTGTTGCCCCTGAACCCGATATTGAGGTTCTTCTCCTGGCCACGGTTTTAGGGAGAGTCTGTCACTGTACTTGGGGGTGGTGTGTTTGACACAGCTATTGTTGTTTTGGTATACCAAGAAAGTGGTGTCAGTGGATGTTGTTTTCCATGGTGTCCCTGACATTGGATGTTGTTTTCCAATGTTCCGATGGATGGTGTTGTTTTCTGATATCGGTCGAGGGCTAAGTTCGGGACCCAGTAATAAAATACAAATTTTGTGTTAAGCTACCCTGGGAACCTAACTTAACATCGAGGATTTTACCCGTTTGGTGTATCCGCGGGCAACAGTAACTAAAAAGAGAAACTTAAATTGTATGCATTTAATAGAACATGCATATGGAAAGAGAAACTTTAACGAAAGATAATAAAAGGTTTATGCATTGCATATAAATCATGCATATTCCTGTTATGCATTAGATCACGCATATTTGATTATTCATTTAGTTGCTATATAATGATGATTGTATGTTGATGTTCCCTAATGTATATAAATGCTCTTATTGCTTAAATTACATTCCATGTTGCTTAGTTACTATTCACTCATGATTAATAGATGTTCTCTATTGTATGAATGGTTATTTGAATTATGAATGTGATATTTATGTTCCTCAAAATTATTGTGTGGATCTTATTCATGTTCTTTTTTCTTATTTGATTCATTAGAAGAACCTGTACGTAGAATTCTTCGAATTTTTATCCTCTACTTTTATGGTTTTTCGCAGCCTCAGGTGATCAGTGAAGTCGACTCACTTCTGAGGAGATACGAGGGTCACATTTGCTTCAGACCGCTTTACTTACAGACAAAGTGGCTCTACTTTTTGTTTCTTTCAGTCTCTTTTGCTTTTGTCTAGTTGTTTACTTCACTCTGGGTTTGAATATGAGACTATTGTTGAGACTGTCATTAATTCATCAATAAAATGGTTTGGTTTGGTTGTGGATGATAAATGTAAGTTTGTTGTAGTGTATGGTTATCCAGCTGAGAATAGAACTGTAAGAACCCCGGGACTCTGAAAAGTTTTCCGCACTTATAAAAAAAAAATCCCTATTTTCAAGAGGTGTGAGTTGGGGTCGTTAAAGATGCAAAGGGTCATATTGATTCTGGTGCTCACATTACTTTTAAGCAGACAAATCATTGCTAAAATTCTGAACAGAGGGCCCAAAGTTGTGCTCTGTAACATAATCTCCTAGAGTTAAAGGTTTTCTTGTGGTGCAGGAACATTATGGATGAGATTGCAGTGGCTTCAAAAATCTATAGTCCATTTGATACCAAAATCGTAGCTTGTGTATTGGAAAAAAAAAGGATAAAATCCTTTTCTCAAGATATAGATTTAGAAGCAGCATTAGATAGGATAGTCTAGTGATACGTAATCCCTTATCTTAAAGATTGCTGCAATTAAAGAAAATTAATTTGTACATGCATCTCATCCACCATAACAGTTTTTATCAACATAATACCTGTTAGTACAAAAGGAACACTGGCTTATACTACTGGGGTCCTTTTCCCAAGGGGATAAGCAACAACCAAAGACGAAGTAACATATGGGGGCCTGAGATTACGCAGATTTCCATTGTGCTTTGAATTGGGTCATGGACCCAAGACGCAAGCCATGGAACATGCTGATGACCACGTGAATCAAGAATAACTACTAGCTTGAACCGTGCATTTGATGAAATTAAGAATAATGACTATCAAACTTGTTGTCAGGATACTATTTATCAATATAGCCAAGTTCAAACCACTTTGTTCTGAACCAAGGTATAGCCAAATGATGTGCTAATTTGGTTTTGAGACTAGGTCCAAATTGACTTAGACTAACATGATGAGGCAAATTTGATTGTCAAAATGTGCTTACATTGATAAGTTACAGTCACACAAAATGAATATATAATCCAAAATATGCATGATATAGGCATTTCTTAAATTAATCTGATTAAATAATTTGCTTAATTCACGTTTAAATGACTTGTTTCAACTCACTAAGGGTGTGTTTGTGTCTAACGGATATCAAATCCAAGGGAGATCCTTGATTTAATATCCCAGAATTGAGAAACTTTGGACCGCACCCCATCAGCACGCCTCATGTCACCTCGGATCCTCGTATCTGCAATATGAGGCTCTCAAACGCCCGTTGATAATCTTTACTATTAAAACCATAATTTTTTTGTGTCAGGTTCTATAATATTTGTTTTATTTGGGTAAAACATTTATTCGCTTTCCTGATCTTTTGCCTTCTTTTGGCATGTACTGGTGTCCTCTCGTCGCCTTTTCTTCTTTCACTAATTTAATAATTTTTTCTTCTCAAAAAAAGAAAAGAAAAAAGAGGCTCAACGCACCATAATAATTATCAACAAATCAAGGAAACTAGATTAGAGAGTGTAGATGCCTCAACCCACTCAACCATAAACAGACATCCTGCAACTGCCAATATGTAGTGTCTGTTAAATTTTGTAACTAATCATATAATGTAATATATATATATATATATTTTATATATATAAGGTAATACATATACATATATTAATATATATATGTATCTACTTATTACATATATAAAATATATATTTCTATTTGTTTAGTCATAGGGGTAGTTTAGTCTTTTCTTCTGTTTTACGCACATTCACTTTATGAATGTGATTGTAAATTTATTTTATTTTTCTTTCTTTTTCATTTTTTTATTTCTTTTATTTAAAGTACCAAAAGGTACCTTGGGGGCCCACTCAAATAGACGTTGGGCCCCTCCAACGGTCACATTTGTGACCGTTGGAGGGGCTCCAACGTCTATGAGTGGAGCCCCTCCAAGGCCCCCTTTGTGTTGTTATAAATAGGGGCTCTCCCCTTTGTATTTTCTCATGGCTTTGAGTCAAAGCCCAAGTGCTCAATAAAGTGATTCCATTATTTTTATGACTTTGTGCATTTGTGAGTTTTTGTGAGTTGTGCTTTTGTGCACAAGTATTCTTATTGTGCTTTTGTGTCGGGTTTATTATCAAGAATATTAAGGTCTTGATCTTAGTATCTTGTTGGAGATACTTTTACATGGTATCAAAGCCAGGTTGAAGAAGGAGGATCGTGCATCTCTTCACTTGTGAAGTGCCTCGAAAAACGTGCCCTCAAGTTAGTGAAGTTTTGAAGTAAACCATCTCCTTCGGGCAATATTTTAGAAGCAACTTTTGTCAAGAAAGGGTTGAAAATCCTTTAAGGTACGCCTTGTTTTCTATCTTCTTTCCTCTCTAATGGGTGAAAAAGACTCCCATTTCTCCCTTGGTTTTAAACTTAGTGGTTCGAACTACCATGTTTGGGCCGGCAATATGGAAGCCCATATCAAAGGGAAAGGCCTTTGGGGTTACGTTCAAGGTTCCATATCGGAACCCGAACCCAAACTTACTATCATAGAGAAAAGGGATATTAAGATTCTTGAAGGTGAAGATAGACAAAAGGCCCTACAAGAATATTCCAAAAGGCATGATGAGTGTGAGATGAAGAACTTCAAAATCTTGGATTTTTTCATCCGTTGAAACCAAGATCAATGCCAACATCATTAAGTTTAAAAGGGCCTCTGAAGCTTGGTTGTACCTTGAGAAAATGTATACTTCAAGGGACCTATCTCACAAATATTATCTCCAAAAGAAAGCCTTGACCCTTCAACAAAACGATTTGTCTATTCGGGAATATTTTGCCGAACTATCATCTATTTGGGACGAGCTTGCTATGCTCGAACCAAAGTGGAGTGGAGAAGCTATTGAATTAAGACACAAACAACTAGAGGAATATCGATTCTTCAACTTTCTAAATGGTCTTAGACCTGAATTTGAGCAAATTCGGTCATCTCTTCTATCCGCCTTCACATCTTCCTCTATTGAAGATGTTATCACCAAGCTAAGTGGTGAGGAAACCCGTATGGGGATTAGCAAAAATAATCCTAGCATCCTTACTACACCTTCTCAAAATGATTATGAAGTGGTTAATGTTGTGTCAAGACCCGGAAATAATTTGAAGACCTACAAACCGCCCAACTTCAAAAATCAAGGACAAGGAGAAAATGATTGATATGGCAAAAGAGACTATAGCAAATTAATTTGCCATTTTTGTAAAGAACCGGGGCATATCAAACCCATTTGTCCCAAATGAAAGAAATTTCTTGTCGCGGCTTTAGCATCCTAATCAGAGGAACGACCTTCTTCATCAAATGAGTCTCTTTCGCTTCAACAAATTATGGATGCTCTTCAACCCCTTCTCAAGGGAGGCATTTCTAGAGCCGCTATGTCATCCTCCTCCTCTCTCGGTAAGACATCTTGGCTTCTAGATTCTGGTGCTTCATTTCATATGACTCCAAGTCCTTGTTTTTTTTCTGATTATTCTAAAAATTTTCTTTCATCTTTTGTCTCAACGGCGGATGGAACACCTCTTGAAATTAAAGGAATGGGCAATTTTGAAAAACAAAACTTCTTTATTCCAAAAATTCGTCTTATACCAAAACTAAACTTAAATTTACTTTCCGTTTCTCAACTCTCGGACTATGGTTGCGATATAAAATTCTCTTCTAATAAATGTTAGATACAGGATCGTCAGTCCGGGAAGTTGATTGGGGAAGGCTCTAGGAGAGGAGACCTCTACTATGTTGATTTTCTCAAAATTCCCAAGAATCAATTTTGCAATGTTGCTCAAAACAAAGATATTCATGTATGGCATAAGAGATTGGGTCATCCCAACATTGTTAAAATCTCTTATTTGCCTTTTATTAAGCATCTTTGTAATGAAAATTTTGTTTGTAATGAATGTATTCTTGAGAAAATGAAAAGTCTTCCTTTTTCTCAAAGATCCATGTTTACAACAAAATCTTTTGAAATTGTTCACTCCGATGTATGGGGTCCGGCTCCGGTGATATCTAAGGGAGGTTTCTCATACTATGTTATCTTTGTGGACGATTTCACTAGATTTAGTTGGATATTCTTTCTTAGACATAAACATGAAGTTTTTTCAACTTTTAAAACATTTCATATGATGGTTTTAAATCAATGCAATGGAAATTTAAAAATCCTTAGAACCGATTCGGGTGGCGAATATCTTTCTAATGAATTCAAAAGTTATCTTGAAAATCATGGTATTCTCCATCAAAAGTCTTGTCTTAAAACCCCCCAACAAAATGGGTTGGCTGAACGAAAACATAGGCATATTATTGAAACAACACGAACTTTGTTCATTTCACAAAATATTCCGAAAAAACTTTGGGCTGAGGCAGCCCTTACATCTGTCTATCTCATAAATAGACTTCCACCTAAAAACTTGAACAAGATTTCCCCATTTGAAAAATTATACGAAAAAGAACCTGATTATAGCAGGTTAAGGGTTTTTGGATGTAAATGTTTTGTCCTTACTGATAAAAATGACAAACTCTCCCCTAAGGCCATTCCTTGTGCCTTTCTTGGTTATTCTGAAACTCAAAAAGGCTTTCGTTGTTATGATATTAAAAGTGATAAACTATATGTTTCCAGAAATGTAAGCTTCTTGAAAAATATTAGTGGTTTCGAAAAACTTGAATCTAATGACGAGAATATAGACTATTCCTTTCTGTTTGATTTATTGACTGAAAATGATGATACTAGTGATGATGAATCTAATCAAAATGACTTAAGTAATAATGAAACTCATTTTGAGCCCTCAACGCTTCATCAACATATCAATGAAGAACCGCATAGAGATCCCATAACCTACTCTCATAGAGATAGGAATACTTTCAGAAGTGCCCTCGAAAGATATGATGATAGTGAGACTACTCCTCAGAGTGAGGAAAACCTTCGTAGGACCGAAAGACCAAGAAAACCCCCTTCTAGGTTCATCTTATATGAGTCTTTTTCACCTAAATATAGAGCATGTCTAAGCGCCATTCACTCTTACATAGAACCTAGGAACTTCGAGGAAGCACGAAAATGTCTGGAATGGATAGTCGCTATGAATAATGAACTTGAAGCTCTAAGGAAAGCAAAGACAAGGGAGTTTCAAGACCTCCCTAAAGACAAGAAAGCAATAGGGTGTAGATGGGTGTTTAAGGTCAAGACTAAGAGTGATGGGTCCCTTGAAAGATACAAGGCCCGTTTAGTTGCAAAAGGATATGGTCAAAAATATGGGATTGATTATGAGGAGACCTTTGCCCCGGTAGCTCGGATGGTCACCGTCCGATGTCTTATAACCGTTGCCTCAATCAATAAGTGGAGCATCTATCAGATGGATGTTAAGAATGCTTTTTTAAACGGAGATCTAAATGAAGAAGTATATATGGATGCTCCTCCTAGAATGGAGTTTCCCAAAGGAAAAGTGTTTCGCCTTCGAAAAGCACTTTATGGTTTGAAACAAGCCCCCAAGGCTTGGTATGATAGGTTTAACTCCGTAATGTTAGAAAATGGTTTTTCATCCTGCTTTACTGATACTGCTTTGTTTGTTAGAAAATCTAATGCAGGGATTGTTATTCTGCTACTATACGTGGATGACATGCTTATAACTGGAAGTGATTCTAAAGGGATTAAAAGCATAAAATCAATTTTAAATGATAAGTTTGAAATGTCTGACTTGAGTTTCTTAACTTATTTTTTGGGTATTGAGGTAGCATACTCTCATAGAGGATATTTTTTGTCTCAAACTAAGCTTGCATCTGAGATTATTGACAGGTCAGGTATTACAGACGATAAAATTTGTGAAACTCCTGCTATAGTAGGAGATCAATGGTGTTCTTCTCTCTGATCTTACTCCCTACAGGCAACTAGTAGGATCGTTGATGTACCTAAGTATTACCAGACCAGATATCCCACATGTTGTGCATACAGCAAGTCAGTTTCAGCATACACCAACTTCTGTTCACATGGGTGCTATCTTACGTGTCGTAAGATACCTAAAGCACACTCTTAATAAGGGAGTTTTTTTGTCTTCCTCTTCTGAGTTAAAATTAATTTCTTATACTGACTCTGATTTGGGAGGTGACCCAAATAACCGTCACTCCACCACTGGTTTTTGTGTATTCTTAGGAGACTCATTGATCTCATGGAGATGCAAGAAGCAGCAAAAGGTGTCTCTATCATCAACTGAAGCCGAATATCGTGCCATGGCGACTACTACCATGGAAATTGTTTAGATTCATCAGTTGCTGGAAGACATGGGGATCGCAATTGAAGGGCCTACCAAGCTATGCTGTGACAACAAAAGTGCGATTTATATTGCTAAAAATCACACTTTTCATGAGCGGACCAAACACATAGAGATGGATTGTCACTATGTTCGGGAGGCGTACCTCAAAGGAATCATTGACCTTCCATATGTCACGTCCAAATATCAATTGGCGGATTTCTTCACTAAAGCCTTGTGTGCTCCGCGTTTCAACTTCCTTCTTAGCAAACTCTCGGTCATCCTGCCCTAAGTTTGAGGGGGGGTGTTAAATTTTGTAACTAATCATATAATGTAATATATATATTTTATATATATAAGGTAATACATATACATATATTAATATATATATATATATGTATATGTATCTACTTATTATATATATAAAATATATATTTCTATTTGTTTAGTCGTAGGGGTAGTTTAGCCTTTTCCTCTGTTTTACGCACATTCACTTTATGAATGTGATTGTAAATTTATTTTATTTTTCTTTCTTTTTCATTTTTTTATTTCTTTTATTTAAAGTACCAAAAGGTACCTTGGGGGGCCCACTCAAATAGACGTTGGGCCCCTCCAACAGTCACATTTGTGACCGTTGGAGGGGCTCCAACGTCTATGAGTGGAGCCCCTCCAAGGCCCCCTTTGTGTTGTTATAAATAGGGGCTCTCCCCTTTGTATTTTCTCATGGCTTTGAGTCAAAGCCCAAGTGCTCAATAAAGTGATTCCATTATTTTTATGCCTTTGTGCATTTGTGAGTTTTTGTGAGTTGTGCTTTTGTGCACAAGTGTTTTAAAGTGTTCTTATTGTGCTTTTGTGCCGGGTTTATTATCAAGAATATTAAGGTCTTGATCTTAGTATCTTGTCGGAGATACTTTTACAGTGTCAATAATGGACTTTTGCAGCAAAAAAGTACTGTAACATTGAAATATAGAACAAAGCTAATTCTGGCAGAAAAATCGTAGTCTAATGGAACCAAAAGTGATCCCAAGTTCCCAACTCAAGTGTCCAGAGAACCAAATAGAAGAAGTGAAAAAGGAAGTAAAAGTAATTCAGGTGTAACAGGGAGATGCTGGCAACAAAAGAGTCCGAAGGGATGAGTTTGGTATAAAGTACCTCTGAAAAAGTACCAGTTAACTTATTAAGCAAGGTTGATTTTCCAACTGAAGGAAATCCAACCAGGCCAACCCGAGAATCTCCACTTTTTGTCACATCAAAGCCTTCTCCAGCACCAGCACCACCTCCTTTTGATGGAGGTTCCAGGAGTTCCCGCCTTAGCTTTGCGAGCTTAGCCTTTTAATACCACAGACAAACACAGCACGTAAAACATCCAAGCAATGATGAAACTGTGAAACAAACAACATGCTGGAAAACAAGTAAACAGAAGTCTTCACAACAACAACTATAATAGCTTCAAGCTCTTCTGAAACTCTTATCCAATCATTGAAATAATAATTTATTCTGCATTTCAGTAATCTGTAAATGAAGACTGTTGAGGGAGATACCTTTTCTTTTATACGTAAAGAAGACTTTATATCTTGTACTTAGGGGCATTTTTGTCACTGTCCTACTTATGTAAAAGAGTTGTCTATGATGGCAATAGTGAATGTGAAAAAAAAAGTCCTCTTGCCCTAGTGTTTATCTCTACCACCATCCCTTCTACTTTCCTCTTTCTTCCACTTTTTTTCTTTCCTTTGCCATTTTACCACACACTAAAGGCTACTGCAATGGTTACTTGAAGATGATATCGAAGGAACAAAGATGCCTGGAAGGGGTCTGTTTACATAGAATACAGGTTCATGAAGTGACACCCCTTCTTGGACAATGACTGGTGTGACTTAGAAGAGTTAGTGCTTGGGTCCTTGGGTAAAGTTAGATCTTGCTTTTTAATGAATTTAGAGAATTTTTTCAGACTTTTGTGGGAATCATATGAAGCATTATTGAAATTTTACTTATTTTTTTGTTGCCAACAAGATTGGGGATTTAATGAGTTATCTCATGTTTGGCCCAATTTTGATGGGTATCATTCAATTTAACAGGTAGATAATGTCATCTAAATGCATGAACTGATATAAGGTGAAAACCACAGAAAATTGACATTGGGATCAAAACTTGAGGCTTCTTAGTAGTAGCAGCAGGTTGGAATTTCAGTCATCAACAGTGAGCTTCAGTGTAGGAGCGCAATTCAGTGGGATATTGACAGTGAATCTCAGTTAAAAGTGGGTTCTGTTGTTGGTTGCTCCTTTAATTGTGAGTTTGGTGTGGAGGAATGCTTGCTTTCATGACTTTTGACATGATGGTTGCCAGTTCTCTTTATATTATGATGTCAGCATGTACCTGTGAGTATTTCCTCTATATGATGGTTTGTAGCATGATGCTATTTGCTTGAACTAGTTCTGTATAAAGATCATATGAAAGCTGAAAGTAATTAAGAGGAAGGTTACTTGGTATCGAAACTTGCTTGAAGATGGAACCTAACCCAAGTGTTGGTGAATCAAATGATGGGTGTTGTACAGTGAACCACAAAGGGGGAGGCTCTATGGTGAGTACTCAGGGAATGGCTAGTATTGAAGTTTTTCAAATAACCAATGTTCGATCTGATGGTAAAAATTATATTGAGTATGCTAGGTCCATGGAGTTAGCGATACTTGCAAAGGGTAAGTTTGAGTACATTACAGCTAAGATTACTAAACCAGAAGAAAATTCATAATATAATCTTTGGAAGAAAAAAAACACCTTAGTCATTTCATGGCTACTTCAATCAATGATTCCTGGTATATCACGAACTTTCATGTATCTCCACACTACCAAGAAAGTATGGAAAGCAATAAAAGAAGCTTATTCAAAGGAAGAAAATGTGGCAAAGGAGTATGACTTGTTGGAAAAAATCATGAAATGCAAGCAAGGAAATCGATTTATAAGTGAATATCATGCCGAATTAAGAGCTTTATGGGATGAATGGTATCATTTTGATCAAATTGTTAGTCATGTGCTCAGAAAATAAATGGAAAAAACGGGAAAAGGGACCTCCTTCGAGAATCTCCCAAATATGAAGTGATTAAGGTGAATATACTAGGAAGTGAGATTATTCCTTCATTGGGCACTATGTATACCTTGTTGCTTAGAGAGGAACATAGAAGGAAATTGGAACATAACAGTGAGGTGAACTTACAGAGATTTGCATTAATAGGAGAATCAAGTGCTATAAGAGCACCACTTAACAAGAGTAGGGGAGGAGGGGGAGCTCTAGGTCATGATCATGATAGAAATACATGGATGGGTGATGATAAAGACAAACTGAAGTGCAACATTTGTGGAAAGACTTGACACACCAAGCAGAAATGTTGGGATATCATTGGAAAGTTCAATTTCTTCAAGAGCAAGGTATTGCATTCGATGAGATCAGAGACTTCAAATGAAAATGCAAAGATTGAAAAAGAGGGATACACTAATCAGTTTGAGAAATGAGTTCGAAGAACTCAAGATGAAGCTTGAAAATAGACCTACTGATCCAGATCATCCCAACATACGAGAGGAGCTGGATGATGATCCGCCTTTGACAGCCCGTTACGGGAAAACTTACTCAAAAGGATCCAAGTTGATCCATTTGAGTCCAAACAGATCTCAAGGGTAAAAGCATCATTTCATACATATTTATTTTCTGAGATTTTTGTTCTATGCATCTCAGAAAATTCATTTTGAAGTATGGTTTCAATTTTGTGATTTTTGGACACATACATAAAAACATTTATAATTTTTATCTTATTTTATTTTTATTTTTTTGTAAAAGCCAATTCCTACGGATCCGGATAGTTGTAGTGCCTTGTAGGATTTGTTTTGTGGCACTAGAGGGTGTATTGGGGTAATTGGGTAGATTTTGATTTTTAGGTTCACATTTGGATCCATTTTGAATTTAGGCCCACTTTACAAGAGGCCTCTTGTGATGGGGCATAGAGTGAGGTGGTCATTTAAGTGGCCAATCAATTTTCAACCACCTCACAGCCCACCCATTGGTGGTCTCCAGAGGTGACGCCCAGCTTAACTTCTCCTTTTAAGATGGGTGGTTTTCCATTGGGCATCTAAGGGGTGCAATGAGAAATACTCATTCGAATTTGGGTCTCTCATTGGCCCCTTGGAAGGTGACCTCCCAAGGGCCCAATGAGATCCCAAGTGCCTTTATTGCTCCCTTTATGAAACTCCAAAAAATGCATGGAAGGGGTCTTTTCTGCTGGCTGAAAATTTTAGAAGGAACATGCTGGAACGTTTCCATGAAGAAACCATGAACTTGAGGGAGCTTGTGAAGCTGGGATTTTTTCTATGAACTTGTGCATCTGAAAATCCTTTTTTTTTTTGTGTAGTTGAGAACTTGTGGAGCTGATTGGGCGTGACCCGCATTCAGCGTCTCCTTCTTTGGCATGAAAGCTTGGTGGACAAGCTTGTGACCTGCATCGTGCCGAGTCGCTGTTGGCATGAACCTGGAGGACGTGACCCCAGTCCAGCCGACCAGCCTTAGGCATGAACCAGTCTTTTGCAGAACTTGTTCAAGCTATTGTTCGAGTACTCCTGCTGAATATTGAGGGTTGCTGATTGAGAGTGGCATCTGCCATCTCCTACCCTATGTCTGGAACCTAAATCTGCTCTAGCTTGTCTTTTCAACTGTACATTGAGGACTGTTATCAATTGACTTTATTAGAATCTGATCTGCAAATTGTTTTATGCTTAAAATTCTATTTGCGAACAACACGTGTATGCTGCTACAAATTTTCTGAGATTCATATCTGAACCGAATAATAACATGTTCATAGTTTCTGTTTACGTGTTATTTTGGGAATTGATATTGATTTTGGTTGCATGTGTTTGCTAGTAAAAAGAATCTGGACTTCGTTCTATTGATTGTTGTAGAACCAGTTTTATTTTTCCTGTGTTTGCTGAAGGCTTGTGAAGTGCTAAAATCAGTTTTATTTTTCCTGTGTTGTGCTACTTGATTTTCATTTCTGAAAAATCGGTAAACAGAGAAAACACTAGTAGCATTTTCCCTGGGTATCGCTGCCTTCATTCACAACTCGGCAGCTGAGCTGCCCTCGAATCTGGTGTGTTTTGTGTGATGTATGTCCAGAACCATCGACCAATCTGTAGGTCCAGCAGTAACCTCAGTCGTTTGAGTGTTTTTTTTTTGTCATTAGGGTTGCACATACCCAGTCCAACTGAATCCAGTCCGTCGGATCTGATTTGACACCTCTGATTGGTGTCAACATTCGTGCAGCTTTCTTCAATCTGACGTGCAAAGACTGTCATATTAGTTGTCTATGCGTGTTTAGTGGATGCAAGTGTTTGTTCAACATATTTATTTAAAGTATTATTGAAGTGTCAACTTTATTTGTGATATTGTAGTTCGGTGGAGGTTGGAGAGCTGAATATTGGAGTGTTCTTTTGTTGCAGAGCGCATTAGTTAATATATATACAGTGGATATTTCACGTGCTTGCGATCAGATTCGCTCTTCACATCAAATCTGAAATTTAATTTTAAAATTCTGCCCCTTGTTTTAAAACTCAAACCGCTTCCGCATTAGAATCCAAGGTGTAGGTGTGATTGCAAATAGACCACCATAGACGGTTGCATCACCTACCCTGCTCTAACTAAAAATGGAACAGCATAACCCAATGTCCACATCACACATACACCTGCCCACCCCACACGCATGCACACATTGAATCGTCTTCATACAGTTTGCATTTCAGTCAACAAGTTGTATGTTTTGTTGTTGAATTTCTAGTTAGTCATGGAAGCATTGTCAAGCACCATTTAACTGTCCCTATAACCTCAAAACCTGCTTATTGTTTACCTTCATCACTCCATGGGTTTCAAAAAGTTCTGCTAGTCACTGTTTCTGGCTTGTTACATCTTGTTGCACAGCATTTGGATCGGATGACTGATTGTAGCAAGAAATGACATGGATATAGATATTGTAACTTGCTTCTTGATTAGTTTCTTAGGCCTTGTTTTTAATTTTATCTTGGAACCAATCCTTAACTCTTATGGGTTCATTCAGAGAATTGTGTTACTGAATAACGATCATGGAAATTAAGCTGTAAAGAACAATACCAAGATTTCTTCTATAGACTGCTACAGTTTATTAACTCTATTACAAACCTATTCTCTGCAGCTTGCTTAGTGTGTTCAAATAGTATTGGACAATTTTGTGTTGAAGTGCCCTAATCAAAACCGATTAGGTAAACTTTTAGGCCCTTTCAAGTGTGCACACTATTTGCTTCATATGATGACTAGATGACATATGACTAGTTATTACTAATTGTTGGAGTTTTCCATCCTTAAGAAAGCTATAAATGAAAGAAGTGAGTTTAACATTGTAAGTTGGAAAAGTAATGCTGCACTTGGTGTAACTGTAATGAAACCTTAAGTGCACAAGAGAGATGTCACAAAGGGCTATCAAGAGTGCACAACCACACAAATGCAAAGCCACTAATGAGCAATATACAAAGAGCCAACTAAGGGCTATTCACAATGCTCATAAAGAGAAAAGAATCATAAAAAAAATGATTTTGTTATTGATAAAATGCTCTAAAAAACATTAACATGAAAGGGGCTAACAGCCCCTATTTATACAACAAATGGACCAAGGGGAGGTTCCCATAGAGTCGTTGGGATACGTCTCTATGGTTTAATGATCATAGAGCCCTTGGTCTTTTAATTAAAGAAAAGACAAAATAGTCCCGAGTGGACCATTCTAATACCAAGAGGTAAAAAGAAAGATATACCCTTGACTACAAAACTGTACATATATATAAAAATAGATATATGTGTATATATACAATAACATGTATATATATATATATATTTTAACACCCTCCCTCAAACTTATGGTGAGATCATCGAAAGTTTATTAAGAAAAAAAATAAAACGAGGTGCAGAAAGAGCTTTGGTGAAAAAATCGATAAGCTGAAATTTGGATGTGACGTAGAGTAATTCAATAGTTCCTTTCAGATACTCATCATGTACGTAATGGCAGTCTATCTCAATGTGATTTGTTCTTTCATGGAAGGTGTAGTTACTTGCAATGTAGATTGCACTTTTGTTGTCACAAAATATCTTCAAAGATTTAGAGATGGAAACTCCCATGTCCTGGAGAAGGATTTGTAGCCATACAAGCTCCATTGTTGTCATAGTCATAGCTTGATATTCTGCTTCTGTTGAAAACAACGAGACCTTCCATTGTTTCTTGCACCTCCAAAAAATTAAGAAATCCCCTAAAAAAATACAAAAATCAGTATTTAAGATTTTATCATTTGGATTACCACCTTGTCAGCATCAGTGTAAGCAATTGAATCTAATGATGAGAAGGAGGATAAAAAAAGTCTTTTTGAGATTGTATTTTTAATATAGTGAATAATCCTCATAACTGCTCTCATGTGTATTGTGGTAGAAGCATGTTGAAACTAACTTGTTGCATGAACCGCATGAGCGATATTAAGTCGAGTGATGGAAAGATATGCAAGTGATCCAATCAATTGGTGATAAGGAGTAAGATCTTCAAGTTGTATGTCATCTTCAAGTCTTAATTTAGCATTTATGACTTCTGGGGTCTTCACCTTATTCTCATCACAAATTTATGACTTAGAACATATATCAGCAGTCAATTTCATTTGGGAGAGGATATATCCTCTGGGTGAGTAGGCAACCTCAATTCCTAAAAAATATCTCAAAAAATCCCAAGTTATTTATATCAAAAAAATTCTTTAAAACAGATTTAATTTCAATAACACCTTCCTTGTCATTTCTTGTAATAATCATGTCATCAACATATAGTAGAAGTATCACAATATTAGTACTTGTTTTCTTGACAAATAGAGCAGTGTCAGTATAACAATAAATAAATCTCAAATCAATCAAAAAATTACTAAATTTATCATATCAAGCCTTAGATGCATGTTTGAGACCATACAAGGCCCTTTTTTAGTTTTAGAATTTTACCATTAATATCAACTTCCGGCAGGGGATCAAATATAAACTTTCTCACAAAGTTCTTCATTTAAAAAGGCATTTTTAACATATAGTTGATAAATTAGTCATTTTTTGATAGAGGCAGTGGCTATTAAGGTGCAGACACTAGTCATCCTAGCGACGAGAGCAAAGGTTTCTTCATAATCTACTCCATATTTTTAACCATACCCTTTGGCAATCAACCTTGCTTTATACCTTTCTAGCTGTTGCTTTTGGTCTTGACTTTAAATACCCACCTACATCCTATAGGATTCTTACCTAGAGGAAGATCAACTATTTTTCAAGTGTTGGGGCATCAAGCTCCATTTTCATTGCTTCAATCCAATGAGGCCATTTTTTGTTGTTGTTTGTAATGGGATGGTTCATAATAACAGTGAAGAGTTATTAAAAATGTTCTAAAGTTGGGAGAAAAAAAATTATAAGATACAAATCTACTAGGAGCATTAGAGATTCGATTAGATCTCCTAAGTTGGGATTCTTCTAAGGGTATATTTTGAGAGAACTTGTCAAGAGCACATGGTTGATCACTTTGTCCACGCCGAGTATAAACATGCACATTTTCAATTGGTCTTTCATTTTGATGGCATGCTTCATCAACAACAGGATGTTCATTACTAGAAGCATCATTCAAGCAAAAGATCAAAAAAATCATCAAAGTCAAGTTGGTTAGACTCATCAAGTCTTGGTAAGATATCAAATAGAAATGTATAATCAATTTCTTCTTTAGTTTCTTTATTATCAAATCCATGTTCATTTTCTAAGAAAGTAACATCTTTAAAAACATAAAGTTTGTTGTTGTTTGGGTCAAAACAAAGATACCCTTTTTTATTATCCCCATATCCTAAGAAAACACACTCAATAGATTTTGAAGATGGTTTATCATTTTTATGAGTAAGTACATAACACTTACACCCAAAGATTCTTAATCTTTTAAAATCGGGAGTCATTTTGAAAAGTCTTTCAAATGGGAAGACATTTTGCAAAGAAGATAAAGGTATTCTATTTATGACGGAGGTTGAAGATAACATAGCTTCGGCCCAAAAAAAAATTGGAATGTCCCTAGAAATGAGAAGAGGCATAGAGGTTTCTATTATATGTCTATCTATGTCAGATAGGTGCGGGTGCCGGTGCCGGTGCGGGGATTCGGCACTTCCAAAAAACCCGGGTGCGGCAGGAGCAAAAATGTAAATATATATAAGGGGGGTCCGGGGGTTCCCCCCGGCGCGGTCAGGGGGGGCGCCCCTGGCGGGGGGTTATAGGGGGGCAGCGCCCCCCCCCCCCAAGATTTTTTTTTTAAATTCCGCAGGCCATTTCATAGGGAAATGTTTTTTTTTTAAATCCAAAAAAAAATGGACCGAAATGACCCTAGGTGCGGTCAACGCACCCAGGGTCAGGTTGACCGCACCCGGTGCTGCACCCGCGTCGACGCGGGTGCGGCACCCTGCTAGCGGAATCCCTGTGATATAGATGTCTATGCTTTATTTTCGCTAATCCATTCTGTTAGGGAGTTCTAGGGCAAAACTTTTGATGACAAATGTTGTGTTGTATCAAATAATTTTGAAAATCATTTGACATATATTCATCTTCCGAATTGGACTTGAGGATAGATATGTTCCTACGAAACTGATTTTTAATCATTATATGAAATTTCTTAAAAAAAGAAAACACATCAGATTTAAAATTTAGAAAGTAAGTCCATGTATATCTAGTGAAGTATTCAACAAAAATAACATAATAGGAGTAACCTCCTTTCGATATGACTGGTGAAGGACCCCATATATCGGAATGCACTAATTCAAAAGGATGAGTAGAAATGAAAGTTTGTTGGGGAAAAGGAATTGCTTTCATTTTTCAAAAATGCAATTTTTACAATATATATCCTTACATTAAAAATATTTTTCAAAAAAAGGAAAGAGATACATCTTTGAAAAACTAGGATATTCAAGTCTCTTATGTCAAGTATCAATACTTTTGTCTTGAACATAATTACAAAATGACTTAGGTGGAAGAGTCAAAAAATCCATGAAGTAAAGATCCTTTCTCCTATGACCTTGCCCAATCAGCTTCCCTAACTGGAGATCCTGCACGATACAATCTTTTTATGAGAAAGAGACTTTGCATCGATGGTCGAAAATTTGAAAATGAAAAAAAGATTTAAATTCTATTATGGAACAACTATTATTTTTGGAACAAAATATTTTTAGAAGTTTTTGAATCAAGAGTTTTCATACTATTTATTTTTAAGGAGGTTTCATTGGCGGTTGAGACATAAGATGAAATAGAATTAGTGCAAACTTCGAAAAGAACATTCTCATGAGGGGTCATATTAAATGAAGCACCTGACTCAAGAATCCACATACCTAGAGGAGATGACGAGGATGTCATGGAGGCACCCAAAGTAGAAGATGATTTGAGTAGTTGTTGTAGTGCCACCGATATTTGACTAAGAGTGTCTTTAATATCTCCTTCATTCTTGCTAGATTCTTCCTTATTGGGGGTGGTTTCTCCAACGAAAGTGACCTTGCCCTTAAGCTCCTTAAGCTTTAGGCAAACCGATTTAATATGCACTAGTTCATTACAAAAATGACAATTAGCACCCTTCCTATATCCACTATTATAGTTATTTTGTTTTACAAAGTGACCGAGCCTATAAGCCCTTGCATTTATACCCGGCCTAGTAACGGCAAAAACATACACCTTTAGTAGTCATGCCAAGATGAGTTTCTTCTTAGCATACCTCGACAAGAGCATCTTCAAGAGGCATGGCCAAAGTCTTATGAAGAAGACAAGACCCCACTTGTTCAAATTCCGATCTTAGACCATGAAGGAATTGAAAGAAGTGTTTTTTCTCAATTTGCTATCTTCTAAGTTCAATATCATCGAGAGCCACCATTTTGGCACAAGAAGTGCTAATTCGTCTCAAAGATGTGACAAAGAACTAAAATAATCACGGGCATTCATGTTTCCATGTTTAGTGGTTTTAATCTTGTCTTGACAAAAATATTGCCTAGCAAGATCGTTTTTGGTATACATACCCTTCAAAAAGAATCATGCTTTATTGGCTCATCTAAACTTAGCAATGTTGACGCATATTTTTATGTCAACATTGTTCATGAATCATGCCAAAATCTTAACACGGTTGCTTTCCCAATCTTCTACCTTAAATTGATGCTCATGGATGACCTTAGTGTGATTGTCTCCTTCAAGGGCTTTTTCAACACCTTCTTCGACTTTGGTGAGCTTCAAAGATGGTTCAGGAGTAGTGCTCATCACAAATCCCCAAATTTTCTTGCCTTTGATGTGATTTTCCGTTGCCGAAGCCCACATCATGTAGATGGATCCATTGAGTTTGAAGGAGAGTTGAACCCTTGATTCATGCTCGATGACAAACAATAAGAGAAGTGGATAGAGAAGAAAAGAGAGAGCAAAAGAGCTTTTATCACAAACACACGATCCTTGATCACCACGAACAAAGCCTTAAAAATCATAAGAACCCAAAGGGCTATGATACCATGTAATGAAACCTTAAGTGCACAAGAGAGATGCCACAAAGGGCTACAAAGAGTGTACAACCACACAAATGCAAAGCCACTAATGGGCAATATACAAAGAGCCAACTAAGGGCTACTCATAATGCTAATAAAGAGGAATAAGAATCATCAAAAATAATGATTTTGTTATTGATAAAATGCTCTAAAAAAACATTAACATGAAAAGGGCTAACAGCCCCTATTTATACAACAAATGGACCAAGGGGAGGTTCCCATAGAGTCGTTGGGATGAGGTCCCAACGACTCCATGGTTTAATGACCATAGAGCCCTTGGTCTTTTAATTAAAGAAAATAAATAAATAAAAAGGAAAATTACAAAATAGTCCCTAGTGGACTATTCTAATACCATGAGCTAAAAAGATAGATATACCCCAGACTACAAAACTATACATATATATACAATAACATATATATATATGTATATATTTTAACAGTTACTTGTACTTTGATCAGGTTGAGTGATCATACATCTTTAGGTGGAGAGCTTAAGATTGAATGTTGGGGTTGAAATGCAAATCAATGGTGTATACAGTTCCATGTTAACTTAATCCAAATCAATCTAAACTGAACTACAATGCAAATGAATTGAAATTAAAAAAAAAACTAAGATTAAAACAGCTTCTCCCATCCTCCTAAACTATTCCTATTAAGTCTTAAGTCTGTGGAAAACCATAATCTTCACATATAATGGGCATAGATCAATTTCTAAATCCAAAAATTAAGAATACGCACGTAAGTTCATCGACTACTCCAAGGAAAAACTGGATCAAGATCTTCATTCCTATTCAAATATCTTTGTCCTAGTTTACGGCATTCTCCCTTGGTTGGAGAAAGCATGTTCTTGAGTCCAAACATATCATGTGTAGTTCTAGTGTAGGTAATCCCATAGTTCTGATATCTCCTAAATGTGTTCACTGCACTTAAACTGAAAATATCATGTGTGGTCAACTCTAATATGCCTAAGAAGTTTAGTTAAAAGATCTTCAAGCCATCCATAAATACCAACATGTCTGCATGCAAAACTGGATCTGATAGCCCGCTAGACAGATCTAGCAATCAGGATCATCCATTCCAAGTAGCACCAAACACATCACACTGAAAAGATCTGCCTGAATAGATTTCATTCTGCCTCTTGACGGCTAGTCTAAATCAATCTCTTAAGTGGATCCAGGTGTAAGAATAGATCATAGATAGGCAGGTTCATTCTCAATGTTGTTGGGTCCAATCAAGTTTATCAAGAATGACTTAAGCTCCATTTTGTTTGCAAAAACTATGTGCACGTATCAGTTAGGGTCCAATATGAATGGATCTAATGGATTAAGGTGTAGATGGAACCAGATCTGATTTTATTTGAATTAACCTATGTAACAGGGATTCGGCTAGCAGGGTGCGGCACCGGGTGCGGTCAACCCGACCCTGGGTGCGTTGACCGCACCCAGGGTCATTTCGGTCCATTTTTTTTTTGGAATTTTTTTTTTAAATTGCCCTATGAAATGGGCTGCGGAATTTAAAAAAAAAAATCTTGGGGTGGAGTGGGGGGTGGGTGTGTGTGTGTGTGTGTGGGGGGGGGGGGGGGGCGCTGCCCCCCTATAACCCCCCGCTAGGGGCGCCCCCCCCCCCTGGAGCCCCGCCCGCTGACCGCGCAGCGGGACCCGTGCCGGGGGGAACCCCCAGACCCCTCTTATATATATATATATATATATATATATATATATATATATATATATATATATATTACATTTTTGCCCCTGCCACACCCCCGCACCTGGGTTTTTTGGAAGTGCCGAATCCCCGCACCCGCACCCATGTGACATAGGAATTAACCCAGGGTGAACCGAGGGAATGGATTTGCATACACTAAAGTTCCTTGATATGCATTCATTGAAATGGATTTGCATTCACTAATGGAAACCAAGGCAATTGGATGGGAACAGCAACTTGTTATAAATTTCTAACAATCTTCATATCATGCTTTTGATTTGTATTCATTGGAATTAGATACAAAACAGTTGCATATGAATGGTGATTGTTAACCAGCACAAGCATATAATAATACTATATATATAATATGTGTATATATAGTTGTTTTAGCAATTTCTGTTAACTTCTCCATTCTTCAACAGCAAAATAATTGGTGTATGTGAATTGTGAAACAGCCTAGGTGTAAAAAGGCCTCAGGCACTTCAACCATGCTGGTAAGGAAATTTGAACCAACTGAATTTGAAACTTAAATCCCTATGTAAAATTTACAAGCCATGTAACTATTCATTTCCAATATGCACATTGAAAGGTCCATTCTTTTTAGTTTCACTAAATTGCATTAGACTATTTGGGTGGAGGGATATTGTACTGTCCTTCACTTCTGCCCCTCCACTCCCATGATGCCTTTCTTGCTTGGACCAAGTCAACCGACTCTTTCAGGGCAGTCCAATAATGAACCAAACCAAATGATTGTTCTTTTATGGCTATTCCCCGCAACAACTCCTTGTGATGCAACGGAACCATGGCAATTAGGATCTCAAGGCACAGCAATGCCTATGATGCAAGGAATCGAAAGGGATATTTCCACCTCGGCATTTTGCGTAAAAAAAACATAAGTGCATTCCCAAACACATTAATAAAGCTGCTAAAGAAATGCTCAAACCCATTCTTTCATATGACTTTTTGTGCAGCACAGAAAGTTTAACAGGCACATGAGAACTAGATATATAAATGAGTCAAACCCATCAACTAAGGTAGTAACAGCAGTACATGTCAAAATCAAAAGAAAGACTAGAAACATAGGGAAAAGGAACAATGATAGCAGGCACAATTAATTCCACATAAGAAAGGAAAACTAACAAAGATAAGGTCAATTCCGATGCAGGGCATGCAACTAGTTGTATTAATTTGGGTCGTGATCATTGAAACAAATTTACAAGACTAAAGACAAAAAGCACCTTCAGTAAACCAAGATGATGAGCGGTAGCTTTGTTCTTTTGTGTCCTTGCCATCTGCAATGAATTAAACAACCAAAATTTGAATATAAGGATTCTACTTAGAAGTTTGACTAATGAAGAAATGGATGAAGAAAAGGTAATAAAATCAATTAAGATGGAAGACAATCACGAGGAGAAAAAAATATTAATAAAACAAATTACATAAAAACAAATAGACGGAATTCATGTGATGAAATAAAAAAGTAACCTCCTATAATTTGTATTTGAAATTTTAAAATGATCTTATGTGAAACTTAACCTGCTCAATTATAGCCATCATGGATCAGATTTTTAGAAAAAAACATCCAATATTTCTAGATCACCATTCTTCCAAATGAAGAGGATTTATGCGAGCCAACAAATCCAAAGTAACACAAACCCCGAAAAACAGATCATCCAACCCGGATGTTCTTATTCTGTTTGATCGAATACTCTCACTGATTGCATTCATACTCGCGCAATTCAAGTTAATTTTTTAGGAAACAATATTTTTATTCGTTTTCTTCTGATTAGCAAAACCAGATTGATTTCGATGGAATATTGAACAAAATCACGAAAATCTACAACTTGGGCACCAACTGACCAATCTTTTCCACTTCATCACTCCAAAATCATTAAAGAGAGATCCTTTCACTAGTTTGCAGTAAAACGGGTCCAATAGCACCAATCATCACAGGATAAGATAACACAACCACATTCCATCTTTTAAATAATTTAGCGAAACGGACAGTAGTGGATGGGCAGTGAAAAATAAGCATGCTGATAAAGACCAACACTCCAAATGAAGAGTTGAAGTAGAAAAATTAGTTGATGGGAAGAGCGTAATAAGAAACACCAACATCCTCAACGAAATTTTGAGGAGTAGATGGGAAAGAAAAACGAGAAAAAAGAAGACATCCATTCACGATCTTAAGCAGAAAAAAGCGACACAAAAGAAGGCTACGGGAGGATCTAGAGAAAAACGCAAGCTAATAAGAGAAGAGAGAGAGGAATACCTCATCTTCAATGTCCTTGATTTTCTGCATAATGGTGGCCATGGTGAATCAGGCTCGTTTCGGACCTCTCTCTCTCTCTCTCTCTCTCACACACACACACACTATATATATATATTCCAGAACGACTCGGAGAAGATTGTCCGATGGGGTTTTAAGGCGACCGAGTCGTGCCTGTGATATCGGACCTTCCCTAGGGTTAAGAGGTGGGCATCGACCAGAGCCATGTCCAGGCATAGAGGGTCTGGCTTGGTATGGGCTCACTTGAGCCCCCCAAGTCTCCGATTGGGCTGATTGGCAAGCGGCACCGTTCTTCTTGGTGTCAGCCTGGGTCCAGCTTGGTCCAGGTCCTAGCTATGCATAGTCAGCTTAGTCCAAACTAGGGGTGTAATTGGGTTGGGTACAGGTTAGGTTCAGGGTTAGGTCTTATCAGACCCAATTTTAAAATTGGGTCTAAGTTAGATGTGGACCTGACCAATCTGATTCAGTTCTGGGTTCAAGGTCGAGTATGATTAGTTTAATGGGTTCAGGTGCATAAAAGTTTGGTATAAATGGGTTAGGTCTTTAGTTGATCCTTTTTTAATGAGATTTAAGAAATTAGACTCAGACCCGACCTAAATTGATTCGATCTTGGACATGAACAGGCAGAAAATGTAGACTCATATGAGTTAATGGGTTCAAGTTCAAGTGCAACATGAGTTTGGCCTTAATTTGGTTTGGATTTTGTTGTCATTCTTAGTATGATTGAACATATGGACCCGGTTACACTTGCACCCCTAGTCAACCCAAACACCCAATGTTTAGTTGGAGAAAAATTAGATACCACATGCAGGCCTGACAGCCTTTTTACAAGTCAGGAGGGCCTATGATGTGGACTCGGTTAACACCGATCCACGATTCAAGATCCAAACGGATCTTAACACGCGCGAAAGCTTTTCAGGAAAATGAGTTCTAATAGGACTCAAGAAAATAGGATTTTTGGGACCCGTGCACTCTATTTTGACAGAGACGATTTAAAGGAAAGTTATGCGTGATTCACACATCTTTCCAACGAATCCAAAATCATTGGATTCGGATCAGAGGTGTCTGTTTCACAAACTTGGGACTGGGATGGACAAACGAGTCTATGACAGACTTTCGGATTCCACGAATTGTCTATTTGAAGGGGTTTTTGACCCTTCAGATGGTAAATTTTGTGAAAACTACCAACTAAAAAAATGTAGGTCAGGTCCATACCTTTTCAATGAACCAAGATTTGGAATTTTTGAGTTTTCTATAAGTCTCTACAAAATTTTGAATTCTAAAAATGGTCTGAGATATTATCAAATGAATTAAATTTCTACTATTCGACAATAGTAAAAGACTGATATTTTTGAGATACTTAAACGAAGATTCAGTTAGAGCTATGAACATAAAAGTTTTAGATCTAGGTTCTAGCTTTCCACATAATTAAACAAAACAATTTTTCATGCATGAAATATCAAGATAATTAAAAAATACCAAACACCACCAAGTGTGTTCTGAACCAAACAGGTGACAGTGAACTCCTATCATTCCAAGACCTTATTAGCACTTTTCAGGGATACATAAGGTCGATTCATGCAATGGCCTTAACTATAAAGTTGTATATAATCGTCTTAGATTTTCGAAAAGCTAAAGAATGTCAAAAACCAACTAGTATTGAGGCCGATACAATATTTTCTTTGAGGTTTTCCCTGACAACTCAAGATTTAGGAATTCGGGTTTTGACAGGAAACCAAGTTATATAATATCAAAGATAAAACTGGATATTTCTTGTGAGCAGCAGAACCAATTCATAACATGAAAGACTTTTATTCATTCGATCAAAAAATAACGCATACCCTATTGCAACTTACAAGCAATATTTAACGAAAAACACATATAAAAATTTTGAGAAATGAAGGAACAAGTGAACCATCGATTTTATCTGGAATGAAGATGGTAATGGATGTCATTGGGAAGCAACTAACACCAAATGGAAACACTACGAACTGCAACTTAAACATCCAGCAATGACAAACCCAAGTGCTTACACAGGAACACGTCAAGGTCGATCTTCACCAAAGAGATTCTAAAAAAAACTCACAAACTCGAGCTTTCGACCAGGAAAAGGGCTTGATGCTGTCAGCAAGAAAATTGTCAGTGATTTTAATGACTTAACCGAGCTAAATCACGCAAAATGGTAAACAACAAACTTGTAGGGAAAGATCTTAGTTTTCCAACAAGTTAAAGATCATGCAATTTGGACTGGTATCTAAAAAGTTACAATCAAAATACTGAGACAATTTTCACCCTTCAAACACTTCTTCTCCACCAAAAAAAATTCAAAAATTTCAGAACAAAAGCCACCTTTTCTTTGTCGACCTCCCTTGATTAATAAGCTTTGGAGCTTGGAGCTTGGGGAAGAGCCACCATAACGATGGTATGGCCTTCCCAAGCCTTGCCTCAAAATTTGAATTTGACTAGCCTATTTTTTGCTATGGACCATTAAGAGGTCCAACAACCATATTGACTTGGAATAGTCAAGGCTGAATTTGAATGAAGGTTATAAAAGTCCATACCAAGTGACCCTAACTAGTGCTCCTTGGGTATGGATCTTGATTCAGATCCAAAACGTGCAACGAACTGCATCTTGCACAAAAATGCATTAGAAAATGCAAATACAAAAAATAAAAACTACCTGCATTCCCCATATACCCTCAAGTACCACAAAAAGATCCTACAGAGCACCAGAATTATCCAGATCCGTAGAATCTGGCTCCTAAAAAAAGATTACAAATAAAAACATATTTAATGCAATTCCTCACATGCCAAAATGGAATCGAATAATAAAAATATAATCTCTGAGAAAGATGCAAAATATCTCAGATATTGTTGCACGATAATCAAAATGGGTCTGGGTTGGCAAAGATCCAATTGGATCCTGATAGTCCTGCACGATTAGATCTTCCCTAGATCGCATCCTGGATTGGATCTTGGGAATTAGATTTAGATCTAATTCGTCTTCAAAGCTCAGATCTTCACGATGCTCTACATCAGCCTAGATTAGGGGTGTTAATGAGCTTGGTTTACCCAGACCCAACCCGAATGAAACCCTATAGGGTCCGGGTATGGTGATAAATAATAAGAACCAATTAAGACATGAGTGCAGAGCCGAAGGTCCAATTAAGACATGGACCTGAAAAATTTTGCAACTGAGTAATAATTGAGGAGAAATATGAACGTACACGAATAAACTAAGGAGATTAATATATTTATATTAAAATATTTATGAGAAAAATACATATTACAAAATAATCTAAATAGTAAAGATTGGGTTGATTGATGTTATTTTATCATTTTTTTTTGTCTCGACTGATGATGCAATTCGCACGTCATTTCATCATATTACAAAATGATATTCGCACGTTAAAATAAATTATCATTGCATTAACAAGAGGTTCACAACACTTATTTGTGAAATTCATGTCATACGTTTGTGGTCGTACGTCCAGACCTTATCCATATTTTTAGTTAAACGAGGTTGACATGGTGTCTGCTTGAAGGTCATGATGTCTGCAAATGTGTGATGTGAACCTGCAATAAGAAATCATGCAAAGTCACATCTATGAAGGTCGGACATACGTTCTGACTTTAAGCAAGTTTTTTTAAAGGAGGTTTGCATGCGCGAAGGTCGTGATGTTCATAAAATTGTGACACAAATCTTTCAAGTTTGAATAAAAAAAAATATGTGAAGTTAGTGAAATTCACAAAAAAAAATTATGAAGGTTGGTCATATATTTGTAGACAAACGTCCAGACTTTATGTGAGTTTTTAGTTAAAGGAGGTTTGCATAACATCTGCATGAATGTCAAGACTGCTATAAACATATGTAGAGAACCCATTAAGCTCAAACTTTTAAATTCTAGAAGATTTATATCAGGCTTACAAATCTTAGATGATCCGCACATTTTAGATGCAAATATCTTGTGTTGAGATTTAAGTTAGCCATGTTCGCAAATACTTTTTATGAATTTCATCAAGTCTACAAAATGTAAATGAAAATCTTCTTTTTATTAAGATGTTCCAACCTTCAGATGACGTACATATCTATTGTGCGAACATCAACAAGTTCGCTTGTGTGAAGAGTAAAAATATCCTAAAAAAGTCAATAATAAAAAATTTGGGCACCAAAAGGATTTCGGCAAATTATGAGGCATTTTTAAAACTACACCATTTTACAAGGATAGTATAATTATTTTTTGTTAGAAAAATCTATATTTTTAAATAAAATAATATAATAAATGCAATATAAAGTGAACAAATCAAATCTCATCTTGGGCTTAGGTTTCCCTTTCTATGATGATGACGAGTATGATGACAATTTGACAGAACCTCAACTAAGTGCAGGCTCTAAGAAGCTTGGTGAGGTAGGGATCTATAAATAACTTGGGTTCAGTCTTCAACAACTTTTGGTATGGGTGCAATGGGCTAGGCTCAAACTGGCAGAGTTTGGGTGTTGAAGCTTCTAGATCATAGATGCAGTATTGGGCCCTTATTTATAGGTTTTATAATGGGTTGTGAACTTAAATTTAGAAGTTTCTAGGCCAAAAGATCTCGATCAAGTTGCTTTGCAGCTCCTTGGATCTAATTGGCAAGAAAACCAAGTTGTTAAGCTCTCATTAGCCAATCTAATTTCTTAGAGATAAGGGTTTTGAAAAAATAGAGGGGTCAAATCCTAGGGTTTGGGAAGGTTTTGGTATGAAAATCTAGTTTTTTAGTAAGTTTTTACGGCTAAAATTCCATTCCTCAAGTAAAATAGGTCTAAAAAATAATTCTGGATATGGACAACACCAAAAATACTGGATCACAAGCTAGATGGGTTTGGATCTAGATTCAAATGTCTGGATGACAACTTATTCTATATCCATATCTGAATCCAAAATACTCAAACAACTCAGTTTGGATCCAACCTAGATCCAAACACATGGACAATAATTGATTTGGATCTTATTTAGATCCAAACTATAAGCATGACATGCCGTTGTGTAGATTATAACCCATTTGGATCTAGATCCATATTTAAATGCAAAGACTATAACTCATTTGGATCTAGATCCAAATTCAAATGTAAGGTCAAATCCTCATTTGAATCAAAATTAAACTCCAAATTTAAAGATAACTACTCAATTGGATTTGATCATGTTTCAAGTTGTTTGGATGACAACTGGTTCTGAACAACACCTGCTTGGATGATAACTTATTTGGATTTAGATCCAAATCAAACACGTTTTGGTAAAAAAACTTGTTTTGACCATAACTTTTGATTTGGGTGTCTATTTGCGGTGAATTTTGGTTTGTTAGAAAACTTATTATCTCTACTTTAATTTTTTTTATGTTTCAAAGCATGAAAAAAATATTTTTGAAGTTAAAAGAACACTTAAAATAGATTAGTTGGTTTTTACTTGATACACCGGTGTTTTATGAAAACAATCACTTGGATAAAGTCTAAAAGAATATGAATTGTCAAAATTGAGGTGTCTACATCATAAATATCTTGCTTTAAATGCATGAAAATTTTACTTTTTTAAGAAGAAATCAAACTTTTTTGATGTTGACAGAGAACAATTTTACTTTTTTTAAATGATGTTTATAACTCTTGTATATAAGATGACTCAGATAAATTTATGGTGTGACACATTTCCCTTGACACCTCTCTCTCTCATTTTACTGCCATCATCAATCATCATTTGTATCCCTTGAGCACCACCATTTGTGCATTCTTTTTAATTTCTCATTATCACTAGTCACTGGCCCTCTAAAAAATGGGTCAAAGTAAAAGGTGACTTGGTGTTATCATTGCAAAATTTTACTTTTGCAAATCAAACTGATCTTTGAAAAAGATTTTGAAAATAACTTGCCTCCATTTTAAAATGCAGAATCATTTTGAAGAATGAGACTCGCATGTCGGTACAAGGTTCAACCGTTCCTGGCGCCATAACCAGGGGTAATCGAGTCAAGGATCAATCTAGTGTTTTACTTTACTCAACTTGTCTAAATCAATGTTCTATTTCCTAAATGCACAAAGAATCAGACATGTGCTATAACTTTCAAAAAATGCAGATTGAAAAAACATGATGTTTTTTTGGAATATTTTAAATACTTGGGGAAAGAAATGCTTGGAAAATTGTGAATCACATTGAGAAAGTATTTTTGAAGAAGAGAAAAATTGATTTCTGAAGAAAAGTCAGATGTTTTGAGAAAATTGATTTTGAGAAAATTCAAATGACTTTAAGAAAATTGATTTCTTTGAGCTAGAATTGGAAAATATATCAAAAGAGATGGGCGTGTAGCCCTGTAAAATCTTTTTATGATGTAATCTAACTTAGATAAATGAATGAATGCAATTTAAAAAAAAATGCTGAAGAACTTTTGAGAAATTATTTGAAAAGGGAAGTTTATATGCCTTATAGAATTTCAATAAAATAGATTTTCCTCATATCCCTGACTATGGCTACAGATATGGATTGAATCTAATCCATTTAATTCTAAAAAAAGAAAATATTTAGAAAATTTTGAAATATGCAATGGTTTTTGAAAATAGCATAAGAGTATAGGTTGATTGTGGCTTAAAAGAAGATGATAAATCTGGATTTTATTCGTATTCTGACTATGACTATAAATACGAACTCAATCGAGTTTATCAACTCCCTAGAAGCTAGTGCATGTGCCATTCATGTAGACCATGGTGGAATTGAAATATGCTTGAATCATCATCCATCACACATTAGCATTTATATAAAGAAATAAACTATATGCATATGCAAACCTTAATCTAAACATGAATTTAAATTCTTATTCCAAATTTACAATTAATTTATATCACTAAGTGAATTTAAATAAAAGAAAATAAAAGAAAATACAATCTTGAATATCCTTGCAAAACTAGAAAGCTTGTTAGTGAAGATATGCCGGCTTTTCTGGATTTATCTAATAATATCTGAAAATTATTGGATTTATCCGAATATAAGCCTTTTTCTATATTTTGTTGAGATAAATATAATAAAATATGATATAAAATTAAATAAATAATAAAAATAAATAACTTTAAAATTCAGATTTTGAAGAAAAATGATAAAAATACCCCTGAAAACAAAACTATGGCCTTGAAATCAGGGTTTTCAAAAAATATTTTGGTAAAACTTTGGATTTAGGGCTTAAATGGATTCAAATAAACACCAAATCGGGTGTGAAGCACTCTAGAATGATTATAAACATGATCAAACCCTAAAAATATGAAAAACATGCATAAAAATTTGAAATATCACAAAAAGAGTAATTTTTAATAGTGTTTCACTCGAATCAGGACTCCGCGGGCACCCTTTTTCATGATTTAATCAAATAACATATTAAATAAACTCAAAAATTAACAAAAATCGACATGGACACCTATGATAACCTAAAATTAAATTTCATTAATAAAATATATATTTTGGCATTATTTTAATGAAAAAATTAAATAAAACACTAAAATATATAATTTTGCCCGCGAGCACATACCTATCATAGTGTCAGACCTAAATCAGGAATCAAATCATAAAAGAAATTCATAAACATTTACAAAGAGATACTAGACAAAAAAATAGATATTTTTCTTTTTACAGATTGGAAAAATCATCTCTGGTTAAGGAGATATTGTTCCGGCAATATAGGCGTAATTCTGACGAATATATAATGAGTTGAAATAAGTACATCCAGTTTTGGGTATAGGAAAATATAACAAATCATATTCAAAAATTATAAAATTTTGGCAGTGAACAACAAATACATATAGAAAGATTTTATATTTTATGGATCATCGATTAAATCTCTGGTTAGGGAGATACGATCGACACATGTCCATCTAGAGTTTAAACAAGGTATAACAAGCTCTGAAAAACCGATTCTACTTTATGATAGGAGAAAAATAGCAAATAGATGCATAAAAATATAAAAAATTTACAGTAAATGCTAGATATCAATACAAAACCACTGTAACTTACAAATCATCAATCAGATATTTGATGAGGGAGATATCACCTCTGCAAGTTGTTCCCAAATCCAATAGCGATTTTACGGTTCAAAAAGTAAGCTTCGGTTTTCTATTTTTTTGACAGAGTTAAGAACCCAAAATAATCTGATTTTTTTTACAAAAAATCACTGACAAACACACGGTTCTACCCTAAAAAAATCATATTTTTTTGACAGAAAAATGTACATAAAATAACACTGTTCCCGCGTGCTCAAGATCGAAATCCATATATTACCGCTAAAGCATTAAAAACCCTATTCTAAATATAAAAAATAATAAAGAAAACATAAAAATAATACCATAAATTTGGATTTGGCACTTGAATGACCAAAATAAACATAAACATGATAAAAAAATAAAAAAAATTAGGGAATACACTGTTAGATTTGGATTTTGCCATCGAAAAGAGAGATTCGACCCATTGAACAGGCGAATCTCATCTTTTATTTGGCTTAAACATAAAAAATGATATTTCTAACAATTTCAATGGATTCAAATCATGAAAAACGTCCTTAAATAGCGTTAGATCACTTTCTTGAATCAATTTTAAGGTTCTTGAATGAAAAACAAGCTTGAAATCCATATGCAAAGGGCGGCAATGGTGAAATCCATAAAAAACTTGTAATAAATTTAATAAAATAATAAAAATAAGTAAAGAAAACTCACCTTGGGTTGCTGCAACTTCAATGGAGGAAGGAGAGGATGCTGGGAGGAGAGAGAAGCCACAAAATTTTGAGAGGAAGAAGAAGAAAAAAAAAGATGTCATGGCCCCCATTGAAGTCCCCTTTTTATAATTTTTCAAAACCTCCTTAATTAGGGTTAATTAAGGAGTTTTTATTTTTTAGAACCCTTTCTAATTAATCTAATTAAGGGAGGAATGACTTTCTTAGAGGAGTTTAACTTTTCAACCTTCCCTAATTAAACCTAATTGAGTCCTAATTCACTTAAAACAATCTCAAATGTGGTGCCATCCCCTGTGGGCCCACATCTGGTTTTTAAAACCCTAATTTTAAAAACTTTAAAAACCAAAGTTAAAATGGAAAGTAAAAATAGAATTTTAAAATCAATTTTGACTCTTCTAACCTAGCTAGGACACTAAGCTAACCCTAACACTCTCAAATGTGGCGCCACTCAGAGTGGGGCCCACTTGGTTTTCAGGAAACGATTTTAAAAACCTAAAAATAAAAGGGTTAAAAATGTTTTTTTTAAAACTTCAAAAGACACCTAGACTTCTTAACATTTTTTTTTGCATTTTTGTCATGGATAAAATATGAAATAGAAAGAATTTGAATGAAAATGGAAAAATTAAGGTTTGGGCACCCCTACAGTGTGGGTCCCACCTAAAGAAAGCTGATAAAAATTGGATTTTGAAAATGTTAAAACGAAGATTAAAAGAGGTTTTTAAAATGAATAACAATGAAAATAAAGGATTAGAATAATGAAAAATTAGATTCCTAACCTGACTAGGACTCTGTGACAGAGTCCTGATTCGAGCGAAACTCTGAAAATCTGGCATTTTTGAAAGATTAATAAAGAAATTTTAAAATGTTTTCTCAGAATTTGATAAAATGAGTTGAAAAATGAAGTTAGGGTTAGAGTCCTAGTTCAACTGAAATTCTTGAAATAGAGTCCTAAGTTGACTAAAACTCTACAAAATTGGATTTTTTTTTTCAAAAAATAGGTGAAGATGTATTAAAAATAAGTGAAAATGGGAGTTAAAACAGAAATCAAAACATAGTCAGAGTACTGATCCGATCAAGACTCTGAGACAGAGTCCTAATTTGACTAAAACTATAGAAATTTTGATTTTTCTGAAAACAGACAAGAAGATTTTGAGAGTTTTTTCGCGAAAACAGGTGAAAACAAGATAAAAACTGGAATCAGAATTAGAGTCATGGTCCAACTGGAACTCTGAGATAGAGTCTTAATTCGACTAAAACTCTCAGAATTTTGAACAAAAAGAAGGTTTTAAAAGCTTTTTCGTAAAAATATATGAAAACAAGGTGAAAACTGAAATCAGAATTAGAGTCTTGATTCAACTGGGACTCTAGGATAGAGTCCTAATTCGAATAAGACTTAAAATTTAGGGTTTTCTAAAAAAAAAAAGAGGGTTTTAGAAAATAGGTGAAAATAAGATAGAAGTTGAAGTCAGGTTCAGAGTCCTGATCTGACTAAGACTCTAGAGAAGAGTCCTAATTCGACTAGAACTCTAAGAATTTTTTGATTTTTCTGAGAAACAAATGATGAAATTTTAAAAAGGACTTTTGAAAACAAGTGAAAATGAAATAAAATAAATAAAATCAGGATAGAGTCCTGATTCGATGAGAACTCTGGGACAGAGTCCTAGTCCAACCGAAACTCTAAAATTTTGGCCAAAATGACAGGAATGGACAAGGGATAAGACTACTTCTGATTTAAAATCAAAAAAGAAATTTGAAAAAGGTTTAAAAAGTAAAAAGATAGAGTCCTGATCTGACTAGTACTCTGAAAATTTAAGAAATTTGAGGAATGAAGGAATCCAGAAGCGACACCACCTAGATGTGTCTCATCTAAGAACCGAGCTCAGTTAAAAATTGATTTTAAAATGAATATAAGATCCTGGGGGTTAACAAATGGCAAAATGTCGATTTAAAACCCAGGTATTTGAAATTAATTTTGAAAGAAAAGTTTTAAAATCGAATCTGGATTGAATATTTTGAAAAACAAAAGTGCTGGATCTTAAAAATGAGATGCAATGTCATGCAATGCAATGACATATAATGATGCGAGATGATATGAAATGAGATGCAAAAGACAAACCCTAGATGAGAGATTTGAAGTCCCGAACCTCTCGCAGACACAAAGGATTGGAGATTCTCATCTGAGGATGAGAACTGATAATTGAGATTGAGCCAAAATGAGGATTGAATCTTGATTGTAGGATGAAGTATTGAAATTTATTATAAAATTTGGGTTATGAACAACCCTGGCTCAGATATCGACCAGCTGGTTTCCTGAAGGCTACATAGAGTGGGTCCCAGTGGCAGGAGGAAAGGGTTTATGAGTGAAGGTTGAAAATTTGAGGTGTTTACACTTGGCCTCATGTCGATCTAACCCTATAGACTTACATGGGATTACATGACATTCTTAAAGAGCAATAAAAAGGATAGTTTGTTGTTAAGATTTAAAGTAGACCTCTGGTTGTTGCTCCCATGGGAGAGGCAAGCTCCAACAATAGGTAATGGAGGTTAAGGCGACTGGGGAGAGAGAAACCCCCATGTTTTGGCAAAAGGTTAATAGTAAAAGAAATGGATGGTAACTAGGCAATTTTATTATGTTTAAACCAAGGTTTGACCAGGGTAAACACACTTAAGTTAGGGAGGCTTGTTCTTGAGAACTATTTTGTAGCTGAAGTTCTTGTATAAGACCCTCTCAAAATCCAACAGTAAAGAATTTGACATAGCTCAAATCAAACATAAGTTTAAGTGAGTTCTACAAACAACACTCGTACAAAACAACTTATAATTTAAGCAGTTTAAGCAAGCTACCATTAATTTTCATACTAAATCAAACATCTAAAAATGCATGAATTAATGTAACATGCATGAATAACTTGTTAAGTTTAATTATCAATATTTCTATAACACTCTGAGATTTTTTACCCAAAAAATTTGAGTAAATTTTTTTTTATCAGTGAAAATATTTTTCAACATCTTGAATAAAAAACCTTGGGCGAGTTATGGGTCAGTCAATCACAATAGTATTGGATTTTATAAAAACAAGGAACATGTCATTATAAACTTTCATTGTAGCACATACAATATTGTCTAATAGGCCAATAACCAATACTAAAGTTCATAAAACAAAATAACAGAAGTTTCAAAATCCAGTCTTCAGAAAAGGGAAATGGTTTGGCTTCCCGACTCTGCCACAGTTCCCCGTCATTGCCTCGATATCTCATTCAGTTCTTGTAATTGTGTAGGGGGTTAGAACAACACCCCGGTAGGAATACAATGACAAAGTACATGTATACTAAAGTAGGCATACATGAAATATCATTTTGCAAACATAAACAAATATCGAGGCATTGATAAATTCATTATTAAACAAATATCGAGGCATTGATAAATCACAATACCACTGAAAAACTCAATTCAATACTTATAAATGATCAAAGATGTTTTGCATGACTTTTCAATGCAGCAGAGTATTTGTTTATGACACGAGTGGCTTAAGATTATTTCATTTAAGTGATCTTTCTTAAATATGCATGTGATGCTTTTGATATAATGCACAATACACTTTTGTTCCTTGTATTAATAATGTTTGTGGGTACGACACAAACAATATCTAGATTGGAGACACGATCAAGGAATACATTCAAACAATTTGTGTCTTATTACTTTGGCCTTTCACATCCTTTCTGACCCTGGGTGAGGGACGAAACTTATCGAGAGAGAAATCCCAACACCCTCAACCTGATATACGAGTCTTTTTCTTTAGCTGAAGCCTTATTCACTACCACCCGCAACACCGATGGTAGCTATCCCCTATCTCCGTGGTTGGGGAAACAACCCTCTGTGATTTATAATACCTCATAAAGCCAATTGTACTACTTACTCTCTTATTGTAAATAACACGAAAACTAACATTCACATTCTTAATTAGTTAACTCTCATGACATACGTACTTAAACATTACTTTCAATTTTTTTGAAATATTTAAAAGGAATTATTTGAGATGGCTTTCTCTATAGAAATAGATCACCACATGAAGATATGTTAATGGTTATGACTTATTCAGATGTCGACTGGGCATGAGATTCTGATGAGAGAAGGTCCGTTTCTGGGTACTATATTTTTCTTGGAAAAAATTTGGTCTCGTATAGTAGTAAAAAACAAAAGGTTGTTGCGAGGTTGATAATGCATGAAATACACATTATTTCATCATACATTCGTGCATTTATATGTGATTTTATGGCTTAAGTATCCATGTTTGTGATGTTTTAGGTACAAAGAGGCTTCAGTTTGAATTTTGCTCGAAACTAAGCTAAAATAAGAGAGATAAAGCTATTTTAAGGTAATGGAATCAATTTTCAATCAAATTTAGATCTAGATCTGACTCAAAAGCCTTCACTATGAACCTTAGATCAGATCCATACCTGAACCCATCCAAGATCTGAAGATCCAAGGTGAGAAAAGACCGAAACATCCTCAAAGATAGTGCCTAGAGGTAAGTTATAATTTTAATAAGTTAAAGGTGGTTCTTGAAAATAGCTTGAACTAAGGGCTGTTTTATAAAATATGTGAAATATTTCATTTAAAAAAAAAGTCATAGCAACCCTAACAGCCGTCTAATAGCCTTGGAAATTGTGCCCTTCTCTTCCATCTTCTTTTTTCACGTTTTCTTCTCCTTTCTCTTCTTCTTCCTCTCCATTTTTCTCTTATTGTTTTCTTTTTGGTTTTCTTTGTAATTCTCTTATATAATCTTCGTGTTCTTCGCGTTTTCTCTATTCTTCTTGCTGTATTTTGTGTTTAATCACTGCAGGTACAATCTATTGGAATTTCAAATCAGATTTGGCATGAAAAAGCCAATTACCTTCATTGCCGGCGGCCGAGAACTCCCATCTAGCAACTGTCGACCATCTTTTCTTCTCCACCGAGCTTCCCCTTCGTGGATTTGGCTCCAAAGCATGTGCAACAAGGGGACATCGACGTTGCAGCAAGGGAGAACATGGGTACATATTTTCGAGGAAGGTGGACAACTCTTTTCTTCCTAAAACTCGTCAGACAACCCTTGAGGTAAGTCTTCTCATCCATTGCTTGTAGTTAGGTATAGAATATGTTTAATTAGATTAGGCGTGTAGTTCAATGTTAGTTTGTTAAATCGATTTATAAATTAAGTTGTTTCCAGTATTTTAGAAATTTTATTGAGATTAGATTGATTAGAATTAAGGTAAAAAAAGAGATTTAATTGAATAGCGTCAATCGTGAGTTAGCGTGTAATTTGGTTTTGTCATTTCGATTGTTTATTGATTAATTTCAATATTAGTTAGGTTGAATTTTAGTTTCATTGTTGCTGTTCTACGTTAGATTCTACCATTCATCATCGTTTTAGGTTTGATTTAGTCGATCTTAGTTGAGTTCTTGCTTAAGTTAGGAGTAGGTAATTATATCATGTGGTTTAGTTTTTTTTAGTATTTTTAATTAAATTCCAACAGTTTGTCATCAAGTGTATTGATTGTCTCTTAGCTTAGAATTGATTTTAGTATAGTCTACATTCTTATTAGTAGTTAATTAGATTGAATTGCTTTGTTTTAATCAGTTTTTTTTAATTGCTTTATCGTTAGAAATAGTTAAGAATAGATATCGGTAAAGTCAATTTCGCGTTTTAGCTTGTCATTTCATGCGAGTTTTTGTAGGGTTTCATCCAGGGACAAGGTGGGCACATAATTAGAGAATGTTGACTAGGTCTATGCCAAATGTGAGGAGTTTTTTATCTGTTTTGACATTACTCATCCTCTATCCAAAGTTGATAGGTTCTGTCGAGTTCAGGTTTTCTTTATTTGCAAATCGAGTAGAATAGCTTAAGTTTTTCCTTTGTTTTTGGGTATTGCTTTGTGTTTATTCGATATATTGGTGTTAGTTAAGTCTGGTACGTGTGTGTGCGCTTTGTTTTTCATCAACAAAATAGAGGTGTTTTTTTTTAGTTGTGACCATTAGTACAATCTCATTGTTTTTGTTTTTGTTTTTGTTTTTGTTTTTGGGTAGTGTTAACTTAGTTAGATTTATTGCTTATTATTTGATTAGTTGTTGCTTTCATTTCAGTTGTTTTCAAACTTAGTTAGGTTTAATTTGTTTGAGTTTTTAATTGTTTAGTTTCGCTGGCTTTTTGGTTATTTTGATAATGGTTTTGTTAGTATAGGTATAGTTGTGTTATTTTGTTTTGCAAGTAGTTTCTCTTAGATGTTGTTACTTATGGAGGAGGATATATCTATCATTGTCTCTTTAATTGAACACGAAGAGAGAAAGTCTCGAGCTTAGTTTAGGATTTACTTTCATTTTAATTGTGTCTAACTTTGTTGCATTGTAAATGAAGAGATAGTGTATTTCTTTTATTTTTTTTGAAGTATTAATAAATTGAAGTTTTTAAGTGAAATATTATGCTTTATTTCATGTTCCCTAAGGAGACGATCCGACTTGCCACTCTACACGAGTGCAAGGACTGGTTTTAAATTTATCATTTAGTGTGTAGTTCTTGTTTAAAAATAACTATTTGCAAAATTGCACCATAGGTCCAATGCAGAGGCTAAATATCATTCCATGACTGCAATTACAGTTGTGCAGAGAGCTTATATGATGCACTTGATTGATTTCTATGTCAGGTATTTACTTATATATTAGAATCCAGTCAAGGTACCATGATGTTTGTTTATTATGGGTAGCCATAATGGCAAATTATCATGTGTTTGGTTTTTTTCATTTCTTGAGACGACTAACTGATAAAACCAATTGTGATCAGTAATTTAAATCAGTTTGTTAGCAAACTCCTGTAATTGAAGTGGCTAACTTGTACAGGTAGTGTTATGCTAGTTCCTTGGTCTTCATCTACCAAGCTTCAGTTTAGATCCTATCATTGCCATGTTTGAGTTGCTCGACAATGTTCTGTCTAAAGTCTAAATCACAGTAGCTTCTAAAAAAGGACTGTTGTATATGTTGCATTTGTCAAATATTTGACTTGTATAAATGTGTTCACCACTGATAGATATGGAATTTTTTTATGGGTAGGTAACTTTCAGTTGTATGTATGCAAGTCAGAGGTTACCTGGTAGAGCACCATGAATCCTCTCCCATATTTCTGGGAATAATTGCATGCAAAAGGGACAACACACTGAAAGATGTTATTCTAAGGCTGGATGGAGAAAAGATATTTAGGATTTATGTTGTTAATGAGGAGGATAATCTAGAGGGGCTCATAACATTTATAGATATCATTTCCAAGTTTGTTGTAGAGCCTCCTGGTTACTTTGGGGACTTTTATGATGGGTGGTACCTTTACCACACCGTCAGAGTTTGATTGGTGTATCATTTTGATAACTGTTTTGTGTTACCTTCGTGTATAAGCATCTCTTGTTTCTCCATGAGCTTTTCTTTTCTTTTTTTAATGCAGTTTTAAGATGTATTACTGTTGTGCCCTTGCATGGCTCTCATAATTTCTATTTTACTTTGAGATACATTGTTTTGATCCAGTATCATGTCAATCTTTGTCTACATTGTGGGCTCTCTTTGATAAATTTGTATCCTGTTACACCTGTTTTTTGAAATTGAGCATACAATGTCATCTACAATAGGTGTTTTCTGAGATAATTGTTGGTAAAATAATGTTATTAGTTGAAAATGTTCCTTGTAGGCTGAAGCAGACACGGACGAGGCGTACTCACATTTGACGTTGATTCCAGAGCAAGAGGTAGGCACTTATCTTTAACATTACATTTTTGTGCAATTGAGTTTCCAAGTGAGTTAATTGATGGTGTTTTCATGCTGCTATAGCAGAAAGATGGATCTATGAAATAAGAGAGTACAAAAACACTGCCTGTTAAGCCACGTATATACAGCTTTTACAAGATATTGACTGCCTCAGACACCCACATGGTGGATTCTGTGTTCAGACGACATGCCGATGAATGTCTTCCTCCATTGGTAGGAGCCTTGTTTTGAACTGCTTTAATAGATTCTCTCATGTATCTTTACACTCAGTGCCCATCAAAGAAATAGACATATAACTCTGATTTTAGTATTGAAGATAAGGTGAAGATAAGGCATGCATTTGATATTTGTGACTACTGACTACATATGAAACTGAAGGTGTTATGCCTATCTAAGTTTTTCTCCTTGTATCAAAGTCATTGTTTTTTTATTTTTCTGGGAATTGCTTGAGGTAGTGTGATAAAGTTATTGTAGGGGCGATTAACTGTCTAATATGAGAAGTAAAGAGTTGACATTCATTGTACAGGATCTCGGTTTGGCTGATACATCATATCTCTAATATTTTGAGACTGCCTTTACAGGACATGTCTCAGCAACCTCCAACTCAATATCTTGTGGCAAAGGACTTGCATGGCATTGAGTGGCACTTTCGCCATATCTTCAGAAGTAAAGGAGACGCTGAAGTTACCTCAGCAGTTTAATATCCTTAATCAGCTTGCTTGTAAGATGATTTTTTTAAAATAGTTCAAACTTTGACTACTTTCTAAAGCATCTTATTCCTATATAGATTCTAAAGTACAATGAACTTGTGGTAGAGCTGCTTCATCACATTCATAAGATGGATAAACAATCACCACTAGCAAATTTTATGTGGACATGCACTACAACAAAGCAGTAGATTAGCGACGACCACATTCCGTCGCTAATCCGTCGCTAACATGGTTAGCGACGGATTAGCGACAACGAGGCGACAGTATGCTTACGTCGCGAATATTTCGACGCTAACTGGCGACGGAATTATTCCGTCGCCAGGTCCGTCGCTAATTGCGACGGAATAACGAGCGCTATATTCCGTCGCCAATCCGCCGGTACTAAACGGCGACCACGGCTTGGCGACGGATTTAATTCCGTCGCTATGCCGTCGCTAGATTAATATGAATAGCGATGGAATCATCCGTCGCTAATCCGTCGCAAACACGAAAAAAAATAAAAAAAAAATATTTAAAAATTAATATTTCCTGTACAATTTCTATTTTCTGTACAATTTATATTTCCTGTAAATAAAAAACAAACCACACAAAAAAATTCATATAACAAGTATCTACAATAATTAATCGTTCCACCTTAAAATTAAGAAGTTTAATTATTTACAATTCAACAATTACATTTAGGAAAAATAAAAAAAATAGAACTTCTTCAACACAGTCCTCTAATCATCGCCAAGATTTTGTGCGTCTTCTTGTTCATTGTCTTTATCTGTCCCTTCAGCTCCACTATCCTGATTATCGCTAGCAGCCTACACAAGAAAAGAACAGTCAGTATTGATAAACAAAATATAATGAAATAAATTACACACTATATGTGATTCTATCATGTGCTCATGTGTGATCTAAGGCAATAAAAAAACTCTATATGTGATTCTATCATGCTCATATGTGTGCTAAGGCAGTCAAAAAATTTAATATGTGATTATAGCATGTTCATATGTGTTCTAAGGCATCTAAAAAAACTCTATATGTGATTCTACCATGCTCAGATGTGCTTTAAGGCAGACAAAAAACTATATATGTGATTCGATCATGCTCGTATGTGTGCTAAGGCAGTAAAAAAATTGAATATGTGAATATAGCATGCTCATATGTGCTCTAAGGCAGGCAAAGCCAAAAATTTTATATGTGATTCTATCATAAATGATATATAACATGTTCATATGTGTTTTAAGGCAGTTAAAAAACTCTATATGTTATTATAGCATGCTCATATGTGTGCTAAGGCAGTCAAAAAACTGAATATGTGATTATAATATACTCATATGTGTTCTTAGGCAGTCAAAAAACTGAATATGTGATTATAGCATGCTCATATGTGTTCTAATGCAGTCAAAAAAACTTTATATGTGATTCTATCATGCTCATATGTGCTCTAAGGCAGACAAAAAGTTATATATATATATATATATATATATATATATATATATATATATATATATATATATATATATATATATATATATATGATTCTATCATGCTCATATGTGTGCTAAGACAGTCAAAAAATTGAATATGTGATTATAGCATGTTCATATGTGTTCTAAGGCATATAAAAAAACTCTATATGTGATTCTACCATGCTCAGATGTGCTTTAAGGCAGGCAAAAAACTATATATGTGATTCGATCATGCTCGTATGTGTGCTAAGGCAGTAAAAAAATTGAATATGTGAATATAGCATGCTCATATGTGCTCTAAGCCAGGCAAAGCAACTTTATATGTGATTCTATCATGCTCATATGTGTGCTAAGGCAGTAAAAAAATTGAATATGTGATTATAGCATGTTCATATGTGTTCTAAGGCATCTAGAAAAACTCTATATGTGATTCTACCATGCTCAGATGTGCTTTAAGACAGTCAAAAAAACTATATATGTGATTATACCTGAGAGGGACCTGGAATCGAAGATCCCCTATCCTGAACAGCGGCCTTGATCTCATTTCGGAGAAAGGGGGCGACGGTGTATTGGAAGTAGTTATTCAGTGATTCATTAATGATCTCGCGTACATCATCACCGGAAAGAATAGTCGGCTGCTTGGAGCTTATGTCGGTGCAAGAAGTCGGTGAGCGGTAACTGGAAGAACCAATAACTGGTGAAGTGTTCATATTACTCCCAAACCCGAACACGCGACCTTTTTTGGGTTCACCTGCTGCAATCACCCATGCCGTAGGATCAAATGATGAATGCTGAGTAGCGTCTTCGCCATATCGCTCTACCATCTGTTGCTCATATGCCTCCTACAAAATAATGTTTAAAGTATTCATTAATAATTAATGATAACATTATGATAACTTGCATATATATTGCAATGATTATTAATAGAATTAATACATACCGTTGTCGTTCTCGCCTTCTCTGATACGAAGACTCCCGTGGTCTTCCGTTTATGTGTTTCTACAAACACATCCTTATATGGTACACTGCCTCCTTTTTCTGCTTCCTGCGAAGTTAAATGACAAAAGATTTAGTACACAAGTTTGCAACAATACTTATAAAATTAATATTATATATTGATGAGTTACCATTTTCTTTAGGTGGCTCCCAAATGTCTTAGATCCACCTGTGTGTAGATGGGCTTCGGGCATCTTCGATCGATTTTGTGAAGCCTTCGTAGAGCGATTTTTAAATGCATCTCCCGCCCACTTATCACACATTTCATCCTAGTAATATCTCCTGATAGTAATAGGACCATGGCCCTTCCACAGTAATGGATCATCTACTACGCCAGATGCTTTTTTTGCTGCAGTCTTCATAGTGTGCAGCATGTCTGCAAATCGATTGACAGCCACCTTCTGTCACACCTTCCTTGCATCATTTTCTTCCACCGTAGTTGCGAAGCGATTCGAAGCCTACAAATATTTTCAGAAAGTTAGTAGACATTGCTTAAATAAATTAAATATGAAACACATTAACTATGAGGAACAACTGTATACCATGAATGAGGACCACAATCTGTCTAACACCTCCTTTGGGTACTCTTTCCATTGAGCAATTGGTCCTGGTAGATGTTGAAGAAGTGAATTCCTAATCTCCCGTACTACTTCTTGTGGCTCAAACATCGTGCTGCACATGAATTGTTACACAGTAAATATCAATATAAAATATTTAAAAGATATGCAATAATTGAAAACAAAATACTTACGGTCGATTATCGATATACACTATTCGAATGAGTCTTCTTGTGCCAGCCTGAGAAGACCCTATTTCCTGTGTTGGCTGTTGACTTGTGTGATCAACTGGTGTAGGTGGGTTGTGTACAGGCGCAACATCATCTGTAAAAAAATACATTAGAAATTCTCAGAATGTGCATTTGAACTAATCAAGCATCTAACTAGTTATATGATATACCTATCACAGGAGCCCGTGAAGATGAAGGTTGAGCCTGGCTACTACTGGATGAGCGACCACTATAACCTCCACGAACCATATTCTAACAAATAACATATGTCATACAATACATTCAAATAATTCACATCAAGTATTACAATGCATTCAAGTCATTCACATCAAGCATTGTAATGCATTCAAATAATTCAAATCATTGACATCAAGTATTGCACTAATTCAAATCATTCGTTAATTGCATAAATTATAATATATTCAGATAATTGAAATCATTCACATCAAGTATTGCAATGCATTTGAATCATTCGTATCATGTATTACAATACATTCAAATAAAATTTTTAATCATTCACACCAAGTATTGTAATACAACTCACATCAAGTATTACAATGCATTTAAATAGAGGTTTGTAGTATAAGATTTTGCTCACTAGCTTGAGAATTCTTCCTCGTCACTAGTTTGACCTTCTTCTTCTTCTTCTTCTTCTTCTTCATTGTTTGCCCATCCACTTGGTACATCATTTGGATCACATTCCTCTATGAATGTTTCATCAGCCAATGGAGATATGACATGCATATCATGCGCAATATCGTGACCATAAGCGAAGTCACAGACATCATCTGATTGATAGTAATCACTGTCTTCAGCTAACTCATCTTCCTGTAACTGATCATACTCGGGGTATAGTTTGGATTTCACCTTGCAAACTGCCCACCATTCATTTCTATCTGACTTTTTTATACTCGGATATGAAGTATAATAAACTTGTTGAGCTTGCGAGGCTAATATGAATGGTTCATATGTTCCAAACCTGGATTTATGATTCACCTCCACAATGCCTGAAGCTTTGTCGAGTCTTGTTGCAGTTGGATCAAACCAATGATACTTGAATAAAGTAACCCTGTTATTCATGCCTAAGTAAGTCAACTCCATTATTTCCTCTATAACACCATAGTAATCATGTTCATTTTCACCATAGCTGCTACCCTTGACACACACGCCACTATTTATCGTTGATTTGTTTATACCGTAGTCTTTTGTATGGAATCGATAACCATTTACGATATACCCGTTGTAGCATTGCACAACTTTGGTTGGACCATTTTCTAAATCACATATTCCTTGATCTTTAACATCACCATTGCGAACCTACGCACAAACATAAACAATGATTGTGATCACGATCAATTAAGTAACTTAGTGTTGTTTATAAGTACAAAATTTATGTTAGCTTCTTTACCAACTGTTTCAACCACTCCACAAACTTAGTTTCACGTTCTTTTTGTACTTCTGCATCAGTGAGATGTGAAACTTCGTTTCGCAACTCCATATCAAATCGTCTGCAAACCACAAATACTTATATTACCGAGTCATGTATCCACATATAGAACATAAAAGGATTTATAATTGAGTTGCATATACATATACTTACTTGATGTATGGGTCGATTGCTGAGCAATTAAAAAGAATATAGATGTGTGCTGCATCTTGCTCTCGATCTGTCAATAGCCTTGATCGGCAACTACCAAATGCATGCCCAAGTGGTTGAAATATCGATAGCTTGTCAGCTATAGTTACTTGTTCTCCATCATCGTTACGGGGCGGGCATGTGTAACGTATTGGAATATGAGGTTCGAAGTACATAGATGAGAAATTTGAAATCTCTTCTAAAGTGTACGCCTCACAAATAGAGCCTTCTACTCTTGCTTTATTACGAACCTTTTTTTTTAGGTCGAACATGCATCTGACAAGAATATACATTTCAAATTTTAAATATCTGTCATTAAAGAGACAAATATAAAAAAACATATACCTTTCAAATGGGTACATCCATCGATATTGCACAGGGCCACCAACCCTTAGTTTATATGGCAGATGTATGATCAAATGTTCCATAACATCAAAAAATGCTGGCGGAAATATCTTTTCTAACAGACAAACAGTGGTGATGACAGAGTCCTCGAGATTCTTTACATCTGATACAACGACCTCCGATGCGCACAATGTTCTGAAAAATCCGCTCAACTCAGACAATACCCCCCATATACGTTTGTCTAACATATCATGGAATGCTAGGGGTATCAATCGTTGCATAAAGATATGACAATCATGGCTCTTCAACCCATATAACTGTCCATCGTCAATCTTCACAGCCCGAGCAATGTTAGAGACATATCCATCTGGAAATCTCAGTTGTCTCAACCATTGACATACATGTTTTATTTGATCAGATCCGAGCACGTACTTTGCCTTTGGTTTAAGTACTTTGCCATTATACTCTTTGAGTTCCAATTCTGGTCTTTTACATATTAATTTTAAATCCATACGGGCCTTCGGATTATCCTTGGTTTTTCCTTTAATATTCATTACTGTATTAAACACATTATCAAACACATTTTTCTCTACATGCATCACATCCAAATTATGTCGTATCAATAGGGTCGGCCAATACGGTAGTTCCCCAAAAATAGATTTTTTTGTCCATTTGTGATCCTTCCCAAATCCACGGAAGGGTGTAGGACTGCGGGCATCTGTTAATACATCTGGAAAGTATCGCAATCTTCTTAGAATCTCTATGCCAGACAATCTTGAGGATGGACCTTCCGTTTCAGTTGTGCCTGCTGTAAATGCATTCTTTTGACGTCGGAACGGATGATCGCTGGGTAGAAATCGACGATGACAATCAAACCAGCAAGGCTTCCTTCCATGCCTCAATCTAAAAGCTTTGGAATCCTCCATGCAGTACGGACAAGCCAACCTCCCATGTGTGCTCCAACCAGATAACATACCATATGCAGGGAAGTCACTGATTGTCCATAGAACAACGACCTTCATGTTGAAATTTTGTTTTTTGTGGGCATCATACGTAGTAACACCGTCATCCCACAGTACTTTTAATTCATCAATCAATGGCCTTAGATATACATCAAGATTTTGGCCAGGTGAGGTCGGACCAGGGATCAACAGAGACAAGAAAAGATTTGGACGTTTCATACACAAGCTTGGTGGAAGGTTGTATGGAGTTACAAATACTGGCCAGCATGAGTATGGAGTTGATCTACCCCCAAATGGATTAAATCCATCTGTACATAGATCGAGTCTAACATTTCGCACTTCCATTGCGAAGTTCTGATGAGTACGATCAAAGTGCTTCCAAGCTTCAGCGTCAACAGGATGCGTGATCTTGTTTTCATCGTGTCAAACTTTATTTGCATGCCATCTCATGTGTTTAGCTGTCCTTGAAGACATATACAATCGCTGCAATCTAGGAGTGATAGGAAAGTAGCGGAGCGACTTGTATGAAACTTCCTTTGATCTCGTGCTACCATTGCCTCTTGTCTTTGGCTTGAACCGAGGATGCCCACATGACGGGCATGATATGTCGTTTTCCTGCTCTTTGAAATACAACATGCAGTGATTTGGACAAGCATCAATCCTTTTGTAACCCATACCTAGAGCGTTGACCATAACTTTCGCACGATAGAAATTTTGTGGCAATTTCTCATCTTTAGGCAACATACTCTTCACAATCATGCACAAACGGTCAAAACATGATTGACTCAAATTATACTCGGACTTCAAATTCATTAGTTGAAGAACTGCAGACAAGATAGTGTGACTCTCACAACCGTTCCAAAGTGGCTCATCAGCATCTCTAAGTAAATCATAAAATCTACTAGCTGCATCGTTTGGTGATTCTTCATCTACGGCAGCTCTTACATCACTAGAACTCATAGCAGAACCTTGTTCTGTTCCTGCAGCATCAAATATCAAATTTGTATATGGATTATCGTGCACCACATTCACCCGTGCATCAAAATCATTTCTAAATTCTTCTCCATGAAACGTCCAGTTCTGATAATCACTCACAAAACCCTTCCTGTATAGGTGATGTCTAACGCCATGAGGTTCTACAAATCGATTATTCTTACAAATCTTGCAGGGACACCTAATCCGACCTGTGGGATCTACCGTACTGACACTTGCTGTTGCAAATTCAATAAAACTATAGACACCATCCATATATTCATGCGATAACTCATTGTCCACTAACCTACGGTACATCCATTCACGGTTTGCAGTCATTCTGTCGTATGATGTTACAAATAGTATCCTAACCAGTTAAAAGAGAACCATCAGAATGCTATGATGAACAAAATATCAAATTTATCATGCAATATATGATGTCATACAATCACAAGAATTATGATGCATGCATTGATAACTTAATATTTTCATGTGCAAACTATTCATGACACGATACATCTATTTGAAACATGCTTTCAGTATACAATTTCACATGAAAGACATAATCAAATTGAAAGTAACAACATGTAAGCATGGATACAATCACATCAAACATTGCAATACATCGAAATAATTCATATCAAATAAATGTCAAACATGTACCTGCAGCAAACACACTTCAATATCCCACTAACTATTACCATGCATAGCATGGACTCCGTACTCCAAAAATAAGAACACTTCTATTCTCATACATTAAAATCATGCTCAGCATGATCTCCGAACTCCAACAAAGCAGTCCTAGATATCAATAACTAAGTGAGTGTGTGAACAATAAAGTGTTACATTCAATAAATTAAATAACATGTGATGCGCTTGCATCACTTACTCACCACGGGTATTTACCCGATTTGCATTGTTTTTGTCACTTACTTACCACGGGTGGCGGGGCACAAGCGAGTTCCGTTGAGAAATCTGCAAAAAACACTGTGTTAAAATGAATATTGAAGCTAATTAGGGAAACACAAACACTTATGCAATGCAAAAAACAACTAAACTGTTGATGATATATCTAATGAGAACTCGATGAAAAAACTAAAGGCTAATTTTTCAAATTGCTCCCATGTTTTCAGTATAATTCAAAATTGCACCAATGTTACAAAACTTTTCGCCCACAGTAGGAAAAAAAAAAGAAATCTGATTCTTTCATGCTTGATGCACATATTCATGATCATCACCAAAGTGGGAAAAAGAAGAAAAAAATTAACACAAGCATGTGGAATCTTAAGGAAGAAATGTGATTTTGATGATTCCAATAACATGTGTTTAGAATGCCTATAGGGTGCATACATTTAATGGTAACATGTACATGACCATGTATGAAGAAGAAGAAGAAGAAGAAGAAGAAGAGAGCCGATATTCATTTATATCAAAACTGCATTTTTTATATATATCAAAACTGCATTTTTTAAGTTATTTTTTTTAAAAAAAGTTGAAACTAGTCAATCTTAGTTTTTTGACTTAACAAAAATCATGTCATTTTGATATAGGAGCACAAAGTTATAAACAAATTAGAAATGAAAGATTTGCCTATGAGAAGTTTTCCAAAAGATTTTTTTGGCTTGTTTGTTTAGCATGAGAAAACAGAATGGAAATGAAAGATAATTTTTTTTGCTTGTGTATTTGTGCATAGAAAAACTTTCTCGTGCTACATAGAAAGCTGGTTATTCCACAATTGGAGATCATTAACAACAACTGAATAAAACAGTTGGTCGACTTGAACTTAAGACATCTTAACGAAGAATTCTCCCTCACTGATGCCAAAGGCCCAAAGTAACCAATTACTATTTATCTAGACCGATTCATTCATCTAGATAAAGGTAACAACCTAGAAGACTTTATTTGGAGAAGTTGCATCACAGTTTTCACATTTATCATTTCAGGATACATGTATCATAATTCAAGAAACAAGAATCATCATAATTTCATTTTGAAGAGAAAAATATCCCAAATTATCGTACCTTTTGGGATAAATAGAACAACAGTAAAACAAACACAATATAGTTCTTAACACCCACCCACCATTACAAATCAATCATAAAGTCAGAAAGCTAAAACCAAAATCACGATAAACACTTTCATCGTTTCAAACTAACTCAAACTTTAAAGACCGGATGCCCAAACTCCCCTTAAAGAGAACAACTAAACCTAATTAGGCAAAAAATACAGCGCCATTCATGAAAACAACCAACGACAGCGTGAAGAAGAAGAAGAAGAAGAAGAAGAAGAAGAAGAAGAAGAAGAAGAAGAAGAAGAAGAAGAAGAAGAAGAAGAAGAAGATTACCTGCGCGTCGCCGGGCGGTGGTGGGAGGTTGACGGGGAGCGGCAGCTGGCGAGCGCCGGCTGGCGAGCGGTGGACGGGGAGCGGCGGCTGGCGAGGTCGTCGGTGGCCGGCGCAGTCGACAGCAGAGAGGGGGAGACCTGGAGCAAAGCTCGGGGGCCACTGGGTCGCCGGAACTCAGAGCGGAGGCGAAGAGGTGGCCGCAGGGAGGATCGTCGGTCGTCGGCGGCTGAGGACGCCGGTTGCGAGTCGCCGGCGACCGAAGGGGAGACAACACCTCCCGGCAGCAGCCACAGGGAGGAACAGCAGGGAGGAGGAAGAGGTCGGCGGCGGGTCGCCGGTGCTCGGGGTCCCTGGCGCAGCTGCTAGCCAAGCAGGGAGGTCGGCAGCGAGGATCGTCGGCGAGGCGGCGGCGGCGGCCGGACGGTGGCGAGAGCCGACGGGCGGCGGGAGGGAGAGGGCGGCGGGCGGGAGCAATACAGCGAAACAGGAAAAAGAGAAAGAGGGATGAGATTAGGGATTTACGCGACATTTAGCGACAGCTTAGCGACGGAAACATTCCGTCGCTAAGCCGTCGCTAAATCAAAATACAAAAAAAGCGACGGAATATATTCTGTCGCTACGCCGTCGCTAATTAGCGACGACAGAGTTCCCTCTCTAAATCCATCGCTAAAATGGTGTTCTTGTAATAAAAAGTAGCGACAAAAAATTTAGTCGCTAATCCGTCGCTAAGTAGCGACGGATTAGCGATAAAATTTGTTTCCTCGCTAATCCGTCGCGAATTAGCGACAGATTCTATCTCTAGCTAATCTGTCGCTAATTAGCGACGGATTTTTTCCGTCGCTAATTTCCGTCGCTAATTAACAATTTTCTTGTAGTGATGCACACACATGCCCGTGCACACACACATACACACACCCCAGGTACATCATCAGATCCACATTCTTATACTAAGAGCTTTTGATGTGCTTGCTTACTTTCAGTGGTTCTCTTTGGTGTTTGTAGGATTTAAATCAAGTCTATATCTCTGACCTAGGTTAGTAATGTCTTGAATTCATATTCAACTCTGGTGTCACACCATATCAGTACCCCAAAGTTGATTGATTTATGTCCCTGGGTCTAGTCATCTGGTTTTAGAGCTTCTAAGTGGGAAGTTGCAAATCAACGACATCATGGAACTATGGAGGCATCCAAACTCGTCATTTCTAAGACAGGTACCATCCATGTCAAAGTGGATAATGTACTCATTCCACTTGAGGTGAGGCAGTATCTGCTAAAGTATTATTTGTTTTGCGTAGGCAACTTTACAAATTGTGCTGGTAGTGGTAGCATAGTATTTTACATGTATTTCAAATGTTTTTTGAGAGGTATGTATCATCTCATGGTTCCGTTCCATGTAGACTATATCATATCTTGGATTGGCTTGGTAGTTTTGGAGCACACCTATTGCAGTCATTCCTGGTCAACTTTTGCAACCTTTTGGTAATTCTTTTGGAGACCTGAAGCTAAATGTTTGGATTATGCACTATCTTTTCTAAAAGGATGAATGTGTTTGCAATAACCAATTAGCTATATTTTATTTAGTTTTTCTATGATTTATTATATATGAAAGGAATCACTTGATGCATAAAACTGCAGCAGGGCATTGAAGCTACATTATTGTTCCATTGAGATTTTAGATCCTTAAAAGAGTTGCACTACTGTAGAGCTTCAGCCCAGATTGCTTGTTTTAGACTTTTACTTACTTTCATGAGGTCTAATGCTTTGCCCCTCAACTTTAAAGGTAGTATTGGGATATTTTGTCAATGCTTTCAACTCCTGCCCAAAGTCTAATTAATCTATTTTCTATTGTATCATAGGTTTCAATGTCAGGGCTATTATCTTAGTGTCTGAGGTTCCGTAGCTTAGTTGGTTAGAGCGTTGGCTGTTATCTTAATGTCTGAGGGCTGTGCGGTGTTTTTTCTGTTCTATTGGATTGTTTGATTACCAAATTGCAATAATCAATATCTTTCTTGTGTTTTAGCATTTTCATTATCTCATAGCAACTGGTGTGAAGTAGCAAATGTGAATGATGCTAGGGAGTATCTACGGACCAGAAATGCCATGGATGTGGCAGCAATTCTCCAAGAAGAGCAGGTGAGTTCTTAATGGAAGTAAGACTACACTTTTCTATTCTTCCAATTAATATGAATTTCCTAATTTTGTGGGCCATCAACCACCAAGCAAAGATATAATGTTTTAAGTTGCAGGATGCTATATTCTTCATAGTAGCAGCAATTCTCTATCTTGGAAATATTGACTTCAAAAAGGAGAAGGAAGGAGATTCTTATGAATCTAAAGATGATAAATCAACATACCACCTTCATACTGGAGCAGAACTTATGTATGATGATGAGAAGTTTATTGTGATCCACAATTGTTTGAACTATTTCATTTTAATTTCCCAAAAACTAAAATAAGATTCTCTTATCAGGTGTGATGTCAAGGCTCTTGAGGACTCTCATCTAAGTGTGTCATAGTGACACCAGATGGAAACATAACAAAGCCTCTTGATCCAGATTCATCAGCGCTAAGTCCGGATGACTTGATAATGACAATCACAATTTATTCTAGGCTATTTGACCAGTAAGTGCAAACCTTTTATAAGATCTCTTGTTGTTTAGTGTGATAATTAAGCTTCCTGAATCTGGATCACTTCTGTAGACTCTGAAAGTGCAAACTTTTGTTTAGTTTATTTTGTTGTAGTGTGATAATTAAGCTTCCTGAACCAGGTTGGCCTAATATGCAGCCTGTTTTAACAAGTGGTTGTAATTAGCTTGATGGTCAAAACTAATGCTAGGCCCATTTGGTAAGAGGGTTGGGCTTAGGTTGTTTGGATTAAGGCCTTTGCCTGATTAGGGTTGACTTCCTGTTGGATCTGATGTGGCTCAAAATTTAGGCCTTGAATGCTAGATAAGGCCTCACTTTTAGTCATGTTTATTTAGCGATGAGGTTGACAGCTTCAACCTGGATCACTTCTGCCATTATCTTTCAACAGTATTCTCACTTTCAGTGAACAACATGGTTTATTAAATATTCCTGCTGAAGATGCAGTTTGGGTCATATGTGTGAGATTTCTTGGAGAACTGTCCCTGCACAACAAGGACAAGAAGAAGAGAAAAAACACAAAGAGAAAGCAGTGAAGAATAACAAGACATCTCACCCTAACTGGGTGACGTCTTTTGATATATATATATATATATATATATATATATATATATATATATATATATATATATATATATATATATATATGTGTGTGTGTGTGTGTGTGTGTGTGTGTGTGTTACAGTTACAATAATGCCCCTTTCTCACATGTATTTACATAATGCATATCGGGTCTCAATATGGATCCAAAACCCATGTATATTCTAACACGCCTCCTCAAACTGAACATGGACAGTTTGGTTTTCAGATTCCAATGACAACGAACCGTAAGATCCTTGGTGAAAAAATCAGCCACCTAGTCCTCTCTCGAATAAAGACTGGCTGAATTTCTTTGGCTTTGACCTTTTTTCTGAATAAAATGTTGATCAATCTCTACATGTTTTATCTTATCATGCTGAACTGGATTAATAGAGATAGCTGCCACACTTCTATTATCACAATAGAGCAAAGAGCTGGATATATGTTGATGTAAGCTGGACAATACTTGTTTAACCCATGCAACTTCCACGGTAACAATTGCCATAGCCCGATATTCTGCCTCTGTACAACAGTTTGCTGTTTTCGACTAGCCCAAGAGACCAGGTGTGTTCCTAAATAAACACCATAACCAGTCACCGAACGCCTTGTGAGAGGATCATGGGCCTAATTTGCATCAGAATAAGCTAGAACCTTAATGGAGACATGAGGACTCACCGAAGCTCATAGTTATATGAAGCCATCTGAAAGAGCTCCCTTAATATATCTAAGAATCCTCTTCATTGCTCTTATATGACGCATCTGAGGTTTATTCATAAATTGAGAAACTTGATTCACTGAAAAGCCAAATCTGGACGCGTGAAGGTAAGGTACTGTAGGGCACCAACAATGCGTCGATATTTTTCAAGTTCGAGAAAATCAGCATCATCCGAAAGACTATGACCCAACTGAGTTGGAATAGCCATGGGAGTGAGTACAGGTTTGCACGTCAGCATTCCACTGTGATGTAGTATATCTCTAGCATACTTTTACTGCGAAAGAATAAGACGGTATGATTGTTGATCCACCTGCACACCCAAAAAGAACTGAAGAGGGCCCAAATCTTTCATGTGAAATCTACTATGAAGAATGGATTTCATCTGACTAATCTTTGCATGACTGCTGATTGTGATGACTATATCATCCACATAAACATCGACGATTATGATCGCAGATTTGTCATGATGCACAAACAAGGAGTAATCACAATGACTACGCTCAAAACTAGGAGAATGAACAACATTGTTGAATGTATCAAACCATGCTCGTGAAGCCTATTTTAAGCCATATATAGCATTTTTCAGTCTGAGAAGAGTGTCTTGAGCGTCTCTCTTAGGATAGCCAGGTGGATGCTCCATATATACTTCTTCACACAAATCACCATGAAGGAATGCATTATTAGCATCTAACTAGAATAAATCTCATCCATTAGATACAGCGAGAGACAAAATAATACGAATTGTTCTCATGCGAATTGAACTAAAGATTTCATCAAAATCGAGTCCATGTTCCCGAGTATATCCTTTAGCTACTAATCTGGCTTTAAAGCACTTGATGCTGCCATCAAATTTAGGTTTAATTTTGTACACCCAATGACAATGTACCATATTTTTATTTGTTGGCCAAAAAACTATTTTCCATGTATTGCACTCACGAAGGACTGCTATTTCTTTATTCATAGCATCTATCCATCGTGCATGATGACTAGCTTCAACAAAGGACTAGGGCTCTTAACAATCATCAAGTGATGCAGCATATACCTGAAAGTCTAGAGAGGACTCATAATTGACCCATTTATCAGAAGGATGTCAAATCCTTATGGACATGCGAGTAGGGTGAGGTTGCTGCTGAACGAAACCAATGTTTGCTGCATTATTTGATAGCTGAAATGGGAAACTTTTAGTAGGCTGATTGAAGGTGTTACCCTCAACCAATGAGGGAGGATCTACAGTCTAATTAGCAGTGGAAGTAGTAGGCTGAACGGGTTCGACAGTTGATTTGCTATATTTTTTAGGTTGCTATTCACCTTTTCTGTTGTAAACCTGTTTAAAAAATTGAAAACGACGTTGTTGTTCATGTGTTGGCTGAGTATTATCAGCAACAACTTTGTCAGTAAAAGCATACTGAGTTTGTTGTGTGAATGATGGCTAAAAGGAATGCAGTGATTTCGGATGATGCAGCCCCACAAACATCTTTATTAAAAACAACATGATGGGAGATAAGAACCTTATTGGCAGCATGTTCAAAGCATCTATATCCCATGTATTTTTCATCACACCCAATAAATTGACACATAGTTGCTCTGGGAGATAATTTATTTCGCATCAAGCCATCAATATGGACAAAGCACCAACATCCATACGCACGTAACTAAGAATAATTAGGGTATGATCCGTACAACAAAGAATAGGATGACTCACCTCCAAGGTTGGATAGAGGCATTCTATTTATCAAATAAATTGGTGTGTGAAAGGCCTCCGACCATAGGTAAGGCTTGAGGTTAGCATCATACATCATAGTCAAGGCGGTCTCCATAATATGATGATGGGAGGTCCTTGGACAACTCAACTCATATTGAATGTCATTATCAAGAAAAAAATGTGTGAACTAAGTGGACATGAACTCACTACCACCATCACTCTGCAAGATTAAGATTTTTTGAGAAAATTGAGTTTCAACATACAATTTGAATCTACAAAAGACATTTAGGACTTGGTCCTTAGATTTTAGAAAATATATCCAAGTGAAACAAGTAAAATCGTCTATGAAAATTACATAATACTTGGATTTGGATAAGGACACAACCGAGGAAGGTTCCCAAACATCAGAATGAATCAACTTAAAAAGAAAAGACGCTCCTTTATTAGATCTTGAAAATAGAAGTTCATAACTTTTACAAATATGACAACTAACACAAGAAAAGGAATTTCTTCCTCGAATATCAATCAAACCTTTATTACATAAAATATCAAGAAAACTGAAATTGTAATAATGTAATCTATGATGCCAAACATTAACTTGCAGGTGGACTTCTGGACTTGACGACGATGATGCATAGAATAAATGATTGGTTAACGATGGAAAAAACTGTAGAGCTTCATTCAGGACATATAAGTTTTTGTACCTTCTTTCCTCAACGAGTGTCTGATTTGTGTGAATGCTATTCACAGAAATGGAAGACAAAGAAAAGGAAACATAGGAATTAGTATCACGACAAAGTTGAGAAACAAATACAAGATTTTTTTAAATATTGGGCACAAGAAAAGTATTGGACAAAGAAAGAGACCTTTTACTAGTATGAATGACAATAGTACCTATGTGAGTAATGTGGTGGTGTTTTCTATCTTCCGTAATCACACTCTCATTACCATGATAAGGATCAACATGATAAAGTTTACCTGGATCTCTCGTACGTGGTATGCAGCCCTTGAGTTTATAAACCAGCCTTACGAGGGAGTGCCTGAAGAGGGTTCAACCAAAGATAAAAAATGCATGTTGACGGCCCATGGATTCCCAACATGATTATGGTTATGTTGAAAGTTCAACTGACCAAAACTAGCAGTAAGCATATCTAAATCATGAGAACTTGCAACTAAAGGAGGATAAGTACTGAAAGGAGCTTGAACAAAATTCATTGGAGCACGTAAATCTAATCCAGATGGTGCAAATGCTGGAGCAGTAGCTGCAAGATCCCTAAAGAGAGCGGGAATCGATACCATGACGTCCAATAAGTAGGAACATATCGCCAATAACAGTTGGAACACATATGATCCTTCCATGTCTGACACACCAAATTTGCTTGATTAGTAGAAGAAGAGGGTATAGAAAGTATACATGTCCCACGGCCACCAGAATTGCGTCCAAGACCTCGTCCTCTTTCTTGAGAGGTGTTGAAAGTATGTGTTGTAACCATTACATCATGACTCACTTTATCTTTCTGGGACACAAATGATATGTCAAGCATCGCTTAATGTTTCAACAACATAGTGTACAACCAATCAAAAGGCGGGCGAGGAACTGTACTGGTATAAACCGTGATAAACATATTATAATCTTGCCCAAGGCCTCTAACCGTTTTTGAGCATATAACCTCATCTAACAATGGAGAGCGTATGGCTACAACCTGATCCACAAAAACCTTGATCTTGTTGAAATATTCAGCAATATGTGAAACTCTCATTTTTAGATATGTGAATTCTGCCTTCAATTGATAAATTCTGAGAGTAGAAATTTTTTCATACCATTTATGTAAAGTGTCTCATAACTCTTTTGTTAGAACTCTAGATGAAATGTGAAAAACTTCACGGGAAAGAGTGGTCGTGATGAAAGCTATCACTGACTGATCATTTCTGTGCCATGAAATAAAATCTAGATTTCTGACCATGTCTTTGGAGGCTTTCCCTGCACTTTTATTCTGCTTTGAGATTGTTTTAAGAATAAACTCTAAGGGTACCGAAATTGACCCATCAAGGTACCACATCAGATCATGACTGCTGAGGAAATAGATGATTTGATTCTTCTAGGTAATGAAATTGGAAGAATCGAGTTTCTTAGTTACTAGGTGACTGAGAAATGAAGCATTGATTGCAACCATCGAAAGAATAAAGGAAAGAAAAGAAAAGAAAAGAAAAGAAAAGAAAGGAGCGACAAAAAGAATAAACAATTGATTGGCAAAACATATAGTCTGCACTTTGCGTGAAGGATTTTTTCAGGTTTTTTTTTTTGACGATAGTAAATAAGAGAATAATCTCCAATAATATTGATGCGCAGAAGAGGCCAATAACCGATGACATATATATATAAAATATAAAGTCTATATGTATATATTTAATACTATCAGCCTTTTTTTTTTTTAAATACACGTCAGATCTGATTTGACATGATGTTGAAAGCCAGAAGCACATCAAATATGGTCTGACGTGAGATATGAAGGAAAGAAAACTTGAGAACAAGATGCAATAAAGAAAAGGAAAAGAAAGAGTTTTGAGAAACAAGAAATAAGAAAATTGAGAGAAGAGAAAAACAAATCTAATTAGGAAGAGAGAAAAGAAAAGTTTTCAAGAGGACAAAAATCAGATCTAACATGATCTTACATAAAATAACTTTTTCCCTTTTTTTTTATGGTAGAGGTTTGATAAAGGAAGAATATGAAAGTAGATATCAAATTGATTTCTCTCTTTTTTTTTTTGGAGATAGATTTGATTGATATCAGATCTAACAAAAATTTTCATTTGAAATATCGATAGATCTGATTGATAGCAAATCTGATAAAAGGAAAAGAGAGGAAGAAACCAGGCCTATTAATGAGATCTGAACAAGGAGGGATGTTTTGGAAGGAAGGAAGATCTGCAGCCCGCATCAACGAGGGTTGCCTCTTATGACACTCTGATACCATGTGAGATTTCTTGGAGAACTATCTCTGCACAACACAGACAAGAATAGAAAAAATACAAAGCGAAAGCAGTGAAGATATGCCCATGTTAGATGATAGAGCATATGCATTTTTTTTATAGAGCATATGAAAATTTTACCTGATAGAGCATATGCATTTTTTCCCATACAAAGCTCAGAGAGAAAATATGCCCATGTTAGACAAGGTGTATGCTCAGAGTTGGTAAACATTGAAATAAAATTGTTTGATTTTTGTGGTGTGTTAGCACGCACGTGCTTGTGTGTAACATTGACTGATCAATTCATTTTCTTATAAGATTAAAGTCCTCGTGTGTTTGTGCATGTGGACATGCTTGCTATTTATGTAAATATATTTAACTAGCTATTTATGTAAATACACATAAATATAAAATATTTAAATAAAACTGAATTTTATTTTTTTTGCAAAAAAAAGACTTAGTGACGTTTGAACCCGTCACTATTAGTAAAGTGTTGTTTTACAAAACAAAGACTTATAGTGAGGGCTGAAATCGTCACTATTGGTAAGGTGTTGTTTTTCAAAGCAAAGACTTACAGTGACGGCTGAAGCCGTGGTTGTAGGTACTCTCTTGTGACGGAAAATAACCGTCACTAGAGGTTTTATTTAGTGATGGATTGACCTGTCACTAAAACATTTAGTGACAGGATATTTAGTGATGGCTCTTGTTCTTTTAGTGACAGATCTTGGGGCCTTTAGTGACTAAAAAGGCTGTCACTAAAAGTCTATTTTGTTGTAGTGGTTCTAGGCATAGCCAAATTGCTTTTCAGTCATATCATATTAGAAAAGTCAGGTTTGAATGCGATAGTTGGATGCTTATCTTACACTCATAACTAAGGAGTCTCGGGTTCAAATCCCATAGGATTATCTCCAACTTTGCCTATAAAAAGAAAAATAATAAAAACAAAGAGTTCATGGGTTTTCTTTTGACTAACAATAATAAAGCTTGCCCACAATGGGCAACTTGTGAATGTCACCAAGTTGACAGGATGTTACAAGTTCGAAACCTACGGATGTCATCCCTTGTCGTAAAATTGAAGCCGGGTCTACTCTCTAATGGGCAGGAAGGACCTCAAGGGTTTTACCAAACGGAAGCCAGCCAATGTGACAGCAGTGATGTGGGTTTTTTTTTTCTATTACCCGAAAAAAAACAATAATAAAGCTTCTTGTGATGCCATTACCTCGTGCAAATAAAATATTAAAAATGGCACATTTTAGCCCCCAAGAAAGTAAGATCTGCTGCACATTGGTTATTTTATGTGTTTTGACCTTTGCCTAAGAGAGAGAAACCCGTGATTCTGAATTGCCTTTTGACATGCATGTTCATTAATACATAAGATACCCATCGGAAAAGCAAATGCGCTTTGTTCATAAGTGAGAATTTCAACTACATGAAACCCGGTTTCATACTTTTGCTCTTTTTGGTGGTCTGGCGTCTCCCTTAAAGGGGACACAAAACTAGTAAGGAATTATGAGTATGCGTGGTCAAAAGAACGCAATAAATTGTTTATTAGCTATTTAGTAATTTAATACTAAGCAAAGACGCAACAACACTGTCAATAAGAAAATCCCAAACCATTGTGAGCTTCAGCCCCTACTACACTATGACAAGAGAAATGTCTGATCCAATGGCGCTAATCTCGGTGCATTTTGTTTCTCAACAAGAGAAAATCTCTTAAAAAACTTGAATGGCTCCTAAAAAAATTTGTGGAGCCCACCTGAGAAATAGATATTAGATTTTGGAGCAGATTAGATCCAACCTTGATGTGACCTATATTGACATGGGCACATCAAGGGACATACATAGGAAAGGCTTTTGGATTTTGGGTATAGTTATGAGATGAGGCCTCATAACTGTCCATGTATGCTCATTATAGAGACTCATCATGGACCTCCCTCTAGATCTCTCTATAAATAGGAGACCCGTAATAGTATGATGAGAACTACCTACGTATTATCAATCTCTCACCATTTTGGGGGTTTAAGAGTCCTACTCACCTCTACATTCCGGCCTTGGCTCATTGAGGGCGTCGATTGACGTCGGAGAACGCCGACCACCTGCCTTTACCAAAGTGTTGTACAGATCGTTCATGATCGCATATGATAAGTGGCTCTTTTTGGTTTATTTTAAGTCAACATTGGGTTATGGGCCCACACACCGCGCATCTGCTATGCATGTTTGGGGTGTAGTTGCATCGGCGTCCATGCAACACTCACCAACAAATTTTGTCAGCATTATTCTCCATCGTCGGACCCCCATTTGGTTTTCGAAAGTCGGCGGCGAGGGGGGATGTGTTGACCGGTGACATATCGCCTACGGAATGATAACAATCGTTGTCCCCCTGCGGAGGCAGTGGTGATCACCGTCAGAGAGCTGGATCGCCAGAATCTGGGTTTTGAAGCCCCTTGCAAGGAGCCCCTTCCACCAACAATTTGTCACCGCAGCCACTAAGAGGTCGGGTTAGGCTATGTTGGGCGACAGTTGGCCTTCTGAGGTCGACTGTCATTGACAGCCACTAAGGCTAGCCACCCCTGGAGACCATCGACAACTGTAGCTGTGTACAGCCATAGTCGGTTGCAGCCAAGCTGGTTGTTCGCTACCGATGGGTGATCGTGGACAAAGACGACAGGCCGCTGGACGTCGGTCATCACTGTCGGCAGTGGAGGCCAGCCATGGGTGGAGGCTGATGTCTATTGGTGGTGGTGGTGGTGGTGGTGGTGGGGGGGGCAGTACCCTAAAAAACCAAAGGATTTCAGTTTCAGGGCCATAACATGGTTGTCATCACCAATGGCTGACCGCAGACGACATCAGCTGGATGAATTTCATGTCTGAGTCAATAGTCCAAAAGGTGGAATTGACTCTTTATATTTGACTGCATTTTAGTTCATAATCCTAGCCGTGCACACAAAATTTAAGTAGTTTGATCCACAATTAAATTATGGTAAGTAACAAAATAAACATACAGTGCGAAAATAACTTAAAATTCAAGGGAATGTTAATTCAAGTTGAATTAGGGTTTAAATGAGAATTTTAAAAAAAGAATTAATTAAAGTGGTTTTGCTGGTGGCATTCCAATAAATTTTATAAATAAAATAGATGGTACTTCGGATCCTATCCAATTGTATTTAATCCAACTCAATTAAACTAAATTTGATCCAATTCCATTGGATCTGGAATTAGACTTTGGATCTAGGGAAAATCCAAAATTCTGGATTTCTATTAGATCTTGGGTTGATCCAAATTAGGATAGAATCCAACTCACATCAAGAGTTATTATAAACCTAAGATTAGTGGGTCATCCCCTTGGTGGGACCCACTTAGCAAAAAAATCGAATTCTCCTTGATGACATGTGGGAAATTAAACAAGAAAAATTAGTTTTAGTAAGTGGATTTATTCCATACAAGTTTTTGTGATGAGGACTAAAAAAAGAAGAAGAAAAAATGCATAAGAAGGGTCAACATAATGAAAAGGAAAGAAAACAAAGAAATTTATTAAGAGATTTGAGTTTTAAAAATTTCCCTCACACAAGAAAGGAAAGGGAGTGTCAACCTCCCTATTTGCATTTTTTTATGAAAGCCAATTCAATTGACATTATATTTCAACATAAGATAGTGTTATAAAAATAATATATATGGGAAGAATCTCTCACACATTTTTTAAGAGGAGTTAGGAAAGAAGTTTTGTTGGTGGAATTGAATGGGCGATTTTTAAAAGAAAAAACTCAACGCACTCCCTAAGGTGACCCCCTCACCATTAGGAGTGATTTTAAATGGTAAAGAGCTTACAATTTTTCTTTACTATTCTCTTTCTTTCATACATTAGACTCCTACTCTCTCTCGCTCTACATCATGTGAACCCCTTTATCTTTCTTATTCTCTCCCTTATACTTTGTAGAAGCCGCATCGTGGGCTGTATAAGAGAAGCAAAAAAGTCGATTTCCAGTCTAGAGAGGAGAAAAAGAATTGAGGAAGGATATTCAAGTTTGAATCTTCAAAGAGGTAGGGTGCACGATCCCTCTATGCCTGCACATAGTGCCATAGGGGCACATATAGGTGAAGATCAACTCGTTACATGCTTAAATTTTTTTTGCTATGGCTGCTATCAACCTTAATTAGAATTGAATCACCCTACGATTGTAGTATTTGGTTGCTATGCATTCTTTTGCGAGATTAAGCATATAGATTAGTCCATATTGCATGAAAAAATTATTTAATTTCATAGATCTGATCACACGACATGCATAGATATAATGTAACATGCAAAAATATATTTCAGCATGTAGATCACTTCATATTGCATGCTTATGTATTGTATAGCGTGAAAAAAATATTTAAATAAGTAGATCAGATTACACGACATGCATAGAGGTTATGCAACATGCAAAAATATATTCGAGCATGTAGATTAGTTCATATTGCATGTTTATGTATTGTATAGCATGAAAAAAATATTTAAATGCATAGATCTGCTCACATGACATGCATAGAGGTTATGTAACATGCAAAATTATACTCTAGTATGTAGATCAATCCATATTGCATCAAAAGAAAATATTTAATGTCATAGATCTAATCACACGACATGCATAGATGACCTACGACATGCAAAATTATATTCCAGCATGTAGATCAGTCCATATTGCATGGTTCATAGATCTAATGACATCATATGCATATATGTCATGTAACATGCAAAAATATATTCCAACATGTAGATCAGTTCATATTGCATGCTTATATATTGTATGGCATAAAAATAATTATTTAAGTGCATAGATCTGCTTACACGACACGCATAAATGTCATATAACATACAAAATCATGTTCTGGTATGTAGATCAGTTCATATTGCATGCTTATGTATTGTATAGCATGAAAAAATATTTAATTTCATAAATTTGATCATACAACATGCATAGATGTCATATCGCATGTGAAATTATATTTCCGGTATGTAGATTGGTTTATATTGCACACATACGTATTGTCTAGCATGAAAACAAAATAATTACTTGCATAGATCAACTCGTGCGACATCTAATTTGTCATGTAAAACTTCAGTTAAGTAGACAGGGCTTATCACATAGCATGCAGAATTGTTCATATGCATGTATAATTGTCATCAAGCATTCAATGAAGCACTTAAATATGATTACACAACTTATGAGTATGTCATATAATGCAAATTATGCTCTTGCATTAGCAACCATGGGTGAGATGCGGGAGGTTGGTCACGACAGGTAGCGCAGTCCCTGTTGGGCACTGTCAAAGTACAGGACAACAAGCCACTTGTTGGCCGGCTCCCTACTGAGCAATATCCCTGCCACACTTATGGCAGAACAGCAGGCTCCACCTGCTGGAGGGAGCAGTCGATGCACGTCACCTTGTATTGAGATGTTGTGGTTTCAAAGCAAAAAGACATAAGTGTTTAACTGGTAAGGATCTACCTAAAACCAACTTACCTTATGAAAAGAAGAAAAATTATATATATGATTGGACTAAATTTCTACTATGCATTACCATAAACACACTCGAACACTTATGTTGTGCATATGCATATAATTGCAAATTTTCAGCTATTTTATATCGTTTTCAAACGATAATAAATTGTAAATAATGTTAGTGAAAGAACAATGCTCATGCATGTGTTGTATATGCCAGATGAACCAAAAAAAAATTGTGTATGGTATCTTGTCTTGATTATGGTTTGGTTGACAAATGTGCATTACCTGATTATGGTTCAAAGCATGAACCACTATATATTGTTGATAAAAAAAATATGTGCAAGGTTATTGTTGTGCAAAGAAAAACAAACACACGGTTCTACGGAACCTAGTGTGGTACTATATGATCATTGGCAAACAAAATTATTTTATGATATGTCACGAGTAGATCGTGAAACATATACTTGTGTAGTACCTTGGATTAGGTATGCGGCTGCTAAAGAGTAGGAAGGGATTACAATACATATACCCAGAATCATAAAGGTTAATTCTTTTGCACAGATGCTCGACTCATATACAAGCCTTTGGTTTTATAAAAAAACCGTGATGGTGCTTTATGTGCATTAGTTGAGGTTGTGAGTATTACTGGATCACCCAATTGCGAGTTGGGTTTTATGATTTAACCCTCAAGGTGCTATGAATTATACTAAGAAATGAACTAATAATTGCACACATAACCTAAGATACAGGGTACTGGGTACACCTGAAAGACTGTATATGTTACTTGTTTCCTAGGGTTCTGGGTACACTTGAAAAACTTTCGAGATGCATCATGTTTCTTGTTTATGCCATTGAGGAGTACTCTCTCAGTTGTGGATATTAATATCAAACACTCGTGTGGTCCCAGTCTGCTACGATGTCTAAGTCTGTATGTACCTATAGAGCGAGTTAAAAAGAGAAACTTAAATTTATCTTTGTGGTTCAAGATATTAGTTTTGGTTAGTATTGTGATTACTTTGAATTATGTTGTGATTTCATTTGAAGTTGACTGTTATTCAGAATTGCTCTTTTATGCCATGTGATATGATATTTTGCAATGACGAATGTATATGTGATTTGAATGAACCTTGGTTTTTAGCGGTGATATTCAAAAGTGATGCATATATACTGGCTTAGGTGACACTATGCGCATTCATATTGATGTTGTGTTTCCTAATAAAATTGGGAGTAGTCTGACCTCTTCCATATTACCATTTTTCAGGAAGCGAATGATAGTTCTGGAGTTATTGCGAGCATCGCTACGGGTGGCGCCATTGAACCTTAATTTCTTGAAGATGTCCTGTTTAAACTTTGAATTTTTATTCGTTCATTTAAAAAACTTTAAGACTTGATGATTATCATTGGGATGTAATAATTATTTAGAATGATGTTTAATTTCCTGTCTCGAAAGCTTGTAACTTGCCCAAGATATTCACCTCGATTAGTATTAAGTGATTTTGCTGTGATTTAAAAAAAAAACTATGAATTTTTTGGTAAATATTTTGGGGCATTACAGAACGTCTCCTGTTCCCTGCCAAAAGTTTTTTCGCCGCTGCCACAAAAGTTGGCCATTATCAGCAGTAGAGGCTGACCGCCGATGGTGGCTGCAGGTGACGGATCACGCTGGTGCAAGGGAGTATAACCCTAGGCAAAAAAAAAACTTTTTTATGTTTTGAGAGGGATCGAGTTTCCACAGTTGCAACTACAGTGGATCTCGACCGGGGCAAGGACCTGATATGAACCCAGAACTGTTTTTGTGGTTTTGGGTGGATTGGATTTGCGCTCGTTCCTGGGGAGACCCGATTTGGGTCCACAAACCCATTTATGGGTTTCAGGCGGATCGAATTTTACACCCGATCCGGGCTTGGAATCACATTAGAGGGTTTTTGAGTGGATCAGATTTTACACCCAATCCGGGCCTGAAATCCTATTAGAGGGTTTCTGGGTGGATCAGATTTTACACCCGATCCGAGCCTAGAATCCCATTAGAGGGTTTTCGGGTGGATCAGATTTTATACTCGATCTGGGCTTGGAATCCCAATAGAGGGTTTTCGGGTGGATCATGTTTGCACTCGATTTGGGCCCATAAACCGATTAGAGGGTTTTCTTGGTGGATAAGGTTTACACCAGGTCCGAGACCTAGACCCATTGAGGGTTTTTGGTGGATCAGGTCTGTGCCTGACCCGAAGGTACCTGGTTCTAAACCTGAGAGGCAGTTTTCAGCTAAATCGAGGGTTTTTTAGTGGATCGGGTCTGCACCCTATCCATGTTCGGAAACCCATTAGAAGGTTTGTCAGGTGGATTGGGTCTACACTCGACCCGACGAGACTCGATCCATACCTGGACCCATTAACAGGACCAGATGGATAGTGCCTGCACCAACCCGACAGAACTTGATCCAAACCCAGACATGTTGGTGGGGGCGAGTGGATCGAGTCTGTGCCCGACCCTTTCAGACCTCGTCTAAGACTGAGACCCATTGGGGGTTTTGGGTGGACTGGGTCTGTGTCTGACCCGGTTCTGAAACACGAACCCAGAATTTGGGTTCTGGGTGGATTGAGCTTGAGCCTGACCCATTTGGAATCGATCCAGGACCTATTATTGTTTCAGGGTGGAACAGGTCAGTACCTTGGGTCAGATTAGGTTCAGAACTAGACCAACCAGACCCATCCAAAATAGCACTGGTTCTAAAACCAATTTGGCCCTTCTAGGTTTGGTTTTGGGGTTTCTGGAACCTGTTTTGGGGTTTCTGTAACTGGTTCATACATCTTGAGACCAGTTTTGAGGGTTCCAAAACTGGTTTAGGGCATTCTAGGACCGGTTTAGTAATTTTGGGGATCAGTTCAGGGTTTCCAGTACCGGTTCATGGCATTCTTGGACCAGTTCAGTGGTTTCAGGGACTAGTTCGTGGCTTCTAAAAACTGGTTCAGAGCTTTTAATGACCAGTTAAGGGTCTTTAAGGACTTGTTTAGGTCATTTTCAAGCCCAATCCCTGATATTATTACTTGTAAATGCATGTCTTTATCAATAATCTCATACTTTTTGGTGACTTTAACATGATATAAAGTGCGTTTCATATTGTTTTTGAGTTATTCATGATTTTTTAATTATGAGATTATGAATGCATGCATTATTTTTGTGTTTTGACTTGCATTGCATATACATACAGTAATAGATATTGTTCAACTCACTCTTGCAATCATCAAAGTGATATGAGTTGTGTTAATTAAGAATTTTTTTGACCGTGATGAGATCAATATTCAGTATTATGATTATATGTGATTTTATGAAACATTGATTTTATCCAAAGATAGGTCATTGTGTTTCAAATTCACACAAGGTGTAATAGTAAGTCTGTACACCAGCCCATAAAGCATAATTATACCCACAGGTACAGTGTCAAATTGCCTTTAGTTACATGATCTACTAGTTTCACCAATTGAAGTCAATTTCTTAAGATTTGAGGAGGCAAAACAACTTTGATTATTATATTTTCACTAAAGTGTAATGACAATGGCTCTATTATGTTTGCCTTAGAAAATGTGACTAATAAAGGATCTCATGTTTACTTTTTCGATAGGATCTTGTATAGAGCAATTAACCCACTCCAATAGAGAATAACACAATCGATTAGAAGGTTGTCTATGAGAAGTGAGAGCACTCAGAAGGTTGTCTATGAGAAGTAAGAGTGCTAAAATAGTATTAACTTGTCAATCATGAATAGCTAAGAATATTAGAGGCGTCATCTCTCATTATTGGACAACGATTTTTTTTTTTGAAAGTCATTGAGACATAAATTATTGATTCAAACAAGATTTCATCTCAGACCATATGGATAAAAAACTTCATTTTGGATTTTGGTATTGTGGTCTATATTGAAAAGCCAATGAAGATCTTTTGTGATAATAAAGTTGTTCTTTATGTTATTGTTAAAAAAAGAATAGAGAATCATTTAGTGTGTATCGATACAATTGTTACAAAAGAAATGATTGTGGATCCTCTTATTAAAAGGCTAGCACCAAGATTATATTACTAATATACAATGATGATGGGTTTATTTGATTCCTTCTGGTGTGTGACAATACCTTATGGTTATATGTAATCACATTTATGAAATTATATTTATTCTCTATAGTTTTATGCATTGTTGATTTTGTATAAAATGACCCTCGTTTTGAAGAAAGAATAGAATAACAATATTAATATAACCAATAGAATGTGTTAAAGACAAATATGTTCATAAAGGTATTCTTAACATGTTAAATACTTAAAATGAATAATTTTGTAGTACATGAAAATATGAAATCTCGCATAGAGGTGTTCATCTTCATGACTCATATAATTCATTCTTGTGATCCATGATAGCATGCGAACCCACAAAAATTGAACCTCGATGAAGTGTTTTTCATGTTAATGAGTCAAGTGAAAGAATATTGGATTTTGAAGCGGATCAGATTCAATCTACATATTACCCATATTGACATGAGCACATCAAGGGATGTATATAGGAGAGACTCTTGGGTTTTAAAGGGTTTGTGACCTTCCTCCAAATCTTTCAATAAATAAGAGACTCCTAGTAGTAGAACTGTGAGAACAAACTACGTGTTATCGGCCTCTCATCATTTTTAGGGTTCAACCGGTGAGTAACTCTTACTTATCTATTTTAAGCTAACAACAAATGTATCTATTTACGGTGTTCTAGCTGCCATTCATCACATGGATGAACATCCAATGATACAAATTAAGCTGCCTTCGACCAGATGCACTCTCCGTATGTACACATAGATGCATCGTAGAAGACCTGCACCCATATTTTTTTTCCTTATTTTCCTTTAAAAAGAAAATTAAGCATAATTGCACCCAAGTTTTTTTTCATTGCGCCCGCTTTTTCCTTTTCACTGATCGAAATGATACAGTGTTTTTCCTTTAAAAAATAAAAGCAAAATTGCACCCTTTTTTTTTTTAACATGACTTGGCACTCAGTAAAAAAGTAGAAATGATTAACGGATCATTTGAATAAACCGAAAGTAAATAAACACCGAAGGCCAGGTAGAAAGTAAAGAAAGGGTGTGAGTATTTTGATGGTGTGAAAAGGGTCAGTAGCTGTCAAGAGTCAATCAAAGAGACATATGGGTTAACTATGAGTTGACAAGACTGACACAGTTGCACCACCCTTTCTTTTTGTACGATTCGGTGCTGTCACTAATCACCGCAACTATTTCTTATACATATATTTCTTTTTGACAGGAAAGATGGGGCCAGGGAGGTCCTCACAATGTACCATTAGATTTATATTAGATTTTGAACTTACAACGTCCCAAGTCCCAACACACAAGGTGACATGCCCTAACCACTCCTACCAAAGCTACTTTTTCTTCACGTTCTATAATAATAAAATACCCATTGAAACAAAAACTTGACCCAAAGTCAAATCTCGTGCGCCTGCCTTTTTTGAGTTATGTTTTGTTTCCCTCAAGTATAGAATAAGAGGCAATGCTCCTTTCGAGGAACCTAACACTCACAACTCTTCGTTCAAACCGACATTTAGTCTAACTCTGGTTACATGCACCAACTCATCTCTCTCTCTCTTTTCGAGAACCAGAAGAGGAACTGTATGATTACTCAGAGATTGTTAGCTGAGCTGTACGATGGCTAGGACTCAGACTCAGTCACTGGTTCTGTTAAGAGAGCATGAACATGCATTGTCAGGATTTTCCAAGTTCCAATACACGCATGTGATTCTTGTGGTGGGGTTGCCCCATAATGTGAACAAGTTTATGAACTTTAAGGTTTATAACTTTATATGGATTTGCTCACTTCATATGTGATGGACGCCTTCATTACTCTAGTTGACCTTCATCGTATTTTTTTATTCTTTTTGGTGCATGCACGCTTTTTCTTAATTATTTCTACAGTTTTGTCAAGGGCACTGACGCTGTTGGTTTTAGCTCCTCTAGACTGTGTTTGTAGACTAGCAGCAAGTCTCAGAGCTTGTACCAATCGCTTATGGGGTTCTTGCAAAAGTTGCAGCGTTTTACGCTAACGCCTCTAATGATGGCAGGAGAGAATAGCTCTAGCTATCGATCATGGCAAAAGCAGAAGGGTCAGAGGAGGGATTTGATTGCCAGATAGCTACACATGGTCGATCATAGCATATAGGTTAATGCCTGATGCAGATCTGGCCTACAAAACATGACCAAGTTCATGAACCCCATCAGTCTCGCTGACAATAGGGCTTATTGATGCTGCTCATAGAACTCATAGCACTTGTACTAAGTCCAGTTGAACCAGCCGTGGCAAGACTTGGCTTGCGATTGGGGATATGTGATCAAACCTTCAAGCCTTGGACAACACTCTCGAATTAACCTACAAAGGGATCACCAGTCTTTTCCTGGAAACTGCCTTGCCTCTTAATATTTTGGCACTCAAAGAGGAATATAACCAAGTTTCGAGAAATTCATGGGCGAGTTATGAACACCAAACACGGCCCGAGCCGTGCCAAGGTACCGGAAGGAAACGTACCCAAGTAGATTATCAGCAAATACAGCAAAAAACCTTTTGTCCATCCCAACCAACAAGCAAAAGAAAAAAAGAAAACAAAAATGATTGGTAAATTAGCTGGACTGACAAGTAACCAGAGAAAGTGGTAAATTTTTTTGTCAAAAAAATCATACTGGAGAATCCCCACCTTTTTGCCTGACTGACAAGACGGATTCATGTTTTTATAAATTAGAAATGTCCAAAATGAACTTATGAAAAAATGAGCAAATATAGAACTGTAAGATAATTTTACTCTTCTACTCATAACGGAAATAGCTTAACTGTTTCACCCGTAGTTAGGTCAAACCATACGTTTAGCTTTAAGTTAATTGTTCGAACATAGCATATATATGAGTTCTAAATGGTGTCTCTAGTTTCCTAAGAGGTGACCCACAAGCACCTTTTGAAGAAAATAAAGAAAGAGGCCACCTAGAGGTAGGGGTGGGCATCGAACCCAAGCCGGTTTAGAGCTGGGTTCATCGGGTTTTAAGTATGACCGGGCTTGAAAATGGCCCGACACATTAAAGGGTCGGGTTTTGCCCTAGTTCTTAACGGGTTTGAGTTTAAAGATCAGCCCATGATCCAGCTCATGGGTCAACATTTAGCCAATCGAACCAACCCGACCCAAACCTATTTATAGGTTATTTCTGAAAGTTCATAAATTAATTCCTATCATAGCAAAAGCAATTAATTAAATGAAAGATTAATGCACTCATCAAATTATTATTTTTTTTATATAATCAAAACAACTAATTTAAAACCTTGACCCAAAGTCAGCCTATAGTGGCTCGGCTCGGCTTGGTCCACTGAGCCGTCCATCCATTGCCCATTAAATGGGTGCATTAAATCTTTTATTTAATTTATTTTTTTGGTGTTGTAGGAAATAATTTATGGATTTCATTTGAAAATAACCTACAAATGGGTTTGGGCCCGGGATGGATTGATCCCCTGAATATAGTCCCATTGGGTCAATGGACTGGGTCATGAGCGGATCTTCAAACCTGAGCCCGTTAAGAATTGGGTACCTGGCCCAATAATAAGGGGGTGGGCCATCTCCCGGCCAGGCCATACTTAAGAACAGATGACTCGAGCTCTAAACCGAACTGGGCCGGGCTCACTGGCAACCCCAGAAGAAAAGTGCGAGGGAAACCCAAGACTGTACCGTTAAATTTGGTGCAAGTTTCACAAGGAGCTCAATGTCAATATTTGCTGATTTCTCCAAAAAGTAGAGCACTGTCTCGAGTTTTTCTCAAAATATCAGTGGATTTGAAATTTGAAGCGAAGATATGGACTCCAATAAAAATCTTTTCTAAAAGTATTTGGCCGGTCACATCGCTTTCTTTAGTAATAGTTGTGTTGAGGGAAAATCGCGGCTATTTACTGAAGAAAAGAAGCAAGAGATACGTACTAAGACTCCACACAAGCCCGCATGGGCGCTGGAGTTGGGCACTCTCGTCCATCTCATGTCCCATGTACGTAGTTAATGTGCGTGCATGCTGAAGAGCTGTTTCCTTTAAGTGTAAAGAGGGCAAAGCGGTTGCAGATGCAGCCTATGCCTTTGCCCTTTGCCCACAACGCCTATTGTTCTCTCATTATGATCATCACCGTAGTGCATGCTCTGCAGAGAATCCGAATTTATTATTGACGGCTACTCGGTTTTCACACCTCTCTCTCTCTCGTGTATCCCATCATAGTGTTAGGATGCATGAGCATTGGTACGTTTTCTAAGTAAAGGATAAACTGGTATCTCATCCGACTGTGTCCACGACCTACATGTCGCTTGTTCAAACATGGAGGTGTGTGCTGGAACAATGTCAGTATGTTCAGTAGCGCTTGTGGGGTGACCCCATCGACCCCTTTCTCAGTGCTGACTTGGGGTGCAGCTTGCTGCAACCTCATACGAGTAATGCGCTGCTGCTGTTTCTTGCTCTGACCTTTGGATTTTTCAAAACTCATTTTTTTGGCATCTTATTTCACATATATCAGTTTTTTTTTTTTGCAGTTAGTAAAAACATGTTTTACCGTCAAAAAAATCATGATCCAAGAGTCAATTCTCATTAAATTGAGCATGCTAAACACATTTAACGGTTTAGATCTATCATAAAACAGTTCAAAACTATGAAACAAGAAATAAGACCTAACATTTTCGGTTCTCATATGTATATCTCTGTATAGATATAGTAATGAGTAGGTATGAAATGATAGGTGCTAAATGATACTTGTTAAATGCGTTTTTCAGGGTTTTTTGTTTTATTTTTAAAATTTGACAGTATAAATATTTCATTTTTATAAGGTTCCAAAATTTTAGAAGCTCCAAATATAATTTTTTTATCGAAAACACAAAATCGACAGTAACCAACACATTTATGGGGTCGAAATTGACAAAAAAAAAACACCCATTTAGCATTTCGCACCAGACATTATATAGGGAAAGATTGGTCAACATATATTAGATGGAGCGTCCGCTTAAAAACATATATATTTGTATGTATCAAACCTAACACACTACCAGTAGGAATGTGGCCTTAGTAAGGAAGTTCAAAATTCTAAGACCAACGTGACCAGAACTGGCAACCATTATTATCATTACTCCGCACAGCAAAGCAAAACCCCCCTTCAAACCGAGGCCCTAGAAAGCAACACCACGAGGGACCGCCACAGCACAGAGAGGGTACTTCATCTCGCAGGACAGCTTGAGCACCTCGTTCAGATCAACCTCGTTCCCCTGAGCCTGCACCCAGGTGAAATGGTGCACCAACTTAGCGACCCACAGGCTCACAGTAACGAGCCCAAGGTTCTTGCCCGGGCACACCCTCCTGCCCGCACCAAACGGAGCCAACCTCAAGTCATTTCCCCTCACGTCCACGCTCTGCTCACCTTCCTCAACCACGAACCTCTCCGGCTTGAACACCAAGGCATCCTTCCACACCTTAGAGTCGTGGGTGATGGCCCACATGTTCACCATGGCCGTCGTCTTCGCCGGCACCACCATCCCGTTGCTGAGATGCACGTCGCTCTTCGAGAGGCGCGCCCACGACAGCAGCGGACCAGGTGGGTGCACCCTCAGCGTCTCCTTCACCACCGCCTGTAGGTAGGGGAGCTTGGAAACATCAGTATCGGTGACGCTCCTCTCCTTCCCCACCACCTCATCAAGCTCCCTTTGAAGCTTAGACTGAATCTGAGGGTTCAGCACCAACTCTGCCATCACCCATTCAGCCAACAGGGCTGTCGTGTCAGTGCCACGGAAGATCATTTCCTGCAACCACATGCAAAAAAAGAGAGGATTAATTTGCATCAAATGATAATTAAAAAACCGAAGCTAGCGACGTACTCCCAACAAAGCACACAATACTGCATTGTTGCTCATTGAAATCGTCCCTAGGCCCAAACCCTAACTGAAAAAAAGGCAAAGACTAAAGGGAAGTAAATGAAACAACCAATAATAGCAACAAGCGAGAATTTTGATACAGGATCTGATGAAATCTAGCAACCAAACAAAAAAATAGTAAAGAGAATAGTTGATGGGATGGGAAGAGATGATGGGTAAGATACCCAAAGGACAGCAATCATGTCATCCTGTCCGAGCTTTTCTTCTCCTTCAAGGGAGAGCAGAACGTCCACGAAGTCCGCATCATCCCCTGGGTTAGAGCTATCGGCCCTTTTCATCCTGTGCTCGCCGATGATGCCGCTAACGAAGTTGCGGACGCGAGGGACGAGAGCAGCACAACGGGAGCAGATGCGGTGGGGGTCGTAGAAGTAGCTGAGCCAAGGGAGGAAGTCCGACCAGTTGAACGCGCCCAGCAGATAGAAACCCTCGCGCACCATTTCCCTCAGTTCGGTCACCTCGTGGTTCTCCGACGCCACGTCGTACCGCTTCCCGAAGACACTTCCCATGATGTTGTTGAGCGCCGCGCCCTGCAGGTGACGCCGGAGCTCCACGAATCCGTTGGCCCGTTGCTCGGCCTCGATGGAGGCGAGCATCACCGCGGCGTCGAGCTGGCGCCCCGGCTCGTGGCCAGCGATGCGCCTCGGCGCGAAGAGGTGGGATGCTGCGATCCTGCGCAGGAGTTTCCAGTAGGTACCGCTCGGCGCAAAGCCGATGGCCCGCTCAAAGAGCAGCTGGCGGGCCGACTGCTTCACCGGCCGGTCGGCGAAGTGCGGTGAGGTGAGGATCTCCCTCGCCGTCTGCGGCTCGGAGGCGACGATCACCGGAGTTGAGCCGAGGCTGAAGGCCATGAGCTGCCTAGCGCCTAGGCGATCAGCCATGGCGCCAAGCGTGCGGTGAGCCAAGCCGCGGCTGAGGGCATGGAGGCTGCCTATGACGGGCAGTCCCCTGGGCCCCGGGATGGGAACGGCTCCGCGGGAGTTCCGGCCGTTCCTCCAGGCGGTGCCCCCGGCAGTAAGCCACCATGACACCACGAGGGTGGCGACGAAGGCAGCCAGCAGTGATAACAGAGCCCACCCATCACATAATTCCAGGGTTTTGGTGCCCAGGAAGGCAGGGATAGCGTAGAGAAACCAGTTTGCATCCTTGGAAGGCTGGGTTGAACCCATACCCATCTCCATTTTCCTACTCCACAGCAAAAGAGAGGAGAGAGAGAGAGAGAGAGAGAGAGAGAGAGAGAGATGGAGAAATGGGTGGGACAGGGGTGTTTAAATAGAGGGGTTGAGGTGGGGTATCAGCGGTTTGTAGGAGGCGTAGAAACGGCGAAAAATAGAACGTTGTTAAATGCCTAATTGCATGAAAATTAATGGCTGTATTTTATAATATTTCTTGTCTAACATAGAAGAAAAAGACTTCAATGCTAAAAGCTAGGAGGCGCTTTTTTCCTTTTCCGTTGCCAAGGGAGGCGCCTCATTCCTTTTCGGCTGCCAAAGTTAACACATCGGCTAGGGTTTTGTTTGAACATGGTAATGTGGGGGAGGTTGTGAAGCTCATTGTTAAAGAAGTTACCTGAATGCATGTAATGTACCCGTTATATTTTATGCTGATATAACGGGGGAAGGCCCTCTGCTTAGTAAGGAAACAAGGAGAAGATTAAAAACAACCCGCCTCCCCCACACACTAGGCCTATCTCTTCATGAAACCTTGCATTCAATTAAAATCTATTTTAATCTTTCATTTTTTTCTCTCGTTTGCAGAATTTTTTGGAGCACAAAGATGCAATTTCTGTATATGAGGACAACCCGCCTTTTGCTAGGACAAGAGAAATCATCGCTCACCTCCTATTGGTAAAATCCTTGAGGTACATTAAACATCTTAAATTTTTCGACTCCATTCCAAACATTTTCATTTCACGTCATTTTTCTACGGTGAGATATCGAGTCTCACCCCTAGGTCTACCTCAGTCTAAAGGTTAGGTTTACCTCCTTTTAGCTAATAAAATTATTATTTTACCCTTAGGTTATCCTTAGACTTCTGGTCAGTTAGGTTTAACTAATCTCATCTTGAGTTCAGAAATGTTAGAATGACTCTCATTTCTAACTCCTCTAAGCTTGAGTGAATTATAACAATTTCAGTTAATTTAGCTCATTTCAACCCAAATAAGCTCACTTTTAGCTCAAATCTTAACCAAACTATTTTCGAGTCAGTCAAATCCAGTAGATCTCATTCTAGTAAGTTTGATATAAGTTCATTAAGAGTTCAAGTAACTCAGTTTCATTTCAAAATCACTTTTTTCACACTCAGACATTCATTTGAGCTCATTCGAGCTCATTTGAGCTCAACACAGTCCAGATTGAGCTGACTCCAGTTGGTTGAGCTAGTGATTTAACTTCAAAATCAATTCATCTAAGTATAACTAACTTTTGAATCAGTTCATTTCGTGCCAGTTCAACTCAAATTAGTTCAAACCAGTTTAGTAGCGTGTTTTTATCCCTGCAGGACGAAGAACCCCCCCCCAAAAAATTATCTGGGACACTATTTCCAATAATTTCTTAACTGAGACAAACCTCAAATTCGGACTCGGATTCATTCCTTCACCTAATATTTCATCAATATCCGAGATCTGATCCATTTCAATTCAGATATTGGATCCAATGTTGGATCTAGTATCTAATTTCTTTTCGGACATGAATTTTCACCTAATTCATTCAAAAATCCATATCCAGAGTTGAATTCATTCTTTGAACCTAAAATATCTCATCAGATATCCATGATCCAATTAAACCATTTCAGATTCATTTCAGTCTGGATCCACCTTCTGATCCGTTCAAGAGTACAAATTCAATTAAATTTCTGAACTCAGATTCATTTATCTGAGATGCAATTTCACTTCTTGATTTCTGATTCAGATCCAAGATTCAGTTCCATTCTCAAAATTGGATCCAAGATTCAAAATCAAAATCCCAATTTTATTATGAATTTGGGCCATTTCCATTTTCAATTCTTCAAAAATCCATATTTAGGGTTCGATTCTCATTTCAAACTAATTTCCTTCAAATCAAGATTCAGATATAATCTTTTTCAAAACTTCGGATCCAGATCCTTTTTAAAAACCCATTTTTTATCCTAATTTCAAAATCAATCTTTAGATTTCAAATTAAAATTCATCATTTTGCAAAAATCTTTTGAAAAACATTCTGGGTCCAATTTAAATTTTCATTCGGATTTTGAAATATCAAAATAGATCCAGATCTAGTTTCAAAATCCAAATTTTTATTTAAAAATCATATAGGGATTTTCAAATTCAAAATCAAAATCCGATCTTTATCCCCAATTTCAAAAAAATAACTTTTTGAATTTTAAAAATCCTTTAAAAATACCTTGGATCTAGTTCAAAATTCAGTTTGGATTGCGATATATCAAAATAGATTCAAATCCATTTTCAAAATCCAATTTTTGTTCAAAATCAATTTGAGGATTTCAATTTTAAAATCAAAATCCAATTTTTATCCCCAATTTCAAAATTTGAAATTTCAGAAACCAAAATCAATGTTTTTGCAAAAATTCTCAAAATTTCAATTTGGATTCGGTTTTGCCCAATTCGGACTTTTTAAATCAAAAATTGAATTTTGAATTTCAATTATTCCCAAAAATACCTCTTTTCATTTTCATATTCATTCTGCTTTTTAATTTTTCAAAATAAAAAATAAAAAAAGCATTTTTCAAAAGAGGGGTGCCACTTGGCATTTTAATCAAAATTGTTTTTTCAAAGTGCCTTTAAAATCCCCTTGCTTTTAAAATCCCACATGAGCATCACCCACAAGGTGATGCCGTGTGTCAATTTTTTCAAGAAAATCTCGTTTTACCCATTTCTAAAATAAAAAAAGACACACATGGGCGCCTCCTTGCAAGAGGGTACTATGTGTCAAAAGATTTCACAAAGGACACTTTTGCCCATTTACAAAATTGGGAAAAGACCCACATGGGGTTGGCGCCAACCCCATGTGAGCTCCCTTTTGCCACATGGGTACCCATGTGCAAGATGGGTGCCATGTGTACAAGCATTTCCAATATCTATTTATGCCTCTTTACAAATAAGAAAAATACCCAAATAGCCTTGGATTCTATTTTTTGAGAATTTTTAGTCCAATATCTAAAGTTTTGCAAAAGCCAACCCCATTTCTCAACTATAAATAAACCCCTTGTGGGTCTCTCAAATCATCAAGTTGGAGTTTGAGAAATTGAGATAACAAAAAAATTCTTTCTCTCTCTTCCCTCCCCATCTCTCTTTTCCCTTTTTTCTTCCTTTGAGTGAAGAGTTTTCCAAAGAAAAAAACTCTTCTTCTTGGCATTTGGTGGCTCAAGGTTGAAAATGGTAGCTGGAGCAAGGAAGAAGCCCAAGGTAGGCCATCTCTCTCCCTTTCTTTTGATTTTTTTTCTTTTTTTTCTATTTCTTTCAATTTATCAAAAATCACCCCCCTCTTCTTCTTCTCTTCTTTCTTGCATTTTCTTTCAATTTCATGTAATAGTAATGTAGATCTAGTTCAATTTCATGTAAATTTTTTTTTTATGCTTTGATTTATTCAAATTGCTTTTTACTTTATACATTTTCATTTTAGCCATTTAGGATTAGGATTTGATCTTCATGCATCATGAAAAGGATTTCACAAGGCTACACGCTTCTCTTTTGATCAAATCAAGAATCTAATTTCAAGAAAATTGATTTCTCAAAGTTATCCAGAAATTTCTTCAAAATTTGATTTTTCTCAAAACATTAAGGTTTTCTTTTCATTAAAAACGATTTTCAAGGGATTTCCAAATATTTTTTATAAATCCCAAAATTGATTTTCTAAGTTTCAATAACTTCTCAATTTCAGAATTCAAAGAAATCAACTTTTCTCAAGGTCATTTGTATTTCCTCAGAACTCGGTTTTCTCAAAACCTCAAGATTTTTTTAGAAATCGATTTTTCTTTTCTTCAAAAATGTTCTCTCAACATGGTTCATGATTTTCAAGGTATCCCCCTTTCCAAATATTTCCAATATTCCAAGTAAACATCATGATTTCAATCTACATGTTCTAAAATTCACAGCACATGCTTGTTTCTTTGTGCATTTAGAAAATAGAACATCGATTTAGACAAGTTGAGCAAACCAAAGCACTGGATTGATCCTTGGTTCGATTACCTCTGGTTATGGTGCCAGGAACAGTTGAACCTCGTACCGACAAGCGAGTCCCATTATTCAGAATTATCCTACATTTTAAAACGGAGGCAGGTTATTTTCAATTTTTTTCCAAAGGTCAGTTTGACTTGCAAAAGTAAAATTTTGCAATGATAACACCCTGCCAGTTATACAACCATACAATTGGGATTTTAACTTGTAAAGTCCAAACACAAGGTGACGTGCACTAGCTGCTCCTACCCGACAAGCGAATCCTCATTGGTATTTCTCTCTACTTCATCCTAAGAAGCACGCGAGAAAGCTCCTACTCTTTTTTAGCTCTTTAGAAAAACTCTACCAGTCATCCTTACTACATACATTTGCCAGATGACAGGTTCAAAAAACTCTCTTGACAAACCAGAAACTATAAATGCATTGGTTAAAGTAAATTTTTTTTTTTTTGGTTTTACAAATTTAATTGTCATTTTTTCCTTACACGTGTGTTCTGCCTAATCTTTCTAATGCAAGCTATAGTTTACAAACATTGTGTTGTTTCACCATCAGCCTAAGAAATAGTAAATCACTTTAGCATCTCTCTCTAATAGGAGTGCAAATGAATGGACATAAGCCGGATCATGCTTCATCCAAATCCAGATTTGAATCTCATGCATTGGATTTTCTGAATATGGATTCAAATGAAACTTGACGAAGTAGCGTTGAATTTGTGACTTACAACCGATTTTGCCTCTGCTTTTGGGAGCTGTACTTTTAAACAAATATTTAGTTTTGATTTGTTATATATATATATATATATATATATATATATTCGTTAGGTGCCTACTATGCTCAACTTTATTTGTCACCAGCCAAAAGCACATGCCTTAGCTATGGCATGCGGCGATGGCACGAGACAACGTTATACTATTCGTATAACAGCTCAGCAAGCAAGCTTAAAGTGTGTGCATTACTTCTCAAGTGCATCTGCATAGCTCTATGCTCCATGGCATGGGGGTCTCTTCGGCCACCCAAAGCCATGTGTCATGCTTCGTGGGTGCTACATCACTCGTTGCCCATTTTAATTTCAAGCTCGCAAATAGAGGACATCCATGCATAATTCATGTGTTGCGGTTGAGTATTTTCTTGCACAATTACATGTGGAGAGCACGTTTGTGAAATCAAATCACAGAAATAAGCAACTTTATTTGGAGGTGCCATGCTAGTGCCCACGCAAACCCACTCAAACTTTGGGGACGTGTATCTCTTTGCACATTGAGAATTATTGAGCCAAGATTGAAATCTCGTCGACACATTCATATGTGACGAAGACCCCGGTGTGGTTGAATATCTCAAGCATCTCCTGCATATTCACTCCCGACTTACCTAATGCTCTCGGTCTCTCTAACACCTCAGGAAAGGGGGCTTTAGGAATGTAGGCTTTTGAAGGTTCAGACGAAAGAACCATCTCGCTTTCCTCAGATAAAACACTAGGGACAAGCTGCTTCTCACTTATCTTCTCTATTTCTTCTGTAGTCTCCCTCGCTGCATACTGCTTCCCACTCGTAAGGGGAATCACCGCTTGAGCCTGCTCTTAATGGACATCTATCATATGCACACCATGCATTGACTCCTTACCCCTATGGTTAACTATAGGCTGGCTAGGCAAGGTCCCCTCACTTCGCTTGCTAAGCGCCCCGACGAGTTGCTCCATTTGGGTCTCAAGTTTGACAATGAACTGAGTATGGAAGCTCAAGTTCGCCTTAATATCTGAAAATGCTTGCTACATCTTATCCTCAAAGGACTGACTAGGCGAAGGCTCATGGGATTGAGGTTGATTATAGGCAAGTTAGGCTGAGGGATAGCTAGATCTCTGAAATCCAGGCGCATAACCGGCTTGCCTGGGTTATTTTTGGGAAGGGTTAGGAGGTTGAGTTTTGGGGTTGCGCCATGAGAAATTGGGATGGTTTCGCCAACCCGGGTTATATGTGTTGGCATATGGATTGGGTGTGGGCCTAACAAAAATCTGTGCTATCTGAGCTTGCTCTAGGACAAACTTAGGGTACTGTGGTGCTACTGTGCAGGGCTAGCACACAGTGCACACACCTGCATGGTAGAAGAGGGACCCGACAAAAGCTGATCCAATTTTTGGGACAACTGATCGACCTTGTTGCTTAACTCAAGGTGCATCTCTATCTCGAAAATACCTGCTTTCTTAGCACCATCCTGCGCAGGTGTAACTCTATCAAAACGTGAAACGACAACATGGTGCATGAAATTTTTACTTAAGGTGTCAAAAAGCGTTCATGCTTCGTCTTCACTTTTAAGCATAAAAGTGCCCCCATAAGTCGCGTCAACCATTTGACGGTTCTTCTCAGTAAGACCGTCATAAAAATATTGCACCAGTTGCCAGCGAGACACCTGGTGGTGGGGACACTTGCGGAGAAGATCTTTCATCCTCTCCCAAGTTTCATAGAACATTTCTTCCTCTATTTGCAAAAAGCTGGTAATGACTTTTCGATACTGGTTTGTGTTATCAGTTAGAAAATATTTCTTCAGGAACTCCTTTTGCATATATTCCCAAGTGGTAATTTGAACTGTATCTAAAGTCTTCAGCCAATGCTTGGCTTTATCCTTGAGGGAGAATGGAAATAACGTCAACCTCATTGCATCATCTCCAAAGTTGTTGATTCGCACAATCGAGCAAATCTCAAGAAATTTGTCGAGATGACGATATGGGTCTTCGTTGCTAAGGTCATAAAATAAAGGTAGCATTTGGATTATGCTGGCCTTGATCTCAATCTGGTTTGCTCCTGCATTAGGTCTTGTAATGCAGCAGGTAGGAGTGTACGTGTTGGACATGAAGTACTCCCTAAGAGGACGAATCAACTGCTGATCTTTGGCCATGGCCGTGGATCGATGGGGTCTCCTAATGAGAGACTTGGGGTCCTCGATTGTCTCAACAAGCTCGGGGTCAAGCGAGCGTAGCCCTTGCATGCACCAAGAGGTAGACCGTTCAACAAACATCCTAAATTTGGGTTTTCTACCTAACTAAGGCCCTAAACGGCCAAACCACACAAACCACAAAGCGAGTAAAACAATAAAGAAAAGCTAGAAATAAACAAAACACCACACACTTGCACTCAACAAATTTTTTGTAAAAAGCAAACTATGAGCATAGTACCACTCATGCACAGTCACCTCTAAGGGTATCCTAATAGGTGGGTTGTGCAGAAAAAGTAAATTGGTTTCTATGGTGTGCAAACACGTGGTTCTAACCCTAATTATGAAAAGTAAACTAAACAATCCTAATTAATGAACTGAAAAACAAACTAAGCAACCCTAATTAAAAAATTGAAAGTAAACTAACAACCTAAAATACGAGAACAAACACAAGGCAATAAAGTAAATACTCGTATTTCACCGTTCTCTGACAACGACGCCAAAATTTGATGTCTATTTTTGAAAAGATTTTTAAATGAAAACAACATGAAAGCCATACACCAAAAATAAAAATTGGATCTCACGAGTGGTGGAGTCTGGGTCGATCTCAGGGAACGGGAGATACTTGTATTCAAACATGCAACTAAACTACGCTTTGTTGCCTAAAATGAAAAGTGTGAGAAAATAAAACTACTTAGCTTACATCAAATGTTTACTCTACGCAGAGGGTTTAAAATGCTTTTATTACAACAAACCCAAAAATTGAATTAAATTTCTAATTTTAAAAGAAAAGCAAAAATGTCTTCTATGCTCGTGCCTCGTGTTGCATGTCGAATGCGTGCCACCAACTGACTTGCTCACTTGCCTTCACTCTGCGCTTTCCTGCAAGACATGAACACACAAGCAGTAAAAGAAGACAACTAACACTATGCTAAAAATAATATGTATAGTATGTGAAAGGGAATTGTGCAAGAAATGAATGCTAAGTGTACTAATGAAATTTAATCACAAAATTAATAACTAAATGCTACAATACGCAATTGCGATAAAAATGTGATGCAATGTAAATGAGAAATGCGAAAATGTGCAAAATGAACTAAATACAAAACTTGACTAAATTTCACTAAGCTATTTGCAAAACAAATATGAGAACTAACACTAAAAAAACTACTAAAACAAACTTTTGCAGAACAATAAAATGCACTAAATGAAACTAAATGCAAAGTAAGCAAAGCAAACGCAAAAGTAAACTATGCTAAATACAAATGCAAAACAGGAAAATATAGATCAAATTTTGTGTGTTTTTGCGCATTAACATTTCATGCATTCTCTTGTTAGTCTTGTAGTTTTTGCTTTATCATGTCATAGTTGTTGCATTCTGTATTGATTTCCCCTTTTGTTCATCGTTGCATTGCTTTCAATTTGCATCATTTCTTTGTTGCATATCATATTCATTTTATTTTCTACATTGCATATCATTGTTCCATCCTCTGCATTTCCTATTTCTTTGGCATCATTCATGATTTCCTCTACACATTAGTATTCATCAGCATCCACCATCGATTTCTTGTGCATATCAGCATCTGCATTCTTATCATCATTCTCCTAATTCATCATCTCACAACATTGCATTCCCCCTTTTCTCATCATCATCATCATTGCATTTGAACCTGTGTTTCATTCCTTTTACTTTATCTGCTGCTCTGCATTTTTCATTTATCCTAATTCTTGTTTCAGTGTATCATTCTCTGCATCCTCTGTATTTCTGTATTTTATTTTCACTACATCTCACGACACTTCTATTTCCTTTTGCATCCGCATCGAGTAGTTTATCTTCATTGCAGCACTTCATCAGCATCTTCTGCATCCACTGCATCATTTGTGCATTTCAGTTTGCCTCACTTTCCCTTCCACATTCTGCATACATTTGCATTTCCTACACAGCCGCATGTTGCATTCTGCATTTGCACATTTTTCCTTTTTTTTGCATCTGCATTTTTTTTTAGTTATTTCTTGCATTCCATTTCCCATGTTTTTATTTCCTGCATTTTATTTTCTTTATTTCAGTTCTGCATCTTGCATAGTTTTACGCACATTTTGCATTCAAATCATTTCTGCGTTTTTCTTAGTTTGCATTTTTATTTGCGCACTCAGCACTTTGTTTTTCTTTCCTGCGTGCATTTGTGTGTTTCTTTGATTAATGTCAATATGCGCTTTTCATTTACTTACACATTTAATGCATTCTTGCATTCTTTTTAAAACAAAACAAAACAATGTAAAATGCAAACAGGAATGTGAAGAGAAACGAATGAGAGAAAAGAGGAAAAGAGGGGAGAAGAGAGGAAGAAAACTTACCAAACTAGATTGGGTTGAGAAGAGAAGGCTGCCTCCACCATGTGCGCCACCGTCAGACTACAATACTCCACCGAAGGAGAGGGAAAGGGGAAGGGAAAGGGAAAGGGAAAGGGAAAGAAGAAGAAAGGGAAAAGCGAGGGAAGGAAGAGTGGAAGGAGGGAGATCCGGATGAGAGAGAAAGGAAAGGAGAGAGGGAGGCGTGCACATGAGAGAAGACACCCCTCTCTTCTTCTACGTTAAGTTTAAAAAGGGAAGTTGTTAGGTTGTTACTTGATTTTTCACATATGCCCCCATTTATTTCCAAAAATTCTAAAAAGAAGACTCCTAAAAAATTATTCCCTAATGCACTAATTCCTACTTTATTTAGCCAAACTAAGCTATAGCTATTTTTCTAAAGAACTTTTTCCTCTTTTTATTTTTTTTCTAACTTAACCTACTAAGTTAATTGTAAATGATAACCTTTGAAATAAATTACAAAATAACTCATTTTCAAGCAATTTTCATATTTTATTCTTTTTGCATATTTTCTCGAAACTAACAATAAACTCAAGATTTTAATATGCTTTTCTACTTAATCATGCATAGCTTATTATGAATTAAACACAAAAAAATATGCATGATCAAATACCCTCATGCTTATCATTTGCTAGTCCTCGAGCAAATTGGAAAAATGCAAGAATCAACACTATTCACACTAACTCACTTTCATAGGAATCATAGTTGCATTTAGCATATGCAACAAGCCCTTTCAACCCCTGGGTTACCTCAGTGGATGAGTAAGGTCTCATGAGGGTTTGCAGTGATGCTACCCAGAAACATCTCTTTCATGTATGCATAAGAGTACTCATTTTCACAAGCAGTAGGTAGTTAAAGACTTTGTTTTCGTAAATATTTTCTGTTATTACATAACCAAAACATAATTAAAGTTCTTTTTATATACCACCACAGAATAAAATATTTTTTCACTTTTCTAAATATCATAATTATTTATGTTTTATTCTTGAAGAATCAAATAAATACAAGTTATTATTTACTTATCCTTACTCACATATTTTCTGCATAGGTTTTCTCAATCACACTTCTAAGCAGTGTATTTTTTTCTTTTTAAGTTATTTTTTTCTTGCTTTTCATTTTTTTACACTATTTTTATTCTATGGCTTGCGAATGGTCTGCTTTTATGCTTTATGCAATGCCAATATCTTTTATACTTTCTATAAGAACAATATAGGCCGCAAATATTGACTAGGACACAAAAGTGACTTCATTCACCTTTTTGACATGAGACTCAAACACTTCAACTTGTGTCTGCTCCCAGCTACTAGGGTTCACGAAGACTTCCACTCTCTTTTTCGAAATGAAACTCAAACAGTTCAACTTGCGTCTGTGTCCAACTACTATGGATTGTGAAATATATCCAAACAACCTAACACATGCTCTTTTACACTTTTTGAGCTCATTTTTGTACTCTATTCATTTGCTTAGTTTTTCAAAAATAACACTTTGCATATTCATATTTGTGATTCAAAATAAACTCCAACATGTATCTATCGTCATTTCTTTGAAATCCACATAAACAACCACAATTTCGAGATCCATGCAGAATTTTTTTTTTCGTGGGACTTAAAAATCCTCTAAAAACATTAGATTTTGAATAACATTCATATAAGTTCAAATACTTTCTTTAAAGACCTACTTTTCATGAAAGATGTGTAAACATGTGCAAGTACATAGACAAAAAATATCAGGGTGTGCAAACTACACCCTCTCCCATGCTTGAATGACACTGTCCCAGTGGCACTCTCTTATGCTCATATAAAACTAAGTGAATGCACATAAGATGCAAAATGAGGGAAAAAAGTAGACTCAACCTGATATAAAATATGAATGTATGCCTATGGGTACTCATGATCTATTCATTATGCGCATGGAACACATGAAAACAAAACTAAACTAAACAAGATACTATTCTATGAATATTTACAAGATCTTATGAATGGTACAACATACAAACTTGTGTGCACCCTATGCCTCTATGAGATCGACATCCTCGATGTCTTGCCTTATCACAACATCAGAAATATAGGGCTTCAGCCGTTGCCCATTGACTTTGAAAATACTACCCATGCGAGGGTCCAAAAGATCTATCGCTCCATGTGGGAACACCCTATGCACAATAAATAGACCATCCCCATCTTGACTTCAATTTGCCTGGAAAAGGATGGAGACACGAATGGTAAAACCACACTTTTTGACCAGTCTCGAACTGCTTCCTAACAATATGCTGATCATGAAACTGCTTGGTTCAAGCCTTGTAAAATTTGGTACTCTCATTGGTCTCATTTCACATCTCCTCGAGCTCACTCAACTGTAATTTTCTCTCAGCGCCAGCTTGGGTCATATCAAAATTGAACTTTTTGATAGCCCAATATGCCCTATGCTCCAGCTCAACAGGAAGATGACATGGTTTTCCAAAAACTAATCAATATGGAGACATGCCAATCGAGGTCTTGAAAGCAGTCCTATAAGCCCACATGGCATCATCAAGGTGTTGGGACCAGTCCTTGCGGTTTGGTCAGACTGTCTTTTCAAGAATCCATTTAATCTCTCTGTCGAAGACCTCAACCTGACCACTAGTCTGGGGGTGGTAAGGTGTAGCAATCCGGTGATGAACATAGTATTTCCTAAGGAAGCTACTTGCACATTATGGAAATGCGTACCACCATCACTAATGATCACTCTCAGGACCTCGAACCGACTAAAAATATTGTGCTTGATCAATCAAAGCACCTCTTTATGATCATTGGTTTGGGTGGCCACGACCTCGACCCATTTGGAGACATAATCAACCACCACTAAAATATAGACAAATCTGAAACATGACAGAAAAGGACCCATAAAATCAATGCCCCAAACATCAAAAATCTCAACAATCAGGATAGGAAGGAGAGGCATCATGTCACGCTTGGTGATGCGACCTGTCTGCTGACAGCGCAAACACCTCCTACAATACTCGTGAGCATCTCTATGAAGTGTCAGCCACCAAAATCCCAACTGAAGGACCTTTGCGGCGGTCTTTCAGCTAAAAAAATGGCCTCCACAAGCCAATGAATGATAAAAAGATAGAATGGAGTTATACTCCTCCTCGAGAACACATCTTCTAATCATTTGATCAGGGTATAATCGAAACAACTCTGGCTCCTCCCAGAAGTAGTGCCTCACCTGCACAAAAAAATGATCTCTCTCATTACAGTTCCAATGCGCAGAATACTCTCCGGTCACCAAAAAGGTGCTGATATCCGCAAACTAGGGTAGACGCTTGACATGAAAGAGCTGCTCATCTGGGAATGAATCTTTAATCTGTCCCTGGTTAGTGGATGTCTCTATTGTCAGTCTGGACAGATGATCTGCTACAAGGTTCTCACATCCGCTCTTATCATGAATCTCGAGATCAAATTCTTCCAACAGAAGAATCCACCAAATGAGACGCGGTTTGGCATCCTTTTTACTCATCAAATATCACAATGCAGCATGATCTGAGTGAATGATGACCTTGGAGCCTAATAAATATGAACAAAACTTCTCAAGCGTAAAAACTACAGCTAACAATTCCTTCTCTGTAGTGGTATAATGCAATTGCACATCAGAGAGGGTCCTACTAGCGTAGTGAAAAATATGAAATCGTCGTTCTATCTTTTGTCCAAGAATAGCTCCAACAGCGTAATCAGATGCGTCACATATAATCTCAAAAGGCACTAACCACTGAGAAGATCAAAGAATTAGAGATGTGGTCAGGGTCGCCTTTAGGGCCATAAATGCCTTCAAACAGGCATCATAAAAAACAAATGGTTGGTCTTTCGACAGCAGGTTGCACAATGGTCGAGATATCTGACTAAAATTCTTAATGAACCATCGATAGAAACCTGCATGCCTTAAGAATGATCACACTTGCTGTATGGAGGTTGGTGGAGATAATCTAGCAATGGTCTCCACTTTGGCCTTATCGACCTCAATCTCTTTCTCGGACATAATATGTTCAAGAACAATCTCCTGTCGCACCATGAAATGACTCTTCTCCCAATTGAGCATCAGATTTATCTCCTTACAACGCTGAAGCACACAAGATAACTTTTGGAGATAATCGTCCATGAAAATCTCAAGGACATCATCCATCATGTGAGAGAAAAATCGCCATCATACACCTCTGAAAAGTTGTAAGAGCATTGCAGATCCCAAACAACATTCTCTTATAAGCAAACGTGCCATAGGGACAGGTGAATGTCGTCTTCTCCTGGTCTTTGGGATGCACAACCACCTGATTGTATCCAGAATATCAATCTAAAAAGCAAAAATACTGTTGGCCTATGAGTCTCTAAAATCTGGTCGATGAACGACAATGGGAAGTGATCCTTCCGAGTTGCACTGTTCTACTTCCTATAATCTATATATACTCGCCATCCCGTAGTAGTCCTCATGGGAACACTTTCTCCTTTTTCATTTTTTTCACGATGAACCCAGACTTCTTGGGAACAACCGGGGTAGGGCTCACCCACTGACTGTCAGAGATGAGATAAATGATCTTGGCGTCCAACCATTTAACTACTTTCTTCTTTACTACTTCCTTCATGTGGGGATTTAACCTTCTTTGCGCCTCTCTTGAGGGTTTAGCCCCCTCCTCCATGATAATCTTATGCATGCAAATGAAGGATATATCCCTTTTAGATCTGCCACCAACCATCCAATTGCCTCTTTATGCTCATGCAAGACCTGTAATAGCTGACACTCCTGCATATCAGTCAGATCTGCGAAAATGATGATTGGGAGAGTTCGGTCCTTGCCTAGAAAGGCATACTTGAGTGAGGCTGATAAAGGCTTCAACTCTAGCTCCGGGGGACTCTTGATGGACGGTCAAGCATGCTTTTTCACCAAATCAGAAAGTGACTCAAAGTATCAGGTCCAACTCAAATCACCTGTCTGGCTCTCAATCAATCCTAGGCGATCCTCTTTGAAAGATTTATCCTCCTCCTCCTGAGGTGAATCACTCAATAACCAAGCATGCTCTGCTTCTACGAGGTCCTGAATAAAATCAACCTCGAAAGAAGCCTCCTCTCTGGCAGGCCCCATAGCCGCATGAAAAATGTTTAGCCTCATCTTCCTGTTGCCAAATGAAACATCCATTGCACCAGTGCGACAATTAATGCACGCATTGGCGGTAGCCAGGAAGGGGCATCCAAGAATAATGGGGGTCCGTTGCATGTTCTCCACTCCCTCTATATCCAAAATAACTAAGTCGATAGGGAAGTAACAATCCTTCACCTTGACTAGAACGTCTTCAAGAATCCCTCATGGGACCTTGATTGATCCGGCAAAATCATAGGTGTTAGCTTCATCTCTTTTAATCCAAATTTGTCATAAAAGAAACTCAACAAGATGTTGACACTTTCTCCAAGGTCGAGCAATGCACGCTCAACAATGATGTTTCCTATGATATATGAAATGATCAGAGTCCCTAGGTCCTTGAAATTTGGTGGGGTTTGGTGTTGTAACATCGTACTCACCTGCTCGGTCAAATATATCTTCTTTGGCTCATGGGACCTTGTGATCATCGCAAAATTTTCTCTCTCTTGTGGTTTCTCTCTCTTCCTTGAAGGGAGAAAATAAAAGACAGAAAGAAAGAGAGAAGAGAAAAAAGAAGAAAAGAAGAGAAGATGAACTCTTTTGCGGGGTCTCACTTGACCTTAATTTTGAAGATATTTTTAAAATAACTCACCTCCGTTTTGAAATATTTGCGGGAAAACTGGGAGACGGGATCCGCTCGTCCGTACGAGGTTCGACCGTTCTTGGTACCTTTACCAGGGGTAATCGAACCAAGGGTCGAATTCATGCCTTTTGCTTTGCTTTAATATTATCTAAGAATTTATCTTGAAACTAAATGCACAAAGAATCATGCTTGTGCAATGCAAAGATGTATGCTCTTTTCAAAAAATGATTTGAAAATTTCCAAGTATTTCTGGGATGAATAGAGTGAAAAAATGGTTTCTAACTCAGAACTTAAGATTTAGATATACGAATTTTTGGAATAATCATTGAGAAAATAATCTAGACTTTTTGAAAGGAAGGATCTCGAAATTGAGATAAGAGGAGAAGAAAGAAAACTTCAAAGTCATAAATGGATTTTGAACTAGAATTTTAAACCTGGATGAATACTTGAAATGGAATTGAATTCTAACTTTGAAGTTTAAAAATTAGGAGGAGATTTGAGAAATCTAAAATAGAATTGAAAAAATGGGATTTGATTTGAAAGTTGGAATTTGAATCCAAAGTTTGGATTCTAAATTGAGATCAAAATTGAATTCTGGATTTAGAATCCGAAAATGGGAATTGGATTTGAAATCTGGGATGAAATGGAATTGGAATTGAGAATAGAAGTTGATTTGAAATCTGGAATTCAAGATGGAATTTGAATTCTATATCCTAAATGGAATTGGATCTGAAGTCTGGAATCCAAAGTAGAATTGGGTTCTGGGTTCTAAAATGGATTTGAATCTGAAGTCTTAGATCCAAAGTGGAAGTTGAATCCTGGATTTTAAAATGAGTTTTGGATCTAAAATCTGAGATCCAAGATGAAGTTGGGTTCTAGATCCTAGAATGAGTTCTAGATCTGAAGTCTGAGATCCAAAAGTGGATATTGTACTTGGAAATCTGGATCCAAGTTGGGATTGGGATCTAACTTTTGATTTGGATTCTGAAAAGTCCAAATAGGACCTACTAAAGATGGATCTGGGTTTTGAAAAACCCAGATTGAATTTTAAAATTTAAGAAGAGTCAAGTTTTTGAGATTCAAAAATCAATCTAAAACTTTGATTTTGATATTTTGAAGATGAACTTGATTTCGAATGTGAAATCAGAAGATAACTCAGAAGTTTTAAAGTTTAAATTGAACTTTGAAGAATGGAATTGAATTGAATTTTGAATTTTGAACTGATCTGAAGTTTGAATACAAAATGAATCAAGTTGAATTTAAATTTTGAATTTCGATTTCAAAGTCAAAATTTGGATATTGAAAATGAGATAGAATTGATAAGTTGAAATAAAAATTGAAGAAGAGATATTCACAGTCACTTAGATTTTGAAAAAGGAATTTGGAAAATATGATGCAATTCTATCCTAAATGATGAATGAAAAAGATTTGAAATGAGATTTTGAAAAAGCTATTCCATTCTTTAAATGAATTAAGACTGAGGTTGAAGATATAATATATCCCTGACTATGGTCATTGAATATATTATATAATAACCACATTTAAATTCAAGTGAAGAATAAAATATATTTTTGGTACTTTTATAGAATTTAAAATGAAATTAACTCTCAATATACCCTGACTATGGCCATTGGTATATATATTGAATTAATTTTAAATTAAATTCTGATAAAAGAGGAAAATATTTACAGAAAATATGATGATTTTTGAAAAAGATCCAGTGTGGATCCAGTGTTATTTTATAAAAGATAAAAATCCTAAGTTTTGTTTACATCCTGACTATGACCATTGATGTAAATCATCAACTTAGAATTAATTATCTCTTATGAAATGGTGCACGTGCCATTCGTGTTGCCATTTGTGAGAATTTGAGAAATAAAGACAAAATACATGAAAACAAGCAATTCATGATATTTACAATGCTTATTCATTCTATCTAAAACAGGAAATGTAATTTCTCATTAAGATCTAACTATTACAAGACATAAAATTGAATTTACAACTCCCAATAATGACCTTATTCCATATACTTCATGCAAAACAACTGGATTAACATGAAAGTAGAAGAAGAATGGCATATATCATATGGATATCTAAAAAAAATGTTCATATACCAGGATATGAATGATGAAAAAGATGAAAATGATATATATACCTATATATATGGGGTATATACAATAGGGAGATATGATGAGGGACAGATCATGTCCAGGTTACTACAAGCAACCCTTTTAGCAGTGAAGATAGTTTGTGATGGGAAAAAGGTGAGGTACTGTGTAAAAAAAAATGAGGTATGGTGTGGCAAGCACATACATAGTTGATGTTAATTGCTACAACGGATGGCATAAACAGGCTACTAATGACATACGGATGGTGGATGGGTGTGAATGGAGTCGATGGATGAAAGAGGAAATGGGGAAGGGTGGAAACAAATGGCTGAAAAGGGTCACATGAGTCCCCTTTTAAGGAGGAACAAGGAAGGTTCGGGAAGAAGGGTCGTTGGGCATCGATGGCGGAGGATCGAGAGTGAGAGATGAATGGTGATGGAGGGTTTCAGTGGTTCAGAGAAAGGGAGAGAATGCCATAGAGGAGTGCGGCTGAGGGTTTTCTAAGCTTTGTTTGTGATTTTTTCTGTTTTTTCCAAAAAAAGGCTCCTTTAACAAAATTTTCATAAAAATGGTTAAAAAAATATTTTTTTAGCAAAATTGACTTAAAAAGTTTAAACTCATTTGTTTTTCTCGTAATTTTTCCAATTTTTTGGTTTTTGTGTTTATTTTTCATTTTTTTTCATTTTTTAGAATAAAGTCCTAAAAGTTTTACGAGAAGACAAATATTAAAACTAGTTTTTTTTTGTGTTTTTGCAAAAATATTTACAAAAGGGAATTTTTCTGAGAATTAAAAGCTATTTTGAGAAAATTTCTTCAGAAAATGGGTTCATATCTAGATTTTGAGAAAATTATTCGAGGTTTAAAAGCCTCGAATCGAGAAATACAGAGTTGGGGATCCAATAGAGTGCCAGATGAACTGCCCGAGCCATTCAGAACCATTTTTTGGTATTTTTGTAATTTTTAATTTGGAAATTGGACAACGAGGCTCATATTTGAATTTTGAACACTGGGTCCGGATCCAGAATCGAGTTTGAATGAAATTTGATCTAGAAAATTCGAAGAACAACTGAAAATTAGCTTTGATTTTCTCTGAAAATGGGGTCAGGGGCAAAAAGGTCATTTTTACAAAACTTTGAAAAATTTGGGGTGTTCACAGACCTCAACTTTCTTTTTTGTGTACAAAGCTCCTTGAGGAACTTTGCATATGCAGGGACCTACTGGATGACATCAAGTAAGTGAAAGTTTATCTGAACGTGCTTGAATATCTCAAGCATCGCTTGTATATTCACTCCTGACTTACCTAATGCTCTCGGTCTCTCTAACGCCTCAGAAAAAGGGGATTTAGAAATGTAGGCTTTTGAAGGCTCAGATGAAAGAACTCTCTCATTTTCCTGAGATAAAACACTAGGGACAATCTGCTTCTCACTAATCTTCTCTCTTTCTTCTGCAGTCTCCCTCGCTGCGTACTGTTTCTCACTCCTAAGGGTAATCACCGCTTGAGCCTGCTCTTGATGGGCATCTGTCATATGCAAGCCATACATTGACTCCTTACCCCTAGGGTTAACTATAGGGTGACTAGGCAAGGTCCCCTCACTTCGCCTGCTAAGCACCTCTACGAGTTGCCCAATTTGGATTTCAAGTTTGGCAATGGACTGAGTATGGGAGGTCAAGTTTGCCTTAATATCTGAAAATGCTTGCAATATCTTGTCCTCCAAGAACTGAGTAGGCAAAGGCTCATGGGACTGAGGTTAACTATAGGCAGGTTTGGCTGGGGGATAGCTAGATCTCTGAAATCCAGGCGCATAACCGCCTTGCCTGGGTTGACTTTGGAAAGGGTTAGGGGGTTGAGTTTGGGGGTTGCGCCATGAGAAATTGCGATGGTTTCGCCAACCCAAGTTATATGTGTTGGCATATGAATTGGGTGTTGGCCTAGCAAAATTTTGTGTCATCTGAGCTTGCTTTTGGACAAACTCAGGGTATTGCGGCGCTACTGGGCAGTCTACTACATGGTGTGCAGGGCTAGCATACAGCGCACACACCTGCATGGCAGGAGAGAGAACCGACAGAAGCTGATCCAATTTCTGGGACAGTTGGTCGACCTTGTTGCTCAATTGAAGGTGCATCCCTATCTCAAAAATACCTGCTTTCTTAGCGCCATCCTGCGCAGGTGCAACTCTATTGAAACGTGAAGTGACAACATGATACATGGAATTTTCACTCAAGGTGTCAAAAAGCATCCATGCTTCGTCTTCACTTTTGTGCATAAAAGTGCCCCCACAAGCAACGTCAACCATTTGACAGTTCTTCTTAGTAAGACCGTCATAAAAATATTGCACCAGTTGCCAGCGAGACACCTGGTGGTAGGGATACTTGCAGAGAAGATCTTTCATCCTCTCTCAAGTTTCATGGAATATTTCTCCCTCTATTTGTAAAAAGTTGGTAATGACTTTTCGATATTGGTTTGTCTTACCAATTGGGAAATATTTTTTTAGGAACTCCTTTTGCATATATTCCCAAGTGGTAATTTGAACTGTATCTAAAGCCTTCAGCCAATGCTTGGCTTTATCCTTGAGGGAGAATGGAAACAACGTCAACCTCATTGCGTCATCTCCAAAGTTGTTGATTCGCACAGTCGAGCAAATCTCAAGAAATTTGTCGAGATGACGATATGGGTCTTCGTTGCTAAGGTCATAAAATGAAAGTAGCATTTGGATTATGTTGGCCTTGATCTCAAACTAGTTTGCTCCTGCATTAGGTCTCGTAATGCAGCAGGTAGGAGTGTACGTGTTGGACATGAAGTACTCCCTAAGAGGACGAATCAACTGCTGATCTTCGGCCATGGCCGTGGATCGATGGGCTCTCCTAATGAGAGACTTGGGGTCCTCGATTGTCTCAACAAGCTCGGGGTCAAGCGAGCATAGCCCTTGCATGCACCAAGAGGTAGACCGTTCAACAAATATCCTAAATTTGAGTTTTCTACCTAACTAACACCTTAAACCGCCAAACCACGTAAACCACAAAGCGAGTAAAATAATAAGAAAAAACTAGAAATAAACAAAACACCACACACTTGCACTCATCAATTTATTTGCAAAAAGTAAACTATGAGCACAGTACCACTCGTGCACAGTCACCTCTAAGGGTATCCTAATAGGTGGGTTGTGCAACAAAAGTAAACTGGTTTTTACGGTGTGCAAACACATGGTTCTAACCCTAATTACGAAAAGAAAACTAAGCAATCCTAATTAATGAACTAGAAAACAAACTAAGCAATCCTAATTAAAGAACTAAAAGTAAACTAACCTAAAATACGAGAACAAACATAAGGCAATAAAGTGAATACTCGTATTTCACCATTCCCCGACAACGGTGCCAAAATTTGATGTCTATTTTTAAGAAAATGATTCTTGAAAAGATTTCTAAATAAAAACAACGTGAAAGCCAGACACCAAAAATAAAAACCGGCTCTCACGAGTGGTGGAGTTCGGGTCGATCTCAAGGAATGAAGGATAGTTATATTCAAACACGCAACTAAACTACCCTTTATTGCCCAAAATGAAAAAGTGTGAGAAAATAAAACTAATTAGCTTACATCAAATGTTTACCCTACGCAGAGGGTTTAAATTGATTTTATTACAAACCCAAAAAATTGAATTAAATTCCTAATTCTAAAAGAAAAGCAAAAATGTCTTATGTGCTCATGCCTCATGTCACATGTCGGATGCATGCCACCAACTGACTTGCTCACTTGCCTTCACTCTGCGCTTTCCTGCAAGACATGAACACACAAGCAACAAAAGAAGACAACTAGCAATACGCTAAAAATAATATGTATAGTATGAGAAAGAGAATTGTGCAAGAAATGAATGCTAAGTGTACTAATGAATTTTAATCACAAAATTAAAAGCTAAATGCTACAATACGCAATTGCGATAAAAATGTGATGCAATGTAAATGAGAAATGCGAAAATGTGCAAAATGAACTAAATACAAAACTAAACTAAATTTCACTAAACTATTTGCGAAACAAATATGAGAACTAACACTAGAAAAACTACTAAAACAAACTTTCGCAGAACAATAAAATGCACTAAATGAAACTAAATGCAAAGTAAGCAAAGCAAACACGAAAGTAAACTATGCTAAATGCAAATGCGAAACAGGAAAACAATATGCAAGAATGCATTAAATGTGTAAGTAAATGAAAAGCGCATATTGACATTAATCAAAGAAACACACAAAAAATTGCAAAAACACAAATGCACGCATGAAAGAAAAACAAAGTGTTGAGTGCATAAATAAAAATGCAAACTAAGAAAAACGCAGAAGTGATTTGAATGCAAAATGTGCGTAAAACTATGCAAGATGCAGGACTGAAATAAAGAAAATAAATGCAGGAAATAAAAACATGGGAAATAGAATGCAAGAAATAACTAAAAAAATGCAGATGCAAAAAAAAGGGAAAATCTGCAAATGCATAATGCAACATGCGGCTGTGTAGGAAATGCAAATATATGCAGAATGTGGAAGGGAAAGTGAGGCAAATTGAAATGCACAAATGATGCAGTGGATGCAGAAGATGCTAATGAAGTGCTGCAATGAAGATAAACTACTTGGTGCGGATGCAAAAGGAAATAGAAGTGCCGTGAGATGCAGTGAAAATAAAAGGCAGAAATACAGAGGATGCAGAGAATGATATGCTGAAACAAGAGTTAGGATAAACGAAAAATGCAGAGCAGCAGATAAAGTAAAAGGAATGAAACACAGGTTCAAATGCAATGATGATGATGATGAGAAAAGAGGGAATGCAATGTTGTGAGATGCTGAATTAGGAAAACGATGATAAGAATGCAAATGCTGATATGCACAGGAAATCGATGGTGGATGCTGATGAATACTACTGTGCAGAGGAAATCATGAATGATGCCAAAGAAATAGGAAATGCAGAGGATGGAATAATGATATAAAATGAAGAAAATGGAATGAATATGATATGCAACAAAACAACAATGCAAATTTAAAGCAATGCAACGATGAACAAAAGGGGAAATCAATACAGAATGTAGCAACTATGATATAATGAAGCAAAAACTACAAGACTAACAGGAGAATGCGTGAAATGTTAATGCGCAAAAACACACAAAATTCGATCTATATTTTTCATTTTTTCTTTTTTCAAACAAAAAATAATAATGTAAAATGCAAACAAGAATGTGAAGAGGAACGAATGAGAGAAAAGAGGAAAAGAGGGGACAAGAGAGGAAGAAGACTTACCAAACTGGATTGGGTTGGGAAGAGAAGGCTGCCTCCACCATGTGCGTCATCGCCAGACTGCAATACTCCACCGGAGAAGAGGGAAAGGGGAAGGGAAAGAAGAAGAAAGGGAAAAAAGAGGAAAGGAAGAGAGGAAGGAGGGAGATCTGGATGAGAGAGAAGGGAAAGGAGAGAGGGAGGCGTGCGCATGAGAGGTGACACCCCTCTCCTCTTCTACGTTAAGTTTAAAAAGGGGAGGTGTTAGGTTGTTACTTGATTTTTCACATATACCCCCATTTATTTCCGGAAATTTTAAAAAGAAGACTCCTAAAAAATTATTCCCTAATGCACTAATTCCTACTTTATTTAGCCAAACTAAGCTATAGCTATTTTTCAAAAGAAATTTTTCCTCTTTTTATTTTTTTTCTAACTTAAACTACTAAGTTAATTGCAAATGATAACCTTTGAAATAAATTGCAAAATAACTTATTTTCAAGCATTTTTCATATTTTATTCTTTTCACACATTTTCTCGAAACTAACAAAAAACTCAAGATTTTAATGCACTTTTCTACTTAATCATGCATAGTTTATTATGAGTTAAACACTAAAATGTCTGCATGATCACTAAGTGTACATGGATGTGCACGACTCTGATCTCACTTTTACTAGGCTTACATAGCTCCTCGCCCAAGGCAAGTTGTGTTCCGCACGATCGAGACAACCCGTCAATGTCCCACTCCACATGAGTTATGAAGACGTGGAGAAAAAAGATCATGACAACTGGAATCAGAGCATACCAAACTGGTACCATGCCCCCCCATACTGTTATATGAGTGCATCAAATTGGTCTGAGAGTTGCTTCAAGTTGTTATTGGTGTCTGCTTGTCTATTTTGGTCATCGTCAGATTCCCTCAAACTGCCATCAAAATAGAAACAACTTTGGTTCACATCTTATATGTTGGCTTTTTGGCCTCTACTAGTATCATTTGTGCGGATTCTTCAAGTTTGCTGCTTCGCCCCTTACTAATCAGTTTGTGGCAGACTGATTGGGACATAGCACACCACAAGTGTGAGTTATGGTGAAGTTTACACTTAGATATCTATAATCTTCATTGAGGATACTTGCAATATTGTTGGAGGCATATTGTTGCATGATTGAGTTTCCAAATATAGAAATGACTCATATACTTCGTATACTCTCTACTACTTGGAGTCGCAAGGGAGTAACTTGTGTCTGCTACTTTGCCACTTCTTCTACTGATGGATGCTGCTACCCAGTTTAGCAAGGTGGTTATGGGATGCTTCGTGAGTCTTTGTGGTGAGGTTTGTCTCTGCATTTCCTCACTTTTGCATGGGATATTGCTCATCGGTTGGGCATTTTGCTGTGGTGACCCTTCCTTCTTCAAGCACATTATGGGGATGAATTATGCTTCAATCTGATCTTTTAGGAGTAAGTCTCGCAGATGAAGCTTGCTCATTTTTAGTGCTTGTGTAATAATATGGTTAGGGAGCCATGTAGCGCAATCAACTAATTTTATGCACCTTCTCAGTGGGGGAGACTCACCAGAATGCCTCTCTTCCCCCACTCTACTTGGTCCATTCACTCAGCATCTTGCCTTGGTGTCGCTTGTGCTCATTGACACTTGGGTTTTGTAGGCTTCACATCATCAATACCACCTACTTGGTTTGCCTTCACTTGATCAGTTCCTTCATCTACCTTGTTTTAGGTCATAAATGGCATCGTCAGGATTGCTAGCTCCTAGCGCTTAGTCCTTGCAGCGGGACTTGGTGTCACACCCCGATGTTTGTCTAAGGGATATTCACCACAAGGATGATGTGATGAACCTCACACTCTATCACTCCTTTTATGTTCACAGAGCAAACACTTTAGACACTCTGTGTTACACACTTCGGAGGCCAAACTTCTGCTTTTTGGTGTATTAGAGCAAACTGTAAAGACACTCCATGCCCGACTTGTTAGTTGTGCTTTGTTATGACAAGTCAACTTTCTGCAACCCCTCCTCGAAGGACCATTAGTTGTTGAAGGACCAACTTATCTTTGTTGAAAACTACATTGCTTCCTTGGCCCATGTTGCGATGATCTTTAGGTCATGTATTGCTTGTGATCATATTGCTCTGCTCAATAGACTACTCATGGGTGCCAAATACTCGTTCTGCTAGGAGGACTGGACCACCTCCAACTTCAGAAACTTCATGACAAATTTTCCAAGCAACATATCTTTGTGGGTGATGATTCTCATACTATAGAGTGGCCTTGTCTTATTAGTAACTTCATGACAACTTCAGTCTCTTCTTAATCTGGGAAGTATCGACAAGGATGTCGATTCCTTCTAGTGAGAGAGAATATGCTATATTGCTGCATTGCTCGGTCACGTCTGCTTGTGGTCATGTTGCTCTACTCAATGGACCACCTCAGGTGCCAAACACTCATTCTATTAGGTGGACTGGACCACCTCTAACTCAAGAGCTTCATGGTGTCTTGTCCATGCTGTGCATTTTCGTGGGTGACGGTTCCCATACTCTACAGAGTGGCCTATCTTGATTGTTATAAGAAACTCCATGGTAGCTTTAGAATATGCCATGTCGTAACACTGCTAGGTCACGTCTACTCGTGGTCATGTTGCGTTGCTCAATGAACCACCTTGGGTGCCAAAGACCCGCTCTGCTCAGGAGGGCTGGACAACCTCCAACTTTGAAACTCCTTGACAGATTCTTAGTGGGTGATGATTCCCATATTGCGCATCAATGGTGGCTTCCAGACACCACACACTCAAGGGACTGACACTGAGCTCCATCTCAGAACCCGACCCTGCTCTATAACCTTGCATACAGACTCCTGAAGGATGCTTGCACTATACCATCTCCTATGGTTTGCATTCAATCACCCCCCCAATTGGAGAAGTATTAATGAGGACGTCGATTTGTTCTAGTGGGGGAGAATATGCCAAACTTTATTTGTCACCAGCCAAAAGTGACACACGTGTGTGTGCAGTGCGATGCAGAGCAACCTATAGTGACATGTGTGTTGCTAAGTGAAAAGCCCATGCATTGGCTATGACATGTGGTGGTGGCACGAGACAATGCTATACTGCTCGTAAGCAGCTCAACAAGCAAGCCTAAAGTGTGCACGCTACTTCTCAAGTGCATCTGCTCAGCTCCATGCTCCATGCCATGGGGGTCTCTCCGGCCACCCGCAACCATGTGCCATTCTTCATGGGTGCTATACCAACTGCAACCCGTCTCTTCAAGTCTGCAAATAGAGGACGTCCATGCATAATTCATGTGCTATGATCGAGTATTCTCCAGCACAATCATATGTGGAGAACACATCCGTGAAGTCACATCATAGAAAGGAACAACTTCATCCAGAGTTGCCATGCTAGTGCCCACATGGGCCAGCCTGAACTTTAGGGCCACACATCTCCTTGCATGTTGAGAATTATCGAGCCAAAATTAAAATTTCACTGATACATTCATATGTGACAAAGACCCCAGTGTGGTTGTTTTGGCAAAATACAAAGTTTATGTTTGAGAACTCCATTGAGAATAATAAAGTGTGTTTCCAAGGGATTTTGGGGCTCCCCTTATTAATCAGGAGTCAACGCTCATAACACCTATATGGGGGACCTTCCTATTGACCTGCATTGGTGTACCACTGTATAGTCTAGAGTGAGCAACCCTTATATCTTGAGAGTAGCACATTGGAGTGCATGAGGGTGCTCATGAGTATGTAAATTCCCCATGGGCATCTGCAGGCATGCGTGGGGCCGGCTATGGCCGCCCGCCTTGTCGCTCAACCTTGCACCTTTGCAAGGAGCTCAACGAGTGCATGTCGAGCGACAATGATTCCTCTTGGCTAGGGAGCTTCACTATGCCAAACTAGCAACTAGCTTAGGATGGAGGCCGAAAGGTCTTCTCCATCATAACGGGGTGTTCCCCGCAGGGCACATGTTGTGCTCCGCGAGGCCCTCATGTGCCAAAATACAATATACTCCTCATTTAGTGCATCTTTGAAACTCGATGCTTACTCTAACGTCCGTTATGCTTATTCAAACGCGTAGCTGGCTATATCGATCCTCGACTACTTGTGTACTCATTGTAGAAAGGTGACACACCCATTGTAACACCCCAAAATTTTTTATCTTGAAAATTATGTAAATTTTTTTTTGAAATGGTTTTATAAAATTGCAGTGAAAATTTGAACAAGATAAAAACTTTGGTGTATTACAGTTCTCATATATCCATTTCAAATACACTATGAATTTAAAATTAAATATCCATAATTAATAAAATATCCATTACACTTTGAATTTAAATAATAACATAATCTTTCAAATTAAATCAATATCAAAGTCTTGAGCACTCGTAAATGCTCTCTATTCAAAATAAGTCTAAAAATTGGGAAAGGCTTGGCTGGATTCTTGTCGCAACCTCCTGCCATCCCTTGGTCCCTCGTTCATTACCTGAAAATATTTAATTATAATAGGGTCAAACATTTAATTCCTCAGTAGGGTAGGGTTATTCAATACCTATAAATTAAAATAAGTAAACAAGAATTAATATGATATTTATATGCCCTAACATGATTAAGGACACAAAAAAAAATACACGTGAATGAAATTCTTTACAAGACATTCAAACATATATTTATAATTTTTTTTAATCAAAAGCATTCACTTAAATATGAATAATTAAATATGCATGAACAGTTAAAAATGCATGCACTTACCATTGTAGAAGTTGAACTATATGCATAAGCGATTTCTTATCTTTAATTAAGTTTTCTTTTTAGATGATACATGTCATGCCTATCTAAATGCACTATCATTTTAGGTTTCAGTTCTTAGCCCTGTGGGTACTAACATAGGCTTAAACTTGGATTAAGGTCGTGGCGCAAACACTGTTTTCATACAATTATGGTTTTTGCTTGGCCGAACACCTTTTACAAGTCTATGTGTAAGGGACGAGTGTATCGAGATAGTGATCTCAACACCGTCATCCTGATGCATCAGTTTTCTACTTATGAGTTTCTATCTTCTACGCTGCAATCTAATGCAAAGTTTTTTTCTATCTTCATGGTTTGGGAGGAGCAACCTCTTGTGCTTAAAACAATGCCTACAAAGCTGAAAGTACCACTTACCCTCTTCTTGCAAGCATCAATCTTTAGTCTTAAATGGTTAAACTTTTTAAATTAATTAATTTCATGCAACACTCACTTATGAACCCAACTTAAGGATTCAATCTCTTCTGGGCCCATGGATGCACATTTTTAAAACATACATTTCAAGTATCATTGCACAATGTTTTTCTTTTGTCTTGACTTAAGCATACATTCAACATAAATCAATGATTTTAATAATAAAATGCATCCAACCATTCACATTATTATGCACATGTCATTTATTTCAAAATCAACATTCATGAATAATTAACAATTATATTCGATCACAAGTTAGACTCTATTTGTCCCGTAAAATAACAAATGGCCACAAAGGCAATTTAGTGCATAAGCACTTCATTCAATTCGTGCCTCATATTTGGCACTTAATTCCTGCAGAAAAATTATCTTAGCAATTCATATACAATATGATAATCATTCGCAAAACACACTCGAAAAGCCCATGAAAATCACACGTACATGCCAATCGGGCCTTTCACCGGTTTAGAACTTGTCAAAACTCAATTCTGACCGACTATTACAACTATAAAAAAAATGTATATTCATCGAATAGAGCTGAAATTACAAGTTATAAATAATTCTGTTAGCTTTCCGATTCTATAAACTGTTAGTAAAAATTTCTCCTGATGAGGGAGATACAACCTTGCATGTCTATACTTTTCTGTTTCAACTGTCACGGTTCAGTGCCCACTCTAAGAATAGAGCTTAGCTTTCCAACGCAATAGACCATTCATAAAAATTCTTCTGGATGAGGAAGATACAAACAATTTATCAGTCGGGTGTCAGGCCAAAAATATGTAATAGTGGGTAATATGCATTTGGGTGAGCAGACATAGGCCACTTGAATTTATATTTCTATTTTTTTATATAAACACATTAAATAAAATCTCTAAAATAACAACACATGATTGCTATATAATCTATTCTAGAGAAATCTCATTTTCGCAGCCGTTAAGCCAGAAAATTGATTCGTCTTCCTGAACCCTATTTCCTCATAAATACTTTCGGTATTTTTGCAATAAGAAGCATATAGATGAATAATTTTTTCATGGCTAAAATAACAAAATATGGTAGGCATCATACCACATGTACATGAACATTAGACTACAATTTTTAACTAAAAAACAAGAAATCAATAAACTTTACCCTATTTTCAAGCAAATACGATTTTTGTTTCTGAAAGCTCATAATACATGGCATACATAGGCATATTCATTTCTTTTCAAGTAAACTATTCACGTTGGGGGTGGAACCAATTCCTCCTTAAGAGAATCAAAATCAACCCTTCTTCATTAACCCAATTAGATTTTTACGAAAGCCTTTCTTCTTGACAATATGTTAATTCAAACTCAAGAAAATAATTTTGACAAAAATGATTTTTGAGAGGGGTTTTCTTCCGAAAACCCTCTCTATTCAATTTTTGACAAGCCCAACACCAATCCCATGCATGGAGGGGTTTGGTACAAGGTTTGTTCTATTAGAAATCAAAATAAACTCGTTCCTACGAGTTTCAGTTTACGTGTAGAGAATAGAATCCTCTACCTTTTGCACGAAAACACCTCTTTCGATAATAAGAAATGAACTCCACAAGTGAACTGGACATCCGCTTTGTGTGGTGGCTGCGTCAAGATGATCTACTTGCTTCACCCACGTACGTAGGTCCACCTCTTAGTTGCACTAGAGAAAAACCTCAAGAAAATAGAGGAAAAGGAAGAAGAAGAAAGAAGGTGCAAGATGGAGAAGGAGAGGAGAGAAAGAAAATTCCAAGCAATATCAAAATGTCCAAATAGAGGGGGTGTGAGCTCCTCCTCCCTTTTTATAAGGTTAGAGGATTAGGTCAAGGGCTGGGCTAATCTCAGCCCTTGATCTAATCTCCTTTCTTTTTTCCTATCTTCTAAAATCATGTTTCCTTTTCTTTTTTCTTTTTATTACCTAGACTTTGCTTAATATATATCACATATATAACCTATACTATATATAATTAGAGTGTATGGGCTGGTTGACACCCCCATGGGGTTTCAACCTTTCCATATTGATTGTTGTCAAACCAATTAAAAAAAAATCTTTTATTTTTTTTCTTTACTTTTCTCAATTCCTCTTTCTTTTCTTCCAAATTTTAAGACTTCCCATCCTAGAAAATTCTAGGATGGGACCCTTCTTGAGAGGCTTCCTAAGCAAATAAGTAAGTCTTGATTTTAGGGGTTAGTCTTTTGATTTTTGGTAACTTTTAAAACTTTGAATTTAAAGTCTTAACTTCACTTTTTTTTTTTTTTAAGTTAAAGAGGTGCTACATAGGATGAGACAGGCCACCTTTGGACTCCTACCATCTTATTCAATTTAATTGAATTACATTTTTCATTCTATTTAATTATTTCTCTAATTAATTTAATTTAGTATTTTGAATTTTAATTCTTTCAAAACTATAATTTAAGTTTTAAATTGAATAACTCTAAATGCAACTCAAATTATTTTCAAATGTATATGAATTTCTCTAAACCAAAATTCATCTAGCTTATTTATAGTTTATCTAAAAATTTTTATCTCATAAATGTATTTCAAAAAATAAATTTCACTAGGGTCGATATGACCCATTGGCACTTTGAATGTATTATATATATATATTCTTAAGTCTTATTCCAAGACCTAATCTACTGTATATTATTTAATATATATTATCATTATCAATTTATCACATATAAAGATATTTTGTGAAAATTTATAAAAAATTCTTGAAAAATCACAGACATTACACCCGTCCCTCGTAGGCTTGAAGGCTCTTCGCATTGACAAGTGGCATTGCCCGACATGATTGGATTTGCAAAAAATGTGTAGGAAATTTTCATATTTCTAGTTCTCATATTCTAGTTTTTATATATGAAGGTAAGGAACTCGTGAGTATAAATCACTCATTTCTTCAAAAGTTTTTAATTCTTTTTGTAGATCAAATGTTACAGATATTATTTACATGGTTTGTTTAGTAGGAAACTTGATTAGGTTTTTAAAGGGAGTACAAAAATCAGCAGCCCACAATGTGCCAAATTTTCATAACTCAAAAGATCACATTTTTACATTAGAAAAGCATGATTAAGGCTTGATCCTTAGCAAACAAACCATGTTGAACACACCTATATGGTTAGATTGAGTCTATACAACTCACACCTATGATTTCTAGCTCATTAGTCCTTAGCTTCATTAGTAGCAAATGTTTTCCCATATATATATATATATAATTTATATCTTTTAAATGGATAAATGTATATTTAATTTTTGTTCCCTCTCTCTCTCTCAAACGATCTCCCTTTCTCTCAGACGATCTCTCCCTCTCTCTTGTTCACGAGTTTTGTGAATCAAAACTTTGTTGATAAATTTTGTGATTTTTTGACCAAAACGCATGATTTTTTAAATCATAAATTTGGTGTTTTTTAACCGCCAAAAATCCTGCGTTCAAGTCGGATTCTGGGGATTCAAATGTTGATCCCCACTTGAGGAACATCTACAGAGTCAGATTTGATCAGAACAATAGGGATGACTAGATCAAAGAATTTTGTTCATCATATTGGTAAAAAAAGAAGCCATTACTAAGGGTAGGCTTAACCGGCTTCTTTCAGCAAGAGCTGGTGACATGGCAATGGCTATTGTCAAGAAAGGTAAACCGGCTTCTCATTTTATTTTTCCTCTGCAGGGACAGGGAGGTGTACACAGTTTCCTCTTTCGTATTTTCTGAAGACTGTAAGTACTGCTGCTTTCCACTTTCGTGTTTTCTGAAGGAAAGGGTTGATTTATGTGAATGCTGCGTATGTATGTCAAATTACCCATGTCTTAGTGTGCATATGTAATTTTAGTCCATGTGATATTTTTCAGTGTACTGTAATTCATCATGTGGTTGGTAAGTAGTACTTCTTGCCCCGATAAAATATGGGGGACTTGAACAAATAATGAATTAAGGTCACCTTTGTGAAGCATCGATTGATTAACACTTGGAGCGATTGATTAACATGATAAACTCAAACCCATCTGCTAAACCCTCCAAGTGTTAATCAATCACTAGAAGCTCAAAACCTTGCGTTTCTTTGTTCTAGATTATCGTTATTCTGGTGCGTTGTTACAGTCAATCACTCCAAGTTTTGGATTTTTTGGAGGGGTTTAGCAGATGGGTTTAGTTTTTTGTTGTGATTTATTAAGTTTTGGACTTGGTCCCAAATCACCATTTTCTTTATTATTTGTTTTTTCAATGTACAATTTGTTTCCTCTTCATGTTTTTCCAGTATTTTGATCCTTTTTTGTGTTACCGAAATCCTGAAAATTGCTATTTTTTACCATTTTCTCGCTTTTCCTGTTTCCATCTTTTACTGTGGTGGTTATGGGAAGAACAAGTCACAATTTGCTCTTGGTGTGATAGAAGAAATAAACTCATCACATTTGTCTGTGGATGAGTGATTATGTGGTAGTTGTATGTGGCTTCTCAAGGAATTACTAGTTCTTACATAACATAAGAAGGATTGTTGAGATATTCTAGAACTGTGCAAACAGATATATCAGAATGACCTTGATAATACTGTCAACACTGGTATTGCGGGTTTCTTCTATGCGAATGCATATTTTTGATACCGTGAATTATTTTTTGATCTTATGCATAATATGTATATCATATGTATTCTTTTTTTCAAATTTGATATAACACATGCCCGCACACGTGGTTTTCTGCATAAATGGCTTCATCAAAGACATGATCATATGAATCCACATTGATTGTCTTTCTAATTACATGTGTTTCCATAATTTTATGAGATTTGAAGTAGCAAAAATTTTACTTGTCTTTATGCATAAATGGCATTTTTTTGTCAAGTTCTTGTTTTTATGGTCATTCCTTTTTCATTAAGCATTAAACCTTGTATGATTTTTTTTCCTATTTGTTTTGAGAACTACATTTCTGAATGAAAGGGTTGATTTATGTTAATTTAGTTTGTTTTACCTGTACTGTGCTCTTGAAACTTTTGTTTGATTAGATTTGTTTTTTTATTATGGTTAAAGCTATGGACATAAGTCGTTGTTTTACAAATCTTAATGTGGAAAGGAAGTTGGACATGTCAATTACCATGGAGAGACCAGTTATGTGTTCAGCTGAAGATGTGGAGAAAGAATCTCATCAGGAATCCATCAAAGTAAGCATGTGTTTTGATATGGATGGTGATGTGAATTTTGTTACAGAAGTAGATGAAAAAGATGATGTTAGTTTCACGTCTACATATGCAAATGAATGTGGTATTTTTGGAAACAAAATAAGTAAATCTTATGTAAAGTGTGCAATCGGAGAGAATACCTAGTAAGGGCATGGAATTTGACACCGATGTGGATGCACATGAGTTCTACCGTAAGTATTGCAGGATGGGTGGCTTTGATACTAAAATACATTGTTGTAGCAAAAAAAAGTAGTAGTTGTTTGAAAACAATATGCATGTACAAAGGAAGGTTTTAAGAGGCAAAAAGGGAAAAATGTGATAAATGACTTGATAATAGTTGGCAAAGATTGTCAAATTGCATTGCAATATTTTATGCAAAAGAAAGAAGAAAATGCATATTTCTACTATATTATTCAGTTTGATAAGATGGTGATGTCGGCAATTGTTTTTGGGTTGATGTTACATCACATGAAGACTTATTAGTTGACTTATTATTTTGGAGATGTTGTATTTGACACAACATATAAAACAAACAGTTATCTGATGTCATTGCCCCATTCACTAAAATTAACCGTCACAATCAATCGATCGTGTTTGGATGTGTATTGCTTGTAAACGAAAAAAAGAAAATATTTGTTTGGAGTTTTCAAGAATGGTTGCGTGCAATGGGTGGCTGACCTCCAATCTCAATTATCACTGATTTAGTTTCAACAATATTGGTAGCAATCAAAGAGGTACTCCTAGATACATTGCATAGGTTGTGCATGTGGCATATCATTCCAAAGGTTCCAGGATTTGTAGGGCATTTGTATAAAGGTTATCCAAATTTTAAAAGGCATTGGGATGCATGATTTTACAATAAAAAAAAAGTGAAAATTTTGAAGTAAAATGGTACAAGATGATATCATTGTATCCTGAGATGAAAAACAATAAGTGGATTATGGATCGTGGATTTAAGGGAAGACCACACTTTATGGGCTTCAACACATTGTAATAATACATTTTTGGCAGGAATGTCTACATCTCAATGCAGTGAGAGTATGAATAATTTTTTTAAAAAGTAGGGTGATGTACATACTCCATTGCACTTGTTTGTAGAAAGGTATGATGCTGCAATAGAAAGATGTCGCCACAAAGAAAAAAAATATGACTATCGAATGAAAGAAGAAAATCCACTCATTCAGACATGTGGTAGAATGGAGTCTCAGTTACAAACAGTCTTCACTCCAATAATATTTGTGAAGATTAAGAATCAATATTTGAGATCTTCAAAGTGCAGCTGATGTTAAAACTTATAGAGTAACAGAGGAAATAAAAGATGAGATGAAGTCTCATTTCATTGATGAAGAATATATATCGTTACATATGAGAAATGCATGCAAGAATTAAAATGCCAATGTCGTTTATGGGAATCATCAAGCATTGTATGTTAGTACATGGTTAAATTTTTTAACATGGAACGCGATTGTAAACTACCTTCTAAGTACATCCTAAAAAGATAGACCAAGGATACAAAGTGTGGTGTCATAGATAAATTAGGTTGTTCACTATGTAACATCTGCATTTATGAAAAAACATGCACTTTTGATAAAGACAAACAATGTCTTACTGATGCAATGGTGTGTGATAATGGTAACAACTATTTCTCAGATCTTTTGGACATGACAACGAATAAATTGATCAAATTAAGGAGTTCTGTTGCCCGAAATTAAGGAGTTTCTTACTAATGGTGAAAATGTTAGTATTAATGATAAAAACACATTTAGCAAAAGTGAAAGCATGATTTGGTTGTGTTCCACCAATAAATTTGTTGATAATAATATTACAGTGCGTTCTAAAGTATGTGGTAAAAGAATCACATCAGGAATCCATCAAAGTAACCATGCTAAGAAATGTTCAACATCACAAACATGCGACCTCAGCATAAAATCAAGGTAATAAAATGCTACTTCTCTGTTTATATGCATTTATTTATTTATATGATTTGTTGTTATTATATGTGAATGCAAGTGAATTTGATATAGTTTGAACATTTTGTTTTGTAGAAAGACTTCTAGGGATGTTGTAGCCGGTAAACCACGACTATGTGACATGATAAAAGGAACTGTCCAACATTTCAAAAACATTAAAAAAAACAAGTCATAATAATTCTAACTTTACTTATGAACTTGCATATTTTACGTGTATGCACTTTGAATTTGAATTTGCAGGTGATTTGAACATTAGTTTCCAAGTTTATTTCTTAGATGTTCATTTTAAAACTTCTGAGCTTCGAGTTGTGCTGGAATGTTTGACCCTTTTTAACCAGCTCCTTTGATGCCCTTTGCAGAAAGTAGCTGAAGGAACACAGTAGGGAGGGTATACTGAAGTCATGTTGGAGTTGGGTGCACCTGGAAATGTACTGTTCCTCATCCCTGAAACTTGCATGGCCATTTCTTTAGTTGTGCTTCTAATTGAATCTATAATTTTTCCTATTTCCGGTGGGATATGTGGAGCCTCTGGCGGATTTCAGGCTAGGGGTTTATTGTTGTGATTTGAGGAGTGGTAAGAACCTTCTGGTGGAAGTCCTCTATTGAGTTCCCATAGTCGTATAAGTGTCAATCCCCTAATCTTTTGTATTTATATTATTCTTCCTCAATCAAACTGAATGTGTCATTCTCACGCCCCTATCCAGCTTGACATCAGATTGATCAGAGGTTCATTTCTCAACATCTGAATAGTGAAAATTGCAAAGATTAAGCACACTCTGCACATTAGACTGCAACAACTTACAGTGTGGTCCATAATCAGTGTCTAGTAATATAGTGATTATAAATGATGAAAATTTATTAGAGAATGCTGCTATATTGGCATTGTTGTATTGATTGGAGTTTAATCATTTAGTTGTGTATTCATGTTTAAATTTTTTCTTTGTGAATAGGCTCTTTTACAGTTTATGGGAATGAATGTTGCTGCTGCAGAAAAGAATGATGCCATATTGACTGCAAGTTGATAGTTGATACAAAGGCTTTACCGGATTACATGGAATCTTCTCTGGACATACTTCAAATTTTGGTTGTCATTAATGGTACAGTTGTTTGTTACCGAACCAATTGTTTGACTAGAGATAGAATCATACAATGGATGAAAGTGCAGCTGATGTTGTTTTCCTGTTAAAATTATGTGAACTCATTAGTTTTGTAATGATGTAGACCTGTGAGATCTTTTAGAGTCCATGGTGCTCTTGATTATTCTACGATAATTAGGTGATTAATGAGTGAACTCATTGAAAAGATTGGGAGTTGTAAGCTGTGGATGAAACCCATGGCTCCACTGGAAATCCTCATGATAGATGAGAATTGTTTGGTTGCATGGAATGATGTTGGTGGGCTTAATTTGACAGTTCCCAATAACTTGCTGATAATTGAGGTTATGATGATCCCTCTATGTTTGACGACTTCTTTTACCAGTTTTAACTATGTCCCTTTTTCTCGTCATTTACTAAAAAGGTGGTGCTGTAGTCTCTAGTTGTTCAGCCAGGCAATGCGTTTGAATTTGCAAATTTGTTGGATATTCTTGTGCAAAAGTAGGACTCATGGTACAAATAGAATAAAGCTAGACTTTATTTGCATATAGTTAAAAAGTTAAGGATATTTTTGGAGGGATTCCTGGCACATTATCAAGTTCTTGAACTCAAAATATTGAAGTAATAGCAATTTAGAACTCATTTGGTTGAATACCAAGTTGGAGGTGCTTAATATCTGTCAAAGTCACAATTCCACCAAATTAGTGAAATTAGGGCAGTCATATACTCAAGCACTTAGAACTAAACAGAACCATTGGAACTCACAATTCTGCTTTTCGGTGAACCCATTTGATAGACACGGTGGTTCCAAGAAAGATAGAACTATGGTACAAGTGGTGGAATTCCAGCTTGAGGTAGTATCTGCTATGGTAATTTTGATGCACATGCACTTTAGAGTACAGTTGGAAAGTACATTGCAATGTCCAGAGACTCCTGGCTTCCAACACGATTAGAACTGAGACAGACCTTCAGATGTGGTGGCAGGTCATGTATTCCATATCTAGGTGGAATCACTCCTGTTCATGTGTTCCATATGATGCCAATTTCAGCCTAAGAGATCAAAATTTAATTTCTAAGATATCCAAGATTATAAAATACAAAAAAAACTGCTTGAAAAAATCAAACATACACATGATAGACTAAGTGCAGATGATCCTGGACGGATCCAAGATCTATGGGGGGGCAGTTGTCAACTTGATAGGATATCATATATTCACCAGATTGGATCACTTCCAGGACAATGTTTCCAAATCAGGGATTGACTTTAAGAACTCAAGATATCATATAATTAATTTGGATTTTTTGATGTGTTTGCCTTGCGTATTGGTGCAATTACTTCATATTCACATCGAACTTCTAACACTTTTGATCATGCATTACGCAATTGGTCAGCTCTAGGCGGCTGACATCTAACCTACAATTTTCAATGAATGGCATTAATAACAATTTATGTCAAACATATGAAAAAATAATATATTTGTAATTGCAAGACTCATACCCGAGAAGACAAAGCACTTGACTCACCACTAGAGCTCATTTGCAAACACTTAATTGAAGATTTATAACTGCACAGGAATGAGCGAAAAATTCAAATCAAGAAACTTAGTAGCAGTGTTATGTGCATTTCAAATATTTCAATCTCCCAAAGTTCCTTGAACCCAAAGGTCCCAAACATGTAAAACAAAGATCAAGCAGCCACCAAAAGATATATCGGGCTAACAATGTCAAGCCCTTCAAAGAAGACAAATATAATTTGACTAGTTGATTTATAACTACGCTAAATGCAATATTTATATGCACAAAGAAAATGACTATTGATGCATCACCATTCATGCCCACCTAGTAATCCACCATCTTCTAAGATTGGAGAAGATATATATTGAGATTAAGGTATAACATACACCAATACAAAGGCAAGGAAAAATCGACTCAAAGTCGTTTCTTACCAGCCTTGTCTTCAAGTCCGACAGTTCAAGTGTTGAAGGCAGTTTAATATTTGGTGAAACCTCCAAAGGCCCATGGACTTGAAGACAAATATGAATGAATAAAAAACACAAAGTTGAAGGCAGGTTATAACAGAGTTGATTTACAAGCGAAGGTCGGGCTACTACATTCAAGAGGTATTAGCAAGAGACAAGACTTTATATTATATGATCATGCTCTAGAAAATATGATCAGTTACTGCAACATATCTTCTGTAATGCTTCATGCAACACTACAAAGAACCATAGAATATATTGACTCTACTTAGAATATTATGGGTCAACATGAATCTTGACAATCACAGACTTCGAAGACACACACTAATGGTGGCTAGGAAATCTTTAGACATAGAATTGACATCGAGAAAACCAAATAAAAAGTATTATTTAAATGAAATAGCTTTTACAAAAGGAAGCTTTCAAATCTATGAAGGGTGTGTATGTGAATGTGCACACCAAACTGTACAATATGAACAGAGTAACCTGCTCAACCAGAAGCTCAGCGGATCCTGAAAACATCAATTACACTCTCCATGTTCTTTGACATGATCATATCATTTATAACATGGCAGTCATTGGAATAGAATAGGAAAACAAGTATTATTAATAATGTGTGCAACTTTATACTACACTCTGAAAAATATCACATTGACTAAAATTACATATGCACACTAAGACTTGGGTAATTTGAAATACATACGCAGTTTTCACATAAATCAACCCCTCCTTCAGAAAACACGAAAGATGAAAGCAGCAGTACTTACAGTCTTCAGAAAACACGAAAGAGGAAACTGTGTACACCTCCCTGTCCCTGCAGAGGAAAAATAAAAGAGAAGCCGGTTTACCTTTCTTGACAATAGCCATTGCCATGTCACCAGCTCTTGCTGAAAGAAGCCGGTTAAGCCTACCCTTAGTAATGGCTTTTTTTTTTACCAATATGATGAACACAATTCTTTGATCTAGTTATACCTACTGTTCTGATCAAATCTGACTGTGTTCCTCAAGTGAGGATCAGCATTTGAATCCCCAGAATCCGACTTGAACGCAGGATTTTTTAGCAGTTCAAAAATCACAAAATTTATGATTTAAAAAATCATGCGTTTTGGTCAAAATCACAAAATTTATCAACAAAGTTATGATGAGAGATCGTTTGAGAGAGAGAGGGCTGTAGAAAGAGAGAGGCAGATAGGCAAACCTGAGGCTGGGTGGTCGACGATACGGTGGTCGCGGTGGTGACGATGGCCCATCAGTGGTCTCGACGGTGACGATGTTACAGTGGTGGTCGCGGCGACGATGGTCCACCGGTGGCCGTTGCTGGAGAGAGAGGTAAAGGGGAAAGGGACAGAGGGTAAGGAGAAAAAAAATGAAACGGGAAACCCTACCTTTTCACTTTCATGTACCACTTATTTTATCCGCTAGATTCTTGAAATTATAAGTACGGTCAACCACTTACCACCACCTTATATATATATATATATATATATATATATATATATATATATATATATATATATATATATATATATATATATATATATATATATATATATGGTCTTTGTTAAACCGATTTGGTACTACATCGCGTGCTAAATGAGTTTTTTTGGGCTTTTTAAAATTCTAACCGTATATGTACTTGATTTTAGAGAAATCAGCTCCTGAAGAGTTTGATTCCAACACATGAGTGAGATTTTATAAAGTTCAAAAAATCAACTGTTCAATATCTTTGTAAATTTTGGAGGTTCCAAACATCATTCTTTTCATCGAAAACACATTATCCAGGTGTGGAATTTTAGTAAATCTACCATGCCCAACACATTTATGGAGCAGGAACAACATAAAAAGCATCAAAGATGCCCTAAAAACCCATTTAGCACGCAATTTAGCATCAATTGGGTTTGACACGAACCCATTTTCCTATATATATATATATATATATATAGAGAGAGAGAGAGAGAGAGAGAAGCGCAGTGTTGTGAGAGGCGTACGCCTCAGAGGCGAGGCGCACACTCAAGGTACTGAGGCGTTGCTGTGATGCGCCCCTCATCAACCTCCGACCAGTTGTGACCACCGACCACCGGAGTTGCTGTGCTGCAACTGCTGCTCAGTCTTCTCCGACCACCGGACGACCGGCATATCCCTCGCTTCCGTACCAGCTGGGCGGGTGGTCCTTCTCTTACTGCCTCCCCTCCCACCGCTTCACTTCCATTCCAGTTGTGAGAGGCGTACGCCTCAGTACCTGAGGCATACGCCTCAGAGGCGAAGCGCAGGCTCAACGCCTCGCTTCGCCTCATCGCATTTAACAACCTTGGATAAGCGTAACAATGGACCTTTTGTGTCCATTGTTAGTGGATGATTTTCTGTCCCTAATCCCACACGAATCAACGACTTTTATTTTTTTCTTAACGTCTTACATGAATTAGTGGCTGTCGTGAATCATTTTTTTCTGCCCAGGGCATTAGCCGTGGTCTCAGGCGAGTCCAACCCTTGTTCGACGTAGGCTCACCTGAGAGGTCACCCACTGTTACATCCTTTCCTATATATATATATATATATATATATATATATATATATATATATATATATATATATATATATATATATATAGATTTCTTTCTAATTTATATATTTCAAATGAATAAATGTATATTTAATTTTTTGTTTATGTTTTGATTAAGTAGCTCAATATTTAATGAGAGTCAAAAGCTACCAGCTTTGTTTAGTAAATAGGAAGTAGGCCAAAAGTGTAAGAAGCTTTCAACTTCGCCAAGAGGACAAAGAGTCTTGCCAAAAGTTTTAGCAAGTTCCGCTGAAAGTTTTGGCAACAATCAAAGGCTTCCAAAGTTTGTCAAATAACATGAAAGTCTTGCCAAAACATTCGATGCCCAGGCTAAAATCGACTAAAGATAACCTAAAACAAAATATTGGCATGCAAAAATATATCCAAATTTGGTGGATGTTCGAGAAATTCATGATATTTTTAAGGGTAATATAGTTCTTTTAATAATCATATCCATATCTCATATCCAGCTTACTTAACTTTATATGAATGTTAGCATGATTAGTCTCTCTCTCTCTCTCTCTATATATATATATATACATACATATATTCTTAACTCTAATTAAGTTGAACACTTGTTGCCCAATAGCTTTGGATCCATGGTTCAACTTGGACATGCCTCGAGAGAACACAATCAATTATAATCCATTTATGTTAATAACATACATGTCTAAATCTAACTTCTACATATTATGCATTACTGGATTTGAATTGATGCCAAAAATGGATCTGAATAACTGGACCAAATCCTAACATCTTATGGATACACCAACAAGATGGTAGGATTTGGTTTCATGCAACATGCATGGGAAAGTGTTGAGTACTTAGTAGCCCTAATGTAATCTTTTCCCACTATGAATGAAATAAACACCAAATCATCATAGTGGGAAAGTGCCATGGAAGCATTCAGTTTCTAAGTTGAGTCACTCTTCAGGAATGAACATAGTTTTAGATATTACTTATCTTGAAGAAGTTTTACACCTTGTTCGAGCTCACCACATGGTTACACCATTCCAAGATGAAACCTTTAAACCAAAATTGTTCTTGTCCAACAAGTATCATTTAAGCCTTGTCATGATAAGTGAGTTTTTACAAGAAACTGAACCTAAAACTTTTTGTTGAAGATAATATAGATCAAAGGTAGAAAGTTGCCTTGCAGGAAGAATTTGATGCCCTAACCAATAATGAAACTTGAACCTTAGTTTCTCCTTCACCTACCCAAAACTTGGTTTGATGCAGTTGAATTTATAAGAATAAAAGGCAAGTTGATAGGTCAATTGCAAAGTACAAAGTCAGACTTATTGCTAAGGGATGCAATCAATAGAAAGGAATTGGTTAGTTTCTCCTTCAGTCCTTTGGTTAAACCTACCACTGACAGAACAATATTGTCCTTGGCAATGAGTCATGGTTGACTCATTTACTAGTTAGATATAAATAATATTTTTATTCATGATTTTTTATAGGAAGAGGTATATATGGTTCAACCACAAGGGTTTGAAAATTGTCAGCATCCAAATTATGATTGTAAGATAGGTTATACTCTATATGGGTTAAAATAAGTTTCAAAAGCCTGATTTAATTGATTAAACAAGTGTCTTGTTAAATTGAGTTTTATAAAATTCAAAACCAATATGTCTCTCTTCATGAAAAGAAGTGAAAAAATTAGTCTTCTTGTACATGTATGTTTGGATGATATTATTGTTATAGGAAACTCTCATGTTGAAGTTTAGGATCTTATAAATAAATTTAGAAATGAGTTTTTCATAAAAGCTTTGGGCTCTCTACAATATTTTTTGGGCATAGAAGTTGCTCTTGTATCAAATGGGTTGGTTATTTCTTAAAAGAAATATATTTTGAACATGTTAAAACTTGATCATATGTTTGAAGCTAAACAAATGACCACACAGACAATAGTCAAACTCTTTTCAAGTTTTAAGGAGAACCCTTTAAAGATATGACACATTATCTAAGTATTGTTTCTACTCTAGAGTATATTATATTCACTCATCTAGATATATCTTATGCAGGGAATAAAGCATGTCAATTCATGCATGCACCAACTCAAGATAACTGGAATCATGTTAAAAGGATTCTTGGATATTTTAAGAGAACTTTTATGTTTGGAGTACATGTACATAGAAGTAATTCCTTCCAAATTTTAGGATATGCAGATGTTAACTGGGCAGGCATTCCACATGTGGCTAGGGTTATTTTTTGAGCTCACATGGTTGATCTATCTCTTAAGAGAGTTATATGTTGAACAACAAGGAAATTTGAAAGCATTCAGACCAAGCTCAATTTCATTAAGAGGTGAGCTTGTGGGAGAATGTTCAACAAGATTCAAATCCACAAGGTCAACATGATCTACTTTCACAAGGTCCACATGGTTTGGGTCTTGATCCAAAATTATAAGAGGAAGGTCCACACATTATGAAGAGTCTCATCTTGTATAGTTTAACAAGAGTTGTTTCCAGAAAGGAAGATTGCAAGGAATTCGAGTTCGGATTAGGGTTTTATTTTCCTTTCATTGCATTGCCTTTATGTTTATCCATGTTGGTTTCTCCTTGCTCTTTTTTGTATCAATCACACGGAAATACTGTGCAAGATTGGTGCTCTTAATCCCTAATTCCTCTCATTTTTTGTAAATTTGGTTTCTCTTTTATTCTTAAGCATCATGATTTTGAGAAAGAATGAGCATCTTGACGGTTTACTTTGAGCTAGCGTTAGGGTTTCAATGGGGTTGTGTTTGTCGAACCCCGATTCTTTTCTTTAGTGTTTGTCGGTGTTGTTCACAATGCATATGGTGTTTTTGTTTAATTTTTGTTTGATTTGATGGTTAGTTTGTGTGGGAATTGATCTTCTCTTGGTTATGGGCATTTTTTCTCTTTTTTTCTTTCTTCGATAATTCTTGGATCTAATTTCTTGTGCTTGTTGATGTTTGTGTCTACCAAATGAGATGGGATACACAATTATGCTCCTTAGATCCTAAACCCTAGGTCTCTTCTATTTTTCTCCTTTTTGTTTCTTTTATTAGTGGTTTCTTAGGCTATATTATATGTGACAAAGTATGTCCACAATTCAAACAACTAATAACCCAATGTTTGTGATAAAACATTCAAATAGGACCAATAGTCATGTACAATGATCCAAAATCCTTGTTGTTACACAATTATAACAAAAAAAAGGATGCTAGTGTCAATGTTAAAGTTCAATGGCGATCCACTATGTCCATGACCTCTATAACCTACAATAGCAACACATGGAAAAATTAATTCTAAACTATATATATATATAAGACTTTTATCATTAAAGAATATAAAAGCATTAGAAGTTTACCTAATTAGAAGGGGTTTCACTTTGATTTGCCATCATATTCATGAAGTCAGGAATTTTTTATAGTTGGTATCCAAATCTTCAAATAGTTTTTTCCCAGGAGCCTATCATCTTTCCAATCTACCTGTGCCTAGGGATATTAACGGGTAGGGTTTGGTTTGGACCCAGGTGAAACCTTACTTAGACCAGATTTTTGAGTATGATATTGGGTCTGAACCCGGGTCTAATAAGGACTACTATAAGAGAAACCATATCCAGACCCGATAAGAACTACATGAACTAGACTCAGACCATACCCGATAAAATAATATTTTTTATCATTTTTACATTGAAAAATTACGGGTCTTAATCGAAACTTAGATCAGGCCTGAGTCTGGTATAAAATTTCACAAACTATACCTGGGTTCATGAGGAAAATCAAACAACTAAATTGGGTTGGTAGGGTTTGGGATCAATAAGCATTTCAGGTAAGGTTTTGATCCTGAACTAAAAGAAATTGGTTCAAGGGTTCTATAGTCACCTAGAAACCGTGTGAGGGTCTGGTATATGTTATAAAAATAAGGAGAGTCTGCTGACAGTCAGGGGTTATCGATTTAGGAAAATCAAGTATTTTGGGTACTTGACAAGATTTTGGGTTTCAGGGCCTAGGAAATTAATAAACTTTATTCTAAGAATAAGAAAAGGTTGTAGCAGTTTGAGATGAAATTTTCCATATTCTGGAACTTAGACACACAATCTGCAATGTGGAGATGCCTCTTGGGTCATCAGAGAAGCAAAAATACATGGTCCAAGAGACTGAGAGAGATCGAGCTCCTAAAGGAGCCTAGACGTCCAACCCTAAGAGGTTTGGTTTGCTGAGAACCAGAGAGGTCGTGAGAGAGGAGGGAGAGTAGAGAGAGACGAGAAAAGGGGGAGAATCGTCTAGAGAGGATGACGACTACATAGAGAAGTTTTGAGAAATTCAATATTATTTAATGCATAAAGGGGAACCCCAGACCCCTATTGAAAGATGAGAGGTCTGCGATAGAGTCCATATTCAGTCACCTAATCCATAAGGCATAAAGAACCCTACTGAAAAATAAAGACTGAAAAAGGATTCTCGAGTCCTTTTGATAGAACTCCTTTACTAATTGAAATTTCTAATTAATTAAGAGAGAGTAATTAATTAGAGACTCTCTAATTAAGTATAAGAGACATCTAAAGAGGAAGGATATCCCACCTTGCTCCCTCAATTGGATGCTCTACCGAGTGACTCTCCTTGACTTTGGCACAGATAAGTGAGAGGCCTTCCTTCATTCCAAACACGTGTCCCTTGACTTGTCCACATGTGAGAAAGACATGTTCACTGCAACATCACCCTCTTGGGCCTCACCTTAATACGAGAAACCTTCTCTCACTGTTGAGGTGGCATTTGGATCCTGAAACTCGAATCTGAATGAGTCTTGAAACTAGAACTGTAACACCTTGCCTCAGGCTCTCTTGCCATTGCCAATAAAGTTTGGCTTGTATTTGCTCAGCGATCATCCAAGCATATTTGACATGCCGACAAACTTTCTTGTTCTTGTCAACATGAGAGGGATGAAATCCCTCCATCTAATTGTGTTTGCTATGATACCAAGATGTTGTACTCCCCCAAAAATTTTAAGCTCATATTGGATGAACTAGAGGTGGGGCCAGTTGGGAGATTCGACTTTACAACAGACGGGTACTCTATTTGGAGTCTGATGAACTCAAATGGATTAAATCTACAGGGTGTAGGCATTGAGGTATGTGGGTGACATGTCTAGGGTTTAGCACCCTTGTTGATATGGTAGAAAAGAAGTTGTATGTCCCTCGTTATTGCAAACGAAGAGAAACAATAGGACTTGGTCAAATGACTAATCAGGTATGTGTGGTTTGGGATCGTTAAGCATTTTGGTCAAGGATATTGGTCCAAAACTAGTATAACCTGGTTTTAAGATTCTAGAGGTGTCTTGAGACATTTGTAAGGATCTGGTTTACATTCTAAAGGTTTGAGATGCCAGACTGGGCTGTGAAAAGGTTGGTGAGTGGTGATGGTCATAACTACACATTATTTTTTAATCAGTAAGATGCAATTTTGGGTTTTTAGTCCAATAAAGTAAAGGCTAGGCTAAGGTTGTTTCTTGAAATTAGGGGTCATACATATGTAGATGGTGGGGGAAGAGTCTCCCATATTCTAAAGTGCTGAAGTATAGTATGCAATATAGAAACATTGACCAACTCATGAGGAAATGAAAAATTGCTCTTGCGTATGCATCAAGAGCTTGAGCTCTTTGAAAGGGATGACCGACCATCCTAGGGGCCTAATCTTCACATGTTTCAAGAAGAAAAGATAGATAAGAGAAGAAAGAGAGGAGATAGAGAGGGACAACTAGAGATATAAGCGAGTTTGAATTCCAAATTTTAATCATAATTCATAAGTGGATCCTAGGCCTTTATTTATAGCTTTGGTTCATGGAGTAGAGTCCAATTTCAGTTAAAAAATAAAAGCTAACCTAATAAACTCAAACACCTTCTAGTTGCCAAAAAATGAGTTACACTTGGCAACAAAAACTAAATTAGAAAAGAGAGCCTAGAGTCCTTTCTTGAATAGACTCTTCACTAAGCCTAATTACCTAAAATTAAAAACAATTAAAAAAATATGCCTTGCTACATTCTACACCATTGTGGGAAGTAGGAGACATTTTTAGAGCGAGGGAGACGTCCCCCCACTCCTTCTAAGTGGGTGACCCACATGGGCCCTATTGGCTAGCTCTCCTTGATTTTGGTGCGGACATTATTCATTAACTTTTCTTCTAAGATAAGAGCCATATCAACAACCACATCACCTCTTTGGGCCTCACCTAGTATTGAAAAGACTCTTTGACTTGATGAGTTGGCATATGAATCCTAGAGTAATGATTCTGGCATCTTTTCTAGATCTAGGACTTTAACACAGGGTCAATTAAATCCAACTCTATTGATTTACTCTTATTGAGCACAAAAATTCAAAGAACAACTTTATCTAAGGCACAAGAGACTGTGCATGGGAGAATTGTTGTTTTTGAATCAGGTGGATCATGGAAGCCCACCTGTTATGCACTAAGAAAATTGTTCGACTTCTGATGGCACTACATTTGTACTAAGAGAAACAAATGCAACAAGACATAAGTGTTTGAACTTGGTTATGATGACACTGATAAGAAGTATCGATATTCTGGGCAGCATTTCTCTACATCTCAGGAACTACAACATAATCAATGTGTATTGATCAATAATGATTCAATGTCGCTGGTAGAGTTGATTCCTTGTGTTCATATACCACAATCTTTTTGAGAAGCTGCCTCCAACCAACATTGGGTTGATACAATGACTCAAGAGATTGATGCCCTTCATGAGTGTTACACATGTGATATTCTTAGACCATCCAACAAAAATGTGATTGGAACTTGTTGGGTATATAAAGTCAAATTTAAAGCAGATGGATCCGTTGAATGGTATAAGGCGAGATTAGTAGCCAAAGGCTACACTTAGGAACATGGTCTAAGTTTTGATGAAACATTTAGCCCTGTGGTTCATATGGACATTATTTGGCTTGTTCTCTCTTTAGAAGTCTTCCATAATTGGGAGCTCACTCAAATGGATGTTAAGAACGCCTTTTTGCATGGCGAACTCCAAAAAGAAGTTTATATGGAACATCCTCTAGGTTATGCTAAAGAGGACCCTAAAACTATAATGTTAAAACTCAACAAGGCCTTATATGGTCTTAAAAAGGCCTCTCGGGTGTGGTTTGACAGTAAGGCTCTTTGTTTATTAATTTGGTTTTAATCGCAGTCACTGTGATTATTCTCTCTTCATACAACATGCTCAACATCATATTACTATTGTCCTTGTCTATGTGGATGATATCATATCACAGGCAACAATCGTGCCCTCATTCATCACCTTAAGAGTATGCTTAATTCTAGATTCCACATGAAGGATGTATTTTCTTGGCATTAAAGTTGACAGGACCTATGCTTATTTCACTCTTACTCAGTATAAGTATGCGGTCGATATTTTACACCACTTTGGCATGGCAGACTGTAAGCCTGTGACAACTCCCATTGGAGTCTCTACCAAATTAACTGTGGGACATTCCGAGACTCTCTTGGCTGATCCTAAACCGTTCGAGAGTATTGTGGTTGCTTTACAGTACCTCACATTCACCATACCCAATCTATATTTTGCTGTTAATAAGATCTCTCAGTTTATACACATACGCACATAGTTTCATATGGATGCAGTCAAAAGAATTTTGCGCTACATTAAGGGCACTCTTACCGATGCTTTTCCGTACAAGAGGCAACATGGTGACTTCTTATTCCTCACCATCATGGCTACCCTTGTGTTCTACAAGGCCATGGTTATAAAATGTTATGATGTGTAGCCAAGTGCAAGTGCTGTTACTTTACAGTAGAACTGTGGTGACAAATCAAGAAACTTTCCTATTAATGTGTATCGCTGCTGCACTAGTGCATTGTGCGAATGTGAGCAGCTATGGCTACTTAAGATTTTAAGTAGCCAAACACCACTGTTGTTGATGGAATTTTCATTAGCACACACCCAATGCTACTTGAATGTTGCAACTTATTGTTTCCAGGCTTCAAACAAATGGTTGTTAAGATGCTCAATTGCAAATGAATTCAAAATGTCGCTTCATGCTACTATCATCACAATGTCAAGGCAAATTGACAAGCGACCTGCATTATGCTGCACACATATTATTGGTGCTTGTGCAGAGGTCATTAAATTCCATCAGATCTCCTCTTGCCTTTGTGACTCTTGAAAATCAAGAGTAACAGTTACGAACAACTATTACAGGTAATCTACAAGAAATTCAACCCAGTCGGATGTACAATAACCCTGTTTGAGCAGAGCCAACCTGGTGCCAGCAGTTACAGGGAAGATGATATCATTTGTGCTTCAAATGATATGGGAAAGGGTAAACTGGGCCTTCACCCTACTACAACTAGTGGAAGACACCTACTAATACACTGCCTATCTGCAGAATGGTGATAAAAGAACTTCAATGGGCTAATAAATGGTGCTCATAAGAATTGTAGGTTTGAATGAGTTGCCCAAGGTCATCACAAATTCAGGTTCCAATATTGCAGAAAAATTACAGTGATCCTCTCGTGGGCAATGTATAGTTTGAGAACTCTAATATTGCTGCAGGTTTGATAAAAATTTTCTGAAGCTGAGCAGCTGGAGCTGTGTGCCAGATTTATACACACGATCCTAATAGCCATTTGTGCACACTAGCTGCGAGTGTTTTACCTTGCTGCATGCCACCTTGCATGCCCTGTTGTCTGCATTCATGGTGCAATACGAGTGCCGAGCTGCTGCCATCAGCATCTGTATCTATAGTCATTTGGAATATGCTGATGCCATAAGCTTCGGTGGTTAGATCCTTAGTCACTTAAGATTCTACTTAGCTCTTCCCTAACCATCCCTAACCTCCGTAACCTTTCAGCCCGACCAAATCAATTTAGCCCAACTTCTTCTCTATATTTCACCAAGCTAGCCGACCCCCTTAGTCTCCCTCTTCCTACCTCCATTGAATCAACACCCATCTTCTTCCCCATTACTTTCTTTGAGTGAATGTATTACACCCTAAGGTATTGAGCAATCTAAAAAGGTGCATTTCAGCTCAACAGTTTGAAAGCAGCCCATGGGAAATAAGAGAGAGAGAACCGTTGAGACTCACGTGTGAAGAAACTTAGGCTCACATGTCATTAAAGAGGCCTATGTTGGATTTTGGATCATTGGATTGAATCCAACCTGATGTGACCCGTATTGACACGGGCACATCGAGTGTCTCAACTGTGGAGGCTGCAAGACAGTTATGAGAACGTGAAAAGGTCTCAGGCCATGCATTGAAACCTCCCATTAAGACCTCTCCCACTATAAATAGATCACTATCTTAGCATGATGTGAACCAAGTGTGTGATATCATTCTCTAGGGTTCAAGGGTCCTGCTCACCACTCGATATAGGCGGCCTGAGCTCATCAAGGATGCTGATTGATTGAGGAGAACACCGACAACCCACCTCCATCGAAGCTTCCCTTGAATCGACCATGGCCGCTTTTGGTAAGTAGCGATCGCCCCAGCCATTTATGCTAATATTGGATTATGAGCCCACACCACACACTGCTTCAGCTGCGGTGTTGTGGTTGTGGGTGCATAGACATTTAGGTTGTGCTCACTGAATTTTTCTTTTCCTTTGTCGGACTCCCGTTCGGTTTTGGTTGTTGACAGTGAGGGGGAGGAGACGACCAGCGAACCACTGCCTACAGACTTGGGGTTGACGTCGTCCATGCTCTGTCAAGGCTGGCAACGGTCACTGCTAGCAAGCAGAGACACCGAAAATCAGGTTCCAATCGGCGTCTGCTTCCAAACCCCCTTCCTTCCTGTTAACGATGCTGCAGCCACCGGCGGACGGCTATGATCGATGATGATTCACTACTGAAGTCTCGCCGTCACTAACAGCAGTTGTGGCCGGCTGTCGGTGGTAGCTACCGACGACGAAGGCAGTACAGGAAATGGAAGGGGTGTAACCCCTCCTCTTGTTAGTTTTTTTTTTCTTTTTCAGTTTTCGTCACTGCAGTCGCTAGCAGACAACTATGGCTGATAGTGGCCAACCGCCAGAGGCCGACCGTCGTTTGACAAAATCATCGCATTTTAGTCCATAAGAGAAATCCTAAGGGTTCAAAAAAGGGATAGGAGGTCCTACGAGCACACACTAGGATCCAAATGAGGAATACAAGCACTTACCTTATTTATAAAAAATTGGCAACGCTTTCCGCGATAGGGTTTTGGAATTTTTGCGAAATTAAGCAGAACCTCCACTAATCGAACTCAAAAGCCGATTCTGAATCGTGAGCACTCTTTAGAGAAATAAAAAACTATAGTTGGATAGAGGCAACGGGTGCAGAGATTTCTATCGGAACGAACTAGAAAATTAACGAGGGTTTATGTTAAAAATCTAGAGAGAAGGGGCTGGGGTTAGAGAGAGAAAGACATGGGGAAAGGTTAGGTTAGAGAGAGAAGAGGGTGGGAGGCTATTTATAGCCCTCAGAGGAGGTGTTGCCCCTTGTAAGGCCCACACCCCTTGGGTGTCATCTAAAAAGAAAGGGAGATGGAAAGCTTATCCATTCTCAGTGGGTCAAAATCATTGAATTTGATGGTTTTGATGAACCCACCTCCAAAACTATTGGCCAAAATCATCAAATCATGATGGTTTTGGATTTAATTATTATTTTATTTATTAAATCATTTTAATCTTATTTATTTTTACTAAACTAGCCTTGGTTTGAATTTACACAACCAAATTGCCACTTAGGTTATAAAAATTACTTTTTTACACTTTTATGGTTTAAGAATTTACCTGGATATGCCACTAAAGTGAAAAATTATCATTTTACCCATAATAATTTTATTAATTCTGATCTTAGAATGGACCGGGTCTAAGCTTGACCCAAAGTGATTCGGTCTTAGACTTGGACCCTTTACAGGGTTTTCGGGTGGATCTGATTTGTGTCTGAACCGGTCGGACCCAAACCTATTTCGGGTGGACCGGGTCTGACATTAACCTGGTAGGACTTGGTCCTGGACCCAAACCTGTTTTGGGGGTTATGGGTGGACTGAGTCAACCAGGTCTGTCTTTGACCCAATCTGACCTAGTCCTGGACTCAGACCCATTTTGGGGGTTCTTAGTGGACCGGGTCTATCCTTGACCCACTAGGACCCAATCTTGAACCCATACCCATTTTAGGTATTCGGGGTGGATTGGGTTTGTCCTTGACCCAATTGGACCAAGTCTTGGACCTAGACCCTCTCTTAAGGGTTTTGGGTGGACTCGGTGTGTTCCTTGACCCAGTGGACCCGGTCTAGGACTTGGATGGTTTCTAGGTGGATCGGGTCTATTTCTGACCTAGTCTTAGATCCAGTTTAAGGTTGAATCAGGTCTTGCCTGAACCAGTCGAGGGACTTATAGGATTGGTTTAGGGTCTTTCTAAACCGGTTCAAAGCTTTCCATGTTCAATTTGGGGGTTTGGGGGATCGGTTTAGGGTTTTGAGGACTAATTCAGGGGTTTCTAGGATTGGCTTAGGGCATTCTGAGATCAGTTTAGGGTTTTGGGATCAATTCAAGGCATTCTAAGACCGGTTCATAGTTTTTAGTGGCAAGTTTAGGTTTTAAAGGACCCGTTCGAGGTCATTTTCAGGTCAATTCTGGTTATTTCATATAAAAGCATGATTTTGTCATATCTCTTATATGTTATGTTATTTTTATCATGGATATATGACTTTAGCATGATATTATGAGCATTTTATCTTGTTTTGAGTTGTCCATGATATTTAAGAATGAAATTATGACTGAATTCATAATGTATGAATTGTAGCATGCTTTGCAATATTAATATACTTATGATAAAAGGTCTTAATCAACTCACTCTTGCAATCATCATAGTGATCTGAGTTATGTTGATTGAGGGTTCTTTGGATCATGTTGAGATTGAAATTTAGTATTGCGATTGTGTATGACTTTATAAAGCAATGATTCTACCTAAAGGTAGGTCATTGTGTTATAATTTATACAGTGTGTAATGGTAGGTATGTACACCAGCCCATGAAGCAAGTTTGTATCCAAAGATATAATGTCAAATTACCTCTGGTTACATGATCTAGTAGTTTCACTAATTGAGTGTTCAATTTTTTTATAATTGAAGAGGCGAGGCAGTTCTGAGTATTATTGTTTTCACCAAAGTGGAACAATATTAACTCTATTATTATTGCCTTAAAAAGGTGAATACTAAAGGGTCTCATGTTTGCCTTTTCGATATGGATCTCGTATAGAGTAACTAACTCACTCCTATAGAGAATAACACAATCGAAGGCGGACTATGAGAAGTGTGAGAGCTCAAATAAGCTTAGTTTGTTGCTTTTGTAATCACGAGTAACTAAAAATATTTGAGGCATCATCCATCATTATCGAAGAGTGAAAGAATTTATGAAAGCCATTAAGGCGGAAATTATTGTTCTATACGATACTTTAGCTCATGCCATATAGATAAGAAACTTCATTTTAAGTGTTGGTATTGTAGACTCTATTAGGAGGTCACTGAAGATCTTTTGCGATAATGAAGTTATCTTTCTCTAATAAGAACAAGAACTTTACTTTGTGTAGACATATAGAGTTAAAGTACTTTGTTATTAAAGAAAGAATAAAGAATTATCTAGTGTATATTGATACAATTGATACAAAGAAAATTATTGTAGATCCTCTTACTAAAGGGCTAGCATCAGGATCATATTTTTAACATATAATGAGGATGAGTCTATTTAATTCTTTGTGATGTATGACAATATATTCTGGTTTTATGTGATCACATTTCTGAAACAAAAATAATTCTCTATAATTTTGTGCATTATTGATTCACTACAAGAAAATCATGGATTAGCGACGGCTTATATCCATCGTTAATCCATCGCTAAGCCGTCGCTAAACAGTTTAGCTACGGATTAGCGACGGATTAGCGATGGATAGAGGCCATCGCGAATTTTTGCTCGCTAATTAGCGAAAAAACTTATTTGTCGTTAATTCCGTCGCTAATTTGCGACAGATTAGCGACGGACATTATCCGTCGCTAATCCGTCGCTAAATTTAAAAAAAAAATAATAAAAAATGATCCCTGTCGGGCGGTATTCCGGCAGCAATAAGCCGGACTTATACCGCACCCGACAGGCATCGTCGTCCTCTGTGAACCAGCGTCGTCGTCCTCCGTGAACCGGAGGACGACGACGCCGAAGGCAGACCTTGCGTGGCACCGCCTTCGGGGGCAAGGGCTCGCACCCCTTGATCATCAGCCGCTGCGCAAAGATGTCGTCCGCCGGGCACGTCCCCCCGATGTCGTACGACATGTACTGCTTCAGCTCCTCCTAGAACCGTCGGCAGGCGTGACCCACCGGTGGGTAGATCTCCTCGGAGCCGAAGGTGGGCGAGAAACCCAGCGGCAGCTTGTGCGGACCCACCACGTTCCTCACCTCGTCGGGGACATCGGGGCCCCAACCAGCCAGGTGATCTGTCTTGGCACCATCATATTGTTCAAGGACCACGGGGTCGTTCTGGCCGCTATTGCTCCCCCGTTCCGGCAGCGACTCCTTCAGCCGAGCCAGCTCCGTGAGCAGGTTCTCGAGGAGGGTGTTGGAGGAGTGAAGCTGGTTCTGCACCTCGGAGAGATGGGCCTCGGTCGTGACGAGGCGATTTTGCGTGGTGTTGAGCTCATGGAGAAGCTCGTGGGCGTCAAGCACGATTTCCTTCCCTTTCCTGCTTTTCAACACCGCGGCCTGCTTCGTTGAATGCAACACGCCGATGAGTCCGCCCTCGTTCACTTCACAAAAAGGAAAGCGATCTGTTGAATAATAATAATAAAGAAAGAGATCGAGTGCGATCGATTTAAATCGAGTGTGATCGATTTAAATTTCGAAAGGGAGAGAGGGAAAATTTCGCGCTCGGTTTAAATCAAAAATTAGCGAGGGATTTAGCGACGGAATTTTTCCGTCGCTAATTAGCGACGGAAAAATTCCGTCGCTAAATCCCTCGCTAAAATGTTTTTTCGGTATTGAGAATTAGCGACGAAACAATTGTTGTCGTTAATCCGTCGCTAATTAGCGACGGATTAGCTAGAGAAAACTTACATCGCTAATCTGTCGCTACTTAGCGACGGATTCATGAAGAAAGTTTTCTCTAGCTAATCCGTCGCTAATTTGCGACGGAAAAAATTCGTCGCAAATTTCCGTCGCTAATTAACATTTTTCTTGTAGTGATTCTATGTAAAGTGTCTCTCATTTATGAAGAGAAAAAACAAAATAACAATATTAAAAATACCAAAAAGAATAAGTTAAAGACCAACCTGTATCATAAAGGTACTCTTAACATGCTAAACACTTAAAACGCATGATATTATAGTACACAAAAATATGACATCTCCTATAGAGATGTTCATCTCTATGACTCATATGATTAATTCTTGTGATTCAATATAACATGTGAACCCACATAAAAATTGAATCGAAATAACAACATATAACCTCGATAATGTATTTTTTCGTATCAATGGGTCGAGTGGGAGATTGTTGTATTTTTAATCATTAGATTAAATCCAACCTGATGTGACCTGTAATGACATTGGCACATCAAGTCTCAATTGTGGAGGCTGCATGACAGCTATGAGAATGTGAAAAGGCCTCATAATTGTCCGTACATTGAAACCTTCCATTAAACCCCATTATCCCACTATAAATAAATCACTATCATAGTGTGATGTGGACTACATGTGTGATATCATTCCCTGGGGTTCAAGGGTCCTGTTCACCTCTTGACATAGGCGGCCTAGGCTCATCAAGGGCGTTGATTGGTTGAGAAAAACAGCGACAACCCATCTCCATCGAAGCTTCACTTGAATCGACCGTGGTCGTATTCGGTAAGTAGCGTTCTCCCCGTCCATTTATGCTAACAGCCTAAGCCAATGACGTTAACAATGAATCACTACATTAGCATCAGTAAAAGACCTTCACTGGCGCTAACATGGTGCCAGTTTTTGTGCTAAAAAAAACTTTTTCTAGTGCCAAATTTTTTCCCCTTTTTCTGGCGCTATAAATAAGTGCGACAGTAAAAGTGGATAATCGAAAAAAACATAAAATCATAATTATTTTTAAAACCATGATTATAAAATATAAGATCCATCTGAAAAAGCATTAACAAGATAAAAAATTTTAAAGTATTCAACAAGTCCTTCAGAAACCATGGTGGTGCAAGCCGTAATTGGCATCATTAATGGTAGTTTAGAAAACTTAAAAAAGTGAAATATACTTTTTCAAAAGGAATAGTCACATCCCAGAAGCACAAGTAATGCACAACAATTGTACTTAACAGTAAAAATATCCTTCCTGGTGGCAACTAAGCATCATCACAATATTTCACAGTGTTACAGACAAAAAGACTTACGAATTGTTAACATGAACTGAAGCAGTAGAAGTCGAAAGAACCTTCTCTGTGTCTATAAAACTTCTCAGAAATAGGTATGGTTATTCATATGCACGTGCATAATGATTGTGTGTTGGTTGTGGCAGCTCACTATATATGTATAACCAGTTAGAGCCCAAGTAGCAGTACATTATGTTGATTGTCTTACATGTCTTAGTTGTGGTACATGGTTCACAAGACATGTAGAATTGCACTGCTATTTGGAACCCATGGTTTACAAATTATGAAGAGTTTGATTCGGTAGCTTCACAAGCTAGAAGATGGCATCTCAAAAGCCAAATAAAAAAGAAGACAACCAAGAAGAGAACAAGATGGAACCATGAAAAGTACATCTTCCGGAATATTATTATGCCAACAAAGTAAAGATAGAGAATGACATGATATCTGAATCAGCATGAGAAAATGCAGGAATACCTGATATGACCAGACAATTCAGTTGCCTTTCCCGCTAGTAGATCATACAACAACAATTCATTGGACTGCTGTTCGTTGGCCGACCCCCCTTTTCTTGTTTATTTTCTTGCTAATTGTTTTACTGTCGATGGACTGTTCGTTCATTTGAGATTGCGTTAATCTGTTTTGGCGTTAGATCAAGTTCTGTTTCATTCTGATTTTCGCCCACAACCTGATATAGATGTCAAACCCATTTTTCTGATAAAAATCATTTGGGTCATCTTTACATAGAAATGTGTGCTTGTTTTCGTTTTGAAACAACATATACTCTATTTGTGTCTTGAATCTATTTTAAGTCAAATGGAGTTCGGTTAAGATTGGTATTATATTGAATCTGATATTTATGGTGTTGAAACCTTATTTGGATTGAATCTAATTAGAAGGTATTGTTATGACAGGTGGTTCGCATTGATTTCACGAATTTTTCTTATTAAAAATTTCAGTAAAAAGCATATCTAATTTTTGTTTTTGAGGTGTTCACCAAGTGTTTTGTGAAATGTCTCAACAATCTTGATGCGTTATATAATTCTGAATTTTCTGCTACATCTATAGATTATATTATAATTTATTTTTGCTTGTGTTTGATTGTTGTTCTGGACCATTTGGGTGTTTGAACGAACATTCTAAAATTCAGCCATAGTCATTTTCTGTTTTGCCTAGATTGAGCGTGGGTGCATTTGTTGCGCATCTAGCATTGGTTTCAAATCCGTTTCCCTTGTCCCTAGTAGGCTCTGACATGCCCTTAGAAACTTTGGCATCAAGTGTATAGTTTTGTGTGGATTTACACGTACCGCACCATCCTTTCACCCAGTTAAGCATGTTACATGCCTTTCTTTAATGAACTGTGTTTTTACATTCAAGACATATTTGAGATAGACCTTTACATTTGAACTAAATTTGCCATATAAATAAGGTTAGTGTTTGCTACAAATACAATTGATTGTATTTACAATCAACTTAGCAAGTGTTTATGTTTTTCAGATCTAACACCAGAAATGTGATGTACATGTAAAATGTGATGTACATGTTTTTACTAGTGAGAACCGACTTTTGTACTGCCAACAGGCTTTTTGGGTGCTCCAAAAATAATGGATATGAACGCATTGATTCTTTCCGACTCTTAAAAAAATGTTTTTTTGGTCAAAAAAATATTATCTAAGGGTTAAAAAAACATGATCCAAGTATCATTTTCTAGCAAATTGACCATGTCAAATACATCGACAGCATCAAATTTGCGAAGAACAACACGAAAATACATGTTCGCTCATGATAAACTGATGGTAAGCTAGAAAAGTGGTAGGCAGCTACCATTTTCTCTCTCTCTCTCTCTCTCTCTCTCTCTCTCTCTCTCTCTCTCTCTATATATATATATATATATATATATATATATATATATATATATATATATATATATATATATATATATATATACAGATAGCATTTGGTGCCCAGTGGGTAGGGAACCCCTTAGTTGGAACACATAGAAGGAGGTTGTTTTGACCAAAGTTAACGCCATGGATGTGTTTGGCATTATAAAATAGTAGGAATTGGTATAAAACCCAAAAAGTGAGATTTAGAAAGTGAATCTCTTTTGAACTGATAGTACACCCAGCTTCGATCTGGCAGCAAGGGATGCTTCCAATGGATTTCAAACTTCTGTCTTCCTGTCAACTTGGCGACATTCACAAGTCGCTCCTACCAATGTGTGGAGCCCTTTAGGAAAAATGGTAGATAATTTTAAAGTTACAACAAGAGAGATAATAAGAAAAATTTTGGAATAAAATTATTTAAAAATAACCAAATTAGATCAATTATAGATAATTTTTGAATTTACCAAATGTCAATATCCAATAAGAATGGGATTCAATCGGCCCCTTCCAAATTCAATTTGTTAGAAGATTATATTCATAACTAAGGATGTGGGGTTTATTATTTCTCACATAACGATTTCATGTCTTGGGTCAGCAAAGAGGAGGTTTTTTTTAAGTCAGCCATTAAAACGGAGAGAGAGAGAGCACTTTCTCTCTGTTTCCTTCCTTGAGCGGGGTTGGACTTGGAGGTGGGGATGTTGGTCATGATGATTGAATAAAGATTATTAGGTTTTGAAGGAGCACATAATAATTATTATATCCTTTTTGTTTTCATCAAATCTTATATGTTTTATATCTGGTTTGGAGCACATGACAGCCCACTTCTTTATTGTGTCATTCGTGAGGACGGGCCGTTGATGTAAAAAATTCTTTTTTTTTAAGTTTATTCATTTTTTGCCAAATTCATATATGTGAAAAATTCATGTTTCAAATGATTATACTCCGTGCTAATAGTTCTTGTGTTTATAAAATATATGTTTGTTATTTTTTAATAAGTAGAACGAAAAACTATGACTTGCCTGAGTAATCGAGTGAGAGACCGAGTCCTGAGAATGACAACCATGGCAGAAATATCATGACAGGGTCATCCAGTTGTGAAAGAGTGCTTCAGGCTCTGCTCATCTATCTAAATGTACTATACAACTGGTTCCTATTTGGATCGCTCAGCAAGTTTGACAGAGATAAGAATAGACTGCTTAATGAGCTAAAGTGATCTGTAAAAAAAAAAGAAATTATTCCTCCAATTTATAAAAGCCGAAAGATTTTCTTTCAAAAAATAAAAAATAAAAGCAGAAAGATGCGGTAGCTTAATGTTCTCCGGAGGAAACAAATAGAGTAGCCTTTAAGGCCTAGAACTTTGTTGTCTTTTTTCTTTTTTATACTTTTTGAGAAAGCTAGAGCTTTGTTGTTGATCATGACAGATTTCATGTTGATCTCCTACTCACTGAAGTTGAATTGGAGAGAGAACCGAGGAGTGAGGATTGGCATGGGCTTCACGTTCTGCGGTAAATTAAATGATATAGCTCAGATTGTCATCTAGTTACTTTTTTGAGGACTTGAGAAAGATAATTGATGAAAAATATATGGTTCTTTGGCCTGTCGTGGGTTTGGGGCAGCGATCTTCAATTCTCAAACTTTAGATCACAAATCCGATCTCTTGAATTTGAGAGCCAAGACACTAAAACATGACCTAGATGTTGTCTGTTTTATCCATATAATTGTAACTGTCACGGGCCTATTTCTTCAATAGGCCAGTGCAGTGTGACGGACCTTCCTTACCGTTGCAAGCCTTTCGATCGCTTGTTTGTCGCTTGCGAAATCTTAGATAACTCAGAGTGCAAGAGAGCGAAATATGAGAGAGAAAAAAGAAATTACAATCACTTGAAAGTAATCACGAGGGTGAACAAAAGAAAGCTCAGCATATTTGCATTCATTCACAATTTTGCCCACAGACTCATTACAGTTCAGATCTACAGGCTAACCCTTTAGGGTATTGATCAACCTGAACCAAAATGCAAGGGTGGCCTAGAGAAAGTTACAAGTGACTCGACACTTTACATCAAGACTCAACCAAAGCAAAACAGACTCTAGACACAACTGTACAAATGTACAAAGCAGGTTATAAGAGAACATGCTCCCCCCTTCAAATCATGTGTCACCCTCGGTGCCATCTATTTTATAGTAGGTCGTGACTTCATCTGGATAGCAGCTCTTTAACTGGAATGTTGGCTCCCACACCGGCTCTGCTGTCTCTTTCCACTACACAAAATTCTTCTTCGCTTCACCCAAAAAGTTGATCTTGTAGCGAAAGATCTTGTTGAGACGCCTCTCGGCCCGTTATATTGCTGGGGCTCTTTGTAGGATAGGAGCGTGTTGTGGCATGCTACATTTTGAATCTTCTTCATCCACATAGAATGGTTTTAGGTTGCACATGTGAAACATCGGGTGTACCTTAAAGTCTAGGGGCAGGTCCAGCTTATATGTTAGGTTGCCTACTTTCTTTGTGATGGTGAATAGTCTTTCGTACTTCATGATCAGTCTACGATGCCACCCACAAAAGATGCATGTGCGATCTAAGTAAAGTTTCACCAACACCTAGTCTATAACACAGAACTCAGCAGGCTGACGACGCTTGTCCGCCAACTTCTTCATTATCTTAGCCGCCTTATGCAAAAACATCTTCGCCAACTCGGTCTGCTTGTGTCAGTCTTGAACAAACTGATAGGCGAAGGATGACCTTTCCTTCTTCTGTATGACTAGAGTATGTGGAGTCAGCGGTTGTTACCCTGTAGATATCTCAAATGGGCTATGGCCTGAAGACTCATTTTTTTGAAGATTATAATAAAATTGGGCTACGTTCAGGAGCTTCACCCAATCTTTTTAATTGACACTAACAAAGTGTCTGAGGTATTGCTCCAACAGTTCATTGATGTGCTTCGTCTGCCCATCGGTCTGTGGGTAGAAACTCGTTGAAAATAGAAGATCGAAGCCAAATACTCAAAACACTTCACGCCAAAATCTGTCCGTGAAGCGAGCATCGTGATTGCTCACAATTCTTCTTGGTACACCCTAGTGCTTCACAATATGCTTGACAAATGGCTCTGCAGTCTTCTTTGTTGAGTACTCTTTGGAAGCTGGGATGAAGGTGACATACTTAGAGAAATGATTCATCACCACCAGAATGGAGCTAAAGCCATTTACCTTTGGCAGACTAATAATGAAGTCCATGGAAATGCTTTTCCAAAGATGTTCTGGAATAGGTAGAGGTTCAAGGAGGCTGACAGTCTTCTTGTTGGTCCCCTTGTCTTGCTGGCAGACGAAACATGTTTGCACATACCACTTCAGACTGTCTCTTATCTGTGACCAATAGTAGCCGCGTTCAAGGAGTGTTAAGGTCTGCTCCTGACCTAGATGTGTAGCGCCCCAAAATTTCCCGACTTGAAAATCCTTTGGATTTTGAGTAAACTTTTTTTTTTGAAAACCAAAGCGCAAGTGCGGAAGAAACCGAAAGGGAAACCAACAAGCTGGAAAACCCTGGGCGGCCACTACAGGAGTGAAACAACATTTATTTGAAATAGCTTTTATTTAAATCATTTACATCTTTACAAACTGTACATTCCCTTATACAAAACCAAACTGTCAAGAACCAACATGCGAGGTTCTGAAGTGTGGGTTCAGAGTCCGCTGCAGCACACCGAGCTCCATCACACGCCTAAGTAAAACCTGTATCCCCATAAAACGGGGCCAGTACTCTTTCGAGCTGGTGAGACGAACCAAACCACAGTACCAAAGTGTGGAATTCGATAGCAAGCTATACAAAGTAAACATAGCATGCTAACTTATATTACTTGAGCAAATACAACATGAACAAGTATAAACTACACATGGATCTACGAAGGACTGCAACTAGCATGAATAAGTGCAAGTAGGTGAAGCATGAGTGATTAACTACGACTATTCATGTCACAGCTCATATCGAATAGTGAGGTATGCATCACAGAACATAAAGTGCTAACAATAGGCTATGCTATGCAAGTGGACAAGTATGTGCATTGTGTCATACGTGCAAGGACTAGTCAAGTGACAATAACAAACATCTCACATTATGATGAGACAATTAGAAACATTTGTCATGTGAGACGTAACTTATAACAGTGTCAAGGCATATAAACCATTTATTGCAACTATAAGTGAGCTCATCTCGCTAACAACTCGCCAAGGAGTTCCAAGGTCGCGTAAGTCTTGCACGACTGCAATATCCATAGGCTAAATCGCATAAGTCCCGTACGACTGCAATATCCATAGTGCACCTCAAGGCATAACAAGCACGATTATGCCCATGTTCCTTGGGTGACAAACATTCAAGATTCACTAACATGAGTTAGCGATTGCATTCATTTCGTACAATTTCGAGTGTGTTCTTGCATTCATTACACGTGCTAGCCTCGTGCTAAAATATGTACAACTACATTACCTAACACCGTCATGAGACGTTTAGGTAATAAGTTATGAAGTGCCACGGTGTCAAATACGTATAACAAGAGTGGTGCCATCAGCCTCTTAACTTCGTAAAACCTCATTTTACAAAAAGGCATTATACAGGGCATTATAGCGACCCTTCGCGTTCTATGCAAAGCAACGCTTGTGCACAATGGTAGGCACCCATATTACCCATATTCATGGTTTATCATAATACTGCACATCATAATCACATTATAAAGATCACATTGGACCACGCACATGTTGTAACTAGTCAAACACATAGTACACTCGTTGGGGTATTGGACCCCGCTCCAAACACACTTGCAACCTCTTTTACTGCAGCTCGAAGGTTGCTAACAATGCCTATTCGCACAACCACGGAAGAAGACATATGTATGTAAAAATCGCTTTGGTCGACGAGCACAAGCCACAATGTTATTGGGGTATTGGACCCCGTGCTGCGAGCGCACCTGCAACCCCATGGGCTGCAGCCCGGAGGTCTGCTAACTATGCGTAAAAGCTGCTAAAAATCTGGGACCAGCATCTAAAAGGTTGAACACAGGTTGGCTAGCTCTCTAGCCACCCGGCGCCATGGGGCGCCATGACCCTAACAATGCATGCCCCACTTTGGACAGCGCTGCAAACTTGAAAGGAAAACAGCAACTATGTTGTCACAAAAACGCAGGGCCGGAACAAAAAAGGAGGACAGCGGATATGCATGACACGCAAACCGCAAGGGCCAAGTGTTGGGTCTAGTCCGGGGAAATGACCCTGGCATGGGTCTGCATCATCCGCAAGGCAACCCAGGTCTGGACTGGACGTCCAGACCGGATGAGCTAAGCTCACTAAGATCGGTCCAGGTCTGGATTGAATGGTCCAGACCAAAAGGGGGGGGTGCACTCAAGTCTGAGCACGGCCTGGACCGATTGGTCCAAACCCAGCTGGCTATAGCCAGCACCGAAAAGAGGGGGGGTGGAGGTGCAAACCTACCGCCTGCACCCGGCCGCAGCTGCAAGGCTGCAGCCAAGGTTGAAGTGCAACTCAAAAGCAAAAGGGCTTTATGCCCAAATCTGGCTATGTCCAGCCATGGCCTTCGACAGGTCTGGATCGGTTCGGTCCAGACCATGTCAGGCCCCAAAGAAACCCCCAGCCACCCAAATGGGCGTTGGCAAGGGGTTTGCACGAAGACGAAAAGGACCAAGGGGAGAGAGGCCACCCCGAGCTGACCCAGCTGCCGAATGGCCTGAGTTACACATGTTGGAACTTCCAGCCAAACCGAAAGTGAAAACCATGGCCAGGGACGTCCAGCCAACTGAAACAAGGCAAAGGGGGGTCATGGCGTCAATGGTCAAACAAGCAGAAATCCAAATGTAAATAAAATGAAAACCAGTGGGGCGATCCCCGTGGCTGTCACGCAACAAGCATAAGAACGAGGTGTTGCAACAAGGAAAACATAGGAAAGTAGGGGATCGGCTTCCAACAGCCTGCAACTGTAATATAAACCAAAGAAAGAAGCACATATTTGAAATAAGATAGCACGAACAATAGAAAACGTTCTACCCCGGTTTGCTCAAGCAATGCATGCAATGAAAAATGATAACAATGCAAAAAACCCAAAGTGATTCCAATAGTGAATACCAAAACATTTCCAATGATAAAGAACCCAACGATATCAAATGGCAACTACCACATTTTGCAACAAAAGAAAGCTCATGAAGATGCAAAACGCCTAGGAGCTGCCCAACCGAAAACCACTTTTTTGGACAAGTGTAGGAGTGTCTCACCTTCGAGGCTCTAGAAGATGGAGGAGATGAAGGAGGTGCTCACGGGTGGAACTACACCACATTCACACTCACACACACGTTGGAGAAGAAGAAAGGGGAGAAGAGCAAGGGAGGAGAGAGAGGCTCCTCCAAGAAAATCGCCCAAGAGAGGGCTCTCTTCTCTCTCTTCAAGGGTTAAGTAGGTAGGGTTAAAAACATTGGATGGCTAGGATTAATCCAGCCTAGATGGAGGGCTGGAGTGCTCCACGCCCCTCCCTTAGGAATTCACTCCCAATGCATGTCCATCTTTTGAAATCTTCAACTTTTCTTTCAAAAACGCCATTTAAGAAGGCCTTTAATGTTTATAAAAATTACATGGGCTGCCATCTAACCCAACCAATCAGCCTTTGTTATTTGAATCATTTTGAAAATATTACAAAAGCACCATGGGACGCCAACCCCATGGTCCCCTTTATTGAAAAACGCCTCTCATGATGAGCTTCAAGGCTCATCATGAGTTTTGAAAAGAGGAAATGGCCAATCGTGGCCTATATTTTAAAATCCATGAAATTCTTTTCAAAAGTACCACTCAGCTGGTCAAACCTTGACCATCTAGTCAAACATAAACAAAATCGTCCCCCTAGAGGGGCGCCCAAAGGGTTTTGGTCCTCTAGGTGACCCGGATCCAAGATCCAAAATCGCCAATTTATAAGTTTCAAAACAATACTTATTTAATGCCTTAAAATATCAAATAAATTTTGATAAATCATTTAGTGCTCTGCTAAACACCAATTAATACGAAATGCACAAAGTCTTTTAAGAAAATTCTCATCTAATTGCGAGAATTAAGCGTATTACGATTCGGGTCCAAACGTAGATCAAAACTCGTAATTCACATGCAATGACAAAGTTTTTATATCGTATAAGTCCCAAATTCGGAGACAAATCATAAGAATATATTATAAATTACCCTTTAAAATTTTAGAAGTTAATTCGTCCAGAATTAGGCACTTCTTACTTACATAGTGAAACTACGCGATTTTCGGGTCGCGCGTGCAAAGCTAAAACACAAGGCATAATCAATTATATCCAAATACGCGATATAATCTCATAAACACACGAAAGCATTACAATACAACACTAAGTAAGCAGTAAATTCCTCAGAAAAAATCACGGGTCTTACAAGATGATCGGCCCATAATGTATCATGGCACTCCTTAAGTAATTCGAGATGGCGGTTTCTCCATCGTGACACAAAGACCCATCCTCCTTTTGTCACGAGGAGGCCATCTCGTAGTCAGAATCATCGAGTCTTTTCTGCTTGCACCAGAGAGACAAGGTGTCGGACCGTTGTGTCCTATTGCATTCCTTCACAGATGCAGTTTAGCAATGCACCATCTAGTTCTGCCTTGCGACTCAAGGCATTAACAACAACATTGGTCTTTTCCACCTTATACTCTAAAGCGAAGTCGAATTCAGCTAAGAACATTTGTCATCGAGCTTGCTTGGGCATTAGTTTCTTCTGTGTTTGGAAATAGCTCGTGGTGATATTGTCCGTCTTGACTATAAACTGGGTACCCAGAAGATAGTGTCGTCAGGTTCTGAGGTAGTGCACAATGGCCATCATCTCATTCTCGTGCACAGTGTCACGCCTCTCTGCATCCTTTAACTTCCAACTCTTGTAAGCAATCAGATGTCCCTCCTGCATGATAACCCCATCGATGGCGAAGTTTGAAGCATCTGTGTGGAGTTCAAAGGGTCTTGTGTGGTTCAGTAACCGCAACACTGGTTTCCTCACCAGCCTTCTTCAAGCCATCGAAAGCATCTTAGCAAGCTCCTATCCAAAGTCATACCCGATTCTTCTTCAGCAAATTCGTGGGGGGCTCAATAATGAGGGAGTAGCCTTCGATGAATCGCTGATAATAGTTTGCCAAGTCAAGGAATGACCACAATTCTAACACCTTGGTTGGCAGATTTTATTCCTAGATGGCTCTTATCTTCTGCCCGTTTATGTGCAACAAGTTATGCCCCATGACGTGGCCAAGAAAGTTGATCTCCTCTTTCCCAAAGAGACACTTCTCTTGCTTGACGTAGAGGCTATTCTCCATTAGCAACTGAAACACTGTTCGCAAGTGTCAGACATATTCTTCTATGTTGCTGTTGTAGATCACAATGTCATCGAGATAGACTACCATAAACTTGTCTAGGAAAGGGTAGAAGATTTTTTTTATCAACATCGTGAATGTGGTTGACGTATTAGTCAACCCAAATGGCATCACTAGAAATTCGTATACACAATAGTGAGTAACACAAGTCATCTTAGGCTCATCACCATCAACAATCCTCACCTTTCAGTAACCCGGTCGTCAATCTAGCTTTGAAAAGACACGGGCACTGCCTAGCTAGTCAAACAAGTCCGCTATCAGTGGCAACAGATACTTGTTCTTCATCGTGACCTTGTTTAATACAAGATAATCCACACATAGCTTTTTGAAACTATCATGTTTCACCTAGAAGAGCACAGGGGTGCCAAAGGGTACTTTAGACAGACGAAAAATGCCTGACTTCAATATCTCGTCCAACTGCCTGCACAACTCCCTCAATTTAGTCGGCTCCTTGCGATAAGGTACCATGGCAAAGAGCTTTGTTCTAGGGGTCAACTCAATCCTGTAGTCGACCTCGCATCTCAGCAGCAAACGCTTCGACAGTTCTGAGGGCATTACTCCCTGAAATTTCACCAATAGTGGGGCAAGGGTCAACAACACTGCTGCTTTCACCTTCCATTCTTTAGTATGCACGGGAAAAAGAAAAGTTTGCTCTCCCCGCTTGACACCCTTCTTCAATTGCATAACTGATAGCATTAAAGACTGGCCTCCAAGAGTAAGGCACTGCACCGTGTATGAAGAGTTTATTCTCATGATTGTCAGTAAGTTAAACTTCGGCAACATCATCATATTCTAGCTGTGAAGAAACTTTATGCCCAAAATCATCCAAGAACACCACTAAGAAGTTGACTTTGCTGGCCCAACTCCCAATTTGGATAGCCATATCCCTTGCCTTACTAAGGATTGACTTGGCCTCAGAGTTCACTATCTTGATGGTCCTCTGCTTTGGCACGAGCTTCAAGCCCAACCGCTCTGCCTTTTTTCGTGAGACGAAGTTATGCGTGGCCCACAAGTCTACCATTATCGTAGTAGACTTTATATTCGCAATGACTTCTAGGTACATGAGTTCTTTACTCATCGGCATGCTCTCTGCTGCACAACTTCTAGCTATATTAATCGACCGCATGGCTCCCATCTTTGGTTGCATGACATTGGTGTCGCTACTCTCTGCTTGCACCCCGTCGTCTTTCACGAAGTGCTTTGAACATTGCCTTACGATATGTCTATCGTCATAAAACCAACAAGTCGCAATTGGCCCGTTATTGGTGTTAGTGTTGTGCTTTTTATAATTCTACCTCTTGTCAAAATGGTATTGGGTCGATGCCTCACCCTTATTATCGCGTCAATCCTCCTTCTTGCCTCTGTGGTTTGGCTTCTTCCCAGCCTTAGTCAATGGAGTGAAGGACTTGCGTTGTGTATCCACTAGTCATTTGATCGTCACATACGCATCTTCCAAAGTCTCGAGATTGCTCATTTTCACTTCGAATTGTGCTCATGACTGTAGTCCTACAATAAATCAGTTGATTCTGCCTTCATCTGGCATATTGGGTACATCTAGCATGAGCTTCTAGAATGTCCTGATGTAATCTATCAAGGCTTCAGTATGCTTCAATTTTGACACCATCCGATAAGCTTGATGTTGTAAATTTCTTGACATAAAGTAGTTTTATAGCTCAGTTTTGAAGGCTTCAAAGGTATCAATTATGTATCAGCCTCTTTCAATGTCGCTACATTTCTTTCTCCACCAGGCTATAACATCTCTATCAAGTAGAGTTGTTGCTACCTTCACCATAAAGTACTCGACCAATACATTCTGAATGTCTAACTAGTCTTCCATCTGGAACAGGAAGTTCTCTATAGCCTTGCTATCCCTTGAACCCTTGAACTTCGTTGGCCTCGGCACATCTATCTTTGATGGCTTATCACCATTTTTGTCATTTAGGGTCACTCTTCATTGCAGAGTGTGCTTCTTCAACTGAAGCTCCCCTACTTTAGTTTGTAGGATGTCACTGTCGTAGTCAGCAAAGTAACATGTCCCATCAGCAAGTTCACCTGCTCTCGTAGGCTCATCACCTTATCGTGCAATCCTTCGAATGACTTAACTGCGTGTGAAATCGCTTTCTCATGTGAAGTCACATCAGCCACCAGTCTATTGACAGTTTTAGCCATCTGCTAATGGTTCTGAGGAGAACCCATCTCCTCGACTTCAGGAATTGCCTTACCATTGGTGCTACGCAAGTTGTATTGGGGCACCATGATGTCTTGCTCACAAATCATGACCTATCGACGCATCTCTCGACACTGACTCTGTAGTCCCTTCCTTAGCTCGAGAACAAGCTCTGATAGCACTTGTCACGAGCCTATTTCTTTAATAGGCCAGTGCGGTGCGACAATCCTTCTTTACCGTCACAAGCCTTTTGGTTGCTCGTTTGTCGTTTGCGGAAACTTAGATAACTCAGAGTGTAAGAGAGCAAAAGAAGAGAAAATGAGAAAAATTGTAATCACTTGAAAGTAATCACAACTAGGGTGAACAAAAGAAAGCTCAACGCATTTGCATTCATTCACAATTTTGCCTGTAGAATTATTACAGTTGAGATCTACGGGCTAACCCTCAAGGGTATTGATCAACCTGAACCAAAGTGCAAGGGTGATTCAGAGAAAGTTACAAGTGACTCAACACTTTACATCAAGACTCAACCAAAGCAAAATAGACTTTGGACACAACTGTACAAAATAGGTCACAGAAAACAATAATGATAGCTTATTTAAATCAACTGTGATCATTGCTCACCAGTTAAACATTGAAAGCATTACAAAATCTGAAGTTGGTACATATCCCAATAAGACCCAACGATTTCAGGGTCATGCATTAGTTAAGGCATACCTAGTGGAAGGAATCCGACATCAGTAAGGTTACACGTCAGGTGATATACACTATCCATCGTGGTGATCAACGGCCACAAACAGGGCCCAAGATGATGATGTCAAGCATGCCTTCACGGTGGCCATGCAACTTCTTGTACAGATGGCAGACCACAATCTCAAGGCAGTGGCAGAGCCAGAAGTTTTTCGTTGGGTGGGCAGACTTCGGGTGGTGATGATCAACCTCTATCGGTGGCGCAATGGCTCGAAGCCTCCATGGTGGTGAAGATCATAGATCGAGATCGAAAGCTTGTTTCGGTAGTTGAGCCACCTCCTTCACGGTGGTGATCCAGCAGCAAGCCGAAGGTCTTCCAACTGAGGTGCCTCCTCAGCTCCCTCTCGGAGGGGACGGTCCTCGCCACAGCATGAGGCGGAGCAACTCCCTCGGCTGGCTCCATCCCATGTCCACTGTCTGGGTGCCATAGGGTACTCTGTATCGCAGGGAGGCTTAATCTCCACTCATGCACCACCCTGCTCTGATCTTCTTTGACAAGCATTCGAAAGGAAAGAATGCAACCACCAAATTGTGCGGAATGAAGAAGAAGACCCGAGTCGTATCATATTTCGACTCAGTTTCTAATTCTGGGGTGGGCGACCGCCCACCCCTGGCTCCGCCACTGTCTCAGGGATTGAGAAAGGGTGCAATGTGATTTCACACTTTAAGTGTGATGCTGCACCTAATCACCCACCACCATCTGCTGTTGGGCCCAACAGTTGATAGGCTCTGTCCTAAAAATGGTTTCTGATCAGAGGCAGCAATGCACTAAGGGTACGTTCGGGTGGCTCAAGTAGCATGGGATTTGGATTCAGAATGATTTCATATCATTCAGATTCCATTCCCCAGGGCAACCCATGAGATTTCAAGTCTCACTGGTACTTGCTGTGATTTCGAATCAGAAAGATTTGAAATTTCAGGCTGCCTGGAATCGCATGACAGGAAGAACATGAGATTTCAGGCTTTTAGAATCGCTTTCTCAGTTCCCTTGAGAAAGTGATTCCGTGGAAACGAAAAAGAACGTCCCCTAAAAGTGTGCAAACACATTGAAACTGATCCTCTCTCCACGATCAGTGGTGATTTAACATATCATTTGATTTATCCACTAGCCCCTCTTGAAACCAACAAGCTCAAAACTTTAATTCCATTTGATCTCATTCCTAAACCGTTGCTCTGCAACATTGCCCCTCATTCTTCAGAATTTTTACAGGGCATTCATCTTCAAAAAATGTAGATGCCCAAGTCACTATTGTTTTATCAAACATCCGTGAAACTACAGCTTTGTTTGGGAGCTTGGAGTAAGAGGAGTTTATAGTTTGGAAAAGTGCATCACTTCATGGAATCGGTTGCTCCCACACCACCTCTAGGAGATTTTAGCTATGAATTCCAGTTTTAAGTGCAAATACGAATGAGACGGTCTCACCTTCAACGTTTTCCGATCGAAGCAATCACCAATGTCATAGTTTGACTATATTTTAACCCAAATTCTAGGCCTCATCCCAGCTACCATCTCCGGAAGCAAGCATATTTTATTCAATGCCCATGTGTCTTGTATCACCTGTTTTTGGTTTAGTTTGGGGAGAGAACATGGGCTTAAATGTAGCCATGGTTAGGTAATTGGGACAAACACGTTTTAACAGGGATGGGACGCGTGGGGCCCTCCTTTTTAACAGCATTAAGAGGCTTGGGTTACACTTTATAAAGTTTGGCCTAGATCACTGGATCTGCTCACGCCCAGATGCCTCACTTTTTTTAGATTGACAATGGGAACTGTGGCAACAGCAACGTCAAGATTCACATGGGCGAGTTCAGTGTCAACATAGCCAATGCGCCAGCCAGTACACGTACTGACGTTGCATCAATGGCTGAACCACCCTTAGAAACAAGGGTGGAACTATATATGGGCCAGTGTCCACCCTGAACTGAAAATCCCCAGTAAGAGGCGTTTGTGTCAAGGTGGACTGTGTCCATGCACCACCCACCACCTCTCTCATGTGGCACCCTATTCACAACTAGGGGTGGCAATAGTGTCGAGTTGGCGGGTTAGAACACCTCAACACGAACCCGACCCGTTTATTAAACAGGTCGAATGTGGCAAACACAAACACAAACACAACCCATTTATTAAACGGGTAACCCGGCCCGACACGGTTAACCCGTTTAATAAACAGGCCGGGTCGGGTCGGGTCGACCCGACACGATTACACGACATGGCAACCCGTTTATTAAACGGGTCGACCCGATAACACGATAACACGGGTTGTGGGCTGCAGGTTGATGGGTTCGTGTAAACGGGTTGCGGGTTCATGTAAACGGGTTGACCTGCCCGCCTAACCCGTTTATTAAACGGGTCAAACGGGTTGGCATACCCCTAACACGAACCCGACCCGTTTAATAAAAAGGTTAGGCGGGTCTACCCGTTTACAACATGAATCCGTTTAAGCCAAACCCGAACCCGAACCCGGCTAAGAAGTAGGTTGGCGGGTCGTGTCAGATTTTGCCACCCCTATTCACAACAGACCATGTGTTTATTACTGTAACTCAAACCATAAGTCATGAAATCATTGTATCCTGCCTCCTCTCATTTGGTGTAAACACAAAATGTATGCCAGATACTTAAATTCGCCTGCCAACAATAATGACTTACCCGGTCTTCCTCAAATTTTTCATGTTTTATTTGCCGACGATATATTAATCTTTGGTAAAGCTTGTTCTCAACCTTTGGACCTTGCTTCTGTCTTTTCCTAGTTGTTGTGGGGGACTCTCCATCAATGATTTCAAATCTTGTTTCATGCCTCTGAGGAATTCGGGTGGGACGGTTGTCACATTTGCCGAGTCACTGTTTGGGTGTCAGGTTAGGTGAGCTGCCCATTTAAGTATCTTGGCTTCCTCCTTCACTTAGGTGTGTGGAGAGATAAATATTTGTAGGAGGTGGAAGACATGGTTACAGCAAAAATCAATGGTTGGGCTGGTTTTAATCTTGGATTTGCGTGAAGAACCACTACTATTAAACATGCTCTCCCTTCTCTTTTATTAGAGTTTGTGCAAACATTTCAAATCCCAAAATCCACGAGGAAACATATTCTTATGGTCAGGCTAAGTACAAAAAGAAAGAACGCATTTGGTTTCTTGGGAAGTTATAACTCTCACAGAGAAGGAGGGTGTTTGGACATAGTGAGATTGGAAGGTGGAACCAAGCACTGCTATTAAAATGGTTGTGGCTACTACTTAGTGTGGATTCACCCTCGACGATAGTAATGAAGCACAAATATGCCTGATGTGGTTGGCCTTGGGAATGGATGGGAAGAGAGAATGGGAGGCTTCAGCATTTTGGAAAGGTTGCACTAAACTAGTACCCTTTTTTATGGATGCCACCCACTGTCACGGACCTACTTCTTCAATAGGTCAGTGTGACACGGAGAAAGAAAAATTACAATCAATTGGAATTAATCACAACGAGGGTGAATAAAAGAAAACTCAATGCATTTGCATTCATTCACAATTTTGCATGTAGGCCCATTACAGTTCAGATCTACGGGCTAATCCTTCAAGGTATTATCAACCTGAACCAAAGTGCAACGGTGGCCCGAAGAAAGTTACAAGTGACTCAACAATTACATTAAGACTCAACCAAAGCAAAACAGACCCTAGATACAACTGTACAAAGTAGGTCACAGGGGAACATGTTCTCCACTTCAAATCATGCATCATCCTCGGTGACATCTGCTTCGTGGTATGCTCTGACTTCGGCAGAATAGTGGTTCTTCATTCGGAATGCTAGCTTCGATGTCTCCTTCCACTACACAAGATACTTCTTTGCTTCGCCCAAGTAATTGACCTTATGACGAAGGATCTTGCTAAGACGCTTCTCGGCCCGTTGTGTTGTCGGGGTCCTCTGCAAGATAGGAGCACATTGTGGTACGCTATGTTTCGGACCCCTCTCATCTGCATGGAAAGGTTTCAAGTTGCACACGTGGAACACCGGGTGCACCTTGAAGTCTGGGGGCAAATCCAGCTTGTATGCTAGGTTACCCACTTTTTTGGTGATAGTGAATGATCCTTCATACTTCCTGATCAGTCTGCAGTGTCGTTCATGAAAAATGCTTGTGCAGTCCGGATATATCTTCACCAACACCTAGTCCCCAACACGGAACCCAACGAGACATCAATGCTTATCTGCCCATTTTTCCATCCTCTTGGCCGCCTTGTGCAGAAATGTCTTCGTCAGCTCAGTCTCCTTGTGTCAGTCTCGAACAAACTGATAAGCAAAGGATGACCTTCCCTTCTCCTGCACGGCTAGAGTGTGTGAGGTCAACAGCTGTTGCCCGTAGCTATATCGAATGGGTTGTGGCATGAAGACTCACTCTTCTGAAGATTGTAGCAGAATTGGGCCATGTCTAGTAGCTTCACCCAGTCTTTCTGATTGACACTAACAAAGTGTCTAAGGTATTGCTCCAATATTTCATTGATGTGCTTCGTCTGCCCATCGATCTGTGGATGAAAACTTATCAAAAATAACAGATCGAAGCCAAGTAGCCGAAACATTTCACGTCCGAATTTGTCAGTGAAGCGAGCATCACGATCGCTCACAATTTTTCTTGGTACACCACAGTGCTTCACCACATGCTTTATGAACACCTCTACAATCTTCTCTGCAGGGCAGTCCTTGGAAGCTGGGATGAAGGTGGCGTACTTAAAGAGATGATCCACCACCATCAGGATAGAGTTGAGGCCATCTACCTTCACCAGGCTAACAATAAAGTCTATGAAAATGCTTTTCCAAGGACGTTCTGAAATTGGTAGAGGCTCAAGGAGACTGGCAGTCTTCTGGTTTGTCTCATTGTCTTGCTGACAGGCGAGACACGTTCGCACATACCCCTCTACATTGTCTCCCATCTGCGATCAGTAGTAACCACGTTCGAGGAGTGCTAAGGTCCGCTCCTGATCTAGATGACCGGCCCATAAAGTATCATGGCACTCCTTAAGCAATTCACGGCGGAGGCTTTCCTACTGCGGTACGAAGACACATCCTCTTTAGTTACGAGGAGGCCGTCTTATAGTCAAAATCGTCGAGTCTTTCTCGCCTGCGCTAGAGAGATAAGGTGTTGCATTGTTGGGTCCTGTTGCATTCCTTCACGGATGCGGTCCAGCAATGCACTCTCCAAGTGAACTTCGGAAGGCTCTGCTCGCACAGTTGTAAGTTTAGCCTTGCAACTGAGGGCGTCTGCAACAACGTTGATCTTTCCCATCTTATACTTCAAGGCAAAGATAAGACCAAAGTCCAAAAATAAGTGATGCACAAGCGCTTTTAAGGGCACGTTCTTTTAAGGCACTCCTCTTTTATATATTGACAAGAGTTTTCTCAAAAACCTTCAATGTGGACTAAACTTTTGTAGAAAACTCATTACCTACAAGTTTAGGAAAAAATAAAAGCAATACATAAGAATAGTTTTAAGCCAGAATCCAACAATTTTACGGTCTAAAACAGGTAAGAAATGAACTATTTTTCTTCTTATGTTATGACATTAGAATGTGAATGTCAAACCATAAAATTTAGCTCATAACAAAAAGAATCAATAGAACCTTTTTGAAGTTTCCCAAGTTGAACATGCAGGGTGAATTCCACATGTTTCCACTGTCTTGTTTTAGCTTGATGTGAAAAAATTATTAACCTTCATGTCAAGATTCCCCGCACCTTTAAGCAGTACGAGTTTAAGAGAAGCAGCCCACGAAATAAACATGTCCATAAAGGAAACGCTATAAAAAACCCTTACCAATGAGCAAGTTTGTCACAAAACAGCAGGGGATTTCCAAATGGCCTTCCTGATGAATATCTTTGGGCTTCTTCTCACATCCTTTTCCTTCCTGGCTTCTGCAGAAGTTCATTACCACGAATGGGTTGTAAGTTTTATTTTTTATGTGCTTTTAACGACTTGTTAAAGCCAAATTCTGACATGAATGACTTGGTTGATTATATGTCAAACCTGGATTTGCGTATACCGTGTTCTTCATGTTGGCTTTTGTCAATATGGGTCACTGATGCTTCTTGGAGACATCATGAATCTGAATACGAGCGTCTGTCGACTGACACACACCCTTGAGGAACCATAAAAGTTTTGGGGAACCTCATTATTTTTATCAAAAGAAAAAAAAAGTGAATAAAATTTCTTTATGAGCAACTAGTTTTATCTTCATGCTAGGATAAAAAGTGAATAAAATTTCTTGATTTATACCCAAGGATGCATAAGTTTTAGTGGATTACACAATTAAATTCTAAAACCTAAAATGATCCTAAACAGAGCTCTTCACGGGGGATCAAGAAAGTGAAAATAAGTATATTCGGGGATTGAAGTAAGGTCTTGATGCAGTTTATGAGTATGAACTTTTTTCTTGATGCCGTTTATTCTCCTTGATGAACAAGGACGGAGTGTCATAAAATGAACAGCTCACAATGAGTCTCCAATTTGTTGGATGAGTGGCATTCATTTTTTAGGATGAACGCATCTGACCCTGAAAGACGGCAATCACCTTGCCTATAAAAAAAAGACAAAAGAAGTCTTTGTTTCACCCATTTTGATAAAAAAAAATAGGCCATGTTCATATGAAAATGATTCCCTTTCTCAAAATGAAATAATTTAGTGAGGAAACAGACAATGAGACGACTGTTTGTTAATGCTTGTTACATATGAAAGTAGGATCATATCATTCCTTGTGGAGGGGAAGGGCTTTCCCACTAGCTTTTCTCATCATGGTTCTTTTTAATAATGTGAAAATGCTACTTTTTAATAGGGGACCCACAATTTTTTGGCTTCCTCGCACAATATAAATAGTCCTTTTTCATTAATAAATGCAAAAATTACTTTTTTTTATTTATTACTGCACCCAGGATCTGAGATCTAGTATCGGCGGCTCAGTCTCCATGGGCTTACCCCTCGCCCCAAGAGAAGGAGTTGCTTCAGATTAAACAAGGGAGTGACTCTCATGGGATTTGAACCTAGACCACCCGCCTAGCTGCCTAGGCCCCATCCCACAATGCCAAATCACTTGGGGTGCAAACTTACTCTTTTGCTGGTACGTGGACTCTGAGGCACTTTATGTTTTGCTTCCATGACATGAAACAAATTAACACAGAACTGATCGATGTTGTTTCTTATGAAATCTAATCCACAAGTAACTCATAGCTTGTGAAACACAAATCAAGAGAAGAAATTCGTGTCTCTTTCTCATGTATGAAACAAACGCCTCGTTACAAATTGTGAAACAGAATACCATTCAAGTTGTTTGTCCTTTCGAACGAGTAAAGCCAAATGCACCTAAATAAGCTAGCTATTATATTCAAAACGCTGGGCCTCATCTTTGTTTTTTTTAACCGTTTTCTGACGGGCAAAGACCAGCCGAGTTTAATCTTTTTGAGAAGAATTTTTTTTTTTTTTTGAGAAGAGACCAGCCGAATTTATTCACTCACACAACTTTTAGTCTTTGACTACATGAATTTCTAAACAAAAATGTTAAAAAATAAAAAAAATAGATGCAATTCAAGATGGGTTTGATTGAAATATCTTGGATACTTTTTTTTCAATCACATTTGGGTTTAGGATTACCGCATAACATTACCAAAAGAAACAGGCCACTGGCATGCTTGAAATCTTACCCCCGATTTAAATTTTTTCTTTTTCAAAAAGTTCAGCCAGCAGGGTGGCCCACCACACCAAAGATTTTGTCAGGTTGGGTTTAAGCCCAACCAATTTGGATCAAGCCTCCTTTCAAAAGTTCAGCCCAAGCACGACCTATTGGGGCCAGGCGATACCCCCCTTTCTGACATGAATTGTCAAGTAACTACCTTGAATTCTTTCCTGGTGCAACTTTTTTTTTTTTTATGAAAAGAAGGTTGTATCAAGCGGACAAGTTAGTCTCCAAGGTGCATACGCTGACAAACTAAGATGCTCAAAGCTTATTCTGGTTCAAACAGAAGAACATACAGTGAAAGAATGACAAAGTTCAGGACCATTGAACAGTGGCTTGACATCATCATGTATTGGGCAGGTGGCTGAGGCTCCATACACTAGGCTGTGCGAAACCAAGAACATCACAACAGTCAATGGACAGTTCCCAGGACCCACCTTATATGTGCACAAAGGTGATACGGTGATAATAAATGTGCATAATCAAGCTCCGTACAATGTCACCATTCACTGGTACAGTATACATTCTTTCACCTTTGAGTCCGTGCTTCATCATTTAACAATAGAATGCTGGGCAATCGGCTTGTGCAGAGGGCCGACGCTTTGGCTTTTGTTATAGAAGCACATTAGAATTATAACGGTGGTCAGTTGTTAACGGGTTGACATTAGGTGTTATTGAAGGCACAAAGCTATATGGAACTATTGACCTGGAAATTGTAGGTTTTAGGTTTTTGTTTTTAGATTTTATGGATACGATCTACAGTGTTTGTATAGTGGGAAATGAGTTCTGGATCATATGATTGTGACATAAGCAGTTTTTTTCAAAAATTAGCGGTTTACAATGCACTAAAATCTGATGGCTCATAAAATCATATATTTCTGGATCAAAATTAACATGAACCAAGATTTTTTTTTTTTTTAAAGGCAAGCTGGGGTTGGGCAGACCCCGTACCAGTTATACAATGATAACATTGGGATTTGAACTTGCAACGTCCCAACACAAGGTGACGTGCACTAGCTGCTCCTACCAGACAAGGGGAGCCCCCGTTGGTAACATGAACAAAGATTTGATCATTAGCCAACAAACCATCCTGTATGTGATCATATTGAGTCGATAAGGCTCGAAACTATCATTTTCTAGCTCAATAGTTCCACATAGTTTCATGTCTTGAAAGCACCAAATATTAACCTGTTATTAACTATGTTTAAATGACTACAAAAAGGGTATTATACTTCCATCCAAGTTCTTAATCCTAAGTCCCTAACCCTATAAATTTGAACAGTCATATTGTTGGATTTTCAAGTGCTTTGCAAGATAATCCTCATCTTATTTCTTTTCTTCAAATGGTCCTCCTAGAAGAGGACCGAACCGTCATTTTGCCTACTCTTGACGGCCAGCATCAGGGAAGCTGGATGACTGTTTTATCTCAGTAACCCTTTTGAAATGGTCAGAAAAAAGCAGAAACAATTTTGCAAAACCGTCCAAGGCAGAGGCTGTTTTGCAATATAGTCCATATGGTAGGAACTATGTTGCAAAAAGTACAGTTATATTATCTCTTTGGATCAGTTATCAACAAAGCTGCCTTTCTAATAAATTTTCAAAGAACCCGCTTTAGAACATGTACTAAATATGCAACTGCACCCAAACAAAGAAATGGCAATTTTCCTTTTGAAAGACAGTACTTACCTCGATACATTCTGCTATTCTAGTATTTTAGAGCTTTTGCCAAATAAATTTATAATGATGGGAGCATTTTTTGTTTTGTCTGGCTCTATTTAGGGTGCTTTTTTAAATTTCAATATATATATATATATATATATATATATATATATATATATATATATATATATATATATATATATATATATATATATATATCATCATTTTTCGTCAAAACCTTGGTTCAATAAAGTAAATGACATTGTTCATCAATTTGTAAAATACCTTATTAGTGCAAATAAAGTAGAGTATCACCATGGTGTTTTAAAATTATTAGGGTGCAGAAATAGGTGAACTTGATAATATATCGTACAAGTGGTGCTCATTCATGAGATTATGTAAAAAAAGAAAAAATGAAATTGATGAAGGTTATCCAATTAATAAGTTAATGAATTTCTTTTCTTTCTCTAAAAAAAAAATTGATGAAGGTTATATAACAACACTTGAATAACATTTATACAGGCACGGATTGAGGCAACCAAGGAATCCATGGTCCGATGGGCCAGAGTACATCACCATGTGTGGTTACAACTTCACTTATACCTTGCTCTTTAGCGAGGAAGAAGGGACTATCTGGTACCATTCCCACAGCGACTGGACACGAGCAATTGTTCATGGAGCCATAGTTATCTATCCGCCAAAGGGAGAATCACTACAACAAAGCAGTAGATTAGCGACGACCACATGCCGTCGCTAATCCGTCGCTAACCATGTTAGCGACGGATTAGCGACAACGAGGCGACAGTATGCTTACGTCGCGAATATTTCGACGCTAACTGGCGACGAAATTATTTCGTCGCCAGGTCTGCTGCTAATTGCGACGGAATAACGAGCGCTATATTCCGTCGTCAATCCGCCGGTACTCAACGTCGACCACCGCTTGGCGACGGATTTAATTCCGTCGCTACGCCGTTGCTAGATTAATATGAATAGCGACGGATGGTTCCGTCGCAAACACAAAAAAAAAATTAAAAAAATTATTTGAAAATTAATTACCGGGAACTGTACAATTTATATTTCCTGTAAATAAAAAACAAACCACACAAAAAAATTCATATAACAAGAATCTACAACAATTAATCGTTCCACCTTAAAATTAAGAAGTTTAATTATTTACAATTCAACAATTACAATTAGGAAAAATAAAAAAAATAGAACTTCTTCAACACAGTCCTCTAATCATCGCCAAGATTTTGTGCGTCTTCTTGTTCATTGTCTTTATCTGTCCCTTCAGCTCCACTACCCTGATTATCGCTAGCAGCCTACACAAGAAAAGAACAGTCAGTATTGATAAACAAAATATAATGAAATAAATTACACACTATATGTGATTCTATCATGTGCTTATGTGTGATCTAAGGCAATAAAAAAACTCTATATTGATTCTATCATGCTCATATGTGCTCTAAGGCAGTCAAAAAATTGAATATGTGATTATAGCATGTTCATATGTGTTCTAAGGCATCTAAAAAAACTCTATATGTGATTCTACCATGCTCAGATGTGCTTTAAGGCAGGCAAAAAACTATATATGTGATTCGATCATGCTCGTATGTGTGCTAAGGCAATAAAAAATTGAATATGTGAATATAGCATGCTCATATGTGCTCTAAGGCAGGCAAAGCCAAAATTTTTATATGTGATTCTATTATAAATGATATATAACATGTTCATATTTGTTCTAAGGCAGTAAAAAAACTCTATATGTTATTATAGCATGCTCATATGTGTGCTAAGGCAGTCAAAAAACTGAATATGTGATTATAATATGCTCATATGTGTTCTTAGGCAGTCAAAAAACTGAATATGTGATTATAGCATGCTCATATGTGTTATAATGCAGTCAAAAAAACTTTATATGTGATTCTATCATGCTCATATGTGCTCTAAGGTAGACAAAAAGTTATATATATATGTGATTCTATCATGCTCATATGTGTGCTAAGGCAGTAAAAAAATTGAATATGTGAATATAGCATGCTCATATATGCTCTAAGGCAGGCAAAGCCAAAAATTTTATATGTGATTCTATCATAAATGATATATAACATGTTCATATGTGTTCTAAGGCAGTCAAAAAATTGAATATGTGATTATAGCATGTTCATATGTGTTCTAAGGCATCTAAAAAAACTCTATATGTGATTCTACCATGCTCAGATGTCCTTTAAGGCAGGCAAAAAACTATATATGTGATTCGATCATGCTCGTATGTGTGCTAAGGCAGTCAAAAAATTGAATATGTGAATATAGCATGCTCATATGTGCTCTAAAGCAGTCAAAAAACTGAATATGTGATTATACCTGAGAGGGACCTGGAATCGAAGATCCTCTATCCTGAACAACGGCCTTGATCTCATTTCGGAGAAAGGGGGCGACGGTGTATTGAAAGTAGTTATTCAGTGATTCATTAATGATCTCGCGTACATCATCACCAGAAAGAATAGTCGGCTGCTTGGAGCTTATGTCGGCGCAAGAAGTCAGTGAGCCGTAACTGGAAGAACCAATAACTGGTGAAGTGTTCATATTACTCCCAAACCCGAACACGCGACCTTTTTTTGGTTCACCTGCTGCAGTCACCCATGCTGTAGGATCAAATGATGGATGCTGAGTAGCGTCTTCGCCATATCGCTCTACCATCTGTTGCTCATATGTCTCCTACAAAATAATGTTTAAAGTATTCATTAATAATTAATGATAACATTATGATAACTTGCATATATATTGTAATGATTATTAATAAAATTAATACATACCGTTGTCGTTCTCGCCTTCTCTGATACGAAGACTCCCGTGGTCTTCTGTTTATGTGTTTCTACAAACACATCCTTATATGGTACACTGCCTCCTTTTTCTGCTTCCTGCGAAGTTAAATGACAAAAGATTTAGTACACAAGTTTGCAACAATACTTATAAAATTAATATTATATATTGATGAGTTATCATTTTCTTTAGGTGGCTCCCAAATGTCTTAGATCCACCTGTGTGTAGATGGGCTTCGGGCATCTTCGATCGATTTTGTGAAGCCTTCGCAGAGCGATTTTTAAATGCATCTCCCGCCCACTTATCGCACATTTCATTCCAGTAATCTCTCCTGATAGTAATAGGATCATGGCCCTTCCACAATAATGGATCATCTACTACGCCAGATGTTTTTTTTGTTGCAGTCTTCATAGTTTGCAGCATGTCTGCAAATCGATTGGCAGCCACCTTCTGCCACACCTTCCTTGCATCATTTTCTTCCACCGTAGTTGCGAAGCGATTCGAAGCCTACAAATATTTTCAGAAAGTTAGTAGACATTGCTTAAATAAATTAAATATGAAACACATTAACTATGAGGAACAACTGTATACCATGAATGAGGACCACAATCTGTCTAACACCTCCTTTGGGTACTCTTTCCATTGAGCAACTGGTCCTGGTAGATGTTGAAGAAGTGAATTCCTAATCTCTCGTACTACTTCTTGTGGCTCAAACCTCGTGCTGCACATGAATTGTTACACAGTAAATATCAATATAAAATATTTAAAAGATATGCAATAATTTAAAACAAAATACTTACGGTCGATTATCGATATACACTATTCGAATGAGTCTTCTTGTGCCAGCCTGAAAAGACCATGTTTCTTGTGTTGGCTGTTGACTTGTGTGATCAACTGGTGTAGGTGGGTCGTGTACAGGCGCAACATCATCTGTAAAAAAATACATTAGAAATTCTTAGAATGTGCATTTGAACTAATCAAGCATCTAATTAGTTATATGATATACCTATCACAGGAGCCCGTGAAGATGAAGGCTGAGCCTGGCTACTACTGGATGAGCGACCACTATAACCTCCACAAACCATATTCTAACAAATAACATATGTCATACAATACATTCAAATAATTCACATCAAGTATTACAATGCAATCAAGTCATTCACATCAAGCATTGCAATGCATTCAAATAATTCAAATCATTGGCATCAAGTATTGCACTAGATCAATTAAGTAACTTAGTGTTGTTTATAAGTACAAAATTTATGTTAGCTTCTTTACCAACTGTTTCAACCACTCCACAAACTTAGTTTCACGTTCTTTTTGTACTTCTGCATCAGTGAGATGTGAAACTTCGTTTTGCAACTCCAGATTAAATCGTCTGCAAACCACAAATACTTATATTACCGAGTCATGTATCCACATATAGAACATAAAAGGATTTATAATTAAGTTGCATATACATATACTTACTCGATGTATGGGTCGATCGCTGAGCAATTAAAAAAAATATAGATGTGTGCTGCATCTTGCTCTCGATCTGTCAATAGCCTTGATCGGCAACTACCAAATGCATGCCCAAGTGGTTGAAATATCGACAGCTTGTGAGCTACAGTTACTTGTTCTCCATCATCGTTACGGGGCGGGCATGTGTAACGTGTTGGAATATGAGGTTCGAAGTACATAGATGAGAAATTTGAAATCTCTTCTAAAGTGTACGTCTCACAAATAAAGCCTTCTACTCTTGCTTTATTACGAACCTTTTTTTTTAGGTCGAACATGCATCTGACAAGAATATACATTTCAAATTTTAAATATCTGTCATTAAAGAGACAAATATAAAAAACATATACCTTTCAAATGGGTACATCCATCGATATTGCACAGGGCCACCAACCCTTAGTTCATATGGCAGATGTATGATCAAATGTTCCATAACATCGAAAAATGTTGGCGGAAATATCTTTTCTAACAGACAAACAGTGGTGATGACAGAGTCCTCGAGATTCTTTACATCTGATACAACGACCTCCGATGCGCACAATGTTCTGAAAAATTCACTCAACTCAGACAATACCCCCCATATAGGTTTGTCTAACATATCATGGAATGCTAGGGGTATCAATCGTTGCATAAAGATATGACAATCATGGCTCTTCAACCCATATAACTGTCCATCGTCAATCTTCACAGCCCGAGCAATGTTAGAGACATATCCATCTGGAAATCTCAGTTGTCTCAACCATTGACATACATGTTTTATTTGATCAGGTCCGAGCACGTACTTCGCCTTTGGTTTCAGTACTTTGCCATTATACACTGGTTTCAGTTCCGTTGAGAAATCTGCAAAAAACACTGTGTTAAAATGAATATTGAAGCTAATTAGGGAAACACAAACACTTATGCAATGCAAAAAACAACTAAATTGTTGATGATATATCTAATGATGAAATGCGATGAAGTCAGGTTGCTAGATGACAATACACAGTCTTCCAGTGTTGCCTGGAGCCTGCTATACTTTTTCATTGTTAGCTTTTTCTTTTTAATAGTCATTTTAACAAGATTTTGATGCATAAACAAGATTTTTTTAAGGTGTTAAAATAAGTGGCTTATAATCTTCATAAATATTCAAGCATTCAAAAATCACATTTTTCATCGAAAATACACGAACCAAATGGTTGATTCCTATCAAATTCACCATGCTAAACACATCCACATGGTTGGATTTGCAAAAAGTGTTCGAAATGCCCATATTCCTAGTTTTCTTATTTAAGTTCTCATATTCTTGCGATTCTATATATATATATATATATATATATATATATATTAGGAAGTAGCTGCCTACTCTGATCTGTGTTCAATCTATTGAGTTTTTGAAGAGTGTTTTTTTATGGTTCTTTCAAAATCTGGCCACACAGGAGTTTTCTACATATGCTTGATTTTATAGGAATGAACTATTGGATCGTCCGATCCCATTAAGTAGCTATGTTTTTATAAGGTTTGAAAATCGATGGTGTACAATTTTCAAAAGTATTCAAGCTGAAAAAGTACACTTTTCATAAAAAAACATTATACGAGTGCAATTTTCTAGCAAATCAATCATGCCGAATACATCTGTAGGGTCAGATTTCAAAAAAACAGTTGTGTGTGTTTCTTGCTTAGGCAAGCCCGGCTCAAGCGAGGACTCACCTCAGGCTATGAGCCTGAGGTGAGTCCGGCTCAGGCGAAGCCTCACCTCAGGCCATGAGCTTGAGGCAAGGCAAGCTCAGGCGAGGTTCGCCGCCGATAGCCCGGGCTCAACCTCATTGGTCATCGCCGGGGCGTACAGCGTGAAGAAGAAGAAGAAGAAGAAGAAGTAGCGACGACAGAGTTCCCTCTCTAAATCCATCGCTAAAATGGTGTTCTTGTAATAAAAAGTAGCGACAAAAAATGCAGTCGCTAATCCGTCGCTAAGTAGCGACAGATTAGCGATAAAAGTTGTTTCCTCGCTAATCCGTCGCGAATTAGCGACAGATTCTATCTCTAGCTAATCTGTCGCTAATTAGCGACGGATTTTTTCCGTCGCTAATTTCCGTCGCTAATTAACAATTTTCTTGTAGTGAATCATATCCTTTCCCAAGTCCTCACAGAGAATTTGTTGTTGTTATTGGTAATCTCTTCTTGCAAAATGATCCCATATCAAATCTCTCTCTCTCTCTCTCTCTCTCTCTCTCTCTCTCTCTCTCTCTCTCTCACTCACACACACACACACTATATAGATAACCATTTGTAGGTACAAATGGTTTTCTTCTTATTTATGTTTTTTTTATTTTTGGTTTTGTTATAAAATTAACCTTATAAATGTGTTTTTCAGTCGGAAAGTTTTAATGAGGCTTCAAATATCAATATCCTACAATGTGTAATACTTTGGAGTCGAAATCATGTTTTTTTTATCAAAAGCCGAACAATGACCGGCTCCGTGTGGTTGCTAGGAGCTGTCAGTGCACGTCTCCTTATGGAAGGACGTTGCATGTTCAAAACCCAATGGTACGTTGAATAATAACTAACTGGTGGGGGGTATGCCTAACCCCAGCTTGTCTTTCAAAAAAAAAAAAACAATAGGAATTCAGAGGTAACTAAGAACAAAGGAGGGAAAGTGGCCACCCAAAAATGAATTTTTTTTCTTTTCAAATTACTTATTTTCCTCAAAAAAAAAACAACCTTTGAAAAATAGACTTACAACAAAACTTTAAAAAACAGGTGGTTTCTATTAGGAATCTACCTGTAACCAGAGTTGCCAATACTGCCTTAGAGATGACGTAATCAGCAAAAAGAGGGAAGAACAGTCATCCCAACAACAAAAAGCAGATCGCAGAGATTGTAAGATTACAGTTAAGTGGTTTTGGAATCTAAGATTACAATTAGTCGTGCAGTACATAAAAAATTTCGCATGTACGTAGGACGATCGGACATCATCCATCGTCGCAAGCTTCTAGCCTGTGCGGCACTTAACTTTTTGGCACATAGTGAGTAATTGGTTTTTTATTCCTCTTGCAGCTGAATGGTGGAAGGGTGACGTGATGGCGATCCTGGAGTAAGGGTTGCGACGTGGAACAGTCTTCAATCTCTCAAATGCATACACCATGAACGGTCAACCTGGAGATCTCTACTCATGCTCCAAAAACAGTGAGAATGCAACTTAACAGCTCTGAAGTTCATATCTGCTTCATGGGAAAACAGCTCCTTTTTTCCTATGAAAAGGGCTCTTTTCTCACAGATGAAAGAAACGTGTGCAAACATGTCAAAACCATCACTGCATGGGAGAAATTTATTTTTTTCATGGACCACCTTTTTGGTGAGAAAATGCTTTCAAAAGCCCTCTTGTGAAAACGTTCCTCATGGTTTTTCTCATCCGGTTTGGTCCCACGTCCTTATTCTTTTTCTTACTTTGCCTTTGGAGATATAGTTTTTTTTCCTTTCTTATTTAATTAAGTAGTCATATTCTTTATGAGGTCTTCCATTCTGCAACGTTTTTCCTTCTCATTTATAAATCAAAAAACAAAAGAAACTTGAGATGAGAGGATTCTTGATGTGATTTTATTTTCATATGAAAGGTTTTCACATGAGAAAACGTATTTTATGAGACAAACGTATCCAAATGGCATCCAGACATTGGAGAAGTGAGACCAACATAAGAGATGTTGCACATAGTTTTGTTTTATGAGATTTCATAGAGAAGAGAATGGGAACTTTGCCTTTTTTTTTTGTTTGCTTTTTGCTGAAAAAATGACATTAAAAAACAAGTTTGCAAGAAAGAAAACAGCAAAAGATATAATTCAGTTTTAATTCTCCGTTTTATTTTTTGAAAAAGACGGAGTTCCAGTTTTTTCTTTTCATTGACAAAGTTTTATTAAAAAAGACGTGTTGGAAAGGGAGTCATGATAACTGTGGTTTTACCTGATCTGCTATTTTTATCAATTAAGGCACGAGAGGGGAGATGGAGTTTGGATGTGACAGACATGTTTAAAGCAATTGGGATCAGGTGGAATCCCATTCAACAATTGCATTGTGCAGCTGCACCTGACCACCATCCATCTGGTGTTGGGCCCCACTATGGCAGGCTGTACAACAGAAGATGGAGGGTGATCAGGTGCATCAGCACGTTGCATTTGTTCAGTGCGATTGCACCTGATACTGCCTTTGTTTAAAGCCAAGTCTGCTCCCTAGCAGATTATTCATAATCAAAAGTACATATAAGAAATCCAACTCTCCTTTTTTCTTTCATTGCGACTCTAATACCTTGTTCAAATCGTTCCTAGACACTACTCGGTTTTCAGTTGAGAAAGGCAAAACTTACCTCTTTCGCTTGATCAACTGTGGAATGAGCAACGGACACTTCTTTGGCATAGCAAATCACAATCTTACACTAGTTGGGAGAGATGGCGCCTACTTCAAGCATTTCACTGTGGAACATCTCATGATAAGTCCAAGCCAAGCGATGGACTTGCTTGTGATTGCAGACCAGGAGCCAAGTCTATATTACATGGCCGCTAGTCCCTACTCTGCAGGTAAGGGAGTTAACTTTGACAACACTACGACCACAGCAATACTCGAATACAAAGGGTACGAAGGGTTCAACACTTCTTCAAGCACACCATTCCCATCCCTTCCACTTTATAACGATAACGAGGCGGTGATACAGTTCGTCTCCAGACAACGGAGCCTAGCAGATGCTAAGCATCCCCTTTCAGTTCCAAGGGAAATTGACAGAAGGATTACGTTCGCTTTTTCTGTCAATTACTTGCCCTGCAATACCGCTTATTGCACTGGCAAGAAGCTAGCCGCTAGTGTCAACAATGTGTCCTTTCAAACTCCAACTATGGACATACTTCAAGCATACTACCGAAGTATCGACGGCGTCTACACCACAAACTTCCCCAATTTCACAAAGTATTTCAATTTCACAGAAGACCCTTTTCCAGGGAATTCAACTTATGCCACCACGGGGACGAAGGTGGTGGTGTTGGATTATAACGAAACAGTTGAGCTGGTGTTACAGGGGACTAACATGAACTCAGGGGAGAACCATCCTGTTCATCTCCATGGCTACAGCTTTTACGTTATGAACCGCAACTTCGGTAATTTCGATCCAAACTTATCTCCCGGGAATTTCAATGTGATTGATCCACCATTGGAAAATACTGTTGGAATTCCTACAAATGGATGGGCAGTACTGAGATTCAGAGCAGATAACCCAGGTAAAATTACTATCAACTTTGCTTTTGCTTTTGCTTTTCAATAAGTGTTTTTACGGTTTTTCTCGTCACGGCGAAGTAAATGCAAGGTACCTAGCTATGTGATCATCAATTGGGATGCACATGGTCCTATTTAAATGTTGGTTGTGATCCATATCAAGCAATGAAGCACTGCCCCCATAAGCTCCATTTGTTTGCAAACAATGCAGGGCCATCAGTATTTCGAAAATTCTCATGATATTTTTCCTGGTTTCTCACATGACAAGAAAATCCTGATGCTATCTCGAGATTTTAAAAACCACACCTATTGGGGAATAGAAAGGTGTCGTTGCAGCCACATTATATTCCATTGCGGTGGCTGGTATTGATTACTCTACCACGAAGTATGTAGCTAGGCAACCTTAATTGGTGTTTGTGTCTGCAGGTGTTTGGCTCATGCATTGTCACTTGGACCGCCACTTCTCTTGGGGAATGGTTGCCATCTTCATAGTAAAGAACGGTCCAACTAAAGAAACAAGTATGTTGCCTCCACCACCGTATATGCCTCCATGCTGAGGGCCAGATTGGGCATCTCTTACTATTCCTTGTGGCTCTATATATGCTTGGGAAGGGGCAGTGCAATGAGAGAGACAGAGTTAGTGAAATAAGATATATTGTGGTATCTATCTACTTTTTTTAATTCTGTTGTGCTTTTTAAAGACTGTAATTTGTAAACTTTGTCTTGTTCTCCTTTAATAATATAACCCCATGGTTATTCAACGTATACTTTTTCAATTGAAGAATGCCGCTTTGACATTCATTTGAAATATTTTCACCTTCTTTAGGCAGCCATAGTAATGATTAGCTGAATGGTATCCAATATAACAAAAGGAGCAAAGCATGGTAGCTGATTCTGGCCTTTTGCTTATAACCTCACCTCTCTTATATATTCTTCTTTGGTTTGTACACCCATTTCACACCAATTGCTTTGTAACCTTTGAGAATTCTCAATTCTTGTGTTATTTTTATCAATGACTTTTATTTATTCATCCATCACATTCCTCTATCTTTCATTTTAAATGTCATACTTATAACCTAAAAGTTTATAATCAATAAACAAACAAAACAAATTAACTATGTTTATTATTAATACCTTCATTTTGAAAATAAATTTCATACAAGCTCCTTATGAATGAAGTTTGAAGGTACTCTTGGGGCTTGTAGAGGTGAAGATGGCACAACATTACCTTCTTGCTCTTGCCTTTTGCCTTCTTTTAAGTTTAACTACAATATCATTTTTGTTGTCATTATTTTCTCAATTCTATAAAGCATTTTCATCAAACTCAATATCTCTACTTATTACCAGCTTCTTATTTTATGATTCATTAAGCTTATAAGGTTTTAAGCTTTCATGATAGCCAATAAAATACTTTTGGCTTTTATCATCCAACCTAGATCACTTTTGATTCAGAATGTGGGCATACACGTGTGGATCTCTGAATTTTTGAAAACAAAAACAAGGGTTTTCAAAGAAAAATAGTTTTAGAAAATAGAAATGGGTCTAAAATCATATTTGAATTAAAGATTGGTTATGGGGTTCGTTCTACAAGGTCACGTGCCTTTCCTCCTCTGCTGAGTAGGGATCGACTGAACTAGAAACCAACCCCTAAGTCTACCCTTAGTTAAGCATTTTACCCTTTCTCAAAATCTGAAGACCGAAACCACTTCTAGTAAAAAACCTGACCTACCTATTGGATGGATCTAACATGTTTGTACTATCAAACGGCCTCTCTACCAGACAAACCTTGTTCAAACCTCCCTTCATGTCCTAAACATTGTCACCTAACCTCGGTGATAGCCCTTAAACTCGAACTCCCCAAAACGGCTTTACCGATTAGAAAAACTCGTATGGAATTGATTGTTTTGGCCTCTTTAATCCTCACTAGAGCCTTGCCTATAATCCTAGTGTACCAGATCTGTGCACATGTCCCAAGGTAGCCTAGGAACCCATAGACTAAGTTTCTTAAGTTTTGGCCCTATAGATACCCGAACCTCTCATTAAACTCAATCTGAACTTACCTGATTACCCAATTTGTCGTAAACCTACAAAGCCTCGTCTCTCATAAACTCATGAATCCCTCGACTCTCTACCCATCATACCCACAAGGGTGCATACCTTAAAGCCCATAACCCACATGCCCGGGCCTAGATTCAGCCGGTCTGATCCGCTCGAGTCTGTAAGACTTTGATTGAAGCATCGTTCATTGCACTTCGGTCCTACCTGTGGGGGCCAATTTTAATTCCATCTATGGTGCGTCCAACATGAATCTAAATTTTCTGAAGGGTGCAACAGTTGGAATCAAAGTGAATGTTCCTTTCCTATCATAGTGAACAAGAGAAAGATTTGGTGAGTGCTTCTCGAACATTGAATACATGTGCATATCTTTAGACTCATTGAGCTGTATTGTTAGTCCTGATTTTTGCCAAAATAAAAAAATTTGATTCTCCTAATTGATGAGGAGTTAACCCAAAATTTTTGGTCCAAGCATAGCCTCACATGTTAGCTAAATCTTGACAAATTTTCAGAGTTTTTTGAGTTTTCTACGGAGAGAAAAAAATTTTGCACCCAAACCATCTTGTCCAAGACTGTACCAAACAAAATCAAAGCTTGTTTCGATGTTCGTGTTTAAAAAATCATATTTTATAAAAATTTTGAAGTTCAGCTCTAAAATTTTTACTGTGTTTTTCTACACTTATCCACTTTCTACTATCAAAATTCTGGTTTTTAAATATCTCTTCTTAGAGATAAAAATTTTGGAACAGACCCTGTTCAACTGCCTTGTCCACACCGTAACCTTTACCTCACTGTTAAAGGTCAATGTCTAAAAACCACAATTCCCAAGTCCTTTGGAGTATAAACCCGAATTTTGTTGTGTGAGCTCATGTATATGTTAGTTAGTTGCTTACCAAATTTCATGATTTTTATGGTATGTGTGCCAAGATACAAAATCTTTAAGAAAACGTGATGATTCTAAAATCTGGTGGGCTCTCACTGGTTCTCCTCCCTCACTGCACACATCTCTATCAAGAAAACCCCAATAGTGGAATGTGAGCCTCGTTATCGATGTGTGCAAAGACTCAGCCTCCACTCTATCCAAAGCTACCAAACATATGGATTCAACCTCCACCAAAAAAACACAAAAATAGGAAAAGCAAAAACATGTTAGTGTTTTCCCTTTTTTGTTTAGGGATAGTTGCCAAAAAAATGATCGACCATATCATGGTATAAAAAAACTTAAAAATATAAATTCATGTACTTATTTTTAAACCGGCAAAATTCATTGTTTATTTATACTCGAAACTATCTGAGGAAGGGGGAAAGAATAGAGGAGGCAGAGGCCATCGTCAGAATTCGACGAGTCCAAGGAAGGTCGACTGAACACCCTAAATAAGATAAGGTGAATGAAAACCCCTTTACGTAGGGGACCACTCTTCACCGAGAACCCGTGAACGAAAACCCCTTTCATAGTGTAAACACCCCAAATTTTTCTCATTCATTCTCAGACACCCCCCTCTTGCAGTTGCCAACCCTGGTAGGTCAGTATAGGAGTCCAACCCCAAGTTTGTCTCAGTTTAGGTGTCATTTTACCCCCCTTTCACCAAGAAAATTACTATTTTATCCCTAGGTCATCTTAGATTCTTGTCAGTCAGAGTCGACCAAGCTCATTCCTAGTCTCAGAACAATTAGAATGTCAGTCATTTCTAGCTCACCTGAGCTCACGATGAACAGGTCATGTTCATTTCTGATCATTCCTGCCAAAATGGGTATATTTCCTCATAAATGAGCTCATTTCTAACTCGAATTCAAGCCAATTGTCTCTGAGTCAGTCATTTTTAGTCAATCATATTTCTCTGTGTCTAACTTGAGCTCACCAGGAGTTCAAGTGCTCCGATTTTAGTTCAAACTCATTTCTCAGTGTCTAGGAGTCTATTTTAGCTCATTTCAACTGAAATTGAGCTAAGTCCAGTCAATTGAGCTAGTGTTTGAGCTTCGGTTTTAGTTTATCTAAGTATTATTGATTTTTGTTCCAGCTCAATCCTAGTTCTTGTTCGTAACTCACTTCACTTCAATGATCATTTTTCACCATTTCTCTAAGAAATGATATCATTTCTAGATCATTTAGTTTAGGAGTTTAGTTGAGTCAATGTCTTGACAATTCATTTGAGTTTTGAAACCCTAGAACACAGTTCATTCCAGTTCAAACTAGTTAAAAACCCAGTTTTCAGTGTCACCCTTGGCTCTGTAGAGACAAAAATCATTTCTTGAACCATTTAGCATGTTTTTATCAAATTTATCACTTTTTAAACTGGTACAATTGTCAATCGGGGTCCAATACCTAAAATCCTTCATCCAGGGTTTGCATTTCATATGACATTCTATATCATTTCTCATCGTTTCTTATCATTTTCCATCATTTTATTACATTTCATCTCATTTTCGAGATCCAGAACTCCAGTTTTGAAATTTCCAATCCAGATTCAAATTTTAAAGCTTTTCAAAATCAATTTCAAACCATGGGTTTTCAAAATTGATATTTTGACCCCGAGACTCTAAATTTAGAAATATTTTCCTGAGAAAATAATTTAGATTCCTTTCAAACTTGATTTTCAAATTTTTAAACTGGATCTGCTCTGCGAAAGGGGTATAGAATTTCAAACTTTGAATTTCAATTCAAAATTGCCAAAAATATCTAAAAAACTTTCTGAGGAATTTTACAAAATCATTTTACCCCTTTTGTTTTTGTCATTCTTTTAAAAATAAGTGGGACCCACTTCTAAGGTGGCGCCACACTTTGAGTTTTTAAAAAAAAAAGTCTTTTCCTTTCTCTTTTTTTTTTTATTTCCACCTAGAGAAAGGAGTAGACCCCACAAGGGGGTCAACCCCCTCTCTCTCTCTCTCCACTTTCCCCTTTCTTCCTCTTCTTTTTCTTTCCTTTTTTCTCCTTTTTCCTCCCTTTTTCCTTTCCTTCTTTTCTTCTTTTCTTTCTTTTCTTCTTTTTTCTTTTTTTTTTCCTTTCTTTTTTTGTTTTCTTTCCTTTCTTCCTTCTCCTTTCTTCCTTCCTCTTTTCTTTCTTCCTCCTTGTCGCCAGCCCCTTCTCCTTCTTTTCTTCCCTTCCTCTTCCCCTTTCCTCTTTCCTTTTCTCCTTCCCCCTCTTCTTTTCATCTTCTTCTTTCCTTTTCTTTCTCTTCCTTCCTTTTCCTTCTTTCTTTCCCTCATTTCTTCCTTTCTTCTTATTACTTCCTCCTCTTTCTAATTATCCTAAACACACCATATGGCTAAAGCATTGGAACTCTCTCTCCTTTCAGCCCTAACTCTACCTTTCCTCTCCAACTCTCTTTCTCTTCCTCTCATTCACGCTCAGCCCTTGGTTGCTTCACCACCTTCAACCTCCAGCATCCCCAAGTGCAGCCATCTGCTCCAAGACCTCCTCCAGTCGCAGCACAACCTCCAACATCATTTCCAGCCAGCAAGATCCAAGCCACTAGCAGCCTTCTTCACCACAACCAGCTCCAACCTTGGTGGTAGCCGCAACAGCAAGGTGTTTCCTTCCTCCTTCAGCCGGATCAAACAAGGCTCTCCAAGGTAAAACCTTTTCTCATATTTTCTTCTCTCTTTTTTTCTTGTTCCTATGAACTCACCATGTAAATCCAGTTTAAAACTGGATTTACATGGCTGGGAAGCCATATCTCATGGGTTTACAAGGAAGTGACCCCAATCAAGGCTATGGAGGAAAGGATACATCTGATGCATGGCTCGGATCCTCCCTTCCCACAACCACAAAAAAAAAAGATGATTTGTATGCTTTTGCTTATTTTCATTTTTTTTTATTATTTTCATGTGAATTGTATATTTTAGGCACCGTATTTAGTTTATGATTATTGTTTTATAGGTATCTCGTTTAGCTTCATTAATATATGTCATTTAGCTTATAGAGGTTAATTCAGGTGTCCAGTCCAGGTATTATCTTATGTTAAATTTCTCATCAATAAATTTTGAATTTTTTGTGGTAGATGCATATGTTTATCTTTGATTCTCTGCAAAAAACCCAAATGGATTTGAGTCTGCAGCTCCATTTTAAAAAAAAAAAAACAGACCAGGTTTTCAACCCTGTGAAAACGCTGGATTTCCCTATAGCAAACTTGTTAATCTAAGATCTTCCTCATGAGAGATTTGATTCACAATATGTAAAATACAATAGTTTTACGGAGAGATCTAGTATTTTACTAGATTTTACTGAATTTTTATGATAAAATTTTCCACCTTTCAAAAATCAGTTTCTACAGACCATTGTGTAAAGCCTGTAACAAGTTGTCGGAGTCCTACATCGTCCTAGATCGATTGTGGCTTTCTGACCTGTAAGTCGGATGCTCTGACTGTCAGCAAAAGAATTGAGCCTCATGATGTTATCTGTCATTTCCCAAAATTTCAGGATTTTAGGATTTATATTTCTATTTTTACTAGATTTTAAAATTTTATCTGCTAATTTCCTGTTATTGTAGTTTCATTAGATTTAAGTCTCTGTTAAATCAGCGTGTCCTTTGCAACCGTAGATCAAATTGCAAAACTATAAAAAGAGGATATGTGTCTTTGTTTATCTGCAATTCCTCTTTAAAATTTTAGAGATTTTGGTTGCCGTGTAGTATTTTTCCCCTAATTTTTACGAAAGTCTGTCAGTTTTCCATCGATTTTAAACTCACCGGATTCTGATTGATATTGCCAAAGTTGTAGCTCTCCGACTATAGGTCGAATCCCAAATCTATAAAAGGAAAAAATCCTCCTCTATTTGTCCACTGTCACCATGCAAAATCTTAGGAATTTTTATGGTAAGAATCAATCCAAAATTAGGTTGTCATTAGGATAGGTGTAGGCTAAAAGGCAAAAATCATATATTTTTTAGGGGTTTTTATTAATTTTTATACCAAATAATGCCAAAAAAATTGATTTTTGTATTCCATTCCATTCTTAGAATTAACATAGGTGTCCATTCCAAACTTGGTTTGATTTCGATTTCAATTGCCATGTGTGTTAGCTAAACTGTCAAAAGAAAGCCAAAATTTGCACGAAATTCAGGCAAAATTCAGTGTTTTATGATATTTTTGTAATTTTAAAGTTTTAGCATGCATATAATCATATCATATCATCTTATATTTGATTTTAATCTCATTTGCATTCATTTGAATTTCAAAATTCTCATTTTTATAAATCTCTTTCTGAAAACCCTGATTTCAAGGCCATAGTCTTGTTATCAGGAGCATTTTAGTTATTTTCACCTCAATTTCGAACATCAAACTTTTATTTTCAGATTTCTATGCATTTGCATCATTTATTTCTCATGTTTATATCAAGGAGGTATGAATTAGGGTTTATATCCAGATAAATCTGACAATTTCTTGATATTGTCAGATAAATCTGGAAAAACCTACATATTTATGGTAACTCATTTTCTAGTTTTGTAGGGATATTCAGAAGGAAGATTTTATTTATTTTTCTTTTATTTCATTGATGTAATATCAAATGTAATATTGGAATAAGAGTTACATTTCTGCATAAAATAGGATGCATTGCATATAGTTTGCTTTCGTAAATTCTGATATCTGATGAATGACAATTCATGCATTTTCTAAATCCACTATGGTTGACACGAATGACATGTGCACAAGCTTTTAGAGAGTTGACAAACTCAATGAAATTCGTATTTATGGTCATAGTCAGAATATGAATGATTCCTAGATTTGTCATCTTCGTATAAGACACATTCAGCCTACACTCTTAGGCTAACTTCAAAATCACTGCATTTTCAAATGATTTTTCTCAAATTCCTCAGAAAATATTCTTTGAAATTATATTCATTCGTTCATATTGGCTAATTTGCAGCATGAAAGCATTTCAAAGGGCTAAATTTTCTTCCATTGATTTATTTCAATGAGAAATCGATTTTATCAAAAATTTTTAAGTCTTTCTCAGAAATTGATTTTCTCAAAACTCTGAGTTTTCAATGATATTTCAAATATTTTATCAGTTCAAATCATGATTTTCTAATGTTCTAACATCCTCAATTTCAAGGTTCAAAGCTCCAAGAAATCAATTTTACCAAAGTCATTGGGATTTTATCAGAAATCTATTTTTCAAAATCTCATGATTTCTTCAGAAATTAACCTTTCTTTTCTTCAAAAATGCTTTCTCAATGTAAATCACGATTTTCCCTGAATCATCATTTTTCCAAATATTCTCTAAATATCATAAGCAAACATCATCTTTTCAAAATATGCATCTTTCAAAAACTTCATAGCACATGTCTGATTCTTAGTGCATTTAGGAAATAGAGCATGATTTAAATATTTGAGCCTAGCTGAGCACACATTGATCCTTGGTTCAATTACCCCTGGTAAAGGTGCCAGGAACGGTTGAACCTCGTACCGACAGGCGAGCCTCATTCTACGGAATTTTCCAGCAAGTTTCAAAAATGGAGGTGAGTTATTTTCAAAAAAACAAATTTCAAAACTTTGGTCAAGTTTGACTCGCAGAATTGTTTCTCTATCTCACAGAGGGAAGGAAAAATTTTGTGATGATAACACATAGGAGACCACCCTTCACTGAAAAGAAATCAAGAAACCCCTTCATGGGGCACCCCTCATTGAAAACCATAGGAAATTGTTGGCTATGTTGTTGCCTGAGGGAAGCGGATACAGAGGAGAGGGTCCTTCATCGAAGATCCATCCCTGTCGGATGTCCTTGTTCGGTGCTGGAGGGAAGAGGCCGCAAAGGAGAGAGACGGTGTCTCCAGAGAAAGGCAGCTGGAGGAGAGACGTCTGGTCCTAGCAGTGTTGCGGAAGAGAGAGGCAGCCATAGAGGGTTGACTCAACTCAACAGAGCTACCAGAGTGCGGTGACTGCAAAGGAAGGGGGGAAAGAAAACAAATCTAAAGGGGGAAAGAGAGACTAGGTTTTTGCTTTCTCAAAGGGTCGGGTCGAGAACCCATTGGTTCTTCCCTTTTATATATTTTTTATTTATTAAAGTGATATTTCACATCTGCCCCTTTTCCGTTAATTCTTATTTGTACCTCCTTTTAGGTGAAATTACTTATCTACCCTTATTTTTCCTCTTTATCCTTTCTAAAGCCTTTACTTTTACAAAGTAGAGCCTTTGTTTTTGGAAAATTCTTAAAACATACTTGTGCTTTAGAAAATATCAGGCATAGAGTTGTTGTCTGTGATTTTTTTAGCACAAGCTTTGAAACTTTATAAATTTATAGAAAAGTAGCCCGTCTTTTTTATTTAACTCAACAAGTTCTAGAAATTTTGTTTCAGGGTTCTGGGTTTGTTGTTTTTGCCTAAAATATTTCTTTGACTTATATTTTTTATATATAAGTGTTTCTGATTTGCTAAATACCTCTCAATGCTTTATTTTTTGACAAAGACATATTTGGATCATGAATCATTTTATGAGTTTGATATCCGGTTAAGGTTATCTACAATGGGTTAAAATCTTGAAATTCAATTTTATTTAATGTCTAAAAAAGTCATGGTTTATTTGTTTGTATCCCGTTATAAACTGGATTAGATCTCTACACTAATATGGGAGGGTTTGAATTTTTTAGCATGTATCTATATTGGATCTTGAAATGCTTTGTGTGATTGAAATTTTGACATGATGAGAAACCTATATGGTTAATAGAAATGAGTACATGAAAAAAATGATGTCATGGCTAAATTTATATTATATGTGAAAAGAATCATGGTTCATGTAATAAAAGAAAGTACACAGAGCTATGTGAAAAATAACTCATAGTATGTATGAAAACCTCAGTTAAAAATGAATGATGAAAAACCCACGTGACTATGTAAAAAAATAACCCATAATATCTGAGAAAATATCATACTTAGATACTGATATAACCCTTAGAATTATGTGCATTTATTTAGTGTATGTTTTGTCATGAAGTGTCATATATGATACATGATGTACTATTTGGTGATATAACATGTTTGTTCACCTCATGTGCCTAAGTCGAAGATGTTGGATCCATTGTGTGACCATAGGGTCTCACAAATAGAATCCAAAGAGACACAAGATGATGGATACTTAACCCATATAAATACCAAAACACATGGTATTAAACATTAAAATAAAGGCTGGGAAAAATATGCACCAAATGGGAGGCCTATTTATCACAGCATCTTGTACATGCAATCCAGCCTAAAATGGAGTATCCCCTCTTGATGCAGGTTGTTTCCTCAATTCACCATTCTCTTCTCTCTATTGTGCCTTTGGTTCTCCTTCCTGCACATCTCTATCCAGAAAAACCCAACAATTTCTCCATGTACCTATAACATAGCCTAAGAGATTTTGAAGAATTTGAAAATTAAATTACTAAACCCAGAAATAGAATTTGATGTAACAGTTAATTAAATTTTTATTTGTCAAAAAAATCCTGATATCCACATCCATCCTCAGTGGCTTCTCATGTACTGGAAAGCACATTTTCTCCTGGCTTCTTAATTCTCCTTCTAGTTGTTTTTGTCTCACTTGCTTTTACCTCACTTTTTCTATGTACTATATGATATTTTTACTGTAACAAAATCGCACATGATTTTTATATGGCTTCCTACTCGTCTAAATGACATTTCTCACTGGTTTTTATGTCTTTTTGTTTGCTTCCTTCGTGTTTCATTTTTATGCTTCTCTTTTTTTCCATGAGGAACCCTCGCGGAAACAAGGAAAACCCTGTGTGGGACCCCACGAGTACCCTGCTTTACGTGGCCCACCTTTGAATGCTACTGACACACCCTTGTACCAGTGAGGTTTGACCCGGTGCCTTCATCTCAGCACCCTCGCAACCACCCCACTGGCCAAGCGGGCGACCTTGGTTCACACTTACTATTTTTTAATGTTTGCTTTCCTGCTTCTACTTCGCATATCAATTTCTTATATCCATTTCTTTTGTTGGCAACTATAGTGATGCCTTGAAAAAAATCAAGGCTATTTAATAAGAGAAAGTGGACATTGAAAATGGAGAAAAGATTTATATTTTTTGCAAAACCAAAAGTTTATTATTATGTAGTGGATGCAATCACTAGAGATTGATGGGCGAAAGACGGGGAGGCATCCCAGGTCAAACAACGGTCATGTTTCACAATCTTCTTTTCAATAATATTAAAAATCTATTCAATGCCTTGATAAATTTTCCATAAATGCTTAGCACGTTAAGGGCTCTTAAAATGGCAATATGCGTCAACAGTTTTTAGGGACCCAAACCGTACTCTCTTTCGATAGTAATTTTTTACTAAGCAATGACATTTCTCCCGTTTGGAAGCAGAGAATTGGATTTCCAACACTCATTTTCTGGTATTACTAAAACTATGAGAGACATGCTTAATAGAGCTTATCGGGCTTATTCAAATTGGATTGCCTGTTAAGATCGGCTCATTTATGTTACTGATGAAACCAAGCCCTTGCTCAAGCTCAGCTCAACTTTTTTTTTTTTTTGATGAGTTTGAGCCAAGCTTAAATAGGTTGAGCACGAAATAGCTAGGATCATTGTGCAGCCCTACTACTGGAAGTAATGAAAGTTGGTCTGGGGACATTTCCATTACAGTGGGACTCGGCTCATCCCAACTTTTTGGCTTTTGACATGGACAAGGAATGAGCACGGAAAGGATGCTGAAGGGTTGCACTCTGACATTGTTGAGCCAACCTGTGTTTGACGTACTAACTCAAAGACTAGCTGCTCCGATAGAATTATCATGCCGAATCAGCATAAGATGGAAGGTATGCTGAAACCCTTGACACCGGTTAAAGGGCTTCTTTGTCAAAAGCAGGCTGGATCCACCATGGTTCAACGATTATATGACCTACTTACAGAAAGCTTTTTTTGCAATACTCTAATCTACAGTCGGAAGACTTTTGACTTCAAAATCGAATAGTGCTTTTGCAATTCCTGACTACCACAAGGTTAGTTTCGACAATAAAACAAATTTTCGATTTTTGGTCCTTTATTTCCTTCTTCCGTTAGCCCGCACTTGAGAGAGAGAGGTGATATTTGCAATTCTTGAGACTCCCAATCATGGAATTTAGATTATTGCTCTTTATCTTTTTCCTTCAATAACAGAGAGAGAGAGAGAGAGAGAGAGAGAGAGAATGGGCTTCCAGTCATTCTTGAATCGCCGGAAAAAGTCGAAATCCAGGGGAAACGCCCTGCCGGAGAGGAACCCACCAAAGCCATTCGATCCTCAGCCCGTGATGACGGACAGACAGAGTTACGTGCAAGAACTGGAGACCGTATTCAGGAGGTTCGACGTCAACGGCGACGGGAAGATATCCTGGTCGGAGCTGGGCTCGATCATGTCTAGCCTAGGCCAGCAGGTCACGCCCGAGGAGCTGCAGAGGATGGTGCAGGAGGTGGACTCGGACGGGGACGGGTGCATCGACCTGGGCGAGTTCATCGAGCTCAACACCAAGGGGGTCGACACCGGCGTGGTCCTCGAGGACCTGAGGAACGCCTTCTCCATATTCGACCTCGACAAGAACGGGTCCATCTCTTGCGAGGAGCTGCACAGGGTGCTCAAGAACCTGGGCGAGACCACCACCATGGATGAGTGTCAGCGGATGATCAACGGTGTGGATTGCGACGGCGATGGTATGATCGATTTTGAGGAGTTCAAGCTCATGATGATTGGTTGAGAGGAGTGTCTTGATATGTCGGCATCCTTTCTTTCTTTTACATTTTTTCCTGTTTTTGTTTTTTTGTTTTCTTCTTCTTCTTGATTTTTTTTTTTTAGGCCAGTTGTTTTTAGGTTTATGCTAATGATTTCTAGCAGTATGTGATGTTAGGTGTTTAGGATTTTGTTTATCTTTTCTTTTGGGGGATTTTTGTACATGATAATATCTACTTTTCTTCATGAAGTTTTACGTGTTTGTTGGTGTATTTTCTTTTTTTTTTTTGTATGTTGACAAGCCTGACTTCTGCATATCGAAATGTTTTAACACAAATAACCATAGATAAATGAAAATGAAATGGACATAGATTAATGAATAAATGTGCATTTTTTTTTTAATTTATTTGCATGACAAATATGCAGGTATGCCATTTGTTTTGATGACCAAGTTGATTAGGAAAGAGTTGAATATTTGGCCTATTGGCCTTTCATATTATTGGGGTAACGGTTTTATTATGCAAAATTTCTTAATGCGTACTGTTGGTATCTATTATAATTTTCAGTAGGAGCCTACGAGTGCTCCACCTTCCAGATTTCGAGCCACGATGACTTGTCACCTAACATGAGATGACCATGGTTCCAAATCTATAGAGAGCATCTGTTGTGGCAAGGTTGAAGCTGGTAGTTAGAATAGGAGCAACCTCAAAGCTTTTACCAAAAAATACGGGATAGATGATTGGGAGGGGGGGGGGGGGGGGGGCAGATGTTCCCTTCGCCTATTGAATGAAATAGCTGAATGGTTAGGTTGCACTATCATAAAAGATGTCAGGTACGAATACCACAAAGGTTAATCCCTAGATTGACTACTAGAAAATGATTTTAGCAGGATGTGTTTGATAAGGATCAAGATCAGACGGTTACATATTCTAATGCCAGATGTGCCACACAGGATTCGGATAAGCCTAATGAAGTTCAGAAATGTATATCAAATGCAGCTACTAGAAGCCGACTTCAATCAGGAGTGTCGTGAGCTAACCATATCTGATATTATCGTTTTTGATAGAGTTATCAAAAACGATAACTACTCTCATTTGCTAGTTGTTCATAGTAGTTGATATTTTCTAGAACTGTGTATTCTAAAAGTATTATAAACGTTGTAAACTGTTATGCTTATAAATATATAGAATACTTGATCCTCTTAGTGGACAAAACAGTGAAAATCGAGTTTATCATATTGTTAATTAGATAAAAAATCTGAATTTGACAAATGAGTTAGAAATAACCAAGTTAGGGTACAGGGACCACGGGCTTTGTTTCTCTCGATGTTTTTTTCTTTTAAATTAGGGTTCTCGTGTTCCGAAAGCTTCTCACATATGAACAATATTAATTTATGCGTGAACAAAAAATCAAAATTTCATATTTATTTTTGGTTTCCATGTTGTTAAAAAAAGGCACGTTTCAAATGGAGTTTTGGTAATATCAAAGGAAACAGGAAAAAAACGACACCAACTTTGAATCATTTGGAGCCAAAATCAAAACCCCTTTCACACCCTACACATACTTATCAAACATATGGAAAAGTTAAAGGTGCCAAGGAAACTTCCAGCCAGGCTCCCCTCAGTCCACAAGTGTACTTTACAAGCACAACTTTTTAGAAGGAATCAGGTGATATACCAAATCACCGATCCTTGATGTTTTGGCATCTTCGCCCGTTGGTTTTTTGAATGGATGGTGACGATGCCAAAACACAAATTAAGATGGGAGATTTTGGCATTACAACTTATTTGCGCTCCAAGTTAAAATTTACTGCCTTTGTCAACTTTAAAGTTAAATGCTAACTGCTAACCAACAGTTTTCAAAATAAAAAGAAGTAAAGGTCAGTGCAGTTGATTAAGTCTTTTCTTTTCTTTTCTTTTTGTGCCTTTCTCGGTAGAGGGAAAGAAACTTGAAATTTGAAGCTTAAAGCATCTGTTTTGAGCCTTTGACTACCTGCAACTTTCCAGTTGTTATGCATATAATTGCATTTTTTTCTAAGATTGGTCATCTACCATTATTGTTTTTTTTTTCTCGATTTGAAATTGTTTTTTCATATCGGTTCCTTTTATGAACTCACTTATTTGGAAAATGATTTTCGTGAGTATTTATTGCCTTTTTATGACATTTGTGTTGTCTATCACAGATTTTACATGATGCATCTGTTAAGATATACTTATAGGTGTGTATATATACATGTATATGTATATATGTGTTTATTGTTAACTGAAATACCCATTAGGGGTATTTTGGTCTTTTCTCTGTAATAGGTGTCAGCCCTTAGGGGCTGACACTTCTGCATTTTATTTCATGTATTTATTTTTGTCTTTTTCTTTTTTTACCTTTTTGTCTTTTTCAGATTTGATGGAACAACTCCGTATAGCTGTTGGAATTGCCCCAACAGCTATATTTATGATGGGACAGCTCCATATAGCTGTTGGAGCTGCCCCAACAGCTATATTTATGACTGTTGAGTGCAGCCCCAACAGCCATATTGAGCTGCACCCCATTTGGCTCCATTGTATTATAAATTGGCCTCTTGTAGCCTTGTATTCCTAACTCATTCTTGAGTGCTTCTATGCAACAACAAGTTTGTAGACCCTTGTGTGGGTGGTTTTGTGATTCAATCAAGTATTTTTACTTGATTGAAAGTGTGTTCTTGCATGTGTATCAGATTCAATCCACTTCATTACATGGTATCAGAGCTTTGGTGGTCCAAAGGCAAGTTTTTTGAAGAAAGTCCATGACAATATCAAGAGGAGAATCGTACGCTTAGGGGATACAACAAATCGAGGATTGTTGCATCGAAAAGCGTGCCATCTCTCAAATAAGTGCTCGTATTTCACTCTTTTTTCTTTCTTCTTCGTTCTCTGCCTTTTCTCTTAGCCTTGAAAGGAAATAGAAAATGAAAGAGAGGTAATGGTCTCCATTCCCGTACGCCTAAACGATACAAACTATGTGATGTGGGCATCCATAGTTAAACACAAAATATGGAAAAAGGGATTATGGGGTTTGGTGGACGGTACCGAAAGAGAACGCAAGCTCATTCTTCCGAAAAATGAGAATGGGAAAGAGGTTGCTCTTCAAGGAGAGGAAATGGGTAAAGCCGTTTCCGATTACGAGAAAAAATGGAAAGAGTGGAGGATGGGCCACTCCAAAATAATTGGATGGTTCATCAATAGTGTGGACTGTAAAAGTATCTTCAACAAGATACTTTAGTTGATAATGCAATAACCTTGAGAATAAATGTGTGAACATACACACCCAAGAACACTTGTGCACAAGCACAACACACTGAATCACAAATGTGCAAATGCACTCATAAGATTCATAAACAACTAAAGAGGTTGGGCTATAATCCCAAATCCCTTAAGAAAATACAAGAGGAGCTGCCCATATATATAGGGCTTTGAGAAGGCCTTGGGAGGGGCTCCACATAGTCGTTGGAGCCCCTCCAACGGTCACAAATGTGACCGTTGGAGGGGTCCAACGACTAGTGGGTTGGGCCCCTCCCAATGCAAGTACAATGCATTAAATGTAAAAAGAAAAAGAAATAAAGAAGAAAGAAAAAGAAAATAAATACAAAAAACATATTCTCGAAAAAGAATATGTGTATAGTTCCTAAACTACCCTTATTAGGAATATATATATATTTTATATATATAATCGGTAAATACATATACATATATTATATATATGTATATGTATTACCTTATATATATAAAATATATATGCAAAAATACAAGTTTGATTACATAGTTTAACATGGACATTCACAAATGTTCTAGCTTAGCGAAATTTGATTTCGCTAGTGATGCATGAAAATATCTTAAAGACACGTATAATCTTAAAGATATTGCACACATATGCAATGTCCAAAACAAGGTCAGAACCATGACCCAAGGAGAAATGAGTATTAGAGAATATTACAATGCACTTTCTCTTCTTTGGGATGAATTGACTCTTCTTGAGCCAAAATGGCATTGTCCTCAAGATGTAGAACTCCGTGAAAATCAAATTAAAACGGAGCATTTCTACCAATTTGTGAATGAGCTTATGCCCGAATTTGAGGGAACTAAATAGGCTCTCCTTCATAAAGGAGGTGTGCCATCCATAGTCGAAACTCTTGAAGAATTGACTATGGAAGAAAATAGATAGAAGAAGCCATCCACTTCAAAGGATGAAAAAACCGTGCTTGCTATGTCAAAGCCCAGTAATCATACTAGGAGTTATAAACCTCCTCACTTTGTGAAAAATGAGAATGGGAGAAATCCTAACAACTATGAGAGAAATGACAAAAATGGTAGTAAAATCATATGCTATCATTGTTATGAATCAGGACACATCAAGTCGTTTTGTCCAAAAAGAAAGAAAGAAGATCACCGAGATGATAAAAGAGTTGCTTCGGTGGAAAGGAATGATGTTGAAAACTCCAAATGCATTGGCTCCCTATCTTTAGCTCAATTAATGGAGGCACTACAACCAATGTTCAAAATTCAAGCTTCTTCCTTTTTGGGGGCGGCCGTATCCACAAGTGGTGACCCTGGTAAGACTTCTTGGATCTTGGACCCTGGTGCCTCTTTTCATATGACTCCAAATGAGTCAATATTATCCGAATGTCATTCTAACTCAAATGTTCTTATGTTTCAACCGCCGACGGAACATCCTTAAAAATCAAAAGTCTTGAAATCTTTCAAAAACAACCAAACTTTCACATACCAAATATTAGGGTTGTGCCAAAATTAAATTTGAACCTTTTATCGGTTTCACAAATTACGGATCATGGTTTTTAAGTTTTATTTTCTTCTAATGATTGTTTAATACAGGATTTCAGTCCGGGAAACCGATTGGGCAATGCCATATAAGAGATCTCTATGTAATGGACAATCTTGAGTTATCAAAACAATATTTTTGTAATTTTATGAAAAAATAAGATATAAAAAATTGGCATAAAAGACTAGGACATCCTAGTGTGACCAAATTACACTTGTTTCCATTTCTTACTTATTATAAAGAAAAGAATTTGGTTTGTGAAGATTGCATTTTTGGCAAAATGAAAGCTTTACCCTTTAGGCAAAGACAATTTATATCAAAAAATCCATTTGAGTTAGTACATTCGGATGTATGGGGACCGACTCCAGTTATATCTAAAGGCGAGGTATCTTACTATGTTATATTTGTAGATGATTATAGTAGACATTCTTGGATCTTTTTTCTTAAGCAAAAGTCTGAAGTACTTGATTTTTAGATCCGATTCTGGGGGGAATTTGTATAAAAAGAATTTAAAAATTTTCTTGATTCAAATGGCTTCATTCATCAAAAATCTTGCCCTTACACTCCTCAACAAAATGGACTAGCTGAAAGAAAGCATAAACATATTGTTGAGACCAGTAGAACACTTCTTGTATCAAAAAATGTTCCAAAAATGTTTTGGGCCGAAGCTGCTCTTACAACAGTCTATTTGATAAATAGAATGCCCTCAAAAGCTATTGAAAATATATCCCCTATTGAAAAATTGCTTAAAATCCTCCCCGATTATAAAAGATTGAGAGTCTTTGGATGTAAGTGTTTTGTTCTTACCCATAAGAACAACAAACTTTCCCCAAAAGCAATCCCTTATGTTTTTTTGGGTTATGCCGAAAATCAAAAGGGATATAGATGTTATGACAGGAAATGGGCAAATTATATGTTTCACGAAATGTTACATTTCTTGAAAATGAAGATGGTTTTAGCAAGGAAAAAACCCAAGAAAACTAGGATTATTCGTTTCTTTTTTATCTCATCAATGAACATGAAGGGTATGAAAATCTTCATAACGAGCATGAAAGTGAACTTGAAGACTCTGACTCTCATGACAAGTGAAAATATAGACAATAATCTTAACAATATCGACCCATCCCATAGTAACATACAAACATATACTAGGCGGACCGAAGGGCACCCACCATGTGCTTTAGAAAGATATTCCCAAAATCAAGATATTGATTTTGGTAGTATTAGAAAATCGGTAAGAATTTCAAAAGCCCCTAGTAGGTTTGTATCCTATGATTCCTTTGAACCAAGATACCGAGCATGCTTAATGGCCATACACTCATATTTTGAACCATCATCTTACTATGAAGCTAAAAATCATCTAGAATGAATTAAAGCCATGAATGATGAATTAGAAGCATTAGAAAATGCAAAAACTTAGAAAATTCAAACATTACCTAAAGGAAGGAAAACTATAGGATGTAGATGGGTTTACAAAATCAAAACCAAATGGGATGGGACATTGGAAAGATATAAAGCTAGACTAGTAGCTAAGGGATACAGTCAAAAATATGGAATTGACTATGATGAGACCTTTGCCCCAGTTGCTTGAATGACGACTGTCAGAACTCTCATCTCTATAGCATCAATCCAAAAATGGTCAATTTTTCAAATAGATGTGAAAAATGTCTTTTTAAATGGTAATCTGGATGAGGAGGTCTACATGGATCCTCCACCAAGTTTGAATTTAGCACATGGGAAAACTCTTCATCTACGAAAAACCTTGTATGGGTTAAAACAAGTTCCCAAAGCTTGGTATGATAGATTTAGTAATCTGATGACTCAACTGCATTTTAAATCTTGTTTTACTGACACTGCATTGTTTGTTAAGTCTTCCAATGTAGGGATGGTTATACTGTTGCTTTATGTAGATGATATGATAATCATAGGAGGTGATAAGCAGAGAGTAAACCATATCAAAGATGTGCTTAAAGACAACTTTGATATGACAGATCTTGGCTTTTTACAATATTTCTTTGGAATTGAAGTAGCTTACTCACCTCGTGGTTATTTTTTGTCATAGACTAAGTATGCCGCAGAGATCATAGAGAGATCAGGACTCTCAGATGAAAAACGGGATGACACTCTAGAGGTCATAAATGCAAAAATGAAGAAGGATGATGGAGAACTTCTGAAAGATCCAACCCCATACAGACAAATGATTGGAGCTTTGTCCTACCTTTCTATTACTCGTCCTGATATCTCTCATGCTATTAACTCTGCCATGCAATTTCAGCATGCTCCCACTACAGTACATATGAGTGTTGTAATGAGAATTATTAGATATATTAAGAATTCTATAAGTCATGGATTGTTTTTATCATCTTCTTCCTCATTAGAAGTCATTACATACTCAGATTCTGACTGTGGAGGGGATGTGAATGATAGACGCTCAACTACTGGTTTGTGTATTTTTGTAAGTGACTCCCTAATCTCCTGGCGATGCAAGAAGCAATAGAAGGTGTCTCTCTCCTCAACTGAAGCTGAGTATCGCGCCATGACAACGACTACGTCTGAGTTAGTATGGTTGCAACAACTACTAGAGGATTTGAGAATTCACACCACAGAACCTTCCAGATTATGCTGTGACAATAAGAGTGTTGTATATATCGCGAGCAATCATACGTTTCATGAGAGGACAAAACACATTGAAATGGATTGCCACTATGTTCGGGAAGAATTTCTGCGGAAGATTATCACACTGCCTTATGTTTCATCAGAGTATCAACTCGCAGACTTCCTCACCAAAGCACTTCCTTCACCCAAATTTCACTTTTTACTTGGCAAACTCTCGGTTGTTGCACCATGAGTTTGAGGGGGTATTAAGATATACATATACGTGTATATATATGTATATATACATGTATATGTATATATGTGTTTATTGTTAACTGAAATACCCATTAGGGGTATTTCGGCCTTTTCTCTGTAATAGGTGTCAACCCATTAGGGGCTGACATTTCTGTATTTTATTTTATGTATTTATTTTTGTCTTTTTCTTTTTTTTACCTTTTTGTCTTTTTCAGATTTGATGGGACAACTCCATATAGCTGTTGGAGCTGCCCCAACAATTATATTTATGATGGGACAACTCCATATAGCTGTTGGAGCTGCCCCAACAACTATATTTATGACTGTTGAGTGCAGCCCCAATAGCCATATTGAGCTGCACCCCATTGGCTCCATTGTATTATAAATTGACCTCTTGTGGCCTTGTATTCCTAACTTATTCTTGAGTGCTTCTATGCAATAACAAGTTTGTAGACCCTTGCGTGGGTGGTTTCGTGATTCAATCAAGTATTTTTACTTGATTGAAAGTGTGTTCTTGCATGTGTATCAGATTCAATCCACTTCATTACAACATCAATCTTCTTGGCCTTATTATTGTTGAATCAGAGATGTTTGTTGGGGTGAGATTTGTGCACCTCGATTTATATCATTTTAGATTGTCAACTTGTAGTTTGACTTTGATTGACAGTTCTGTGATATTTGATTGCGTGTGTATTGAATCACTCTTTTGTTTTTGACCATTGTTTTTATTATGGATGCTTTTAATTATGTGTATCTGTGATGAATATCTAATTGTTGAAACCATGATGTTTCGAAATATGATCAAAATTGATATTTTTTAATTGCATTAGTGTTTCCATTACAAGTTTTCTTACCTCGAGTGTCCTCTCCTTTTTATGCCTCTTATTTAAGTGTCGTCATATGTAATATGTAGACGAGAGATGTTTGTTCACATCTTCGTGTGTGTTTTTAGCCCGTTGTTGTCTTTGTACTCTTGTTCTAGTCGTTGATACACTTGTTTTTAAGTGTCATTATATGTAGACAAGAGATGTTTATTCACACCTTTGTGTGTGATTTTTAGCCCATTATTGGCTTTGTACTCTTGCTCTAGTAGCTGATATACTTGATCCTTTGTGTCGTTATATGTAGACAAGAGTTGTTTATTCATACTTTCATGTGTGATTTTTAGCCTTTTGTTGGCATTATGCTCTTGTTCTAATCGCTGATACACTAGTTTTAAGTGTCATTATATGTAGACAAGATGTGTTTATACACACCTTCGTGTGTGTCTTTGACCCTTTAGTGACATTATATCTATACTCTTGTTCTAGTCGCTTATACACTTGATTTCTGGGTTTTAGAGGTCTAATGTGGTGATTGCTTGTAGTGGATGAATAATTGTTGAGATTTGCAAAATTCCATATTTATGAGAATTTTTAAATTTATCGTCTTTCACAAATTGGTTTTGATTTGCGCATATCATTCTTTTTATCATGTGAGATTTTTTTTATTCTGTAATGAATTTTTTAAATCTTTACTAGTTTTTTTCCTTGTATGGAAAAATATTTATCGATAAAAGTTCATGCATTTCATTGATTATCTATATATATATATATATATTTATATTTGGACCTCTATAATTAAAATCACTAAGATGTGTGAGTTATGTTTCTAATTGATTATCGTGCCCACATTGTGTATTAGCATGAAGTTAATTAGCTCTTTCTAATCCGTTTTGTAAAAGTTTTTACTCATTCAATAAACTTGTTCTTTATTTTTTCATGTCTTTGTGCATGTGTACTCCTTTGAGAGTGTTCATCTTGCCTTTGTGCCTATTTTGGCCTATTGAGAATCTAGTGCCTTTGAGCATATAGCTTTAGTCATGAAGACATTTTCACATGGTGTATAATCAATGCTTCTTAGTCATTTTTGTGATAAATAAAGATTTATTTATTTTATTTGTGTTCTTCCATTTATACCCTTTTATGGGTTTTGTTTAAAGTGTCTTTAATAGACGTTCTTTTGAGAGATTCGTGTGTTTTGTGGAAGACCACCATTTCATTTAAGATAATTGTTATACATAATTGTTTCTCTTCTTAATGAATAAGATGTCCTTTAAATAATCAAATCTTCTTATTATCAAAGTTATAGTTTCTTGAAATGGTTACCATGCAGTTGGGAGGTATGGTCTGTCTGCCTTTTCTTTTTGGATTAGCCATACGCTAGCTAATAATGAACTCTAAAATCAAGTTCTCATCATGTCATGCTATCAGTGTGACAAATATCACGAGATTTATGGAAAAAATCTAGCGTTAATATCATGAGAAATTGCCTAAAAGTTTAAAACGGCAATTTCTCGCGAGATTTTCAAAATATCGTGAGATTTATGAAAAAACATAAATACCGTGATTTAAACGCGATATTTACATTTTAAATGGTTATTTATCGTGAAAAAAAATATCATATTTGTATTTTTAAATATTTTTTATTAATAATTTCTTATAAAAAATAATTTTTATATTTTTTTAATTAATTTTTTATTGCCGAAATTTTGCCAAAAAAATGCAAGATTTATGGAATTTTTCAATTTCTTGCGAGTTTTTGAAAAAGAGAAATTGCCGATAAAAACTTTTGTCACCATGCATGCTATCAGCTGTACTAAATGAAAAAGATGGTGGCCAACGATATTTTTGAGAGATATCATATGCAACTTTACAAATGGGGATAGGCAAATGTCTCTGGCTTATTTTACAGACTCTTACCATGGTTAAGGTACCATTTTTCCTTGTAAAACTGTAGACATGCCCCGTGACCAAGTGGCGATTTCCACAAATTTTGCCGCGACTAACATAACACCATGTCACAAGGACACACCATTTTGGTGATTTGTCTCCCACGACACTATCTGACGGACATGTTCGGACACGTGGACATGGACACAGACTAGTGTGGCCAAAATTTTAATATTTTTTATAGTTTTAAGTATCATTTTCAATAACAAATCATTTTTAATATTAAAAGATAAAAAATAGTTTTTTTATAGATTAAAAAAAAATCTATGTCCAGACCTATGTTTCAAAAAAAAGTGAAACTTGCGAGTAGAATCTGTGTCACGCGTCCTCCTGAGTCCCATCGGACCTGTACAGTTTGTGACAGACATAACACAATAAACAGGCATATCTTGCGTTTCCATGTGTTTGGTGTTTTTTTTTTTGTTCAAGTATAAATGTGTTGGTGAACTTTTTGAGTATGGAACCAGATCACAGGTCCAGATCCAACCATTTGAGCTCGTCAGGTGGGTTCCATGTGCAGCACGTGAATGGATGTCCGCATCTTAAGCGTGTACTTTACTATTTTAGTGACTTAGGGGTGCACATGCAAGCAGGCGTGGCTTCATAATGCACCGGGCTGGCCTGGTCAATGGCCCGGCCTGTCAATTGATGAGCCCGGACAAAAGCCCGGTTTGAGCTGGCCCATTGCGAAAACATCGGCCCACGTTGCTCCTGTTAGGCTTGTAAGCCTAATCAGGGAGGGCCGAGCCTATTATATTATATATAATATATATATATTATATTATTTATAAAATATATATATTATGTTATATAATAAATGTTATATATAAAATATAATACATATATACACACACAAAAACGAGCGGAGCTTGGGCCTGCAGCCCAGCCCGCTGCCCACCTCTATTAGATACCGTGGGATGCAGCATGTGGGTGTGCATTTTAATGCTAGGTAGTTTCATGTTCTTATGCATCATTTCAATTGTTTTTTTTTTTATGACCAGGAATCCTGGTTGAAAACCAGGTCACACTTAGTTAGCCCATTCCCTTGCGAGTTAAACCTCAGTTGTGGTCTTCATCACTCGAGCTCTTACGAAACCCACCAGTTGAAGACACGGTACAGCCGGTGAGAGTAGAACCTAAGATAAAGGGGTCAGCACCTTGTCCCAAGCTTATTACCATCATTGGTGTTCATATATATATATATATATATATATATATATATATATATATAGAGAGAGAGAGAGAGAGAGAGAAAACAGGATTTCAACATAGCCACATAAAGGATCAATAGAGTTGAATTCAAAGAGAACAAAAGCAGAAAAACAAAAGCAGAAGAAAACAAGCAGAATTAAAACAAACGAAAAAACAAGCGACGCACGCAGGAGCCGCAAAATCAATAAGGTCTGGGAAGAGCGGAGCGACAGCAGGAAGAGACGTTAGATCGGAAAGATGAATACGCAGAATCGCATAAACGTCCACTAGGATTTTTATGCAAGATGATTAATGTTGACCGAAGATTTCCAAAAAAAGACATCATTGTGCACCATCCAAACGAACCATCAAGTGGTAAACAACCACGACCTCCAGAATAATCGTCACCACTTGTTGCGCCGAAGGCAGATCGGACCCAAGATGAGGTCTAGCGCAAAGGACTCCTCCATAACCAGGACCTCTGGGTGCCTCCAAGTCCTACGAAAGATCTCCACAAAGGTAGGTCAAGACCAGAAGAGGTGGAACGAGGATTCTTCAGCAGCATAACAAAGCACACACCAACTCGGAAGCTGGAAGCCCCACCTCTTTAAGGTAGAGTGAGTTTGGACTTTATCGTGCAAGATTAACCAAGACAGGACCCAAGTACGGGGAGAAGGTCCATTCACCTAGAGCGCAGATTCAGGCAACTAGGCCGCCCCCAAGGGAAGCAACGATCTATAGACTTTGCTGGTCAGAAACCTTCCGATAGGAGCAATAGCCCAATGCACCCAGTTACCAATATCGGCGGGATCATCAAAATTGTTGCTGAAGAAAGCTAAAGCCGACAACCATGACTTACACAAATGGGAAAACGCTCCACGTCACGAGTGAAGGAAAACCGGAAGCAGAGAAGGATGCCCATGCTTAGAGAGAAGAAAAGTAGTGCAAGGATTATCCGATTGATGGGCAAGTCAGCATTGCTTAGACACTAGGGCAATACTCCTGAGTCTGGGCGTAGGAACACCTAAACCGGTCATACAACGCGGCAAGACCACCGAACGTCTACCAACCAGGTGGTGCTTACCCTTGAGACGACACCCAGACCAAATGAAGCCTGCCAGCAAACGCGTTACTTGCTTCTCTACACCCACGAGCATTAGAAACATGGACATGAAGATATCTGGAATGGTGGAGAGAACGTGCTTCACTAAAGTTAGGTGGCCAGCAAACGAGAGATAAGAAGCCTGCCACGAGAGTAATTTACACTTAACTTTAAGAAGCGTCGAAGCCCAGGCCACAGAGGTAAGCCGCTTAACTTGTAACGGCAAACCCAAGTACAACATCGATAGCTCAGATATAACATAGTTAAAAATCTTCATCCCAGCAGCTAACATAGATGGTTGGACGTGGAACATAGAAAGAGAACACTTTTGCTCATTGAGAGAAAGGCCAGAAAGAGAGAGAGAAAATTGAAGAATAAGCTTGAACCGAAGCAGCTGCTGAACACTACCGCGACCGAAAATGATCATATCATCATCATAAATAAGAGCATGAGCATGGAAGCCTTGGACCGGTAAGGAATCAATTAAATTGCATGCAGCGGCCCACTTAAGTAGCACAACAAGACCCTCGGCGACTGCATTGAGCAATAAAGGTGAAAGAGGGCAACCTTAACGTAGACCCCACTTCAGCTTGAACCATTCCCCGAAAGTGCCATTGATATTCAGCATAGCCTGGGCATTCGTGACTAGTTCCCTGACCCAACCAGAGAACCGACGACCAAACCTGAAGTTCGATAACATTTGAATTAAGAAGGGTTATTGCATAGAATCAAAAGTCTTATGAAAATCTAATTTAAGAAAGAAGGAAGGTTGATCGTAAAGATGCAAAGAGTGCACAACCTCGGTTGCCAAGATAAAAGAATGATGAACCCTCTTATTATGGATGAAGACGAAGTGAGAGTCGAAGAAGATCTGCGTAGCCACCGATTTTAGCATGTTTATCAAAACCTTGGCAATCATACGATAAAGAGCACTCGTCACTGAGATCGAGCAGAACTGAGAGATATCTGAAGCGGTGACGTCTTTAGGAATAAGCGAGATACTGGCTAAATGAAAATGGTAGGGCAGCCTGGAATTGCGATAAAACTCATCGAAGAGGCTAACCATGTCCGGTTTGACAGAATCCCAGAAAATCTGAGGAAGAGAATACCACCGGCATGGTTGACCGCTGGCTTAAAGAAAAAATTTGCATCCCACCAAATGGAAGAAGCGACCGCAAGCGAGATGTCATCCATTTTAGTTTCACAAATGGCAAACAGGACAGGATTAACTTGTCTAATCTAACTCGCCAAAAACAAGAGCTTGGGGGCAGAATTGAGGCCCCTAATATTCCAACAAACAAGCTTCATAGCACAAAATCTGAAAAGACCTATGTCTACCGCAACCTGGGTAATCTACGAGGAGACCAACTAGAAGAAACTGAATCTAAAAAAATAGCCTTCCTCTATCTACGATTACCAATAGAAGAACATTGAACATTTCCGACTGTAGAGTCATCCTGCGAAGAACCCAACAAAACAAAAGAGGGGGGCAAAGGATATCCCCTGAAACAGAATGTAGACCAGAAATAGTCAAATTCATGACAGTCGATAGAGCTAGCAACTGAGATGCGAAGAGAGAGATATCTAGCAGCCGAGCAACGTCGTCAATCTCAATACCCAGAAGGTGTGGACTGGGATGCAGATGGAGCTGAGAGGATGTCAATTGGGTCGACACACACCCCGACAGACCGTTGTCGGGGCCAATGATAAGAGAAAAAACCAGACACTGGGAATATGAGGTAATCTCTGGGGCACAAGAGAAAAATGGGTGAGGCTGAGGAACCGAGAAACCAATCACCATGCAACTGCTGACCTGATAGGAGATAGCATGAATCGCCATAATATGGATAATAGGGTAAGCAAAATTCTGGGATGGAAAGAGATTGAACTAAGGCCACCATGAGCAAGATTGTCCACCCGCGCCACCAAGCAGCAACTAGAAAGGGAGAAGGTCAAAGAAAAAGCAGGGTCCCAAGGTTGCGAAAAAATGACCGACTGAAGAATCAAAAAAAGAGCAGACCTTGGCATGGGACAGCGAGCCCACACCCGGCGGCACGAGCTGCGAAGGAGAAGGCAGAAGCACCGCAAGCCCACCTCAAGCAAGCAAACCAAAAGGCATCACCAACAAGACTTGGGAAGGCGTGCAAGAATAAGCAGACTAAGGGCTCCGCCTAGAAGGAGAAAAAAGCTCCAGGTCCTGAGAAGAAAAATCATTGAAAGGGATAGACTGCATGGGGCCTTCCTCATGCAAAACAGCCGACGTCCTGAAGAGGAATAAAAAATGTGCCACATCCCAAGAAGGAGACAAATTGACTGTATGAGCTGCATCAGAAAAATCAATGCAGTCCTGAGCATAGGCATGTGAGGTCATACCAGGCAGCACGAGCGACGACGCTGAATGATGAAGGTCCGATTCCTCACTGCATTCAAGCATACTTGGAGGAGCCACCAAAGATACTTGAGAAAGAGCACCAGAAAAACCAGACCCACCGATGAGCCAGGCAGGAACGAGGATATCCTTCACCGAAGAAGAGGCAGGGGAAGCCAGAGACAAGGGTTGAGAAACCTTAGCACTAGGCGGCGGCCGAAGCGGGACCGAGATAGACCCAATCTTGACCACGATGAAAGAATCTGTTGGTTGCTAAAGATCACCGATTTGCACCCATGGCGAGAAAGATAAATGTCTGATTGGCAGAGGATTACTTCGATGAGCACGAAAATTCCCCAACCCAACAGGGGCTAGGGATGGAATAGACGACCCCACCGCGAGTGGAGGAGAGAAAGCAGAACGCCTGCGCATCTAGACTGGGTGACGCCGAGAGAAAAAGGAAGAATCACACTTATGACAGTGAAGACGCTTATGAAAATTCAGGGAGAAACAAGCAGCATACCACCAATCTCCCAGTCTGGCAAGGCTTAACTGAAATCTAGAGCGAAGGGTATGGAAGAAACGCTGCCAGGAAGAGGAAACCTGCTGCCATGACTTATCTGGTGCCCGAACCGATGGCACATGAAAGAAGAATGGTGGAATCAGTGTTGCCTGAGCAGAGCACGCAGCAAGAGGCTCCAGCCTTACCCCACGTAGGAAATGTTGAACGGCCGAGATGAGAAGCGATCCCACGGCAAGGCAGGAGCGTAGCGACGCCGAAAGCAAAGAGAAAAGCCTATATTTGAGCCTGAAAGGGAGGACAATTTCGATACCCCACTGGCGAAGAGCAAAGGCAGACCCCTAGTCATTGAGAGCAACCTGGATGAAATGAAGGGATCACTGGTTCGAGCTTAACGAAAGATCTGGAGCGAGGCCCCGGAAATGGGTCGCTGGGGGCGCATAAAAAGATATATTTATAGAGAGAGGTGTTGCAAAATGAAGGTAAAGGAGTAGAGAAGAACACTCAACAATGGAGGCCAACTACCTGAACCAGCAGATAATGCAGAAAACAAAGTCCCATTAGAAGGTCACCTTCTTCTAGCAGGGGTAGAAGATGTGTGGAGAAGATGGCTTTGTCGGTGTAGGTGTTGCACGAAGGAGGGAGAAGAAGCGCCTCGCCTTGTTGGGGTGTACCATCTGATCAAGTTGGTGGAAGACGATGGGTTGATGTAGCATGGGGGGAGACGAAGTGGTTCCCACCCTCGTTGAAGGATGGGCAAAGGAACGGGGATGGAATCGGTTGGGCAAAGGCAGGCACTGGCGTTTGCAGTGGTATTGAATCCACAAGTGCCACAGAGAAAGAACGAGAGAGAGACCTGAGGGGGGGGGGGGGGGCTGCTCCCAGCGAAGGGGGCTCTGGCTCCATAGAAGAGGGCATGAGCCAGGAGGGTCGAGGGGGTAGAGAGAGGAACTCGGGGAGAGAGAGAGAGAGAGGTGAGGCGGCAGGGTGGCCAGTACAACAATGAAGGCTCTGGGGAGTCGGGAGACTTAGGCTCGGGGGGGGGGGGGAGAATTTCACAGGGGGAGGAATCGGGCGAGGGGAAGAGAGGCGGGAGATGCAAGGGAGAGGGGGAAGGTTACCGCCGGCGTGAGGAGGGGCTCCAGCGAAGCATGCCCGTGCATCAACGAGGTTCGAGAGAGAGAGAGAGAGAGAGAGAGAGAGAGAGAGAGAGAGAGAGAGAGAGAGAGAGAGGTGGTTAAATATACTAGCGTACGCGTTCTCCACCGACATGGTTAAGATGGTGGCTCCATTAGTCCTGAGATGAAGGGACATCTCTAATTTTCAAAGGGTGAGTTATCCAGATCGAAGCATTAGAGAAAGCTTTCCTGGTGGGCAGGGGAAAGTAACCATGAAATCTTACATTGAGGGCACTGAAACAGGGGACTGTCAACGTCGCACCTCTTGGCGGCCCAAAAAAATCAGTCGTTTTTTCCGCTACATGAAAAATGTAATATATACATAACTTATGTTCATTGTTTGTTATTAACAAGGCGAGCAATATCCATTAACATACGGCCTTTTGCTTCATTGCCAAAGCTATGAAGACACTAGTGATACGAACCTAGATGAAAATCACAATTCAGAAATGGGAGAGTAGAGCAGCATGGGTCAGAACAGGGCCAGCCGAGTTTGGGTGAGAAATGAGCACATCGAGCAGCGTTTTGGTACAGGTCACAAGGTCAGCCAGCAGGGTCAGTCAGGGCAATTCAGCATGTACAGCGTCAGCAAGAGAGGATTATACGGTTTCAACATTCAAAATAAGCCTGTCAACCTTAGGGTTTAACTCATGGGCCGCCCGTTTGAGTTGGCACCAATGAGTGGTAACTCTATAAATACATGTATCTTTGTAATTAAGAGCATTCTGTAATCTGCATGAGGAACGGGCCTTGCTAGTCCAGTCACAGACTAGTTGAGGATCATACATCCACACTACTTCTTTCCCTAAGATAGATCATCCGATCGGATGATCTACTTCCTGCAAATGAATTGAGCACAGATCGGCAATTGCACAGTTCACAGGATTACATCCAGCGAGTCTTAGAGTCTTTTGAGCTCTAGCGAAACAAGCTTAGTCAACGGCTGACTCAGAATATTGTGAGCTCAGATCGTGAGGAGATCTATGTGATGGACCTAGAAGATGTTATACAAATCTCCGGTGAACATGAGTGCACGCTCACTTGACTGATCTACATAATACAGCTAAGTGCAAAGGACATCTCTTATCACTTGCTTCCTTGAACTGTTTCAACATTTAACTCTGATTGCACAGATTGAAGCAACTACCGAAGGATTCGCCGTTGATCAGCATTCTCCTGTGCATGCCTCACTCTCCTGTGTGCGCACTTCAACGCAGCGCCTGCATGCGCCGCTTGTTATCATGCCTACGTGCACCAATTCTGTAATGTGACTGCGTAAGCGACAGCAGGTCTGTGCCTACGAGATCTGCAATGGCAACGCGCCTGAGCGTACCATACAAAGATCACCTGCGAGTGCAATCGGTTGAAAGTCAGTTTGTGCCCGAGTGCACAGTCTATTAAGGTAGGTGGTAACGATCCTTAGCAAGTGCCCTATCACTAGTGTCCACCAACCACACCGCACCTCTTACCTCAAACGGGAAAACTACAATTACTTTAATGTTATGCACGAAGAACTACCGCCTTCTATATCTAAAAGTAGGAAGAAAGGTTAAGAGATCCGAGGCGTCTCAAACATCAAACCAGTAGACCAGGGCACTTGAGTTGTTAAACTTAACAACAGGGCCTCTCTCTCTCTCTCTCTCTCTCTCTCATAACAAAGGATCCCCCGTCTAGTTTTACAGGAGAGAATAGATAGAGGGTGACAAGTCCTAAAGTCTGGCTCAATGAAACTGGACTCTACAAAATGTGACTCCATATTGGTGCTGCAACGCGATGAACATAATATCAATATTTAAATAGGCTAATTTCCCAAAGAATCAAATATTTAAAAAGTAGTAATTGCATGAACTTTTTAGCCAAAAAATGAAATTATATACTGTAGAGTCCACTAAAGATAGCGTTTTATGGGATCCATTGAAACATGACTTAACCACGAGCCACGCTTGAAGACTTCTTGGTTTCAACAACCTTCCCGTTCTAATTCTTGTATATTATGAGATATAAGATGTTATTATTGAGCTTAGCGAGGAATACATATATAGAGGCGGCTTTCATGCTTGAAACCTTCATCTTAGGGCAAGTATACACGTCTGCTTAGAGCCTTTTTTTTTTTAACAATTGAAAGGAAAGCTAAGTGCCAAAGTGCAAAACTCATGTGCCACATACTAGATTGCTGAATCCAATTTCTTTTGGGTTCAAAAGTGCTTTTCTTAGGCAAACACACTAAAGTCCCATTTGAAAGAAGTCACTGCAGGGATGAGGGTCAATAGCGGTGACTCCTATTCAGCGAGAAAAAATCTCGCCGCTATTGATAAAGCAATAACGACGAGATTTTTCTCCCCGCTAATTGATAGGTAACAATAGAGATATAAATCTCACCGTTATTACTCTACTACAGCCATGAATCTCGCCGCTAGTAGCTTCATCAATAACGATGAGTTGGATATCCCCTGAAATGCATTGCTTTTGTACACATCTCAACGTTAAAGACATATGTATAAGGACGAGATTCTCTTGTTGATCATGCATAATTCTAATGCATAAATTCATACATTTTCATGCATGAACATATGCGATAATTGATTAAAAATGCTTGTTTGCAAAGGTTTTCACGTTTTTATCAAAATTAGAATTTGAGCAAATTTGAGCCTCGTTGGAGCAATTAGGGGATAATAATTAAGTTTTTAAAAAATATTTTTTAAAAGAGAGGCCTTTTAAAAATATTAAAAATTTATTGGACTCTTTTTAAAATAATTTCTCAAAATATAATTAGACACTATAAATAGAATCTTTGAGGACTAGAGAAAGTGTTTTTCTCTTACTAGCCTGCGCCCCCCCTCTCTGCCTCCCTTTCTTCCATTTTTCCTTTCTTCCTCTTATTCGATCGACTGGTTGCCTAACTCCGTCTTCTTGCTTCTTATGCTTTTCACTCTTTTTTTTAAACCTCATCATCGTCGATTCTTCTCATCCCCTCTGTCGGAGAGAGAGCAGATTCGTTCGGTTGCATAGGTAGAAATAAATTTTTTCTTCTTCTCCTTTTCTCCATAGTTAAGTTTCATAACATGCATTGTAGTTAGATTTTCATTATTTTCATGGCATATTGCATGATTTAATTTCAACACATCATATATCCATTGTTTATCATTTTAGAAAAGAAGAAAAATAATAAAATAATAAAATAATCATTTTTCTTGGATTACGCATAAGCAGATAATCATATGTTTAGTTTAATTTCTGATTTTGACTCACGTTATTTTTTATTTTTTAATTAGTTTAATTTTACAAATTAGTTTAATTAGAAATAACTTAGAATAATCATATTAACTTAATAACATTTTTTTAGTCTCTGTATTTTTTTTTATCTTTTTCTGTTCATAGAGCTGGCAATTTTTTTAGTTATTAAAAAATTAAATAGTTGTTTATTTTTTAATTAGTTTACATTCACATGTTAAATTAATTTAGTTGTTTGATTCTTGTGAGTTGTCTTGATTATAGAATAGTTAGATTATTTGTTCGACAAAGTAGAATAGATAGTTAATTGTTTCTTTTACTTATTTATTTCAACAAAATAGAGTAGAATTAATTCTTGTGTTCAGCAATTAGTTTAGTTTATTTAAATTTCCAGAATTTATATTTTCAATATTTAGATTTTAATTTAGTTATTATTTATTCATTATTGTTTTTTTTTCTTAGATAGAATTACCTTAGCTAATTTAGGTAGTCTTAAATTCCAGCAATTATTTAGTTTTAATTCCATGTTAAATCTGTATTTTTTTTCAGCAATTCAATTAGTTTAAGTTCAGTTTATGTCATTAGAATAGTTAAAAATTAATTAGTTAATTTAATCTAGTTTAATTACATTAGCTAATTTCATATTATTGAACTTAAATTATTGATTTTCGTAGATAGGTTTATTTATTGTTTGATTAATTAGTCAATTAATTTTTTTTTAATTCAGTTAGGATAGTATTTCACGTTAAATTAGTTTATTTCATCATGGTTCACATTTTCTTTTGATAATTAGTTAATTAGCTTAGTTTCTTTCTTGTTATTTGTTTAGTTAATCTCATGGTTTGTTTCTTGTTAAGTAGTTAATTAGTTATGTTAATTTGTCCGCTAGCTAGTTTGATTCATAGTTATTTCATGTTAGTTATAGAATTAGTTATGTTATTTTGTCTTTTAGTATAGTGTATTTCATACTTATTTAATATTTTGTGATTTTTCTTAAAACTAACACTTGAATTTCTCGTAGTTTTCTTTCATATTTTTGTGTTTCGTCTATTTTTTTAGAGGAGAATATTCAGATGTGCAGTGAGGCCCCTCAAAGCCTCTCAAGAAGCCCTTCAAGAAATAAAAAAAAGATTGGTGAAGAAAAAGAAGAGAGATCATAACCACTGAAGGGCAGTTTTCCTCTTTATTTTAGATTAAGAATTTTATTTTATTTTTATTAATTTGGGTCTATAATAAAATCATTTATTATTCTTTTGTAAGCCCTCCGTAGAGGGCAACACTCCCTTTTATTTATTTGAATTAACTAATCAATTTTCTTTTTAAGGCAACAAAGTAATGTTTTTCCCGTTCTATAAGTTCGACCCGAACTTCACTACTAGTATGAACCGATTTTTATTATTTGATGCACGGTTTGCATAAATCTTTTTATTGAAAAAATATTTTTAAAATATTTTATTAAAAAAGTTGCATCACTAGCCGTTAAATATTATCGTTAAAACACTTTAACGATAAGAAGATCGCGCTATTATATATCAATAATGACGAGATCTGACTCTCATCGTTATAGGGTTCTACCCTATAATGACGACAGTTATATTGTTGTTATAGAGTGACGTTTATAAAAAGGGCATCTCTCTCTCTCTCTCTCTCTCTCTCTCTCTCTCTCTCTCTCTCTCTCTCTCTCTCTCTCTCTCTCTCTCTCTCTCTCTCTCTACGTTAGGGGTCGTGTAAGTCCTCACGCTCTTAGCATTCGAGACTCTATCTCTCACCTCTCTCTCCTCTCACCCTCTCAGAATCCCCAAAACCACCATCATCGGTGACGATCCTCACTCTCTGTCTATCACCATCGTCGGTGTTGCCCTTCGATCTCTGACCACCTCTATTGCAGGCCCTCATTGTTTATCAGGCAAACTCTCTCTCTCTCTCTCTCTCTCTCTCTCTCTCTCTCTCTCTCTCTCTCTCTCTCTCTCTCTCTCTCTCTCTCTCTCTCTCTCTCAACCATGAGTCGATCCTCTGCCTCCATCTCCCCCCCCTCTACCTCTCTGACTGCCTCCATCGTTCGTCGATGCCAGACCCTTTCTCTGGCCACCATCGTATATCGTTTTTATTTTTTAGTGTATTTTTTCATTGTATAAATTTGAATTAATTTCAAGCCCACAGGAATAGATTTTTCAAGAGTTCTAGTTCCATAAGATTTTTTTTTGTATAATCATCAATAACTTATGACATTAACTACGCCCCTTGACCATACTTAATAGTCACTATTAACTACGGTCTTCGGCTATAATTAATAGTTTGCCATTATCGGGCCAATATTCTCATTTATTACGGCTATCGGTTGTAGTTAATACTATGCTCATTTATTATGGCCATCGGCCATACTTAATAATAATGGTTTTAGGTAGAACGTTATCCACTACGATCGTTGACCATAGTTAAAGCTTATTTACTACAACTTTCATAGCATTAGTGATGACCAGTGATCGTAGCATCTTGCCTATGAAAACAAAACATCACTATGTAAATAATTTTCATAATGTATCATTTGCACGCTTCGAGGTTACATGACTCATCACAGTAGGAACATACCATACATGTTTAAAAGTACAACTATGATGAGAAAGGTATAAATTTTTTAATAAAATACTCAACACAAAGTTTCACAAAAAGATAACTTAAATAACTCATTTTATCATGTTTAGCCCTTTGAAATAGAAATACAACATACATGATATAAGATCGTCATGGATCTAAAATACTTCCCCCAAATGTACTGCCTTGGAGAAATCTTGTTATTTCACAACTCACAATATTCTCAAGCTTTGCTTTGTAAGACTGAATGCTCGAGAATTCGAAATTCGTGTAGAAAATCATTTTCTCGAGGCTATAGCATTCGCACATAAATTTAAACGTCTACACAATAAAGGACGATGGCCAGAAAAAGACAAAAAGCAGTAATGCAAAAATAACAACCTGTGCACTAAAGAACTACGGCAAAACAAATACAAAAATAGCAAATATGAAAACAAGCCCTAACATTGAAGGGCGGCGGCAAAAGACATAAAACACTAAAAACAGAAACTAAGTCTATGCAAAGAAGCTTAGCGGTTGAGGGAAAAAACAGAAAGTAAATGTGAAAGCAAAAACGTAACAGAAAACAGTAAAGACATGGAAAAAAATAAATAAATAAAGATTGCAAAACAGCATCAGTTCTTTGTCCTTTTTTTCTAATTTTTACATTTAATTGCTTAATTTTAGTTCATCCTTTGTCCTTTACTCAATTTTTCCTTACCTTTTTTGGGGTTGCAAGCTCCTCCGATTATACGTGAAGAAGGATATCACAAGTCAGATCCGTTGCCCGAGCTGCATGAGAATAATGACCCCAAAAGGGTAGGGTTTTGCCCTTGCCCGCCAAACCATAAAAGAAGAAGAAAAGAAACCCCGCCCACAGATTTGCCAGAAGAGGGAGGGGGCCCTGCCCGCTTGTCTGACAGGGGTGAGAAGGGGAAGGGCCAGGGGCGTAGCCCCTGCCCTGCTCAGAGGGGGTGGGCTCGGTTGTCAGGCCGAGCCCGACCCTAGGCCGAAGGGAGGCGACGCGGAGGGAAGCAGGGGCTTGGCCCCCTGCCTGCTGAAAACACAGAGAGGCAAGGTCGGGAAGCTGGGAGGCAGCGGCTTTGCCCCTGCCTACCGAAGAAACAGCGCCCCTGCCTGCTGGAAAGCACAGCGATAGGGGCAAAGCCCCTACCTGACGAAATAAGGGGAGGCAGGGCCCCTGCCGACCTGCCGGAAAAAGAAAAGAAGACGAAGAAGTAGAAGAAGAAAAAGAAGACGAAGAAGACAGAGAGGAGGGGGGAAACGACACCCCCCTCCTTGACTCAGCGTGCAAAGGGAAGGTGAGGCAGGAGCTGGGGTTAGGCCGACCCCTACCAGAACAACAGTCTCCCCCATGTGGCAGAGGGGTTCGATCTTGGTCCTCCAGCTTGACACAGGCCCCTGCTTACCACATGGGGTAGAGAGAGATGGGCCCGGATCAAGGAGGAGAGAAGACAGAGAGAGGGAACAGGGAGGTTACCTGAGGGAAAGGGTTGCCGGCAGTGGGTAGCTCATACGAGGGTCGGCTCCGCCAAGTCGACAGAGGGGAGTGGATCGGGTTGGGGTGAAGCCGACCGATTCAGGTAGCAGGTGGGTCGGTGGTGGTACCGTGGAGCAGGGGGGCGAGGGGCCGACGAGAGGTCGCCGACGACAGTAGCCACTCCGTCGAGTCGAGGTCGAGAGAGGGGACTGGCCGGTGAGGGTTCGACTGCAAGAGTGGAGCGAGGGAGAGGTGAGAGAGACAGAGTGCAGGGAGACATGAGGGAGGTGGCAGGGAGGTTGCCGGGGCAAGGACTCCATCGAGGGTCTCCGATGAGGGCTCGAGAGAGAGAGGGGTTTGGGATGAGAGAAGCAGTCAAGGGGAGGGTTTCTCTTTAAGAGAACCCTTCCCTTGCGTGGTTATGGGGCGAGTTACCCGGGTTTGGATACCAAATCCGATTTTTTTTTTTTTTGTAAAAAGCGTGGGGTTTTACAGATGTCCGCCCAACCGAACGACAGAAGGCGAAAAGGGTGGTTTAACGGTGGTGATCGTTCTGACGATTCAGGAAGAGAAGGAAAAACACAAACGACGACGACAGAGGCAGTAACCGTGTGGCCCTCCGACCACCATGCTCAACCGAGAGGGAAGATATAAGGCTGGTGGTGGTGTCGAAAATAGAGCGAGGTTGTCAGTGTTGATGCAGGATTCATGTCGGGGTGGTGCACTCGGAGCCGAGTGTGGTTACAGCAATGGTCGGAACCGGAGTCGGTGGTGGTGGTCCTTGAACACCCGAGCTCAGCAGTGGTAGAAATCGGTGATGGTAACCACCACCAGCGGCAAGGAAAGAGAGAGAAAGGGGAGGGGTGTCGACACCCATTTTTTAATGGTTGGTCTATTTGGCTCGTAATCCAAAGAAAGATCCAAAATAGGGTTCTCTCTCCAAAGTGAATCCAGGTCAAGAGATCCAATTCGTGTGGTTAGACCATTTCGGGTCTCCACAAGGATCTGAATCCAAAATTATTTAGATTTTTGGTACCTATGAATATTTAATTAAATTTATTATTTAATTAACCAAAAATAGTTTAGGCTCTAATTAACATAGTTTGCTAATTAATTACTAAATAAATAAGTAAATAATAATTAATTTTTAAGAGTCCATTGTATTTCATTTAAATATTTTCTGAAATTTGCAAATATTATTTCTGGAAGTGCTTTCGTTTCTTCAAAATCCAACTCGGTCCAATGAGTGGCTCCCAAACAGAGAAATTAACCACCTTGAGTTAGAGCAGGAGAAATCAAGCCTCGGTTTCATGTTCATTCCCCATTTCCATGTCAAACAAATTTGTGGTTTATGGCATTCTCTCGTTTCAGATCTAGCCTCGTTCGATGGGACTTACTAACAAAACTGCCTAAAAAGAACCAGTAATTTCTTTTCTGATTTATAACCCGAGGAAACCGCATCCGGCACGAAAACGTGGTCACCCTGGCACAGCCTCCCAGACCTATGGTCATCATGCCAGATCAGAGAAATGCTAATGTGCTCCTGTTGAATCGGATTGTTATACAATCAAAGGATACTTTAAGAAGAAGAAAGAACTCCAAACTTGAAAAGCCCCAGGTAAGAGATTGCATTTTATTAGGACACTTGCACTGTTATTGGAAAAGCATAATTGGACAAGAAGCAGAGAGTACAGTCCTGATCAAGCATCCCTGCTCAACTCAGCAATGGAAGCAATCCCCAAGGCCCACAAACTACCAAATCAGAGAAATGAGACCCCTTGCAAAGAAGTGCATCTAAAAACACGGACCGCCACAAACTGCAGCAGAAACACCACAAGAAAAAGCTCTGAAGGAGAAAACACGAGCTTGGGGGTCTGCTTTATGTTGGCTTCCACAGTATTGTTGTATCAGCAATCATTGAAGTAACAGTGTAGGGATCCATATTGGAAGCAGGCCTCCTATCCTCGAAATATCCTGTGACACAAACACATCTCACCTTAGCCGTAGTATGAAATGGTAGCGAGAAGTGATGCATGAAGCTGTAAGTTGTGTTTCACAAATATATAAAGCACCAAACATTTAGGTAGCACAAGAGAAAGCAAGTCAGAAGCAGCAATTGAATCATGTAAAAAGATATATAAAAAATTTTAACAGAGTTTGTGTTGTTTTCATTAATTTAAGAAATAAAAAGTACTATTCTTCTGCCATTAAAATTTAAAAGTGCATTTTCCATACACAAAATTTGTTAGATTTTATATCCAAAAGAACAAGCTTTTATTTTCTGAAAGCAAGACTTTTTATAAAGTTTTAGAAGCTTGAAAGGAGTTTGTGGTTTCACATTTCTGAAGTGCGTTTCTGAGATTTTCAGAAGCCTCTGATAGCTATGGTTGTGATAAAGTATAGTGCAGGAGCATCTTTCCAAGATAATCCTGGGATCCAGAGCGGCATGTAAAAGTTGGTTGAATCTCACCTTTTCCAGACTTTTCAGTGTCACGACCGACCCTGATGGAGGCGCCGCGGTTTGCAACACCCTGTTAGTTGCAACATGCAAAATTAGTTTCTTCCTCTAATTTACCAAAGATACATAGTTGGTTGCTGTGAAAAAACAGATTAAGATACCCATGAGAAAGTGTTAATGTCTGCAGTTTCATGTCGCCCAGTCAAACGCCGTTCATTTCCTTCACCATATGCAGCAATGTGTTCCTTGTGCCTCAGCTGCAGTTTCCCAATGGCCCGCTTGATCACAGCCAGGCCCCCCTCACTCCTCATTGATTTTGTACTGAGGAAAAATAGTTTAGAAAAGCTTAAATGAGCTTGGATTTTCATCCAGTACTCTGATAAATCAATTGCTTTACCTGTAATTTGTATGTGCACCAGCACCATTCCAGTCTCCCTATACATAACATATACAATCATTAACAATTTTGCTCCAAAAATTACCATACGAGAACTGAATCAATGCAGCATTCAAGAAGAACCACTGTCATATTCATCACCAACTTCAAGCCTCTTTTGTATACACAGGCTTTCTTCAAAAAAATGATTACTAGTCTCTTGTATTTTTCAAGTCTTAGCTTGGTTGTCCATTCTTTTTTCTCTGCCCCAAATTGTTGAGTTCTAAAATTGTTTGTGGCTTGGAATGTGAGAAGAAGGGAAGAAATTTCACCAAGAGAATAAATATACTCACTGGGATGGGCTTAGGATCAAATGAAAGGACTACTCCAGCAACCTCTGTAATTCTCTGTAAATAAACATACCCAACATGGTCAGATATATCAGAAATCTGAAGTATAAATTATGTAGCACTTGTGCTAGCAGTAACATCAAGCAATGAACCAGATTAATGTGATTACCTCAAGAATATAGCGAGCAACCCACATCTCATCACTAGCAGAGATACCAACAGAAGGGCCAACTTGGAACTCCCACTGGCAAAGGAACAAAGTGATCTCAGCTGGAATTCAGAGCAGGAAAAATAGATAGTACAACTGAAGCAAGAAGAACAGAGAATCTACCTGGCCTGGCATAACTTCACCATTGATGCCACTAATGTTGATCCCTGCATAAAGGCATGCTTTGTAGTGGGCATCTACAATGTCACGGCCGAACGATTTGTTGGCACCAACACTACAGTAGTATGGCCCCTGAGCCACATGTATATCATCACAGTTAAAAAGAAATTAACAGAAATTTATGTGAATGCTAATGAAGAGCCCTTGTCATTCTTGAAAATGATGTATAGATTATATCGGATCCATCTTCAATTGTAAACCAGTCGTAAGGCTAGTGTCATAATTTTGGTGTGCCACTGACATCTATTTTTTTTTTGGTCTGGCTCTCAAGGCACCTGATATCCAACGTTGAATTGGAGTATTGGACAAAGGAGAAGGCTCAGTTCATTTATGAAATTTTCCCCTCCAAGTTTTAGATTAGAGGATCCACAGGATATATGCAGGAGTAACTCGACTGTGCTTTTTTTTGAGTTTTTTTTTAAATCAACGGCTCAGAAGTCAAGCATCCAAAACTCATGTTTTTTTTATTGAACACACACGATCCAACAGTTGATTCCTAGCAAATGGACCATGTCGAACATCTACAGGGTTGGATTTGTACAAAAAAGTCTCGGAAATGCCCAGTTCACACGTAGTTCACATAGATCAGTGACACACACACACACAAGATATCTATGATAACGAACAAAGAATCGGTTACAGACAAAAGAGAGAATGAAGCAGACCCTTGCATGTTTAACGACGGAAGATATGGTAAGATAAGGAAACAAACCAGATGCAAGCGGGACAAATTCTAGATAAGATTCTCTCTATTTAAAATTAAAGGAAAAAAGAAAAGCCGGAGGAGGAGTCCAATTAACGCTAAGTTTAATTACCTGAGGACCAGGGAAGCCACCAATAGGCCATCCAAGAGGCCAGTTAACATCCTTCTGAAGAAGGGTGTACTCCTGCTCAATGCCATACCTGTTTTTTCATTTTGTTCAGTTTATGTTTCCAAAAAAAAAAAAGTTACAGAAGCAAAGAATGTTAACTAATATAGCAGATCATGTAGACAAAGCAGACACCATCATTATTCTTACTATCAAGAACATAAAGTCCGAAAACAGAGAGAGAGTACCAGGTCTCTTCTGCTACCACATCAGGATGGCTAAATATTTTTGCCGCATTGTATCTCTTGTTTGTTGGAATTGGCTCCCCAGCGGGCGTGTATGTGTCACACATCACCTGAATACAGTAGAGGAGTAGATATTAAAAATTAGTTGATGTTGAATGACTATTTGCTATTTGCGTCAAAAGATCAAAAGCTCAGGACTTACCAAAATGTTCTTTCCTCTTCTGAATGGGTCAGGGAAAATGGCTTGTGGGCTGTTTCAATATATTGTGAAATAAATAAATAAACATCTATACCAACCATAGAACTTTACAAAACTTTTCGAAAAACAAACAAACAAGAAACTTACTATAATATGACTTCACTGTCTTTTCCAGGCGCTTGACCAGTGCTGGAACCATCATAGTTCCATTTTGGGAGCTTGTGGGGGTCAGTCGCTGGGCCAGAGAGCGTCTGCCAACCAACAAAATATAAATCAATAACATAAACGATCATGAAAAGCTCATCTCAGGCACTTGAATAAGAAGAAAACGGATATTTACTCTTGCTTTGCTCCTCATATCCATTCCAGAGCCACCAACCCTGTCAACCAAAGGAAACAGAACTTGGTTTCAGCAAACTTCGTCGTAATAGAATGAACCAACTCATTACACCCACAAAAATGGGACATGGACATCACCATATGTACTCAGCAATGATCTTGTCTGTGTGATCAGACAGGTTCATGTTAATCAAATCTGAAAGAAGAGACATCTTGAAATCCTTCAACAGAAAAACAAGAAAGAAGACAAGCAGAGTGCCTTCCCTCTTGTTAAGCTCTCTATGAATCGATGAAGAAGAGCACTGGATGCACAAGAATTTATACTGATGCCCGGGGCTTACAATTTGATGAAATACTTTTTTTATTGATAATTTTTAAATAGGGAAGCTTTCTTGCAACGAAATAAAGTACAGTGGTTTTTGAGAAAATTTGCAAATATGCCACTTGAGGCGACTCTTGGATCCTTGACTTCGCTAAAATTATTCATTGATATGCCTCATAGAATAAGGTTAAATTGGGCCCCACATGCATGATGTGGGGATTACCTGCCTTTCTTGAATTGCTGTTTTCCCTGGACCATCCATGCCTTTGGTTGCTACAACCACTGGTTTGAAATATCGCATGAATGGTGTCGTAAGGATTGCATCATTGCCCAGACTCCATTTGTTGTCTTTTCAAAGTTTCTTTAATATAGCTAGCATGTAAGCCTCATGTGGAACCCCATATTAATAATGACTGCTGGTTCTGTATGAAAATTTAGAACCTTTTGGTTAATGTGATTTACATATAGGAATTAAGGACAATGATCCGTAAGATCATGTTATTAATGTTTCTTATCACTACATATTATCGACTGTTGGTAAAATAAAGCTTTATAGTTTGAGCTTCAATCTTGAGGATTGTCTCAAAAGCTTCTGTTTTGGCAATAAACTAAGTTATTACCAGGCTTATACATATATGAAAGCACAAATCTAAAGATTTTGATATAAAGATTTTGAAATTGCTATTAAAATATGTTAAGTTGGATTTGTCAGTAATTTTATAATTGGAATTAGAAAAATGAACCTATCAAGCTTGTTCATGATAGCATCTTTTCGTTTTTTTTTTTCCTCCCTCTCTTTTCATGTCACACTAATTAAAAAAAGAGGGGGATCTTTAAAATTGCACCTAACTTTTTAGCATAATTCAAAGATAGACCTAACATTAGAAAATTTTCAACGAGGCCACAAAGCCTTGTTCACGTAAATTTTAAAAAAAAATGATTAAAATTAATTGTAGTTAGGCTAACCTATCTTGGATTAGTTCAACTTTTAGTTAATTGTTTTTTATTTTGTCAAGACATGTATTGATATTTAGATCATTGTCATACCCATGCCAGAAGAAGTTTATTCAAGCTGTAGAAATTGAGTTGGAAGAGAGAGAGAGAGACATCAGCATTACTAAGGCAGGGGATCAACAAAAAGTTGAGCCCGCGAAAACAAAAAAACAGCAACAGACCCAAAACAAAGGGCCGAAAGCACGAAAGCAAAACATAAAATAGGAGAACATAGAGATCAACCAGGGTCTTGAGGAAGAGAAGGCGGCTGAAGGGGGTGGATAACATGGGAGGAAAGTATTTAATAAGGTTGAAAATGACATATTTCAGATTCCACTTTAATTAAATGTCGAATGTCCATGCATTTTCTTCCATCAGGAAATGCAATTCTCCCTACTTAGATATGCAAACCAAATATACAAATCAGGTTTTTCAGTAGTTTTTTTTAAGCTCTGACCATATTGATGTGATCTGCATGCTTGATTTTATAGAGATCAATTCTTGGATTATCCATTCCAACACATGGATAGGTTTTTGCAGTGTGTGAAAATCAATGCTTAAAATTTTTATAAATATCTAAGGCTCTAACAATCTTAATTTTTTTATCGAACAAACGTGAACCAAGTGTTGTTTCTATCAAATCGACCATGTCAAACACATTTCCAATGTTCGATTTTCAAAAAAAAAACTCGAAAACCCAGTTTGTATATTTTTTGCATATTTCAGTGGAGAGAATTGTATTACCTTTTCCCATTAACCATAACAAAGCTTAAATGCTGTTTCGAACATTTTTTAAAGATATGTGCATTTTTCAATTATTAGGTGCCAATTTAAAAATCGCTCAAGAACGTAAAAGAAATTAAACAAAAGAACAATTATAGTCACCAAAACAGTATCAACGTGATTTTCACATGGCTTTGGTAGCTCCACTGATAATAGACCTCTAATTTATTAATTCGTCATGCTCTAACTTCCCCACATAGCATCTTATTAGAAGCAGATCTGCATCGCTTCAAGTCATTTCTTCATGGTATGCCACCCCAGTTTAGGGGTGGGCAACGAGCCAGCCCGGCCCAGCCTGCTAATGGACCTGGCTAATTGGGCTCGGCCAAAAGCCTGGTTCGTGCTGGGCTAGGTCTATTATATTATATATAATATATATTGTATGTTATATATATGCACGGGGCAAGCCAGCCCGTGTCGTTTCGGTCCTGGCCGAGCTTGGGCCTAATTTATAGGCTCAAGCACAGCCCACGGTGGGCTGACCCATGGGCTGCCCGGCCCGTTGCCCTCTACCCAATTAACAAAACAGTTTAATTCATATGGCCAGAAGAAGTGGGTCTCAATGGTTGGCCAACTTTCATCGGTTATCTGTGGGTTCACTTGTGTAGACAGAATCATAGTTCTCAGAAAAGTCTGTGCAATTAAAAATCTTGCAAAATTTAAAAAAAAAAAGTTAGTAAAAACTCCAGAATGTTTCAAATATATATATATATATATATATATATATATATATATATATATATATATATATATATATATATATATATATATAAACAAATGAGTAAACACGATAGGCGATGTGAAAATGTCACATTTTCTGTATTATTTTTCAAAATATCAGCGATAATTGCTTTAATGAATGCAGATCCCATCATTTGACATAAGATGAGATCCACCATCGTTCAATCCTAACCGTCCAGCCAACAAACTAGGAATAGTATACGTTCTCACATCGATCAGATGCATAAATTGGGCGGCTTAGATCAGCATATGTACCATATGTCAGAGGTTAGGATCTTTTTGTCAGTTGACACGTTGGCAGGGCCCACATAAACAGTCAGAAATACATTGCCACGTAAGCAGCCGCCCCCCCGCCCCCCCCCCCCCCCCCCGCGTCTTCAGTGATGCAGGGCCCTTCGATTAAAAAATTAAAATAATTTGGTTGGGGTATCTACGGGCGTTGGCGTTTCGTGGCGTAAGGAGGATACACGCACCATCTCCCTTATTTTTATTTGCTCCAAACGTATGACCTTGAATATTCAAGCCCCCTTTTATTCGCTTTGTTTATTGACAATTCACCTGTGAGATACCACCAGAATATTCAAATTCTATTTTATTGATTCATTTTTCATTGTCAACAAGCAACTGTCTAAACAATGTATAAAAACAAATAAATAAATAAACCTTTGCAACAATTAAAAAAGATTTAGTCTATAAAGTGTAAAACGAAATTTGTTTTGAAATTTTTTGATATTTAGTTTCTAATGTCATGTCTTGTGATGAATGGTGATGTAGGTGTTACCCCATTGTCAAAGCATTAGTTTATAATTTGAAGTAACGGCCTTTTGTTTGTTTTATGTTGATAATGCAAACAACACACCATAATACAAAATTAGTAGCACCAATTTATTACTTTAAGTGAATAGCCTTCTTTATTTTCTTTTATATGAGATAGGATGAGGTGCAAATAATGTTTCTACCAATTAATCAAGTATTGTTGACTTTGCTAAAAATTAACGCCAACTCTGAAGCTGACTCATGTAGTTTTAATTTACTCCCACTAGATGCCAACAATAATTTGTGAAGTTGCTCTCTTGATAAGTCAATCGTGTTTATATATATATAAGCTGAAATATGTGTAACCAAATGTGTTTTATGTTATCATTATAAGAAAATTGTTATTTAGCGACATAAATTTGCGACGAAAATAATTCATCTTAAAGTTGTGACGGATTAGCGAGAGAAAACTATATGTCCCTAAAATTAGAATTAGTTGTAGAATTTGCGATAGAAAAATTATCTCGCAAACGCCATCGCAAATTTGTGATGGATTAGCGACGGAAGAATTTTGTGTCATACTTCGTCGCTACTTCGCGATGGATGAGCGACACCATTTTTTTCGTCGGTACTTCGTTGCAAATTTGCAATTTCATTTATGACAGAATTTTATCGTCGCTAATCTGTCACTAAATTTTTCATAAAACCCTAATGTGAGCCCCATTTCTTTTTCTTTTCTGGTTCATTCATCCCTTTCTCTCGCCTCGTTGCTCTCCCTCCCTTCTCCCCCTTCCGGTGATCGCCTCCCACTCCGACGACCTCCTCCATTCCCTTCTTCTTTCCCCTCATCCCTCTCTCAGCAACGCTCCTCTCCTTCTCTTCTCGCGTCGGCGCCCCCTTCTCGCAACCCACGAAGTGGCAATCGTCAGCCACCTCACGGGTATGCCCGCACCTCTTTCGTACCCTGCGCATGACAACGTCAACCGACGGCGATCCCCTCCCAGGTATGCTCTTTCTCCTCTTCTCTTCTTCTTCTTCTGTTGCTGGAAGGCCAGCAGGATGTCGTCGCCCCCCTGTCGTGCCTCTCCCTTCTCCTCCTCTCCCCCATCTTCTGGTTCTTCTCTCCCTCTTCCCTCTCTCTGTTGTCTCGACAGGAGGTCGATGGCGCCTGTCGTGCCCTCCCTCTTCCCCCCTTTTTTCTTTTGTTGGCTCGTCGGGAGGTCGGCAGGAGGACCATGGCCCCTGCCGCACCCTCCCTCACTCCCCTATCTCTGTGGGCTCGTCGGGAGGTCAGCATGAGGCCGACGACTCCCTACCGCGCCTTGTCTCTCCCTCTGTTATGTCGCTAGGAGGTCAACAGGAGGCCCACAGCTGCCTGTCGCGCCCTCCCACTCCCTTTGTTATGTCGTTGGGAGGACGACTCGAGGTCGACAGCCCCTGTCGCGCCCTTCCGCTCTCTCTATGCTCGTCGAAGGGCTGACAGGTGGCCGACCCCCCCACCCCCCTTCTGTTGGTTATCGGAGGGCCAATGGGAGGTCGATAGTCCCCTTGTCACACCTTCCTCCCTCTCTTTGTTTGCGAGAAGGGTCTGGCAGGTGGCCCCATGTTGCCCCTCTCCTTTGGGCCCTCTCTCTCTCTCTCTCTCTCTCTCTCTCTCTCTCTCTCTCTCTCTGTGTGTGTGTGTGTGTTCCGATGGGGTCGAGCTCGACCAGGTAGCCGAGCCCACCTCCCTCTCGGTCGAGGTTGGGGTCGGGCTCGGCCTCGCAACTGACCCACACCGGTGACCTTGTTGTCCTTCTGTTCTGGTAGTCTCGCTCTGCAGTCGACCCGCGATCGTATATAAATATGCATTGCAGGTGCGTAGCTAAGCTAATTGTGCGATGCTTAATGCTAAGCATCGCATGCAGCTAAAAATGCAATGCAAAAAAAATTTTTGAAAAGGCAATAGCATGCAAATCGGGTAAATACCTGTGTTGAGTAAGTGATGCAAGTGCATCACAGGTTATTTATTTTATTGGATGCAACACTTTTCTGTTCACACACTCACTTAGTTATGGATATCTAGGACTGCTTTGATGGAGTTCGGAGATAATCTGAGTTTGATTTGAATGTATGAAAATAAAAGTGCTTTTATTTTTTAAGTTCGGATTTCATGCTAGTCATGATAGTAGTTAGCTAGATATTGGAGTGTGTTTGCTGCAAGTCCATGTTTGACATTGTTTTGATATAAATGATTTGAATGTATTGCAATGTTTGATGTGACTGTATCCATGCTTGCATGAAGTTATTTTTAATTTGATTATGCCTTTAACGTGAAATTGTATCATGAAAACATACTTCAAATGAATGAGTTTGCACATAAAAATGAATGATAAGTTGTCAATGCTTTAAACATGCTTCAAATGAATGGTTTTCCACATGAAAATATTAAGTTATCAATGCATGCGTCATACCTTTTGTGATTAAATGACATCATATATATATATATATATCAAATCATTACATCCACTATAAATGCATAATAAATTAGATATTTTCTTTATCATAGCATTCTTATGATTCTCTTTTAACTGGTTAGGATAGTATCTATAACATCGTAGGACAAAATGGATGTAAACCATGAATAGATGTACCGTAGGATAGTTGACAATGAGGTATCGCTTAAATATATGGATGGTGTTGACAGTTTTATTGAATTTGCAATGACAAGTGTCAGTATAGTAGATCTCATAGGTCGGATCAGGTACCCCTGCGTGATGTGTAATAACAATTAATTTATAGAACCTCATGGCGTTAGACATCACCTATACAGGAAGGGTTTTGTGAGTAATTATCAGAATTGGACGCTTCATGGTGAAGAATTTTGAAACAATTTTGATGCACGAGTGGATGTGGTGCACGATAATCCATATGTAAATTTGATATTTGATGTCGCAGGACCAGAACTGGGTTCTGCTATGAGTCCTAGTGATGTACCAACTTGGGTAAAGGAAGAAGCATCAAACAATGCAGCTAGTAGATTTTATGATTTACTTAGAGATACTGAGGAGCCACTTTGGAATAGTTGCGAGAGTCACACTAACTTGTATGCAGTTCTTCAACTAATGAATTTGAAGTTCAAATATAATTTAAGTCAATCATGTTTTTACTGTCTGTGCTCTATTGTGAAGAGTATGTTTCTCAAAGATGAGAAATTGCCATAAAATTTCTATCGTGTGAAGGTTATGGTCAACGCTTTAGGTATGGGGTATCAAAAGATAGATGCTTGTCTAAATCACTACATGTTGTATTTCAAAGATCAAGAAAATAGTGGATTATGTTCGTCATGTGGGCATCCTCGGTTTAACCCAAAGATAAGAGGCAATGGTAGCACAAGGTTAAAAGAAGTGTTCTACAAGTCGCTTCGCTACTTCCCTCTCACCTCTAGATTGCAACGATTGTATATGTCTTCGAAGACAACTAAATACATGAGATGACCTGCAAATAAAGTTTGACATGATGAAGACAAGATCACACATCCTGTTGACGTGGAAGCTTGGAAGCACTTTGATCCTACTCATTAGACCTTCGCAATAAAAGTGAGAAATGTTAGGCTAGGTTTATGTACAGATGTATTTAATCCATTTGGGGGTAAATCAACTTCATACTCGTGTTGGCCAGTATTTTTCAATTCATACAATCTTCCTCCAAGCTTGTGTATGAAGCATCAAAATTTTTTCTTATCTCGATTGATCTCTGGTTCGACCTCTTCGGGCCAAAATCATGTTGTATATTTAAGGCAATTGATTGATAAACTAAAAATAATGTGGGTTGACGGTGTTTTCACGTACGATGCTCATAAAAAAAACAAAACTTCAATATGAAGGTTGTGATCCAAATGACACACGTATGGAAGAATATGATCCAAATGATATACCAAGTGGATGGGTGCCCAGTAAAGAAGAAGAAGAAGAGGACGAAGATGAGGAGGAGGAAGAAGAAGAATATGAAAGTCAAACAAGTGATGAGGAAGCATACTCGAGCTAGTAAAATACATCTTATAATACATACCTTATGTTTGAATGTATTGCAATGTTTAATGTGAATAATTTGAATGTATTGCATGAAGTTGTTTTCGATTTAATTATATATCTATGGAGATATAGAGTTGTGTAACTGATCCAAAAAAAATTTATTTGTTAGAATATGGTTCGTGGAGGTCACATTGGTCGAGCACCCAGTGGTAGCCAGTTTCAACCTTCATCTTCACGGGCTGCTTCGATAGGTATATCATTTAACTAATTGTATACTTGATTAGTTTAAATATGCATTGTGTGAATTTCTAACTCATTTTTTTATAGATGATGTTTCGTCTGCACATGACCCACCTACACCAACTATTCATACACGTCACGAGACAACGTCGGATGCAGGGTCTTCTCAGTCTTACACACGATGACTCATTTAAATAGTGTATATCGATAATTGAGCGTAAGTATTTCCTTTTCACTTATCCAATACTTATCAAGTAAATAGTGTATATCGATATTTAATGTGTACTAATTCATGTACAATGCGAGATTCGAGCCACAAGAAGTAATACGAGAAATTAAACAGTCACTAGTTCAGCATCTTCCAGGACTGGTTGCTTAATAGAAAGAGTACCCGAAGGAGGTGTTGGACAAATTGTGGTCCTCATTCATGGTATACAATCGTTTATTATAGATAATGTATTTCATATTTAACTTTTTATTATAGGCATGCTACTAACTTTTCGAAATTATTTGTAGGCTTTGAATCGCTTCGCGATTGTGATGGAGGAGCAAAACGTGAGGCGCGTGTGGCACAAGGTAGCTGCTAGTCGATTTGCAGACATGTTGCACAATATTAAGACTGCAACAATAAACGCATCTAGTGGGATAGATGATCCATTCCAGTGGAAGGGCCATGACCCTCCTACTATCATGTCATATTTTTTAGATGCAATATGCAACAAGTGGGCGGGGCATAAATTTTGAAACCGCTCAGCAAAGGCTGCACAAAACCGAGCAAAGATGTCTGATGCCCATCTATACACAGATGAATCTAAAACTTTTGAGAGCCACCTAAAGAAAATAGTAACTCGTCAATATATATTGTCAAATTTATAAGTATTGTTGCATACTTTTTAAATAAATTTTTTATCATTTAACCGCGCAGAAATTCAGAAAAAGAAGGCATTGTGCCTTACAAGGATGTATTTATTGAAACACATAAACGTAAGAGCATGGGAGAGTTCATATCAGAGAAGGCGAGAGCGACAACGATATGTATTTATTGTATTAATAAATATTATAATATACAAGTTACCATGAATATTGTAATTCTTAATTATTAATCTATACTGTAATCATTACTTTATAGGAGTCATACGAGCAGTAGATGGAAGAGCAATATGACGATGACTTCACTCAATATCCACCTTTTGATCATGCAGCATGGGTGGCTGCAACCGGTGAACCCAAAAAGGGTCGTGTGTTCGGGTTTGGGAGTAATATGAACATCACACCAGTCGTTGCCTCCTCTAGTCAGGGCTCTCAGAGTTCTCCCGCCAACATCAACTCCAAGCGTCCGATTGACCTGGCTAATTCTTAGGATGGTATCCGCTAGCTTGTTAAAGACATAATGCGTGACCATTTACATAAAGCAATTTTCTACGTTGTCCGTAATGAGTTGTGCAGCTTTTTTGGGGACACGGGAACTTCGTCTGCAGGTGCCTGTCAAGTATGAAAGTTGCATGTCATTTGTTTCATGACGTTAGATTTCAAGCTAGTATATGCATTATTTCATCACTATAAAAGTTTTTTACTGCATTAAAACACGTATATGCATGATTGAATCACTATGAAAGTTTTTTGACAACATTAGAACACATATAAGCATGATTCCATCACTATGAAAGTTTTTTTATTGCCTTATAACACATATATGTATAATTTAATCACTATGAAAGTTTTTTGACAACCTTTGAACACATATATACATAATTAAATCACTATGAGAGTTTTTTTATAACATTAGAATACATATAAGCATGATTTCATCACTATGAAAGTTTTTGACAACCTTAGAACACAAATATACATGCATGACGCACTATGAGAGTTTTTTTACAACATTAGAACACATATAAACATGATTTCATCACTATGAAAGTTTTTGACTGCCTTATAATACATATATTTATGATTAAATCACTATGAAAGTTTTTTGACAACTTTAGAACACATATAAGCATGATTCCATCACTATAAGAGTTTTTTTACAACATTAGAACACATATATAAGCATAATTTCATCACTATGAAATTGTTTGACTGCCTTAGAACACATATATGCATGTTTGAATCACTATAAAAGTTTTTTGACAACCTTAGAATATATATATATATATATATATATATATATATATATATATATATATATATATATGCATAATTGAATCACCATAAGAGTTTTTTAACAATATTAGAACACATATAAGCATGATTGTTATACAAAAGACATTTATTTGACAGCCTTATAACGCATATACGCATGCTTAAATCACTATGATATTTTTTTGACAACCTTAGAACACATATCTGCATGATTGAATCACTATGATTTTTTTTTGTCAGCCTCAAAACACTTATCTGAATTCTGTTAATGTCCTTCACTTTATTGCTAGCTAGTCTATGTGTAATTCATTCATGTTACTTTGATTGCTTTAGATTAGGTGCATTACATATAATTTATTTTATTATATTTTGTTTATCAATACTAACCTTTATTTTCTCTTGTAGGATGTTGGAGATAATCAACGTAGATGAGATGATGGAGGCATGGATAAAGGGGCAGATCGATACAATGAAGAAGATGATGTTCATAATCTTGGAGATGATTAGATTCATGTATTAATTTATTGTACCTTCTTGTGGTTTCAAAAGAAACTCTTTGTAAATGTTCACTTGTAAATAATTAGAACTTGGTAAGGATTATAGTGAAATGATAAATTGTTTCAGTTGCTTTGTATATGTATTTTTTATGTGTACTTTCTTTTTATACAAGGGATATATAAATTGTATAACGAGAAATTTTTTTTCTCGAAATTTATATTTCAAACATTTTTTTAATTTTTTTTTATTTTTTGCGATGGATTAGCGACGGATAATATCTGTCCCTAATTACTATCGGCCTTTAATTTAGCGACGGATTAGGGACGACTATTTATCTATCAGAAAACTGAATTCGTCGATGCTTGGCGACGGATTATTATCCGTCGCAATTCTGTCGCTACATTAGTGACAGAATTAGTGAAAGATGTGTATCTATCGCAAAACCAAATCTCTGCGGATTAACGACGGCCTTTTGATGAATCATGGCATTCGCTAATCCATCACAAATTAGCAACTAGAAAATTGCGATGAAAGTTATTCGTCGCTAATCCACATATTTCTTGTAATTTATGAATCAAGATTTTTATAGGTTATTTTGTAAATCTAACCCTGCATATGCATTTGGCATGGTTCATTTGCTAGGAATCGACTGTTGGATCGTCATAATTGAAGTAAAAAATGTGATTTTTTATGCTTGAATACTTATGAAAATTATAAGTCATTGATTTTCAGACTTTATGTTTCTATAAAACCAAGTGTCTAGATCACATTAATATAATGAAAATAAAAAAAAAAAGTAAAAAAGCTCATGAAAATCATAGTTCATACCAGTAAACATATTTGATTGGTAAACATATTTTAGTTACCAATATATATATATATATATATATATATATATATATATATATATATATATATATATATATATATATATATATATATATATATATATGTAGACACACACACCAAAAGTGGTAGCTGCCTCATCACTTTCGTGTCTGACCAAAATGGACGTGTTTTGAGCATCGCACAACGTGATAGATGCACAGTAAAAAAAATCTTGCTGAAACGCCTTTAGCAGCAACAAAAATGTGTCTAGCACCTTTAGCAGCGACTTTTGTTGCTGCTAAAAGTCTTAGCAGGACTTTTAACAATGACAAAAATTTGTGCTAAAGGTGCTACACCTTTATCAGCGATGTTTTTGTTGCCACTAAAGGTGTTTCAGAGAGATTTTTCTGCTGAACATTTATCGTAATGTGTGATGGATGCTCAGCGTGTGTCCGTTTTCATCAAGCATGAAAGCGGTCCTATGAAAATCTAGTTTGATACTAGTAAACATATTTGGTTAGTGAACCAGTTTGAGTTATATATATATATATATATATATATATATATATATAGAGAGAGAGAGAGAGAGAGAGAAAGTGAGAGAGAGAGAGAGTACATCATAACAGTGGACAAACATTTTGTTCTATTAGCAGATGTCTTTTTTTGCCGAACACATTTGCAGCTAACAAGACCGTGCATCCGACGATTGGGCATCCACTATTATGCCCAATAGTTTGTGTGCATATATATATATATATATATATATATATATATATATATATATATATATATATATATATATTAGTAATGATAGGGCACTCTCGGAGCACCTATTCCCACTTAATAAATGCTTCAAATTTTCAAATTGAACTTTTTTTTTTGTTGATCAGACCCTACAAATATAATCTATAAATCATTATTTAGTGAAAAATAGATTTGGATCACGTGATTATGGCATACATGCAGGTTTTTATGATCTTTAAAAATCAATGGTTCACAATGTACCAAGATTTGATGATTTAAAAAATATTATTTTTATGTAAAAAAAATATGATTTCTATCAAATAAGCTATGTTAAGTATATCTATAAGGTCTAATTGAGAAAATGCAACCTGTAAACTATGATTTCTAGTAGGTGGAAGTACGTGAGATTCTATTCACCTTATCATATATATATATATATATATATATATATATATATATATATATATATATATATTATTTATATATAAATTTATTTATTTATGAGACATTTTTTTAGAGAAGCGTGCATGTCCGAGTCCCATCTGACGAGAACAATACGTTCATCCCTATGTGTATGTGTTGACTGGTTTACTATTCATGCCATCCATCGTCGTGAAACCTTAGGTGTTCACCTTGCCCACTAAGAGTAGTTTCAGGGAGCGTATCATATAACCGCTCGCCACGTGTCCAACCCTTTAAGTTTGGAAAACATGGGACAATGGAGAGGGTGTTGTGTGTTCTCCCCCGAGGACACACTATTTGCTACAGTGTGTGTTCGGGGGTCTGAATGAGCACCATGTATATAAGCACATGGGGCTCGTATTCCTGTGTATGTCAGCATCACTTAGCATCGGAGTCTGGTGCGGTTGCAAAGACTTAAGTACCCTTTCTTGTTATTCTCGTCATGAAACGATGGTTCAAGAAAATGACAAAAATGTCCTTTGTTCAAAAAAAGAGAAACGACGGTTCGAGAAAAGGACAAAAATATTCTTCATCCAGAAAGTCGAGGATGATGTTAACTCTTCAAAGTCCAAACAGTGAAATGAACCTGAAGCGCGCTCTCTTTCTTCTCTGTTTGAACTTTTCATCGTCATCTTCTTCTTCTTCCTTCTCCGTGAAACACTGTAAACCCTCTCTCTCTCTCTCTCTCTCTAGAGAAGAAATTAAGAGAGGCAAAGAGCTGGCGATCGTCGTCCTCTTCCTGCTAGCAGTAGCCGGAATGCTGCCCTTGTCCAGCGGACAACCGACTGCGGTGGCCCCTCCGCTGCCTTCGAGGGTCACCTACAACGAAATCTTCCTCCACTACACCAACAACGAAGTCTTTCAAAGTACAATTCATCTACCCCTACGTCGGCTATACTTCCGATCAGAGCTATGCCTACCAGACCACCTTGATGTTGCTCAACATGGGCGTTCTCACCCTCAAGTCCTGACGGGCATTCATCGGGTTCTAGCACCGTGAGGTCCTCATTTCGACTTTCGGCGTTGTGCTCTTCGACAGGACCCACCTCTTCGCCAAAATCGAGGATGGCACATTCCTCTCCCACTTTCCTGTCATAGACCTCAAGACTGTCATCGGGACAGCTGACGACTACAGCCTGATCACGGCGAAGATCATGCTCAAGGGGACAAAGTTCGACATCGTGATTTATAATTTACACACAGTGGCGATTTACAAAAATTACGTAGAAAAAAATGACAAATCACTACCACGTAACGATTTACGAAAATCGCGTAGCAAAAAAAAATGGCAAATCACTAAATCGAGTAGCGATTTATGAAAATCGCGTAGCAAAAAAATAAATAAATGGCAAATCGCTATGCAATTTTTGTAAATCGCTATATCGAGTAGCGATTTACGAAAATTGTGTAGCAAAAAAAATGGCAAATCGCTAAATCAAGTAGCAATTTACGAAAATCACGTAGCGAAAAAAAATGGAAAATCGCTAAATCGAGTATTGATTTACAAAAATCGCGTAGCGAAAACAAAAAATCACAATCGCTACACGATGTTTGTAAATCACTAAATCTCATTGCGAAAAAAAGGCAAATTGCAACCCGATTTTTGTAAATTGCGTAGCAAAAAAAGAAGAAGAAATTTTATCATTTTCTAGAATCGTCGATTCATGACACCAATGGCGGGCAAGGGTATTATGAAAAACCGTGAGTATGAAACAATCAAAGGAAACAATAAACAAGAATGATCAAACAAAGCACAACGACATACAGATTTACGTAGAAAAACCTCCCCTCAAATCTGAGATAGAGTAGAAAACTATGGCCGCCCAGAGGAAAAACTTTATTGCTTTTTTTTGTCAATTACAAGAGGGAAAGAAAAGAAAGGATTTATACAAGGCCCCAAAAAATTTCTTTACAACCCCACAACTCCCCAGACCCACGTCAGGGGGAGCCCCTGGACCCCTCCTCTTGTAAGGGCAAAAACTCTGAATCAGACTCCATAACTCATCAAGTTGAACTATGCTACAATCAGTGTGCAGGTCAGTCGATGCTTGATGGAACAGTGTAGGATCATCTGCTTGATGTGCACAGAGGCAAAAAGAGAAAAGAGAGAGAGAGAGAGGGTTGATGTTCATGGCTTTCTTCGGGGAGGATTCCTTTCTCATATAATCCTGCAGTGTAGGGACATGGTCTTAAATAACCATCTTCGGGGTACTTAAGTCTTTGCAATCGTTCCTTTTCTAGAATCATCATTTTTATGGCACCAATGGCGGAAAGGATACTTAAGTCTTTGCAACCGCATCGGACTCTGACATTAACTGATGATGACAAACATAGGGATACGAGCCGCATGTGCTTACATATGTGGCCCCCGAACACTAGCAACAATGCATCTTGGGGAGGGGGGGGGGAGAGACATATAACCTGCTTCGGGGACAATGGGGGCAATGTTCTCCATTTTACCCTTTCAAATTATGAAAAAAAAAGTGAGCTCCCCTCCTTCCTTCCCCAGAAAATGGTGGTCCTGTAGGATTCCTATGTTTTTTCGACGACCATCCTCTTGTCATTCCTCCTATTTTTTCTGGCACCACCGCATCCTTCCACTCATCCCCATGGCTGCCATCGACAAACCATTTTCTGTAGCACGTCCTCCTTGGTCGTTCTACATTTTTTGTCTCACCATTCTCGGACGTTCGTAGATCAGCCCCTTGACGCGCCCTGTTGATTATGCCGGTGAGCCATTCATCATCAGCACCTCCTTGAACGTCTTAATGCCCTCCCCATCACCACCGGTCGTCTGTACCATCTTCCTTGATTCAACCATGGTGTTGTCTTCAGCAAGCTGCTTCTTATTTTCTGTATCATGTTTGCAACCAGCCCCAGGCCAGCCGGCGCACCTCCCTCTTGCCGGGTGGCTGGACACCAAGCTGCCTGCAGCCGTCTCCAGCCTGCCTGTACTCCAACACCCGCCTCTCATGGTGGATCACGGTCACCACCGCCGGCCGCCGGCCGACTCCCCCTCGTGGTGTACATTTTTTTGGGTATTCGGTTATGCTTTAACATTTTTTTGGGGTATTCGGCCGCCGACCAAATTTTCTTTTTGCTTCTCGTTTAATTGATAAAACTGCAAGACAACTTTGGAGACTTGATCAACTAGTACATTGAGTAATGCACCAAAAGTCACTGTCAGATTGTCCTCTATTCAGATCAAGATGAAAAGGTCGAAAACAGAACTCCAATAATTTGGATATGAGAACGTAGCACCTCGTATACAATTTCCTGTTCATCGCTAAGGATTGATTTACAACAGTAATACCAAACCTTTGGGAGCGAGAGAGGAGTTGCCAAGATTTACTTGAAAGTAGAATGATTTTGCACATTGGCTTGTCAGAGCTTGAGCCTAGAGCTGGAAAAGGTGGCAGATCTAGTGAGTTGGACCAAATTGAATTTGGATTCAGATTCGAGTCCTAGCTGCAAACAGACATCTTTTCGAACCTAGAACAGGTGAAGTACATCAAAATGTACAAAAACGCTCAAATCTATGTTAGATCAACAATCGATCAACCGATCACAATTAGTTGAGGCAAGGCTTGACGACGATGATGATGATGAGTTGTGGAGCTTGATTCAAAGTTTTTGTCCTTGCAGGAAGGGGGGTGTGGGGGCTCCCCCCGGTGCCTGATTCAGATTTTTTTGGGGGGCTTATGTTTAAGACCCGGTTTCTTATGGATCAGATCCGGTTTGTTTAGGTTTAGGGTTGTCGCCCTTGCCTTGTATAAATACTTTCTTTTTCTTTCTCTCTTGTAACAATCGGAAAAGAGCAATAAGATTTTTCTCTGGGTGGCCGTGGTTTTTTACTCTCTCTAGTTTGAGTAAAGGTTTTTTCACCTAAATCTATGTATCCCTCTTCTTTCGATTTGATTGTTCTTGTTTTTTCGTTTTCTTGCTTGAGTATTTCCTAATAAATGAGGTCTACAATGAATCTTTCTTACGAAAGAGATGGAGTTTAATGTCTTGGAAAGATCTTAGCTGAATCACTCACATTCCCAGTCACCTTGTCTCTGGAAATTTGCTTTCCTTTCTTTTGCTGAAAGTATCTAGAATTTGGGTAATTAAGCCTTCTTTGTGAAATTCAGTTCATTTTTATAACAGTATACAACTATGGAAATGTGATGGATGGATGATGCAGGATAGGCGGCTTTGAAGGAATCTAAGAACCCGATGTGCACAGATGAAGACTAGATGAGAACAAAAGTATATCGCCTAACAGACCTTCTTCAGGAGGGGGTCTTCTCTCACTTTCTCGTATGTATGTTTCTGAGTGAGAATCTTTTTTTTATAAGAAAGGGATGTGTTGATTGTTTTCACACTCTTGAGTAGATGTAACTCAATAGTTGGGACTTATTGATTTTTTGTCTAAAGAGAGAAAATTGGTAACCATTTTCACCTTATGCTTATTCAAATAAAGCACATTCAAATATGCTTTATTTGGATAAGGCCCTTTATTGGGCGGTTTCATGTCTTGAAGAGAGAGTGGGCCCACCTCTCTACTCAACTCATGAACCCATGTGTGAAAACATGGCCACTATGGTCATGTATGACCAACATCTCCCACTTGGCCATGTGAAAACAAAAATAATCTCGATGTAGGGTTTTACCTCCCACTATTAGAGTATTTTATTTGCATCGATGTTTCTAGAATGAGTTATATACTTTAGTTATTCATTCAGCCATATGTCTTATTAGACATATCTTAATCTCATACATGATACATGTTTCAAGAATATTTTCTCCGATATACTCTTTATTAAGGGATCATCAATCATATCAGATATAAGTAAGTAACTGACTTTGATTTCATTCATTTCAATCATGTCATGAATATAATGATATTTTACCATTATATGTTTGCTTTTAGAATTGCCTGCTTCACTCTTCATAAGAGAGATGGCAACTTCGTTATCACAATAAATTTGAACAGACCCATTGGTTATATCATGCTTCAAATCATTAATGAAATGGCTTATCCAAACAGCAAATGTGGCAGCTGCATTGCATGCAATATATTTTTCTTTGTAGGTATTCTGATATTTAAAATTGTTTATCCTCCGAGGAGAAAAATATATCCAAAAGTGGATTTACTATCTTCTCTACTACCTGCAAAGTCAGCATTAGAATATTCAATTAATTCTAAAGCATTATATTGAAAACATAGTTTCAAGTTTACAGTTTATTTTAAATCTCAAAATATTCTTTTTACTGTTTGCCAAGATTACTTTGGTAGCGACTAACGAGGTCAACAACAAAGCTGATATCAGGTCTTGTGCATAGCATAACATACATTAGGCTTCTAATAGCTTGTGTATAAGGTGCATTCAGTCTTTTTTATCCATCACCAGGACTATCATTCTTACTCAATTTGACACATTTTACCACAAGTGTTCTAACAGACATGCAATCACCCATTTTAATTTTTTTGAGTATATGATTTATATAACTTTCTTGACTCAAGCTTAAAAGTTTAGAATTTCTATCTCGAGTGATTTTAATTCCAAGAACATAATATGTCTCTCCCACGTCTTTTGTCTCGAACTAAGAATTTAATAATGACTTGATTTTGACAATCATATCATTGTCATTTCCAGTCAAAAGAATGCCATCCATATATAGTGGGAGAATAGCTAATTTACTCTCACTTTTTCAAACATAAATACAGTAATCAAATTTATTTTCCACAAACCCTAATGGCATAATTGCCTTATGAAACTTTAAGTAGCACTGACGTGGTGATTGCTTGAGTTCATATAGAGATTTTTTCAACATATATACTTTATCTTCTTTGTCTTTTATCATATAGTCTATAGGTTGTTCCATGAAAATGGTTTCCTTGGGCTCATCATTAAGAAATGTGGATTTAATATCCATTTGATGTAAATCTAGGTCATAATGAGCTATAATAGCAAGAATTATCTTTATCGTGACAAATTTTGCAACAGGTGAATATGTGTCAACATAGTCTAACCATTCTTTCTGAGAAAATTCTTTAGCTACTAACCTTACTTTAAATTTATCAATACTGTCATCGCACTTGAATTTCTTCTTCAAAATCTATTTACATTCAATGACTTTTCTTTTCTTAGGTAAATCAGTCAATTCTCAATCCTGGTTTTTCTCAATGAACTCAATTTCTTCATTCATGGCATCTACTTAATTTGTTGACTCACATGATTTTATTGTCGCATCATATGACATGTTATCTTTCATGTCATCCAACTCTAAAGCATAACACCGTTTTTTCGATAGATAGACATAATAGTAATCCAAGTAAGACGGGAAAGCTCTAGGCCTTTTATGCCCAAACTGAGTCTGATGAGAAGAAAATGGAAAACTAACAGATGGTTTGTCATTACTTAAATGTTTTACAAGTTATGAGAGTCATAATACAAATCAAGAGGATCATCTACATTTATTTTAGAAATAATTTCTTTCATGTTTTGATCTTCTAAAAATATAACATCTCTACTTTCGATTAAACCCTTATCAGGGTGGTAAAGCCTATAACCTTTGGTTCCTTTGGGATATCTAATAAAAATACACATTATAGATCTTGTATCGAGATTATCTCTTGATCGCTCTATAACCTTTATGTGAGCTACTGAACCTCATCTACGAAGGTGACTTGGGTTAGGTTTTCTTCTTGTACATAATTCATAAGGTGTAGAGACAATAGCCTTACAAGGAACCCTATTTAAAACATATGTTGTTGTATGTATTGTTTCTCCCCAAAATACTTTGGGTAATAAAGCATTAGATAACATGCATATAATCATGTCAAGAAGGGTCCTATTAAATCTTTCAACCACATCATTTTGTTGAGGAATGCCTGAAGTTGTAGTTTGAGGATTGATCTCATTAGCTTTACAATATTCAAAAAATTCATATGAGGTATATTTTCTTCCTTAATCGGACCATAAAGCTCTAGTCTTTCTACCAAGTTGGTTTTCGTCTTCTTGATGATATTTTTTTATTTTTTTTAATGCTTCATACTTATATATTATAAGATATACATAACTATATCTTAAAAAGCCATCAATAAATGATATAAAATGTTATATTCATTTATAAGTTTAAGTCTTGATGAGATCACAAATATCAATGTGTATGATTTTCTATAATTCAGATGCTCTAATTACATTTTGTGAAAAAGGTTTTTTTGTCATTTTTTCATAAATACAAGGTTTGCATATGTGAAAAAAAATCATTAAAGTCTGGTATTAGATTTAATTCAACAAGTTTCTTTATTTTTCTTAAATTAATATATCTAAGTCTTTGGTGCCAAACATTTACATCCACATTAAAGACATTGTTAATATAAACCAAAACAAATGAAATTTTATTCATCTCATAATCATAAATTTTGAACAGATCATGTTGTTTATCAAAGACCTTATCAAATAGGACTCAACCATGTTTTCACATAGTAACTTTTTCCGGTAAAAATCTAACTTCAAAACCCTTAGCAACCAACGCTAGAATAAACACTAGATTGTGTCCCATGAATGGTACAAATAAAATATTTGACAACAGAACATTGTTTCTAAAAGTTTCAACACGATAAGTCCCAACACCTATAACATCAGAGTTGGTATTGTTCCTGGTTTATACTCGATCATGTCCACCATTTTTTTCTTAGTCATGGCTATATGACGTGTTGCCCCAAAGTCCACCCACCATCGAAAAAGAGCCTGCATAAGATCATTCTGATATCACACAAATTATATCACGCCTCTCCTTTTGCTAGCCATTTTTGTTGTTCATGTTATTATTGTTGTTCATCCGACTCCAACAGTCTTTCTTGAAGTGTTCATGTTTTTCACACTTGAAGCACTTTACCTAAGAGGCGGCTGCCTGCGACTTGTGGAATGTTGGACCTTTTTTTTATTGAATTTACCATTACCTTTCAAATACTTTCTCTTAAAATGTGGGTATCTAGAAGGGTTATGGTTGTTGTTTAAAGCATCTTTTGCAAAGTGTAATTCACTTTTCTTGTCTTGTTGCATATGTTGCTGCTTAATTTTAAGTTGAGCAGATAGCTCTTCTAGAGTTAGATTTTTCGAGTTTAGTCTTAGAGAAATTTGCACCATCTTCCATAAAGATGGTAGACTATGCAGAATAGTGGATATCTACATAAGATCAAGAATCACATTATCAACAATCATCAAGTCCTTTGCCATTACTAGCATTATGTTAACGTGCTTAACTACACTATCATTTTCTTGCATCCTACACGAATTATATTGATCCAAGATAAATTGAATGTGAGTTTTAAATATAGTATGATCTTTTTTTAAAATAGCATCAAACATAGACTTTGTTATAGGGTAATCTTCGAACACCCTAATTGGATCGTTATCCATGTAGGTGAGCTTAATGGTTCTAGCTAACATGTTATCTCTTTTATATTTGAGAAAAAAAGTTTTGTCTGCTTTTGTAGCTTTGTCATCAGGGTCTCTCATTTCAGTAGTCAGCGCATTCTCGATGCCCTCTAAGGTCAAAACGAGAGGAATCTTCTTTTTCCAAATATTTAAATTGATTTTATTTAATTTATCAGTTTTGGCCAATTCAATTGCACAAACACTACTAGCCATTTTTCTGAATTTAAGTATTTTATGATGGCAAAACATGATAAAGATATGTTCAACATTCAACAAGAAGATAAATAAAATAATATTATCCATGAACTCATAAAATATCATGTTTACAATAAGCAAATTCATTATATTAAACTTAATTTGTCATGCAAATACCATAGAAATAGAAGACAATCAATTTCTAACATATTACAACTAAAACTAAGATTAATGAGGCAAACTGCAAACTTTGAACACTTTTCTATAATTTCAGAAAAGTCAAAGGTGAGAACTAAAAAGATATAACCCCCCCCCCCAAAAAAAATAGAACTTAAAAAAAAATAGTTTTTTTTTACAAAATCTCAAAAAATATAAGTCTGTTTTGAATATATGTTAAAGTTCAGGTCTCTTTCTGAAAATTACTAAAAAATTAAGAGCTTGTTTTGTAAAGTGAGGGATATAGACGTCAAATATAAAAATAACAAAGGCAGAAATATAACTTTATTACAACAAGATATAACATGCATTAACATAAAAGAACAGGGGCAAAAGTGTAAATGAACTAGGCAAATTTGTAAACTTGTCTGTTTAAGCATAAAAAAGGGGTCAAAGTTTCAAGAAACCCTATTCTCAAATTTTTTTATTCATCTTCATCTTCTTTAATTTTTTTTTTCAATCTTCCTCCACACGCAAACTGACTGGGTTGCCGATTGAGTAACTAGAACTTCTTAGCACCATCAACATGATGGTGGACGATACGACAATCAAGGAGAATGGTTTTTTTATGGTGGATGACGCATTGTCGACACAGAGATAAAAATAAAAATAAAAATAAAAAAAGGTGATCTTCCTCCCCTTTTGTTTTTTTTTTTAATAGTGGTCATCGGTGTCTCGCGACCCACTGCAATTTCTCTACTTTTTTTTTTAAGAGTTGAGCGTCGGATCCCAATGACCAAGGTCATCAAAATTCGATAGGTTCTTGAAGGTAGATGCATACCCTCAATTGGGTTTGCCGCTTAAAAAAAATGGTGAATGGGTTTTTGTTTCTCCCAGTGACAGCAAAACAAAAACATTTTTTTTAGTTTAGAGGTCACCAGAAACCGACGAGCTCCCTTGTTGCTGGACGCAGACCCCAATTTGGGGAAAGTTTTTTATTTTTTTATTTATATAAAATAAATGGATTCCCAAAACGAAAGAAGGGTTTTCCTTAAAATGGAAAATGTAGGATTTCAAAAAAAGATTTCCCCTCGTTTTTTTCACAAACAGACTCGATTTAGGGCCTTTTTATTATTATTGTGTTGTTTTACTCCCCTCCCCCTTAAGGGGTTTAAATAGGAAGGCAAGAAGGATGTGGGGGTGTCAATATCCCTACTCAGATCCGGGTTGGATCCAACCTGGATCTGACCTAATATTTTGGGTTAGAGACCTATATTGGATTGGGTTGGGTCCAATAGGACCCAACTCAACTCTCTCTCTCTCTCTCTTTCTCTCTCTCTCTCTCTCTATATATATATATATATACATATATATATATATCCACAAAGCTAAAAATGGTATTTTGGATTTGGATCTTTCATAGATCCAAATAAAAAATAACCCTAAAAGAGAATGTTTGTAGTTGGATCAGGTTACATTTGGATTCTGATACCAACTCGTGTATGTGTGTTTATATTTTTAATTGGTTTGGGTTCGAAGGGACTCAAACCCTAAGTATTTTATGTGAGACCCACCTTTGTATTGTTTGGATCTTGGATCCAAACATACACATCTGTGTGTTAGTTTTGATATATATATATATATATATATATATATATATATATATATATATATATATATATATATATATATATACCATCATACATTTTGAGCATGGATCCCCATATCTGGATCAAATTTTAGACTATAAATTAATATGGATCTCCTTGGACACAAGTTGATTTGGGGTTGGATCCACTTCATGGATCCAGACTTAGGCCTTAATGGTTTTGTGCACCCCAAATCTCCCCAGAGTTCCATTATTTCTTAAATATGCTGAACCTGGGTGAGGTCCACTAAATGGATCTAACTCCTACTTATATACTTTATAAGCTCGAATCCATACTGGATATGAACATGGTAAACCCAAAGATTCAATGAATCTCTCGAGTGTCAAAAGTATCCGTAAAACTGGGTTTCATAGATGTCAATCTGTGTTGATCTTCTATCGAGATCCAATTCTATAATGTGTATGATTAAGCTTCAAACATTTTTAACATCTAAAAGTTCATAGATTTATCCATGGTCGATGAATTTTATAAAAATATTGGCATTAAACACAAAAAATTACAGACTTTACAAACACTCAAAGTCTAAAACCCATGAATCTAGACAAAAAATTCATATATGAAAAAGCAAAGGGATTGTTTCCTATATATTCATCATTTGATGCTATGACACTTGTCAAATCAAAATAAATTACTTTTTCTTTATTGTTTTTTTCTTGAAACTTGTAATAATTTTGTTTTATATATCCTAACTTCTTACAATAATGACATCTCACTTTATATTAGTCCTTAAACTTGGACTTGCTACAAAATGGTGATTAGCGTGTTCATTGGATTGTAATAAGCCTTCACTTTCTTGATTATTCAAGAAAGTTTTATGATGTATCTCATTCAAAAGCAATGCTGTAGTATCATCGCCAAATAAGGCTGCATAAAGTGCCAAGCTGCTCAAGCTTGGCTCAAACTTGACCCGTTTAAGATCGACTCAAACTTGTAAGAGAAAATACATAAGCTGAGCTTGGACAAGGGTTCATGCTCAGTACTCATAAATAAGTCAAACTTGAACATGCAATCAAGCTCGGACAAGCTTGATTAAGCTCGGCTAACAAAGCTATATAATAAAATAGTTTCATTCATTTATATAATTTGTTAACAAAATAAACAATTAAAAGGCCTTACCCTAATGGGTAAGACGGTGGTCACTCATAAGAGAGGTGGCAAGTTTAAATCTCATCTTTTTGTCGAGTATAAATTTCTTTTTACATATTTCAAAAATCATTTAAATTAAAGGTGCTTGGCTTGATTTAAGCTTAGCTCGAGCTCGACTTGAGTCAATTCTGGATGTTAGTTGTTCAAGTTTAGCTTGAGCTCAAGTTTAGATTAAACAACCAGTTTAGCCAATGAGCCAAGCCAGCCAAAGCTCAACTCAAACTTGGCTTCTATGCAACCTTATCATTAAATTTAACATTCTTTTATTTTTTAAAAAAGTGACCATATTGTATGTCTAATTTGACACAATTCTTTAAAAACCTTATAATTTTTTATATTATCTTTATGAACAATCACAAATATCTATATTTAAAAAGACCCTTTTACCTTTTGCACATGCGAGCTTTCTCTCAAATATGTGACTATTTTTTGCACAACAATCTCTAATCTCATATATGTATCTCTTTGATCCAACATTAAAAACTTGTGTTTTTATATTCGTTGGAAAGCTGAGTAAAACCTAATAACTTTTATGTTTTGAGTCATAACCGAAAACCCTTCTAGTGTTCTCGTTTATGACTTCCAAAACCAAAATAGAAAGTTGGCATATATTTTTTAGTTGCAAAACCGAAATAGAAACTTTCACAAGTCTCTACATATATTTTTATGCAAACTTCCTCAAGTCTGCATATATTTTATGCAGATTTGAGAAAGTTTGCACATATTTTATATAGAGTTTCTTGAGTTTTAAAAACATTATCGGGGTTGTATCTCAGTGTCCCTTCATCATTTTTCAGCAAATCAAATATCGTTGAAAAAATATTTTTGTCTAGTTTTTTTGCTTTTCTATATTTTTTTCGGAATCCTTCATTTTTTGGGTTGAATCGTCCTTTGAAACTACTAATTATTTGGTTGTTCTAGTCTACGGAGCATGTTTATGTTCTGGTCTTGAAACTCAAAAACGAGAAACCTAAAGCAGTTTTCGGTTCTGACTCAAAATATGAAAGTTATGGGATTGCATCTAAGCTTTCCAACGACTATTAAAACACAAGTTTTCGACTTTTGATTGGAGAGATCTAAATTGAGAACAAAAAATATTCTAAAAAAACGGTCACATATTTAGAAGAAAGTTCACACATATAGAAGAAAGTCCGCATATGTGAAGGGTAAAAAGGTTTTTTAAAATCTAGATATTTGCAACTCATAAAGTATTTATTTTTTGTACGACTTATTGGTTAGGGTCTCTTATATAAATCATCCAATAGTACCTTTCCTTCAGCCCGCAAATGGAATGTTTGCAGCTAAACATTTCTCTTTCAATCACCTATATATGTAGTGAAAGTGCACCTTTTGGAGAACCTTAAAGGGAGGATGCCTTACAACAATACCCACTGATTCTGCCTCTCGTTTTTTCACCTTGTTTATCCTCTTTACAATAATACCCAAACCACACAATGAAACCCCGATATGCACACTCTCTCACTTTCCTTAATGCACGAGGTAAGCCTAGGATGCAAGAACCTCGGTTTAACAAGTGGCTAAGTGGGTTCAAGGTCTCCACCCCCGCCCCACCTCAAGATTTTATCCTCCACCCCCGCCTCCATCCCCGGCGGAGATGGATTTTATCCTCCACCCCCGCCTTCATCCCCGTTTCATGTCCTCCATCCCCGGTTCAAATGGGGATGAGGCGGGGTGGGGCGGGGATATTGCGGGGAAAAGTGGTCGGGGCGGGGATGAGGCGGGGACGGGAAGGGGCGGGGAAAAGTGCACGTCCCCCTGCCTCCACCCCCGGACGGGGATGAATTTTAACCTTCATCCCCGCCTCCATCCCCGTTTCATACCCTTCATCCTCGGTCCAAACGGGGTGAGGCGGGGCCCCGCTTTCCTCCGGTCCACTGCCATCCCTAGTGGGTTCCATGATGAGACCCTTTCAAGCCACATCGCCCCCACACCATTTATTGAGTAAACCGTGGGGCTCAACTTGTACATGAAGTCCATGGTTGCCCACTGGTGATTCGACCAAAAACCGTTTATGGACTAACTTGTGACTCGACGAATCAACTCAGTCGGCTAGGATTTTTAATTTTTTATAAATAAATTTTGTTAAAACATAAAAAAATAAAATATTCAAAAAATAAAAGAACACACACACAAAAAAAAACAAATGCCACATCATGAAACTGTGAAAACGTCGTGTTTGGACCAGCAAGAGAGAACCCACAGGATTTTTTGTCTTTGATGCTATTTTTTCTCCTACTGTACTCAGATTTGTTTGCAGGGTGATCACTGTTATACAGCTTCTTGTGTTCAGTGCTAAATAATTCCTGAACGAATTAAAACATTTTTTTTTGTTAAAAAAAAAGGTATCCAAAGTTTGCAAACGAACACCAATTGAACTTGCAGTCTGTTTTTTTTTAAGGCAAGCTGGGGTGGCAGACGAGCCAGGATCAGGTGTTGCTGCCTTCCATCTACTTTTGATCCCACAACCAACAGACTGTCAGCCAAAGATGGAGGGCAACAGGTGCAGCGGCACACTTCATACTGTGCTGTGTGATGGCACCTGATCCTGGCCCTTAGGCAGACCTCACTCATTATTATTTAATGTAACAGGGGGGTTTGAACCTGCAACGTCCCACCACAAGGAGACCTGCACTGACAGCTCCTGCCAACCACGAGGAGCCCTGCACAAAATATGATTCAGAGACACCGTATTCGATCCGAGTTACTGTGCTGGTTTAAACCTGCGAGTTTGCCAACACTACATAAAGTCATCAGCAACAACTTTTAACTTAAGGAACTAGAAAAACCCAAAGATCTTGATTTAGGCTTCCCAATACGACCTAACTCATTAGCAGTAAAATTTTAATGAGTCAGGGCCTACTTAGAATGAAACTGAAGAGAATTAGACTCATGAATGTAGTTTTGAGAAGACTAAGTTCAAAGAATATTGTTAGAAATAATTCAGGACTTCACCTTTTGGATAGCACTCTAGAACAGGGTAGACACTTAAATGTGCAGTCTAATGTTTAAATAGCACATGTAGACTGTGTAGTCTCTAACCTTTAGATGATGTAAGTAAAGCATCAAACGACACGTTGTTTATACTTTAGGCTCAATCTGTAACAAAACTAACCCTTAACTAGCATAGATAACACGCTTGACAGTGCAGTCTAATGCTGGGACTAGGGGTGGCTAAATCAGACCTGACCCGCCAACCCGCTTCTTAGCCGGGTTAGGGTTTGGCTTAAATGGGTTCGTGTGTGTTGTAAACGGGTCGACCCGCCTAACCCGTTTATTAAACGGGTCGTGTTCGTGTTAGGGGTATGACCCTTTTAATAAACGGGTTAGGCGGGCGGGTCAACCCATTTACACGAACCTGTCAACCCGTTTATCTCTCCTCTCCAGTAGTGGTGTGCGCCTGTGCGGTTATTGTGTCTATGTTATCGGGTCGACCTGTTTAATAAACGGGTCACCGTGTTGTGTAATCGTGTCGTGTCGACCCGACCCGTTTATTAAACAGGTTAATCGTGTCGTGTTGGGTTACCCGTTTAATAAATGGGTAGTGTTCGTGTTGAGGTATTCTGACCCGCCTACCCGACCCTATTGCCAACCCTAGCTGGGACTGCAACATTGAGAATGCAGTCCATTATCCGGATGACACCTACTTGTGTACCTTTTATTCTAAGTTATCAATTGGATATGGATATAATTTTTAGGTCACCCAACACGTGCATTGGAGTCTTTTCTGCTAGCCACTTTGTGGTGTGGCATATGGATTGGTGGTTTATCAGCCATCCTCCTATCAGAGCCAAAAGAGCCAAACTCCTTGGTCAAGCATCAGCTCATTCGATGGCTTCCTTAGCTGTGTTCATCAGATTGGGTCAGATCTAACTGTGCTCTATTTTAAGCCAGATTGAAAAATGAGGTGTTAGTAAAAGGATGATATCCATGAACTTGTGATGACCCATCGACCTGGTAACATTTACAAGTTGTCCCTAAGAAACGAGCACAACCCTCGTGGGAAGCGTAATCATTAAGTTACTTTGGAGCTTGCTTGATGCTTCATCAAAGATTAGACAAAATGAACGAACATAACAGACAATATCTTATAACAATTAACAATTGTAATATGGCCAACGTTTGTTTTAGGCAATGTGCGGACAACATGAACACACAGTTTTGGATTGTACGACTCGATATGCCCTGAGTATTTTAACATGTTCATTATGGATTTTAGCCTGAGACATGGATTTTAGAATGGGTCTAAAAACTAAAAAAATATTTAAAAATTGAATAATTTGAGAAAAAAACAAGAATTGATATTTTTTGATATATAAATGTTTTAATCATTGTCATATTACACCTAATTATGAAAGTTTATCATAAAAATATCAAACCCTAAAATCAAATTAACTATAAAAATCCAAATTTCAAACTCTATTAAATGATAAAACTTTAAAATGCAAGAAAATAAATCACAAATAAACCAAAAACCCTAAACTATAAAAAATAAACCATAAAATTAAATAAAAAATCTATAATTCGAACCATAATAAAAAAACAACCATAATCAAATACAAGAAAAACCTAAATTAAATTAACTATAAAAAACCTTAATTAAAAAATTCATTTAAAACCCTAATCATAAAAAATAAAATAAAAAGCCCTAATTTAGGAAAATTTGTTTCAAATTCTTAATCATAAAAATTCAAATAAAAAACCTAAATCAAATTAACTAAAAAATTCTCTAATTTAAGAAATTTGTTTCAAAGCCCTAATCATAGAAAATCAAATAAAAAACCCTAATCAAATTAACTACACAAAGTCCTAATTTAAGAATTTTGATTCAATGCCCTAATCAAATAAAAAAAAGGGAAAAACCTTAATAAATGAAAATAAATGAAAAACCCTTAATCCATGAAAATCAAAGAAAAAACCTGATCAAAGCCCAAAAAAGAAGGAAAAAAAAAACAAAGCAGAAGAAGAAAAATAAAGAAGAAGAACGAAGAATGAAGAATAAAATGAAGAACTAAGAATGAAGAAGGGGGAGAGACAAAGCATTCCAGAGATGCGGGGCATCCACCAAGTTCAATGCTTGTTTCAACAGGCGTTCTCACCGGCGTTTGACTGCATGGACAAAAGTACCTGCGGGTTGCTCCTGTCGGTGCTCGTTGCGCCCGATGCAATCTTCATATACAAGGAAGTCCTGAAACACGCGTGTCTAGCGGGACACCTTTTTGGTGTCTCGTGGTGTTCCAACCCTCTTCCTTGAAGCAGTGGTGTCCGAAACACTTTAGATGAAAACAAAAAAAAATAATTTTTTTAAAAACTGAATGAAACACCTGAAACAAAAACCAAACACCCGGTGGTTCAAAACATATCATTTTGATAATGTCTTATCCCTAAACATGAGGGATATTTTCGTAACTTCATCACAACGCCCATTTTCAAAACAACGCTGTGGTGGGGAGGGATTGAGGGAACGTCATCGTCCCGCGCAAATGCTCTCCGAAAATTGGCTTTAGACAGAAGACGGACGCAGCACAGCAGACCGCACGGACGCAATGGCCCGCGCGGGGGATGAAGCGAAGGAGCGCGAGCTCTGCGAGAAGATCGGTCGGATCCTGGACGAGTGCCAGCACTCGCTCGCCGTCCACGGCCGGAAGCTCAGGGAGATGTCCTCCCTCCGCTCTTCCCAACCCCTCCACTTCGCCGGCTGCTTGTCCAGGGCCCTCTTTCCTCTCTTCCTCTGCCCCAAGCGGCCCCCCTCCACCGAGCGCCTTGTCCGCTTCGTCGCCCACTTCACCGTCTCGGAGGCGCCCGACCGCGATGCATTCCTGGAGGAATTCCTTGGCTTCCTCCTCGCCTCCTCTGCTGCTGCCCACAAGGCCGTGCGCTTCCGATCTTGCCAGATCGTGTCCGAGGTTAGGCTTTAAATGGGGATTTTCTTTTTCTTTTTGTCGCGCCCTTTTCCCCTTTTCCTTCTTTTTTTTCTGTGGTTCATTGTTTGTGAAATCGGCGGGTTTTTTTCTTTATCTTCTTAGATGGGTTGGGGGGTTGGATTAGTGGTCTCTAATTGTCTTTTTTATGGGAGTTTTGCTGGTTGGCAGATCGTAATGCAGCTTCCGGATGATGCGGAGGTGAGCGACGAAGTGTGGGACAAATTGGTCGAGTGTATGAAGACGAGGGTACAGGACAGGATTCCCATCGTTAGATCTTTTGCCGTTCGTGCTCTTGCGCGTTTTGCAATAGACTCGGAGAACGGGGACATTGGTGAGCTGTTCAGGAGTTCTCTATCCTCAGAATCTAATGCGGTAAGTTGGGTTGTTTATTGAAATATTGGCAAACTTAGTTCGTTCAGTTGCAGCCACCGAGACGATTGAGTTTCATTGACTGAGGGACTCATAATTTGTAATGAGTGGAAATGCATTCATGTTTTTTGGGATTTTGTATGAATTTATTATTTTTAATTTTTATGGAAATCCATGTGATGTTTAGCTAAATTGTGACTTTAAAGGGGTTTTTGTTAACTAGGTCTATTGTTCCGTGGATAATCTTGCTGGAATGTGCACAGATTGTGCAATTGTTTTTTTTTTGGGCATTTTCAGTGTTATTTGCTTCTCCTGAGAAATGATTAATTAAGCTCTACTAAAGTTCAAAATGTGGAGATAAGCAATTCGGTGCGCAAGGATGAACGTTGGGTACCTATCAAGATTCATATATAGTCTGGTAGTTTGGGAAAAAGGAAATGACATGCTAGATCTTTCCAGCTTCATAGTTCAACTACTGAATCATCTTTTAATATGTTTGCGAGTATTACCAGCTAAAACAAACAACTTGCTTTTAGGCGTTTTGGCGGGCATGACTCTCTCTTTTACCAGTTGATGCGTTAGAGCTGTTTTGGATCCCATTCTTTCAGCATTGCAACTAAGGCTGTGTTTGGGACCGTGGTTTGTGCGCATTTGGTGTTGTATTGTTGTTTCTAGGACATGCCTTGAGAGTTTGGGAGGCATTGTGTTACCAAAACCTTGCATTGGGGCTGGTGTTGGAAACTCAACTCCATCGCCTACAGGCCATTTCGACTCCCTCCTAGAGAGGTAGTCGTTGGCAACACAACAATCGGGCACAACTCTAATGCTGCTTCGATGCGGCTCTAGAATGTTTTCAGCACCCAGGTATGGCTTCTCGCTCTCTTCTTAAAAACCCTAACTATTGATTCTTCTTCTTCTTACTCATCTTCTACTACTACTACTTCTTCTTCTCTCTCTCTCTCTCTGTATTGGCTAGTTAGAGCACAAACTGAATATAGGTGATTAGAGAATAGGAATGGTGATAGAGCCCTATTTTATTTTTATTTTTCATGTTTTTTTGAATGGGACAGTGGAAGAAGATTTGTGGGCATATCTGTGACTAGTATAAACGAAACCAAGTTCTTTTAAGTTGGTGATTGCTGACTTTTATTTCTTGCTTTTCCTATTCTCAAAATTAAGGTGCCAAAGAAAGGGTTCTACTATTCAATTTTCATACTGTCTTCTCAATGCTTAATTATTTGTTTGAAAGAGTGAAAATGGAGGGTTTCATACTAATTGTTTGATTATTTACCTGAATGAGTTTGGTGATTGCTTTATTTTATTTACTTGATTTTTAGTGATGGCTGAGTTTGTCAATCAACTGACCTTTCTTTGATGTTTCCTTGGTCTTATGTCGCGTTTGGCACCCCATATTATGGATGAACTTCTTTAAAAGTCAGTTATGGGGATGACACAATTTAGAAGTTCATATGTAGGATACAGAAGTTGTTTGAAAATTGTAACTTGAAAGGACTTTTAAACATGAATGGTGTGTTTGGCGCATTAGTTAAGAAGGCCTTCTAAAACACTGTTTTTGTAGTAAAGGACCAAATTAACCTTGGCCTTATAAAATGGGTAGGGTATAGGTTAAACCCACCCAACCCAACTCGAGGTGGGTCTGGTCATGGGTCGGGCCAACTGAAGTGATTGAACGTTTTGCAAGAAAAATCAAGTTAAGCTAGTTATGTTGACATAGACTTGATAGCTTCAGTGTGGTTTTGGTATAAACACCAGTGATCCAATTTGGGGGAAAACGAGAGAGAGAGAGAGAGAGAGAGAGAGAGAGAGAGAGAGAGAGAGAGAGAGAGAGAGAGAGAGAGAGAGAGAGAGAGAGAGAGAGAGAGAGAGAGAGTACCTGAGCGGCATCAGACGAATGGAGCTTCGGCGATGGTGAATCGCAGTCGAGAGAGAGGGAGAGCGTCTTGCACTAGCGGAGGGAGACAAAGAAAACCCTAATGTTTTGTTTATATAGATGGTAGGTTGTAATTTAGTTGGTATTGCAGGGGTGTTGATGTCCACATTGCAATGTAAAAGTCTGCTCGTTCCTTCCCGCTCCATCCCATCCGTGAAGAATGACTCCTTCCCATGAGAAGGAGCTTTTTTCTCCTTCCTATTTTAATGATTTAATCATGGCTCTCCAGATGGGAAGGAGCCTTAAAGTTAGCCATTCAAACACCTTCCCATCTGGAATATATTGGGACCATGCTTGGAAGCCCTTCCAGGACTTAAGAAGGGGTGCCAAACACGGCGTTAGTAGGCTTTGAGGCGAGAGCTTTCATTCTTCTCCATTGGTCAAGCATTGCAGATTAACCAATGCAGACAATATCTAACTAATCTTAGTCTTTACCTTTTTTTGATTTTAAAGACCCAAAACCTATGTCACATGGGTGCGGGGGTGCGACACTTTCAAAAAACTTGGGTCCGGGGGTGTGGCAAAAAAACAAACAAATTTTATATATATATATATTATATATATATATATAATTTTTAAGTTTGAACAATTAACAACATTAACACTAATGAAATAAAAAAACAATTATCACAATATCATCAAATCAATTCATCATCATGCATGCAATAAATCAAATTAACAATCTATAATTCTATTCTACATCATAAAAACCAACACCACAATTATAAAAACAATCAAACAAGTAAAACAGAAAAGAAGTAAATTATATAGTATACTAAAAAAAAAACAAAAATGCATAATTACATACCAAAAGTATATCCTACACAACGTATATGACGATGAGGTAATGGATCCTAATAATTTTCTTCATCATCATCAAGTGCATCGGTAGAAGGAAGATTGGGCTCAAATAAATCTATGTTTGTAATGTTAAAATCACGATCTCTCTCTAAGTCACACTCTTCTGGGTTTACATCACAAAATTTGGATGATCCTTGTCTGTATTACATACTTAATTTAAAAAATGTTAAATACAAGTATATTTAAATAAAAAAATTAAGAAATACTTAAATAACTAAGAGAGCAAATTAGTACCTGTATTCATGTACTAAATTAGTCGAAGATTTGAATGAAAATATACTAAATCCTCTTCAGGCTTGCTGGTGAGTTTGTTTCTCTTCATGTTGTGGATTTGAGAATATGTGCTCAAATTTCTTTCACAATATGATGAACTAGTAGACTGGGATATCAATCTCAATGCAAGACGTTGGAGAAGAGGTGTTTCTGATCCAAATGTTGACCACCATGTAATAGGATCTATATTATCCTTCTCTCTCGCGAGTAATGCTTGCCCATGTAATCTCGAAGATGCAAATTTTCCAAACTCTTGTGTGACTTGATTTAGAATATGTGATTCTGGATAAAGTCTTGTCATACACATATTTCTATACCTTGATAGCTCTGGGTCTAAATTTGGAGGGATACGACCAATACCACCTTCCTGCCACTTTTTTGCATAATATTTTGGATTAAGAAAATGTGTCATGCAATGCAAAGGAGTGTTGCTTTTATCCCATCTTCTGACTAAAATTGAATAAATATGATTAAAAAATTCTGAATCATCCAATGCAGGATTTTTTTTCTTCATGCTTGAGAACTACAACTTGTATTTTTTGAATCATATTATCCCACATTTCATAAACTTTGTGAAACATAGGCTCATCCTTATCAACTTCTATCAACATTTTCCAAATAGGTTGAGTAAATTGAAGGAAATATCTGACCCTGTCCCAAAACTCATCATCAGCAATAAATTTATTAATTTCTTGAGCCTTGACATCATCATTAGCATGATAGAATGTCCAATTCTCATCAGTCACTATGCTAACTAAAGCATTCTTCACTTCTTTAATCCTCTTCACCGTCACAATGATGGATACAAAACGTGTTTCAACGACCTTCAACAATTTTAGGTCAGCATGCCTATTAAATATAACATTAGCATGATGATGGTTGACAACAAAATTCCTAATGCTTTTGACATTTTTTTTTCTAATTCTTCAATCTATGAACATAGAGCATATGTTGGTGAATTTTCTTCTTCTTTGGTGTTGCAAATGATCTTGAGGGCCAAATTCAAGCTATGTGCTATACAGGGAGTCCAAAAAATATGAGAATACTCACTCTCCAAACTCAATGCTGCACTTTTACAAACTGGAGCATTGTCTATGATGCTTTGTACTACTTTCTGATCACCAACTTCTTTCATTACTTCTATAAACAACCCTTGAAATACTCAGCATTTTTATATTCTCCTGATGTATCAACTGCTTTCAAGAATACTGGGTCACTAAGCGAAGAAGCAATGAAATTGATTAGTGGATGCCTTTGAATATCTGTCCACCCATCAGAAACAATGGAAACTCCATTTTGCTCCCATGAATATTTTTTAATTTCTAGCAATCTCTCAACATTTGCCCTCTCTTCTGCAAGAAGTGTGGTTCATATTTTTTCTGAGCTCGGAGGTACATAGCCACTCAAATTACAATTTACCAAAGAAGTAACTAAATCCTTCCAATAAGGATTTCTAGCTGTATTAAATGGGAGTGGACTAAAATAAAAATACCTCGCTACTTTTTTATCCATCTCATATCTTCCATATGTATTTAATGATGCTTGTATCGTTCCTCCTCCTCTACCTCTTACATTCACTTTTTTTTTAATCATCTTCTTGGTGGCTTAAAAATGACACATTAATTGTACAAGAATCATTCATTGCCTTTCTCTTCTCATATTCTTTCTGTATTTTCTTGTATTGTTTTCGCATTGTCTCATCAACTTTTCTGCATCCTGAAATGCCATGTCCTCGTATCTTCAACAAATGAGCCTTAACTCTTGTGTAAGACCCAATAAAATCTCTTTCATAGAGCTTGTATCAAAATCTTTTGTTTCCACCACCTCCTTCTCTAGTTTTTGCAAGCTTATCTACATGTACCTATAGTGGCCCCACATCATCACTCCCACTACAACTATCAGCAATACTAGCAACATAACTCACATGTGGAGATGAGGATGACATAAGTCCTTTCCCTTTATCTGTCATTTTTTGTCCTGAAAATATAAAAAAATTATATTAAAATCAATTATGCACACAATCAAGATTTATAGTATTGAGTGCAAAGTCAATAACATATATAATAAGTTCTAAAAAATAGGGAAAATCAAGTAAGTGGATAAATAAAAGAGTAAAAGCAACAAGACAATACGTCATGACACCATTTTGATGGCAATAGATGAACCATCCTCAGAAGCTCAGTGAAGCTAAGCTCTAACTCGTGCTTTATATGAGAAGAAGTGGAGACTGCGAATTTTTTATTTTTGACAGTTAAGTGAATATGCAAATATAATGCAGGGGAGGGGCCGAGCCCCTCCCTGCGCTCTCTGTGTGCATGGGAGGGACCGAGCCCCCTTCCTGTCCTTCGTCTTTGTGCAGGGGAGGGGTCGAGCCCCCTCCCTGCAACCTCTCTGTGCAGGAGAGAGGTCAAAGAGGAGAGGAGAGCATAGGGGTCAAAGAGGAGAGGAGAGCAGAGTGAGTCAGAGAGGAGAGAGAGTAACTGAGGAGGAGAGGTCCTGCGGAGTGGTCGATGGCGGCGTCGGGGTCCGACGAAGAGGTCGATTGGCATCGACTTCAAGAGGAGGGGTCGGGAGGATTAGGGCAAAAAAAATTTGCCCTAATGCTCCTCTTCGCAACCCTTTTCATTGGGCAAATTTTTTTTAAATCTAAAAACTGGACAAAAATGACCCTGGGTGCGTTGATTGCACTCAAGGTCTGGTTGACTGCACTGGGTGCCACACCCGCATCACGTCGCATCGACGCCGGTATGGCACCTGGTTGGCCGAATCCCTGTGACTTGGCCCAAAACCCAAATAATGCTTTATTTTTTGCTCCAATCATCTACCTCATCAAGAAAAATGTTTAAATTTCTCCAAATTCTACGTTAGTTTTGATTCTCATAATCCACAACTGTGTTAAATTGTTGACTATCTTTGACTCCAAGAATGCACACTAGTTTGAAAGCCAACACCAATTCATGGAAATGTCAAAACCATCTGAAATTCATGACGAGGTCTCAAACATCTTGTGGAGTTGGCAATATAATGATTCCCAACTCTATGTGTTGGTAAGACATGGAAACCATGTTTCCATCCCAACACAAGGTGCCCAAACATAGCCTAAATTTTCTCCTACAGTTGATACTGTTAACTCCATTGTTTCAAAATTTGAAACAGGAGTTTTTCTTAGTGGGTGTGAGATTTTATGTCGAGACTTTACCATAATAATCTGCTTCTCATAGTTTCATGAACAGTTCACTGTTCACCATGTCTGTCCTCTAATGAGTTAATAACTCCCGGTTATAAATCTGGAAGAGTTCTAACCACTTGGTGTGGCATGACTTTCACTTCTTAATTGGTCAAGTTCCATTTAGTTGGTCCAAGTTTCCATTAATATATATATATATATATATATATATATATATATATATATAGAGAGAGAGAGAGAGAGAGAGAGAGAGAGAGAGAGAGAGAGAGAGAGAGAGAGAGAGAGAGAGAGAGAGAGAGAGGGTCCGGGGGTTCCACCCGGCGTGGGTCCCACTGCGCGGTCAACGGGCGGGGGTCCAGTGGGGAGCCGCCTCTGGCGGGGGGTTATAGGGGGCAGCACACACACACACACACACAGTTTTTTTTTTTAAAATTCCGCAGCACATTTCATAAGGCAAATTTTTAAAAAAAATCCAAAAAATGGACCAAAATGACCCTGGGTGCGGTCAACACACCTAGGGTCGGGTTGACCGCACCCTGCTAGCCGAATCCCTGTGAGATAGGTTTTCACTTTTTGCTTATTATCTTGCCTCTACCATCTTTCCTCTTGTTAACTTTACTTTTTGCAACTTGCAGGGACACTTGTCTATCATATCTTATGCCATTTAGTTTGTACCCACTTTACATTTTCTAGTATCTATCATTTCAAGGGTTGCGATTTATGCTTGTTGTACAAATATGTACATTGTCTGCTTTTTCTTTTTAACAAAATAATGATTTTTAGCATAACTTGTGCAGGAAGTTCGGAAGATGCTAGTACTGTCCATGCCGCCTTCCAACGTAACATCTTTGGACATCATAGAGCGAACACTTGACTCAAGTGAATCAGTGAGAAAAGCTGCATACTATGTTCTGGCTAATAAATTTCCCATTCAGAGTTTGAGGTAGCTTAAGTATTCTTTATCATCTATTCAACTCTGTTTTGCTATTCTTAAATTGATGTAATATTCTCTTTTTTGGAATACAGCATCAAGCAACGGACTGTTATTCTTTCTAGAGGGCTTGCAGATAGGTCCCTGTCTGTAACAAAAGAGTGCATGAAGCTATTGAAAGATGCATGGCTGATGAAGTGTTGTAACGGTGATCCTATTTACTTGCTAAAGTTTCTTGATGTAGAGACATATGAATCGGTTGGTGAAGCTGTAATGGATGAGCTTCTAAAATCAGGGATGGTGCATGTTCAAGATGATCAAAGTATTAGGAATTTTTTGGTGCCAGCATCTGAGAAAAATGGAGGTATTGGTTTTCAATTTGTTTTACTCTCTCTATAGCTGCTGACACACATGGATGGGCGTACATGATACAGACACATAAACTGAGTCACCTATGGACAAACACATACATACACTTGTATACACACATATATCTAATTAATATTTTTTATTTATTTGCTCATACACACTTATTATTTTCTAGTGTGGGACCAAATAAGTGATGGGCCTCAATCAACACTGCTAACATAGATCTTTTAGTTGTCGTAGAGTCTTCTATGTGTCTTTTAACCAGTATGATCTAATATGGACTTAAAATAATTAGTTGGGATTGCTTCTTGGCTATATGGACACTTCTGTTAGTTTGCATTTCCTCTTTGTCACAATGCAATACAGACACTAAACATGCCATGATACCTTACGGACATGGTTAACCCTACGTTAAACATGTTGAATACCATCTCTTAACTTCATCTATGTTTCTTTTATGATCTTGACCTTTTTTTTATAAAATGTTTTCATTGCTTTCTTCTTGTGCTTTCTTTTCATAAGTTGTTGATGAATGAGCATATTTGTATTTCTAAATGGTTTTGGATAGGCCCTATGAACTCAAAGTCTAAATCAGTATATGTGATGTTACATATTGTTTGAAATAAGTAAACTTATAAATGTGTCCCCATGTCCTACTTTAAATTTTTTTAATGTCAATGATTGTGTTATTTTGTATGCTATGCCTGTGTCCATGTCCATCTGATTGAGGTTACCTGATTGAAACATAGATTTATTTGACTTCGATGGGTTACAACAACCTCTACAAACACACAAACACATCCATCTAATTTACATGCTTTTCTTGTTCTTTTGTTCTGCTTGACCTTTGTGCAATGGAAGCTAATGCACCTCTATAGTTTTTTTTTTCAAAAGCTGTTCGCGTAGGCCTTTGTATATGATACATACTCACATCACAATATGAATGCATGTCATATTTGTATTGGATGTATCATAGTCACAAACATCGCTGATATTTTGAAAATATCATGATATTAACACTGGAAATTGAACAAACGATATTAATGGCAAAATATCGGCAACTTAAATATATCGTGATATTATCGCTGCTGCAACCCAACTAGAGCCGTAACAGGGAAAGAAAGAAGAGGAAGGAAAGAAGAAAGAGGAGGGAAGGAAGAAAAGAAGGAAAGAAAGGAAGGAAAGAAAGAGGAAAGGAAGGAAGGAAGAAAAAGGAAGGGAAGGAAGAAAAGAAGGAAAGAAGGAATAAAAAGGAAGGGAAGGAAGAAAAGAAGGAAGGAAAGAAAGAGGAAGGGAAGGAAGAAAAAACAAAGAAAGAAAAAGGAAGGAAGAAAAAAAGATGAAGGAAGGAAGGAAAGAAGAAAGAGGAGGGAAGGAAGGAAAGAAAGAGGAAAGGAAAAAGGAAAGGAACAAAAAAGGGGAAGGGAATGAAAAAAAGGAGAAAAGGGAAGGAAGAAAAAAAAGAGGAAGGAAGAGGGAATGGGACTTTACATTTATTTTTCTTATTTTTATTTTTTCATTTTATTTTTTAAATTCTGAGATTTTCCTGAGATTTATTAGAAACCCATAATATCTCGATATTATACCTTGCCGAGATATAGCCGATACTGATATTTGTGACTACAGGATGTATTATACGATACACCCTTGTATCAAATGATACACCGTAATACAGGATGTATTGTGTGATACACCTTAGGTAGAAATAAAAGATGGTTGAAACTTGTGTTTTATGTTTTGGTTTTTAAAGACCTCTGTAGGACCAGTTCCTTCGCTTCTTTAGAAGCCATTGGACATGAACCCATGAACCATAGGTGGCTTGGAGGTGTTTTGGAGTGTCAATTCTTGCGCAAGGGAGAAAACTTTTTCAGTTTTCATGAAAGGGAGCATTTACCACCCATTATTCATTTAAGGAAGTGGGTTAAGGTATGCTGAGTTTTTTTTTAAAGAAGATGACATCAAGAGACCCTACATGGCAATGGGGTCTCAAATAGAGAGTGGAGATCAATTGAAACTCAAATGTGACTATTGTCACAATGTCTTTTCTAGTGTTGTGTCTCAACTAAAGCATCATTTATCCAGAACACATCAAAGTGTTACCCATGCACATCAAGCGATCATAGTCAATGATATCGCTGATATTTTGAAAATATTATTATCAACATTTCAAGGCCAATTGATATTTTCCTTAGATTTTCTCGGGTTTTTTAAAATATCACTAGAACCTAAAATATTGTGATATTTTCTTAAGATATTCTTAATATTTTCAAGAAACATCTTTTATGTTTTAAAACCTTTTCTAATTTTATATTTTTGTAAGAAAAACACTATAAAACCTATTGTTTCTTATTTTTTTTATTATTCATTGCTTTCAATATTTTTTTTTGAGAAAAATCACATTTTGAAAATATCGCTAAGAAAAGCCCTCGTCGAGAAATTACCTTGAACAATATAGGTGATTATGCAAGAGATTTGCCGGAGGCCATGAAATGACAATGGTAGCAGCTTCTTAGTGATTTAAAAGAAAGACGACAGGAAAAAGGACATATATAAGGAAGAAACATGGTATGCACAACTATGAGAGGGTGATTATGGTGATGATGATCTTTCAACGTCTGATCCTACAACCTCTAGCATATCATCAGAAATAGAAAGCGTTGCAACCAAGAGAAAAGAGGTTGCTGGTGCGAGTAGGAAGAGAATAGGAGGAGGTTCTTTTAGAAGAGGTGTAGCTGGAGGCTCTATTAGGAGCTTTTTTGCTTTTAGGACTGTTAGATCTTTAGCTTGACATTCGCACTAATATGACCATCAAACATTTTATTGAGCATGTGAATGTCGTGGTAGAGAAATGATTTTATGGCACTTGTATTCCTTTAAATGTGGCAAATTTATTTCATTTTCAAGCTATGACAAATGTCAACGAATATCAGGCCTAGATACAAATTGCTTTCATATTATGATTTGAAAGGAAAGCTTCTAGATATTAGTATAAAAGAAGTGAAGGAATATCGTGATGAGATGAAGTAATCAAGGAAACTGGGTGTTGTAATGAAATGTTCACCAATGAAACACAAATTCACAAACTTCAAGAGGAGAAATACAAGGGACAAGTGCGTTGACATAAACCACTAAGGGCTCACACACATAGGTCACTAAGGGCACCAAAGAAAGATCTCAAGAAAAACTCACAACATTTAAAAAATATTATTTTATTAATGGGAATAATGCACAATGAATGCATTAAATTACAAAAGGGCCAATGGTCCATATATACAACACAAAGGATACTTGCCGTTAGTAATTGCTAACAGCCAGTTCTCCCAAGCCAATACACTTCGCAGTGTACATAGCTTATGACCATTAGAAGCTATGTACACTACAACAACAACAACAACAACAACTACGCCTTCATCCCAAAACAATTGGGGTCAGCGATATGAACCAAAAAAGAAATTCATTTTGGGTCTTCCACATGAATCCTTTTCCTCCAATCATTTCTATCCAACGCCATGTCCTCGGTGAGGTTCAAAGCATTCATATCCTTTCCTATCATCTCCATCCAAGTCTTCCTAGGCCTACCCCGACCTCTTTTAACTAATATATTTTCCCATTTCTCCAACCTTCTAACTGGAGCATCATTAGGCCTTCGCCGAATATGTCCAAACCACCGTAAACGATTCTCTCGCATCTTATTTTCAATGGGTGCAACACCTACCTTCTTACGTATCTCTTCGTTCCGAATCTTATCTTTTATTGTATTTCCACACATCCATCTAAGCATCCGCATCTCAGCTACACTCATTTTTTGAATATGATGTCTCTTGGCAGCCCAACATTCCGTACCATATAGTAAAGCGGGTCTAATAGTCGTCCTATAAAACTTTCCCTTCAACCGCAATGGCATTCTACGATCGCACAGCACTCCAGTAGCACTTTTCCATTTCATCCACCCAACCTTTATCCTATGATTTACATCTCCATCAATTTCTCCATACTTTTGAATGATGGATCCCAAATATTTGAAATAATCATTCACCGGTATATCTTGCTCACCAAGCTTCACTACACTCCCATCACTACTTCGTTGCTTACTAAACCGACATTCCATATATTCAGTCTTACTCTTACTCAACTTAAAACCTCTAGCTTCCAATGTCTGTCTCCATAATTCTAACTTAGCATTAACCCCAGCTCTAGACTCATCAATCAAAACAATATCATCAGCAAACAACATACACCACGGTACATTTTCTTGAATTGATCTCGTAAGCTCATCCATCACTATCGCAAATAGGAAAGGGCTTAAAGCAGATCCTTGATGTAACCCAACCGTTATCGGAAAATTGGTTGTCACCCCTCCACAAGTGCGGACATTGGTTACTACTCCTTCATACATATCTTTAATTATACTAATGTACTTGAGAGAAACACCTTTCTTCATCATTGTCCACCAGAGAACGTCCCTAGGTACTCTATCGTATGCCTTCTCTAAATCAATAAAAACCATATGCAAATCTTTGTTCCTCTCTCTATATCTTTCAATAAGTTGTCTAAGAAGATGTATAGCTTCCATAGTTGATCTTCCAGGCATAAAACCAAATTGATTCTCCGATATCATGACAACCTTCCTCAACCTAGACTCAATCACCCTCTCCCAAAGTTTCATAGTATGACTCATGAGTTTTATACCACGATAGTTTGTGCAATCTTGTATATCACCCTTATTCTTATATAAAGGCACCAAAGTACTCTTCCTCCACTCATTAGGCATCTTATTTGTTCGCCAAATCAAGTTAAAAAGATTTGTCAACCATTCTAAACCTTTCTCTCCCAAGCATTTCCAAGCCTCGATAGGTATACCATCTGGGCCAACTGCCCTTCTTGATTTCATTTTCTTCAAAGCCTCTGCAATTTCTTTCTTTTGAATCTTGCGCATGAAGTCACGATTTATCTCATGAAAAGGAATGGAGAAGTCTCCAAGATCTGCTATGTACACTACAAAGTTTATATTTTTTTGAGAAGAATTTTCTGTTTGAGAAGACTACAAAGTGTATATAGCTCATGACATAAAGACATAAGCTATGCACACGCAGGTTATGTACCAAGTGTGTACATAGCCTATGACCAAACCAAATAGCAAAAAGAAAAAAATGTATATACAAGAGAATATATATATATGAGTCACTAGAATATGAGAATTATCTTGTGAACCACGATTTTCATAAACTGTTTGTTCTTTTCTCTTAAATCTAACTATAGGGATGCGATCTACATGCTTGGTTTTATAAGGTCTAGCTCTGGAACCATTCGATTATGACGCATAAAAGGATTTTTTAAGGCTTTAAAATCAATGACTCATAATCTTCATAAATATTTAAGTATTCAAAAATCACATTTTTTCATTAAAAATGCACGATCCAACTGTTGATTCCTAACAAATTCACCTTGCAGAACACATCTACATGGCTGGATTTTCAAAAAAAGTATTGAAAATGCCATATTTCTTGTTCTCATATATATATATATAATACGGAAGGGTGTAATGGCTAGCACCCTTCTCGCGTCGAACGAGTGGACGCACATCTGCTCAAACTCAAAGTGTTTTTAGGCGGTCTTTACTGCCACTAAAGACCCTTTTCTGCACTTTTCAGTAAGTGCTGTTGATCGCGTGCATGATCAACATGATCAACTGTGCATGTTTCACTTGTGGTGGCGTCGCGTCTACCATCAAGTGCTCTTATGGTGATACTTTACCACCATAATTCATGGTGGTACACACTTGATTTACATAGATCTAAGCTCCAAATGCAAAATCTAACCCTTGGACCATGTTTAACATGTTCATTTTACTATTTCCATGTGTTAAAGTTGGCTGCAATGTGATGTTTTATACCATTTCTAGACCACCCATATTTTCATGAATTGAGCTGTTGATTTTCCATGTCTCAAAAATGTGATCTTATGATGTATTAGACACGATAAAACCTTCTAATACAGTAAATAAACCATGCTTAACACATCTGTATGGTTAGATCCATGCAAACAAGAGCATGTACCTGAAAAGAAGTGTATTCCCCATGTCACGGGTCACGGATCTGGAGTTCCAGACCCGTGATCATTGCCTTCTCATTAATGGCATGATGTAATTTATTCTTTTGTTATAAGGGTACTTTTGTACCCTAATATCTGTAATAGTATGTTATTATAAAGAGGTTAATACAATAGCCGACCCTATGAAACAAGTGGGGTATCAGTTTTCTCCCAGTTCTTCTCTCTCTCTCTCTTTGTTTCTCAGCTTTCACGCAGGGAAGGACGAGAACATTGGAAATCTTTCATGGTATCAGAGCAAGGCTACAGCTGAAACTGAAATAGATCTCAAAGGTATGTCCAAAAGATCTGCCTCTTCTCAATTTTTTCTCTTCTAAGTCAAGAAACTGTTTTTTCTTCTCAAATCTCGTCTGTTTTTCCCAATCTCGTTTGTTTCCCCAAATCTCGTTTGTTTCCCCAAATCTCGATTTCTCTGTCTCTTGATCTCGATCAGATCTGACGTTAATCAGATCTGATCAAACTCTCTTGTCTAACTGAATCTGAGTTAACCCAGTCCTCTTCTGAGTTAACCCAGATTAGGTTTTGATCTCAAACCCTTCGTTGAACCCCATCTATTTTCTTTAATCTGTCAGCGTGATCTAATCACGCAATCGGGTCTTATTTAATCCAGTTAAATACTTGATCCAACCCTATTCCTGATCAGATCTGACCAAGCCGATCTGGAGATACCCTCATTTCTACCATTTCATTTCCTATAGCTTGAAAGCTTTGTGTCAATACCGAGTGTGAATTCATATTCCCATATTTTCGTGGTTTTAGTATTCGGGATTCACTCCTTTCTGAAAAACAATAATCTGACAAATATTCAATTTATGTTTAAATCAGCCATTGATCTGAATTAGTTTCTGCAAAAAAAAGAGGAAAAGGAGGGGTTACAAAAACTGTAAACAGATTGTGTTAGAAACACTCGTCATTCTGTGAAACATGGATTCACTTTCTACTCAGTCGGTTCTTTCCTCAAGTTTCCTCAGTCAACTCGTGTCTGAAAAGTTAAACAATGGTAACTTCTTGACTTGGAAGAGACAAATCATACCTTTCATTAGGAGTCAGGATCTTTCTGGACATCTGGATGGATCTATTCCAGTTCCTCCCGAGTTCATATCAAGAGAAGAAAGGGACAATAAAGGGGAATCTACTACGGTATATGTTAGAAATCCTGAATTTGTAGCTTGGATGAAAAGAGACCAAGCGCTACTTGCTTATATTACATCTACACTCTCACAACAAAGCGCGACGACAAAGTAAAGGCGGTAAGCAGAATTGCAACGCAAACCCCCGGCACAACGCGCAACGGCAAAGTAAAGACCATAAGCAGGAGTGCAACGCAGAACCTTTGCGTGATGCACGACGGCAAAGTAAAGGACAAGGATCGCGAAATCGCATCCTTGAGTTAAATGCGTACTCATATAAATATATATGATATATATATGCATATATATTTATTTAATTGTTCTTTTTAGTTAATTGAACTCAATTCAATTGTCCAAGTCTTTTGTGTAATCTTCCCCTACCTTTTACAGTTGCAAGCTTGTTGTCGTCCGCGGATGTACACGATTGGCGGCTCGGCTCACGGAGCGCGAGCGGGGTCCGTCGCACGAGCTGTAAAAGTAACAATCTTAGCAAGCTAATACCAAAAATAAAAGGTCAGGGGCACTGCCGCCATTCTGACGTAAAGGAAGCAGAGGCAGGGGCATCGTGCACATGCGCACCTGCTATAAGCGTAAGAAGCAGGGGCAGGGCCACGAGCCCCTGCTGACGTGCTGTCAGCAAACAACGGGGAGGCAGGGTTGCACCCCTGCCTTATGAAGGCACGAGGGAGGCCGAGGCATCGCTCTGCTTGCCAGAAGAGCAAAGAGACAGGGGACCAAGCCCCCACCCGTTAGCACAAGGGAGGAGGCAGAAGGCTTCTGTAATGAAAAGAGGCGGAAGCACCAATAGGGCAAAAAGTCACTCCTTAAGAGTGACTACAAGAGCCAAGAACATAAACACCAAATGTGCACACACAAAACTCACAAATATAGAAAATGACTTAAAGTCATAAGTTGGATTTATTGAAGAAAGGAAGAGAAGGGTGTAAAAACCCATACATTTAAGAGGGGAACACCTCTTCTATTTATAGAGGAGGAGAGCACAAGAAGGGACCACAAGGGGGCTCCCTTGTAGTCGTTGGGAGCCCCCAACGGTCAGAAATCTGACCGTTGGGGCCCCAACGACTACAAGAGTGGGGCCCCTTGTGGTTCAAACAAAAAGCAAAAAAAGAAAAAGAAAAAAGAAAAAAAAGGAAAAAGAAAAAGAAAATACAAAAAATATAAAAAGTACATTTGGCAGTTTTACAAGAATACCCCTATCGGGTATTTCACTAAAAACAATATGTATATATATACTTATATATATACGAATGTATATATATAAGTGTGTGTGTGTATATATATATATATATATATATATATATATATATATATATATATATATATATATATATATTAACACGCCCCCTCAAACTTTACGGGGAGAAGACCGAAAGTTTGCTAAGGAGGAACATAAATCGTGGAGTTGGAAGCGCCTTGGTGAAGAAGTCAGCTAGCTGATATTCTGAAGTAACATATGGTAATGAGATAGTCCCTCTGAGATATTCGTCTCGAACATAATGGCAATCCATCTCGATATGCTTTGTCCGCTCATGAAAGGTGTGATTGCTGGCAATGTATATCGCACTTTTGTTATCACAGCAGAGCTTGGTAGGAGTGGAAATGAGGACGCCCATGTCAGCAAGGAGACTTCTGAGCCATACGATTTCCATAGTTGTCATCACTATAGCCCGATACTCAGCTTCAATAGATGATAAGGAGACCTTCTGCTGCTTCTTGCATCTCCACGAGATGAGAGATTCACCTAAAAAAATACAAAGACCCGTAATTGAGATACGATCATTGGGATTTCCTCCCCAGTCAGCATCAGTAAAAGCAGTCAATTCAAGAGACGAGGAAGAGGATAAGAAGAGTCCCTTTGAGATGGTATTTTTGATATATCGCACAATTCTCATTACGGCCGCCATATGAACCGTGGTAGGTGCGTGCTGAAACTGGCTCGCTGCATGAACCACATGAGCTATGTCAGGACGGGTGATGGATAGATAGGTGAAGGATCCAATTAATTGACGGTAGGGAGTTGGATCTTCAAGAAGAACACCATCTTCAAGTCTAAGTTTCGCATTGATAACTTCGGGAGTCTCAACTTTCTTTTCATCAGATATTCCTGATTTGGTACAGATTTCTGCAGCTAACTTCATTTGAGATAAGATGTATCCACGTTCGGAATAAGCCACTTCAATTCCTAAAAAATATCGCAAATAACCAAGGTCAGACATATCAAATGTATCTTTTAGCATAGACTTAACATCATTTACTCCCTTTTTGTCATTCCCAGTGATGATCATATCATCAACATACAACAGAAGCATGATAATGGAGTCACCTGTCCTTTTAACAAAAAGAGCAGTGTCAGTATAGCAAGAAGAAAAACCTAAATTGATTAATACATTACTAAACCTGTCATACCAAGCTTTAGGAGCTTGTTTAAGTCCATATAAAGCCTTTTTTAATTTCAAAAATTTTCCATTTAAATTCATACCTGGAGGTGGTTCCATATAAACTTCTTCATTTAAATTGCCATTCAAGAAGGCATTTTTAACATCAAGTTGAAAGATAGGCCATTTTTTAACAGAAGCTATAGCAATAAGGGCTCGAACACTAGTCATTCGAGCAACTGGGGCAAAAGTTTCATCATAGTCTACCCCATACTCTTGGGCATATCCTTTGGCAACCAACCTAGCCTTGTATCTTTCTAATGAACCATCACTCTTAGTTTTTACTTTAAACACCCATCTACATCCAATGGGTTTCTTGCCATTGGGAGGATCAATGATCTCCCAAGTTTGTGCCTTTTTAAGGGCATTAAGTTCAAGCTCCATAGCTTCAATCCAATGATCATATTGTTTAGCATCATTGTAATGAGATGGTTCATGAAAGGAGTGAAGAGCAAGAAGACATGCTCGATAATTAAGAGAAAAAGAGTCATACGAAACAAATCTATTTGGAATCTTAGGAATGCGATTTGATCTTCTTTGAGAGGTTTCTTCTATCGACTCATTTTGAGAAAATCTTTCAAGGGCACATGGAGGATTTCTTTCATTCCTTCTAGAGTAGACTTGTATTTGTCTTGAAGCATTTTCTTCTAAGTTTTGATCATTATTTGGATGTTCAACAAGATCTTCATTAAGAGGTTCATTAAGATCGATATGATCATCTATGATGTTTTCTTGAGGTAACAAGTCAAATAAAAAGGAATAGTCAATATTTTCATTTGGTTGATGTGAAAAACCATTTTCTTCTTCGAGGAATGTGACATCTTTTGAGATATAAAGTTTATTATTAAGTATGTCAAAACATCGATATCCTTTTTGTTTTTCGCCATATCCCCAAAAAATACATTCAATAGCCCTAGGAGAAAGTTTATCATTTTTGCGAGTCAAAACAAAGCATTTACATCCAAAAGTTCTTAATCTTTTATAATCGGGAGACATATTGTAAAGTTTTTCAAATGGAGAAAGATTTTTCAAAGAGGATGAAGGGATTCTATTAATGAGATATGTTGAAGTTAGAACCGCTTCGGCCCAAAAGGATTTTGGGATATTTTTTGAAATCAATAATGTTCTTGTAGTTTCTATTATGTGCCTATGCTTTCTTTCCGCAAGACCATTTTGTTGCGGAGTGTTGGGACAAGAACGTTGATGACAAATTCCATTTTCTTTTAAGTAATTTTGAAAATCATTAGACATATATTCACCTCCCGAATCGGACCTAAGAATAGATAGATTTCCCAAAAATTGATTTTTAACCATTGCATGAAATTCTTTAAAGAACGAGAAGACTTCAGATTTGCGACTTAAGAAGAATATCCACGTAAATCTAGTGAAGTCATCAATAAAGACCACGTAATACGAAAAACCTCCTTTAGATAAAATTGGGGACGGTCCCCACACATCGGAATGAACAAGCTCAAATGGCCGAGTGGCAAAATAACTCCTTTGAGGAAATGGAGTAGCTTTAGATTTCCCAAAAATGCAATCTTTACAAGTCATGTGATTGTCTTTACAAGTATTGTTCAAAAAAGGGAAAAGAGACATTTTTACAAAATTTGGATGACCAAGTCTCTCATGCCAAATTCCAATACTTTGGTCTTTAACAAGATTGCAAGATGACTTAGATGGAAGCGTCAAAAAGTCCATAAAATAGAGATCACCCCTTCTATGGCCTTGCCCAATCAGCTTCCCTGACTGAAGATCCTGCACGATGCAATCTTTAGGTGAGAAAGAGACTTGGCATCCATGGTCGGTGATTTGGGAAACGGAAAAAAGATTTAAATTAATTTTTGGAACAACTCTTACTTTAGGAACAAAAAAGTTTTGAGAATTTTTTAAGTCAAGTGTTCCAATACTTTCAATTTTTAATGACGTTCCATCGACCGTTGAAACATAGGAGGACATGGGTTCGGAAAAAACATTGGAAAGAGAGGTTTTATGAGATGTCATATGGAAAGAAGCACCAGAGTCTAGTATCCGCATACCTGAAGGTGATGAAGAGTAGGCGATGGCGGCTCCGGATGTTGAAGGAGAAGACTTGAGAAGGTGTTGGAGAACTTCGGAAATATGATTAAGAGTTTCTTTGATATCTCCTTCTTTGGTACTTTCTTCCTTCTTTGGAGAATTTTCTCCAACCGCGGCAACCTTTCCTTTAAGCTTTGGACAAACCGGTCTAATGTGCCCCGGTTCATTACAATAGTGGCATATGATTCTCTTTCTAGGCCCATTGATATTTTTGTTAAAGTGGGGAGGTCTATATGCCTTAACATTTGATCCGGGCCTATTAACGGCCAAAACCTCATCATTCCTAATGCTCAAGCCAAGTCGAGTTTCTTCTTGACATACCTCGGCAAGAGCATCTTCAATAGGTAGGGCTTTGCTTCTATGGAGAAGAGATGCCCTCACTTGTTCAAATTCCGGGCGAAGTCCATGAAGGAATTGAAAAAAGTGCTCCTTTTCAATTTGTTCCCTTCTTAGTTCAATGTCTTGTGGAGCAACCCATTTGGGCTCAAGAAGGGCAAGCTCATCCCAAAGAGGGGTTAGAGAGCTAAAATAGTCCCGGACACTCATATCCATTTGTTTGGTGGAACGAATTTTTTCTTGATAAAAGAATTGCCGAGCAAGATCCTTTTGGGTATACATACCCTTAAGGAAAAACCAAGCCTCATTGGCTCTTCTAAACTTGGTAATATTGGCACAATTTTTAAGATCTACATTGTTCATAAACCATGCCAAAATTTTGGCATGGTTACTTTCCCAATCCTCGATTTTGGATTGATGTTCATTAATGGCTTTGATGCACTCATCGCCATCTAAAGCCTTTTCAACTTCATTTTCAATTTTGGTAAGAACAAGAGAGGGTTCGGGAGTAGTTCCCATAACAAAACCCCAAAGTTTCTTACCTCTTAGATGATTTTCCATAGCGGAGGCCCACATGAGATAGTTGGACCCATTTAGCTTGAAAGAGAGCTCCACTTTAGAGTCACGTTCCATCGGCACCAAATATACTTCCTTTCTTCAAAACTTAGAGAGGCACACTTTCCAAGATGACAAAAGAAAAGCCCAATCACCAAGATGACAAAAGAAAATCTGACCGTTGGGGCCCCAACGACTACAAGAGTGGGGCCCCTTGTGGTTCAAACAAAAAGCAAAAAAAGAAAAAGAAAAAAGGGAAAAAAAGGAAAAAGAAAAAGAAAATACAAAAATATAAAAAGTATATTTGGCAGTTTTACAAGAATACCCCTATCGAGTATTTCACTAAAAACAATATGTATATATATACATATATGTATATATATACTTATATATATACGAATGTATATATATATATATATATATATATATATATATATATATATATTTTAACAGCTTCGCCCCTGCCTGCCGAATACACCAAGAGGCAGGGGCTTGGCCCCTGCCGATCGAGCACGTAAACAAGCAGGGGGCAAAGCCCCTGCCTGACGCCCGAGAAGAGGGAACAGGGAGAGGCTCGGCCCCGTCCCCTACCGTAACAGTAAGCAGGGAGGGGCTCGGCCCCTCCTGCATGCTACGAAGGCAGGGAGGGTCGAGCCCTCCCCTACGAAGATCTAAGGCAGGGAGGGCTTGAGCCCCTCCCTACGATACACAGAGGCAGTGAGGGTCGAACCCTCCCCTGCGCACCTAAATAAGGAAACCGAAAAAGGGGCAGGGGCCTTCAGCCCCTGCTGGAGCAATAAAAAGGGCAGGGGCCGATGGCCCCTGCTAGGAAAATTAGCAGAGAGAGAGACGCAGGAGCCCCCCTGCTGCTTTTGGAAGAGGAGGCAGCGAGGGGTGCTCGGCACCACCCTCTGGGGAGACCCAGAGCGAGAGGCAAGGGGGGAGTCCCCCTGCCGACGGGTGGCGATGACAGGGGGTCAGTCCCCCTATCGGTCAACCCCAAAAGAGAGAGGCAAGGGGGAAATCCCCCTGCCAACGAGGGGCGACAACAGGGGCTCAACCCCCCTGTCAGTCGACCCCAAAGAGAGAGATAGGCAAGGGGGAAATCCCCCTGCCATCGAGGGGTGACGACAGGGGCTCAGCCCCCCCTGTCAGTCGACCCCACAAGCGAGATAGGCAAGGGGGAAATTCCCCTGCCATCGACGGGTGACGACAGGGGCTCAACCCCCCTCTGTCAGTCGACCCCGCAAGCGAGATAGGCAAGGGGGAAATCCCCCTGCCATCGAGGGGCGACGACAGGGGCTCAACCCCCCCGGTCAGTCGACCCCAAAAAATAGAGAGGCTGGGGAAAATAAATAGGGGAGACGGAGAAGAAAAACGGAAGAGGAGCGTACCTGGTGGTCGCCGGCGGCGGCATCGGAGGCTGTCGGCTCCCTGCAGCACACGGGATTAAGGCGGTGGCCGGCGGCAAGTCACAAGCGTTAGTGGCCGCAGGGAGGAACGAGGGGGAAAGAGGGAGTCGGTCGGGGAAGAGAGACCGAGAGACGAGAGGGGGAAGGAGGTTTCGAGAACCTCCTCCCTCAGTCGCTGCGTGCTTTTAAAAGCACGCACCCGACTGATTCACCCGGGTCCGGATCCGGCCCGACTCCAAGGATTTTTTTTTGACTTTTACAGCTTATGACCACAACAAATAGGAAAAAGAAAGAAAACATATATACAAGAGATTCTTAACATACAACCTAGGATAAAAAAGAAAAAAAATACACACACCTATATATATATATATAGGTGTGACATCAAGGCAAATGGATGGACAGACAGAAAGACAAGGACCTTGATAAATTTCCTTGTCTATTACCTTAAGGGAATTATGTTTTTGGAATCAATTGATGTGTTTGATATTCTCAAGATGACAAATGTTTTATTTAGTGCATTTGATGATATAGTGCATGTGGTTGAACATGAAAATATGGTTGAATTGATAACTAATAATACAACTTAAAGGGCATCATGTAAAGCATTGGCAAAACATTATGGGACTTTCTTTTGGACTCTATATGCTGCTCACTGCATAAACCTCATGCTTGAGGATATCAGAGCATGAACCACATTAAAAAAAAGCAGTTGGATTTTGCTAAGAAATTACAAAATTTATTTATAATCATGCATGTGTTTAATTTTAATGATAAAGTATACCAATGACACTAAATTGATTCGTAGTGCAATTACATGATTTGCTATGATTCTTTTAACAGTGCAAAGTATAGTAAATAATAGAACTGCACCAAATAAAATGTTTTCGTCAGATTTATGAAACACATATCTAAATATATAAAAAAGAAAGACAAAAGAAATTGTGGACATTGTATTTAGAAATGATTTCTAGGACTCTTGCATGTGGCTGTTGAGAATCACCATGCCTTTGATGAAAGTGCTAAGATTGGTAGACAGTGAAGAGAGAAGTTGTGAGTTATCTCTATGAGGTGATGAATAAAGCAAAAAAGACTAGTATAAGCAATCTGAATGGAGAAGAGAAGCTTTAGAAGCCTATATGGCGCATCATAAATCATAGGGAGGATCTGGCGGAAACAACCTCTTTATACTGCAACATACTATTTGAATCATGCATTGAGATACTCTCCCACATTCAAGATGAATAGGAAAGTAAATAATGGACTTTTGGATTGCATTGAGTGGTTGGTCCATGATCATCACATCTAGGATTAGATCCACAAAATTGGAGATGTATGCTAATGCATTATATGACATGAAGAGATCTGCAACAGAGCGGAACCATTCCACGATGTGTTTAAGTAATTTAATTTAGTCTTTCAATTTCATTTTGTTATTTGCTTATGATATTGGGTATTTGTTTATGTTTTCTATTTTTTTTTTAAATTTTAGACGTGGTTGACTAGGTTTGGGAGTGATTGCCCAAATTTGAAAGTTTTTTCCATTCACATTATCAGGTAAATATATAGTGCAAGTGGATGCAAAAGAAAGTAGAGTGTCTTTAAGCAAATCCATATAATTAGAAGGAATAGATTGGAGCATAAAAGGCAATGAGTTTGTCTATATTCACAACTTATGGCTAAGATAAAGGTATATAAATTGTTAAAGTTATTTGTGATTTTATATGTTTGCTTAAAGTTTCTTTTACTGTGATACCAAACCTACAACTTTATGTACATGTCATCTTTTTACGTAAATAAAAAAGTTATCATCAAGGAGGTACAAGGAGCAATTCGATCCCATATGTCTAGAAAATTTTGATGTGTTGGATGAATGGATTCAAGAGAAACCCACTGTCTTAAATGAAGAAGACATTGAGTGAATCAATGTGGAAAGAACATAGAAGGTCAATGATGAAGGGCCGTGTATATTGGAGAGGATGTGATTGTGGAGGATGAACAAGGAGAAGAAGAAGATAATGATATGGTTGAAATCATCTACTTTTTTTTTTGTATCTTGGAAAAATTTAATTATATAAAACTTAAGTATCGACAAAGACTTCATTATTTTGTTTTTGTTTATGTATTATGAAGCTATCAGTCTTGTGGCATGTTAGCTTAATTGCATGATATTTCATAATTTGTATTTTCCTTGCAAGATATGCATGCATTCATAGCATATTATCTTTATTATTTGATGTTTGATGTCTTATGCAACTCATAAATGTTTGACATGTGATATTATGTTTATATCTTGTGCAATTCATCATTGTTTCATGCAAGGTTGTAAAAAGCATATCATAACTCGTATTGGTTGGGTCCAAAGTAAGACATCTATTGTATTGTAAAAAATCATACATTTTTAATAACAATATAAAAAAATTCAAAAAATAGAAAAAATTATTTTTTTAAAGTTCAATACACATGAAATAATGATGAATTGAAGAAGATACAACCATAGTATCACATATCAAGCATTTGTCTCTATGAGCTATGTAAGACATCAAATATCGAATAATAAAAATAATATGCTATGAGTGCTTGCATATCTCACAAGAACAATGCAAGTTATGAAATATCATGCAATTAAGCTAGCATGGGACGTGACTCACAATTTCATAATACATATAAAAAAACAAAAAAACAAAGTGTGTGAATATTTAAGTTTTACATAACCAAGTTTTCCCAAAATACAAAGAAAAACAAATGTATATGATTTCAATCATCATCGTCATTGTTATCTTCTTTTTCTCGCTCTTCCCCTTCTCCTCCTTGTTCATCCTCCACAATCACATCCTCTGCAATATACATGGGCTCTTCATCATTCATGTGCTGTTTTCACGTTGATCCGCTGAGTGTCCTATTAATTTAATACAGCAGGTTCTTCTTGAACCCATGCATTTAACACATCAAAATTTTCTACACTGATAGGATAAAATTGCTCCTTGTGCTTTCTTGATGATAACCATTTGCCTAAAAAGATGACATAAAATTTTTAAAAAGGTTATAGTAGTATCATAGTAAAAAAACTTAAATAAACATATCAAAATGACAAATAAACTTTAGAATTTTATATACTTCTGTCTTAGCTATAAGTTGTAATGAACTTAGATGAGGTTGTTGTGCCTTTTGTGCTCCAACCTATTCCTTCTTTTGTATGGATTTGCTCAAACACACTCCATTTTCTTTCGCATCCACTCACTACATGTTTGATTAAGAATTTGATGGTAAAAGCTCTAAAATACGTTATGAACATTGTATTTTATTTGTCCATTTTACCCCATTATATGTCATATTGTATGTTAGAGATTGGGGGCAATATTGTACATTCACATTGTAATCAGTTACAGATCTTAATAATGAAAGATAGAAACCCTATACGTCCCTGCTATTGACGTTTCTGGGTATTCTGCAGCAGCCTCTCCTCTCTCTATCATTTTCTTCCTCTTGTATTCTCGGTGGATGATCTCTGATTTACAACAAATACAATATGTATCTTTGTTTTGGACTTGGCCATTATGGGTTTATGTTATGCTTTTCACAACCTTGAGTGCATCACTAAAACTTCATTAATGTCTTCCAAGTTTCCAACATGAGGTAACAAACAATTGTTTATTTTTTATCACATCCTTGTGGGCTATATAACAACGTGACACCCATTCTTTACCCCTACTTTCTTAATCACACTTGGGGATTCATGCAGCAAAAAAATGTGACACTGCAAGCCTCTTATGAAGTCAAGATTGAATGATTATTTCAGCTAATTGAAATTGTTTCATTTTGATCTTATTATTTCTCTATTTTTTGCTGGCTAATTTGAACATCTTATTGTGAGGTTAGTTTCATTTTTTTTTGCTTGTAGTGATGAATAAGAATGGGGTTTTAGAGTGCTTATAAGCGATTTACAGAATATTTCTCCAACTCGAATATATTTGCTTTCTCTCTTCAACTATTTTAAGAAATGAGCTAAACTTGTAAACTAGTAGGAGGATTAATGACTTATTTTCATGGAAAACTGTTGTGTCTCACTAGGAATAATTGCATAAGTACTTACATCTATGTGAAAAACTCCTGTGTGTATACATACATACATACATACATACATACATACATACATACATACATACATACATACATACATACATACATACATACATACATACATACATACATACATACATACATACATACATACATACATACATACATACATACATACATACATACATACATACATACATACATTATGTATGTATGTATGTATGTATGTATGTATGTATGTATGTATGTATGTATGTATGTACCTTTTTAGTACCTTATCGGCTTATTTTTTGTATGTGATATGGTTTGAAATTTAATCAGGCGAGAATGGTCCCAGCAGCCAGCTTATGGAAGCAGAAGTTGCCTTATACTGGAGAAAGTTATGCAGGCATTTGCAAATGGAAGCACAAGTATGAAATGATATATTATTTGTTATAATTTGGATGCTTATTTCATGGATAAGTATGTTAACTGTGAAGTTTATCTACACATGAATACATGTACATTGTGAAGCTTATTTCAGTATGCATGTACCATATGCTACACTAACTTGATACTATGCTTTCTTACATGCTTTGTTCATGGCATCATGTTTGACTAAATAGATAATTATGTGCAATGTGAAACATCTTATGTGCTTATGCACTATATAGTCAAAATCGGGATTTGGCACCAACTGTGCCATCTAGTTTTGCTAGGTGGAGCCCCACCACCTTAGCCCATGCACCTAGATGGTATGGTTGTAGGGCCTATTTATGGGGATAGTATTCCTATATTCTTTTTGTTTGATGTATACCTAAACATGTATCTGTGTGTGTGTGTCTATCTATATATATATAGTAAAAGCTGTAATATTTCTAAATTTTAATTTTTTTTGTACATTTGACCCTCCGGATGTGGTCTACATGTTTGGTTTAATAGAAATTGGTGCTTGGATCATGTTATTCCATGTATGTGAAATTTTGCAGGGTTTGAAAAATCAACAACCTACAATGTAACAAATTTTCAATCCACATAAAATCGTATTTTTGCATTGAAAAATACGACCCAAGAGTTGATTCATACTATTTGACCATGCTGAACACATTTATGGGGTTAGATTTGGTAAAAACAGTCTCCAACTTTGAGTTCCAACTAAGGGTTTCCTTACCCACAAGGGTACCAAATACTTATATATACCTCTCTCTCTCTCTCTCTCTCTCTATATATATATATATATATATATAGAATCACTAGAATATGAGAACTAGAAATATGGGCATTTCCAACACTTTTTTTTTCAAATCCAACCATGTGGATGTGCTTGGCATAATGAATTTGCTAGGAATCAACCATTGGATCGTGTATTTTCGATGAAAATATGTGATTTTTGAATGCTTGAATATTCATGAACATTATGAGCCATTGTTTTTAAAGCCTTAAAAAAATCTCGCTTATGCATCAAAATTGAATGTTCAAGAGTGGGTTCTTATAAAACCAAGCATGTAGATCACATCCGTATGGTTAGCTTTGAGAGAAAAAAACAAAAATCCATGAAAATCATGGTTCACACATTAGTTCTCATATTTCCAGTTCTTATATTCTAGTGACTCTATACATACATACATATATTTTATATACATACATATTATATTTACACACACACATATATATATATATATATATATATATATATATATATATATATATATAGAGAGAGAGAGAGAGAGAGAGAGAGAGAGAGAGAGAGAGAGAGAGAGTAACGAAAAATAAATAAATATTTGTTTTGGTTCGGTCCGGATCCGGACCCGACCCAAACTATCGCCTCTCGCTGTCTTTTAAGACAGCGAGGCAGGCGGGAGGAGGGTTTCGAACCCCCCTCACTGCCTCTCGCCCTCTCGTCTCTTCCCGACTCTCTCTCGCTCATCCACCGCCATCGACGCCGGCGACTCTCGACAGCCCGCCGCCACCGACATCGGCGACCCCTCCTTTCTTTCCGGCGAGCTTTCTCCGAAACCCCCCTGGTACGCCACCTTTTCCCCTCTTTTCCCTCTCAGTTTCTTATCTCTCTCTCCCTCACTTCTCTGTGTGGCCACAGGAGGGGTCAAACCCCCTCCGTGTGCCCCCTTTTAGCAGGGGTGGAGCACGACACCCCCCTCCTTGCTTCCGTTACGGTAGGGGAGGGGTCGAGCCCCTCCTCCTTGTTCTCTGCAACGGCAGGGGAGTGGTCGAGCCCCTCCTCCTTGTTCTCTGCAACGGCAGGGGAGTGGTCGAGCCCCTCCCTGCACCCTTCTTGATGTGCCAGCAGGGGCCGATGGCCCCTGCCTTTTTGATGTGCCAGCAGGGGTCGATGGCCCCTGCCTTTTTGTTGTGCCAGCAGGGACCATAGGCCCCTGCCTTGCTGTTTGCCAGCAGGGGCCATCGGCCCCTGCCTTTTTGTTTGCCAGCAGGGGCCGATGGCCACCTGCTCTTTGCGCGCGGGCCTATACCCTTGGCCGACAGGCCCGAGAAATCTTTGGAAGCTACATCGTGATGGGGACAGATCATTACAATTGTTGGTCTCCAATGAGGAATTCCTAGTCAACGTGAGTCATCTGCTCGCATTGACTACATCCCTCTTTAGACGGCAAGGCTCATTTGGCCCTGCCCTATCCCTTTTTTTCGAGTCATTTGGGACGGTTGGTCCCAGCCCTATGTATCAGAGAAGTCGAGTATTTGCCTTGTTTTTGCTTTTGTCTGGGTTTGCATGTTAATATCGCATATTTGCAGCTACGACGGATCCCACTCTCGCTCCGCGACCCGAGCCGTCAATCGTGTACGTCCGCAGACGTCAGCAAGCTCGTAACCCTCCAAGGTAGCGGAAAATTACATAGAAGACTTGGGTAATTGAATTAAGTTCAATTAAACTAAAAACGACCATTAAATGAATATTTATATATACAAATATATATATTTATACGAGTATGTACTTCACTCAAGGATGCGGTTTCGCCATCCTTGCTCTTTACCTTCTATCAGTTTTTACTTGCCGTCACGCATTGCGTTGAGATTTAGTGTTGCACTTCTGCTCACTGCCTTTACCTTGCCGTCGCGCTCTGCGCCTAAGCTCTGGTTTTTGCATATATGTTGGTATTGCCTTGCTATTGCAGATGACGTGCAGGTTCTTGCTCTTTGCGTATGCCTTAAAGGCATCCTCGTGGAGGATGCAAGGGGCATTTACCACTCTCCCTCTTGCGACAAGAGTTTAGTCGGGAGCGAGCGAACTTCTTAGCGGATGTGATTCGAGAAAATCACATGTATAATGTTGGCACAAGGTACTGCTGTTTCAAAGGATAAAGTAAAGTAGATAAACTTACATCTTTGTGAAACACTCCTGTTGAAGCTTCTATTGAGGAGCTATACCCCCTTCATCCTAGAGTACTTGTAGTCGTGCACGACACGTCTAGTACTGCGATGATCGGATGAGACGGTCGTGCGACCTCGATCAGTGTTAAATACACAATGTTGTAATCACATAAATGGCCTCACATTCGCCTTCACAGGCAAGATGCTCGAGTGGTTTAAAGACCACAACATAGAATGGGTCGTTAGTTAAGCAACCCCTAACGTACCTATTCGCTTCTATGTGTCTGTCAAGGGAGAGGACAGAGCGGTACAAACTCCAATGGACAGGTTATTAACAACCACCCTACGGGCAACGATCCGGCCTCCTCAGTCATTGGAGTTAGGGGAAAGGGGCTACAATAGTTAGCTCAACACTTCTGCAGAAGTTGGATGCATCCGTGGCACTGCCTCCTTTGGGGAATCCTCTCTCGGCTAAATCCGTCCCTTTGGAGCGGACTCAACTAGCTATTCGGGTTATTGAAAATACATAGAATAACAGATGCCCGAACTAGTTTCAGTTGTTTCTATATTTTGCCTGCGCGTACCCGCAGGTTAGTAATTATCGAAACATAAGGTCTGTTCACACTGGTCGTAGGGTCGTTTGACTCGCTTGCACTACCGATTCGCTTGCACTACTGATTCGCTTACACTACTGACTCGCTTGCACTGCTGATTCGCTTGCACTGCTGATTCGCTTGCACTACTGATTCACTTGCACTACTGATTCGCTTGCATTACTTATGCGTTTGCACTAGTTATCTTCGTGCATTGCTTACCTGTTTAACTGCATATCTGCTTTAAACTGTGTAACCTACTGAATTAAATCTACATAATTCAGTTCCTTGTAGTCTCTCTTGTGTACCTTCTAGTTTTTCACGAAACTAACCCATTCTATGGGTACAAGTGATGATTAGGTACACCACAGGCGATGACGCGATGGCAAGATGGCTTCAAGACGTTCTTCTTCCTGCTCTTAGCTCGCGTCCTGTTGTTTGAGGTTTTGTAACGGATTTTCCTTGGGATATCCGAATTTTGTACTATTTGGAGAACTTCTTAAATGAAAGTGGCTTTTTCAAGTGTTTGCAAGTAGCGTGGGTTGTGCGTTTTGGTTCTTTTAGCTAACGCGCCTAAAGTTGTCAGCTTGCCTTTCTGAAATTAACAAAAGTATAGTCTTCCGCTGATTTTGTAAACCATCTCTGAGATGAAGAGATTCCTTTTTAGTCTCTTGTCTGTTTTTCTGAAAGGTTTGCAAGTTTGAAATTTCGGGGTGTTATAGAGAGAGAGAGAGAGAGAGAGAGAGAGAGAGAGAGAGAGACTAGAATATGTTTACTGGAGTGTGAATTAGGTTTTCCCAATTTTTTTTACGGATCTGACCCTGTTGATGTGTTTGACATGGTCTGTTTGCTAGAAATCGTCTGTCGGATTGTGTATTTTTTATGAAAAATATGATTTTTAGATGCTCAAACATTTACGAGAATTTTGAGCTGATGGTTTTCAAGACAAAAAGATACTACATATGCATCGAAATTGGTCGATTCTTGGGCAGGTCTCCATCAAACCAAACATGCAGATCAGAGTTGTATGGTGAGATTTAATAAAAAAAACCCATGAAAATCTTGGTTCATACTCTGGTAAACATATTTCTAGTGAGCATATTCTAGTAACTCTCTCTCTCTCTATATATATATATGTATTTTAATTATGCTATAAATATAATATATATGTGTATGTGTTAAAATTAATTTTACTGTGAAGGGCTGAAAGCATATTTTGTTGATTATATTGAATATGTTATGAATACTTAAATATATATGTGTGTGTAGTTATATAAATGTATATTCTGGCTATGTATATTTTGTGAAGGCATGTCTAATTTCGTACTTGCAAGATGAAAACATCTTATTACTAAAAGAATTAAGCATATTTTTATGTATATTTTGTATAATTTTTTATTTTTTAATTGCAGTACCAACTGCGATTAGTCCCATCTAGTGTTTGACTAGTCTTGTTAGGGTACTACCGACTAACCACTGCCTAATGCCTTTGACTATATAGTGTGTATGTCTATATATAGTGGACTTGATCTATGAGGTTTGTTTAGTAGGAAATGAGTTTTGGATCATGTGATTGTGACATATAAGCAAATCTTTTAAGGGCTTTAAAAATCAATGGGCCACAATATACTAAAATTTTATGACTCAAAAGATCATCTTTTTATATTGAAATAAAATGATCCAAGGTTTGATCTTTACCAAACAAACCATGCTGAACACATATGTGGTCAGATTGAGTCGACAAAGCTTGAACATATGATTTCTAGCGCCTTCAATTCCTAAGTTATATCTCATCACTTAGAACCTTTGATGTAATTCTTTCCATTTTGAGAGTTAATTCATAATTTTATTTTTCTTTCAAAAAAAGGATATATCTTATCTTAAATGAAGTTGGCGGTAGATATTGTCTTCAAATGTGGAATTTTTGATGATAAGAAGGTGGATACGCCAGAAGTTTTAAATGCAAAATTAAGATTGGAAGACGAAATCCCTCTTGAAGATTACTGGCAGTTGATTGGATCCTTGACCTACTTATCCATCACAAGACCAGACATTGATCATGCGATACACTCAGCCAGTCAATTTCAGCATGCCCCATCTACGGTGCATATGAGTGTTGTTCTGCAAATTGTTAGATATATCAAAAGTTCTATAACTAAAGGGCTATTTCTATCCTCCTCTTCTTTAAATTTAATTACTTATACCGATGCCAACAATTGCTTATACATTGCCAACAATCACACCTTTCGTGAGCGCACCAAGCATATTAAGATGGATTGCGATTATGTATGAGATGAATATCTAAAAAAGGTTATCGAACTACCATATGTTACATCTAAGTATCAACTTGTTGACTTCTTCACTAAAGCTTTTGCTGCACCTTATTTTATATTTCTACTTAACAAACATTCAATGTATAGACCGTAAGTTTGAGAAGGGGTGTTAAAGTATGTAATGTAATTATATATATATATATATTCTCAAATATAAAAATATATATAATGCCCAGCAGAGGCATTTTGGTCACTTTACTGTATCTAATTAGGTCGGTTCATTTGGGACTAGTTAGTTAGTTTTATTTTTATTTTTCTTAAATATGTAATTTAGTTAGTCTTGAGGGGCTCTATGGGAAATAACCATAGAGTCGTTGGGATAGCTCACAACGACTATAAATATAGCTGTTGGGAGCTCCGAATGACTCTATGGGAGCTCCCAAGGCTCCTTGATCTTTGTGCTTTTGTGTATAAATTGGGGCACATTGTCCCCATTCATGTTAAGCTTCTTGTGAAGTATTTTATTAATAAAATCTTATATTTTTTATGTGTTGCAAGTCCTAGTTGGCTTTATGTGTTGTCCCTAGTGGGCTTGTGATTCTGTACATTGTATTGTGCCTTTGTATGCCTTTAGTTGACTTGTATTTATCTTTCGCTCATTTACTTACTGGTCAATACAAGAGCACATGCACATAAGCCACTTAGGGGCCAAGAACACAAGTAAAAAATATAGGATTTTATTAGAACCAAATGCTTTTGAAAATCATAACATGAGAGAAGGGGGAGATCCCCTTTATATACACATGGTCTCAATAGAGTCGTTGGGAGCTCCCAACTGCTCTATTTGGTCAATGACCAAATAACCCTTAGTCAAAAGGAAAAGACAAAAATACAAAACTAAATAGAAAAGAAAAATGTGCCCCTAATGGGCACAACCTATTACAATGACCAAAATTACCAAAATATCCCTAATGGGTATAACCTAGTGCAGCAATGTATTGCATATACATATTCAGCATTCATTGCATACACACAAAGTAGTAAATTCAGAATTCAGTGCAATTATCAGATCAAATATGTTATGCCAAAGAAAATTCTATGGAAAACAAGGTGTGGTACTCTTTATTGAAAAATGCATTCAGTAGATGCTTGTAAGGTGCTTCACAACTCTGGCCATGTGATCAAGGCGGTCGACTTTAGGAATCAACACCTAGATCATGTTTTTTTGATGAAAAAATGATATCAGTGCTCCTACACTGTTCTCTTACGCTGCTAATTATAGACTAGGTGAATAAAGGTTGATCAGTGATAATAACAAAAAGCTTTTGTGAATGGCTTTTAGCATTTAGAAATTGACCATTATACAATGACTATATGCATATGCAATAGAATCTACAAAGTACATTCATCACTGATAAAGATGACATGAACATAATCTCATGCGACAACTATTCATTAAATGTACATTATGACTTGACCAATTCATTGCACTGAATATCATTTGGTAGTTTTTGCATTATGTGCATATCTAGATTCAATTGATTGGTCAAATTATGACATTTTCCCTGTTATGCTATTGGTTCTGGAAATTTATCAGAATTTTTATTTCTTTCCCACTTGGGAGTGGAAGTCTAAAAGATATGATTCTGACTATTGCAGTGTGTGGGTTATATGGTTATATTTGGGTTTGACTTGAATATTCATTATTATGGGTTATTTGTCTGTAGTCAAAAGGATGTGATGCTGCAGCAACAATGGGCACTGAAGCAATCGTATATGCATCAGAAGCTTCAGACAAGAATGAACTTTTGGAAAGGGTTCTTCCTGCAACAGTTTCTGACTATGTTGAACTTGTCAAATCGCACTTGGTTGCAGGCAAGTTGCAAAACTATAGAATGAGCATTTCTACATAAATGTCCTGTTTGCATTTTTCTTTCCTCTTAACTCCGGCAGACAAAGCTCTTCTTTCATAGTTTTTGGATGAGTATCTATTGGTTCTCAAGTCCATGTACAATAGCAAGTATTCACATGATTTCTTTCAGGAATAGCATACCGGTTTTCAACCAGGCAGCTGCTATTACTTGGGGCCATGCTGGACTTTTCTGATGCTACAAACCGAAGAGTTGCTGGTGCATTTGTGCAAGAGATATTGCATATGCCTCTTGAGCATGAAATTGATGAAGATGATGGAAATAAGGTCATAATTGGTGATGGTATAAATCTTGGTGGTGACAAAAATTGGGCTAAAGCAATAGCAGAGTTATCAAGGAGAGTACATGCTTCGCCAGGGGAATTTGAAGAAGTGGTCACTACTGTTGTTGAAGAGCTTGCTCGTCCTTGCAGAGAAAGGGATGCTGATTTCATGCAGTGGATACATTGCCTTGCGGTGACTGGTTTGCTATTGGAAAATATAAAATCCCTTCTTTGCCTTCAAGGAAAAGCCATAAATGCTTCAGAATTACTGCAGACTTTAATACTCCCAGCAGTGAGTATACTTCAGAGTGATATTTCCTGATGGTTAATTTTTTCAACTATATCTTTAGTTGCATTTTTGCCACTTCTGTTTCTTGATTACCATGAACAGAATGTCTTTAAAACTTTTTACTTTATAGAGTTGGTCCTTTGATTTGATCAACAGGCAAAGCATATTAATGTGGATGTGCAAAGGGCTGCAACTAGAGATCTTGGCCTTTTTGGTTTGTTAGAGAGAAGACCAAGCGAGAATATGTTAAAGCAGCTGAGACTTTCATTTGTTAGTGGCCCCTCTTCTGTTTCTGTTGTGGCTGCCAAGGCACTATTTGATTTGGCAATGTGGCATGGTCCTGAAGAAATTGACAGGGCAATTGGATTAAATTCCTTGGGGAAAATTGGGGATGAAAATGGGAACAAAGAAAGCTTCATTGATGATGGTACGCCAAGGAGTGGAATACTTGAACTCTTGTATTCTGGACTTGAGAGAGACGACTGGGATAGATGTACAGAAACTGATGGTATGGAAACAGTTCGAGGTGTTCTTGCTGAAGGTTTTGCAAAAATGCTTTTGCAGAGTAAGAATTATCTTGCTCTTTCAGCATCAATGCATCCCTTGCTTCTTGGCAAGCTCATCAGCTTGTTCTTCAGTGAACAAACAAAGCAATTGCTTCGGTGAGTAACACATTCATATTCCATGCCATGCCTTTGGAAATTTAATGTGAAAAATTGGTATATCACATGTTGACAGGTTAAGGCAGTGTTTGTCTGTGTTCTTTGAACAATTTCCTGCGCTTTCTGCCAATCATAAGGCAAGTATGGAACATTTTGTCTTATATTCATTCAAAGAATGTATCGTATAAGCCCTTGTCAGATTTTATCTCATTCCATTCAACTAAATAAATCAGTGATTCAACATTCTTGTGCAGAAGAGCATCTCCAAAGCATTTGTCCCAGTCATGCGCTCCATCTGGCCTGGCATGTTTGGGAATCCCGGTGGGGCTCCAATGGTGGTGTCTAATCTGAGGAAGCGTGCAACCCAAATGTCACTCTTTATGCTCCAAATGATGCAGACTCCTCTGTACAAATTCTCAGGAGAAAACGAGGAAGATAACTGCAGTGAGAATTCAAGGGGAAGCCCAAGTTGCACAACTCAGGGCCAACTTGATATAGACTGCGGAGAGGAAGGGCTTGCTATCTGCCTTGGTGTGGAGGTAGCTTCTTCAGAGACAACACTCCCTTGCATCTGATATTTGCAAGTTTGAAGTTTACTCTTTCTTTTTGGTAAAAGAAGTCATCTTATAAATATCCATTCACTTTTTATCATTTTGTACGTACTATTTAGGTGCTGAACTGTCCTAATAAAAGAACTGCTGCTGGAAAATCCTACATATTAGCACTATGCAGAGTAGCTGTCTCTCTGCGATTCTGTCCCTCACAGCAAGATGCAATCAAATGCATGTGTATGCTACTGAATCACATAATTGAATTGATATCATCTGACAACCAACTCCTGAAGGATATGAAAGGGATGGCGAGTCGCCTTAAAGCTCAAGATGAAGATCCAGATCGCTTACTTTCACTTGATCAAATCAAGTTTCTCCTTGGTGTGTGTGTGTGTGTGTGTGTGTGTGTGTGTGTGTGTTTATTGCTAAAATATTCTTGTAGAAGGCTCAGATTTGGCCATTTTGTGATCACAGGAAAGCTGGGTTTGGATGACTTTGATGTACAAGAGTTGTCTAGATCTGTTGTTGCTACTCCTGCACCAAGGACAGCGAGAACTGTGACCAGGAGAAGAAATGTTAGGTGTGATTCTTCATCATCGACAGATAAGGAAGAAGTGTTGCCAGCACGCATGGTGTCAGCAACACCTGCCCTAAACACTGCTCGCTCTGAAAGGGCGAGTAAAACAGAAGCAATGGCAAGGATGACGGGCAAAACCTTGGGGATGTCATCAAGTGAAGAAGAGTCAGAAGTAACATCAAGTGAGGAATCTTCTTCATGTGATGAGAGCTAAAGATACTTTTATTAAGAAGTTGAAAAGAATGACAAGGAGTCTGCTTTGGAAGACATTCAACTTCTGTTATTAACTAAATCTGCATTTAGCAAGTTAACCAATTCTGGTTTTTGTAATGGGTTGTGATCATGATCCTTGCATTCATTGTCAGTTTCATCATCTTCCGTGTGATTTGTATATCTCATGCAAATCTTGATCCTGCTTATTTGGACACAGAGATTGCCGATATTACCATTGGCTAATTATGGGATTAATGTGTAGCATTTCCATGCAGATATGATCTTCAGTGTGTTGTAATATTTTAAAAATAAATTTGATTGATTTTACTCCTTTGAGGAGATAGGCATTGGAGTTTTGCTGATCCTCCGGCTACAGTAATGTTGTGGACTTAGCCTCTAATGTTTTAGGCATCAGGAACAGGGGCAATTTGATGCAAAACTGGTAGCTTTATAATGAAACAGAAAAGGCATGAAATTTAGTTTGTTTGTAATGTCATTTATCTTTTAAGTAAATTAAAAAAGTTTTTTTTATTGGATGATGAGAAGCCCTTGCCGTAATGAGTCCGCTCCCCTGTGAGGTAAACCATGGGTGGGGTCACCGAACTCAAGCCTTTACAGGGTCCACCCGTTAAAAGAACCTGTACACCCGATCGGAGTCGAACCTGGGGTGAAGGGGTTAGCGACCCGGACGGGTGGTCCAGCTTATAAAGATCTGTCCAACTTTTCTTTTACCACATTCGGTCACCTTTTTCTTCATGCATTTCAGAATTCTACTTAACGTAAAAATCACTTTTCTATCCTTTGTTGACAAAATGCTGCGTCTTGTAAAGGAACGTCAAGGCTATTTTAGCCATATTATTGGACTAGACACTGATCAATTTACTGAATTTTGGAGCAAGTGATTGAAAGGCTAATGAAAATTACATGTAGTCAAGTGTAATAATTGAAGAGTTGGTCTGTTCATTGTAAATACTTGGCAAGTCGGGTGATTTTTTGTAATTTATTTTTATTTGTTTGAGGTGTCTGCGTGTCACATGAGAATGAATATTAAGTTATGCTGAGGACTCTCCACTTACCAAAGAATGCTATACATGCTCGTTACGCTGAGGACTCTCCACTTACCAAAGAATGCTATACATACTCGTCTCAACGTCTAATGTCTCTCTCTCTCATTGAACAATCAAGTATAAAGGGAAAAATTACAGCAAAACACTAGCAATATTGTCTAAATGATTTGCACTTCGACTCTGTACCCAAATATATGAGGGATGGAAATGACTCTTTAAACTCTCTCAATAATAATGTGGAGAAGAAAAATAGAACAAATAGAAAAACCAATTAAACTAAAATATTATGGTGGTTAATATAATATCCAGTGTTTTTCCTTCATTGAAGATTATGAGATTTCTGAAAATTTGGCTAAGTATTTTTTTCATTTGATCAAATTTTTTATTTTTAGATGATGTAAGCTGAATCTGGGCATGGCCCATGACCTATTGACAAAACCAAAATGAGGCAAATAAGATTTAGTAAAACTTTTTGTTTTTGACCTTTAAAATCAAGCAAAATTTGGAGGCAAAATTCAAGTAATATATCATTAAATGCGTACTGTAATTATGAAAATATTGATATTTTGTTTTTCTGAATTCAGGCTACGGTTGGCCCAAAATTTGTATTTTTTAAAAAATAACCTGCCTCGATGTGACCAGTTTTGGATTGGATCCAAGTTGATATGGATTTTGATCCAGTTCAAGACCTATATTAATTAAGATTTGGTTTAGGTTGAGATCCATATAGATTTTGGATATGGATTTGGATATTGGATCTGAATATAGATCCAAATTCAAGTCCAACTAATTTAAAGTTTTAAATTCAATTTAACAGGTTAAATTGAGTAAATTTCATGTTAAGAAGACTCCCAAAAGGAAAAGATATCATTTGGAACATTCTTTAAAAAATTGTGATTTAATAAATAATTAATAAAATATATTAATTAATAAAATTTTAATTGTTAATTTTTTGGATAGGGCGGAAGTTTCATATTTGTAGAACTCCACCTAATTAGGATATTATGGAGGGGTGTCACCCTTTAAAGAATCCCAAATGAGGTTAAGAAAAAATAATAATAAATATTACATGGATAAAAAAAAGTTAAAAAGGAGTAGTAGTTAGAGATAGAGTTCTACTAGTGTAGAACTCTATCCCCTAACAGAAAGAGACTCTAGAGGGGCGTCACCCTTTAGAGGAGCCCATTAGTTATATAATAAAAAAAAGGAGAGAAAGAAAGAGAGGGAAACTCGTGGGAGAGAGAAAAAGAAAGGAAAAGAGAGGAGAAGGAGAAGGAGAAGGAGAAGAAGGAAATAAGGGTCCTTTCCATTCCGATCGCCAACAAAGATTTTTCAAATTTTTTTTGTCTTTGATCTAAGGTATGCGTTTCTCTCTAGATTCATCTAGGAAAAAAGGGTTTTAAATCAGGTTTATGTAAAATATTCGATGGAAAAGAGAAATCTGACCTAAAAGAATATATATACCTATATAAAGTGATGATTATATATATATAATCATGCATATGTTGAGATTGTCGATTTCCCTAGAATATCAGTTTTTGAAAATATGTATGTTCTCAATTCCATAGATGTTGATCTTTTTAAGATCAAACATGCATTTGAAAAATATTTTCTGATTTTCGATTCGTTAGATTTTATTTTTGTAGACCTGAATATCTTGATTTGTTTTGTGTGCATATGCTAACTCGGATTAGATCTGTCGAATAACCTGCATATGCTATTTCAGATTAGATCTGCCAAACAACATGCATATGCTGTTTCGGATCAGATCTGCCGATGAACATGTAGACATGCTGTTATGGATCAATTTTTTTTGCCAAACAACATGAAGATGGACTGATCTATTAATTTTTTTCACGTGGATAGATCCAAACAGATTTGTCGATTTGCACATGTCGACAATTGTGTCCAAATTTGCCAAATACACGTTCTTTCAAATGCTGATTCATATGGGTGCATGTATATATGATCAGAATGCTGATCGTGTTTGCAAACATAAATTTACATGTTTATTTGCTATATATATATATATATATATATATATATATATATATATATATATATATATATATATATATATAGTTGTTCAGGGTTGTTCATTGCTGCACACTTGTGCAGCCATAGCATGCTGTTAACGACATATGGCTGGGCACACGTATGCAGCAACACATTGCTATTGACAGCATGCTGCTGCTCGTGTTCATGCGGCGACAGCATGCTGCTGTGCATATCAGTGCAGCAATGACATGTTGTGAACAACATGTCATTGAGCCTGATTTTTTTGTTATAAATGTGTGCTGCCAATACATATATATGTGCGGTGTTTAGTCAAACCAGACAAGTCATAGATTTTCAGTATGTTGTTTTTCTTCATGTGACTGCCGGTATGACTGTGCATTAGGTATATTTTTTCTTGCATACTGTTTTGCTTCATTCAACTGTTGTTATGACGGTGTTTGATCGACTGTCAAACATACCTGTTATGCTAAAATTTTGTGAGTTGTTCTTCTTATGCTGACCAACTATTTTGGTGTATCGGTTTTCCAAAACCGAGTCCACAAAAAACTCAACTTTTGATCCATGTTGGCACCCTATTTAGAATAATTCCTTCATGTTGTCATCATTGGCTCAATTTTAATTGTTTCTCAATGCTGCCAAATGAGTTCTAGTGGTGTTTTTGGTGGGTTGTTGTAGGGTAGAACAATGCTACACATTTATGTGCAACATTGTTCGTTGTTCACTGCTTTTGGCTGCATGTTTCTGCATAAGAAATATGCTGCCACCATGCTGTACTGTGCATGTGTGGCAGTATAGTTATTACTCAGTGGGTATGCTCTGCATTTCGAGCAATATAGTATGCCCAAATTTATTGCGTATGAATGACAAAAATATTTATTGGTTATGATATGCATTGGATTATCATACTTGTAGTTGCTTATGTCCTATGCATGAAAACTCATGAAATTTATTGCATGCATGCATATGGTCATGTGCTTATTTGCGAGTTTATGCATAAAATGAATAATGAAAAATATATGTTGCAAGCATTTGTTCGTATGCATTTGCAAATTGTTTTATATGTACATTCATGTTGTGTGTGAATGAATATGCATTGTGGACATATTTGAATAATTGTGTATGTGCATGTTCACTAAATTTTTTGCATAAGATGCATTGGTGGTCAGATGTGAACAACTGTAGGCCATGTGGGCCAGAAGCATGTGTTGCTCTAAGATTTGTGTTTATGCATTGCAAAGTTCATTCTGAAATTATTGGCTTTCTAATTTAATTGCACTGTTAAAATGTGGCAGGCCAAGTTCCGAGTTGGGTTTTGCATGTTGATTTGCAAAACGGTTCTTGTGTAAAGAACTTGACTTTTGTTAAAAGATAAAAAAGATAAACAATATAATTATTTTTCTTCTCGGATGTCCCTTCCATAGTATATGAATCTTGAATGACTATTTTGAGAAAATCATGAGGATACTAAAACTCTGTGTGCATTTGTGCCCCTGAACCTAATGTGTTAGTTCACCTCCAAACCAAGGTTTTAGGGAGTTTTCAACCACTTTGCTTGGGGGTGGTGTTGTAGATACAACTGTTGCTATTGGTATACTAAGAAAGTAACATCAGTGGATATTGATTTTCCTGATGTCTCGATATTAGATGTTGATTTCTAATATCTGATAGATGGTATTGATTTCTGATATCGATTGAGGAATAAGTGTAAAACCCAGTAATAAAAATATAAATTGTGTGTTAAGGTATAACTGAGAACCTTTCTTGGACTTCAAGAATTATTGTGCTCTTTTTGAGTATCCAGAGGTTTAATGAAAAATGAAACTAAATTTGTGTGCATGTAATAGAGACATGCATACAAAAGAGAACTCTGATATTAACTTAATAATTTGTTGATACATGTACATTGAATTATGCATCTTTACTGTTCTTCATTAGTTCATGCATTCTTACTTGTTCTGTTTCATATGAGAAATTACTATTGCATGATACTTGCTTTTGAATGCTTGAATAGTATATAGGTTATAAGATTGTTGTTGTTATATTCCTTTGAATATTTTGCATGAATTTGATTTATGCTCTTTGCTTTTCTATTTTGATTTTTAGAGGAATTTGTACAAAGAATATTTGATTCTTACCAAGTGTTTCAAATGTTTTTCTTAGGACCTGGAGCTCAGAGATGGGGTGACTCCCACGTGGAGCTTGCGAGATGATGTGCCTAGTTTTGATATTTCTTGACAGTGTATTTGGATTATATTCTTTATTGTAATTATGTTCTAAGACATTTATTTATTGATTAATAAAGTTGGCTATTCGTTTGATGGTATATGTAAAATCACTTGTGGTTTGGTAGTTGTTAAGTCTGTGAGGCCCCAAATCTTTGGGTTTGATTTCCGCAATTGTTTAAAAAAAGTCACTTTTCATGGGGATTAGTTGGAGTCGTTATAGTTAAAAAAAAAGCAAAACTTGTTATCTATAGTTCAACATATGAGAGGAGCATTAGTGTATGAAAAAATGCCTTTAATTCTTACATTGAAAAGGAAATGAAAAGCTAACATAATCTAGTTAAAAAAGGACTTCAATTAGGGTAATAAGAAAACAAAATAATATTTCAATGCATCATAAAAGAGGCAACCTATTTTTGTTTTCCAAAAAGTGGCTTTTAGTTTGTGTGGAAAATAAATAAAATAGACAATGACGTAGATGTCACTTGCTTTTATTGAAAATACCATTACTAACAAACAGTTAGATAATATAACGAAGATGGTGACACTTTTTCCCTTTGTCACCTACATATTTAGGCATCTGATTTTTCAGATAACTTATATGGAGCCTGAATTTTCTACAGAAAATGATTGTACGACAAAAATGATGCATTTCCCAAAATGCCTCATTTTTCAAAATTTGTCGATGTCCAAATTTATAAATGTTCGATTTTAAAAGAACCTTTTTACCCTTCACACAAACGAATTTCTTTTAGATATGCAAATTTCCTTCAAAATATGCAAATATGAGAATTTTCTCCCAAATATACGAATTTCCTCCCAAATATGAGAATTTCTTCTTGATTTTTCTCTTGAGTTTCCACGATACATAGCTATGCTCTCTGAATCTCTCAACCTTATTAAAAATTGTATTCACACGATGTTTTCACTAAAATCCTGAATTTTTGCATAAACTAATATGCGAATATGACTAGTTTTCATCGCAACAAAGTAGATTCTTACATCAAACATGTGCATCTTCTCCATTTTGCAACCTCCATGCAAAAGTTTTCTCCTTGAAATGTTGTACCTCGCTATGTTTTGTCACCCATGTAGAATGTAGAAATTTGCGTGGACATCGTGCAAATAACTGAAAACTTGCGCACTTTCTCAAATATGTTAAAATTTTCAAATATATAATACAAAATTCACAAAGAACCATCCAAAACTCCCTTTAGATATGATCCCCTAGGATATTTGCACATGTGTGGAGAATTTCGCATATTACAATACAAACTTCACAAATATAACATGCAAACTTCTGTTAAGTAAATACTCCTCGAGGAGATTTGAAAATGTATGCTTATATTCACAAATATTGTATATGCAGATCATGTGCCTCATTTGCGGACTTTATGAACATTCATGTATTGGACATGAGATTAACAAATCTTTTGAAAACTTAAATGCAAACCTCTTCATTTTTTTGTGAATGTTTGTACTTGCATTAAATGCGATGCTTCAATATTTAAAAAATAAGGTTCATATTTTAGGGATTCTATTTGCATTTTAGGACTTTGTTTGTGGTCTCCAACCCCTTTTGCCCCATTGTGTTACTTCTGATAAAATTTTCCAGCATTTTTTTAGTGACAATTTTCAACGACACTTCATCGATAACTTTTAAGCATTCAAGACATCATTAACAACTAGATATTATGGTAAGCACAACGTTAATGATTGAAACAATTATTTTTTGAAATTTCTTACATGAATCAGTTATTTGGCACTCTTTTCCAATAAGCACATTTTTTGACATTCTCTTTTTATGTATACAACAACAACAACAACTATGCCTTCATCCCAAAACAATTGGGGTCAGCGATATGAACCAAAAAAGAAATTCATTTTGGGTCTTCCACATGAATCCTTTTCCTCCAATCATTTCTATCCAACGCCATGTCCTCGGTGAGGTTCAAAGCATTCATATCCTTTCCTATCATCTCCATCCAAGTCTTCCTAGGCCTACCCCGACCTCTTTTAACTAATATTATTTCCCATTTCTCCAACCTTCTAACTGGAGCATCATTAGGCCTTCGCCGAATATGTCCAAACCACCGTAAACGATTCTCTCGCATCTTATTTTCAATGGGTGCAACACCTACCTTCTTACGTATCTCTTCGTTCCGAATCTTATCTTTTATTGTATTTCCACACATCCATCTAAGCATCCGCATCTCAGCTACACTCATTTTTTGAATATGATGTCTCTTGGCAGCCCAATATTCCGTACCATATAGTAAAGCGGGTCTAATAGTCGTCCTATAAAACTTTCCCTTCAACCGCAATGGCATTCTACGATCGCACAACACTCCAGTAGCACTTTTCCATTTCATCCACCCAACCTTTATCCTATGATTTACATCTCCATCAATTTCTCCATACTTTTGAATGATGGATCCCAAATATTTGAAATAATCATTCACCGGTATATCTTGCTCACCAAGCTTCACTACACTCCCATCACTACTTCGTTGCTTACTAAACCGACATTCCATATATTCAGTCTTACTCTTACTCAACTTAAAACCTCTAGCTTCCAATGTCTGTCTCCATAATTCTAACTTAGCATTAACCCCAGCTCTAGACTCATCAATCAAAACAATATCATCAGCAAACAACATACACCACGGTACATTTTCTTGAATTGATCTCGTAATCTCATCCATCACTATCGCAAATAGGAAAGGGCTTAAAGCAGATCCTTGATGTAACCCAACCGTTATCGGAAAATTGGTTGTCACCCCTCCACAAGTGCGGACATTGGTTACTACTCCTTCATACATATCTTTAATTATACTAATGTACTTGAGAGAAACACCTTTCTTCATCATTGTCCACCAGAGAACGTCCCTAGGTACTCTATCGTATGCCTTCTCTAAATCAATAAAAACCATATGCAAATCTTTGTTCCTCTCTCTATATCTTTCAATAAGTTGTCTAAGAAGATGTATAGCTTCCATAGTTGATCTTCCAGGCATAAAACCAAATTGATTCTCCGATATCATGACAACCTTCCTCAACCTAGACTCAATCACCCTCTCCCAAAGTTTCATAGTATGACTCATGAGTTTTATACCACGATAGTTTGTGCAATCTTGTATATCAACCATTCTCTTTTTATGTATATTTTTTTTTTACTTTTAGGCATTTCTGTTTATCTAATGCATTGCATTTTATTTCATCATGCTACTTGATTCCACTCTTAATAAAAATCTAATGCATTTTGTTGATCTTGATTTGAGTTTGATGATAAAAAGTTCTTCCTCTTCTCATATGCCTCTTAATTTGTATTATAATTTGATTGCACAGAGTTCTTATTTATGTTCATTTGTATGATATAATATTTGACAGATGCAAGTATGCACCTTGATTTTTTTTTGAGTTATGTTCACGATCATCATGTCTTTTCATGTATACATAGATTGGCTTCTCTTTTGATCTATGATCATGAATGTAACCCCTGGACAATAAGTGTGAATCACCAGTTTATTCATTTTTTTAGGAAGTTCTTCAATTACTGATTATAAAATGATGATTGAAGAGACTGTCATGGAGGCAATAATATCTAAATCAATACATACTGATGGAACAAAGTATAAAGAGTAACAAATTTCTTTACCCACTTACTAATCGATCCTACTATGAAGTGCGGTTAATGCTTGTCACGTGCATAGAGAAGAAACCTGGCCTGTTGCAAAAGATATAGGTGACTGACATATACCACATTAAATGCATCACGAGTAAGTGGAGACCCAAAAAGTTGGACTCAAATAAGCAGCCAACATCTTTAATGGCCAAAAGTTTTGCAAAAGAAAAGGTTGAGAAGTTTGTGGCCAAAACCATGTCTTCCATCCTGAAAGCATCTAAAGATGGAGATTCATGTGTGCAGTCAGTGGTGAAGGAGCCATTGATTGTGTCTGAGGCTGTTGCTAACCTCAATGCCCGACTAGAGGAAGCAGAAGACATGGCCACTTACCATAATAGTGGTGAGATGTAGAGGGATAATGTGGACAATCTTAGGGTGGGAAGGGCGAAGGAGGTACCTCAACACGGGGTGGATGTCATGGCTAAGGTGGAGAAGACAGGAGGTGGAGATGCTGAGGTGGTGAATATTGTTGATGGTCCTCAACCGCGGGAGGAGAGTGAGAGTCCCTCTGCAGCGGAGGTATCTCAACAAAAGTTAAAGACCCCAATTGTGGAAAGTATGCAACAAGATGCTGAGGAGTCTGAAGAGGTGGAAGATGAGCCCAAGTGCATGCTCCAAGGAAGAGATCACAATGATAAAAAAGGTTTAATTCTTGTGGACATGTACTTTCTTCAAAAGTTATTGTGTGAAATATGTTTGTAAGATGTTAAATATCAATTTCAATATTACATTCAATCATTCATTAAATTGTCATATATACATATGTGTTCATATTGATTCTTTTAATTCAATCTTTAAAATGTTATATATATATATATATATATATATATATATATATATATATATATATATATATATATGTGTGTGTGTGTGTGTGTGTGTGTGTGTGTGTGTGTGAAGCCTGTATGTAAGATCACTATTTTGAATAAGTAATTCATTGATTAATTTGTCATATACTTGTGGAGAATGCTTTTAGGATAAAAAGTCTTAGTATAAACATGCATTCATTAAGAAAACTAGATTGATTCTTGCAACTAATTGATTTTGAGTTTGAATTTAAAATAAATTTTACACTATGAATTGAATGTGCAAGATAACTAGTTTGTACAATATTATGTTCTGAAGTTCGAGTGGGAATTGAATTATGAGTTTGAAGTTGAAATTGAAACTGAATTGTAAAAAAATGATATATATTACTTTATATTTTAATTACATTGTGAATTTTAAACTTCAAATAAGCTTTGAATGGTAAGTTTTGATTTGGATATAAAATTGAATTTCAATTGTGTGCTAGGTTTTGAATTTGAAATATGATATATACTATATCAAAATTTTAATTTTGGGTTTTATGTTTTCCTATAAATTGTGATATTTGACTAATTTCATGAAAATTTGATTGTGATTGCAGGATTTGTAGGCTCAAGAGTAAGAGGATCTAACACCCCTTATGTACAAGTTCTACTAGTTCCAAGCATATTCCTGGTTCTTAACACGATCAAAGGAAGCGAAGGATTGTCTGGATCAAATGCATTTTCAAAAATTCTTGAAGGTCACAATCTCATAGATTCTATGGTGCAGTTATAGAACCTGACAACCAATATGTTTAAGATCTCCAATTTTGATATAATAATCACATTGGAAGACATGACACACATCATCATGTGAAAGTGCCACGATGAGCCAATGAATGCACCTGAGTTTGGAGATTTAAAGCACATATGCGAAGTTTTATTAGAAGTACCTGAGGATGCATTCAAAGGTAAAAGATTGAAGTTGTCATAGTTGAGGAAGACATATGACGACAATAAGATGAGGAGAATAAAGGAGGAGATACTTTATGTCAGAGAGAAGGCCAACCATAGGGTAGAGAGAGTTGAAGGCATTCTTGCTCTACTTCTTGGGCACCTATTTATTCATTGATAGTGGTGTAAAGTTGATTCATGCATCATATATGCAACTGCTGAAAGACTTGGATCACGTCAATGAATTTGCATGGGAAACTTTACTTGCACACTTGTATATAACATTAAGTCAAGTATGAGAAAAAAACCTGATGGACATGTTGTTGTTGTTTGTACACATTGATTTGATTGATGTGAAAACATAATTTCGTTATCCTTAATTATAAATTTGTGTATTAATCCACATATTTATCCTTGTAAGTTTGGATATGAAAGCACATACTCATTGGAGGGCCCCTTAGATGTGACCTAATCCCTCAATATGTGATGTCCTTAGCATTTTTTCTAGGTTCTCAATTGCTCACCATATTTTTTTCAAACAATATCACAACATGTATGTCGAAGTCAAACAATAGAGTTGGAACACACTTACAGAGCAATGCTAGATTGCTCGACAGGCCATGAACCAAGAGAACAAAAAAATTTAATCCTAAATTTTGATGCCATTTCTGTAACTTCTGAAAATTTTAACACAAAAATATATAATTGTTTTGATGCAAGACCATATCGATGACTTTGCTCTAATTGAACTAAGATATAGAGAGTCATTTTGTGCGCAAGCACTAACGTTTAATAGCCCACAAGAGTTGAGCTTGCGAAAGAGACACCAAAGACAAGAACTCTTTATAAAAAAACATAAATATAATAGAAAATATTTGTCTTCAGTTTTGGTTAGAATTTCAAGCGGGTCACAAGTATTTAAACACAACACGAGACTGAATCCAATTCTTGTTTTAGAACTTGGGTTCAAGTCCAACTCGTAATTTTGTTCTAACTAAGGGATCTGAATTCTAAACATAAAAGATACATATAGTCATAAATCAATTTAAAACCATTCATGAATTTAAATAAATTGTTTTTAAACAACTATCAAGACCAATTAACATGCCTTGTTATTAAACTAATCTCAGATCCAAAATTGTTGGTTCTTGGCCACTACCTGCAAGATTCTATCATCGCTAGAGCTTCATCATTCATTATCTAAAAAATGATAATATAAGGGTTAGACTCATCAAGTCTTCGTAGAAAATACAATGACAATGCATGCAACCACTAAAATAATAGGACGCATCCTAGACTTCTGCAGAAGAGATGAAACTACCACCTAAGACAAATTGGTAGTCTGCCTCCTAACTCTAAAGACTGAGGACCATGAGATGCGCTTGCTCTCAAAACAAATAATGATATAACCGAGTTTTGTACCACCTATCCTCTCTAAGATAAATCTGAGTCTGAATAGGTTATTGGGTGTTTTTATTAAGAGTGTCATTCACATTCATCATATGTGCATGGCACAAGCATCATACAACCTTAAGGTGGGCATTGAGTCAGGCTTGGCCCAAAGTGGGCCAACACGGGCTGGGTTGTGGGCTGACACAGGCCTGCCCGGTCAGACGAGTATAACCCATTATAATATATATTAAATATATAACATAATATCTAATATATTATAATATATATAACATAATATATAATATAATACACTATATAAACAATATACATTATATTATATAATATGCCCGACCTGACCCGATTAGGCCCATGGGCTAATGGATGGGTTGTGGGCCAGAGTTTTCCCAACAGGTTGCTCTGAACTGGGTCTTTGGCCTAGCCCATCATTGATGGACCAGGCCATTGATTGGGCCAGCCTAGTAAACAGTTTGATCGGCTCTATGTCCACCCCTAATACTACCCATTTATAGTAGTTAACCAATTATATTAACTCAAACATATTAATAACCCATTCAATATGCTCTTGTACCTCTAAACTAGTCGAGTATCTTAACTATGAAGGCGATAACCAAATTATTGTGTGTGCATGCAGTTATTTATTTTCATAACTTGGTGCACTTTTAGCACCCCATGGGTTCTCATCTACCCCTTGCTTGTTCATGAGCGATCCTATGTGCATGCATACTTTTCATGACTTATAACACACTATCATCACATGCCACACAATATACATATTTTTGCACCCAATACACTATGTTGGTTCCTTTGAACTGCAAGCACATCATAACATTATCATATGCAACGTATCAAATTCATGCACTCATGACACCACATTGGTTTCTTGAACCATAAGCTCATTCATTCGCATGTGCATGAATGCATTTTATGTCTTATAACACATAACAACAATATATAACATTATGTTATACATGTAACATATCATGTTGCACAATCAAATATTATAATATAAAATCTAAACATAACATTCAACAATTATTCTCAAGTGATGGCACATTTTCCCGGCCTACATACGGTACACTTACAGGTCGTGTATCCATTTGGTTCACCTTTGGAACCAAGTCATGTCTAACCGGTTCATTTTCAGAACAAAGATATGCTTTTAAATAAAAGTTTCAAATTTGAAATTGCATGGACAAAAATTCTCAGTCAATAGAAATTCTGCCATGACATGTATATAATAAATTTGAATTTATGCTTTTTACTGTAGATGCACATACATGTTTGTTGTGTATAGGCAAAAACTTAGATCCAAATCCATTCTGGACCAGAGAATAATAAATTTCTAATTGAGACCTATTTTCTCTTCACAGAACAATTATGTTTGGTTCATCCTTTTCAAAGAAACATCAGCCAACGAATTTATAAAATAAAATAAATTTGGTAATTTTTATTGTAGTTAGCTTAGTGTGTGACACAAGTTTCAAAATAAATAAGAACTAAACTCCTTAATAGCAGAGAATTAAAAATCATGCATCACAGTCTATTGCTCTTTTAAATGAACTATTCTAGAATTTTCAAGTTTTGGACTGATCTTTCATGTTTTTTAATTTTTAGACCATAATGAATCAGTGTATAAGATTTTTTTCATGTGTTCTTTAATATACAAACTAACACACACAAAAATTTCAATAATAAATCTTGAATAATTTGGGAGAAATAAATTTTACAAAAATATGTATCTTACATAGATTTTCTGTTGGGATAGAAAATTTGTGTCAACTTGCAAAGGTCGTATCTCCCAACCCAGAACTCAATCGAGCACAAATTGTTTTTTGGGATTGCTTTCATATGTCTAGAATATCTCTTTAAATTTTTTCGATTTATGGGTTTACCATTTTGGAGAACCAGAATTTTCTTTAAGCCTGGTGAGAATAAAATATAGGACAATATGCATTTTCAAGAAGCACATAGAGAACTTTGTAATTTTTATAAAGAAAACACTAAAAACATGTATATAATGATTTTGATTCAACATAAACACATCATATACGTGGATGTACACATATAAGTATGCTAGAAACACAAAGATCAAATTCATAACATAAATCAAACAAAAGATTCAATGTCTTTATATAAGAAAACATATTTTTCTACAAAAAAAGGCATCCATGCACCAAAAATGTTTTTCTCATGGATGGATTTTGGATATTCAATCATTCATGCACAACTAGTATAATTTATAACATGAATCTCATTTAATTAATGTTGTTCATAAATAAATCCAACACATAATCAAGAATCCCACATAAGCCAATTTTTCAAAAGAACACATCTATAAGCTAAAATAAGTTTCATATAGATGGATCTTATTCTTAGATTTTAAATCAGCCATGAACAACTAATATCGGATATAACATGGACCTAATTTAATACATGCTATTCATGAATAAATCTAACACAAAACATATATTAAGAATAATACAAAATAATTTTTCAAAAGAACCACTTGCTTTATGCTATAACTCCAAAAATGATTTTCATAAAAACAATTTTGAATATTTTAATACACCATGGATTGTATAACATCAGTCCTTACATTAACTATGACTGCTATATATATATATATATATATATGCATCTAAGAATCATATCCCAGTATGCTCTTGGACCTTAGCACCATACACACATCTATAGTTAGAGTGCACCTACCTCGAATTAAAAAAAATAACCAAAAAATGTTATCTCACAAACATAAACACTGCTTGGACTTTCTCCTTTGTATGTGCACCTCCAAGATGGAGACTCAAACTACCTTCAACCACCATCCAAAGAGGGCGTGTGATAGAGAGGAAGAAGGGAGAGAGAAAAAGAGAGATAGGGGGCTTGAGATGGGAAGGAGTGGAGGATTAGACCTCCATTTAAGAGCTCTTCATGGGTTTTCATATTACATAAGGAAACCCCTCTAGCTTCAGCCAAATTAGATTTTACTTAAATTAAATGTCAGATCATAAATCCTAGGGTAATTAGAATTCTTACATGAAGTAAGAAACTAATAAATACCTTAACTAACTAGACTTATTTTTTAATTAAGAAACTAATTAGACGGTTTGACTTTAACCAAAGTAGGAGACTTGTAGGTAATTAGGAGGGTCCCACATAGGCGGTGTTGGAGTCCCACCCTATAGACTCTATTACTAAATTAGACTCAATTTAATTCTTAATTAAGTCTTCAAAATAAATTTTCTAATTAAATTCAAATCTAATTCAAATTCTCATTCAATTCAAATCCAAATTCAATTAAAATCCAAATTGAAATTCAAATTAAATTAAATTCAAAAATTAATTTCACATTCATTTCAAATCCAAATTAAAATTGAAATTAAATCTCAAATAAAATTCAATTCAAATTGAAATTAAAACTCAAAAGAAATTCAACTCTAAATTGTAATTAAATCTAAAATGAAATTCAAATCGAATTGAGATTCAAATTTGCTTGAGATTAAAACCCAATTTGACATTCAAATTCAAATTCAATTCAAACAAAATTTGAGATATAAAAATTAATCTTTATTGATTAAATAATTAAAAAATTTCACAAGTATTACATTATTTCTCCATAAAAGAATTTCGTCCTCAAAATTTGATACAAGGACTACTCAAACAAACTGATATATTTTTCTCTCATGCTAAACTCATGTTTCCATGTACATTCCTCTATAGTCAAGTCATTCTGAACATCCACATCCGTGTCTCCTAGCATAAAACTATAAATCAATATAGGATCATGTAACAAATCTGTTGTTTTTAGCACATAAATCAGGATCATCGCAAGATCCAAGAATCCCAATGAGATCAGGTCCCTATGATCTTCTACGATCCTTCAAAAATAGGTATATAAATCTTGAATTCCATCTTTGAAAAACTTGACCAGGATAACACCACTTTTCTTTCTTGACACAGATCACAAGCATAGTGCTCATATAACCAGTCCATGCTCAATATAACATTATACTCAGTCTTATCTAGTAGGACAAGATTAGCAGGTATGTTCTGTCATCTAACTCTATTCCTATGTCTGGTATATATGTCACACAAAGAGTTAGAACCGATGGGGTTATATGCATTTAAGGCATGATTCAGAGGCTTAATTTTCAATCCCAACTGTTTAATGAAATTCACAAAAATGAAAGAGTTGCACTATAATCAAACAATACAAAAGCAGCTTGACCAGCTACTAGCACCGTACCTTACACCAAATTTCCCTTCTAAAGTTGGTCAGCGGTGATGACATAGACATGGCCTGCCACCCTATTATGGATGTTCTATTACTGCTGAACTCCTTCAGCTCCTCACTTCTGAGCATCACCCGCCATCTTGCGACACTGTTAGGCATAATGGTCCATTTGTCCACATTAGAGATAGGTGCCCATGTCATGAGGACACGACTATCCATCAAGAAAAGGTTGTCCATCATGGGAATAATTGCAATTCGAGCATTGCTGATTCAACATCATTTGTGGTCTGGTTTTTCTGTGCCGCTTTTGTTTCTTGGCAAGTATGATGAACTCCTTCTCACCCAAAACTGCTGCTTGCGAGTGCCACCATTACCAGTTGACCTCTTGGATTGATCTACCTTGGATCTCTCACACTCTTCATTGAGAGTAGAATCTAGTCTATCACATTGTTAAACATCGTCAGTCGGTTGGCCATCACTTAATACCTCAATCCATACTTGAGACCCCGAACATGCTTTGTTGCTCTAGCCTTATCATTGGTGAACAAGTTCGAACAATGATGCTCGAGACTCTTAAATTAGTGGTATAATCTACCAGACTCATACTCACATGTGTCAACTCCATTAACTTTGTTTCATGTCCCAGGTATGTTGTAGAAAATAAGTTTTCAAAAACGCCTCTTGGAAAACTCCTTAGGGAATATAGTCTTCCCCGAAGAATCTCCTAGGTATGATGTGCAAATGTTGTCCAATTATGGTGATGTTCATAACTCTAATATGTATTTACATTCATACTTTCACATATTCATTTCATTCATTCATTTAAAATGAACCTACTCATCCATACATTCATTCCATTGTTTTAAAATGAACCTGCTCATACATATATTCATCCATTCAATTATTAAAAAATAAACCTTGCAATGCGCATATAGTAATTTTATTTATAAAGTACATATTGAAAATACTCGATTACAATATTGTCAATGACTCAGAAAAAACTCCCATATTTGCTTCTTGTCAACTTCCTTATCAAGGTCCTCTAGCGCCTCCTCCTCTAGATTATTTTGTTTGGTCACTGGACCTTTTGAGGTAGTAGACTTTGCTTTCCTTGAGGGGTATATTTTCTTTTGCTATTCCTTTTGCTTCGTTGCTTCCTCCGCGACCTTATTTTGGGTTACCTCTTTTTTGTTCTTCTTCCTCAATTTCTTGTAGTAATTGACCATATGCTTCTTACGGTTTATTTTATCAACAAAAAAAGAAAGGTTATTAGCTTACATCGCAGGAAGATAATAAAATAAGAAATATAAACATGTACCCACATGAAATTAAGGCTCATGTTTCTGCCCAAGTATAACATATACATTAGGACAAATATACTACAATCATTGTTGCAACAATAATAATAAAAAGTCAACAATATTAACAAGTACATATTGAGCTTAGATTCATGTGCAAAGTAATTACTCAATCTCTTGTTGCTAAATATCATCCTTGAGATAGACCATCCAATCTGAGTAAGTGTCATAGCCAAAGCACTCTGCAAAAAATTAAACCAGAAACCCAATATTAACCCTACCTAATATAAGAGAAAAATAAAGAAATTATTGAATAAGTAATGAGTTCTTACTAGATTTTTGATGTTCGTATCTGCATTATATACGAAACCCATAAAATTATAGAGCCTGAACTCCTTTTCTTTCATGACTGTCTTCCACAAAACCTAATGTTCCTTGCAATATTGTTCAACAGATACCTTGTCACATTTCTGAAAAGGATACGATATCTTTTGGTTCTTTATGAAAGTATAAGTCGCTTCTTTCATATTGGGATATTTGACCATTTACTATGAACAATGTTAAATAGTTAGTTTCTGAACCGGTAAAAAATAAGAGAACTATCGCTTCGAAGATCCACCAAGAAATAAAAAGTAAGGTAACTAGTCTTTGTTTGTTACTTTCCTGCTGCCATGTCTTCATTGTGATTCTAAAGTCTTTCTATCAATCTATATAGATGCCAGACGATCGCCGTATGTAATACGCTTACGTTAGATTCAAATGAGTTTACATACACACATAACACGTACATCACTGGTCAACAAAGTGTTCATGTAAAAATCATGCTCGAGCAATTCTACAACTAAACTCTTTCCATATGGTTGGTTATCATCAACCTTTTTTTCCCTTCATGTTGCCATGTTTTTCGTTATGTGTCTTATCGCGAAAGGCCTAAGATACACATAGAAGACATATGACATTGGACAAACAGACAAACAAAGATAACAACTACAACAAAAACAAATATATATCTATAAAAAAACCTAAACATAGTAAACCCTAAACGATAAATCTGGTGAAAATATTAAATAAAACACAAAGAAACATACAAAAGACATCCACAATGACAAACAAACACAAATACGCATGGGGGCTATTAAATGTTCATATCTAAAGAAAAAATTAGACTGAAATAAAATAATATGTATTTGTTTATATGAAACTCACCTTTCAACATAACTTGGGAAGTCAATACGAAGAATACTACAATGTTGTCGAAATGCAGCAAAAAAAATTCATTTGAATCACTGCAAGGGGAGATGAAAAATGTTGAGGGTTCTAGATAAAAAAGGGTTAGGGTTCTTTCTAAAAACAAACAAAAAAAGAAAAGAAATAAACAAAAATAATTTTATATATGATTTAACAAGCATGCAAATGTAAGAAAATTCACAAAAAATTTATGCAGATCACCCCATATTTGAAGATCTTCTTGAGGATCAATTATTTAAAGGAGTTCCTCACGGTTATATGCGAACTTCGTAATACTATATATGTAAAGTTAGTTTATGAAGTTTTGACAGGTTTCAATTATACGAATTTCACAAATTTAGTTATGCAAACTTTATACTATATATGCAAATTTAGTTGAATATTTGCAAAGTTACAACAGATTTTAGTTACAGAAAGTTCACAGATTTAGTTATGTGAGCTTCATGCTATATATGCAAATTTAGTTGAATATTTGTGAAGTAACAACATATTTTAGTTACAGAAAGTTCATAGATTTAGTTATGAGAATTTCATACTATATATGCAAATATAGTAAAATATTTGAAAATTTTCTAGGTTTCAGTTATAGAAAGTTCACATATTTGGTTATGTGAACTTCAGACTATACATGCAAAGTTTTGATAGGTTTTAGTTAAAGGAAGTTCACAAATTTAGTTATGCAGATTTTGCGAGGTCTACAAAAAAATGTGTGAATCTACCTTTTAGTGAGAGTTTGCGATACCTAGAGAGTGTACCGATATATTGAGTGAACTTCAGAAGGTTCTCTCATGTAAAGGGTAAAATGATTTTAAAGAAGTCACACATTTGCGAGCTTGGACATGGTGTGGATTTTAAAAATTATAAAGCATTTAAAAAAATGTGCCGTTTTTGTCATATAATATGGTCATTTTCTAATTTTTTCATGTGGCAACTTACATGGTGCCTGATTTTTCTAGGTGACACAGGATGCCTAGTTTTTTTTAGGCGACAACATAGACAAAATGGTTTAAAGATGGCACCTATTTTTGCAGGGACAAGAGGGAAAAATTGTAAGTAAATAGTAAATTAGCCATGTTTGCAATATTTTTTCAGTTGTGGTCAAAACTCAGATTTGTGTCAAAAGTGAGTACCGTCTACGACATTTCTGGTAAATAAAACAAAAATTTGAAGATGTGTTGAGACAGAAAGCTTTATATACGCATATGCATACTCACATATACATGTACGCATTAACTTATTTATTTAAAATATTATATACCATTTAGCATCTCTCTGAGCCTATTTCAACATGTGAGAAGAAATTTGAAGATTATGATCAAAATTATGTCTTTTCTTAGAATATCAAAAGAAGTAGCAACTGTTGAGTAATCTTATCAAATTCTGCAATGCTTGTGGCTTACCAAGCAAGACCATGTCAAATCTAAGCTAAGTGAGCTCAACATGAACTGACTCATTTATAAAAAAATGATTCATTGTTTCAAGGCAGGAAGCAATAAGATTTGAACTCTAGATCCCTATCGGGGTGAGCTTGAGCTAGCTCATCTAGAAAAAGATATATTATTATTCCAAAGCTACAAACAAGGGGATTTGAAACTTCAAATTTATTGCTTGCGAGCCAAACACTCTAACAAAGTAATCTGCACAACAAAATGTGTTGAAACTTGTATTTAAAATATATTCGTTATTACTTAATAAGCCTATACAAGCTGAATCAAGCTGAACACATGTTCGTGTTTGGCTCACTGTGCCTATTTTACAAATTTTAATAAAGTCTACGAGCTAATCATGGGGTTGAAGTGCTCATTAACTTGACTATTCATTTTTGCGGAGAGAGGCTCCACGCATTGTCCTGCACGGCGTTTGGCACACAAACGTGCCCTTTGGTGGAACCTAGTGGGATCCTTTCGGTGCTTCCAAACAAGTGGTGGAATTCTTAGGCCACCAGATCCAACTCCAATTTTCAATTTGTAGATTTTGTATTGATACCCCAACTACTGCTTTCACGCAAGGCTGGATTGAGTGCTTTGCACCAACACATTTCATCCATGTTTTGGCATCTCCACAGTCATCTTGGCGTTTCAACTTAAACAGTTGTTTATGACATCATGAGTAGCCTCATTGAATGGTGAAGATGAATGCTGCAAGCAGCGATGTCAAAACACAAATAATGTGTTTTGGCATATATATTACTTGATCCTCGCTCCTTTCATCGGAAGCCAAAATAACCATAAGGCGGCGTTTGAATGGCAGAAGAACTAATCCAGAGGATTATTTCTCCTGCTTTTAGCCTGAGGCTTGCATCCAACTCAATCAGAAAATGATTTATCATGGACAAATCCTTCTGCCTTTTACGCTATTTATGGCCAAGGTATGCAAAATCGTCTTGCTGCATGGTGAAGCTCGCTTCAGAAGCGGGAAACTCCTCGCTTCCCTGAAAGGAAGGAAAACTTTGAGAAACATGCTTCTGAAATATGGGAAACTTGATTTACTTCAATGGGAAGGACGCTTCCTCTTTGTTTCTTAAATAGATTCCCTTTCACTTCCTTAACGTTTCCCTCTCACTTGTCATTTCTCACACACTACTTCTTTACTTCATATATTTTTTATATTTAAAAAATAATTTTTTTGTGTTGGTTTTATACTTGTGTTCATGTAATTTTGAATTTGCTTCTACCCACAATTCATATTGTTTTCTAATAGTCATTGACTATTTATCATCTAACTCACACCCAAAAATAATTTTATGAATTTGTAAATACGATCTGACTTATGTCAATTTTGAATTGGAGCAACATAAATCATGTGAAGGAAAACTTAACTGGGTATGACAGTAATCATACCTTGAAGAATACAAAACATGGCCTATTAGGTGATGAGATAAATATGATGCTTTATGATGTCATTTGTGCATCCAAACTGCCAATTAATGGTAATAGTGATTCTTTAGATAGTGGAGAGCATGATGATGACGATGACTATAATGTGTTAGATGAGGGTGACTATCAAACGATAGGAGAGGATCAAGGCATAGATGAAATTGGACAATTAAATATGGATGCAAAACAGACCCTACCAGTCATACAACCATATCATTTTGGGATTTGAACTTGCAAAGTCCCAACACATGGTGACCTGCACTAACTGCTCTTGCCATACAAGAGGAGCCCCCGCTAGTACCACACGTCTTTCCTTTCCCCTTCGTCCTAAACATAGTTTTTATATGGCTGAATTAGTGACGACCATTACCGTTTTCATACCATAGGTGACGAATCCCACATGTCACTATAGAACATATTTGTTATGGGATTTTTGTGGTCATTTTTCATAATATATATATGATTTTTTTATCTAATTCTGAGAGCATTTGTCTTGATTTATTAATCTGTATCCTGATCATTTTGGTTTTTTTTCTAATGATTTTTTTTTATTTTTTTGAAAATTGATACGATTGCCTAATGGTTTTGTGGGTTTTCAGAGTTGGTTTTGTCAAAATTGATCTGATTTGTTTTCTTTGTGATTTTTATGTAAATCATGAAATTTTTGTGGTTGGTTGGGCCAAAATTTTCACAATACATATTTTTTTTTTCAGGATTTTATCTATTTTTAATGGCACTTGTTTTGCTTTATTTATGCAGTTGTGTGAGTTTTGAAAAATGAATTTTAAAATAATATTTATAATGAAAACTAAGTGAAAACCAGACACCAAATAATAAAAAGTGGCTCACACGAGTGGTGCAGTCTGTGTTGATCTTAGAGAACAAAAAATACTTTGTATTCAAGAACACAATTAAACTACGCTTTATTGTAAAAAAGAAAAATCAATTAATTGAGTAAATAAAGAGAGAGTGTAGCCCTCTGTAGAGGACTTTAAACAATAATTAAGTGGCCTTATTACAAATCCAATTAATGAAAGAAAAATAAATCCTAAGCTAAAAAGAAGAGAAAAGTCTTTAGTGCTTCGAGTCTCTTTTGTCCCCTTCAGGTAATGCTTGTTTTCTTGAACTTTTGCTCTTTGAGGGTTTCCTGAAGGCTTTTCTGAGGACTTAAAGGGCCTTTTGAGGGGATCTTAGAGGGTTCTTCAGGGGTAGATTTAAGGGCTTACCACACATCTAAACGCTTTTCTGCAAGAATAAAAAAATAAAACGCAGCAGCAACGAAGAAAACTGAACAAAAATATAATAGTTAATGAACCAAAAATTCAGCAGGAAAGAAATATCTAAACTACACAAACTAACTGCACTGAAAGACAGAATAACAAAACAAACTACAGTATGGTTGGTGGGTACAGGGAAAAAATTCAGAGCCACTGGTCCCAGCTTGTGGTTACAGTATGGTTGTGTGCAGTGTCAATCATGATCTCCAGTTATACTGCCAACTTAATGTACCTACTCACATACCACAGGCTTTCGCCAGTCACCGACATCCAAACTCTGACCATGAGAAGCAGCTAGGGATGATGAATGGGTCAGCCTCAAGACTTGGTGCCACCTTACAGCTCAGAAGCTCAGACATGCCCATGCGAGGGTTAATCCGCTGGATCTCGCAAAGGTCCAAATACCAAATTAGTAAAAGGACAAACCATTAAACCAAAAATCAAAATGCTTAAGCAGCACCATAAATATGCTGCCAATAGGTTATAGTCTTAAGCAACACCATAAATAGCTAAGGGGGCTTGGCAATAAAAATGGCAATTTTAATAGTATGCCGGTTTGCATTAAAAAATAGTTTCACAAAAATTTTAAGATTAATCAGAAGCCAACTAAGTATTAGACATAATCCTCCAGAAGAAGAACAGCAACTACAAAAGAAACAAAACTCGAGATAACTTCAAACATTTTAGCAAGGAAGCACATAATGAACAAACAAGAGGTAGCTTCAACAAACACCACCATGAAGAAACACAAAGAATCCATGGGAGACTGAAACACTCATGGAGTTTTCCATTAAGAATAGTAACTAAGAACCAGACCAACAGTAAGAAATGGAAAATCAATCAAAATTTTGGTTCAACTGATGAAAAAAAGGGGAAAACATTAATTAATCAATCACAACCTACTTTTAGATATATATATATATATATATATATATATATATATATATATATATATATATATATATATATATATTTGAGAATTGCAAGGTTAATAGAACAGATGAATATTCAAATATTGTGGCTACTTTTCATAATACACATGAAAAGGACATGACCTGTTAAAATCACAAGTATTTAAGCTGCATACTGTTACTGTGAATATAAAATGTCCATGAAAAGTCATGGATAATGTACTTTCATTTCAGAAGCAACTATTACATAGATATCAATATGACATCTCCATCTAACCAAGTCAAATTACATCCACCAATCACCCCCATAGTAAGTAGTTTTCCTTCATCTCCACCCGCAACATGCACCAACATCATATTGACAAAAAAAAAACAATAGAAAAGCATGTTGGTTATGGCCCCCATTTTACAAGAAAAAAGAGAGCATTTCCTAACAAGAAAGCAGCCACCGGTTGTTTGATCATCCTGCTCAATGGCCCAATGTATGCATGTGAGCTTGCACAAACACGTTTGAGAGGGAGAATTCAAAGCAACATTACTGCAATCCAAGCCATTGAATAGCGACTGATCAACTATAATTGGAATGGTGATTAAGACAGTATCCATGAAACAAATTTACAACCCTGCAACAAATATAATCAGGGAAAGAGATAAATTTACAACCCCGCAACAAATATAATCAGAAAAACAGACAAATGTATGCATGTGAGTTTGCACAAACAACAGAATTTAATGCATTAATTTTTTTCCAGTATTTTAACATTGGGATAGCAGGAGCAAAGCAGCGCACTGTCCCAGTTTAAGGGATCTATTTGGAAACCAGTTTTTAAATTTGGGTTTTATTGGATTTTTATATAGATTTCAATTTTTGTTAAGTAGAAGATTCATCTCGAATCCAATGTAGAATTGGGATTAATTTTCTTAGATTTATGAATATTTTTATGCATACTTTCCATTGTGTCTTGTTTTCCCTAGCGCTTAGAATAGGTATTGGTATAGCATAGTTTCTTATTGATTTAGGTACGAAAGTTGCATCAGTAAATCATACCCTTTCACGGTTAAGTATGACAAATTTGTGTCATTGGTAAGAAAGTTTGGTAACTTTTTTTTTCACAGGCCAAGGGAAGCACGCAATCACCGACCACACATTGGCAGATCTCTGATTGATAAAATCCTTGAGGTGTCTCCTGCCCACTGGTACACCTCCCTTCGACCTTGTGGCAAGGCATGCCTTCTATGGGTTAAAATGGTAGTTGAGATGGTAAATATACCAAACTATTGTGACCACAAATATGAAGATGACACCCCCTACCTAAGAACACTATGGAGCCCTTAAATTTCATAGTCAAAGTGGTTTGAAATAACTTATTAATGCGTATCTTGTGAAGAAGTGTTGCAAGCACCGTGGGCATGTGTTCATTGTTGATACTATGGGCCTGTTTACTCGTTAAAGTAATAAAACAATAAACTAATTATATTTACTTGCATGTTTATGTGTGCATGTGCAAGTTTTCAATACTTGTGTATATGAATATTATAGAAAAGTGATGATGAGTTCACCACTGTAAATTAAAAACAATTTTTTGTCGCCTATTTAGTTTAGGGTTACCAGAAGATAAAAGTGCCCATAGACATGGGGAAGCACGTTTTTCAAAACGTATTTCGGAAGCTCAAAACACGGCCTTCCTAAACGTTAGGGGAAGCACCCTATTTAAATGGGAAGAAGCTTTCCGATAATGGAAAGTGTGCTTATCTTTTGATGAAAACTGATTCCCAATTCTTAACTCTGGGAATCATGTTTTATTGTATTTTAGGACTCAAAGACGATCTTGTCTCTGATGTAATTGTTTTTTATCAAAAAAGAGAAGTTAGTGTTTTTAAAGGGCAAAATTGTGAGGAGGGTTTTTCGAGTTTTTAGGGTTTGTGAGAGTAGTCTCTCTCGTTCTCCAGAAACTGACATTTCTTTGGCGACTTCGACGATCTTCGGCTCCGGCAACCATGGGGATCAGGTATGCCCTCCATTTCTCTCTTGGTCTATCTCTTTCTCACTCTGACTTTCTCTTGGTCTGTCTCTTCTCTCTCGCTTTTTGTCTCTTTCGCTCTGACTCTCTCTCCCTCTCTTTCGGTCTGTCTCTCTCTCTCTCTGGGTGCTGTTTTTTTTGGGTGCGTTTGAAATTTTCTTGGCTGTTTTTTTTCTGCTATCATTTAGTGGGTGCGTTTGAAATTTCTAGGTTATTTACCTGGGAGAGGGGGCCAATTAAGTGACCCCTGTTGTTAAAGGGCTTTCTTTGTTGAAAAAACAAAGCCATCTATTACTTTTTTTTTGTCTCTTTTTTTTTTTTGGTGTTCTTGTTGTTGATGACGAAGTTCCACACGTTGAGGGTAATCTCAGTTGGGGTCACCAATCCCCAAGCCCCTACAGAGCCCATCAGTGAAAGACACCCACTTGGTGAAAGTCGAACTTGGGACGAAGAGGTTAGCACCTTTTCCCTAGGCGTGTCACTCGAGCGACTTGGCCGGGTGTCCTTTCTTCCTTTTCCAAGTAGCAAGAATTCAAATACCATGCAATACGATCTTCTAGGTCCGGAAATGATCTTCACTATTTTGTGTTGCCACCTGTGGCAGGTTTTGCTTATATGTTTGCCCACTTCTTTGGGAAGCAGATCAAGTCATGATGAACATGAGCTTTTTGCTCATGCCAAGTCTGTTTGCATTTTGGATGAATGTCATGTATAAGCAAAACCTGCTTGTGTTTGGGAGTGCGCTGGAGTCCCACGAGCAAATGATGCTTGATGTTGATGGAGCGGAAGACCGTTGTCTCATTGATCGGAGATGCCTTAAGAAATGAGACTTGACGTGTTAAAGGTTGCGGGTGGATGAAAATCAGAATAAGTTGAGTAGGGTAAAAAAAAGAAGTAGACCAAAGATAAGTACAAAGAGAAACTGATATATCAGTTAAAACTGTGTTCTTACTTGCACCAACATTCTCGAGGACGACAATGTCGAGGATGACAATGGTTTGGGTGTGAGAGAATGTTTTGAACCGAGCTTTCAGAATGTAGCATAGGTAGTGCGGAGCTCTATCGAGTGAAAAACACATCGAGTGTAGGAGCGCGCGGTATGCGTTGGCTTGATCGGTGATGCACGGTGATAACACCACACGCCTTAAGCAATGATATTGACGTTAGTGCATTGCTGGGTGGCGGCTCAAACGTAGAGCCTTGTTTGATTAAGCAGTGCCAGCGGATCAAAGAATGTTGCTTTCAGAGATTTGGTTAAGGACCTCTCGACTTGTAAGAGTTTTCCACGTGTAGCGTTTAGATGTATGGGGTGCACGTGGGTTGGGGCTAATTCCCCCAAGGATCACCTTAGGTGGTTCCAACCGAGTATGGTGACTCGGGGCTAGGTGAGTGAATGCCTAGGCATCGACGAATGAGTCTGGGTTGTGCTCTTCACTATGATGTTCAATCATCAACTAATCTTTGGACTGGGGGCTGCAAGGTTTTGTTCTTTCAATGGCGAGGTTTTGTTGTATTGTGCGTTTGGAGTCGCAATACGCTCCATAGCATGCAAGGCCAAGACAAGTTTGTACATTTTCAGAAGTGATAGCTGGTATGGGACGGCTATGCACTAAGCGGCATGGACTAGATGGAATTCGCATTTGAAGATGTACTTGATCAACTTTCGCTAGGTAGCTGCGCACGAGGTGGTGCGCAGGGCCAATGAAAATGATTCAGTACATGGAAAAGTGTTGGTGCGTAGCCTTTGGCCGTTGGGCTGGTCAGACTAGGTAGTCTGAAACATTGCGGGTTTGCGAAAAATTCTATGCTCTCGTGATACACGTAAGGCCAAGGCAAGGTTTTGTTCCTTCAGTGGCGATGTTTTGTTGTATTTTGCGTTTGGAGTCGCAATACGCTCCATAGCATGCAAGGCCAAGGCAAGTTTGTGCATTTTCGGAAGTGATAGCTGGTATGGGACGGCTATGCACTAAGCAGCATGGACTAGATGAAATTCGCATTTGAAGATACACTTGATCAACTTTCGTTAGGTAGTTGCGCACGAGGTGGTGCGCAGGGCCAATGAAAATGATTCAGCACATGGAAAAGTGTTGGTGCGTAGCCTTTAGCCGTTGGGCTGATCATACTAGGTCGTCTGACGCAGAGTTACCAGTCGAGGAAGCGGGAGCGGGAAGCGCGGCACTTTCAAAAATTTAGGAAGCGGGGAAGCGTGAGACCACTTAGAAGAAAATTATGAACCGTCTCAGAAGTGACCTAGGAAGCAAACCGGAAGCGAGGGGGAAGCGAAAAATGAAAAAATGGGGAAGCGAGGGGAAGCGCGCTTTCCATAAAAGAGAAGCGCGCTTCCCAAAAAAGGGAAACACGCTTCCCATAAAAGAGAAACACGCTTCCCCACACGTTTCGGAAGCGCGACATTTCACACTTTCGAAGCGCGTATCGGGGAAAGCATGCTTCCCCATACGCTTAGGCACTTCCGGTAACTCTAGTCTGGCGCATTGCGGGTTTGCGAAAAATTCTATGCTCTCGTGACACACGCATTGTTAACTTAAAATTATTAAAAATTATATATATACCCTCCCGCACCCCTGTACCCAGGGTTTTTTTAAAGTGTTGCATCCGCACCCGCACCTACGCAACATAACTTACAACATGATGCATTTGTTAAATAGTTGCACTTGCATATATGATTGTGTTTTGATATTAATAGATCAACTTTAATGCTATCTACTCATGTTTTATTTTGTTAATGATAACAAAAATTTTATATTTTGGTGAATTAGGAAAAATATAATTACATTGTGCACTTGATATTTGATTCCTATTCGCTTTCCACTTGAATCCTAGGTCGCTTTCTTCTTCGTTTCTTCTTCAAAACTTGGTTTGCTTCCGGTTTGATTCTTAGGTCGCTTCTGGTCTACTTCTCTTCTAACTTACAAGATGATTTTCTATTTGCTTCGAAGTTGTTCTGAGCTTCTCACTTTCTAAAATTTTAGAAGTGCCTTGCTTCCCACTTCTGCTTACCAAATCACTTTCCGCTCTAGCTTCCTCGACTGACAACTTTGATTTAGTTCAAATGTTGCAAAATCTGTGTTTTTTCAGAATACACGAGCGTGATAATTTGTCTCATTGCTAGTTCTCAATCCATATTTTTCAAAACCTCTTTTGATGGTATGTTTAAGTACATCCCTTTTCCTTTATTTTATAGGTGATACACTGATTGATCAACTTGACTTTCATTTTCTCCAAAAGCTAATGTGAAATGCACCAAATGTTTCATGTATTATGTGGGTGTTCTTATTCCACGAGCACACTTTCAGCATCTCCACACCTAGGTGATACATTTAGGTTGGTATGTCACTCATGACAACCACTATAAAACCTACTGAATTGGGACATGCCATATAAGGTCACATAAGACTTTAACTTTAGGGTTGGAGCTGAGCCCTTATCTGATTATCCTAGATCGGGTAGAGCTGGCCATTCAACCCCTTAAGGTCAGATCTGAACAAAACTGGGTCACCCAGGTCCAACCCGTTCACTGCCTTTGGCTTGTCTCCCTTGAGACCTAGGCCCTATTCTTCTCTTGGTTTCTTGTGTGTGGTTTTTTCTAAAACTAGACCGTGATCGTCTTTGGGTCCAACCAATTCCTGCTTTCACTGTAAGATGGAAATTGGACCATATATAACTGAGTGTCCAGGTACACTTAGATACAAGTAGGACTCCATTGCTTGTCTGATGCAAGCATAGTGATGTAAATGGCACAGGTTTGGATCCTTGCAGATTTATCTTCTTTGCCGATTTTGTTTCTTTGACATGCAAACACACTCTGTGTAAAAAAGATTATGACTTCTGATGTGGATGTCTATTTGGGTCTCTTTTTTTTTTTTCCTGGTGTGGATTGTTCCTTGAATTTTAGTGCACATGCAAAATTTAGCTAAGATTATAACATTTCTTATATATATTTTTAATTTTAGATCAAAGACGTCGGTAGACGGAGACCCAATACGAAAATATGACATATATATGAAGGGAAAACATTTGCAATGTATTTTATGTGGTAAAAAAATTAGGCTTAGAATCAACTGATTTAAATGTTATTTTGTATGGAAATGTTCCCTTAATCTTCCGCAAAGCGTTGGAGATGAAGTTGAGGACAATCAGAATTCGAAGAGCAGATGAGCCATTGCAACTTAATGAAATACTAATTCCTGACTCTGAAGATGAATGAGCTAAGTCACAGGGACTCGGCAAAGCAGGTGCCGCACCCGCGTTGACGCGATGCGATGCAGGTGCGACACCCAATGCGGTCAACACGACCTTGGGTGTGGTCAATGCACCAAAGGTCGTTTTCGTCCAATTTTAGAACCTATTTTTTTTGTTGCACGATCAAAAGGGGTTGCGAAAGAGGATTAGGGCAAAAATTTTTTGCCCTAATCTTCTCCTCTCCTCTCCCGTGCAGCTTCGCTCTCTCGCTCGCCTCCTCTCCTCCCAACGTCTCGCAGGGGAGCTCGACGCCACCTCCTCCTCTCTCTCGTTGCAGGTACTCTCTCGCTCTCTTGTTGGGTCTGCAGGGGAGTGGCCGAGCCCCCCCTGCTCCCTCTCGATCTCTTGTTGGGTCGGCAGGGAGTGGTCGAGCCTCCCCCTGCTCCCTCTCACTCTCGTTGGGTCGGCAGGGGAGGGGGCGAGCCTCCCTGCTCCCTCTTGCTCTCTTGTTGGGTCAGCAGGGGAGGGGTCGAGCCCCCCTCCCTGCTCCCTCTGATTTCAGGGGAGGGGTCGAGCCCCCCCTCTCTGCTCCCTCTAATTTCAGGGGAGGGGCCGAGCCCCCCTCCCTGCTCCCTCTGGTTACAGGGGAGGGGCTGAGCTCCTCCCTGTTTTCGGCAGGGGAGGGGCCGAGCCCCCCACCCTGCTCCCTTTGATTTCAAGGGAGGGGCCGAGGCCCCCCATCCTGCTTCCTCTGATTTCAGGGGAGGGGTCGAGCCCCTCCCTGTTTTCGGCAAGGGAGGGGCCGAGCCCCCCACCCTGCTCCCTCTGATTTCAGGGGAGGGGCTAAGCCCCCTCCCTGTTTTCGGCAGGGGAGCCGAGAGCTGGAGTCGATATTATAAATCTTGATTGTCTGCATAATTGATTTTAATATAATTTTTTTTGTGTGTTTTCAGGATAAAAATGACAGATAAAGGGAAAGGACATGCGTCATCCTTATCCCCACATATGAGTTCTGTTGCTAGTTTTGCTGATAGTTGTAGTGCGAGTGATGATGTGGGCCCACTATGGGTACATGTAGATAAACTTGCAAAAACTAGAGAAGGAGGTGGTGAAAACAAGAGATTTCGATGCAAACTCTGTGAAAGGGATTTTGTTGGATCTTACACAAGAGTGAAAGCTCATTTGTTCATGGCATTTCAGGATGCAGAAAAGTTGATGAGGCAATGTGAAGACATTATAAGAAAATACAAGAAGAATATGAGAAGAGAAAGACAATGAGTGATTCTTGTGCAATTAGTGTGCCATTTGGAAGCCACCAAGAAGATGCTGAAAAAAAAAAGTCAATGTAGGAGTTAGAGGAACAATACATGCAACATTCAATACATATGGAAGGAAGGATATGGATAAAAAAGTAGGGAGGTATTTTTATTCTAGTTCACTCCCATTTAATACGGCTAGAAATCCTTATTGGAAGGATTTAGTAACATCTTTGGCAAATTCTAATTTGAGTGGCTATGTGCCTCCAAGCTAAAAAAAAATACGAACCACACTTCTTGCAGAAGAGAGGTTAAATGTGGAAAGGTTGTTGGAGATTAAAAAATATTCATGGGAGCAAAATAGAGTTTCTATTGTTTTTGATGGATGGACATATATTCAAAGGCGTCCACTGATCAATTTCATTGCTTATTCGCTTAGTGACCCAATATTCTTGAAAGCAGTTGATGCATCTAGGGAATATAAAAATGCAGAGTATTTGAAGGGGTTGTTTATAAAAGTCATAAAAGAAGTGAGTGATCAAAAAGTGGTACAAATCATTATAGACAACTTTCTAATTTGTAAAGGTGCTACGTTGAGTTTGGAGAGTGAGTACCCTCATACTTTTTGGACTCCCTATGTAGCACACAGCTTGAATCTGACACTAAAGATCATCTGCAACCTCAAAGAAGAACAAAATTTACAAGCATATACTTTATATTCATGGATTGAAGATTTAGAAAGAAATGTCAAAAGCATTAGGAATTTTGTTGTTAACCACCATCGTGCTAATGTTATATTTAACAGGCATTCTGACATGAAATTGTTGAAGGTCGCTGAAACACGTTTTGCGTATTATTGTAATGGTGAAGAAGATTAAAAAAGTGAAGAATACTGTGGTTAGCATGGTGACTGATGAAAATTGGACATTCTATCGTGCTGATGATAATATCAATGCTCAAGAAATTAAGAAATTCATTGTTGATGATGAGTTTTGGGACAGAGTGATATACTTCCTTCCATTTATGCAACCTATTTGGGAAATGTTAAGGGAAGTTGATAAGGATGAACCCATGCTTCACAAAGTTTATGAAATGCGGGATAATATTATTGAAAAAATAAGTTATAGTTTTCAAGCATGAAGAAAAAAATCCTGCATTGGATGATTCAGAATTTTTTAATCATATTCATTCAATTTTATTCAGAAGATGGGATAAGAGCAACACTCTTTTGCATTGCATGACACATTCTCTTAATCCAAAATATTATGCAAATAAGTGGTGGGCAGGTGACATTGGTCATGTCCTTCCAAATTTAGACCCAGAGCTATCAAGATATAGAAATATATGTATGATAAGACTTTTATTCTAAATCAAATCACACAAGAGTTTGAAAATTTTTCATCTTTGAGATTATATGGACCAACATTATTCGCGAGAGAGGAGGATAATATAGATCCTATCACATGATGGTCAACATTTGGATTAGAAACACTTATTCTCCAACATTTTGCATTAAGATTACTATCGTAGTCTACTAGTTCATCTTGTTGTAAAAGAAATTAGAGCACATATTCTCAAATCCACAACATGAAGAGAAACAAACTCACCAGCAAACGTGCAGAGGATTTAGTATATATTCATTCAAATCTTCGACTACTTTCGCGAACCAATGATGAATACATGTACTAATTTGCTTTCTTAGTTATTTGATTATTTTTAGTTTTTCATTTAAATATACTTGTATTATATTTAACATTTTCAAATTGGGTTTGTAACGCAGACAAGGAACATCCAAATTTTGGGATGTAAACCCAGAAGAGTGTGACTTCGAGGGAGAGCATGATTTCAACATGACAAACATAGATTTAGCTGAACCCAATATTCCTTCTAATGATGCATTTGATGATGAAGAAGAAAATTATTAAGATCCATTACTTCATCGTCATTTATGTAATTATTCATGGTCCTGCTGCTGCACCTTTTTTGGTATGTAATTTAGTTCTTTTTTGCTTTACTTATTTAATTGATATTTAGGTTGATTTATGTAATTGCTTTACTTATTTGATTGATATTTAGGTTGATATATTTCATGCATGATAAATGATATTATGACAATGTTAATTGTTAAATTATGACAATGTTAACTGTTAAAACTTCAAAATTATATATATATATATATATATATATATATATATATATATATATATATATATATATATATATATATATATATATATATATATTACATTTTTGCCCTGCCGCAGCCCTGCAACCAAGGTTTTTTAAAGTGCCCCACACCCGCACCTGCACCCATGTGACATAGTGAATGAGATGTTTTTTTGTACCAGACACTGAGGTTCAAACTGCATTTTTTGTGTCTGATTCTAAGGGTGAACAAGTTGAAAATTATGAAGATCCACCCCCACAACAATTTGAAAATTATGAAGATCCAGCTCCACAACCTGCGAAAGAGGAAGTTTCCGGTTTTGTTAAGACATGGTGGAGATATGCCTACCATAAATGAAAAAACTGTGAGATTAGTTTAAGATTTTAGTAAATATTTGTAGTGATGGGTGGAATAAGAAAGATCATTGTAAAGCTTTATGCAATGACCGAAACTTTATTTAGTGATTTTGATTTTATTAAATAATTTGATTCAAGTTGAGGCAACACAAACTTAATGAACTAATTATCCTCATATAATTCCAGATATTTAACTGTAATTGTACTATGATAGTTTTATTGTCTTTGAATTTAGAACATATTAAAGGCCTAAGTGCCCATTTAATGGCATGTGGATACAAGTATGCTCCCACTCTATCCCAACAAGGATTAACATAGTTCTTTCTTTATATCCTTTATTTTATATCAAGTACTTTCGATCTTATTTTGATTAGTGGTTGGCAACAACTAGTTAGTGAATGCTTATGTATCACTCTAGGAGTAATTTTGGATTGATCATGCCTAACCATATTTTATTATTATACCTTTTCAGATTCTCTGATAATCTATGTCACATGGGTGCGGGTGCGGGTGCGGGCGCGGGTGCGGGGATTCGGCACTTCCAAAAAACCCAGGTGCGGGGGTGCGGCAGGGGCAAAAATGTAATATATATATATATATATATATATATATATATATATATATATATATATATATATATATATATATATATATATATATAAAAGGGAAGTGTATCACTTTGATCATCTTATCACAAGAGAAGGTGGTGATGTGGTCTTCCCAGATAATAAAATCATGCCACTGATGGAGTTTCCCGCTTATACAAAGTTAGGCCATATTTTGACATTAAAAAGTTTCATAAGACATTTAGGGTAAAATGAGGGTTTTTATAATGCATCGTATCTCTCAAAGATAGTATTTCTCAAATATGAATGTCATTCATGATATACCACTTCTAGCATGCTTGCACTGACAAATACTATTAGTTTAGAGCAAAATGGTCTCTATACGAGCTGGAAAAGCTTCCAGTACAGTTCTGGGGTTTCCCCGCAGGTTTTTCTGCTGTCAGCAGCTCACAGCAGGTGTCTGTCAGCTGCTGACAGCAGCTGCCTGTCAGCTGCTGACAGACAGTAGCTGTCTGTCAGCCCTGACAGCAGATTTTTTTTAAAGACAGACAGCAGCTGCCTGTCAGCCCTGACAGCAGATTTTTTTTAAAAAAAAATTCAAATTCGCAGCCCATTTCACAGGGATTTTTTTTTAAAAAAAAAATCCAAAAAACAAATGGACCTAAATGATCCTGGGTGCGGTCAACGCACCCAGGATCGGGTTGACCGCACCCGGTGCGGCACCCGAACCCGCACCCGCGTCGAGTCGCGTCGACGCGGGTGCGGCACCCTGCTAGCCGAATCCCTGTGACATAGCTGATAATATTTATGATTAACATCAATGGCAGATATGAGTTTGATTAGTAAACTAAGGAAATTTAATAGTTGAATAAAATATTGTACTTATCAGTATTTGTTATGATGATGAAAGATAGATCTAACTAGCTTTTACATATATTTTTTGTCATTAATAGGCTAAGCACATAATATTTACAAGGAGTTAAAGATTTTATTCAGTTTGCTATCACTAACAATGCATAGTCAATGAAAAAATCGGATGCCTTTGCATGGTGAAACAATTGCTTATATCAACTTACAGATGTCACCATTGATCATATGGTATATGAAAACTTCTGTCTAAATTATACTCACTGATATTTTCATGGTGAGCCAATATCATCTTCAAGTTATTCCAACACAAAAGAAAATAATCCAATTGAAGGAGATGAAATGCATTAAATGTTGAACGATGCATTTGGAATACCAAACTTTAATGTGGGGCCAGGCGAACATATGGATGAAGACTTGAATGATGTTGATACAGAAGCTCAAACATTTTTCAATCTTCTACAAGATGCTAAACAAGAATTATATCCAGACTGCACCAAGTTTTCCGAACTACCCTTGTTTGATTTTCATATAAAATGTCTAGGGGGATGGAGTAACAAGTCTTTCACCATGTTATTGGAGTTGTTGAAAGAAACATTTCTCAAAGGTGAACAATTGTCAAAGGATTATTATGATGCACAAAAGCTTATTAGAGATTTGAGCTTTAGCTGTAACAAGATTCATGCTTGTCCAAATGATTACATGCTATACTGGGAAGCGACAATTAGTAAAGATACATGATGCTTGTCCAAATGATTACATGCTATACTGGAAAGCGACAATTAGTAAAGATACATGATGCTTGTCCCTCGTGTACTACAATGGTAACGGGTCCCTCCTCCCCTCTCTATTTCTCTGTAAATCTTGAAGCTTATAAAGAAGTGTTGCTTTCTTTCTCTCTCTCTCTCTCTCTTTGTTGCTTTCTTTCTTGCTCTCTTTGAGATTATGCGTACTCTTGTTATGATTGTTCACCCTGTTGTGGGATGCTTGCGTTGCTTCCTTGACTCGGAAGGCTGACCTGGCTGGAATCACCGAGTGCCGCACGGTGCTTCCAAATGAGCCCGTGACAATAAGAGCACCAAGGCTCTGATACCATGTAATGAAAATGAAAAAACAATACAAGTGAGTGCCTCTTATGGGCTTACAAGAACCCTAGAGCATAAAAAACAAGGACCACTTATGAGTCAACTCAAGAGAACATACACATAAGCCAATCGGGCCAAGTACACAAGTAAAAAAATATAATCTATTAGAGTAAGAATGCTTGAGAAAGCATAGAAATAGGCCATTGGGAGCACCCCTAATGACTCTTAAGGACTAGGGCATTATAAAGACTATAATGCCCTTAGCCCAAAAGAAAAAGATAAAAAATAAAAGAAATAAGAAAAAGCCAAAGTGCCCCTAATGGACACTACCTATTACATAAAGTAATATAACAAAAATACCCCTAATGGATGTTACCTATTACAAGTACAATCATATATATATATATATATATATACATTTTACCAAAATGGAGAAGAAAATAGGAGATGAGGCTGGAGTTGTCAACTACATTCTTGTGAAGATGTTGAAAATGGCCCATCTTCACCCTCTTGTCCACTCTCACCACCATTCTCTTCTCCCAAAACAGGGTTCCCCAACACCTGTGGGGGTAGATGGTATTAATTAAACTCTCATTAAATATCATCTCGTTCTCCTAAACAGAGCCTTATCGTATTGTGAGTCGTTCAAAACGAAGACCTTGTCAAAACCCATTTAACTTGATCCAGATGTTATTTGATTTCATTCTGGATCAAGTTAAACTCAAATCAAGACATTGCAATGTTGCTTGGGAGCCAATTTGAACTCAAAACCTTAAATTTTTTTCTAGCTGCTTTAAACGGGTCATGGTCAGCCAATTACTACCATGAACCAAGTTATGCTTGGAAAAACTCATCGAGCGTAAGATCTAACCTGACAAATTTAAGATGACAAGCTTAATGAGAAATTCTCAGCTCATTTATATCGATAAAAAGCTTAATGAGAAATTCTTCCAATCTACAACCACCTAGCATGAATTTGGCTATGAAATAGTTGACCTAGTCTTACATGACTCAATCTAAATCGAGTTCATAATCTGTTTCTCTTAAACGAATATTCTTGGGAGATTTTCAAATTTGTTTTTTTCTTTGTTGAGAAAAATAATAGATATTGATGATAAACTCAAATATACTCGTGATAAAATTGTATTGTGCTCATATATAATGCTAAAACTGTGACATCTTCAGTATTTTGTGATTTTATTGGGGTTTTGTACATCCTTCAAAATATCACAGTTTTGTTTCTGAAATTCCGCCTGTGTAGTTATACACTGCCGGTCCCAAGCCCGGATAAAGGAGGAGGGTTGCGGTAGGCCTGTGACAGCCAGCATAAAAACTTTGTCATATCCTATGAAAATGAACCAATATGAGAATTTCGTTGGGGCGTTCCCTACTGAGCAACGCGCTGTACTCTCTAGGCCCGGAGGCAGTGATAAATGTGCAAGGGTTGCTAGGTCGTCGCCCAGAAGCGACGCGTCACACCGGCGCCCGGGTGTGGTGTCAAATAGGCAAGGGTTCCCTCACTTTGTTGGACGGGTGGGGGTAAAGAAGTTAGTCCAAGACCATAAAATTAGGTTAGCCACTTGGAACATAGGGTCTTTAACTGGTAAGTTGGTAGAGTTAGTAGATGTTATGTGTAGGAGAAAGATTGATATTTTATGTCTTCAAGAGACCAAATAGGTAGGTGAGAAAGCTAAAGTGATAGAACCTTGGGGATATAAGATTTGGTATACAGGAATAAATAGGAATAGGAATGGAGTAGGGATTGTTATGAGTCGTCAGTTTATAGATAATGTAGTTGAGGTCCGTAGGAAGGGTGATAGAATTTTACTTATTAAATTAGTATTAGGTACGGATATTATTAATATTATTAGTGTTTATGCACCTCAAGTAGGTTTAGATGATTCCGTTAAGCATCAATTTTGGGAAGATTTAGATGGAGTAGTACAAGAGACATCTTATGGAGAAAAGCTTTTCATCGGCGGTGACCTTAATGGACATGTAGGCATTAGTAGGGATGGATTTGAGAATATCCATGGAGGCTATGGTATAGGAGAAAGAAATGAAAGTGGAGAAAGGATTTTAGATTTTTGTTTGTCCTATGATATGATCTTAGCAAACACTTGGTTTAGGAAGAGGGAGTCTCACCTAGTAACATTTAAAAGTGGGGTTAATACGAGTCAGATAGATTTTTTCCTACTTAGAAAGAGAGATAGGGGTTGTTGCATCGATTGTAAGGTTATACCAGGAGAAAGTGTAGCTACACAACATAGAGTCTTAATTTTAGATCTTAGAATTAGACAATGTCGCAAAAGGGATAGACATAGGATAGATCCTAGAATTAAGTGGTGGGCACTGAAAGGAGCTAAACAAGGAATGTTTGTAGAGCAGGTAGTTAAGGAAGTTGATTGGTGTCTCGAGGAGGATTCAGAATCAATGTGGAATAAGATAGCCGGTGGTATGAGAAAAGTAGCTAAGGAGGTATTGGGTGAGTCTAAAGGCGGTGCACCACTAGGTAAGGATACATCATGGTGGAACGAGGATGTCAAATTAGCTATTAAGGTTAAAAGAGAGTGTTATAGAAATCTAAGTAAGAGTCGTGATAATGAGAATTTGGAGAAGTATATGATAGCAAAGAAGGAAGCTAAAAAAGTTGTTCGAAACGCGAGGGCTAAGGTATATAAGGAGGTTTATGACAAGTTGGATACCAAAGAAGGCGAGAAGGATATTTATAGGCTTGCAAAGATGAGAGATAGGAAATCGAAGGATTTGGGTATGGTTAGATGTATCAAAGATGAAACGCAAAGGGTTTTAGTCAAAGATGAGGAGATTAAGGAGAGATGGAAAGATTATTTTGATAAGCTATTTAATGATAGTCATGCTCAAGATCTTGGAGACTTCTCCATTCCTTTTCATGAGATAAATCGTGACTTCATGCGCAAGATTCAAAAGAAAGAAATTGCAGAGGCTTTGAAGAAAATGAAATCAAGAAGGGCAGTTGGCCCAGATGGTATACCTATCGAGGCTTGGAAATGCTTGGGAGAGAAAGGTTTAGAATGGTTGACAAATCTTTTTAACTTGATTTGGCGAACAAATAAGATGCCTAATGAGTGGAGGTAGAGTACTTTGGTGCCTTTATATAAGAATAAGGGTGATATACAAGATTGCACAAACTATCGTGGTATAAAACTCATGAGTCATACTATGAAACTTTGGGAGAGGGTGATTGAGTCTAGGTTGAGGAAGGTTGTCATGATATCGGAGAATCAATTTGGTTTTATGCCTGGAAGATCAACTATGGAAGCTATACATCTTCTTAGACAACTTATTGAAAGATATAGAGAGAGGAACAAAGATTTGCATATGGTTTTTATTGATTTAGAGAAGGCATACGATAGAGTACCTAGGGACGTTCTCTGGTGGACAATGATGAAGAAAGGTGTTTCTCTCAAGTACATTAGTATAATTAAAGATATGTATGAAGGAGTAGTAACCAATGTCCGCACTTGTGGAGGAGTGACAACCAATTTTTCGATAACGGTTGGGTTACATCAAGGATCTGCTTTAAACCCTTTCCTATTTGCGATAGTGATGGATGAGCTTACGAGATCAATTCAAGAAAATGTACCGTGGTGTATGTTGTTTGCTGATGATATTGTTTTGATTGATGAGTCTAGAGCTGGGGTTAATGCTAAGTTAGAATTATGGAGACAAACATTGGAAGCTAGAGGTTTTAAGTTGAGTAAGAGTAAGACTGAATATATGGAATGTCGGTTTAGTAAGCAACGAAGTAGTGATGGGAGTGTAGTGAAGCTTGGTGAGCAAGATATACCGGTGAATGATTATTTCAAATATTTGGGATCCATCATTCAAAAGTATGGAGAAATTGATGGAGATGTAAATCATAGGATAAAGGTTGGGTGGATGAAATGGAAAAGTGCTACTGGAGTGTTGTGCGATCGTAGAATGCCATTGCGGTTGAAGGGAAAGTTTTATAGGACGACTATTAGACCCGCTTTACTATATGGTACGGAATGTTGGGCTGCCAAGAGACATCATATTCAAAAAATGAGTGTAGCTGAGATGCGGATGCTTAGATGGATGTGTGGAAATACAATAAAAGATAAGATTCGGAACGAAGAGATACGTAAGAAGGTAGGTGTTGCACCCATTGAAAATAAGATGCGAGAGAATCGTTTACGGTGGTTTGGACATATTCGGCGAAGGCCTAATGATGCTCCAGTTAGAAGGTTGGAGAAATGGGAAAATATATTAGTTAAAAGAGGTCGGGGTAGGCCTAGGAAGACTTGGATGGAGATGATAGGAAAGGATATGAATGCTTTGAACCTCACCGAGGACATGGCATTGGATAAAAATGATTGGAGGAAAAGGATTCATGTGGAAGACCCAAAATGAATTTCTTTTTTGGTTCATATCGCTGACCCCAATTGTTTTGGGATGAAGGCGTAGTTGTTGTTGTTGTTGTTGTTGTTTTGTTTCTGAAATTTGTCGCACAGGGCCAAATTGGTTGAATGTGACATAGGTTCCTGGTTTTTCCATTTATCCCTCACAGCTACCCTCTCTCATACTATATGCATTATTGGTCGAAGCTGATGATTAGTTAGGTGAATTTATGGAAAGAAAATGATGCCTTGGTCACATTTGGATTGTTGCAAGTTTATTGATTAGGTCATAATTCTTCTGGGTCTCAACTGAACTGTTTAGTGAATCAAAACCGAGTCTTTCAAGTTCAATAATCTCTTCAAAAAGCAAATATTTGTTCACATTTCCAAAAAAGATAAGGGAATAAGATTTTAAATTGCTGACCATTACTATCTGCTCTCTTATACATTCAATGATCACTACTCTTTGTTGATCATCTGGATCTATTAATGGTTAGTACATATATTGTTGCAGAGGAACAGGCAGTCTTCCAGACCCTTGCGTGGGGGCTCTGTTACCTTGATGGCAATAAAGTTGTAATGGAAGAAATCTAAATTGTTATCTGAATGCTTAAGAAAGTTAGCATTTGACAAAGCTGGACATGAAGTTAGTAAAATGTCCGATATTTTTTATGCTGTTTGTTAAAAAATAGTTTTAGTATCATTGAAATGATATAGAATATTAATGAGATTTTCAGCGCAGAGCGGGCTGGCTTTTGATTGCTTGCCATCTACTAAAATTGGCTATGGGACCTATCCCAGTCAGCGTGGTGGGTACTGACAACATGCTAATATTTTGTTTTCCTATAAAATAAATGAAGTGCTTCAATGCCTAATGTCTATTTTTTTCATTGATAATATTATGAGCCATCTATTGCAATATAGGATTCTGTTTTCCTTTTATGCTGCCAGCATTTCATTTCTCTGCCCTTGTACTGTATTCAAGCTTGAGAACTAGTTGCTTTGGTGCATTGTTGCATTTGTGTTCTAGAGCTTGTAATGGATCCAAGTATGTGAGGATTTTTGGCCAAATCTTGAGTTTATTTCTTATCTTAGATTTTATGCATTTTCCTTTGTGAATATACAGGTGGTTGCCAAAGAACAGATACAACTATGTGCTTCAGTGGTGTTGAATTATGGTAATTTAGGCAATGATCTTCTACTCTTAGATTATGGATTTGTAATTTCTGAAAATCCATATGACACTATTGAGCTCAAGTATGATGGAGTACTACTTGATGCCACAACCATGGCAGCAGGAGTGCAGTTGTAAAGCTCGTTAAAAAAAAACGTGTTGGACACGCGTCAGACACGTGCCGGGCACGTGTCGACGTCTGTACGCTGTGTCGGACCCGGATCGGATCTGGGCCCGACCCCGACCTGGCTTCTCGAAGGATCGAGAGCCTGCGTCTTTTAAAAGACACAGGCTATGAGACGAGGGGCAAAACCCTCGCCCCTTCTCTCTCCTCTCTGCCTCTCGTCTCCTCCCATTCCTCTGCGGCTGTGCCGACGACCGAAACCGTCGGCGATCGTGACAACGACCTTCACTCGCGGCATCCCTCGTCGGAGCTCCGGTAACCCTCCGTTCTTGACCTCGTCGGCTGCCTCCTCTCCTTCCTTTGTCACCTTTCTTGCAGACGCCGACAACCCACGATTGGGCTCCCTTGTCGGCGGACGTCCCCCCTCTTCGATAGCCTTGCTGACAACCTCGTTCCCCTCTGGTAAATCACTTTCCCTGTAGCGAACCCCCCAGCCTCGCCGTCAGTTGCGCCTCACCAACCTCCCCCCCCCCCTTTGCTCTGCTACCACCCATGACCGACGATAGGAAGACGTCGACAACAATGTTGTCGTCCCCCTTCCTCTTCTCTTTATCTCCCCCTATGTTCTCTTTGCTAGCACCGACACCCTCTCGTCAAGCACCTGACCACCGTCGGTGTAACCCCATGTTCGACCACCTCTCCCCCTGCGAGCGACCCCGTTCTCCAGCCACCCGACGTCAGCAGCCACCGGTGACAGCACCACCGCTGCTCTCCTCCCTTCTGCTCGAGTCCCGGCGACAAGACCCTCCTAGCTCTCTCACTGTTACCCCCGGCGGCAGCCCTGGTGTCTCCTCTCGTCCGACCGTCGTCGCCCTTGCTCCAACAGCTCAACCAATGTCCCCGACGCCGCCTCGAGCACTCTTTTCCTCTACTAAGATCTCGGACGATTGCCTGACACCCCGCGTCGCCCCTTTGTCCCGCTCTTCTGACCACCGTGGCCATGTCGTCGGCAACCCATCGTCGACCGTCTTCACAGGTAACTCCTTTTTTTCCCCGTTCCTTCCTTCATCAAGGAGGGGTTGAGCCCCTCCTTGCCTCCTTGTTCCCTTTGTACGTAGGGGAGGGGCTGAGCCTTTCCCTACGCCCTCTGTTGCAGGGGAGGGGTCAAGCCCCTCCCTGCTTCTATTTGTTCGGCAGGGGTTTCACCCCTACCGCTTGGGTCTCCCGGTAGGCAGGGCGGAGCCCCGCCTCTGTCGATTTCCCTTCTGGCCCCTGCCGCTTGTCTTCAGGTAGGTCGGCAGGGGCTGAGCCCCTGTCACCTTTTGGTTCTCCTGATAGGCCGGTAGGGGTATAGCCCTGCCGCCTCTGTCCTGTTTCGGTAGGCCGGCAGGGGTTGGCCCCTGTCGCTTGGATCTCGACAATCAGGAAGCAGAGCTCCCTGTCGCTGCAACCCGTCTGGCAGATCAGAGCCCCCTGCCCCTTTTCGTTTCCTTGTCATTGCTGCTCTTCTACAGGGAGTTGAGCTCCCTGCCTAGTCGTGTATCAGGGTCCGGTTCGACGACTATTACGGGTCTTATCGGACCCGTCTGTTGTTTTTTATCATGTTCATGCTAACACTCTTAAGCCTGCAGGTTGCACGATGGAGTCGGCTCGCTCTTCGTAGCTTGAGCCCATGCTTACCTATGCCGCAGGCGTACGAGGACCCGCAACCCCTCAAGGTAGGTGATTCTTGCATAAAAGGATAATGAATGAATAAATACTAAAATGAGAAAAGATAATTAAAAATGGAAAGGGCGATGATATACGTATACGTAAAAAATATATACGTATGTCTTTTAACTCAAGGACGCAGTTTCGCGATTATTGTCCTCTTTACTTTCCTTGCACTTTTCTATTCTGTTGCCGTCGCGCTATATGTGCCCAGGCTTTTAATTCCTGTCTTTACATTTTATGTCTTTTAATTCAAGGACGCGGTTTCGCGATCCTTGTCCTCTTTACTTTTCTGCACTTTACTTTTCTTTTGCCCCACGCTTTATGCGCCATGACTTTTTACTTTCTTGTCTTTATTTTGCCGCCGCGGTTTATGTGCTCAAGCTTCTGTTTAGCATTTACTTTATGTATTTTTCTTTCTGTTGTCGCGCACTTTATGCGCCAAGGCTTTTCTTTCTGTCATTTTTGTTTTTTATGTTGTTGATACTCTTTTGCCTTGAGTATTACTTGCTTGCATGTCTGTTTAGCCGAGGTATAGTTTCGTACCTCGTGCGCTATCTTGTGTACTCATTTGCTTGCGTGTTTGATTGGCTGAGGTGCAGTTTTGTACTTCGTGCATTAGTATTTACGTATTTGCTCGGTTGTTTAGTTGAGGTATTGTTTCGTACCTTGTGCACTGCCTTACGGGGTTTTGTGCTCGACATGCAGTTTTGCACTTTGGGGATTGATTGTACTTTACCGCCGCTCAGTGCAACTTCGAGCGTATTTCAACTTGTTCATTTGTCTTAAAAGACACGATGCACACCTATGCACTTGGTTCTCCAAAAAGAATGAGTTTTAGGCATCAACCTATTTTTGAAGTATATAGTTTTGTAAAACAGATTTCGAAAGTCTTTTGCGAGATAGCGGCTGGATCTCACAAATCAATGTGTTGGGGAAAAGTGTTTTACAACTTCAGTTCGCGTATCCGATACAACTCGGATAACCCTGTTTAAGGGCATGTGCATGAGATGGGCAGAGGTTCTACTGAGGAACCTGTGCCATCGCTAGATCTGTGCTGCATTACCCCCGATGCGAGACCTAGTTATTGGGTTTTCTGGCCAAACTAAGATAGTTGATGCTTTTTCTTCGTTAGATTATTGCTGATGGATTTTTTTGAGAAATCCATGCCCCTCTCTTTATAGTTGTACTCTTAGTCATGTACGATATGTTTTGGACTACGAGCAGGATGAGAGGTCTGTAGTAACCTCGATAACGTGCTTTGGCACTTCATAGTAATCTTGTAATATCGATGTTCGCCTAATAGGCAAGAGGCTCGTGACGGTCTTAAGGACCTGAGCATGACAAGTTTGAACTTGAATGGTTACACCATATCTTATCGACAAAGCATTGTTGTGGGGATTTTCTTTTGAGAAATCCATGCTCCTCTCATCGTAGTTGTACTTTGAATAGATACATTGCGTACTATGATGATTAGGATGAGAGGTCTATATTTACCTCGAACGTGCTACGTGCAATGGCACGTGTTTGAGATTACAAAATAGTGATGTTGTTACCTTCACTATGAGTTGACCCCTCTCATCGCGGTTGTACTTTTGAACATGTACATTGTGTATTGAGGTGAGTAGGATGAGAGGTGTGTGATTGCCTCGAGCGTGCATTGGCATGTATAATTCACTAAATGGTGACTATGCGAATTCACAGGCAAGATGCTCGAGCGGGCATAATGGACCCAAGCACGTAGAATGAGGCGGCGGTTAAGAAACCTCTGTCGTGCCTGTTCGGAACAGTTCATCAAGAGAGAGGATGAATGATACAAAACTCTGATGGACAAACCATTAATGACTATTTCAGGCAAATGACTCGGCTTCCCCAGTCATCAGAGTTATGGGAAATGCTACAAAGATAGCCTTCAGGCCACTTTTATAGAAGTTTGGATGCATTCACGGGCCACGAATGCCTTTGGGGATTTACTCTCTTGGTCACTGGCCGTCCCCTTAAGAGCGGACTCAGTCAGTCATTTGGGGTATCATAAAATACATAGCTTAATAAACCCCTAGATTGATTTTGGTTGTTTCTACGTTTTGTGCCTTGTGCGTACCCACAACGGCCAACTAATAATCAGAACAAAATGTAACTTACTCGCGTTATTATGAGATGTGTGTACTATGACGTGAATTGCTTGTTTGCTCTGTAGTTCAGCGTACTACTCGTTGAACTATGCACGTCTGTTGTGACGTTGTTCTAGTTGGTTGAATTGCTTACGCAATTCCTTGCTAATAATAACTAGTTGCTCGTACTAGTTAAATGCTTATAATAATAGCATTAGGATGGTTGTAATATATTAGCATGCGACTTGCTTGGTTGAACTACTTGGTGCTTGTTGTAATATAACACTTGTTGGCTTGCGTCTTTTATGACTGATGTGACTACTTACAACTCATAATCTACGAACTGTTTATATCTTATGACGACTATAACTGCTCACAGCTCATGATCTACGAATTGTCTATAACTAGAACTAATGTAGTTGTTTGTCTTACAAGTTGCCTACACCTTGTTGTTAATATATAACTGTTGTCGTGTGATTGCTTAATTACGGGTAGCTTATAAATTGCTTGTTGTGCAATAGCTTGCACTTTATGATCAATGTAGTTATTTTCGGTGAACTATAGAATTCAGTGGTAATTGCATGTATTGTGAGCTTCGTTATAAATGCTTATTCAGTTACTCTACTTATTATGCTTGACTGCTTGATGAAGTTAGTTACTTCATACTTATAGAATCAGTTGGATTGCTATAGATGCTTATTTTGCTTATTCAACATTTTGTTCCTTATTGCTCTCGTATTTAGCTATTTGCTTTACTGGAGTTTTACTTGTCATACTCGACAGTAAGTATGGTTAGCTCTGTTTTGTTTCTCCTGTTTAGTTTAGTAATTATCTTGCTTATTGTAGTCTTTTGTTCTTGTTTTTTGCACCCTTACTAGTTTTTCGTGAAACTAACTCATTTCATGGGCAGGTGGTGGACAGGTTGATACAACTTGCGATGGCACGATGACGAGATGAGATCAAGATAAGACCTTTTTCCTGACGTTTTGTTCTTGAGGATATTTTGGTAAATATGGTATATAGTTTCTTTGAAAGTCTTTCTTTTGATTAAACTTTGAATTATTAAAACTGAGTTACCAAAACTCCGTTTCTTTTTATTTCTATAAATATATTTGAGTTGCAAATCGGTTTGGAAAGAGAAGTTTGTGCTGTAATGCGCCCAAGGTCCAGAGACTTGCTATTTCAAATATGATTTTTCGTTGAACTCCTGTTTCAAACTCTGATAAATGATCGATTTTAAAGCTTTCAACCTTTTTCATAAAAGGTTTCAAGTCGAGGATTTTGGGGCGTTCCTGCTAACTTTTATTCACCCATAACATGGCAACATGATTTGCTAAGACAACTAAATTTGGAAGGAACGAGGTCTGGTCTCAAGGTTTTCCTTTTTGATGTTTCAACTACTAAACATAACCCCGTCATTTTCTATGACTTAGTGAGCCAACCCTCAATGTGATTTTGTTTTTGTAGGTAAGCCTAGGTGGTCCAGATGTGGTTGATGGCCGTTTATTAGCAGCCATAAAAATGCTCCTCATAAACGATGTTAAAATTGTTGCGCAGAACGACTTGAGGGTCTGCAATTGCTTTCAACAAAATCTCCACTGGGAGGGAATACCTAATGAAATCTTCACCCTTCGGACATTTCCAGTAATCTCCCTGATAGTCATGGAGGATGAATCCTTGTTGAAAGTAACCATTTCTAGTTCAATGAAACTGGCAATTCAGTTCCAATTGAGAAAGAAAACATTGTTCACAGATGTGATGAGAGATCTAACAAGAGTAAATATGATCTCAAAAGAATTGGTGTCAACTCCAGTTAAAACCCTATAGTTGGTGAATTATGAATTTTCTTGCTATATATATATATATATATATATATATATATATATATATATATATATATGTATATATATATATAGGCATCTTGTTGACTATACATACTCATTACAAGGATTCTCTTATCTTTGTTGGCTGTGTTAATTTATACTAGGATTGATAGGTGCTGCAGTCAAAGATTCTGTACACTGTCAAATTCTTTGTACACAGTTGATGCTACTGCCATGGTAGATTTTTCTCTGCCCTTAGGTTTAATACAACACTGAAAATATTCATATGCTTATCAGAGTCTAAAATCAAGCTGTTAAGTTTACAGGGAAAACACATTCAGTCAGGTGGCATCTTGGGAACCAAGACAAATGGCTGAGGATGTGCTGTGAAAGGTGCTGCGGCACCTTCATACTTGCCACGTTTGGAAGTGTTTAAACATTTCTTAGAAAATTTGAATATTTATGTCATATGAAAATCATGTGAAGTATGGCTAAGAAAAATTTCACCATTATGTATCTACACGAGGTAGAGAAGTATTTTCATATGCACGGCTGGTAAAATCATGTAAAAATTATCTCTTGTTTAGAATAATGACAAGATTTTATCTCACTATCTGTTTATTTTACCAGAGAAAATTCTATTTGTTTGATCTTATTGTACTGGATTTTCCCACTTCTTAACGTGGCCTTGGCATGAGCATGATTTGTTCACCGGATCATGAATTGTTGCAACCTTATTTAATTATTTAATGTCCAACATATGTAGGTCGGTCGGTAACTGTTGGATAGGGCACATAAGGGAGGTTGGTCATGTCCTCATCTAGGGGTTTGCCTCACAGAGAGGTGAGCCCATTAAGGGCACGTTTGGAAGCAAGAGAAATTCTCATATGATTTTTTTTTTGCCTATGATAAGTTTTGATATGATATTTTTTTCTAAATGAAAAATTTCACTTGTTTGTGTAGCATGAAAAAAATAAAATAAAAAATGTTAAAAAAATGAAAAGGGAAGGGGTGGGGTGGAGCAGCGCACCACACCAAAGCTGGAAGTCACCGTCTCTCTCAACTCATTTTGTCCGTCCATGTGGACCTTACCTCCCACCTCTGTGAGTTAGCGTTCGTTGGTTTCTCTAAATCCACCCAGGGTAGCACTGAGACCCACACCATCCAGTGGTGGAGCAATGGGCACTGCCGAGTTCCTCTTTGAGCTGTTGACGAGGCTTTGTTTCAGTTGGCTTCGGTGCCACCGTCGCCGAACAATGGGTTCAATGCCAGGATTGTGGACTTTGGCCTTGCCGACAGGTTGAACACAACAAGTCACCAGATGCCATGACAAAACCGATGGGGTACCTGACACTGGAGTACATCCTCTTTGGCCGAGTGTCTTCAGCTTCGGCACGGTGGTGCTGGTGGTGCAATTGGCAGTGGCGATGGCTCTTAGCCGTCTCATCCTTTGTCAATGATGAGGCTCTCGGTGGAGAGGTCCAAAGGGAGAGTGTGTTAAATTAAAATTATCTCTTAGTAAAGGAATGTTTTCTACAAAAAAAATACTTTTTAGAAAAACTCGTAGAGAAAAATTTTCATTTGAAATAGTCAAAAAAACCAATCGAGAAAAAACGTACATTTTTCTTTCCTATATTCACTTTTCCCAAATCTTTGTCACTAAGGGCACCTTTGGAAGCAAAAAAACAACTCTCATACGAAAGGAAAATTTTTCCTATGAAAAATTTTGATATGATAATTTTTTTAAATGAAAATTTTTCTCTTGTTTGGATAGCATGTGAAAAATAAAATGAAAAATCTTAAAAATAATGAGAGGTGGTGGTGGAGCTTCTCCTGCATGTCCATGAGGTGGGTGATGGTGGATGGTAGTGGTGGTGGTGATGGAGCTGTTTTTTGGGAGGTGGGCGAGGATGAGATGGGTGGTGGTGATGAGATGGCAGGTGGTTGAGAATGTAAATCGCCAATTTTTTCTTGGTATACAAAATTTCTTCCCCTCCTTTTTTGAGGAATGTTTCCTGTCAAAAAGTGTATTTTTTAGAAAAACTCTTTGAGAGAAAAAGTCTCCCGTTTGAAAGAGTTGAAAAAACCATAAGGTTTTCTTCCCTTTTCACTTTTATTACAACTCTCACCTTCAAACGTACCCTAAGGGATTGGGTCCTTGGATAGCGATTTTCTCATAAATTGTCACAAGTCAATATTAATGTCTAATCAAGAATATGCATATACATAGTAAACAGATATAACTAATTTATTTTTAATCTCTCATCCATTGGGCAGTGCGACTCTGGGCGTTAGGGTTAAGCTGTGAGTTCCTGAGGATTTCTGTTTTCTTATCTTCTTTGCTTATGAACCAAGTACATGAAATGCTTATTTTTCTTTTTGTTCCTTGAGAGATAAAGAGAACTGCACTCTCTTCAAAAAAAAAAAAAAAGATCTGATGTACTACCTAACCTGGAGCCTGATTGATAATAAAAATCAATGAAAATCCAAGACTACCCATAAGGTAGATCTGCAAAGCTCTGATTCATATGACCATAATCATTTCAACATCATGTCTATGTACAAGAACTCCGACCTCTTGTCATCTGATTCCCTACCACCTCCACATAAAAACCACTAAGAGATAGCCTAAACTAACCAAAGCCCAATACATGGTTATATTGAAAACCCGACTTGAGGACGACACAAACGCACACTGAGAAAGTGTTGCTATGAATCACCAACAGGGATGGCAAACCCAGCTCTTCCTAATGGCGACTGCGAGACCCGGCGAGATGGCTGCCTCCAAACTGGCTGTCCGTGCCCGATGTCCGGCTTTGGATGCGACGATACTCTGTCGTCGGCCAGGTTCTCATCCTCTAGCTTGATCCTCCTCACTTGGCTATGGACTGCAGGACGCTCCATCTTAATCCATTCTTCTCCACTCTCCCTCTGCTCCATTCTCTCTCTATCTCTACAATTCGAAAGAAAGAAGTCACGGCCATCCAAATATGGTCCTGGCCACCACTTATATACGTTCCAAAAGAGAGAGAGAGAGAGGATGGGCACGAGTTTGTTGTGATGATCGCGGCAAGCTGAAGGAAGGTGCGTGAGGAAACGCCACTTCCCCGCAAAGCCGACGATTTGGAGCCGTTCGGTTGTTGGAGATAAAAACCGATGTTTCACAGATTACCATTCGAGATTGGGATTATTTCACTAGTGCCACTCAGCCTGGATCGTGAGAAAATTGATGTTTTACTTGAAAATACACAACACGCCTACAAGGTCTCCGCTTTCCTAGCTAGAGCCCACCGTGGTTTGTCACCACTAGGGATCTCAACGGTTGGGGTTTGAGTAGGATATCCGACCGATCATTGCAGTCCGTCTTCTAGGGTTTGGTAAGCTGTTCGACATCTGAGTTGATAATCGGGTCGGATCAAGACTCGGATTCGGTTGTGTATGAGAATCCGAACGGGTATTTATTAGTGCGTTATTGGCATGTGTATTGAAAACCCAATTTCACAAGGCATTAAGCGTGTTGTATTGGTTAGATGCAATAAATGCATTGAGAAAAGTCTCCAAAATGCTTGTGCTAGCAATGGCTCCCACTCTACGTAACTGCAACAAATCTATAAAAGCAGTTTTCAAAGAAGTTGCACATGTCTATTGTATAACTTCTGTCACCAAGGTCGTGGCTGGGTTCCTCTCTCTATGACGTTAATAAACACATTGAGACGTTGGGTTCAAATACCTTTTCTCTCTCTCTCTCTCTCATCTTCTAGCACAGTGCCTAATCTAACACCAATGCTAACAAGTCAAACACAATTCACCCTCCATGAATGCGTAGACGCAATCTAATTAGCATAGAGTTTATTTCTATATAATCATATTGTTTGTTTAGAGGTATTACAATTTGTCCTTTTCCTGTTCCTCGTAGGAAGACGAACACGTTGAAGTGCTCAAACTTCCTCCAGAAATGATTATTCATCTTTTAGAGTCATGATTATAAACTCTGGTTTCTACATCATGCAAGTTTGAATGGATCGCCTAGAACAGATTTGCATGCTCGAACCTCCCCCCGATAAGTTTCGAAATCGGAGATTAGGTGCTTAATTGTGAGAGCAAACCGGAAAGCTAACAGTGCATGGTTGCGTTGCCACCGGTCGAAATCAACCCGAAAACCAACTTGTCTGGCAGGAGCAGTTAGTGCACGTCACCTTGTGTTGGGACGTTGCAAGTTCTAATCTCAATGGTATAGTTTTATAACTGGTGGGGGTCTGCCTAACTCCAGCTTTCTCTGTCGAAAAAAAAAAATTGAACAAAAAAGTTGGCCATAGATGGTGCTCGACAGCCGATTCTGGCATCTCGAGCAAAGATGTGTGTTACTCGTGTACTCTTGTAGGAGTATGGTGTTTGAGAAGCCCATGGACAGGAGTCCGGATCGGGTGCAATATGATTGCATAAAAATTTGTGCATTAAGCACCCCATCACCCTCCATCAGGTCTTGGGTCCCACACCCGACAGGCGCTGTCCTCAAGATGGAGGGTGATCGGGCGCTTAATGCACAAATATTTGTGCAATCATATTGCACCTGATCTTTTCACTACGGACAAGCACTGCCAAAAACTTTCGAGCACTGGTGCATGGTACTTCTGTTAATTTGGGCATTTTCCAGGGCCAATCTCTCAGGGAGGCCAAGGGCAACCCGGTGCGGTGATAAGGAGATTTTTTTTTTTTTTTTTCAGTTAGGGGTTTGTTTGGTTGTAGTCGGTCGTGAAATCGTATAAGTTAAAACCATCTAGAAACCCCTCCAGGATGGTAGACGCGTGGCGAGGAAGACGCGCACGTTGACGAGACTCATGATTGGTGGGTTGCGTGTGTTCACCAACGAAACCTATACTACCTTATCTTACCTCATCTTTAACAGAGAAATGATTTGTCGGTTGTGCCCCTATCAATGTCTGACATTTCATGCATGCCCCGTCCCTTCCAACCAATAACCTATATAAGGCAAACCTCGTTGTCGGAGAATTCTCGGCGAAGAAAACCTCATAATATAGATTAAAAAATCTGATTATTTTTCCCGAGAAAACCTTAAAATCTAATATAAAGTTAGTAAAAAAAAGATGGTTTTATTTCATTGATATGAATATCACGATAAAAATGTAATATTTACAAGATAGACCATATTTTTTCTTTTAAAATATTTTGATAATATAGGTGACGTTTGTTTTAGGTGTCTATCCCTACCTACGATCGATGTCTTTTCCAGTTTTCAAATGGGGTTAGGTGTTGGATCTGAGACTTGGTCAGCAAAGTCTAAGCCGACGGCTTTGGGCCAAGTCTAAATGTACACATTTGGGTTCTGTGTGCCCTAGGTGAAAGGTGGTAGGCCTAGTTCTTGAGGCTGGTTTGGTAAATAATCTTGGATGAGTCCTCCTGGCTTTGTCAATCTTCAACTTGTCGCCTTTGACCTGCAAGCCCCAATAGGCCTAGTGAGCCATACAATAGGTTTGGGGAAGGGCTTTGATTGACCACATGCAATATGTGTGGGGCTTTGGAGACTAGAAAACCCCCCTTTGACTGCTTGTTTTGCCGATTTTTTGTGTGGAATCAGAGGCTCACTAGTTTTTGTTGAAAATTTGGTGACCCTTCCACCATCTTTATCATCCTAAGATACTGTCTTTTCTTGTTTGACAATGTTTCAACGATCAAACCATGTTGAAAGGTGCATCTTAGTCAAGTTCATAGAAGTGATGATGGATGCTACACTCGCCACAAAGTGTATAAATGAAGAAAAAAAAAACAAAATACATTAGGAATATAAAAGGGTCAAATTGGGTTCCGATTTTAGGCAGCACTAAATCCAGCTTAAACAGATATTGCTTAATTGGATTTCAAATGGGAATCCGAATCGGATTCGGAGGGAAAAGCTAATGACAAATCGTGATTTGAGTAGGATAAATACCTATGAGATATATGGTTTACATGTTAAGGGATTAGGATATCCATCATATCCTGATTCGGCTTGGGTTTGGATGTAAAACTTTAGTCTGAATCCAACCGTTTCCTTGAACATATTCATATTTGACATGATATCCCACCATATCTGAACCATTAACATCCCCAGAAAGACCTTTTGTAGGCATTGTCAAAACTACACGTGCCTGGACATGTTCACATAGAACTATATTATACTTTGTTGATGCAACATGAACCCCTTGTTGGTAACTTCCAAGGTTATTTGTCATTACTGGTACCCCTTTTCCATGGTGTTAATGTGCGCAGCAGCACTCTGGCTAGGTGCAGGCTCAAAGAGACTGAATGAGATAGGAGATCTAGACCTATACTAGGCTTATTGTGGGCTCAGTTCGGCCGAACTCACGTGGGCAGAGTTTGTGTACTAGGCTAGGTTGGGTGGTAAGTGCAACAGTGTATCTCTATTCAGGGTCTAGAAGATGAATTAGGAAGAGGTGATCCTTATTTATAGATTTCTTATTCTTAATCCTATTATGTTTGGGGTCAAAAGATTTGGATTTGGATTTGGTTTGGACGGCGTGGCAACATAATGCTATGAGGTGGCTTTCTGATTGACCAGAGTTACCGACTTTAGGAGCTAGGGTTTTGGGTAAGAGGATAAGTTTCTAGGGTTCCAAGATAAAGTTTAGGTTCATTGTTTAGAGTTTTCGAGCTTTTGAGATAGGAACAGAAGGTTTCGGAAGGGTTATGCTTAATCTGTGCATGAATATGAACCAAATGATGGTAAAATCATGCTGATGACAAGTCATGATAACGGCAAGCTACGCTGATGACAAGTGGGTTATTCTTGATGACAAATGGGCTTTTGGGCCAGTACTGATGACAATTCAAAGATTGCTAACAACGAGTCACTTGTCGTTAATGCTAAACCTAGATTGTATCAACATTTGAACTTATTTTGGCCATATCTTCATAACTGGATGCCCGTTTAACATAATTTTTTATGCATTGAAAAGATAACATCCTACAATTTAATGTGAAAACCAATTTTAATCATTTTAGAGGTTAAAATTATAATTAAAGTGAGATCTACCTAAAAAAATAAAGTTCATCTATAATTTCATATCCTGTTGTATTTACCTAATTTTTTGTCATATTAAAAAGCTAAGACCCTCTAGTTTAAACCTTCTCAATGACAATCCAAGTGTTGTTAGAACAAAGCCAAGACTGCATCGATGTGTTGCCTTGTTTCAACCATATCTATCAAACCGAATGTTAGAATAAGACACTGTTAGGTGCATTAGAAAGATAACATCCTCAAATTTAATTAATATTTTAAATAGAATATCAAATTTAACCATTTTAATGGTAAAAATGCACTTAAATTGGGATATAGCTGAAAACAAGGTTTTGATTAAACAAGTCTTGTTTTGGTCATAACTTTTGGTCTAAATGTCATTGACTTATTATTAACTTGTTTGAAATATGAAATCCTCTAGTTTATTTCATCTTTTGGACAAAAATTTAAAGGCTTTTGTTTTATGGCTAAAAATATTATTGAATCAAAACTTGCCTCAAAAGTTACTGGAAATACATTGTTTTAAAAATGAAACTTTTGCCAAAACTATTTTTGTCAAAATTGAGGTGTCTACACTTCCTTGTTCCTTGGAAAAAATGGGTTTTCTACAATAGAAAACTATTTAAAGACAGTAAAAAAATCTACCATATTTAAGAAAAGGTTTTTAAACAGCCTTGTTGTCTATTTTGAAATTCTTGCCCCTAGTTTGAAAGTTTATTTTTCAAACTTCTTGGTCACTCTTTAGATCAAGTGATAGGTCTTATGACAAAAAATTGTTTCCGGTCATTTTTGTCTTGGAGAGGATATTAAAAACAATTCTTTTTTTTTACTTCGTGATTGTTTGTACAAGAGTGTATCTCTCTTTCACTTTCCAGATGTTTGTTCTATCTTTTTCTAGAACTTTGATATCTAAATCCAATTAATTATATCCTTTCATCTTCCTTTCAAAAAATCAATAGGAATAATGGACCCATTAAGTGTTATCAAATTCTTGTTTTTCTTTTCAATTCTTGTTTTGAAATACTGGACCAATGTTGCCCCAAATCAACTTTAAACACCTAGTTTCCAAGCTTGAATTCTAAGGGTGAACAATTCTTTATAATAAGAGATAAGAAAATATTTTTCCTCATTCGCTAAGGTCTTAAAAGACTTTATCCTTTCTTTTGCCATCACCTTTTAAGTGCAATGGTGATGGCACTCACACATGATTTTTTTAATCCAATCTTTACCCTCCGTGGTGTCCTAACCTGTACGAGACTTGGTTTTTTAAATCCAACCTCTACCCCTATAATAGAGCCTACTCAGGCTGGGCCTTGGCCTAAGTGCACCTCTCATGCCTTTCCGTCCTTTGCGATGCTTTGGAAATTTTGTGTTCTAATCTAATCTATAGCCTTATAGTTGCCTAATTGGGCTAAGACTCAACTTTTAAAATCTAACCTCTGCGCTCATGATAGGATTCTACTCGGGCTGGGTGTTGGCCTATAAACCAAGATTGGAAGAAAAAATAGGATGATCCATCTCAAATAAAATGAGGGATGTGCACACACTCATGATTTCAAAAAGATTTTTGAAAGTCTCAAAGACAGGTTTATGAGAATTAAATTTTGAATAATTGTTTGATCAAGACTTATGCAATCTCAAGCCAAAAGCCAAGATTTTTGCAAATGATTCTTTTCAAAAGAATTAAAAGATACTTTGGATTTTTTCCAAATTTCAAAAAAGCTAAGTTGGTTCCATCACCCAAAAAGCCTTAAGATTTTGGAAATTGCAAAAATCATAAAATTTTGTACATTCTATCTTTTCTCTTTGAAAATAAAATTTCCAAAATGATTTCCCATTAAGTTCATTGTCTCACCTAAGGAAAGGATTAACCTTGACCTTGATAGCTTTAGGTTCTTTAATTTGTTCTTCTCATAAAAGCTATAAAGATTCTTGATGTAGTATGTGACCTTGCCGCTTTGTAAAAGAGTTTCTTGCTGCTCATCATTAGGCATGCTTGCTGCTATTCCCAAGGAGTACCTTGACTCATTATCCTCTTCGGTATGGGGCTCCCTTTCTTAGTAAATAGTCAAGCAAAAAGAAAAAAATACTGAAAAAGAAAAATCCCTAAACAATGCAAAATCCTTAAAAAGAAATAAAAATCATAAAATTATACAATTAAAAGCTTAAAAAGAAGAAAAAGGTCTGTAAATATTGAGAATAAACCCCATTGTACATAAAAGCTTTTCTCAAAAAAAAAATAGAAAATAGCTAAAAAAAAGTAATAAGAGTAAGAGGCAACGAAATACAAAGCAAGATTTCATTAAAACATGTCTCAACTCATCCAAACCCATTTTCTTGTATTCTCTTGAGAGCGTTATTGTTGAGTGTCAGGACTCTTTCTTTTCTCTCTCTTGATTAAAGAAGAAATATAAGACGTGTGTGTCACCACTAAAAACACTGTTTCTTAGTAGGGCATAGGCCTGTGAATGATATGTAGGCCTAGAGGAACATCCACGAAAGCCCACAAGCTTTTAGTTGGTGCTCCACACGTGTTGTCCAACAATGCTCTATAAAAGTCGCTCATTAATTTTTTTTTTTACTATTTGGGGTTGGAACTTGCAATGTCCCAACACAAGGTGACGTGCACTAACTGCTCCTGCCAGATAACTGGAGCCCCTGTTGGTAAGTCTCTCACTGTCTTGTTAGGAGAGTATCTTGGATGCCTTTGTTTGGCCAATAAGGGATGGTGAAGTGAGACCTCACTAACTTTTGGAGGCCGCAATAGCATATCCCTTATGGTATCTAATTCCTTAAATGTGTCTAGATTTCCTTACCATTCTTTTCTGTCTGTTTGATCCTTAGGGATGTTTTTTGGTAGCATATGCACTTAGAATCATTCATTTGGCCATATTATACAATTGGGCATGTGTAAATATCCTTAATGATAGATCCCAATCCCTACAGAGTTAGCCTAGTATGGGGCATGAGTTGAGTTTTTCTAGAATATCATTGATCATAGATGGTCATATACTTCTAGGAATTCATAAATCTTCAACTCTAGGTTAGTGGACCTAGGGATCTCAAAAAAGATGCTAGAAGCTAGGAGATTTTTGCTCCCATTTGTACCCAATAGGATAATCAGCTAGATTTCTCATAACCTAATTGGGTGCGAGGTGAGGGAGGGTAGATGCATACATAGGTGAGCCAATTGATTAGATGTACAGGCATATAGAGAGAGTGAGAGAGCATAAAGAGCTTGGTTGCTCTTATCTTTCCTTTGAATACGAGAAAAAATGAGTTTTTTATGACTATTTCATCCCCTCATGGATGAAATATGCATTGAATGAGTTTGTCCCATTGAGGATACACCTCAATCTAAAAATTTGAAAATTGCAGGAAAATCTTTCTAAAAAGTTTCAAAGTCATGCAAAAACTGCAACTCCCTTAAGCAAAATCATGCCTTTCAAAGAACATGATCATCTTTTGCTTGTGAGACACCCTGTTTCTTTGTTTTGTCTCTTGGGTGTGAGCTTCTCTTGTCTTAGTGAGCATGTTTTTTGTTAGGTTGTCTTTTGGACAGAACCCCTTGTTCCAATGTGCTTTGGCACTGGTTGCAATTCTTCTTTCAAATCAAGAATCTCAAAATCAAGAAATTTTCAACTCAAGTCTTTTGATATTAGAACGTTTCCAGTTTGGTTAAAGCCAACACATGATATTGTTGTTGCATCCGCATAGCGTCTGGCAGAACCCCCGCCTTTGACAATGAGAGTATCAGGCACCATCGCGAGACTGGTGAACAAGAACTTGTTCAGTTTTGTTAAAGCCAGCACATGATGATGCTATTGCACTGGCATAGTGTTCAGCAGACCCCCCCCCCACTCTGACAACAAGAGTGTCGGGCACCTCTGATAGTGGGAGTGGTGAATAAAAACTTGTTCGGATTTGTTAAAGCCAACACATGATGTTGTTGCACCAACAATGTCATGCAGAACCCCTACCTCTGATAGTGAGAGTGCTAAAAACCCTCATGTGGGATAAGTTGCTAAACTTGTCTTGAGATCGGTGTTTGAATAGGAAAGACCCTCACTCACAAACGAGTGCAACGCCCGAGTGGAAGGTTTAACATTTTCCTCTATAGCTAAAAATTCAAGTCTACAAACTTCTCCCGTCTTTGGATTTTTCTTTCATAAAAGATTCTTCTAGCTTTTGTTTGGAGCAATTTTGGGTGTTAACAAACGAGTGCAAGGCCCCTGAGCGGAAGGTTTAACATTTTCCTCCACAGCTAAAAGTTCAAGTCTACAAACTTCTCTCGCCTTTGGATTCTTCTTTAATAGAAGATTCTTCTAGCTTTTGTTTGGAGCAATTTTGGGCGTGTTAACTTCTTTGTTATCAATTGAGCTTCCTTTGTTCGATAACAAAGAGGGACATATGTTGACACCCAAAATTTCCTTTGGTTCCCAAACCAACTTTATTTGCTTATTTGCTGGTCCCTGCGCATAGTTTTGCAATGACTCGTTGGAAGTTAGGATTTGTTCTTTCATATACCTCGAGTTTCAGGGTGTGAACTCTTTATACTTTGTTATTCACAGAGAATACGAAGTATTTCTCTAGAAAAGAAGAAAGCCTTATATTCTCCCAACTACTATTAACCATGCTCCGACATTTTAAAAGGGTATTTCAAATATCTCGTTTGATAAAATGTATTTCAAGATATATTCTCCAAGGTTTTTAGTGTTTTCGGGTCTTTTTTTAAAGATAATTCAATTTTACTATACTTTTACTCTCAAACTAACATCCTTAATCTTTTTCAATCGAAAGTAGAGGTTTCTAGACTTTCAACAAACCAAAAATTACTTTGATCTAACCTTAAAGTTAAAAGGTATAGCCAAAACATGACTTTGGTTTCTAAAATTACCCATTTGAAAAGTAGAGCTTATTTTGAGAGAATTTTGAACCTTTCAAATTGATGAATTTGGTTTTAGCCCAAAAGAATAATTGTAGAGTAGGATATTAGCTTTCCAACGCATCAAACCGCTCATCAAATAGACTTGTACATCTTAAGATATAAGTATTTTTTCACATACCACCAAGGGGATGGCATAGTGGGGTGTGGCCTTTGCTGCTAGAAGGGCAGTCAAGGTTCAATTCCCATGGACATCACCCCTTTGTGCAAGCCAACACGTAGCATAAGCCCTGGGGGCAGGGGTCCTAGCCACGCTGCTCGCACAACGACCATAGGTTTGGCAGCCTAAGCCTGTACCACCAGGTCTTTGTGTCAGGTGCAGTTTCATTGGGTTATAAACAAAAAAAAATGTATTTTTTTCACAATATGTCAGAATAAGATCCATATTCACTAGATTGGTGCTAGTGGCTTCAAATGGTGCCAATAAGTCCATTTGATGCCAATTTAGGCAAGTAAACTTGGTAGAAAACTTATAAATACCCCATTGGCACTGCATTTTATACATCTTGAGTTTCTTTGAGCTCTCCCACTTGAGTGTATGTGCTTGGGTGGAGAATTGGGTGCATCCATCTTTTTTCTCTCCTTTCCTTCATGTCGGGGAGAGGCCCCTCTTGGTAAAATTTTCAACTTTCTCTCTATGTTGGGTAGCTTATCTAGGTAGCTTTCCTAGTTCTTAGGCTAGATTTTTCATTTGATTGGATATCAAGTTTGGTAAATAGGAAAGAGTTCTTAGCATTTTTTTCACCTAGGAATAGTTTACTTTTCTGCTGCTTTCTTGCTTTGTGGAGTAGTTTTTCTATGGAGAATATCCTTCCCACATAGGAATCCCGGTTAGAGTGGGGAGACTTCTCAATTTTTGACTCGTGGTTGGGTGATGAGACTCCACTGGTGCACGAGCAAGGGCTAGGGATCGCCAAAAGCCCAAGTATTATCTCTCCTCTTACTCTTTAATGTTATTTTTTCAATGATTTCTCTTTCCTATGCACTTCACTAACTCGCACACACTTGTTTTCTCTTGTTCGAGCCTTGGGTGGGTCCATCACTCAAGGCTTACTGTACAAGTGCTTGAAGAAGCTTCAAAAGGTCACTTTCTTAGGAAAATCTCAACCTTTATTGAGTTATCCCTCACCACATGGGGAGAAATGGCCTGACCTCGTACTTGTGAGCACCCCATCTCTTTAAAAAGAAATCAGTTTTCTAAAGATAGTTTTCCAAAATATCTTTTCAAATAAATAGATTTTTTAAGGTAGGATTTCCATCATATTTTTTTTGGATTTCGAAGGCAGGCTACAGCGGATGTGGATCCTTCAGTTGGACCTTCTGAGAGGCATGTGCACGAAATGCCTCACCTACAGCACGACGCAGCTGTGATGAACGATGATCCTAGTGAAATGTATGTGTGTAGCACATTCGACGCTAACGCCTTTCGATGTTGCGCACCCGCACACAAAACACCTGACTGCCATGCGCCCTGGCACCGCGCTGAAGCACACAATGTGTATGGGGTTAGCACCTACGTGCGGCATACCACAACACGCAACGCACGAGATACGCGCGATACGCATGAAAGTTTTGTTATGCACGACGGATTAAATGACGTGCACGTGGCGTTATTGCATAACGCGCACGGCAACATGTATGCTAGCAATGTGCGGGGTCAGGCGTGGCCTGCCCAAGGCGTGACAGATGATTTGCAGTTTTTGTATGGTGAGTGTGGTATGGGGCGGCAAGCACATACGATGCGCAGTAGGGTGCCGCCTATGCACAGTCCATATGGGTAGACCGAGTATGTGCATGGATGCCGACTAGATGCTAACCCTCCGAGTGAGGTACAATTCGAAGATGAGTAGATACACTTTGAGGATGTGCATGGTTATGAAAATGCAACTGGTTTTGAAAACCATGGTAGAAAACATGGACATTTCGAAAATCACTTTGCGACATCTTTCTCAAGATCGGTAAAGTTATCTTTTCCAATATTTTCGGGAAAAAACCCTATAGAGTGGCTATACAAAGTGCAACAATTCTTCATAAGACACAATGTGAGGTTTAAGCACATTGTTAGATATGCTATTATGAGTTTTGAAAGAGAAGCTTTTAGATGATTTTGATGGTTTGACCAAAGAAATGGATATCCTACTTGGGATATTCTTGAGAATGAAATTCTTAAAAGATTTGGTCCAACATCATACACCAATCATGGAGTAGAGATGAAACAACTTCATCAAATTAGATCCATACAAGAATACCAAGCCCAATTTGAAGACTTAAGCTCTCTATGTGGTGAATGGAATGATGAAGCATTATTGAGTTCTTTCATAGGTGGATTAAAAGATGACATTCGTCATGAGTTTTTGGCTCAAAATCCATAAAATCTTGAAGATTGTTATCTTCAAGCACACATAATTGAGGAGAAGTTCAAAAAGATACATGGGTTTCAAAAAAGTTTCATTCATACCAATTCCAACTCAAAGTTTATACCAAAGCCCACACCTAACAAGGGGGTTAAGTTTCGGGGTTCCAATAACCCCAAGGTGGAGTGCATCTCTAAAGAACAGATGAAAGAATTAAGAAAGAAAGGTTTATGTTTCAATTGCAAGAGCAATTGGATGCCCGATCACAAGTGCAAAACTCTTAAATATTTGATAGTGACTACTAACGAAGATGAAAATGAATCGGAAGGAGAAGAGACAATAGATGAATTGGACCAAGAGAGAATTGATGATATTCAAGAACCAATTGACCAATGCTATGTTTTGGAAAGCAAATCAACCCCTAATTCCATAAGAGTCTTCAGCACCTTATCCAGGAAAAAAGTTGAAGTTCTTATAGATACAGGGTCTACCCACAATTTTGTGAGAGAGGACTTTGTATCTAAACTCAAGTTTTGGCCACATGAACATCCTAAGTTTGATGTTATGGTTGGAGATGGAAGTCATCTCAAATGTAACCATCTTTGCATGGATGTGAAGATTAATCTCCAAGGCTCTCATTCCAAGCTTTATTTGTTTGTCTTGCCTATGCATGAAGCCGATGTTGTGCTAAGAAGGTCTTGGCTTCACTCTCTTAGAAGTGTCACATGGAATTTTACTAACATGGAGACGACATTCACCAAAGTGGGTCGACCTATGAGTTTGAAGGCTAATAACACATTCAAGGGTGAGATAGTTGGTGGCCAAGAGGCAATCAAGATCTATCGGGCTACTCACATGGCTTTTATATGTTTGGCACAACCACTTGCACCTAAAGAGGAGTCTAAATTGGAGGAACAAGTTCCACCAGACATGAGTAAATTACTTGAGTCATTTCAAGTTGTGCTTGGAGAACCTAAAGGTTTACCTCCTTCACACACTCAAGATCATCACATTCCTCTTATTTCGGGTCAAGGGCCGATTAGTGTAAGATCGTACCGATATGCTTTTGTATAAAAAGGTGAAATTAAAAAATTAGTGCAAGAGATGCTTGAGAGTGACATCATTCGTTCAAGTTTAAGTGCTTATTCTTCACCGGTTCTTCTTGTGCGCAAGAAAGACAACACAAGGCGATTTTGCATTGATTATATAGCACTTGATGAGGTGACTTACAAGGACAAACATTCAATTCTGATTATTGATGAGTTATTGGATGAATTGTTTGATGCCAAATACTTTTCTAAGCTTGACTTAAGAGCCGACTATCATCAAATTTGAATGGCTAATGAAGACATAGAGAAGACCGCATTTCGCATACATGATGGTCACTATGAATTCTTGGTTATGCCATTTGGGTTGACCAATGCGCCAACTACCTTCCAAAGAACCATAAATGACATATTTAGACCAATGTTGAGAAAGTTTGTATTAGTCTTCTTTGATGACATTTTGGTCTATAGCTCAAATTGGGAGGATCAGCTCAAGCATGTCAAGATTGTGTTAAATGTTTTAAAAGAACACACTCGCTTTGCCAAGTGAAGCAAATGTAACTTTGGACAAGAAAGTGTGTCATGTCTTGAACATATAGTTGGAAGCAAATGAGTTAGTGTCGATCCGGACAAGATTGAAGCTATGGCTAGTTGGCCAACTCGACGCACCATTAAAGCCTTAAGAGGTTTCTTGGGATTTACTGGATAATATCGCCAGTTTATTAAAAATTATGGTGTCGTTGCCCAACCTCTCATGACATTGTTGAAAAAGAACTCTTGTGAATGAAATAATGAAGTCGAACAAACTTTCTTTAAGCTTAAACAAGCTATGGTAGAGACACTGATTCTTGCTTTGCCCGACTTTGACAAACTTTTTGTCTTAAAAACCGATGCTTGTGACATTGAGATTTGTGTCATGCTAATGCAAGAGAGACATCCCTGGGCTTAATTGAGTAAAACTCTTTCGGAAAAAAGTAAAAGTCTATCCACTTATGAGAAGAAATTTCTAGCCATTGTGTTGGCTTTAGAAAAGTGGAGGCCTTACTTACTTGAGAAGCATTTTCTAATTCAAACAGATCACCAAAGTCTCAAGTATATTTTGTAACAAAGAGTTCCTCTCTAACAAAATGACTTACTAAGCTTATGAGCTATGATTTTGAAATCAAGTATAAGAAGAAAATGAAAAATGTGGTTGTCGATACATTGTCAAGGAGAATAAAAAATGACTTTCTTAATCATTTCCAAGATCACTTGTACAATGAGGGAACAAACGAGTCAAACTCAAAGGCAAGTAAAGAAATTCAAAAAATTATTCATAAACTAAAGAAAGACTCTACAAGTCATCGCTCTTATATGGTGAAGGGAGACACATTATTTTTCCAAGATAAATTTGTCTTACCAAGTGACTCTCTACTTATTAATCAAGTTTTGAAACACTTTCATAACTCAAGAGTGGGAGGTCATGAAGGTGTTCACGAGACTTGACAAAGGGTTAAATTCGAAATCTATTGGTCTAGAATGAAGAAAACTATAAAAAAGTATGTGAAGGAATGTCAAGTTTGCCAAACAAACAAATTCCTTCCCAAATAAGGACCGCCTTAAGTATGGACTTCATTGAGAAACTTCCCCCTTCTCAAAAGAAATAAGTAATTTTTTTGGTAGTGGATAGACTTAACAAATTTGCTCATTTTATGGCATTACCTAGTACCCACTCAGTCCAATTGGTGGCTAAAATGTTTTTGCAAAATGTGGCCAAGTTATATGGCATGCCTAAGACTATCATATGTGATAGAGATCGGACTTTCCTTAGTCGCTTTTGGAAGGAGTATTTCACCTTGATGGGCACCAAAATATGTTATAATACAACAAGTCATCCACGAACAGATAGGCAAACTGAGGTGGTTAATAGAACTCTTGAGACTTATTTGAGATGTTTTACAAGTGAAAAACAAGAAGAATGGGTCGAGTTTTTACCTTGGGCTAAATGGTGTTACAATACTTCTTTTTACTTTACCACGAGTATGACACCTTATGAGGCAGTGTATGGGCGGCCTCCACCTTAAACTCTTTTGTATGAAGAAGGAACGACAAACATTCATATAGTTGATAGACGGTTAAGAGCAAGAAACAAAATTCAAAGAATTTTGAAGAAAAATATTGAGCGCACCCAAAATCGAATGAAACAAGTCTATAATAAACAAAGAAAAGACAGAGTTTCAAGTTGGTGATTGGGTATGACTTAAGCACATCAATTATGGTCAGTTCTCCCTAAGTAAGAATCTGATAATAAAGCTTACTCCTAAGAAGTATTTTGGGCCTTATCAAATTTTGGCTCGAATTGAGGAAGTAGCATATAAGTTGAAGTTACCCCAAAGTGTACTCATTCATCCAGTTTTTCATGTATCATGTTTAAAGGCTTACCATGGACTAAAACCAATAGAAAAAACACAAGAGACAGTCACAAGACAACCAACTAAGATTTTAAAATCTAAAATGGTGCGAAGAGGTGTGAGAAATGTTAGAAAATATTTGGTTGAATGGGATAATGAAGGAGACTCAACGACAACATGGGAATGGGATTACAACCTGAAGTATAGATATTCAGGTTTTCTTTCTAGAGGACTAGGACAGTTTCAAGAGGGAGGAATTGATATGAGACCTATTAAAAATTCTAATAATGAATGGGCAGAATCAAGCCGACAGGGTCAGCAAAGGAACAAATAGTTTTGGTTAGGCAGAGACTTGAGCATACAGCAGTAATTGAGCAGCGAGTAAACAGGTTACAGGGTTAGCTGAATCGCAGCTGGGTTAGCAGAGTCGGTTAGCTAAAGTGCAGCCAGGTCAGCGGGGTATTGCAGCTTGAGCAGCATCAGTTGACAGGTGAGCATATGGTTTGCACAGTCAAAATAGGGTTGACTGCAGCCGGGTTTGAAGCATGAGTCGCCTGGATGGTTTTGGTGCCACTTTGAAGTCAGTCTATAAATAGATGTTGACTCTTGTAAGTAGACATAAAGAAATTTGTAATTTGAAACTTGATCGATAAAATCTTTTCTTCTTTGGCTCCATTTCGAAGAAGGCCTCTTAGGAGGACATCAGCCTTTCTAGTCCAGACATAGACTAGAAGTGGATCATCTTCATCTTCCTCCATCTTCACATCTGTTCAGTGAGCTCTTACTGTTGCAACGTAAGAGAACTTTCGCAACCGAATGGCGCATTTGACTGCTGAAGCTCATAACGCACAATGACTCAAGCATCAGGCGATCCGATGAGCCTACAGCTCATCCGCGCCTAATCTCAGTCCACAGATGAGTGCATTTACAGTTTTGATTCACTGCATCTAAATTTTAGCAATTGAATGTTTTCAATATGATCAAAGTAGGCAAGCAAGATTGAGATCAACATCAGCTAGAGGAATATGCAAGTGATCAGAATTGAACAAACTAACAAGGCTTCCGGTGACTTAAGCAACTAACTTAGATCATCGATTAATGATCAATCAGCTAAGTGCATAAACAACTTAGACGATCAAGTTACTTATTTAAATCAACAACTAATCTCTGATCACAGGCCTACTGTAATCAATCCAAAGGAGCTGGACGTGAATTCTCAACTGGATCCTCAACACTGCAGGATTTACTTACACATCTGTGTGTGCACTGTTCCTGATCGGCTACTGTGAGCGCTTTGCATCCGGTGTGTGTCAGCACGGTCCTGCACGTGCTGTGTCTAACCTTAATAAGTGTGCATTGTACTGTGAGCACCTGCACGCACCACAACTAATCTGCATCTGTGAGCGCTGAGCTCTGTGCTTGCGTGTGCTGCACTTGACAGCACCTGCGAGTACTATTTCCACACTGCGCTTGTGTGCGTTGATCAGCAAATTTCGTATAACAATCTTCGTGAGATTCGTATTGAAGAGGTCATTGACAAAAACAACCACCTAAATATGATGCTACTTTATGTCAAGGTACGATTGCCCCCACTGATCATGAGGGAGGTTGAGAAGCAAGTCTGAAAACTTGGGGTTAAAGATGAGATCCAAAGGAAATAAACATATGGCTATTCAATGAGGAATGCTTGGGACCTAATAAGAAAAAGAGGGCAGCAAAACAACCTTTTCAAGAAGGTTTGGAACAATAAAGCACCTCCAAGAGCGGCTATCACACTAAGACTGGCTATTGAACTCAAAATCGCTTAAAAAGTTAGGATTTCAAATGCTTAGCATATGCGAATATATAATTCTAAAAGCTAGAATTTCTAATGCTTAGGATATGCGAATAATGCAAAAAGGAGGACAAAACTGAGGTGGACTTGTTTTTAAGATGCACTTGGGTGGCACATGTATGAAGAATGATGGCAAATTTCTTTGACAAACAATGTAGACCAGGTACCAACGTGAAGGAAGACCTTGTGAGGTGATCAGGGAGAAGGTTAAAGGAAAAGCAAGTTCAATCTAGTTGGGAGATCACATTTCATGTCATCGTCTGGATGCTATGGAGGAAAAGGAATGGATTGCTTTTTGAGCCCTCATCCAAAACCCGTTAGCAGGTAGTGCATATCTTCATGTGGTGATGGAACAGGTAGTGTCAACTCTCAAAAAATCGGTATCCCTAGTGGCTCTAAGTTAGAGACACATACATGCATGGGATCCTCCACCCATGGGATGGGTGAAGCTTAACATCCACAACTTTTATAGTACTTAGAAGCTTTCTCTTCAGCTTTAGGCTTGTTCGAGCTCCTCCCCATCAGTAGCGAAGTAGCTAATGGCCCCCACCCCCTTCAGCAACCAGGAAAAGAAAAAAACCACTTTACCTGATTTTTCAGTGATCCCCCTTTTTTAGGCGAGATTCCTTTTTAAGGCGAGGCTTGGGTTTTCCAGTGATATTGGTTGCTTTTGTTTGATTTTTTTTAATGTGGCCATCCTATCAAAGAGATGGTCATTATGAGACAGCTTGACCGGTCCAATACATTTCTCATATATATATATATATATATATATATATATATATATATATATATATATATAGAGAGAGAGAGAGAGAGAGAGAGAGAGATTTGGTTGCTCTTTACAAATATAAAAATAAATCTCATGAAATTACTTTTGGTTGCTTGTACGGTACTGTGCAAATAAGATTCACTTTCTAAATCTCATGAAAACTAGAATAACATAAGGTCACACAAATGAGATTTACTTTAAAAAATAACTCTCATTTGCAAAGGCAAACGAGATTCACTTTAGCATGAGGGTATTTTTTTACCTTTGGTTGCTTTTGCAAAAAAAGCAAATGAAATTTACTTTAAAGTGTAGTAGGAATTAAATTTCATGTGATTTGGAGTATCATGAGATTTCACTTCTCATGTTTGGTGGGTTTGAGGAAAGGAATCTCATTTGTATGAGATTGATTGTTTTTTTGTTTGGTAAGTTGACACTGAAACAACCCATGTTCAGTCATAGGGAGGTGATGACGATGGTAAGAATGGGGACACGAGGAGACGTCCTAACAACGTGCCTATGCACGGACATGACTCAAATATGTTGAATGCGAGGTTTATATTAACTGCACCCTACACGGTTTAAGTGTTACTCAAGAGATACCTAGGGGTTGTTTTTCTACGTTCAAATCAAAACTTCATATCTAAATCAGGTTGCAAACGACACATTCATCTCATTGGGTGTTTCATCGAATAGTTGGTGTGCGCGCCAAAACGCAATTGAACAACGTATTGGCTGTTTTAGAATCCACAACAGAAAATCTGTGAAACAACTACTCAACAACAACTAGAGCAAATAACAACTAGAAGTTATCAGTTAAATTAGGTTAGAGAAATTAACACACATTCAAGTGGACGTCAAGTTCAAAAATAACAAAGTCCCTATCCTAAACAGTCTTAAATATTCATTTATAAACATATGCATTTCAGATATACGATCACCATGATAAAACAAAAATATCAGTCAAAATATATTCAGATTAGGATGGTAAGTTATCCCTCTCTCACAATTCAATCAAGCACCCAAACGATAACACAAGAAAACGTGTCCAGTCATAAAACGTAAACCTAACGGACCTGTAACCTCAAATAAGATTCATATTTAAACTTCAAAACAAGCCTGTATACACAGGTCACTTTTTGTTACAAAAAACAGTCCAAAAATAAATAGGGTCACTATGGCGGACTGGATCAATTCCTAACAGAATTTTTCATAGCTCCAAACTAATACAAACATGCACATCAAGCCTAAAACATATGAACTTTCCAGCATGAATCAAACAGAAAGTTACTTCATAAAAACAATGTCAGGAAGAAGACTGGTTTACAAAGTAACAGTTGACGTCAAATCTGGTCCAGCGTCTGACCAGTTTTGGCGCAACTTCAACCTGAACAAAATCAGTAACACCTGTCCCGAACTGGTTTTATCAAATGACACGCACAAACGTACTTAAGATTTTAGATTTTCTCAAGAACAGGGTTACAACAATAAAACTCATTTCATTCGATCATTCGAGTAAATCAGAATGACATTCAAGGGAGGGAGAAAAGACGAAAATTCACTTAGCTCCGGGGATGAACTTCGCTGGCCAATAATGAGTTCACGTCTAAGGCATCCATAGCACTCGAATAGGTCAGCTATAACTCCACACTCGGTGGAGGAATGGTAATGCTCGCAGCGCCGGTGTCGACCAAGGAGGAAGAAGGGTGTTGGGGGCATCTTCTAGGCCTCACACTCTCACCAAGGGTTTTTTTTCTTCTTCACTAAAAACACAACTTCCATCCCCTTAATGTTTTGGGGGTTTTAATAAGCGGAGAAGAGACCCCAATCTATTTCTTGTTTTGGGGAATAGGGTTGCCGCCCCTTAGATACAATCAGTGTGACAGATATCGCGAGATTTATGAAAATCTCGCGATAATATTGCGAGAAATTGCCTGAAAGTTTAAAATGGCAATTTCTCGCCAGATTTACAAAATATCGCGAGATTTATGAAAAAACATAAATATCGCGATATTTACGCTTTAAACGACTATTTATAGAAAAAAAATCATGTATTTTTATTTTTAAATAATTTTTATTAATATTTACTTATAAAAAATATTTTTCATATTTTTAAATATTTTTTTATTGCCGAAAAAAAAGTGCAAGATTTATGTATTTTTTTCAATTTCTCATGAGTTTTTGGGAAACGAGAAATTGCCGATAGAAAACGTTTGTCACTATGGATACAATCAAAAGAGATCAAAGGTCCAACAACCACATATAGATCCAATAACTTTTCTTGGTTTCCAACAGCTAGTTTTGGGAACCCAAGGAGATCCAAATTTAGAGTGATAAATATTCAGAACCAAACAAAAAAAATCTACCCAAAATAGATCCTGACAAGCTACTGGGCCTAAATCTCGATCTGGTAATTTAATCCAAAAACAGAAAAGTCTCAGTTTTAAGTTGAAATTTTTTTCAAAACCTTTAAATATTATCTACATTTTAACAAAATGTTTTTCAGATAAAAATAATGTTTATCTTCTCCAAAAGAAAATTTGAAAGTTTCTAAATTACCCCAAAATACCAAAAACAAGTATTTTGGATTGTGGGCTTGGTTTTAACTGGGTGAGAAGATGTCATCATCAAGTTCTCCTCGAGCATTAATGAAGTTCCTTAGAATCCATTCCACAAGCTTCTTTCCAACCTCCCCAAGTGGCAAATGGAGGTCGCTGAAATCAAGTTCGGTGAGCTCTCTCAACACCATCCCTCCAATCTGACTATGGGTTATGGAGCTCACCCAAGTCCATTCCAGCGAGATCCTCCCCCTCAGTAGCCATGTGGCTAATGGACCCCACCCCTTTCAGCAACCAGGAAAAGAAAAAAAAACCACTTTACCTGGTTTTTCAATGATCCTCCTTTTTTTGACGATCTTCCTTTTTAAGGTGAGGCTTGGGTTTTCCAGTGGGATTGATTCTCGTTTATGCATCAAAATCGAATGATTCAAGAGCGACTTCTTATAAAAACAAGCATGTAGTTAGATTCAAGAGAAAAGGACAAAAAAAATCATAAAAATCATGATCCACATGTTAGTTCTCATAAGCATTTTTAACACTTCTTTTGCAAATCCAACCATGTAGATATGCTTGACATGGTGAATTTGCTCATACAGTTGTGTATTTTTAATGAAATATATGATTTTTGAATGCTTGAATATTTACAAAGATTAGAAACTGTTGATTTGAAAGCCATAAAAAGTCTTGTTTATGTATCATAATTAGCTGATTCAAGAGCTGGTTCTTATAAAACCAAGCATGTAGATTACATCCGTATAGTTAGAGTCAAGAGAAAAAAAAAATCATGAAAATCACATTTCACAAAATAATTAATATATTTTAAATTCTCATATTTTAGTGACTAGAATAATGGGTAGGTGCTTGATGAACGTGTTTTTTTGGCTTCTACAATGCTTTTTATGTGGTTTTGGCCCTATAAATGTGTTGGGCATGGTTGATTTACTAAAAAATCACACATGGATCATGTGTTTTTGATGAAAAAATGATGTTTGGAGCCTCAAAATTTTACAAAGATTTTCGATCATTGATTATTTGAACCTTATAAAAACTGACCCATGTGTCAGAATCGAATGCTTCAAGAGCTGGTCCCTATAAAATCAATACATAGATCACATTTGTACGGTTAGAATTTAAAAATAAAATAAAAAGGCTGAAAAACCCATCAAGCATTTCAAGCACCTACTCTACTCCTAGTGACTATATATATATATATATATATATATATATATATATATATATATATATATATATATATATATATAGAGAGAGAGAGAGAGAGAGAGAGAGAGAGATTGGCAGTTGCTCACTTGTTATGTGCGAAATCATAGTGCTAAATGAGTTTTTCTAATCTTTTTTTGTAGTTTTGACGCCATAAATGTGTCGGGTATGGTCGATTTACGAGAATCTACATTTGGATCGTGTGTTTTCAATAAAAAATGATATTTGGACCCTCAAAAATTTACAAAGACTTTGGACCGTTGTGTGTGGGAATAGAACGCTTTAAGAGTTGATCCCTATAAAATTAAGCACATAGATCACATATGTATGGTCTGAATTTAAAAATAATATGAAAAAAAAAACTGAAAAACCATTTAGCATGTTGATTTCGCACCTAACATGTGAGGTGCTACCAATCACTATATATATATAGGAGTGATTGGTAGCTGCTCACACATGAGGTGCAAAATGAATGTGCTAAATGGTTTTTTTTTTACCATAGAGATGTGATCTATGTACTTGATTTTATAGGGATCAGCTCTTCAAGCGTCCAACACATGGGTGAGCTTTTATAAGGTTCAAAATCTCAAGAGTCCAAAATATTTATAAATTTTTGAGGCTTCAAATACCAAAAAATATTATTAATTTTGAATAATGAAAATGGATAATTGGAAATTAAGAAAAAATATTTTGGTGATCTTTAATGTATAGAAAATGGATAGAATGTCCAAACTTAGAAGAAAAGAATTAAGCAAAAGTTTATATCTATACTTAAAAAATTTCATAATATTTTCTTGTGCTATGCTTAAAAATAATTATCTTTATTAGATCTCATGATAAAATTATGATCTTTATTAAATCTCAGGATAAAACATATTTAGTTTTTTATTTGAAAATCTTACTGTAAATATCATAATATGTTCAAAATATTGATGGCAAGTAATGTCAACAAGGCAATATGATAGGAAATGTAATGGTGTTTTAGGGTATGCTTTTCAGCTGGCATATTGGTGGAATCTCAAGCAATCTAGCTTTATGAAAGTGATTATAGTTTTCTAAGGTTTTTTTCTTTCATTTGCTAAGAGTCTGGTAGGCATTTATCTTCATGGATACATTCAACTGTCTTATATGTATTCTGCATGGTCACATGTGACTGAAATTTTTGCGCATATTTGATTATTTTTTCAGATCATTTTCATAGCATTGAAACAAGTGTCCTCATTCATTTGTACAATAACCTACATTATGTGGTCATTTGTCAATAACCAGATTTTCCCAATCATTTTTTGAGTCATGGATATACTTTCTTTTCAAGTGGAAAATATTCATTTTATTAGGTTGTTATTTGTTGCTACTGAACTATGTTTGTGTCAGTGTAATTGTTGGTTTTGGGTCCATCCCTATCCCTCCATTAATGCCGTGAGAAGTGGAATAGCCACCCACTGCTCTCCATTAACTCATAAGAAGTTGAAGGGCCAAAACCCCTTTGGTTTCTAAAATGCGTCTAGAAGGCTCTGTGCCTTCTATAAAAGGGGGAGCAAAGCCATTGTGCAGAGTGCTTAGTGTTGTGAGCAGCGGCAGTATGTAACATGCAGAGTGCAAAGAGAAAAGAGAAAAGAAGTAGATTAGGAAGCGAGGGTGGAGAGAGAAGAAGAGTAGAGGAAGAAGGCAAGATCAAGCTGAGCTTTTTCGATCGTTCTTCGAGTCAGCTTCGTCACCACATATTGATCCTCAGAGAGAGGTGTTGGTTGTGGTGTGGGTTTTGACCCGAATTGTGCACCCGGGAGGTAATCTTGTATTTCTCTCTTCCTGTAATTCTTTTGATGTTGTTCTCTTTAGCTTTAGGCAAGCTATTGAATGTTGTACTCTCTACTCTTATTATAGTGAATTATTCTCTCTGTGCACCGTGGATATAGGTCGAGTTGACCGAACCACGTAAATATTTATGTTTTATTTTATGTTTTGATTGTGTTGTTGTTTAGATCTTATATTGCTTCCACGATTTTTGTTATTTTCAATTCTCTATAAGTGGTATCAGAGCATGTTCATGAAAAATCATGTTTTCTAAGTTAGTTAGCTCCAAGTTTGAGGTGAAGAGGTTTGATGGCAAAGAAAACTTCTTCTTATGGCAAAGAAGGGTGAAGGCTCTACTTGCACAACAAGGGTTGCACAAAGCCCTTGTTGGGAAGAATAATAAGCCAGAAACTATGATCGATAATGAATGGGATGATCTTGACTTGAGGGTCGCTGGTGTGATTGAGTTGTGTCTGTTAGATGAAGTCATGTGTAACGTGATGGAAGAGAGGATATTGACGAGATTGTGGTTGCGGCTAAAGAGCCTTTATATGACCAAGAACTTGTCCAACAAGTTACACCTCAAGAAACAACTTTACAGTCTTCGTACGAAGGAAGGTACTCTCATTCTTAACCATCTCAGTATGTTTAATAAGATTATTGCTGGTCTGTTTAGTTTAGATGTTAAACTTGAAGATGAGGATAGAGCTTTGTTGTTACTAACATCATTGTCCTCATCCTATGAGTATCTTGTGAGAACCATACTTTATGAGAAAAAAATATTGGATATGAAAGAGGTCACAGGTATCCTCATTTTAAATGAAATTAGGAGAAGACCATCACCGAATGAGGATTTTGTTGAAGGATTGATGGTGAGTTCATCCAAAGGCAGGGATCAGTCAAAGAACAGAAAAAATGACCACAGATATAGGAGCAAGTCCAGGTCAAGGAAAGACATCACTTGCTACAATTGTGGAAAGAAAGGGCACTTCCAAAATCAGTGCAAAGAGCCAAAGAAAAATCATAAAAGGGGAAAAGAGGCAGAATCATTAGAAACCAAAGAAGATACCACAGCCACAGTTGAATGTGAGCTTGTGATTTTATTTACTACTATTGATCCATGTATCTGTGTGTGCTAGGATACAGATTGGGTCATAGACATGGGGGCCTCGTACCATGCTACACCACAGAGAGAGTATTTAAGTATATACAAGACCGATAATTTTGGTATTGTCCGAATGAGAAACACAGAAACATCAGAGATTGTAGGGGTTAAAGATATTTATCTGCAGATCAGTCTTGGGTACATGCTGCTGCTCAAGGATGTCAAACATGTTCCAAACTTGAGGTTGAACTTGCTTTCAGTATGAAAGCTTGATGAAGAGGGCAGAAACAGTGTTAACAGTGTTTTCAGCCAAGAATAGTGGAAACTTAGCAGCGGGTCATTGGTTCAGGCAAGAGAAAAGAGGTGTTGTACTATTTACAAGATGCGTGCCAAGGTATACAAGGGACAATTGAATACAGCTGAGGACTCCTCTATTGATTTGTGGCACAGTCGATTAGGCCACATGAGTGAGAAGGGCTTGCAGATTCTTGCTAAGGAAGAACAACTTCTAGAGTTAAAAAGTACACATCTAAACCCGTGTGTTCATTGCTTAGCTGGTAAGAAACATAGAGTATCTTTTGTTAGAAATGTCTTTCATAGAAAATCTCATATTCTAGAGCGAGTTTATATTGATGTTTGTGGTCTTCTGAGAAAAAAAATTGTTAATGGTGTTACTAATTTAAAAACTTTCAGTGGTGCACTTTATTTTGTTACTTTTATAGATGACTTCTCCATGAAGGTTTGGGCATACTCTCTGAAAACCAAGAATCAAGTTTTTGATATATTCAAAGAATTTCATGCTATGGTTGAGAGAGAAACAAAAAAACAACTAAAATGCATCAGGTCAGATAATGGTGGCAAGTACATAGGATCATTCCATGAATACTATAAAAATCATGAAATTCACCATGAGTTGACAGTTTCAGGTACCCCATAACACAATGTAGTTGCAGAAAGAATGAACCGTACAATTGCAGAGAGAATAAGGTGTATGCTTGCATAGTCCAAGCTGCCAAAAAAATTCTGGGGTGAGGCTTTAAGGACAACAGTTGATATAATCAACTTGTCGCATGCTCATACTTTAACAAATGATGTTGCAGATAGAGTGTGGTCATGAAAGGATGTGTCCTACAAGCACCTGAGGGTATTTGGATGCAGTGCATTTGCACATGTTCCCAAGGAGGAGAGGTCCAAGCTTGATGATAAGATGAGGCAATGCATTTTTCTAGGATATGGTGATGCTGAATTCGGCTACAGGCTATGGGATTCAGAGAAGCAGAAGGTATTCAGATCCAAAGACGTGGTATTCTTTGAAGACCAGACACTTGAAGATATTAAGAAAGAGGTGTCAGTTCAGACTTCTGCAGGTAGATCTATCCACTTGGATCCAGTTACTCCTCCAGTGGCACAAGTTGAAGGAAGAGAAGTGAAGGAAGATGGTGCAGAGGCTTATATTGATTTACCTGCAGGACATGTTGAGCAGGAAGAAGTTGGAGAGCAATCTCCTCCAGAGTACCAGCTGAGAAGATCTTCCAGAGAGTCACAACCTTTCAGAAGGTATTCTCCATATGAGTATGTAATGCTTACTGATGCAGGTGAACCAGAGAGTTACCAGGAAGCAGAGTGTGAGCAGAAAGAGCAGTGACTAGTAGCTATGCAGGATGAGATGGATGCATTGCAAAAGAACCACACTTATGACTTAGTGGAACTACCAGAAGGCAGAAAGGCCTTGAAGAACAAGTGGGTTTTAAGGTTGAAGACTCAAGAACAATGTTCTCAACCAAAGTATAAAGCTAGATTGATTGTGAGAGGCTTTGGTCAAAAGCAAGGTATTGACTTTGAAGAGATTTTCTCTCTTGTTGTTAAAATGTCTTTTATTCGTATTGCTCTAGGTATTACTGCTAGCCTGAACTTGAAATTGAACAGCTAGATATGAAGACGGCTTTCCTCCATGGTGATTTGGAGGCGGAGATATACATGGAGCAATCAGAAGGCTTCAAAGTCAAAGGTAAAGAAAATCTTGTCTGCAGGTTAAGAAAGAACTTGTATGGGCTGAAGCAAGCTCCTAGACAGTGGTATAAAAAATTTGATTCGTTTATGGCCGAAAATGGATACAAAAGATTGACTTTAGATCATTGTGTCTACATCAAATGGTTTGGTAAGAATTTTGTTATTCTCTTGTTATATGTTGATGATATGCTTATCCTTGAGAAATATATGTTTATAATTGACAGGTTGAAGAAGGAACTGAGTAAGACCTTTGCAATGAAGGACATAGAGTCAGCAAAGGAAATATTGGGTATGCAGATTTATCGTGATAGAAAAACCAAGAAGATATGGTTGTCATAGGAGAAGTACATCGAGAAGGTATTGGACAGGTTCACTATGAACAATGCAAATCCAATTGGTTTTCCATTTGCAGGTCACTTTAAGTTGAACACAGAGCAGAGTCCATCAAGTGATGATGAGAAGGAGAAAATGAAGAAAGTTCTGTATGCTTCAATAGTCAGAAGCTTGATGTACGCGATGGTATGTACAAGACCAGACATTGTACATGCAGTGGGTGTTGCTAGCAAATTTCTTGCAAATCCACGAAAAGATCATTGAGCAACAATAAAGTGGATCTTTAGATATCTCAGAGGGAGCTCCAAAGTTTGTTTAAGCTTTAGAGGTGGATCACCTGTCTTGACAGGTTACACAGATGCAGATATGACTGAAGATATTGATAAGAGGAAGTCCACATCGGGTTTTGTACTCACTTTTGCAGGGGGAGTTGTGTCATGACAGTCAAAATTGCAAAGGTGTATTGCTTTGTCTACTACTGAGGCAGAGTACATTGCTCTTGCAGAAGCTTGCAAAGAGATGCTGTGAATGAAAAGATTCTTGAAGGAGTTGGGTTTTGAGTAAGACAAGTACTTGGTGTACTGCGACAATCAAAGTGTCATTCATCTCGCCAAGAATCTGAGTTTTTACTCAAAATCAAAGCATATAGATATCATATACTATTGGATTCGAGATGTGTTTGAGAAAAATTTGCTTCATCTTGCAAAGATCTCTACAAATGATAATGGCGCAAATATGCTGACAAAGGCCTTATCAATGGAGAAACAAAATACATATTGGCAGCTGGACAACATGGACTCTAGTTGATTAGTTGTATTGGAGTACCCCTTGAGCTGGAGGGGGGATTGTTGGGTCCAGCTCTACCCCTCCATTAATGCTGTGGGAAGTGGAATAGCCACCCACTGCTCCCCATTAACTCAGAAGAAGTTGAAGGGCCAAAACCCCTTCGGTTTCTGAAATGCGTCTAGAAAGCTTTGTGCCTTCTATAAAAGGTGGAGCAGAGGCAGTGTGCTGAGTGTTGTGAGCAGAGGCAATGTGCAACATTCAGAGTACAGCAAGAAAAGAAGTAGAGTAGGAAGAGAGGGTGGAGAGAGAAGAAGAGTAGATGAAGAAGGCAAGATCAAGCTGAGCTTTCTCAATCGTTCTTCGAGTCAGTTTTGTCACCACATATTGATCTTCAAAGAGAGGTGTTGGTTGTGGTGTGGGTTTTGACCCGGATTATACATCCGAGAGGTAATCTTGTATCTCTCTCTTCCTGTGATTCTTTTGATGTTGTTCTCTTTAGCTTTGGGCAAGCTATTGAACATTGTACTCTCTACTCTTATTATAGTGGATTATTCTCTTTGTGCATCATGGATGTAGGTCGAGTTGACCGAACCACGTAAATCCTTGTGTTTTGTTTTGTGGTTTGATTGTTCTGTTGTTTAGATCTGATATTGCTTCCATGATTTTTGTTATTTTCAATTCTCTATAGTTGGAAAGCTTCAAGAAATCATTTCCTAAGTTAACTTTTCCTCGTCTTCGAGACCATGGGGATTTTAATCTGAAGGAGGTTTTCATGCCTCGCCACTTAAAACATGAGCTTTTTGCATAGTCTCTACCACAACCGATCATGCTAAGAGATATCTCCATGTAAATATTATGTGAAGACAACTCTTCAAGAGGGACAGGCATTCCTGATTGTATATGAACATCTGCTTTATCTCATTGCCCAAAGAGATCTACTAGCATTGTATTTCTATGTACTAATCTTGTATTCAATTTGATCTTTGTCGCATGAACCTTTTATGCTTGGTGTCTTCACCTTCCATCAAATATCAGTTTTGGGTAGGAAAAGCAATGTATGTTGAAGATAAAACAGTATCAGTCTTGTATTCAATGTATGTAGAAACACACAATAAAGGTGTAATTTTATGTAGTACTGAATCGTGGAATGGAATTTGAGCTCTAGGTTGTTAAGACATGCATGTTTGCAACTATTGTTTTCTTTTCTAATGTAAATAGTGATCTAATTTTTAGGTTTTTTTGTACCAAGTACCATGTTTCAATGCCCAATGGTAAATTTTGCAAAGTTGCTTTTTTTATATCTAGCAAGGGAAAACTCTGGTTCAAGTGGTGGGGCTCAGGAGAGAATGATGTCTTGCCATATGAGCCACCGTGGATTGGTTAATACCCCTCAGTTACCCTTGAATGCCTTTGACCGACCCGATGTTGGCGTATTCGTAAAATCAAATTCGAAATGCAAATACGTACCAGTAGATGCCAAGGATGTGAAGTGTGGGTGCTTGGTGTTCTCCTCAGCTTATCGACGCCCACGATGAGCCTAAGCTTTAGGTCGATGGTGAGCAAGACCCTGAACCCTGTATTTGAAAGAAGAGGATCATATGGTTGTTCCCCTCATGCAACCATACCCTTCCTATAGCCTTCTAAGGAAGGCTTGCACTGTGAAGAGTGGGTGGTTACCACTTCTAGTGGTTGCCATGTACGTGCAATTGCAACAACTACCCTTCACCTCACGATGTGCCCATGTCAAACCAGGTTACATCAGGTTGGATCTGATTGCAGTAGGATGCATTTGACAGTGTGGTAGTGCATAATGGAGAGAGCGATGTTACAGGAAAAGACTTGAGATTTTTTCTAACAAATGATGAGCCATTCAAAAAATATCCGTCAAGAACGAGGAAAGAAATTTTCCATTTTGGTTAGTTTCATTGACTCATTTAGCACGAAGTATTAAGAAACTTACAACTTGATCTGGACTGCATGCAATTTTTTTTGCTTTTCATATTTGCTCCTCTCTCTCTCTCTCTCTCTCTCTCTCTCTCTCTCTCTCTCTCTCTCTCTCTCCGACGTCCGGCTATTGGGTCTTGACGAGGGTGGGGAACGAGATGGGAGGGAGAGGGTGAAGAATTGGTCATTTTTAGGGTCAAAAGACCTATTTAAATAAAGTTGATGATGGCTGAGTTTATTGAATTTGGGTTGAATAAGCAAGGATTGAGTAGCTACCAACTTTTATATATATATATATATAGTAATGTGTCAGTGCTAAATGAGTTTTTCAGGGTTTTTGTTTTATTTTTAATTTCGTCTATGCCCTTGATTTTATAGGGATCAACTCTTGAAGCGTTCCATTCCGACACATGGGTGAATTTTATAAGGTTCAAAAAATCAACGGTCCAAAATCTTTGTAAATTTTTTCATTGAAAACACATGATCCAATTGTAGATTCCTCGTAAATTGACCATGACCAACGCATTCATGCCCAACACATTTATGGGGTCGGAACTGCGAAAAAAAATCAAAAGAACTGAAAAACCCATTTAGCATGTACCATTTATCACTTACACATTTCTCTAATATATATATATATATATATAGAGAGAGAGAGAGAGAGAGAGATTGGTTGATGCTCATACCTTAGGTGTTAAATGATACGTGCTAAATACTTTTTTCTGCTAAACCAAAGTAAGGAGCGTACCTTTCTTCTTACGCCATGCAGTTGGTAACTTAGGCAACCCTGCATATACACACTTATGTGAGTGGTATCACCAGAATCCATCCACTAAGTGTGTTTGGGCACATAAGTCAAATTAACTTCAGAACAAACCAAAGTAAGGAGTGTACCTTTCTTCTTATGTCATGCATGATACTTGGTATAATCTTTCTTCATGTGACCCTCCCCTTTGTAAAAGAAATAACTAGACTTTGAGTCTTAATATCTTTTCTGTTTCTTCTGCGATTTAGGGACCACTGCAACTTTCTTAGTCATTTTCTTTTTCTGAAACCTGTCCTTAGAGGTTACTGCCAAATGAGCACTCTCAGCCTTTTTTACTTCATCATATCCTCTTCTTGCACATAGTGAAAAATGAGCTCATTAAGAGTTCATTTTTTCTTCTAACAGTTATAACTAACTTTAAACTGGTTGTACTGTGCATGAAGGGATATCAAAACCAAGTGCACAAGTAAGTCCTCAAACAACTTTAACTTTAGTTCCTTCAGTTTTGAAGCAATATGAGACATCTCCATGATGTACTCTCGAATGTTTCCTTTGCCCTTATACCTCATTCAGACAAGACTCGAAAGAAGAGTACTTGTCTTGGCCTTTTTATTTTTCACAAAACGTTTTTCAATTTCTTTAAGGAAACGTTTGGCATTGGCCTCTTCGGACATAGTGCCCCTGAAGGATTTATGAATTGCACATTTCATGATCATGAGACTCATGCGATTAGATTGATCCCACCACTCAGGGTTTTTTATCCTCAGTAGAACTCCTATCCGTAAGAACATGTGGTTGATCTTCCAGTTCTGCAAGATCCAGATCCATACATCCAAGCACAATCATAACATTTTCTTTCTAGTTCTTTAAATTGGAACCTTTCAAAATAGGGATAGAATTAATGTTTGCAGATATCATAGAAACACAGGTATTAACTGAATAAAGAACAAACAAACAAACTCATGATTAACATTCATATTCACATAAAATAATATATTTAAACAACGGTGAACCCCATTATAAGATACCTAGCACAACATTGACACTAATTAGTCTTTGGACAAAAGTGTCAACTTGTAAGTGGTACTCTCAATACAGTAATCAAAACATAGACAATTAGTCCTGTCAAACAATGAACCTTTCTTTGGACCGACTCGTTATTCATATAGAAACTGATTGATTGTCCCATATTTATTACTGAAAGTATATATTTGGGCTCGACCAAATAGTGATCTTCCTTTGGACCGATCATTATTCGCATGAATCACAAACATATAAACATCACAATATTTCAAAATGAACTAACCTACATAACAAAGGTTACTTTGGCAGCATGTTGATTCAATTAATTTAATTTAAAATATTGGACCTAGAATCAGAAATAATGCCAATATTCAAATATGTCAATTGATGTACATGAACAACAAAACAAGCATAATAACATACATGGGCCAAAAAGTAACTGAATATCGACCCACCTAAGTGACCCATAATGAACGCCAAATAGCCCTATAAAATCCTCATTTTTTTATAAGGCCTATACATGGTTCTAAAACTAGTCTGACCTGATACAGGTCAGACCAAACTTGTTATACCCGGATTCAGCCACTGCCTCATCAGGTGGGGTCTTAACAGGCCTGGCCCATATAACCACATCATATGACACAGTTCAGTCCCCGCAGCCAGATGGGGACTGAACCGGGTCAGATGCTCCAAGATCTGAATGAAAGAAAACTTGCTCGAGCCCCAGATGAAGGTCGAACCGACTCAAATTCGATCGGTTAAAGATCAAACTGGGATGAGATGGAATGCAAGAACCAACTAAAACTGGTTATCAAACCACCTATTTCGGCTGGAATGACTTAATGGGTGCCGAACTGGTGGTCGACTCGATTGACTTGGAACCAAACTGGTCCCATCTTAATGGCTGAGATGGCCTATATCAAACTGTCGAACTAGGCCAGGATCAACACCCAAACAACCCTGTACTAGTAATAGAACTGACTCAACATACTATCTCGGTTGAAGACTGTCGAACCGTCTCGTGCCAAATGGTCGAATTGACTTGGGACAGGCAGCCTAACCGGTTTGCACGACAGAATCATTCAAAGGTGCACTGAACTGATCGTGAAGTGTGATTCGCTCGGATCGCTGCAATCCCTGAAGACCGAACCAGTCGGCTCACCTGACAAAACCACACGAGGTCTAGAATGAACCTCGATACACACCAGCGGATGACTGAACAAAATGTCGTAAACTTCCATCGACGAAGGGACTGAACCCAGAAACTAACTACCGCCGTTGGGGGACAAAGGTAGAACCCGATGGTACCCAAAAAAGGTCTGAATGGCCGACGAGTCGAGCGTATCTGGTTATGGTCGAAAATGACCCTAGATGCTGGTGAACTCGAGCTTGAATGAACGTTCGAGCATATGTAAGACGACGCTCTGAGGAACAGGCGCCCGTTCGATGATCCAAACCAGAAGTACCCCACCTGACAACCATAAAGGAAAAAAAAACTTCTTCGACCACAAAAATCCTGATGAGGACAAGTCCCTTGCCAACAGTGGTCGGAAGGGGGCGAGCGGGGAATCAGAACCCCTCCGTCTGAGGGCCTGAGAACCGAACCCCATGATCGGTGTCGAACCCTCTCAGCTGGGGATCGAACTGGATCCCAATGTCCGACAGGCGGACAGTCAATCCAGGCCAAAACCATCTCCTCCAGAGAGGTTGATCGGCAACAAGACCGAACCTGATCATCCGATCGCCAGAGCCGTCTAGGGATGGAAGCAGGCAAATGCCCATTCGCGATCGGACCGAGCGTCTATCCATTCAGTTGTCTAAATAGGGGTAAGCCCTATACTATTTGATGACAGACTGATGATCGGCGAATTAGAGAAGGGCTCAAATGGCCTTTCTGTCTGATTTGTAGAGAGAGGAAAGGCCCAACGACCTTCCTTTCTGGCAAGGCTAAATGGGGGAAACCTCCTTATCGTGTGACGACGTTCCGAAGATCGCGATGGACCGTTGTCAAAAACAAAAATATTTATAAAAAAAAAATCATATTTTCAACGATTCAACGAAAACATGTTTTCTGAAACCAATTGTTGGATTTATTAATCCATCAAAAACTAAAAGAGGATTGAATCTATGTTCTCGTTAAGCCATTGAAATTAAAAACAAAATAGAACTTAATGCGGAAGCGTTACCTGAATCCATATCGCTTTGGTAGATCGTTGACAGTATAATCTTTCAAAACCTGTATATCTGGCCCTTTTCTTTTCTCTAAACCTAATGAAAGGGACTGAATCTCTTTTTGACTTATGAGGAGCTTGGAGAGAGGGCCTTTATATAAGGTTTGGGGACCATAACCTAATGTATTTAAGAATATGTCTCTAATTCAACCTATTACAGAATTGTAGATAGGGCAGGTCTCTCCAGATAGTATACCATACCATATGAGATACCACAGAACTCATCAAAATTAGATTGCATAAATCGGGCCTAAACCTGAGACAGTTTTACAATATGTGGTTCAACTTATATAGGCTCACATGATTTTCTATCAAATAGTGATGCCTCACTTTAGCTAGGTTGAAAAGACATTTTTGATATTCAACTTCAAAAGGAGGAGAAGATATGCCAAGTGTGCATGAAATAGTATATACGAGCTCTTTGAATGGGTTGTGTAAGCCTTTTTCATGTATTGCAGTTGGCAGATCACAAAAGGCAAACAAAGCCATTTCTCCTTGGATTCACAAATACCCTCTTCGCCCAAGGAATACTTATCGAAGGGAAGAAATGTTAACAACTAGAATAAAAAGAGCGGCGGGCTTGAGCTTTTACTGGTTGACTTTCTTGTTGATTTTACTGTGCCTTAATAGATGAAGTAGGATGCTTAAGACATGTAATTATCAAAGAAAGCCCTCTCTAGTCAACGTCTTCGAGAGAAAATTTGTCAACCACGTTTGTAAATTTGATAAAAAAGAAAAAAAACTCGAAAACCAAATGACAAAAACGCGTTTTTTTATAACGTATGGTTGACGTAGGTAGATGATCTTGATTTTATGTGGAGAAAACACTGCCACTGTTGATTAACAAAAGATTCGTTGGGGGGGCTCGGAGCGGTTGGTGTCAACGAACAGTCAAAAGGCGATTTTTTTTATTTCTCTGTGGGCGTTGTAGCATGGGAATGCGTAGACTTGGTCTTGTTTTCTAATTCTAATGGGAGGTATTGGTTGACCCAATCTGATGTCTAACCGTCGAAGGGTATGTTAATTATTTTACTAATAGGGATCGTGGACGGGGCGAACGCGCAAGTCCATTCCCACATAGATTTTGATTTTAACCTTCGTCCCTGTCTCATGCCCTCCATCGTTGGTCCAAATATGGTTGAGAATTTATTGCACTATTGACCGCTGATTTTTCAACTCAGAGAAAAATCTGACATACACGTTGAAAAACCATAATACGATCACGACTAAACCAAACATGTTGATTATTTCTAGAAGGTCAGATTTGCAAAACGTATATAGAAAATCACGAGGACAATACAACATTAGAAAATCATTCATGCAAGGTTAATTACTAGAAGCCTGCTTTTTGATGTGGGAAGGACGATACTTCCTATGAAGAGAGGATAACATGGGAAAAACTTAATTACTTTCTAGTAGTGGAAAGCAATGTTATTAAAAAATATTTTTAATATTTTGTATTTTCAAATGACACGGATCATATGATGTCCAAAAGTTGTCCTTGTCCATTCGATTGGATTCTTAGGTTTTTTAAAGAAACCAATTGACATTGTCGATTCACAAAGCTCTCCTCTTATATAATAATAATAATAATAAGTATTATTGCTACTGATTTCTCAAATCACTTGCCAATTGCTTCTTTCTTATTTCCAATTTGATTCTCACGCGATTCTCTGTCGTTTCATATGTTTTTCATATTAATCTACATTGTGTCATACTGTTATACTTGATTTTACCTTGCTTCTTACTCTTACATTTTTTACGTACGTTATCTTTTGTAAGTTTACAATTCAGCTTCCTACTGTTTTCCACACATTTCATTTTTTTTGCTTTCCATTTGTTACCACAATCACTTTTTAACTCTTGCTTTCCTACTGCTTATTTGGCGTGTGCACTTGCTTGTTTGCATGGACATGTTTCTATTATTAAAAATGTGATTTGGTAGACCTAAGGGGATGGGGCCTAGGCCGTTTGATAGACAGCCTAGGTTCAAATCTTATGGGCGTCACCCTCTGCATAAGCTGAAGTTTGGTGACTCCTTGGGATGGAGGGGTAAGTGCTCATAGTTTGATGCCTGATAGGACAGTGACCGTAAGTATGGCAGGCGCCACTAGGTTTGTGCCTGAGATGGTTAATTTGTATGAGTAGAAATAAAAAGAAATTTCTGATTGTTAAATCCTTAAATTTTGCTATACTGTGGGGTCATTACCATCACATGATTAGAAATCCATTTTCTACTAAATAAAATTTGTCAACCACGTTTGTAAATTTGATAAAAGAAAAAATACTCGAAAACCGAATGACAAAAACACGTTTTTTACAACGTATGGTTGACCTACGTAGATGATTTTCATTTTATGCTGAGAAAACACTGCCACTATCGATGAAGAAATTAAAAAAGGTGGTGTGAGAGGACATTTTCTACCAATAGGAATTATCGGAAGATTCGTTGGGACTCGGAGAGGTTGGTGTGAACGAAGAGTGAAATGGAGATTTGGCACTTATCCATTTCTCTAATATATATATATATATATAGAGAGAGAGAGAGAGAGAGAATTTGGTAGATGCTCACACTTTAGGTGTTAAATGATATGTGCTAAATGGGTTTTTCTGTGCCTCGGGTGCTTTTTTCGCAGTTCCGAGCATGATCGATTTAATTTACGAGGAATCTACATCTGGATCATGTGTTTTCAATGAAAAAAAATGATATTTGGAACCTCAAAATTATATATATATATATATATACTTAGCAAAGTGACGGGTCCTTTATTTGTTTTTTCTCACTTCTAACACCATAGTTGTGACTTACATGATTCATTTAGTGAGAACTGACTTTTGGATCACCGAAATCTAACCTATTCAGTTTTTCTGGCCATCCAAAATTCAAGTGCTTTGAATTTATTGATTTTTCTCTCATAAAAACGTGTTTTTTCCTAAAAAAATGTCATCCAAGAGTTGGTTCTTATTAAATAAAGCATGTTGAACACACCTATAAGGTATTGTGTCTTCCAACTCTTTAGGTATTATCGATTGTAGCAAATATAATATATATATATATAGTTATTAGATTTTTTTTTTGAAGAACATATAGTCACTAGAATATAAAAACTAGAAATATGAGTACTACTACAATAATTGGGCATTTCCAACACTTTTTTTTCAAATCCAACCATGGAGATGCATTCGGCATCGTGAATTTGTTAGGAATCAATTGTTGGAACTTCTATTTTTGAAGAAAATAACAGTTTTTGGATGCTTCGATATTTATGAAGATTATGAGTTGTTGATTTTAAAATATTAAAAAAACTTATTTATGCATCATAATTGGATGATTAAAAAGCTGATCCTTAATTATAAAACCAAGCATCTAGATGACAACTGTATGGTTAGATTTAAGAGGGAAAAAAATCTATGAATATACCAAAGAAAGAATTTGCTACACTCGGTAAGAAACTTCCTAATTGGAACACACAACATCAAATCTGACCCATGAATGTGTTTTGCATGGGAGGGTGGTGTATGTTCTCCCCCGATGATTCACTGAATCCCACGTCTGTGTTCGGGGGTCCCAAAAAGCACCACGTATATAAGCATATGGGGCTTGTATTCCCGTGTATGTTGACATCACTCAGCATTGGAGTCTAGTTTGGTTGCAAAGACTTAAGTACCCTTTCTTGATATTCTTGCCATAAAACGACGGTTTGAAAAAATGACAAAAATGTCCTTCATTCAAAAAAAGAAAAAAATGGTTCAAAAAAAGGACAAACATGTCTTTCATCCAGAAAGTCGAGGATGATGTTGACTTTTCAAAGTCTACACAGTGAAATGAACATTAGCCGACGATCCGATGGTGATCTGGCGAAGCGATGGTGATCCGACGAAGCGATGGTGAGTCGGCGATCCGATGGTCATCCGACGAAACGAACCTGAGCCATCAAAAATGTCTGTTTGAACTTTTCATCGTCATCTTCTTCTTCTTCCTTCTCCGTAAAACGCTGTAAAACCCTCTCTCTCTCTCTCTCTCTCTCTCTCTCTCTCTCTCTCTCTCTCTCTCTAGAAGAAATCAAGGGAGGCAAAGAGTTCCCCCTCGAGAAGGCCATGAACATCAACCCTCTCATTCTCTCTCCCTTCTCTTTCTACCTCTGTGCACATTCAGCAAACGATCCTACATTGCTCCAGCAAAGAGTTTTTGCCCTTACAGAAGGGGGGTTTGGGGGCTCCTCCCAGCGTAGGTAGCATCGTTCATTGATGAGTTGTGGAGCTTGATTTAGAGTTTTTGCCCTTACAGGAGGGGGGTCCGGCGGCTCTCCCCCCCCCCCGGCCGACTAAATTTTTTTGGGGCCTTGTATAATTTTTTTATTTTCTTTCCCTCTTTTAACTATCGAAAAAGAGCAATAAAGCGTTTTGTTTAATCGTGTGGCTCATGTTTCCTTCGGTTGTTTCTTGCTCGAGGTTTTCGTAACACCTCTTCCGACGATTTTTCTATTTTTCTTTTTCTGTTTTTTTCCCACGATTTTTTCAATGACTCCCTACAACGATTTTTAGTGTTGTCGGGTCTCCAACGCGCCCCACAGCGATTTATAGTGTTGTCCGGTCTTTCAACAACGATTTGTAATATTATCGGGCCTTCCTACAACGATTTATAGTGTTTTCGGGTCTCCAACGAGCCCCACAACGATTTATGATGTTGTTGGATCTCACTACAACGATTTGTAGTGTCTTTCGCAAATCATTATAGCGATTTGTAGTGTTATTCAGAAAGTAAATCGTTGTAAATCGCTACCCGAATTAGGATCAACTTGTCAGGGTCATATCTCCCTCACCGGAGGTCATATTCCAAATCCGTAAAAAGTGGTGTCTTTGTTATTGAGTCTAGTTTATTTTTGTAAATTTTCAGCGATTTCTATAGTCATTTCATTTCTCATATACCACCCTCCCAAATTCGGAGCAGGTTACACGAGTTTTCTATTTTTCTTTTTCTGTTTCTTTCCCACGATTTTTTCAATGACTCCCTTACAACGATTTTTAGTATTTTTGGGTCTCTAACGAGACCCACAACGATTTATAGTGTTGTCCGGTCTTTCAACAACGATTTGTAATATTATTGGGCCTTCCTACAACGATTTATAGTGTTTTCGGGTCTCCAACGAGCCCCACAACGATTTATAGTGTTGTTGGATCTCACTACAACGATTTGTAGTGTCTTCCTCAAATCACTATAGCGATTTGTAGTGTTATTAAGTAAGCAAATTGCTGTAAATCGCTACCTGAATTAGGACCAACTTGTCAGGGCCATATCTCCCTAACCGAAGGTCATATTCCAAATCCGTAAAAGATGGTGTCTTTGTTATTGAGTCTAGTTTATTCTTATAAATTTTCAGTGATTTCTATAGTTATTTTATTCCCCATTTTAACTAAAAACTAGACCCCTATTATTTTGTGTTATTTGAGTTGCATAACACTACAAAAGTGTAGGCACTGAGAATGTACATGAAAGTACACTTGACTATGTTCTGGTAAAAGGAATGCAGTTTAATAATGATGAAGCTGCATATAAATTTTACAATGATTATGCCTTAAAAGTTGGCTTCAGTGTGAGAAGGTTTTCTAGTAAAAAATAAAGATTATGGAATAATAGGGGTCTAGATTTTAATTAAAATGGGAAATGAAATGACCATAGAAATCGCTGAAAATTTACAAGAATAAACTAGACTCAATAACGAAGACACCACTTTTTACGAATTTGGAATATGACCTCCTGTTAGGGAAACATGACCCTGACAAGTTGGTCCTAATTCGGGTAGCGATTTACAGCGATTTGCTTACTGAATAACACTATAAATCGCTATAGTGATTTGCGAAAGACACTACAAATTGTTGTAATAAGATCCAACAACACCATAAATCGTTGTGGGGCTCGTTGGAAACTCGAAAACACTATAAATTGTTGTAGGAAGGCCCGACAATATTACAAATCGTTGTTGGAAGACCGGACAACACTATAAATCGCTGTGGGGCGCGTTGGAGACCCGACAACACTAAAAATCGTTGTAGGGGAGTCATTGAAAAAATCGTGGGAAAAAAACAGAAAAAGACAAATGGAAAAATCGTAGGAAGAGGTGTTACGAAAACCTCGAGCAAGAAACAACCAAAGGAAACATGAGCCACACGATTAAACAAAACGCTTTATTGTTCTTTTTCGATAGTTAAAAGAGGAAAAGAAAATAAACAACTTATACAAGGCCCCCAAAAAATTTGGTCGACCGGGGGGGGGGAGCCGCCGGACCCCCCTCCTGTAAGGGCAAAAACTCTAAATCAAGCTCCACAACTCATCAAAGTTGAACGATGCTACCCACGCTGGGAGGAGCACCCAAACCCCCCTCCTGTAAGGGCAAAAACTTTGAATCAGGCTCAACAACGAATCAAGTTGAACGATGCTATCCACGCTGGGAGGAGCCCTGAGACCCCCCTTCTATAAGGGTAAAAACTCTGAATCAAGCTCCACAACTCTTCAAGTTGAACGATGCTACCCACGTCGGGAGGAGCCCTCACACCCCCCTTCTGTAAGGGTAAAAACTCTGAATCAGGCTCCACAACTCTTCAAGTTGAATGATGCTACCTACGCCGAGAGGAACCCTCAGACCCCCCTTCTGTAAGGGTAAAAACTCTGAATCAGGCTCCACAACTCTTCAAGTTGAATGATGCTACCCACGTTGGGAGGAGCCTCTAGACCCCTCTCATGTAAGGGTAAAAACTCTGAATCAGGATCCACAACTCATTTAGTTGAATAATGCTACCCACGCTGGGAGGAGCCCCAAACCCTCCTCCTGTAAGGGTAAAAACTCTGAATCAAGCTCCACAACAGTCAATGTGCAGGTCAGTCGGTGCTTGATGGAGTAATGTAGGATCTTCTGCTGGATGTGCACAGAAGCAGAAAGAGAAGGAAGAGAGAGAGTGAGAGGGTTGATGTTCACGGCCTCCTCCAGGAGAGATTTTTTTTCTTGAATAATTGTGCAGTGCAGAGACTGGGTCTTAAATAATCATCTTCGGGGCACTTCAGTCTTTACAATCACTCCTTTTCTAGAATCGTCATTTTTTTTTGCACCAATGGAGGAGAGGGTACTTAAGTCTTTGCAATCGCATCAAACTCCAATGCTAATTAATGCTGACAAACATGGGGATACGAGACACACAGGCTTAAATACGTGGTGCTTTTTGGGACCCCCGAACATGAGATGCCCTGTTCGGGGGGAGAACATATAACCTGCTTCGGTTTTGCATGGTTAAAATAGTAAGTGTCGGCCCTTTGATTGTATTATTTTTTGAGTAAAAATATGATTTCTTGAATAGAGATGACAGTCGACAAGGGAAGATACGGGGGACAAGGTCTCTACCGCTACCCCGTCTTAAAAGTCTGCCCTCCATCCCTGCCTTCGTCCTGGCACGAGTTTTGATTTTAACCTCCATATCCGCCTCCATCCCCGTTTCATGTCCTCCATCCCCGATCCAAACAGGGCGAGGTGGGGCAAAACCCTATTTCCCCCAAGTCCACTGTCATCCTTAAAGAAGGAGGTTGAACCGTCGAAGGGTATTCGAATTATTTTACTAACGGGGATCGGAGATCGGAGATCGGGGAAGGGGTGGGGTGGGAGAACGCGTAAGTCCATACCCACATCCATCCCCGCATGAGTTTTGATCTTAACCTCTATTCCTGTTTCATGTCCTCTACCCCTGATCCAAACGAGGTGAGACGGGGCTCTGCCTTGTTTCCTCTCGGTCCACTTCCATCCCTAGAGAAGGTGGTTGAACTGTCGAAGGGTATTCGAATTATTTTACTAACGGGGATTGGAGACGGGGGCGGGGGAACATGTAAGTCCATCCCCGCATGGGTTTTAATTTCAGCCTCCATCCCCATTTCATGTCCTCCATTCCATGTCCAAGTCTCCCCTGGGTCCACTGCCATCTTATGGTTGTGAATTTATTGCACTATAAGCCGCTGATTTTTCAACTCGAAGAAAATCTGACAAACACGTTGAAAAAGCATAATACAAGGGCTGATCAGAATTAGACCAAACATGTTGATTGTTTCTTGAAGGTCAGATTTGCAAAACATATATAGAAATGACGGTTTTCCACTTTGGGGTATCGTACCATGAGGACAATACAACATTAGAAAATCGTTCATGCAAGGTTACTAGAAGCCCGCTTTTCATGTGGGAAAGAGAGGATAACTTACTTTCTAGTAGTGGAAAGCAATGTTATTAAAAATATTTTAATATTGGAACTATTTTTTAACTCTTGCTGTCCTACTGTTTATTGGAAGTGTACATTTGCTTGTTTGCATGGGCATGTTTCTATTATTAAAAATGTGATTTGTTAGACCTCAGGGGTTTTGGCTTAGTGGGATGGGGCCTAGGCCGTTTGACAGACAGCCTAGGTTCAAATCTTATGGGTGTCACCCTCTGCATAAGCTGAAGTTTGGTGACTCCTTGGGTAAGTGCTCGCCCGACTAGGTCTATGCCTGAGATGGTTTGTATGAGTAGAAATAAAAACAAAATTGTGATTGTTAAATCCTAAAAATTTGCTATAATGTGGGGTCCTTAATGTGTAAAGTTGTTGGAAAACATGCATATATGTTACCATCACATGATTCTAAATCCATTTTTCTACTAAACAAAATTTGTCAACCACGTTTGTAAATTTGATTAAAAAAAAAACTCTGAAACCAAATGACAAAAACACGTTTTTTACAACGTATTGTTGACATAGGTAGATGATTTTGATTTTATGTTGAGAAAACACCGCCACTGTAGTGTTGATTAACAAACGAAGGTGGCAGAGGACCTTTTCTACCAATAGGAATTACGGGAAGATTCGTTGGGGGCTCGGAGGGGTTGGTGTCAACGAACAGTTAAAAGGCAATTTTTTGTTTCTCTGTGGGCGCCGTAGCATGGAAATGCGTATACCATAGTAGGGGTGGCAAAACCTGACACGACCCGCCAACCCGCCTCTTAGGCGGGTTCGGGTTGGGCTTAAGCCAACCCGTTTAATAAACGGGTCGACCCGCATAACCCTTTTATTAAACAGGTCGGGTTCGGGTTGGGGGGTATGCCAACCCAGCTGACTCGTTTAATAAACGGGTTAGGCGGGTGGGTCAACCCACCAACCCGTCGACCCGCCAACCCGACCCGTTTACCCGACCCGCCAACCTGACCCGCGAACCTAAGAACCCGTTTACCCGACCCAACCCATTTATTAAACGGGTTGGCGGGTCGTGTCGGGTTACCCATTTATTAAACGGGTCAGGTTCGTGTTTGCCACAGCCGACCCGTTTAATAAACGGGTCAGGTTCGGGTTGAGGTATGCTGATCCGCCAACCCGTCGGGTCGACCCGCCAACCCGACACAATTGCCACCCCTATACCATAGTGACAAATATCATGAGATTTATGAAATTCTCGCGATAATATCGTGAGAAATTGCATTAAAGTTTAAAACGGTAATTTCTTGTGAGATTTTCAAAATATCGTGAGATTTATGAAAAAATATAAATACCGCGATTTAAACACAATATTTACGTTTTAAACGACTATTTATCATGAAAAAATCCTGCATTTTTTTTTAAATTTTTTTTACTAATATTTTCTTATAAGTTTTTTTTTATATTTTTTAATTAATTTTTTTATTGCCGAGATTTTTGCCAAAAAAATGCTGAATTTATGAATTTGTTTTTATTTCTCACGAGTTTTTAAAAAAATGAGAAATTGTCCGTAAAAACTTTTGTCAGTGTGGCTAGGGGTGGTAAAACCTGACACGACCCGCCAATCCACTTCTTAGGCGGGTTTGGGTTGGGCTTAAACTAACCCGTTTAATAAACGAGTCGACCAGCCTAACCCGTTTATTAAAGGGGCCGGGTTCGTGTTAGGGGTATGCCAACCCACCAACCCGGCTGACCCGTTTAATAAACGGGTTAGGCGGATGGGTCAACCCGCCAACCCGCCAACCCGTTTACCTGACCCAACCCGTTTATAAACGGGTTGGTGGGTCGTGTCGGGTTACCCGTTTAATAAACGGGTCGGGTTCGTGTTTGCCACAGCCGACCCGTTTAATAAATGGGTCGGGATCGGGTTGAGGTATGCTGACCCGCCAACCTGCCGGGTTGACCCGGCCAACCCGACCCGATTGCCACCCCTAACTATGGCGTATACTTGGTCCCTTTTCTAATGGGGGAGGATTCGCTGACCCACTATCCAAGATCGAACTCGAGCAACGTGATTGGAGATAGGGATGACTTACCAGCCATTGACTTGGCCTGCATGAAAAATTAAACCGTTGGGCTATGAGTCGTTTTTTTTTTTTTTATAACGATGGAAAACCCTCACCGACGTTAACCGGGTCGCTCAATGGGCCCGCTTCCTTGCGAAGTTAAAAAAAATAATTGTTGATCTGAAAATACTTTTAAAATCCACCAGTAAAACGTGTTAGTGCCCAGGCGTTAACTAAGCAGGCTAAGTCTAGATGCTGTACGTAAAAAGAAAGCAAGGTCCTGGTCTAGTCTACTAGCTAGGCAACTTGGTTCAGCCATTTCACCTATTCAGCCACCTCATTTGCTATGTCCTAATGATTCGTGGACTCAAAGATGCGGGATTTAGATTCCATACCAAAGTTCGTTTTTTTTTCAAAAAAGGATATGAGAACAAATTTTTAAATTTTTTAATCAATAAAAACTATTTTTTAAATATTTGAATATTAAAAAGACTTTTTTATTGAAATAAAATTAAAATTTAATAAAATATTATTTTACAAATATTAAAATAATGACATACGTGTCAGTTTCTGTATCGGCATGTCCGAGCGTGTCACCAGGGACACGCAGACACAATGGCGTACCAAGATGACAACACTTGCAAATCCACCAAACAAAAGTAGCTAGAAACAATCTTGGCCATTCATTTGACAGCTTCATCTAAAAATTGAGCGTGATCAGGTCATGCTGAACATGAGCGTTTTTGCTCATGCCGACATCGTGGCCGTCTGTTTGCATTTTGGATCAATGCCACGTGGTTTTGCTGACTTTTGATCTTTTAAAATTGCAAATCGGTTGGCCACGATGTCAGCACGAGTAAAAACGCTGATGTTCAGCATGACCTGATCAGCTTCCGTCGAAAGACTGGCCAAAGCGTCAACCGACACTAGCGCATGTCAACAACCAGTAGATGCGCGACACGTGTGATCTCACGCGGTTAAGTAAGAGCTTCAAAAGGGGAGTTGGGGTTGTTATCTGTTTTAAAGTGCTCTACCGTCTCTCTCTCTCTCTTTTCTTAACAAGGCTTCATCATCATCATCTGATTCATCTCTCATTTCTTAAGAAGACTTCATATTCTTCTGATTCCTCTCTCTATCTCTCATTTCTGAAGAAGGGTTGGCGAGTAGCAATGATTCCTTTGGTTTCACGGACTGGGCGTCACCATCAACGTTATTGTAAGGGCCATCGTCTCGTTGCTGGGTAACTCTCTCTCTCTCTCTCTCTCTCTCTCTCTCGACTAACGCAAATCCTGATGTTTACATTGCATAATGCTTGAAATGGGTGACAAAATCAGGTTGAAGCAGTAAGGTTTCGTTTAGGAGACTGGCATGAGATTAAACACCATTTCCCTGTGTTGGCAAAATAGGAGTTTTCACAGTCGCCCAGGTTGCCTAAGTGGCGGTGTGCCTGGACAGAAGGTGTTGATCCCTTCCTTCCGTGTTCGACTCTCACGGGGTGTGCTAGTTAGTGTCTTTAACTGGCTGGTTCCGCAAGGGCTTGGGTGTTCGTGACCCTACACGGGGTTTACCTGATAGGGAGGCAGAACCATTAACTAACCCGGTTTTCGGCCCCAGGGTTCTTTGTCATCTAAAACCAAGTGGTCTTGAGAATGGAGTTTCAGAAAATATCCTCTTGTGAATGCTATTGAGATGTGGTGTTGGGGGCTGCTAACTCCATTATCAATGCAGTGTCTTGGCAACACCACTGCTCCCAGTACAGAGCACGGGAGCACTGTGAAAGAACCCCAACATACCTACAATTCAAGGCTTCCAATGGATGCATTCTTAATGTTCAATCAATTTTTGGAGAGGAAAACAAGAAATCTATAATGCTCCCAGAAAAAAAAGAAAAAAGAGGTTATTACATATTTTTGGTTCAATGTGTGTAGGTATATTCTGGGGTAGGCTGGACCGAAAGGCAGGGAATGATTATGCCCCCACCCCAACCCTAAGCCCTACTCCCAACACCGCCTCTCTTTCTATCTCTCTATTCTTTTTGCATGCCCCCACCTCTCTATCTCTCTGCGTGCACCCCGACCCCACCTCTCTCTTTAGTATCTCCTTGAAATGCCACCAGAATCCGGCCATTCGCCGTCTGGACATGACCTTCGGTGCACCACAGGTCCTCTCTCTCTCTCTGGTGACTGCATTCGGCCATCCACCATCTGGTGGTCTCTCCAACATGCAGATGCCAGGACTTTCTCTTCTCCGTGAGCTTTTTTTTAGGGCTAGGGTTTTTGGTGTTTTTTTAAATTAGTATTTGATTTAGATTTTTTATATGATTTTTTTCAATTACCATATGAAATTCTGATTGATGTTTGTTAGGATTAGGATTTTGGTTTTTTATTTGCTTTTTTCTTAAATAGTTGCATTTCAATAATTAGGTTTTAGGGGATTTTTGTGTTTTAAGTTTAATTTTTTCTTTTCTTTTTGCGGAATTGGGTTTTAGGCATACTTTTTCTCAATTTTATTTTTCTATGTTCATGCTTTATACTGTATAGGGTTTTCCCCTAATTTTGTATTTGTAATCCAATTGATGTAGTGCATATGTCGATGATTCATTGGTTCTTTTTTTCATCAAGATTGATGATCTGTTGAAGATAATTGCATGATTCCTATTGTTCTTTCAAATTTATGTTGTAAATTAGTATGGGTCAAATGCCTGTAGAATCTTATCAGATTTAAAGAAATCATTGTTACTAAATGTGGTTTGAAGGCTTCATTATCATGATCATAAAAAAAGGCTTCATTATCTATCAGAAGTCATCTCTATACTTAAATAGGGGAAGATGGTTATTGTTTTGTTGGTGACTTCTGAATTAATTGGCAATATTTGTTCAATAGGTAATTTTCATTTTCATTGTGTATTGGAGCAACAAAGATGATATAAGAATTATTAATGAATCATGTTATATATACCAAATGGTATTTCTTGTTTTGTATCATTAGTATAATAATTGGAGTTGTTTCAATGTGATATTCTATTCTCTTGGTATTGGTTGTGTAATGGTAAATGCTTTTATGGATAAAATGAAAGAATAAAATCAATATTGTTATTCTTTTGGTATCAATTTTTTTCAATTAGCATAATGTGTGAATATGATTGTTGTTAGGGTTTAGATTTTTTATTAATTTTTTTAATAATTTTTTAAATAATTTTTTTAATAGCATGAATATTGTTAAATTAGGGTTTCATGTTTTTTGTGTTTTTTTTCAATCAGCGTTAGGCATGAATGATAAATACTTGATTTTGGTTAGAATATTAAGGGATTTTAGTTTTTTTCAATTAGCATAAATATGTGTTTCTTTTTAAGATTTAGGGTATTGATTTGGATTTTTTTCAAATGACATGAACGCTCAATTAGGGTTCTAGGGTTTTTGTGCTATTTTTCTTTTCCACTATAATTAAACATGATTCCATTAATTCTCTAAACCTGTTCTTTCAAAGAGTAGTTGATTTTGGCTCTCAAACCCCTAAATCTTTGATTTTTTTAGGATTTAAATGTTTTGCTTTGGTTTTTCAAATAACATAAATATATATTTAATTAAGGGTGTTGTTTCTTTTTTTTCCAATTAGCATATCTATGAATGATATTTGTTAGGATTTACAAAAACTATTTGATTTTTTTAAAAACAATTGTTAGTATATTTTAATTAATAATTATTTTTTCTTTTTTACTGTGTGTTATGCCCACCCTGGTGTAAATTTCTGGCCCCGCCCCTGTAAACACCGGTGCATTAAAGAAGTTCTCCAGCAATGGGCATGGACTAAAACAAGAAGATTGGTGCCATCCGTTGGCGTTGGGTTGGTGCACCCATCACATGGAGTATGGGATAAGTTTTAATGGGCCATTATCTTATCCCTGCCCCATGAGCCATTATGACATGTACTTGGCTGGAAACTGCTATAAGGGGAAACCCTGCCTGAATTTTTTGATGGGGCCCGCTGTGGTTCTATATCAAACTCGAGTTCATGGTGAAAATTGATCTAAGTTGGGAAAATGTAGGTTGGAGATTATATTTCTCAATATAATCCTGCAAACTCTATTATTTTATTTTTTAAATGTAGGCGTTGAATTTGGATTAAAAAACTGTTGTTAACTACGGGTAGTGTGCCAATAAAAATGGCAAGGGACCTTAATTTACTCCTTAATCTGGGGGAGCCGAAGTTGCCTCTCAGGTTCCTGTCTAAAATTTATACACTGGTCTTGATTTTCACAAACGATGTTGATCCGCGATTGGTTGCTCCACAGAAATATCCATCATTCATGTTCACTGATTTTCTATGGAAATCATGTAGTTTATTATTATTATTAAGACTTATTTCTTACACTTTGTTAAAACTCCTATGTATTCTTCGTATGGGTGACAAAGTAGGCTTATTTGCAATTACTGGAACATCTCAGCAGCTACTGATCATCGAAAACTTAATTTTCTAAGAAAACTGCAACCTTATTTACTATGAAAAAATTTCTGCTGATCTACTGTTTACTATTTCAGATGCATTCCATACAGATATACCACGAATGATCCTAACGAAAATGGTGTTGAAAAGAAACTGGAAGTCCTTATGATCAGCTCGCAAAAAGGCAATGGAGTACTGTTTCCAAAGGTACGCAACTTGGTCATATCCATTGTTTCATTAGGAATAAGTTTGGTGTACCAAGATAAGATTCTCTAGGTATAAGAGAATGAGTTTTCTTTTTCTTGTTTTTTATATTTACATGGAGAAACCACCTCAGGATTAGAGACCTAGCCATGCTGGCTTTGCCTGTCATACTTACGGTCGATGTCCTGGCAGCATAAAACTCCGTGGGTTTACTCCTTTGCCCCCGGGAACTTGCCACCCTTTAGCTTGCACAAGGAGTGATGCCCATGGGATAGAGAATGAGTTCTCTTACTATATAATAGCCCACTAGTACAGTCAATTACCTGAAATCATGAACCAAAAATCTTGTGTCGTGACTTTGTGATTGTATTTGCAGGGAGGTTGGGAGACAGATGAATCACTTCCAGAAGCAGTTTGCAGGGAAGCATTAGAGGAAGCAGGAGTGAGAGGAGATATTGAGGTTAGTTATGCCTTGACTTTGGTCTCTTTGTGATTAACAGTCTAAGCTGTGAAAATTTTGGATGCTTTAGCTTATCAGACCAGAAGCCATTTGAGTGTATGTGTGGATCTAGATAAATATCCACAAGTCATATGCATTATAAAATTGCTATATGCAAATCTGAACCCACTCAAGCAATATCAGGATATCTGACTCTACACATGCATTTGGTAACTTACTAACATTTATTTATTAGTTTGGTTATTCTCGGATAGACGTTGACTAAAAGGTAGCATTTTCTTCTTTCATGTGGTCGCTTGAGGCTCATAAAATAAGGTGCATTAACTGTCCACCGAATAAGTGAAATAAACACTAATAAGGTGGGCCCCATGTGAAACCATGGGTTTTCCTATGAAACAATGTATTCTATAAAAAAATTGTGTTCATGCTTCATACCCTTCCCCCATGGAAGCACTTTGGCATGAAAGACAATTCTTGTGCCTTTAAGGCTTGTTTGATGGCATAGTCAATTTCTTAATGGAGAAGCTTTATTTTTTTGGTGGGACGTATGTCTGCTATCAAACAGTTGTAAATTCCCTCCCACCCCCACACTTTTTCGGCTTTTTGTGGAGCCATTATTGGGGAAATAAAATCACTGGCTCCACGGAGAAATTTACCATGTGTTACAAACATGCTGTAAAATCAGTCAGCTTCCGTTTCATGTCCTTTGAAACAAACATGCCCTAGAAAGGAAGCCCTTTCGTGAGAAAGGGTACGAGTTTCTAAAACTCCTATCAGCATAGCTTTCTCGTGAAAATCCTTTCACATGAGGAAGGCGTGAATGGACTTCTGTTCGAGGGGAGGGAAGAGATGGGACCCATACCGGCCAGTGTGGACGTTTCCCAACCCCATTGCTGCGGTGTTTGTTTCAGTAGTGGTGGAAAAACTGTGGACTTTGTCGTCACCGTGGCAATAAGACCTGAAACAAACGGGAGGGAGCGTTTGATGCGCTGAACGCTCGCCGCTGGGACATCCAGGCGGCGTTCTGTGCAGAAGAACCGCTTTGTCCCACTTATTCAAACGCAATACAAGCTCCGTGCAGGGATAAACGCTGCTTTCTCTCAGCGCAGAACTTGTACCCCAATTCAAACACGGCTTTAGTCTCCTTTCATCCCTCATAAACGAAGTTCTCTCTCTCTCTCTCTCTCTCTCTCTCTCTCTCTCTCAGATGGCATATGTTTTGTCACAAACTTTGAGAACTGAGCTAAGATAACCCAGGTCTAGAAAGATCCAAAGAAGTAACGGACTGACCTGGCCTAATGCTGGTCAAGCTACTCTTTCCCCAAGCCTCACAAAAACCTTACTTACAGGTCAAGTTAAGCCTGACCCAGGTTTGCCTAATGTGCAGCCCCGTTCTACAGAGAAAATGCTGGTCTCAAACCATTTGCACGTTACAGGAGAGGCAAAAAATTTTACACGTACTCATGAATTGTTGCAGGCACTGCTCGGGAAATGGACTTTTAAAAGCAAAAGCCACAAAGACACATATCGAGTGGGATACATGTTTCCCTTGCACGTAACCGAGCAGCTGGATTCATGGCCGGAAAAAAATGTTCGCGAACGAAAATGGGTAAGTCTACAGGTTGGTTTGGAAATTAATAAGCTCTTGGATGTACCAATAAGGCATTGCTCAATTATGTTTGCAAATTATTGGTAGGTAACTGTTAGTGAAGCAAGAGTGTCTTGCCAGTATGTGTGGATGAGAGAAGCACTTGAACGACTAATATGGCGTGCGAACAAACCAAGTGTCTCACTCTTGCAGCATGTTGACAGCATTCGACAGATGATTCATCTTCAAGTACCAACAATGCTAGACCTTTGGCCAAGGACTGACTTCCTCTTGAGCCTATTGTCACTTTGGCGCAATATGAAAAGATTAACGTAATAAGAGAAGGTTTTTGTTGCTTCTTGGAACATTCAGATACAACAAGAAATGTAGCGTTTCAAATTTTTATCTTTTTCATTTTTCATTCATTTGTGCAGATAAAGATGTCCCCCTAAATTTAGGTCAGAATCACAGAATGTAAACAGTTGCAGTTCTTTTACTTGTATTCGTTTAGTGATGAGGATCTCTTTGCTGAATGGGAGAAATAACTTCTTTTTTTTAGAAGGCAATCTGTATTCATTTAGTAATTATGTACATAGTTGGTTATTACAATGCACTTTCCGTTACATCAGAAACCTCTTCACCCATGCTTGGTACAAATCCGGAATGCTCGCATGCAAAGGAAAAACTTTATTTGTGTTCATCACATGTCAAAAGAAGCAAGAAGATATCATTATTAAAGAAAGAAGACAAAAAGCAATAGAGAGGTGAAAGTCTCGATGTTTTACCAAAGTCTCCTCCCAAATGCAAAAGTACTCGTACTCACGACTGTAAAAGGAAGGAAAAACATGAACATGTTTGATCTCCATATTGAACTTTGAAGAATCAGGTTCAGAACAATGTTAAAATTCATCAGAAAGCAGATTCATATAGGCTTGGAAAAGTTCAGAAATTGGAAATAGTCAAAAAATAAAGAAACCCAACCCAGGCAACAACCCAGGTTGTCGTTTAAGCTGAGTTGTCATTTGAACCAACTGAAATCCAGATTGAGCTGCACCCAATCAACTACATTGCATGCGTTCTCATGCATCCTTGTATTATTATGCCAACCTCTATGTTTTGCAGCAAACCAAACCTTAGGTAATCAGTCCAGGGTCATTCTGACGTAGATGCGTTCCAATTTAACAGAAAGTGCCAACTCGAAATCTGTAGGCGACAAGTTTACCTTTCCAACGAATCTGAATTCGTGATTTTCTAACCACAGATGGTCAAGAAATGGTACGAACACCAGAACAAAGGTGTTCACAAGCTGCCTGAAACTATCTAGTAGAGACCGAAGCAGGTTATATGTCCCCCCCCCCCGAACAGGGCATCTCATGCTCGGGGGTCCCAAAAAGCACCACGTATTTAAGCATGTGTGTCTCGCATCCCCATGTTTGTCAGCATTAATTAGCATTGGAGTTTGATGCGATTGAAAAGACTTAAGTACCCTATCTTCCATTGGTGCAAAAAAAAATAACGATTCTAGAAAAGGAGTGATTGTAAAGACTTAAGTGCTCCGAAGATGATTATTTAAGACTCAGTCTCTGCACTGCAGGATTATCCGAGAAAGAAATCTCTCCTGGAGGAGGCCATGAACATCAACCCTCTCACTCTCTCTCTCCCTTCTCTTTCTGTTTCTGTGCACATCCAACAGAAGATCCTATATTACTCCATCAAGCACCGACTGACCTGTACATTGACTGTTGTGGAGCCTGATTCAGAGTTTTTACCCTTACTGGAGGAGGGTTTGGGGGCTCCTCCCAACGTGGGTAGCATCATTCAACTAAATGAGTTGTGGATCCTGATTCAGAGTTTTTACCCTTACAGAAGAGGGGTCTGGGGGCTACTCTCAGCGTGAGTAGCATCATTCAACTTGAAGAGTTATGGAGCCTGATTAAGAGTTTTTGCCCTTACAGAAGGGGGGTCAGAGGGATCCTCCTAGCGTGGGTAGCAACATTCAACTTGATGAGTTGTGGAGCTTGATTCAGAGTTTTTGCCCTTATAGGAGGAGGGTTTGGGGGCTCCTCCTAGCGTGGATAGCATCGTTCAACTTGATTCGTTGTGGAGCCTGATTCAGAGTTTTTGCCCTTATAGGAAGGGGGTTTGGGGGCTTCTCCCAGCGTGGGTAGCATCGTTCAACTTGATTCATTGTGGAGCCTGATTTAGAGTTTTTGCCCTTACAGGAGGGGGGTCCGGGGGCTCCCCCCCGGCGTGGGTCCCTACTCAAATAATACAGAATAATAAGGGTCTAGTTTTTAGTTAAAATGGGGAATAAAATGACAATAGAAATCACTGAAAATTTATAAGAATAAACTAGACTCAATAACAAAGATACCACTTTTTACGTATTTGAAATATGACCTCCGGTTAGAGAGATATGGCCCTGACAAGTTTGTCCTAATTTGGGTAGCGATTTACAACGATTTGCTTACTGAATAACACTACAAATCGCTATAGTGATTTGTGGAAGACACTACAAATCGCTATAGTGAGATTCAACAACACTATAAATCGCTGTGGGGCTCATTGGAGACCTAAAAACACTATAAATCACTATAGTGATTTGCGGAAGACACTACAAATCGTTGTTGAAAGGTCAGATAACACTATAAATCGTTGTGGGGCTTGTTGAAGACCCATAAATACTACAAATCATTGTAGGAAAGCCTGACAATACTACAAATCGTTGTTGGAATGCCAGATAACACTATAAATCGTTACGGGGCTCGTTGGAGACCCGAAAACACTATAAATCGTTGTAGGAAGGCCCGACAATACTACAAATCACTGTTGGAAGACCAGACAACACTATAAATCATTGTGGGGCTCGTTGGAGACCCGACAACACTAAAAATCATTGTAGGGGAGTCATTGAAAAAATCTTGAAAAAGAAACAAAAAAAGAAAAATAGAAAAAACGTGGAAAGGGGTGTTACGAAAACCTCGAGCAAGAAACAACCGAAGGAAACATAAGCCCCACGATTAAACAAAACGCTTTATTGCTCTTTTTTGATAGTTAAAAGAGGGAAAAAAATAAAAAAATTATACAAGGCCCTAAAAAAATTTGGTCTGGGGGACAAGGTCTCCACTCCTGCCCCATCTCAAAACCCTGCACTCCATCCCTGCCTTCATCCTCAAACAAGTTTTGATTTGACGGGGTGGGGCGGGGAAAAGCGTAAGTTCATCCCTGCCTCTATCCCTGCATGGGTTTTGATTTTAATCGCCATCCCCGCCTTCATCCCCATTTCATGTCCTCCATCCCCAGTCCAAATGAGGTGAGGCGGGGCAGGCCCCATTTTTTTCGGGTCCATTGCCATCCCTATTCATAGCACCTTTTACACATATCGGGAGAGGTAGCTTGATATTATAAAAAGTATGAAAACATCATGTTTTTAAAAGGTAGGGGGTTGAAAAGCACCACAATAAAATCATGATACTTTTAATAGAGAATCACGTCGGCAACACCCTTCATGGTAACATCGTTGGGGGAGGGAGGGGGCCTTCAGAAACCATTCATTTGGTATCCCATGTGGAAAGCAGGGTCCTGTGCCAAGGTGAAGGCCCAAGTTTGAACCCCTCCGCCACATGGGGCTTAAGAGATAGCTGGCAGGGGTCTGCCTAACCCCAACTTTCAGATAAAAAAAGGGTGGGGCCTACTTAAGAGACATACATCCTAGCCATGAGTGTTTTGAATGTCATTCATATTAAGATTAACAACGTTTGTTAAGTTAATATAATTATTTATCTAAAAAAGACATAAAATAAACAACTTTTGTTACATTAACCCAATTATTTCTCTAAACAAAAGAAATTAGCACAATTATTTGAGGAGCAAGACTGCAAATAAACTCTTTGAAATTAGCGTGTTTATATGTTGTATCCTCAGAAATTTCAAGGTTTTTACTGGTCGATCGAGGTTGAAACTAGAAGAGAGTTCGGTGGAAAGATTCAAATATGCAACCGATGGGTATTTCAAACTAAATCCGCTGGACTCAAGTGGATCAAACTTGCTATTCCTCGGCCTTGGGGCCTATGCATTACGTGTCCTAGGGTATGATCCTTAGTGGACACGATGGAAAAGAGGCCAGAGGTTCCACATTATGGTGAATGAGGCGATACATACAAAATATGACAAATTCAATAATCGGGTAGATACAGTTTGGGCTTGATAGACTGTTCAGGTAGGATCAGGGTCCAAAACTTGTAGGACCTGGTCTAGGGGTTCGGGTTTTAGGAAGACTTATGAATATGTGAGAAGGTTTGGGATAGGTACTGAACATGGGAGTAGGCTATTCATCGTTAGAGGTCATCAAAGCGGGTCTATCGAGTAAGTTAGGATCTCGACATGATACGGTTTTGGGGTCAAAAAATTAGGCCAAAGCTTAACTAAGGATAGTGAATAAGTCTTAAGGTCAACTTATATATTTGCAGTAGGTTGGGAGAGTGTCTCTCTTGTTCTAAAATGTAGGCACACGACCTGCAATGCAGCAATGCCAGTTGATTCATCAAGGAAGCAGGATTGCACTACCCGAGATGTCGAAGAAGCTCGGGCTCTCCAGGAAGGATGACCGATCGACCCTAGAGACTTGGTCTTCACTTGAACCATAGAGGAGAAAGGGAGAAAAGAGAGGGAGGAGACATAGAGATACTCAACACATTAGAGAGAGAGAGAGGGACAACTAGAGAGTGAGGAGAAATTAATTTATGTGTTTATCTTAAGGTGCTTGACTTGCCAGCAAGTCAAGATTGAGCACTAGAGACTTGACAGAGTGATGCAATAGATCAAGATTTCATAGTGAAAATAGGAAGGTATTACCATGGATTTCGTGATGGTTCTACCAAAGACTTGTAGGCACCACAATGTAATATAGGTTATTGTAAATAGACTCACCAAGTCTGCCCACTTTCTCCTTATTTGGATCAGTCAATCTCTTGAGGGACTGGTTGATTTGTACATCAAGGAGATAGTTTATTTGCATAGAGTATCGATTTTGATCATATCGGACCGTGACTCGAGGTTCACTTCGTAGTTTTGGGGTAGTTGCAGTAAGCTCTGGATACTAAGTTGAAGTTCAATACTGCTTTTTACCCTCAGACAAATGTTCAATTAGAGCAGATGATTCAAACCTTAGAGGACTTGTTGCGAGCTTATATGATTGACTGAAAAGGTGACTGGGATGTACATCTGGTTCTATCAAAGTTTCTATATAACAATAATTATCATGCAAGCATCATGATGACTCTGTATGAGGCTTTGTATGAAAGGCCCTACCGATCACCAACTTTTTTTGGATGACGTTGGCGAGCTAGAGATTGAGTCATCGATGGTACTACAACACTACACCCAGTAAGTGCAGATGATTCGAGAGAGGCTGTGTGCAACCCAGAGTCGGCAAAAGAGTTGTGTCGATTATAAGCATAGGAAAATCACTGTTTCAGTCTATGATATGGTCATTGTGAGAGTATCTTCTACCAAGATTATTTTTTGGTTCAGAAAAAAAGGAAAGTTGAGTTTGAGATTAGTTGGACCATTCAAAATACTGAAACAACTTGGCAAGGATGCAAATTGTGTGGAATTGCTGCCACAATATGCTCAGATTCATAACTCCTTCCACATGTTTATGTTGAAAAAGTGTGTTCATGGTCCTTCATACGTCATTCGATATGAAGATGTAGATGTTCAGGAGAACTTGACTATAGGAGTACAGTCGATTGAGATCGTAGATTGCAAAAACCAAGTTTTGTGATGGAAGACCATTCCTCTAGTCAAAGTGTATTGACAACACCATGGCATTAAAGAATGCATATGAGAGTCAGAGGCGAGTATAACAGAAAAATATCCCAATTTGTTTTGATTAATCGTTGTACTAGAATTTTGAGAAAGAAATTCTTTTTAAGGGGGGTAGGATGTAAAACCCAAAATATTTTCAAAATATTTTAATAGAAAAATTTCTTGGTCATTGTGAATTATTGAATATTAGCTTATTTTTTACATGTGTGCTTGAATTTATTTTTCTTGGCTTTAATTTTTGGTGTAGTTGACCTTGTGGGTCACCCGATAATTAAATTAAGAATTTTGGATAATTTTGAATGGTGATTAAACTGTTTAATTAATTAAATTAGTGGCTAATTAAATTGGTGTCTAATTGACAATATTTGTGATTAAGTGGTTATGTTTGATAATTAGGGTTTATTAGCTTTTGGTGGTTAGACATTACACATTTATTCACTATTTGTGATTAATTAGTGATTTGTTTGCTAATTAACAAGTATATAATGTAAATTATGCTAAGGTATTAAGTGAATTTCTAATTTAAATTTATGAACATAATTATTTTTTTTGACCTAAGATGTAGATGATTAACAAAAAATAAAAAATAAAAATATTAATATCCTTGTGGGTTTGGACCCATATCGGTTTTGGTTTTGGACCAAACCGGCTTGAGATCCAAATGTTTGGGCCATGGAATTTCAAATTTTTGGTGGGAAGGAGTGGAGCCTACATGATGGGGACAACCCCTCTCTCCCCTTCCGCAGCCTTTGATCCTATTGGAGGGCATCCGGGGTATACCTCTTTCCTCTTCTTTCTATTTTTGTGAAAGTAGGAAAAGGGTCTTGGAAGATGGAAAAAGAGGTTGGTGTTGACTCTTGTCAACCCTCTATCTCCCTTAAACCTCTCCCAATAATCCATCCTTATCTACCTTTCTCTCTCTAAACCTCTATAAGAACAAGTTTTGAAGAAGGAGCTCAAACCATATTTTGTGTCTCCTCCATCTTCCTCTTCTTCTCTTCAACCTTCTTTTTCGTTTTTGAGGAACTTCACCTAATTAAAATGTGTAGAGAGAGGTGCATTTGAACTCCTCTCTACACGAGTTAAGGAAAGGATCCACTCAATCAGCCCATTCGTTCTTGTTTTTCGAAAGACTAAGGTTAGAAAATCCAACATATCTCTTGTACATTCTAAAGTTTAGTTTACCCCTCTTACATCCATGTATTCTAGTAATACATGAAGGTAAGAGCATGGGTACGTATAGGGAAAAACTCATGCATACATTTAATGTAGTCATTCTCGGTAAGATCTATATTCTTCATTTGTAAGTTTCATTCATATATATTTCTAACAATGATTTCCTAATTTCTAGTTCATGTTCATGGTTGTTTCAATTCATATACATTTCTAACAATGATTTTTAAATTTTTAGTTCATGTCCATGGTTGTTTCAATTCATATATATTTCTAACAATGATTTCCAAATTTTTAGTTCATGTTCATGGTTGTTTGAATTTATATGCATTCTAATGTGTTCTTTATGTTCTATGTTGTTTTGTGTGTAAATGCATTGTTATTCGCAATAAACAATAATTTTTGTGTATGACCAACGTTTAAAAACAAATTTTATATATGCATCTGTTGTTTTGTTAAGTGCGTGTTTTGGCGAGTTGTATGTTTGTTGGATTTCAAAACATGGATTCAATGATGAACCTTGCTTAGGTTCTAAATCTAGAACTACGCGAGGATTATCAGGTCCATAATGGACTGATTTCTTTTAGTTTCAGTTGGTCTGTCCAAACCAAGGTTTGAACCCGCGTGAGTTCAGATCATGGCTTAGACGGAGGTTGGCAACACACATGGCAGCCGACACCCTATGCAGGCTATGTCTCATACTTTGACTGCATAGGCACAAGTCTGCACATTTTTTTTATATAAAAAAACTTTACACACGTAGGCTATGGTTTAGTAATATGGCAGCCAACACCCTATGCAGACCATGGCTGATCGTGGTGTGAGATGGCAAGCCTGCACAAAAGAAAAAAACATGTTGGCATATCAATCAAGACCAGATAGATTCTTTTTAGAATTTGTACAGGGATGGTTCAAAACCATATTTGTTGACATTAAAAAAATGAGAATATAATCAGAAACATGTTTTAACCTTGTTTTGACATGAGGTTTCCAATCAAGTATAATGTCCCTATCAGGCTGAGTATGCGATTCAAACCAAACCATGAGGATAAGATTTAAAATTTTGATTATATGTTGTTTTTTGAAAAGTATATACCCTCTCGATATATATATATATATCATTTTGGAAAAACTATCTATACATGTATTTTTCAATTTAAGTGTATGCATTTGAGTACAAGAGTAGTGTGCAAGTCCAAGAAGAGCCTATATCTATATGTCTAGATATGCACACTTACACCTCCACAAATGTTACACTTGCTTGTAAATGTCTATGAATGTTTGGAATTTCATGAAAAACACATTTGTTAAAAACCATATAAATAATATGCATATTTTCATTGTCTTGCTTAAGTTTGCATGAAGGGTTCAAGGGACCTCTACGGTGTGATGCACACATTTGTGTGAATGTTCTTAATGTTGAACTTGATGTATGATTCATGTGCCATTGATTGCACATTGTATGCTCGTGAGCGAATTGGGGTTTATTAAGAACCCGTGAAGTACATAAGGAAGTCCCATAATACATGAATAACTCCACACTTAAAAATTTTAGCCACCTTTACTAATGGTATGCTTTTGTGGGCTAAAAGCACCTGAGCATAAGTGAAAATGGGTTAGGTTCACATAGTGACCTTGATGTAATTGTGTCCTAAGAGGGCGCTTGGGCTTTTGAGCCCTGAATGGCGGCAGGGAATGAGGTGCATGACATAATAATATATCTAATGAAGATAATAGACCAAATAACTCCTCGAGTGATGTTGTGCATGTAGGTTCACATGCACTGCCACTTTATTTTGAGAGTGAGACATCCCATTGGTCTTCAATCGCTCATAGTTAGGGAGGCCAAGGTTTTGAGTGTGTCTTAAGTGATTACTTCATCTATTGTAGTAGTGTTTGATGCATCCACTTTTAATTTATGGTTGCCATTACGGAAATTCTTGCGGTCATAGGCCGTTCGTTTTGGAACCCATGGTCAGATTAACTCTTCGGGTACATCAAATAATACACCCTCGAAATAGCATTGTGAATGCAATGAGGGCTCGAGTACCACAAGTTGAGTAATTAAGATAAAACAAAGAATTATGTATACAATTTGAGAATTGTTATTATTTGTTGAGATTTCATATCATGTAAATCGTATCACGGATACGTAGTTGATGAATTGTGAGATTTATGCAATTGTTATATTATTATCATTTCATGGATATGTTAGAATGAATCATGTTGTCTATATATTGTGAATGCTTGTCTGAAATTGTGACCATCATGTGAAAATTAATACTTTAGAATATATAAGGTTTATGTTGTGTTGTATTTTACTAGCTCAAAAAAGACAGACCCTGTTTTATGGGGAATGCCAGTAAGAAACATTAGTTAAAGTGATGATGCGGTGCAGGACCAAAGCCGGTGAACCATGACACTATCAGTAGTTATTCATAGAACTATTTTGGGGTTCCTGCGGGAACCATTTTGACAATTTACGTTCTTGTGATACTCTGATGTTAAATTAATTGTCTTTTTAATTTTGATGAATGGATATTAAAGTTGGATGTATGAAATCATTGATTTCGAACCGGGATCCAAGTCCTAAGGTGAATGGATCCAGTTATATGTAGTTTTTTTTTCATTGTAACTCGCTCAAAATTGTCTAACTTGTATTCAAATAGTTTTGTTGTTTGAAAGAATCATATTTAAAAAAAAAATCCTAATTTTTTTAAGTTAGAAATTTTGGAGTGTTACACCATCAAATATTTTTTACTAGCGTAGAACTCTGCCAGTAAAACACATTTCAGTTTTCTAAAATATCTTTACTGGCGCACAACTGTGCAGTATTAATTTTTTGTCGGCGTAAGAAGTGCGTCAGTGAAAACCACATTTGCTAGCAGTGTAAAGTTGCGCCAGAAAATGCATTAACGACAATGCCTTTCCTGGCGCTGTTGCTGGCTCATTCTTGCTCCAGAAAGGTTTTTGTGTGCCAGCAAAAACAGTTTTTCTTGCAGTGTGAGGACAGGACCACCCACCCTTAAGTGCCCCAATCATGATAAGGCAATGACAGCCTCGGTGTGCCATTGCATGTCAAACTCGTGTCACCCATTACACTTACTCTAAACGTCATGTCAGTGAGGTTTGGGTTCACTTTTTCTTATAACAGGCTACCAATGCGTCTGGGCTCTGGACATAGCATGAGTTCATGAACTCCAATTTCCCCACAAATGTTCGTAATGAGTAACGCCAAACTTTGTCCTTCGAGTTTTGTTCAGATTTGGATTCTAATGCTCTTCTTGTATTAGGTCTCAAATTCTATGTTAAGGAGGCTAGCCAATCTAGCTAGAGTGGGGACGAGGAAGTCCTGGAAGGACCACCCCCTTACTGTCATCCTTCAAGAGTGGAGATATAATGTTGTATTTACTTATAATTAATTAATCAAATCTGTTAGGGTTTTGCCTAACCACATCTTGGCTTTCAAAAAAAAACTAATTTATCCAAGTTGGGGTCCTATTTGACAACTGGTTGATTAGGTCACACTGTCATGGTCACGAGTCCGAATCCCACAGGAGTCACCCTTCAGCTTGCTATGCAAAAACAACATCGGCCTAGCCCAACACGACCTGGCCCAAGCCCATCCCAACCTGGCCCAAGCCCGTTTATAGCTTGGCCCATTGGGTTTTAAGTGTGGCCCGACTCATAGATGGTACGACCCATTTATTAATGGGCCCGGTTTTGGCACAGTTCTTAACCAAACCAATTTTGAAGAGCATCACATTGGCCTAATGGGACAATGTTGAGTGGGTCGGTCCAGCCCAGCCTAAACCCATTTATAGGTTATTTTCGAGTTAAGTTCATAAATAAATTTCTATAATGCCAAAAACAATGAATTTAATGAAAGATTAATGCACCCATCTAATTATTTTTCTATTTTCCATATAATCAATAAAACTAATTAGGTAAATAGTAATAGTTACTGAAGTTACTACACAACCAACTACCAAAAACTTAATTAGGTTGCTTAAGTCATCGGGTCGATAGCCCATGAATTTATATCAAGGTAGGAAACTGGCTCAACACTCCTCCAACAATCTCTCACTTGGATACTGGTTTTCTTTCAACAACCACACCTTGCGACTTCTCTCCTCATGCAATTCAAAAATCGCAGTGTAGCACCTCCAACTACTATCCATGAAGGCCAACTGAGGTTGTGCACAACCTCAACTACTCTGCAGTAACTGTCTTGGTCAACATGTCTGCCGGATTTTTTGATCCACAAATCTTCTAGAGCGTCAATGCCCCATCAACCAACAAATTACAAATAAAGTGATACTTTATTTGAATGTGCTTCGTTCTAGCATGAAATGTTGAATTCTTTGCTAGATAAATCACACTTTGACTATTGCAGAAAAGAACACTAATGCTCTGCTTTCTGATAAACTCTTCCAGAAAATTCTTCAACCATATTATCTCCTTGATGTTTTCAATAACAACAACATATTCAGCTTCAGTGGTAGAGATGGTTATAATATTCTGCAATTGAGAGACCCAACTTATAGTAGTGTCATCCAAAGTGTAGACATAACCTGTGTTGCTTTTACGATTGTCAACATCACCACTTAAATCTGCATCAACAAAGCCTTGCAAAATCATGTCACCTTTGTCAAAACAAAGTGCCATGTATGTGGTACCTCTCAAGTAGTGAAAGATCCATTTCACAGCTTCTCAATGTTGCTTCTCTAGATATGCCATGTACCTGCTCACGACTCCCGTTGCTTGTGCTATGTCTGGCCTAATATAAACCATAACATACATCAAATTGCCAACTGCTGAAGCATATGAAACTTTGCATATATATTCATAGTCCTCATCTGACGTGGGAGACTGCTCTTTCGATAATTTGAAATGACTTGCCAAAAGAGTACTTACAAGTTTTGCATCCTCCATATGAAACTTGCTTAACACATTTTCAATATAATATGCCTGAGACAACTTCAAAGAGTCAGCTTCTCAATCTCGAGAAATTTTCATCACAAGTATTTTCTTTACGGCTCCTAGATCCTTCATTGCAAACTCTTTTGATAGTTATTGCTTCAACTTATTGATTTTTTGAATGTTAGATTTTACAATGAGCATATCATCTACATAAAAGAGCAAACTGATATAGCAATCATCAAACCTCTTAAGGTAACAACAATGATCCATCTGACATCTCATGGAACTATGGTTACACATGAATCCATCAAACTTTTTATACCACTGCCTGGGGGCTTGCTTCAAACATACATGCTTTTATTTATCTTGCACACAAGCTCTTTCTTACCCTGCATTGTAAACTCCTCTGGTTGCATCATGTAGACGTCTTCTTGCAGATCACTGTGAAGAAAAATAGTTTTTACATCTAACTGCTCTAAATACAAGTTTTTAACTAAAACAATATTCAATACAAGCCTGATTGTAGTTAACTTAACTAAAAGAAAGAAAATCTCGGTGTAATCAATACCTTCCTTCTATTGGAATCCTTTCATAACTAGCCTCAATTTGTATCTCTTGTTGCCATCATGTTCTTCCTTGATTCTATAACCCATTTATTATGAAGTGCCCTTTTGCCCCTCAACAGCTGGATCATAACCCATGTCTGATTTGTATGTAATGAGTTCATCTCTTCTTCGGTGGCTAGCTCCTGCTGGAGAGAATCATTAACATGCATTGCTTTACTAAAACATTTTGGCTCACAACCATCTGACAACAGTAAGTAATGTAAATAAGAAAAATATCGTTGAGTACGTTTAGAGGCTCTAGACGATCTTCTCAACTCCATCATAAGTGTGATAGGTTCTGGTTATGGCATAATATTTTCAGGATTCTCCAAAACTCTCCTTGCCACATCATGCTCAGAGATCTCCTCCAATTCAACATGCTCACCCTTTCCTACATTGTCAGATTTTATAATAGATCTATCTTTATACAAAACACTTTTATTGAATATAACATCTCTCATTCTTATGATCTTCTTGTTTTGATCATCCCATAACCAATATCCAAATTCATCATTATCATATCCAATAAAAAAAATACTTCTTGAACTTTGGATCAAGTTTATCCCTATCATCAAAATCTACATATACATATAAAACACAATAAAAAACTTTCAAGTGTGACGAATTTACCTCTTTGTCTGTTCACACCTCCTCTAGTAGTTCAAAGTCTAAAGGAATAGAAGACCCTCGGTTAATCAAGTAAGTTGTCGTGCTCACTACTTCAACCCAAATTGTTTTGGGCAATCTAGCATGTATCCTCACGCTTCTGACTCGTTTGTTCAAGGTTCTATTCATGTGTTTAACAACTTCTTTATGTTGTGGTGTTCTTGAAATTGTCTTTTTCATATAAATCTCATTTACAACACCGAACTCTTTGAATTCATTGATATTGTACTTACCCCCATTATCAGACCTCAAGCATTTTATTTTTACCCCTGACTACTTTATTTTTACCCCTGACTCATTTATAACTTCTTAAAGTAAAGAATACATCAGATTTATTTTTTTCCATATCTTTCAAGTAGAGTCATCAATTAAGGTAACATAATAGTGTGAGCCTCCAAGAGACAACATAAGAAAATGACCTCATATATCTGTCTACATAAACTCTAGTTTTTTTGTCTTTGATGTCCTTCTAGTCTTCGAGAAACTAACCTTTTTTTAATTTTCGAAATTAGAGTACTCACAAAGACCAACATCTATAAACTTCAAGCCATATAATTTTTCTTTTAATAAAAGTATCTTCATCCCCTTCTCACTCATTTGTTCGAGTCTACAATGTCAGATTTTAGAGTCAAATGATGAGTCATTGATTGTCATGATGTTTTTCGTATTCATGGTCATGTAAAGGGTACCCATCTTGTTGCCTCTTGTCATAACCATATCACCTTTGACGATTTTCTAAGATTCACCCTCAAAGGTCAAAACATACCCTTCATTATCAAGCTATCCCACAGAGATTAGATTTCTTTTTAAGCTTGAAACATGTCTAACGTTATGCAACTTTCATAGATTACCATTAGCAGTTTTAATTCGACTATCACCTTTCCCACAATATTAGACTATTAAATATTGGATGAGAGATTACCATTAGACATAATAGTATTAGATGAGAGGAAACATGTAACTGAACTATTAAATATTGGTTACCTAGAAAGGGTACAAGGGCACTCGATGCCCTGAAATGCCTATAAGAAGCACATGCAATAATAAAATACTTGTTAAGAAAGAAAAATTCCATGTCACCCATCTAAGTCTATACCTACCTTGAAGAGGGTAGGTGATACAACTCTAATTGTCATTGTTGTTAATAAAATATGCTTCTCGAGTAGCAATGATTCGATGACCCTAGTCATAGGAGGTAAGGGACCAAATCTATCTTAAGTATATCCTAGGTTGGTAGTTTTCACACTTATGCTGCATCCTTGTTTAAGGTCTAGACTGAATTTCTCTCTTGATTATTATACTATCTCTTGTGGAGTTACAAAGTCAGTTAGTCGTGCAAAGAATTAAAATACATGTCATAATAAACCTCCATATGGTCTTAGTTGCAACTTGAAGTGAGTACCCACAATAAAGGTTAAATATCGAAACATAAGATCTTCTTGTTCACAATTATTATGAATACCTGCATAACTATGACATCTGAGATGCACAATCATATTTGAGTTGCATAATCTTGCTTTATCTGGAATCATGCTTTAATTCTAATCAAGTTTTAACTGAATGTCTGCTTGATGAATTGTGACATTTGAATTGTATTCTTTATAATTGTTATTTTAGAATAATAATATGTTAAATAATATAATTTTTACTTGGAATTAGTATGACTACCTGCCTGGCTTTCACAAGTTTGACTCCTTTTTATGAGAATTTCATGTGAGCAGTGAATAAGAGATAGTGCAAGACAATGACAGCATTCAAAACCAACTTCTAGATCTAAGGGGCCACTTTAGGATACTTTTGTTTATTTTTGAATCCTAAACACTTCATAAGTTGTATATACTATTTACAAACTCTGATATGTAACTAAAAAGTTTCGTTGTTTTAAAATATAATCTAATTTATGAAGAGTATGTTTACCTGTGACCTGCTTGGAGTCGTTCGACCCTGAGCTCTAGTTAAAAGACTTCGTTTTTTTGTTGCTCAAAAGACAAAACACAAATTTCAAATTTTTGCATTAAATTTTGGGTGGAGATTTTCCGGACGTCACACCAACTACTAACAAAGGTCTTCCCTAATCTGAACCGAATCCCACCCATACATGTTCCCAAAGTGGCAGCGCATCAGTGTCGTCCACGTCACCTTGTGTTGGGGTTGCAGGTTCAAAACCCAATGGTATAATTGTATAACCGGCGGGGGTCTGCTTTACCCCCAGCTTAAAAAAAAAAAAAGAACAAAAGAGGACAAAAGGGAGAAAGGCAGGAAAGAGGGTTTGGGCATCACTTGCCCTTCTCCCATTACATAAACCACAAAACCTTTTAACCTTTTAACCTTTGAGAGAGAGAGAGAGAGAGACTACTTTGAATTTGCAGACGCTGCCAAGCTTGGGACTTCTTCTTCGTCTCGAATATCGAAAATTTCAAAGGCAAAGGCGATGGATTCCGAAGGATCTAGGGTTGTGAGTGAGTGATTCTTACAAGAATCCCCCCTCATTTGCTCTCTTTCTTTGTTTCTTATCCTTCCTGTTCTTATTGATATGCATGATTGCTCGTATCTTGTTAGATCGTTAGTTCTTGTTTCTGTTATTTGCGCTTCTCTGTGGTTGTCATTCGTTGGGGTCCTGTTGTGATGCTGGTGTCATTTTTTTTTACTATTTGACTACTTTGGTTTATCTTCTCTGGTTGTTAATTGTTGTTGCCCCTCTCTGTTTTTGACTGTCGAGAATGCTTAGTCACGCAATTGGAATTGTTTTCTTTGATAATTGAGACGCTTTGTTTGATCGATTGAATTGCTCATTGCATGGGCTTTCTTCCTTTTTGTTTCTTTTGTACTTTCTTTTAGTTTTGGGCGTCCAGGGGGATTGAGAATCAATAATTGGCGGTTCGGTAGAAGCAGTATGGGATATGTGGTTGATTTACTTTTTAATTGCATGTGGGAACCGTAATGTGGAGTACTGTGCGTTGTCGGTCCTTGTGTTGCATGGTGGTCTGGGACAGTAGATATGGGAAGAAGTTCTGAGACCTCATATTGGGAGCCTCGTGTGTCATAGCCATGGAGGCCATTGCCTTGTCTTCGTCCTCTGTTTAATTTTCCTTGGGCCGCTTTGATGATCCAGTCTAGGTCAGCTTTCTACAATTTTTTTCATTGGGAGATCTGGGACTTATTGGGTGAGGGATTTTTGTGCCAATGAAGTTCACTGGGACTGGTTGATGTGGCTGAAGGTCTTGGAAGACGTCCCAACCATGGTTGCCAGTCGAGGAAGCGGGAGCGGGAAGCGATTCGGGAAGCAGGAGAGGGAAGCGGGAAGCGTGGGACTACTTAAAATCGAGTCACGAGTCTTAGAAGCAACCTAAGAAGCGAACCGGAAGCGACATAGGAAGCGAGGGGGAAGCGAAAGAAGAAGAAAAAATAAATAAATAAAAAATAAAATGGAAAAAGAGGGAAGCATTGGGGAAGCGCGCTTTTCATAAAAGGGAAACACATTTCCCAAAAAAATGGGACGCTTCCCCACGCGGTATTGGGGAAACGCGCTTCCTCTACTATAGGGGCGCTTCCGGTAACTCTGGTCCCAACAGACCTATGCTTGGTTATTGAAGCATAAAAAAGGGATCAGGTGTGTCTAATTAATAGACATATGGTAGGAAGAGGTCCAACCAACTTGGGTTTTGGACAGCCTTATCTCGAGATTTCTTAGCTTTCAGCGAGTCATGGTTAAGTTCGTCCATAGGGACAGAAACGGTTTAGCCCAGTTCCTAGCAAGAGTTGCATTTTCAGAATCAAACAGACAATGGTCCGATATGAGTCTTGATTGGACTCCCCCTTTCTAAATGTTTTTGTAATCAATTTTCATTCAATAAACAGGTAGGTATATGCATAACCCCAGCTTTAGGGATGGCAGTGGACCGGGGCGGGGGACAAGGTCTCCACCCCCGCCCCGTTTCAAAATCCGAACCTCCATCCCTGCCTCCATCCCCGCACGGGGATGGATTTTAACCTCCACCCCCCGCCTCCATCCCCGTTCCAAACGGGGGCGAGGTGGGGCCCCGTTTCCCCTTAGCCTATAGTCATCCCTTAAAGGATTGGGGTCGGGACGGGGCAGGGCGGGGCTAGGCGGGGATTGGGACGGGGATGAGGCGGGGCGGGAAAAAGCGTAAGTCCATCCCCGCACAGGGATAAATTTTAACCTTCATCCCCGCCTCCATCCCCGTTTCATGCCCTTCATCCCCAGTCCAAACGGGGCGAGGCGGGGCGGAGCCCCGTTGTCCCCCGTTCCACTGCCATCCCTACCCAGCTTTCTAGGTCGAAAAGAAGTTCATTGGGGTGAATTTCTAGGTCCTCTTTGGTTATTTTCCCCACATTGGTAGGACCTTTTGGTCTTCTGTATTCGGATATTTGTTTGTTAGGGCTACTTTACCTAAAACAATCATATAACGATGGTATGGTCAAGGGCAACGATCGAGATAGTTTAGTAATGGCTTGCTCATGCAGCCATCGGAATACATGTCAACTGAGGAAATACAAGCATGAAGAGGTCAAGTTTCTAGATAGCATGACTAGGCAGTTGGCAAGTGCAACTCTTCTTTTTCAGTATTTCCTCCTTTTGTTGTTTTAGTTAAGGATCCTGTCTCTCTTAAAGGCAAGGGAATTATTTGCAAGTTGTAGCTATCAACCACATAAAGGCCACTAGCTTCATTTTAATCATATCAGTAGAAGGTCAAACAAATTGTTTGCATGTTTTAGCTGTTGACAACATAAAATATCTTAACATAGTTTTATTTCCTTCAAAATAATTCCTTGAAGGTTTCAGGTTCCTATGTCACCTTAAATCTTAGATCTTAGTTATATGCATGATCTAGTAGATCTTGTTGGTTTAGTTTTTTTGAAAATTGGAGATCTTGGACGTTTACTTTCTTTCAATTTAAAGCTTGTGTTGAATTAAAGCTTTCTTGCAAATTCTTGCCTATAAAGGAGTAGGATGGTGTAACGAAACACAGAATTGCTCTGTGTCACTTATGGACAAATGCAAATACAACAATCACTTATGGGCATAAAACACACAAAAAATATGTCAATTATATTGATAAAATGCTTTGAGAAAAGCACACCTTGAGGAGGTGTTTCAACCCCCATATATACATGAGAGGAGAGCCATGTAGCCGTTGGGACCTCCCCAACGGCTAGAAATGTAGCTGTTGGCATGATCCCAATGGCTCTAAGGCCAAATTACAATAATGCCCATGACCTATTTTAGATGTACAATAATAAATAAAAAAAGGAAAATAGAACAATGATATGTACAATGACCATACTACCCCTACACAAACAAACGACTAAAATACCCCTATTACATTGACACTCTCCGTCAAACTTACAGTGTGATCACCGAAAGTTTGCCTAACAAAAAACCAAACTTAGGAGAAGGAAGAGTTTTAGTGAAGAATTTTGCAAGTTGATATTCAGACATGACATGTGACGACAAAATGGTCTTCTTCAGAAGTTATTTTATGACATAATGACAGTCCATCTCTATGTGCTTAGTGCGTTCATGGAATGTATGATTCCAACAATGCATATGACACTTTTGTTGTCACAACATAATATGGATGGTGTTGTTGATGGTACTCTCATCTCTTCTAATAATATCATCAACCAAACAATCTCTGATGTCGTAATGGCCATAGCACGATACTCAACTTTTGTGGATGACAGAGATATCTTTTGTTGCTTATCACATTTTTAGGACACCAGTGAGTCTTTTACAAAAACATAAAAACCAGTGGTTGAGCATCTATCATTAGGATTACCTTCTCGATCAGAGTCAAAATATACAATCTGTTGAGAATAGGTGGTTTTTAGGTTAAGTTCTCTTATATTAGAGGTTTTCTGAAATTTTATTCTCATAAGGACTTAGATGTAATTTTTCTTTTTTGCCTCTCTCTATTTAATATAGAGAGAAGCCCTAATCAGGATTAACGAGTTCTATTGTGCAGCCGTCTCTCTCTCTCTCTCTATCTACACTCACAGGTGGTTGTACATCCCATCTCATTCTACATGGTATCAGAGCTCTCGATCTTGGGAGCGTGATCAACAGAGACTGATTTTCATCAACGAGGAGCAACAACCCTACGACTTCTTAAAATCAGGTTCAGTGGTGGTTGACTGGGGAAGATCTGATCACAGATCTGGGATGTTACCCAGATCTGTCGTCAGATCTAAGGAGAAGATCTAAATTTGTTCTCCTCATCTGGATTTCCTGCTGCGACCTAGTGTTGCCGAGACTTGTTTCTGCTATGACGTGATTTTTTTTTTGGTTCGTGAGTTGTCGAGGGGTATTCCTGATGGTTGGGAGTAACAGAATTTTTTTTTCTGTGTTGCCGTGATTGCTGAGTTCTTGTCGAGGTGTGTTCCTGCTGTTTGGGAGCAACAGAAAATGTTTTTCTGTGTTGCCGTGATTGCTGAGTTCTCGCCTGTGCTGATTGCGTGTGATCAGAATTCTGCCGTGAATGCAACTTTCTTTTCTGTGCTGATTACTTGTGATACTTACTGGATGTCGTGCCTTATATGTTGGAGAACAGCAGGTGTAGTGAATATTTTGTTTTGCGACTGCATTCTATCATTTATCGTGATGTGTTTGGGTGCAACAATGTTCGTGATTTCTGTGGTATCAACAACAACTGAACTTTAGTTGTTTTTAGTGGGTTGGTTTATTTCAGAATGTGGTTTTCAGTAACTCCCTGCTGTGTCGAGTTTTTTTTTAAGGAAGCATGGTAGCTTAAGTTACTCTTTTGTCGTGGAAAATAGCAGGTGTGATTTCCTGCTGAGTTAAAAATTCCTCTTGAACACTTGCTGTTCAAGTGAGGTATTTCAGTATGGCTGAAACTTCGAAATGTGATTCCAAAATGGAACATATTGGGGAGTATAAGGCTTTTGCCAACCCCTTCTCGTATGGCTCTTCCGTAAGGTTGAATGAAACCAACTATGCCAGGTGGTCCAGAACTTTTATGATGTCGGTATCTGGACATCGTCGAAAACATATTTTGTTGGAAGGCGAACCCATTGAGAAATTGGGAAAATATGTTACTTGGGATGAAGATAATGACATAGTTATGTCATGGATCATGAATAGTGTCGAACCCCATATTGCAGATGGATTGATCTACTATAATACAACCAAATTAATGTGGGACAATCTTCGTGATACATACTCACAAGAAACGAATGTGAGTCATATCCTGCAAGTTGAACAGGAAATATATAACTTGCAACAGGGAGATCAGACCTTGACCCAGTACTATGCCTCTGTCAAAGCTGCGTTTGAAAGACTTAATGCTCACAGGCCTTTTTGTTGCTCGAAGCAAAAGGATCATCAAGAACAAACCATGGTTGCTCATTTTCTTACAGGTCTTTCTTCAGATTTTTCTGTTGCAAAAGTTCAAATGTTGACTGGTTCAGATGTTCCCACTCTTGCTGATGCTTACAATCGTCTGAGTAGACTTGTGATCTCTCTGCCACAATCTCAGCCTGTGACTCAGTCATCTGCTCTTGTTGTCCCATCTAGTTATGGGCGTGGAAATATTAAGAATATCAGAGGACGAGGACGTGGACGTGGTATGGGAGGCAGAGGAAAGCTTCAATGTACATTCTGTGGAAAATTTGGACATTTAGAAGATCGTTGCTGGGATAAGCATGGTTGGCAAGTCTCTTCTTCATCAAAGTCATATACCCCTAAAGCAAATGTTACTACTATTGAGGCAACAAATGCATAAGAGAATATCACTGCAAATGAAAGTAGTATCACCCTTAGTCGTGCGGAATATGATGAGTTGATTGCTCTTCGACCTTTGAGTTCCACCACTCCTGTAGCTGGGGTTGGCTATTCAACCGGAAATCATCTCCATCCGAATGATAGTAAGTGGGTTATTGACTCTGGTGCATCCAGACATTTGTGTGGAAATTCACGTGTTTTTTCAGATCTAAAGGTCATTAAGGCTCAACTTGGAGTCTCATTAGCCGATGGGAGCTCCTCCCCGATTGTTGGTCAGGAAAATATTTCTATATCCTCCTCATTACAATTGAAAAATGCTCTTCATGCTCCAAACTTTCCTCAAAGTTTACTTTCTGTTAGTTGCCTTATAAAAGAACAAAATTGTACAGTAATATTTGATCCAATGGGTTGTCATTTTCAGGATTTGCTGACGGGGAAGAAGATTGGTGGAGGCTATGAAGAAAATGGAATTTACTACCTACATCATCCAATGGGTTCTGTTCATGCTGCAGTGGAACATTCATTCAGTCCTGTTCAGTGGCATCATCGTCTTGGTCATCCTTCATTGTCAAAGCTTCGGTCGGTCTTTCCTCAGATTTCTTCCACCACATCATTTCAGTGTGAAGCATGTCAGTTGGGCAAGCATCATCGAAGTTCGTTCCCTTCGAGTCAGAGTCAGTCTAGTAATAAAGTTTTTGAACTTCTTCATGCAGATGTATGGGGTCCTAGTAAGATTCCTACTAGGACTCAGTGTCGTTATTATCTTGTTATTGTTGATGATTTCTCTAAGTTATCATGGGTATTTTTAATAAAAGAACGATATGAAGTTCCAAGTCTTATCAAATCCCTAATTCTTGAAATAAAACTCAGTTTGAATCTATTGTCAAGATTGTTCGCACTGATAATGCTCTCGAGTTTAAATCAAAAGGTCTCTTACAATTTTACCAATATCATGGCATCCAACCCCAAACTTCCTGTGCCTATTCATCTCAACAAAATGGGGTGGCTGAGCGAAAACATCGACACCTCCTTGATGTTGCCAGGACCATTCTGATTCAATCCAATGTTCCTGCGTTATACTGGGGTGATGCGATTACCACTGCTTGCTATCTGATCAACCGCATGCCTTCGTCTTCTGTGGGTGATCAAATTCCATTACATATCCTAAAACCTAATGCCCCACTTTTTTCTTTCTCACCAAAAATATTTGGATGTGTTTGTTTTGTACACAAACTTGGCCCTGACCGTGATAAATTAGCCGCTCAAGCTACAAAATGCATATTTATCGGTTATCCAAAAAATCAAAAGGGCTATTGATGTTATGATCCTATTTCTCGCCGAGAGTATGTCAGTGCAGATGTATCTTTCTTGGAATCCTCTCCATATTACTCTAGTTTCGGTTCCCCACTGCAGGTTGATCCAGCTGAGTCTTTTCCATTACCTATACCTCCTTTTCCTTTGGAATCTGTGCTCTCCTTACCGAACCAAACTTTATCCTCTTCCAGATTTAATAATCCTCCATTGGTATATGTGCGTAGAGCTCCACTTCCGCAAGAGCCTTCATCTTCTTCTTCTCCTGAGGTAAGTTCTACTGACAATAGTGATCTTCAGGATGATGATAGCAGGCCTATTGCTCTACGAAAGGGGACAAGACAATGCACCTTATATCCCATATCTCATTTTGTCTCCCATGCCAAAATTGGACATCAGATGAAGTCTTTTATTTCAGCCTTGTCTGCTGAAACCATTCCTCTGAACTATCAACAGGCATCACTTGATAATCGCTGGAAGCTGGCTATGCAAGAAGAAATGACAGCTTTGGTATCTCAGCATAACTGGGATCTAGTTGATTCCCCAGTAGATGCTGACATTGTTGGATGTAAATGGGTATATACAATAAAGTACAAATCTGATGGTTCTATTGAAAGGTACAAGGCCAGATTAGTCGCGAAAGGGTATACTCAGACATATGAAATTGACTTCTTTGAAACTTTTTCTCCTGTTGCACGGATGGGTACCATCCGTCTTGTTCTCTCAGTAGCGGTTCAGCATGGTTGGAGCTTGTGTCAATTAGATGTGAAAAATGCATTTCTTTATGGGGATCTATCTGAGACCGTTTACATGCAACAACCTCCAGGTTTCGAGGTTGAGGGGGAGTGTCAGAAGGTGTGCAGATTGAGAAAGGCGATTTATGGCTTGAAACAAAGTCCTCGTGCATGGTTTCAAAAGTTGTTTGAAGTGATGTCAAACTTTGGCTTTAATAGATCGGCAGCAGATCATACACTTTTTATAAAGAAAACTAGCTCTGGCATAGTTGTTATGGTGGTATATGTGGATGACATCATTCTTACAGCAGATGATGTGAAAGCTATTGAAGCCACAAAGGCTCATCTTCAAAAACACTTTGTTACAAAAGACCTTGGTTCACTCAGGTATTTTCTGGGTATAGAAGTTGCTAGAAGCCGTGAAGGGATGGTTTTGTCTCAACGGAAGTATGTTCTTGACTTATTAAAGGAAACGAGCATGTTGGGAGCTAAACCAGCAAATATTCTCATGGACCATAAAGTTCAGTTGTTTGAAGAAGGGTCAAAACCAGTTGATAGCAAAAGCTATTGCTCCCTAGTAGGGAAGTTATTATATGTAACTGTGACCAGACCGGATATTGCTTTAGCAGTAAGCAAAGTTAGCCAGTTCATGGACAAACCAACTGAGGTACACTGGAATGCAGCCATAATGATTCTCAGATATCTAAAATCCTCTCCTGGAAAGGGGTTATTGTTCAGGAAAGGTGGAACTCTGGAGATAGTAGCCTATTCTGATGCTGACTATGTTGGATCTGTAATAGATAGAAAGTCTACCACAGGATTCTGTGTGTTTTTGGGAGACAACTTGATTTCATGGAGAAGTAAGAAACAAAATGTGGTTTCCAGGTCGAGTGCAGAATCAGAATATCGGGCTATGGCCCAAACAACTGCTGAATTGATATGGGTTCACACTGTTCTTCATGATCTCCAAGTGAAGGTTTCCTCTCCAATGACCATGATGTGCGATAACAAAGCGGCAACATATATAGCAAACAATTCTCTCTTTCATGAGAGAACAAAGCACATTGAGGTTGATTGCCACTATGTAAGAGATATGATTCAAGCTGGTCATATCACTACAAAATACCTAAAGTCTGAAGACCAAGTTGCAGATATGTTTACAAAGCCTCTTGCTAGGCCAAATTTCTCCAAATGTTGTGACAAGCTGAGCATGATTGATATCTATGTTCCAGCTTGAAGGAGAGTGTTGAGAATAGGTGGTTTTTAGGTTAAGTTCTCTTATATTAGAGGTTTTCTGAAATTTTATTCTCATAAGGACTTAGATGTAATTTTTCTTTTTTGCCTCTCTCTATTTAATATAGAGAGAAGCCCTAATCAGGATTAACGAGTTCTATTGTGCAACCGTCTCTCTCTCTCTCTCTATATATATATATATACACTCACAGGTGGTTGTACATCCCATCTCATTCTACACAGTCAATTCAAGAGTGTAGGAGGAAGACAATAATAATACTTGATTAACATAATTTCTTAAATATCTAACAATATGCATAATAACACTCATATGAACCAAGGTAGGAGAGTGCTGAAATTGACTAGCAGTGTGCACTGCATGGGATATGTCTAGTCTAGTGATAGTCAAGTATGTCAAGGCACCGATCATCTGTCGATATGGAGTGAGATCATCCAACGGAGTTTCATCATCGATCTTCATCTTTGAATTGGTAATCTCGAGAGTGTCCACTCTTTTCTCGTCAGTTAGTCCAGACATGTCAATAATCTCAGTAGCAAATTTAGATTGAGTTAATAAGTATCTTCGGGGAGAGTAGACTACTTCAGTCCCCTAAGAAAAATCTGAGAAAACCTAAATCAGTCATTTCAAAAATTTGTTTGAGTACATGCTTAATATAATTTACTCCTTGTTTGTCTCCTGATATGATCATGTCATCAACATAGAGAAACAATATCGCAATACCTGCAACGGATTTCTTAACAAATAAATCTGTGTCAATATAACATGAAATATATCCAAGATTAGTCATATCAGAACTAAAGCGATCATACCAGGCCTTTGGGTCTTGTTTAAGACCATACAAGCCCTTTTTAAGATGAATAACTTTTCCAAAAGAAATCTCATACCCAGGTAGGGGATCCATATAAACTTTTTCTTTTAATTCTCCATTAAGAAAGATATTTTTGACATCAGTCATTTTAGCAACGGGGGCAAAAGTCTCATCGTAATCTATCTCATAATCCTGTGAGTACCCTTTGGCTACTAATTTGGCTTTATGTCTTTCTAATGTTACATCACTCTTAGTTTTAATCTTGAAGACCCACCTACATCCTATTAATTTCTTTCCAAGAGACAAATTGGTCAATTCTCAAGTTTTAGATTCTTCTAATGCTTTTATTTTTTCACATATAACTTTTTGCCATTGTGGATAGTTTTTGGCCTGATTATATGAGGCTGGTTCGAAATAGGATTTTTTTTTTGCTAGACAAACTCTATTCTAAGGGGCAAAGGCTCATATGTCACAAATCTATTAGGGATTGCATGTGATCTTTTAGAGTGCCTAATCTTTCTAATTTCTTGGTCATTTAGGTTGAAATATTTTTCTAAGGCATTAGGATGATAGTTCTTTTGTCTTCTTTTATATTGAATGATTTCAGAGTAATCTTGATGTCTACCATATTGAGCATGTATTCGAAGTTCATTATTATTAACTTGATTCTCTTCTGATATCGGCTCATAATTATTCTTAGAATCTAATTCTAGGAATATATATTCATCTTCTCTCTTAGGTGCATCTTTATAAAAAAAAAACTCTCTTGTTCCAAGAACGTGACATTTCTTGAAACATACAATTTATCATTTTTAAAATCATAGCATCAAAAACCCTTTTGACTCTCACCTTACCCCAAAAATACACAGGGGATGGTCCTTGAGGATAACTTGTCATTTTTATTAGTCAATACAAAACATGTATACCAAAAGGTTCTTAATCTAAAATAATCAGGAGAAAACTTTAAAAAGTTTTTCATATGAATGATGATGAAGCCAATTTATAAGATAGAGTGCAGTAAGGGCTGCTTCAGCCCAAAAATGTTTTGGAACACCTTTGGAGATGATCAAAGTTCATGTTGTTTCTACTATATGCCTATGTTTTTTTTCGGCTAACTGATTTTCTTGATGTGTGCTTGCATATGACCTTTGATGTAAGATTCTATTGGAATCCAAATAATTTTTTAAATCATTTGACATGTATTCTCCCCCTGAATCAGACTGAAAGATAGATATGTTTGTCTTAAAAAGGTTTGTAACTAATTTGTAAATTTTTTTGAAGTTTTCAAATACTTCATGTTTGTGCCTAAGAAAGTAGATCCATGTATATCTAGAATATATCCACCTTTAGATTTCACTGGGGCCGGCCCCCAAACATCAGAATGTATTAATTCAAGTGGTTTTGAAACCAAATCTTTGCAAGTATGCAATAAAAAATTGGATTTTTTCATTACAAAAATTTCCCAAATGAGATATATTAGATAATATTGTAATACTAAGATGACCTAGTCTTTAGTGCTGCAAAATTAGATCCAATTTTTGCATATTGAGACAAATAAGTTTCTTTTGAATAATTAACTGATCCATATATTAGAGATCTCCTTCTCGATGGTATTCTCCAATCTGCTTCTCGGACTGGAGATCCTGTATTAAGCATTGGTCTGATGTGAAGGAGACACTATAACCATGATTGATGATTTGAGAGACAGAAAGTAAATTTAAATTGAGTTTTGGAATAAATTTTATTTTTGGAATACAAAAATTTGGAGATTTTTCAAAATTTTCAATTTTTTTGATATCAAGAGAGGTTTCATCCACAGTGAAAATATTTTTTCTACTTGAATCGATACTATGATTAGTAAGCATAGAACCATTATATGTCATATGGAATGAAGCACCAAAATCTAGGAGCCAAGGAGTCATTCTAGGAGGTGATGAAGTGGAGACATCAACACCAGTTGTTGAGGAACCTTTGAGAAGAGGTTGTAAGGCTTCCATCAATTGAGATAGCAACATGTTCCCTATGGATTTGCTTGAATTTTCTTTGTCGACTTGAAAAGTATCCACCGAAGCAATTTTCCTTTGCTCTTTAGCTTTAAATTCCATACAATATGGCTTAATATGTCCTGGTTTTCCAAAGTTGTAAGAAACAATTTTCTTCTTTCCATCTCTTTTTTCTCATAAGACCGAGGTTTTTTAAAATTATTGTTTTTGTAGAAATGTGGAGGCTTGTGTGAATGAGAGTTGACACCCGGTCTTAAAACGGCTGGGACATTATCTTTGGACTCATTTGATTCAGTTAGAGATTTTAATCTTTTCTTCTATGCAAACTTGGGCTAATACTTCATGAATAGGTGGAGCTTCTTCTTGCTTTCTATGAAGGATGTTACTCATTTGTTCAAATTCGGGTCTTAGACACGTCATAAATTGGAAAAATTGTTCATTCACAATTTGTTTCTTGCTTTGTTGGGCATCATTTGGAGTATCCCATATGGGTTCCATCTTGACCATTTGATCCTACAACCTTTTTAGAGTCCCATGGTACTCTCTCACATTCTTTTCACCTTGCTTGTAAGTGTCAATTTTGTCTTGCAATTCCCATTTATACTCAACATCACTTTAAATATAAGTTTGCTTGATAAAGAACCAAGCTTCATCGGATCTTTTGAATTCCAATATATTCTCACATGTATCTTCACTCATACTTCTCATAAATAAGGAAAAGACCTTTGCATGTCTAATTTCCCATATTCTTTCATAGCTTTCTTATAGCTCAAAAGAGCCTTCTCTTTCTCTTCTCCTCTAATAACTTCTTTAGTAGTTTCATCTTTTACACTAATAGTCTTTGTGAGAATAGGTTGTGGTTCCATTAAGAAACCATCAACGTATTCTCACAAACCTTTTCCTATTAATTTTTTTTTATGGCGGTGGCCCATAAGTTATAGTTATTTCCATCAAATTTAATTGGGACCACCGTTACCACCTCCTTGTCAGCCATTGAAGAGAGAAGAGAGAAGAGAGAAGAGAGAAAGCTAAACAATATAAAAGTACAAGAGTTATAGAAGGTACCTGTTTAGATGTCTAATAGGTGAAAGCTCCACAATCTTCAAAGAACCAGCCACACGATCGAGTACCAATCTTCAAATGAGGCTTTAGGCATGCTTCCTGAGGCTTTATCCAATCTTCATGATCTATCACAAGTCTTTTGGATATCTCAATAACAATAGTAGAGCACCAAACTCTGATACCATGTAACTAAACACAAAGAATTGCTCAAGTGTCACTTATGGACAAATGCAAATACAACAACCACTTATGGGTTAATTACAAGAACACAAATCTGCCACTTATGGGCATAAAATGTACATAAAAAATATGTCAATTATATTGATAAAATGCTTTGAGAAAAGCACACCTTGAGGAGGTATTTCAACCCCTATATATACATGAGAGGAGAGCCATGTAGACGTTGGGACCTCCCCAATGGCTAAAAATGTAGCCTTTAGGGAGTTCTCAACAACTCTAAGGCCAAATTACAATAAGGCCCATGGCCTATTTTAGATGTACAATAATAAATAAAAACAAAAATAAAAATAGGAAAAGAGGACAATGATATGTACAATGACCATAATACCCCTACATAAGCAAAAGCCTAAAATACCCCTATTACATTGACTGATGGTGTATGCAACTTTGATGCATTCACATAGTATTTATGTAATGAAAACAAGAGGAATACAAAAAGAGCCACCAAGGGCGTACAATAGACAACAAGAGAGTGCTCAAACACAAGTCCACAACGGGACAATACACAAGCCAAACAATGACTAATACAAAAGATTACAACAGCTACTAATGGGCATATAAAGGAACACAAAACATGTAAAAATTTTGATCTTTAGTATGAGAAAATGCTTAGAAAAGCATTATAAAACAAGAGGGGATTTTGACCCCTTTATTTAAGCATTACAAGAACCAATATAGTAGTTGGGAGTATAAATATAGCCGTTGGGGAGATCCCAACAACTATATTGGACTTTGTCCAATATACCCTCATACTAGAGGGAAAAGACAAAAGATAAAAAAATGTACAAAGGCAAAACTGCCCCTAATAGGCAGTACCTATTACATAGGTGTAAAAAGATTAAACTGCCCCTATAAGGGCAAAAACCTATTACAATAAAAAAGTAGTTTAAAATTATATATATATATATATATAATGAAATGGGTTCGTGCTAAACCCATTTGGTGCTAAACCATAGCTAAAGCACGCTGACCGTCCATCGCACGCATTGATGGATGATCAGCGCACAAAAAAATCACGTCAAAAACCCTTTATTGGTGCACTAAAAGTGCCTGTAAAGATCCCTCTAAAGGTCTTGGACTTTTACTAGCGCTTTTAGTGCGCCACTAAAGACCTTTTTAAAAAATGTGCTCGGCTATTAGTGGTGTACTAAAAGCGCCTGTAAAGGTCCTAGACCTTAGCGGGACCTTTACTGGTGCTTTTAGTGCGCCACTAAAGGTATTTTTGCCCAAAAAACATGTTTTTGACAGTATTTTTGCATTTTTTGCACGCTGACCATCCATCAACGTGCGCGATGGGCGGTCAACGCGCTTTAGCTCCGATTTAGCACCAATGTGGTTTAGCACGGACCAACTACTCTCTCTCTCTCTATATATATATATGAATCAATACATATTAACAATTTACTGGATGATAGTATGATTCATGAAACTTCTTTGCCTGCATGCTACGTCTTGGAATGGTGTAGCAGAGAGAGTATTGGTGCACCACTGGGTTTGCTCTTATTATGATGTATCAATCAGGTCTATGGCCAAATCTTTAGACCAAAGCTTTTTAGATTGCAGTTAACTTATTGATCAAACCTGAACTTGAGCTGTTAGGTGAGGCACCATATCACGTTCTTTTTACAAGTGTCTCAGATAGTTTGTTTTCAAAATGTTTGGCTTGCAGCCTTTTTTGTCATCATTGCTAGCTCTTTGCAAAAAGGTTTTCAAGCAAAACACAGGTTACAAGTTAATGGGAAGTTAGATATTCTAATCCTGAAACTAACGGAGTTGTATTTTCAAGACATGTCTCCTTTTTGAAGAAAATTTTGTATAGCTGTCAGCTTGTTCTAGTAATGATAATGGTCAGGAGTGTGTTATTTTCTTTGCCTAACAGTGTTACCCATGCATACATACATACATGTGTATGTGCACACATGCATGAATCTTGTCACTAGAAAATGGAATTTCTAACGCCTAAACATCTTAAATGATTTTTCCATGCTGCAACTTTTCCCCCTCCTTTATTCGTCCTTCTAGGGTATTATTTTAATCTCTTCCACTGAAAATTAAAGCCTATGTCACATGGGTGCGGGCGCGGGCGCGGGTGCGGGTGCGGGTGCGGGTGCGGGGATTCGGCACTTCCAAAAAACCCGGGTGCGGGGGTGCGGCATGGGCAAAAATATAAAATATATATATATATATATATATATATATATATATATATATATATATATATATATATATATATATATATATATATATATATGCGACGCGGGTTTTTTCAAATTTCATTTTATATACAGCTGCAGTGCTGCACGCACCCATTTCGTCAAGAGAACAGGAGAACAGTGGAAATCCTTTACTAAAAAAACCATCATTATCATTTATTATGGAGAGAGAAAATCCTTTACGAAAAAGGATTGAAAAGGCAGCTGCTGTCAGCTGTCATTTATTGTGGAGAGAGAAAATCCTTTACGAAATTGAAAAGGCAGGAGCAGCAGCTGCTGTCATTTATTGTGGAGAGAGAAAATCTTTTACGAAATTGAAAAGGCAGCTGCTATCAGCAGCAGCTGTCAGCAGAATTTTTTTTAAAAAAAAATTTCGCAGCCCATTTCGTAGGGCAAATTTTTTAAAAAAAAAAAAATCCAAACAAAAATGGACCGAAATGATCCTGGGTGCGATCAACGCACCCAGGATTGGGTTGACCGCACCCGGTGCCGCACCCGCACCCGCATCCGCGTCGAGTCGCGTCGACGCGGGTGCGGCACCCTGCTAGCCGAATCCCTGTGACATAGATTAAAGCTTATTTGTCTAATATATCAAATTGAAACTCTTTGTAAGCCAATATACCTTAAAAGCAAAGATGGGTGTAAAAGAGCATCTTAGATACTGTGCCACCATCTGTCCTTGTGTTTACATCCTGAAGAAAACAATAATTACTAAATTTGGTCATGTACTATGTCACATGGGTGCGGGTGCGGGGGTGTGGCACTTTCAAAAAACTTGGGCGCGGGGGTGCGGCAAAAATATAAAAATTTATATATATATATATATACCAAAAGTTGGACATAAATGACCCTGGGTACGATGACTGCACCCAGGGTCAGGTTGACCGCATCGGGTGTGGGTGAGACGCGGGTGCGACACCTAGTTGAAGAGTCCCTGTGACGACTCATGTATATTGTTAAGTTCAAAACATGATTCACGGTCTTTCTTCTACAATCTGTGCGATTTTGTTTCTTTTCTCAAATTTGTTCACAATGAACTTTCATTGGTAGCATATCAAGGAATTGACATGAAGATAAAAATTATCCAACCCCTTAATGTTTTGTTTTTGACATAAATGGGGACAAAAAACATAGAAAACTTTGTCCAGGATATGTTTTGGTTTAATCCATTAATGGTGGCCTTAGTGCTTACAGCAGCTGAGTTCTTGTTTTTTGGAATACCTTGTATTAGCCTTTTTGTTTCCTTTATATTGCTTTTTGCATATATATAGATGCAATTATTGGTTCTCCACATCACAGAACAAGCAACTAAAATCAGCATTTCCTATGCTTTCAGATAAAATTCTTAGTTACACATTCATGTTTCATGCATATTCATGACCACTATATTGTGGTGGATGCTGTGCAGTTCCTAGAAATTTCAGATTGCTAGAAGAACTTGAGAGGGGAGAAAAAGGGATTGGTGATGGAACTGTCAGCTATGGTATGGATGATGCTGATGATATATACATGCGATCATGGACTGGGACCATTATTGGTCCTCCTGGTGTATGCGTCTTCAGACCGCTGTACTTTGGTGTATGACTTTTGTGGCTGGATGACTGAGTTCTCTTTCTCTTTTCAGACTGTGCATGAGGGAAAAATCTGTCAGTTGAAACTATTCTGTGACAAAGATTATCCAGATAAACCTCCAACTGTTAGATTCCAGACCCGAATAAACATGACCTGCGTTGATCAAGAAACTGGACTGGTATGCAGATTGATCTTAGCTGAATGTTCTTTTCAGGTCTTTGGCCGAAGAATTTCTTCATCACTTTTTCATTTCATCCTGTTTTAGGTCGACCCAAATCAATTTTCTATTCTAGGAAACTGGCAACGTGAGTACACCATGGAGGACATCCTGATCCATTTGAAGAAAGAAATGACATCTCCTCACAACCGGAAGCTGGTTCAGCCACCAGAAGGTTATTATTTTGACTTTCTCACAGTATCTATTTTAGCTGGGGCTTTGCAATACGAACTCTGCATCTCTTATTTATTTCTTTCAGGAAATGAGGATCAACGAATGGATCAGAAAACTGTGGTTCTCAGGTGTTGCATTTTCTAATTGAGGTAATGATTTGCACATGTAAATATGTAACTAAGATCAGTGGATGGAGCTTATGAGGACCTTTAAACATGGTTCCCCTCTCCCCCGTAAGGAGTATTGGAATGAAGACATGGTTAACTTTTAGGCATATTTGGATAAATTTGGGGTTTGCCCCTGGAAGTACATGTATCTATGCAGTATTTCATAAACACTAACGAATCTTACTAGACTGAAGAATATAAAAGATGGTTTAACCCTTACACTTGGAGAGAATAGAACACCCGAAAGAAAGTCTACCACTAGCTTGGAGATTGGCTCTTTTTATTATATTTTCTATGAATTTCTCCAACTAGTCTTTCAAACCAGGAGTTAATGTATGGGCTGTCTTCTGTTGGTTTTGTTCCACTAGATGCTGATAATAATGTTGCTGGTTGCCAGATCTCTCATTTTATGGAGAATATTTAGTCCACTAAGTTGATTCTTTGTTTCGATAATGATTTGGATGGCACTAACTTTTGGGCTGCGAACTAGAAAATATGACAAATCTGGCTCATGATTTTTTTTCTTGATGGTTTTGCCCTTTTCTCGCTTGAAAAATTAGGTTCCTTGGTCAAAACTACTTCTCTAAGCTTCTCACTTGAAAAATCAAGGGGCCTGATTTTTCAGGTGAGAAAAGGGCAAAACATTTAAGAAAAAGTTAATTGCTTAGATGTGTCATATTTTCTATTTTGCGGCCAGTTCCAGTATTGTGTCAAAAGTTAGTGCCATCTAGGTCATTGTCCGTTTGTTTAATTGCAAAGAATTTGACATGGTGGCCAGAATTAAACATACTAGTAGCGTTTTGACTTATTTGCATGTATTTTTTTACAGTGTTGGATGGGTTGAATAAGATACTAGACAGTTTGGTCACACTGTCATAAACCCATATTGGGCATGAATCCCCTTTCAACTATAACCCATCTTGAGGATCGAAAAAAAACAAGGGAAAAGAGGGCGTATTGTTGGATGGTTAACCTCTCGGAAGCTCTTTCTACATTTCCCTTTATATGCTTGCAACGTTTGTGCTTGAGGCTTGTGGAAGGAACAAGAGCCTGCTAAGGTTGGTGACCTCTTGGATTCTCATGCTGTTTCACAAAATGTTCTAAAGAGTAAGCATTGCCCCTTTATAGGAATGAATCATCACTTCTGTCTCAAATTTGACTTTCCAAGTTGTGTTTGTACCAGTGAACTTTTTGAAATTTACTATATAAAATTGCAAGCAGTTTGCACAGTTAAGTTGTAGCTAGTTAGTAATCCATAGGTTCTCATGGTAATTATGGATATCTTGCAATTTGACCTATGGTGATTATGATCACTGCCTGTGTGAGATTTTGTTCACTGCTAGCAATGGATTTTTATAAGGTTTAGGGTGGGGATCACTGGCTTTTAGGGTGCATTTTAAATCCTTGGGATCCAAGGATCTAAGGTGGCATGGTGCATGCTGATGGGGGCACAGGCAAGGTTGCCAGAAAGGAAAACAAAAACTGGAAATGAGGTTTTTTAGGTCCATGTGAAATGGGGATCGAGAATGAATTGGGAAACGAACCGGGCAATGAATTGAGAAACAAATGTGAAATGTTTAACACAAAGAAAAATTTACCAAACATGTGTCCCAAGCTTACTTGAAAATGTGTATGTTTGTGAACATAGTTGAAACTCGTATGTGATACAATTGCATCATGAAAATGTATTTTTATATTTCATGAGAGATATAATGAATGCATATTAGTTATCTACAATGCAGAGAATGATTTCATGTATCCTTGAGTTTTCAGTATAATATGCATGTTAGAGAAATATTGGATTTTAGACAAAAATTTATATTTTATGCTTTTGAGAAAATAGAATTATTATGGATGAGAATATATTTGAATAATTTTCTTGAGTCTCTTCTTTCAGTTATATTTACTGCAATTTAAGTCATGTTAGACTTAACCCCATAAATTTTGGAAGAGGCAACAGATGAAAATGGCTATCTGATGACAGTTAGAGTGAGAGCCGCCATAAGCGTAACCCACTAGTGCCTTATTGATGTAGAAACACTACATCTCCTGCATGCTTAGATTTTTTGAATATACGAACCTTAGAAAGAACTTGAGAAGCTTATTTAAGATACAAAGTAAATAATGAACTTATGGTAAATCACGTGAGAAAACAAGAATTGTGTAATGTATCCTAGGGTTTATTTCATATAGTGATTTGAGACTCTAGGCAGACCAGGATGTAGCATGAGCCATGAACCTTAGGTACATATATAGCTCCTCAATCTGACTCTCCGACTAGTTGTCAGTGGGTCCTCTTTCACTGTAGTGCCTAGTAATCTCAAGTGGGATCATTGAAAGTAGTTTATAGTCTGACCAACATTGTAGAATTAAGATATTCAACACAGGTTGCTATGCCAATAGTATGCTATTTCTAATATAGCCAATTTAGAGAAATAGTTAACGTTGAGCAAGTATTAACTTATGAGTTTTGAGAAGGTTAATGAGAGGTTAAAAGACAAACATATGTATTATGTACTGAAAAAACTAAACTAAGATTAGGGGCTTAGAGCCCACTATAGTTGTAAGTCAAAGTTTAAGTTGCTTATATATATTCCTTACAGAGTTGTAGACTCACCCCCCTTAATAATTAAAACTGCAGGTTTCAAGAGGTCTTCTAGAGCTAGGTCGACGTAGCCGCGACTTAAGTAGGTGTTCTTAAGTGGCTAGATAGATAATGAACTTTCATCTAGTTTATATTTTTAATAAATCGAATTACATGTATATCAAATTAAACCTAAATTCATTCAAAATCATATTTGATTTTATTTACACTAAATTTACTAATTATTTTATTAAATTTTATTTTTTTATAAATTTAATTTTAAATACAATTTTTACTAAAATCAAATTTTAATTCTTTACAAAATACCTTTTATAATTCAACTTAGACTAAATTGTATTTTTATATTTATTTCACATAAAAATTCTTATTAATATTATTTTATAGAATAAAAATACTTTAAAAAATTATAAGTGTTATAATTTAGTATTGACTATGGCCAGGGCCATAGTTAAAGGTAAAAAAACCTATTATTAGTTATGGCGCTTTATTAAATCATAATTAATAACTACTTTTAACTACTGTTTTTCGTAGCCTTAATTAGCTAATACTCTGTATCTGTTACTTTTTTATTTTGTAGTGTTTATCATTGATGCCAACAAAATCATGAATTATTATAAAGACGAAAACCTTTATTGTTAATCCACAAGCTTTTTTGGAGATACCTTAACAAAAGATGTGGTCAACCAAATAAATGTTCCATTTATCAAACTATAGTATAGAACAAAGGCTAAGATTTTTTTTTAATTTTAGGGTACGGTTGGCATCCATGAAGTGCCAAGAAACTCATGGAAGATGATGTTGATCCTACCTAGGAATTCGTGACCTTATGCATGATTCTTCCTGATTTTTACATATCCAAAACTTAAATTTCTAATAAAGGATTTACTACATCAGACTGCGCCATAAATTTCTACTCATACAAGAAGGGTATTTAGCATGTTTTTTTTTGTGTATGAGTGTGTGCACGTGTTTGTTTATGCGTCCCTCTTGTCTCTTAATTTTCCCAAACCCATGAATTCTTGCCCTGTATCCAAGTCAGTGTCCATATCTATATCCGTATCTATGTGATATAGGTTGAGCACTGTCCATATCAGTGCATGGATGATCTAGTGAGGCAACATGACAATATTATTAGATATAATAACATAGTACTAATTGAGTAAAATAATAGATGCATCCTGAAAACGATTGAGCTATAGTGTTCTTTTCCTTTGCCCCATTTGATAATCTGCATTGTTTAGCTTCAAAGAATATAGTAAGATTTATCCACGTCCAGTCACGCATTTTTGTCTGTATTTTTTAAAACGGTTGGTGTTAGGGATGGCAATGGGGCGGGGCGGGGGACAAGGTCTCCACCCCGCCCCGCCTCAAGATTAGAACCTCCATCCCCGCTTCCATCCCCGGCGGGGATGGATTTTAACCTCCACCCCCGCCTTCATCCCCGTTTCATGTCCTCCATCCCCGGTTCAAACGGGGATGAGGTGGGGTGGGGCGAGGATGAGGCAAGGAAAAGTGGTAGGGACGGGGATCGTGGCGGGGCGGGGAAAAGGGTACGTTCATCCCCGAACGGGGATGGATTTTAACCTTCGTCCCCGCCTCCATCCCCGTTTCATACCCTTCATCCCCGGTCCAAACGGGGTGGGGCCCCACTTTCCCCCGGTCCACTGCCATCCCTAGTTGGTGTGGTGAGCAATGAGGTTAGTTGGTCAGATAGTCTCACCTGAGTAGGGTTCGGAGGTGGTGTCACTCAAAGAAATCATAGAGAGAGGATATCCTCCGACAGTGGCCGGGCAGTGTCACCCTGCGCACGGATCAAAGGTGGTGGCCGAAGGTGTCACCCAGAGAAATTGCAGAGAGAGGATATCCTCCGACGGTGATCAGGCGGTGTCACCTTGTGCAAAGATCGGAGGTGGTGGCCAGTGGTGTCACCCAGAGAAATCGTAGAAAAAGAGAGGATCGATCTTCGGTCCAACGGCGGTCAGGCGATATCACCCGAGCATGAAGGGAGGAGGGAGGAGGCCGCTCAACAATAGAAAGAGATCACAGAGAAAGAGAGAGAAACAAAATAGAATTAGGGCATGATACTGGGCCTTAATTATAAACCCTATAACGACGATACCTGAATGTCAACATTATAAAGTAAAGCCTATAACACCGACATTAAATGGCAGTTAAATATAACCATAAAAGTTGTTTAACGACAATATTTAATGGCCACACATGTCGTTGTTAATGACACATCGATAACAATGACATACAAGGTCATCGTTATAGAGTAAAACCCTATAACGGCGATGTCGTAATGTCATCGTTATTGATCAATAACGGTGATATTTAATGGCCATTAAATATTGTCATCAAAAGTATTTTAACGATAATATTTAACGGCCATATCTGTTGCTGTTAAAGATAATCTATAATGATGATATTTAATAATCATCATTAGGGACATATCTTTAACAGCTATATATAAAGTTGCCATTATACATATATCTATAACGGCAATGTATAAAGTCACTGTTATTGCAACAATTCCACTCCAGCAATAACGACGACTTTTTGTGTCATCGTTAATGAGTCAACACTATTAACCCTGGATGTCTTCAGAAATTAATTCAAAACCTACCACCCAAATGAGCTGATCTTAGGCTGTTGAAGCTCAGCTTGTTACGTTGCTCGAGCTTGTGACAAGCTGAGTCAGATCAAGCCAAACCAGCAAACTCGTTCAAGCCGGTTCCTTTTTTGTTTTTGTGTTTTTTCATTATGTTGCAAACTGTATACTTGCAAGCCATTTACCTTAAAAGATGGATTAACATTTATTGATAAAATTATTTCAAGTGTAAACGACATAAATAGATATGGAGAAGGATTTAAAAAATATAAGTATAAGATCATGATATTGACCACCGAGGTGGTATCCCATGTGGTAAGCAGGGTCCTGTGCCAAGCTAAAGGCCCAGGTTCCAATCCCTCCCCCACTTGGGGCATAAGAGATATCTGGTAGTAGTTTGCCTTAAAAAAAATCATGATATTGACAAAAAAAGCACTTAATCTTCGAGAAGTAAAGACTAAGGGGTAAGTTGATTGAAATTGCTACTAATGGGGGCTCTGCTTGTCTTGTAGGAGCAGCTAGTGAACGTCCCTTATGTTGGGACATTGCAGGTTCAAAACCCAATGGTGGAGTGTAACTGGTAGGGGTTCAGAAAAAAAAGTTGATTGAAATTGCTGTCCTGGACTCCCCTTATAAAAGACTTCAAAACTGAGTGTGCTTGGACAAAAGAAACATAATGAGGCATGCCGTCTAGAAACCTCTTGCCCACAGCATTCTCCAAATATGGAATGATGAGAAAGAACAAAGGAGCAGTGCCAAACTTTAAGGATAAAGAAAAAAAAAGCAAGGAAAAGGAGATCTATTATATCAGTAGGGCCCATCGAGTAGCAAAAGGGAAGAATATAAAGCACCAAGAGAAGCCTTAATTATTGGCGTATAAAAAGGATCAAGGGCATCGCATGATGATATTCATGATTCCAATCTAAGCAAATTGACACCAAGAAAGCTAAGGCTCACGACTCATATTCTTGGTCACCAAGTTAGTTTTCAATGGGAAGTCAAGAATAGCCAGATGGTAACTAATAATACACCTAAAGTGTATTAACAATAAAGTAAACCATGGACTTCGGTTCTTGGTTTTGAATGGTGGATCTACCAATTGAGGGTCCAATAGCACCATGATTGTGCAATCATTTTGTTTTTGGATATGAACAAATAAAACGACATTTAAAATGCAATAACAAGCGTTAATATATTATTGACCAAGTTTTGGGGGTTGTCAGTCTAGACGTGGTGTCAATATCAACCTTCCTTGTTATCATCAATGTTGTCAGTATCAGTGCTTATCGACCGATACCTATTGTATCGGCAGAAAATCGCATACATTTTACCCCCTGAATCGGTTATTTTTTAATAAATGTAAAAAATAGTTAAAATTATTTTAATGGCTTTAACTGCATTCTGATTGACACGTAATATTTTTCAATTATTTTTTAGCTGATTCACTACGATTCACTTAAGTATAGGGATGGCAGTGGACCCCGGGAAAGCGGGGCCCCGCCTCGCCCCGTTTGGACCGGGGATGAAGGGTATGAAACGGGGACGGAGGTGGGGACGAAGGTTAAAATCAATCCCCGTTCGGGGATGGAGGTGGGGATGGACGTACACTTTTCCCCGCCCCACCACGATCCCCGCCACTTTTCCCCGCAATAGCCCCGCCCCGCCTCATCCCCGTTTGAACCGGGGATGAAGGACATGAAACAGGGATGGAGGCGGGGATGGAGGTTCTAATCTTGAGGCGGGGATGGAGGTTCTAATCTTGAGGTGGGGTGAGGGTGGAGACCTTGTCCCCAGCCCCGCCCCACTGCCATCCCTACTTGAGTATCTGTGTCAACCGATTCACCTAAATCGTTGGCCAAACGATAAAGAGCGGATACTGAAACTGACATTGGTTATCATAGCAACATCAAATTCATTTCGACACTTGGTGAGTTACATGCTAAGGTATATTATGCTATTTTCAAATCTGGTTCCAACTGAAACATCAAAGGGTGCAGATCTGTTACATATCTGAATGGGATGAAGCTCTCATAAGTAAATTTCGATATGATAAGTGCAGGAATGTGATAGAGTTTAGATCTGGCAAAGGTTTACATGATCCTGCTACTAGTCCAAGTCCAGATCCATACTAGATACGCAATTAGGTCACATTTGGTAATTACCAATCCGGTTGAATCCGTCCCACTTGCATCCTTAAGCCAGAGCCAATCAAGCTCTATGTAACCCTTTTACCACAGGCTTCGAAATTACTAGGTTCTCAAAAAATTTCTCCCCAAGCAAAAATGAAAGAAAAAAAAAAAAGAAAAGAGAAAAAGGGAAAAATGGTTTTGATAGATTTGAACAAGAATGGGACCCAAAGGCCAAGCTCCCATCACTTCATGCTACCAATTTACAAGTGAGAAGATACTAAGCTGAAAAGGTTTGGAGAGACACTAACTTAATTACATTGGACAGCAACCAACTGCAGACTCATTGGGCCATGGTATCAATTTCTTATTAGAATTAGACGTCTCGCTTGGCCCTAGAACGACTCTCTTGAGAATCGAAGTCACGAGCTCCACGCCGTGACTCAGACTCTTGCAAAATAAAATGTAAGAGAATAAATCCCATTTGGTTCATTCGCTCACAGCCCCATTTTCTCATGTTTGTAATGATGTAAGAAAATAGGCTTCTGGCCTCAAGGGGCAGTGGGTGGGGCCTTAGCCGCTAGACAGGTGGTCAAGATTAGACTTTCATGGGCGCATGCAAGCCAAAACCCAACATAGACTCTTGGGCCAGGGGTCCTAGCCTTGGAGTTTTACGCTGCTGGTACGACGACCATCGGTATTAGGGATGGCAGTGGACTGGGTCAGGGGCGGGGGAAAAGGTCTCCACCCCTGCCCCATTTCAAAATCCCAACCTCCATCCCCGCACGCTCCATCCCTGTTTCATGTCCTCCATCCCCGGTCCAAACGGGGGCGAGGCGGGGCGGGGTGGGGCTAGGCAGGGATTGGGGCGGAGCAGGGAAAAGCGTAAGTCCATCCTCGCCTCCATCCCGGCACAGTGTTAGATTTTAATAGGGGTGGCAATTTCTGACACGACCCGCCAACCCGACCCGCCAACCCGCCTCTTAGGCGGGTTCGGGTTGGGCTTAAGCCAACCCGTTTAATAAACGGGTCGACCCACATAACCCGTTTATTAAACAGGTCGGGTTCGGGTTGGGGGTATGCCAACCCGCCAACCCGTCTGACCCGTTTAATAAACGGGTTAGGCGGGTGGGTCAACCCGCCAACCCGTCTGCCAACCCGCCAACCCGTCTGCCAACCCGACCCGTCAACCCGACCCGCCAACCTGACTACCTGCCAACCCGATCCGTCAACCCGCCAACCCGACCCGCCAACCTGACCCACGAACCTGAAAAACCGTTTACCCGACCCAACCCATTTATTAAATGGGTTGGCGGGTCGTGTCGGGTTACCCGTTTATTAAACGGGTCGGGTTCGTGTTTGCCACAGCCGACCCGTTTAATAAACGGGTCGGGTTCGGGTTGAGGTATGCTGACACGCCAACCCGACCCGATTGCCACCCCTAGATTTTAACCTTCATCCCCGTTTCATGCCTTTCATCCCCGGTCCAAACGGGGCAGGGCCGGTTGTCCCTCGGTCCACTGCCATCCCTAATAGGTGTGACAGGCTGAGTCAGCATGACTAGGTCTTTGTGTCGGGTGCCGTTTCATTGGATTATAAATAAAAAAAAATTAGGCTTCTGATAAAATTTCACTTTCATAAAATGCAAGAGAATGATTCTCAGAGGGGCCAAGCAAACGTGGCCTGTGCTACCCTACACCATGCTGCCTATTAGTGATGGCGATGGTGGAGAATCACTCACTTCATTCCAAAGTAACTTTATCCACACTTCTTTTGATGCACCTGTTACCATTTAAGCACCAACCTTTGAGGGTAAAAAGTAGCAATATTATTTCAACCTTTTAGGTAAAGAAAGGTAAAATTGTGAATGGAAAAGTAAGAAAAAAGAAAATACAATAAGGAAAGAAAAAAAGTGGAAGCCCACCAGCCTTAAGCACGTTGATTTGAGCTTGAACATAAATTGCAAGTGCAATTTTAATAGACATCTCGAGATGGCCACGCAAAAGATCTGTCTCCATTTTAATAACCTGCAACGATCAAAACATGTTTCAACAAGTGTTGATCCTTGTCAAGACTTGGATAGGTCTCTTGGGTAGACTATAGTTCACGAACTTGGTCACGTTCTCCTCAAACTTTTGTTACATGTTTAAGAAATGCGCATAGAAACATCTAGAACTCAACTCCTATCTCAACCAAGGGTTATTTTTCAGCTCACTAAGCTAGGTTGCTTTTCTATTTTTTTTTTCGAACTGAGGTAGATGACACTAATTTTTAATTAGTACAATATCATAATTGATTTCCAACCAAAAAATATAACAAACATCAATAATTTATTGTTTCCTTTACAGATTCTCTTTCGTTTGATCGAAAAAATGATGCTTGTTTTTTTCAGGTTAAAACTTACATGATACCTGATTGTTTTTTTTCAAGCGACAACTTAGACAAGTGGTTTGACCAAGATGCTTATTTTTTCAGGTGACAAAATAGTAAAACCGTTAAGAAAAAAATCAATTGCTCATATCTGTTATATTTTGAGTCTTGAATTGACCTTGTTTGTCATATTTTTTTTTGGCCTCGACCAAAATACGTAATGGTGCAAAAAGCGAGGGACTTCTACGTCTATCTTTGTTAATAAATTGATGGCTGAAGAAAAACTACCTCACTCACTAAAGCTCATTGGTGTAAAAACCCAGTCTCTCTTGCCCCCCACCACCCCCACAACACACACACACACACCAGAGAGTATAGCCAGCTTAGGCCTCACAGCAAGGGACACACACTCATGATGACGTTCATGAGGTGTCTCTAATGGATGAGCAGAACCCTCTCGTGAGCATGCTCTTCCTTAATTTTGAAAGGAAAGAAATATTTTTTTGAATTTAAAAATTGAAAAAAAAAAAGAAGAGAGGAGAATGAGCAGATGGACATCTTACCCTTGCCACTGCAAACCTTCCTTAGAAAGGAAAGGAAGACGATGATGAGGGCAACCCCAGCAAACAATCCAATGATTATGGCCAATGTCTTACCTGCCTCGTCTCCTCTGTTGGATGAATCTGTATAGCAGAAAGGAACAAGCGAAAATTTTTCAAAACCTGCAGCATCACATAAAACTATCGATTCTACCATAAAGAAAAGGTTTACCGCTACTTCAAGAAAAATGGCTCTGGTTTAAACTTGAGATTTTGCCACAATTTTCTAGATTTTCAAACTTTTTAACAAGCAGCAGTGTGAATCCAAAGTAATCTAGACTGTTTGGAATCTAACCCAGAATGCAAGAAAACAAAGTATTGATATTATAAAAGCATACCATGTAAATTAAAGGGCTGGTCTGGCATTGTTTAGAATGTTTCCAAGTATATGAACTCCAACATGGCCGTCTTGTCAATGATGATATGATACTACCATGTATCATACTTCATGAACTTTGTCATGTTTCGTGTCATACGAAATATATATTTACCCAAAAGTGATGGTAACTGCACATCCCTACCACCGCGGGTCTGCGAAGGTATGATCAAAACTCGCTGATGCACAGGTGTGTCCATAGCTTTCAGATGCGGGGGGGGGGGGGACGAAAGACAGGGTGGTCGTGGGGCTCCACTCGATATTTTTCTCGCTTCCGTGAGGGTTCCTCGTGATCATAGAAAAAAAACTATGCGCCCCATTAGTGAAATCCTTGAAGATGAACCTGACTACGCTCTTTACCCCAAACTTTGTACAGAAGTTACAGGGTTTACAAACACGATGACATTCTACGTACCGTAGAACTACCCTGAAAAATGACGTATGTATAGTAGAAGTGATAAAAGGCACCGAGAGAGAGAGAATGCAGATGTTGTGCACTTTGGAAAGCGGCATGTTTGCTCCAATGGTTAGATGACTCGTGTACTCTTTTTTTTTTTTAAATATGCCTTGTGATGAATTTATGTATACCTTAGAAAAGCAACGGACCATGTACCCATTGGGACCCACAGTTGATGTAGGACAATCAGTCCATGAATTATTAATCTTATCTAATACAGTACTTGTCTAGCCACAATATCCCGGGACAAAGCCAACTGGAATTATGCAATCTTGGTTCGATCGACTCATTGCCATCTGCAAAGGCTCAATTAGTTCATCCCAAAGTCAACGCCTAACCACACTAGGTCCTTGCACGCTCCTGTTATAACGAGATATGGATCCCGGCTCCAAGGCTCCACCCACCCAATCATCAAAGAAAAAGTGAAAAACTGACTGACAAGGTTGGACCCAAATCCGTGAGTTCACAATTGTAACCCTAAGCTAATCTAACTTATGCACAGTAATGACGTCTTCTCAAAATTAAGGATGGCAGTGGACCGGGGGAGGGGGGAAACGGGGCCGTCTCCCTCGTCTGGTTTGGACTGAGGATTGAGGACATGAAACTGAATGGAGGCAAGGATAGAGGTTAAAATCAAAACCGGTGCTGAAATGAAGGCAGGGATGGACCTACGCTTTTTCCAGCTCCGCCTTGTCCTTGTCTTCGATCTCCCCGCCTTGTCCCACCTTGTCCCATCTCCAATCTTTCTTTAGAGAGGTCATTGAACCGAGGAAAAACAGGGGCTTTTCCTGTCTCACCCCGTTTGGATCAAGGATGGAGGACATGAAACAAAGATGGTGGTGGGGATGAAGGTTAAAATCAGAACCCATGCGAGGATGGAGGTGGGGATGGAGACCTTATCCCCCGCCCCCACCCCGGTCCACTGCCATCCCTACTCAAAATCTCGTCAGTTCTGGCCCTTGATCCGAACCATCTATAACCCGACTCAAAACCAAAAGACAATCACTCTTCACATTACCAGACACGAACATTCCCCAATCTCGTCGAACCAAGACAAAGTCAAAACCTCGCTGGGCTAACCGAGAGAGAGACAGAGAGGCTGACCATGGGTGGTGCGGGAGTAGAGGCCGGCGGCGTAGTAGCGGGCGTAGCACTTGCCCAGGTAGACGTCACCGGAGATCGCCGACCCGCACACCTCCCTGAGCTTCCCCACCGCCTCCGACACGCACTGCGAGCAGTCCCCCGGGCTCAGGTCGGCCACGCACTGCGCCACCCCAAGCACGAACCCGCCGGAGCTTGCCGTCCGGAAGTACCCACCAGCGTCGTCGGAGGAGAGCTGGCGGAGGGTCTCGTCCTTTCGGCCGAGAAAGTCGGAGTCATAGGCTGCGGAGGAGGAGGGGCTGCACTTCTTGTAGATGAGGGTGGTGTCGAGGACGCCCAGGAAGGTGGCGTTGTCGTACTTGACGAAGCAGGAGCCGAGCTGGAGGGCTGCCCCACAGGCGTTCTGGCAGAGCAGGTGGAGCTGGCCGATGGCGTCTTGGGCGCAGCGGGAGCAGTCGCCGGTGGGGAGGTCTCCCCGGCACTGCAGCAGGCCTGTCACGGTGTTGGGGTCGCCGGGCTTGCCGATGGTGAAGTTGGCGTAGAGGGCGGAGAAGGCAGAGTTGGCAAGTGAGGCGAGCAGGGAGTCGAGGTTGGCCTGGTAGGAGGACGTGGGGAGGTACTGCTGCTGCGAGCACCCGCCGTAGATGAAGGTGTCGGAGGAGGCGGAGCGTGAGGTGATGGGGAAGAGGACGAGTACGAGCGAGATCAAGAGTAAGAGGAGGAGGAAGGAAGGTGGTTTTGGCTTGGGCATCATCTTCTCTTTCTTTTTGAGGTTTGGGAGTGCCGACGTAAGGGTGGGTTGGGGGAGAAAGAATGTGGGGATCAAGTGATTCCTCTCTCTCTCTCTCTCTCTCTCTCTCTCTCTCTCTCTCTCTCTCTCTCTCTTTTGGTGGTTTTGTCTCTCTTCTTCCTTTCTTTTTTATTCGATGCTTTCTGCTCCTCTGGTTTTCCTTTGCTTGTGCTTTTCCCTTCTTTTTCTTGGTCAGAGCTCTTTCGCTTTACATGGAAAGCAGGGAATTGGAGGAAGGGGAGGAGAAGGATTGGTTGGTGGTATGCATGGTCTGTGAAGAACCGTGGTGGCCTGTGATTATGTAGCGTTTGCTAAATACTCTCTCTCTCTCTCTCTCTCTCTCGCTCGCTCGCTCGTGGTTGGGTTGTTAAATTGATTACGGTGGTGGGTTATGTATGTATATATGGAGAGAGGGAGGGAGAGGGTGAGAATCACTATTAGAATCCACGTAATAAGTTTTGAAGCAGTTGCCGGAAGGTTTATTTTAATCGCTTGGTTTGCTAAAGTTAAGCAACCCATGTAATGCAAGTTCACCAACCAGAATAAATTACACCCTAAAAAAATTAGGGATGTCAGTGGACTGGGGCGGATGGGAGTCTTACTCCACTAAGTTTCAAAATTTTGCCTTCCATCTTCATTCATCCCTGCACGGGTTCCTCTATTTATGTTTCATGTCCTTCATCCCTGATTCAAACTGGATGAGGCAGGGTGGGGGAGCGGCTCTGTGTTGGGTGTAAGAAGGGAAGGTGAGAGAGAATTCAAATGAAGAATACTTGGGCTGTTTTCTTTTTGAAAAAGTTTGGACTTGATGACGTGAAATAGTCCCAATTAGGTTTGAGTTTGTTGTAGGCTTTATAACCTACATGTAAACTCTCACACTTGTTCTTAAGAACAAGATGTTGTGATGACTACCACACATGCGCGCGCCCGCCTGCCGTGTCGTGCCGTGGCCCAAAGTTTCTGTTTTTATTTAGATGCTTTAATGGGTGATGAAAAATGATAACAGGTCATGACTTCTCGTAGTACGTGTCCGTTAAAGAGTCTTGTCTCTTCGAATTCCGTAACGGATCTCGACTCTTCGAAGTTCGTTAATGGGTCTTGGTGCCTCGAATTTCGTAACGGGCTTCATTCACGTTTTGTAACGGTTCGTGAGTTATAAATGCGTGGTTAGGGCTGAGGTTACGTAGATCCTAGACGCACAACATTCTGAAGAGAGGCTCTGCGTTTTCTCTTTCCATGTTGCTCTCGCTCTCTCTCTCTCTCTTGAGTTTTTCCTGAAGAGATTTTTCTACAACATCGGTTCAAAGAGATTGTCTTCGAAGGATGATTCGTCAGAGTGCACCGGTTCTGATCGTCTAGGCTATTGTATCCTAAGGGAAGGACGTTGGACCCTGTTTGCACTGTATGTGGGGGCGAATTACGTAACAGATCTCGACTCTTCGAAATCCGTTAACGGGTCTCGGTGCCTCGGATTTCGTAACGGGCTTCATCCACGTTTTGTAACCGTTTGTGAGTTATAAATGCGTGGTTAGGGCTGAGGTTACGTAGATCCTAGACGCACAACATTCTGAAGAGAGGCTCTGCGTTTTCTCTTTCCCTGTTGCTCTCGCTCTCTCTCTCCTGAGTTTTTCCTGAAGAGATTTTTCTGCAACATCGGTTTAAAGAGGTTGTCTTCGAAGGATGATCCGTCAGAGTGCACCGATTCTGATCGTCTAGGCTATTGTATCCTGAGGGAAGGACGTCAAACCCTGTTTGCATTGTATGTGGGGGCGAATCTTCTCTAAGGAGAGTACTTCCGTACGCCTTAGCCTTTTACACAGTATTTAACATGCTTTCATTGTTTTTATTATGTTCTATGCAACTGTTTGTGTATTTGTTGTGATCTGAATTTGGGTGTTATGCGGAAACTGACATGCTTGCTCCTTGTTCCTGTTTCGATTTACTGTTAATCATGATTTGTATTCTGCTTCATATATTGATTTATATCATGTTTTATACCATGATGTTGATTGTAAAACTGCGCGATCTGAAAAATGATCCAACACTCTATTTCTCTGGTCATTTTGTTGTTGTCACCTTCAACTGTTGTGCTTTTATAGTAAGGAGATGAGAGAAAAAGGAGTTTTGCTTGGCTCCTTAGAGAAAGAAGAGAGAAGAAACTCAAGAAGGCTTTATGTTAGGATTAGAAATATATATATATATATATATATATAACATACATAGAGCTCTAATAGTAATTTTCTTAACAAAGATCGAGGATGGAGCAGGATGAGATGGGCAGGGGAAAGAGTAAGTCCATCCCTTGCCTTTATCCTCACATGAGTTTTGATTTTAACCTTCATCCACATTTCATTCTTCGTTTCATGTCCACTATCCCTGATGACGGCTGTTTTCCCACTGTCCACTACCATCCCTAAGAAAAATGCTTCTACTAGTTGGTGTTGTTTGTCTCTAAAAGTATGCAGCACCTACTGAGATACTAGTGAACTCATGGAGGTAAAATGCTCATCTACTAATAGTGCAATCAATAGATTTTGAGTACATGCATATCTAGTGCTTGGCTCGATGCCTTCATGTAAGCCACCTTTATTACACTGGGAAGAGGGAAGGTGCCCTAACAATCTTGAGACCAGAAATCAAGATGAGATGTCCATTGGTATACAGGATGAAGCTCAATTGAGGACCACCTCCGCTCATCCCTCCATGTTTCGAGACTCAATACTCTCGGTAAGTAGGCAAAAAACATGTGGACGGGTTTTGGGTTTATTAGGGGATGGATTTTTCCATTTTTTTCTTTATAAAGTTATCAAACTCAAAAACATACGCACGAGGGACTAAATCCATGATAGTAGGAATAGCTAAAATATCCTAACAGGTCATAAAACTTCCCAAGCACCTTGGATGTCGTTCCATCAAGATAAACGACACCTAAAACCCATTAAAAATATTGGCCCCCACCTAGATGGGGCCACACAATAATTTGTGATGATATTCAATGTTTGGATGAATGGCATCAATGGCTTAAAAATGAATGGCTATGATTTAAGTTTTCTTTAGGTATTGTTGGCAAAGTTTTTAGAGGGTAGTTATGTAATTTTATCATAAACTCTTTGTTGTATCCAACAACACGAGTAGACTTTATGTAAAATTCATAGACTCCTCTTATTTAAGGAATTGACATCCTCCTCTTTATTGTGTATCCCAATCAATAAAAGAACGTAATTTTATCATAAACACTTTGGTGTATCCGACAACACTAGTAGACTTTATAAAATTGGTAGACTCCTCTTATTTAAGGAACTGACACCCTCCCTTGTATTGTGTATCTCAATCAATGAAACAAGAAGGCTCAGTGTGGTTGTAGATGTAAGCAGTTTTCGCCCAACAACGTAAAATCCTTGCTTTCGAGTATGATTGTTTTCACTTTTACTTTTTTTTGTATAACGCCCCAAAATTCTTAATTTAAAAATGTAAGATTTTAACCCCAATTTTTTTTCTTGAAATAGCACAACAAAAATAGTTTGGGTTTTAAAAGTCGGACAATTTTGACGGGTTACAGAAATGAGTTACAAATTTAAATTAGAGATCCATTCATAAACCAAAGGAAGCAAATATCATTCTATGAGTTTCAAATATTATATATACCCAAATGTTTTATAAAATATCTCATTAAAACGAGACACTTAACAGCTGGTTCTAAGATCGACAACTTAGTTAAGAAATGTTGGATTGTGGCCTCGCCACACACTGAACTCTCTCACTGCATCATTGTTCATTACCTTGGGTCAAAACTCTCATAAACCGGTAAGCAAACTTAAGCATCATGCATTATGATAAGTAATCAAAACATCTATCATCACATGCATCAGGGCAGTCATATCATCATATCATAGAATATCAAATAAACAATATGAACGGCATGATCAGTCTCAATTATGCAATATCAATAACATCATCATAATCTCAATTCTACAATAATAATATGAATAACACGATCATAATCACAATTATGCAATAACAATATAAATAACATGATCACAATCTTAAATATGTAATAAATCATAATTAACTATGTCAGTAAGTCAACAGGGTTAGTATTATTATGTTTTGATAGTCTTTACTCCTCTAGGTACGCAGAGACATTTGTCATCGTGTCAGCTAGAGTATACTACAATATTTATTATGTAAATTATATATTTTCCATAGTACCTCCTGACCGAATAAACCAACCCAAGCCCACGACCACCAAAGAACCGAGAAATATTTGGCGCTATAGCAACCATGGATTGTAATCCCTATCACAGCAACAACTATGGCATCCTGATTGTTCGATGATCTGAACCTCCTTAACTCTGAGTGACGGAGGTCTAAGGATGCCTCTACTCCTTATTTTTCAAGTTGGTATGATATGTAGCTAATATCTATATGCGACATTTGTCACTCGGGGTTATATCGTTTCACCCTCTCTTAGGTGGACCAAAGTGTGAATGGGTGACATAGGCAGATCCATTTTCATTATGGGTAATTAGTAGTCATGCTCTCATTTCATGAAGTAGTTAGGCTCAATAGCCTTCATATTCCCCGTAGGGCAGTATAACTTAACAAGGTCTTGCCCAGCCCAAATCACGTACTTCCAAGTGAGCACCTTGCCTATGAAGGCGATAACCAAGATCATGATGTAGGCTCGTAGCCCACCCAAGCTCACATTAGAGCATTATTGTATTTCACAGTTAGTTCATACCACACATAAGTCAAATGCTATTCATCATGTCATAGCATAACATTTAAGATGCAAATAAATGTACTTCCAAGTACTATGCATATCATTTTGTGCAGGCACTATGGCCAATTAGAGGCAATTATCTTATATGAAAAATATGAACATCATGATCACAAAATTTTATGCAATATATGCATGTACATATCATATGCAATTTTCTTTTTTGCATAACTTTATCATTTCATAGTCAATTTAGCATACTACAACACAAGTGTTATCATAAGGCACTCGGCCCATGTATAGACATTATGATTCAATGCGTTTATGTCAAGCATAAGTATAGTTATGCTATCAAGTGCACTCATCACTTTTATGAGCATAAAAAAAATATGATTTCCTTAAATATTTGTCATATGGAAAATTTCATAAGCATAGTTAGTGCAATGTTGCCTAGCCTTCATCGTAGGCATGTGAAAATATTGGTCAAGCACCCTTCATACGCATAGACGCACACATTTTTTCAAGTTGCATTGTCTCAAGTATAAGTGTAGACCATTCTATGTACGAAATCATCTTGCACTAAATTGAATCATACACGTATTTGATTTTTGAACAATGCATCATTGTTTTAATCACATCCAATTGTGTATTCAATAAGAATTTCTTCTTTATATTGCATCTTTCTTCAAACACTTAATTTATCAAATGTATTTGTTGTTTTACTTTCAAAAGAGAAATCTCAACAAGGTGAGAAGCATTATGATGAACATACATTCTACTTTTAAAACATATCATTACTAATTTAGACAACTCATTTCATCAAAAAGATTAAGAATTTGAGTGAGTCTTGAATGGCTATATATTTTTTTTAAGAAATCATTTGCCACTTTGTGAATTTCCTTATGTTCACAAGAATTTCCCAAAAAACATTTTCATTTAGTAGATTCTATCTCATTCATATGAATTTTCAAGAAACCATTTTTCATTTGTGAATTCTATTACATTCACACGAATTTTCAAGAAATCATTTTCCATTTGTGAATTCTATCACATTCACACGGATTTTCAAGAAACAAATTTCCAATTTTCACATTCACATGATTTTTTCAAGAATCATTTCCAAATTGTGAATCTTATTACCTTCACACGAATTGTCATAAAATTAACTCTCAATTTTTATATTCACATGGATTTCCAAAAATTGCTTCTATTAAAGAACATAATGATTCTTTAAGTATGCTTAGAGAGGAATTTAGAATTCGTGAGATGCTTGAGATTTTCAAGAATGAAGACTTCATAAAATAATTAATTTTTTTTTTATGATTGATCATGGTTCTTGAAATGAGAAAACACAATTAGAGTTGGTGCTCCTCCATTTCCAACCATCAATCTTGCTAAAATCGTGTGGAGTTCAAGAAGTATATACATGAAAAAAAGAGATAATCATAACATATAAATTCCTTTACCATACCCACATGTATTATGAAACACATGTTTATATGGTTTGAGGAGAGAAAGAAGATAAGAGAGTTTGAATAAATATCAAAATACATAAAACATAAATCTATTTACCTTGACTTATGGTTGCAACTATCCTTGATCTACTTTACTTTGGAACCTTTAACTCACTAATGGTGTAAAATAGAGTTCTTTAATGATACCTTACACTACACTAAAGTGGAGAAGATGAGCAAAACACAAAAACTATGAGAAAGAAAGAGAACAAGAGAGAGAGAAAAGTTTGAGAACTCTTGGATGCTTTTCCTTTTCAATTTGGTGAAGTATTTATAGGCTTAAGGTAATGATTACATGAAAGCCTTGTAGCTTAGATCTTTTAGAAAGAATAGAGGGTTGACATCTATCCAACTCTATTCTCAAAAAATTTCTCTCATGCATAACCCTTGACCTCCATATCACATGAAGACTTTTCCTAATATGAAAACCTACATCAAGCTAAAGATTCTAGCTTTACTCCTTCTTTTGTTCTACCTAGGAGATTTTTGAATTTTTTTTTGGGATTTAGTAGATCTCAGTTAGATTTTAAATCCCTATGTAATCATTAACAAAAATCACCTCTCTTGTTTGTACTTTTGTTTAGTTCTAATCCAATTATCTTAACTACCTAGTTACTTTTTCTCTTTATTTTATTATTTATTGATATTTTATTTAGGAACCTCAATTTATGATAATTCCACATTAGTTCTTATTTTTCTTAAAATTTCATATTGAGTCCGTTTTTTTTTTTATTTCATCTTAGTCTTTATTTTTTTTTTTTGAAATTTCATTTTGAGTTCTTATTTTTTTTAATTTTCATTTTAGTCTTTGTTTTTGTTTTAAATTTCATTTTACTACTCTTTTTCTACTTTGGATCTTCTAGTTTGATCTAATCCAATTAGGTAAAAACTTTAATATATTTTTTCTTAAGTAAAATCATAGCGTAAAAAGTAATTAGCTACTCTGAGGTTAATTTAGACCTTGTTTTTGACCAATTAGAGTTTTTTCAACAACTAATTACATGTTTAATCTTTTTGGTTAATTAATACAAAAATTTTATATTCTAAAAATATAAACAACATTAATTAGCTAAGTTAAATATAGAAATCAATATTTTTCACACTAAAATTTCTCTTTATTGTATTAAAATTTTGGAAAATTTGTGGGTCTTACATTTTAGTGTTTGTTTCTTTGATCCATCAATAGGTCAAAGGGTCATTCACTAACAGGTATTAGACCCTCGATAAATAACTGCATCCAAGGTGCTTTGAATAGTTTCCAGTATGAGGTTCCTTGGGATTAAACTACTAATTAACTCTATCAAAGGGATTTATATCAAACATCACATCTTATCAAATGAGACAAGAAAGGGGCAAAACGTTGAGCAACTATGTCCTACAAAATGAGAAAATCTTGCAAAGGTGATGTAATACTCTGTTCGGGAGGAAGGAGTTGGGGACGCTTTTGCGTTAAAATCTCTCCAATGTTTGCTTGTATGGGAGGGGACGATTTGGAAATCATTTGACAACTGACAAATGCTTTCAGTGACTTGGAATTTGACGTCTTGTGAAAATGGAAGCCCTCAAATCGCTTCAAAAGGAGGAGACAATTTTTGGGTTGTTCATCCTGGAATCCCTTATTTTTCTCTAACGTCCAACTCCCCTCCCACTGCCAACAGCAACTGACAACTTCGTGCCAACAAAACTACAAAGGTCCAATAGTGGTTACCACTGCTGCCAAACAGATGCTTGAATTGGTAATGCATGGAATCATACAACCAGTACCCAAGGAAAGCTATTGTTCAGTCTCTGTTCGGAGTTGTTTTTCAGAAGTTGCTTAGAAAGTAAGGTTTACCAATGGATCAGGTAGGTACCAACCAAATCTGGTTATATCCGAGCTGAAAGCTTACTCCTTTGGGCCCAATGAGCTATACTCGGTTTTCTTTTTTCTAGAATTGTGCACATCAATTAGGTCCTACTGCATCTTATGCCTTCATTTAGATAAAACAAAAAGAGAGGACAAGGTGATATTATGGTGGGACAAACATCAAAGTCAAAATCCAATTAGCCACTCTCCCATGGATCAGTCCATCATTCCTAAAAGACAGGCTCACAAACTCGATAATTTACGTGGTTTAATTGGTTCAGCTGAACCTACGTCCACGTACGGTAGGGGTGGGCAACCTGTTGGCCCGGCCCGTCAATAGAATCGGGCAGGATGGAAAGCCTGCCCATGCACTAACCGCTCATCAGGCCAGGCTTATTGTATTATATATAAAGTATATAATATATATATATAACATAGAATGTATATTGTATATAAAATATATATACTATGTTATATATAATGTATATTGTATATATAATATATATTCTATGTTATATATAATGTATATTGTATTGTTGAGAAGCCAATGATTTTGGTTAGCGTATCTCTGATATGATCTTTTACTAAAAATGTATTTCACCTGCAGCTGCTTTTTTTTGTAATTTTTTCTTTCACAAAGTGAATATCAATTTCAATATGTTTACTTTGAGTGCCATGCATTATTGAATGAGATGCAAGATGTGATGCTCCAATGTCAATAAATTCATGGACTTTGAGATTTAATTTTGACTTCCTGCAACGGTATTTGCTAAGGCTCTGTACTCAGCCTTAGTATTAGACCTGAATATTACAGGTTGTTTGCAAGAACTCCATGATATGATATTTAAACCAAGAAAATACCGCGTAACCCCTTGTAAACTTTCCATCATTTGGCATCCTGCTCAATCACCGTTTGAGATGCTGAAGAGCTTCTTTAAGGGTGATTGACTCATTGTCTTGGAGCAAATAGGTAAGTAATTAAACTTTAGGAATTGGATATATGGTGGCTTTGAATACTATAGGTTTCAAGCTGTCTCATTTTGAAAATGTGTGATCATTCTATCAGTCCTAACTAGGGCAATAGGTTGAGGTGCAGGCTTAGGAGTCACGATTTTTAAGGGTTCACCACCAAGACTAGAAGCTATATATGGACTGATCACGAGACATAGGTGAATGAATCAATCATGCTACTGTCAGTTTGGACGGGTTCATTGTTTTGGTAAGAGGAGTCGGGCTAACATGCCAACAGGTGGAACAAGAATAGTGGGTGCTCAAGTTGAATTCAAGAATTTAAGATTAGATTTGTCCCTCTCTTTAAAGGGAATAACCTTTTAATTAAATATGATGCCTTGATATAAAAATGTGACATGTTCATGCAATAACATCTATAATGCTGTGAAGCGTATCCCAAGAACACACTTATAATAGGATTTGTACTACAACTTGTGTTTTCTATAATCTCTCAACCATGAATAACACTCACAACCAAAAACTTTTAAAAACTTGTAATTCGGCACTTTGAATAAAGCCTCCATAGGCTATTTGAACTTCAAAACATTGGTTGGAGTTTGACTTATGAGATAAACAGCCCAACTAAAACCATAAGACCAGAATTTTGGAGGGACATTGGCTAGTGCCATCAAGTAGGGGTGGCAAAATCTGACACGACCCGTCAACCCACTTCTTAGCCAGGTTCGGGTTTGGCTTAAACGGGTTTGTGTCGTAAACGGGTCGACCCGCCTAACCCGTTTATTAAACGGGTCGGGTTCATGTTAGGGGTATGCCAACACACCAACCCGGCTGACCCGTTTAATAAACGGGTTAGGCGGGTGGCTCAACCCGTTTACCCGAACCTGACCCACCAACCCGTTTACCCAAACCCGACCCGCCAACCCGCCCGCCAACGATTTTACCCAACCTGACCCATTTATTAAACAGGTTAACTGTGTCGTGTCGAGTTGCCCATTTAATAAACGGGTCGGCTTCGTGTTTGGCACAACCGACCCGTTTAATAAATGGGTCGGGTTCGTGTTGAGGTATGCTGACCCGTCAACCCGCCGACCCGACCCGATTACCACACCTACCATCAAGGAGAGGCCTGTGTCCACAATATGGCAATGTCCACATTCAACACTATCATTTTTCCAACACAACAAAGCAGTGGATTAGCGAGGACCTCATTCTGTCGCTAACTGGCTTAACGATGGATTAGCGACAAAGAGGCGACAGACAGCTTACGTCGCAAATTTTTCGACGCTAACTGGCGACGGAATAAATATGTCGCCAGTTCCGTCGCTAATTGCGATGGAATAACAAACGACATATTCCGTCGCAAATCCACCGGTACTAAACGGCGACCTCGGCTTGGCGACGGGTTTACATTCGTCACTAAGCCATTGCTACATTATATGTATAGCGACGGATATATCCGTCGCAAAAAATAAAAAAATTTATTTGAAAATTAAATATCGAAAAACGCTACAATTTATATTTCCTGTACAATTTATATTTCCTGTAAATAAAAAACAAAGTACATATAAAATTTCATATAAAAGGAATCTACAACAATTAATCGTTCCACTTTAAAATTAACAAGTTTAATTATTTACAATTCAACAATTATAATTTCGAAACAAAAAAAATAGAACTTCTTCAACACATTAATCTAATCATCGCCAAGATTCTGTGTGTCTTCTTGTTCATTGCCTTGATCTGTCCCTTCAGCTCCGCTACGCTGATTATCGCTAGCAACCTACACAAAAAAAAACAGTCAGTATTGATAAACAAAATATATTGAAATAAATTATACACTATATTTGCTCATATGTGTTCTAAGGCAGTAAAAAAACTTTATATGTGATTCTATCATGCTCATATGTGCTCTAAGGCAGGCAAAAAACTCTATATGTGATTCTATCATGAATGATATGTGTTCTAAGGCAGTAAAAAAACTCTATATGTGATTATATCATGCTCATATGTGTTCTAAGGCAACTAGAAAAACTCTATATGTGATTCTACCATGCTCATATGTGCTCTAATGTAGGCAAAAAACTATATATGTGATTCGATCATGCTCATATGTGTGCTAAGGCAGTCAAAAATTTGAATATGTGATTATAGCATGCTTATATGTGTTCTAAGGCAGTCAGAAAAACTCTATATGTGATTCTATCATGCTCATATGTGCTCTAAGGCAGGCAAAGCAAAAAACTTTATATGTGATTCTATCATGAATGATATGTGTTCTAAGGCAGTAAAAAAACTGAATGTGTGATTCTAGCATGCTCATATGTGTTTTAAGGTAGTCAAAAAACTGAATGTGTGATTATAGCATGCTCATATGTGTTCTAAGGCAGTCAAAAAAACTTTATATGTGATTCTATCATACTCATATGTGCTTTAAGGCAGACAAAAAACTTTATATGTGATTATAGCATGCTCATATGTGCTCTAAGGCAGACAAAAAACTCTATATGTGATTCTATTATGCTCATATGTGCTCTAAGGCAGGCAAAAAGTTATATATGTGATTTGATTATGCTCACATGTGTTCTAAGGCGGTCAAAAAACTGAATATGTGATTATACCTGAGAGGGACCTGCAATCAAAGTTCCCTTGTTTAGCAAAAAACTGTTGAACTCAGTTCGGAGAACATCGGCGACGGTTTCATGGAAGTAGTCACGCAATGTGTCCTTAATGATCTGGCGTACATCTTCACCGAAAAGAATAGGCTGTTGCTTGGAGCTTATGTCGGCGGAAGAAGTCTGTGAGCCATAACTGGAAGAAACAATAACAGGTGAAGTGTTCATATTACTCCCAAACCCGAACACAAGACCCTTTTTGGGTTCACCTGTTGTAGTCACCCATGCTGCAGGATCAAATAATGGATGCTGAATAGCGTCATCGCCATATCGTTCTACCATCTGTTGCTCATATGCATCCTATAAAATAATGTTTAAAGTATGCATTAATAATTAATGATAACATTATGATAACTTGCATATTGCAATGATTATTAATAGAATAAATGCATACCATTGTCGTTATAGTCTTCTCTGATACAAAGTCTCCCGTGGTCTTTCGTTTATGTGTTTCAAGAAACGCATCCTTATATGGTACAATGTCTCCTTTTTCTGCTTCCTGCGAAGTTAAATGATAAAAGATTTAGTTAACAAGTTTGCAACAATACTTATAAAATTAATATTATATATTGATGAGTTACCATTTTCTTCAGGTGGCTCCCAAATGTCTTAGATTCACCTGTGTGTAGATGGGCTTCGGGCATTTTTGCTCGATTTTATGCAGCATTCGCAAAGCGATTTCGAAATGCATCTCCTGCCCACTTATCGCACATTCCATCCCAATAATCTCTCCTGGTAGTAATAGGGTCATGGCCCTTCCACTATCAAATTTATCATGCAATATATGATGTCATACAATAACAAGAATTATGATGCATGTATTGATAACTCAATATTTTCATATGCAAACTATTAATGACATGATACAATCATTTGAAGCATGCTTTTATTATACAATTTCACATGGAAGTCATAATCAAATTGAAAGTAACTACATGCAATCATGAATACAATTACATCAAATATTGCAATACATCGTAATCATTCATATCAAACAAATGGCAAACATGTACCTGCAACAAACACACTTCAATATTCCACTAACTACTACAATGCCTAGCATGGACTCCGTACTCCAAAAATAAGAACACTTCCATATTTATACATTAAAATCATGCTCAGCATGATCTCCGAACTCCAACAAAGCAACCCTAAATATCAACAACTAAGTGAGTGTGTGAAAAATAAAGTGTTACATTTAATAAATTAAATAACATGTGATACGCTTGTATCACTTACTCACCACGAGTATTTACCTGATTTGCATTGTTTTTGTCACTTACTTACCACGGATGGCTGAGCACAAACGAGTTCCGTTGAGAAATCTGCAAAAAACAATGTTTTAAAATAAAGTCACCATAAAAAAAAAACTGAGGCAAATGAAAACATTTTGCATAGGCCTTGAGAAGCCCAATACCCAATGACCTACCGAAACCGCAGGGGGTCGACCCCCTGCAGGAACACAGGGGGTCGACCCCCTGCATTTCGATAGGGGAGTCGACCCCCTGCCGGAACAGCAGGGGGTTAACCCCCAGCCGGAACGGGGGTCGCCCCCCTGCCTTTCCGACAGGGGGTTAACCCCCTGCCGGAAAACGCGATTCCCGTAATACCTGTCTTCGGGCGAACGGCGATAGCGAGCAAACGGTGAACGACGGGAGCGGGCGAACGGCGAGTGGCGGGAGCGGGCGAACGGTGAACGACGGGAGCGGGCGAACGGCGAGTGGCGGGAGCGGGCGAACGGTGAACGGCGGGAGCGAAAGAAGAAAAGAAAAAGAGGTCTGGGATTAGGTTTATCGACAATTAGCGACAGATTAATTCTGTCGATAAGCCATCGTAAATCAAATTTATGAACATAGCGACGGAATATATTTCGTCGCCAATTTCGTCGCTAAATAGCGACGGAAAATTTTCCGTCGAAAAAAACATCGCTAAATGGTGCGTCCATTACGACAAAATGTTTTGTCGCAACATCCGTCGCTAATTAGCGACAGATATTATGACGGGATATATTCCGTCGCTATTTTCATAAATTTCATTCATTATAGCGACAGATGTGTTTCTCTTGTTAATCCGTCGCTAACTAGCGACGAAATAATTCTGTCGCTAATCATCGATTTTCTTATAGTGTTATGAGTGTGTGGTCAGCGCAATTTTTTGGTTGATACCACTCATTTTAAAACTTTCTAAGTGCTTCAAACTCTCAATTAGTGACATTTTCAACAAGTTTCTTAAAACTTTGAGAAGCAACCAAATCATCAGACTTTTGCTTAAACAAATAAACCCATGCAAAATTCAAAAACTCATTAATAAATATCACATAATAACGATTGCCATTAGTGCTCAAAACGGGTGTAGGACTTATAACATCTAAATAAATAATATTAAGTGGCCCACGAATTATAAGAGTCACTAGGGTTAACGAAGAATGACCCAACCTACGATGCCACTGATCTAATAAACTTTTTCATCAACACATGCTGCCCTAGACTGCTGACGAGAATTCAAATTCAACTAATATAATCCTCCACTCTGCCCCTTGAAGTGAATATTCTCTAACAACCGATTCTTAATATAATCAACATCCCAATGAAATTCAAAATATACATTATTGTGTTGTGCAAACTTTTTAAAATATAAAAGATTAAGAGTAACACAAGAAACATGCAAAATATCACTTAAAATAAATCTTTTATCTAAGAATGATGATCCAATGTTTATACCTGAGCTGTCCTAGGCCATGGTACTATGAATGGATTGAAAGATTATTCAAGTCATTGGTGTCACATGGTGAGTGGCACTCGAATCTGAGTACCAATTATCATCATCAACACACATGGGAGCAACATAACATGCTTGAAGAGCATTAACTTTTGCTTGAACAAAGGTGAAAAGTTGATAGCATTGTTTGGCTGCATGACCAGGTTCTTCAAAAAGCTGACACACTAATTGAGACTGCCCTCTATATTGATCACATGCAAGGTTCGCAAGAAATGGCCTAAGCAAGATCTTGGCTAGCAGGATACAGCTTTGACATCTGGTTGTTGTATCCCACCTCACATGGTGGATATCTTTGACCTGTTTTGCAGCAGTAAACTCTCTGTGATAGTGGATTGGGTGAGGCTAGGCTGCACTGTTGCTCATCATTCCTCTTTTTTTTTTTGCTGCTTGACTTTTTCTATAGGATTTTATTTTCGGTCTGCAGTAGACTAGATTGGGAGGAAGTGTATCTAATTAGTTTTCCGTTTTCTTTGTAAGAATAAGTGATACCTCATCACTTTGATATTTTGGATAGGGTTCAACCATAAGTGTGACCCGCTTTGACACTAATGAAGGCTTTAGTGAGGTATTAGTAAGGAATTAGTGGGAAAGGGGTTACGTGAATATGAAAGGTTCACATTCAATATGGCATGTGAAGGGTTCACATACATGAATGCAATGTATGTAACCCCCCACTCTCCTTACCCTATAAATTGAGGCATGGCGGCTTGACGAGAGCAACTAAGGTGTCCTTTTTTCTCATTGGGTTTAGAGTCCTGCTCACCATCGACTTGATGACATGGGCTCATCATGGGCGTTGATAGGTTGAGGAGAACATCGTGCACTTGCACCAACGCTCGTCTTATCCATGGCGTCAACCAGTATGTGCTATTTGTTTTTACATCTCAGTTATGGGTTTACATGAACGCCAACATTGGGTTATGTTTCAGGTCTAGGTCAGACCCAGATCCATTATGGATCAGATTTGGCTATGGATCGAGCTATGGACCAAATTTAGCCCGGGTCCTATTTGGAGTGGGTTTGAATCTGGATAGTTTTCAGGATCCGGATCTGAATTTGAATCGGGTTTGAATCGTGGGATCCAACCCGGGACCTGGTCATTATGGTTCTAGATCTAGACCAGAGGATCCGACCCGGGATCCATTAGAACTTGATATGGATTTGGATTGAATTGGATCAAGTTCAAAATAAGGTCTATGTACTATTTAAACCCATTTAAGACTAAACTGGTTCTGTGATTGATACATGGCATTTTGAGACCGGTTCAAAGCCATTTCAACCGGTTCTTATCAGTTTTTCACTGATTCCTGAATGTAGAAACCCTATTTTCATGAAACTATAAAGGAATAGGGATTTGTTCATTCGGTTTTAGGGGTTTATGAGCTTTTATACATATTTTAGACTAATTCAACTATTTAAAAATCAGTTTAGGCCCTTGGTTGACTGGTTGAGGGCCGTTTCAGACCAATTCAGAACATTTTTAGAACAATTCCAGCTTGAAGACCCTAGGTTTTACCCATAAGAGCATGTTTTTATCATTTTTTTTATGCTTTATACGTGTTTATTGTTAAGGAAGCATGACTTATGCATGTCTAATACATGTGTTCTTTGTTATTTAAGTTATGTATGATATTTAAACATGAATTATGAATAAATTTATGATATTTATGATGTGTTTTCATCAAAATTTATTTATACTTATAAGTTGAAGCATAAATTTGTATCTTTCGATGATATAATACATGTTTCATCATGAATATACATGCATTATTATGTATGCATGAATATGTTTGCGGTAAAATATCTTGATTAATTGAGTCATGCAATCACCAAAGTAATCCGAGTTGTGTTGATTGAGAATTCTTTGAACCATGTTAAGATTCAGTATTATGAATGTGTGTAACTTTGTCAAACAACAATTCTACCCAAAGGTAGGTCATTGTATTCCAAATTCACATAGAGTATAGTAGTAGATGTGTATACCAGCACATGAAGCATGTTTGTACCCAAAGGTACAATGATGAATTATCTCTAGTTACATGATCTGCTAGTTTTACCAATTGAAGTCAATTTTTTATAAATTGAAGAGATAAAACAACTATGAGTATTATTGTTTCCACCAAAGTGTAACGATAATGGCTTAATTATGCGTGTCTCAGAAAAGGTGAATAATAAGGAGGTCTCATATTTATCTTTTTAATATAAATCTTGTATAGAATGATTAATCTCTCACTTATACGGAGAATAGAACAACCACTCTGAAGGCTATCTTTGAGAAGTGGGAGCGCTTAAAAGGATGTCTATGAAAAGTGAGAGTGTTTGAATAATCTTAGCTTATTGCTTTTACAATCGAGAGTGGCTATGAATATTCAAGGTGTCATCTCTCACTGCATGACAGTGAAAAATTTTTTAAAAGCTATTGAGGCAAAATTTATTGATACATACAAGATTTTATCTCAAGCCATATGGATTAGCAACTTCATTATAGGTTTTGAGATTGTGGACTTTATTGAGAGACCATTAAAGATCTTATGTGATAATGAAGTTATTGTGTCCTTCTTAAATAACAACAATAGCTCAATCTTGTATCGACACATGGAGTTAAAGTACTTTGTTATCAAAGAAATGACTAAAAATCATCTAGTATGTATTCATACAATCGATATGAAGGAAATGATAGTGGTTCTCCTTACTAAATAGCTAGCACCGAGATTATATTCCAAACATGTAAAGGGGATGGGTTTATTTGATTCTTTCTGATGCATAACAATATATTATGGTTATGTGTGATCACATTTGTGAAACTAAGTTGATTCTCTATGTCTTTATGTATTGTTTATTTTGCATAAAGGATCTCTCATTTGGTTAGAGAGAATAGCATAATAACAATATTAAAGAACCAATAGAATGGGTTAAAGACCAACCTATTCATAAAGGTAATCTTAACATACTAAAGCACTGAAAATGAATTATATTTTAGTACATGAAAATATGTCATTTCATAAAGAGTTGTTCATCTCCATGACTCATATGATTCATTCTTTTGATACCGAATAGCATGTGAATCCACATGAAAAATTAAGTTGAGATAACGGTATGAACCTCAATTTTGTGCCTTTTGTGTGTCAATGGGTCAAGTGAAAGAATGTTGAACATTTCAGATCGGGTCCAACCCTAAGTGTGACCCAGTTTGACACTAATAAAGGCTTTAGTGGGGAATTAATGGGGAAGGGATTATGTGAAAGGTTCACATTCAATATGGCATGTGAAGGGTTCACATACATGAATGCCATGTATGTAACCCCCCACTCTGCTTCCCTTATAAATTGAGGCATGTCTGCTTGATGAGAGCAACCAAGGTGTCCTCGTTTCTCATTGGGTTCAGGGTCCTACTCACCATCGACTTGACAGCCTGGGCTCATCGTGGACGTCGATAGGCTGAGGAGAACGCCATGCACCTGTGCCAATGCTCATTTCATCCATGGCATCAACCGATATGTGCTATTTGTTTTTACATTCCGGTTATGGTTTTACATGAATGTCAATATGTCATGCTCTATTTGTTTTTAACGTTAATGAATTACTCTTTCTCTAAAAAATATATATACATAACTAAGTCCTCTTCATTGATAAGTTTCCTGCGACAACTAGTTAATCAACAATATTTTTTAGTTTTTTGAAAGTACTCCTACATAGAACTTGAGCCCTTCTTAACATTTTGTGGTTGATATTTCAGTTGTATTATTCAGGATCTCAACAAGGCAGCTAAGCCTGTTTAAGTGCCTTCCTAACAACAAATGAATAGTTCAAACCTATAAGTTGGTTATAAACTGATTCAGAGGAACGATATAATCCCAGCTAATAAGAGTTGATCACGTCTAAGCCATTTGAGATAACCGAGATTAAACTTTGTTGATCCCTCTTGAACTTTTGAGGTGCAGTTTGGACCCGTCTGTGAAACGCATAAGATCATAAGTAATAAGAATAGGCATGAAATGTGATTCCCACAAATAACATAATTCTCACCATTTAACTTGATAAAAAGACTGGTGCAAACTATTGGGAGTGATGAGTTGTGAAGCCTAATTCAGAGCTTTTTCCCTTGTAGTAGGGGGGATCGGGGGTTCCCCCTCGGAAGATTTTTTTTGGGGGCTTATGTTTGGGACCCGGTTTCTTATGGATCAGAACCAACTTGTTTAGGTTTAGGGTTTTCGCCCTTGCCTTATAAATTTTTTCTCTCTTGTAACAGTCAGAAAAGAGCAATAAAGGTTTTTCTTTGGGCAGCCGTGGTTTTTTACTCTCAAATTTAAGGGGAGGTTTTTTCACGTAAATCTCTGTGTCCCTCTTCTTTATGTTTTGATTGTTCTTGTTTCTTCGTTTTCTTGCTTGAGCGTTTCCTAACAGGGAGAAGGAGAAAGGTTGGACATCATACCTACAGTAGACTAAGACTCACTAGAGTTGGTACAACTCATTGGCGACAAGGCTAAAAAGGCTCTGATACCATAAAAGTTATGGATCAGACTATCATGCATAAAAGATAAGACTCATAAACTCGAGAATTTACGTGGGTCAGTTCAACTGAACTTACGTACATGATATAATTGCTCATTGAGAGAGGAGACGTCCCTCTTTATTTATATCAATTTTCAATAGTTTACAAGTCTATCTTTTACAATCCCAGCCTTACTAAACCTCTCAACAAACTTTTGTTGTTTTAGTGAAGAAAAAGACTTCTTTTCTTAATTGATGCAGATGTCACAAGGTAAGTCGATCTGGTCTCTTTCTTCTTATCGCCTGCATCAGATTCTTCTAGACCCCACGAGCTGGACTACTCTTCCTTCTTTCTAATTGTGGCAGATCCATCTAGATAACACGATCTGGATATGGACCCTTCCTTGACATTGACTCTTTCATGAGGTTGGTCTCTAACAATACCCATTGGAAATGTAACGCACACGCACACACACATAAGGTATGTATTTGCTACGAGTGAATATATGGGTATTTACCTAAAAATCATAGATGCAACTTGTAACAACTCTATCTAACCATACAGGTGTGTTCATCATAATTTCTTTGCTAAGGTTCTGATCTTGAATCTTGTTTGTTCAATGTAAGTGCATGATTTTTTGAGTCAAAAAGTTTCGGTACATTGTGAGCCATTTATTTTTGAAGCCATTGAAAAACTTTCAAAATCACATGATTCAAAACAGAATTCTTACTAATAAAAAACCATGGAGATTACATTTGTAGAGTCTGATCTATACAAATTCATAAAATATGATGAGGAGATTTTTTCTTAACAGTTTCGTATCTTCATTAGTGGCAAATATATATATATATATACATAAAATGAGAGAGGGAGAAAGAGAGAGAGAGAGAGAGAAATATCGGTACAGTAAAAGTATGTTCAACATGAATAGTGACAGCACCAATTATAATGCATTGGAAAAGTCAATCAGTCAAAACTTGGTAAAGACTTGTGCACACTTTAAATATATTTGCAGATTTGTTGCGTACTAATGAATACTATTCCAATTCAAAAGTAGGTAAGGACTGATATAGGAAAGTCGTATGGCACCCAACATTGGATTCACTGATTGTGTACAAGATTAGGGATCTAAACGGTTCAGGTTCAGGTTGGATGTGGCCAATACAAAATCTAATCAATTGGATATTGGCTAAAGGGAGTAGTATTCAGATTCAAATTCGGATGGTGAATAGTTCATGCCAAATACTATTTTTTACAAATAATCAGATTCAGATATCCATCTTTTTTGGATCAATCAGACTCAGTAGCAAAAATCAAAACCATATCTTAAATTGATTATAATTGCATATGTTGGATATTTAGAGTGGAGAGGCTTCCTTTTGAAGGGTAGAACCAAACTGTTATTTAGTTCTTGCATCTTAAATTTCTTTTTCCTTAATTTGAAACTCAATTGAAAAAAATGTGAGGCAAGGCCTGCATAAATTATCTTGGACATCTTCTTGGAGGAGAGGTATCTACAAACATGTATTTCTTCTTTCTAGTAAAGATACAAAGAAACAAGGATAGCATATAATCTATTATAGCAATACTACTCACAAAATTTCCAAATTTGTCAAGTTTGCAATCTGAGTAGGAATTCCTCCAGTCAAGTAATTGTTATTTAGGTACCTACATGCAAATTATAGAAAACAACTTTTGAAATTAATAATCTCAAAGTGCTAATGAAGCTATTCCAGGAAGTAGGAATAAAATATAGAACCACACTTTCAAGAGTAGCTATGAAGAAATTCAAATAAAATTTAACCTAGCAGCAAAGGCCTACATAAATAGAAAAGGCATAACAAAATGTACAAAAGAAACAAAAGCAAGATGACCATAATGAGGTCGAAACAACAAAAGAATGCCACATACACCAGTTCATATCAACAAATAAAAATTATAACTGGACTACCATGGACTAAAAACTCAACACAACTTCACTAAAATGCACAAGAAGTACCTAATCCCTTGAACTACATAAGATTGAAGCTATCTTCTAAGAACGTGAGGCAATGATAAGTACAAGCATTAACAACATTTATATGTCATCAAGTCGACAATAATAGTAATGCAAGAAACATCACAAAAGCTATAGAAAACACCAAAGCAACTATTTTTTTCCTTGAAAATCAATTTGATTTCATAGCATGCCCCATTAGTGCATGCAAAATGTTTTATTCTGATGCATTCTACAACAGAATTTCTGCTAAATTTTTTAGCCTATACCAGTATGTTCATGCCTCTTAGGCATATAATATGCCGAGCATAGTCATATGTTTTTTTCAGAACAAGCATGTATTTCACTATTTACATGCTTTCATCATTTTTTAGCATGTAAACACATGCAGTTTGAGAATACATGAATCTAAAGTATTGAAGAATGATGGTACATCTAGTTTTGAATGATACCTAATACTTGCATGCATTCAGTTTGGATTAGACACATATGATATGGTTATGAGCATGCACATGTACAGTTTTGGCTAAATAAATATACAATTTTGGCTATGTAAATGTGCAGTTTTGATTAAAATATGCAAAATGTTCTATTTTGATGCATTTTGCTAAATATTTGATGTGTTTTGACATGTTTTGATGTGCTCTATGTAGGAAAAAATATGGAAAGACCTAAAGATGCATTATGGAACCATGTTACACTACAATCAGATGGTTGATTACTTTGCAACTACTGTAAGGTAGACCTTAATGGGGGAATAACAAAATTTAAGTCTCATCTTGCGAGCATACCAAATAAGGATTTTGTTTCATGTGAGCACATAACATGTGATGCGAAACATCTAGCATTGGCTTCAATTCATGAATTAGTGTCCAAGCCATCAGGGAAAAAATCAAAACCCATAAGTCATTTGTCTCCTACTAGAAGCGACTCAGATTCTACTTCTATAGGAATTTCTTCTACTTCTCTAAGTATAGGTATGGGTCAACGAAATACTCTAAATGCTTTTATAAAGAAGAAAGAAAGAGAACATGCAGATATGTGTGTAGCAAAATGTATTGGCATGAACAATTTAAATTTTAGGTTAGCTTGAGATAATGCATTTAAGAAGATGGTTAATGTCAATGCAAATTGTGGATTTGGTTATACCTCTCCAAGTAGTGAAACAATTAGAACAAAATTGCTTCAAAACCTAAAAAAATAAGTTGTAACATTTATTGATAAGGTCAAAAAAGTTATGGTCGATATCAGGATGCACTTTAATGTATAATATATTGACAGATAAGAAAAATCCTTCACACATAAATATTTTGGCTTCATGCCCTAAAGGCACAATATTTTTTAAATCTAAATATGTTAAAGGGCCAAAAACTGGTAAATATATTGAGGAGTATATATCAGCTATTATTGAAGAAATTAAATCAGACAAAGTAGTTCAATTTATGACAGATAATGGCTGAAATTACTTGAAAGCAAGGGTTGCAGTGGAGTAAGATACCCTCATATTTTTACATCATCTTGTGATGCACACTATATTGATTTAATACTTGAAGATTGTAATAGATTGCCTAATTTCTCTCATACATTATTAGATGCAAAAAGAGTTACAAGCTTAATGTATAAATCATAATCAATTTTGCAACTTATGAGAAATTATACAAATGATAGAGAGATACAAAGGCTTGGGGTTACTCGTTTTGTTACTAATTTTTTATGTTTGCAATCTATATTGAAAATGGAAGATAAGTTGAGGTTTTTGGTTGCTTCTTCTGAATGGAGAAATTTAGAAAAGGTTAAGAAAGGAGGAAAAGGTAAATATATGACTGATATTATACAAGGAGAGGAGTTTTGAGAAAATAGAAGAGAAATAATAGCAACAACAGAACCACTTATAAAACTTTTGAAGATGGTAGATGGGGATGGTTCTACCATAGGTTACTTGTATGAAGGTATAAATCATGTTAAAGAAGAAATAAAAAGTTTTATAAATGTTGAGTAGATAAGTATCTACCAATATGGGACATCATTGATAGTAGATGGGAGGTTAACTTGAGAAGTGACTTATAAGTTGTTGTTGGGTATTTAAATGCATACTTTTTTTATAATGGTCTTGTGAAGACGAACAACAAAATCATGAAATGATTGAAGAAAATAATGAAAAAGATGGTTGATAAGGAAGATAAAAAGGATGAGCTTGCTTCAAAATTGTCTTATTATCATTCAAAAGATGTGAAGATCTTTAATGAGATTACAATGTCTTCTCCATACTGCATATCTATGTAAGTTTTAATTTTGATTTTCATTTTATAAATTTTTTTATTTTAAAATATATTATCATTTTTTTATTACTTGCTTTTATTTTCATAAGAGATATGATGGAAATGAGTGAAGCAAATGTTCCTATTTTGCATAATATAGAAATTAAAATACTTAGTCAACCATGCAATGCATCTGCATGTAAAAAAAATTAAAGTACATTTGAAGCGGCACATACCAAAAAGAGAAATCGTCTTGAGCCAACAACTCTTACTGATTTAGTTTATATGTGCATGAACATGCACATGTAGAAGATTTCAGTTGAAAGATAAGCAAAAGATTCACGGCCCATTGTATATGGCAACATTAATGCATTTGCATATGGCTCAATTGAAGAAATGAATAAAGAAGAGGAAACAAAAGATGAGGATGAGGAAGATGAAAGCATTGACTGCCAAGGAATTGATGAAAACACTTTTGATTCTACTTTTGATTTCTTAGTTAGTAGCAAGTGAATAGTTTTTTTTTATAAACTTGAATCATTATGATGTTTGTTTTCTCATGAACTTATGGTCATTTTATTTTTGTTTTTGATACTTGATTATTGATACTTAATGTATGATGATTTAGTTGATGCTTGATACTTATTTGAATGGAAGTACATTTGATGCACATGCTTGATACCTATTTGATGCTTGATAGTTTTTAGATATGGTTAGTGGGACTGAAAATAGATTTTATATTTTTTTCATGTAAAATTTAATTAGTTTATTTTATTTTTTTGTTTTTTTTAATTTTTAAGAATTTATTTGATTTTTTAATTTGTTCTTGAGATTTTGCCAAAAAAAAAACTCAAGAAATATTCAAAAAGTTGAAAATCTCCCAAGAAATTCATAGTCGAGAAATTGCCATTTTAAACTTTTGTCGCAATGGTTAGGAGAAAGTTAATACTTACCTCTGGATCTATAGAAAAATGGCAAGCTTTGATTATATGGCTTCAGAAGGCAAAATATTGGATATACAGTGGCATCCCTCCTAGACTCGATAGTCATAAGACTCATGATTATCAGGTCTCATGTCAAAGGATAGAAAAAGTGAGGAATAAGCCCCTGAGCTAAAAACAAAGACTTATGAGAACTTACCTAAGGAAAAAAAATGCATCTAAATGCACTCTCATCAAGCTTTAGTCCTTTAGAGTTCAAGCCTTAGTGAAGACTATTAGACCTAACAAGAATGCTTTGAGACTTAATCTCATGTCCCTATAACTAGCCATTTGAAGCCAAAGCAGAACCGAAGGAAAAAAATCCTAATGGAGTTGAGTATCTCTATCTTATCTAATCTGAGAGGAAGAAAGCTTAAAATATAAAAATCTCAAGTATAGGAATTAGCTTGTCATGAATGTTCCATATTAAAGAGAAATGAGTCAAAATCTTTGACCCAAAATGGTCAATCATTTGTTGTTGTCATGAGCCAATCACCATAGGCTAGCCATTTTTTCATGTAAAGCATTAGTTTTATGACATACATCATACATTGTATGACTCCTTGATTTTTCTCCTATGAGTTTTTTTGAAGAAAAAAATCATGACGGCATAAAAAATCAAAATGAGGTTAAAAGACATAAAGGAGAGGTACATACCTCTTGTGCTACCCTTGCTTAAAGCCCAACATTTTTTATTTCTTATACAAATTAAAATTGTGAATGAGACCCAAGAGTAGTTGCGGGATCATAGCAAGTAAGCAGTGTGGATGGATAATGCTTCATGAGATGGTGTAACTTGCAAGCCCTCAGAGTCTCCAGCTTTTTCTCCCGAGTCATGATCAATATTACCCAATCACTTTTCAATTGGCTTGACCTCGCTCGATGAGACTACAAAAGGTCTCGATAGTCCAGTCCCTCCCTTGACAATGTCTAATCTCGTTCGGCGAGACCCCCAAATGGTCTCAATAACCCAATTATCCCAGCACTGGTCCAACCTCGTTCAGCAAGATCTAGTAAGTTTCGACAACCCAGTTATTCCTCACCTTTTGGATACTAGTATGACCTCACTCGACAATACCACAAAATGGTCTTTAAAACCTAGGTGTCCCAAAATTAACCTAACCTCATTTGGCGAGACCACAAAACGGTCTTGAAAACTCAGTTTCTCCCTTGATACTAGCCCGACCTCGCTCGACGAGACCACAAATGGTCTTGAAAAATAAGTTGTCCCTCGCACTAGTCTGACCTCATTCTGCGAGACTACAAAAGGTCTCAACAACCTGGTGGCATAAAAATTGGTTGATTTCATCTTTGGCATCGAATCTCATTCGATTAATGTCAAAGAAGGGCATATGTATACACCTAAATTTTTTAAAGAAATAACAAGCCCTCGTGCTTGGGGAAGAGAATCCCTTTGAAAAAGAATCCAAAAACCTAGTTTGTTGTCCCACACATGGGACGACAATTCGATTTGTCATCTCATCATGAGGATGGCAAACCAGCTTTGCCATCTAGTATGCCGACTGAACATATAAGCCTCAGGAAGTGACATGTCCCAGTTTAAACGAGACTCCTCCTGTGCATTTGGTGTGGAACTCTTCTGGATGAGTCCTATCCCCATTAAGGTTAAGCTTGAATCCATTTTGGTTGGATTAAAGTCCAAAAAACCCTAGATTCATATCTTATGTAGAATTCCTATAAATAGGGATTAACCCTAGAGTCTGGACCACCTGAAAATTATGCACCTGAGTTTTGGCCCTAGAGAAAGAGCTTACAAAAGTCATGTCCGTACTCTGACTCTCTATAGACCTTAGCCCTAAATTGCCGAAGCTATTCGAGGAATTCTCGAAACTATGTAGAGGTATTGGTCAATCAAAGAGAAGCCTCAGAGGAGCAAACATACTCCAAAGTCTAAAAAGGTACTTTTAAGATCCTTTGCCTATTTATTTTGATTTTATATAGTCAAATCATCAAATATTTATACGCAGTTTGATCTTTTATTGCATATGTGAATTAGGGATGGCAGTGGACCGGGGAAAAGCGGGGCCCCGCCCCGCCTCGCCCCGTTTGGACCGGGGATGAAGGGTATGAAACGGGGATGGAGGCGGGGGTGGAGGATAAAATCCATCCCCGCCGCGGAGGCGGGGCGGGGGTGGACGTGCACTTTTCCCCGCCACGATCCCCGCCTAATCCCCGCCCCGACCACTTTTCCCTGCAATATCCCTGCCCCGCCCCGCCTCATCCCCGTTTGGATCGGGGATGAAGGGTATGAAACGGGGATGGAGGCAGGGGTGGAGGTTAAAATCCATCCCCGCCGCGGAGGCGGGATGGGGGTGGAGGATAAAATTTTGTGGCGGGGCGGGGGTGGAAACCTTGTCCCCCGCCCCGCCCCGCCCCGCCCCACTGCCATCCCTAATGTGAATCCGCAGTGAGCTTCGAAACTAGAGAAATAAAAAATCTGTCTTTGCTTAACGATGGCCAGAGCTTGAAATAAGTGTCCCCACATCTTCTAAAGGGTTTTTAAAGGATTTTTAGCAAAATCCATGTAAGTTGTTCTTTCTGCTCAAAATTTTTTATCAATAGTACGAAATGTGTTTAACTCTTGGCATTTGCCACCCTGATTCACTGATTTGCCCAGTTTTTTCCCTTTATTCCGTAGTTTCTTATTGACTGTTGTTTTCTTTAGCCTTTAAAATTTCTTTGCATTGCTGCATTTTGGCTCCATTGCATGTGGGGGTACTTTTAACATGTGAGGACCCGGAATAGGAAAAACTATATGTCCCTATATATATATGTGTGTGTGTGTGTGTCATTTTTTGTGTAGCACCACTGCTGTCATTGACAACCACCCATCTCAAGATTTCTCAAGATGGAGACCACGCCTATATTGAGAAATGCTAATATGGGTAGATGGCCAATGCATGATGTAGCACTGTTGTGCACGCATATATATATATATATGAGAATGAAAACCTACCCAATAGAAAACCTCTCAAACCTACCCAATAAAAAATATTTATCATACTTTTGGTGTTTTTTCAAAATTCTGACCTTACGATGTGTTCAAGCATGATTGATTTATTAGAAATTGACACTTGGATCATGCATTTTGGATGAAAAAAATGGTATTTAGAGCCTTAAAAATTTATAAAATTGTAGGCCATTGATTTTTTGAAACCTTATAAAAACATATTCATGCATCGGAATCAAATGCTCAAAGAAATGATTCCTTTAAAAACAAGCACATAAAGAATTTTGAAAACACACCGAAAATCCTATGAATAATTCTTATTGCCTTAGACATTTAACATTTAGTGCTTATCCCGTTTATGTGGATACGAAGGTTCGTCATATGATGCTGGTGACGCCTTGAGACATTTAACATTTAGTGCTTGGCCCTTTTATAGCATGTGACACAGTCTTTATTAGTTCTTTAAAATTAGACACCTTTAGACAAATGCTGAGTTGGGTGCAGCTTGCAGTTGTGTCTTGTGCAAATGTAAGCTCAACGTGCATTAAAGCGGCAATAAAAAATTCAAAAAGCAGAGAAGGAGCTTAACGTCAGTCAATTAGGATGCGTTTGATTGTCTCAAAGATGACTGACCCAGTCGATTGGCACCTATACTGTTAGATGAGCGGTACAGGTTCATTCTTTTGTGCAAGCTGGCGTCCAGCATGGTCTGTAGAAAAGAGTGCATTTGTTGTGTTCTGTTCTGTTTGTTCATTTTGTCCGATCTTGATCAAGCCATCAAACAACTCAAAGCCCTGTTAAAATTGTTGAGCTTCAATAATGCCCACAAATAAATGCCAGCACAACAATTTTATCACAGATGGTAGGGATGGCAGTGGAACGGGGGACCGCCTTGCCTCACCCCATTTGGACTGGGGATGAAGAGCATAAAACGGGAATGAAGGCGGGGATGAAGGTTAAAATCTATCCCCGTGCCGGAATGAAGGCGGGGATGGACTTACGCTTTTCCTCGCCCTACCCTGTCCCCATCCCAATCCCTGCTTTGCCCTGCTCGGCCTTGTCCACAATCCTTCAAAGGATGATTATAGACCTAGGGGAAACGGGCCCCGCACTGCCTCGCCCCCGTTTGGACCGGGAATGGAGGACATGAAACGGGGATGGAGGCAGGGGTGGAGGTTAAAATTCATCCCCGTGCGGGGATGGAGGTTCGGATTTTGAGACAGAGCTGGGGTGGAGACCTTGTCCCCTGCCCCCGCCCCGGTCAACTGCCATCCCTAACAGATGGGCACTGATGGGCCCAGTGACATTCCCCCGTATTAGGGAAGCAAACTCCTAGGATCCAGTTGGACCTCCGATCCGAATCTGACACATTATTTCAAAATAGAATCGAATGTGTTTCTCGATTGTATTCGGACCTATAGGATCAAATCGTTTGTTTCATTCCCACCAATAACAAGACTCCATGGGAAAGGCCACTCCATGTGTGAAAAATACATATGTAAATCCATTCACAGAGTGTGTATGAATTTCCATGACAAATGCATGATCAACGAGAAAATAAATTCATGATAACTGTGGTCCCCACATAAAATTAGAGTTTTCATGTTTGTTTTACCTGCATTTATGTTACGTTTAAATGGAGGGTTCCATATGTAAACCCTCATTTTTTCATATGTAAACTGGGTGAAACAAACGACAATGACATGTTTAATCGGATCTATAACGTAGAAAGAATCCGATCCATTTGTGCTCTTTACATGTAAAATGGTTTGTTTTTTTTTATAGGCAAACTGGGGAGAAAACACATGTTTTCTTCAACTTTTGTTTTTCTTTTTTTCCACTAGATCCATATTCAGCTAAAAATTTTAGAGCAACGTTCAATTCTATTGCATGGAATTTTCTTTAGATTTGAATTTGGATTCGGACATGTTTGATTGAATTCAAAATTCAGATTTGAATCAACTATGATACAACCACACACTATCCAATCCGTTTGTACAGTTAACACGATATTATAAGACAATTGCATTTTCTTGTGGACCCGGGCTGAAGGCCTGGATCTAAAACAAAGACAACAGATCTGCATCCTTGTCCAGTCTTGTATGTGTAATACCCGACCCAACGAACGGTCACAGACTCACAGGCCAGTTGGAACCAGGTTTTTGCGTTGGGTGAATGGGTCGGGTCTGGTGACATTCATCACTGGTCTAATGAACTCTCGGAAAAACCAAAATTGCACCAGAAAAAATGGTTCCAGCTTCTGGGCCAATCCCTGGACCTACGTTGTTCCATCCATGTTGTGCCTGAGGGCTGTTCTTCATACCTCTAGGGTTGTGGATTGCAGAGTGGTCCGATTTTCAAAATGGGTCCAACGCAGATCCGTTTTGTGCTAATGGATCTACATATTACATCTGAATCCAGGTTGAATTTGGAAGGCAAGTGGTTGGGTCTAGTGGATCTAGGTTGTAATCCGGTGAAAGAATATGGTCCGAGTCAAAGTTGAACGGGTGGTAGCTCTCAGAAGATTCAGTACCACGGGTTCTCAGACCACGACCGGATCCGGAACCCTTATCATGCCTTATGAGATCCTAACTGGTTCCGGATCCTCAACCGGACAGACTTTTCAAAAATAAGACCCGACCCATAGGTAATTGGACACCTATACCCCTGAACATCGGTGCTTAAACAACCGAAAGAAGGGAGACATTAACACGAATTAAGAATAATTTAGGTCATTTTAGTAAATTAGTAAGATGTCCGCATAAGCAATAATGAGTAGGTGGAGTGAGGGACCGCTAAACGGTCGAAAATTTCAAGCGAGCGCCCAACTGGCCACATGCCTCCGCTCCCTCCACCTCAGCGAATCCACGACGCCAACTTTAATGCATTGAGGAACTTTCATCTATAACCTTGTCTTTATCCTAAATACCTAAAATAACACGCGCAGAGAAGATTCTTTCCGTGCATCCCTGCAGGACATGTTGGTCATTTACGTACTTCAAGGGATGCGGGCAGGTCCTGAGTATTTTTTTCACTTGCATTGTGTAAAAGTTTCTGTTTCGACAATCAATAGGCCCCTGGAATTTAACAAAATTACAAGGCTACCGTATTGATTGGAGTTATGTGTTTGGACTGTTCTAATCCCGCTTGTCTTCTGCAATGACTTATGTGTCCTTGACTTGAGACAACGCGGTGTTATGATTCACTTGGACACTTTTTTATCTATGAAGGAGATGGTTGGCGTCTTGGAGATTGAACCCACCACCTAAAGTAGGGTATCTAAGATTTTTTTCTCTTTTTCTTTATTGAAAGATAAAAAACAGAACCTAAGGCATGTTTGGGATCGATGGCTGGGACGGGCGTTCATGGAGTTTATATGTTGCAGCTACTTTTCATCCCAAATGCATAAATGATCGAGAGATGGTTCGAGTTGGCTCACAATAATGGGTTTGGGTCGGTGTTTCATCCAACTTGACCCAGTTGCTAATGTGGCTCCGGTTGCAGTTGGTGTCTTGTAGTTGCTGAAACCTTGAAATGGGTGGTTTGGTCATTTAAAGAGGAATTGTAGAACAGTTATGGCAAGAAAAACCCTCATCTCACGGGGACGCGAGACAAGATGCCTTACATGTATGTTTTCGTCATTTCGTAAATGGTAGTTTTACTTTACCCACCTCCTCAACAACTGTACCTGTTAGGGCGTTAAGGAAACCCCAAACTAAACTAAAAGAACATTTTCTTGTTTCTTGTTAAAGAAGTGGAAGAAAAAATTAAAGCGCCTCTTTTTTTTTTTCCTGTAAAAAAAGTGAAAAGTAGAAAAGCAGAAAAGGAAAAAGGAAGAAAACAGCTGTGTGGTTAAAATCTAGGGTTTCACTGTACAGTGGCTTCTGAGTTAACACCAGGTATGCAATTGCAAGCATGCAACCCCCCTTGGACTGTCTCCCCTGTTTCTCTCTCTAGACCGTACCGTCCATCGCTGCCCCCCGTTTTCCTTCACAGTTCGCCGGAGGCCATCCATCTACAATAATGCACAGCTTTCTCTCTCGACCCCCATTCTGACTCTCTATACGGCACTGCGCCACTTTCTCTCTCTCTAACCTTCCAGCAGTTTACACTCAAACAGTGCTCTACCTCTCTGCGCCTTTTCCACCGTTCATCAAGGCAAACGAACTTTTTCTCTCGTATCCATATCCATTCATCAGACTCCATGTACTGTCCCACTTTCTCTCTCTACCAACTACCCAATCCGTTTGTCAAAAACTGCCCTCGCTTTCTCCCTCTACACATCTCTACCTATCCATCAATCAATATCAATCCCAGCTCCACCTCACCCTAAACCATCCCCCACCATGATACGCCATAAAGCCACTCTCTAGCTCCTCCAAAACCCTGTATTCACAAAACCACAAACAAAAGAAGAAAAAAAGAAAAGAAAAAAAGACCACCACCACCACTACCGTGGCCTCAATGGCCACCTCTCTGCAACCCCTCCTCCTCCTCCTCCTCCTCCTCCTCCTCCTGTCAGGCCTCATCCCGCCCGTGAAGCCAGACCTCAGTGGAGATAAGGCAGCTCTGTTAGCTTTCCGATCGGCGGTGGGAAGGTTCATGTCGTGGAACCAGTCGGAAGCCACGCCGTGCGCATGGCAGGGCGTGGAGTGTGGCAACGGCCGCGTGACGGTCCTCCGCCTCCCCGGCGTTGGCCTGATGGGCGACCTCCCCTCCGGCGTGTTCGGTGGGCTCACCGCCCTCCGCACCCTCAGCCTCCGTTTCAACGCTCTCACGGGTCCCCTTCCGCCGGACCTCGACCAGCTCGCCGATCTCCGCAACCTCTACCTGCAGCAGAACCGCCTCTCCGGCCCCATCCCTCCGGCGGTGTTCCGCCTCCAGAAGCTCGTACGCCTCAACCTCGCCGGCAACAACTTCACCGGCGAGATCTCGCCCTCCTTCAACAACCTCACCAGGCTCTCCACCCTCCTCCTTGAATCCAACTCGCTCACGGGTCCCATCCCCGACCTCAACCTCCCCAACCTCGCCGTCAGCCAGTTCAACGTCTCGTTCAACCGGCTCAATGGCTCCATTCCCGCCTCCCTGAGCCGCCTCGGCGCCGACTCCTTCGTGGGTAACCTCGCCCTCTGCGGCGGGCCCCTCCCGCCTTGCCCCGGAATGGCCATCAATCCCTCCCCCAACGACAACACCGGTTCGGGTGGCGGGGAAAACAACGGAAATGCCGGCGGTCGCGGCCGGCACAGGAAGCTCTCTGGAGGGGCAATCGCCGGGATAGTGATCGCCTGTGCAGTGGCGGCAGTGGTGCTGCTGTCCATCTGCGTGGTCTGTTGCTCTAGGAAGAAGCAGAGCAGCCAGCGGAGGGCGGGTGCGATCGATATGGCTGCCGCGAAGCCGCCCCCACCGGATCCTGTGGTGCTGGAGAAGGCGGCGGACGCGGAGGAAGACAATGTGGGTGGTGGTGGCGGATTAAAGGAGGAGTATGGTGCGGTGGCGCGAGCGGAAATGGGTGGAGCTGCTGGTGGTGGTGGTGGGAAGAAGTTGGTGTTCTTTCCGGGCGCGAGGCGGGGCTTCGATCTGGAGGACTTGCTCAGGGCTTCGGCGGAGGTTCTGGGGAAGGGGACGTTTGGCACGGCGTATAAGGCGGTCCTCGAAGGTGGGAGCGTGGTCGCAGTGAAGAGGCTGAAGGATGTGAGCATGGTCCAGGTGGAATTCGTGAAGCAGATTGAGAAGATTGGGTCTATGGTGCAAGGAAACCTCGTTCCTCTGCGGGCTTATTACTACTCCAAGGAGGAGAAACTCTTGGTGTATGATTACATGCCCATGGGAAGCCTATCTGCATTGCTTCATGGTAATTGTTTTTGTGGATCCGTCCTGTTGGTGGACTTCATCTTGCTTTCTTGTTTTGATTTTTGTTGTTTCTATGTAGCTTGTGTTGTCCTTCTCTTTTTCTTTTTCTGTTTGTCTTCTCTTTTTATTCAAGCTATATTTGATTGTTTTTTTCTTTTTTGTTGATATAATTTGGTTGGTTGGTTCGTTTTGCGTACAAGTTTTCTTTCCGCTGTACTTTAGTTGGTCGTGCATAGATCTTTTAGTTTTTCTTTTTTGTTCTTAAGTAATTAGTTGAATAGTTCTTGTTATCTTTTCTAATGGTTTGATTGGGGGAGCTGGTCTTTGTGTTATTTTGAGATCAGTAATTTAGTGGATCTGTGGTTTTCTGTCTTCGTTGTTTCTTTAGTGCCTTTTTCCCCCCTTTTCTTGTTCTTCTCCCCTTTTCAAATGATCAGATGGTGTTGATTTCTGATTTTATTTGGTGGATCTTGGTCTTGGCAATTACTTTTGCTTGATGCTTTCGGTTAATCTTATGCTTACTAATGTGGTTAAGCTTGTTCTTCTTTTTCTATTGCTATCATTGGTGGCAGTTTTCATCTTTTCTCATTGAATTTATTAGGTTTGGTTAGTAGGACGTGTTTTTCTGTTAGTATCAGTAACTTGATTGATTCGTGGTGTTTTTCATGTTCTCTTGGTACCATTTAATATTGCTGTCTTTGTTTCATTCATCTATTTCTTCTTGTTGCTGATTTGGTAGTTTCATTCTCCACTCCGCTATTAAGTTGATTGAGCTGTTCTTGACAATTACCGACAAGCAAATTTGGTTAGTCATTTGGGTGCCATTGTGTTGATAGCATTTAGAACTTCTATTTTCCTTCTGTATGCCTTTTATTCATATCACACTGAATTGTGATAGATTTTCTTGATGACATTAATCTAGATATTCTCTTCTTGTTCTGTATCCTCTCCTTTCTCTTCTTTCTTCTGATAGAACGTCTATGTGAACAGGAAGTAGAGGAGCAGGCAGAACACCACTAAATTGGGAGACAAGGTCGCGGCTCGCCCTGGGAGTGGCAAGGGGAATTGAATATCTCCATTCTCAAGGCCCCAATGTCTCCCATGGCAACATCAAGTCTTCCAATGTCTTGCTGACTAAAGAGTATGATGGCTGTGTTTCTGATTTTGGGCTTGCCACACTGGTTGCCTCTGCCCCTGCTACCAACCGTGTGATTGGCTACCGAGCACCAGAGGTGACTGACCCAAGTAGAATTTCACAAAAGGCAGATGTTTACAGTTTCGGGGTTCTGCTTCTCGAGCTCTTGACAGGGAAGCCGCCTGCTCATGCCTTGCTTAATGAGGAGGGTGTGGACCTGCCAAGATGGGTGCAGTCAGTAGTCCGGGAGGAATGGACTTCAGAGGTGTTTGATCTTGAGCTCTTGAGATACCAGAATGTGGAGGAGGACATGGTCCAATTGCTGCAACTGGCCATGGATTGTGCAGCAAGCTACCCAGACCAACGCCCCACAATGAGGGAAGTGGTGAGGAGGATCGAGGAGCTCCGCCCCAACATTGTCAGTAGCCATGACGACGAAGAAGCAACGCACTCTTTGCAGAGGACAAACAATTCCATCGCGGATACAGGTAGCACTGGCCCGCCTCCCCTTCCTAGCCTGTTTGGTTGATTCAAAGACAACAAATTGAAGTGAACAGGAAGCTGATGTTTTAGCAGCCATTGTTGAAAAAGACAGTTCATTACCGTTTCACCATCCTCGCAATGGTATTTGTTTTCATTTCTTCTCTTTCTTTTTCTTTCATTTCTTGTTTCCTTTGGTTATATATCATCAAATGGGGTTTATGTGATTTTAGAAGGGAATAATGGGAAGAAGCCGTGGGTTTTTAAAAGTGTTCCAACTTATGTATCAAGGGTAGGAGGATGGGTGCTTGTTGTAATTACCTTTTCTTTTTTTTCTTTTCTTTTTGCTTCTTTCCAGATCTACCATGAAGGAATGCTTGTAATTTTTATACTTTTAAAGGGAGGTTTTCTCACCATTAGGGTTTTTATTGAAGTTTGATGCACTGGCCACCTCTCTGAATTAAGACAAAGTTAAGGACTCACCTCGTAGAGAACGAGTAGACACAGCATCTTGACATGGAAGCTACATGCTGAAGTGGGCCATCACATTTTGGTACCTCTCAAAAAGGTTGCCATGATCCTTGGTTGATAAATCTATTTCAAAGATCACAATTCTATCTTTCTACGTTAAAACTTGTTGCTGGGGTCAATTTTATGATAATCACCTGTCACCATTATTTAAATAATTAAGATCAGTATATGGAAAGGTAAGCAACCCTCTTGCTGGAACTCGTAAGGTGAGGTTGTTTGTTTTGATCAAATCAAACATCTAACCTCATCAATGATGTATTCAGCATGGTCAAAAAAAGTTTTAGAAATGGTCACTTAGATCATATTTTTTTCAACGTGAAAAGACGATTTTGTAAGAGTTGAAAATCCGGTTCTTTGTAGGTCGTTGATTTTTTAACCCCTAGAAGATCTCGCATACACATTGCAAAAACATGATCCAACTGTTATTTTCTACCAAACCAAACATATGGATATGGATTGCATATATATTGAGGGTTCAGATGTGCAAAAAGACATTAAAAAATAAAAATATTGCTCTGGTGTTTCATTAAAGAGATTACCGACACGGCTACACGTTATGAATTATGAAGCCACTTTGGTGTTCATGCCAACAGAGACCCCATGGAAAGAAGAGACGGGGTTGCAATAATTGTTGCCGCAGCACCTATCCATGTGGTTGGGTCCCACTACAGTTGGCAGCGTCAGTTTGGTTGCAGTTTTGTTGTAAGTTGTTTGGTGGCATTTTGCCATCTGTCTTGGTGGTGGTTGCCAGTTCCCTGATTGGGTCACTGGTTAATTGTTTTATTGTGGTGTGTTTTTCTAACCAGGATTAAGGGTGCAAATGGATCACTTGCATTCCGGATCATGGTATATACGAATTGGCAATCAAGTTTTAAGCATCAGGTTTAGTGGAGTTTGGACCTGAAAATAGATCTGATGTGGTTGAATTGAATCTGCATCTGAATTTTTATATGTTAAAAGTGTGTTTGAATTGAATTGACGATATTGATCCAAATTTGAATCTAAATCTTGAAACCGTCTGATCTTGTGTTTCAATCAGAAGTCTGATTTTGCAGTTTTTCACGGGCAACCAGGAGTAGCAACTAACATTTGTAATCCATATTACCTCTCTCTCTCTCTCTCTCTCATATATGATAACTGAACATATTAGGCCCCCATTTCTCATTCTGCCCCATAGATTTTAAGTATTTTATGATAGATCTGAACCGTTAGATGTGTTTTTTATTATGCTCTATTTTGTGGGAATTAACTCTTTGATTATGCCTTTTCAACGAAAGACATGTTTTTCTGATCCAGGAAAAACTGGTATCTTCATAGCCATTGATTTTGGTTCACCGAAAAAACCTGTATACAGGTTGGATTTGGGTGATCCAAAAGGCAGTTCCCACTAAACAAAAACTATAAATCACATGAGAAAAAATACTTAAAACTACGATTTTTGAAGGGGCCTACCGAGACCTAACGAAAAAGGTGCCTAAGGAATATATATATATATATATATAACCATCATTCTATGAAAAAATGTGATTTTTTAATGCTTGACTATTTATGATTATAAGCTATTGAGCCTTAAAGGAATCTCATTTATGCATCATAATCGGATGATTCAAGAGTGGGTTCTTATAATAAAACCCACGCCATACAGATCACACCCATATGGTTTGATTCAATTAAAAAGAACAAAAAAAAATCCATGAAAATCACTGTTCACACATTAGTTCTCATGTTCTAACTTGAAATTCATGGTAGGATTTGGTGAAATTTCTTTTGAAAGGAAAGATGACCTGGATAATAGCTGTGCCCAGCCTCACAGTGTCACGGGCAAGCGACTAGTGGGAAGTAAATGAATTGCCATAGTACAGCTTCTCATCTGGCTGAGGTGGATGGCTAGAAAGGAGACTGCTTTGTTTGGTGAATCTTTTTTTTTTTGCTTCTGGTGATCATTATTGAAATTGACCCTTCAATTACGTTGCTTTCCTGAACGTTGCAGTAAATGAGTTTTGTATATCTGCAACTTTTGACTCTACCATTAGTTTTTCCAACATTATATGCACGGATGATGGGTTTGATTAAATAAATTCATTGTCTTGTAAGACTGGTTATCCATTTGAGAAGGTAACGTTGTCCAAATCTTCACAAATTGATCCAACCTTACCTCCATGGGATATGCCTTTCTCCATATTCACAAATATTGGCCATTTTAGAACATCTAAATTTTATTGTGAGATTTTTGAAAGCGGATAGGATCTCGGATAATGCTATATTTTCAGAATGTTGCAGACTTTGAAAGCTTCATGTTTTTGTCACGATATTTACATGCTATTAACATGACATTTATATATTTATATACTTTAATGTTTCCCCACATTCTTATATATTATAAAATTTTAGACGTATATGTTTTTCAAGATTTTCTCAGCTTTTTTTTTAATTTATTGTGATATTTTTATTTGCCAAGAAAATCTTGATAATGAGATTTGTGATTATGCCTTTCTCCGCCCTCATTCATAGGAAAGGATGGTCTTGGTTGGTCCCCATAATTCATCAAGGTCAAGCATTGATACTCCCACAAGAGCTCCTCTCATCTGGTAGATGGACTTGTGAATGTCACAAGTTCGAAACCCATGGATGGCATCCCTTGCTACAAGGTCGAAGCTGGTATACTCCAGAGTGGGCAAAGTGGACCTCTAGGGTTTTACCAACCAGAGGCCAGCCAATGCGTGTTCTGTAAAGTTGGTTGGACCCAGGTTGAGTCCAGATCTGACTCATACATGCTCTACATATGATACGTTTTTACCAACCACATGGCTAGTCCATTTCCAATTTTTATAAAGTCGAACTCATTTCAGTATCCTCCCTGATTGTCTCTACCGGTCGCTTATGATCTTGTGGTGAACTTAATAATTGGATCATGAACCTTCAAAGCCCATATCATATAGTTACAAAACGATACAAACTGTTCAAGGAAACCTTGGGCTTGGCTCAGTAACACCCAGCTCGAACGTGGTTAACTTGTTAAACAAGCCAAGCTCAAGCCTACTTTGAGCCTCGTTTAGTTAAACAAGTTGTGCTCAAGCGTGTGATTAGGTCCAATGTCCCTTAAAACTTCTAAAAAACTTTACTCTTTACTCTTTATTTAAATTTTAATCTTGGCATAAGTGGAGCTGTTTATCAGCAACAGTTTTCAAGCTCAACTCTTTACTCGAGTTTGAGCTGGGCTCTAGCATACTTTAGGCTATACAGCGCTATCCAAACCCAATTGTGAAGCGCTTGGATCCAATTAAATATGTTTTTATCCAACAATATTTTCAAATAAATCTCTCAAGTTTGGCCTATATCGTACTTGAAGATCTTGTTTCTCTCCCAACTGCAATTATCCAAAAGCTGATTTACTAAAGAAACCATATAGATGGCATATGTACGATTACATTTACAATAAAAGCCAAAAAATTGAAAGGACATGCCATTTCAGAATGTTGCTGATATTTGAGAGGACATCATGAAACCTTAGTGCAAGGCAGAAGTTGGTAACCAAGTATGGCTTTGAATAAGATATGGTTCATGGAACCAATCCATTAACACCTTGATGAAATCAATTCAACACCATTCTTTGCTTTTGGACTCATAATTTTCTCTAGTATTCAATACAAGATGGCCTTATGAGAACAATCTTGACTTCCGTGTATATCTATATCTAACATTAGAAGAGAGAGGTGATATTGCCTCAAAGTGCAACCTTGAAGGACTCTAAGCCTCCAATCCAATGTTCTTAAGCTTTCTTTCCCTTTGTTTTTTTTTTGTCCAATTGGTTTGAGAGGTAGAATCTTAGATGAAAGAGGAAACATAGTTTTTTTGTTCAGTATGTTATTATTGATGGATTTAGGATCGGGGTGTGCGCAGGGAACACTTCAGGAAAAGATGATTGATGAGTTGATCGGAGTTCTGCGCACTTTCGCTGAAGGCACCAAGGTGCTCCAGCCGGTGGTGGGAGCTCTTCGGCCTGAAGTGGAAGCAGAGCCCAAAGCCACTGAAGACAACATCCGTGTCCAAGATTCCGGCGACATCGCCCCCATCTTTTTTTTCAATCCACTTTATTTTCCCCCTTTCGTAAAAGGGGGAAACCCTAAGAGTTTTCCCTTTTATGAAAAGGGTAACCCAATAAAAAAAAGGAAGAATCTTGAGCAGCGGCGTTGCAGCTCATCGGTGGCACAATTGGCAGAAAGATGGTGGTGCGAGCAGCGTGCCCCGATGGATTTTTCACCCTTTCCGATGGGGCGGAGGATCTCCATGAAGATGAGCTCATCGCAAAAGGTGGCCAGCAGAGCAGCCAGTGCTACTGCTGAGAGGCAGCCGTTGGGCTACATTCATTGACAGAAGGAAGTTGTTGGGCCTGGTGCACCCAAAGCGCAGCGTCGAGGTTGCCCTCAAATGGTGGATGCGAAGGCCATGGCGGAGGCGTTGTCCCTCCTCTGAGTAGGCAGAGGTGGTGAAGACCCCCTGTCTCGTATGGTAGTGGTGGAGACGCCATTGGTGATTCTTTTTTTCTTTTCTTTCTTCAGGTGAGGCGGTAGAGCAGGCTTCACTGGAAGGGCATCGCTGCCCTGCCGGATGGGTGGATGCCAGGAACCGCAGCACAGGGTGATCGTCGAAAAGGAGGAAGGAAGCATTGTTGATGGCTGAATCGGTGGTGGTGGCCTCGAAGCTCCCCACCGGATGCTCGCCGAAAACCTCTAGTCGGAAGATGGTGGAGAATCCCCATTTTCATGGGATGGTTGCACCGGCCGAGCGATTGTCGGATCTTCGGGCGAGGAGGCGGCGCAGTTGCCGCATCTCCCGGCGAGGCTTTATCTCCACCGGACTCTCATCAAAAATCTTGGTCGCGACACCGGCCACAGATTAACCTGCAAAAAAAAAAAATGAAAACAAGGGTTAGGGTTTCTCAAAAACTTGAGAACCCCTTATCTCTTTCTTTTGTTTTTTATTTTTTCACATTCAGTTCATATTTTTATATTATATTATATTTTGGTACCTCTATTATTTTTAGAATAAAGGCTTTAGTTTTTGAATTTTTCAAAAACAAACCTGTCTTCTGGTTAATACCCAAGACAAGGACATGTTTTTTTTAATTACAGAAGACCACCTGGAGTTTTTTGTTTAGCTCAGAGATATTATGTTTTTAATGTTCTGGTTTATTGAGAACTATTTTTAACTTTTCTGATTTTACAGAAAAGTGTTTCTGGTTAGCGAAATACCTCTCAGAGCGTCATCCTGATAGGTTTGGATCCAGTTGGTACAGGTAGATCCAGTAAAACTTTTAGATCTTGAAATTCTTTGAGTTATTGCATTGTTCTTATGCTTAATATTATGTTTATGTTTTGGTTTATGTTAATATATGGATCCAGTATAATTTGATTCAATTTTCTTTTATATAGATCAAGTTTAATTATAAGATCTATTAAATATAATATCTGGGTCAAGATTAGATCTTATCAGTATTAGATCAGATGTATGAATCTAGTAAGGTGACATAGATCTTGATTTGATCCAGTAAAATATTATGGATATAGTTAAATATGCATGAATCTAGATAGTTCAAATTGATTGAGTATAGATTCAGTTGAATTAGTTTTGAATCTAAATAATATTATTGGATCTTGTTAAATTTGAGCGGATCTAGTGTTATATCCGGATAGGTATAATTACCATAGGGGATCCAAGTTTGTGATTAATTCGGATAAATCTATTACCATATGAGATATGGATCTAGTTTGATCCAGTTTTTGTGATTGAATTCGGGTGAGTGTTATGCTCAGATCCAGAATTGATCCACAAACAAATCTAAATATATATACATATACTGATCTAGATTTGATCTAAGTTTTTTGTTGAATCTGGATAGTATCATGCCAGATATTTGGATTCAATAATGATATATATTTTGTATGGATCTGAGATTTACACGGTTAGATCCAGATAAGATAAGTAGAATACTCGATGTGTAATATAGATTCATTGGTATTTGAAATATATGGTTTTGGATATAAATTTGGATTATGATCAAATCCTGTAAGATCCATGGGTTTATTTAAGCTTATATGAAGATCCATTTTAATATGGATCATGTTGGACTTGATAGATAATATCTCAAGTCGGATTTGGATATGAAATCCTACAAATCCAATAGATTTGGATATGTGTGTGTGTGTGTGTGTGTGTGTGTGTGTGTGTGTGTGTGTGTGTGTGTGTGTGTGTGTGTGTGTGTGTGTGTGTGTGTGTGTGTGTGTGTGTGTGTGTGTGTGTGGATCTGGTAATGGATTTAAACTTAAATGTTCAAACTTGTGGTTTGATTAAAGCCTGATAATTGGCTTATCATATTTTGGCATATCCAAATAATATAATGGATCTGGTGCATATCCAAATTAGATTTTGGTATGAAATTTATGACTTAATTCATGATGGAAAAATAAACTAGTCTGTGAATAACCTCATGATAGAGATATATCATGAAGAAAAACTCCAACTAGTGTATGTAAAACCACATGATGTAATGGTTTAATGGAAATATTGCTTAAATACAATGCATTGGAAAAGTGAAAGCGAAATTATAATTTTGCACATGCATGTGAGAATATTTATCTGTAATAATGATAAATAATCATAATGCTCTCTATAGTATGTTGATATGAAAACATGAAAGGATATTTTTCATGTTTTAAAGTTTTGCATGAAATATTAAATGATATTGATCAGTTATATTTATAACTATTTGGATCCGGATATACTTATCTAAAATTATCAGGTAGTGATCAACATGTGATAATGCACATGAAAAGTTGGAGTATAAGATTTGAAAAGTGAGAATATTTACTATGTTTGACAAATCACATATTTATGAATTAAAAAAATTTCATAGCACTCCACTAGTGTGCATGCCTATGAAAAGGTCATGGAAGATCCAAAGAACCCCATGACTATGTGAGGCCTATATTATGATGTATTCATGGATTGCATGACTTAATATGTAGTAAATGATGAATACTTGAAATCTATGATATGATTGAAAAATAACCTAGTTTGTGAATAACCTCATGATAAAGATATATCATGAAGGAGAAATCTAACTAGCGTATGTAAACTTCATAATGTCATGAGTGCAATACATAATGCACTGGTTATGATAAAATATGGGTATTTGCCCCATATGACCAAGTGAGAGATGTTGGATCTTGGTATGAATTCAGTGTGGTCAAATGGGTCTCACATGGAATCCAATGACCCATTTAGTGGGTCATTGAGATATGCACCACCAGGATAATAGTGGGGCCCATTACACATTGAATTCCGAACATGCTTGAGAATCCAATGGGACAGGCTGGATAAGAGTTACCCATAAGAGGTTAAATTCTCCAGCCCGTGCCTCTGCACAATACAACTGAAGAGGTTCAAGGATCCCCTCTGATGCAGGCCGTTAATCAATCCTCAATCTTCTTCTCCTCGAACTTCCCGTGCACACCCCGATCCAAAATTCATCAATTATAACATGACAATGACTGCCACCACCATACAAGAAAATTGCATAAGAAACTCGTCTCCCCTATACAAAAACCTTTTTCCTACACTTAGAGATGGGTTTCTTATGCAATAGAAACCTGTCTCATATAGTTATGGGATGGAAATTTATGGTTTCCAAAACTGGTTTTGTACTGGTACCTGATACTGGTACCACTGAAACGTGAAACGCAAGGCCTAGGAGTGTTTCATTGCAAATATGGTTTATACAATTTTTTTTATTTGGTTTATAGAGTTCTACACTTTTAATTCTATATTTGCAAAAGATAAGGGATCTAGGTCGTGTGTGTGTGTGTGTGTGTGTTTGCTTGTAGAATTCCGATGCATGATAGCTAAGTCGTTCATACCCTTGAATTTCTCTCATGTAAAATTTTTTTTCGGGTCATTACACGTTATGGGAATATGTATCCACCTTCATTGTTAATGTTTTTTCATGATCTTTATTCTGGTGAGATCATCCCAAGAGTTGCATTAAGAGGATTAGATTTTCATTGATAGCTTGATGAAAGAGGGATCTTGTTCCTGATTTGGTGTCGAAAATGTTAGGCATCACAGTGATGCATTGTTATTCTTGTCTATGATCAAGAGTGTAAGGTTGGTGGAGGGTGGTATATTGTCTTGGATCATAGGCTTGCAGAAAACTGATTTATGTTCTGAACCCCCTTTTTTCTTTAATTGAATTAATAAACCAGATAGAATTATGGATTTTAGATTTGGACAAGTGAACATGAAATGCAGACCCAGTTGAGCTTCTATAGAACGTAAGTGTCACCTTCATTATTATGCTTGCTTTTGTTGGCAGTAGCATTGTTGCTTTCTGTGGCATGGTCCAATCACCATCTACTTTACTAGAAACGATCCTCATCCCATTTCTATGTTTGTATATGAAGCTGCTGTTATGCCTCTCCGGCCTCTCTCAAAAGGCTCTAGAACGCTACTCTAGCTGCCTGTCACAAAACCCATCTTGTGCCGCAGATTAGGAATAGGAATCGATCTGGTGATTGTAAGATGATGCACCGGCTGGTGATTGTGCTCCAATCAATTGATTAAGGTCTATAACCATTCCATGTATTTCTACTACCTGATCTCTTGGATATATTATAACAGCATATGAATTGCTTCCATCCATTGTTGTCAGTATTGGAGCATATCGACCCATATGTATCGTATCGGCAGAAAATTGATGTGCTTCACAACTGAATCGGTATTTTTTAATAAATATAAAAAATACTTAAAGGTATTTCTTTATTTTTTTGATATTTTTTAATGGTATTAACCATTGTTGTCAGTATCGGTATCGGACCCGAATCGTTGGGCCACCAATTCAGCTGTATCAGCCGATACCGATAGTCAGCTGAATCATTCTGTATCGAGCAGAAAATAATAATAAAATATTATGTATCACAAGTTAAAAACATTAAAATAGTATTAAAATAATAATAATTAATTTATTTTTAGTATATTTTTTGCATTTGTTTAAAAAATAGCCGATTCAAGGTGAAGCATATATCAAAATTCTGCCAATACGCACCGATACTGAACATTGGTTTTAACACGTGTTAGGGATTGGCACATAATATTTTTTAATTATTTTTTGGCCGATTCAAAACGATTCACTTGAGTATCGGTATTGGCCGATTCACCTGAATCGTTGGCCAAACGATAAAGGGCCGATACCCCATACCGGCAACATTGCTTCCAACCAATGAATATGAGATATTTAACATAAGGGCCTGTTTGGAATCTCGACGCTGGGATGGGCGTTTATGCATTTGGCGTTTCCGAGGCAAAATCTTCGTCAAACAACCATGGTGGTCCCGTTTGGAATCTCGGCGCAAGGATGGACATTTATGCATTTGGGATGGAAAGTGAAGCCCTTTCTCCTTTGTATTTACACTAAAAGATGGATTTGGCAGCTTAGCTTGCAAACCAGCTGCCACTACATCAAATGCATAAACTCCATAAACGCCCATCCCAGCTACCGATCCCAAACAGGCCCTAAAGTCACATCAACTTCTTCCGTAAGCCAACACAAACGTGAGCTCTGTATGTTTGACTGGCTTAACTAAATGCATTTTATATCCCTAAAAGCTTTGACATCTTTGTGCAAAAGGAAAGTTGATATCCAAGTAAAAACATTTAGGCAACAGACAGAAGAAATACTCTTGTGAAAACTTTGGAGCATGTCCAATAAGGTATTTCTATGTATTGTGCAATGGCAGTTCTTAATGCAATTATGATTTGGCATGTGTAATTGATCATCCTTTTATCATGTGTTTCTAAGAATCAAATTCCAAAATACACTTTTAATACTTACAAAATAATAACAAAAAAATATCATAATTATAATAAAAATAGTAAGTAAAAAATCCTTTCAAAACGATTTTCAAAAACCAAAGAAGTACTGGTTCAATTTAAATCATCCAATTCAAACCGATTCAATTCAATTTTAACAATATAATAAATAAGACACATTAGATAGATTTGAAGTGTTACGTCTAATGTTTTGCAGTTAGATCCATGCAAACAGGAGTATGTACCATACGAGATCATAGTCTGTTCTGGTCAAATGGGTCTCCAATGTGCGGGCACGTGTCCAAAAAAATCAAAATTTACCTTTTACTGGTGGTTCTTGACCGCCGTTAAAAATTTTCTTCAACGCAAACGTTTTTGTGCCGTGCACGATAAGCCGCACAAAAACGTCTGATTTGCATCCGACGTTTTGTGTTGTTTGATGATATATATATATATATGGGTGGGTGCAATGAGAAGGGGGCCAGTACAACAGGACGGTCCAATAAGGTCCAACATCATCTGGGTTATTGGATTACTTGATTGGATGGTTCAGATACTACTGGACCCAATGTTGTCAGTATCGGATCGGACCTGTATCGTTTGGCCAACTATTCAGGTGAATGGCCGATACCGATTCTCAAAAGAATAGTTCTGAATTGGCCAAAAAATATTAAGTAACAATCAGAACGTGGCACATGTTAAAGACATTAAAATAATATTAAAATTAATTTTAAGTTATTTTTTATATTTATTAAAAAATAGTTGACTCAGGTCAGTATCTTATCGATTTTCTAGCACATATTAAAGACATTAAAATAATATTAAAATTAATTTTAAGTTGTTTTTTATATTTATTAAAAAATAATCGATTCAGGTCAGTATCTTATGGATTTTTTGGCGATACGATACGCATCGGTCAATTGATAAGCACCGATACTGACTGGACAACAAGCCCTTTCCCACGAGAGGGTTGTGTATGTTCGCCCCCGATGATTCACTGAATCCCACGTCCGTGTTCGGGGGATCGAATGAGCGCCACATATTCATGCACATGGGGCTCGTATTCCCGTGTATGTTGACATAACTTTGCATCGGACTCTGGTGCTGTTGCAAAGACTTAATCACTCTTACTTGCTTTTCTTGCCCTGAAATGACGGTTCGAGGAAATGACAAAAATATCCTCCATTCAAAAGTTGTGAAACGACGGGTGGGGAAAAGGATAAAAAAATCCTCCTTCCAGAAAGTTTGATGTTAACCATTTAAAGTGGAGACGTTCGCCTGCGCCATCTGCTGTAACAGTGCTCCCATTATCAACGTTCCAGTGTTACAAAACATTCCAGTGTCTTCTCTTCATTACTGCTATCGTTAGGCATCATGGAAGAAAGCAATGATTCACAAACATTCCAACCAGTGCCATCAAGGCACAGTGAGTAGCTTTTCATCTCATCATGCTATCGATGAAGAAGGCATGTCGTCTTGTGTGCCATTAAGGCATTGTTTGGTTATTCAGGTAGATCTTAACCCTCACCCTTCACCCCGATGCACCTTACCCTCTCCCCATGAAACCCTCTACCCAATACCCTTCCCTTCCCCACTGCATCCCCCACCCCTGCTGGTTGTTGCATCCGGCTGGCCACTGGCGAACAGTCGGCGGCTGACTACCAGACAGTCAGTGGTTGGCTGCCGGACAGCCACCTATCTCTGACTGTGATTCACTAGTCTCTCAGCGATTCACCGGTCCAAGCAGATGCCGGTCAACTGTCAGCTGGCTAGCCACCAGTCGGTTACAACTATTTTGGGCTGGCGACGACCATCAAAAGGGAAAAAAACGAGTAAGAGGGAAAACCACGAGGGGAAGCTGCTGGTGGTCAGCTAGCATGGGGGGATGGGGAAATGAGAGAGAGAGAGAGAGAGAGAGAGATGGGGGCCGTTTATGGATGGCATACGTAGTGCTAGATAGGGATGGCAGTGGGGCGGGGCGGGGCGGGGCGGGGGACAAGGTTTCCACCCCCGCCCCGCCTCAAAATTTTATCCTCCACCCCCGCCCCGCCTCCGCGGCGGGGATGGATTTTATCCTCCACCCCCGCCTTCATCCCCGTTTCATGTCCTCCACCCCCGCCCCGTCCCCGTCCCCGTCCCCGCCCCGTCCCCGTCCCCGCCCCGCCCCCGCCCCGTCCCCGTCCCGACCCCGCCCCCGTCCCCGACCCCGCGGGATGAGCGTGCTCGTCACCGGCGCCGCTGGCTTTGTCGGCACCCACGTCTCGCTCGCCCTCCGGAAGCGCGGTGACGGTGTCGTCGGCCTCGACAACTTCAACGACTACTACGACCCCTCGCTCAAGAAGGCCCGCCGTCGAATCCTCGGCGACCACGGCGTCTTCGTCATCGCCGGCGACATCAACGACGCCCGGCTCCTGGCCAAGCTCTTCGACCTCGTCGCCTTCACCCACGTGATGCACCTCGCCGCCCAGGCCGGAGTCCGGTACGCTATCGAGAACCCGGCGTCCTACGTGCACAGTAACGTCGCCCGGCTCCAGGGTTAGGAAATTAGGGAAGGGAGTTAGGGTTAGTAAACAGTTCATCTGAGTTGGGGGCGGGGATGGGGCGGGGCCGGGACGGGGATGGGCCGGGGGCGGGGCGGGGATGGGCCGGAGCGGGGCCGGGGCGGGGATGGGGCGGGGCGGGGCGGGGCGGGGCGGGGCGGGGCGGGGCGGGGGAACGTGCCAGTCCATCCCCGCCTCCACCCCCGGACGGGGATGGATTTTAACCTTCATCCCCGCCTCCATCCCCGTTTCATACCCTTCATCCCCGGTCCAAACGGGGCGAGGCGGGGCGGGGCCCCGCTTTCCCCCGGTCCACTGCCATCCCTAGTGCTAGACCTTGTTGGACCGTCCCGGTTCCCTTTCCCACACACATAACCAACTTGCCGATCCAGAAAGAATCAAACCTCTCTCCCTCTCTCTTACACATATATTAGTTTTTAATGAAAAGATATAAACAAAGAGATAATTATTAACCTTTCTGTTGTCTTTTTACTGAGATATACAATCAATCAATCTATGTTTACTAACCATACATATCCATACATATGTACATTGTTGCATACGTGCATAGACACTAAAATGAATGTAATGCCATTGTTTTGCTCATGAAAAAGTAGTGTATTAACAATTGATTTATCTAAAGATAACATGAGGGCATCATATACACTTAATAATATCGTTACTTTTTTTAAATGAGTGGTTGCATTATACTTGACATATGCTTCAATATTTTCATGAACTATAGGCGGATGCCTCCTTTGATTTTGCCTTTTTTCTTGAACTGGTTGATGAGTAAGTGTCTCTTTCTGGCAATTGCCTGCCTGACCTCAATTTCATAACTCATATTTCAATCACATCGATATAACTGCATAATGCAATAGATTTTGATCCTTCAACTTCTGCTTGAATTTCTTCAATCTTTACATTGTGAGGTATTATTTTAGCTTTAAATTCTTTTCTTCACTATGTAAGTATGATGGATTCAGAATTTTGTTTTTAACTTTATTCAATCTAGGCATGAACATGCTCTTGGTCTTGCGACTTTTGAGCACATGTTATATACCTTGAATTATCGTCATACTCATCAGCCAATTTATGATTTGCATATGAAGAAGTACCAGAACTATGGTAGCATGAGTTTAAATCCCAACAATAATATTTGCTTATTTAAACTTGTTGTGTTACTAAAGAATCTGATTCTATTATTATTTGAGGTTCAGCTTGTGCCAAATCTATTGGAGGAGGACAAAAATGCATTACTAGTATTAGTAGGAGCTGGAATATGTTTACCAACCAAATATGTTACTGATATAAACCAATGAAAAAAAAATCACCCTGATGTAATCTAGATGCTTGGTTTTATAAAAACAGATTCTTGGGTCATCCAATTACTATGTATAAGAAGGATCTTTTAAGGGTTAAACATTAATGACTTAGAATTTTATAAATATTTAAATAAAAAAATTGTATTTTTTTATCAATTACAATTATCCAACAGTCTATTATTAGCAAATGGACCACACCTGTCAGCATCCAATCTCAACGTTGGGATTGAACTGAAATTCAACTAGGTTGTTTATCGAGATCTGTATCCAACAAGATTCAACTATAAATGTTCTATATTCTACCCAAAATTGGACGTAGGCTTCTTGTATGAAAAAAAATATGGGTCAGGTCCGGATCACATGAAAGGCTAAAGTCTCATGTATCTATTGAAATCTATTAATGGGTGTCACGACAAGCGTTAATTGGATATATGATCTTCTAATCACCAACCCAGATAAAAGGTCATCAGATATGGATCCTAGATAACTTGGCCTGGACATTCTGATCCGCTTACACTGGATTATTTAGTAATAAAAATCATGCCGTTCATACTATTCATGTACAAATTACTAACATAGTGCTGAACTTGGCTCTACTTTGGAACTGTTATATTTCCATCCACAATTACCTGGCTGAAGCATGGGGAAAGAAAATAAATAAATAAATTGTTTCTCAAGATTTCTAATATTAATGCAAGTGAAGGGATGAGAGAATGAACTCACATGTGAAGTTACCAAAATCTATAAAAGCATGCCAGCGTCAGTGAAGGATAGGAAACACCTTTTGCATTAATGGGGGGAGGCATGAACCAACCTTCATGTGAAAGGGCACCAGATATTCCCTCACCCATCGCCCCTTTCATGAGCATCGGTTTCAGCATGCTAGGAAAATCTAGGGCCCACACTACCATGATTGAGTTTTCCCATGAAAACAACCCATTTTCCCTTGCAACAAGCAGGAGTGGAAGTAGAAAATGTTCTTTTCCTCGTGGTGAAAACTTCAATAGGGCTCTAAGATCATCTTTAGGGAGAAATCCGATCCAATAATGATTGAAAAGGTCGTGTGATTAAGAAAAATCGAGTGGAAGATCATGAAGAAGGGGAAAAACCCTTTCTGATCTGGATTTAAGCATCCATATACGGAAATAAATTGTCAGATATAGGTCAGAGATTTACCCGATCCATTTACAGCCATACTTGTGAATGGTGATGAAGTCTGTTGTTAGGGCTGCAAATTCAATCCCCAACACTGTTTTGGTAACCCAATTAAAGGAAACTGGATCTTTGCAAACTAATTGAGCCTTCCTTGAGAGAGATGATCACGCTATCCGTTTATAGTGTGTTTAAAAATACAAAAAATGATTGTACTGTAGGGCAAATATGATGTACTTTCTAAAATAATTTACAACTTTCGCTATTCTCTTCATATCTAAAATCATGAATATATAGTTTTAAAAAGACCTTTTTACTTTTTGCACATGTGATTTTCTAAATATATATGAATTTTCTCTCAAATATGAGACTGTTCTGTTCTCATATATGTATCTCTTTGATTCGACGTTAAAAACTTGTGGTTTTATAGTCGTTGAAAATCTCTTATAACTTTTCTGTTTTGAGTCAGAACCAAAAACCCCTCTAGGGTTTCTATTTTTGTAGACTGGAACTGGCGCAGTTATGTCTTTTATGTCTATTCTATGCTACTTTTTAGTCACATATGCTAAAAATCAAGAAAAAATATAAAAAACAATAGAGATAAATCATGATGTAAGCTTTTCAATACAACCAAGATCACCTTTATTTGATGAGCGATTGGAAAAAAACATCATCTGAAGGATAAACTATTCGATTGTTATAATCTACAGAGTATGCTTCTATTCCGGTTTTGGAGCTCAAAAAAGGAAACCTTGGAGGGGTTTTGACTCTGATTCAAAACATAAAAGTTATAAGTCTATGTCATTGCTTTTCAACGATAACAACGACTATTCTGCAAAAAATATATATGTGATTTTGGCAAATATTTTTTGAGATTTTCTCTTAAATATATGCGGAGTTTCTCCTATATATCCAATTTTTCTCCTATATATTCGATTTTTCTTCTAAACATGTAATTTTTATATATATATTTTATGATTTTCTCTTAAATATATGTGGGGTTACTCTTATATATGTAATTTCCTTCTAAATATATGTGGTTTCCTCCTAAATATATACAGAGTTTCTCTCTTATATGTGATTTTTTGTTCATAAAAAACATATATATTTAAGAGAAAATCATATATATTTAAGAGAAAATCGCATATGCTTTAAAAAGAAAATCATATATGTGATTCGACGTTAAAAACTTGTGGTTTTATAGTCGTTGAAAATCTCTTATAACTTTTCTGTTTTGAGTCAGAACCGAAAACCCCTCTAGGGTTTCTATTTTTGTAGACTGGAACTGGCGCAGTTATGTCTTTTATGTCTAGTCTATGCTACTTTTTAGTCACATATGCTAAAAATCAAGAAAAAATATCAAAAACAATAGAGATAAATCATGATGTAAGCTTTTCAATACAACCAAGATCACCTTTATTTGATGAGCGATTGGAAAAAAACATCATCTGAAGGATAAACTATTTGATTGTTATAATCTACAGAGTATGCTTCTATTCCGGTTTTGGAGCTCAAAAAAGGAAACCTTGGAGGGGTTTTGACTCTGATTCAAAACATAAAAGTTATAAGTCTATGTCATTGCTTTTCAACGATAACAACGACTATTCTGCAAAAAATATATATGTGATTTTGGCAAATATTTTCTGAGATTTTCTCTTAAATATATGCGGAGTTTCTCCTATATATCCAATTTTTCTCCTATATATTCAATTTTTCTTCTAAACATGTAATTTTTATATATATTTTTTATGATTTTCTCTTAAATATATGTGGGGTTACTCTTATATATGTAATTTCCTTCTAAATATATGTGGTTTCCTCCTAAATATATACAGAGTTTCTCTCTTATATGTGATTTTTTGTTCATAAAAAACATATATATTTAAGAGAAAATCATATATATTTAAGAGAAAATCGCATATGCTTTAAAAAGAAAATCATATATGTGATTCGACGTTAAAAACTTGTGGTTTTATAGTCGTTGAAAATCTCTTATAACTTTTCTGTTTTGAGTCAGAACCGAAAACCCCTCTAGGGTTTCTATTTTTGTAGACTGGAACTGGCGCAGTTATGTCTTTTATGTCTATTCTATGCTACTTTTTAGTCACATATGCTAAAAATCAAGAAAAAATATCAAAAACAATAGAGATAAATCATGATGTAAGCTTTTCAATACAACCAAGATCACCTTTATTTGATGAGCGATTGGAAAAAAACATCATCTGAAGGATAAACTATTCGATTGTTATAATCTACAGAGTATGCTTCTATTCCGGTTTTGGAGCTCAAAAAAGGAAACCTTGGAGGGGTTTTGACTCTGATTCAAAACATAAAAGTTATAAGTCTATGTCATTGCTTTTCAACGATAACAACGACTATTCTGCAAAAAATATATATGTGATTTTGGCAAATATTTTTTGAGATTTTCTCTTAAATATATGCGGAGTTTCTCCTATATATCCAATTTTTCTCCTATATATTCGATTTTTCTTCTAAACATGTAATTTTTATATATATTTTTTATGATTTTCTCTTAAATATATGTGGGGTTACTCTTATATATGTAATTTCCTTCTAAATATATGTGGTTTCCTCCTAAATATATACAGAGTTTCTCTCTTATATGTGATTTTTTGTTCATAAAAAACATATATATTTAAGAGAAAATCATATATATTTAAGAGAAAATCGCATATGCTTTAAAAAGAAAATCATATATGTGATTCGACGTTAAAAACTTGCGGTTTTATAGTCGTTGAAAATCTCTTATAACTTTTCTGTTTTGAGTCAGAACCAAAAACCCCTCTAGGGTTTCTATTTTTGTAGACTGGAACTGGCGCAGTTATGTCTTTTATGTCTATTCTATGCTACTTTTTAGTCACATATGCTAAAAATCAAGAAAAAATATCAAAAACAATAGAGATAAATCATGATGTAAGCTTTTCAATACAACCAAGATCACCTTTATTTGATGAGCGATTGGAAAAAAACATCATCTGAAGGATAAACTATTCGATTGTTATAATCTACAGAGTATGCTTCTATTCCGGTTTTGGAGCTCAAAAAAGGAAACCTTGGAGGGGTTTTGACTCTGATTCAAAACATAAAAGTTATAAGTCTATGTCATTGCTTTTCAACGATAACAACGACTATTCTGCAAAAAATATATATGTGATTTTGGCAAATATTTTTTGAGATTTTCTCTTAAATATATGCGGAGTTTCTCCTATATATCCAATTTTTCTCCTATATATTCGATTTTTCTTCTAAACATGTAATTTTTATATATATTTTTTATGATTTTCTCTTAAATATATGTGGGGTTGCTCTTATATATGTAATTTCCTTCTAAATATATGTGGTTTCCTCCTAAATATATACAGAGTTTCTCTCTTATATGTGATTTTTTGTTCATAAAAAACATATATATTTAAGAGAAAATCATATATATTTAAGAGAAAATCGCATATGCTTTAAAAAGAAAATCATATATGTGATTCGACGTTAAAAACTTGTGGTTTTATAGTCGTTGAAAATCTCTTATAACTTTTCTGTTTTGAGTCAGAACCGAAAACCCCTCTAGGGTTTCTATTTTTGTAGACTGGAACTGGCGCAGTTATGTCTTTTATGTCTAGTCTATGCTACTTTTTAGTCACATATGCTAAAAATCAAGAAAAAATATCAAAAACAATAGAGATAAATCATGATGTAAGCTTTTCAATACAACCAAGATCACCTTTATTTGATGAGCGATTGGAAAAAAACATCATCTGAAGGATAAACTATTCGATTGTTATAATCTACAGAGTATGCTTCTATTCCGGTTTTGGAGCTCAAAAAAGGAAACCTTGGAGGGGTTTTGACTCTGATTCAAAACATAAAAGTTATAAGTCTATGTCATTGCTTTTCAACGATAACAACGACTATTCTGCAAAAAATATATATGTGATTTTGGCAAATATTTTCTGAAATTTTCTCTTAAATATATGCGGAGTTTCTCCTATATATCCAATTTTTCTCCTATATATTCAATTTTTCTTCTAAACATGTAATTTTTATATATATTTTTTATGATTTTCTCTTAAATATATGTGGGGTTACTCTTATATATGTAATTTCCTTCTAAATATATGTGGTTTCCTCCTAAATATATACAGAGTTTCTCTCTTATATGTGATTTTTTGTTCATAAAAAACATATATATTTAAGAGAAAATCATATATATTTAAGAGAAAATCGCATATGCTTTAAAAAGAAAATCATATATGTGATTCGACGTTAAAAACTTGTGGTTTAATAGTCGTTGAAAATCTCTTATAACTTTTCTGTTTTGAGTCAGAACCGAAAACCCCTCTAGGGTTTCTATTTTTGTAGACTGGAACTGGCGCAGTTATGTCTTTTATGTCTATTCTATGCTACTTTTTAGTCACATATGCTAAAAATCAAGAAAAAATATCAAAAACAATAGAGATAAATCATGATGTAAGCTTTTCAATACAACCAAGATCACCTTTATTTGATGAGCGATTGGAAAAAAACATCATCTGAAGGATAAACTATTCGATTGTTATAATCTACAGAGTATGCTTCTATTCCGGTTTTGGAGCTCAAAAAAGGAAACCTTGGAGGGGTTTTGACTCTGATTCAAAACATAAAAGTTATAAGTCTATGTCATTGCTTTTCAACGATAACAACGACTATTCTGCAAAAAATATATATGTGATTTTGGCAAATATTTTCTGAGATTTTCTCTTAAATATATGCGGAGTTTCTCCTATATATCCAATTTTTCTCCTATATATTCGATTTTTCTTCTAAACATGTAATTTTTATATATATTTTTTATGATTTTCTCTTAAATATATGTGGGGTTACTCTTATATATGTAATTTCCTTCTAAATATATGTGGTTTCCTCCTAAATATATACAGAGTTTCTCTCTTATATGTGATTTTTTGTTCATAAAAAACATATATATTTAAGAGAAAATCATATATATTTAAGAGAAAATCGCATATGCTTTAAAAAGAAAATCATATATGTGATTCGACGTTAAAAACTTGCGGTTTTATAGTCGTTGAAAATCTCTTATAACTTTTCTGTTTTGAGTCAGAACCAAAAACCCCTCTAGGGTTTCTATTTTTGTAGACTGGAACTGGCGCAGTTATGTCTTTTATGTCTATTCTATGCTACTTTTTAGTCACATATGCTAAAAATCAAGAAAAAATATCAAAAACAATAGAGATAAATCATGATGTAAGCTTTTCAATACAACCAAGATCACCTTTATTTGATGAGCGATTGGAAAAAAACATCATCTGAAGGATAAACTATTCGATTGTTATAATCTACAGAGTATGCTTCTATTCCGGTTTTGGAGCTCAAAAAAGGAAACCTTGGAGGGGTTTTGACTCTGATTCAAAACATAAAAGTTATAAGTCTATGTCATTGCTTTTCAACGATAACAACGACTATTCTGCAAAAAATATATATGTGATTTTGGCAAATATTTTTTGAGATTTTCTCTTAAATATATGCGGAGTTTCTCCTATATATCCAATTTTTCTCCTATATATTCGATTTTTCTTCTAAACATGTAATTTTTATATATATTTTTTATGATTTTCTCTTAAATATATGTGGGGTTGCTCTTATATATGTAATTTCCTTCTAAATATATGTGGTTTCCTCCTAAATATATACAGAGTTTCTCTCTTATATGTGATTTTTTGTTCATAAAAAACATATATATTTAAGAGAAAATCATATATATTTAAGAGAAAATCGCATATGCTTTAAAAAGAAAATCATATATGTGATTCCACGTTAAAAACTTGTGGTTTTATAGTCGTTGAAAATCTCTTATAACTTTTCTGTTTTGAGTCAGAACCAAAAACCCCTCTAGGGTTTCTATTTTTGTAGACTGGAACTGGCGCAGTTATGTCTTTTATGTCTATTCTATGCTACTTTTTAGTCACATATGCTAAAAATCAAGAAAAAATATCAAAAACAATAGAGATAAATCATGATGTAAGCTTTTCAATACAACCAAGATCACCTTTATTTGATGAGCGATTGGAAAAAAACATCATCTGAAGGATAAACTATTCGATTGTTATAATCTACAGAGTATGCTTCTATTCCGGTTTTGGAGCTCAAAAATGGAAACCTTGGAGGGGTTTTGACTCTGATTCAAAACATAAAAGTTATAAGTCTATGTCATTGCTTTTCAACGATAACAACGACTATTCTACAAAAAATATATATGTGATTTTGGCAAATATTTTCTGAGATTTTCTCTTAAATATATGCGGAGTTTCTCCTATATATCCAATTTTTCTCCTATATATTCGATTTTTCTCCTATATATTCGATTTTTCTTCTAAACATGTAATTTTTATATATATTTTTTATGATTTTCTCTTAAATATATGTGGGGTTACTCTTATATATGTAATTTCCTTCTAAATATATGTGGTTTCCTCCTAAATATATGCAGAGTTTCTCTCTTATATGTGATTTTTTGTTCATAAAAAACATATATATTTAAGAGAAAATCATATATTTGAGAGAAAATCGCATATGCTTTAAAAAGAAAATCATATATATTTAAGAGAAAATCGCATGTTTAGGAGGAAATCATATATATTTATAAGGAAATCACACATATTTAATAGAAAATCTCAAAAAATATATGTAAAAATCGCATATATATTTTATACAGAACAGTTTCTGTTCTCGATTCCGCATCTCTCTGCTCCAACATCAAAAACATGTGTTTTACATTCGTTGAAAATATGAGACATCTTTTATATGATGTTTCTCTCTAACCACTCATTAGATTAAGGTGATTTCTGTGGTGTTGAAAAGCTAACATCATGATCTATCTCTATCTTTTTTTTATTTGTCTTGATTTTTAGTGCATGTGGCTCAAAAATAGTATAAAACAGACAAAAACAAGTGCAATTGCACATGTTCTAGTCTGCAGAGCATGCTTCTATTTCAGTTTTGGAATATAGAAATGAAAACTAGGAAATCGCGTGTGCAAAGGGTAAAAAGGCTCTTAAAATTAGATATTTACACTTTTGGATATGGAGAGAATAGTGAAAATTGTAGGACATTTCAAGAAATGTATCATATTTGTCTTAAAGTATGGTCATTTAAAAAAAACAGAGAGAATTGGCTTTGCAGTTAAGAATAATGTTGGGGTTTTTATGCAAATGGGGAAGATTATGATAAGGTATTCAGTAGGGAGAGAGAATGGAAATGGTGGAAACTATGCTTGGCGATATAGATTCTCAAAACTTGATCATTGAATCATCAGGACAAGATATAGTGCATGTGCTCAATCGGCCTATGGAAGGGCGAGTGCCCAATTCAAGAATCAAAAACTCCATTCTGAAATTCTTTGCAGACGACAACTATGTCAATGTAAATGGATTCCAAAGGATTGTAATAATATGTTTAAAAATTTAGCAAGTCTAAGAATCCTCGATTATGATAGAGTTTAGAAGGACAAACCACAAGATTTGAATGTAATTGAAATCTTATAACTGGTAGGGGGTCTGCCTACAGCTTTGAATCAGAATAAATCGACTCAAGCAACTCTAACGAACTAGCTCAGGGTCCAGAAACCAGCTAAAAGATATGCAAGTCAATAATTATCAATCTTTTGGAGGTGAAAAAGAAAAGGTCAAGCAAAGTTCTCACTGGTAACCATACATGGCTCCAAGGACGCCATCGAGTTCACGACAGACCCAGAAATTTAAATTAAGGTGGGCACAAACGCATAATAAAAAGAAAAAAAAATCATGCAAAAAAAACACAACCTAAAAAGAAGAAGGAAGAGATGCACTTCAATAAAAAGGAGAGAAAACTAACCTTGTTCATCATCACCTCATTTTATAGATGGTTTTTAGGCAAGAGTCTCATCTCTATTATAGGAGGTTAATATTTATTAATCTTTTTTATTAATAAAATAAAATTAATAAATTATTGGTCCTAACTTTGTGAAAAAATGTGATTACTTTTTACCCTAGCTAGAGCTCTAGTGACATGGTAACCTTCCATGCAGCCTACAGACCCAAAAACTCAACAAAACTCGACATTTAAATAGTAGATTTGATAGCCCTCGAGAAGTAGATCATCGTGGTAGTCTTAGATTTAATCGTACGCAAAAATGATTATTATTGCTAATTGAAAAGAAAAAAAATAAAAATGATCAAAACCTTTATTGGATATTTATAGCATTTGAAATAATGCAAATCAAAAACCTAAATCTTAACAAAAAAATATAACCTAAAATTATAATAAAATCAAACAAGAGATCATTATAGATAATGCTAAGAAAACCCTAATAGAAATCAAATGTAAAATGATTATTATTGCTAATTGAAAAAAAAAACAAAACAAATTATCAAAACCTTGATTGGACATTTATATCATTTGAAATAATGCAAATCAAAAACCTAAATCCTAACAAAAATCATAGATCTTTCATCTATGCTAATTGATAAAAAAAAACATTAATATTTAACCAAAATCAAACATTCATTTTCATGTTTAATACTAAGTAAAAAAATAAAAAACACTTACAAATCCTAAAACCATAATTACATTCATGCCATTTAAAAAATAATGTCATTCATAAACCCTGCAAATTCCAACCAAAATCAAGAATGCATTCATAAAATCATGTAACATTGATTGAAAAAAATAGCATAGATCTACCTAATTAGATATTCATGTCATTTGAAAAACCAAAATAAAATACCCAATTCTGTTATAAGACAACCCATAGACTCCCAACTCCCATCGATTTCTTGGAATTCCAATTCACTTTTTTTTGTTACCAAACACCAACCAAAAAGGAAAAAGATGATGAAATCTCTTGTTAGTTTTCTACCATCGATGCTCTGAAGAAATAGAGTCAGGAACCCATGAAGCGATGGGCGAAGACAGATCATGTAGTTGGCGACCTCTTTGGGGACACCGGATTCGTGGTAGGCCAAGAAACGACAGTCCCTCAGCTGGATTCTTGGCGCAGTTGCCAGAGGGCCACCAAGGGAGCCACATATTCTTGGCAATGGGGGTAGTATCTTTGCAGTGAAGCATGCCTAGAAGACTACCAAGATGGCCGAAACCATCAGCTTTCAGGCAAGTCCTATCAGGATTGCAAAGAAGCATACCAGACTAGATGGCGGGTACAGAGAGAGAAAGAGAGAGAGAATGGCATAGGTTGATTCGACATAAGGTAACAAAAAAAGGAAGATGGACCAGAAAATTTCGAGTGGAAGATCATGAAGGGGAGTGCCCACCCTGACCCGGGTCAGGGTGGGCACCACCCACATAAAATGTGAGTCAGGGTAGGCACTGCTCACCCTGACCCATAGATCTTTGTGGAACTTTTGTGAGTCAGGATGGGCACGTGCCCACCCTTCCCACAATGTGGCTCCGCCCCTGACTGAGTCAACTTTGGAGCTCTTCAACCTTGGATCACCCAATCTTCAAATAGGCACGAGACCTTGAATCCTGCAGGTTGGCAACACGAGCTCCATCCATTCATGAAATTGACAGAATTAGACGGACAGGTCAAGATCTCCTCTAGTATGGATCTTGCCGGTCTAAATGAGACTTACAAGCCACTTCTATATTTGCAGGACAAATTAATTATTTCTTTTCATTGGCATATTTCTGCTGCACTGTCTACACCGTATATGCCCAGCCAAATATGAGAATTTCCTAATCCATATCTTACCAGAATCTGCAACGAAAATAATACCAAGCAACAGAATAAGACATCAACCATCAACGGCAACTTCTGTTTGGACATTTCAACATATCAATTGATCACTTCATGCAGCTTTATCTGAATACAAATGCATACGCAGGGCCACAGGCATTGTCATCTCAAATGTCTTTGCGCTGGACAAGCAATTTCAAGAATAACAATTCGTACTCACCCACCTCCCATCTTTGAAGGCACATATATTCATGGAACCACAGAAGCACATAAACAGCAAATTCATACACGCCCACCACATCCTTGAAGGCACTTAAATGCAGATCAATGAAGACACTCATAAACAGCGAAGTACATTAACAAGGCGAGTGCCATCATTCATGGACAAATACCCTGATACCAGTCCATTAAACTTGTCATTTTTCCATTGAAACTGGCCGTGCTGCAGGAAGAGCTGCCTCATAAGAGGTTCAGTGGAGCAAGTAGTAAAAGACTCCGTTTCACACATAATATATTCAATGTACAAGCACATCTGGAGTTGCCTTACCCAAGCAGCACTGTGCAAGCACCCCAGAAGATGAAGTAGCTTTATGGTTCTCAGCATATTATTTTTCAAACAAAACTGACTACCTGACTTGTCTTATTCTCAAACAAACTTGACTATGACTTGGTAACTTGGTCAAACAAACATCGGTTTCCCTGCATGAGAAGGTAATTGGCTACCTCATGTTATAACTGTAGGAGCAGAGCGACCAGTGAACTCCTCCATTTTGGAAAGTTTCAATGCAACTTCCACCTGTAAAATTTCATTACAATGATCATGACATCGATTAATTTGCAATAGCACATAAAAGAACATCCAATGTGAAGTTGTACCAGAGGAGCAAGTGCTTCTTGAGAATCCCGTCCAGTCTTTGAAGGATCCTTCTCATATTGTTCTATGTACAGACGGATGGTTGCACCTACTGAGCCAGTCCCAGAGAGACGAAACACCTGCATAAATTAGTGCAATTTTAGCTAAAGCAACTTGGAAGGACTACGCATTCATTGCATATACTATTATTCTTCATACTAGCTACAAAATAATATTTTAGCAAAGAACCACAAAGGTCTTTTGAAAGGGGTAAATTGCAAAGCATTAATCTTTTGAGAAGAGACATGATTTCAACCAAATTAAGAAACTTTAGCATAAAGAACAATAAAGCTTCCAACTACATACAAGTCCTGTGTTGGGTATATTTGTTTCCTCACTGAAGGACTTGTGCTTTGTATACTTGAATGGAACATGGTGAATTACTTCACAGAATCCACTTTCAAGGACAGGTTATTTACCAATCGTGACCCATCTTCAAAAAGATATCGTATACCCTGATGCTTTGAAACAGAGCCATCAACAGGATCTTTGTATTCGAATTCATCTGCTTCGACAACATTGGACACATCTGATCTTATTACATTTATTATCCTGCAACAAGAAGCACCAATATTCCATTCCATAAATATATTCCATTGCATGACAGGGAACTTGCTTGCTTTATTTCTTAAGTACATGGTGTCATCATCCACTAGATCTGCATTCAAATTATTATCTCATATGTGTGGAAACAACATTCTCAGAGCCAATGTTTAACCACTCAAAAACATGAGGTCATAATTATTTATAAAGCATTATCATGCACGTGGGTTACAAAATACAGTGACACCCCAATGCAAACTGCAGGGTTGTAGTCACGAAATTCTGAGATGAAAATGTTTACTTTTTTAAGAAATAACATGAGAACTAAAGTGAAAGCTTCTCGAACCAAGATTGTAAAGGCTATAACGACGCGGCACTTTAAAAAAACTTGGGTGTGGGGCTGTGGGAGTGTATATATATATTTTTAATATATATGTATATATATATATAAATTTTTTAATATTTTAATATACATATATATAACTTATCCATAAAGCAAGCTCTCAATGAAAAAATCTGTTTTCACCAGAAATAATAAAAATTAGGATCCAAATTTAGATGCAGAAAATTCATACCTAATCAGGATCCGATTAGTTAATCGAGTATGTAGCCTAATCGGGTTACCTGTGGATTTAGCCATTCAACAATAAAATAATTGCTTGAAATTTAGAGAAAACATCTCCCCATTTAACGCAGAAATTCATTCCAATGCAGTTTTCACTTTTTTTATTAATGCATTTATGACAAAACTCTGTAAAAAATATAAAAGAATGTACATGGCTCAGCTTTTTATGACAAAGTCATGTAAAAACAGTAAAAGAATGTATGTACAGCTTGGATTATTTAATGCACAACATTTTGTGCTAACGTTGGGACAAAGCTTTAAATATTTTTAAAGTGAAGTATCTCTTATGATTATGTAAAATGTATAAAAAATCTACATGGCTTTGTAAAAAGTAAAAACAGTAAAAGAATGTATGTGGTTCAAAGTATTTAATGCTCAGAAACTTTGTAAAATGCGCGGCTGATGCTGGGACAAAATTTTAAATATTTTTAAATAATCCTAGGTGGGTTGACCGCACAACCCGCTCCCAGGATCACGTTAACTGCACCAGGTGCCGCACCCGCATCGCGTCGACACGGGTGCGTCAGCCTCTATTCCGAGTCTATGCCACATAGCTTTAAACCATAGTCATCAATATTATCAATTTTGAAAGATATTAAGATTCTTTTTTAAACAGCCAATAAAAACATCAAAATACAACAATATTTTCAAAAGTATCACCACAACTTAAATATCGAATTAATATCATGATATATTGCGATATTTTAAAAATTCATTTTATTTATATGTTTTATGTATATGTATTTTTGTGACTTTTTCTCTTTTATATTTTAAAAACTTTGTAATTGTTTCTTCATATTTTTGTAAAAAAAATACTACTAAAACCTTTTTTATTATTTTGTATTATTCTTTGCATTTTTCATTTTTGAAATGCTGAAAATTTCCCAAGAAAAAAATACTAATAAAATATCCTAAGAAAAAACCTACACGAAGAAATAGTGAGACCGATACTAGTGTCTATGATTTAAACATCACATATATCATAATCAGCCTTATTCAACAGCTGTCACATTTAGTTGTGTCCTGAGCATAGTCCTAGATATCGGCAATATTTTTAAAATATCACGATATTATAACTATATTTTCAGCAAACAATATTATACGTAAAATATCGTGATATTTTGAAAATATCGCCAAATTTAATAATACTGTGATATTATCTGTTTTTATTTATTTTCTATATCTTAAATGTGTGGGTTGACCGCACAACCCGCACCCAGGATCATGTTGACTGCACCAGGTGCCGCACCCGCATCGCGTCGACACGGGTGCGGCAGCCTCTATGCCGAGTCTATGTCACATAGCTTCAAACCATAGTCATCAATATTATCAATTTTGAAAGATATTAAGATTATTTTTTAAACAGCCAATAAAAACATCAAAATACCACAATATTTTCAAAAGTATCACCACAACTTAAATATCAAATTAATATCATGATATATTGCGATATTTTAAAAATTCATTTTATTTATATGTTTTATGTATATGTATTTTTGTGACTTTTTCTCTTTTATATTTTAAAAACTTTGTAACTGTTTCTTCATATTTTTGTAAAAAAAATACTACTAAAACCCTTTTTATTATTTTGTATTATTTTTTGCATTTTTCATTTTTGAAATGCTGAAAATTTCCCAAGAAAAAAATACTAATAAAATATCCTAAGAAAAAAACTACATGATGAAATAGTGAGACCGATACTGGTGTCTATGATTCAAACATCACATATATCATAATCAACCTTATTCAACAGCTGTCACATTTAGTTGTGTCCTGAGCATAGTCCTAGATATCGGCAATATTTTTAAAATATCACGATATTATAACTATATTTTCAGCAAACGATATTATACGTAAAATATCGTGATATTTTGAAAATATCGCCAAATTTAATAATATTGTGATATTATCTGTTTTATTTATTTTCTATATGTTAAATGTGTTTTTCTTCTTTATTTTACATTTTTTCCTTATTTCTTTCATTACATATGTATTCTATTATCTAAACATGATATTTTCTTTCTTGTTTTTTTTATTTTTATATTTTTTTTTAAGCCCCAAGATTTTCCCAAGATTTATCACCAAACCTATAATATTGTGAGACATAGCCTTGTCGAGATATAGCTGATACCGATATTTGTGACTATGGTCGTGAGGAAGCAAACAAATGCCAAATACTGCTTTAAGATGCAACTCTGTTGGATTCACAGATGAAATGCTTTAGTTGGAAAAATAATGAAAATGAACTTATGCAACATAGTACATATTAGACAAATTAGCTCAATCTGTTTGACAAAATATAAAAACTATCAGGCATACATACTTGTTGACATCAGGAAGAGAAGCCTGAAGTGTGACTAGATGTACCATGAGATCTTTTGCAGCTCCTGCATCGACATTCTTCATGGAAGGTACAGAACTTTTAGGAAGATTCACTTCACGTGATGACAAGAAAACCATTGGCAATACTAAAATCAAAACAAAAAAGACAAAGGGAACAATCTTACCTCATAGTCATATCTTGTGTAGTAGTGGCGGCCATAAGTAGACCAGTGATCACGAACAATGTCTTCCACAGACACCAGCTTTTCACCATCCAGCTTGTCCTTATTCTTAAAAGCAAGAATAGAAAGCCATGCCAACACAGCCCAGATGCCATCTTTCTCACGGATATGATCGGAACCTGTAAGTACAGCAAAAACATCAGTCATTCACAAAAAGGCTTTGATTATCTTCCTCCAATAAAGTTTATGCTCAATGTAAATGGTGCAGAAAAATAAAAAAGGGAAATACATCTTGATGGATATTAGAGTGACGGTTTTTGTTCCTTTCATATTTATCTTACAAATGTGGGAAATACAGACATTTGACACATTTTCTGTGGGGGTTATTTGAACATCTACTTGCCATAGTCCTACGCCTCTAATCAAATGGTCCAAGGAGTTTCCAGTGTGTGATTCTAGCTTCCAACATCAGTAACACATACTTTTCCCTTCCTATGGTTTCATTGTTGACACCATCATACTTCAAGATGTGAAAATCTCTATAAAAAGAGATTTGTGTATAAACACAATGCCGGAACCACGAAGTGTGCACAAAGGCACAAAGGAGAACTCTCACAAGTGCACAAAGGCACGGATACACATGCACAAGGGCATAAAAAATATCAACTTTAATAACTTGAGTCCCAAAAGGGACTTTACAAAAAGAATTGTTATTGCATATACACTCACAAAAAAGTATATTGTTTACAAGGGCCACTAAGGCCTATTTATAATACAAAGAGAATCCATAGGGTGCAGCTCTATATGACTGTTGGACCTGCACCCAACGGTCACATTTGTGACCGTTGGGGCGGCTCCAACAGCTATATGGAGTTGTCCCTTTCACAACAGTCAAAAAGAAAAAGGTGTAAAAGGCAAAAGTAAATAAAAAAGAAAAAGTAAAAATGTTAGCCCATTAGGGTGGTTGACGCCTATTGAGTAAAAGGACTGAAATACCCCTGATGGGTATTTCAGCTTATAGTGGAGTATATATACATGAGAAATACCCCATGTGACATCTCATTATATATAAAAGAGACATAATATTTTAACACCCCCCTTCAAACTTAGGGTGACACAACCGAAAGTTTGCCAAGCAGAAAGTTAAATCTTGGAGAACACAACGCCTTGGTGAAGAAGTCTGTCAGTTGATATTCTGATGTAACATAAGGAAGGTCAATGGTTCTTCTTAAATATTCTTCACGAACATAGTGTCAGTCCATCTCGATATGCTTCGTGCGCTCATGAAATGTGTGATTTTTGGCAATGTAGATTGCACTTTTATTATCACAACATAATTTTGTGGGCCCTTGAACTTGAATATTCACATCTTCCAACAAGCTGCGAATCCAAACAATCTCTATGCTAGTAGATGCCATGGCTCTATACTCAGCTTCGGTGGATGAAAGCGATACTTTTTGTTGCTTCTTGCATCTCCAAGAGATTAATGATTTACCTAAAAAAATACATAAATCAGTGGTGAAGTGACGGTTATTTGGGTCACCTCCCCAATCAGAGTCAGTATAAGCAATTAAACTTAATTCAGACGTAGAAGATAGAAATACTCCCTTGTTTACTGTACCTTTATGTATCTGATGATGCGAAGGATGGCGCTCATATGGACTGTAGTAGGTACATGTTGAAATTGACTAGCAACATGTACTGCATGAAAAATATCAGGCCTGGTAATGATGAGATACGTTAGGGATCCAACCAGTTGCCGGTAAGGTGTGGGATCTTTTAGGAGAATCCCATGATCAATCTTCATCTTTGAACCTACTATTTCAGGAGTTTCGCATACCTTGTCATTTGTGATTCCTGATCTGTCAAGAATCTTTGAGACAGAAAATAACCTCTGTGAGAATAGGCAACCTCAATTCCCAAAAAATGTCAGAAATCCTAAGTCTGACATTTCAAATCTTGAAGTCAAAATAGATTTAATGCTCTTGATTCATTTGATATCATCACCTGTTATTAACATATCATCAACATATAACAATAATATAACAATCTCTGCATCAGATTTCTTAACAAACAATGCAGTGTCAGTGAAACCATTTTCAGTCATTACATTGTTAAACCTATTGTGTCAAGCCTTGGAAGCTTGTTTCAAGCCATAAAGAGCTTTACGAAGACGAAGAACTTTATTTTTAGGAATTTTCATACCAGGCAGAGCATCCATGTAGACTTCTTCATTCAGATCACCATTTATAAAGGCATTTTTTACATCCATTTGGTAAATATTTCATTTTTTAATAGAAGCAATGGTGATAAGGCATCTGACAGTAACCATGCGAGCTACTGGAGCAAATGTCTCTTCATAGTCAATCTCGTATTCTTGACTATACCTTTTAGCTACAAGACGAGCTTTATACCTCTCAAGAGATCCATCACTCTTGGTTTTGACTTTGAAAACCTATCGACATCCTATAGTTTTTCTTCCACTGGGAAGCGTTTGAAATTCCCAAGTGTTGGCTTTTCTAAGCACCTTAAGTTCACTTTCCATGGCTTCTCTCCATTCAATACATCGTTTGGCATCTTCAAAAAATTTCGGTTCAAAATATGAGTGAATGGCACTTAAGCAAGCCCGATATTTATGAGAGAAAGAGTCAAACGACACGAATCTAGAGGGAATTCGTCTAGTTCTCTCGGTTCTTTTAGGGTTTGAATCATGTGAGGGGATAGATTCGCTAGGTTCACTATACTGCTCAATAGCACTTCTAAAAGTGCGTCTATCTCTATGAGTATAGGTGATAAGGTCTCTAGTTATATTTTCTTCTTGAGAGGTAGTAGGGTTAGAGTTATTGTTGTAAAACCCACGTAAAAAAACGGACCCGGTCCCGGGTCGGGTCTGGACCCGGTCCCGGGTCGGGTCTGGACCCGACCCGGGCCCGTTCTCGTTAGGATTTTCTAAAACCCGACGCATCTCCCCTGTGCGCCGCACCTCGTCATGCCGCTCCACCCCCCTCGACAGGATAAGGGAAACCCCTTGAGGGTTTCCCCGAATGTCGCCCCTCCCCGAGCTCTTTAAGAGCGTCGCGGGAGGGGAGGATAGATGCACTGACCCCCTTCTCATTTCCTACGGGTGACAGCCTCACCAGCAACCCTGATCGACACCTCCCTACGTCATTGCTCTCCTCCTCCTTTTTCCTTGCGGCTGCCGACAATCAGAGCTGCGAGCGATCGTGCTGACGACCTCCCTGTCGCCATCCACCTCTCTCCCTCTCTGTGGCGCATCCCAATCGGCACCACCAGTGCTCGCCATTGCCGACAACCACTCCAGTCCGGCGGCCTCTGGCAAGACCCTTCGAAGAAACCCCTCTTTGTCTCTCGTCCCCTTTCTCTCTCTTAGCTGGGTTCTCCAGCAACACTGCCGCCCCCTTTTTGCTGAGATCTCGGACGATAACCCGACCAACCGACGACCGCACCGGACCCGCTGCCAGGTAAACCCCTCTGCTTTTCTCTCTGGGTCTACTAGGGAGGGAGGTGTTGAGTACCTCCCCTTGGTCATCTCCCCCTTTCCACCTTGTATTCTGGTGGATCGGCAGAGACCGAGCCCCTGCCACCACCTTGGGCTTTCCGAGTGTGTCGGCAGGGCCCGATCGATCCCTGTCACCCCCCACCCCACCCCACCCACCTTCTTTTGTTTCCCGGCAGGCGGCGAATCCCCCCTGTTTTTCCTTTGGTTTCCCGGCAGGCGGCGAAGCCCTCCCTGCCTTCATCCTGTTTTCGGGCAGGGGGCGAAGCCCCCTGCATCTCGTTTGTTCTCTGGCAGGGGGCGAACAGGGGCAGAGTCCCTGCCTGTCTCGTTTCCAGCAAGGGGTGTCACCCCCTATCCAGTTGTGGCATGTTTGGCAGGGAGTTTCTGCTCCCTCCCCTGCCTTCTCTGTCCAAGCAAGCAGGGAGCCCCTGCTCCCTGCATCTGCTGCTTTTTGCCAGGCAGGGGTGAGGTCCCTGCCTTTGGCACCCTTGTCGGTAGGGTGCAGAGTTCCTGCCTCTGCAGTCTGCAGGTACGAGGCCTTGCTGTCTCTGTTGCTTTTCTGCAGGGAGTTGAGCTCCCTGCCTACCCTTGTGGTCCGGTACTACTGCAGGTGTTACCGGACCCGTTGTTGGCTTTTGGTGTGCATACTAATGTTCTAAGCATCGCAGGTTGAACGGTGGATCCTGCTCGCCCTCCGTAGCTCGAGCTCGTGCTTGCCTACGCTCAGAGACTATCGCAACCTCACAATTTTCTGAGGTAGGCTAAAGTCGCACAAGGGGCAATAGATGAACCTAATTAAGTTGAAATAATTAAGATGTCCATACTAGATGTACTTAGATTTATATTGCTTCTGTGTTGCGTATTTTCTTGTCTGCATATTTATGAGTCGAGGTATGGTTTCAATCTTCGAGTATTAATTCGTACTTTTTGCAATACTTATGCCTTTAATTGCTTGCATATATACTTTTCTGTATATTCGTTTGGGCGATGTATGATTTTGTACCTCGTGTATTACCTATAACCTTATTTGTTGGCCTGTATATTTGGCTATGGTACAATCTCATACTTTGTGTATTGCCTACAGTTTTTAGTTGTCCGAGGTACCATTTACTATTTTGTATATTACTTATGTGCTTTGCGATGTGCGGCTTCGCAAATCAAGAGTTGCCTTGTGTTTTGCCATCATGGTATAATGTGCACAGGCTCCTATTCATTGTAAGTATGTACCTACATAAATACAGTCTCGTGCATATCTTGTTTTGCTTGTTATTCAAATAATGGAAGTTGCGCTTGTGCGCTATAGTTCTTTTAAAGAGGGTTTCCTTCTGCGAACCCAATGCTCTTCAAAATACACGGCTTTTGCAAAGTTAAGTTTTAAGTCTTGCCGGATTGTGAAGTCACATTTGGGCCCTCCCAAGTCCACACACTTAGGAAGGAATATTTTATAACTCTGATTCGAGTTGCGACCCAATTCAAATAACCCCGATCAGGGGCATGAGCCTATGAGTGAGTGGGGTTCTGTTGAAGGACCCATTCTTCATTTATTAAACCTAGTGTCGCGTGTTGTGCGAATCATGTCGATACTAAGATAAGTTTTGGATGTAAGATAGATAGTGATCTGCCTTGTGTGAATGAATCAATGTGGCATTGTGGCTTTTAAGGATGAATCGTGTCAAATGAGCACTCCTATATTCTTTGGATCGTTATGAAGTTGTGTGCTGGGGGTTCCTTTTCAGAAGCCTACGCACCTCCCTTTTTCAGTATAGCGTACTTTTAGACATGCACAACATGTTAAGTACTTTGTTGATCGGACGAGAGATCCGAGACGACCTTGTATCATGAAATATGCAAATTATTCTTGAAATGAATTCAAGACTTATCTTGCCAAATTGTGTTGTGTTACTTCTTATGCAGATAATATCTGTTGGGGTTTCTTTGGTGAAACCATATTCCTTTCATCGTAGTCGTACTTTTGACAAGTATGACCGTACTTTTTGACAAGTACGTCTTCTTACGTTGCGATGATTGGATGAATAGGTTATGGCAACCTCGATGAGTGCAAATAACAAAATGTTGTGATCACCTAAATAGGTGATGATTCTGCCTTCATCGGCAAGATGCTCGAGTTGGGTCGAAAGACCAGAGTATGTAAAATGGGTCTTCAGTTAACTAACCTTAATGTACTCATTCGAACCGTTGACTCCTATCAGAAGAGAGGATGGGAAGGCACAAAAATTTCAATGGACAAGTCATTAATGGCAGTTACAAGCAAAAGACTCGACTTCCCCAGTCATCGGAGTTACGGGAAGAGGACTACCATAATTATCCTAGGTGGTAGCTCTCCATGTTCAGGATGCATCCATTGTTTATGCTACTTTGGGTATTTCTCTCTTGGTCACCGACCGTCCCCTTAGGTGCGGACTCAGTCAGCTATCCGAGTTATCATAAAATACATAACCTAATAAACCTCCGGATCAGTCTAGGTTGTTTCTAGAGTTGTGCCTTGTGCGTACCCACTTGGCCAGTTAATATCGAAATATAATTTAAATCTGATCACACAATTTGTTGAGTTATGCACGTATGAAGGTTATAGCATGCAACTGGTTTCAATACTTATGGAATTGTGTGTGTGGTTGATGTAGCAAGGTATTTTGCTAGTTAAATTGTTTATGCAGTTCTTCGTTTGTAATAGTTAGCCTACTTGTACCAGTGAAATGCTTGTAATAATTTTAGCATTGTGCTCATGATAGTTGCTCCATGACTCTGTTGAAATTAAATTGCTATTTAATCGCCTGTCTACTGGACATTAAATTATTCTGCTTAATTATGTTCTATATCGTCCTGTATGTGCACTTACCAGTTTTTCGTAAAACTGACCCATTTTATGGGCAGATGATGTATAGGTGATACAGCCTGCGATGACACGATGGCGTGATGAGATCAAGATGAAGCTCTTTCCCTGACGTTTCGCTCTTGAAAACATGTTGGTAAATTTGATATAAAGTGTATTTCAAAAATTCTCTTTTAATTAAACCTTGAGTTACTAAAACTGTTTTAGTAAACTTCTTTTTGGTTTCAACAAACATAATGAGTTGTAAAAATCTCGTGAACAAATTCTCAATCATTGAAATTGCATTTTAAAACCATTTGATTTCAATAGTTGTGCGAAATTCGACAAAGGAAAGTTTACGCTGTAATGCGCTCAAGGTCCATTGACTTGTTTTAAAAATATCATTTTCCACTGAAGTACTATTTAAACTCTAATAATCGTATGATTTCAAAGCTTTCTAAATTATTCTAAAAGTTACAAGTCCTGGATTTTGGGGCGTTACAATTGTTGATTTCAACCACTTCATTGTCACTGCTATATGTTGATTCATCATCACTAGAGATATCATCGTCTTTAGATAAATGATTAAAGAGAAAAGAATAGTTGGCATTTTCTAAATGAGATTCATTCTTTTCAAAACCACTATCATTTTCCAAAAAAGTTACATTCCTTGAGACATATAACTTATCATTTTTAGTATCATAACATCGAAACCTTTTTTGGGTTTCGGAGTAGCCAAGAAAGGCACAAGGAATGCCTTTAGGTGAGAGTTTATCACTCTTATCTGTAAGGACAAAGCACTTACAACAAAAAACTCTCAATCTATTATAATCGGGTTCTTTTTCATATAGAGTTTCAAAAGAAGAGATTTTATCTAAATTTTTTGATGGGAGATGATTAATAAGATAAATTGAAGCAAGAGCCACTTCGGCCCAAAAAATTTTTAGAATACTTTGGGAAATAAGAAGGGTTCTAGTGGTTTCAATGATATGCCAATGCTTCCTTTCGGCTAACCCATTTTGTTGTGGAGTCTTAAGACACAATCTTTGATGGACAATACCATAGTCTTTAAGATATTTCTTAAATTCATTGGAAAGATATTCGCCTCCGTAATTGGTACTAAATATCTTTAAATTAATTTTTAATTATCATATGATATGATTTCACCTAGTAACATTTAAAAGTGGGGTTAATACGAGTCAGATAGATTTTTTCCTACTTAGAAAGAGAGATAGGGGTTGTTGCATCGATTGTAAGGTTATACCAGGAGAAAGTGTAGCTACACAACATAGAGTCTTAATTTTAGATCTTAGAATTAGACAATGCCGCAAAAGGGATAGACATAGGATAGATCCTAAAATTAAGTGGTGGGCACTGAAAGGAGCTAAACAAGGAATGTTTGTAGAGCAGGTAGTTAAGGAAGTTGATTGGTGTCTCGAGGAGGATTCAGAATCAATGTGGAATAAGATAGCGGGTGGTATGAGAAAAGTAGCTAAGGAGGTATTGGGTGAGTCTAAAGGCGGTGCACCACTAGGTAAGGATACATCATGGTGGAACGAGGATGTCAAATTAGCTATTAAGGTTAAAAGAGAGTGTTATAGAAATCTAAGTAAGAGTCGTGATAATGAGAATTTGGAGAAGTATATGATAGCAAAGAAGGAAGCTAAAAAAGTTGTTCGAAACGCGAGGGCTAAGGTATATAAGGAGGTTTATGACAAGTTGGATACCAAAGAAGGCGAGAAGGATATTTATAGGCTTGCAAAGATGAGAGATAGGAAATCGAAGGATTTGGGTATGGTTAGATGTATCAAAGATGAAACGCAAAGGGTTTTAGTCAAAGATGAGGAGATTAAGGAGAGATGGAAAGATTATTTTGATAAGCTATTTAATGATAGTCATGCTCAAGATCTTGGAGACTTCTCCATTCCTTTTCATGAGATAAATCGTGACTTCATGCGCAAGATTCAAAAGAAAGAAATTGCAGAGGCTTTGAAGAAAATAAAATCAAGAAGGGCAGTTGGCCCAGATGGTATACCTATCGAGGCTTGGAAATGCTTGGGAGAGAAAGGTTTAGAATGGTTGACAAATCTTTTTAACTTGATTTGGCGAACAAATAAGATGCCTAATGAGTGGAGGAAGAGTACTTTGGTGCCTTTATATAAGAATAAGGGTGATATACAAGATTGCACAAACTATCGTGGTATAAAACTCATGAGTCATACTATGAAACTTTGGGAGAGGGTGATTGAGTCTAGGTTGAGGAAGGTTGTCATGATATCGGAGAATCAATTTGGTTTTATGCCTGGAAGATCAACTATGGAAGCTATACATCTTCTTAGACAACTTATTGAAAGATATAGAGAGAGGAACAAAGATTTGCATATGGTTTTTATTGATTTAGAGAAGGCATACGATAGAGTACCTAGGGACGTTCTCTGGTGGACAATGATGAAGAAAGGTGTTTCTCTCAAGTACATTAGTATAATTAAAGATATGTATGAAGGAGTAGTAACCAATGTCCGCACTTGTGGAGGGGTGACAACCAATTTCCCGATAACGGTTGGCTTACATCAAGGATCTGCTTTAAGCCCTTTCCTATTTGCAATAGTGATGGATGAGCTTACGAGATCAATTCAAGAAAATGTACCGTGGTGTATGTTGTTTGCTGATGATATTGTTTTGATTGATGAGTCTAGAGCTGGGGTTAATGCTAAGTTAGAATTATGGAGACAGACATTGGAAGCTAGAGGTTTTAAGTTGAGTAAGAGTAAGACTGAATATATGGAATGTCGGTTTAGTAAGCAACGAAGTAGTGATGGGAGTGTAGTGAAGCTTGGTGAGCAAGATATACCGGTGAATGATTATTTCAAATATTTGGGATCCATCATTCAAAAGTATGGAGAAATTGATGGAGATGTAAATCATAGGATAAAGGTTGGGTGGATGAAATGGAAAAGTGCTACTGGAGTGCTGTGCGATCGTAGAATGCCATTGCGGTTGAAGGGAAAGTTTTATAGGACGACTATTAGACCCGCTTTACTATATGGTACGGAATGTTGGGCTGCCAAGAGACATCATATTCAAAAAATGAGTGTAGCTGAGATGCGGATGCTTAGATGGATGTGTGGAAATACAATAAAAGATAAGATTCGGAACGAAGAGATACGTAAGAAGGTAGGTGTTGCACCCATTGAAAATAAGATGCGAGAGAATCGTTTACGGTGGTTTGGACATATTCGGCGAAGGCCTAATGATGCTCCAGTTAGAAGGTTGGAGAAATGGGAAAATATATTAGTTAAAAGAGGTCGGGGTAGGCCTAGGAAGACTTGGATGGAGATGATAGGAAAGGATATGAATGCTTTGAACCTCACCGAGGACATGGCGTTGGATAGAAATGATTGGAGGAAAAGGATTCATGTGGAAGACCCAAAATGAATTTCTTTTTTGGTTCATATCGCTGACCCCAATTGTTTTGGGATGAAGGCGTAGTTGTTGTTGTTGTTGTTGTTTGTTGTTGTTGTTGTTGTAATGAGTGGAGGTAGAGTACTTTGGTGCCTTTATATAAGAATAAGGGTGATATACAAGATTGCACAAACTATCGTGGTATAAAACTCATGAGTCATACTATGAAACTTTGGGAGAGGGTGATTGAGTCTAGGTTGAGGAAGGTTGTCATGATATCGGAGAATCAATTTGGTTTTATGCCTGGAAGATCAACTATGGAAGCTATACATCTTCTTAGACAACTTATTGAAAGATATAGAGAGAGGAACAAAGATTTGCATATGGTTTTTATTGATTTAGAGAAGGCATACGATAGAGTACCTAGGGACGTTCTCTGGTGGACAATGATGAAGAAAGGTGTTTCTCTCAAGTACATTAGTATAATTAAAGATATGTATGAAGGAGTAGTAACCAATGTCCGCACTTGTGGAGGGGTGACAACCAATTTCCCGATAACGGTTGGGTTACATCAAGGATCTGCTTTAAGCCCTTTCCTATTTGCGATAGTGATGGATGAGCTTACGAGATCAATTCAAGAAAATGTACCGTGGTGTATGTTGTTTGCTGATGATATTGTTTTGATTGATGAGTCTAGAGCTGGGGTTAATGCTAAGTTAGAATTATGGAGACAGACATTGGAAGCTAGAGGTTTTAAGTTGAGTAAGAGTAAGACTGAATATATGGAATGTCGGTTTAGTAAGCAACGAAGTAGTGATAGGAGTGTAGTGAAGCTTGGTGAGCAAGATATACCGGTGAATGATTATTTCAAATATTTGGGATCCATCATTCAAAAGTATGGAGAAATTGATGGAGATGTAAATCATAGGATAAAGGTTGGGTGGATGAAATGGAAAAGTGCTACTGGAGTGCTGTGCGATCGTAGAATGCCATTGCGGTTGAAGGGAAAGTTTTATAGGACGACTATTAGACCCGCTTTACTATATGGTACGGAATGTTGGGCTGCCAAGAGACATCATATTCAAAAAATGAGTGTAGCTGAGATGCGGATGCTTAGATGGATGTGTGGAAATACAATAAAAGATAAGATTCGGAACGAAGAGATACGTAAGAAGGTAGGTGTTGCACCCATTGAAAATAAGATGCGAGAGAATCGTTTACGGTGGTTTGGACATATTCGGCGAAGGCCTAATGATGCTCCAGTTAGAAGGTTGGAGAAATGGGAAAATATATTAGTTAAAAGAGGTCGGGGTAGGCCTAGGAAGACTTGGATGGAGATGATAGGAAAGGATATGAATGCTTTGAACCTCACCGAGGACATGGCGTTGGATAGAAATGATTGGAGGAAAAGGATTCATGTGGAAGACCCAAAATGAATTTCTTTTTTGGTTCATATCGCTGACCCCAATTGTTTTGGGATGAAGGCGTAGTTGTTGTTGTTGTTGTTTGTTGTATATGATATGATTTAAAACATAAAAACACTTCATGCTTATGTTTAAGGAAATATATCCAACAATATCGAGAAAAATCATCTACAAAAATTACATAATAGGCAAAGCCTCCCTTAGATATGACGGGTGCCGGTCCCCAAACATCCGAATGAACAATTTCAAAAGGTTTTGTGGTAAACATAGATCTTTATTCAAAAGGCATACTTCTCATTTTTCCAAGAATACAATCATTACAAGAGAAAGTACTTTTACAAAGGTTTTTAATAAAATGCAAATAGGATAACTTAGTGATGTTGGGATGACCAAGTCTTTTGTGCCAAACATTTATGTCTTTATGTTGGGCCACATTACAAAAAGGGGTTTTAGGGATTTGAAGAGAATCCAGATAGTACAAGTCTCCCTTCCTAGAGCCTTCCCCAATCAACTTCCGAGACCGGTGATCCTGTATTAAACATTTATTAGATGAAAATTGAATGTCACATCTAAGGTTCGAGAGTTGAGAGACGGAAAGTAAATTCAAATTCAATTTAGGTATAAATCTAATTTTGAGAATAAAGAAATTTTGAGTTTCAAAGTTTCTAATCCCCTTAATGTCAAGAGAAGTGTCATCCGCGGTTGAAACAAAAGATGGTGACAAACTTTTAGAATATTCGGAAAGAGAAGAAAATTTTGGAGACATATGAAATGAAGTACCCGAGTCTAAAAGCCAAAAAGTTTTACCTGTAGGGGAAGGGGTAGATACCAAAAAGTTTTACCTGGAGGGGAAGGGGTAGATACGGCGGCACCGGAAATGGCTCCCTTAAGAAGAGGTTGAAGAGCTTCCAAAATTTGATTCAAAGAGAGAGGTTCATTTGTGAAAGTAGATGCTCCTTCTTTTTAAGGTTGGGATGTGGTAGCCATAGCCAATAATTTCTTCCATTTGGGACAAACCGGTTTGATGTGTCCTGATTCCTTGCAAAAGTGACAATTTTGATATAGTCCCTTCTACCGCCTTGTCCTTCATTGAATCCTTGATTTTGATTTTTAAAATGTGGAGGCTTATATGTCCTCAAATTGTTTCTGGGCCTAGAAACCGCATTCACCCCATCACTTTCTTCTTGACTTGTGGGCACTGCAAGAACCAGTGCTATTAAAAACGCGCCTCAAGGCGCAAAAAGCGTGCCTCGCCTCAAGGCGAGGGCCTTTGTGCCTTGAGGCGCAGGTATAAAGCGCAACACCCATGAGGCGTGCGCCTCATAGGCCTTGAGGCGCACGCCTTGAGGCGAGGCGCGCCTCGGACTGAGGCATACACGCCTCTTTTTGCTGTAGTTCATGCACAGAAAATGCAGTCAACTATTCTTTTTGTTTTCAATTAATGTGGAAAACCATAAGCCCCTTAGTAAAGGTGCTGCATCGCGCAAATTTATACCCTCCCGCAACCAAGCACCCCAATTTTTTTAAAGTGCCGCAACCACGCACCCACACCTATGTGACATAGATGATCAACATGGGAACCTGTGGAATTTCTGTTTAGGTCTGTCGACATGGGCTAGGTGACATGTTGACAGGCCTAAAAGAATGAGACAGCTGGATTGTAAAGTAGCACTGTCACAACAAAGAGTCTCATGTTCAAGACCTGAGAGGCTAACCCCAGCCTGCATATCATAAAAAAAAGGAAAATTAAAAAGAAAGGGCTGGCTGACATTTTGCCTTCCTTCAATGGCTTTTGGATTATCAGCTTGTAACAGTGTGAAGGACTTTGTTCATTTTAGAGCCTCTGCTACTTAAGGGCATAGTCACCAATCAGTCATGATGATGATTGTGGAGTGCCACAGCTCTTCTGCTTCTGATGAGCCTTTTGACATGATTGACTACAGTCACCTTGGTTGAGGGATATAATTTTTGAGCTAGTCATGATATCACTATCAATGTTCAGTGAGTCGATTAGATGAGATAACTCAAGCACACCTATTTTCCATGAGAAAAGCTTAGCAATTGTGGATAGAGAGAAAAAATGGAAAAGTCAGGAAACAGAATAGAAATAGGCTGTCTTTCATGCCAAACTATGGAAAATAGAAAAAAGATAATAGATAGAAATAATATGAAATTGAGAAAAAGATGTTAAATCAGAAATCTAGGAAGAGAAAATATCACAATGTTTCATGATAATATCATCGCATGCTTCAAATTTTCATTATTTTGAAAAAATGATGACAAAATACTTTAATAATGTTTCATGAAAATACTGCTAAAACATTGTGATAGTTTGAAAATATTGGAGATATGTGTGTTGTGTTTTCAAGCTTATGAAGAAAAATCCTAAGGCTTAAAGTTTTATTTTTGATGAACTCACTATTCTTGTTTGGGCTTAAATATTGGAGATATGTGTGTTGTATTTTCAAGCTTATGAAGAAAAATCCTAAGGCTTAAAGTTTTATTTTTGATGAACTCATTCACTATTATTTTTTATGAACTCACTATTTTTTGAGATTTTTTATTTCCTGTTGGTTGTTGCTTCATCAATAAAGATTTTTTTATTTATTTATAATTTTAGATATTTTTTTATAGTTTTTTTAAGTTTTTTAAAAAAAAAACTTTGAGGCTTACGCTTTACGCCTCACCTCAGATTTTGGTGGAGCACCTCGCTATGCCTCAACGCTTTTCACAACACTGGCAAGAACACTTGGACTTTGCTTACTAATGCCCATCCGAGTTTCCTCTCCACTTAATTTTGTAATGACGTCTTCTAGAGAAAGAGAGAAGGAGGATAAAAAAGAAGATCTAATTTGCTCGAACTCGGGCCTTAGCCCATTCAAAAAATTAAAAAATCATTCTTCTAATTGCTTATGACGAAGCACTATAGCCTCTCCACTCCACTTTGGTTCGAGCATAGCAAGCTCATCCCAAACGGAAGAAAGTTCGGCAAAATACTCCCTTATAATCATTTCCTCTTGGAGAAGAGTTAACGCCCTCTTTTGGAGATAATACTTATTGGACAAGTCCCTAGAGTTATACATCTTTTCAAGATACTCCCATGCTTGAGATGTATTTTTGAACTTTATAATATTGGCATTGATTCTCGTCTCAACGGAGGAGAAGATCCATGACAAGATTTTGAAATTCTTCATTTCCCACTCCTCATGTTTTTTGCTATATTCTTCAAGAGCCTTGGTTCGATCATATCCCTCAAGAATTTTTATTTTCCCTCTTTCGACCAAAGTGATTTTAGGCTCCGGTTCCAGAATCGAACTTTGAACGTAACCCCAAAAGCCCTTTCCTTTGATGTGGGCTTCCATATTGCCGGCTCAAACATGATAATTCGAACCACTAAGTTTAAAACCAAGGGAGAAGTGGGAGTCTTTTTCGCCCATTAGAGAATAGAAGATGAGGAAAACCACGTACCTCAAAAGTTTTTCACGTCTTTCTTGACAAGAGAAGCTTCTAAAATATTGCTCGAGAAGAATGACTCACTTCAATCTTCAAAATCTTGAAGGCATGATTTTCGAGGCACTCGAAAATGAGGATACACACAATCCTCCTTCTTCAACGAGGCTCTGATACCATGTGAAAATCTCTATAAAAAGAGATTTTGTGTATAAACACAATGCCGGAACCACAAAGTGTACACAAAGGCACAAAGGAGAACTCTCACAAGTGCACAAAGGCACGGATACACATGCACATGGGCATAAAAAATATCAACTTTAATAACTTGAGTCCCAAAAGGGGCTTTACAAAAAGACTTGTTACTGCATATACACTCACAAAAAAGTATATTGTTTACAAGGGCCGCTAAGGCCTATTTATAATACAAATGAGAAGCCACTGTTGGAGCTGCACCCAACGGTCACATTTGTGACCGTTGGGGTAGCTCCTACAGCTATATGGAGTTGTCCCTTTCACAACAGTCAAAAAGAAAAAGGTGTAAAAGGCAAAAGTAAATAAAAAAGAAAAAGTAAAAATGTTAGCCCATTAGGGTGGCTGACGCCTATTGAGTAAAAGGACTGAAATACCCCTGATGGGTATTTCAGTTTACAGTGGAGTATATATACATGAGAAATACCCCATGTGACATCTCATTATATATAAAAGAGACATAATATTTTAACACAAGATTCATGCACTTGACAGGTCGACAATGCCATACATGTTTAATGACAGAACAACTAAAAGAAAAAAAACAAGAAAATGAAATGCAAGCACTTCATGTGCATCAAATATATCTGATTAACACGTGATGCTTCAAAGCATCTCTTACAGAAAGTCAAAGAGAAACAAAGAACATATCACCCACCAGTGCCAAAGCTTTCTTCTCCACAAATTGAACATAACCCAGCATCCATCAAGTTCCCAAAAAATTTCCAACCGGTAGGGACCTGGAATTGGATTACATTGGAGAGATGTACATCAAATGCAAAGCCTGCAGACACAAGATCTCATTCTCGTATGACATACCTCAAAAAACTTCAGATTTAAATGCCTAGCAACAACATCAAGTGCAGCTGATGTAGGCATACTCCTGCAAGAAAATAGAAAGTCTTCAGTTATCCCAAAACATGAATGGAGTGTGAAATGTCCACAAAATGTAAGGATTCCAAAAACAGCACAGATTTATTGACTTTAAGTTGTTGACATAAAACAGACAACCTAGGCACAAAAAGTGAAACTAGGACGGAATTTTGCTAATAGGTAAAGCTCGATGGAACTTCAGTTCTCGCGGCAGGGTGAGCAACTCTATATAGATGACCAATGAAAGAGTGAAAACAGTACTTAACATTAGAAAAAGTAAAATTACTATGGGTAAGTCTGGTTTGCTGGGCCACGTGATTTGAAATCAAATTTGATTTGGGGCCATATGAATCAGAATCACATGAGGCTCTTTGTGATTCTGATTCGCATTTAAATGAGAAAGAAACTTTCATTTGTAAAGCCAAATGAGAATCCACTTTTCACCATTTTCTGATGTTTATTTAGCTAATGCCAATGAGATTCATTCTCTCACTTGCATGAGTCCAACTCTCATGAGACTCAACCAAACATGCCCTAAATGTTTAGACATAATAAATATTCTATTCCTATACATGCTAATCCAAGGCACAAAAAAATAGTAGGAAACAATGACATCTATTAAATCATAAATCAAAGGATGGAAAATAAATGGTGCGGTCAAATAGTGGGCCTCTACACATCCTTCACTGAAAAAAGTAGTCGGTTAGGCATCTTGGTCCCTATTCAGGTTCTATTCCGTCAAAGGCTCTAAGCAGAAAAGGCACATTTCTGGGGCCTACGCAATGCCTAGAAAACCAAATAGGAAAAAATATCAACTTTTAGATAGAAGATTTCCAAAATCTACAAGTTCTTATTAAATTCTGAATTTTATATTTTTAAACGATCATAAGGAATTCTAGAACATTATGATGATCACCATCCTGTGCTATTAATGATGTAGACATGTCTAACTAATAAAAAGTGCACATTTAGCAGACCAATGACAAGTAAAATTGAAACATGCATCCAAGAAGGTGAAAGCCTATATAATATATATATATATAATACGACACGCAAAACATGGTTAATGCAGATCTCTCTCTCTCTCCAAACATACATACACAATATTTCAAAAAAAAAGTCACAATATTAACATGACACAATAAAAAGTAAAATATCAAGACATTTTTGCTTTTTTACAAATTTTCTTATTTTTGAGTTATGCAAGAATTTTTATTATTTATTTCTTTTCTAACTTTTATTTAAATTTCAGTAGGAAAAACCAAGGTTGTATGTATCGTGTTGTATTGTACGCTACGATACGATACGTATCATTAGTTTTGGGGGTTTACGATACGATACACACTCATATCGCGATACGAGTGTGTAGTGTATCTTTATCGGGCGTCTCGTATGAAACACCCCTGTATCATGTCGTATCATACGATACGGGTCAGGCGCACTTAAAAATGATTCGAAACTCGATTTTTTTTGTTTTGGGTTCAAAAGGCCTCTTGAGGGTTGAGTTCTCCATATGTCTAGATGTCGTTAGAAGGGAACCCATGCACCCTAGGTTCCGTGAGATCGATTTGAAGGCTGATTTGTGCGCAAAGGAGAGGACTTTTGCGATTTTCTCAAGTAATAGTGCATGTCTACTATTTTTCCACTCAAGAAAGTGGGTTAAGGTAAAAAATCTCTATTCTTTGCTTCTTATTGAGTGTTTTTTGGGAAAGATGGCATCAAAGGATCCAGCATGGCAATGGGGCACTCAAGTAGTGAATGAAGCAGAAATGGAGTATGTGAAGCCCTGGAAAGATGTGTATTACAAAGATGAGCTCTCTATTTCTGATCCTACAGCCTATAGCATAGGATTAAAAGTAAGAAATTCTGCAACGAAGGGAAAAGGTGTGGTTGGTGCCAGTAGTAGTGTCGTGACTGCTACCGCAGGCACAAAAAGAAGAGAAAGAAGATGAGGGACTTTTTCGAGTAGACATTCAGTGGATTAACATAAAAGGAGCACAAGATATAGATGATGAATATCCCACGTATCTTGAAGACGATGTGGATGTCGAAGGAGAAGGAGAAGAAGAAGATGTTGATGATGAAGATGATTGTGATTATTGATGTATCATGTTTTATCAAAAAACTTGGTTATTAAATACAAGAAGAAAAACAAAATAAGAAGCAGACCAAAAATAAAACAACTAGAAGTAATAATAAAATTGAATGAGAAACAGTATGTATTATGTTTGTTTAACTTATTAAAACATATGATCCAAGTTATGCTTATGATATGAAATAAAAAGGTTATGATCTTAGAAGTTAACATTTAATAAAACATCCAGTTGTAGTGCAACATAACTTTAGCTTTTGTCTTTTAAATGCCAAAAAATCATTTGATATTTCATTTTTCTCTTGATGTGTGCATTTTCAATCCCAAAATAATTATTCTATCACAGTAAGTGGACTATTAGCATTTATTCGTTTTATAGTGTTATATTAAAGAAAACCCTTTAATTAAGATTACAATTTACCTTTTTTTCAAACATATCATAATACTTGGTTTAAAAACTAAAATAAAATTGGTTATTTTAAGCATCATTATTCTTTAGTATAAAAAATATTTTTTTATCAAAATCTAAAACCATGATTACCAATTCAGCAGAAACACATGGGAAATGTGAGAGTAGCACGAGCAAAAGTACATGCAAAATGTGAGAACAGGTGTGGGAAAAGTGCACGAGAAACATGTAGGGAAGCAAGAGCCTGATCACATTAGGAAGCAAGTAGTACCACGCTTTCAAAGTAAGCTTCTGAGAAAGCGTGCTTCCCACCTATCTAAGGTGATTCCAATAAATCAGGTTTTACCTAATAAGGATGAAGTTGGGCATACCTATACAAATTTAGGACCTGAACAGATCCAATTATCTAAAATATGGTTAGATACAGATCAGGTAAGGTTCTCTGAATGTTTGAGACAAATTAGGCCGGGGCCAAACCCAAAAACAAAACCTCTTATTGCATCCATGATTAAATGAAAGGCTTTGAGAAGAAGTCTACTTGACAATGGACACAACTATAGGTGCCAGATATGAGCAGTTTGGTTGGATTCTATAACCAGAATACTATATATCCACAGATATGGTCCAACATTTAAAATGAAGCATCTCTTCAAGATAGGCAGTGAGGCTTCAAGAGTGAAAGTGGGTCAGACCTCCACCTGAGCTCAATCATATTTTCAAGAGAGACTTACGATCAAGACCCATTTGTATATTTTGACTCAGTCTAGCTTATATTTTGTCAATTCCTTATCGGTCTTAACTCAGATTCAGGTCATTATATTTCAATCAGATCAAGACTGGACCTGAACCAGACCTTTTTACTATGAAGAAACCACTTTTAACCCACTTAATCCATGCATGGTATTACCATGGAAGAAACCAATCTGGAACCATTCAGAATTTTAGATTAGCTCAGATCCAGACTTAGATCCAGTACACCAAACCATTGTTCCAGACCTGGGTCATCCATTGCCAGACCCAGCTCTCTCCCATTTTCTCCCTAGCAACAATTAGGGCATGTTTGAAAACCTCAGGCACCATTCAACCTTGGATCTAGCATGCGGCCCATGCCAGATCCAAGGTACACTCAAATAGGGGATCTCAGATCCCTGATCCGAGAGCCCCCTTTCTTCTCATAAATCATGGTTTTCTGGCCTGACTGGCAGGCGAGTTGGGTTCAGGTCAAAGATTCATAATCCGAAAACCAGGGTTCGCAGATCATGGGCATAACAGCATACCCCTGTTCTCATAAACACGGTATTCAAGCACACCCTTAGCTTCCAATGACAACTCATTCTCAAATTCCCATAAGCTAGGCAACCAAACTCACAGGTCTGTGAGAAGGAAACAAGAACAAACAAATAAAAACAAACAGGCTATATCTTTGAAGACAAAAATAAAATATTTGATATAAAACATATTTAAAGTCAAATATTAACTAAACAAGTATACCTTGCAACTCCTTTCAGTCCAGAGTTGAAGTATGGAATAGCTTGAACAGCATTTGCAGCAATGATGGCAACAGAATCCGAAGGAGTTACAAAAAATCTGTGATTTCATAAAGACAAGATTGGATTGAAAACAAATCAACATTAACATGGAACAAAAAAGAAAAGGATAAGGTCCTACCTTTTACCAAGAATCATGTTCCTATCAGCATCACCATCAGCAGCTGCACCAAATTCTGGTGGTTCACCTTCATGGTTACGTTCACCCAATCCCATGCATGCAACCAGTTCCTTTGCATATGTGAGGTTGGGATCCGGATGGCCTCCTCCAAAATCTTCCTGTATAAACACAATAGGAATATTGCTATTAGATAGCTTCACAAAAATGAATGACCTACAAATTTTGTAGTTAAATATAATCCATGACAACCCAATATACCTTAGGTACACAATTTAGCAATGAACTTTCATTGGCAGTGAGCTCTTCCACAAAAATACGTTTAGCATAGGTTCCAGCCACTCCATGAAGGGCATCATAACTAATAGTTCACAGCAGCAAGTAATGCTATAATTACTATGTAAAACAAAATGAATATATAATGAGCCAAGTAGAATAAGCAATGACACATAATAAAAAAGGGAAAAAAAACTACCAGAATGTAAATTTTGGGCATGTGAGAAGCTTCCGGATGCTATCAAAATCAAATATTGACCTACAAAAGGAGAGTATTAAATGATTAGATCCCAGTCATCCCAGAAAATGATACACATGCAGGGCCAAAGAGTATCCATGATACAGTAATTAAATCATTAGTGGGCAATATCCATCATTTAGTAAACTGAATAGACAACTGTCTATCTTATTGAGTGGAAGAAGGAGGAGGAGGCTGTAAAACCCGAAGATATTTGCTACCAAAATTTTTTTGTTTATATTACAAAATATTTCAAATTATGCAAATTGGGCCTAGATCCACATTTCGGATCTAGGACCCATAAAGGGGTAATTAGGTATAAATGATATAAATCTCGATTTAATAATAATAATAACAATAAATGAATAAATTTTATTTATTTTTATTAATCCGAGGATCCACAGTTGGATCCATTTGGATCCAACTTGTGGATCCATCTCGTTGGGGTCGGGTTACGGGTCTCGGGTCCGGACCCGAGCCGCACCTGTACAGCCCTTTTAAAGAAAAAAAAAGGGCAACCCGATAAGGGTTGCCCGATAAAGCCTTAACAGAATCAAGAAAGGAGAGCAAGGGAGGGTTACGCAGGGTGTAACCGACCCCGCGCCCCTCGGCAAGGGAGGGGGCTTGGGGCCGATAAAGGGGGGAGTGGAGAGGGGGTCTCGCCCTCTTCTCTCGGGCTCTATCTCTTCCCCCGTCTCTCTCTTTCTCTGTCGAGTTGGATGCACATCGGAGCATAAGGGCACGCCGGAGTGAGGGTTTGTCGTCGGCAAGGCTTCGGCCATCTGCAACCTTCAAGGGCTCCTCGAACAACCCTCTGTCACGGCAGTGGGTAGAGCAACATCAGTCGGCCCTACCCACGCGATTGCAGCCTCCGATCGCCGGTAAAGCTTCAAAAAGGTACGGAGCTTCTTGGATTTTGGGTGAGGGATCGAACCTGAGTTCAATTTCGGGTAGTGATTTAAGAGGAGGGGTTCATGCTGTCGGAAATCCCTAACCCTTAGAGTTTGGGGATTTCGGAACCCTAGTTGATTTGTTGGAGGTCTAAATTTTTGTCGGTTAAGGGTTTTCGATTTGGGGATTCTCAGTTTTCCTGATAGAAGGAGAGGTATGATGCATGTTAATCTCTGTTTGGGGATCTCGTTTGGGGTGAAATCCCAAACCAAGAATCACAGTAAGACCTTACTGCAAATTTGTCATTGTGCTACTCTGCTCCTAAAAACTGATTGTTTGCTAAGTGGGACTTTAAATGAGAACTCTTTGGCCTGTGTAAATCTAAAGTTTTGCAATTTAACATAATGGATTCTTTGTTATTATATATCCTTTACCGAGTAAAATCTGTGAGTATATCTGTCTGTTTTAGAATCATGTTAGCTGAAATCGTGATGGTATATGATGAACTGCAAATTTATGGTTTAGAGTCCGATCCAGAGACTAATATGCATGAATGGAACTCACATGCTTGTTTTGAATTTCTTTATGAAATGTTTTTGTTGGTGCGATAAAGACAGATTGGTGGTATATGTCTAGATCCAGAACATAGCCCGCCAATTATATATTATCAAGTCACAATCTGGCTGAATGCATTAGTCCTTGAACGCAACCCTGAGTTGTGTCGTATAATCGCTTTTGATATGCCTAGATAAGTTGGTGGAAATCAATATAAATATACTTGAGACTAGTTTTGGCATTTGGCATACATGTTAAAATCTACAGTACTACAGTATAGTTATTAGCAGTAGTGAATATAGATTAAGCTCAATTATAAACTGAGAAATTTTGGTGTTAAAAACATTGAATGTATTCAGTTTCTGTTGAGTACTCAAGAATACAAGGAGTTTCTTTCGGTTGAGTACAAGACCGAACTCATTCTGTAACTGAGCTATGATTGTTTAAGTAAATAATTACTTGTATGCTAGTGAGTGTCTTCTGTTTTTCTTTTATTAGCTATTGTATTATAAATAGCTGAAAGATGATGGTTCGGTTTTATCAGGACATATGGCCAGTCATGTATCATCCTTTAATATATATATATATATATATATATATATATATTGAAAGTGTTAGTATGGCTACATCATTAGGTGACAATATTAGGTGGATAGTGTCAGATGATTTGCAATTTTTCTTTTAGCTTATAAAAATCTTGCCTTACTCAATCACTAAACTGTTACTGTTTATTCCCTGATGAAAATCATGATTTGTAGCTTTTTGAGAATATGTGTCTTGTTTGGAAGTCAAAATGTTTTTTTAAATCGTCAACTAATGTATGAACGATAATATATGTACTTAATCAGAACTGTGTGGCAGCATGGTTTGTCTGGCTGAGACAGACAAAATTTGTTTTATGTTGAGAAACTTTGGGTTTCGGCACAGGTGCATACATGATATGAATGTGTGCAACCCCGAAATGTCAATTTATAGATCCGGTTTATGTTCATGTGTGTGGATGATAACACATGTCATGAATGGAAGATTTCATGTAGCTACATTTATAGGACATGTTGAATTATCGTGCATGTATGATTTGGTTTCAAGTGCATGTGCATATATGGGATCGAGGTGTATTGGCATGTAGAATCATGCATAAATATTCTCATGTACGTATGAAATTTTGGATGAATGCGAGTGTGTTAAGTGAATATATGAAAGCACTTGCACATGAATGTTGAACACATGTATTTGGCAATTGGGCCTAGTGTTAGGAATAAAATACTATTTTGGTTTTGTTATAGGATGCATCAATGGCCTAAATGGACCATCATCGGCCTGGAGAGCCGTGGGTTTGGTTTCTTATCACATATGTTTTTAACTGCATCACTTAAACCACATAAGATGGTTTGGCACATTACTACATTGTTCTAGTGGTTTATACGAGCTGGAGTCTCGTAAAGGTCCCCGCAATGGAGGATTCACTTTACTTTTGCATATGGTGTTGCAAACTTAAAGAATGGACTTAAATAAAAATAAAATGAATAAAAACAGTGTAATATACATTATGGGATATCTTATCTGGAGTATGAGAATCTTAGAAATCCGGTCTTGAGGAGACTGTGAGGATACAAAAACTCCATGTGTTGTAAATTATCCCCTGAACCCGATATTGAGGTTCTTTCTCCTGGACACGGTTTTAGGGAGAGTCTGCCACTTTACCCGGGAGTGGTGTGTTTGACACAGCTGTTGTTTATGGTACCAAGGAAGTGGCACATGTGGGCGTGGGGTGTCCCTTGTGTCCCCAACATTAGATGTGGAGGTCTAATGTGTTAGAACTTCAGTTTCCCCCTGGGCTGATCTGCAAAAGAGGGAAAGGTGAGAAGAAAAATGGAGAAAGAAGATAGACGCTGAGTCGATTTTTTGCTGCACACAGGCTGACGATATTCTTTTCAATCTCTTATCGTGGCCTGGCTTAATGTATTTAAACATTAGGTATTAGGTTACAATTGAATAAGTTACAAATTACATGCGTGCCCCAGTAAACACGTCAATAGGATTTCCCAGTTTGGGTCTGGGTCAGACCCAAACTGGATCCAGGCCCAAACTCTCAAACCAGCATACGACACTTAATACTCTCCCTCAAGTTGTGCATGGTCTTGAACCATGGACAACTTGTTCTTCAGGAACCAAAATTTGTTTTTCGTCAAACCCTTTGTAAACAAATCCGCCACTTGGTCTTCTGTAGAAATGAAATGAGGTTCAATCTCTTTGTCTTCAACCTTCTGTCGAATGAAATGCTGATCTATCTCAATGTGCTTTGTCTTACTGTGGAAAATAGGATTAAAGGATATGTTAATGGCACTTTGATTGTCACACAATAAAATACACTTGGAAATTTGTTCTTCCAATTCATTCAACAAATGTCTCGTCCAAGTAGCTTCAGCAGTTGCAGCAGCCATTGGTCGATATTCAGCCTCAGTACTTGATCTAGCCACTGCTTTTTGTTTTCTACTGCTCCAGGATACTAGGTTCTCCCCGAGAAAGATGCAATATCCGGAAACCGACCTCCTTTCATCAGGATCTCCTGCCCAGTCTGCATCACTGTAGATCATGACATCATGCATGCTTCCTTTTTTTAAACTTTTCTGATACACCAACCCATCTCCAAAGTACATTTTAAGTATCTCAACACCCTCTTGACTGCATCCATATGCCCTATTTGTGGCTCATGCATGAACTGCGACACTTGATTGACAGAATAAACAATGTCAGGGCGAGTAAATGTAAGATATTGAAGCATGCCAACTACACTTCGATATCTTATAGGATCCGGGTACAAATCTCCATCTTGTGAACTGAGCTTTTGATGTAAGACACTCGGTGTGGACAAAGGCTTGCAGTCTTGCATACCGAATTTCTTTAATAAATCTAGCGTGTATTTATGGTGTGTCAAGGTCAGGTAACCATCCTTCCTGTCTACCTCGACTCCAAGGAAATAACGCAAATCTCCCAAATCTTTCATCTTAAACCTTTGACTTAATAGTCCTTTTATTTCTTCAATGTGATTCATGGAGTTCCCTGTAACTATAATATCATCAACGTATATCAACAACAAGGTGGTTATGCCTTTATCCTTGAAGATGAATAAGGAGTGGTCTAAGAGAGATTTACAGAACCCATGCCTCTGTATTTCTAAGGAGAAACTCTCAAACCACGAGCGTGAGGCCTGCTTCAAACCATATATGGCTCTTTTTAATCTGCATACATATGTGCTTGGGTCTCCCTCAGCATATCCTGGAGGTTGTTCCATATAAACCTCTTCTTTCAAGTCTCCATGAAGAAATGCATTTTTGACATCTAACTGACTCAATGTCCATCCATGTTTGACGGCTAAAGACAATATAATTCTTATTGTCCCCATTTTGATCACTGGGCTGAAAGTCTCATCGTAGTCCTGACCATATTCCTGTGTAAACCCCTTTGCAACAAGTCTTGCTTTGTATCGTTCTATAGTGCCATCGGGTCTGTATTTGATTTTATAAACCCACTTGGAATCAACAACATTTCTGTTAGGAGGTCTGGCAACAATTTCCCATGTCTGACATTCATGAAGCGCTTCCACTTCTTCATTCATGGCCTCAATCCATTTGTTTGATTTCACAGCATGATAAAACCCTATAGGTTCATCATGCTTATCAACCTGAGACAGAAAAAGTTGAAGATCCATAGAAAAATTATTGTAGCTGACCCATCTGTCAATAGGATGTCTGATTCTATTCGAAATCCTCAGGTTTCCAACAGACATATAAGTATCTGATCCAATGTGGGGAGCAGGGGGAGTACCCTTTTCTCTTCGCACATACACATACCCTTTAAATTTTTCAATAGGATGCGATTGTGGGTCTGCCCCTTCTTCAGTGTATGAAGCTCCACCGACTTGATCCCCAGATTGAGGTAAACATGCTTGGCCTGAGTCAATATTATTTTGGTCCGCCGAGTTTGTTTCTTGAGTACACTGAGGTGAGCAATCACCATAAGTATCTGCAAATAATTCTGCATTCATCCACGGATGATAAACTTCTTCTCTGGGAATCCCTTGACTAGTATTAAATGATGCATCTTCAAGATTATTCTCGTCAAACACAACATTCCTGGAAATCCTAATACGCTTAGTCATGGGGTCATAGCACCGATAGCCTTTATAATCATCAGCATATCCCACAAATCTACACTTGGAAGCCTTTGGTTGGAATTTGTTCCTGAGAGAATCATCAATATGAACATAACAAATGCATCCAAACACCCGCAGAGCATTATAATCGGGTTGAATGCCGAAAAGAGAACAGAATGGTGAACTATTCTGCAAAACTGTCATAGGCAGACGATTTATAATATAAACAGCTTAATGGAATGCTTCTGTCCACAAACTAATGGGAAGATTACTGTCGTGCATCATGCTCATGGCAGTTTCAACAATATGCCTGTGCTTTCTCTCAGCGACCCCATTTTGTTGTGGCGTATTTGGACAAGACACTCTACGCTTTATTCCATTACTTTGGAGAAAATCAGTAAAATCCTTCGATGTATACTCACCACCTCCATCACAATGAAAATGCAAAATATTGGTAGAGAAATGGTTTCGAACAAAGGCATGAAAGTTGCGAAATATGGAAAAGGTTTCAGACTTATGCTTCATAAAGAATATCCAAGTATAACGAGAGTAACTGTCAATAAAGATGAGATAATATATGCTGCCAGAAGAAGAGCATACAGGCGCAGGACCCCAAACATCTGAATAAACAATTTCAAAGGATCTTGAAGCTCTTTTATTTATAGAATCAAAAGGAAGTACATGACTCTTACGCATCTGACAACTGGGACATTTTTTATTACTGGTCTCAAGGGCTAAGCTTGATTTAGGAATTAATTTGCTTGATACAAGTTTCTCAAGAAAAGAATAACTGCAATGACCAAGACGATCATGCCAAAGACTTGGCTTATTACATTTGGAAAGATTAAAAACAGACTCAGGACCTGACTTAGATAACTCAGACTGAAAAGACTTAGACTTCAATAAGGGCTTCAAGACGGGACTGGTATGCGCAAGTGGATCTTCCTTGAAGATGTACATATTCCCTTTTCGCTCCCCTTCAGCGAATGTCTTCCTCGTTTGAAGATCCTTGACATACACAGAAGAGGGAGTGAATTCAACATAAGAATGTGTATCATCAACAAGTTTAGACACAGAGATGATGTTCTTTTTTATGTTAGGAGCATGAACAACATTTGACAAATTGAGAGATGATTTTGACAAAGGAATGATTGCATTACCAATGTGAGAAATGTGATGGTGAGATCCATCTCCAGTAACAATACTATTTTTACCAAAGTAAGAAACCGAGTTCGAGAGCTTACCAACATCGCCTGTAACATGGGTCGCTGCTCCTGAATCAACATACCATGATCCTTGATCATTCTGTTTCAAGTGTAACCCAGACAGTGTTGCCAGCAACAGTTGTTTCACCTCCCCATCAGACTTGGTAACATTATCTTCCTTCTTGCTCTCAGTGTTTTGCAATTTGCCTTTATTTTGATAATTAAACCAGCAATTTGCCTTAATATGTCACTTTCTATTGCACAGGTAACATGTAGGGACAACTCTTTGAGTTTGGTTCTTCGCATTAGAGTTGAACGACATATTGGGTGTGGGAAGCAAACCTGGACCTGCAAATCTGCCACGACCTCTTCCTCCTCTAAAGCCATTTCCTCCACGTCCACGACCAAAGGAGAACCCAGTGGCTAAGACATCTTGAGAGTCAGATTGAGCACTAGAATCTTCAGCGATGCCTTTCAATGACATTTCGTATTGTAGAAGTTTTGCTCGGAGGTCTTCAAATGTGGGAAGCACGGGCAAGCACAATAATGATGTCACCAATACATGATAATCTGGGCCTAAACCATTCAATGTCTGTTGCACTTTATCCTTGTCCGGCACTTCACATCCAATAATGGCTAATTGATCTGTAATGATTTTCATCTTATTCAAGTAATCCATGATAGATAGACCACCTTTTTTGAGAAGCTGGAATTCTCGCTTGAGGAATAAAACTCTTGCCTCAGATATCTGAGAGTATGTCTGTGTCAACTTGTTCCACAATTTCATCGTTGTGCAGTCGTCGGGGATAGCAACTAGTACTTCCTGAGACAAAGTAGAGGTGATGTAGGCAATCAATGCCTGATCTTTTCTCATCCAAGAGACATAATCCGGGTTGCGAACACGGTGAGTAGGTGCAGCCTCATGAGCGTTTGTTTCCTCCTTTGCAATGAACTCTGGTGGGACTGGAATTGATCCATCTAGATGACCAAAGAGATCTTGGCTCCTGATAAAAGGAACTATTTGCCTCTTCCAAGTCAGGAAATTGGAGTTATTTAATTTTTCAGAAACAAGTTGACTGAGGAAGTTTGATGACAAACCAGACTAAGATGGAAAAGAATCCATGGTAACGAGACACGAGAATATAAAATGGAAAGCACTCTAAGAAAGGTAATCAAATGATTACTTAAAACTCAAGATAATGTAACTGTTCAAAATCAGTCCAGAAGAGAACTCACTATAACAGAACTCGGATCCTTTTTTTTTTTTTTTAGATCACGAGAATACTCAAATTATCAACTCAATATTTATGAATCAAGCCAAAGCACAACTAATCAATGTTATGCATATACAAGATATCGGATCACGTGAACAAGGGCCAGATCACGTTGATTAACTGAGTTTTCAGATTAATCAACGATGAATATTCAGATAAAGGAATGGGAAAACAGATCCAACAGACAGAAAAGGAAGGAAAGTATTAGCAACAATAACCCAGATTAATCGTATTTGCAGATTAATCAACAATAAAGGAACACGACAGTGCTTTCAAATGAAAAACACGATAAAGGAATGAGAAAACAAATTTTAGAGAAGAAAGAAAGAAGAAATCGTGTTTTCAGATGAAGGAAGAAAGATAGGGTTTCAAATGAAAAACACGATAGTGCTTTCAAAAAAAAAAAAACTCGAAGAGAAGAAGAGAGAAAGATAGGGTTTGAGAGAGAAAACGATAACCCAGATTAGAAAGAAGGAATGTTTCCTGGCTGAAATTAGATGATCTCTAAGGTCATACCTTTTTGGAATCAACACCGAGCCCTAGGTCCAACCATGCTCTGATACCATGTTAGAACTTCAGTTTCCCCCTGGGTTGATCTGCAAAAGAGGGAAAGGTGAGAAGAAAAATGGAGAAAGAAGATAGACGCTGAGTCGATTTTTGCTGCACACAGGCTGACGATATTCTCTTTAATCTCTTATCGTGGCCTGGCTTAATGTATTTAAACATTAGGTATTAGGTTACAATTGAATAAGTTACAAATTACATGCGTGCCCCAGTAAACACGTCAATAGGATTTCCTAGTTTGGGTTTGGGTCAGACCCAAACTGGATCCAGGCTCAAACTCTCAAACCAGCATACGACACTTAATATAATGTTCCGAAGGTGATTCGGTCGAGGGCTAAGTTGGAACCCAGTAATAAAATACAAATCATGTATTAAGCTACCCTGGGAACCTACTTGACCTCGGGGATTGTACCCGTTTAGTGTATCCGCGGGCAACGGTAATTAAAAAGAGGAACTTAAAGTTGTGTGCATTTAATAGGGCATGCATATGAAAAGATGGAACTTAAAAGAAAGATAACAGAAGAAATCATGCATTGCACATAATCATGCATTTTCCTGTTATGCATTAGATTAATCATTATGCGTGTTTGAATCATTTTCTATATCATGACATGATTTGGTGAGATCATGGGATTTACTTATTGAAATCATTCTGCAAGGTTTGGTTATTTAGTTCTTGATATATGGTATTGCTTTACTGTTCTTGACGGGTGAGCATATGTAATTGTTGGTAGGTATGGATATTTGAATTCTGAAAATTTTATATCTGCACTCACTCAAATCATTGCATGAAATCTTATCCATGTTCTTTGTCTCACCTGGTTTCTTTAGAAGTAGTTGTGCTCAGAATTTCGGTTCTGACACCCTACTTTGTTGGTTTTTCACAGGACATGGTGAACAGTGAGGCTGGACTGGCTACTGAAAATGAATGAGAATCATACTTGAGCTTGTCAGCTTCAGCAGGGGACATAGTGGCTCTATTTTTGCTTCGTTTAGTTCTTTTTAATTTCTGCAGTTGTTACTTCACTTTTGAGTTGTGTATGAGACTCTTATTGGTTCATTAATAAAAGAGTTTTAGTTGGTTTTTATGGATGATGGTTGCAAGTTCATTTGTGGTGGTTGGGCTATCCAATGGAAATTGGAACTGTGAGGACCCCGGATCTCTGGGAAGGTTTCCGCATTGAAAAAAAAAATATTCCGCATTTTCAAAGGGTATGGATTGGGGTCGTTACAGAGGCTGAGGAGAGAAAGTGACCTTGTTCACATGATATGACATCATATACATCTAGAAGAGTGAAACAAAATTATCTATGGTTTCAGATATGTCACACGGACTCTTCTAACAGGGGACCGCACCTAGGCGGGTGCGACACTTGGACACAACTTCCTTTGTGTTGGATGAAGTCAACCTTCTATCCAAAAGTAGATTCAGTTAACCCTAATCAAGTCCATTTTTATCTATATTATATATATAAATACATAAATGCATACATATACACATAGTGTTAACTTAAAACTGTTAAAAATTATATGCATATATATATATATATATCCTCCCCGCACCTAAGTTTTTTTAAAGTGCCGCATCGCCGCATCCACACCCGTACCCACACCCGCATCCGCATCCGCACCTATGTGACATACGTTTCAGTTAAGAAAAAAAGTCTGGTTATTGTCAAGAAGACCCTATGTTCATGAAGACAGGTAATGAACAGGGAATGTTACTAATAGATCCTTTGTGAGGAAAAACCTCCCTACTAGAGATAACCCAAACTACAGCTTAAAACAACAGTTCAGGGCAAAAAGAAAAAGAGGAAAACAAAAAGCCTTATATTCATTCTTTTGTGTATTCAAACCCCATCCTGGAACTTGAAATAGAAGCTTTCTTCTCTTACATCTGTTTCTGTTTGAATCCACAGACATATATTCATCTCTTATGTTCTTTAATGAACCAAAAGTTATGGATCAAACATCTTTAGTGGAAATAGTAAATATCTAGGTGTTTCATAAACAAACCACAATTATGATCACCTTTGACTTATTTTCTACATAAGTTGTCCTGTGAATCACCATATGAAGTCAATCAGATGCCAAACACACCGTTTTTTAGGAACATAGTAATTGGCCATGATACATCCTATTTTTTAATGTTTCATCGAGCATTGTAGTACGTATCCTATCTCACTTTTTTTTTCCTTTTTTTGAATCAAGAAGTTTGGTTTTGGGCTATGCATAGGATTTGAACATGAGACCCCTTAGTTAAGATGCACAACGATATCTGGTCCAGCTACCTTACTTTTATCCTACTTTTCATATAGAAGCAAATTGGATTTCTCCAAAAATATTCCATTCCATTTGTAATCATAAGGCACCTTCTTGGTCGTATATAAAATGCTTGGTTGAACATTTAGGTGAAGATAAGACTCACCATGCAGCAGGGGGAGACTTGGATTGTGAGGGCTTCTTCTAACAATGGGGATAGTCATAAATTATTGTAGAAGTTATAGTTTTGGTCACTGTTAACTTCCACGGAAGAGTATGGAATAATGAAATTTCTATGCCTCTTCCTGAAAGCAGATGGATGGATTAAACAACTTTTGCAGAGATTAACAATGATTTGAATATAGGGTCTTTAAAATGTTGATGTTAAGCAGACAGGTATCATGGCATTTCTGAATAATAAATTGACTAAAGGAACTTCCAGTGATTTTCCTGAAACATTAGTGATCTCACATGAAAGTGAGTCACAAGCTATTAATTTAAAATTTTAGATAGTAAAATCCAAAATTACATTAGATGCAAATTTTACCTGAAATATTCAGATTCAACAAAATGTAAATTTTTATAGATGTGTGTACTATACCAGCCTAGGCCATATGACCTAGATCAATCCAATTCCCATTTAAATCATATTTGAAGTGTCTCAAAGCCTAGAATGTGTGAGAGGCAACCCAGAGCAACTTTTCACTAGGATTAATCCTCTATATATGTCTTGCTTAAAGATATCCCGCCCTCCTCTATATATATATATATATATATATATATATATATATATATATATATATATATATATATATATATATATATATATATATATATATATATATATATATATATATATATATATAGTGTATGTGTCACGAGGTTCAAGCTTCTCCAAAATCCAAATAGATACATTATCTCTTTTTACAGAATGATGTACTGAAAGATGAATAACACCTAAAACATACTCAAATCGAGTGAACAGTAAACTGGATCTAAATTATACTTTAAATCATTTAAATCTGAATCATAATAAACCATATTTAGATTACATTTCAAATAATTTAGAAATCTGAACAGATCTAAATAATAAATCAAAAAGAGTATTTTATTATAAAATTTTCCAAACAGTAACTACATCTGTTATAAATATCTCATCTTAAGCTCAAAAAGTTCATCTTTCCTTGACTTTTCAAGTAAAATATAGGAGTTGAAGTGGATGAAGGCATGCAACAACAAGAAAAAAAAACTTAACTTCCACAAGTCCTCGAGAATAAAAAGTTTTTGTGAATTTAGTCCCCTTAGATGCATACAAGAAAGTCTTCGTAAAAAACAAATACTTGTCTAAACAATAACTCATATCCATCCTCGATTTAATCTAAATTTCAAATCAGCAACAATCATCACCAATATCATTATTTTTTTTTAATTTCAGTCATATATGAATTTATGATCATTAAGATTGTCGTAACATACATCATGTGCTATTTCTTATGACCCATCATCAAGTTCAGCTCATCATGGGAAGCTTGTTAGGGCAACTTAGCCTTTTGACAAGAAATCTGATGATCTTCCCATCTAGTAAGTAGTTTCTTATTGTTGCATCACTTGATTCCTGGCATCACAAGTATCTGAAACATTTTCATTCTGTACTATACTAGATGAGAGACTTCTTATCTAGCAGGAAGACTCAATGTTGGACGCTAATTGGAAACTGAAAGGAAAAGACAAGTAAAATCTCAATAAACCACAATTATTTAACTGGGCAGAGCACTTACTTCATCAACTTCACATAGTCAGATGTAGAATCAAAAACATCCACATCAAAGGGTCCTCCAGGCCCACTAAAGCTTGTCAAGCCATTCACAGATATGTCAACCTGTAGTATTCTTTCAGAATCATCATACACAAAAGATTGGAAGTTATATAACAAATAAAACTCTAAAATAAATCATACATCTGGCAGATCCTCTGCAATCAAGTGTTCCTTTATTGTCTTTGTGTTAGCAAAGATCTTATCTGTCACTGACTCAGGAGCAGGCCCTCCATTCTCCATATTGTATTTAACCCCAAAATCCTGTTAACTCAGAAATTTAATGAGTTAAAAGACAGCATAATCTTCTAAAAAAAAATCATATTCTATCAAATTTTGATACTGTGAAAAACTGAGACAGAGAATGAGTCATAAATATGGCCAAAAGTAGAAACCTGCATTAGAAACATCCAATAGTAGGTCGTGGTCATTAGAATTTTCCATGGTTGATATGTTATTCATAAAATACTTCTAAAAGAAGACTATATGGTATTAAGTAATCTTGGGACATGCACTTATCAGGAAGCCAAATTCCATTTAGGGCTTGTTAGCTCTTTCTACTTTCAAGTCATGGCTGTCAGGGCAGTGCAGCAACCAAAGCAAATTTCTCAAATAAACATACAGAACAAAATGAGAAGGTTGTGAAGGTGATCTCATAATCCACACCTCTGGTCGAATGAATGGAGGAACTATACAAAATGAATGTTGAAATCTTTCAAAGAAATGCACAAGAAAATGAATATGCATCCCCTACTACCAGAAGTACCAAAAGATTATCAAGGAGAAGTATTCAAAATTATTAAATTTGATTGTGATGTGGAAAATTCCTTTGGAAGGCTTCTTTGAAAAATTAAGCAATTCAAAATCTGATGTTCGGGTATATAAGAGAAGTGTCATTTATCATATCCTAGTTTTAAAGAAGAAAGAGATTACTACCCTAGTAGCATAAGTTGACACTATAATAACAATAACAAAAGGTGATAAAGAGGAAATGCAAATGCCCAAGAATTACTTGGATACCATGTCTGACAGTCAATTTCGCAGCACCCTATTATTGCGTTGAAATAGAAATTGAAAGGTCAATTTAAATGAATTAAAAAATCCATAGAAAAGTAAACCCTTTAATATTTTGAAGAATGCTTGGGCGCAAGCTTATGGAGACCCCAGTGAAACATAACCATAAATTAATATGTAGGGGTAATGAAGACTTTTAAGGACAAAACACTTGAAATGCTTGGTTGTGAGTTTATAAATCACTAATCACTCGGCTTGACTTAGCATATTCAGTAATGAGTCAATTTATTCATGAATCTTAACTTTCCCATGCAAATGCCAGAGAAATCCAAGTCACAGGCACGACCATTGTTAATGTAGACTTATACATGATCAAGTCAATTTAATTGACTACAGCCACATAAGGCTATTGATCTTTTACCATTGGAGAACTAGATCAAGCACTGTGACCGAATACAGTGAAATTGCTTGTGCATAGAATTGAAAGTTCCTTAATCTAAGGATAAAGGTGATGGGAGGAAAGCACACTATCATTTGCATAGCAGCCAACCAACTATAGTATGAGCAAAAACAAGCAAAATCAAAGTGGAGTGCCATCATCAAAATCCATTGGTGAATCATGTCAACTTCACTTATTGACCTCACTAGCAACTTTGGCATGATGAATAACACACATGTACACCAGAATTTTCTTGTTATCTGTGTTAGCAAACTTTCTATTTTGATAGATTGTCAGGTTAGCATATACATGACCTAGTTCAAGTGAAATAATTCATAGAGTGAAACAATTAAAGTCAACTCTGCTTTGTTGATTGGTCAGAGAGAGAAAGAGAGAGAGAGAGAGAGATCATGTAGTTGGTTCATTTGGCCTTGAATTTTCATTCCAAGAACTATTTGAGTTGTTCTTGTATTTTAAATAAGTTACAAATTACTATATCCTAAAATAGATTCTTCATAGAAGGTCCAATATTTCATGACAAATCTTTATTAAGTCACTCTAAATCATTTTCTAAGTTTTTTTTATCAAATTACTATAGTAGATATATGTCTTTTTAATCTGTATTCAAGTTATTCCAAGTCCATCAAGTGGATCAAGATCCATACCACATTTTCTAGCACCATGCAGATCAATTTCCAACCAACTCGGCTAGACCTAATTCAGTTCCATATAATTGGACCCTGAATCATTAGAAGTTTATTTAGTTATATCCGAATTGACTCCACAGATGGTGTTGTAAGCTCAAACAGATTAAACAAAAAGCTTCTAGTCAGCTTGGAATGCTTCTACGTTTGTCAGAAAACTACTCAAGGTTATAGAAACAGCTTTAAGTCAACCCAATGTTCCAGAATAACTTTAGTTTACTCAGGCCTGCTTCAGGACTTAGGCTCATTTGTCATGGCTTCAGGCCACCACATGGCTGGATTTAGTGGGACAAAGCCTTCTGGACCCTTGGGGTTCAGTAAACAAACTGCAGGACTATCACAAGTATAGGGGTTCAACTGACCCTTTCTTTCTTGTTGATCAACAAATCCTATTGAAGGACTCAAATGATTATGCAACAAAAACTTAATTATGTGATAAAGAATAGCACTAGGCAGATATGCAAAATTTCCTTCCAATGGTAGTAAAAGGCTCAAATTGTTGGTAAGGTACTTCTAAATATCTTAAACTTTGCCACAAACCACAGGAGCCTATCCTCCACAGCGGGGAATTGAATAAAGAGAATGGGTAATCACACTATCTCCAGGATTTTAAGAAGAGAAAAAGAGAAGGATGCACCCCAACCAGTGTGATTGAAATGAAATCAATAATCCAAGCATCGGTGGTATAAAATAATTGAATGTGGTTAATCATGCTTCCAAGCGTACAGCAGTTGAAGGTCCAAAATCCAAATGAACCAAGCAGCCCAACAAACATGACTGTCAAGGACCACTTCAGTCTTTAATACTCATGCTGATGCATTAGGGCTGGGTTATCATAAGGATAGTTTACTAGATAAGCCAGGCATGCACATAAGTTCTTAGTTTTAAGCCCTTGCACAGTCCAGCAAGGTCTGAAAAGGTTAATGGCTGTGTCATGGGGAACATAATGTCAAGGCCAGATTTGGGCCCATTATGCCTAAAGAAATATTTTTGCAAACAGTCAGCTAAAACTTAGCTTGGCACTAGCTGATCCTTAAATGACAAAAGCAGAACAATGCCGTAGAAATTAAGAAAACAATCCATTTCAAACTACCAGTTATCATTAGGCAAGGGACAGGGATGGGGCCCCTCACCCCAACCTAAAATCCCTTTCATGCGAACCCAATAGGAGCTATGCCTGATCCTGACTTAATAGTTATTAGACCACGCCTGTGAAGCTGAAACAATTCTTTTTTTCCACATTGAGTCAGACTTGGGCTAGGTCCCCAAACCAATTAGCTTGCTCAGCAGGTCAATTAGGTGGGCCATGGGCCTAGCTTTTTGCCTGAACCTATAAGACCAGGACTTAAACCTAGCCTGGTAATTATTCAGCCAGGCCTTTCAGGTTTGGATCAAAACCTTGCAGACCAACCCTTGTCAGGTCCAGACAACAGCGCCCGGCCTGCCCAATGCGCTACTAGTTGTCATTGTCCATGATTTTTGCAAATAGAACAGAAGAACTAATAGCATGGGCAACTTGAAAGACCCTAACCAATGAGTACATACAGTATACTAAGAAATTTCATGATGATATCCAAGCTTAAGGTTTTATAATATAGAAAAGCATGAACACTGATCATCAAAATCAAAATTGCCATAGAACATCAATTCAAAAAGTGGAGATCTAAGTGGAAGTATTATTCATAAATCTTAATGCAATTGAGAGCAATCTAAAGAATCAGATTCAATCATGTACCTCATGTGGTCCACCTGGATTATGACTTGCTGTCAATATAAAAGCACCTGAAGCAGTTGATCCCTGCAATTTGTACCAGCAAAGGACAAACTGAAATCTATTGCCACCTTAAAAACTAACAAAAACAGTTAAGATGAAAATCGATCAGATAGACAGACACAGGTATGGGACACGACTCAAACATGCTTGGTGCAACATTGGATTTTTGTAGAACCACGACACAGGAAGACAGTACACATACACACACACACACACACACACATGCACGTTGCATACATAATGCAGTTATTTACGTCTCCATGGAGTACTAAACAGTTAGATTTTAACTGATTCAAGAAGCCATAGATGCAAGTGATGTGCTGTAAATCAGACCCTACCAATAATCTCTACAGCTTATTTAGTGGAAAACACATACTAGACTAGGGAATTTTTAAATTTACATAGTTTCTAAAGCTATTTCAAAATCAATAATCTCATATTCTGCAGAAACTTTATGATAAAAACATTAGTGTTTCATCAAAATAGTTCAGTCAAAACTCAAAAGTGTGTTTTCTAGTAAACAATCATTTATGAATGTCTACAGGTATGGATTAACGAAAAAACACCTGCAACTATTGGTTTGGAAGCAGCTAGGACTCGTTAGAAGGACTAATCACATCCATGATATGCATGTTCATGTATAGTCAAAATCTCAACCTACTATGGTTATCATCTTAAGAGCAAATTCAATAATAACAGTTCAAATTAAGCATTAAATGATAAATCTAAGTTTATAATTGAAATCCATGTCACTGGGACTCTTCAACTAGGTGCCGCACCCGCGTCGCACCCGCACCTAATGCGGTCAACCTGACCCTGGGTGCAGTCAACAAACCTAGGGTCATTTATGTCCAACTTTTAGACTTTATATATATATATATATATAATTTTTTATATTTTTGCCGCACCCCCGCACCCCCGCACCCGCACCCATGTGACATAGATTGAAATACTGATGCAGAGCAAGACCGGATCGGGTCTGTACCACGTGACAGGGCCAGGGAACCCGATCCAATGGAGGTGGACGATCGAACCCAGGAGGTGGATCCGATCGTAGGTAAGGTGCATTGGCACAGGGATGTGGCCCTGCGTACCTACGCCAGACGAGGGAAGACAAGACTCCAGACAAGGAACAGCCCAGATCGTCACCGATCCAGCTCCAGACTGAAGACATCTCGGGTCCACTTGCAGCCTTTAAATAGGCCACTCTAGGGTTGCGTGCGGCAGAGAACATTTTATTAAGAGCTTTTTTTTTACGTTCTGTCAGCAGCAGCCATTCTTTTACCGCATTTGCTTGGTTTTTTTTCTGTTTTCTGTCATTCTACTTTCATTGTTTTAGTTAAATCCCTTGAACGATCCTAGCAACGAAAAAGAGCGGGAAGAAACCAGCAACGAGGATCTGATGTTGCAGATGGTCGAAATGATGACCAAGATCCAAGAAAGCATGTTGCGCGTCAGCAGGGACGTGGCCAGCATGTCAAAATGCCTAGACAGAATCGAAGGACGGATCATCACCCTTGAGTCACCGGTGGAACAACGCGCAAGTTCAATACCAAGGCCGGGAGCGGATCTGGTTGACGGCGCAGCGGATCGTGCGAATGCTATATACACGGAAACAGGCCAGCTGATACATCAAAGTGGTATGCATCCTCAGCCGGTCCGCGCCACCAACTCGCATCTGATACCCCATCGCCATCCAAATCCCGCAGTTGTTGTGACTCACAAAGTCGGTACCCTCCAGTTGAACCAGGGGATCACGGCAGGACCCCCCATCTCTCGGCCCCTGGCCGCAAGTCCCTGTGGTTGTGTCGCAGACAAGGCCTGGTCTGCAGGACCCCAGCATCACCTTGGGCCTTGCCACAGGACCAGGTGCATCAGCCCGACTCGGGAGAGAGCTCGCCTTCCCCCTGTGATCATTGCGAAAATTTTCCTCTTTTCCTTTTCCTCTTCCTTCTCTTTCCTTTCTAGCCTCTTTTCCCTTTTTGAAGGGGATAAAAGATAAAAAGAAGAAAGAAAGAGAAAGAAATAAAAGAAGAGAGGAACTCTTTTGCAAGGTCTCACTTGACCTTTATTTAAAAATATTTTGAAATTACTCGCCTCCGTTTTTGAAAATTTGCGGGAAAAATGAAGAGACAGGATTCGTTCGTCGGTACGAGGTTCAACCGTTCCTGACGCCTTTTACCAAGGGTAATTGAACCAAGGATCGAATAAATGCCTTTTGCTTTACTAAATAATGTCTAAGAAATTATTCTAAGTCTAAAATGCGCAAAGAATCATTCTTGTGTAATGTGAATGCAAAGATGTATGCTTTTGAGAAGAATAATTCAGAAATTTTGGGATTTTCCAAGTGATTTCGAAATAAGTTTGAAAATATTTTAAAGAAATGGTTTTTACAGAGTTGAAATCGATTTGGAAAAGTTAAGCTTTGAATCTAAACTTAAGACTTGAAATAGTTTTGGGAGAAGAGACTTTGAAGTTCTAAGTCTTGGAATAATCAGAGATTGGAAAATGGATTAGGATTTGAATTTGAAGGAGAAAGACTGGGTTTAGAGTCTTTGAACTGATGAATAACAACAACAACAACAACTACGCCTTCATCCCAAAACAATTGGGGTCAACGATATGAACCAAAAAAGAAATTCATTTTGGGTCTTCCACATGAATCCTTTTCCTCCAATCATTTCTATCCAACGCCATGTCCTCGGTGAGGTTCAAAGCATTCATATCCTTTCCTATCATCTCCATCCAAGTCTTCCTAGGCCTACCCCGACCTCTTTTAACTAATATATTTTCCCATTTCTCCAACCTTCTAACTGGAGCATCATTAGGCCTTCACCGAATATGTCCAAACCACTGTAAACGATTCTCTCACATCTTATTTTCAATGGGTGCAACACCTACCTTCTTACGTATCTCTTCGTTCCGAATCTTATCTTTTATTGTATTTCCACACATCCATCTAAGCATCTGCATCTCAGCTACACTCATTTTTTGAATATGATGTCTCTTGGCAGCCCAACATTCCGTACCATATAGTAAAGCGGGTCTAATAGTCGTCCTATAAAACTTTCCCTTCAACCGCAATGGCATTCTACGATCGACTTTTGAACTGATGAATTAAGAGAAAAATATTGATTTCGAAATTTCAGACTTGGAGTCTGAACGAAATCTGATTCTGGAGTTTAAAAATCGACTTTTGATTTTGAAATAGAGATTAGATCTTTGAATTTGATATTTGAACTCAGATTTTGGAATTTGAATTGGAAATTCAATTTGAAACTTTGAATTGGTTTCGAAATTGAATTCTGATTTAGAAATGGGAAATGGATTTGGGAATTGGATTTGGAGTTGAAAATCAAGATGGAAAAAAATGGAATTGAATTCTAGAATTGGGAATAGAATTTGAAATTGGAATTGAATTTGGGAAATCAAGATGGATTTTTAAAGATGGAATTGGATTTGAGAATCCTGAATCGATCTTGAAATCTACCTTGAATTTAGAGAAAACCAATTTTTGAGATTCAGAATCAATCTCAAAACTTTGATTTTTGGATTTCAAAAATGAATTGGATTGAGAATCAAACTCAGACTTAGATAAAACTTGATTTTAAACTTGAATTTTGAAATCAGGAGATGAGCTTGGAATTTCAAAGTTGAATTGAACTTTGAAATTTTATTTGGAATATTGAATTGATTTCGAAGTTGAATTTTGAACTTGGAAATGAATTTGGAATTTCAAAGTTGAATTGAGCTTTGAAATTTGATTTGATTTGAAAATTGAATTTTTGAACCTGGAGATGAATTTGAAATTTCAAAGTTGAATTGAAATTTGATCTGGTTTGGAAATTGAATTTTTGAACTTGGAGATGAATTTGGAATTTAAAAGTTGAATTAAACTTTAAAATTTGAATATTGAAGATAGAATTGAAAATAAAAAGATGAATTTGAATTTATAAATAAGAATTGAAGATTGATTTGAGAAATAAGAAAAATATTTGAAAATTTATCTCAAAATTACTTGGATTTTTTAAGATAACTTGAAATAATTCAAAAAAGAAATGCAATTATATTTTAAATGATGCAATGATTTGAAAAGAATTTGAAAATTGGATTCGAAAAGCATATTTCATTATTTAGGAGAAATGAAATAAGATTAATATTATAATACATTCATGACTATGGTCACAGATGTATTATAAAATAATCTGTATTTAAATTCAGATAAAGAATAAAATACATTTTTTATGCCTTTATAGGGTTTGAAATGAAATTAACTCTCAATATATCCTGACTATGGGCATGAATATATATTTTGAGTTAATTTATAGATCAAACTCTGATAAAGGAGGAAAATTTCAGAAGACATGATTTTCAAAAGAGACCCAAGTGTGGATCAAATGTTATTCCATAAAAGATAAAAATCCTAAGTATTGTTCACATTTTGACTATGTCATTAATGAAAATCGTTTACTTATGATTAATTACCTTTTATTAGAATGGTGCATGTGTCATTCGTGTTTTCCCATTTGTGGACTTTTGAAAATAAAAGAAAAGTAATATGAAACAGGTAATTTATGAAAATGCATGCTCATGCATTCTACTCTAATACTGGAAAGTAAAGTTCTCATTAATATCTAGCTATTACAATTTTGAATTGAATTTGAAGTTAAAATCTCTAATCTAAGAAGGAAATTTGACGTTCTTAAAATTTTTCTGCAAAACAAAGTTAGCATAAAGCAAAATGCAAAAAAGATATATGAGAAAATAAAGAATACCCTATTAGAACCTAATATGTACATGAGAAGGTATATATCAAGATATATATGGGGGGGGGGGGGGAGAGAGATGTATATATATATATATATATATATATATATATATATATATATATATAAAAGAACGGATATGAGGATATGCATACAGTGAGGGTGGCTGTGGTGAAGCTGGAATGTGAGGTGAAGTGGTTGAGGGATTGTATTGTAGTGCCTATTACACTTACAGGTTAAGAAGTAGTGTTTGTACAGTGGCTGAAGGTGCAGCGAGCCACAGTGATAGAAAAAGTGGATATACAAAGGAGAATGAAGGGCAGCCATAGGGGTGTCGTAGGATGGTGCTGTGAGAATGACCCAGCAGGTACAGGTGACAGTGGCAAATGCAAATGTGATTTGCAAAGGAGTGACTTACAGCAGGGTGTGAATGAATGCATGTTGTTGTAAGTGCTGAAGGGTGTATAGCAGTGAATCAGTGTGTTGTGAAGGTGGTTGAAGAGAATGTCATGCAACACAGGAAGTGGTGTGCTGCAAGTGAGTGCTCAGTGGGTAGGTGCAGCTGAGCAAATGATGAATGAAGTGGGGAAAATGGCAATGTAAATACTGCAGTAGGTGCAACGATGTAAAAATGCAGGGGATAGTGTAAGTGGGTGCTGCTGAGGCAAGTAATAGGGAAGAAGGTGTGGATGCTGAATGTGAAATGTTAAGAGCTGCTGAAGTGGGGTGCAGAGGTACTGATGCGAAAGTAGATGTAATTGCAGTGAAGTGATGTTGAAAGTGCAGGTGAGTGACAGTATGCAGCATGATGTACATATAGTGGATGGTATGCAGTAAAGGTGTGTTGGTGTGCATGAGGTCACTGTGGCAGCAGTGAACTGGTTGGGGGCTTACACCATAGTGCTTTACTTGATGTTACGTACCCAATATCAGGGAACGATCAAACTTGTGACAGCAGCTATAATTTTAGCATCTGTTACTGAAGCTACTTGAGAAAATCCAGTTTGATTGGCATGAGTGACGAAGTATCAACTACAGCATTGGAGGCTAAAGCCTACGATCTTATTGCAATGGAACCTTATATGCATCTCGCATCTCAGGAAATGTGCCAAGAAGGAGATTCACTGCTAGGAATTCCCTGCTTCAGTAGCATGACCCCAGCAAGGCTCACACTATGCAGATCATCTAATGAACATGGAAACTTCACGATATATTTTGAGAAAGATACTGACTCTGTTGGGTTGGCGCAAGGGCACAGGTGATATAGATGCAGCAGTGTGGGGTTTACCGTTTTTCACAGTAAATCAGATTTGCTGCTCACATTTATTCTCATAGCCGATCAAATCTACTATTCAGACTGGTTTTGCAGCAAATCAAATCTGCTATTACAGCAGATCAGATTGACTATCAAAATTAGACCTGCTATGACAACTGATCATGAATCCACTGGGTCATCCAATCAATATATTGCTATGAATCGGAAAGCCAATTAAATAAAATGCTGATGCTATGTTGACAAAGCATAATGCAAAAAAAAAAAAACAATGATATGTTAAAATACGAATGGAATGACATGAATTGATGCCTATGAATTGGATGAATATAAATGAGGAGCAATGCGAAAATCAGAAATCACATAAAAATGAAGGTGCAAGCTGTACTCAACTGGAGATGGAGTCAGGCATGCCTCTAGCAATTTGGCAGTCATCAACTATAAACACTCTGTACAGAGAAGACTTCTGGGATAAACCCATATCCTCAAAGTGATCCATAACATTTTCAAAGTCAAAACCACCAACTGGACCTACTTCATACATACTAGAACTCTTTCCTAATTCATAAGCAATGCATGAATTGCAGGAACCACAAGGTCTGGGGTATTCAAAAGACTGGTAATTTAGAGCTCGTGCAAATATGCGCGCACATGAAATTTTACCTGTTCCATGAGGACCATAAAACACATAAAGGAGCCCAACTTTCTTCTGCATTACTGCATTAGAAAGAGCTTATGCCACCAAGTTTTGTCCCATTAAATCCATGAAGGTTTTTGGTACATATTTCTGTGTCAAGCTCCTATGCCTTTCACCAAGTATCAACTGACCAGATTAAAGATACTGTCCAAAATTGTGGTGATCACCAGATCTCGCTTCAGAAGCACGGTCAGAATCTCGATCTTGCTTCAAACGCTGATTGCCATAAATGTCCAGCTCCCCTGAGTAAACCCGAATCCAAGCACTTCCACTACTCCCTTGAGATCCTGATGGCTCATTTAACAGTGGTAGAACCTCTAAGTCAGATCTTTCAGCTGAGCCTGAGTGACTTGAACCGACAAGCATGTCTGGAGAATCCTCTCTTTGAGAACTTGTACGCATTTGTGGACTAGGGCCTTCAGCTTTTCTTAACCTAAAATCTGACAACCCGCATGAAAAATTCCGCCCTGCCATGTCAAGAAATGTTTTCCCCCTGTGATGAATCCTAGACTAATTCCATGGAATTCCACACCCATTCCTTGGAGCATGGGTAAGCTCAGTTTCATCACCCTCTTCCATAGGAACACTAGGTTTCACTAGAGATAATGAAGTTAAGGCATTTGAGGAAAGCTGAAGTGATACCGTCCCTTCAGACGAAGTGGATAACCTGTCTAACTCACATGAGAGGATGATGTTGTTGTGCCAATGGCGGCACCAAGAGGATTGGCAATAAAATCTATAGGCCACCTGAAAGATAGCCACCTCCCAGAGCAAGCATTGAAGCTGGAACTGCTAGTTCTGTAAGAGGTGTCAGACAACCTTTCCACGGTGGATTGCAAACAGAATTACAGGGGCCAGAACACAGAGGTCATCGATTGGCTCGGTTCTGAGTGCTTCTTATAACAAACAATCGTGTCTAACTAAAAAAATGGAATGAAAACAATAACCCCACTGCATATCAATTAGTGAAATGGATTAACGGGGATAAAAAATGGATGTCGATGATGCAGGGGATGTACTTAATCCCAGCAGCAGCCATATAGTGTTGAACCCAATCAACACTGTTGAACCGAATCAGCATCACCGAATATTCAAAGATCGTTGCTATGCACAGGATAAAAAAAAGAAAAGGGAAAAAAAAAATATACGCTTGGCTATGTAGCAATTACGAAAGACAGGGAAAGAAAACAGGGAATTAAAGGTTCAAAACAGGAAATCAATCAAATATAAATGAAAAATGGAAATTCACTAACAAGAATATAACAGCAAATACAAATGAAATACAGGTAAAAACACAATAACAAGAACGTGACAAGAAGTTAATCAAATAACAGGAATGTGACAGGAAAATAAATAGTGCAAAGTAAAGGACGCTGATGCAAAAGGTTCTCTAAAATTACATACAAGATTTAAATCCAGGATAATAGAATGTTGAGCTCACAGGAGATGTATGAGTTAAAAATACAATGGAAAATAAAACAAAAAAAAAAAACGACAGGATGAAAATCCATGAAAGGAAAATACAAATGCAAATCAAAACAGAAATATTGATTAGAGGTCACATAAATGTTAAACTGCTGAAATAAATAAAACAAAAAAAAGAAGTGTGTTGTAAAGGAAACACAGAGGCAGAAACAACTTACAAATTGTGCTAAAATATACAAAGAGAGATTAAGGAGATTTTGAAAGGGAATTGTAAAGAAGATAAAACGAATGACGGAACACAGATGTTCCATTAATGTTGCAATGGGTGGATCGATCCTGCTATATGCAGGTCGATCATGCCCCTGATGCCTTATGGTGAAGAAGAAAAAAAAAAAAGACAAAACTACAAAGGAAGGGATGCGGTAAAACCAAAATCCTTACAGAGAATCAAAAATAAAAGGGTAAGATAGTTACTTACCGTAGTGTAGCTTCTGAGATTGGAGATGGATCCGACTCCTTCAGTCAATCAAAAGAGAAAAGCAAAAGGGAAAAAAGGGGAAGAGGAAGAAGAAGGTAAAGGGGAAGGAGAGCAATCCGAGAGGGAGAAGAAGACTCGAGAATGTGTAAATGGAGAGGTGAAGAAGCGATGATCGTGAAAATGGGGAGGTGAAGAGGCGATGAAGAGCGACCTCTACGATGGTCGTTTTTATAAGGCAAGACCGTTAGAAAATTTTCAAGATGGGTCCCTTCAGGTTTTCAAAATTTTCAAAAAGAGGGTTCCTTTACAAGTTCTTTTCAGAAAGGGGTTTTAAACTAATATATTATTTTTTTGAAATCTTTCTATATTTTTTTGGTGTTTTTGAAAGAAAACTTTAGAAATGCGAAGGAAAAACAATGGATGAGTTTTTGAAACATCTTTGTAGAATATTTGTTTAAAAACTTGAAGTTTTTCACCAAATTCCAGAAACTTTCAGAAAACGGATCTGGATCCGGAGTTTTGAGAGAATACTCGAGTTTTGGATCTCGAATTGAGGAACAGAGAACAGTGGATCCAAATGGATATTGGATGAACTGTCTGAGCCATTCAGAAAGTTATTTTTTGTATTTTTAGAATTTTGAATTGAAAATTGGATAATAGGGCTCAGAATTGGATTGGGATATCAGATCCGAATCCGAAATTGGGTCAAATGTAAATTTTGATTTGGATTTCGGATCTTCAACCAATGAATCCGAGAAATAACTGGAATTTGATCAGAAATTGACCCAAATTATTCAGAAGATGGGGGCCCAGGGGCAAAAAGGAAATTTTCGCAATTTTTTGAAAAATTTGGGGTGTTCACACCCCCTGACCCTGTGCGTGGAAGCCATATGACAGCAAACCCATGAGCGGGAGCAGAGGGACCCTTGTGGATGGACCCTCGGGTCCAGACCGGACTTTGCGACAGCGGGACCCAGGCCTGGGTCTCGGGAACCATCCTTTGGGTCCCCGGGAGCGGGTCCGAGTTTCGAAGCCCCTTACCCGACCTACCCAGTTGGGTTTGGTTCGCGGTTTGCCCCGAATCAGACCCAACCTCCTACTTTTGAGCCCCAAAATGGATCTAATGTCGACCCAAACCTATATCGAACCCGAACGAAACTCCAGTTTGAATTTGAGTTGGGTCAGAACCAGACCCATTTTGTTACGGATCAAGGGTCGAGTTCAAACCAGGCCTTCTCACACCACAACTCGATCTGTGATCCTACCCATCCCATCCTGGGTCCGACGAATAGTTTAGGACTTGACCCGATCTAGATCAAATCGGGTGAATCATCCCAGTATTACACCAACCAAACCCAATCAATTAACTCATCCCCGATCCAGAACCCAGTATCATACCCGACTCACTACCCCTACCCTAACCCAACTCATAACCCAAACCCATATTATCCCGTTCCTACCCACCTAGAATCCGAGACCCGACCAACCCTTCCACCTTTAGCAGGACCCCCTGTCATACCGGTGCCTCAACACCGGCCGCAGATGGTTCTCACTCACAGGCGAGCCAGACCGAGGCAGTTTCCAGCGACCGCCATGCAGATTCAGCATGGACCGACGCGACTTGAGCGCCGACCACACATCATGGGAGTTCGTCAGCACCAGCCTTCAGGTGAGCAGTACCGTAAAGATGGTGATGAAGTAGTGTTGGATGATGACACATTCTGGAACGAGTTGTTAGTTTGGATCGTGGATCCGACCCGACCCACGATCCACCTCGAGATCCAGTGGTGGCATGTTTGTAATTAGTTCTTATTACCTGTGTAAAGTGTATTGTACCACTTATAAATATCAAGTGAAAAGGGAAAACCCTATTGCGCCGACTATTCCTCTCTCTCTCTTCTCGTTCTTTATTTCTGATATTTCTCTAACATCTGCAGGCTGTTATCTCTAACATCTGCAGGCTGATATTTCTGACATGGTATCAGAGCACAGGCGCAGAAATCGATCATCTGGAAGGCCTATAAGGACCAGTGCGTGAAAGGACGTAGGCTTTCTCTATCCCTTTTCTGATCTTTTCTCTGTTTCTCTAAATCATGTATCCCTATTTCTTCAGTTTCTCCTTTTTCCCTAATCTGATTTCACACGTTATTTCTTTTCTCCTTTTTTTCCCTAATCAGATTTCTTCAGTTTCTCCTTTTTCCCTAATCTGATTTCACACGTTATTTCTTCTCTTTCTTCAATTTGCGCATCCTTATTTCTATTTCGATTTCTTCTCTTTTCAAATCCTTTTTCTGGCTCACACGTTACACAGCATTGTTGTTTTTCTGTGCACACAGCATTGTTGTTTCTCTGTGTACACAGCATTGCTATTCCTGGCCTGGTTCACACGTTATGCAGCATTAAAAATTTTTTTAACGTGTGTGTGTGAAGATTAATTTCTGGATTACACGTCATTATATTTCTGTGCAATGTGTTGCTGATATCATTTTCAGCACACACAGTATTGTTGTTCTTCTTCTATTAATACATTGTTAAATACAGTTTTGTTCTCTCATTCTTCATAAAATCTATGGATTCCAAATTGAACCCTAGTTTTCTTACTCACCTCATGACCCACAAGTTATCACATGATAACTATTTGCTTTGGAAACGCCAAATTGTGCCTTTTATTCGCAGTCATGGTCTTTATGGGAATCTAGATGGACGATCGCCCGCCCCACCTACACATATCATGCAGAGGTGAAGACAGGAAGGTGAGTCAACTTCGAAGCACCAATCCAGCCTATGACATATGGGTACAACGAGATCAGACATTAGTCGCTTACATAACCTCCACACTTTCTGATCGTGTTTTACAAACTATCTTTGATGACCAATCCGCTGCCGAGTTGTGGAATGGACTAGCTCATTCTTTTTCTCAGGTTTCCGAATCTCGGGCTTTGCAACTCAAGTGAAAGTTCCAATCCATGCGAAAAGAAAAAAAATCCATTACAGAGTTTATGGGGGATGTCAGAGTGATTACAGATCAGTTAGCTGCCATTGGAAGTCCTGTATCAGATAAGGATATGGTACAACAAGTATTAGGTAGTCTTGGACCTGAATATCGCATGTTCTGCACGGCACTCCAGGTTGTCTCAGTCCTTCCATGTTTTGATGATCTTCAATCTAAGCTTTTGCAATATGAGGTCAGTTTAAATCAGGAACACGCGTCAGAGGATGCTCATCCTGTGATGATGACACATACGCCTATTCAAACAGGAGTTTCATTTACTCCCTCTCGCCCCAATGGAACATCTATGAACAGAGGAGGATTACTGCCTACACCAGGAGGAGGAGGTATTGGTTCAAGCAGTGTACCACGAGGAGGACGTGTTCCTACTTGTTTTCTATGTAACAAACGGGGACATGTTAAAGCAAACTGCTGGTATAATCCTCGGAACCGGAACAAATCAGGGAGGCCAGATAGTAGGCCAGGGCAGAAGGTCACTCATCAGTTTGCCCGTACTCCTCAGGGACAGGTTCTTCCACAGGACGTACAGAATATCCTTATGACTACTTTCAATCAGATGAACTTACGCCAAAATGAGGAAGGTATATGGTATATTGATTCAGGGGCAGCAGCACACGTTACTTCTGATGCAGGTAAATTTACCCACTTGACTCCTTACACTGGAAATGGCACTATAGTCATAGGAGATGGATCTCACCACCCCATCTCTTACACTGGAAATGTCTCCATTTCTTTGCCTGAATCTCAATTACCCTTGTCAAATGTCTTACTCACACCTGTTATTCAAAAGAATATTCTATCTGTGTCTAAATTAGTTGATGAAACAAATTCTTCCGTTGAATTTACTCCTTCTTCTGTTTATCTTAAGGATCTTCACACCAAGAAGACGCTCGTTAAAGGTGAACGGCGCGGGAACATGTACGTCTTTGAAGAATCTCATGTGCCTTTGAAGACGTCGTCTTCCGTAGCCGTGGCTTCTTCAGCTCCTTCTTTTCCAACATTTTTGAGTCGATCCACAGATCATAGTTCTTCATCTAGAGTCTTGAAACTTAATAAGCCAAACTTATGGCATCTTCGTTTGGGTCATTGTAGTCAAGTCTTTCTTGACAAGTTATCTGCTAAAGGTCTAATACCCGCAGTCAGTTTAGAGTCAAAATGTCCAAGTTGTCATTCATGCAAAAGTCATGTACTTCCTTTTCATAGTATCAATAAAAGAGCATCAAAGCCTTTTGAAATTATATGCTCAGATGTTTGGGGTCCTGCGCCCACTGCTTCTCTTTCTGGATCTCGATACTATGTACTCTTTATTGATTCTTACACTCGTTTTAGTTGGATTTACTTCATGAAAAACAAACATGAAGTTTTCAATTTGTTCAAACCGTTTCACGCACTAGTCCAAAACCAATTCAATACCAATGTTGTATATTTCCAGTGTGATGGGGGGAGAATACATATCCCATGATTTTAGTGAATATTTGAAAGAGCATGGCATTACACGTAACATTTCTTGCCCTCATACCCCTCAACAAAATGGAGTTGCTAAGAGAAAGCACAGGCATATTGTTGAAACAGCCTTGAGCATGATGCATATTGTGGGCATCCCTTTTTCCCTTTGGACCGAGGCTTTCCACACAGCTGTTTACGTTATCAACAGGTTGCCCATGACCATCCTTGAAGATAATTCTCCGTATTTTGTTCTTTGTAATTGTCATCCATCATATGAAGAACTACATCCTTTTGGTTGCGTATGTTATGTTCATATTGATCATTCATTGAGAAATAAGTTTCAAGACAGAGCTATACAGTGCAAGTTCCTTGGGTATGCAGATGACTATAAGGGATACAGGTGTTATGATCCTCATACAGGCAAAATTCGGATATCCAGAAATATTGTTTTTGATGATGAAAATTTTGACACTCTGGGTTCATCTTCCACAGATACACAGGACAGTTATGATCCTTGGCTCAGTGACTCACTTTTATATGACTCGTTGCCTCATGAGGATTCATCTTTATTGACAGACAATGAACCCTATACTTTTGATGTGGAACCACATATGGAAGACATTCCTCCTACAACAACATCCTCACGTTTTTCTGGTCTTGTTTATTCACGTAGAACTCACCCAGTCAATGCTGAGACTCCCCTACGACATTCCACTTGGGTTAGACATCCTATAGATCGTTGGGTAAGTTATAACAATTTCTCTTTGGATTTTCAAACATTTCTAACCAGAGTGTCCAAAGAAACAGAACCTTCCTCCTTTCATGATGCTGTAAATTCTCGTGCCTGGGTAGAGGCGATGAATGAGGAAATGGAGGCATTGCATGAATGCAACACATGGGAAATTGTGCCAAGGTCATATAACAAGAATGTTGTAGGATCCAAATGGGTGTACAAGATCAAGCACAAACCGGATGGCAGTGTTGAGCGCTATAAGGCTCGCCTGGTTGCACGAGGCTTCACACAGCAATATGGGCAGGATTACGATGAAACATTCAGCCCAGTAGTAAAACTGGGCACAGTCAGGATTGTCATTGCGTTGGCATTACAACATGGATGGTCACTCAGTCAACTTGATGTTAAAAATGTTTTTCTGCATGGTGAACTAAAGGAAGAAGTTTACATGGAGCAGCCAACTGGATATAGCATGCATGATTCATCAAATTGGGTATGTAAACTTCGACGTTCTCTTTACGGATTAAAACAAGCTTCTCGATCTTGGTTTGAAAGTTTTTCCACAGAGATTCAGCATCATGGTTTTAATAAAAGTGTTCTAGACCATTCATTGTTCATCTTCAAAAGTGGTTCAGCTATTGTTTGGGTGCTTATATATGTTGATGATATCATTATTACCGGGAGTGATGAGGATCACATATCTTGGGTTAAGTCTATGCTGATGGCTAAATTCAAGATGAAAGACTTGGGTTCCTTGCGATATTTTTTGGGTGTGGAAGTTGATAGTCGACATGAGACTATTACATTGAGCCAACATAAGTACACTATTGATATTCTCCTCGCTACGGGGGAGAATTGTAAACCAATTAGCACACCTTGTCTTCTAAATCATAAGTTAAGTGCTAAAGAAGGCACCACTTATCATGATCCTACTTTGTATCGTCGAGTTGTAGGGATGTTACAATACTTAACATTCACTAGGCCTGACATAGCATACTCTGTCAATCAGGCTTCTCAGTTTATGCATGCTCCTACAGATGCATATATGGAAGCGGTAAAAAGAATCCTTCGGTATTTAAAGGGTACGATTGGAGATGGTTTGATGTATAACAAAGACACAGATTATACGTCAGGACATCGACTATTCACCTACACAGATGCGGATTGGGCTGGTGATCCTGATGAGCGCAGATCAGTTTCAGGGTATTGCATCCTTATCGGCAATAATGTTGTAACATGGAGTAGCAAGAAGCAAAAGGCAGTGGCGCGATCTAGTACTGAAGTCGAGTATCGTGCAATGGCAGCAGGAACAGCTGATGTTACGTGGGTGAGACACCTACTGCAAGAATTACAAGAACCAATCTCGTCCTCTATGCTTCTTTGTGATAATCAGAGTGTTATTAATATTGCCTTCAATCCCATTCTTCATTGTCGCACGAAGCATATCGAAATCGATCAACACTTTGTTAAACAAAAGGTGGAAGAAAAAGAAATTGAACCCGCATATGTTAGGTCAGATATGCAAGTTGCTGACATTTTTACCAAAGGATCATTCACTCATCAGTTTTGGGCACTCAAAGACAAGTTGAACATGATCAAAGACCATACTCAACTTGAGGGAGGCTGTTAGTTTGGATCGTGGATCTGACCCGACCCACGATCCACCTCGAGATCAAGCGGTGGCATGTTTGTAATTAGTTCTTATTACCTGTGTAAAGTGTATTGTACTACTTATAAATATCAAGTGAAAAGGGAAAACCCTATTGCGCCGAGTATTCCTCTCTCTCTCTTCTCGTTCTTTATTTCTAATATTTCTCTAACATCTGCAGGCTGATATCTCTAACATCTGCAGGCTGATATTTCTGACACGAGTATCCTACAGGAATGGTGGAGACTCGTCAACAGAGAGCACCAGAGCATCCCTCCACCTACGGGGTGAAGCTAGACCTTCCGGAGTTCGCAGGACGATTCGATGCAGAGCAGTTCTTCGATTGGGCCTATGTCGTACAGTTTTTCATTCGACTTCCACATTGTAGCTGAACATCGTCGTGTCTCTCTAGCGTCCACCCTGTTGAGGGGCCTAGCGCAGACATGGTAGGTTGAGCTGCAGAGGTCGAGGGAGCGGCAGGGACTAGAGCGCATACAGACATGGGAGTAGATGCAAAGGTTGATGCAATCTAAGTTCGTGCTGTCAGACCATGCTGAGAGAGTCTACAAGGAGTACTTGACCCTGCGTCAAGGCACCCGTACTGTAGCGGAGTACACTGCTGAGTTCCATCATCTATCCCAGAGTTACCAGTCAAGGAAGCGGGAGCGGGAAGCGATACGGGAAGCGGGAAGCGATACGGGAAGCGGGAGCGGGAAGCAAGGCACTTTCAAAATTTTAGGAAGCGGGGGACCACTTACAAGAAAATTCTGAACCGTCTCGGAAGCGACCTAGAAAGCGAACCGGAAGCGACCTAGGAAGCGAACCGGAAGCGAGGGGAAAGCGAAAAAAATGAAAAAAATGGGGAAGAGAGGGAGAAGTGTGGGGGAAACGTGGGGGAAGTGCGCTTCCCATAAATGGGAAGTGCGTTTCCCATAAAAGGGAAATGTGCTTCCTATAAAAGGGAAGCGCGCTTCCCAAAAAAGGGGGACGCTTCCCCTCACGCTTCGGAAGCGCGACGTTTCGCGCTTCCCCTTTTACTTAGGCGTTTCTGGTAACTCTGGTCTATCCCTACGAGTGCAGATCGAGGAGACTACCCACCAGCAAGTCACAAGGTATATTTCTGGTCTCTGTCCTGCTATTTTTGACGATTTCAGTTGTGTCACAGTCGAGTCATTAGATCAGGCAAGCAGTTATGCCATGAATGTGGAGGAAAAATCGAAAAGGCTGGATTATAGAGTCTCCCGCAGTGACCAGTCCAGTCGACCCAAGTCGAGTTTCCCAACTAGGAGAGCGAGCTCCCCTTGAAAAGAAGACTTAAAGTTCACCCCTCGAGTAGACCCTAGCAAACCCGACCAGTCAGGACCCGCATACCATACCAGATCCAAGGTCAAGCCTAGTAAGTCTACCATCTGTTGTTTTAGGTGTCAGGAGTTGGGACATATGGCGCCCAAGTGCCCCACCGTGAGCAAGAATGCCTATTTCATCGAGGGTATTGTTGAGTCAGCGTCTGATAGTGAGAGTGAGGGTGAGTCATTGGTTGGAGAGGATGACGAGAGGGAAGTCGTAGAGTTCGACGGGAACGTCGAAAATTTGTTATCTATCTGTCATGTTTTGACCACACCCCGAAAGTCGACCCCTGCAAAATGGTTGCAGAATAACATTTTTAGAATCCGGTGCAATTGCGAGGGGCATGCATGTGATGTTATAATTGATACTGGGGCGTGTGAGAATATGGTGTCCGAGAGTGTCGTGTCCACCTTGAACCTGAAAACGAAAAAATTGTCCCAACCGTACAAGATGGCATGGTTCAAAAGAGGAAGCGAGGTTCTTATCACCCAGCATTGTCTAGTTTGGTTTTCCATGGGGGAGCATTACCACGATGAGGTGTAGTGTGATGTAGTCCCTATGAGTGCGTGTCACATTCTTTTGGGACGTCATTGGCAGTTTGATCGCAAGACCATTCATGATGGCCGTAGGAACACGTATTCATTTATTTTTAAGGGTCATAAAATAATCCTTCTCCCTATCAAGGAGATTGGTTTTTCCACTGTGGATAAGCCTGAGCGAGTTCCTCGGCTCGCGGGCCTATCCTGCCGGACTTTCTTGAGCCATTGTAAAGAGGATGGTTATTGTTATGCCCTGGTGGCTAAGCCGACTACGAGTACGTCGTTGCCCGTTCCCGCGGACATTACGCCCCTTATTGAGGAATTTTGTGATATTATGCCAGACGACCTTCCCGATGGTCTACCTTCGATGAGGGTGGTACAGCATGCCATCGATTTTATCCCGAGGTCGAGTTTACCTAACCTCCACGCGTATCGCATGAACCCATCCAAGCATGCCGAGTTGTTGAGGCAGGTTCAAGAGTTAGTGCAAAAGGGTTTTATTCGTGAGAGTGTGAGCCATTGCGCAGTGCTCGCCCTGCTCACTCCTAAGAAAGATGGGTTCATGCGCATGTGTGTCGACAATAGAGCGATCAATCGCATCACTGTCAAATACCGTTTTCCCATTCCTCGTTTGGATGATATGTTTGATATGTTGGTTGGTGCATCTATTTTCTCCAAAATTGATTTAAAAAGTGGGTACCACCAAATCCGTATTTGGGAGGGGGATGAGTGGAAGACGGCATTCAAAACACGTGATGGATTGTATGAGTGGTTAGTCATGCCATTTGGGTTATCAAATGCCTTGAGTACTTTCATGAATATGATGACCCAAGTGTTGCGTCCTTGTATGGAGAAGTTTGTCATTGTGTATTTTGATGATATTTTGATTTATAGCTCGTCGTTGTCTGATCATTTGAGTCATTTGTGTCAGGTCTTAGAGATTTTAAGGAAGGAAAAGTTGTATATCAATGCCAAGAAATGTGAGTTTATGACGTCAAGTGACGTATTTTGGGGTTTTATTGTATCGTCTGATAGAGTTAAGGCAGATCCCGCCAAGGTCCGTGCGATTGTAGAATGGCCTACCCCAAAGACTATAGGAGAGATCCGTAGTTTCCACGGGTTAGCCACTTTCTACCGTCGTTTTGTGAGAAACTTCAGCACCCTCATGGCCCCTATCACAGAGTGCCTAAAGGGGACTAGTTTCCATTGGACGTCTGCCGCGAGAAAGGCCTTCACGCTCATCAAAGAGAAAATGATTGGTGCCCCCGTCTTAGCCCTTCCTGATTTTAGCGCAGTCTTTGAAGTTGAGAGTGATGCCTCTAAAGTGAGAATTGGTGCAGTCTTGAGTCAGAACCGCAGACCCATTGCTTTCTTTAGTGAAAAGTTGACTCAAGCCAGGTGACAGTACTCCACTTATGATGTTGAGTTTTATGCCATGGTACAAGCCCTTTCATTATCGGAGGCATTATCTCATTTATAAGGAGTTTGTCTTGTACACGTATTATGAGGCGTTGAAGTATTTGAATAGTCAAAAGAAGTTGAGTGCTCGTCATGCCAAGTGGGTCAGTTTCTTGCAAGATACACATTCACTATTCGCCATCAATCAGGTACTCTAAAAAGGTAGCTGATGCACTTAGCAGGAAGAATAGTTGTTTGATGACTATGTTAGTGCAAGTCATTGGGTTCGAGTAGTGCAAGGAGTTGTACCCGACGGACCCTGATTTCCAGCAAGTCGGGGAAAGGTGCCTCTCCCCTGATAGCACAATTGACCCACGGTTTAGTATACATAACGGTCACCTTTTTTGAGGTAATAAGTTATGTGTGTTTGTTTTCTCTCTTAGACTCCAATTGATTTCTGAGTTACATGAAGGGGGACTAGTCGGGCGTTTTTGGACATGATAAGACGTTCGCTCTATTAGATGAACGCTACTTTTGGCCCAAAATGCACAAAGATGTTAAGTTTGTTCAAAGTTGTCGAGTGTGTCAAGTGTCCAAAGGTCGACGTCAGAATAGTGGTTTGTATACTCCGTTGCCCATTCCTGAGCGACCTTGGGAGCATGTGTCCATGGATTTTATTGTGGGTCTTCCTAGAACCCCGCGTCGTTTTTATTCCATTTTAGTTGTGGTTGACCGATTTTCCAAAATGGATATTTTTGTCTTGTGTAAGCGAACCACTAACGCCTCGTTAGTAGCTTCATACTATTTTAAAGACGTGGCCCGCTTTTATGGATTGCCTCACACGATCACCTCAGATCGTGACACACATTTTATGAGCCATTTTTGGAAATCGTTATAGACCTTATTGAAAACCAAACTCCAGATCAATAGTGCTTACCACCCACAAACCGATGGCCAAACCGAAGTTGTGAACCGCACCCTAGGGAACTTGTTAAGGAGTCTAGTGGGAGAGAATGTCAAAACATGGGACCTAGTATTGCCTCAAGCCGAGTTCGCATATAACAGCTCCATCAACTGGTCCACGGGCAAGTCTCATTTTCAAGTGGTTTATGGTCGGTCACGCACCCATGTAGTAGACCTAGCACCTGTGTCCAGTATCCCAGCCCCAGACGCATTTGATGCCATTGAGTACATGCGTGATATCCACAGACAGGTCCACACCAAACTTGTTGAAAACTACGAAACCTATAAAGCTTTCGTAGACCAAGGTCGTCGAGATGTCCAGTTTCAAGTTGGTCAGTTAGTATGGGTTTACTTGTGTCCCGAGCGTTTTTCAGTGGGTACTTATGGCAAGTTGCGTCCTAAGAAGTATGGTCATTTTAAGATTCTTCGACGATTGGGTCTGAATGCTTACCTCCTTGAACTGCTCGAAGATTGGCACATTTCGCCTATCTTCAATGTGTCTGATCTATATGCTTACTGTGGAGACAACAAGTCGTCAGAGCTGACTTCTTCCCAACCAGGAGAGAATGATGCAGAGCAGGACCGGATCGAGTCTGTACCACATGACCAAGGCAGGGCCAGGGAACCCGATCCAATGGAGGTGGACGATCGGACCCAGGAGGTGGATCCGATCGTAGGTAAGGTGCATTGGCACAGGGACGTGGCCTTGCGTACCTACGCCAGACAAGGGAAGACCCGAACTCCAGACAAGGAACAGCCCAAATCGTCACCGATCCAGCTCCAAACTGAAGACGTCTCGAGTCCAGGACCAGACTCAAGACTCGGGTCCACTTGCAGCCTTTAAATAGGCCACTCTAGGGTTGCGTGCAGCAGAGAACATTGTATTGAGAGCCTTTTTTTTTACATTCTGTCAGCAGCAGCCATTCTTTTACAGCATTTGCTTGTTTTTATTTTTTCTGTTTCCAGTCATTCTACTTTCATTGTTTTAGTTAAATCCCTTGAATCAAATTCAAACACCGTGTATTTCACGGCGTCAATTGTTACTTCTTTCCTGCCATCGCACGACCGTGGGGTCGTGCTCTTCATCGTCAGCGCCTAAGTGAAGCGCGACAACCGATCTCCCGCTGCATCAAATAACGCACCTTGTGACAGCCGATTCTTCACTGCATCAAATACAATGTGAGCATTTTACAAATAAAGGACGTATATCATTCAAAAAAAGATGAAGGACAAGGTTGACCACATTTGACACAGGTCTAGTTGTGCCCATGAATTTTCATGGCATGTTGGATGTTGTATTTAGTGTAGTTGTGTCAACACAGGACACATATGCTTAGTGAAGTGTCCATGTCACAGGTTAAAATACAAAACTTAATTACAAAAATATAGTTGAAAACTTATAACTGAAGAATCATGGAAACTAAATGACAGGCATGTTAAGCGGAAACAATTTTCATACATCTGGACCAACACGTTCGCGTATTACAGCTGAAACTGCAGGTGTTGAGAGAAGCCCATTCTGCCCCACCCAAACACGTCTTACACCATTTGCAGCTGCCATTTTAATTATTATCTGCATTTTGATAGAACACCATAAGTTTTAAAACTTTGAATACACAGCTGATGACTTGAGGCTTGGATAAGGAAATAAACATCATCTCAAAGAGAAATTTGAATATAAATAGTGTTTTATATTATTCACGTAAATACTTGGACAAATGCTTCAAAATTATATGATTCCAAATCACAGGGTGGACAATCTAATTTGAAATCACATGAGAAGTGCATAAAATGACACCTAATGTGATTTTGAATCTCAATGCCTCGTTTTCTCACATTTGCTTGAATGTGAGAATTGGGGCAAAGGAGAACCATTCTCTCACCATTGTGAGAGAACAACTCTCATTTGAGGCCAAGCAAACGTGGCCATCATGTTCATATTAAGGTGGGTAAACATGTTCAATGAAATCAATATGCATCGTAAGTGGTATATATAAAAGTACATCATGTACAAAAGACAAACTACAACTAATGTTGCTACATGATTACCAAAAATCAGGCACATCTTGAAAGAAAGGGCACCAGTCAAGAAACAACCACAACCTAACATATTAGTAAATGCATGGCACTCAATCTCTACATTTTTGCTCACAAGGAAATTGTCATTCAGTGGCAATAAGAGCAAAATTCTGGTCATCACGATGAGACAAGATAAATGACTGAATCAAAAAATGCAGAACAAAATGACCTCATTCTTACCATTGCAGAAAGCAGAAGCTTTCAGTTTTATACCTCTCAGCCTAATAAGATGACATATCAAAATTAGGTAAAAATGGAGTTCTGGGCATATCCATCATACCATTATATTCATGGTTATACTTATACAATTTTGGCATCATCTGTCACTTCCTAGAAAGGTACCAGCAACTGGTGCCTCATAATCCATGTCACCAAGGTGCTCCTTAACCCATGTTAGGCAATTACAGTTTTGAACATGATCCTATGCAATTAATTGAAATTGCTAAGATGCCTCACACCTAAACCTGCAGCATTTTTAAACTGCTGAGTTGAACAATCTCATATTGACTAATACTACCGAGGTTTAGCCACATACATACAGATGCTGGTATGTGGTACAACATGATTATGGCTGGCATGGCCATGCTTGAAAACCCAGTGACTTGGGACACTGTCACACTGCTCATCTGGCTTGAGACTTGCTCGGGTATTGTTAACAGCATAAATGCTTCTAACATCAATAAACAAGTCAAATAACATTAAGCTAAACCACAACTAACCTACACTTGGTAACAAGAAATTGAGCAACTAAACTAGTGCACATTGTATGACATGAATAACTATGAAGACCAAGGCAAAAATAAAAAACATCAAGCAAACAAGATGTTCAAGTCCAACATAATAAGATTAATTAAGAACGTCAGAATCCAGAAAATACACTTGTAAAGTAATTATCCATTTAACATTTACCAAAAACATATGATTATCGTGTCTCAATGAAAGCAAACAAAGAAAAACTAGTAGTCCGTTGTGTAACTTTCATATTTGATGATACTTCAAAATCCTTAGTTTTAAAAGGATATACATATGTTGCAACATGAACTCACCATTCACAGAATGATGTTAGAGTTATCATAAATACTAAAGCAATATTGTATCTAATACATCACCAATCACTATATATTAAAATAAAATAAAAAGCTAAATATTTCAATCAATGCTATGAGATGACATCATATATATTTTGCTCTATGTTACTTGGACACTGGCACAGGTGTCAGTGTCAAACACAGGTACAAAGTGTTGGACACGGCAAGTCTTGAAAAACTAAATAGTTGGACATGGCTATAGATGGTCCTAGACCCCCTTAAAAAACATACAAGTGTTTTTTGTTTAATCTAAACCCATGGATGTGATCTCTATGCTTTATTTAGTAGAAAACATGTATTAGTTTAAAAAAATCATGTTTAGAAGTGCTTTAGCTCAACAACAAAAAAATCAACAGTTCATATTACAACAAAAACTTGATTAACTAAAATTCAAGAATTCTTGTTAAACTGATTTGATCCAAACCATGGTTTTTAGTGAATAAGTAATGATAAACCCATCCACAGGTTTGGATTAAGAAAAAAAAACATGCAAGTAAGTTTCTTAAAGGGGTTTGGGACCGTCTGGGAGATAAATGGTCCGGAAGCTACACATTAATATATGTGTGTGTGTGTGTGTGTGTTGTGTGTGTGTGTGTTGATCTGGGACCATTTGGGAGATAAATGGTTTGGAAGCTACACACTACTATATATATATATAGTAATGTGTAGCTTTTAGACCATTTATCTCCTAGACCATCCCAGACCCCTTAAAAAAACATACTTGCATATGGTTTTTGTTTAATCTAAGATTCTAAACCCATAGATGTGATCTCTATGCTTTATTTAGTAGAAAATATGTATTATTTTTAAAAAAAATCATGTTTAGAAGTGTTTCTAGCTCAAAAAAAAATAACAATTCCCATTACACCAAAAACTTGATTAACTAAAATTCAAGAATTTTTGTTAAATTGATTCAATCCAAAGCATTGTTTTAGTGAATAAGTAATGATAAACATATCCACAGGTTTGGATTAAGCAAAAAAAACATGCAAGTGCATTTTTTTAAAGGGGTTTGGGATGGTCTAGGAAATAAATGGTCTGGAAGTTACACAATACTATATATATATATATATATATATATATATATATATATATATATATATATATATATGGTGGTTTTGTACTATAATACCATGTGGTGGTACATACTCTTGTTTGCATAGAACTAGGCATCAAATGGTAAATCTAACCATACAAATATGTTTAGCATGATTTCTTTAGTATAAAAGAAGGTTTTATCATGATTGATACACCATAAGATTCCATTTTTGAGACTGAAAATCAACGACTCACAATTCATGAAAAAGGGTGGTTTAAAAATGGCATTAAACAACATATTTGAGTCAACTTTAACACATGAAAATAATAAATAGAATATACTAAACATGATCCAATGGTTAGATTTTGCTTTTGGAGTTTAGATCTATGTAAATCAAGTGTGTACCACCATAAGCTATAGTGGTACAGTACCACCATAGAAGTGCCCATATGTATATATATATATAGAGAGAGAGAGAGAGATGTGTGTGTGTATAATATCTCTGTATATATGTATGTATTACGTGTGTGTTCGTGTGTATAGAAAGAGAGAGAGTGAGAGAGAGAGAGAGAGAAACCTTGTCTGACTCAACGAGTCAAACCGAGTAAGACTTGGCCAAGTCTTACTCGGTTTTGCTGGTTCTCGAGTCCATGCACTAAGTTAACAAAGTAAATTAATGATTCAGGTTAACTCAGAGGAGCCAACAAGTCAACCTGCTGGGTTATGAAAGGGTATGACATGGTTGTTTTCAAAAAGAAGGGTGTGAAGGTGCATCCCTGTTGTGTACATTCAACACAGGCACATGCAATGCTGATAGAGAAGTCCAGTAACAAAATGAAGAAAAAGTGCAGAAAATATAAAACATAAATGATAAATGCAACATTATATTATAAGCAGGGTCAAAAGAGATAGCTGGATGGTTAGGTCCAACTGTCATAAGTTAAGAGATGACTCATAACCAAGGGTGTTGTTTTCGAATCCCATGGGGCTTATGCCCCAGATTGCCTATCAAACAAATAAATAAACATATATATAGAGAGAGAGAGAGAGCAAAAGCATCAACACAGACATGTTGGACATGTTGAAGTACCCATGGTACATAGAATCAATCTATCAACAAAACCAAATGAGTGACAATTATTCATACTTCTCTCTCTCGCACGCAACCCCCCCCCCAAACACACACACACACACACACACACACACACACACACACACACACACACACACACACACACACACACACACACACACACACACACACACATGTACATAAATATATGTATTGATTGAACGACATGGGGAGGCAGATTCATGGAACTACTTTGAGAATATAAATCAGAGGAGATGAATCATTTCATTTTCCCTCTTGCTCATGAATGACACCTAAAGGAAGTTGCACTTGTCTATTAGATCCTAATGCTAGAAAAAGAAAACAAATAGGCAAGATGTAACCAGCCAATGAATAGAATGTTCAAGCTCAAAGAAAAATATAAACAAAACTACCTGAATGGCATCTTTTGAGAAGTAACGGCCATCACCAGAGACAACAATCGTGGCACCTACATTCCACATCAAAAAAAATAGCATCTGCAGGACAGCAACAGAACACCAAGGAAACAAGCAGATCATATGAAAGAAGATTGATCAAAGAAATCACAAAAAATGCACGTCCTCATCTTGTAACCAGATGTCAGATGACAGGTATCAACCGCTTAAAGAAACTAGGGATCATTTGCTGTATCTTTGCTCATTTTTCACTAGATCAATATTGCAGCTAAGAGATATATTGTCCAGGATGTGCTTGCACACCATTTACCCTTGAGCAATAGAATAGAGTTGATGAATCAGGTCATAGATGTTCATGCCCAAGTCACATATCATAACCTAACCGACTCTTAACATAGGCAAAAATAAATGCACATGGAGGCATCTCCCAGTCTCCACCCAACAAATACATTTACAAACTCACACCTTACACGTCTTATTAAATGGAAAATAGCCCACAAAAGGATGGAATATGGATAGAAGAAACAGGATATTAAGCCAAAAAAAAACTATATGAAGCAAGAAAATTGACATGCAGTGGGCAGGGTTGAACCGTACATTCTACAAAGATTCATTTAAAGTATAAAACAAAATCTGTAACACACTAGAACAGTCACAATTTCTGTTTCGTTGGGTTGGGATTGATTTCATACTCATAAAGCTGACTTCATGTAGATGGGAAAACACCCAACAATAATTATGATTTATGCTCCAAAACATTTCTCTAGAAGAACAGGAAATATGAAACTGGAATCTTCTTAAGCTGAACAACTTGAGAAAACATGAAATGGATCTTAAAAATGCAAACAGTGGGGGCATATTCTTTGTCTGAGAAACAGAAATATGATTGTCAGGCACAGAAAAGAAAAAGAGACAAAAAAAAACAAGAGCTTGCCTTTTACTTTGTCATCAGGAAGAGCATTAAAAGTTGCTTGAACAAAATTTTGCAAGTAATTTGGCTGCTGAAAGACCGTCACCTGGAAAGGGAAGAAAGGCGCATTAAAAATATTGACTAGAAAGTAGGATGCACATAAAGAAGCATAAGCGCAAATGCTTTTTGCCTAAAGGAAATGATGGGAAGAAGTGAGAAAAACAACATTGTGCGTGCAACCAGTGAAAACATATGGGGCTTACCGATGTTTACTGCCATTAGTTAAACACAATCTTTACATGTCTGTTCGCCTGCACCGAGAAACATCCCCACAGATAAGGCTTCTGCAGAAGGTGTTCCAGCAGAACACAATCTCATCTCTCCAATGGGAAATCATTTTGCTGTAACTCCATGGAGTAGAGGGGATGGGGTCATGTGCTCAATAATATAGCAAACAGAATCAAGACTACAGATTCACTGCAGCCTAGCATCAATGGTTTACTGAACCTAATGGTATCGTGCAAACCCTCCTCGTTCCAATGGTTCGAATCGAAAAAAAAAAAACTCGGATGTTGCTAAGTTCCTCTGTGGGCAAAACAGTTTCTAAATGCCGCATTTTGATTTGTTCATAGGTGGTAGTCGCTTTCCGTTAGATCTACTATTAGTTAGATTCGATTAAGTGATTATCATCGATTTCCAGAGAACCATCCGAATGGGTCTTAACTGCTCGGTCGATCGAAAAAGTCAACCGAAAAGAGGGCGGCCCAATGTACAGATCGAACACTCAACACACTACAAAAGGTACTCAGATCACGTCATTTCGCGTCAGATAATTCATCAGGATAACATGGTTTTCCAGACTATATATATATATATATATATATATATATATATTATGGAAGAAACATCAATATATCTCTACCGAGACTGTGAATTGAAGAAACACACACTCAAGGTCAAGGATAACAAACGGTTCGGCCAAGAACAAACGATCACGGTGAACGTGGAAAAAGAGAAGGACGAGGATTAGATCAAGAGAAAATAGAAAAGCGGGTGCATTCGTCTCTGTCGCTTTACCTTCTTCCTGAGACCGGAGGTCCCAGGCTTCTGGCCATCGAAGGGGGTTGTTTCCTTCCTCCTGATGTTGAACACCACCATCTTCTCTTTTCCTCTCCTTTCAGTTCGAAACTACACTGCGATACACAAGCAGTGGCGTAGCAAAAAATATATATATTTGGTGTGATAGTCAGGGGCAGCGCTCCCTAAAATTTTTTTTAGATAAAATAAAAAATGGCTGCAATTATTAATAAAAAAACTATTTCATATGGACAAATCAAACTATTTTCTGCAGTCAGGACTGGGTTGGGCTACAAAAATGGATAAAAATCTATTTCCTAAAGAATCAGGGTTGGGCTAGAGCTGGAATTTAAAAAAAATATATATATATATATACTGTTTCGGGAGGCTGGACTTCGCTACAGCCCAGTCCTGCCCCCGCCCCCCACCTACGCCTCTGTACACAAGCAATGCATTCTGAGCCAAGAATTCAAGACGCTTATGAAAGTGGAAATAAAAGAGTGAGGAATATGAGGAGAGGAGTAGCTCACACGCTAAGCGCGCACGGGAAAGAGATGCTAGCGTGCAAAGGCGTAGCTAGGGGGGAGGGGGCACCTGCCTCCCGAAACAGTTTAAAAAATATATTTTTTAAAGCCCAGCCCTAGCCCAACCCTGATTCCATATGAAATAGATTTTTATCCATTTTTGTAGCCCAGCCCAGTCCTAGCTCAGCCCTGACTGCAGCAAATAGTTTGATTCGTCCATATGAAATAGATTTTTATTAATAATTATAGTCATTCTTTATTTTATCTTAAAAAAATTATTTTGGGGGCGCTGCCCCCGACTATCACACAAAAAAACAAATTTTTGCTACACCCATGTTTGCCCCCCCCCCCCCTTTACATGAATCCTAGTTACGCCACTGCTAGCGTGCGTGTGTGGGTCGTTGATGAAATCCCGAACAAATAAAGCCAAAATGATAAGACGAGGAGTCTAAGAAGGAGTTCATTGTTCACCCGACTGATTAATAGAGATGTAGAGAGAGAGAGTGAGGATTAGAATGAGCAGCTGACGGTGACGAAACAACGCCTCTTTATCACACCGCTTCATTCGGATCTCGTGTGGAACCGTTCTAGAGAAGGTTTCAACAGTTGTCTTTTTTTTGTTGTTGAGGAATAGTAGATAGCAATGTTGTCAGTATCGGTATCCGGCCTTATATTGTTTGGCCAATGATTCAGGTGAATCGGCCCGATACTCAGGTGAATCGTTCTGAATTTGGCTAAAATAATTAAAAAATATTACGTGTCAATCAGATGTTAACATCGTGTTAAAGTTAATAAAATAATTTTAAAAAATAATTTAAGAATTTTTTATATTTATTAAGAAAAACCAAGCATGTTGATTACTGCCAGGATACAAGCTGATACGTATTGTTCGGATGACGGCCTAAGTCATAGGGACATTGAAGCAGGTCATATGCCCCCCCCTCCCGAACATGCAGGTGCATCTTTGCAGGTATGAATAAGCGCCACATATGTAAGCACATGGGGCTTGTATCATCGTGTGTGTCAGCATCAATTAGCATCAGAGTTGCAAAGACTTAAGTACCCTTTCTCGCCATGAAACGATGATTCTAAAATGGACAAAAATTTATTTCATCCATAAAAGGGAGGATGATCTTAATTTTTTGCCCTAAGTAGTAAACTTCTTTTCTGTAACAGGCACTCCTCGCAATATTTCACTGTAAACATTTTGGACCACCATTTGACAACACACCATCTATTGTAACAGGAGCTCCCTTTGACGATACACCATTTGTCATCGTTTGTTGTCGTCGGAGCGTCCTTTGTCGTTGTCTATTGTCGCTAGAGTACCCTTTATCATCGTCTATTGTCGTCGGAGCACCCTTTATCGTTGTTTGCTCACAAAGAAATAATTGAACTACCAGAAGAATCAACATTTTGTCTATTATTCATCATGATACCATGATGCAAGCGTCAAACTAAGTAGACAAAAAACAGTGATTTACATAAGAGATAATGGTAGTAACGTCGAACTGAGTAGAAAGAGAAAATCGATTTACAAAAGAGATCAGATCAGAGAGTAATGATTTACAGTAAAAATCATATCAGATACTAGCTATTTACAGTACAAATCAGATCAAAGAGTAGCAATTTATAGTATAAATCAGATAAGAGAGTAGCGATTTACAGTAGAAATAAGACCAGAGAGTAGCGACTTACAGTAAAAATCAGATTAGAGAATAACGATTTACAGTAAAAATCAGATGAGAGAGCAACGATTTATAATAGAAATTAAATCAGAAAACAGCAATTTCTACTGTAAATCGCTACTCTCTTATATGATTTATACTGTAAATCGTTACTCTCTGGTCGGATTTCTATTGTAAATCATTATTCTCTTATTTGTTTTTTACTATAAATTGTTACTCTTTAATCTAATTTCTACTGTAAATCGCTACTCTCTTATCTGATTTCTACTATAAATTAAGGATGGGAGTTGGGCGAGGCAGAGGACAAGGTCTTCACCCCCGCATCGTCTCAAGATTCAAACTTTTGTTCCCGCCTTCATGCCCGACGGGGATGGATTTTAACCTCCACCCCTGCCTTCATCGTCGTCTGATGTCCTCCATCCTCAGTTCAAACGGGGATGAGTCGGGGCGGGATATTGAGGGGAAAAGTGACGGGGATGGGTCGGGCGGGGATAAGGCACGGACGGAGCGAGGCGGGGAAAAGTGTACGTCCATCCCCGCCTCTATCCCCGAACGGGGATGGATTTTAACCTTCGTCTCCGCCTCCACCCTTGTTTCATACCCTTCATCCCTGGTCCAAACGGGGTAGGGCCTCGACTTCCCTCGGTCCATTGCCATCCCTACTGTAAATTGTTACTCGCTGATCTGATTTTCACTGTAAATCGTTATTCTCTGATTTGATTTCTACTGTAAATCGCTACTCTCTTATCTGATTTATGTTGTAAGTCGTTGTTCTCTGGTCTGATTTCTACTGTAAATTATTACTCTCTAATCTGATTTTTATTGAAAATCACTACTCTCTGATCTCATTTCTACTATAAATTGCTACTCTTTAATCTGATTTTTACTGTAAATCGCTACTCTCTGACCTGATTTTTACTATAAATCGTTACTATCTAATTTAATTTTTACTATAAATCACTAATTTCTGAACTAGTTTCTATTGTAAATCGCTACTCTCTGATCTGATTTTTATTGTAAATTGCTACTCTCTTATCTGATTTCTAGTGTAAATCGCTACTCTCTGCTATGATTTTTGCTGTAAATTGTTATTTTTTATCTGATTTTTACTGTAAATCGCTACTCTCTAATATGATTTCTACTGTAAATCAATACTCTGTGATCTGATTTTCACTGTAAATCGCTACTCTCTGATTTGATTTATACTGTAAATCGCTACTCTCTGATCTGATTTCTATTGTAAATCGTTACTCTTTGATTTGATTTCTACTGTAAATCGCTACTCGCTAATTTGATTTTCATTATAAATCGCTACTCTATGGTCTGATTTATATTGTAAATCGCTACTCTCTGATTTAATTTCTACTGTAAATCGCTACTCTTTGATCTGATTTTTATTGTAAATTGTTACTCTTCGGTCTGATTTTTACTATAAATCGCTACTCTCTGATCTGATTTCTACTGTAAATCGCTGCTCTCTGATCTGATTTTCATTGTAAATCACTACTCTCTGATCTGATTTCTACTGTAAATCGTTACTCTCGAATATGATTTTTATTATAAATCGCTACTCTCTGATCTGATTTTTTCTGTAAATCACTACTCTTTGATCTCATTTCTATTATAAATCACTACCCTCTTATTTGATTTTTACTGAAAATCGCTACTCTCTGGTCTGATTTCTATTGTAAATCGCTACTCTTTGATATGATTTTTACTGTAAATCACTACTCTTTGATTTTATTTATACTATAAATTGTTACTCTCTAAACTGATCTTTTTATAAATCTTTGGTCTCTGTCTACTCAGTTTGACACTACCACCATTATCTCTTTTGTAAATCACTATTCTTTGTCTACTTAGTTCGATGCTTGCATCCTGGTATTATGATGAACAATACACATAATACTGATTCCTCTAGTAGTTCAACTATTTCTCATGAGCAGACGATGACAAAGGGTGCTCTGGCAGTAATAGATGATAGCAAAGGGTACTCTGACGACAGCATACGACAATAAAGGGTGCTCTGGCTGTAGCAGACGACGACAAAGGGTGCTTCGACAACAGCATACAACGACAAAGGGTGCATCGTCAAAGGGAGTTCCTGTTACAACAGATGATGCGTTGTCAAAGGGTGATCCAGAACGTTCATCGTCGAGTTCATTTCTTTTTGCAAAGCGATTCTATGTGCAATTGAAGATACATCCGCTCCAAGCAAACAAGCTCATTAATAATGGCAGCCCACTGCACCATTTTCCTCTCACTGAGGCTAATTCTTAAAGACTCTAACAATGGTGCACTCTTGAGAATATGCTTCACAAACTTCAACTAAGGCACTATCCCCTTGAAGGACCCGATGGGCTCCAACTCAGGCAATGATAAGAGTCATGAGAATATGCAAAGTTATTTACGGAAGAACATTTCCATTAAACAGATATTTATTTTATGGAAAGACATTTTTGTCAAATGCATATTTACCTTTTTTATATGCAATTTTATTATAAAATTGTCATACATATGAATTATCATGGGTCCCCAGATATTCCTCTGTACACACCGAAACACGCAAATTTGACTTCGGGGGAGAACACACAACACCCTCCCTAGGGACATGCCATTTCTGTGACACAATCACACATGATAATGTTCTATTTATTAAAACTTAGATGGAAACTAAAATGACAAGTCTCCACGAGACACAAATGCTTGGAGATGCTTTTTCGTTTATTTTCAATTTACGTAAGCGTGCGTGATGCATGCTTATTCGTTTATGCAAGATTCTGCACTTTTTTATTTGAAAGAAAAAGGGAAAGCTGCATTTTTTTCTTGAATCTGTGGGATCTTGAGGTTGGCAATGAACACATTCTTAAACAGAAGGCTTTTATATTTTCGTTTCTTGAGAAAATGAGAGAGAGAGAGATGTGACATTGGAAACCGACCGAGCAGCTGGTGATTCGGCTTATTAGGAACTCATTAAATGAGTCAAGGTCGAATACAAGCTGTTTGGTTCTTCTTGGGAGAGATTGTATAGATAAAAAATATACTTCTATATATAATATGTATTTCAAGTATAATATAAAATTAATAATACATAATATATGCATTCCTTGTATAAATAACATGAAATGTTTTACACCACCGACCCGATGACCATAGGTATGGCTGACTAATTTAGTGCGATCAGGTCATCATGCTGGTTATGGTTTGTTCAGGTTATAAAAAATACGAAATGTTTTTTACACGAGCAGCTCGTGTTCAGCTCATCTCATTCTGAGACAAGCCAAGCGACGAGCTCAATCCATTGGTAAACGAGCATAGCCCAAACATGCGTTGTTCGGTTGGTTTGGCTCGTTTACCAGCCCTAGTCATCTATTGTTTTTTGCTAATATTAAGATCTGAATATGTTTTTATATTTGGCATTTTGTTATAACGTTTGCATTAGAAGCAAAAACACATAGGAGTTTCCCTGAATACTAGCATTTTATAATTTTCTCATAGTGCACCCACAAGGGCTCTACCTACCTCCCTCCCTTACCTATTGGAACAAAAAAAAAAGTCACACTGTCACTATAGATATCTATTGGCTTATTCAATATTGAGATGCAAACTTCTCAAAAGGACAAACTCTCTTCTTGAATCAGTCGGCGCTATGCAGGTGTTTTTGATTGCCTCATATTTTTATATACAAAAAATGATTGTACTATCCTTATAAGATATCACAGCTTGGGAAATGTCTCACAAATTGTCGTAACCCTGCTCATGTCCAAAAAAAAATTTATTTTTACTTTTTCATAACAATTTTACCCTTCACATAAGTGAATTTGTTGATGTTCGCATGATACATATGTACACCATCTGAAGGTCACAACATCTCAATAACCAGGACTTTCACATGAACACTTCACGAACCTCATAAAATTCATAAAATATTTAACTGAACAAATCTATGACTCCTACTATATTAAGAATGCAATACCAATTAATTGAACTAATTAAAGGCCCTTAATTAACAGCAACTAATGAACTTCTAGGGGAGACGTCCCGTAAGACTCTAAATCCCCCCCCCCCATGTGGGATCTCTATGCTAATTATCTTGCCTCAAGATGATGTAACATATCTGGCTTCTCCTCTTCTTGTCAGGGACTAAGAACAATTAGTCTTTGTTTAATTAGAGAAGTCACCTCAATTGCCATGAAATCACTTTGGGACCCACGCATTGTTGATCCACCCCCTTGCAACTATGGAGGTGGCATTTAGATTCTAGACACTGGATATGGATCAAGAATCCTTTTTTTACCATAACATCGGCATCCCAGGAGATCCAACAACCTAACCCATTGTCCAACACCAATATCAGACTACTTCACACGTCCCTAGGACCTCTAGTCCAAATTTTATAAGTTTTGGAATTTGTTCCATACCCGAACCACTCATCAAGCCCAAATTACACCTACCTGATTAATGATTTAACCCCTCTTAACCCATATATCCTCGTTTTCCACAACGAGGAACTTGCGGTCTCTCCCTCACCGTGTCAATCAAGGCACCGACCTTAGGACACCCAAACCCTAAGTCTCAAGACAAAATATTGCAAGTTCGATCCATTCGGGTCTGTCAGGCTCAAGTTAGAGTACCCATCCGCCACAAGCCCTGGATATTTGACCAGACCTTTTTTCAATCCTCATGTCGGTTCATCTCGCACGAGCCATCGAATTTTTTTAAGGTACAACCGATTGGTATCAGAGCAAAGTTAGCATCATGGATATACTACAACCCCTTTATTTATAGAAGATCAAAGAAGCTCATTGGCACATTTTTGGCAACGCCAAGAGAGCACCAAATATTTGGAGTGCATCGAGAAGGCTACAATAGCTTTGGCTTATCACCTCGATGTCATCCCCCTCCACTCACCAAGGCACACCAATCAAAACTTCACATTCACCAGTGGCTATATGAAGGTCTTACACAACTCGATTCTCGGGGAGCCACTAGATGACTATGCACGGGGTGCAAGTAAGAAAACCCCATTTTGATGTTCCTTTGAACTTAATTATGGCAACCATAGCGATATGAATGTCCAAGAACGGAACAAACTAAAATAAATATAAGGGTCATGACACTGAATTTTGATCTTTATCAGAACATTCAAGTATAATCCAAGATCCTAAGTATGGGTGTCAAATAGATTGACTTTAGTTCAGATATCCAACAACCAATTACATATCTTGATCTGATATACAATTCCAGATCCAATTAGCAAAATGAGTTGGATTTAGTTTCACATTTTTGCAAATGAATCTGACTTCTGTTAACGTCCAAAGTTAATACACGTAAATTGTATCCAATAAGTTTATCAGACCTGAATTCAGTAATAGCTTTTTCGATCCATATTTGAATTCGATTTTGAGTCCGGATAGGATAAACCAATTAGGTTGGAATCATTAATATATATACTTAAATCAATATTTGACTTGTTTACATAATCATTTATCACTTCTTTATAAGTAGGGAAATAAACTTGTATTAAAAAAAGTAGGGAAATAAACTGGTTAGACTCGGGTTGGATATGGGCGATTAACGCTATTGGACCTTACCAAATCTAGCATAATTAGATAGGAAATAAGTGGTAGCAAATTGGAGTTAAATTAGCCATTGCATATATTTTATACATAATTTAGTCAGATAATCTATTGGATTTGGATCCAGTTCAGACTCAAACTTGGATATGATCGATTGACTTCCCTGTTAGTCTCCTTTTGGATTTAATATGGATATAGAGAAACCACTATTGTGGTTCAAACATTCCATACATACGAGTACTCATCCGTGCCCATCGGGGATAGTTTCCAAATTGAGTATTGTTGCAAAACACGAATACTGCGGGTTTTGAACTCTCGACCTTGTTCAACTTGAAAGCCTTTATGGTCATCCCATTGAACCAGGTGTGTGGAGCAGTTGGGGGTTGACATCCCTACTTGTTAGAGGTCCGCAAACTGCTTATGGCTTATTGGATCCAAGCCATACTTAACCGGGACGAATCCTCCCAACCCGACTAAACACATGTGAATCGTTTTCCTTCCAAATTTGATTGGCAATATTCCGAGTCGTACCAGATGGTTTCAATTTCCATTTCTACCTGCATAAAGGAGAACTAGAGAGAGAGAGAGAGAGAGAGAGAGAGAGAGAGAGAGAGAGAGAGGCAGGTTAGGCCCCGAAGAAGACGTCGTTTAGGCCACCGGAGATCACATTCCTGCGTTTTCCGGAGATCGTTTCCCTCTTTTTTATACTCGCAAGTCAGGGTAAGTTCCATCTCTTCCCTCTTTTTTACCTAAGAAATTTCCTCCTCCTTTCCTCGTGTTTGTGATCTTCCTTTTGATTCCGTAGTATTTTGCTAGATTCCGATGCCAAGTGCTCCTACTTGTCTTCATTTTAGACCATTCTTGTTTATCTGTAATTTGTGGCCATAATCTTAGCCCACTATGAATTTCTTCTTCTCTTTATTTTCATATTATGATCTTGATAGATGTGCGTTTGCTTGTTGGCTTACTGCACCATCGGATCTGCTGACTCTGAATTTCTGCTCGTACCTTGAATTTTCAGAATCTCCTCCTTGTGTTCTTAGTTTCATATTTTCTTGTTGCACGAATCTTAGGGATTTTTTGCCTTCTCAAAAAAAGATTCTTAGGGTTTTGAGTTGATGATGTGTTGCATCTGACTTATGCTTGATTTGGGTATCTTTGATTATTTCCCAGTTGTGCCTTAATTGGTCAATTGTTGTTCTCGTTGTCAACTGTTTTAGATCTTCCCCTTTCCCTTTTTGGCTTGAGGTATAACGCCCCGAAATTTTAACCTAGATTTTTGAGGATTTTTTTTTATAAAGCGGAAACAACTAATAATTCTAGGGTTAAGCATTTTAGAACGATACAGGAAGGTAAAAACAAACCACATCATTTGTTTTTATTTCAATAATAATAGAATTCAACATCAGAGCCTTCACAGTACGAGTCTCAAAACAAAGAAAGTAGGACCATCAGGGAACAAGTAGATCAAGTCTTGGTCAGCGTCTCATGCCGCGTCGCTCATAGAACTACTATTTGCCTGAAAATGATAAAAATTATAGGAATTAGACTATCACGTCTAAGTAGGAAAAACTGTAATATTAATGCAGGCATGTCATGAATCTAGTATGTGAAAAAGACTATGTAGCAGCAGTAACAGACATATATCTAAGCAGGCAAACCGATTATACCGCAATTATAATTAAGCAATTAAAACATGTTATGTAAAGACAACAATTTAGCAAGTAAGGCATTAAGCAATTAAAGCATCTTTTGCAAGAACAATAACAGTCATGATAACATTCATGTAACAATTCCAATATGAATTTGATTATCTCATATCTACACATTGCAGGATGTCATTTCATCACAAGCTCAGAACATGCTGGAAGAATATAAACATGTCTCCTTAGTAACTTCACTCACTGTGATACCTAACATGCTCTAATTGATGTTTATCTTTTCTTATCCCACGGGTACACACGGGCCGAGGCAACCATCACGGAAAAGAACGTTCGGGGGTATATTATTCAAAGTTGTTTTATTAACCCGAACATTTTAACTGTAACTGAAATCCCAAGGGAGCGGCCAGTGACCGAGAGAAACTCTCAAAGGCCAAAACCAAAACATGATGCATCCCTAACTTTTGCATAAGAACAAAGAACTACCACCTAGGACATATTGGTAGTCCGGGTCCCCCAACTTCGAGGACTGGGGACCAACGAGTCATTTTAGCTCGAAACTAATAATTATGTCCCCAGAGTTTTGTACCACATACCCTCTCCAACGTAAGCCCGAATCTGAGTGGGTAAATCTTTTCATTTAGTTAACCTTTCAGGGTGTAGGGGCATTTTTCCCAAACCTTCTACTACCATAGTAGTAGATTTCCAACCTTAGTCATTTTACCAAGGTGTATAAACCAACCCAATCATTTTCCATATTGTTTGCATAAACCCACTCAGAGTGCTTCGGTGCCTTTAAACCAGTCAAGTACAAAAGTTAATATTTAATTTTCTTACCAATATAATTGAACTAGACCACGTACCTACATTAGGTACTTAACCCGTATCGCCCATTGGGCAAGGTTTCCCAAACAACCCCCTAGCAGGAGGGGATAACCATGACTAACTTAATCATTTACCCATTTAGGTTACCACTATATTATTTCCTTTCAGTTCACAATGCACCAAGGAAAATAAATTTACATAATCTGAGTACATGCAATACACAATGTCAATACATAACATCTCTTTGATATGTCTCACTCATTTTCTACATAAAGAGATCAAGGATTTATCTTAAGAATTGAAAACTATCATTGAGCCTAAAACAAGCAACCTCACAACCCTTAAAATGAACTCCTAATAATTTTTGTCAGTAAGACGTTCCAGCCACTATCTTGAATGCCAACTCTCCAATTGTCATTGCTTTTAACAGAACAACATGCTGATACAAAAGTACGCAATATCCAATAATAGCTAAAGAATAAGCAGCAAATGAGATAATTTGATTACTGTACTTATTCAGCAACTACATATATGTTTTCGTGCAATACCAGGTACAATCAAATAGGGCATAATCTGAATGTGTAAGTACGGCAATATACAACCAAAAACACATATATGTGCGGTTTATGAAATAGAGTATAACAGAAAACATTTACTCTGTGTTGGGCATGAAGTAACATATAACCAAAAACGATTTTTCACCCACTGGTCATGGTATAAAATAACATCAAAGTAACCCTATTACACTAGTATTATGTTGTGTAGGCACCGTAATGGTTGAAACGATAGGTGCATCAACTATGCAACCAAACGTGTGTAACGGGTGTAGCTAGTTAGTATAGCGGATACAATGTGAAAGAAAAAACAAACATGTCTACTAAGGCATGTCTTTATAAAAAAAAGACTGTAGGGGAGGCTCATCGAAATACGCAAATTGTGATTCCATAGATAGTAGTAATAAAAGAAAAAAAAATTGTCCTTTATCATATTTCAAGTGTTGCAGACAGTTTCAGTTATGGATTAAAAAGGAAAAGAATTACAATCTTAAGCTGATATGAATTGGAGATATAGAACCACAGATGCATGGATGCTAAATACAGACATTTTCAGAATTAAGGTAAAATGCAAAACATAAATTTTTGTTAGTGGACGTCACCGAAAGTATTATGCTGCAAACACTTAGTCTAGAATTTCTGTCTTAATATCTACTTACAGAAGAATTTTCCAATGAAACCCCAACGACACAAATTTCTATTTTTGTGACTTTCACAGGAATTAAAAAGCGTAATAACATACAGAGACTAAGTGTCAGTTATTGCAAACGAAATTGATGTGCACAGAGACTAATATCAACGTTTTTTTTTTTCTTGTTTGGGTTCATAGTAGCTGACACCCCTAAATTTTGGTTTGGGAATTCACGGCATCACAAACCCCCAATGTTGTTCATTCCCAACACCACCGTATCACTATACTGTCCGAAAATCCCAAAATTAAAACTAACAAGAGGTTACACAAACATGTTATGTACTACTTATCGAAACATACACCAAATTAGATAACAGGGATTTAGCATAAACATGTTGTGTTCACCTAAAGGAATTAGACACATACAACAAACAGTAAATCACCTAAACATGCTTAAGTACTGCACAATGAAGCAGACACAAAATCAGATAATCAGGGATTTAACACCAACATACTGTTTTCACCAAACGGAATTTAGACATATACTGCTAACAGTATTCACCTAAACATGCGTATGTACAATTAAAGGAAACAGATACAAAAATAAAAAATCCCCAAATCTGGGGGTTCCCGATACAACAAAAAAAAACCGCCAAATCGATGGGATTAGGTATTGCTGAGTTAGGGTTTGGCAAGAACACCCCCACCCCCCCCCAAAAAAATTGATTTGATTTGGAATTTTTGGTTTAGGGTTAAGCAAGAACCCCATCTAAAGCATCTGAGCATGCAACATCTGAGTTCTTTCCCCCATCACTGACCCAATCACCATCAGAATCAATCTAAACCTAGCAAGAAGACGTAAAGAATCCTACCATTTTTCGGCGAAGATGTTGCGGCAGCCACGAGAGGAGGTCGGTCGGCCTGGACACCACCACCAGTAGAGGAGAGGTCGGCTTCTCCCGACAAAGGCTTCGAGCTACAGGCCGGAGCTCGGAGGGGATTCGAATGATAGAGAGGCAAATGAGAGTGAGAGAGGGAATATATATATATATATATATATATATATATATATATATAGAGAGAGAGAGAGAGAGAGAGAGAGAGAGAGAGAGAGGTTCGGGGGTCCCCATTTGTAGGAGGGTGGCCTCCCTAAAAGGAAGGAAACCCCTCTGGCAGCTGCGATGTGCTCCCCCACCTCTCTCACCCTCAGCGTGTTAGGGTTCAAATGAACCCTAACAGGTGATTTATCGGGGGAGGGGGTTTTCCCCCTCTTATTTTTATCGGGTTGCCCTTTTTAACCCCCATCTTGTTTCCTTTTGCAGGGTGTGGGCCGGGTCCAGGTCCGAACCGCGACCCGCACTCGGGATCCAACAACGTGTTGGATCCGGGTCTTGTTTAAAAATGTGGATCCATAGTTGGATCCAAAACCCTACCTAATGATATATATATATTTTATTTATTTTCTTATTTACGTATATTGATATTTAATAGGTTTATATGTATAAGAGGTATCACTTAGGTATGGGTTCTGGATCCAAAACTTGGATCCGTGCCCAAATCTGCCCATATCACGTATAAAATATTAAAATTTTTAATGAAAAAATTGCGGTTATTACATCCTTTCTCTCTAAAAGAAATTTCGTCCTCGAAATTTACCTGTGGGTGCTTACCTGAAAAGATTGGGGTACTTCTCCCGCATACTAGCTTCAGGTTCCCACGTGCTTTCATCAATGCCATGGTGTTGCCATCTCACCTTGACGAGAGGAATGGTCTTTGATCTCAAAACTCGTTCGCTTTGTTCCAAAATCTCCACTGGTTTTCTTCCATTGTTATGTCTTCCCTTATGTCTACATCCTCATACTGGACGACATGCAACGGATCTTCAAGATATTTTCTTAACATAGATACATGGAATATGTTATGAATTTGCGCATACTGGGAAGATAGGGCTATACGATAGGTCGTTTCTACAATCCGTTCCAAAATCTCAAAAGGTCCGACATATCTGGGACTCAATTTTCCTTTCTTACCAAAATGAAACACACTTTTGGTGGGTAATACCTTCACAAAGACCCGATCCCCCACATCAAAATGAGCTCCCTGCGCCTCTGATCTGCATAACTCTTTTGTCGACTCTGGGTTGTGAGCAGTCTATCTCTTATCATCTTGATCTGTTGGGTATAATGTTGTAACACGATTGGTGATTCTACCGAGCATTCAACAATTTCATCCCAATACACAGGTGATCTACAGGGTCTTCCGTACAGAACTTCGAAAGGAGTTATGCCGATACTCGCATGGTAACTATTATTGTAAGCATATTCGGCTAAAACAACATGCTTGTCCCACTCACCTTTCCAATCCAGCATACATGCTCGCAGCATATCTTCTAGTGTCTGGATAGTCCTCTCTGATTGTCCGTTAGCGTGGGGATGAAAAGCGGTACTCAGCTTCAATTTCATACCCAATGCCTGTTGCAACTGACCCCAAAACCGAGAAGTAAATTGAGAATCTCGATCTGATATAATAGAGACTTGTACTCCATGCAGTCTAACAATCTCTCTGATGTATAAGTCTGCTAAGCTCTCGAGGGATTGATTTATTCGTATGGGTAGAAAGTGAGCTGATTTGGTTAGTCGATTTACTATTACCCATATAGCGTCATGTTGTTTCTGTGTTTTGGACAAACCCACCATGAAGTCCATGGTGATGTCTTTCCATTTCCACTGTGGAATCTCAATTTGCTGCATCATACCACCAGACTTCTGATGTTCAATCTTGATTTGCTGTCAAGTCAGACATTTGGAGACATAATTTGCGACTTCACGCTTTATTCCATTCCACCAATACCCTCGTTGTAAGTCTTTAAACATTTTTGTACTCCCCAGGTGTATGGTGTATTTGGACTTATGTGCTTCTCCCAATAGTTCTTCTTTCAACTTGGGGTCACTAGGGACCCAAAGTCGCTTATGCGTCCAAATACTGCCATCTTTCTTAAGTGAGAAGTGTGAATTTTCTTGTTGGGCTAGTGACTTCAGTTTCTCATACTGAGGATCTTCTTTCTGAGCTTTAATAATCTTTGTAAGGATCTCCAGATGGGCAGATAAATTAGATAACTTGATACCACGACATCTGCGAACGATTTCTAATCAATGAATTCTTTCACCAAATTCCACCCTTTTGTCATTAGACTGGACAAACTGCAACCAGCTTTGCGACTAAGAGAGTCAGCTACCACATTTGCTTTTCCTGGGTGATAGGAAATGGTAAAGTCGTAGTCCTTTATAAACTCCAACCATCGTCGTTGTCGCATATTCAACTCTTTCTGGGAGAACAGGTACTTGAGACTTTTATGATCAGTAAATACCTCGAATTGTTCTCCATACAGGTAATGTCACCATATTTTCAAAGTGAACATTATGACTACCAATTTGAGATCATGAGTTGGATAGTTTCGCTCATGAATCTTTAATTGGCGAAAGGCATACGCTATCACCTTACTATTCTGCATTAAAACACATCCCAACCCAGTACCTGATGCGTCTGAGTAGACCACGAAACCACCATGACCTGAATGTAAAGCCAACACTGGTGCGGTGATAAGCTTCTTCTTTAAGATTTGGAAACTCTCCTCGCACTTATCCGTCCATTCGAACTTAATTCCTTTCCTCAAAAACTTTGTCATGGGCATGAAAATTCGTGAAAAGTCATGAATGAATCTTCTATAATAGCCTGCTAATCCTAAAAAACTCCTAATATCACCGATATTCTTCGGTTGACCCCAATTTAATACAGCTTCAACCTTAGCCGAATCCACAGCGACTCCGTCTCGAGCCAGAATTCACACTTGGAGAATTTGGCGAACAACTGGTGTTTTTTTAGAGTCCCCAATACAATCATCAAATGTTATCGATATTGCTTTATGCTTTTTGAGTATATAAGTATATCATCAATAAAGACAAACACAAAAGTATTCAAGCACGGTCTGAATACCCGATTAATCAAATCCATGAATGTTGCGGAAGCATTTGTTAGTCCGAATGGCATAACTACGAACTCGTAGTGACCATACCTTGTTCTGAAAGCTGTCTTGGGAATATCATTGTCCTTGATCCGAAATTGGTGGTATCCAGATCGAAGATCGATTTTGAAAAACACCTTTGTCTTTTGCAATTGATCGAACAAATCTTCAATACGAGGTAGTGGATATTTATTTTTGACGGTCGCCTGATTCAACATCCGATAGTTTATACACAACCTCATAGAACCATCTTTATTCTTTACAAAAAGAACCGGTGCTCCCCATAGTGACACACTAGGTCTAATAAAACCTTGCTCCATCAACTCATGAAGTTGTTTTTTTAGTTCCTCAAATTCTGCTGGGGCCATACGATAAGGCGCTTTCAACATCGGTGTCGTCCCAGGCACCAACTCGATATGAAAATTCACCTCACGCTGTGGAGGTAGTCCAGGCAACTCATCCGAAAACACCTTTGGGAATTCACGAACCACTTCAAGTTCTCCTAATGGTGTGACCTTTGACTCGCAGGAGAATACATTTACTATGAATGCTCGGCACCCTTGCCTCATATACTTTTGAACCTTTAATACCGATACAATTTGGCTCTTCACCGTAGGTCTAGAGAGACGAAACTCAACCTTTGGCAATCCTGGTCGGGACAAAACCACTTTCTCTTGGCGACAGAGAACATTAACATAATGTTCATATAACTAATTCATCCACAATATGACATCATATTCAGTCATATCGAGCAAGATTAGGTCAGCAGGTAAGTTTTGCCCTTCAAGTACAATTATTACACCAGGGATATAGTTTACACATACCGAATTATATCCTATCGGATTATACATGTCTAATGCATGTTTCAGAGATTTAGTATGTGCTTTCAGTAGTTTTGCAAACTCTATAGATATGAACGAATGTGTAGCACCACAGTCAAATAAAACGAGTGCAACATAGCCATTGACAAATACCGTACCTTGTACCAGATTTCCTTCCTCCAACTCCTCCACAGTGGTGGCATATACGCGTCCAGACACCCTCTTCTGTGCATTTTGCTGCTGCTGCTGCCCTCCTCCGGCATTCCGTTTATGCATATCCGCCCTCTTCTTGTGGCACTGACGGGCATAATGACCCATCTTTCCACATTAGAGACATGCACCGGTGTCTCTGGGGCAAGGTTGTCCGTAGTGGAACCGGTTGCACTTCTGGCACACCCAATTTTGTCCCTGTTGCTGCGGAGGACGATTACCACCATTGTACCTCTGTTTCTTGTGAGGTGGTTGGTACTTCTTGCCACCGTGGTGCTGCTGCGGACCGGCTCCCCGCTTCCCCGGTGTGTCCTTTTGACCCTTCCTTGATCGCTCCCATTCTTCGTTCAACATAGTAGTCACTTTAATGACTTGTGCGAGGGTGGCCGACAAATTAATCATCACTCGTGGTCGTACTCCGTCCTTAAGTCCGCGGACATACCTAGTTGATCTGGCTTTATCATTCACGAACAAATTTGAGCAATAACGCTCCAAAGTCTAAAATTTGGTAGTGTATTCTACCAAATTCATATTTCCTTGAGTCAGCTCCAAGAACTCCTGATGCTTCTGATCACGAGCGTACTGAGGAAAATATGTCTCTAAAAATGTTCGCTTGAAATCTTCCCATGGAATAATATCCATCCCGGCAAAGCGGATGGTTTGGATTGTGTCCCAACACTTTTAAGCATCTTTCGTCAAGCGATAGGTACCAAAGTCCGTTTGTTTATCCTCGGGAACAGGTAAAACCCGAAATGCTCGCTCTGTTTTTACGATCCAGTTCTCGGCTACATCTGGGTCAGCCTTTCTTGAAAAAGTTGGCGGATTTAATTTTAGGAATTTCTCATATGTGATCGTGTTGGTATTTTGACTCCTACTTATGGCCGCAACTAGCTCTGTCTGGTTGCGCGTTTGAGTGTCCATTGCCTGAGCCAGATTACCGAGAGTTTCCATCACGAAATCCCTTTGCTCCTGCCATTCATTGGTTGTGCTTAAACTAGCTTGGGATCGACGATACATCTATTAATCATTGCAATACACACAATTTTACTATCTTTGAATTGTAGTGTTCCAAAAATCATTACCTGTATATATTTATACTTATATAGGAGAAATAATGTAATTATCATGACTAATAAAGTAAAAAAAAATTCTCACAGAGCGATTACAGGATGTGGCATGACCGTGATATTTGATTTATTGTTCCCAGGCTCTGATACCATAACTGTAACGCCCCCAAAATTTTAACCCAGTTCAATCCATTCGGGTCTGTCAGACTCAAGTTAGAGTACCCATCCGCCACAAGCCCTGGATTTTTGACCAGGCCTTTTTTTCAATCCTCATGTCGGTTCATCTCGCACGAACCCTCAATTTTTTTCAAGGTACAACCCATTGGTATCAGAGCAAAGTTTGTATCATGGATATACTACAACCCCTTTATTTAGAGAAGATCAAAGAAGCTCGTTGACACATTTTTGGCAACGCTAAGAGAGCACCAAATGTTTAGAGTGCATCAAAAGGGCTACAATAGCCTTGGCTTATTACCTCGATGCCATCCCCCTCCACTCACCAAGGCACACCAATCAAAACTTCACATTCACCAGTGGCTATATGAAGGTCTTACACAACTCGATTTTCGGGGAGCCACTAGATGACTATGCACGGGGTGCAAGTAAGAAACCCCATTTTGATGTTCCTCTGAACTTAATTATGGCAACCATAGCGATATGAATGTCCAAGAACGGAATGAACTAAAATAAATAGAAGGGTCATGACACTGGATTTTGATCTTTATTAGAACATTCAAGTATAATCCAAGATCCTAAGTATGGGTGTCAAATAGATTGGATTTAGTTTAGATATCCAACAACCAATTACATATCCTGATCTGATATATGATTCCAGATCCAATTAGCAAAATGAGTTGGATTTAGTTTCACATTTTTGCAAATGAATCTGACTTCTGTTAACGTCCAAAGTTAATACACGTAAATTGTATCCAATAAGTTTATCAGACCTGGATTCGGTAATAGCTTTTTCGATCCATATCTGAATTCTATTTTGAGCCTGGATAGGATAAACCAATCAGGTTGGAATCATTAATATATATACTCCAAATCAATATCTGACTTGTTTACATAATCATTTTTCACTTCTTTATAAGTAGGGAAATAAACTTGTATTAAAAAAAAGTAGGGAAATAAACTGGTTAGACTTGGGTTGGATATGGGCGATTAACGCTATTGGACCTTACCAAATCTAGTATAATTAGATAGGAAATAAGTGGTAGCAAATTGGAGTTAAATTAGCCATTGCATATATTTTATACATAATTTAGTCAGATAATCTATTGGATTTGGATCCAGTTCAGACTCAAACTTGGATCTGATCAATTGACTTCCCTGTTAGTCTCCTTTTGGATTTAATATGGATATAGAGAAACCACTATTATGGTTCGAACATTCCATACATACGAGTACTCGTCCGTGCCGATCGGGGATAGTTTCCAAATTGAGTCTTGTGGCAAAACACAAATACTGCGGGTTTTGAACTCTCGACCTTGTTCAACTTGAAAGCCTTTATGGCCAACCCACTGAACCAGGTGTGTGGAGCAGTTGGGGGTTAACATCCCTACTTGTTAGAGGTCCGCAAACTGCTTATGGCTTCTCGGATCCAAGCCATACTTAACCGGGAGGAATCCTCCCAACCCGACTAAACACATGCGAATCGTTTTCCTTCCAGATTCGATTGGCAATATTCCGAGTCGTACCAGATTGTTTCAATTTCCATTTTTACCTGCATAAAGGAGAACCAGAGAGAGAGAGAGAGAGAGAGAGAGGCAGGTTAGGCCCCGAAGAAGACGTCGTTTAGGCCACCGGAGGTCGGATTCCTGCGTTTTCCGGAGATCGTTTCCCTCTTTTTTATACTCGCAAGTCAGGGTAAGTTCCATCTCTTCCCTCTTTTTTACCTAAGAAATTTCCTCCTCCTTTCCTCGTGTTTGTGATCTTCCTTTTGATTCCGTAGTATTTTGCTAGATTCCGATGCCAAGTGCTCCTACTTGTCTTCATTTTAGACCATTCTTGTTTATCTGTAATTTGTGGCCATAATCTTAGCCCACTATGAATTTCTTCTTCTCTTTATTTTCATATTATGATCTTGATAGATGTGCGTTTGCTTGTTGGCTTACTGCACCATCGGATCTGCTGACTCTGAATTTCTGCTCGTACCTTGAATTTTCAGAATCTCCTCCTTGTGTTCTTAGTTTCATATTTTCTTGTTGCACGAATCTTAGGGATTTTTTGCCTTCTCAAAAAAAGATTCTTAGGGTTTTGAGTTGATGATGTGTTGCATCTGACTTATGCTTGATTTGGGCATCTTTGATTATTTCCCAGTTGTGCCTTAATTGGTCAATTGTGTATGTTGTTCAGGTTGTCAACTGTTTTAGATCTTCCCCTTTCCCTTTTCGGCTTCAGGCGGGTGGTGGTGGTGTTGCATCCAGAAAACCAGGATCAGCTTGGATATTGCATTTTGGAACACTATAAAATAGTTTTCTCGATAAATGAAAGCATCTCCAAACACCCCCTAAGTGCGGAATTTCAGGTGATCGATTTGTTTGTGCATCTACTAATGAATAATGATTGAATACTCTATAATAAGCAGATAAGTGATTCAATATCTTCATATTTACGCTTGAATGGCCTTTTTTGGAGGTAGTGGTAATTGACGATTGATGATTAAATAGGATGTGCATTTGCATAAATATGCTGCTCAAAAAAGCTTAACTTTCTACTCACAACGTGATTTCTTGCATACTAGTGATACAACTCATAAGTTTTACGGTGCACGGCACAATTAATGTTGCTTGGATTAGGATGGAAAACCTGCATGAATGCTTCTGTTGAAATGATCATTGCAAGTTCTCTGAGTCTAAGGAAATCATGGAAGAAGAAGAAACCCAAGATTGTAGACTCCCGTTCATGACATGTATGTATCTGTGCAACCTATCACGATGGTGTGTGGTGGCAAATTTGGTGACTTCTTCAAGGTCAGATGAACAAGAAGATTGTTCCATTGATGCCTTTTAGGTATCTAGTTTCTTTTTAGAAATATCACTGTAGCAATTAGTTTCCTAAGTTTTCCCCTAGTTTTCGAGCATTTTACCAGGTTTCTTTAGCTTCATGAAATTATCGTGATCCTTTTGCTAGGACTGAACAGATTGGCAGCATATAGGTCCTATACTTATTGGTTTTGAGCAGTGTTTGCATCTCAATAATAGTGTGTATCATAGCTGTATTGGGTGTATCTTACGATACACCTCGATATGGGGCATATCTTATGATACACAATAAGTGCAGTTTATGCTGCACTTATTTTATTATTATTATTTTTTAAAACATATCAGGCCCCTTTGGGCCAGTTCATACTCGTTCCTAAAGAGGTTTAGAATGATTTGGGGGAAAATTTCTTGCAAAAAGAAAAAGATGATGAAAAATAACCATGATTAACATTATCTAGTTTATTTTTGTTTGAATTTCAAAAAACTTGGTTATATAAAATCTTTAAGTATTGAAAAGCACATTATGATATTGATTTTGTTTATGTAAACACACACTGTTATGAATCTTTGACTTGTTAGCTTAGTTTCATTGTTTAATATGATATTATTTCATAGTTTGCATTTTTCTGCATGCCACTCGTGGCATATTATCTTGATTATTTAATGGTCTATGTCTTATGCATTCTATTCATAGCATATAATTGTTTTGATATGTGATATTATAGTTTTATTTTATGCAATTCATCATTGTTTCTTTTGTTATGATTTTTTTTTATAAAATTTGCTGTTTTTTATTTTTTAGATTTTTATTAAAAACATAAAATTTTTTATGGTACAATACAATATGACACTATAAGTTTCTTATTTTGAGCTCGCCAATATGGGCAGCAATACATTTTTTACGACCTTGGTTTTAAGTGCTGCACTTCAGTCTTCTTCTTGTTGATTTGGTTAAGTGCTTTAGATATCTAATCTTGTTGCCTAGCCTAGGACCTATGTCATCGGCAGAGGTGTCCCTGGTGACACAAGCGGACATGCTCGGACACTGACATGTACGGACAATATTTTAATATTATATTAGTATTTTTTAATCTTTTAAGGTTTTATTTCAATAAAATACATTTTTAATATTAAAATATAAAAAAGTTTTTATTGATTAAAATTTAACTTTTATTGTGTCCCTGTGTCCCATTTTCCAAATTTTTTGTGATCTTGCAAGTCGATCATGCATCATGTGTCCTCATGTCCATGTGTCTTTGTGACATAGCCTAGGACATTATCTCAGGGGCTATCATATTAGAAAGAAGGTTTGTGATTGGAAACATTTGCATTATCTCTCATCTTTTTTCTCTTTTTGATCTTTTGATGCATTATTTATTCTGGGTTTTTCTTGCTATGACTTTTGACAGATGGCTTCACCTCAACATGTCGAAATTGAGGCTGCTAAATTTCTTCAAAAATTGATTCAAGAGTCAAAAGATGAGCCTGCCAAGCTAGCAACTAAACTTTTTGTGGTAAGTGTCATACTTTTTTTTTGTAACATATTACAGACAATACTTGGAGAACATCTCATTTTTGTGCTTCAACTTGATAGATATGTCAACATATGAAAATGAGTGGGAAGGAACAGTCTTTACCTTATCAAGTAATATCCAGGTGAAAGCTAATATTCTTATTATTCTCCTCTTATCAAAATTTTCTTAGGATGTATTCATGTGCTTATAATTTAATTTAATTTGTTGTTAGATATTATCATCCTGTCATTTTATTGTTTTGTCACTAAGTTCTGATTGTGGTGGACCTATTCACTTGTTTCCTTTTAGATTTTATGTCTGCATTATAATGTATAAGTGATTCCTAGAACTAGAATCAAGTCTAAATTTTTAAAAGATGTAGAATGATCTAGTTTAGCGATTTTTGCTCTTAAACAAATTAATATGTACAACTAGCCTTTTTTTACCCAAAGAAATAACATATTGGTTTTGGTAGATAATAACTATCATGTGAACATGACGTGGCAAAATTTCCCCATATTGAGGCTATTATTACCTTATTTTCTTTAGGAGCTAGAAGTGATTTAATAATTTGTGTTGAAGATTTTCTTTAGTGCTATTTAGAGAAAAGTGCAAGGTGGAACCTAGATGCCAGCCCCCTAGGCATTGCATAGAAAGCCAAACAGGGAAATTAAATTGTAGATCTGAATTTAAAAAGAAAATTCCAAAGACTAAAAGTTAAAAAAATATGATTTTAGTTGTATATATGTAAACATAATGAAATGACCTCTTGATGACTTAGTTAAAACCCCACCTAGCTGGTCAGCTAGGCGGAAGCCTACCACTTAGGAGCGCCTAGGCAAGTGTCTAGGTGGGGGAACACCATGGTTGGTATTTTATGTTTGTTTTCTTATAACAATTAAAGCATTGTAATCATGTTTTGGTTATGTATTTTGAAATATTTGAGTTTTCTTTATTTTTATGTTTGTGTAAATTTTATTTTAAATCATTATATTCTTTTGTGGGTCTCTCAATGATGCCTATACCCGGGTAAACAGTATCCAGTGCCTTTTTGGGGGAAGGGGGGACAATGACTGCTATTGACTACCAAGTTTATTAATTGCTTCCTAGTCCTAGGTGCTTGCTTAATGCCCACCCTTAGCCTAAGTGCTGGGTACCTTTTAGGTTGGCTTGGTCACCCATGAATGCTAAGGTGTCCTTTTGCTACTTAGTTTGGGTGGTAGTTGAAGCTACAAGGTGAATGTTTCAAAAACCATTGCTATGGTTGCTATATACGTTGTTTTTTCTTTCGCACACCTCTCAGTGACACACCTTGAAGTGCAAGCATTGACACGGGTTAGGATGGAAGTACCATGTCACATAGACTATGACCATTGCTTGAGTTGGGTTTTCAGAATATTTTTAGCAAAATAGGATCCAAGTGGGATCTTCTCCTTGCCTATAACAATGTTTTGGTGTCAACATAATTGTCAACCTTTAAGTTGCAACAGTTAGAGACAAATTTCTCTCCTTGGTTGAAAATCTTGGTACCAGTTTTTTCTCTCGCTAGTTGGTACCTGACTCAGGCTCTGATATGCTCCAACTAGATGAGTTTTTGTTCCTAGTTAGATGTTCTGCACTCCTATACATTTGATGCATACGGCTCATTTTTGAGTCTTTTTCTTCTATTTCTAACCCCAACAATATAAGAATAAACTTGAGCTATATATAAACATAAATGTGCATTAGTGTAGTTACAAATGATCTATATATTACATATAGGTGCTCAAACAAACGTACACTTGTAGACAAACAGAATAAATATGCTTACCAAAAAGTTCACAGAAATATGTGTGTGTGTTGTAATGAAAGAACAAAAAATACAAATAGATGCCTCTTATGGGCTTCCAAGAACACAATTACCACTTATAGGTCAATTCAAAATTCATACACACAAGCCACTTATGAGATTGAATCAATAATGAATATTATTGAGAGATTGGGTGCTTGAGAAAGCAAGACACATCACCCCTATATATACCAGAGTTACCGGAAGCGCCTAGCTAAAAGGGGAAGCGCGCTTCCCCGAAGCGCGCTTCGGAAGCGCGAAACGTCGCGCTTCCGAAGCGTGGGGGGAAGCGTCCCCCTTTTTTGGGAAGCGCGCTTCCCTTTAATGGGGGACGCGTTTCCCTTTAATGGGGGACGCGCTTCCCTTTAATGGGAAGCGCGCTTCCCCCACGCTTCCCCCTCGCTTCCCCCTCGCTTCCCCTGTTTTTTCAAATTTTTTGTATTTTTTATTTTTTATTTTTATTTTTTTCGCTTCCCCCTCGCTTCCCAGACGCTTCCTGGGTCGCTTCCGAGACGCTTCCTAGGTCGCTTCCGAGACGCTTCCCGAATCGCTCCTAAGTGGTCCCACGCTTCCCCGCTTCCTAAAATTTTGAAAGTGCCTCGCTTCCCGCTTCCCGTATCGCTTCCCGCTCCCGCTTCCTCAACTGGCAACCATGATATATACACAAAGGAAAACTAATATAGCTGTTGGGATGCTCCCAACAGCTATAAATACCAAGGTTGTACGTATCATATCGTAACCTGTATTGGTCATGCCCAAAATAAGATACGTATTGTATCGTAAAAAATTGTCAATTTTGATTTTTTAAAGCTTTAAAAAATCATAAAAATTCAGAAAAAATTAGTAAAAATTCTAAAAAAACATAACACACAAAACAATGATGAGATGCACAAAATGCAACCATAAAATCACATGTGAAGCATTTATGTCTCTATTAACACGTCATCAATCATCAAATCTCACAAAAACAATGCAAAATAGTAATATCTTGAATCTTCAATTAATAGCATGCCATAAGATTCATCAAAAAGCAAAAAAACCAAGTTTATGAATACTTAACAACTATAAATTTCAATGCATAATCAAGTTTTTAAGAAGAATACCATCAATCATCATCATCATTATCTTCTTCTTCTTCTCCTTATTCTTCGACATTCATCTCCAATATATGTGGGGTCTTCGTCATCTACGTCCTGAGCTCCCTTCGCGTTTATCCATTGAATGTCCTCTTCATTCAGGAGGTTTGCTTCTTCTTGAACCCATTCATCCAATACATCGAAGTTCTCTAAACTAATGGGATCAATCTGTTCTTTGTGCCTCCTCGATAACAATTTTTCCATTTTCCTAAAAAGATAACATAAAAATTTAAAATTAGTTGAGTTTTGTATGCATAAAAAAATATTAAATAACATATAAATATGACAATTTATAAATTTAAAATTATCTTTGCCTCAGTCGTAGGTTGTAGCGAACGTTACACGAAGTCATTGAACCTTTTGTACTCTAATATGTTTATTTGCTTTGAATGAATATGCTCAAAGACGCTCCAATCTCTTTGGCATCCACTTACACTACATGATTGACTTAGGATGCGAATAACAAAATTCCAAACCTAGTACACCACATGTCTAAAAAACAAGAAAATGAGAAATCAATAAGACAATAACTGATACAAATCATACAATCATACAGAACATCATAATTAAATAATAATATGAAATTAAAATTAAAATAGAGAAATAAATTACCTGGGCGCATTGTGTTGGGGTTTTACACTTCTGCATGTCTCCCATATCATACAATACATTGCCGTAATTTTTCATTTTCTTATGAATCTGATCTTGAATGCCATAATCAAGGTTCACCCCTTTAATGCAATCCAAAAGATCCTTGTTGACTTCTTTGTCCATCTTAAATGTAAGGGAGTATATAAATGTAGCATTTAAATAATACCTTGCAACATTAAGAGGTTGATGAAGGTGCCCAGTTCACCTATAGTCAATGATGTTTCATATAGGCAAATAATTTTTTTTTTCATTTAAATTATCTTTAATGACCTCTTTTTATTTTTTCTTATCCACGTCCTCATAGAGATAACCCATAGCGGGTCTGTCTTTGCTCTCAACCAATTGAAACACCTTTACCAACGGTATACTTATTTTTAATAACTTAACACATGAAACCCAAAATTCCTTTCTAAATACAATATCTACAATTTCTCTAGGCTTTCTTTTTTGGGAATAGAGATATGCATTCCACTCACCCGAAGAAAACATCTTTTAAGTGCACTTCTATTCTTTACAAGACTCTACACTGAAAAAAATTCGTAGTAAATCTAGTAACTGCACTACGAATCAACTCAACACCATTAGTATACTTCTTCATTAAGCTAAAAACTCATGCATGATTACAAATAAAATTTATATTTTCTTGGCAACATTCAACTGTATGTCATATCTCATCAATGCTGCCAATGTCCTCCAGCATGAGGTCTATGCAATGGGTAGCACACGAGGCCCAAAAGAATGATCCATTATTTCTCTCAGTTCTTTACCTGCTATTCTATAATTTGCTACATTATTAGTAATGAACTGTACAATGTTTTGAAGCATAACCTCTTCCAGAACCTGGTAAAAAACCTTAACGATACATCTGTTGTCTTGGGCGTATTAGACAAATCAATTGATTTTAAAAATATAGTTCCTTTGGGGCAATAGATAAGAAAATTTATCAAAGTTCTCAACTTTCTGTTTGTCTACCCATCTGCCATGATGCTACACCAAGTCTCTCTCCATGACTGCCTCGTCTCATCACAATAAGCTTTCATTTCATTAACATTAACATCTAAAATCTTTTCTCTCAATGCGTGATATGAAGCCATCTTGTATTCGGGCCCAATACTGGTTATGACATCTGGCATAGCCTGAAAATGAAATGAATTTGCCGCATTGAAAGAAATGTAAGCTTCATAAAATCATCTCCCAATCGCGACATTCGTCTGCTCGACTAAATGCTAAGACTATATAGCAGTACAAATATTAAGTTGCGCCCCAGGGGCAATCCTAGGAGAGAAAAAGCTCCTAATAGAGCCTCTAGCTCTACTTCCTCTCGAAGAACTCCCTCATTCTCCTTTTTCTCCTACTCTTCTTTTGGTGCCCACGACACTACTATTGGAACCACCAACCCATACCCTTCCCATTTTTTCTAGAACTTCTTACTTCTGATTCTATGCTAAGATCAGAAGTAGGGAACTCTTCTTCGCTACACGCATCCCAATTTCTCCTCTTTCTTTTTTAGGCTTCCATTTATGCCTCATTCATCTTTTTTTTTTGTTTTTTGTTTTCTCTCAGGATAGCTAGTAATTGCTAGCATTGCCATTTCACGACATTCGAAAATTCCTTGACATGCATGGGGCAACATTTTGTCATATCCCAACTAACTGATGCTTCAATCGAGAGATACCACTCAAAAAAACTATATGACAATAATTGCACTAGATTTTTAATCGGTTTTCACTCATTACACAAGTGCCCCTTTGCCATGCGGGATTATTTGAAGTCATCTTCCTCCAAAATAACTCAATAAAAGCAAGAAATAAGGTTTTTTACCTTAACCCACTTTTTTGAGTGAAAAATGACGAAAATGCACTCTTGACGAAATCACGAAAGCCCTCTCCCCGACACGAAGTTCGACCCTCAAAATTCACGACTCTTAAGGTGCGTGGGAAGCTCTCTAGTATATTCTATATGAATGAGAGGGTTTTGGCCAAGGTTGTAAGTATCGTATCATTACTTGTATCGGTTGGGCCCAAAGTAACACCGTATCGTATCATCAATGTATCGTAATTTTTTAATATTTTTTTTTTCAAAAAGTAAAAAAAATCAGAAACAATTTGCGAAAATTCTAAAAAAATCATAACACATGAAACAATGATGAATTTCACAAAATACAACCATAAAATCACATATGAAGCATTTATGTCTCTATGAGCTGCATGAGACATCATCAAAAAAATGATGATTTGCATAAGATAAAACTATAATATTACGTTTCAAAACAATTATGTGCTATGAATGGAATGCATAAGACATTGAACCTTAAATAACCAAGATAATATGCTATAAATGACAATCTCACAAGAAAAAATCAAACTATGAAATAATATGCATATGAAATAACGAATCCAAGCTAATAAGTTACAAGATTCATAATAATGTGTGTTTACATAAACAAAAAAAAAACATAATGTTTTTTAATGATTAAAATTTTTACATAACTATTTTTTTAAAATTTCAAACAAAAATGAATTAGATAACATCAATCATTAAGTATCATCAACATCTTTTTTTTTTTGGAAAAAAATCTCTCTAAATCACTCCTGAGCTCTTTACGGATGAATATGAAATAGCCCCATGGGGCCTTATATGTTTTCGAAAACGAAAATTGAAATAAATGCATTTGAACTACATTTATAGAGCATCTTAAGATATGCCCCGATAAGATACAAGGGTATATCGTAAGATACACACCCGTATCGAGATACAAGTGTGTATCGTATCAGAACACCCCATGGTAATGATATGTATCATATCGTATCGTACAATACTTACAACATTGGTTTTGGCCCTCAAAAGCCCTTTTAAACCCCAAAACTTAAAACCTCGATTTTGCCCTTTTTAAAGTCCGCCGTTTATGTATCGTACGACACGTGTTGTATTGTATGATACATACAATACACATGTTACACACCCATATCTAGATAGGGTGTGTATCGTATCGTGCCTTTTATCGATACGATACGTATCATAAAGTATCATACGCTATGCCATGATACAGGCAACATTGATAAATATAGTTTTTGGGATATCCCAACAATTATATTGGGTAATGACAATATTGCCCATTACAAAAACAGGAATTTACAAAAAAACAACAACAAAGGAAACAAAAAATATACGAAGACACTAGTGTCCCTAATGGGCACAACTATATTGTGAAAAAACTAAAATACCCCTATTAGGTATTACCTATTACAAAGATATGAACATATGTATCATATATATATATATATATTTATGTATATTATATACTATGTATGTATATACGTATATGATCATATACACATATATATGATACAATTTAACACTCTCCCTCAAACTTACGGTGTGATCACCGAAAGTTTGTCAAGTAAAAAGTGAAACCAGAGAGATGAAAGCACTTTTGTGAAGAAGTCAACTAGCTGAAATTTCGATGCTACATAGGGCAGGATAATAGTCGTAAGATATTCCTCACGAACATAGTGACAATCTATCTCGATGTGCTTGGTACGTTCATGGAATGTATGAATGCCAACTATGTAGATGACTCTTTTGTTGTCACAACATAACCTTGAAGGTGATTGCAGATGTATCCTCATGTCCTCTATTAATCTTCTCAACCACACAATTTCAGATGTCATGGTGACCATGGCGCCATACTCGACTTTCATTGACGATATAGACACCTTATGTTGTTTATTGCATTTCCAGGACAGACGAATCACTTATAAACACACAAAAACTAGTAGTGCATCTATCATTAAGGTTTCTTCTTTTAGAGATATAAGATCGGATTGTCCATCATTGTAAAGAACCGAGACATATAAGATCAAATTGTCCCAAGCTCAAAAAAGTGCCCGCCGTAAGTGAAGAACCTCAAGAATCGAATAAAGGGGCAACTTCAATGATTTGATAATTGCCCAAATTGCGGAGGCCGTGTCACAAATTCTAAAAGCCACTCATTCTACATCCGTTGCCGCCATCTCCTCTTCTTCTCCTCCGGGAAAGTCTTCTTGGATTTTGGATTCGAGAGCCTCTTTTTACATGACTCATAATGAGTTTCTATTATTCGATTGCACTAATTCATATTTTTCATGTGTGTCAACCGCCGATGGAATTTCTTTGAAAGTTAAAAGTATAGGAAACCTCAACAATATTTCAAATTTTTTTGTTTCAAACGTGAGGGTTATTCCAAAATTAGATTTAAACATTTTTTCGGTATCTCAATTTTTTATTTTGGGTGTAAAGTATTCTTCTCATCTAAGGCTTGTTGGGTACATGATCTCCAGTTAGGGATGCTGATTGGGCAAGGCCATAGAAGAGATCTTTACTATATAGATTCCTTATGTTTACTTAAAAACTCTTTTTGCAATTATATTAAAGAAATTAATTTAGATCTTTGACATAAAAGATTAGGACACCCAAGTATATCCAAATTATCTTATTTTTTATTTTTGAAAATTTTTTGTAAGGACAAAGAATTTGTATGTGAAGATTTTATACTTGAAAAAATACAAATGATGCTTTTTGGATCTAAAACTTGACTAATGAAATCTTTGAATTAAGGCATTCAGATGTATGGGTCTCGCTCCCGTATGTCAAAAGGTGGTTATTCATATTATGTTACATTCATAGATGATTTTAGTAGACATACATGAATCTACTTCTTTAAACGCAAATCTTAAAGTTTTTTTGTGCTTTAAAAAATTTCATGATCTTGTTAAAAATCAATTTAAAACAAATATTAAAATCTTCCGCTTCGAGGGAGAGTTTCTTTCAAATAAATTTCAATCCTATATAAAAACTCATGGTATTTTACATCAAAAATCTTGTTCTAAGACCCCCCAACAAAATGGTATTTTCAAAATAAAGCACCGTCATATTATTGAAACTACTGGGACCTTACTCATTTCAAAAGAAATTCCATTTTTTTTTGTTCGAATCCGCTCTCCCGCGGTATATTTAATAAATAGAATGCCTTTTCAAACTTTCGAAAACAAATCTCTAATTGAAAAACTCTTTAAAATTTCTCCCGATTTAAAAAGATTGAGGGTCTTCGGATGTAAATGCTTTGTGCTTCTTGAAAAATATAACAAACTCTCTCCTAAAGCTATAAAATGTGTTTTTTTTGGATATGCTGAAAATAAAAAGGCTATCAATGTTATGATCCAAAAAATGATAAACTTTATGTCTCTAAAAATGCAACATTTCTTGAAAATGAAAATTGATTTGATCCTGAAAAACCTAAGAATCTGAGTATGCCTTCTTGTTTGATTTGTTACGTATGTTTAATAATGAAATTATTGATAATGGTGGTAGTGATAATTTTAAGTCAAATAATGGACCAAGTGAAGAAAGAGAACAAACTGATAACCTTTTACAATATTCTAGACGAGATAATGGGGAGCATCCATGTTCTTTTGAGAAGTAAAGTCAACCAACAAATATTCAAGAGTCTAGTGTTAGAAGATCTGAACGGATACATAGGCTTTCAAATAGGTTCGTATCCTATGAATCATTTTCTCCAAGCTATAGGGCATGCCTTCTAGCAATTCATTAATATCATGAACCATCTAACTATAAAGAAACTAAAAACATAAAAGAATGGGTAGAAACCTATGTCACATGGGTGCGGGTGCGACATTTTCAAAAAACTTAGGTGCGGGGGTGCAACAAAAATATAAAAAATTATATATATAAATTCCAAAAGTTGGACATAAATGACCCTGCGTGCGTTGACTGCACCCAGGGTCAGGTTGACCGTATCGGGTGCGGGTGCGACGCGGGTGCGACACCTAGTTGGAGAGTCCTTGTGACATAGGTAGAAGCTATAAAAATAGAATTAGATGCATTACATAAAGCCCAGATTTGGGAAGTCCAACATCTTTCTAAGAGAAAGAAGACAATAGGACATATATGGGTGTTTAAAGTCAAAACTAAGAGTGACGGTTTCCTAGAAAGACATAAAGTCAGATTAGTTGCAAAAGGATATTCTCAAGAATATGAAATAGATTATGAAGAAACATTTGCTCCTGTAGCTTGCATAACCACAATTAGGACTTTAGTTGCAATAGCATCCATTAGGAAATGACCTATACATCAGTTAGATGTTAAGATTGCCTTCTTAAATGAAAATTTAAATGAAGAAGTTTACATGGATCCTCCCCCTGGTCTGACTATTGGAAATGACTTGGTTCTTTGTCTTCGAAAGGTTTTATATGGGCTTAAACAAGCTCCTAAAGCATGGTATGATCAATTTAATGGAACTATGCAGAAATTTGGATTTAAATCATGTTATACTGACATTTCTCTTTTTTTGAGATCTAAAGGTTCGTCACTTATTATTTTGCTTTTATATGTTGATGATATGATCATCACTGAGAATGATCAGAAGAAAATTGAAGAAATTAAAATTATGCTTAAGAAATCTTTTGATATGACCGACCTTGGTTTTTTGAGATATTTTTTAGGTATTGAAGGAGCATATTCGCCAAGAGGATACACCTTGTCTCAAATTAAGTTTACAACAGATATTGTTAGATAATCAAGAATCACATATACAAAATATGCTGATACTCTTGAAGTAATAAATGCTAAAATGAAAGCTGAAGATGGAGTTATATTAGATGATCAACTTCTTATTAGCAACTTGTCGGATCACTAATGTATTTATCTATTACTAGACCAGACATTGCTCATACAGTGCATACTGCAAGTCAGTTTCAGCATGCACCCACATTAGTTCATATGAGTGTTGTCTTAAGAATAGTTCGATACATCAAGAAAACTATATCTAAAGGACTATTCTTATCCTCTTTATCCTCTTTAAATCTTATTGCTTATACTGATTCTGACTCTGGAGAGATCCCAATAACCGTCACTCAACTACGAGTTTTTGTGTGTTTATAGTAATTCCCTCATTTCTTGGAGATGTAATAAGTAGCAGAAAGTGTATTTATCATCCACAGAAGCTGAATATAGGGTGATGGTTACAACAACAACTGAGATCATGTGGATGAGATCCTTACTCTCAGATATGGGTGTTGATGTTTCAGAACCTTCAAAGTTATGCTGTGATAACAAAAGTGCCTTATATATAGCCAACAATCATACATTTCATGAATGAACAAAACATATCGAGATGAACTGTTACTATGTTCGAGAAGAATACTTGAAGGGGACGATTACTTTACCATATGTTCAGTATGAGTTTCAGATTGCAGATCTCTTTACTGAAACTTTCTCTCTCTGCCACGTTTTTTGTTTCTTCTTGACAAACTTTTGGTGATCTCACCATCAGTTTTAGGGGAAGCATTAAAATACTTTGTATATAATGATATACATATATATTTGATATACATATATTTATATATTCTTATAAATATACATATATCAAGGGCATTTTGGTCTTTTTGTAAATATCGATCACTGGGGACCTTATAGTATTTTAGTAAGGATTTCTTTTTATTTTTTCTTTTGGTTTTTTGAAACTTGTAAAGGACTGTTGGGATGCAGTCCAACTAGTCGTTGGACTGCTCCCAACGGTCACATTTCCTCTCTTACTTGGTTATAGGGATGTTTAAGCTCTATAAATAGAGCACTTGTAACCCTTTGTAAATATGCTTTTTAAGCATAATAGTGAAATACAAAAAGTCTCTTATTCTCATTGTGTTCTTTGTGATTTTATATTTCTTTTATAAGGTTGTTATTGATCCTTAGTGATCATATTGTAAGTGTGCACTTGTGTAGCCCTTCGTTGTCTTTATAATTATGCACATCTCGTTTTATTACACATATATATTTCTTTTAATTCTCCATTTAAAAAAACATTTTTGACATCTATATATAGTTTATCCTAGCTATTGGTGTAAATCTTTTATCGTAGTCTATTCCATATTCCTGGGAATAACCCTTGGCAACTAACCTAGTTTATATCCTTTAAGGCGCCCGTCACTTTTGATTTTAACCTTATATACCCATCTACAACCTATGGACTTTTTTCCTTTAGGTAACTCCGTTATTTGCCTTGTGTTAGATTTTTGTAATGATCAACTTCTATGTCCATGGCTTCAATCCATTTAGGATGGGTTTTGGCTTGCTTATAAGAATTTGGTTCAAAGTAAGAAAAGATTTTAAGAAAAGATTTTGGCTAGATAAGCTCTATATTGAAGAGAAAAAGACTCATAAGATACAAATCTATTTGGGGGTCTAGATTCCCTAGTGGATCTCCTATGAGTACTAGACTCTTGTGATTCAATGCTAGAATATCTGTGTAAAACATTAGGCTGACTATCATTGCCCCTTCTACTGTATTCAACGATAGAATGGTTGTCTCTTCTATATCAGAAACATCACCCCATTTACATTATCAATACTTAAATAATCTTCATTATCTTTAAGAAGTAATTCAAATAAGGAGTAATTACTAGCTTGCTTAGGCACATTTTGATCAAATAAACTTTCTTTTTCTAAAAAAGTCACATTTCAAGAGATATATAGTGTATCATTATGAAGATCATAACATCTAAATCCTTTTTGGGCTTCTCTGTATTCAAGAAAAACACAAGGAATTGCACAAGGAGACAATTTGTCATTTTTATTGGTAAGAACAAACCATTTACATTCAAAAGTTCTTAGTCTAGAAAAATCATGAGAGGTTTTATAAATTTTTTTAAGAGTAATATTTTAAAGCTTCACAGAGGTAATACGTTTTATTAAATAAACAATGGTTAGGGCGATTTTGGCACAAAATTCCTTTGGGACATTTTTTGAAATGAGAAGGATTCTAGTAGTTTCTATGATATGCCTATGTGTTCTTTTAGCCAAGCCATTTTGTTGAGGGGTATAAGCGCATGATCTTTGGTGAACAATTCCATTCAGTTCCAAATATTTTGAAATCTTTTGACATAAACTCTCCCCCTGAATCAGACCAAAAAATAGTTACATTAGAGTCAAATCTATTTTTGACTAAGTTATGAAAGGATTTAAAAATTTCAAGTACTTTATATTTGTGCTTAAGAAAGTAAATCAAAGTGTAACGAGAATAATTATCAACAAAGATTACATAATAAGCATATCCATCCTTAGATATAATTGATGCCAGACCCCATACATCCGAATGTATTAATTCAAGTGGTTTAGTAGCAAAAAATGTTCTCTCTTGAAAGAGAATTACCTTCATTTTACCGAGAATACAATAAGTGCAATCAAATTTTCCATTATAAAATTTCCTCAAATGAGGTATGTTGGACATTTTATATATGATAGGATGACCTAGCCTTTGATGCCAGGAAATAATATCTAAATCATGTACATTATAACAAAAAATATCTTTGGGAATTATCAATCGATCCTTGTAGTAGAGATATTCTTATCTATGGCCTTTTCCAATTTGCATCCCAGTCTGAAGGTCCTGCACCAAACATTGGTCCGATGAAAAGAAGATTCTTCAACCATGATCGACAATTTGAGAAATGAAAAGAAGATTTAAATTGAGTTTTGGGACAAAACTAATTTTTGGTATAAAAAAATTGAAGAATTTTAAAGTCACCAAAACCTTTTATATCAAGAGAGGAGTTATGGGTGATAAAAACATTAGATCTACTTGAATTATTTCTATATTCGAAAAGTAGATGATCATGGGGGGTCGTATGAAAAGAAGCACCAGAGTACAAGTGCCAAGAAATTTTACTTTCTGTGACGAAAGAAGATGCTTCTTTGAGAAGCGGTTGTAGGGCCTCCACTAATTGGGACAATGACATGGTTCGAACGGATTTGGAATCTCCATTGGTTCCATTCTTAACTTCATATGATGTATCTACACTTGTCGCTCTTTCCTTCATCATTTCCTTTAAATTTGGGGGCAATAAGGTTTAATGTGCCTCGGTTTTCCATTATTATGGCATATGATCTTCTTCCTTCCTTCATTATTACATTGCATCCCCAAAGTTGGGTCTTGTGAAGTGAGGAGGCTTGTAAGTGTTAGTGTTGGCACCAGTCTTTGAACCACCAACACATTATCTTTGGATTCTTTAGACTTGGTCATGGTCTTCAACCTAGTCTCTTTTATATAAACTTCGATGAAAATATCATGAAGAGGTGGAGGTTCATCTTTCTCACGATGAGTAATAGTGACCCTCACATGTTCAAGTTTGGGTCGTAGGCCTTGCATAAATTGAAAAAATTGCCCTTCTAAGATTTGTTGGTTTCTTAGATGAGCATCATTGGGTGTGTCCCAAATAAGCTCTAATTTAACCATTTGATCCCAAAATCTTTCTAAGGATCCATAGACGAGCATTACATGTTGTAGTTGGTCCCATCAAATTTGATGGGAACAACGGTTACAACTTTCTTGTCAGACATGGAGGAAAAGAGAATAGAAGAGAGACAAAGAGAAGAGAAGAGGGAGAAAAAAGGGAGATGAAGATTATTGATGTCACACTTCCTGTAATGACCCTAACTTATCGTCGTAAAAAGTAAATTTTTTTTTTAAATAATTGTGGAAACAAAACCCAAGAATCCAGGGTCTCACAGATTTAATAAATACCAAACCACAAGAGTTAGTGCATTGAATCAACAAAGAAATAATCAACTTTATTAATCAATAGAATAAATTTTATATAGCTGAAATAAATAAATAGTCTATCCCAAGGAGCCACTCTGTCAAGAACCTAGAACATGTCACACTAAACTCACAGGCTCCATAAAGTAAGTGACTCCATCACTTAGCTCCCGGTCTTGAAAAATATTTTGAAAGACAGGGTAAGAACCAAAGTCCTTTGTACAAATTCCTCTAAAAATCAAAATGAAAAGGAAAGAGCATAAACCAAATTCATGCATAATTTCAGAGGAATATAATAACAATAATTTCATAATCAACTTACCATTCAAGCATTTAAACAAGTATCATGCAATAACCAATATAATGCAAAACAAAATAAGCATGAATGCATGAGCTAATGTAGAACAGTAAAGATCCATGATTAAATACACATACATGAATAACTTATTAAGTTATTAGAGTTATTTTTGTATAAATGTCTCTATTAAATATACAAAAATTTTAGTTTTCGCTTTTCCTTAAATCCCTGGATACTCAAAACGGGCACATTCTCGAAGTCCAAGTTAGGTTTTCAATTGTAGCTTAACACAAAATTTGTATTTTATTACTGGGTTCCATCATTGTTCATCAATCGATATCAGGATTCCTCAACCTCCATCAAAACATTAGGAATCTTTACCTAATACCGGGGCGTCAATGAAAATCCTCAACCATTGATGCCACTTTCTTGGTATACCAATAACTACAGCTGAGTCAACAACACTACCTTTAATATCGCGTATTTTCGTACTTAGTTATTTTATGAGATTTTCAAAAATTTGGCTAAGTCTGGGAGAAAAATTGTTTGAACCTCGATTTTTTAACTGATGTTTTTGAATCTGAGCTAGGCCCAGGTCTCATTGTCAAGGCCAAAACGAGCCAATCGAAACGTGAGAAAAAGTTAAGAAGCCTCCTTTAAATTCAAGCGAAATTCAGATTATTTTTAAGCAAAATTCGAAATATGATATTCGTGTAATATGTCGTTGGATGCGTTTCGGAATTCTGAGCGCAATGATATTTTATTTTCCTTGATTCAGGCTACGGTTGGCTCGAAAAACACATTTTTTCAAAAATTGAGCAGTTTGTCGGTTCGGATCTGGACTTGGATATGATGGATTTGATCCAAATTAATATGGATTTGGACTCTATCCAAGACCCATATTAATCTGGTATTGATCCAATGCAAGACCCATTTGGATTTTGAGATAAATTTGGATCTTGGATTCGGATCCAGATCCAACGATTTCCAACTTTAAATTCATAAAAAACCTTTAAATTGGGGTTTATTAATGTTAAGAAGCCTCCTAGGTTAATTTGGTAATTTTTGAAAGCTTCTGAAAATTTATTTAATGTTTAACATTAATTAATTAATTAATTTAATGTAATTCCAAAAATTTAATTTGACAATTGTTTAGGACTCTAAGTAGAGCCCTTAAACCCATATAAAATCACTTTAGAAGTGTTTCAGTTCAATAATATGATTTTTGGAAGCTTTTAGGTATTTATTTATTAATAATTAATTAATTAATTTTAAAAAATTAATTAATTAATTTTAATTAATTAATTTTAAAAAAGTAATTAATTAATTTTAATTAATTTCAAGATTTATTTTTTAGAATGTTTAGGACTCTTTATAGAGCCCTTGTTCATGCCTTAGAAGCTTTAAGAAAGACTTTTAAAAACACTTAACTTTGAAAAGTCAACACTTCAAGAGTTTCGAAAAATTCGGGAAAATGGGTGAGTGAGAAGAGAGTTCCAGCTGGGGCTGCACTCTCTTTTCCAACCCATCTAGAGCTTTATAAATATATCAAAAAGAAAGAAAAGAAGAAAGAGAAAGAGAAAGAGAAGGAAAAAGAGAGGAAGAGAGAAAAACAAAGAAATAGAGAGGAGAGGAAAAGAGAGGAAGAGGAAGGAGGTTCTCTTTTCGATCATCCATCGTTTCCACCATAATTTTCTTGTTCGTAAAGGTACGAGTTCCTCTCTTGTTTCAAACGAGAAAAAGAGCATGGATTTGATTCCCATGCAATGTTTTTGAGAAAATCCATGGAAAAAGAGTGAATATGGATGTTTACTCTAAAGTACATGGAGGAGGATTCATGGATCCTCTTCCATGGACGTATTCTTGATTATTGTTATCCTTTTTAAAATAAAAATTTTGTACACGTTTATTTTTATGCTAAAAAAATAAATTTATTTGATGATACAAATAGCTTGTTAGTGTCTATGTTAGGGTATTATTGATCTCCATGGATGATCCATGTTGTGGATCTTTAGATGCATATAAGCATTATTAGAATAGTTTATACTCATGTATTTTGCATTAAAAGTCTGTGAATTGGTGGCCTATTGTTTTGTGATATTATGAAACTTTGAATAGATACATATTCTTGGTTTTGGATAAGCATTTAAATGTATACAAGTGGTGTGGGCTGTACGTGCATGCAGATTCAGCATAGCCATGTTCACTCGAAAGGTTAAAATCGTTTATTCATGCAGCTCGTATATGTATTAGCATAAGCATGAATAACCGAAATTTGAAAGGGGTGTGGGCAGGCTTGTTTTACAAAAAAAAAGGATTCCTATGTTTTTAGAAAAAAAAATATATAGGTGTATTTCTTTTAGTTCCCTGGTGGGTTGGCTGTCAGGCCAGCTGAATCTGGCCTGATGTGCCAGGCCTTGCCAGGTGTGGTTGGGGTCTGGTCAGACAGAACCAAACGGCTGGACCTGGCAGTCCCCTGCCAGGCCGTGCCAGGTCTGACCAGATCAGACCCAGCTGGTTGGGTCCAGCTGGGCGTGAACCGAACCCCAGTCGACTGGGTCGATTGGGTGTAGTAGGTTCTTTAAAAAAAAGTTTTAAACAGTTGGACCCAGCCGACTTGTAGTCGGCTGAGCCTTGGGCAGTCAGCCCCAGCAGACTAGGTGGCTGGGTTGAGTATCTGACCCAGCTGACTGGGTTGGCTGGGTGGGTTTGGCTGCGTGCCAGAACCAGCTGCTTGGGTCGGTTGGGTCATGTGTTCTATATATATATATATATATATATATATATATATATATATAAAATAAAACATGTGTTGTGGATTTTGAATTTTTAAAAGTTTTGCAAGTATGGGTATTCTAAACACATGTTAAGAATACATACAAGTTTCATATGTGATTATCTTGTAATTTTCCAGATTTGCTTATGATGATGAATGCAGTTTTATGCATGTAAGCAAATGAATATTCACATGATTGCACTTGGAAGATCATGCTTAGTTAGACTGGTATTAGATCATGCTTAGTTAGACTGTTATTTGCACAGTTGCTTCACGTGCAGGTGTATACATGAAGTTGATATGTTTCTGCATATAAATGGTTATATGAGCACATATGAAAGTGAGGTGTTATTGCATGAACCTACGTGCATGGGTGTCCACATGTTTTAAGTGAAAAGATTTATGAATGAAAGTATGCATTGGGCATGAGCATGTGAATACATGCATATGAAAAGTGAATACATGCATTTGAATATTGTTGTTTCATGCACATCTCTTAATTGACATACATGATTGTGCGTTGAAAAACATGTAATGTGAAAAGAATGCATTGGTATTTTTGTATAGGAATGCATAGATGATCAAGATGGATCATCATAGGATGTGAAAGCCTTGAGCTGGTATGCTCCTTGTTTCTATATTGCAAAAATCATATTTGATGTGGTTTTAATTACAGTGTTCTATTGTTGCCACAGGTGGTAGACCGTGAAGTGCTGCCCATGTTGACTTGCGAGCTTATATTTGCATATTGATTTGCAAATTTATGAAATCGATTTTAATAACAAGATAAGAAAAAGAAAAGTGTAATTAACGATCCCTTGATGTTCCTTCTATAAAAAGGTAATTTTGGGCTTAGCAGTTTGGAGACCGTGAGGATACAAAAACTCTGTGTGCGTTGTTGTTCCTGAACCCGATATTGAGGTTATTCTCTTGACCACAGTTTTAGGGAGAATTCTCCACTTTGCCTAGGGGTGGTGTGTAGACACAACTGTTGTTTTGGTATACCAAGAAAAGTGACACTTGTGGATGAGTGGTCCTTGGTGTCCCCAACATTAGATGAGTGGTCTAATGTTCCGAAGGCTGTTTCAGTCGACGGCTAAGTTTGGAACCCAGTAACAAAATACAAATTGTGTACTAAGTTACCCTAGGAACCTAACTTGACCTCGGGGATTTTACCCGTTTGGTGTATCCGCGGGCAACAGTAATAAAAAAAGGAACTTAAATTGTATGCATTTAATAAGGACATGCATATAAAAAAAAACTCTGATAAACGATAATAATTTATTCATGTATTGCACTTAAATCATGCATATTTCTGTTATGCATTAGATCATGCATATTTAATTATTCCCTTAATTGTGATATATTGATGAAGGCATGATGTTGTTTCATAATACATGTTAAATGTTTGTATTGCTTAATTTGTGATCCCAGTTATTTATTAAATGTTCTATCATGTTTAATAATTGTTTCCTATTGCATAAATAGTTAATTGAGTTATGAATTTGTGATAATCGCATTCTTCTAAAATATTGCATGAATCTTATTTATGTTCTTTATGGTTATTTGTTTCATTAGAGGGATTCATACGCAGAATTTCTCGGATTTTTGACACCTTACTTTTGTGATTTTTCGCAGTCGCAGAGAATCAATAAAGTGATTCGCTTTTGAGAGAGCTATGAGGGCTACACGTTTGCTAGACAACTTCACAGATGGACAACGTGACTCTTCTTTAATTTCTTTTTCTTTAAATTTAATTGTCTATGCACTCTGATTTCTAATGCAATTGTCTCATGACTATTATTTCTTAATTAATAAAATTTGGTTTGTTATGGTGTGGATAATAAGTGTAAGATCCCTTGTGGTTGATTGAGTTATCCAATGGTGAGTGAAACTGTAAAGGCCTCGGGTCTCTAAGAATATTTCTGCAATGACTTTCTTTTTTTTAAAAAAAAAATTCTGCATTTTTAAAGGGTATGAGTTGGGGTCATCACTGTAATGAGATATTGCGGAAATATAAAGAGTGCATACAAACACTTACAACAATGAATAAAAGAGACAATATCACAAGTCCACAAAGGGACAATACATGCACAAGCCTTTAAGAAGGCAACAATATAAAAAGCCTCTTATTGAGAAGAGAGAAAGCTCTCAAGAATGAAAAATATACAAGGGGATCACCCCTATTTATACAAAAGGGAGAGGAGAGAAGGAGAGGCAAAATGCCTCAAAAGGAGAGCCCAAAAGGGGGCTCCCATGGAGTCGTTGGGAGCCCCCAACGGTCATATTTGTGACCGTTGGGGGCTCCAACGACTCTATGGTTGGAGCCCCTTTTGTTATTTAAAAAATACAAAAAATAAAAGTAAAAAATAAGAAAAAGAAAATACATTTTAACAAAAACTGAAAATAGTTGTTTTCTAAAACAACTATGTAAAATTACAAAAATACCCCTACCAGGTATTGATGTAATATACAATATATATATATATATATATATATATATATATATATATATATATTAGATACGTTTTAACACCCCCCCTCAAACTTTACGGGGAAATGACGGAAAGTTTGCCAAGAAGAAACATGAAGCGAGGAGCAATAGTGAAGAAGTCCGCCAACTGATATTCTGAAGTGACATATGGAAGAGCAATAGTTTCTCGCAAGAATTCGTCACGAACATAGTGGCAATCCATTTCGATATTTTTGTACGCTCATGAAAAGTATGATTGCTCGCAATATAGATGGCACTCTTGTTGTCGCAACATAGCTTTGAGGCTTCGGTAATATCAACTCCCATGTCTTTAAGCAAACTGCGAAGCCATACAAGTTCCATTGTCGTGGTTGCCATAGCCCGGTACTCAGCTTCAGTGGATGATAGTGAAACTTTCTGCTGCTTCTTGCATCCCCAGGCAATCAAAGAGTCTCCTAAAAAAACACAAAAACCAGTAGTTGAGACTCGATCATTGGGATTACCTCCCCAATCTGCATCAGTATAAGCAAGAAGATTCAAGGAAGAAGAGGAGGATAAAAATAGCCCTTTATTGATGGTATTCCGAATGTAGCGGATGATTCGGAGAACAACACTCATATGCACAGTTGTAGGAGCATGCTGAAATTGGCTAACAGAGTGAACCGCATGAGTGATATCTGGTCTAGTGATGGTTAAATAGGTAAGAGACCCAATGAGTTGTCTGTAAGGTGTGGGATCTTCCAGAAGAACTCCATCCTCTAACCTCAATTTGACATTAATAACCTCGGAGTCTCTACTTTCTTATCATCAGAAATCCCAGACTTAGAACATATATCTGCAGCAAGCTTCATCTGTGACAAAATATATCCTCTAGGAGAATATGCAACTTCAATTCCAAGGAAATATCTGAGAAAACCTAAGTCAGACATATCAAAATTATTTTTTAACAGATTTTTAACATTAATAATACTATTTTGATCATTCCCAGTGATAATCATATCATCAACATAAAGCAACAAAATTACGATACTAGAACCTGCATGTTTAACAAAAAGAGCAGTGTCAGTATAACAAGAGTGAAATCCTAACTTTATCATGATATCACTGAAACGATCATACCAAGCTTTAGGAGCTTGTTTAAGGCCATACAATGCCTTCAAAAGCCGAAGTGTTTGACTTTGCTTAATATTTATTCCGGGTGGCGGATCCATATAAACTTCTTCACTTAAACTTCCATTTAAAAAAACATTTTTTACGTCAAGTTGATAAATAGGCCATTTTTTGGTTGATGCAACAACTATTAAGGTCCTGACACTGGTCGTTCGAGCTACGGGAGCGAATGTTTCTTCGTAATCAATGCCATATTCTTGGGAGTATCCCTTAGCAACTAATCTAGCTTTATATCGTTCTAAAGAGCCATCGCTTTTTGTTTTAACTTTTAAGACCCAGCGACAACCAATAGGTTTTTTGTGTGAGGGTAGATTAACTATTTCCCAAGTATTGGCCTTTTTTAACGCATTAAGTTCAACTTGCATTGCTTCAACCCAATGAGGTATATATTTAGCTTGATTATAGTGTGCCGGTTCAAAATAAGAATGTAGGGTTATTAAACATGCCCGATAGTTGGGAGTTAAGGAATCATAGGATACAAACCTATTTGGGGGTATTGATATTCTAGAAGAATGCCTAACTTGTGGTTTCTCAGTGGATTCAGAAATTTGAGAGTATTTTTCGAGGGCACTAATAGGATTTTCTTGATTTCTTCTTGAGTAAACATTTATATTGGTATCACTATCATGAACATTTATATTTGAATCACTATCATTTGAGGGTGTTATGTCAAGAGGGGATACCTCATGAGAATCATCAATGTTTTCAAGAAAATCTTCTTGTATGTCATCAATAAGATCATATAAGAATATATAGTCAATTTCATTTGTTTCTTCTAGTTTATCAAAACCGTTTTCTTCTTCTAGAAATGTTACATCTTTTGAAATATATAGTTTATCATTCTTAAAATCATAACATCTATACCCTTTTTGATTTTCACCATATCCTAGAAAAACACATTCAATTGCTTTTGGAGATAACTTATCCCTTTTATGTAATAGGACAAAACATTTGCAACAAAAAATACAAAGATGATTGAAATCGGGTGAAAATTTAAAGAGTTTTTCATAGGGAGAAGCATTTTTTAACTTAGAAGAGGGCATTCTATTGATTAGATAGGTTGAGGTTAGAACGGCTTCGGCCCAAAACTTCTTTGGAATATTCCTAGAAATAAGTAATGTTCTAGCGGTTTCTATAATATGCCTATGTTTCCTTTCCGTTAGGCCATTTTGTTGGGGAGTCCTAGGACATGACTTTTGATGGCAAATGCCATTTTGGGTTAAATAGTTTTGGAATTCGTGAGATAAGTACTCGCCACCGGAATCGGATCTCAAAATAGATATGTTACTTTGAAATTGATTTTGAACCTTTTTATGAAAATCTTTAAAGAAAGTCAATACTTCCGATTTATGACTAAGAAAATAAATCCAAACATACCGAGTAAAGTCATCAATGAATGTAACATAATATGAATAACCCCCTTTAGATATAACCGAAGAAGGCCCCCAAACATCCGAATGCACCAATTCAAAAGGCCTTGATGAAAGAAAAGTTCTAGTTGGAAATGGAATAGACTTCATTTTTCAAAAAATGCAATCTTTGCAATTAATTTCTTTTTCCTTACAAAATTTGTTTCCAAAAGGAAAAAGATACATTTTGGAATAACTTGGATGACCAAGTCTTTTATGCCAAGTTTCCATGTTTTTTTCTTGGACATAAGAAAAAAAAAAGTTTGTAGGGAGATCAAGATGGTCCATATAATAGAGGTCTCCCTTTCTATGGCCTTGCCCAATCCGCTTCCCGGACCGGAGATCCTGCACAAAGCAACCATTAGATGAGAAAGATATTTTACATCCATGGTCGGCAATTTGAGAAACCGAAAATATGTTTAAATTTAGTTTGGGAACAACTCTTACTTTTGGAACACAAAAAATTTGTGAATCTTTAAAAGAGCCAATACTTGGAAAATTTTAAAAAGGTTCCATCGGCCGTAGAGACACAAGAGTCCTTTGAATTGGTGCAAACATCAATAAGTGCATTTTCATGAGGGGTCATATGAAAAGAAGCTCCGGAGTCAAGGATCCAAGAATACGTACCGGGTGAATATGATGAAGCAATAGCCGCACCCGATGTGGAGGAAGAAACTTTTAGCATTTGTTGGAGAGCCATAGATATTTGTCCAAGAGTTTCTTTGATGTCATTGTTCTTGCCTTCATCTTCTTTGGTGGTCGTTTCCTCAAGAGAGGCCACTTTAGGCTTGAAGGTTCCAATAAGCTTTGGACAAGCGGGTCTAATGTGACCCGACTCATTGCAATAATGACAAACAATCATTTTTCTTCCTCTATTGTAGTTTCCTTGTTTCCCAAAATGAGGAGGCTTATAGGTTCTAACATTATTACCCGATTTTGATACGACAAGGACTTCATCAACATGCTTACTCATGCCAAGCCTTGTCTCCTCTTGAGTGATTTCGGCAATAGCATCCTCAATAGGAGGAAAAATAGATCTATGGAGAAGTGAAGATCTCACTTGCTCAAATTCGGGACGTAGCCCAAAAAGAAATTGAAACAATCGCTCTTATTCCATTTGTTTTTGCCTTAAATCAATATCTTCCATAGAAACCCATTTTGGCTCCAAGAGAGCCAATTCATCCAATAGTGGGTTTAAAGCACTATAATAGTCTTGAATGCTAGAATCACCTTGCTTGGTGGTTCTAATCTTTTCTTGCAAGAAGTATGCTCTTGCAAGATCCTTTTGGGTATAGATACCCTTCATAAAGGACCAAGCCTCATTGGCTCTACGAAATTTAGCTATATTAACACATACCTTAAGCTCCACATTGTTCATAAACCACGCAAGGATTTTTGCGTGATTGCTTTCCCAATCTTCCACTTCCTTTTGATGACTTTCAATGGCCTTGAGGCGAGCATCTCCTTCAAGAGCCTTTTCTTGACCTTCTTCAATCTTCGTGAGCATAAGCTTAGGTTCCAGAACGGTACCCATGACAAAACCCCAAAGCTTATTTCCTTTGAGATTATTTTCCATTGCCGATGCCCACATCATATAATTCTTTCCATTGAGCTTGAAAGATAGGTCAATCTTTGTCTCCATGATGTTGCCAAGAAGTGAGAAGATATCCACTAAATATGAAATACACGAACCACACCTTTCCTTCTAGAATCGAGTGTCTCTTATACCATGTAAAGAGATATTGCGGAAATATAAAGAGTGCATACAAGCACTTACAACAATGAATAAAAGAGACGATATCACAAGTCCACAAAGGGACAATATAAGCACAAACCCTTAAGAAGGCAACAATATAAAAAGCCTCTTATTGAGAAGAGAGAAAGCTCTCAAGAATGAAAAATATACAAGGGGATCACCCTTATTTATACAAAAGGGAGAGGAGAGAAGGAGAGGCAAAATGCCTCAAAAGGAGAGCCCAAAAGGGGGCTCCCATGGAGTCGTTGGGAGCCCCCAATGGTCATATTTGTGACCGTTGGGGGCTCCAACGACTCTATGGTTGGAGCCCCTTTTGTTATTTAAAAAATACAAAAAATAAAAGTAAAAAATAAGAAAAAGAAAATACATTTTAACAAAAATTGAAAATAGTTGTTTTCTAAAACAACTATGTGAAATTACAAAAATACCCCTATTGGGTATTGATGTAATATACAATATATATATATATATTAGATACATTTTAACAGTTACACTACCTCTAGGTAAAGTGGCCGAAACCTTCCTAAAACCATCACCGAAAGGTGAACCACCACATCGGGTTTAGGGACACAATCACACACAAAGTTTTAGTATCCTCACGGTTTTCTCAAAATCGACATCCAAGATTCCCATACTGTAGAAGGAACATCCATGAATAATTAATTACACTGTTTAATCTTTTTTACCTTTTTAAACAATTTCAAGTTCTTTACATAAGAACCGTTTTTCAAATCCACATGTAAAACCCAACTCGGGCCCTGACCCACCACATTTTTAAGAGTGCAATTAATTTTGGAAAATCAATAATTTCAGAAAACAATTTTGCAATGCATAAACTTAAATCAACTATATTAGAGCAACACATGCTCCTAGCCCACATGACCCGCAGTGGTTCACATTTGACCACAAAGGTATCTCAAAGTGATTTATGCGTCTAATGCAAAATTTTAGTGAACATGCAACACACTTGTTTCAAAACATGTCCACAATGCACATTCAATCAAACAATAATGCACATAAAACCAATTGTATACGCATGCGAACAGATGCTTGCAAAACACACAAAACACACTTTATGATCCAATTCATGCATAAAGTCCCAATGTAATGACCCCAACTCGTACTCATGAAAAAGTGACAATTTTTTTTTACATGTGCGAAAACATTCTCAGAGACCTGAGCCTTACAGTTAAAACACAACCACTACCACAATGGATCTTATATTCATCTTTCATACCAAACCAAATCAAACAAACTTTATTTATTCAAATGTAAAGAGTCTGAGACATAAGTAAATAAAAGTAAAGAAAGCAAAAAGAAAGAGCCATGCCATCCCAAGAATCTGCCCTGGAGTCGTATAGTCCCCTCGTGACCCTTCTCAGAAGCAAGTCCTCCCCACTAGGCATCTCAGGCTGCGAAAAACACAAAAAATAGGGTGTCAGAATTCAAAGAATCCTGCGTACGAATCGCTCTAATGAATCAAACAAGTAAAAACAACATAAATAAGATTCATGCAATATTTTAGGACACAATGATGACAAATTCATAATTCAATTAATCATTCATGCAATAGGGAACAATTATTAAGCATGAAGATACATTTAATAACTAACAAAGATCATATTTTAAGCATTAAAGACATTTAATAAGGATTTAAAAACATCATGCATTCACCAATATATCACAATTAAGGGCATAAGTAAATATGCATGATCTAATGCATAGCAGCAATATGAATGATTTCAGTGCAATGCATGAATACATTATTATTATTATTATTATCTTTTATCAGAATTTTCTTTTCATATGCATGTCCTTATTAAATGCATAAAATTTAAGTTTCTTTTTTTAATTACGATTGTCCGCAGATACTTAAAACGGGTAAGAATTTCTGAGGTCAAGTAGGGTTCCCAAGGTAATTTAGAACACAAATTGTATTTTCTTACTGGGTTCCAAACGTAGCCCTCGACCGATATCAGGAATCAATACCATCTATCGAAACATTGAAAATGTCGGGACACCATGAAAATTAACAACCATAATAACAAATTTTTTGGTATACCAAAATAATAGCTGTGTCTACACACCACCTCCTGACAAAGTAGTAGATTCTCCCTAAAACCGTGGCTAGGAGAATAACCTCAATATCGGGTTCAAAGGCAACAACAATGCACACGGAGTTTTAGTATCCTCACAGTTTCTCCAAAACTGCAATATCTAAGATTCCCACACTAAAGAAAGAACATCCATGAAACGTATATTACACTGTTCTTTAATTTTTTTTATCTTGTTATTAATTCATCTCTTTTAATTTATAATTCAACATGCAAAATTAATAACATAAGCTCGCAAATCAACATGCCAAGCTCTTCACAGGATTACAACCCGTGACAACATGGAACAATGTAATAAGAACAATAATATCATATTTAATTTCTACAATGCATAGAACAACTTAAACAAAGAGCAACACATGCTCAAGGCTCACACAACCTAAGATGATCCATTTGATCATCAATGCATTCATATGCAAAAATCATCAATCACATGCCACTATACATTACTTTCACATGCTTTTCAATGCACATTCATGTATGCAAACTTTTGAGATGTGCATAAAATAATAAAATTCATAAGCATATGCATGAGTGCACGCGTATCCAAGTTTAGTACATGCTTCCATTCAATACATATATTCATGTTCATAGCATGATTTCATTTAATGCAAATATTCCTGTCTTACGCATGCTTCAACTCACAGGCTTATGTCATATGCATGCTCTTATGCGCTACACATTTTAATCAAGCATGTACGCATGCCAGTAATGGCACACGTGTCAGACTCATCAGTTTAAATGTATGCATACACCAATGTTACCTTAATTCAACATATCCGGTAAGTAACAATTCCATTCTTTAGCATGTATTCGAATACACCCACTTAACAGGAAACTAGAATTTCAAAACACACCACACACTATATTGTATTAATTTTATTTTATTTTATTATAATTTTTCTTTTCAATACACTTGACCTAGCCGACCCAGTCGGCTAGGTCTGGCACGCAGCCAAACCCACCCAGCCGACCCAGTCGGCTAGAGCTGACTGCCCATGGCTCAACCGACTGCAGGTCGGCTGGGCCCACTGTTTTAAAACCTTTTTTTTTTTTGAAAAACGCAGACCAACAGCCAGCTGGGGCTCGGCGCCAGCCCAGCCGGCCAAGTCGGTTGGGTCATCCCTGGCCCACTGTATCAAGGTAATTAAAGTTTTTTTTCTGTTTAGTGCAACAATCGACTGCACCCAGCCAACCAAGTCGGCTGGGTCAGTCCTAACCCAGTCGACTCGATCGGCTTGGGCCGACTGCCCTGTGACATCAAAGAGATAAATTTTTTTTTGAGCAATATGCAACCCAACACCCAGCCGACTGGGGCTCAGCTCTAGCCCAATCGGCTGGGTCAGCCTTGGCCCGACTGACCCAGTCGGCTAGGTCCGACCACCCCGCGGTGCCAAAATAAATAATTTTCTTATTTTTAATACCGTGAACCAATAGGCCACCAATACACAGATTTTTCATGAAGAACACATGAAGATAAAATATTATAACATGTGTTTATGTGCATTCAACGATCCAAAACATGAGTCATCCATGAAGATCAATAATACCATAATATCAACACTTAATAAATTATTTGTACCGTCAAACAAATGTGTTTTTGGCATAAAAATACACGTGTACAAAATTTTTTTGTTGCTAGGTGTATAAAATCAAAAATATCTTCATGAAAGAGGATTTACAAAACTTCATCCGTGTATTTTAGAGTAAATAACTATATTACCTCTTTTTCCATGGATTTTTCTCAAAAACATCACATGGAAATCGAATCGATGTTATTTTTCTCATCCGAAGCAAGAGAGAAACCCGTACCATGAATCTAAAACGAAGAAACGATGGTAGAAGGTGGATGGATGGCCGGAGAAGATTGAACCTCCACCTCTTCTTCTTCTTCCTCTCTTTTTCTCTCTCTCTTCTCTTTCTTTTATTTCTTTTTCTCTTTCTTCTCTCTTATTTTTTTTTGAGTATTTATAGGGTAATAGGGGGACCCCCCCCCTTCTCCAGCCCATTCTAAATGGGCTGGAGAAGAGAGAGTTTTCTCTTCTCAGAACTCTTCCTCTAAAGGGTTTTTTCGAAAATTTTGAAACTCTAAAGTTGACTTTTCAAATTTTATTTTAAAAGAACTTTTAGTCTCTCAAATCTTTTTAGATGTTTCTAGTTAAGTCTAGGGACTCTACTAAGAGTCCTAAACAAACATTAAAATAAATTTTCGGAATTAAATTAAATTAATTATTTAATATTAAATATTAAATATTAAATAAATTTTCAGAAGCTTTCAAAAAATTCCAAATCAACTTAGGAGACTTCTTAACATTAATAAACCTCAATTTAAAGGTTTTTGACGAATTTAAAGTTGAAAAAAATCGTTGGCCATGGATTTGGATCTAGATCCAAGATTCCATCTAAAAAATCCAAATGGGTCTTGAGCTGGATCAAATCCAGATTAATATGGGTCTTGGATAAAGTCTAAATCCATATTAATTTGGATCAAATCCATCCGATCCGATCCAAGTCTGGATCCGAACCGATAAACTTCTCAATTTTCGAAAAAGCAATTTTTGGGCCAACCGTACCCCAAATCGAGGAAAATAAAATATCGTTGCGCTCAGAATTTCGAGACGCATCTAACGATATATAACTCAAATTTTGCTTCTAAAATTCGCACGAAAATAACCCGAATTTCGCTGGAATTTTGCTTGAATTTAAAGGTCGAAAATAAAACTTTTTCTCACATTTCGATTGGCTCGCTTAGACCTAGAAAATGAGGCTTGGGTCAAACCCAGATTCAAAAACATCGATCTAGAATCGAGACTCAAACGATTTTCCTCCCAGGCGTAGCCAAATTTTCGAGAATTTCAAATTTAACTAGGTGTGAAAATACGCGACATTACACCCAAACATCTACATGATCATATTTATACAAACATCAAATAAATTTCAGATTTTTTATGTGTATGATGTGCACATTTAATAATTGAATGTATAACATGCACAAGTAAATCCAAAACATGTATATGTCTCCCTGCAGTCTATATGATTCAAATCCGAACATAGTTCCATTGTTCAGAAAAATATAACATGTCAACACTACCAACCTGGTGCAAGGCTGTGCACAATGAAATCTGATTAAAGTGCAAACCGTAAATATATATATTTTGTATCATCTGGCACCATGACATGCGGTCAGCCACATGTTACTGCTGTGCTAAAGCAAGCAACAACATGCTGAGCTACCAAGAGTGCACAATAATGTGCTGTGAACAATACTATGTGACTGCACAAAAGATGCAGCAATGCTGCCTTTAACAACTCGCCAAATGCAGTTGAAAATAGGCTGCATCCATCCGGGTTATAGGCAGTCCATTGTAACAGCATAACACAATTTTTTACGTCAGTTTACATCAAGGAAAAATTCAGGTTTTATAATCGACAGCATAACAACATATGAACAACTAAAAAGAATAGTGCTGACAGCAGTCAACATAACAACATCAAACCTGTTTTGATATGCATAAGAACAAAACAAATTTTTATATGTACTGTAGCAAAACAGTTTGATATGCAAAACAAATTTTGATATGCAAAACAAATTTTGATATGCATAACAACCAACAAATTTTGATATGTATAATCAGCAAAACAAATTGATATGCATAATCAGCAAAAGCAGTTTGGTATGCATAACATCCAACCATGTCTACATCTATTACATGATTCTAATCTGATCAGCATAGTGGCTGTGACATTTTTTTTTAATGACAGTCACATTGTGGTGTCAAAACAGAGTTTCATAAAATCAAACTGGTGACAGTTGGCCAGAATAAAATAAATTCAATAACAGTCCACAAAATGGCATTCTAAATCTGATTTTCAGTCCAACAACTTGGATTTAATAACAGTCCCCGAAATAGCATGTTAAATCTGATTATCAGTCAGAAAAATAAAATTTAATAACAGTCCACGTATAAGTGTCAAAACATATTTTATGATGTGAAATCAAACTGATTCAAATCTGGCCAGAATAACAGCATCACCCAACAAAACAGTTTGAACATAGGAAATTGGCTGGGCAAAGTATTTTCAGCAAGAACAACTATATGCAGAAATAAATAATAGCATGCTACATATGTCGCTATTGTCTTGAACACAAATACTTACAACAGACCCATGCCAAAATCGGCAGGGCCTAAAATTTATATATATATATATATATTAAGCATAGAATACATTCGGTAACTACCGATTTCATGCATATTCTCATGAACAAAATATTGAAAAACATATCTAAATGCTTCCATAACTTTTTTTCTCATGTAAAAATTAAAATCATAAGTATCGACAAATCTGGAACTATATTTATATATATTTCCAGATTTGTGCACATAGGGAAATAGACTATCACAAGAAATAACCTATATATATGTATATAATCGATATTATATATACATATAGATGTAGTTTTGGATTAAATTATAGATTTTTCCTTTTTCCTCAAATATGTATACTTAAATTCAGATTTATGCCATTTTCTTCTCCTAAGACTTATAGAGAAACCCGTACTTTAGTTTGAAAACGAAAATAGATCGGAAAAATTGTCGGATTCTTGATGAGAAGGATGGATTCCTTCTTCCTCTCTTTCCTTCTCTCTTTTTTTTCTCTTTCTTTTCTATCTCTCTCCCACGAGTTCTACTCTCTCCCTCTATCTCTAAAAACACGTGTTTCTAGAGAGGGGAAAACAACCCCTTTTTATAATTCATGTTATCTAGAATTTTATTTTTTCTTATTTTTAGGTGACACCCCCTCTAGAGATATCTATCCCATAGTTGGTAGAGTTCTACCAAAGGTAGAACTCTATCTCTCTAACCTCTCGTTATTATCTCTTATTTTTTTTATATTATTTTAAATAGAGGTTTATCTAGATAAGATTCGAAACGGGGAGATATGTAAGAAGGTAGGCATTGCATCCATTGAAAATAAGATGAGAGAGAATCGTTTACGGTGGTTTGGACATATTCGGCGAAGGCCTAATGATGCTCCAGTTAGAAGGATGGAGAAATTGGATAATATATTAGTTAAAAGAGATCGGGGTAGGCCTAAGAAGACTTGGATGGAGATAATAAGCAAGGATATGAATGCTTTGAACCTCACCGAGGACATGGCATTGGATAAAAATGATTGGAGGAGAAGGATTCATGTGGAAGACCCGAAATGATTTTCCTTTTTGGTTCATATCGTCGACCCCATTTTTTTTGGGATGAAGGCGTAGTTGTTGTTGTTGTTTATCTAGAGGGTGATTCCCCTCTCTAGAAAACCCATCTAGGTAGAGTTCTACTTCATGTAGAACTCCACCTTATCCAATAAATATTTTTTGAAATTTAATTAATTATTAAATTTTATTAATTATTTAATATTTAATTATGAAATAATTAATTTTAAGAATATTCCAGAGGGTGTTGCCCCCCTCTGGAAGTCCTCTTATAGAAGAATTCTTACTCAAATTAACCTTTAAATTGAATTTAAAGTTTTAAATTAATTATACTTTGATTTTGGATCTGAATCCAAGATCCAAATCCATATCCAAAATCGATATGGATCCAATCTGGACCAGATCCTTATTAATATGGGTCCTGGACTGGGTCCAGATCCATATCAACTTGGATCAAATGGAGTGGATTGGATCTGATCCAATCTAGAAAAATGTAGAAATAGATGGGTCATTTTTTAAAAAAGCGCGATTTTTAGGCCAATTGTAACCTGATTTCAGAAAAAACGAAATACCAATGTTCTCAGAATTACGAGACACATCTAACAGTATACTTAACCTGATTTTTGCCTCTGAATTTCGCCTGAATTTAACCTTAATGTTGCTTGATTTTTGCTTGAATTTAAAGGTTAAAAATAAAAAGTTTTACAAATATTAATTGTCTCCTTTTGGTCTTGTCAGTGGGCTCTGGTCCACAACCAGACCCATCTGATGTCACCTAGTACTTAGCCAAAATTTCGTAGTTTTCGAATTTAAAAACCATAAAAACACACGATATTATACTTCCTTGAGCTACAAGCTGACTCTCCTACGATCTTCACAGTCCACTACACTATCTTCAAATACAAAGAGCAATCAAGGAGCACCAAGGCTCTGATACCATGTAATGAAAGAGAAAAAAATACAAATAGATGCCTCTTATGTTCTTACAAGAACACAATGACTACTTATGGGTCAATACAAAACTCATACACAAGCCACTTATGGGCTTGAATCACAAGTAAAAAGAATGAATATTATTGAGAGATTGGGTGCTTGAGAAAGCAATACCCGTCTAAGGGGATGCACCCCTACATGTACACAAGTGAGAGCTAATATAGCTGTTGGGAGCATTCCAACAACTATAAATCTATGTCACATGGGTGTGGGTGCGGGTGCGACACAATTTCAAAAATTTTGGACACAGGGACTCAGCTATATATATATATTTAAAAAATATATATAATTATATATAACAATAAATTAATAATAAGATTGTAAATTTTAAAGCAAAAATAAACTGAGGCAGGGGCCTCCGCCCCTGTCGGAAAATAAACTGAGGCAGGGTGGCAGACCCCCTACTGGAACACATATCCGATGCAGGGGCCTCCGCCCCTTGCCTGAAAACAGGAACGTGGCAGGGGGCGGAGCCCCTTACCGGAACACATATCCAACGCAGGGGGGGAGCCCCTGCCGAAAAATATATCTGAGGCAGGGGATCTCCCTACCGAAAAATAAAATATGGCAGGGCCCTCCGCCCCTTGCCGAAAAACAAGAATGAGGCAGGGGGCGGACCCCCCTACAAGAACACAAATCCGACGCAGGGGGCAGCCCCCTGTCGGAAAACACGAACGAGGCAGAGGGAGCCCCCTGCTGGACGAAGAGGAAGAAGAATGGAAGAGGGAGGGCATACCTGAGATTGAGAGGACCGGTGGCCGGGGGAGAGGCTTGCTGGCGACGAGACTAAAGAGGATGAGGACTGCCGATCGGCTGGGGGAGAGGAAAGGATCGACAGGGAGGGGTTTGTCGTAAGCCCCTCCCCTTGTCGTAAGCCCCTTTTAGGGTTCGACCCCGGTGCTGATTTGAAATTTATTTTGGATCTGGGTCGGGTCCGGACTCGACCCGATTCCAAAATAAATTTCAAATATGGACATTTTATAGACTCGGTCAAAGTTGACCGAGTCTATAAAGTGGACAGACTCGGCGCAGGTGCGTTGACCGAATCCGACACCTGTTGATCGAGTCCGCCCCGTGTTCGAAGCCGCACCTATGTTCGCACCCGTGTCGGGGCGTGTCAACGCGGGTGCGTCGACCCCCTAGCCAAGTCCGTGTGACATAGCTATAAATATAGTTTTTGGATCTCCCAACAACTATAAATATAGTTTTTGGGGATCTCCCAACTGTTATATTTGGGCAATGACAATATTGCACATTACAAAAACAGGAATTCACAAAAAAAAAAAAAATAAAGGAAACAAAAAATATGCAGACACTAGTGCCCCTAGTGGGCACAACCTATACCGCAAAAGGACTGAAATAGCCCTATTGGGTATTACCTATTACAAATATATATATATATATATATATATATATATATATATATATATATATATATATATGACAAACTTAACATGTGTGTGCACATGCCTGCACAGTGGGTACGTTTGTGTCTATGTCACAGGGATTCGGCTAGCAGGGTGCCGCACCCGCGTCGACGCGACTCGACGCGGGAGCGGGTGCGGCACCGGGTGCGGTCAACCCGATCCTGGGTGCGTTGACCGCACCCAGGATCATTTATCATTTAGGTCCATTTTCTTTTTTGGATTTTTTTTTAAAAAAAAAAATTGCCCTATGAAATGGGCTGCCAAATTTTTTTAAAATATTTTCTGTTGACAGCTGCTGAGCTGCGAATTTTTAAAAAAAAAATTCTGCTGACGGCTCCTTTTTGCTGCTGTCAGCTCCTTTTTTTCGTAAAGGGTTTTCTCTGCTGACAGGAGCAGTCAGCTGCTGTCAGCTGAGTTACGAAATTTTAATTTTTTTTTTTCTGCTGACAGCTCCTTTTTGCTGCTGTCAGCTCATTTTTTTCGTAAAGGGTTTTCTCTGCTGACAGGAGCTGTCAGCTGCAGTCAGCTGCTGTCAGCTCATGTCAGCTGCTTTTCAAATCCTTTTTTCGTAAAGGATTTTCTCTCTCCCTTATATATATATATATATATTTACATTTTTGCCCCTGTCGCACCCCGCACCCGGGTTTTTTGGAAGTGCCGAATCCCCGCACCCGCACCCGCACCCGCACCCGCACCCATGTGACATAGGTTTGTGTTCATGCATGTGTGTGCACGTGCGGTTTGTAGTATAGTTTAATATTTTAGCTGATGGATGCAAAATTTGAATTGAAATTGGTGTTGCACACTCACACACATAGTAGACACTCATTGTAAATGCACATGTAGGCACACCGTAGGCAATTGCTTGTGTTTGTCCTTGAAATCATTTGATCTTTCGCCGGCTTCTCTTTATTTTGTGGTTAGGTTCATTTTTTTAGCCGACCAATATAATTTTTTATTTATTTAGGTTTAGTTCTCATTTGTGGCAAGTCACGTAATTAAAGTGCAATGTCATGATCTTTTTTATTTTTTGCCAATCTTATATTTGATTTGAGACATCAGCACATACTTTTTTTATTCATTTGCACTCTTGACTCTTGAACTTGTGTCATGCTTGTATGAAAGTTTAACATCATTTTTATGTAAGTGGATATTTTTGCCTGAATTATGCTCGACTTATAATACCCATAGTCACCAATATTTGAAAATGTCGAGATATTATCGATATTTCATGGTCAGCCGAGATTTCCCGAGAATTTCAAAATATCACCACCACAAAAAATATTGTGATATTATCACAATATTTTCCTGAGATTTTCCTAAGATATTCCTGAGATTTTAAAAAAGCATCTCTTTTTTTAATATATTTTAAGTATCTTTTTTTGTTTCTTTTATATTTTAAAACCTTTTCTAATTGTTTCTTTATATTTTTGCAAGAAAAAATACTATAAAACCTATTATTTCTTATCTTTTTTATTATTCATAGCTTCCGAGTTTTCCCCAAGAAAATCACCTTTTGAAAATATATCCAAAAAAAACCCTCGCATATCATGCTGATTTTCTAGTTTTATGTTATGCTTATTGCTTTAATCCACCTCTCTTCTTTGTAGGGCAATGGAAACTGTTATTAGCCAACATGGCCTTGACATTGATGCTTTGAAGTCATCTCGCTTGCCATTTTCTGGTGGGGCTCAAAATGCGGCCCCTTTAGATGTAAGGTTAAAAGACAGAGATGGACCAGAAACCTCAATGCTTCATGGAGGTAGCACTGATCCATCTCTTAAAATTGGGCATGTTGCTTATGGAGGTAAATCAAAAGAAGTTTCCCATGGTTTAGCTCAGAATGTCGGTGTTATGCAAGATCATCAGGCTGTTTTTCCTGAGAATAATATGAACAGGAATGGAAGTTCTAGTTCTATGAGGCCGTTTGTTGGACCAGTTAGAATGGAAGGTTTGGGGCAGGATTGCATTGATCAAGGTTCTACTTCTCAAAGAGAACATGATAATGCAGCAAATATGGGTATGGAGGATACGAGATCAGGAAATTCGCAGGACAAGCATGACATTCCCAAAGGTTCAAAAGATAGCAAGAAAGTCAATGCGAAGAGAAAAAGGATGGATTCTGCACTTCCCTTGAAGGAGTGTTCTCAAAATCAATTTTCTCAACAAAATGATGCTGTTAATAATATAGACCTGATTTCGAAGAAGGGTAAGTTAATGACACATGGTCAAATTGAAGATAAACGGATGGAACACGCTTCCATGCCTTCTATTCAGCACACTGATCATTTGGAGCACCTCTCTTCATTTTCTGGTGGCAAAGAGTCATTTTTTAGGGTTGGCAAAGAGTCTTTTCAGGGTTCTATGCCTGAGAAAACTGTCCCTAAAGTGAACACTTTAAGTTCACATTCAGCAAATATGAGACAGTCAGAAGAGGGGGAGGAATCATCTGTAAATGGGATTCCTGCTTCAGCTAAAGGAAGTTCTCTGCAGTTGAGACTAGATGGCTCAGGTTCTAGAGGATTGTGGAATCAAAATAAAGTTGGGTTCCCTTCTGGAATATCACAAGGTTCACTAATGGCTACGGATGTAGAAGATCGGATGCTTGGTTTTTCTCAGCAATCTTCTGAAGGAGCAATTCTGAACACGGTCAGTTTTTCTTCCTAGCAAGTTCAAATGTTTCCCCATTCATTGATTTTAACTACAGAGGAATTTGTTGTTAAGTGAGCTATGTTGCTTATTGTTTTGCCGTGTAACAAATAGTATCATGTAACCAGCTTAGTGATTGAAATGTTCAGAGTCTTGGTTGGATACATGTTGCCTGCGTAATGAAGCATTTGCCACAATATTCTCTTTGTATGCTACGTCATATGGGTGCTTCTGCACCCCCAAAGCCCCCATGTTGACACAGTCCCACATTGGTGCGGTGCAGCATTCAACATGGCTGGGTGTGGGTCAACAAGTGTCTGGTGCTGCCGTCAACCTGCACCAGACAATTTTTACCAATATTGGACTTGGTCAACTCTAACCAAGTCCAAAAATTATCTAAGTTTGAAAAAAACTTATATATATATATATGCATATAAAGAGAAAATATTGGCTACACTCGTGGGTTCCGAACCCCCTAGGTGAAATTCATAGGGGCAGGTTGTATTGACCAAATGTGATCCCATAGATGTGCTCGGAATGATCTGTTTAGTAGGAATCACCCCTTGTATTGTGTTTCTTGGATGTAAAAACATGGTCTTATGAGGGCTGAAATTTTGGTTTATTTTAGGCCATTGTTTTTTCAACCCCTGGAGAAACCTGTATGCATGCTGGAAAATCACGATCCTTCATTTTTTTTATTTACACGATTAATCTTTTCATAAATGTTCCTGGGTGCATGCCATGGTTATGTGCCTTGGATGATCTGCATTATACTAAAGGAGATGTGGCTTGATATGTCTCACAGATTTGCTTAGAACAATGATGAAAGAGAGAGTTGCAAATCTATTCAACTCAATGATTTCCTAGGATTTCAGGCAGGATGTATTGTAATTACTGTCATTATTATACTTCTAGAGGGATAATAACAGATCAAGAAGCTTGGTTAGAAAGAATTGGAGAAAGAAGAGAAGAAGAAAGGAAGCCTGGGTGATTACTCACTTTCTGCCATTTTTCTGTCTTGGCATCTTTCAGATTATCTGTGGCAGGTGCTAAGTTTCATAGAATTTCCCACCAGTTGTGGTAGAAGCCAATATTTGACCTTTTTTCTTCTTCTTAGGTACCTGATTTTAGGGATGCACAACGAACCGGGCCGGCTCGGCTTGGCCCGGTTATGCTTGGCCTGAAGCTCATCCATGCTTTAAATGAGCCGAGCTTGTACATGGCTCTGAAGCTCGGACGAGCAAACGGGCAGAGCTTGATCGGCCTACTGAGCTCGATAAAAGTATATATATATATATAATATGTTTGCAAAAAAAAAATCAAAAAGTCATTGTTACCGTAATGGGTAGGGCGTAAGTCTTTTCCTCAAAAGGTGTTGGAGTTCGAATCCCGTCTTTTACTTTTTTTGTTGTACGTTAATCTAGAGGATTTTTAGTATGTATATATTTTTTCTGTCACAATAGACAAAATACATGCTCAGGCTTAGTGGTGGGTCACTTGTGAAACATTGATAGAGGTGTAATGAAGTGCCGGATGAAGTCTCCAAGAGCAAAACAAGAGAGCACGCACATACACAAATAGCCACTAATGGGCAAAAGAACAACACAACCACTTAAAGTGGTAAGGCACCCAAAAGAAGAGGAAAAATATATATTCCACTCAAAAGGCTTCAAAGAAGCATGCTTTACAATGGGGAGAAACCCCTTTATTTATAGACAAAAGAGGAGGCCTTGGAAGGGCTCCTAGAGGGACGTTGGAGCCCTTCCAACGGTCATAAATATGACCGCTGGATGCTCCAACGTCCTCCTAGGTGGGGCCCATTCCAAGGTGGAAAAGGAAAAGAATAAAGAAAATAAAAAAAGAAAGAAAAAAGGAAATAAAAGAAAAGGAGAAAAATTACAATATGCGATAAGAAGTAAAAAGACTGTTTTACCCCTATATGGGTCTATTTACAAAAGATATAAATATATATATATTTATATATGTAGATAGACACATAGACATATATATAATTAATATATATATGTGTATGTGTCGTGATCTATATATATAAATATATATATGTACAACATATTTTAACAAGAGGTTGGGGATCAAATCCCACATTCTCAATATTTTTTACAAGAACAACTTTTTTGGAATGCCATGGAAGTTCCGCTCAGCTCGAAACTGAGCCAAGTCTGGACAATGCCATTGAAGCTCAGCTCTGAGCTCGAGCCGAGCTTGGACAAAGGCATTTTGAACCGAGCCGAGTTCGAACAGTGCAGGCTTGGCTCAAACTCGACTCATGTGCATCCCTACCTGAGCTAGTGATTGCACTAAACAAAATGCACCAAAGGGGAAGGAAAATTTTTGAAAGGAAGGATTTCGTGTTACTACTCTACTCTTAGTAATTTAGTTGTTCCCTTCAATAGCTGGCTTGATTTGTCCTCGAGGACTTCACCCAACATCTTGTAATGAAGTATGTGAAAACACAAATACGAAATGCACAAACATAATTACAAGTCCACCATGGGACAATACAAAAGCACTAAGGTGCTACCCAAGCACAAAGTGCATACAAAAGAATCCAGAGTCAAAACATAAACACAAAACCATAAAAAATATCAACTTTTATTGAGAGACAATGCTTAAGAAAAGCAATAAAGAATGGGGACAAAAGTCTCTTTAAATAGGCTAGACAGGAGAGAAGGGAGCTCCCAACGGTCAGATTTATAGAAAGCTACACAACTGCCCCTAGTGGACAACAATTATCATAACAATAGGAAAAAGGCAAAAATACCCCTTGAGGATATTACCTATTACAATACATGATATTATATATATATATATATATATATATATATATATATATATATATATATATATTAACACCCTCTTCAAACTTACAGTGAAATCACCGAGTGTTTGTTAAGGAGAAAAATAAACCTAAGTGCAAAGAGAGATTTAGTGAAGAAATCTGCTTGCTGGTACTTTGATGTAACATGTGGTAACTCAATAGTCCCTCTCAGATATTCATCACGGACATAATGACAATCCATCTTAATGTGTTTAGTTCACTCGTGGAAGGTGTGATTTCGCAACACATCTTCGAAGGTTTGAGACAATTACTCCCTTATCTCTCATATGACTTTTTAGTCACATAAGTTCCATTGTTGTAGTAGCCATCACCCAATATTTGGCTTAAGTTGTGGACAACGATATTTCTTGCTGCTTGTATCTTCACGAAATTAGTGAATCTCCTAAGACTGGGAGTCTTGTATGCCATATTTCAATATCCTTTTCTTGGACATAATTACAAAATGACTTGGAAGAAATAGACAAAAAATTCATGTAGTAAAAATCTTGTATTAAATTGTGATCTTCAAATATCACCACAAATGTCCACCAAATAGATACACAAGTGGTCAATCAACAAGAGGAAGCTCACTATGGTGTCCACACATAAAACCCACAAAGGGGTATTCTCACAAAACCCACACAAGGGTCACACAAGAAATAAAAATAATAATATTTTATTAATATGAGAATGCAAGAATGCATACATACAATGAGGGGAGTCATCCCCTTTTATATACAAGAGAGGCTCATAGAGCCGTTGGAGCTAGTCCAACGGCTATAATTATAGCCATTTGCATTGTATGTACATATTTTCTACCTACACACACACACACACATATATATATATATATATACATTTTAACACTCTCCCTCAAACTTACGGTATAATAACCAAAAGTTTGCCTAAGAGAAAGTGAAAACGAGGGGCGACAAGAGGTTTGGTGACGAAGTCTGTAAACTGGTACTCGGTTGTAACATATGGTAGATCAATTGTGCCATTTAGACACTCTTCTCGAATATAGTTATAGTGCATATCAACGTGTTTGGTGCACTCATAAAGGTCCGGTTGCTGGCAATATTGATGAAACTTTTGTTGTCACAACACAGTCGTGAAGCTCCTGATATTTGAACCCTCATGTCAACTAGAAATCTTCTAAGAGAGACTACCTCCATAGTTGTTGTAGTCATGACTCAGTATTCAACTTTGGTTGAGGAGAGAGAAACTTTCTGCTATTTCTTGCATCACCATAAAATTAGAGATTTACCTAAGAAAACAAAAAAACCCGTGGTTGAGTATCTGTTATTAGGATCACCTCCATAGTCAGCATCAATATAGGCAGTTAAATCCAAAATAGATGAAGCACACAAACAAAGGCCTTGATAGATAAAATTCTTAATATATCTAATAATTGCATAAAACAACTCCCATATGAACAGTAGGAGCATGTTGAAATTGACAAGTTGTGTATACAACATGTGCTATATCATGTCTAGTGATTGAGAGATAAGAAAGAGCTCCTATTAGCTGTCTATAGGGTGTAGGATCTGCAAGTGGTTCTCCATCATCAATTCTCATTTTGGCATTGACAATCTTGAGAGTATCAACTTTCTTATCATTTGTAATACCAAACTTGAAAACAATATCCAAGGCAAACTTAGACTGCGGCAATGTAATATTTTAAAAATCCTAAATCAGTCATTTCAAAATAATTTTTGACAAGTTTTTTAGTGTTTTCAACTCCCTATATATCTCCTTCAGTGATGATCATATCGTACACAGAGGGAAGAAAAATGATAATACTGTTAGAAAGGAGCCTTCATGCTATCTTCTGCAAAAGAGAGAAAAGAAGAGATGAGAGAAGAGTCTGTAGGAAAAAAAAAGACGTCAGACCACCTGCGTCTCCCATTCAATTGAATATATATTTAATGTACAATTCTAGGGTACGAAAATACCCTCTAATAAACTTTTAAAATACACTATACAGAGATTGGATCTTGACCCGATCCGATACATGAATTGGGTCGGGTTTGGGTCCAAGACCCAACAACGACTTCTTTTCGGCCTCCCTCAAGTTGTGCATGGTCCTGGACCATGAACAACTTGTCTTTCAAAAACCAAAATTTATCCTTTGTCAATCCTTTGGTGAAAATGTCAGCAACTTGTTCTTCAGTTCGCACAAACATGGGCTCAATCTCCTTTTCTTCAACCTTTTTTCCTAATAAAGTATTGATCTATCTTAATATGCTTCGCTCGACTATGATGGATAGGATTGAAGGACATATTGATGGCACTTTGATTGTCACACAATAACAGTGACCGAGCAATTGGTTCTCCCATTTCTGTTAGAGGATGTCTTATCCATGTAGTCTCAGCAATGGCAACAACCATCGATCTGTATTCAGCCTCAGTGCTCGACCTAGCAACCGCCTTTTGTTTTCTACTGCTCCAAGATACCAGGTTCGGTCCAATGAAGCTACAATAACCAGATACTGATCGTCGTTCATCTGGATCACCCGCCCAATCTGCATCAGCATAGATGATGATCTCATGACCCCCGCCTGGATCTAATTCTCTTTTCTTATATACCAGGCCATCACCAACTGTACCTTTCAGATAACGAAGTATCCTTTTGACTGCCTCCATATGCGACGTATGAGGTTCATGCATAAACTGAGACACTTGATTAACGGAATACACTATGTCAGGTCTAGTAAAAGTCAGATATTGCAGCATGCCAACTATGCTACGATACTTAGTGGGATCTCCATATATATCCCCTTCTCTAGAACTCAGTTTCTGATGAATGACACTTGGAGTTGCTAATGACTTACAATCTGTCATGCCTGCCCTGCTGAGAATGTCCAACGTGTATTTGTATTGAGTAAGCGTAAGTGTATCACATCTTTTATCAACTTCCACCCCAAGGAAATACCGCAGCTCTCCCAAATCTTTCATTTTGAATCTCTGATTTAGTAACTTCTTCACCTTCTCAATGTGATCTTTGCAGTTTCCTGTGATGATGATGTCATCTACATATATCAATAAAAGAGTAGTGACGCCTTGTTCATTGTGAATGAATAACGAGTGATCAAGAAAGGATCGAGAGAAGCCATGCTTTTGTATCTCTAGTGAAAAACTGTCGAACCGGGAACTAGAAGCTTGTTTTAATCCATATAGTGCCCTCTTCAACTTGCATACATACTGCTTGGCATTTCGTTCTGCATACCCAGTGGGTTGTTCCATGTAGACTTCCTCTTTTAAGTCGCCGTGTAAAAAGGCATTTTTAACATCCAACTGGCTCAATGTCCATCCATGTTCATTGGCTAGACTCAACACAATGCGAATAGTTCCCATCTTCACTACAAGACTGAAGGTTTCATCAAAGTCTTGTCCTTGTTCTTGTGTGGATCCCTTGGCTACTAATCTGGCTTTGTATCTTTCGATGCTCCCATCTGGTTTATATTTTATCTTGTATACCCATTTTGACCCAACGACATTTCTGTTTGGTGGTCTAGGCACAATCTCCCATGTCCCACATTCATGTAAGGCTTCCATTTCTTTATTCATTGCTTCAACCCATCTTCTAGAACTTGCAGCTTGATAGAACATGAGAGGCTCATCCTCTTTATTTATGGATGTCAAAAACAACTGAAAATCCAATGAAATTTTTTTATAACTTACCCACCTGTTGAGCGGATGTCGAATCCGTGAGGATCTTCTGATATCCATCATCTGAGAAGCAGGATCAGGAGAATCCGAATCTGTACAAGGGATGGATGAGGGCTCTTTCTCTCGCCGGGTGTATACAAACCTTGTTGGCTCCAAGTCTTGAGTAACAATCTCTTCCGTTTGAACTTTACTTGTTGATTCTTCATGTATCTCCTTCCGACTGCAGTTTACTGGGCAATCTTCTTTAGCACTGGAGAAGAGTTCTAAATTTAACCATGGATGGTATACCTCAATGCTAGGACTTGAATGAGCAACATGGAGGTTTGAATTAGGTGGCTGATCATCAAAGTTCATTTCATCAAAAACTACATTTCTCGATATTTTGACGCGCTTAGTCAAAGGATCATAGCACCTATATCCTTTGTAGTCTTCAGCATATCCCACAAACCTGCACTTTAAGGCTTTATCTTGAAACTTATGTCTCAGTGAGCTCTCAATGTGAACATAGCAAATAGATCCAAATACTCGTAATTCATGATAATCAGGCTGTATGCCAAATAGAGAGAAATATGGTGACTTATTTTCTAAAATGGTCATTGGCAGTTGATTTATCACATGAACTGTGGAATGAAAAGCTTCAGTCCATAATGCTACAGGAAGATTGCTCCCGTGCATCATGCTCATTGCACTCTCAACAATATGTCGATGCTTCCTCTCAGCAATCCCATTTTGTTGAGGTGTATGTGGGCAAGACACTCTTCTCTTTATCCCATTATGTTGAAGAAAATTAACAAAGTCACTCGAGGAGAATTCACCTCCTCCATCATACTGAAAATTGAGAATATTGGTAGAGAAATGATTCTGAACAAAAGAATGAAATTTCCAAACAATTCAAAAACTTCTGATTTGTGTTTCATGAAAAATATCCAAATATAGCGAGAGTAACTATCAATGAAAATAAGGTAATATTTACTGCCAGAAAAAGAAGTAATTGGGGCAGGACCCCAGACATCAGAACAGATGACCTCAAAGGGCCTTGAAGCTCTCTTATTAATAGAATTGAATGACAAAACACGACTCTTACATAAATGGAAACTAGAACACTTCATATCAATGACCTCCGAACTCAAATTGTACTTAGGAATGAGATTATTCGAGACAAGTTTTTCAATAAAATGACGACCACAATGGCCGAGACGACTATGCCAAAGTCTTGGCTTATTACATTCAGAAATGGCAAACACAGACTCAGAAGAAACATGAAGTTGATGTTAGTGAGGCTTCAAGGATGAATAGTCAGACCGAACAAAGGAAGGATCTTCTTGAAAAATGTACATGTTGCCCCATCTTTTTTCTTCAGCGAATGTCTTCCTCGTGCGAAGATCCTTAACATAGACAAAAGAGAGAGTAAATTCAACTGAAGCATTAACATCATCAACAAATTTTGAGACAAAAACAATGTTCTGAATATTAGGAGCATGAATAACATTTGAAAGATTAAGGGAAGATTTTGACATGGATATAATGGCATTTCCAATATGTGAGATAGAATGATGAGAGCCATCTCCCGTGACTATGCTATTCTTACCAACATAAGGAGTAAGAGTCAAGAGTTTACCCGCATCACCCGTGACATGGGTAGCTGCTTCGGAGTCGACGTACCAAATGCCTTTATCATTTTGCTTCATATTCAAGCCTGCCAATGCTGCCAACAACAACTCTTTTACTTCTCCATCCTTTCTAACTTCTGCTTGTGAACCTTTTCCTTTGTTTTGAGGGTTGAACCAACAATTTGCTTTAATATGCCCTTTCTTATTGCATAGAAAACAAGTGGGAATGGGCCTTTGTCCTTGTATATTGGGTGTTGGAAGTATAGCACGTCCTCCAAAAGTATTTCTCGCTTGGCCTCCTTTTCCTTGAAAGGAACTTCCTCGACCTCTACCATAAGTCATTCCCGTGGCGAGCACATCTTGGGTTCCTGGATGTCCATGAAGATCTTCAGAAGATCCTTTCAGAGTCATTTCATATTGCAGCAATTTCGCGCGAAGATCTTCAAACTTCGAAAGTTCTGGTAAACATAATAAAGTCGTCGTCATGACATGATAATCTGGTCCCAGCCCACTCAAGGTTTGTTGCACCTTATCCTTTTCACTGACGAGACACCCCACAATAGCCAGCTGATCCGTGATACCTTTCATTTTGTTCAGATATTCCATAATAGACATGGAGTCTTTCTTCAGCATTTGAAATTCTCGCTTGAGAAACATGATTCTCGCCTCAGATATCTGCGAATATGTTTGAACTAGCTTATCCCACAGCTCTTTGGCCGAACAATCATCAGGAATGTCTACAAGAACCTCATGTGAGAGAGTTGAAGTGATATATGCCACTAACGATTGATTCCTTTTCATCCAAGTGACATATTCAGGATTCTTGAGAAGAACAATAGATTGCGCCCCTTTATCGTCCGTTCTTTCCTGCGAAGTGAATTCTGGAGGAGGTGTGACTGATCCATCCAGATGACCAGAGAGATCCTGACTCTTTATAAATGGAATAATCTGTCGCTTCCAGGTTAAAAAGTTGGTATTATTCAGTTTTTCAGAGACTAATTGGCCAAGGAAGTTGGAAGAAAGTCCTGGCTGTGGGTGATGTGAATCCATTTGAATGCTTGGGAGGAGATTTGGACAAAGAAAGTAATGTTTGGAATGGGGATATTTTTTTTTAACTTTGATCAGAAAAAAAAACAATATTCAAATAGGAATGAAACCAAGAGAATAAAGACATGACTTCAGACCTGTGTATAGGAAAAGGTGAATCTGGAACGATATTCAGATATGGAAGGTGAATGGAGAATGTATAACAGAACTCGGTTCAGCTTTAGTGTGAAAACGCAGAATGTATAAACTAACAACAGTAATTTAATCAGAAACAAAACAAGAAATTAAAGATGACAGTGGGATGAGTTTCAGATGCACGTTAGAGTAACTTGACAGAAATAAGAGACTGTGTCGACAGATGGCCACGATGGGAGGTATTAGAATAACTTGGAAGAGACAAAAAAGGAGTAGAGGGACCTGTCGCCGAAGATGAGTCCTGTAGACTTCACGCTGTCGACGAGGAGAGGGGTTCGAGCACTTCACGCTGTCCAGAGAAACGCTGTCCTGAGAAGAGTTCGAGCACTTCACGAAGATGGAGCAGACTGTCGACGAGGAGAAGAGGTCGACACTTCACGCTGACGTTGTCACGATGATGGAGCAGACTGTCGACGAGAGATGGAAACGAGAAGAGAAGGGCACACTTCACGCTGATGAAGCAAACTGTCGACGAGGGCTGGAAACGAGGAATAGAGTACGAGATTTCACACCCAGAAATTTATTGCTCTGATACCATGTTAGAAAGGAGCCTTCACGCTATCTTCTGCAATAGAGAGAAAAGAAGAGATGGGAGAAGAGTCTTTAGGGAAAAAAAAAAGACGTCAGACCACCTGCGTCTCCCATTCAATTGTATATATATTTAATGTACAATTCTAGGGTACGAAAATACCCTCTAATAAACTTTTAAAATACACTATACAGAGATTGGATCTTGACCCGATCCGATACATGAATCGGGTCGGGTTTGGGTCCAAGACCCAACGACGACTTCTTTTCAAATACCTTCATCTGAAATCTTAACAAACAATGCAGTGTTAGTCAAACAAGATTGAAATCCAATATCAAGCATGACCCGGCTAAACCTATCGTACCAGGCTTTCAATGCTTGTTTAAGACCATAAAAAACTTTGTTCAAAAAGCGCTTTTTCCTTAGGAATAGTTATCTCGGGTAAAGCTTTTATATATACTTCTTCAACTAGATTTCTATTAAAAAATGCATTTTTGATATCTATCTGGTATATAGGCCATTTTCTAATAGAGGCTAATGCTACTTAAGTCCTAACGGTGGTCATCCTAGCAACTGGAGCAAGGGTTTGTTCATAATCAATGCAATATTCTTGAAAATAGCCCTTAGTAACTAACCTAACTTTGTACTTTTCAAGAGTTCCATCACGCTTGGTTTTCACCTTAAATACCCATCTACAACGTATGAGCTTCTTTACATGTGGGATGTCTTGAATAGTCCATGTCTTGGCCCTTTCTAAAGCTTCTAGTTCTACTCTCATGGCTTTTCTCCACTGAGGATGTTCTTTGGCTTGAGCATAGGTATTCTATATATGAATGAATTAAAACAATGTATGCTTTGTACTTAGGTGAGGAGTCATATGGCACAAATTTCTCGGGTGGTTTTGATATTCTAGATGACCTAGTTGATACTTCTGACTGACTTTCAGTGTTGAAATAATTTTCTAATGCACTTGGTTGTTTAGGGCCCTTACGCCTAGACTATTGTAAACAATTTTTATGGGATTGCTCTTTATTATTTTCATCATTATGGGATTAGTCTTTATTTACCAAATCATTTCTAGGCTCATGTTCTTCACTAAGATCATACTCACATTCATAATCATTATATTTTGGAACTAGATCCAATAAAAATGAATACTCAATTATTTCCTTAGAATTTTTGAAGTCAATAAATTTTTCATTTTCTAAGAAAGACACATTTTTGGAAACATATAATTTTTCATTTTTAAAATCAAAACACCTATAGCCTTTTTGGTTATCTGTATAACCCAAAAAGACACAAGAAAAAAGTTTATCATTTTGGTTGGTAAAAACAAAACATTTGCATCCAAAACCTCTTAATCTATAATAATCAGGAGTTAATTTATTTTTTTTTCAATTGGTGATATGTTTTGCAAAATAAAAGATGGCATTCTATTGATAAGATAAACATCAGTGAAAGTAGTTTCAACCCAAAAATCTTTTGGTGCTTGGTTTGCTATAAGTAAGGTCCTTGTGGTTTTTATGATGTTCCTATGCTTCCTTTCAGCCAAACCATTTTGCTGAGGTGTGGGCACATGATTTTTGGTGTATAATGCCATAAAGATTTAGATAATCTTTAAACTCTTTTGATAAAAATTCTCTCCCTAAATTAGTGTGAAAAAAGAAATATCATTTTTAAATTTATTCTTGACTAAGTTACGAAATATTTGAAAGTGAGAGAAAATTTTAGATTTATGCTTAAGAATTAAACCCAAGTACGTCTAGAAAAATCATAAAAAAATTACATAGTAAGCATATCCACCTTTAGATATAATAGGTGTCGGGCCCTATACATCTGAATGTATTAACTGAAGTGGTCTAGAAGAGAAAAAAGTTCTTTCTTGAAAAGGTAATCTCTTCATTTTGCCAAGAATATAATATTCACGAGTAAACCTTTCAGAATTACAATTTTTTTTCAAATTTGGAAATTTCTGAATTTTGGATACATTATGGTGGACGTCTTTTATTTCATAAATCCAAAACTATTTTATAAACATCACAACACAAAGTATTCTTGAAATTTTTCAAAATGTCCATGTAATATAGGCCTCCTTTCTTGAAAAGGTAATCTCTTCATTTTGCCAAGAATATAATATTCACGAGTAAACCTTTCAGAATTACAATTTTTTTTCAAATTTGGAAATTTCTGAATTTTGGATACATTATGGTGGACGTCTTTTATTTCATAAATCCAAAACTATTTTATAAACATCACAACACAAAGTATTCTTGAAAATTTTCAAAATGTCCATGTAATATAGGCCTCCTTTCCTATAACCTTTTCCAATCAGCTTCCCTGACTGACGATCCTACACCCAACAACTATCGGAGGAGAAGGAGATGTTACATGGTTAGATATTTGTGAAATAGATAAAAGATTAAAGTTTAATTTATGAATAAAACTAACTTTTGGAATACTGTTTTTTTTGAATTTTGAGAAAAGTTTTTGAAATTTCTTATTCTCTTTATCTCAAGAGATGTACCATCAACAATAAACACACCTGAGTTACTGTGACATTCAAATAAAATATCACCATTAGGCCTCATATGAAATGAGGCACCAGAGTCAAGAAGCCAAGGATTTTTACGAGGATTCGAGAAGGATGAGACAATGGCTCCAACGGATGAGGATGCTTATTTGAGAAGAGGTTGAAGAGCTTTCATAAGTTGAACCAGGTACATGTTTCCAATGGATGATTCTTGTGTAGGAGCAATGCCATTTGGCTCTTGTGGAGAGCTAACCGTGGCAGACTTCTTCTTACAAGTCTTAAGTTTGGGACATTGGGGCTTAGTGTGTCTCGGTTCGTGGCAATAGTGGCAAGTTATCTTTTTTTTTTATCATACTCATTTCCTTGTCTTCCATAATATGGTGGCTTGTAATTTCGTATGTAATTTTCAGGTCTAAATATGGCAAGGATCGAATCATGCTCATTTTTTGTAGAACGTTTCTTCAACCTATTCTCCTCCATACTTAACTCTTCTATAGAGGGAACTTTTCCTCTATGAAAGAGGACCGATTTGGTGGATTTAAATTGTGACCAAAATCCATTGATGGATTGGTAGAAGTGTTCCACATCTATTTTCTTTTGATGGAGTTCTATATCTTCGGGACAATGCCATTTTGGTTCTAGAAGAGCCAACTCTTCCCAAAGTTTGGACAATTCGTTATAGTATTCTCCAATACTTTTGTCTCCTTGAGTCATATTTCGGATTTTGTCTTGCAAATTGCACACATGTGCAATATTCTTAAGAGAATACATTCTCTTGAGGTATTCTCATGCCTTGTTTGCATGTTCAAATTTGGCAAGGCTTGAGCACTTCTTGATATCTACACTACTAATAAGCCAAGACCTGATCTTGTCATGCCCCATCCTCCATTCCTTCCATTTCTTCTTATAGGTAGCCATAGCCTTAGTTTTCTCAACCTTCGTATTAAGTACCTCTTTCTCACCCTCTACTTTGGTAAGAACTAGCTTAGGTTCGGGATCAGACCCATAAACTAGTCTCCATAATCCTTTTCCCCATACAAGGTATTTCATGATTGAAGCCCATGTTACATAGTTGAAATTATTGAGTTTTATGGGTTTAATGGTGACATTTTCACTGTCATCCATTTTTTACTAGAGCTAAGAGATAAAAAAAGAAAGAGAAAAGAATAGAAAAAAAAAACAAAGAAAATGAGAAGCAAGGTGAAGAATAAAATCACTCTACCACCAAGCATGCACCACCAATGGATTGTAATGAAACAAAGCACTTCTTTCAATTCCTCCATGGTCTAAGATCGAAATTTGAACAAGTACGATACTCTCTTCTTTATAGGACCTTATCACGACCTGATTGTCCTAAAATTTCCTATCATTTGTATAGACCTTCCCTGAGACACCGTGTTGTTTCATCTCTTAAGGCTCAGAAGTATGTGAGCAGACGAGACATTGCATTTTTAGTAAGCTTAACTTTAGAGGAATCTAAAGTTTCATCTTTAGAGGAGCTTGTGGTAGTGCAAGACTATCCAGATGTGTTTTCGGACGAGTTATCGGGACTTCCGCCACTTTGAGCAGTAGAGTTTGGCATTGAGTTTTTGTCCGGGACTGTTGCAGTTTCCAAGGCCCCATATCGTATGATGCCAACAGAGTTGGAGGAGCTGAAAAAGCAAATCCAAGAGCTTATGGAGAGTGGATTTATTCAGGCAAGTGTGTCACCGTGGGGAGCGTTTGTTCTCTTCGTAAAGAAATATGATGGATCGATGAGGTTATGCATCGATTATTGTATGCTTAACCAAGTCACCATTAAGAATAATACCCATTACCTCGTATCGAAAACCTGTTCGATCAATTGGATAAGGCTAAGATAAATCTTCACTTTAGACCTTCGTGCTTATATCTTTTACAAGATATGTATTCTTTTATTACTTTTGTTGTGATACTCGTTTATTGATGATCTTTTAAGGTCTTTTCGAAGATTGATTTGAGATTTGGGTACGATCAATTGCGAATTAAAGCAGATGATATATCCAAGACTGCTTTTCAGACTCGTTACAGGCACTATGAGTTCGTGGTGATGCCATTTGGACTCATGAACGCCTCAACTGCATTCATGGATATGATGAATCGTATTTTCCAGCAGTTCTTGGACTCGTTCGTGATCGTCTTTATCGATGACATCTTGATTTATTCAAAGAACGAGAGTCAACATCAAGAGCATTTGCGTATCATTTTGGAGATTCTTAGGGAGCACCAACTCTACGATAAGTTCTCCAAATGCGAGTTTTGGCTCAAGGAGGTTTCTTTTTTTAGCCATGTTATATCGGCAGATGGCGTGGCTATGGATCCTGCCAACTTGAAGATGCTCTTGCCGAGATATGCTAAGAAGAAACTTGCCTTGGCATGACTAATAAGAGTGATGATGTTTTGACCGTTACAAGGTCGGGTACCAATGTAAGGGCTTATACCCCCCCCCCCACTTTATAAAAAAACAACTATAATAGTGCATCTAACTATAATAATGGATATAGGAAGGGTACCAGTTGTCACTATTGTAATGAACCGAGACATATTAGACCGGTTTGCCCAAAGCTTAAGGCCAAAATTGCTTTCGGTGGAGAAATCACACTCAAGAAGGAAGAATCTAGCAAGAATGGAGGAGATATCAAAGACACTCTTACTCAAATATCGAAAACACTTCAACAACTTCTCAAATCATCTTCTACTTCGGGTGCCGCTATTGCATCTTCTTCCTCTCCTCCAGGGATGTAGATTTTTGACTCGGCTGCTTCCTTTCATATGACCCCTCATAAGAATGGCCTTTTCGAAGTTTACACTAATTCTACTTCATCTTATGTTTCAACCGCCGATCAAACTTCTTTGAAAATAAATAGTATTGAAACTCTTGATTCTAAAAATTCTCAAAAAATTTTGTTCCAAAAATAAGGTTTCTAAAATTAAATTTAAATCTATTTTTTGTTTCTTAAATTTCTGACCATGGTTGCAGAATTTTTTTTCATCAAAAGATTGCATCGTGCAGGATCTCCATTCAGGAAAGCTGATTGGGCAAGGCCATAGGAGAGACAATCTTTACTTTATAGATTTTTTGTCACTTCCACTCAAGTCATTTTATAAATACGTGCAAGTAAAAAATATTGATACTTGCAATAAGAGATTTGGGCATCCTAGTTTTTCGCAGATGTATCTCTTTCCTTTTTTGAAAAATATTTGTAATGAAAAAATATATCTTGTAAATATTGCATTTTTAGAAAAATAAAAGCTATTCTCTTTCCTCGTAGATTCTTTATTTCTATTCGACCTTGTGAATTACCCCATTCAGATGTATGGGGTCCTTCATCGGTCATATCAAAAGGAGGTTATTCCTATTATGTTATTTTTGTTGATGATTTCATAAGATACACTTGGGTTTATTTTTTAAATCTTAATCCAATGTGTTCTCTTTCTTTAAGTACTTTTATATAATGATTACAAATCAATTTTTTAGTAACATATCTGTACTTAAGTTGGATTCAGGAGGGAAAATATGTCAAATAATTTTCAAAATTACTTGAAACAAAATGAAATTTATCATCAAAGATCTTGCCCTAGAACTCCTCAACAAAATGGGTTAGCGGAAAGCAATATAAACATATAGTAAAAAGCACTAAAACCCTTCTCATTTCTAGGGACATTCGATTTTTTTGGGCCGAAGCCATTTTAACTTCAACTTAATAAACAAAACACCTTCTGTCCCGGGCCGATCTTTGGGTATAGGGCATGTGCAGTGTGAAGCTCTACTGAGTGGAAAATGCATCGAGTGTAAGAACACGCAGTCTGCGTTAGCTTGATTGGTGACGTGCGGTGGTAGCATAGCACGCGATAGACATTAATATCGTCGTTAGTGCATCGTTGTATGGCAACACAGATGTGGAGCATTGTTTGGTTAAGCAGTGCCAGCGGATCAGAGGATGTTGCCTTTGGAGATTTGGTTAAGGACCTCTCGGCTTGCAAGAGATGTCCCACGCGTAGTGGTTGGACTCACGGGGGTGCGTGTGGGTTAGGGCTAATTCTCTCAGGAATCACCTTAAGTGGTTCCAACCGAGTATGGTGACTCGGGGCTAGGCGAGTGAATGCCTAGGCGCCGACGAATAAGTTTGGGTGATTATCTTCGCTATGGTGTTCAATCATCAACTGGTCTTTGGACTGGGGGCTACAAAGTCTTCTTCCTTCGGTGGCGAGGTTTTGCTGTGTCGTGCACATGGAGTCGCAATACGCTCCATGACACACAAGGCTAAGGCAAAGTTTGTGCATCTTTCAGGAGTGATAGCTGGTATGGGACGACTATGCACTAAGCGGCATGAACTACATGAAATGCGCATTTGAAAATGCACTTGATTAGCTTTCGCTAGGTAGCTGCCCACGGGGTGGTGCACAGGGCCTATGAAAATGATTCAATACATGGAAAGGTGTTGGTAAGCGACATTTGGTAGTTAGGCTGGCCAGTTTGGCGCGTCGCGGGTTTGCGAAGCATTCTATGCCTGTGACAGAGCGATAGAAAGGCTTGCGGCGGCAAGGAAGGATTGTCGCGCCGCACTGGCTTATTGAAAAAAGTAAGCCCGTGACACCATCTTCTTTATAAAATGTCTCTATTTGATTTTTTTAAAATGATTTTCAATTTTAAAAGACTAATAATCTTTGTTTGAAAGTGTTATGTGCTTACTCATAAAAATGATAAATTATCTCCAAAAGCCATTGAATGTGTTTTCTTAGGATATGGGAAAAGTTTTGATATATCTCACTTGAGGTTTTGAAATATTTTTTAGGAATTGAGGTTACCTACTGTCCTAAAGGATATACTCTCTTTCAGATGAAATTGACTACTGACATATATGCTAGGTCAGGAGTTTCAGATGAAAAGAAGGTGGAGACCTCAAAAGTCATAAATGCCAAATTAAGACTTGAATATGGTGTATTGCTCGAAGATTTTACTCTATATTGTCAATTGATTGGATCTCTCACCTACCACTCTATCACCCGACCTAATATCGTAGGCTTACAAAGAGGCAAGCCAAACACAAGAAGACATACATAAAAAAACAAAAAACAAAAAAACAATAGCATTTATTGAGATAGCTTAAGAAAAAACATTAAGTTGAAGAGGGCCTAGGGGTATATTTATACACAAAGGGAGGCCAAGGGGAGCTCCCATAGAGCTGTTGGGAGCTTCCCAAGGGTCATATTTATGACGGTTGAAGTGGCTCCCAATAGCTCTATGGGATGCCCAAACTAACCCTCGTAAAAAAGAATAAAGAAAAAAGAAAAAAGAAAAAAGAAAAAAGAAAAAAGAAAAAAGAAAAAAGAAAAAAGAAAAAAGAAAAGAAAATTACAATATAGTCCCTAGTAGACTATTCTAATTACATATGATAAAAAGACCAAAATACCCTTGAATACTCTTATGGGTTATGACTAATTACCAAAGTATACATATATATTTTAATATATATATATATATATTGATCATGCATAATTTCATGCATTTTCATGCATGATCATGTGCGATAAATGCTTAAAAATGCTTCTTTGCAAAGGTTTTCATGGTTTTTATCAAAAATGTAATTTGAGCAAATTGAGCCTTTTTGGAGTAATTTGGGGAAACTAATTAAGTTTTTAGAAAATATTTTTTTAGAAAGAGGTCTTTTGAAATATTAAAAATTTTACGGACTATTTTTGAAAGATTTTCTGAAAACCTAATTAGAAGACTATAAATAGTTATTTTTGAGAAAGAGAGGATGTTTTTCCCCTCTGAAGTTCACGCCCTCTTCTCTGCCTCTCTCTTGCTACCGGTTCCTTGTTCCTCCTTTCTTCTTCCTCTACTTCTAAACCCTTTTATCGTCAATATATTCGTTCTTTATTCGTCGGGGAGGCGTGTGCGACAAGTGGAAAGGCCATCTTCTTTCTCTCAACCCTTCCGTCGGAGGTAAGCTGCAAGGTAAACTTCTTCTCCCCTTTTTTTCATAGTTTTTAGGATCATGACATGCATTGTTTCTTATTCACCTTCATCGCATATAGCATGATTTGATTTTTATCTTGTTTTATTTTGAGCATATTGCATCTTAGGTAGTTTATTGATTATCGTTTTCTGAAGAAGTAATGTAGCGTAGCATATCGTGCTTAGCGTTAGTCATTTTTATTATATATATTTGTTTTTATTATTTACCGCAATCAGAGATACTCAGTGTGTACCGGTCAAACAGACCGGGCTGTGGATCACTTTATAATTTTTTAAGAAATAAATTGTTTGTTTAGCCGATCCAGAGCACGACATTCGATCTCGAAGATCGAGTTAGCTCAGATCCAACGCATCTAATCTGACATGCGTGATCTCTTGATCATGCAGATCAAACGTGATTATCATATGAACCAACCGAGGCTTGCTGCTATATTTTTTCCTGAGCCCGAAGGTGCAACCCGAGCAGCACATAAACTGCGACTTCCTTTCTTTTCGGGTCTTTAGCAGGTCAACATAGAGTGTATGCCCAATCAGTTTACAACCAGCCATTGGACGACGTCCTTAGCAGCTAGCCCATATCGTAATCTCCGAATCAGAATCAACAAATGGTCTGCACGCTCGTCGAGCCTTTGCATGTTGCGGCATCTTATATGCGTGCACTCTTTGTTTCTTAGTTTAATATAACTTGCTAGTTAGTTTCAATTAATGTCTTTTAGTCATTAGATTAAGTTTTCGTGTCATTCATTAACGTGCTTGTTTAGTTTAGTAGTTAGTTCATTGTTAATTAATTTAATTAGATCGTTTAGTCAAGTTTATGTTTCAAATTCATTAGATTAATTCATAGGGTGATTTAGTTAGTTTGTTATGCTTATTTGTCTTGTAGTTAGTTTGTTTCATAATTTTATTCATGTTAGTTATAGAGTTAGTTATGCTATTTTGTCTTGTAGCGTAGTTTGTCATGTTAGTTTGTTTAGTGTTTTTGTGATTTTTCTTCAAAGTAACCTTTGTTTTTCTTGTAGTTTTTGCGTTTTTCTTTTTACAAGAGAGCGTTTAGACGTGCGGTGAGCCCTCAAAAGTACCCTAAAAAAGCCATATGAGGTCCCCAAAAGGTCCTCTCAAAAGGCCCTTCAGGTAGCCTATAAGGATCAATTAAGGAGAAGTAGAAGAAGAGAATCAAAGGACAAGAAACTCAAGCACTGAAGACCCTTTTCTTTTGTTCTTAGTTTAGGATTTATGTGCTCTATTTAATTCAATTGGGTTTGTAATAAGATACTTATTATTATTTGTTTAAGCTAGAGTTACCGAAAGCACCTAGGTAAAAAGGGAAGCGCGCTTCCCCGAACCGCGAAACGTTGCGCTTCCGAAGCGTGAGGGGAAGCGTCCCCTTTTTTGGGAAGCGCGCTTCCCCCACGTTTCCCCCACGCTTCTCCATTTTTTTCATTTTTTTCGCTTCCCCCTTACTTCCGGTTCGCTTCTTAGGTCACTTCCGGTTCGCTTCCTAAGTCGCTTCCGAGACGGTTCGGAATTTTTTTCTAAGTGGTCCCACGCTTCCCCGCTTCCTAAATTTTTGAAAGTGCCTCGCTTCCCGCTCCCGCTTCCCGTATCGCTTCCCGCTCCCGCTTCCTCGATTGGTAACTCTGGTTTAAGCCCTCTGTAGGGGGCCACACACTCATTTATTTAGTTAATTAATTTTTATTTTCAAGGCAATAAAGAGTAGTTTAACTTTTCTGTGGAATACAAAGTATTTTTCCCGTTCCCTGAGATCGACCCAGACTCCACCAATCATGCGAGCCATTTTTATTTATTTGGTGTTTGGCTTTCACATTGTTTTTACATAAAATATTGTTTTAAAAATCGTTTTCATAAAATTCACACCATATATAAATACATTTAATCATATATTTTAACATGGATCACACGAGCACTTGAATCTTTAAATGCACATTCACGATCACACGAGCACTTGCACAACCACGATCTCTCGAGCACTTGAGTAAGAGTTACAAATGAACTTCAACACTTCCAAGCTCCGATACCATGTAATGAAATGGTGATCTTCATATATCACCACCAAAGTCCATCAAATAGATACACAATTAGACAATCAACAAGAGGAAGCTCACTATAAAGTCCACACACAAAACCCTCACAGGGGTCACACAAGAAATAAAAATAATAATATTTTATTAATATGAGAATGCGAGAATGCATACATACAATGAGGGAAGTCATCCCCTTTTATATACAACAAGAGAGGTTCATAGAGCCTTTGGAGCTAGTCCAACGGCTATAATTATAGTTGTTGGACTAGTTCCAATGGCTCTATGCCTTTCTAGTCAACACCATGTTGACTAGGTCAAAAAGAAGAAAAAGAATAAAAAAAAATTTATAGAAATATATATACATACATATATATGTATATACATATTTCCTACATAAACACACACATATATATATATATATATTATACATATGTTATGTATATACATTTTAACACTCCTCTCCTATGGCCTTGTCCAATCTGCTTCCCGGACCGAAGATCCTGCACGGTGCAACATTTTGATGAGAAAGAGATTTTATATCCATGGTCGGAAATTTGAGAAACCGAAAAAAGATTAAGGTTGAGTTTGAGAACCACTCTAATTTTGGGAACAAAAAAAAATTGAAATATTTTTTAATCTAAAGTCCCAATACTTTTAATTCTTAAAGAAGTCCCAACGGTGGTTGAAACAAATGTTAAATTTGAGTTGGTGCATATGTGGTAAGGAGTTCTCATGAGGGGTCATATGAAAAAAGGCTCTCAAATAAAGAATCCAAGAGTACATACCTAGAAAGGAAGAAAAAGCAATAATGACACCGAATGTAGATTTAAGTATTTGTTGAGGTGCCTCCGATAGTTGAGAAAGAGACAATGTGTCTTTAGAGCCCCCTCCTCTTTTGCTTGACTCTTCATTCTTGGGTGTAGATTCTTTAATGGAAGCCACATTGTTCTTGAGTTTTGGGTAAACGGGTTTGATGTGACCTGACTCATTACAATAGTGATAAATAATTTTTCTACCACCAGAATAGTTATTATAACCACTATAGTTATTTTGCCTCCCAAAATGTGGAGGCTTGCAGATCTTCATGTTATTGCCGGGCTTAGACACTGCCAACACTTCATCTCCTCCTCTTTTTGTCATACCAAGGCGAGTCTCCTCTTGGCAAACCAAGGCAATGACATCTTTAAGAGGTAAGGGAGATGATCTATAAAGAACAAAATACCTCATTTGTTCATATTCAGGGCGTACCATGCAGAAATTGAAAAATGTTCTTTCTCCATTTGCTCTTATCTTAGTTCAACATCTTCAATGGCAACCCGTTTGGGTTTAAGAAGTGCCAACTCATCCCATAGAGGAGATAAGACACTAAAGAAGTCTCAGACACTCATGTTTCTTTGCTTTGTAGTTCTTTTTTTTTCTTACAAGTAGTCTTGCAAGATCCTTTTGCGTATATATGTTTTTCATAAATGACCAAGCTTTATTGTCCTTTCTAAATTTAGCAATGTTGGCACATATTTTAATGTCAACATTGTTCATAAACCATGCAAGAATTTTTGCATGATTACTCTTTCAATCTTCTACTTTGTATTGATAGTCACAAATTGTAAAGCCCCGACTTTCAAACCTAGGGGGATTTTTTTTTAAACACAATGAAAGACTTTTCAAAACTACTCTCAAACTCTCAGACAGGACAGAGGTTTGGAATCAAACAATTCCAACCATTGCAATTCAAATATAACCAAAATAATTTCATAAATGAAATTCAAAGTTTACAATAAAAAAAGACAAAATAGCAAAAGAGTCCGGTTCAGTCCATCCCCATAACTAGAAGTTCCCGTGTCCTGCGACATCCTTCCATCGACGCACACGAATCTGAAAAATGTAAAGTACGAAGCGTGAGACACATGTCTTAGCACAATTACGCTGACTCTTACTAGGTCTGACTTACACAAACAACACAAACACTCAATGGTTACAATATAATTACGTGACCTTTACATCATCCTGAGATGATATAGGAAAGTATATGATACACATCACTATGCATGGATAATAATACAGTATGTGCAAAACCTTTATGCGCACAAAAGCAAACAAGTTATGCATACCTCTAGGCATAATAAACATACACATCGTGTATGCTGTCAGCATATAAATTTTAAACATATAATCGTATGTACCTACAGCTACGCACACACTTATGCGCACAAGTCATTTGAGTGTACTATTACACTCACATGAAATTCATGCTTACAATTATACATTCATTTCACTCAAGCCTACTATTAGGCTCACAAACAATTCATGCGTACAATTATGCAGTATAATTCATTCAAATATACAATCAGCTCGCAAGCATTTCATGTATACAATTATGTATTTAATTCATTTAAATTTATAATCAGCTCGCAAGAATTTCACATACAAGGAATTTCGCATACACAGAATTTTATGACTCAATACTCATCAAATTCATGCTATTCGATCTTGCAAGTCAACCACAAGATTTAAGACCATAATAAGTTACGTACCTACTTAAGTAACCATGAATCATTCTATAATGAATTAAAATGCAATACACATATTTTTACGTGGATGCCATAACACAAGTTATGCATACCTTTATGCTTGATCTGTACAAAATGATTGCATATTTTTATGCGTGGATCATAGCACACAACACATGCATACCCCAATGCATGCACACAACTCATGCATAAGAGTAGCCTGCACATATTCTTATGCACAATCAATCAAGCATACAGTTATGCAGTTGACCTCAATCAGGCATGCATTTATGCTAACATTGAATTTAGGCATACAATCTTAATAACACTCATTTCAACGTACAATTAGGCTTATATGGAATTCAAGCACACAAACACGTTTACATTGAATTCAATATGCAACTATACTCATATTGAATTCAACATACATTTATGCACAAACATAATTTAAGCATGCAATCATGATTTACCTTATGCATGACCACATTTCCTTTATCTTTCCAATTATTTTTTTTGCATTACCTGATGATGTGGAAAGGGAGAGAAAAAGAGAGTTTTGTGAAAAGGGAAAGAGAAGAGAGTGAAAGAGAGGAATGTGGTGGTTCACATCTAATTCGGTGAGAGCAACTTTTGTCTACATTCGCTCATTTACCACGGGATCGGTGCTGCATAGGTTCACATTTAACCCACTTGCTCGACTTCAATAGTACGAGCCAATGTTACCCCATTTTTCAGAGTGTGTCTACAACATGACTTTAACCTGACCGTGCTTAGTGTCACTATGACAAGACTTTAACCTGACTGTATTTAGTGTGACTACAACAAGACTTTAACTTAACTGCAAAAAGTGTCACTATGACAAGACTTTAACCTGATCGCAGACAAAGTCACCTTTTTTGTCTTTAGAGAACTTTTTCTCAACACGTCATTTAACAAAGTAGACACACATACTGAGCATTATCACATCAGTAGTTGACTCAGGTCGATACCCATAAATTTCATGCTATTAAATCATGCATCACATCATATTTAGCATACATGCAAGATTCTAACTTGAATAACACAAAATTCAACATGAAAAATCATACACTAGGGTCAATACCCTTCAAGTTCATGTTATTCAAGCGTGCATCTCATGCATCACTCACACTTGCCATATTTGCAAGTTAATAACAAGATTTCATACGTGAATCACAAAGTTTCACATATGAGACCATCGTAAGGATCAATACCCATTATGTTCATGAAAAACAAACCCGCATCACCATGCATTTGCCAACCGAGCAATTACCAAACACGCGAACCTTGCATTTGAAACAATCATTTGGGTCAATGGCCATCACTTTCATATTAGAAAGTTAACCATACACCAAACAACATGAATAACGAGACCTTCACAACAATCATTGGGGTCAATACCCATTACTTTTACATTCGAAAGTATACAATACACAAAACAACACGAATATGCTAGACCTTCGCATTCACGACAATTATTTGGATCAATACTATTCATTTAATATTTGAAGGTGTACAATACACAAAACAACACGAATATGCGAGACCTTTGCTTTTACAACAATCATTTGGGTCAACACCCATCACTTTCACAGCAGAAACAATCACAATGCATTTAAAAATATCTTCTAATGCGTGCAATTTGTCCTATGCAGTTAAATTCTAATGCATGCATCCATTCATTCCGTCCCATTTCATACATCATCCCACACGTTACAATTATTCATACGTATGCCAGTTGCATGCACAAACATCACATCACATAATCATTCACACATATGCTTCAATTGCATACACATGTGTCACATATCGACAAACAATTATATACAGACAACCCCAATCACATGTACCTCTTGAATACCACAGTTCACTCTATTTTCCTAATAATACAAGGTCTTATCAATGGCGACTTTCCAAACAAACTAAGCACTAGGGGGCTCGCTTGAGCGCAAGCGCGAGTGTATATTAGCTTACTAGAACCTAGCTCGCAAAGGGAGAATACCATAGACAAGAACTCGAGTCTAGGAAATGAGCGCAACATAATACACACCCCAAGCACATGCACAATTCTATTTTCCTATACGTATGCCGCGATTTCCTACTTACACGTCACATCACATAAGTCTATGCATATACCTTATTTGCATATGCGCACAATTATACACTTGTACTATGTCATCTCGACACACACAATTCTATTTCCTTGTATGTGTGCCGCAATTACGTACGTATATGTCTCATCACATAAGTATATGCATATGCCTTAATCACATACACACATATTTATACACTCGCACACACACATCGAACATACACTTTTAATAATCTAACCAGCAAAACACGTAATTTTATATACCAAAATTTATCTTTTAATGTTTAATATTCATCCTGCTAAACAAAACCCTTCTAACGTTTTAGATCACCCGATTCTACAATTATAATCTCATATCCGCCAATTCTCAACTCCAGTTAATTCAATAAAATATATTATATATTTATGAATCCCAAAAAGCCTGTTTCGGGTTCTACATATCTCGCCGAAAGTTAGAGTAGAGCTTGCCCTATCTTCGTACGTGATTATCCTAGAAATACACTAAGGGCGTGATGAATCATACCTCTAAAGTCGCGTCCTTTGTTCGGGGACTTTCTGGACTCGACACGTACTCCGATGGATATCGACCATGTGAGAGGCACATGATAGTGGGGGTGACTGCATCATGGGTGACACGGCAGCTACGATGGTTCGATAGCGGTGGCGGTATTGCTGCCCGACGTCAGTGGGGCCCATGCAGCCCTGTGGGAGCGACGGTTGCTGCTCCGACTCCGGTGGTGTGGTAGTCGAGGCGACGACCCGCTCTACCTTCTTCTTCCTCTTCTTTTTTTTTGTTTTCTTCTTTCCTCTTCTTCTTCCTCTATCTTCCTCTTTAACGCAAAACATAGGAGATGGGGGACAAAGAGACAAAATAGCGAAGAGAGAAGAGAGGCCATCAGTTGGGATGATCGGCGGGCAGGAGGTGGCGGCCGGCCAGAGCTTGGTTGGCTGGTGGTCCCATGGAAGAGGGAACTGAAGAGAGAGGTAGGGAAGAATACGTGAGAGAAGAGGGAGGGGTCGTTGATGGCGACCTACAACTGGTGGTGGCGGTTCATGAAAAGGGGAAAACAAAGAGAGGTAGGGAGGAATGAGAGAGAGAAGAGAAAGAGGGAGAGATAAGGGAGAGGAATTCGAGAGAGAGGAGAGAGAGCTGGATTCAAGAAAGAGGAGAGAGAGAGTCAGTCGAGTGAGAGGAGAGAGAAAGAGATAAAGGAGAGAGGAAAGAGAAGGAGAGAGAGAGGGAGAGATAAGAGAGAGTCGGTCGAGTGAGAGGAGAGAAAGAAAGGAAAGAAAGAGGAAAGAGGAAAGAGGAGAGAGAGAGATGGAGAGAGGGGTGTTTGCCACATGGCAGCTCCCCATGGAGTGGGAGGTCCCCTCCATAAGGAGTTTCCATACTGCCCCTCATTGTCATTCTCGTTTTGCTCTTGTTCCCAAAATTCCTTGGTAGTTGCCCCTTTGGGCTTTGGGTTCTTTGGATCTCTATCCAATCCTATGTACCTGACCCGCTTTTCGATAAACAGGTTTTCTGGAGTCTCTGATGATCCAAATCCAGTTTGGATCAATATTTTGGAGCTTGCACTGCTTCGCCTTTGGAATTAGACTGGATTTTTTTGGGTTTGGATCGTTCCTAGATCCGAACTCATGTAAATCTTACATAAAAATTCTCCAAAATTCATATTAAGAATTACAGTTATTACACAAATGGCTTTGACATGATCATCTTCAAGAGCTTTAACTTTTTCACCTTCATTCTTGGTGAGCACAAATTGAGGTTCGAGAATAGTGCCCATTACTTATCTTCAAAGCTTCTTTATTTTAAGATTGTTTTTCATAACGAAGGTCCACATCATGTAGTTTGTGCCATTAAGTTTGAAGGAGATGTTTATCTTGTTATTATGTTCTAATTTGGAAGGGAGTAGAAAGAGAGCGAGAAATAGGTATATGTGGAAGAGCACTTTCACTAGGGTCACCTCAAGCACCACAAACACACGAACACTTGATGACGATTCTCCACAAGTCCGAGAGAACTATGGCTTTGATACCTTGTAATGAAGTATGCCAAAACACCAATATGAAATGCACAAGCACAATTACAAGACCACCATGGGACAATACAAAGGCACTAAGGCACTACACAAGCTCAAAGTGCGTGCAAGACTTCAAAGAGTCGAACATAAACACAAGAACATAAAAAATATTAACTTTTATTGAGAGGCAATGCTTAAGAAAAATAATAAAGAATGGGGACAAGAAGTCCCTTTAAACAGGCTACACAAGAGAGAAGGGAGCTCCCAATAAGGTCGTTGGGAGCTTCCAACGACTCTATGGTCCAAATGACCATAGAGCCCCTTCACTATTACAAAAAGGGAAAAAAATAAAATAAAGAAAAATGAAAGTTACAAAACTGTCCCTAGTGAACAGCACATATTACAATAACAGAAAAAGATGAAAATACCCCTGGAGGATATTACCTATTACAATACATGACATTATATATATTCATATATTCAAACACATACTGCTGCTGTGATGTGTCAATTGTGCTTGCTCTTCCATGGAGAGCAACCCCTCACATCAAAAAAAGGAGCATGTAACGTCAACTTTTTTTTTTTAAATATTTTTCCTAATTCTGTGGCATACGTTTTAATGAAAAATTGTGAAACTGTCTGGGATGAACAAAACTGGTGTCCAGGTATAAATTTCAAAGTGTCTTTACATGCAAACTAGCTACAGACATCTTATTATTTTATTGCAAATTTGCAGTTGTGTTAGTTCTCTACTCACAGTCTATTTCTGCTTTTCTCCATAAAGTATGAAAATTGTTGAATATATGTTCTTGCAAAAACGTGATGGTAAGTCTACAAGTCATCACTTGTCTTTTAGTTAGATTTGTGACCATTCTCGTGACCAAATAATGATTCTCTTTGAATCTTTTTCTGTTCTATTTTTCATATGCTTAATTTTTTCCATTGATTCTTGAGCAGCAAATAATGTTTTGGATTCTAAGGCTTCTGTATGAAGTCTATATTTGCAATAGTTGACTAGGAATGATCATAATTGAGTTCCTATTGGATCATATGACTGGATTGAGTTTCAAAGGCATAGAACATCTATCAAACCTTTGCTAATCTTATAACCCATTGTAGAGTTGAGTTACTATTTTTTGTCTTTTCGGTTCCAAAAATGGTTACTTATAATCGAAGCCAGTGTTCTATGAAAGAGGTCTATGGTGGTTTCTTTAAATAGCAGATAGAGTTGATTTGCTTATAGATTGCACCTTCTGCCTGTTAAAATAAGGACTTCTTGTGAACAGGGTACTGGATTCCGTGGACCTAAAAGCAAGGATGACATCTTGGGGAGTGGTGATGCATTTGATAGTGTTCAAAATGCCTTTGTAAAAATGAAAGGTGATGCGAGTGCAAGTGATATGTGCAGTGAATCAAACCCACACATGGAATTGGGAAAATCTAGGGGTCTGGTGTCTAAATATCCATCAAAACCTCCTTTTGCACCACAGGCTACTTCCATGGTTGACTTGCCTTTCAAGGAACAACATCTTAGGCAACTCAGAGCCCAATGCCTTGTCTTCCTAGCTTTCAGGCATGTAGTCAACATTATTTGGCTATCATATTGAGCTTAATGTGATTGAAAATTTGAAACTTTTAGAAACAATTTGTTTTCCTGTTAAAGTAGTTATTCTGTGTGTGAATTCTTGTGTGCAGGAATGGTCTGGTGCCCAGAAAGCTGCATCTTGAAATTGCATTGGGTGAAAGGTCCCCAACAGAAGGCAGGTTCACTTCCCTATACTAATAGATGTTTCTTATGCTCGTTTTTCCTTATTCCTTGACAAATGTTGTACTGCAGATGTAAATTTCAAATTAATGAATCAAAGAGCTAAGGAATTGCCTGGAGTAGGTCCAAGTCTAAATCATGAAGCAAAGGAATTGTCTGGAACGGATCTAAGTCACGGTCATGAAGTTGGTGGTCTTCCATCAAATAGTTTTCGGGAAACAGAAAAAGTTATGAATACTACTAGAAATCTTCCTGGTTCCTCTTCTTCTGGCAGCTTATTGGAGATGGAGGCTGCATCTAAAGAAATCGAGAGTGTTAAAAAGATGAACAATAAAAGATGTCCTGACCATTTGGTAACAAGTGAAGAAAGAAAAAGGCCACCCACTGCAAGAAAGAAATCTGAATCTGAAGCAGAGTGTCAGGAGACTGCAGAATCAAATATAAAGACATCTGTTCCATTTGCAGTTGACTCACTGAAGGCCGCTGAAAAAACTTCATCTGAGAATTACCCTGAGAAAAAATTCCACCAAGATGGAAATCAACAATTAGAAAAGTTTGATCATGGCCAGTCTTCTTTTTTGGTCAGAGGCAAGCAGCCAGAGCATGCTGTGACTGCATTGGCTGGTTCAGTGACTCCTAATGAAACTCACCCCTCTACGATTGCTTTGACATCCATGCAGAAATTTTATCCAAACACTGTTCATACTTCTGTACCCCAGCCTCAAGCTATCATGGGAAGCACGGAACACCAATTAGAGGCATACAATGCGAATTCATCTTCTGGAAAATGGGAACCGTCTTCTATAACATTGAAATCACAGGCATCCATAAAGTATTTTGATCATGAAAGCCATAAGCAAGTGATTGAATTGGCAAGACATAGTGGTGTCTTATGCGACAATGAATTGAAAGGGAATAGTCTGGCCCCTGCTTCAGGGTCCAGTTACACTAAGGTAGTTAATGGTTCTGATGATCAAAGAGTTTGTGATAATGAAATCTGTGTACTGGATTTACAGCAAACTCTGATCAAAAGCATGGACAGCCGCTTGTTCCTCAGGTAGCGTTTGGTGATCAAGAAGAAGCTCAAGATGCAGGTGAAGGAGAGGAGGAGGAGGAGGAGGAGGAGGAGGAGGATATTAACATTGAAGCTGATGACAGACCATTCTCTCCACCGAAGTATACCATGCTGGAAAAGTGGATCATGGACCTGCATAAAAAGAAGCTACTACAAGAGCAAAAATGGGTGTTAAAGCAAAGACAGGCAGAAGAAAACATGGGAACTCGTGTTGTTGAGTTGAAGGTATGTTTTCACTAATATGCTTGTGTAATAGATTGAGTTTACATACCGAAATCATTTATTTGCCATTAATATGGAGAAAGATTGAATTGCAGCTTTCTTGATTGATTTGTTAAATTTTAGTTGTGACAAATTAGTTAGGGAACTATGTTTGGTTATTAAAAAAATTCAGTTTCATTAACACTTGTTTTCTCAATATGATTTTGTAATTCTTATGTGCCAATTAAGTTGGCTCATAGCTGACTTTGTGATGCATTTGAAATTGGCATTATCAAAATTGGCATTAGGGATGAATTCCTCTTGCATTTTAAGATCAAGAACCCCATATCATGCTACCGCTTGCACAACTAAATTGGTGTTCACTCTAAGGCTTCGTGAGTCCTCTCTTTCCTACACACTGTGTTTGTGAAACCCTTAAAAAAAAAAATCCGTGTCGGACACGTGCCACAGTTGGTTCATCGTGTCGGACCTGGACCCGAGCCCGGGCCCGATCCAGACCCGGCTTCTCGAAGGATCGAGAGCCTGCGTCTTTAAAAGACGCAGGCTTTGCAGATGAGGGGTAAAACCCCTTGCCTCTTTCTCTCTCCTCTCCTCCAAACCTTGCATCTAGTGGGTTTTCTGGCAGGAGCTCCGCCCCTGCCTTTTTCTGTTTTTCCAACAGGAGACAAAGCCCCCTGCCTTTTGTTGTTTTTTGGCAGGGTTTTTTGCCCCCGTGCCTCCTGTGGTCTTCTGGCAGGGGAATCTGCCCCCTGCCCCTATCTTGTTTCCGGCAGGGAGTTTCACCCCCCTACCTTCTGGTATCTCCCGACAGGGGGCTTCGCCCCCTGCCTTCTTGTGTTTGCCAGCAGGGGCCAAAGCTCCCTTTGCATTTGTTATTCCCGGTAGGGGGCGAAGCCCCCCTGCTTTCTTGTTGTTTTCCGGCAGGGGGAGAAGCTCCCCTTGCCCTCTGTTGTTCCTCGGCAGGGGGTCTCACCTCCCCTGCCTCTTGTGTTTTGTCGGCAGGGGGCAAAGCCCCTGCCTCCTTTGGTTTCCCAGCAGGGGGCGAAGCCCCCCTGCCTTTTTCTTGTTTTCGGGCAGGGGGAGAAGCCCCCCTATATCTCATTTGTTTTTTGGCAGGGGTCTTCGCCCCCCCTGCCTTGATCTTGCTGCCGGCAGGGGCAGAGCCCCTGCTTGTCTTGTTTCCAGCAGGGGGCTGCGCCCCCTGTCCTGATTTGTGTTTTGAAAGAAGGTGTCCCCCCCCCCTGTCTTGTTGTGGCAGGTTCGCTACAGAGCCTCTGCTCCCTCCACTGCCTTCTCTGTCCTGGCAAGCAAGGAGCCCCTGCACCCTGCCTCTGCCCCTTTTTGCCAGGCAGGGGTGAGGCCCTTGCCCTTGGCATCTTGTCGGCAGGGTGCAGAGTTCCTGCCTCTGCAGCCTACAGGCAAGAAGCCTCTGCTGCCTACAAGCTGGGAACCGAGCCCCCTCTTTTTTGTGTGATCATATGATGATGGGTTAGGGCTCGACTTGTGCTTGCGTTTCTTCTTTTAATGGCATATCACTAACATTCTAAGCATCGCAGGTTGAACGGTGGAACCAGCTCGCCCTTTTCGTGGCTCGAGCTTACCTACGCCGCTGGCGTACGAGGATCGCAACCCCTCAAGGCAGGGGATTGTTGCGTGAAAGGACAATGAACGAATGAACACTAAAATTAGGAAAGATAATTAAAATGTGGGAAAGGAGTATATACGTATGCATATAATATATATATACATATGCCTTTAACTCCAGGACGCGGTTTCGCGAAGCTCGTCCTTTTTAATTCCTGCATTTTACCTTTCTGTTTGCCGCCACACTATATGTGCCCAGGCTTTTTACTTCTTGCAGTCTTTTCTGTTCCTGCTTTACTTCCAGGACACGGTTTCACGTTCCTGGTCCTTCTTTACGTTCTCGCACTTTTCTTTCGGCCTTTTTGTTTCCTGTTGCCCCGCGCTTTGCGTCATGGCATTTACTTGTATATGTATAGGGATGACAGTGGGGCGGGGCAGGGCAGGGGACAAGGTCTCCACCCCCGCCCCGCCTCAAGATTAGAACCGCCATCCCCGCCTCCATCCCCGACGGGGATGGATTTTAACCTCCACCCTCGACTTCATCCCCGTTTCATGTCCTCCATCCCCGGTTCAAACGAGGATGAGGCGGGGCCGGGATGAGGTGGGGAAAAGTGGCAAGGACGGGGCAGGGCGGGGATGAGGCAGGGATCGTGGCGGGGATGGGGCGGGGATCGTGGCGGGGACGGGGCGGGGAAAAGGGTACGTCCATCCCTGCCTCCATCCCCGAACGGGGATGGATTTTAACCTTCGTCCCCGCCTCCATCCCTGTTTCATACCCTTCATCCCCGGTCCAAACGGGGCGAGGCGGGGCGGGGCCCCGCTTTCCCTCGGTCCACTGCCATCCCTATATATGTATGCCTTTTTAACTCCAGGACGTGATCCTCGTCCTTTATTTTCTTGCTCGTTTCTTTTCTGGTTTTTCGTATTATGCTGCCCCACGCTTTATGTGCCTTGGATTTTACTTTCTGCACCTTAATTTCTTGTTGCCGCCGCGCTCTATGTGCCCAGGCTTGCTTTCACACTTACTTTTATATGTATTGTTTCATTCTTACTTTGTTGCCACACTTCGCACATATGCATTGCTCTTGCATGTGTTGTTCAGATCTTTGTCTTATATTATTGTATTTTACTTGCTTACATATTTGTCTGCTTGTGTGTTTCGATGGTCGAGGTATGATTTCATACCTTGTATGTGGCTTGTGCGTCTTACGCTCGATGTGCAGCTTAGCACATCGAGTCTTGCTCCTCGTTTTGCCATTGCACTATAATGTGCACGGGCTTGCCCCTTGTTAGCTTGCACTCACTGAGTATAGCTTCAAGTGTGTACCATATCGCTCATTTGTTTTAAAAGTCATGATGCACACTTATGCACTTCGGTTCTTCAAAAACGGTGGTTTAAACGCAAACCTATTTTTAAAATGTATAGTAAAGTAGATTTTGAAAGCCTTTTGCGAGATTGCGGTTGGATCTCCCAAATCGATGTATTTGGGAGAAGTGTGTTACAACTTCGGTTCGTGTATCCGATACGACTCGGATAACCCTGTTTAGGGACATGTGCATGAGTTGGGCGAAGGTTCTACTAAGGAACCTGCGCCATCGTTAGATCGTTATTGCATCATCTCTGATGCGAGACCTAGTTACTAGGCTTTCTGGTCAAAATAAGATAGTTGGCGCTTTTCCTTCCTTTGCGAGCTTATTGTTGATGGATTTCTTCTGAGAAATCCATGCTCCTCTCCTTGTAGTCGTACTCTTAGTCATGACTGATATATTTGGACTACGAAGCGCAGGATGAGAGGGTTGTGTTTTCCTCGAACGTGCAATGACACGTGTTTGAGATTACAAATGGTGATGTTTTTACCCTCACTATGAGTTGACCCCTCTCATCGTGGTTGTACTTTTGAATATGTACGTTTGCGTATTGCGGTGAGTAGGATGAGAGGTGTGTGGTTGCCTCGAATGCGCAATGGTGCGTGTAATTCACATAATGATAATTATGCACCTTCACAGGCAAGATGCTTGAGTGAGTTGAAACACCAGAGCATGTAGAATGAAATGACGGTTAAGAAACCCCCGTTGTGCCCGTTCAACATGGTTTATCAAGAGAGATGATGAATGGTACAAAACTTCGATGGACAGGCCATTAATGACAGTCATGGGCAAATGACCCGACTTTCCCAGTCATTGGAGGTTAGGGGAAATGCTACAAAGATAGCCATAAGCCTTTGAATGCCTTTGGGAACTTACTCTCTTGGTCACTGGCCGTCCCCTTAGGAGAGAACTCAGTCAGTCATTCGGGGTAGCATAAAATACATAACATAATGGACTTCCGAATCGATCTCGGTTGTTTCTATGTTTCGTGCCTTGTGCGTACCCATAATGGCCAGCTAATAATCAGAATAAAATATAACATGCTCACATTATTATGAGATGTGCGTGATGTGAATTGCTGCTTGTTTGCTCGGTAGTTCAGTATGCTACTCGTTGAGCTATGCACGCCTATTGTGGCGCTGCTCTAGTTGGTTGAATTGCTTACGCAGTTCTTTGCTAGTAATAACTAACTTTTCTTACTAGTTAAATGTTTATGATAATAGCATTATGCTAGTTGCTATATACTAGCATGTGACTTGCTTTACCACTTGGTTGAACTACTTGGTGCTTGTTATAATGTAGCACTTGTTGGCTTGCGTCTCTTATGACTGATGTGATTGCTTACAGCTCGTAATCTACGAACTGTTTACCGTTTGGATTAATGTAGCTGCTTGTCTTATAAGCTGCCTAGATTCTGTGATAACTTCTATCGTGTGATTGCTTATTGCGTGTAGCTTATAAATAGCTTGTTGTGCAATTGATTGCACCTTATGATTTATGTATTTGCTTGTTGGTGGAATAAAGAATTCAGTGGTAAATGCATGTATTGTGAGCTCTGTTATGAATGCTTGTCTTATTTCGTTACTCGGCTTTTATGCTTGATTGTTTGGTAGAGTTAGTTATTCTCTACTTGTAGAGTTAGTCAGACTGTTATAGTTGCTTATTTGGCTTGTTTAACACTTTGGTCCTTACTGCTCTCGTATTTAGCTACTTGCTTTATTCGAGTTTTGCTTGCAGTACTTGTTAGGGTTAGCTCTGTTAGTTTTGCTTATCCTGTTTAGTTTAATAATTATCTTGTTTATTGTAGTCTTTGTTCTTTCTTGTCTTTGGCACCCGTACTAATTTCTCGCGAAACTAACCCATTTCATGAGCAGGTGGTGTACAGGTTATACAGCTTGCGATGGCACGATGGTGTGATAAGATCAAGATGATGCTCTTTCCCTGATGCTGCGCTTTTGAGGACATTTTTGGTAAAATTGGTATAAGAGTATCTTTTGAAAGTCTCTTTTAAAACCTTGAAGGATTAAAACTGTATTATTCAATTCCTTCTTTTGGTTTCAATAAATATAGTGAGTTGCAAATCTCAATGGAAGTTCGGAGTTCAAAATGGTTTATTCACGTTGTAAAGCACCAAAGGTCCATTGACTTGCCTTTTTCCGCTAAACTATTATTTAAAAACTCTGATACATGAATGATTTTAAAGCTTTTAAACTTTTTATAAGAAGTTTCAAGTGTAAAACCCTCATTAAAAAAAAAAAATATCGGACCCGGGCCCGTCATCGTTAGGGTTTCATAACCCGACACAGGAGGCCTTTCCCCTGTGCGCCGCAACCCCCCTTTTTTCGACCCGATAAGGATGGAAATCGGGGTTTCCCGATTTCTCGCCTCCTCCCCCGAACTCTTTATGAGCACCAGTGGAGGACAAGGGGAGGCACACCTCCCTCTTGCGCCTCCTCCTTCCCTGCGCACGCCACCAGCTCAGATCACCATTGCCGCTGCGACCGCTGACTACGCCGACGATCCTCTCCCTAGGTACGCTGCCTCCTCCCTTCACCTCTCTCTCTGTTATCTCGCCGGAAGGCACGACAGGAGGCCGATGGCCCCTGCCGTGCCCTCCCTCTTCACCTCCCTCTTTTTCCCCCTTCTTAGGGGTTCGCAGGGAGGCCGACAGGCGGCGCACGGCCCCTGCCGCGCCCTGCGTATCCATCAGAGGCCGACAGGGGGCCTACGAGGCCCCTGTCTACTCCTTCTCTTCCCTGTGAGAGATCGGGCGACCGACAGGAGGTCGGTCGTCCCCTTGTCTCCCTCCCCTCTGCCATGACCTGCGTAGGGGTCGGCAGGAGGCTGGTGGTTCCTGCCGCCCCGATCTCTCTCTCTCTCTCTTCGGTGGGGGTTTGTTCCCCTGCCATCGACCTTTCGCCGACGGGTAGGGGCTAGCCCCCTGCCACCTCGGTGCTGTCGACAGGGGCGTGACCCCTGCCGCTTCGGTGCTGACGGCAGGGGCTGCCCCCTCCCTCCCCTCCCTGTGGATTCGCTGTTGTCGACAAGGGCTCGACCCCTGTCGATTCGCTGCCATCGGCAAGGGCTCGACCCTTGCCGATTCGTTGCCGTCGGCAGGGGCGCGACCCCTACCGCTTCGCTGCTGTCGGCAGGGGCTTTCCCCCCTACCGCTTCGCTGCTGTCGGCAGGGGCTCGCCCCCTGCCGCCTCGGTGCTGTCGGCAGGGGCTCGTCCCCTGTCGCCTCGCTGTCTTCAATAGTCAGGGTCTCACTCCCTGTCGGCTGTCTTGACAAGCAGGGACCGAGGCCCCTGCCATTTGTTGTTCGGTCAGGAAGGGGCCGAGGTCCCCTGTCGCCTAATCCTACCCTTGCCCTCATCACACCATTAATTACATTAGCGTAATTGAATATTTCACACTCTTGCAGATTTACGCAACGTGTCCAGTTCGCGCTCCGCGGCCCGACCCTCGTATCATCTACACCCGTAGACGCACGCAGCTGCACGACATTCCGAGGTAGGATAAAGTCGCACAAGGGGCAATTGATGAACCTAATTAAGTTGAAATAATTAAGATGTCCATGCTAGATGTACTTAGATTTCTATTGCTTCTGCATTGCATATTTTCTTGTCTGCATATTTATGAGTCGAGGTATGATTTTACTCTTCGAGTATTAATTTGCGTATTTGCTTATGTGGTTGAAGGTGGTTTCGTACTTTTTGCAATACTTATGCCCTTAATTGCTTGCATATATACCTGCCTGTACGTTGCCATGGGTCGATGTACAATTTCATTCTTCGATCATTATTTTGCATAGTTGCTTATGAGTTTGAGGTGTGGTTTCGTACTTCTTGAAATACATATGCCCTTGTTTGCTTGTATACATTTTTGCCTGCACGTTTCCTTTGAGTGAGGTACGACTTCGTGTCTCGTGTATCACTTATGACCTTATGTGTTTGCCTATCTAAGTGGTCAAGGTATGGTTTTGGTACCTCGTGTATTACTTATGTGCTTTTCCCTCGATGTGCGGCATCGTAAGTCGAGAGTTGCTTGTTGTCATGTTATAACCTGCATATGCTTACATTTATGATAAATATGTACTTACATAAACGTAGTCTTGTGCCTATCCTGATATCACTTGTTTTCAAAACACTAGAAGTTGTGTTTATGCATTGCAGTTCTTTAAAAGCGAGCTTCCTTCTGCCAACCCAGTGCTTTCAAATTGCGCAGCTTTTGCAAAGTTAAGTTTTAAGTCTCACAGGATTGCGAAGTCACATTTGGGCCCTCCCAAGTCCACACTTGGGAGAAATATTTTATAACCCCGATTCGAGTTGCGACCCAATTCGAATAACCCCGATCAGGGGCATGAGCCCATGAATGAGTGGGGTTCTGTTGAAGGACATATCCTTCATTTATCAATCTAGTGTCGCATGTCGATACAAAGATAAATTTTGGATGCAAGATTGATAGTGTTGTGCCTTGTGTGAATGACTCAATGCGGCATTATGGCTTTTAAGGATGAATCGTGCCAAATGAGCACTCCTATATTCTTTGGATCGTTATGAAGTTGTGTGTTCCTTTTGAGAAGCCTACACACCTCCCTTTTTCAGTATAGCGTACTTTTAGACATACACAACATGTTAAGTACTTTGTTGATCAGACGAGAGATCCGAGACGTCCTTGCATCATGAAATATGCAAAATATTGTTGAAATGAATTCAAGACTTATCTTGCCAAACTTTATTGTATTACTTCTTTTGCAGATAATATATGTTGGGTTTCTTTTGTGAAACCATTTCCCTTTCATCGTAGTTGTACTTTTGACAAGTATGACCGTACTTTTTGACAAGTACGTCTTCTTACGTTGCGATGATTGGATGAATAGGTTGTGGCAACCTCGATGAGTACAAATAACAGAATGCTAAGATCACCTAAATAGGTGATGATTTTGCCTTCACCGGCAAGATACTCGAGTTTGGTCGAAAGACCAGAGTATGTAGAATGGGTCTTCAGTTAACTAACCCTGATGTACTCATTCAAACCGCTGACTCCTGTCAGGAGAGAGGACGAGAAGGTACAAAAACTTCGATGGACAAGCCATTAACGACAGTTACGAGCAAAAGACTCTGCTTCCCCAGTCATCGGAGTTAGGAGAAGAGGACTACCATAATTATCCTAGGTGGTAGCTCTCCATGTTCGGGATGCATCCATTGTCTATACTGCTTTGGGGATTTCTCTCTTGGTCACTGACCGTCCCCTTAGGTGCGGACTCAGTCAGCTATTTGAGTTACCTTAAAATACATAGCATAATAAACCTCCGGATCAGTCTAGGTTGTTTCTAGAGTCGTGCCTTGTGCGTACCCACTTGACCAGTTAATATCGAAACATAATTTAAATCCGATCACACAATTTGTTGAGTTATGCACGTATAAAAGCTATAGCATGCAACGAGTTTCAATACTTATGGAATTGTGTGTGTGGTTGATATAGCATCGTATTTTGCTACTTAAATTGCTTATGCAGTGCTTTGCTTATAATAATTAGCCTACTTGTGCCAGTGAAATGCTTGTATTAGTTTTAGCATTTTGCTCATGATAGTTGCTCCATGAATCTGTTGAAATTAAATTGCTATATAATTGCCTGTCTACTTGACATATTAAATTATTTTGCTTAACTATGTTCTATATCGTCCTGTAAGTGCAGCTACCAGTTTTTAGTGAAAACCCATTTTATGGGCATGTGATGTATAGGTGATACACTTTGCAATGACACGATGGCGCGATGAGATCAAGATAGAGCTCTTTCCCTGACGTTTCGCTCCTGAGGACATGTTGGTAAATTTGGTATAAAGTGTATTTCAAAATTTCTCTTTTTATTAAACCTTGAGTTACTAAAACTGTTTTAGTAAACTTCTTCTTGGTTTCAACAAACAAATTCTAAATCATTGAAATTGCATTTTAAAACCATTTGATTTCAATAGTTGTGCGGAATTCGACAAAGGAAAGTTTACGCTGTAATGCGCTAAAGGTCCATTGACTTGTGGTTTTAAAAATATCATTTTTCTGCTGAAGTACTATTTAAACTCTGATAATTATATGATTTCAAAGCTTTCTAAACTATTCTAAAAGTTACAAGTCCTGGATTTTTGGGGCGTTACATCAAGTCCTGGATTTTGGGGCGTTAAAGTGTTTGTATGCATGCGTGTGTAGACAACTTGCACATGATCAGCTGGAAGGGAATCTGAGATGGCCTCTAAGTTCCTTGTGTCTTCTTGATCTATTTGGTTCAAGAAAGGTATTTCCACAATATTCTCACTTGTTCTAGAGTATGTCTTGTGAAAGTATCTTCAATAAGATACTATGATCAAGACCTCAATATTCTTGATAAGAAACACGTGCACACATCCACAATAAAAACACTTAGAGCACTTGTGCACAAAAGCACAACTCACAAAATATCACAAATGCTCCAAGGCATAAAAATAAATAACAAACTTTATAAATCACTTGGGCTTTGACCCAAAGCCATGACCATACAATAAGGGGAATACCCCTTTTTATAGAGGAGGTGGAAGCCTTGGAGGGGCTCCACTTCTAGTTGTTGGAGCCCATCCAACGGTCACAAATGTGACCGTTGGAAGGGGCCCAACGACTAGATGGTGGGCCCCTCCAAGGTGTACACCACCTTTTACAAAAAACAAAAAATAAAAAAAGAAAAGAATTAAAAGAAAAGAACAAAATAATTACAACATATTCGAAAAAAGAATATATGCAAAATGACTAAACTACCCTATGACTATTACAAGAAATAAATAAATATACTTTATATATATATATATATGTAGGTAGGTACATGTACATATATATGAAATATATATGTGCATGTAACTTTCTATATATATAAAATATATATAATTACATTCATTTGATATTACAATTTAACACCCCCCTTCAAACTTAGGGCATGATGACCGAAAGTTTGCCAAGAAGAAAGTTGAACAGCGGAGAACACAATGCTTTGGTGAAGAAATCTGCCAACTGATATTCTGAAGTGACATACGAAAGTTCTATGATTCCTTTCAGATAGGCTGCCACAACCTACTCATCCAATCATCGCAACGTAAGAAGACGTACTTGTCAAAAAGTACGGTCATACTTGTCAAAAGTACGACTACGATGAAAGGAATATGGTTTCACCAAAGAAACCCCAACAGATATTATCTGCATAAGAAGTAACACAACACAATTTGGCAAGATAAGTCTTGAATTCATTTCAAGAATAATTTGCATATTTCATGATACAAGGTCGTCTCGGATCTCTCGTCCGATCAACAAAGTACTTAACATGTTGTGCATGTCTAAAAGTACGCTATACTGAAAAAGGGAGGTGCGTAGGCTTCTGAAAAGGAACCCCCAACACACAACTTCATAACGATCCAAAGAATATAGGAGTGCTCATTTGACACGATTCATCCTTAAAAGCCACAATGCCACATTGAGTCATTCACACAAGGCAGATCACTATCTATCTTACATCCAAAACTTATCTTAGTATCGACATGATTCGCACAACACGCGACACTAGGTTTAATAAATGAAGAATGAGTCCTTCAACAGAACCTCACTTGATCATAGGCTCTTGCCCCCAATCGGGGTTATTCACATTCAGCCGCAACTTGAATCGAGGTTATAAAACATTTCTCCCAAGTGTGTGGACTTGGGAGGGCTCAAATGTAACTTCGCAATTCTGCGAGGCTTAAAACTTAACTTTGCAAAAGCTGTGCAAGTTGAAGAGCACTGGGTTCGCAAAATGAAACTCGCTTTTAAAGAACTGCAATACACAAGCACAACTTCTAGTATTTTGAAAATAAGTGAAATCAGGATAGGCACAAGACTACATTTATGGAAGTACATATTTACCATAAGTGTGAACATATGCAGATTATAACATGACGACAAACAACTCTCGACTTGCGATGCCGCACCTTGAGCGAAAAGCACATAAGTAACACACGAGGTACCAAAACCATACCTTGACCACTTAGATAGACAAACACATAAGGTCATAAGTAATACATGAGACACTAAGTCGTACCTCACTCAAAGGAAACGTGCAGGCAAAAATGTATGCAACCAAACAAGGGCATATATATTTCAGGAAGTACGAAACCCCACCTTAAACTCATAAACAACTACGCAAAATAATAATCGAAGAATAAAATTGTACCTCGACCCATGAGCATGCAAACAAGAAAATACGCAATGCAGAAGCAATATAACTCTAAGCATGTCTAGCATGGGCAACTTAATTATTTCAACTTAATTAGGTTCTTCCATTGCCCTTTTGTGCGACTTTACCCTACCTCGGAATGTTATGAGGTTGCGTCGCTGCGAGCGTTTGAGAGTATAGGCGATGCGGGGGCTCAGGTCGCGGGGTACGAGTGGAATATGTCGCAGAGTCTGCAGGAAACCCAATGTTAGTATGAAAGTGACCAAAGAAAAGGCAGGGAGCAGGAGCGTTTCCCTACTCGTCGACCGTCCGCCTTGCGCGAAAAAGAGAGAGTGCCAAAGCACCCCTCTGCTAAAACAGGAAAAGATCGGAGGGAGATCGGCCCCTGCCAGGAAAACTAATAAGAGGCAGGGGTGGAGCCTTCTACCAAGCAACACAGGAATAGCAGGGGAGCCTCGCCCCCTGCCGCGAGCCTAAAAGAAACAGGGACAACCCCCCGTCAAAAACGAACAAGGGCAGGAGAGGGAGACAGGGAGGTACAGGGCATCACCCCTGCCGACCAAGCCAAAGGCGACAGGGGCCTTGCCCCTGTCTGTTGATGAAAGACACAAAGGGCAGGGGCGAAGCCCCTGCCGAGAAGGTAAAGGTGGCAGGGGCTTGGCCCCTACCGGTCTGCCGAAAAGAGGCGACAGGGCCATCGCCCTGTCGGTCTGTTAGAGGAAACAAAGGTAGCAGGGGATCGACCCCTGCCGAGCTATCGAAAGAAGGGCCCAGGCAACAGGGGTTCGACCCCTGCCAGCCTGTCGAAGGGCGAGTGAAAAAGAAATCGGCAGGGGCAAAGCCCCTGCCAGACCAAAGGAAGGCATGGCGTCACCCTGCCTGCCAGAAATCTCGGCGACAGTGGCGGCGCTCCAACAATGCAGAGGAGAGAGGGCGTGCGAGAAGAGGGGGTGAGAGAGATCGGGTTACCTGAGGGTGATGGCACGGTCGCCGGCAATGGCTTGCCGGAGGGGAGAGGGTTGCGGCTCATGAGGGGGGCAAGGACAGGGAGGATGTCACCCTAAGGTGGTCGCCGGTGACGACGATGGCTGGGATGTACCACCGAGAGGGAAGAGACGATGGCCAACGACAGGTGGTTGCCTGCGTTGGTCCCGACAAACAGAAGAAGATGGTGGAAGGAATGGAGTGTCGACGGAGATGGGGGTTCTCGCGGTCGTTAAGGCGTCTGCCAAGCACAGGGAGGAAGAAGACCGAGGGGATGGAGGGCGTATTTGGAAGAGGAGGGGCGTCGTTGTCGATGTCAGGCTCCTTTGCGAGGTCGCCGGTGATGGCGATTGGAAGAAGGAGGCAGCAACGTCGGGGCTTGCTGGAAATCGCAATGAGATAGAGAGAGACGTCGGGAGGAGAGGAGGAGGAGGAGAAGAAGGGGGCACGTCCACCCTCCCCTCCTGGGATGCTCTTAAAGAGCTCGGGGGCGATCTTCGGGGGAAACCCTAAAGGGGTTTCCTTATCCTGCCGAGGGGGTGGAGCAACGTGGGCAGGGCGCGGCGCACAGGGAAGGGTTTTGTTTTAAAACCCTCACCCTGCGTTGGGTTTTTAAAACCCTAACGAGGGCGGGCCTGGGTCGGGTCCGATTTTTTTTTACGTGGGTTTTATATTGCCAGTGGAGGAAGCGAGTGTGAGAAGCGATTCAGGAAGTGGAAGCGAGAAGTGAGGTACTTCTAAAACTTTAGAAAGCGGAAAGCGTGGAACGACTTAGAAGCGATTCGGGAATCGTCTCAGAAGCGAGAGGAATAACAAACCGAAAGCGATATAGGAATCAAACTGGAACCGTAGGGGAAATGAGGAGGAATACAATCTCGGATTGTAATGGGAAGCGATAAAAACCGAACAAGAACCGAAAATGTAATTATATTTTTCTTAATTTACCAAAATATAAAATTTATGTTATCATTGACAAAATAAAACATGACTAGATAACCTTAAAGCTGTTCTATTAATCTCAAAACTTAATCATATATGCAAGTGCAACAATTTAATAAATACATCATGTTGCAAGCATTTGATAATTAATACATAATGAAAAATTCATAATACACATTCCATATTCTACAACAAGAATTTAAGAAGTACTAAAATAATAAAAAAATATTACATTATTGGTAGTAAAAGTATAAGCTATAGAAAACTAATAAATTTGATTAAGTGTATTGTGTGCAAATTAAAGGTTAGTAATATCTTGAATTTAATTGCCAGATTTACATCTTTATTGCCCTTTGACATGGGATGAGTCTTGTATCGTGTTAAAAAATCAAAAGTATTAATGTTGTTTCTAGCACTATCAATTCACTGCTTATCAGTGTCCCAATTGGATTAAACCTCAACCTCTAATAAAGTAATCTATGCATGTATGATTAAGAGAACATGATTAAATTTCAGAGATGCATACCAAAGTTTTAACTTAAATGATTAAATCTTTTAAGCTATGTAACAAACATTGATGATGTTTTGAAAATATTGCATTTTTCTAAATATATCACAAAGTCACAAATTGATACATCCTAAAAATTTTGCCGAGCGGGAGAGAGAGTCAGCGGGAGAGAGAGATAGAGATAGAGATAGAGAGATAGAGCTTGCGAGAGAGAGGGACAGAGAGATAGAGAGAGCGAGAGAGGGAGAGAGAGTAAGAGAAAGAGAGTGAGAGACAGAGAGAGCGAGAGACGAAGATAGAGGAGAGAGTGTCAGAACAAGAGAGTGAGAGACAGAGAGAGCAAGAGACGAAAAGTGGGGGAGAGAGAGAGTCAGAGAGAGCGAGAGACGAAGATAGAGGAGAGAGTGTCAGAACAAGAGAGTGAGAGACAGAGAGAGCAAGAGACGAAAAGAGGGGGAGAGAGAGAGTCAGAGTGAGAGACGAGAGTTGAGATTGTTAGAGAGGAAGAGAGTTAGAGAGAGAGACAAAGAGAGCATACTCGAGGACACCCATGGTGGTCGCTGGAGCTCGCTTTGCCTTTTGAAAAAATAGTGTTTCTTTTATCTTTTGGGTAAAAGAAATTTACTTAAGGGTAAAGTTGTCTAAGATCCCCCAAAAAACGAAACACAATTCCCAATTCTGGGAATCACATATCCCATAAAAGGAGAGCGATCTTCCCATTTAAAAGGGTCGCTTGCGGTCAACCGTACCTAGGGTTATCAATGTCTAGAAATAGACTCAGTCAACTATGACAAAGTCCATTTTCGTTCAAGTAAAAAAAAATGAACAAAATTGTGTGTATTTTTTTTTTGGGGGTTAGGGCACAATTACGTAAACCCTCCCCCCCTTCTCCGCCCCCATCCCCACTCCTCTTCCATCACTTCCTACGACAGTGACGACGACTCCGAATACCCTCTTGCGACAACATCGACACTCAGGTATGCCTCTCTCTCGTCCTCTCTTCTTCTTTCTCCTCTTCTGCCTCCTCCCTTCTTCTTCCTCCCTCCACCTCCTCCTCCTCCTCTCTCTCTCTCTCTTCTTCTTCTTCTTTTTTCTCCTCCCACCTCCTCCCCTCTTTGCCGCAAGGGCCGAACCGTCGAACTCAACAACACTGGGTTCGACAGAGCCAGAACCCAGGGTTGCTGGGTTCGTCTCTGTTGAACCCAGGCTTGAGCTCGACTGAACTTGAACCCAGGGTTGCTGGGTTCGGCTCTGCTGAACCCGAGTTTGGGTTCAACAGAACCTGAACCCAGGGTTGCTGTGTTCGGCTATGTTGAACCCAAGCTTGGGTTCGGCAAAACCTGAACCCAGACCTGGGTTCAGAAGAACCGAACCCAGGTTTGCTTCTTTTGCTAGTATAATTTGCTTCTTTTATTCTTGACTTGTTTTCTTTTTTTCTGCTTGACTTGTTTGATTGGTATGCAATCTGCTTTACTTGACTTGTACTTTGTAGTTAGTTTGATTTATTGCATGAATTGATGATATGATAATTGTTTTATGATATGATAATTATTTTTATTTCATTAGTATTGATAACCTAAAACTGTTAAAGCATATACATATATATATATATATATATATATATATATATATATATATATATATATATATATACCCTCCGCACACCCTCGCACCCAAGTTTTTTTAAAGTGCCACACCCGCACCCGCACTCATGTGACATAGGTTTCGAGGAAGCGCGCTTCCTTGAGGTCTATAGCGTTTCCGGTAATCCTGGGTTGCACTGTGTGGGTTTTAAAGTTGTGACACCTGGTGACTTTCACAAGTTGCCACCACTAGATGAGTAGAGATCCCATGGGCAGTTGGATATAAGCTTTGATATTGATGAGCAGAATTTTTTCTAACATCTCAATAAGAATGTGTTTCTTTCTGATAGTTATTACACAGTTTTTAGTTGGTCACTCCACAGATTGATTTAGGTAACTGAGTATATGTGATAAGAACCACATCAACTCTACTAATACTGCCTTTTTCTCGTCTTGTAAATGAATACATTTGGTTTATAGTTACAGTGTGATTATATTGATTGTTGATTTGCATCATCTACTAATGGCAGGAAGTTGTGAGTTCTTCAAACACTACCACATCCAAGACAAAGAGTGTCATTGAGCTTAAGAAACTGCAGCTTCTTCATTTGCAACGCCGCATGAAAAGGTAATGTCAATTGATCTGAACATTTTTTATTTGAATGTAAGGGGGCAAGCCGACGGAGTTTTATGCTGACAGGACAGTGATCGTAAGTACGACAGGCAGAGCCAGCACGACAGGCAGAGCCAGCACGACTAGGTCTCTGATCCTGGGGGCTGTTTCTCTATTTAAATATAAAAAAAATAGTAGAATACTTATAATAGTTCTTCCATAGTTTTTGTTATCAGTATTATTCTAGCATATTTACCCAGTGCTCCTCTTCTTTTTTGAGGTTGTTGATGTCACTTGTTGCTTGTGACAGTGAGTTTCTTCATGATCACTTCAAACCCATTACATCTGACATGGATCGCTTGAAAACAATTAAGAAGCATAGACATGGAAGGCGGGTCAAGCAGCTGGAAAGATATGAAGTCAAAATGAGGGAGGAGCGACAAAAGCGTCTCCGCGAGCGACAAAAAGAGTTCTTTGGTGATTTAGAAGCACACAAGTATGTATTATAAATGCTTCTACTTAGTGTCTGGTATTCTTTTCTAAGTTATATTTTTGCTTGCAATGTTTAGCTATATATACTTTTATTATGATTAATATTATTGGCTGTCTTGTTGTGAGCACCTTGTTACAGCTCCATCCTATGATTGTATCTCAATCTCCTTTTATATATCTTTTATCCCATATTGAATGATTTGAAACAAGAATCTTAATATTAGCATCTTCTATACAGGGAAAGATTGGATGATTTTTACAAAGTTAGGCGGGAGCGTTGGAAAGGATTTAATAGATTTGTGAAGGAGTTTCACAAAAGAAAAGATCGGATCCACAAGGAAAAGGTTGAGAGGATCCAACGTGAGAAGATAAATCTGTTAAAGAACAATGATGTGGAGGGATATCTACGAATGGTTCAGGTCTACTGATTTTCCTTTATCTCTTTCTTAAAATAGAGTCAATATTTTTTGTCCTTATTTTACATATTGTTGGTGTACACTTCTGTTAGGATGCAAAATCTGAACGTGTGAAGCAACTGCTAAAGGAGACTGAAAAATATCTTCAAAAACTTGGTGCTAAGCTTCAAGAAGCAAAATCTATGACAAGACACTTTGAGATGGAAATGGATGATTCCAAAGCACTAAATGCGACAGATAAAAGTGAGGTTTCTGTGCAAAATGAAGATGAAAGTGATCAAGCTCGGGTAAGTTTTAAATTTCTATATATCTATTCCCTAACCCCACCAGCCCGAGTATTTCTGTGTATGGTATTTATTTATTGGAAAGTGGAATCACGATGATGTGATCTTTTTGTGCAGCATTACTTGGAAAACAATGAAAAATACTACCAAATAGCTCACAGGTACAGAAGCATGGCCAATTATTTAGGATCTTTCCTAATTGTAGGTGCAGCATCCGCCAACTAAAAAGTGGCTCTTTTTAAGCAGAATTACTTTTCTGATTACATTGTGGACCTTGATATTTTACTTTTTATTTCTGGGATTTATTCAGATCATTTCAAGTAATACTGATTGACCTTGTTTGCAGTATAAAAGAGAGCATAAATGAGCAGCCTAGCATTCTTCAGGGTGGGAAATTGAGGGAGTGAGTTGCCTTACCACTTGCTATTTGGTCTTCTGATTCCATTATTGGCTTTGAGAGTGTTTCATAATATATCTTAGTACAAGTTTTACTAAAGTTTCTTCTTCTTTTCAGGTACCAGATGAATGGTCTCCGCTGGCTTGTTTCGCTCTACAATAACCATTTGAATGGGATTCTTGCCGATGAAATGGGTCTTGGTAAGACTGTTCAGGTATGTTTCTGAAGCTTCATTTCTTTCTTGAAAGCGTTTCGACATTGACTGCTTTATTTTCTTTTTGGTTTTCTACTTTTTTCTCCTCATATACGAGCGAACTTCATTTCTTCTTGTACAGGTTATCTCTTTGATATGTTACTTGATGGAGTCAAAAAATGACAGAGGACCCTTTCTTGTGGTAGTACCTTCTTCTGTTCTACCTGGATGGGATGCAGAAATTACCTTCTGGGCCCCTAGTATCAGCAAAATTCTGTATGCTGGTCCACCTGAAGAACGGCGAAAACTATTCAAGTAATGGCTTAGCACCATATTTCTATTCTTGCTTTAGCATTCCCAGTCGTGACTTGAATGATGCGTTACTTAATAGTTAATACCAATATGCTATTTATATTTGTAGGGAAAGGATTGTTCATCAGAAATTCAATGTCCTATTGACAACATATGAATACTTAATGAACAAACATGATCGACCAAAATTAAGCAAGATACTTTGGCATTACGTTATTATTGATGAAGGGCACCGCATCAAGAATGCATCTTGCAAGCTGAATGCGGAACTGAAGCACTACCAGAGTTCTCACCGCTTGTTATTGACTGGGACTCCTCTTCAGGTTAACAAAGATTCGTTTAACAATGTTGCTGATTTTCTTGCGGACACTTAATGTTCACTAAAAGACAGAACATTTTCTGTACAGACATTTTTGAAGCTGTGATCTAACTAGACTTCTCCATTGGTTTGGTGCAGAGTTGCCGAAAGCTTCATAGATAGGTGGGAAGTATGCTTCCCCAAAATTCGCTTCGAAAGCCCAAAACTTCTTGCTTTCAAAACTTGATAGAAATCTCCATTCGCTCATGCTTCTCCTATGTTTCCTACACGTTTCTTTCATGCTTCCCTACATGATTCCTATATGCTTCTCTCACGCTTCATTTTATGTTTTTCTTGTGCTTCCTTTCACACTCCCCGCTTACTTTTCATGTAGTTTCTTTAAATTGGCAACCATCATTTTTAGATTTTGAGAAGAATTTAACTCTTACACTACAAAATCACAAAATTTAAGAATAATCATTTTTATTTCTTTCTCTTTTGATTTGTATTTTGCTTCTCATTTGATCCCATATCACTTCCTCTTTTATTCCTATTTTGCTTTTAAATTGATTCCTCGCTTCCCACTTCTTATAAAATTTAAAATATCTCATTTCTTGCTTCGTTTTCCGCTTTCTAGTCTGCTAACCTTAGTTTGGAGCTATCAACATTTTTATGTTATTTTTTCTTTCTTCTTCATACACACAAACACACATATGCATATACATGTGTGCGTGAGTGGGTGGATGAATGAATGTGTATACACTAATGTATGTAGTTTTCATCTTTATTCTTTGGCATATACATGGAAGAGTGCAACTGGAGTGTTGTGCGATCGTAGAATGCCATTGCGGTTGTAGGGAAAGTTTTATAGGACGACTATTAGGCCCGCTTTACTATATGGTACGGAATGTTGGGCTGCCAAGAGACATCATATTCAAAAAATGAGTGTAGCTGAGATGCGTATGCTGAGATGGATGTGTGGAAATACAATAAAAGATAAGATTCGGAACGAGAAGATACGTAAGAAGGTAGGCGTTGCACCCATTGAAAATAAGATGAGAGAGAATCGTTTACGGTGGTTTGGACATATTCGACGAAGGCCTAATGATGCTCCAGTTAGAAGGATGGAGAAATGGGAAAATATATTAGTTAAAAGAGGTCGGGGTAGGCCTAGGAAGACATGGATGGAGGTGATAGGAAAGGATATGAATTGAACCTCACCGAGGACATGGCATTGGATAGAAATGAATGGAGGAGAAGGATTCATGTGGAAGACCCAGAATGATTTTCTTTGTTGGTTCATATCGCCGACCCCAATTGTTTTGGGATGAAGGCGTTGTTGTTGTTGTTGTTGTTGTATTGTTTGTCTTTCTGCATATTTACTTAATTAATTACTTATTTTTGCAGAACAATCTAGAGGAACTATGGGCTCTGCTCAATTTCCTGCTGCCAAACATTTTCAACTCTGCTGGAGATTTCTCGCAGTGGTTCAACAAACCTTTTGAGAATGGAAATGATAATTCACCTGATGAAGTAAGCTTAGATGTCATTATAGTTTTTCTTGATTTGGCACTCTTAAGTCTGTACCCTAGTTGAAAGGAAGATTCAGGTAAGCAATTTCTTGTCTTGCTGTTTGCAATTGTAGGCTTTGCTGTCTGAAGAGGAAAATCTTTTGATTATAAACCGGCTACATCAAGTTCTTCGTCCTTTTGTACTTCGGAGATTAAAGCACAAGGTTTGTCAGAGACCTCATGTCATTTATCTTAACCTTATTTGATTGTTAGAATTCTAAAATTATAATGATATAACACTATTTGAATGTAAGATTTCTTTTGCAAATTTTGAGTTAATATGAAAATATTTTGTTATTGCTTCTTAAGTTTGCTCTTTAGATGAAAAAGTCAATGATTTTCTTAGATTTGTAATATATGTGATAAAATGTGCATGAATTATCGCTCAAACTCTTTAGTATTTCAATATATACTGTCTAAATTGAGCTTATGAAAAGATGTTTTTTTAATATTTTGTACTTTTGTTGCATGTGTGTTTGTGTGTTATTGTCTTAACAAAGTGACCTATAGATTTTCTAATAGAATGATATTCTTGATAGTGATCTTCCTTCAAAGTTTCTTCTTATCTCAATCAAGTTATCAATATCTCATATGATTTGACATATCCCTTTCTAATCGATTCCCATAACACTTCTACTCACTTCCCACTTCCCACTTACCAAATCCTCTAAACATTTGAAATGACTGACTCGTGATTCTGTTTCACATATTGCTTTCCATTTTAAATTCACACTCTGGCAACTATGCTCTCTCTCTCTCTATGTATATATATATTATATACACACATACACACATGCAATGTACACACCATGTTTCTTCCATATACTTCGTTTAAAGTTTAAAATTTTCTCCTGTACTCATTTAATTTAGTGGTTTAAACAGTTTTTTATTTGAACAACAGTGGAAGGAGGGGCTTCTTCTGCTGCAAGTACTAGCGGATCCAATCAACAAGATAATTATTAATGAAATATAACTATCTGGGTTAGTTATTCATGCTGAAATTTTCTATAAAATTTTTGCTTGGCAACTATTGTCCAATGTAATCCTTTTTATAGAAAATAAGTTGAACATTGGATCCTACACACTTCAAGTCTGACCTGCACATCTCTTTCTTGTGGTACTTGCATTCCCCTTTATACACAAACATACTTCAAGGGAAAAATGAAGTATCTAAGCATCTACAACAGTGAATAGCCTATGGCCCTATGCTCTTTGTATGAATACACGTATTGCAAAATTTTAATGCTGAAAAAATATTTTGTTGACATGTTACTTGATTCTTTTATCCACCACGTTGTGATTATCTTGACAGGTTGAAAATGAACTGCCTGAGAAGATAGAAAGATTGGTAAGGTGTGAGGCATCTGCTTATCAAAAGCTTTTAATGAAGAGGGTAGAGGAAAACCTTGGTTCCATTGGAACTACAAAGGTACTTATGAAGTTGGTGCAAATTCTCAACGTTCTAGGCTAGCTGCTTCTTCACTACTCTCCATGCCTGATTTTCTCTTTAATGTTTTCAGGGACGTTCGGTCCATAACTCTGTAATGGAGCTTCGTAACATATGCAATCATCCATATCTTAGCCAGTTGCATGCAGAGGAGGCATGTTCAAACTTACCATTTGTTTGATCTTTTCTATTATGTACTTAGAGAGCCATATAACTTGATGTTTCTCTCCTGAATATATTTTTTTCCCATGTGTAGATTGACAGTCTGTTACCTAAGCATTTTCTGCCACCTCTTGTGAGACTTTGTGGGAAGCTGGAGATGCTAGATCGCTTGCTACCTAAGTTGAAAGCAACTGGGCATCGGGTATATGCAAATTCTTGGGGAAATTATTCTAAATATTAGATGTAGTGTTTAACAAAATCTTTTGTCTGTTTTTTTCATGCTCAGCACACACACATGCATGCACACACACACACATATATCTATATGTATACATGCATGCTATGTGATACTAATTTAAGACGTATTTCTACTTTATTATGCTGATACATTCTTGTTGCCTTTAGGCTAATATATTGGTAATCACAGGAAATAATCTAGTTTGGAAATTGTATAATTTTATATATTATTTTTTGTGAAGTTGTGTACTATTTGATATGCAGTGTGTGTGTGTGTGTTTATGATGGTTTTCTGATAATGGTGATTTTTCTTTTATTAACTCAGCCTGATTTTATCCATCTCTTTTATCAAGGTTGTAGACTATTGTTTTCTGATTTAATGGCGAAACAAACTTTCCACCTGAAAATATTCATTGTTCTCCACAGTCTAGGAACTTCATTTAGTCTTTTTTTGAGAGCCAATGGTGCAAACCGATCACGAGTCGGTTCGCGACCAAGACATCAAACCTACTATTCTATTGCGAAAGCTTTCAATATGGAATTTTTGAAATACGGAAGTGACTGATACTACTGAAATTCAATTCGGTAGGTCATTGAATTTGAAAATATGGTCAATAGTGAAAACGCAGACGACAGAAATATCTTTCCAACGCTTCGAAAATCGTAATTTTTTGATATCGGGATGCTGAGATATGATAAAAAAATGGATCTGACTGACACACTAGAAGTACAATCACCCGAATGACTGTACTCTCTATTCGAGTCCATTGTGTTGTAAAAAAATGAGAGCCTTCAACGATGTTCACCATATCACCAAAGTGGACACACAAAAAAGCCGCAACAAAGTCCACCAAAATACCAAAGTGAACACACAATCAGCCACAAATGGGCCAACACACAAAACCAACTAAAGGGGTCAACACAAGAGGCTAAAAATAATATTTTATTGATATAAATCCATGCAAAAAGCATCCATAAGAGAGGGGTTTTACCCCTATATATACATAAGCAACAACCTCCATAGAGACATTGGGAGAGGCCCCAACGACTCTAAATAGAGCCATTGTGTAACGACCCCAACTGACCCTCGAAAAATAGTGGATATAGTTGATTTTTTTTAAACAATTGCGGAAAACCTCCCAAAGATCCAAGGTACATCACAGATTTAATAACCAAACCTGAAACCATTCCATGCATTGAATCAACTAGAAGTGGCAAATATAACTTCATTAATAAATTAATAAGTCAAAATATCCAAAAACATACAATCGACTCTATCATAACCCTGCGCTCTAGTTAGAACCCAAAGACCAAGTCACAAGTCTCTCGTCCTCTAGCTAGCCAGTCCTAAACATCACTGAGCATCTGTGCCTGTAAAACAGTTTTAAGAAAACATGTAAGAACCGAAGTCCTCATACGAATTCCTCTAAAAATTCAATAGTAAAGGAAATAACATAAATTAACTCATGCATAAATTTCAGAGGAAATCACAAGTAATAACTTAACAAAATTAACTTACCATCCAAACATTCAACATCATGTCAAATCAAATATGTAGAAATGTATGAAACTAGTGCTGAATAGTAAAATATGCATGATTCAATTCACATGCATGAATAACTTATTAAGTTATTTATCAGAGTTGCTTTTGCATGCATATTCTTATTAAATGCACATAAATTTAATTTTCACTTTTTCTTAAACACACAAACACTCAAAACGGGCACAATTTTCGAAGTTCAAGTTAGGTTCCCAGTCATAGCTTAACACACAATTTGTATTTTATTTACTGAGTTCTAGAATTGTTTCTCGACCTATATCAGGAATCAACACCATTAATCAGAACATTAGGAATCAACACTTAATGCCGGAACATCAGGAAAATCAACATTCACTGACGCCACTTTCTTGCTATACCAATAACTATGGCTAAGTCAACAACACCATCCCCAGATAAAGTAGTTGAAAGCTCCTTAAATCCGTGGCTAGGAAGTAAACCACATATCGGGTTCTGACGCACAATTGCACACGGAGTTTTAGTATCCTCACGGTCCCCTATGACCGCCATCCAAGATTCCTACATTGTAGAAGAGACATCAAGGAAGTGTATACTTATACTATTTTGGTCTCTTTTATCATTTCAAATCAATTTCAAGTGTTTTACCCAAAAACCATTTTGCAAATCAACATTTATTAACCATTTTGGGCCCTGACCCTCATAATTTAACAATGTAATTAATTTTGGAAAAACAAAAAAATTCATTATTCATTTTGCAATGCATAAATAATTCAGTAACATGAGCAACACATGCTCGTGGCTTATATAGGCCTACAACGACTCACACATAACCACTAACCTATCTCAAAAAGTGATTTATGTCAATTGCAAAATTTCAGTAAACATAAGCACACACAGTTTCACAATTTATGTTCACAATGCACATTCATGATACAAAAAGAATGCACATTTAGCTAACCACATACACATGCAAATAGAAAGCTTGCAAACCACACCATTCATGATCAATTTTATGCATATGATCAACCAAACATGCATATGATCACAGTCATGTAAACATCTAATTATATTCAAAATCTTGTGTATGATATGCAAATTGTAAACTGATCGGTTTAGGATCAAGATTTATGTACCTAATCAAAAAATAATATTCCAAATCAGATTCATGTACATGACTAGCTGACTGCAAGCTTGCATACGATCAGATCAGCTTCATATACAATGAATTAGCTAAGCAGGAATAGGCACACAATTCCTGATCAGATTCATGTGTATGTTCAGCTCCAAGTACATAAATTGGCTAATCAGAAACATACAAGTACTGATCAGAGTCATGTACATGATCAACTTCATATACATGAATCGGTTAATTAGAAAATTACAAGTGTCAATTAGATTCGTGTACATGATCAGCTTCATGTACACGAATAAACAAATCAGAAAATATCAATGTTGGTCAGATTCATGTACATGGATCGTCCAATCAGACATTAACCATTGCTAGTCAGATTCATGTACATGGATTGACCAGTCATAAGGTAACGATAGCTGGTCGGATTCATGTACATGATCAGATTCTTGTACATGGATCGGCCAGTCAAGAACTAATCAACTGGTCGGATTCATGTACATGATCAGATTCATGTACTTGGATCGGCCAGGAAGGAAATAACATCAACTGGTTGGATTCATGTACATGGATTGACCAACCAGGAACATAAACAGTTGCTAGCCAGATTCATGTACAAGATCAGGTTCATAATCAGCTGCTGGCCAGATTCATGTACATGATCAGATTCATGTACATGGATTGTCCAACAGAGATTAATCAGCTGCGGGCCAGATTCATATACATTATCAGATTCATGTACATGGATCAACCAACACAGATTAATCAGCTGCTGACCAGATTCATGTACATGATTCGATTCATGTACATGGATCAAACAACACAGATTAATTGGCTGATGGACAGATTCATGTACATGGATCGATCAACAGCTTCTCATCAGATTCATGTACATGGATTGACCAATACCAAATACATGTGCATACATGATTCAAACTCATTACCAAAACAATATCGGCACGACTGAAAATACACATTTTTTTTCAGATGCATGAGCAATGAAAATCGGCAAAATCTAAATGACATGCATATTTTTAGATGTATAAGCAAGGACATAGACAAATCTGAGCATGGAAATCGACAAAACTGAAATATATATATACCTATTAGAAATCAGGAATACTGAAATATCTACATATATATATGTTCAAATTTATAAAATTGACAAACCTGCAATTATATGCATATATATATATATATATATATATATATATATATATATATCAGATTTATAAAATCGACAAACCAGAAAATATATGCATATATACATATATACATATATATCAATTTTCCCTTTTTCCCCTCTAAGCCCATGCTTGAATTGATTTATACATATTCCTTTCCCGTGCGAATTAAGAGAGAAACCTGTACCTTGATTCGAAAATCGAAAAAGACTAGAGAAAATCATAGATGCTTGTTTTTTTTTCTTCTCTTTTCCCTCTTTTCTCTTTTCTTTCACTGTCTTTCTCTCTATCTCTATTTATCTCTCTCTCTCTCTCTAGAACACGAGTTCTAGAGGGAGAGAGGTTATGTCCTCTTTTTATATATTTTTTTAATCCTTCTAGAGAGGGGGTGACACCCCCTTCTAGTCCCCTCTTAGGGGTAGAGTTCTATAATGTGTAGAACTCTACACCCTTATCCTTCTAGATTTTTGACATTATATTATTTTATTTATTTTATATTCCCTTTGAATATTCTGGGGGACGCCCCCTTTTGGAAGTCCATATGGGGGTAGAGTTCTACCCCAGGTAGAACTCTACCTCATCCTTAGTCTTAATTTAAAGTTAGTTGTTTTTAAAACTTTAAATTCATGTTAGTTTTAAAATTGCCATGGATGGATTATGGATCCAAATTGGATCCATGATCCAAATCTATATCCAATCCAATTGAATCCCAACCTGGACCGGATCCTAGTCAATATTGATCCTGGACTGGGTCCAGATCCATATTAACATGGATCAAATGGAGTGGGTCAAGTCCGATCTAAACCAGAAAAGACTAAAAAAAAGAGGTTGGTCATTTTAGTAAAATACATTTTTCGGGCCAACCGTAATCCGATTTTAAGAAAAAGATTTCCTACGAGATCTACGTTCCGAGACAGATATAACGATGGTCTTAACTCAATTTTGCTTTCAAATTTTGCCTTAATTTAACCTGCTCGAATTGAAAGGTTAAAAACAATAAATTTCTCAGATTATTCTTAACACAATTAGATCTTGTCAGCGGGCTCTAGATCAAGCACAGACCTAGCTGACGTCACCTCATATATATATATATATTTTCTACGATTTTTATCAATTAAATATTAGTATATAATTTAAAAAATATATTTTTTGGGCAAAAAAATCATGAAAAAATTATGAGATATTACTTCCCTAGCCCCTTAAAAGAATTTCGTCCACAAAATTATTATGTACCGAATAAATGTAGGTAGTGATCACACATTTCGGTCTCAGGCTCTTAGGTGCACTCGTCTAACTCACGATGTTCCCAACGCACTTTCATGAATGAAATCGTCCTACTCCGAAGTGTCCTCTGCTGACGATCCACAATCTCCATCGGTCTTCGCTGTCGTCATATCAAGTTGTGCCTCGACCGCCTCAGTGAATAACGTGTGAGGGGTCGGGTACATACTTTATCAACATCGAGATGTGGAAAATATTGCGGATCTGAAAAAACCGAGAAGAAAGCATCACTCGGTAAGCTGACTCGCCAATGCGATCGAGGATCTCAAAAGGTCCAACGTACCGAGGACTTAGCTTTCCCTTCTTCTCAAATCTGAACACACTCTTTGTAGGCGATATCCAGACAAGCACGTGATCGCCCTCAATAAAGCGAAGCTCCCTACGACGCTGGTTGGCGTAGCTCTTCTGTCTGCTCTGTGCTGCAACCAAATGCTGACGAATCATCCACACCTGGTCTGAGTAGTGCTGGATAGCCTCTGGAGGCTCCACTGCTCTCACTCCAACCTCGTCGCAACACACCAGAGATCTGCATGGTCTACTATATAGAGCTTTCATACGGGGTCATACCAATATTGGCATGGTAAATGTTGTAATAGAATTATGCAAGTTTTATATGCCTATCCCAAACCCCTACCCAATCCAACGCGCACGCTACCAGAAACAAGACGTGAAATGAGGATCTTGGTTTGACACGATAGAACACGATACTCCGTGAAGTTTAACAATCTCATCAACATACAAATCTGCGAAGCTCTCCAAACCCCATGGGGATAATGCCGATTCTTTCTTGTTTGAATTATTGTCTAGAAATGAGGATATTTCTAGTGATGATAAAATAATATTTGATACTTCTAATGATGCTCAAGCGAGTGGGTGTCTTCCACCTCTTGATCACACTATCGAAGATGGAACATCTAGGGAACCAAGTACGTAGATACATAGAGATAGAAGCACTTTTAGAAGTGCAATTGAAAAATATAGTGAATCTTCAAATAATCTTCGTAGAATCGAGAGAACTAGGAGAAATCCTTCTAGATTTATATCCTATGAATCCATCTCACCTAAACATAGAGCATGTCTTAGTGCTATTCATTTATATGTGGAACCTAAATTTTTTGAAGAAGCTAAGAAAATGATAGAATGGAGGGATGCAATGAATAATGAACTTGAAGCCCTTAGAAAAGCTAAAACTTGGGAATTCCAAACTTTACGTAAAGTAAAGAAAACAATAGTATATAGATGGGTTTTCAAGGTTAAAACTAAAAGTGATGGGTCACTTGAAAGATATAATGCTCGCCTAGTCGCCAAGGGATATAGTCAAGAATATGGTATATATATTAATTGAAGGTTAAAAATGCATTTTTAAATGGAGATTTAAATGAAGAAGTCTATATGGATGCTCCTCTGGGTATGGATGTGCCTAAGGGTAAAGTTCTTTGCTTACGAAAAGCTCTCTATGGTTTAAAGCAAACTGCAAGGCTTGGTATGATAGATTTAACAACTTAATGATAGAAAATGATTTTATTTCATGTTATACTGACACTGCTCTATTTGTCAAGAAATCTGATGCAGGAATTGTGATTTTGTTATTATATGTTGATGATATGTTCATCACGGGTGATGATGTTAAAGGGATCAAGAGTATTAAGTTTGCATTAATAAAAAAATTTGAAATGCCGAACTTAGGTTTTCTGACATATTTTTTAGGCATTGAAGTTGCCTATTCTCATAGAGGTTATTTTCTGTCTCAAACTAAACTTGCTTGTGAGGTTATTGACAGGTCAGGCATTACAAATGATAAAATCTGTGAAACTCCTGAAATGGTAGGAACAATAATGAAGATGGATGATGGGATTCCTTTAGAAGATCCTACTCCTTACAGGCAACTTGTTGGATCATTGAGGTATCTTAGCATTATGAGGCCAGATATCTCACATGCAGTACATGTTGCAAGTCAATTTTAGCATGCTCCTACTTCGATTCATATGGGTGCCATCCTTCGAATTATCAGATATGTAAAGGGGACCATAAACAGTGAAGTATTTCTATCTTCATCCTCTGTGTAACGCCCCAAAATTTCGACTTGTGATTTCGAAAAACCCTTCAAAGATTTAAAGTTTTAACTTTTAAAAACGACAGCGGAAGATATATAGAAAGGAACACAAGTCAACAATCCTGGGTACGTTAGCTGAAAAACCATCATTCACATGTACAACTTAAAGGAATTTAATAAATAAGGCAATAGATTAAAAATCTGCAGTTTATTATAATTTCCAAAGTTCAATAAAACTAAAGAAAACTCCAAAAAGACTCATAGCCAAGCCGCCAGCAGAAAGAAGATAAATCTTGATCCATGTTGCACCACGCCATCGGCCGCCAGTAAAGTCCTACTCCTCACCTGCCCATGAAATGGGCTATGTCACACGGACTCGGCTAGGGAGGCGCCGCACCCGAGTCGACACGCCCCGACACGGGTGCGGACACGGTGGGGCTTCGGACTCGGCCTGGACTCGGTCAACGCCGAGTCGGACTCGGTCAACGCCGAGTCGGACTCGGTCAACGCCGAGTCGGACTCGGTCAACGAGTCGAGGCCGAGTCCGTCCACTTTTAGACTCGGTCAACTTTGACCGAGTCCAAAATTGTCCATTTTTATAGCAAAAAACAAAAAAAATGATCTTTTTATATAGTTTTTAAAATATATATAGCATGAAAAAAGCTAATTATCATTTAATTCTCTCTCTTATAAGCCCCATAAAAAATTATTCTTAAATATTATCATCTAATTCTCTCTCTCAATCTTAAAAGCTAATAAATTCTCATCCACGAGTACCAACACTTTTCATCCACCGAGTTCTATCTCTTATAAAGGCTAATAAATTCTCATCCACCAGTACCAACATTTTTCATCCACCGAGATCATTTAATTCTCTCTCTTTTTCAAATCTAGCTTTGAAAAATTAAAAGCTTTTAATGCTTTTAATTAATGTTATAATTTTAGCAAAAGATGTTTAATGCATTTACCAGAACATGCTTTTAGTTAATGCTTTTAATTAATACCTTGATGATGTTTTATTCCCATGGTAGCTAAGACTCAACCGAGTCAATGATAAACTCAGCCAAGTTTGGTTCTAACTCAGTTATACTACTATTTTAACTCAGTTAATTTAGGATCTGAGACAACTCGGAAGAGTCACGAGCCGAGTGTCCAAAATTTATATAGATATATGCACACACATGATATATTATTATATATATATATATATTTTAAAAAAAAAAATATTTATATATATAGCCGAGTCCCCGTGTCCAAAATTTTTAAAATTGTGCCGCACCCGCACCCGCACCCATGTGACATAGGAAATGAGTCAGTTTCATAACAAACCAGTAGGTGCACGAACAGATAAGTAGAATGAAAATAAAACAGGATATTCATGAGATAAGCAGTTATGATATTTAAGCAATCAATACAATTGTAATCTATTCTAACAAGTGTAATATGTGCAAAGAGTTGTTAGTTGAAGCATTTCAAGCAGTGTAAGTCTCAATCGTCTACAACTATTTATTAAGATATTTTTTAAGTTCTGATATTAACTGGCCTGTGGGTACGCACAGACGCGAAACGTAGAAACAATCGAGACCGATCCGGGGGTTTATTATGTCAGGTGTTTTCATTAACCCGGATGGCTGACTGAGTCCGCTCCTAAGGGGACGGTCAGTGACCAAGAGAGTAAATCCTCAAAGGCATTCGTGGCCCATGGATGCATCCAACTTCTGCAGAAGTGCCTGGGAGTTACCACCTAGGATAATTTATGGTAATCCCAATTCCCCTAACTCCGATGACTGGGGAAGCCATGTCTTTTGCCCGTGGGGTGGTTGTTAACAACCTGTCCATCGGAGTTTTTGTACCATCCATCCTCTCCCTTGATGAACCGTGAAGGTCGAATGGGTACGACGGGGGTTTCTTAACCGCCGCCCCATCCTACATGCTCTGGTCTATTAGACCCACTCGAGCATCTTGCCTGTGAAGGCGAAAGGTCACCATTTATGTGATCTCAGCATTGTGCTAATTGCACGCATCGAGGTTGCTACAACCTCATCCTCCAACCATCGTAACCCACATAGGAGGTACTTGTCCAAAAGTACGTTTGTACCTCCCTAGAGGTACGACTACGATGAGAGGGCAACATAAAATGTTTTATGATTCTTTTGGTTCATACATGACTTGTATTGCTCTTTTGAGCAATTGGCCTGTGGAGGCCGATAATATCACATCAAAACAATAAAGTGTTGATTCCCACTTCAAGATACTCCATGACCTCACATAAAATTCATACCGTATATGCCTTAAGGTTCGTTTACAATAGCAATTTCAGTGGTTTTCTCTCCATAAATGAGTCTATTCATAAAGTCTACCTTAAGTATGCAGTTCCAACAGAATAAGCATGCAGAACAGACAATCACGAGTTAAGTAATCCTACAGGTAACAGGTAAGCCAATTAACTACTTGATTCTTTCTAAAATGAGTCTACCATTGAGCATGCAATTTCAAAAGAATCAAAGCGTAAACTCTGACCAGCAAATACTTCTTCAGATAAGCAGGTATGCAAAATAACTATTCTATATCAGAAGTCTTATTTTATTTTGTTCATACAAACTCTTCGTGCGACTTTCCCCTACCTCGGTATGTCGTGCAGCTGCGTGCGTCTACGCGTGTAGATGATACGAGGCTCAGGCCGCGGAGCCAGAGCGGGGTTCGATGCGAAGTCTGCAAAAGTACTACGTTAATTATCATGCGGAGAAATAGAGAAACAGGCCTGCCGATAGAAAAAGAGAGGGGCAGCAGGGGTGTGCCCTTGTTGGCCGAAATTAGAAAAATGACAAGGGGCGAGCCCTTGCCTGCAGACAGCCGCGGGGTGACAGGGGTTGAGCCCTCTGTCAAAAACACCGAGGCGGCAGGGGGGGGGGATCAGCCCCTGCCGAACACAACGAAGCGGCAGTGGCTGAGCCCCTGCCGACAACGACAAAGTGGCAGGGGCTGAGCCCCTGCCGGCAACATCCAAGTGGCAGGGGCTGAGCCCCTGCCAGCAGCATTAAAGTGGCAGGGGCTGAGCCCCTGCCGGCAACATAAAGTGGCAGGGGCTGAGCCCCTGCCAGCAACATTAAAGTGGCAGGGGCTGAGCCCCTGCCAGCAACATTAAAGTGGCAGGGCCTCGGCCCCCTCCACGGCGAATAAGAAATGGCAGGGGTCTCGGCCCCTGCCTGGCACAAAAAGAATGGTAAGGGCCTTGGCCCTTACCTGACGAAAATGCGGAAATGGCAGGGGCCCCAGCCCCTGCCTGTCGAAAATGGGGAATGGCAGGGGCCCCAGCCCCTGCCTGACGAATTAAGGGACGGCAGGGGCCTCGGCCCCTGCTAGAAGCAACTACAAATGGCAGGGGCCTCGACCCCTGCCTGGCAAAATCACGGAGCCGCAGGGGGGGTTGTCCGGCCCCCTGCGTGCCGAGGATCAAGAGCAGCCGGGGGGTATTCCCTGCCCTCCCAGAGGCCAAGAGGCGGCAGGGGCGAGCCCCTGCCTGCCGGGAAATAGAAAATGGCAGGGGCATTGCCCCTGCCTACCGGAGATCGAGAGGCGGCAGGGGCTAACCCCTGCCAGAGAGAGAGAGAGAGAGTTCTGGACGGGGGTGACAAGGGGCAGCCGACCTCCTGTCGGATTCCCTATCACCCCCAGAGGTGAGGGAGTGTCGCAGGGGCCATTGGTCCCCTGCCGGCACTCCGACGCACCCCCAAAGGGAATAGCGGACGACAGGGGCCTTGCAGGCCACCTGTTGGCCCTCCGTTGAGTACCGAAGAGGCGGGAGGGCGCGGCAGGGGCCGTGCGCCGCCTGTCGGCCTCCCGGCGAGGTGACAGAGAGGGGGTGAGGAAGAGAAGAGGGAGGAGAAGAGGGCGGCGTACCTGGGAGGCGGTGGCCGGCGGCGGGGCACAGTGACGGCAGCGGCAACGAGCGCAGAGAAGGAGGAGGCGGCACGGGGGGGGGGGGCGAAGGGCTGTGCCTCCCTTTGCCCTCCCGCAGAGCTTTTAAAAGCTCCAGGGAGGCGATGAAAGGGGAAACCCCGGTGGGTTTTGTTAAAATGTAATATGTAATATGTAATATATATATATATATTATTTAATATTATTATATTTTCTTTTATTATTTTCTTTTATTATTTTTCTTTATTTTCTTTTTTAGCATCTAGTTCAATAGAAACTAGATATTTGATCCAGTCAAGGGAACTTGACTGTGCAAATAGCTGTTGGACTGTAGTCCAACAACTATAATAAATGCTGGTCCAACAGCTATAATAATAAATGTTGTTGGACTGTAGTCCAACAACTATATTAAGAGACGTTGGAATCCAACGTCTCTTTTGGAGAGCTCAAAATGAGCTCTCCTCTCTCCCACTTTTTTGTATATATAGGGGTGAACCCCTTTAATGTAAAGAACCATGCTTCTTAAGCATTTTGTTCATGAATAAAGTATTATTTATTTTTCAAGTGTTCTTCCTTTTATACCCTTTCAAGGGTCATGCTTGTAGTGTCTCCAATAGACACTTGTTTGTGAGTTATTTGTGCATTTGTTGAAGACCACCATTTCATTACATGGTATTAAAGCTACGAAATCCTTAGATCTTGAAGTGCTTCCGCCTCGATTTCCGTGCCACATTTACAAAAGGTGTTTCATCACCTTGTTCTTGGCTCAAGATGATTTGTTTGAAGAAAGGCGAACTTGTGCTACAAAAAAAAATTTGGTTTTGTATCCTCTCTTATTCTTTTGTCTACTCTTTTTCTTTTCTTTTTATTTTTCTCTCTCTCCTCCTATTTATTCCTCTCTTACTCTTGTAAAAGATGGATGACAATGATAAGATCACCATCATTCCTATGAAGCTAAATGATACTAACTATGTAATGTGGGCTTCGATTATGAAGCACCACATTTGGGGAAAAGGTTTATGGGGTATAGTGGATGGTTCCGATTTGGAACATAAACTATGTCTTACCAAGAAAGAGTGTGATAAAGAGGTTCCTCTAACGGAAGAAGAGAAGAGTAAGGCGTTAGCCACTTATGAAAAGAAATGGAAAGAATGGAGGATAGGGCATGCAAAAATTATGTCATGGCTCATCAATAGCATAGACATTAAAAAATGCTCTAGTCTATCTAAGTTTGAGCATGCTGATAAGGCTTGGGAATACCTCAAAAACATGTATTCCCTTAAAGATATTGCACATGTATGCAATTTACAAGATAAAGTTCGGACAATGACTCAAAAAGATAAAACTATTCGAGAATATTATAATGAGTTGTCCGAACTTTGGGAAGAGTTGGCTCTTCTTGAGCCCAAATGGCATTGTGCCGAAGACATTGAGCTTCGCCAAAAGCAACTCGATATGGAACATTTCTATCAATTTGTGAATGGTCTATGGCCGTTGTTTGAATCCACCAAATCGGAACATTTCTAGGACATTGCTAATTGCAAATCAAGTTCCAAAAAGTTTTTGGGCTGAAGCAGTCCTAACTGCCACCTACCTCATTAATAGGATGCCATCTTCCTCATTAAAGAATACAACTCCAATAGAAAAGCTTGTTAACTTAACTCTAGATTATTCTAGATTAAGAGTCTTTGGATGCAAATGTTTTGTTTTCACCAACAGAAATGACAAACTCTCTCCTCGTGCAATCCCATGTGCCTTTTTAGGATATGCTGATAATAAAAAAGGCTACAGGTGTTTCGATTTTCAAAATGACAAATTATATGTGTCAAGAAATGTATCTTTTTTGGAAAAAGAAAGCTTATTTGAATTTGAAAAATCCAAGGATGTCACTCAATACTCGTTTTTAATTGATCCAATTTCAAAATCCAATGAATGTGATGTTGGATGTGACTTTGACAATGATCAAAGTCCTATTGCTGTTGAAAATGATGATAATGAAGAGCAAATCCATAGGGATGTTAGTCTACAATATTCAAGACGTAGAGAGCAAAATCTTCCATGTGCATTACAAAAATACTCTGAAGTCTCACCTAGAAGAACGTCTAGAATCTCTAAACCTCCAGAAAAATTTGTGTCTTATGAATCTTTTTCACCCACGTATAGGGCCGCCATTACATTAATACAATCATATGTTGAACCATCATCCTATTCTCAAGCAAAAAATCATATAGAATGGATAGAAGCCATGAAAATAGAATTGGATGCACTAGAAAAGGCCAATACTTAGACGATACAAGATATTTCTCCGGGTAAGAAACCTATAGGTTGTAGGTGGGTATACAAAGTCAAAACCAAAAGTGATGGGACCCTGGAAAGATATAAGGCCCGTTTAGTAGCAAAAGGATATGCCCAAGAGTATGACATCGATTATGAAGAAACATTTGCTCCTGTGGCCCGTATGACCACTGTTACAACTTTAATAGCCTTGGCCTCCATTAGAACATGGCCTATCTTTCAATTAGATGTCAAAAATGCTTTCCTGAATGGGAATCTCGTTGAAGAAGTATACATGGAAGCCCCACCTGGTATTAGTATCCCTAAGGGTAAAGCTCTTCGTCTAGAAAAAGCTCTTTATGGTCTTAAACAGGCTCCAAAAGCCTGGTATGACCGATTTAGTCATGTTATGCTTGATATTGGTTTTCAACCTTGTTTAACTGACACTGCTTTGTTTGTTAAGAAATCTGATGCAGACATCATTATTCTTCTTCTCTATGTGGACGATATGATCATCACCGGAGGCGACAAACAGGAAGTTGCAAATATCAAATCTCTTCTTAAAACTCACTTTGAAATGACTGACTTAGGTTTATTAAGATATTTTTTAGGCATTGAAGTTGCTTATTCCCCTCGGGGGTATTTGATATCTCAATCTAAATTTGCTCTTGATATCGTTTCCAGGTCTGGAATTACAGATGATAAGAAAGTAGACACTCCAGAAGTTGTCAATGTTAAAATGAAAATTGATGATGGAGAACTTCTTGATGATCCTACTCCTTATAGACAGCTTGTTGGAGCTCTTTCTTATCTTTCCATTACTAGGCCAGATATAACTCATGCGGTTCATACAGTCAGTCAGTTTCAGCATGCTCTCACCTCCGTGCACATGGGAGCGATTTTGCGTATTATTAGATACTTAAAATCCTCTCTTTCACGAGGACTCTTCTTGTCTGCTTCATCTTCATTAAATTTAGTTGCATATACTGATGCTGACTGGGGAGGTGATCCCAATAATAGACACTCAACTACTGGTTTTTGTGTGTTATTAGGTGAAACCTTAATTTCGTGGAGGTGCAAGAAGCAGCAGAAAGTCTCTCTTTCCTCCACCGAAGCTGAATACAGAGCCATGGCAACTACCACTATGGAGGTTGTTTGGCTCAGATGATTGCTAGCGGATATGGGAGCTAAAGCAACGCAAGCTTCAAAGATGTGCTGTGACAACAAAAGTGCGATCTACATTGCAAGCAACCAGACATTCCATGAGCGCACTAAACACATTGAGATGGATTGTCACTATGTCAGAGAGGAATACTTACATGGAACCATTGATCTGCCATATGTTACATCAGAATATCAATTAGCAGACTTCTTCACCAAGCCTCTCGCTGCTCCCAGATTTCACTTCCTCTTAGACAAACTTTCGCTCATTATACCGTAAGTTTGAGGGGGAGTGTTAAAATGTAATATGTAATATATATATATATTATTTAATATTATTATATTTTCTTTTATTATTTTTCTTTATTTTCTTTTTTAGCATCTAGTTCAATAGAAACTAGATATTTGATCCAGTCAAGTTCCTGTTGGAACTTGACTGTGCAAATAGCTGTTGGACTGTAGTCCAACAGCTATAATAAATGCTGTTGGACTACAGTCCAACAGCTATAATAATAAATGTTGTTGGACTGCAGTCCAACAACTATATTAAGAGACGTTGGAATCCAACGTCTCTTTTGGAGAGCTCAAAATGAGCTCTCCTCTCTCCCACTTTTTGTATATATAGGGGTGAACCCCTTCAATGTAAAGAGCCATGCTTCTTAAGCATTTTGTTCATGAACAAAGTATTATTTATTTTTCAAGTGTTCTTCCTTTTATACCCTTTCAAGGGTCGTGCTTGTAGTGTCTCCAATAGACACTTGTTTGTGAGTTATTTGTGCATTTGTTGAAGATCACCATTTCATTACAGGTTTCCCTAATCCATCCGAAAACGAAGGGGGAGAAAGGGGGGGGGGGGTCGCGACGCTCGGGATCCCGAGTCGGGTTATTTTAAAACCCTAAAAAAATAAAGGGCTCGGGTCGGGTCCGGACCCGACCCGACCCGACCCGGGTCCAAAACAATAATACATTTTTTTTTTTAACAAATTGCGGGCTTTACATCCTCCCCTTCTTAAAAGAATTTCGTCCGCGAAATATTTATTGCCTTGAAGAATCAAAATACAGGTCAGGATAATTTTCCCTGATATCGTTCTCAGGTTCCCAAGTACATTCGTCAATTCCATGATGTTGCCACCGAACCTTTACAAAGGAAATGGTCTTTGATCTTAGCACTTGGTCGCGACCGTCGACGATCTCCACTGGTTTTTCTTCGAATGTCAAGTCCCCTCTAATGTCCACATCATCATAATGAATGATGTGCGATGGATCGTGAACATACTTCCTCAACATGGATACGTGAAAGCCATGATGGATCTGGGCGTACTGAGGAGGTAACGCTACGCGATAAGCTGCTTCTCCAATCCACTCCAGGATTTCGAACGGTCCAACGTATCTAGGACTTAGCTTTCCCTTCTTCCCGAACCTAAATACGCTCTTCGTCGACGATACCTTAACAAAAACCATCTCGCCAATATCGAAGGTAAGCTCTCGTCGGCGTTTATCTGCATAACTTTTCTACCGACTCTGAACGGTACGGAGTCGTTCTCGAATCATCTGCACTTGTTGAGTATAGTGTTGCAAAACTATAGGTGCCTCCAATCTTTGTTCGCCAACCTCGTCCCAGTAAACAGGTGATCGACATGGCCTCCCATACAAAGCTTCGTATGGGCCCATCCCGATGCTCGCATGATAGCTGTTGTTATACGCGAATTCCACCAGACTGATATGGGAATCCCACTCTCCCTTCCAGTCCATCATACAGGCTCGAAGCATGTCTTCCAAGGTCTGAATCGTACGTTCCGACTGCCCGTCAGTCTGAGGGTGAAACGTCGTGCTGAACTTTAACTTTGTGCCCAACGCCAACTGAAGTTGTCCCCAAAACCTTGAAGTGAATCTGGGATCACGATCAAAGATAATCGAGACTGGAACGCCGTGCAATCTCACAATCTCTCTAACATAGAGATCAGCGAGACTATCTAACGATTGGTTGAGACGGATAGGTAGGAAGTGAGCAAACTTGGTGAGTCTATCGACGATCACCCAAATCGCGTCATGCTTCCTCCGCGTCCTCGGAAGACCGACTATGAAGTCCATGGTGACATCCTCCCACTTCCATAGAGGGATCTCTATCTACTGCATGACCCCACCGGGTCTCTGGTGCTCGATCTTGATCTGCTGACACGTTAAACATTTCGAGACATACTCAGCCACGTCTCGCTTCATACCGTTCCACTAATAACTGCGTTGTACGTCCTTGAACATCTTCGTGCCGCCAGGGTGAATGGTGTATCTAGACTTGTGGGCTTCCGCAAGAATTTCATCTCGAAGGACCGGGTCGTCAGGAACCCAAAGGCGCTTCTTCAACCATATACTTCCATCCTCCTTCAGACGAAAAGGTGTATCTGCCAGTATCGCTTGAGCCTTCAACTTCTCGTAGCGTGCATCAGTTTTCTGCCCATTGATGATCCTCGCTAGTAGCTCAGGTTGAGCAACAAGGTGGGATAAGCCGATAGAACCTTGAGTGATCGCGAAAGGTTCCCATGAGGCTAGGTCTTCGACCAACCTCCATCCAGCAAAAAAAGCATTAATCGAAACTTTCGGTGCTTTGCGGCTGAGGGCATCAGCCACGACGTTCGCCTTTCCTGGGTGGTACGAGAGGGTGAAGTCGTAATCCTTGAGGAATTCAAGCCAACGCCGTTGTCTCATGTTCAATTCTTTCTGCGAAAATAGATACTTAAGGCTCTTATGATCGGTGAATGCTTCAAACTGCTCCCCATACAAGTAATATCGCCATATCTTCAGTGCGAACACCACCGCAGCTAACTCTAAATCGTGAGTTGGGTAGTTCTTCTCGTGAATTTTAAGTTGTCGAGAGGCGTATGCGATCACTTTTCCATTTTGCATCAGCACGACCCCTAGGCCTGACCCAGAGGCATCAGTATAAATCACGAATCCGCCTTTACCAGAAGGTAAGGTCAAAATAGGAGCACTGGTAAGTCGCTCCTTCAATAACTAAAAACTCGCCTCGCACTTCTAGTCCCATAAGAATTTAGCCTCTTTCTTCAGCAACTTCGTCAGGGGTAATGCAATTTTCGAAAAATCCTGAATGAATCTTCTGTAGTAAGCTGCTAGTCTAAGAAAACTTCTAATATCACGTGCGTTCTTTGGTTGCTGCCAACTAAGTAGAGCCTCAACCTTTGCAGGGTCCACGAACACTCCTTCCTTAGAAATAACGTGTCCCAGAAACATGACTTCCTCGAGTCAGAATTCACATTTAGAGAACTTGGCATACAAACGTTCCTTCCGCAAGGTCTCCAACACAATTGTTAAGTGCTCCCGATGTTGCTCTCGACTTTCTGAGTACACCAAGATGTCGTCGATGAATACTATCACGAAGGTATCCAAAAATGGTTTGAACACCCTATTCATCAAGTCCATGAAAGCTGCGGGGGCATTGGTCAGTCCGAACGGCATGACTGTGAACTCGTAATGACCGTATCTCGTCCGAAAAGCCGTCTTAGGAATATCATCATTCCTAATTCTGAGCTGATGGTATCCCGACCTAAGATCGATTTTCGAGAAAACCTTAAGCCTTCTGCAATTGATCGAACAAGTCTTCGATACGCGGCAATGGGTACTTGTTTTTTATCGTGGCCTGGTTGAGCATTCGATAGTCGATGCACAGACGCAAGGTTCCGTCCTTCTTCTTCACGAAGAGCACAAGAGCTCCTCAAGGAGAAACGCTGGGGCGAATGAATCCCTGATCCAACAACTCCTGCAACTGCTTCTTCAGCTCCTCAAGCTCAGCTGACGCCATTCTGTAGGGTGCTTTGGAGATTGGCGTCCTACCTAGTTGCAATTCAATATTGAATTCTACCTCACGAGACGGTGGAAGTCCCGACAGCTCTTCAGGAAAAACGTCGGGATAATCACGAACCACATCCAGCTCACTGATGGGAATAGGCATTGGATCTAACTGGATAACACTAACCAAAAAGGCAGTGCATCCCTTCCGCAAAAAGTTCTGCGCCTTAAGCGCCGAGATCGTCCGGCTTGCTCGAACAGGTCTGGGAATTCTGAATTCTACTCTCGGAGAGCCTGGAGGTGATAAAACGATCTTGCCATCTCGGCAAAATATCTTGGCATGATACTTGTGCAACCAATCCATGCCTAGGATGATGTCAAATTCTGTCATCTCAAGCAGGATAGCACAAGCAGGCAAGTGCCTCTCTGCCACAACTACGTCCAATTCAGGTATATAAGTGGTGCAAACTGTGTTCTTCCCAACGGGGTTATACACGTCCAAAGCATTAACAAGTGAGTTTACAGTTATGTGCAATTGCTCTACGAATTTTTCCGAAACAAACGAGTGTGTAGCACCACAATCAAAGAGTGCAAAAGCTGCTTGATCAGCAACAAGAATGGTACCTTGAACGAGATCCCCTTTCGTCAATTGTTCGACCGTGGCTGCATAAACTCGACCCGGCTCCCTTACATTGCTTGGTTGTGCTCGCTGCTGATGATGAGGTGGTCGAGGAGGCTGAGATACATTGCCGGTTCGCTTGAGGTCATCAGCTGCTTTCTTCCGGCAATCGCGTATGAAATGACCCATCTTACCACAGTACAGGCATCCGCCAGTGTCCCGCGGACAAGTTTGTCCTACGTGAGGCCTCTTGCATCTGGGGCAGTTATCTCCCGACGGCTGTCTGGGCGGTGGATGGCCCTGCTGTCGTTGGTGCTTTGCCGGAGGGAACTGTTTGTTCCCTCCCTCACTCTTCACTGGAAATGGTGGTCGTTGCCCTGGGCCGCCGGGATAGGTCTTCTTCTGATCACCACCTTCTGGGGTGACTTTTTGGCTTGCACACTTTTTGAACGCTCCCAATCCTCGTTCAGTAGGGTGGCTGCTGCTACTGCCGCAGAAAAAGTCGCGGGCATGCTGGTGAGAATCCTATGCCAGAGTCCTTCCTTCAGTCCGCGAATGAACTTCCCAGCCCGCTCATGATCATCCTCGAATAGGTGAGGACAGTAGCGCTCCAATCGTTGAAATTTGGCGATATATTCGTTCAAACTTAAGCTGCCTTGGCACAGCTCCAGAAATTTCACCTTCTTCTTTTCCCTCACATGAGGAGGAAAATAGTTTTCGAGAAAAGCCCTCCGGAAGGCCTCCCACAGAATTACCTCAGCACCTGGAAACTGCACCTCCCGGGTAGTGTCCCACCATTCGCGAGCGTCGTCCTTCAATCGAAAGGACCCGAACATCGTCTTCTTATCGTCAGGGACGGACAACACTTGGAACACCCGTTCCACCTCTTTAACCCAACTCTCCGCCAAGTCAGGGTCAACCTTGCCAGAGAAGGTAGGAGGGTCCAACTTCAGAATTTTTTCATAGGTGTCAGTTGGTGCATTCCTAACAAGGGAACTTAGATCCTGCGATGGGCGACCCTGGCTACGAATCACCTCAGCTAAGGAGTTGAGGGTATCCATCATTAATCCCCTCTGCTCACGCAACTCATCGGCCATGCTGTGGCGTGAGTTTCCCGCCATCCTTAAAAAGCAACCAAGATTAATAGTCAAAAATACTGAAGACGCACAAGCAGACATAAGTATAGAAGCAAAGGCAAAACATAGGTCTTTATTACGAAAGTCAAATATTTAGAATCCAGCTGTGCTGGTACATAAGCAAAAGTTCTATTCCGTAATTATAAATGAGTTCACAAACTCCAACAAAACTGGGTAAGTTCTACCTCCCCTTAGGGACGGCTATAGTACTTCTTAAGATATTCCCTTCTATTGCCTGTGCGCCTGAATCTGCGCTTAGGGGTGAAGGGAAGTGGCTCCTCATAGGAGGTCTCCTGTCCGTAGAGAGGCGTCGCCGGAGTATATTCCGGTGAGCCAAGACTATAACTTGAAGAATCCGTCGCAGGCGTGTATGTGGGTGATACACCGCCCACTGGGTCAGCTGGAGGTGGTAGTTGCTCGTCTGCAGTCGAAATTGCGATCTTGCTGTCATGCTCGACCATGTGGAAGCAAGCATCCATGGTGTGCCCTGTTTCCCCGCAGAAACCACACTCCTCTGCTAACTCAGGGGGAACAAAATCTCCCGACGACTCCTGTGGTGTCTGATGGTGCACCCGAACGTGTGAAGGCGCGAAACCACCTTCTCGAGCATGCACCTCAGCCCACGCTGTTGCCAAGGGTATCTGGTAGGCGATCGGTAGTGGGAAGCCTTGCTCATCCGTAAAAATGGGTAGAGGAGGGCGGTTAGCCCAGTAACCAGCCCTGAACATCTCATGTCCGCCCCTCTCCCTTACGGAACGGCCACGTACTCTACGCGTGCCCCTACCGCGACTACCACTAGAACCAGTAAACGGATCAATCTATCCAACAGTACTACGAATAAAACAAGAATATAATTTAGTCTAAACATGCTATATAATATCAAAGACTTACTTACAGCGCGATGGGATGCTCAATCGTCAAGATTTCACCTCTTTCTGATCTGGCTCTGATACCAAGTTGTAACGCCCCAAAATTTCGACTTGTGATTTCGAAAACCTTATCGAAAAACCCTTCAAAGATTTAAAGTTTTAACTTTTAAAAACGACAGCGAAAGACATTTAAAAATGAACACAAGTCAACAATCCTGGGTACGTTAGCTGAAAAACCATCATTCACATGTACACCAACTTAAAGAAATTTAAGAAATAAGCCAATAGATTAAAAATCTGCAGTTTATTACAAAATGAGCATTTTGTTCAAAAGTTCAATAAAACTAAAGAAAACTCCAAAAAGACTCAGAGCCAAGCCGCCAGCAGAAAGAAGATAAATTTTGATCCATGTTGCACCACGCCATCGGCCGCCAGTGAAGTCCTACTCCTCACCTGCCCATGAAATGGGTCAGTTTCATAACAAACCAGTAGGTGCACGAACAGATAAGTAGAATGAAAATAAAACAGGACATTCATGAGATAAGCAGTTATGATATTTAAGCAATCAATACAATTGTAATCTATTCTAACAAGTGTAATATGTGCAAAGAGTTATTAGTTGAAGCATTTCAAGCAGTGTAAGTCTCAATCATCTACAACTATTTATTAAGATATTCTTTAAGTTCTGATATTAACTGGCCTGTGGGTACGCACAGACGCGAAACGTAGAAACAATCGAGACCGATCCGGGGGTTTATTATGTCAGGTGTTTTCATTAACCCGGATGGCTGACTGAGTCCGCTCCTAAGGGGACGGTCAGTGACCAAGAGAGTAAATCCCCAAAGGCATTCGTGGCCCATGGATGCATTCAACTTCTGCAGAAGTGCCTAGGAGTTACCACCTAGGATAATTTATGGTAATCCCAATTTCCCTAACTCCGATGACTGGGGAAGCCGGGTCTTTTGCCCGTGGGGTGGTTGTTAACAACCTGTCCATCAGAGTTTTTGTACCATCCATCCTCTCCCTTGATCAACTGTGAAGGTCGAATGGGTACGACGGGGGTTTCTTAACCGCCGCCCATCCTACATGCTCTGGTCTATTAGACTTACTCGAGCATCTTGCCTGTGAAGGCGAAAGATCACCATTTATGTGATATCAGCACTGTGCTAATTGCATGTATCGAGGTTGCTACAACCTCATCCTCCAACCATCGTAACCCACATGGGAGGTACTTGTCCAAAAGTACGTTTGTACCTCCCTAGAGGTACGACTATGATGAGAGGGCAACATAAAATGTTTTATGATTCTTTTGGTTCATACATGACTTGTATTGCTCTTTTGAACAATTGGCCTGTGGAGGCCGATAATATCACATCAAAACAATAAAGTGTTGATTCCCACTTCAAGATACTCCATGACCTCACATAAAATTCATACCGTATATGCCTTAAGGTTCGGTTACAATAGCAATTTCAGTGTTTTTCTCTCCATAAATGAGTCTATTCATAAAGTCTACCTTAAGTATGCAGTTCCAACAAAATAAGCATGCAAAACAGACAATCACGAGTTAAGTAATCCTACAGGTAACAGGTAAGCCAATTAACTACTTGATTCTTTCTAAAATGAGTCTACCATTGAGCATGCAATTTCAAAAGAATCAAAGCGTAAACTCTGACCAGCAAATACTTCTTCAGATAAGCAGGTATGCAAAATAACTATTCTATATCAGAACTCTTATTTTATTTTGTTCATACAAACTCTTCGTGCGACTTTCCCCTACCTCGGGATGTCGTGCAGCTGCGTGCGTCTACGCGTGTAGATGATACGAGGCTCAGGCCGCGGAGCTAGAGCGGGGTTCAATGCGAAGTCTGCAAAAGTACTACGTTAATTATCATGCGGAGAAATAGAGAAACATGCTTGCCGATAGAAAAAGAGAGGGGCAGCAGGGGTGTGTCCTTGCTGGCCGAAATCAGAAAAATGACAAGGGGCGAGCCCTTGCCTACAGACAGCCGCGGGGTGACAGGGGCTGAGCCCTCTGTCAAAAACACCGAGGCGGCAGGGGGGGGGGGATCAGCCCCTGCCGAACACAACGAAGCGGCAGGGGCTGAGCCCCTGCTGACAACGACAAAGTGGCAGGGGCTCAGCCCCTACCGGCAACATCCAAGTGGCAGGGGCTGAGCTCCTGCCAGCAGCATTAAAGTGACAGGGGCTGAGCCCCTGCCGACAACATAAAGTGGCAGGGGCTGAGCCCCTGCCAACAACGTTAAAGTGGCAGGGGCTGAGCCCCTGCCTGCAACATTAAAGTGGCAGGGCCTCGGCCCCCTGCACGGCGAATAAGAAATGGCAGGGGTCTCGGCCCCTGCCTGGCACAAAAAGAATGGTAAGGGCCTTGGCCCTTACCTGACGAAAATGGGAAAATGGCAGGGGCCCCAGCCCCTGCCTGTCGAAAATGGGGAATGGCAGGGGCCCCAGCCCCTGCCTGACGAATTAAGGGACGGCAGGGGCCTCGGCCCCTGCCAGAAGCACCTACAAATGGCAGGGGCGTCGACCTCTGCCTGGCAAAATCACGGAGCCGCAGGGGGGGTTGTCCGGCCCCCTGCGTGCCGAGGATCAAGAGCAGCAGGGGGGTATTCCCTGCCCTCCCAGAGGCCAAGAGGCGGCAGGGGCGAGCCCCTGTCTGCCGGGAAATAGAAAACGGCAGGGGCATTGCCCCTGCCTACCGGAGATCGAGAGGCGGCAGGGGCTAACCCCTGCCAGAGAGAGAGAGAGAGTTCTGGACGGGGGTGACAGGGGGCAGCCGACCTCCTGTCGGATTCCCTATCACCCCCAGAGGTGAGGGAGTGTCGCAGGGGCCATTGGTCCCCTGCCGGCACTCCGGCGCACCCCCAGAGGGAATAGCGGACGACAGGGGCCTTGCAAGCCACCTGTTGGCCCTCCGATGAGTACCGAAGAGGCGGGAGGGCGCGGCAGGGGCCGTGCGCCGCCTGTCGGCCTCCCGACGAGGTGACAGAGAGGGGGGTGAGGAAGAGAAGAGGGAGGAGAAGAGGGCGGCGTACCTGGGAGGCGGTGGCCGGCGTCGGCGGCGGGGCGCAGTGACGGCAGCGAGCGCAGAGAAGGAGGAGGCGGCACAGGGGGGGGCGAAGGGCTGTGCCTCCCTTTGCCCTCCCGCAGAGCTTTTAAAAGCTCCAGGGAGGCTATGAAAGGGGAAACCCCGGTGGGTTTCCCTAATCCATCCGAAAACGAAGGGGGAGAAAGGGGGGGGGGGGGGGGTGGGTCGCGGCGCTCGGGATCCCGAGTCGGGTTATTTTAAAACCCTAAAAAAATAAAGGGCTCAGGTCGGGTCCGGACCCGACCCGACCCGGGTCCAAAACAATAATAAATTTTTTTTTAACAAATTGCGGGCTTTACACTCTGATTTGAATTTAATTGCGTATACTGACTCTGATTGGGGAGGTGACCCAAATAACCGTTACTCCACCATAAAAAACCATGTACCAGCTTGTTGGCTGATCCATGTACATGTTCAGAAACATGTACATGGGTCGGGCAGGAATGTATATATATATATACTGTTACAATTGTTTTAACAGTTACGATATATATATATATATATATATATATATATATATATATATATATATATATATATATATATATATATATATATTTGCACTATAATACCCGATAAGGGTATTATGGTCTTTTCACCAGTACCTGATAGGGTACTTGTTTTTATTCTTTTTATTTTTTCTGTATTTCTTTTCTTCTTTTTATTTTTTAAAATCCTTTTTTCGAGCCACTTAAGGGGCCCCACCATAGAGTCGTTGGGGCCCCCAACGGTCACAATTGTGACCGTTGGGGGCTCCCAACGACTCTATTGGGAGCCCCTTGAGTGCCTCCTTGTGTATAAATAGGGGTGCATCGCCTTGTATCCTTCAATGCTTTTTGAGAGCTCCTCTCCAATAAATGGAGTATTTATTTTATGTGTAGCCTTGTTGCAAGGCCTTTCATATTATCCCTTTAGTGGATTTATTCTCTTGTGCTAAGTCCATTTGTTGGACATTGTGAATGTATTTGCATTCTTGATTCTTCCGCATACTTCATTACACGTAACATGGGTCGGCCAGACCTGTCTACACTACACATGTTGGTTTGCATAAATACATGAGTATAAATTCCCCAAAACTGAAACATGTAATTATATGCAGATGCATGAGCATAAAATTCGACTAATACGAATCAAAACAATACATTCAGATGCATGAGCATATAGCTGGACAGATCTGAATCAAAATCAAATAAACATGTACTCGGTAGATCAGAACCAGATCTACGTGAACATATGCTCGGCAGATCTGAACCAGATTTGCATATATATATATATATATATTCAACAGATCTGATAAACAAAATATCTATTCAGTTGCATGCATACAAAACTTGACAGATCTAAGTCAAGAATGTAATTTTCCGATGCATAAATACCAACTTGGCAAAACTTAAACACAATATGTTCATATGCATGGGTATAAACTCAGCAAATCTGAATGAAACAAAATCTATTCAGACGCACGCAAGTGAAAACTCAACATCTAAATCAAAAACATATTTAGATACATGATCAACAAATCTCACATATGTATGTATACATATATATATTCAGATTATACATATACATATATTCAGTATGCATAATTATGGGAAATCAACAAAACATACTCGTCAAGCCCATAGCATTGACAACCATGTATCTTCAATAAAATCGGCAACTACTAAAGCACACACACGAGTATAATATCGATACATATAAGTTATATGCATATTTTCAGATGCATCAACAATAAGATCGATTGAATCTAAAGCATAAATATATTTTAGAATACATGAACAGTGAACTTGTTAATATGCATATGCCAAATCAATAAAATCGACAAGTATGAATATATATATATATATATATATATATATATATATATATATGTACCTATATATTTTCAGATGCATGGACTAGAGAAATCGACATACATGAGAACAAATATACATATGTATATATCTATATAAAATCGATAATACATATACATATATATTGTTTTGAAACCAGATTTCACTTTTTCCCTGCTAAACTCATACTTAAATCGGTTTATACAATTCCCTTCCTCTACGAAATTAGAGAGAAACCTGTAGCTTGATCAAAGATCGAAAATCGATGGATGTTTTGGAAAAATAAACTATTTTTCTTCCTCTTCTTTTCTTTTCTCTCTTTCTTTCTTTTTTTCTTTCTCTCGCTCTACATGATTTTTCCTTGGTTTTTTTCTCTCTCTCTCTAGAACACAAGTTCTAGAGAGAAGGAGATACAACCTCTTTTTATATATTTTTTATTATATTATTTTTTTCTCTTTTTTTTTTAACTTGTTTCTAGATAGGGGTGACGTCCCCTCTAGAATACCTCTTATGGGTAGAGTTCTACTTTATGTAGAACTCTACTCTATCTTCTAGATATTTTATCTGTTTATTTTTATTAATTATTTTTATTTAATATTCTAAAGAATATTCCAAAGGGTGTCGCCCCCCTTTGGAAGACTCTAGTGGGTAGAGTTCTACCCCAGGTAGAACTCTACGTTATCCTATCTTTATTTTAAAAGTTGATTTTAAAGCTTTAAAATAGCCATGGATGGATTTCGGATCCAAATCTAGATCTAAAATCTAAATTCATATCCAAATCCACATGGATCCTACATGGGCCATATCGTAGTCAATATGGATCCTGGATTGGGTCCAGATCTATATTAACTTGGATCAAACGGGGTGGATGTGGTCTGATCCAATCCAGAAAAATGTCAAAAATAAAGGCCGGTCATTTTTTAAAAATGCATTTTTCGGGCCAATCGTAATCCAATTTCGGAAAAACAGTTCGCCAACACGATCAATATTCTGAGGCAGATCTAACAGTGGGCATACTTGATTTTCGCCTTTGAATTTTGCCTGAATTTAACCTCAATTTCACTTGATTTTCACTCAAATTTAAAGGTTAAAAATTGAAAATTTTTGAAATCATAAATAACTCAAATAGGTTATGTCAGAGGGCTTTAGGTCACGCCCAGACCCACATCACTTATATTTTAATATATTTCCCACTATTTTATCAATTTAAATAAATATATAATTTTAAAATTATATTTTTCGATTTTAAAAATCATGAAGAAATACACGATGATGGTCTTGAACTAAAGGATCCTGTAGTATACATGCAGTTAGTTGGGAGGCTTATATATTTGTCTATATCCAGACCTAATATAACTCATGTTGTTCATGTAGTGAGTCAGTTTATGAGTGCTCCTAGATCAGTCCACTTGGCAGCCATACTCAGGATCATCAGGTATGTCAGAGTCTCTATGTACTATAACATGTTTTTCTCATCCTCATCAGGCAAAGAGTTGAGTGCTTTTTATGATGCTGATTTTAGGGGCTCCACTAGAGAGAGACTTTCCACCATAGGTTTTTGTGTCTTTCTTGAGAGCTCTTTGATCTTGTGGAAGAGCAAGAAGCAACAAATGGTTGCTTTGTCCAATTCAGAAACTGAATACAGAGCGATGACTCAAGCTCTGGCTGAGATTATTTGGATACGATGGCTATTAGAGGAATTGAGAATTCCATGTGAAAAGAAAACTCAACTATATTGTGATAATATGAGTGCTATTCATATTGCCAAGAATCTAGAATCTCGTGAGCACACTAAGCACATTGAAATTAATTGTCATTATACAAGAAGAGCTTATGAAGATGGGATTATAGCATTGGAGCATGTAAGCTCAAGGAATTAGATATCCGACGTGTTTACAAAAAGTCTTTTCCCTTAGCATTTCAGTTCTTTCCTTTCCAAACTTGGATTGATTCCCTTACATCCTTCTAAGTTTAAAGGGGAGTATTGAAAGTATATGTAATGTATTAAGCTATTGTGTACATACACTATTAAGATGGGGGTATACTAGTCTTTTTATATTTTTCTTTTGATGTACTCTAATGGGGGTCAACCCTTTTTATATGTAAGGGAGACCTCTCTCACGACATTGCCTTTTGAATAGAACATGTTTTCTCCCCATCTTATGCCTTCTCTAACCCTAGCATCTCTCCCTCATCTTTTTTCAGATTTCTAACACCCACAACTTCTTTAAATAGCCAAAGTACTCTCTAATACTCTTGTCAGCTTGTTTACGATTGTGTATCTTGTCTTGAAGCTCCCATCGAAATGCAATGTCACATTGAGTACATGTTTGTTTAATGAAGAGTCATGCTTCATTGGTTCTTTCAAACTCTATATGTATATTCGTTCATACTTCTCATAAATAAGAAAAGTACCTTGGCATGGGCAATTTCCCATTCCTTTAATGCTTTCTTATAACCTATAAGCTAAGTCACACAGACTCGGCTAGGGAGGCGACGCACCCGCGTCGACACGCCTGGACACGGGTGCGGCTTCAGACACGGACCAGACTCGGTCAACTCATCGAGGCCGAGGCCGTTCACGTTTTGGACTCGGTCAACGTTGATCGAGTCCAAAAATGTTCATTTTGAAATACGTTTTGGATCCGGGTCGGGTCTGGATCCGAACCCGACCCAGATCCAAACTTCATCTGCATCGTCGGGGCCGAACCCTAAAAGGGGTTTACGATAGGGGGAGGGGCTTACCCTGTCGATTTTGCTTCCCCCCAGCCCCTGCAGCTTCCTCCTACACTCACGTTGGCGATCCAGACTCCGGCGACGATAGCCGCAGGCGACGCCAGCCACCGTCTCCCCCTTTCCTTTGTCAACAGGTATTACCCTCATTCCTACTCTCTCCTCTTCGTCCGGCAGGGGGCTCCCCCTTCCTCCTTATTTTTCGGCAGGTGGCGGAGCCCCCTGCCTTCTTATTTTCTGGCAGCCGCCCCTCCCTGCACCCTCTGCTCGCAGAAGAGGGGCTCAGTCCCTCCTTGTGCCTCTGATTCACAGAGGAGGGGCTCAGTCCCTCCTCATTTCCCTTCTGTCTGGCGGGCAAGGCTAGGCTCGACCTATCAGCCGAGCCCACTCCTTCTTACCCCTGCCTCATTTTTTTTTTGCAGGGGGCGGAGCCCCTGCCGGAAAATAAAGTTTGGCACCCCTATCAGAAAAAAAGAACGAGGAAGGGGGATCTGCCCCTGCCTAATTCTTATTTTTCGGCAGACCCCCCCCCCCCCTCTGCTCGCAGAAGAGGGGCTCAGCCCCTCCCTGTGCCTCCGATTCATAGAGGAGGGGCTCGACCCCTCCTAGTTTCCCTTCTGTCCGGTGGCCAAGTCTAGGCTCGGCCTGTCAGCCGAGCCCCCTCCTTCCCCCACTCCTCCCCTCTTCGTCCTCTCCTTCACTGTTGGCAAGCAGGGCCTGCCAACCCTCCTTTTTGCAGGACAGGCAGGGGCGAAGCCCTTGCCGCCTCTGCTTTTCGAGCAAGGGCCTTCGCGCCTTGCCTTCTCGTCTTCTTCGCCAGGCAGGGGCACTGCCCCTGCTGCCTTTGGCTTTTTGGCAAGGGCGGAGCCGCTGCAACTGATTAGGTTCGATAGGGGCTTGCCCTGCCCCTCCTTTTTGCGTCAGACAGGGGGTCGACCCCCTGTCTCGAACCTGGTTTACAGAGAAGGAACGAACCCCCTCTCTGCATTATCCCCTCGCAGAGGAGGGCCTGGTTTGAACCTGGTTTGCATAGAGGGAACGAACCTAGAGCTCCTATTAATATTATTTTGAAGTGTTTATTAACTTTATTTTATTTACTTATTTTCTTTTCAGTTTTCACTTTTCAGATATAATGGCGAGTTCTATCGGCAATGTCAATATAGTTGGTTCAAGTTCTAATCCTGAATTAGAAGTTTCTCAACCACTTTGGAGGATTGTGACAAAAGGGATAAAAACTATTGGTGGTGGTGAGAATGTGCAGTTTCATTGTAATCTATGTAAGACTGTTTTCACAGGTTCTTATATGCGTGTGAAAGCACAACTTTTGCATATTCGTGGTCAAGGAATTAGGGCATGTTCTGGGGTTGACAAAGACTTGTTAAAACAGTTAAAGAAAGAACAAGAGAAAGCTGAAAATAAGAAAATTGCAGAGATGAGAAGCGATTCGATTAATTTGCCTTTTCCTATTGCTAGTGATGTACAAGAAGAGCTTTTGAAGAAAAGAAAGATGAAAAGCAATAAAACAATACAAGCATCATTCAAAAACATGGCAAGAGCAAAAATTGCTAAAAAGATTGGTCGATTCTTTTACTTAAGCTCAATTCCATTTAATGTAGCTAGAAGTCCATACTGGAAAGATATGATTACATCTTTGGCTAATTATAATTTGAGTGGTTATGTGCCTCATAGTTCAGAAAAACGAAGAACAATCATTCTTGTAGAGGAAAAAATAGAATTGAAGACTTGTTAGAGACCCAAAAATTTGCATAGAAACAACATCGAATTTCTATAATTTCTAATGGGTGGACTGATATACAAAGGCGACCATTGATAAACTTCATTGCTTACTCACTTAATGGGCCAATCTTTTTGAAGACTGTTGACTCATCTGGGGAGTATAAAGATGCTGAATATTTAAAGAGATTATTTGTCGAAGTGATAAAAGAAGTGGGTGAAGAAAGTGTGGTGCAAATCATTACTGACAATGCTCCAGTTTACAGTCGTGCATGAATGAATTTGGCAAGTGAAGATACATATTCACATATTTTTTGGACTCCTTGTGCAACACACAGTTTAAATTTGGCACTTAAGAGTATATGCAATCCATCAAAAGATGATGCACATACACGTGAATTGTGTTTATGGATTGAGGAAATAGAGCATGATGTTCGAATTATTAGAAATTTTGTTGTAAACCATCATCATGTCCTTTCTATATTTAATAGGCATTATGATCTCAAGTTACTGAAAGTTGTTGAAACTCGTTTTGCTTCTCTCATTGTTATGATGAAAAGAATTAAGCGACTCAAGAATGCATTGATGATGATGGTGGCTGATCAATATTGGGATTTTTATCGTACTGAAGATGATGTCAAGGCTCAAGCTATCAAAAAATGCATCTGTGATGATTTTTGGTGGGATAAAATTATATATTTTGTTGAATTTACAGAGCCTATTTGGAAAATATTGAGAGAAGTTGACAGAGATGTACCCATGCTTCATAGATTTTATGAAACGTGGGACAATATGATTGAAAAAGTTCAAAGTATCATTTTTAAACATGAGAAGAAAGATGTTGCACTTGATGATTCAGAATTTTACAATCATGTACATTCAGTTTTAGTGAGAAGATGGGATAAAAGCAATGCCCCTTTGCATTGCATGACACACTCTCTCAATCCAAAATACTATGCAAAAAAAATGGTTGACATCAGGTGTTGGTCGTGTTTCTCCAAATGAAGATCCTGAGATATCAAGAAATAAAATGATATGTTTGGGAAGACTTTTTAATGATCCTCACATGTTTAAGATTGTAAATAGTGAGTTTGACAAGTTTTCTACTGGGATATTTGATTCTTTAGCAACACTCGTGGCACGGAACGAGAAAGATCCCTTTAGTTGGTGGGCAACATATGGATCAGAGACACCAAATCTGCAACGTCTTGCAATGAAGTTGTTATCCCAACCTGCTACGTCATCTTGTTGTGAAAGAAATTGGAGTACATATGCTCAAATTCACAACATTAAAAGAAACAAACTCACTAGTAAAAGCGCAGAGAATTTGGTTTATGTTCACTCTAATCTATGATTAATTTCTCGCCGCACCAAAGAAGAATATAGGTACTTTTTTTTTCTTTGTATTCAAAGTTCGTATTTAGATATTTGTATTCAAAGTTTGAAGTTAGATACTAATATAGTCATTTTTTGATGCAGTTGTGGACCATCCAAGAATTGGGATGTAAATCCAGAAGATTTTGACTTGGAGGGAGAACATAATTTGCATACTCTCAACATGGACTACCTCGATCCTGTTCTTCCCTCTAATTCAGACGATGAGGCAGATTTATGATAAGTTTTGTTGTTTATCACACTCACAAGGTTCCTTATGTGTTATATTTTGGTAAGTTTGTGTTGTTAAGAATTACTTTTTTATTTTTGCTTTAAAATTTACAATCTTTATGTGTTAATTTATTGTTATATATAATTATATATATATTTAATATATATATATATTTAATATATATATATATATATATATATATATATATATATATATATATATATATATATATCCGAGTCCCCGTGTCCGAATTTTTTGAAATTGCGCCGCACCCGCACCCGCACCCATGTGACATAGCCTATAAGAGCTTTTTCCTTTTCTTCTCCTTTAAGAACTTCCTTTTTAATTGTTCCATTATGTTCTTTAATGGATTTTATGAGAGTGAGTTGCGGTTCTATTGCGGAACCATCAACATACTCCCACAATCCTTTACCAATAAGGATTCTTTTGATGACGGCAGCCCATAAATCATAGTTCTTTCCATCAAATTTTATTGAAACTACTGTCACCACTTTTTTTTCGGCCATAGAACCAAAGAATACAAATTTAAAGAGAAGAAAGAGGAAGAAAAATAAATACTTGAGCAAACTTTCAACTCTTTTTGAAGCACCAATGTCTCTATGCATTCATAAGAAGATCAATCTTCAAGAAAGTTGGTAGGCACACTTTATGAGGCAAGGACCGATCTTCACGCTGTCTCAAAATATGCTTGAAAAGAGTTGAATAAGACTAAGGAGTCGATAGACTCTGATACCATGTCACAAACTGAAGTATATGCCTTGATGTGCCACTTATGGGCAAGAGAACACTTAGAGAGTGTGACCTCTTATGGGTCTACACATGAAAACACAAGAATGATCCATTAAGTGCTGAGAACACATAAAAAATAATGGATATTATTGGGGAATAATCCCTTTGAGAATGCATACAATGGGTGGGGGCTAACCCCATATTTAGACACAAAGAAAAGGCTCAAAGGAGCCTTTGGGACCTACCCAACGGCTAAAAATGTAGCCGTTGGGTAGAGTCCAACGATTCTTTTGGGAGATTCCCAATAAGCCCTTGGGGCTGGGAATAATTACATTAATAAAAAAATGAAAACAGAGAAAAACAGAAAAAGGAAAAATATATATAGACTTTATACATAACATGTGCTTGTGTAATATAGCTTCTAATTTATCCAAGTTCCTAAGTGATGTTACTCTGCATCATAGCTTCTTGTAATCAATCCAAGTTCCTATGTGAAGTTAGTCTACTTTTTATTTCTTCTTAAATGTGTATGTGCATCTGTGTGAGAGATCGTTCTTGATCCAAGTTCCTATGTGAAGTTAATGTAGTGTGTGTGTGTGTGTGTGTGTGTGTACGTGTGCTTGTACATGCATGCTCGCGTGCATGTGTGTTTGTGCATTCATGTATGCATGCACATGTGCGTATGGTATTTGTGAATGTGTGCCCTTGTGCACGTATTTGCATGCGCATGTACGTATGTGTATGCGCTTGCATGTTTTGTCTTTATGTGCATGTGTGTGCATGTGCGTGTTTGTGGAAGACATGATTCATTCTGTTTGTTTTTGTACTTTATTTTACCCTTTCTTGGGCCTGTTGTTTATAATTAACTGTCTGATTCTTGTTCTTAAACATGTACAATTGTGCTTGCATTGTTGAACTATATCAGGTCTAGAGGACCTTTGGAGTTCTCTTTGTTTTTGCTTTGGGGTGCAGGAATCTCCTAATTACCCGAGTCTAGTAACTCAGGATTGTCGCCTGCTGCATGGTTTTGTCTAGTTTCTGTGTGGTTACTATCGAAAAATAAAAGGAATTTTCCTTCTATTGTCCTGTAAGATTGACTTTTAAAAGTTGTGCAAGTTCTCGAATATTGATTGTTGTGTTTGTTCCTCTTCAGTTCAATTTGCTTCCCTTGTCAATTTTATAGGGAGCTTTTTCTAGTGACTTTTATGTAAGGCCAACTAACTGTGAAATCTATGGGTTCCTGCAAGTTTGGATTGTAATCTTGGATCTTTCAACTCATGTAATTCATCTTTATTTTGAGAATTTCAGTTGATGCTCCTGTTACTTGTCTCTGCCATAGGTTCTCTGCTTCTCCACTATGACCAGGTTGCTTGATGTCATGGAGGAATACCTATCATGGAAAGGTTATAGGTATCTTCGCTTAGATGGACATACTTCAGGAAATGAACGTGGAGTCCTCATTGATGAATTTAACAAGGCTGATTCTGCTGCATTTATATTTTTGCTGAGGTAAATTACCTTGATATCTTTTGTATCTAGTAACTAAAATCAATTAAAGTTTTTTCTTTTGGGTTTAAAATCTGTTTAGGGAAATTTGATAGTATTAATTAATTACGTATATGTTGTATCAGCATTCGTGCAGGTGGTGTTGGGGTTAATCTTCAAGCTGCCGATACAGTTGTTATATTTGATACTGACTGGAACCCTCAGGCAACAAGCTCAATGATTTTAGTTTGTTGAACACTTGTTGACAATAAAATGTGTTTGTCCATACTAAAGATCTAGTCATTTCCAGGTTGATCTGCAAGCACAAGCAAGGGCTCATAGGATCGGTCAAAAGAGAGATGTTCTTGTACTAAGATTGGAAACGGTAAATATGATGCTTTATTTTCATGGCTGCCTATTAATGATCAATTTCTGGTTTATATTTAGGTGACTTTCATGTACCATTTTCTTTTCAGTCATTGTGGTCCTGCCAAGGTTGTTTGGTGATTTCTTTAAGTATAATGTATGTTAGGGTTCTTTTTCTGGCTTATGTTAGCAATTTCATTCTTCCCTCTCTGTATTCTGGTTCTTGGAAACAACTTTTTCCAAAATGATAGTAAGATGTTGAAACCTTTACACTTGAGCTAGGAAAAGTAGACTGTGAATAGAAAATATTAGAATGCCAAATCCAAAAAATAGCTAAATACTATTGGGAGCATCAACATCTGTTTGTCTCTATCTTAATCTTTGGGTACTTTAAACTTTTGTGTAATTTTCTCTTAAAAAAACTTGTATAATTTGGTTTTATATTTAAAAGTTACTTTGAAGTCTTTTATGTTTTATCTTTATGTTTAATTTTTCATTGCGTTAGTTTAAAGAACATAACATAGAAATAGATAAAGATGGATATTTGTTAACCTTTATCCTAATGAATGCACTGTGTAACATAATAAGGTCTAAAATTGATGGCCTTTATCCTAATGAAACATAAGAGAATCAATCGGTTGCTTGCCACAATTACGAGAAAATGATATGGGTATCCTATATGCTATGTCACACAAACACTTCATTTAGCATGTGTATTTGTGTATCCATGTCGACACGACACTCGAACACTTCATGGACACTGTAGGAATATAGCGACCCCAACTCGTACCAATGAAAAAGTGGTAATTTTTTTTTTAAAACAGTTACAGAAACATTCTCAGAGACCCGAGGCCTTTACAATTATAACACATCCACAACCATAAGAGATCTTATACCCATCTTCCAAAACAAACCAACTTTATTAATTAAATTTATAGAGTCCAAAAGACGTGCAAAAGAATGTAAATAAAGCGAAGACATAGAGCCACGCTGTCCCAAGAAAAGTCGCATAGCCCTCGTAGCTCCTCGCAAAGCAAGTCCCTTCATTGGACCTCAGAGATGGTAAAAACACAAAACTAGGGGTGTCAGAATCCAAAAATCTTTCGTACAACTCCCTCTAATGAATCAAATAAGTAAAAAGAACATAAACAAAAATCATGCAACATTTTAGAGAAATGCAATTATGACAAATTCATAATTCAAATACTCATTCAAGCAATAGGAAACAAATGCTAAACAAGAATGAACAATTATTATCAATAGGAAACATCAATTAGGTAATAAAGACATTTATCATGCAATAGAGAGCAAATATTATACAATCTCCAATACATCACAAGTAAAAGAAAAAGTAAATATGCATGATCTAATGCATAACATGAATATGCATGATTTCGGTGCACATGCATGAATAAATTATTATCTTTTATCAGAGTTTTCTTTTATATGCATGTCCCTATTAAATGCACACAAACTTTAATTCCTCTTTTTATTACTGTTTCTCGTAGATACTCAAAACGGGTAAAATTTTCTGAGGTTAAGTGGGTCTCAAGTTGTAGTTTAACACACAATTTGTATTTTATTATTGGGTTCCACACTCAGCTCTCGACCGATATCAGGAATCAACACCGTCCATTGAAACATTAGAAATCAACATCTAATGTCGGGACATTATGGAAATCAACATCCACTGATGCCATTTTTCTTGGTATACCAAAACAATAACTGTGTCTACACACCACCCACAGGCAAAGTGACAGAATCTCCCTAAAATCGTGGTTGGGAGAGAAACTTTCATATCGGGTTCAGGGGCACAACAACGCACATAGAGTCTTAAAAGTATTTCGTCTACGAAATTAAAACGTACCGAATAGGTGTGGGTAGTGCTGATACATATCCACCTCAGGCTCCCAGGTGCACTCATCCAATCTGTGATGCTGCCAGCGCAACTTCACGAACGAGATCGTTTTACTATGAAGTGTCCTCTCCTGGTGATCCACAATCTCAATTGACCTCTCCTCTGTCGTCAAGTCAGGTTGCACCTTGATTGCCTCATAGTGAATCACATGTGAGGGGTTAGGTACATACTTCCTTAGCATCGAGACGTGAAAAATGTCGTGGATCTGCAAAAACTAAGGAAGTGCCACACGGTATGCGGTCTCCCCAACCTTCTCAAGGATCTCAAAGGGTCCCACATACTGAGGACTCAACTTTCCCTTCTTCCCGAACTGGAAGACATTCTTCGTAGGAGAGATCCGCACAAACACGTGATCGCCTACGTCGAAACTAAACTCCCTACGCTGTTGATCGGCATAGCTCTTCAGCCTGCTCTGAACTGCGACCAACCTCTGTCGGATCAACTTCTTTTATATGCATGATCTCTGGAGACTCCACTGCTCTCACTCCAATCTCATCCCAGCACACAGGGGATCTACATGGTCTGCCATACAGACCTTCGTACGGGGCCATATCAATACTGACATGAAAGCTGTTATTGTACGAGAATTCTACAAGTTTCACATGCTTGTCCTAGTCTTTTGCCTAATCCAAAGCGCACACTCTCAACATGTCCTCGAGTGTTTGTATCGTACGCTTCGTCTGTCCGTCCATCTGTGGATGGAACGTCGTGCTGAACTTCAACGTAGTACTAAGGGCCTTTTAAAGCTAGCGCCAGAATCGAGACGTGAAATGAGGATCTCGATCTTACACTATCGAACGCGACACCCCGTGAAGTCTAACCATCTCATCCACATTGAGATCAGCCAAACTCTCCAAGCTCTGACTGATCCTGATAGGAAGAAAATGAGCACTCTTCGTCAGTCTGTCCACTATTACCCAGATGACATCGTGCTGTTGTCAGGTCCTCGGCAACCCTACGATGAAATCCATCGATATATCGTCTCACTTTCACTCTACGATATCTAGTGGTTGCAGAAGTCCACCAAGTCTCTAGTGCTCGATCTTCACCTGCTGATAGGTGAGACACCGGGACATAAACTTAGTGATGTCCAACTTTATTCCATTCCACCAATAAGTCTTTTGAAGATCTTTAAACATCTTGGTGGAAGCAGGGTGAACAAAATATCTAGACCTTTGGGCCTCACTCATCAGCTCCTCCCGCAGCGCCTTCGAGACCCACCATCTGTCTCCAAATATGATGGTCTCGTCCTCTTCTCGATGAAATTGTGCTTCTGGCTTTTGAGCACTCACGCATAACTTCTCAAAATCTGGATCGGCTTATTGAAGCTCCTCGATCCGATCTATAATCTCTGGTCACGCTTGCATCTCAGCACAAAGGATGCGTCCTGAGTCATCCGCAAATGACTGCCACTTGACAAACTCCTCAATCATATCCCAACCATGCCTTATCATACTGGTCGTCATGACCGACGACTTTCTGCTAAGTGCATCTGCCACCACATTCGTCTTACCGAGATGACAGGCAATAGAGAAGTCATAGTTCTTCAGGAACTCTAATCACCTACGCTGCCTCAAATTCAAATCACGCTGAGTTAATATGTACTTAGGCTCTTGTGATGGGATAGGACCCCGAGCTGCTCCCCATATAAGTAGTGGCTCCAGATCTTCAGCGCAAAGACCACTACTGCTAACTCCAAGTCATGCGTGAGGTAATTCTTCTCGTGCACCTTCAACTGCAGAGAAGCGTACGCGATGACCTTTCCATGCTGCATAAGAACACAACCCAGTCCGGTCCCTAAAGTATCGTTGTACACTACGAATCCACCCGTCCTAGAAGGTAACGTGAAAACTGGGGCTGTGGTCAACCTCCTCTTCAGCTCCTGAAAGCTCTCTTCGCACTGAGGTGACTAATCAAACTTCATCGCCTTCTGCAATAGTCGAGTCATCGGGGCAGCCATACGCGAGAAGTCCTGGACGAATCGACAGTAGTAGCCCACCAATCCCAAAAAACTTATGATGTCAGGCACCGTCTTCGGCTGCTCCCATGACAATACGGCCTCCACCTTGGCTGGATCGACTTCAACGCCCTTCGCCAAAATCACATAGCCAAGAAATATCACTCTATCAAGCCAAAACTCACACTTTGAGAATTTAGCATAAAACTGATGTTCTCTCAGTGTCTGCAATACGATCCGCAGATGCTCTCGGTGCTCCTCTACGCTCTCTGAGTATATAAGAATATCGTCGATGAACACGATGTCAAAGAATCCAGCTACAAACTAAAGACCCGATTCATGAGGTCCATAAATGCTATAGGGGCATTGGTGAGTCCAAAAGACATCACCAAGAATTCGTAATGCCCGTATCTTCACCTGAATGCGGTCTTCAGAATATCCTCCGCCCTGATCCTCAACTGATGGTACCCAAAACGAAGGTCGATCATCGATCCTAGACAAGGGGCACTTGTTCTTTACCGTTACCTGGTTGAACATGCAGTAATCAATACAAAGCTGCATTGAACCATCATTCTTTTTGACAAAAAGGACTGGTGCACCCCAAGGAGATACACTCGACCTGATAAAACCCTTGTCAAGAAGCTCTTGTAGCTGCTTCTTCAACTCCACTAGCTCTGTAGGTGCCATGCGATACGGTGCTCGAGAAGCAGGTGCCGTACCAAGCTCTAACTCGATCGAGAACTCAATCTCTAGGTGTAGTGGAAATCCTGGCAAATCCTTCGGAAAGACATTCGAAAACTCCCGAACAACATCTAACTGCTCCAAGGGTGTCGCCTGACTGTCCTGCGTGGATATGCTAGTCAAGAACATCATGCAACTCTGCATGTGGTACTTGGAAATCTTCAATGCGAAGACAAGTTTCACCTCACTCGCCGGTCTAGTCAACAGAAAAATCAAGACATACAAATCGGGACTCTCTAAAAGGACTTTATTTCCTCGACACTGGAGGGTAGCATTATGTCTGGACAACCAGTGCATACCCAGAATGACATCATAAAAAATCATATCTAGTATGACCAAGTCGGCAGACAACTCATGCCTCTCGATCACCACACAAACAGTAGGAAAGTATTTTCGTAGGAAGAGGATGCACCCATAGGTGACATCACATCGAGAGCCTTCTCAAGGCTAGACGAAACTAAATCAAGTAAACTCGCAAATGACGAGGATATAAAACTATGAGTAGTACCAGAATCAAACATAACACGCGCATAATGATCTGCAACTAGGAAGATACCTTCGATCAGATCAGTCTGATCACCTTGTATAGTGGCTATAGTAGCATAAACTCGTTCGTTCGTCCTCCGTGGACCCTGCTGCTGGCTTCTTCATTGAGCCATCGGCTTGTTCGAACGGTGAGTCGCAATGTGCCCAGGCTGCTGACACTGGTCGCATACTCCCTTGAACAAAGTACAAGAGCCCTAAGGATGTAAAACCCGTAATTTTTAAGGATTATTAATAAATAAAGGACTCATTTTTTTTATCTCCAAATTAGAAATGTGTTTCTAGTTTTTGAATTTCATTTATTTATTAATATTCATTTGTTCATTCAAGCCAATCAGGGTATAATTTGCATTTATAGAACTATTTATATATATATATATATATATTATATTTAAATATATTTTTGATAGAGTTTGTAAATTATTGAAGTGTATTTGTGTGTTATTTGGCTCTTGGTAATGATTTATAGGGTAATTTGCTATTTTTGGCTAATCTTGTTATAATTGGCATTTTTTGAGTTTTTGGCATTTGCGATCGCACACGAAGGGTTCGTTGTATTGCTTGAGTAGCGGTCTTTGTGGACTTCGAAACTCCTCGGTCTTTTGAGTTTCGATTCATTGTTCTTCACATTATTAAGGTAAGATACCTTAACTGAACTTATACAGAGCATGTTTAGGCACTAATTGTGTAAGCATGATGTTGCACTGAATATCTAAATGAATTGCAAATACAAGTTATGCTCACACACTTCACTTAGTTGTGAATATCTAGGACTTTTGTGATTGTAGTTCAGAGATCATGCTTGTCATGATTGTAGTTAGCGCAATATGGAGTGTGTTTGCTGTAGGTACACCTGTGTGTGGGTTTGAATGCCTGTGCACTTATAAATGTATAATATGTACGCAATGTGTGTCATCATACTTTGGTTTGCGCATACTATGTTGCTTTGTGAGTTTGTATGAATTTGATACATGGTGCACATATAACTACTATGGATATGTATAAGTCGTGTTCGATGCATACTGTGAATGTTATATATATTGTCTTGTCATATGATAGACTCATTTATTCTTGTATAGAAGAATGCATACAAATGTTATAAATTATTTTAAACTTGTATGTCTTGTTTGGTTGAGAAATAAATGCGTATGATGTACGGTAGGATGGTCAATGAGATTTTGACCAACCCTTACACAATTATATCTAAGGTGATATATCGATTCATGTGGTGAAAAATGAATATGACTTTTATCGTGTGTGCAAATCTCGAACTACATAGGAGTTATGTATGTTGAGGTTTAGTTGTTTCGTATTATGAAATGTGCATTTTCACGTATGCATACATAAAACTCATGTTTTGTTTACACATGCTTCGAGGTTCAATTTACGAAGTGCAATGTTCTTTGTGGCGATGATATAACACGTAGGATGATATGCTTGTGTATGATATGATTTAAATGCCACGTGAAATGAAATTATGAATGCATGCGATACATGTTTAAGTTCAATAGTGAACTTTGGTTCATGAAGCCTTATTGGTTAAATGTATAATTTTATAATTTTAATGCCATATGAAGTGATATATGATGTGATGCTTTTATTGTATACATGTTTATGCCCGTGTTGATGACTATCGACCCTGAGAGTGGTCAATTATATTGATGCATGTATCATAATAGTTTTCGCTAGATATGGTACCCGTTGAGGAACTGTTCTCAAAGGATTCTCTGTGAGGGTGTGCATGACCAGATCAGGTAATTCGGCTAGAGCGGTAAGTCTCTGTGATGAAGTGCATTGTCCAAGAGCGGGTAGCCCGCGAAGACGGTATATTCCTGTGAGGAAGTGCATTGTCGAAGACCAGGCAGACCATTCGTCTAGGGCGGTAACTCCTTGTGAGGTTGTACATTTCTCAGACCAGGTGATTCGGCGTGGATTTTGTAAATCTTTATTATGAATAAATGAAATGTTATGATGCATTGTGATGATCTTTTGAGTGGATTAGATAGCCAGTTATTAATCTATAGATTTGGCTTTTCTATTATAGCATGATTATATATTGAACTCAGATATGATAATCAGATCCTTATTGATTTTAGATCTTGATATGAGGTTATGATTGTGATGCTTATGTTAGCGTATAGGAGAATGACACATCACACCTACAAATGACTAGTTTTGACTTATTAGGTGAATGATATATCACGCCTACATAATTTTATTGCAAATGATTGCATTATGATTGTCTGAGTAAATATATCACACCTATGTATCATGATTGATGTGTATCATAATATCTAACTAAATTACTTATAAGGTATGTTCGTGTGTTTCACGTTGGAATGGTTAAATGTGATTTGACTTATTGTTTATAAGAATTATGAATGCATATGAAAATGATGCAATGATCTGAATGTCTTAGATGCATATATATATATATATATATATATATTTATGCGATGACTTGTATGCCTTAAATGCATATAGATTATGCTTTATTACGTGAGTTAAGGTTGAATAAAATATTAAGTGATGAAATGCTTTATGTTCGAATGCTTGAAATGAATGACTCACGTTGTTCCTTTGTCTATCACTTGACGATGAATGAATAATATATCTTTACCTTTAAATGCTTGATATGTTTTTTTAAGTTTGAGTTTGGGTTGCTTTATCAGACTTTAGCGAGTCTGATCCCATTTTATGGGGGACAGGTAATGCAGGTAAAGTATGATGAGTAGTTGGAGCGAAGGGCTGGTCGAGCTGCATCCTCGAGGGTCCACTCTTACCTTGCGATCTTGGTATTCATGATCTTTTCGTTTTAAGTACTTGATTATTTAGAGACTGAAGTATTTTTTCATACTCTGATTTGAAATGAAATTAAAACTCTTCATATTTCAGTCTTATATTGTACGTGGTTTGAAATGTGTATATCCCGTACATTTTGATTTGATTGTTATCTTTAGTATAACCGTGCCCAAAGTCTTAACCGTTTTTAAAAATCGTTTCCGCATTCTAAGATCTGATTTACTTATACTTATAAAAAAAATTGGTTTCGAAATTTTAATATTTGAACTATAAAAAGGTTAAAATTTTTGGGGCGTTACAAAGGATGACTCTTGTTGTACCGTCGACACACAAATGGGACCTTCCCTTGCTGCTGCCTCTATTAGGCTCCTTGCTGAGTCTGTTGTCTCTTACCCCCTGCGTTTTGCTATCCGCGGGTGGGTTCTTCCTCCCTTCACCCGTAGAACCACCTCCGTTGCCGCCTCTCCGCCGCAACCCATCCCTCGACCACTCTCACTTCTCGTTGAGGACCGTCGCAGACTCTATCGCGTCACTGAGGGTGGTAGGTTGACTCATCATTACACGGACTCTAAGTCCGTCCTTCAGCCCACAAACATATTTGGTTGCCCTCACATTATCATCAGCGAATAGGTTCGGACAATACCGCTCTAGACTCCTGAATTTGGTGGTATAGTCCACCAAACTCATACCTCCTTGAACCAGCTCAAGGAATCGTTGCTGCATCTTTTTTCGCGCATAGGAGAAAAAGTACGTATCCAAGAACTCTTCCCTGAAAACCTTTCAGGGAATCACATTCACTCCATCGTACTTCACCCTTCTTAGGGTGTCCCACCACTTTTTAGCATCGCCCTTCAGACGGTACGTGCCAAAATCGGTCTTCCTGACCTCGGGAACAGGTAAGACATCGAATGCTCGCTCGGTCTTCTCGACCCAGCTCTCAGTTGCCTCTGGGTCGGCCTTCCCTGCAAAAGTTGGTGGGTCCAACTTCAGAAACCTCTCGTACGTGACTACGTCGGGGTTCAGAGCAACCTCGATAGGATGGACACATATAGGTGCCTGCGCCGCTTGCACGTGAGTCGTCACTGTCGCCGCAAGAGTGTTGAGGGCATTCAGCATGAAGTCCCTCTTCTCCTGCTAGTCCGCAAGAGCACCAGAAGAAGAAGAAGCACGGGTGCAGTGACACATCTAAAATAAAAAAATTGAAAAAGTTATACCCCGATCGATCCTACCCTCTTAGGATTGATCCTGTACACTCACAACCATACAATCATATCAAACTCTCTTAATTCACACCAAAAGAATTAAGTTTCAACTACGCATACATGTTATTATAAGAAATTCACATTTAGCTATACTAGCATGCTATCACAATTATTCAAACAATCTTCAAAGCATCAAATAGCTTTACCAGTGATGGAGACTGCTCTAGATTAAGAGGCATGACTTGCTGACATTCTTGCATAGGGCTCAATTACCAAAAAGAAACTTTTGGTACAAAAAGATGATAGAATATAAGATTTTGTGGTGTGCTCTCGTACCAACCTAACAACCCCAACTCGTACTAATGAAAAAGTGACAATTTTTTTATTTTTTTTAAACAGTTGCAGAAACATTCACAGAGACCTGGGGCCTTTACCGTTATAATACATCTACAACCATAAGAGATCTTATACCTATCTTCCAAAACAAACCAACTTTATTAATTAAATTCATAGAGTTCAAAAGACGTGTAAAAAAATTTAAATAAAGCAAAGGCATAGAGCCACATTGTCCCAAGAAAAGTCTGCCAAGTAGTCGCATTGCCCTCGTCGCTCCTCGCAAAGCAAGTCCCTTCACTGAGCCTCAAAGACTGTAAAAACACAAAAGTAAGGGTGTCAGAATCCAAATATCCTGCGTACAGGTTCCTCTAATAAATCAAATAAGTAAAAATATATAGACAAGAATCATGCAATATTTTAGAGGGATGTAATTATGACAAATTCATAATTCAAATACTCATTCAAGTAATAACGAACAAGTGCTAAACAAAAAAGAATAATTATTATCAATAGGGAACATCAATTAGGCAATAAAAACGTTTATCATGCAATAGGGAGCAAATATCATGCAATCAACAATACATCACAAGTAAATGAACAAGTAAATATGCATGATCTAATGCATAAAAAAATATGCATGATTTCAGTGCACATGCATGAATAAATTATTATCTTTTATCAGAGTTTTCTTTTATATGTATGTCCTTATTAAATGCACACAAACTTTAGTTTCTCTTTTTATTACTGCTTCCCGCGGATACTCAAAACGAGTATAATTTTTTGAGGTCAAGTGAGTCTAAATTGTAGCTTAACACACAATTTGTATTTTATTACTGTGTTTCATACTCAACCCTCGACCGATATCAGGAATCAATACTGTCCATCGAAACATTAGAAATCAACATCTAATGTCGAGACATTATGGAAACTAATGCCACTTTTCTTGATATACCAAAACAACAACTGTGTCTGCACACCACTTTCAGGCAAAGTGATAAAATCCCCATAAAACCGTGGCCGAGAAAGAAACTTCCATATCGGGTTCAGGGGCACAACAATGCGCACGGAGTCTTAGTATCCTCACGGTTTCCAAAAACCGCAATGTTCATGATTCTCATACTATAGAAAGGATATCGAGAAAGTGTAGATTACACTGTTCTTCACTTTTCTTTTATCTTGTTATTAATTCATCTTCTTTAATTTGCAATTCAACATGCATAATTAATAACATAGGCTCGCAAATCAACATGCGAAGCTCTTCACGGGACCACAACCTGTGGCAACATAGAACAATGCAATTAAAATAATTATATCAAGTTTTATTTTGTCATGCATAAGCAATTTAAACAAAGAGCAACACATGCTCAAGGCTCACACGGCCCACAATGATCCATTTTGATCATCGATGCATTCATATACAAAAATCATAAATATCATGCCGCTATGCATTCATTTTACATTGCTTTTCAATGCACAATCATGTATGCTAATTCAGAGATGTGCATGGAACAACAATATTCATATGTATGTGTTCATTGTTCATGTGCATGTGTTCATACAATCATGCCAAATACATGCTTTCATTCTTGAATCATCTCAATTAGAATATGTGAACACTCATGCAATTATGTACATGCAAAAAAATATATCAATTTTATGTATGCACATGCACATGAAAGCAACCTTGCATTAATACTTTGATTCAGCATAACATATCGAGTCTAAGCATGTGAACTTTTCATTCTTTTGCATGCATAAGGCTAAATTTAATGTAAATAACAAGTTCTGAAAATTAATACATAACTGAATTTTGTTTCAGATTTGCATAGGCACATAACCAAGTCTAATTCAAGTAACAGATCTCAAAATTTTGTGTGCTTAATTAAATCTCCAAGAACATAATACAACATATTCACTATGCTCAAACCGGAACCTTACAACCACAGTCTGATTCATGGTCCATTTTTGAAACTGTTACATGTACAAATCAACAATTTGCATTCTCTCTGTGTGAGAAAGTTTCATATTTCTAATTCAGTGCAAAACCCAAGTTCATCATTTTTTTTTCAAACACATGACAACTTATATATGTTTCCTTTATTTTTTTAATACCCTGCTCCGCCGACGAGTGTCTGGGCCTGTGCAAACTCACCGGGGCCTGGGAGGCCAGCCGAAACTGGGTTTCAGCTGGGCTGCCAGCCGGCCCAATATATGTGCCCAGCCGACTGGCAGTCGGCTGGGTAAAAAAAACCCAGGTCGGCTGGGTCTGTGTCCTGCTGAACAGGAAACAGCCCAGCCAAACCCAGTTGGCTGGGATTGAACTCAGCCAACTGAGTTGGCTAGAAACTCAGACAAATATTTTTTTGAAATCATCTATATCTGTTTTTTTTTTTGTTAAAGATAACATCTGCACAGCCAATCGGCTGGGCCAGGTGGAGTCTGCCAGCACTTGGCAAGTGCTGCCAGACCTGCAGGGACTGGGTATTGCCCAGCCGAGCCCAACTCGGCTGGGATGCCAGTCGGTCCAGCACAGGTACACAAATATATATAAAAATTTATTTCATCTTTCAAACATGTATGAATATGCATGTTTTCGTTCACTTTAGCATGCAAGTACTGGTTCATACTCCCAATATGCATATTCAAAATTCATTAGGCATGTTTATGCAACTAAAAATTTAGGTACTCATGTGTATGCACCTACAGACTCAACAATACATACATTACCAGTTAACCATCAAGAAGCATACATATGTCAATTTTTTGAAATCAAGATTTCTTATGGATCTAAAAGAATAAGCTAAAGATGCAATCTTAACACAGTATTTTTGACATACTCCCCAAAACTTGATTTTTGTTTTAACAATGGAAATAGACTTACACAAAAATTGTTTTAAAGCAATAGCACACTAGATCGGTGGCTCATCAAATATATATATATGTACTTTTACGTATTTCTTTGTATTTCAAAATAAATTTCGAAAAGAAGAAAATACATTAATCTCAACCATGAATCTAGAGTAAATATTCAGATTTACTCTTTTCTCATGGGTTTTTTGGAATAAAAATCCATGCTTTTTATCTCGTTCGATTCAAGAGAAAGACAAAGAAATCAAGGATGGATGGATCAGAGTTACCAGAAGCTTCTTAGATAGGTGGGAAGCTCGCTTCCCGAAAACTCGCTTCGAAAGTGCGATACTTCTAGCTTCCGAAACTTGATGAGAACCTCGATTACCCCACGCTTCTCCTATGCTTTCCACACGCTTCATTTATTCTTATTATATGTTCTGTTACTCAACGTTTTATGCTTTTTATGTGTTTTCTCTGACTCTTCTCATTCACTTCAATGTGCTTTAGCTAAATTGGTACTTGGTGGTCATCATTTTTAGATTTTGTTTAAAAATTTAATTTTTACACAAAATCATGAAATTTAATATTGGTCACTTTTATTTTAGTTTTTATTTGTGTTTTATTTTAATTCTCATTCAATTCTTATATATTTTTTTTAAATTTTTTGCTTCCCGCTTCCTATATATTTTAAAATGCATCGCTTCTCGCTTTCACTTCCCGTATCATTTCCCGCTTTCGCTTCCTAGTCTGGCAACCTTGGGATGGATTGAATGGAGAAGAACCTTCTTCTTTTTCCTTCTTCCTCTCTCTCTCTCTCTCTTTTTTCTCTTCTTCTTTCTCTCCTTCTCTAGGGTTGACGCTTTTTTTTTGACCATTATATAGCCTCAAAGGGGGGTGACGTCTCCTCCTTCTCCAGCCCCTTCTAGATGGGCTGGAGAGAGAGTTCTCTCCATTGAGACTCTCATCCTTACTTTTCAAAAATTTTGAAACTCTTTTCTTTGTTGACTTTTTAAAGTTTCTATTTTTTAAAAGTCTTTCTCAATCATTCTTAAGCTGTCTAAAGACCTGTAAGGACTCTAACAAGGAGTCCTAATTAGTTTCTAAAAACTGAAATTCGGAATTAATTAAATTTAATTAATTAATTATTAATTATTTACTAATAATTAAATATCTAGAAACTTCCAGAGGGTACCTTATCCCTTTGGGAGTCTTTTTAACTCTAAATTAACTTTAATTTAAATATAAAAGTGAATTTAAAGCTAGATTTTCGTTGGGCATGGGTTTTGGATCTAGACCCGAATCCAAATCCAAATCCATAACCAAACCCCAATTGGATTTTGGGCTGGATCAATTCCAGATTAATATGGGTCTTGGACAGAGTCCAGATCCATATTAGATTGGATCAAATGCATTGGATTTTGTCCAATCCAAATCCGGCCTCAGACCGTCGAGGCGGTCCTTTTTTAAAAAATTGTGATTTTCGGGCCAACCGTAACTCGAATTCAAAAAGGTAAAATATTGTTACGCTCAAAATTTTGAGAAGCATCTAATGATATATAAATCGAATTTCGCTTCTGAATATCGCCTAAAAATAACCCGAATTTTGCTTGAATTTAAAGGTTGAAAATAAAACTTTTTCTCACGTTTCAATTGACTCATCTCGACCTTGTCGATGAGACCTGGGCCAAGCCCAGACTCAAAAGACGTCAGTCTATATCAAGGTTTTACTGATATATTACAAGGAAGCTTCATGGATACGATCAAACCAGTTTCATACATATGTCAACATTGTGTTATTGAATTTATCTATATCCTTTATGATCCTATTTATGTTGTATTCACTTAAGTTCTTTTTCTTTTAAAATTTGTCATCAATTGCATCACATTTCAATTTGAACTTAGTTTTATTATTTGATGGTCCTAATTATAATGATTTAGAACTCTTGTTTTATACAACACACACACACACATACACATACACAGATATTACATATATGTGTATAGACTGTGTCCCTATGTCCTAGTTTTTGAGAATTAATGTATCGTACCAAGCGTATCTCCGTATCTGCACCGTGTTACATTCCCATATCCATGTGACATGGCCCACATGCCACATGGGTATGGTGTGGGGTACAATGAGAACAACATAGGAAATTCTGAAAACATGGGTGCTGGGGTGCAATCCCATCCTTGCTTTGACTGAGTTGCTGCCTGCACCTGTGTACTCCGTTTCGACATGAGTGCATTGGGTCTTCAGAAGCATCCATTTTACTGCTTGGCCTTGACAAGGCACATTTTACTGTTTAGACTTAAGAGTTTAAAATTAAAAAGATGTCTGGTTGTCAAATACCTGCAACTTTCATCTTTGGGGGCAAGCACCTAATTTGCTCTATGTAGTCCTTGCATTAAAGACTTTATCATTCTTTTTTTGTTTTCCTCAATTTTTTTATCAAAAATGACCATACTACCCCTGAAAATAATGCTATTTCACATAATAGCCGCAAGATATCACAATGTTCCTCATATACCCATCCACCTGATTTCCCCTAAATTTTGGGGCATTGTTAATGATTTTACCCTTATGCTAAAACACCATTCTAGCCAAACTCATTGTTTCAGCAAAACTCCATTTTTTCCGGCGAAACTGAGATTTGCCTATACATTTAAATAACAAAACTCAGTTTAGTTGCAACATAACTAATGAATCTCAATAATGAGACTTTATTTTTTTACAACTGCTTTTTTTCCACTCTTCCATCATCCTCATCAGCACCACCACCATTATCACCACCACCATCACCATTACCACCGTCACTACCATTGTCACCATTGTCATTATCACGACCATCTTCTATCACCACCACCACTACCATCGCCATTACCACCACCATCATCATCACCATTGCCACCACCTCCATCCGCCGTCAACATCACCATTACCACCGTCATCACCATTGCCACCATTTTCATCCACCATCACCGTTACCATTACCATTACCACCACCACCATCAACATCACCACCACCACTAGGTTTCGCTAGTCCTATATCCATTGAGTTTCACAAATGAGTTTTGCTATTTTATTGTAAGTGAGTTTCGTTGGCCGAAGTTTAGTTTTGCTAAAACTGGTGGTGGCAATGGTGATGATGGTGGTGGTGGTGATGGTTATGATGGTAATGACAATGGTGATGGTGGTGGTGGTAGTGGTAGTGGTGATGATGGTAGTGGTTGTTAAAATGTAAAACTGTACATATATGTATATATAATAATATTATATTATTATATATATAAATACATTTTTAATTTCTTTCTTTTCTGTATTTTTTTTCCTTTATTTTTATTTTTTGTCTTTATGTCATCTAGTTCAGTTTGAACTACAATGACTGTTGCTAGTCAAGTCCTGTCCAGACTTGACTAGCAATAGAGCTGTTGGACTGACACATTCCAACAGCTCTAAATAGAGCTGTTAGACTGTGCCCAACAGCTCTATTGAGTCCTCTTTCAGTTGTGTATATAAAGGGGTGCAGCCCCTCTTGTATTTCACTCCAATGCTTCTTAAGCAATTGGTTTTTCATATCAATAAAGAATACATTTTTATTTTTATTTTGTTTCCAGTTATACCCTTTTTAAGGGTTATGCTTTAGTGTCATTCTTGACACTTGCTCTTGTTAATCAAAGCTCGTGTTTCGAAGATCCCCATTTCATTTCATGGTATCAGAGCCACGGAAGTACTAAATCTTGAGGAAAAGCTGCCTCGGTTTCCGTGCCCGTTTGCAAAAGTGTTCGCCACTTGAAGAGAAGTGTTTTATCACTTCATTGGAGAAGATTTCACATCTTGTTGTATTGTTTTTTTTTTTTTCTTTCTTTCTCATTTTCCTTCTTGTTTCTCTTCTATCCCTATTCTTTCTCTCCTTGTAATCGATGGATGACAATGATAAAGTCACCATCATGCCTATGAAACTAAGCGATACGAACTATGTAACATGGGCTTCAATCATGAAGCACCATATATGGGGAAAAGGCTTATGGGGGATTGTGGATGGTTCCGATTCGGAACCTAAGCTATCTCTTACTAAAAAGGAGGGAGATAAAGACGTCCCTCTATCGGAAGAAGAGAAAATCAAGGCTATTGCCTCATACGAGAAGAAATGGAAAGAATGGAGAATATCTCATGCGAAGATAATGTCATGGCTTATCAATAGCGTTGACATTAAAAAATGCTCAATTCTTGCCAAATTTGATCATGCCGATAAGGCATGGGAATACCTTAAGAATATGTATTCCCTTAAAGATATTGCACACGTGTGCAACCTCCAAGAAAAAGTTCGAATGATGACACAAGGAGACAAAACTATTCGTGAATATTACAATGGGTTGTCCGAACTTTGGGAAGAACTTTCCCTTTTAGAACCAAAGTGGCATTGTGCCGAAGACATCGAGCTTCGTCAGAAACAACTCGATGTTGAACATTTTTACCAGTTTATCACTGGATTAAGGCCGGAATTTGAAACCACTAAATCGGCCCTACTTCACCGGGGAAAAATTCCTTCTATTGTGGAAACTATTGAAGAGTTAACAATGGAAGAAAATCGTCTCCGGAAAGGTTCTTTAAAAATTGAAGATGATTCCGTTTTAGCCGTGTCTAGACCAGGGAATCATGTTCGATCATATAGGCCTCCTCACTTTAACCGACAAAATGGTGACTATGATAAGAAGAAAGTTATTTGTCATCACTGTCATGAACCGGGACACTACAGGCCACAATGTCCCAAACTTAAGGAGCTGAGAGAAAAAAGAGCTGCAATTGCTGGATCGGAGCCTAAAGATCAGGATGCACCAGTTTCCCTGGCCCAACTAATGGAGATCCTTCAGCCTCTCATCAAAGGTGCCTCTTCCTCATCCGAAGCTTCAACCGGCGCAGCAGCCTCATCTTTTTCTGATTTAGGTAAAATTTCTTGGCTTCTTGACTCTGGTGCATCTTTTCATATGACCCCAAATAATCAAAGTCTATCCAAATGTGTTAAAAATAAAACAAGTGTGTCAAAGGTCTTTACTGCTGATGGGACTTCTCTTGAAATAGAAGGAATAGGAGATTTTGAAAAAATTTATAAAACAAAAAATTTTTTTATTCCAGAAATTAGACATGTTCCCAAATTAAATTTAAATCTTTTATCTGTATCTCAAATTTCTGATTATGGGTGTAATATTTCTTTTTCTTCTCATGGTTGTTGGGTACAGGATCGCCAGTCAGGCAAGCTGATTGGGGAAGGCCATAGAGAAGGAGGACTCTATTACATGGATTTTTTGGAAATGCCGAAGAAAGCTTTTTGTTATAATATTCAAAAAATAGAGTTGGAACTGTGGCATAAGAGACTTGGTCACCCACATATAGCCAAAATCCAACATTTTCCAAATCTAGGAAAATTTTGTAACTCTGAATCATTTGATTGTAAAGATTGTATTCTCGGCAAAATGAAAAGATTACCATTTCACAACAGAACCTTTTTCTCTTCAAGACCACTTGAATTAATACACTCGGATGTTTGGGGTCCTGCACCAGTAATTTCTAAAGGAGGATTTGTTTACTATGTTATTTTTGTCGATGATTTCTCCCGACATACGTGGATGTACTTTCTCAAACATAAGTCTGAAGTATTTTCATACTTTCAAACTTTTCATAATATGGTTAAAAACAAATTTCAAAATGATATTACTATTTTTCGCACAGATTCAGGGGGAGAGTTTTTATCCACAGATTTTCAAAATTATCTTAAATTGCATGGCATCACACATCAAAGATCTTGTCCTTATACACCTCAACAAAATGGACTGGCAGAACGAAAACATCGTCATATTATAGAAACCACTAGAACTTTATTAATAGCAAATCAAGTCCCTAAAGACTTTTGGGCAGAAGCTGCCTTAACTGCCACCTATCTCATTAATAGGATGCCATCTTCTTCGTTACAAAATATCACTCCCATTGAAAAACTTATGAACATTTCTCCAGACTACTCTAGATTAAGAATATTTGGGTGCAAATGTTTCATATTTACTGACAAAAATGATAAACTTTCCCCTCGTGCGATTCCCTGTGCCTTTTTAGGATATGCTGAAAACCAGAAAGGTTATAGATGTTTTGACTTCAAAAATAATAAACTATATGTGTCTAGAAATGTTTCCTTTCTTGAAAAGGAGAGCTTCTTTGATTTTAGAAAATTAAAAGACGTCACTGAGTACTCGTTTTTGCTAGATCTAACATCAACATCTGATGAATATGACCTTGATTGTAACTTTGATGATGATCCAAGAATTATTGATCTTAATGTTGAAAATGAAGAAGTTCATAGAGATACTAGTATTCAATATTCCAGGCGACAAGAGTCTAATACTCCATGTGCACTTGAGAAATATTCTAACATTCCAACTAGACAATCATCCCGAATCTCGAGGCCTCCAGAAAAGTTTGTATCATACGAGTCTTTCTCACCCACATATAGGGTAGTTATTGCATTAATTCACTCATATGAAGAACCATCCACATATTTTCAAGCAAAAAATGATATCAAATGGATAGAAGCCATGAAAGTTGAATTAGATGCACTTGAAAAGGCTTCTACATGGAATATTCAAGATCTTCCTCCAGGGAAGAAAACTATAGGATGTCGATGGGTTTATAAAATTAAAACCAAGAGTGATGGTACTCTTGAAAGATATAAAGCCCGTTTAGTAGCCAAAGGTTATGCCCAAGAATATGGGATTGATTATGAAGAAACCTTTGCTCCGGTGGCTCGTATGACTACTGTCCGAACCTTAATTGCCTTAGCTTCTATCAAAAAATGGTCTATTTTTCAAATGGATGTCAAAAATGCTTTTTTAAATGGAAAGCTAGTTGCAGAAGTATATATGGAACCCCCTTCTGGTCTAAGTATTCCTAAGGGTAAAGTCCTTCGCTTAGAAAAAGCTCTTTATGGACTTAAACAAGTACCAAAAGCTTGGTATGATAGGTTTAGTCGTGTTATGATTGATATTGGTTTTCAATTCTGTTTAACTGACACTGCTTTGTTTATTAAGAATTCTGATGCAGGAATCATTGTGCTTCTTCTTTATGTGGATGATATGATCATCACCGGAAGCGATAAATAGGGAGTTGAAACAATCAAAACACTTCTTAAATCTTATTTTGAAATGACTGATTTGGGCTTGTTGAGATATTTTTTAGGCATTGAAGTTGCTTATTCTCCTAGAGGATATTTATTATCTCAGACTAAATTTGCTTTTGATATTGTTTTCAGGTCTGGTATTACTGATGATAAGAAAGTTGACACTCCAGAAGTTGTTAATGTTAAAATGAAGATTGATGATGGAGAACTTCTTGCAGACCCTACTCCTTACAGACAGCTTGTCGGGGCACTTTCTATCTATCCATTACCAGACCAGATATAGCACATGCTGTTCATACAGCAAGTCAATTTCAACATGCTCCTACTTTTGTTCATATGGGAGCAGTCATGCGTATTATCAGATACATCAAGTCCTCTCTTTCACGAGGACTTTTCTTATCTTCCTCCTCTTCTCTTGATTTAATTGCATATACTGATGCTGATTGGGGAGGTGATCCCAATAACAGACACTCAACCACTGGCTTTTGTGTCTTTTTAGGGGAATCATTAATCTCATGGAGGTGTAAAAAGCAGCAGAAGGTATCTCTCTCATCCACCGAAGCTGAATACAGAGCCATGGCAACCACGACCATGGAAGTAGTTTGGCTCCGACGACTGCTTGCTGACATGGGAGTTGAAGCAACAAAGGCTTCACAAATGTATTGTGACAACAAAAGTGCGATCTACATTGCCAGTAACAGAACATTCCACGAACGCACCAAACACATCGAAATGGATTGTCACTACGTCAGAGAGGAATATCTACACGGGATAATTGATCTGCCATATGTCACTTCAGAATATCAGTTAGCAGACCTCTTTACAAAGCCTCTCGCTGCTCCCCGATTTCACTTTCTCTTAGACAAACTTTCGCTCATTGTACCGTAAGTTTGAGGGGGAGTGTTAAAATGTAAAACTGTACATATATGTATATATAATAATATTATATTATTATATATATAAATACATTTTTAATTTCTTTCTTTTCTGTATTTTTTTTCCTTTATTTTTATTTTTTGTCTTTATGTCATCTAGTTCAGTTTGAACTAGAATGACTGTTGCTAGTCAAGTCCTGTCCAGACTTTACTAGCAATAGAGCTGTTGGACTGACACATTCCAACAGCTCTTAATAGAGCTGTTGGACTGTGCCCAACAGCTCTATTGAGTCCTCTTTCAGCTGTGTATATAAAGGGGTGCAGCCCCTCTTGTATTTCACTCCAATGCTTCTTAAGCAATTGGTTTTTCATATCAATAAAGAATACATTTTTATTTTTATTTTGTTTCCAGTTATACCCTTTTTAAGGGTTATGCTTTAGTGTCATTCTTGACACTTGCTCTTGTTAATCAAAGCTCGTGTTTCGAAGATCCCCATTTCATTTCAGTGGTGATGGTGGTAATGATGAAAATGGTGATAGATGGTGGTGGTGGTGATGACAATTGTGATGGATGGTGGTGGTAGTGATAATAATGGTAATGATGGTGATAATAGTAGAGAAGTGGTGGTAGTGATAATGGTAATGGTGGTGGTGACGAGGATGATGGGGGTGGAGTGAAAGAAAAATAGTTGTAAAAAAAAATGTCTCACAACTTAGATTCGTTAGTTATGTTGCAAATAAACTGAGTTTTGCTATTTCAATTTATAGGCGAATCTCAGTTTCGCTGGAAAGGTGGGGTCATGGTTTTAAAACTCGCCGAGTCAACTCGGTGACTCGGCTCGGCTCGACCCTCCAACGAGTCAACTCGGCAAGCTAAACTCGTTCTGCGAAAACTCGGCCTTGACTCGGCCTGACTCGGGTTGACTCAGGCTGACTCGGGCGAGTTTTGGGCACTTTTTTCTTTTTTCATTTTTCAAAGGCTATGGGCATTTTTTCCATATGTAAGTGTTCATTTTTCAAAGAACAAATAGCATAATAACAATAGGCTTACCAACTTAATATAAAATCACAAAATTAGTAAAAGTCAATCAAATTTCACATGTCCATCATTCATTCCTTTTGGTAGCTCCAGGTAAGGAATCAAACCCAGTACCCCTCAATGAACATAGAGTGAATCCACTAATCCAGCTAACATAACTGATCCCTCATGCAACCATCTCTGAGACCTACACAATAGTTGGCAGCCAGCCTGTTCAAAACCAGTAGGCATAAAATGCTCACATTTATCATTATAATATATATACATCACAACATTCTCATTATCCAAAGCTTATATGCATTTATGTGCAGATATATAAGGCATGGTCCAATCAACTCTATATCAGAAACACACTTACAAATATCAAGATAAAGTTCAATGTTCCCAAAAATTTGCAAGGATTTTGTTCAATGTTCCCAAAAATTTGCAAGGATTTTCTGAGGCCCTGCAACACAACAGCTATGTCCATATATTCAAGTTGTAAACCATGATCGAGCATGGCTATTAAAGTTCTTGAAGCTAGTAATTAAGTCATTCTTTATATATTGTCTTGAAAGACTTGCTCCTGCTTGTGTAGTTTCTTTAGTAAATGTGAGATTTGAATTAAGAGCAGTTTTACTTGATGTTATTTTACTTATTAATCAATTAAACTAGTAATTAAGTCATTCTACAAACCTTTATATGTTTAAATGACAATTTATATATTGTCTTTGTTTTAAAATCAAAAGTTAACAAAACCCGGTCCGAGTCACCGAGTTGACCCGCCGAGTCACGAGTCAATAAAGAACGAGTCGAGTTCCGAGTCACGGGTTTTAAAACCTTGGGTGGAGTTTCATTGAAATGTTGAGTTTGGCTAGAACGATGTTTTAGCAGAAGGGTAAAATCATCAACAATGCCTCCAAATTCAAGGAAAATCTGGTGGGTGGGTATGCGAGGAATAGTGCCATATTTTGCAGCTATTTTGTGAAATAACATTATTCTCAGGGGCAAGGCAGTAATTTTTCATTTTTTTATTGTTTTGTAAAATGTTCTCATTCCTTAATTTTTCGTTCTCTTGTCCTTAGCTTTTCTAATGACCTGGTTAGAGCTATGTTGTATCTCTATGCTTAACATGCTCAAGAATAATGAGATGATAAAAGAAGCTCAAGCAAAAAAGCATGTTTTATCATTTTTCCTTGTCTAGGCAACATGTTAAAATGGTAAAGTCACTGAAATTAGAAGATAAGTAAAAGAGGGAAAAAATCTAAAAAATATGCTGACTAAAAAAAAATCTAACTAGACTAATTTCCTTCTCCTTCCCACAAATCTCTTACACATGATCTTTCCTAGCGTGTGAGTGATCTATATATCTGCACTAGGGATGCACACAAGCCGAGTTCAAGCCGAGCCTGGGCTGTTCGAACTCGGCTTGGTTCAAAATGCCTTTGTCCAAGCTCGGCTCGAGCTCGGAGCCAAGCTTGTATGCCATTATCCAGACTCAGCTCGGTTCTGAGCTCGAGTCAAGCCGAGCTTCAATGGTATTCCATAAAAAATCTGGTAAAAAAGACTTGCAAAGGTGGGATTTGATCCCCAAACCTCTTTAACGTTAACAAAGTGACCCACCATTAAGCCAGAGCACGTTTTTTTACTATTGTCACAAAAAATGTATATATACTAAAAATTCTCTATATTAACGAACAACGAAAAAAGGCAAAAGACGGGATTCGAATCCAACACCTTCTGAAGAAAAGTCTAACGCCCTACCCATTACGGTAACAATGACCATTTGGCTTTATTTGCAAACATATTATATATGTTGGGATTGCAACGAACCGAGCCTTATCAGGCTCGACAGGTCATTCAAGCTTGGCTCGATAGCTCATCCAAGCTTCATATGCCGGTTCAAGCTCGGCTCATTTACAAAGTGGGCGAGCCCAAGCCGGCTCGGTTCGGTGTGCAGCCCTAAAATGCACTATGAGCTCATGTCCACAGCACAAAGGGTTCATATGATAATCTTCCAAACAAGGAAAATGGTTTCTTCAGATTAAGATGTACGATTTAAGATAATATATTGGCATAAAAAGAAGAGACAAGAATGTGATTCAAAAGAAGGTTTATGACAAGGCTTCCAACAGGCATAAAGGTATGAGATGTCAAGAGGGGATCCAAGAAGAAACCAAATAAAAGGCTGATAATAGAGAGGTAATAGAAGTAAGGTCGGGCATACCAAGAACTAAATATATTACTAGCATTTAATGGGAAAAAAAGTTCTGGCAACTGATTTGGCATTAGAAAGGCATCGCCTGTTCTGATGGTGAAGTATGGCCTGGAATAGAGAAAATTAGTTATCCTTTTATTATTTTTTTAAATTTATTATGGTGACATCAACTGAACATAGTGATAGCAATAGTATTTGGCTGGAATTTTTTCAGAATATGTTTGAAAACTATCTAGAAAGCATAAAACTTGGTCTGCTCAACTTCCAGAGGCTAATTCTCTTTACTGTTGCACTAACTTTTGAAATCCTGGATTCTTTGAGGCTGATTCTGGATTCATCATTTTAAAAGGCACCAATAACGGTAAAAGTTCTAGCTAACTTGTCAAATATTGAGGATGATTACTAGGTCTTCATTGCAGATGGATTAGCAGTGTGTATTTGCAATTATGTGTTTTCACCAAGAACAACAACAACAACAACTACGCCTTCATCCCAAAATAATTGGGGTCAGCAATATGAACCAAATAAGAAAATCATTCTGGGTCTTCCACATGAATCCTTCTCCTCCAATCATTTCTATCCAATGTCATGTCGTCGGTGAGGTTCAAAGCATTCATATCCTTTCCTATCATCTCCATCCAAGTCTTCTTAGGCCTACACCAACCTCTTTTAACTAATATATTTTTCCATTTCTCCATCCTTCTAACTGGAGCATCATTAGGCCTTCGCCGAATATGTCCAAACCAGAGTTACCGGAAGCGCCTAAGTAAAAGGGGAAGCACGCTTCCCCGAAGCGCGAAACGTCGCGCTTCCGAAGCGTGAGGGGAAGCGTCCCCCTTTTTTGGGAAGCGTGTTTCCATTTTATGGGAAGCGCGTTTCCCCACGATTCTTCCACGTTTTCCCCTCGCTTCCCCATTTTTTTCATTTTTTTCGCTTCCCCCTCGCTTCCGGTTCGCTTCCTAGGTCGCTTTCGAGACGGTTCGGAATTTTCTTCTAAGTGGTCCCACGCTTCCCCGCTTCCTAAATTTTTGAAAGTGCCTCGCTTCCCGCTCCCGCTTCCTACTCCCGCTTCCTCGACTAGTAACTCTGGTCCAAACCACCGTAAACGATTCTCTCTCATCTTATTTTCAATGGATGCAACGCCTACCTTCTTACGTATCTCATCGTTTCGAATCTTATCTTTTATTGTATTTCCACACATCCATCGAAGCATACGCATCTCAGCTACACTCATTTTTTTGAATATGATGTCTCTTGGTAGCCCAACATTCCGTACCATATAGTAAAGGGGGCCTAATTGTCATCCTATAAAACTTTCCCTTCAACCGCAATGGCATTCTACGATCGCACAACACTCCAGTTGCACTTTTCCATTTCATTCACCCAACCTTTATCCTATGATTTACATTTCCATCAATTTCTCCATCCTTTTAAATGATAGATCCCAAATGTTTGAACATCCACCGGTATTTCTTGCTCACCAAGCTTCACTACACTCCCATCACTACTTCGTTGCTTACTAAACCGACATTCCATATATCAGTCTTACTCTTACTCAACTTAAAACCTCTTGCTTCCAATGTCTGTCTCCATAATTCTAACTTAGCATTAACCCCAGCTCTAGACTCATAAATAAAAAAATATCATCAGCAAACAACATACACCACGACACATTTTCTTGAATTGATCTCGTAAGCTCATCCATCACTATAGCAAATAGGAAAGGGCTTAATGCAGATCCTTGATGTAACCCAACCGTTATAAGAAAATTGGTTGTCACCCCTCCACAAGTGCATACATTGGTTACTACTCCTTCGTGTTAGAAATCCACCTGTACCTGCATTGAGAAAGAGAGAGAGGGAGAGATGAAGAGAAGAAAGCAAGAAGGGGTCTGCGACTGTCAGGATTTTTATATGAAATCGTGACCTAAATTAATTCATTTATAACTTTAGTTTACACAGGTATGGATCCGGGTCTGGTGTATCCAGACCCGATTAAAAAGAAAAGAGGTATAACGTATACTGTACACAATCTTTACAATCTTTACATGGATCGGGTCGGATCCTGGGTCGGATCCTTTTTCACCCCCCCTCAAGTTGTTCATGGTTTTGGACCATGAACAACTTGTCTTTAAGCATCCAAAAATGATCCTTTGTTAACCCTTTGGTAAATATGTCTGCAACTTGTCTTTCAGTAGAGATGAATTCAGGCTTAATCTCTTTTTCTTCAACCTTCTGCCTCACAAAGTGTTGGTCAATCTCAATGTGCTTAGCACGACTGTGATGTACTGAATTTAATGACATGTTGATAGCACTTTGGTTGTCACATAGCAAGGTAGTGTGAGAGATCTTTTCTCCTACTTCAGTTAGTAGATGCCTGATCCATGTGACTTCGACAGTAGCAGCAGCCATGGATCTATACTCAGCCTCAGTGCTTGATCTAGCGATAGCCTTTTGTTTTCTACTGCTCTAAGAGACTAAATTTTTTTCAATGAAGACACAATATCCTGATGTAGATCTTCGTTCGTCAGGATCTCCTGCCCAGTCTGCATCACAATATACAGTAAGTTCGTGTTCATCTTTGCCATATGATTATAGTGAATATATCAATCCATCCCCAATAGTCCCTTTCAAATATCTAAGGATCCTCTTGACCGCTTCCATATGTCCAGTAAGTGGCGCATGCATAAATTGAGACACTTGATTGACTGAATAAACGATGTCAGGTCTAGTGAATGTGAGGTACTGCAACATTCATATTATGCTTCGATACCTGGTGGGGTCATCACACAGATCTCCATCATCAGCGCTAAGTTTTTGATGAAGCACACTCGGAGTTCTTAGAGGTTTGCAGTCTTTCATGCCTGCCTTGTTGAGAACGTCTACGGTGTACTTATGCTAAGTGAGTGTCAAGCCATGAGCCTGGTTATCAACTTCTACACCAAGAAAATAACGTAGAACTCCAAGATCTTTCATTTTGAACCTCTGACCTAGTAAGTCTTTTACTTCTTGAATGTGGGATGCAGAGTTTCCTGTGATGATAATATCATCAACATAAATTAATAATAGAGTGGTCACAGTCTGACTTTTAAAAATAAATAATGAGTGGTCCAGCATGGAACGTGAAAATCCATGTTTCTGAATCTCTAGCGAGAAGCTATCAAACCAAGAGCGAGATGCTTGCTTCAGACCATAGATAGCTCTGTTTAACTTGCACACATGGGTTTTACAATTTTGTTCTTAATATCCAGGGGGTTGTTCCATGTATACTTCCTCCTTCAAATCTCCATGCAAGAATGCATTTTTCACGTCAAGCTGACTCAACTTCCATCCATGTTCAACAACCAGAGAAATAATAATTCAAATTGTTCCCATTCTTACAACCGGACTAAAGGTTTCATCATAGTCTTGCCCTGCTTCTTGGGTGAATCCTTTTGCCACAAGCTTTGCCTTATATCGTTCAATGGTTCCATCTGGCTTGTACTTTATTTTGTAGACCCATTTACATCCGACAACATTTTTGTTAGGTGGTCTGGGAACAACTTCCCAGGTTCCACATTCATGCGAGGCTTGCATTTCATCATTCATGGCTTCTACCCATTTGGGAAAAGTGGCTGCCTGATAGTACATAATAGACTCATCTTCCTTATTGAGGGCAATTAAAAAGAGTTGAAGATCCAAGGAGAAGTTGTTATAGCTAACCCACCTATCAATAGGATGTCGTATGCGGTTTGATTTTCTGACCTCAAGAGTATGAGGAGTCAGATTGGCGACTGAGACATGATCTGAATGACTTGATGCTGTCGGTCTTTGTCTAGAATAGACTGCCTTTGTATCTATCTGGTACTTCCTCTGCATTCTGTGATCCCGACGTCCCAGGGTTCTCAAACATTTCTTCTTCTTGTTGCACGCAATCTGAGGAACATGCTTCATTGGAGCCAGCAAAAAGTTCTGAACTCAGCCAAGGATAGTAAACTTCAGTTGGCATGTTTGTTGCGTCAGCTTCATTATCAAAATTTTGTTCATCAAAGACAACATTTCTTGAGGTTCTGATGCGTTTGTTGGTGGGATCATAACACCTATATCCTTTGTAGTTATCTGCATATCCCACAAACCTACATTTCTGGGCCTTGTCCTGAAACTTATTTCTCAGGGACTGATCAATATGCAGATAACAAACACATAAAAAAACACGTAGATCATGATAACTAGGATGAGCTCCAAAAAGACAGTGATAAGGAAACTTATTTTCCAGAACAACCATAGGCAGTCTATTTATCACATGTACGACAAAATGAAAGGTTTTGTCCATAGGTTGCTGGGAAGATTACTGTCATGAAGCATACTCATGGCACTTTCAACGATATGCCTATGTTTTCGTTCAGCAATCCCATTTTGTTGAGGGGTGTGAGGGCATGACACCCTTCTTCCTATTCCGTTATTTCGGAGAAAAGAAATAAAATCACGGGATGAGAATTCCCCACCTCCATCACATTGGAAAAATTGAATGGACTCAGAAAATTGATTTTTGACCAAGGAAAGAAAATTTTGAAACAAAGAGAAGACTTTCGACTTATTTTTTATGAAATATATCCAAGTGTATCGAGAATAGTTATCAACAAAGATTAGATAGTATCTGCTCCCAGATCCAGAGGCAATCAGGGTGAGTCCCCATATATCAGAACAAATTATTTCAAAAGGTTTTGAAGCTCTCTTATTAATGGAATGGAAAGACAATACATGACTCTTGCATGAAAGACAACTGGAACACTTATGACTGCTCTCATCCCCATTGAGACTTTATTTTAGAATTAGATTATTAGAGACAAGTTTTTCAATAAAATGACTCCCACAATGTCCTAATTGACTATGCCATAAGAATGGCTTATTACATTCAGAAATACTAAAAACATTAGCATAAGAGGATGAACATGACTCTAATGAAGGCTTCAAATTCAGATGAACAGGGCAGACAACATGACATGGAGCTTCTTCAAAGACATACATATTGCCTCGTCTCTTTCCTTCAACGAATGTTTTCCTCGTGCATAGGTCCTTTACATGCACAGAGGAAGGGGTGAATTCAACTGAAGCATTATTATCATCAATAAGTTTGGAAACAGAGACAATATTTTTCTTGATGGCAGGAGCATGAAGAATGTCAGAAAGAGTAAGAGTGGAATATGACATGAGAATGATAGTTTTTTCAACATGAGAAACAGGATGGTGGGATCCATCTTCAGTGACAATCTTACTTTTTTCCAAAATAAGGAATAGGGTTAGAAATTTTACCTGCATCTCCTGTCACATGAGTCACTGCCCTTGAGTCGACAAACCCAGTGCCTTCGTCACTCTGCTTCAATTTCAACTCTGACAAGGCAGATATCAGCAGATCTTTAATCTTTCCACTGTCTCTGGTATTTGTGAATCTTCTTTTGGTTTCTGTCTGTGGACCCTTTCTTTTATTCTCTGGATTATGCCAACAGTTCGCCTTGATATGCCCCTTTTTGTTACAAAGGAAGCAAGTAGGGATGAATCTTGGTCCTTGCGCATGGGTTAACATGTTTGGAGTGGGAAGCAGACCACGCCCTCCATATCCACTTCGCCCTTGTCCTCCTCATCCCCGTCCTCTACCATGAATCAGGCCTGTGGCAAAAACTTCTTGAGAATTTGGGTGAATGTGCGTTTCTTCAGAGAATCCTTTCAGAGTCATTTCATACTGGATCAATTTGGCTCGTAGCTCATCAAAGGTAGGAAGAACAGGAAGGCGCAATAGTGAAGTAACTATCATATTGTAGTCAGATCCCAATCCACTCAGAGTTTGTTGCACAATGTCATTGTCACTTACGGCACATCCTATAACTGCAAGTTGAACTGTGATGATCTTTATTTTGTTTAAATATTCCATGATGGTCATGGAGTCTTTTCTTAACAACTGAAATTCCCTTTTCAAAAAAACCATCCTTGCTTGAGAAACCTGCGAATATGTCTGAACCAGTCGTTCCCAGAGTTGTAGTGCTGTACAATTGTCGGGAATGGCAACAAGGACCTCTTGAGACAGAGTTGAGGTGATGTATGCAACAACTGATTGATCTTTCCTTTCCCAATTGAGAAATTCTATATTTTTGACATACACGATCGAACTCGCCCCTTGATCATCTTTCTCTTCTCTCAGAACAAATTCTAGTGGGATTGGGGTGGTTCAATCCAGGTGACCTACGAGACCTTGGCTCCTTATAAAAGGAATGATTTGTCTCTTCCAAATCAAGAAGTTTGAGGTATTCAACTTTTCAGAAACGAGTTGGTTGAGAAAACTTGAAGAAATATTTGATTGAGAGGAATAAGGATCCATAGAGAGTGAAATTCATCAAGAGTGTTCACGAAGTGCAAGAGTTTTCACGAAATGCTCAGCCTTTTTATTATTTTTTTCGGCTGTTAGATTCAGAGAATAGAGAGACTGAACCTTTTTCTATGCACTCCAGAAAACTGATATTGATGTAAGAAAAAACTTTCCCACGTTAAATATATTTTCAAACAAGTAGCAAAAAAAGAAACAGGAAGAAAACTACACAGCAGATGTATATTTGAATATGTAGAAATAGATGCGTGGAGGGGATTGGACAAAGGGAGATCGAACAGACGATAGCAATAAAGAGGGTCAAGCAGGCAATATAAAACAAAACTGAAATGGGGCACGCGATTGGTCTGATGTTTCACATGAATCGATTTCAGCGATTCACATGAAATACAACCACTCGTTTTTCACAGTCTGGGTTCACGTGAATCTCAGATCCAAGAGAGAAGCAAGCCCACGTGAGATGTGGGGAAAATTTCAGAAAAGAAGGGAAGAACGAGAGAAGAAAGAAAATGAAGAAGAGTATAAAAGGGGAGGAACGAAAAACCTCAAAACTCTGATTGTCGCATCTGCCGAAACCTTTTTTTTGCCCTTAGACAAATCTTCGCTCTGATACCATATTAGAAATCCACCTGTACCTGTATTGAGAAAGAGAGAGAGGGAGAGACGAAGAGAAGAAAGCAAGAAGGGGTATGCGGTTGTCACGATTTCTATATGAAATCGTGACCTAAATTAATTCATTTATAACTTTACTTTACACAGGTATGGATCCGAGTCTGGTGTATCCAGACCCGATTAAAAAGAAAAGAGGTATAACGTATACTGTAAACAATCTTTACATGGATCGGGTCGGATCCCTGGTCGGATCCTTTTGCACCTTTTTCACTTCGTACATATCTTTAATTATACTAATGTGCTTAAGAGAAACACCTTTCTTCATCATTGTCCACCAGAGAACATCCCTAGGTACTCTATCGTATGCCTTCTCCAAATCAATAAAAATCATATGCAAATCTTTGTTCCTCTCTCTATATCTCTCAATAAGTTGTCTAAGAAGATGTATAGCTTCCATAGTTGATCTTCCAGGCATAAAACCAAATTGATTCTCTGATATCATGACAACCTTCCTCAACCTATACTCAATCACCCTCTCCCAAAGTTTCATAGTATGACTCATGAGTTTTATACCACGATAGTTTGTGCAATCTTGTATATCACCCTTATTCTTATATAGAGGCACCAAAGTACTCTTCCTCCACTCATTACACATCTTATTTGTCTGCCAAATCTTGTTAAAAAGATTTGTCAACCATTCTAAACCTTTCTCACCCAAGCATTTCCAAGCCTCGATAGGTATACCATCTGGGCCAACTACCTTTCTTGATTTCATTTTCTTCAAAGCCTCTGCAATTTATTTCTTTTGAATCTTGTGCATGAAGTCACGATTCATCTCATGAAAAGGAATGAAGAAGTCTCCAAGATCCTGAGCATGACTTCCATTAAATAGCTTATCAAAATAATCTTTCCATCTCTCCTTAATCTCCTCGTATTTGACTAAAACCCTTTGCGTTTCATCTTTGATACATCTAACCATACCCAGATCCCTCGATTTCCTATCTCTCATCTTTGCAAGCCTATAAATATCCTTCTCACCATCTTTGGTATCCAACTTGTCATAAACCTCCTTATATACCTTATCCCTCGCGTTTCGAACTACTTTTTTAGCTTCCTTCTTTGCTATCATATACTTCTCCAAATTCTCATTATCACGACTCCTACTTAGATTTCTATAACACTCTCTTTTAACATTAATAGCTAATTTGACATCCTTATTCCACCATGATGTATCCTTACCTAGCGGTGCACCGCCTTTAGACTCACCCAATACCTCCTTAGCCACCTTCCTTCATTGCAGATGGATTGGCAGTGTGTATTTGCAATTATGTGTTTTCACCGAGAAGTTGTTTATTTTTGTCACTGGATGGTGGTTTCCATTTAGAGATCTTGGTCGTCACTGAAGCTATAATTATGTAGGTCTACTTGTAGAAGCTTGGATTTTTGGCTTTGTGGATGTACTGTAGCCATACATCTCGCAATTCAGAGATATACTACTACATGTCATCTTAGAATATCAATGGCTAATCTCCTTTTTGTTTTTTTTGGTATTTTATAATGCATATTTTGTACAGAAAGAAAATGGCATTTGATGAATTTATTTTAAATGGGCATGGTGGAGATTAATTTATTGTTTTTTATATATGGTTATTTAGGCAATGATACAATAAATCTATGTTCATGCTGCATTGAAGACCCTCTAGTACATGCATCAGTCTCGCTCTACTACATGGGTTTTATGTTTCTTGGTCTCAACATATACCAAAAACAGAAATCAATACATTGTCAACCCTTTTTCTATATAAATTATTCTAACAATTTGATTGTGCCATGTTCATGTCAATCTATGTCACATAGGTGCGGGTGCGGGTGCGGATGCGGCACTTTAAAAAAACTTGGGTGCGGGGGTGCGGGGAGGGTATATATATAATTTTTAACAATTTTAAGTTAACACTACATGTATGTGTTTGCATTTATGTATTTATATATATAATATAGATAAAAATAGACTTGATTAGGGTTAACTGAATCTACTTTTGGATAGAAATGGACCTCAGTGTGGTTGACTTCACCTAACACAAAGGAAGTTGTGTCCAAGTGTCGCACCCGCTTGGGTGTGGGTGTGCCCTGTTAGAAGAGTTTGTGACATAGATTTCAATGATACAACTGGTATTACTTTATTGCATAAATTGGTTGATATTTCCATTTATTTAGAGCCATAGTCACCTGTATCGTTAAAGGTAATTTATCAGCAAGGGTATTTCTCGGAGAGATTTTCAAAAGTTGATAAATCTCGGGAATATATAAAAAATTAAATAAAAATTCTAAAAAATAAGTAAAAATACAGAATAGAAAAATGAAAGAAAACTAAAATAAAGACCTTAAAATAGACAAGATAAATTGATAAATGAGCAACTAAGTTAGATTTTAAAACCCTTAAAACACATTTCTACTTTTATTTCCTATTTTACCCTTTAAAACTTTTTAAAACCCCACGTTTTCAAGTTTTGAATAATCCCCAAAATGCCCTTTTTCAGAAACAGCCCCTCACGACACTCGATTTGGGGATTTTCTCATCTCACCCAATACTCAAGATTTTTTGCAAATCATTCCGTTTTTATTAATAGAAATATAGTAATTTTTTTTGCTTTTAAAATCCTCCATTTTTCATATTTTTTGAAAACAATATTTTGAAAAAAAAAACACAAAATGTGCAAAATACATAGATTTGATTTGGTTTTTGAACCAAATCAAACCAAAATTTGATGCCAAGTTCGTTTTTTTCTTTAAATTATAGTGATTTTTCCAAAATTTTATCTATAATAAAATTGGGGCTTTTTAAAAAAACCAGAATCTGAAAATCACGCAGTTTCTGTAGCGATATATCTCGCGATAATATCGCGAGATACATGAATTGCTGATATATTGAATATATCGTGACATATTCCGGTTACTAACATTTAGCTTGAAATTGCCGATATTTTCGCGATATTTTCAATATATCGGCGATATAGGCGACTATGTTTAGAGCATGGTTGATGCAATCTTTCAAAGTCTCAGAAACTTTCTATAGATATGCAGTCTTCTCACTGTTCAGTTGTGCAGGTTAGGACTGTTGAGGAGCAAGTGAGAGCTGCAGCAGAGCACAAACTTGGTGTGGCTAATCAGAGTATCACTGCTGGTTTTTTTGACAACAACACCAGGTTTCTGATTCTTGTAGTCTCCATGATGTTTATAATGCACTTTTATCCTAACCATTTGCATTGGGTACTGACCGAGATTTTCATTAGGATGTCATGTTGTAGTTATTTCTTTGGTGTGGCATTGCAGTGCGGAAGATCGAAGAGAGTATTTGGAGGGGCTTCTGAGGGAATGTAAGAAAGAAGAAGTTGTTCCTGTGTTGGATGATGATGCTCTTAATTACCTCTTAGCTCGCAGGTGGATCTGTTGACCATTGCATTATGTGATATAATTTCATTACTTGCATTTTGTGACGATAAACAAAGTCTCCTGGTCATGTAATCACTTTACTGTTTCATCATATGTTAGAATTCTATATTTGTTTACTGAGCCTATGAAGTTGCATTGCTTGTTTCCAGCGAACCTGAGATCGATGTCTTTGAATCAGTTGACAGAAAGAGATGTGAAAATGAGATGGTTGGTGCTATGTTCTGCATATTTCATACTTCTCATATGTTTATATATTTCATGCATGTTTTTGCTTTATTGGTAAAATCCTTCTAAAACTCAAATAATGTTACAGGCTTCATGGCGGAAGCTTCTACAGGCACAAGGCAAGGATGCCCCCGAGCTCTTTCAGATGCCTTCTCGGCTTGTGACAGAAGATGATCTGAAACCATTTTATAAAGCAATGAAAATACATGAATCATCTAATGTGGCAGTAAAGCAAAATAGTGAGTACCTCAATATTTGTGACTCCCAGCAGTATGGGAGGGGGAAACGAGCTAGAGAGGTAGGTGCTGAGCGGATTTCTTTTTGTCACATAATTTTTGTTGTTTTCGAATGGGTTAAATGCAAGGTTGTAGGTATCTTATCGTTACCCGCATCGGTCAGTACCAAAGTAACACTGTATCGTATCATAAATTTTTAATGAAAAATTTCTAAAAAATAAAAAAAAGTCAGAAAAATTATAAAAAATTATAAAAAAATCATATCACATGAAATAATGATGAATTGCACAAAATACAACCATAAAATCACATATGAAGCATTTGTGTCTCTATGAGCTGCATAAGACATCATCAAACATCAACTAATATAGAATCATAGATAACATTGCATGCATATCTCACAAGAACAATGCAAAATATTAAATATCTTGCAATTAAGAACATTCCACAAGACTCATACTTTCATATTACATAAAAAAATATTATGGCAATAGTTGCACTCGATTTCAATCGGTTTTCACTCATTACATGAGTACGCCATTGCCATACCGGATCATCTTATGCCATCTTTGTTGGAGGGTGGAGCCTAATTTCTACCTTGATGTAAACCTTTAATTTTTTTCGGATCCAACTTCGAGGCAAGTTAAAGGGAGGTTGTAAGGGGCAGCGGCCCTCTAGGCAAAATTTTTTTGGAGAGTGGCTTTGTAATTTTACTCATCATAAAGATTTTTTTACCTTAACTCATTTTCTTGAGTGAACAAATGGTGAAAATGCACTTTTTTTACACTTCTAATGGGCTCTAGACCATGGTTGCCAGTTGAGGAAGCGGGAGCGGGAAGTGATACGGGAAGCGGGAGCGGGAAGCAAGGCACTTTCAAAATTTTAGGAAGCGGGAAGCGTGGGACAACTTAGGAGCGAATCGGGAATCATCTCGGAAGCGACCTAGGAAGCGAACCGGAAGCGACCTAGGAAGCGAGGGGGAAGCGAAAAAAAAAATACAAAAAATTAAAAAAATGAGGGAAGTGTGATGGGAAGCGCGCTTCCCATTAAAGGGAAGCACGCTTTCCATTTAAAAATGGCGCTTCCCCGTGCGTTTCGGAAGCGCGATGTTTCGCGCTTCCGAAGTGCGATGTTTCGCGCTTCCGAAGTGCGCTTCCCCACTTACCTAGGCACTTCCAGTAACTCTGCTCTAGACAAATGGAGGAGTCGGCCCTTAATATGTATTTAAAACCAAAAATGAAAAAAGTAACTTTCGGCCTTTTTAAATTGCGCCGAAGGTGTATTGTACGATACACCCTGTATCGTACGGTACAACATGATACATGAGTGCATCGTATGATACACATTCGTATCACAATATGAGTGTGTATCATATCGCAAAACCCAAAAGTAACAATACGTATTGTACCATATCATACAATACTTAGAACACTCGCTAAATGACTTGCTTTATGTCTGCAGGTCCGCTCTTATGAAGATCAATGGACTGAAGAGGAATTTGAAAAACTCTGCCAAGTGGATTCTCCTGAATCTCCACTACCCAAAGAAGCTGCCCATGATTCTCATAAGACTAAGGATTCTTCTGGGTCTTCAAAAATCGAAAGTGTAGGAGAGCAGCCACCATCAAAAAGAGGACGAGGCAGACCGAAGAGATTAGACAGTTCTTTGTTGGTTCCAGGAGCACCAGTTGAATCTATCTGCAAATTGGAAACAGGGGTTCCACAAGAACAAAATCCTGGTACTGTTGCTTGTGCTGGTCCTCTTACGACAGTTCCTGCCAAGGGACCAGTCAAAAAGACTCCACTTGGATCGGAGACCAGGCAGCGGCCAGTAAAGCATTCTATCATTTCAGCTACCTCTGGTGCTGATTTTGAAGTTAACCAGGTGCCTGGAGCCATAAAGGAGGTCAATTCTGTTCCAGATAAATCTCCAAGGAGTTTTGTGTCACAAGAGAAGCAGTGGTTAAATAAACCATCAAAAACAGCAATTACTTCTTGTTTCAATCCTAATGATAGACAATGTTCAGAGCCCAAAAAGCCAGCTGACTTGGTTTCAGTTAGGGTTCCCAGTATAGCCCACATTGAAGACAAGAATATCAGTATTTTGCCTGGACCAATTAACAGGGAACCCATGAAAGAACTGGTTTCTGACAGTAAAAGGCCTGTTTCTGGCGACAAACACGCAGGTGCTTCTAAATCTCAAGTATGTGAAAACTATGCTCGCTTGATTGAAATCAACAAGCAAGATTACAGTGGAAATGCTCTGAAGGTTAGTGTGACCAAATCTAGAAAAGAGTATGTTGGTCAGCCTTCAGGAACTGTTGCATCTACCCAATCGTCTGTTTCAGGAAAGAATTACCTTCAGAGTGATTCTTTTAGTGTGGCAGGCAACACCAAGCCCGGGACTTATGAAAAGTCAGTCCTGCCTACTCAAAGCCATGTGTCGGGACTTGTTATTGGCACGTCTACTCGGCCAGATACTGCTCCAAGTTCAGGTGGAAGCAAGTCCACAAATGAAGGACCTGTTGGTCTTGTTTCAGTTGAAGAAGCTAAAAAACAAAGCAGTGTTCACCTTAGAAAAGCACCGTCTCCTTGCTCTCAAGATCCAAAGAACAAGATCCCATCTGCACATAGTTATCCTGAAGAGAATTCATCTGCTGATTTGCCATTCACTGGGCAAACAAAAGGCAGTAATTTAGACGAGAAAAAGAACAAGGGTTTGAGCTGTAATACTTCAGGGTCTGAAGTTAAGATTTCTGCTGAATGTAAAGATGGACAAGTCCACGATGCACCAGTGAAAGTCCAAGATGCTCCAGTGAAGCGTAAATCCTCAGCTGAGGCTAAAACACGTAATCCCTCTGGCAGGAAGCATTCAAAATGTGTTACAAAATATCCTGTATCCCAACCTAATTTCTCAACAACTTTGACACCACAAAGTCAACCAAAGGAAGGTTCTGAATATCCACCATCAACTGAGGGAAAGTCTGCTACAACTGAGAAGAGTTCTGCAGCAACAATGCCTGTCCAATCTGTATTAAAAAGTCCTTCAAATGAAGGTGCTGAATCTGCACCAACTGAAGTTGCAACCAAGAAGGGTTCTGTAGCTATAACACATGTCCAGGCTAAGGCATCAACAGACCAACCTAAAGAAGGTTCTGAATCTGCAGTTGAACGGACTGCAACAACCACAAAGGGTTCTGCAGCAACAATGCATGAAGACAGTGGGACACTGAGAAGCCAACCAAAGGAAGGTTCTGAATGTGTATCAACCAAGAAATCTGTTAAAACAAAAAGTGAAGGGAAATCTGCTACAGCCGAGGAGAGCTCTGCAGCAATCATGCCTCTCCAAACTGAGGAATTAAGAAGTCAATCGAAGGAAGGGCCTGAATGTGCACCATCGATTGAAGTGAGATCTTCTGCAGCCAAGAAAGCTGTAGCAAGAATGCATGACCGAACTGAGGCACCAAGAAAGCGACCAAAGAAAGGAACTGAATCTTCACCATCAGTTGAAGGGAAATCTGCAGCAATCAAGAAGGGTTCTGCAACAATAATGCACGACCCAAGTTGGACACTAAAAAGCCAACCAAAGGAAGGTTCTGAATATGCACCATCAGTTGAAACAAAATCTTCTACAGCCGAGAAGGGTCCTGCTGCGGTAGTGCATGTTCAAACTGAGGCACCAAGAAGCCAACTTAAGGTAGGCTCTGAATGCACAACATCAGTTGAAGGGAAACCTGCAACAACCAAGAACGCTCCTGCAGCAGTAGCAGTTGATCAAATTGAAGCACCAAGAAACCAACCAAAGGTTGGTTCTGAATGTGCACCATTAGTTGAAAGGGAATCTGTGGCAAACGAGAAGGTTCCTGCTGCAATAGTGCATGAACAAATTGGGGCACAGAGAAGCCAACCAAGGGAAGGTTCTGAATGTGCACCTTTAGCTGAAAGGAAAGCTGCGACAACCAAGAAGGGTACTGCAGCAATAGTGCATGATCAAACTGAGGCACGAAAAGGCCAGCCAAAGGAAGTTTCCAAACGTGCACCATCAGTTGAAGGTAAATCTGCTGCAAATGAGAAGGGTGCTGCAGTGATAGTGCAGGACAAAACTGAGGAACCAAGAAGAAAATCAAAGGAAGCTCCAAAGGAAGTTTCTGAATGTGCACCATCAGTCCAAGGGAAATCTGCTGCAAATGAGAAGGGTTCTGCAGCAATAGTGCAGGACCAAACTGAGGAAACAAGAAGACAACCAAAGGGAACTTCGCCACCAGTTGTGTGGGAATCTTCTACAACCAAGAAATGTGTTGCAGAAGTAATCCATGACCGGACTGAAGCATCTTCGATTCAACCCGAGGAATGTTCTGAATGTGCACCATCAGGTGAAATAAGGCCTGCTGTTTCTACAGCAATATTGCATGGTCAAACTGAGGAACCAATAAGTCAACCAAAGGAATTTGATCCATCAGTTGAAGAGAAATCTGCTATGGTTGAGATGGGTTCTGCAGCAATGATGCACGACCAAATAGAGACACCAATAACTCAACCAAAGGAAGGCTCTGAATGTGCACCACCGGTTGCACCAAAATCTGCTCTAGCAGAGAAGGTTTCTGCAGCAATAGGGCATGATGAAACCATGGCACCAAGAAGTCAACTAAAGGAGGTTTTGGAGTGTGCACCATCTGTTGAACTGAAATCTGATATAAAGGAGAAGGGTGCTCCTGCTGTAGTGCTTGATGAAAACAAACTTGAGAATTGTTCAAGTAGTGATAAGAAAATTTTAGTGGCATCTCATGATGTCCATATGGTTCCCCCCTCATCTAGCCTTCCTCTTCAAGTGGACACTAACATGAAAGAAAAAATAAAAGTTGTTGAGTCTCCTATTGTACCTGAGGTTAATGGGAGATTGAGAAGTGCAGGTTTGCTTGGTCAAGAGGTGTCACCAGCAGAGAGCTCTATTTTGGAAGATGGTTCTTTATTTTCCAATGTTCTGGACAAAGATATCCCGTCTGGTCAATCTAGTAGTGCCGATCTGATGCATGAAGAATCATTGATTACTGCATATGCACGTATTTCTACAGAATCTGCTGGTACATCTTCCACTGTTCTGGATCTCGTTGATGGAAAGAACCTGCAGAGTGGGTCAATTGGAACACCAGTGCAACCTGAGGTAGCTGAATTAACTGTGCAAGCTGCTGTTGATGACAAGCATGTTAGTGACCGAGTTGACATGACTGCATCAAACATGCCTCTGCCAAAAACTGCCTCTGAGGAAATACTGGTGAAAGTGCCTGACATTATTGATGCAGCATCATATAATTCTGCCAAAGCCAACATTGCTGAGTTGACTGAAAATAATGCTGAATTAACTGAAGGGCCTTCAGAGAATTGTCCTGAGCAATGTAGTATGTTAAGCGGTTGTGGTATGGTGTCCACCACTGGAATATCTCAAGATATAATTTCTTCGTCAGAAGGCATTGGGCCAGTCTCTTCTCTATCTGGAAATGGGGCAGCTATCCATGAAAGACCTGTAGGTGTCTGTGATAGTAACTTGTCTAGTCTAACTACATCACAGGAGATTGATGCTGAAAAGAACAATTCAACAATCATAGAGCATGATGGCGGTGTTCAAGATACTGAAATAGCAAAGAATGGTGCTGAATCTTTTGTAAATGGTACTGAAAATAAATCAGATGTTTTCATTTCTAAAGTTAGGGAATGTCTTCCTGGCAAACCAGGTGGCAGTAATATAGTTTTTGTTGAAAATGCTGTAAAAGAAGAGAATTTTTCTACTAAAACTTCTCATGATAAGGCAGCTTCTGAAGACCCTCAATCAACATGTCCTGTGGACTGTAACCCAGTTCAAGAAGAGGCCCTTGGATCAAAAGCTGATCATGTTACTCCTGCCATGTCGGTTGGTTCTAATCTTGAAGCTCAGCACCTGGAATCTTCAGAGGGTGGTGCAGGTTATGAGAAGTCCAAAGGAGAAGAGGCTTCGTTCATCCCCGCAATTGCTAATGATAACACTGCACCCTGTCTGGAAGGACATCATGACCAGTCAAAATGTGATTTGGCTGCAGATATCAGTACAACTTCAGAACCTAAAATCAGGGACTCTGTTAAAGAAACATCGTCATCACAAGCTGGCAATCTTGCCAAATCAAGTTGTTTGGATCTTGTGCCTCAACCGTCTGAAATTCCAGATGGTGTTGCTAGCACTAGTTTCAAGGCTACAAATGCACAGACTTCTCAAAGCAGTGACTCTGCTGTGCATGGCACAAAATTCATAGTGAAAGAAAGTCATGAATCAAAAGATGTCAATACTCCTGCCATCTCATGTCATTCAGTGCCAGAAGTTCCGCATGCAGAATCTGGGTCAGTTAAGGATATTCCTGATCGAAAGTCTGACAGGGTCTTCAATTGCTTGTCCCCAAAAGTGTCACCAAATGAGATACATGCATTTTCTTGTGTGCATACTCCTCTGACACACAATTTGGATATTATTGATGATAAGACGGAGGTGCTAGCAAGAATCCAAGCTGAAGGAGTGATGCATGCAACAGATACGAGTGGCATTGCCCTTACAAAATTGGGTTCTTTGGAGGTTGAGGCCAAGGACCCAACAGTTTCAGGAGGCAGTTGTCTTTGCGAAGATGAGAGTTCTGTGCCCATCAATGTATCTGATGATAATAGGCCAGTACCAGCCATGGATGTGAACATTAGTACTAGTGAGAGTACTGGGCGTGATGTAAATGTTGGAGGTGAAGATACATATAACCTACCTAATATTCCAGAAGATAAGAAGAGCAGCAGCCCTGGAGATTGCAGGAGCGGTATTTCAGATTTTGGTCTGCTTCTCTCTGAATGTGCTAATAACTTGAAGTATCTGTCAGAATCTAGTGAAGAGAACAATATGAAAAATTCCAGTGTTGATGTGGAAGTGGTCAACCTTCCTCAAATCCATGGTGAAGCTGAAAGGCTGCCTGAGAGTCATGGTCACAAAGAGCAGAGTAATGTGACTAGTGGACTGCAGCATGACAAGAAAAATGATGATAGTTTTGTGTCAAGTGTAATAGCATCAGAACCTTGGCCGAGTCATTCAGTTTCAGAAGGCACCAAGTTGATTGAACACGTGTCACCTGCAGGACCTATCAAGAATGATGGGGAAAAAAGCATTGCTGATGAAGCGCCATATCCCGAGATGGCAATGAGTTCTGCTGCTGAAGAAACAGCTGGACATTACAATAGGAATGACGAACAAGAAAACTTTCCTGTTGATGCTGAGCCTGTAGTTAGTAGTGTTACTTTGCGTGTAGATCCGTCCATGGTTGCCCCTGTAGATGGTGAACACAAGGGATCAGCTTGTTCTACCCAACTTACTCCTCAGCCTTCGGAGTGCCTCACAGTAGGGGTTTCCAGTGGATCCAGTGAAAGCGCCACAAGATCCAATGAACTTGAAAATGCTGCAAGTGGTGATGAGTCCAGACAAGTAGCGTGCATACCCGAATCTGCTAACCAAGCGACAGAAGTATCAGTACCTGAAAGTGGAGCGGTGGAACCTGTGCTTGCCAATTCACTCTCCAGAGTGGATGAATCATAGGTGGTGAATTAAGCATCCATTGTGAAAAGGTTGCAACATTGTGCATATATTTGTAAGAAATTTGAACTTGGTGACATTATTGAATCAAGTTTGTAAGCACAGGTTGTGCAGGTCCTTGGTTGTGTCAGTCCATATTACGAGCTGCACATAACTGAAGAAAAATCTTCTGATGACCTTCCAAACCAAGAACCGGCCCCTGACAGATTTCAGCGTTTTCATGGCCACTGATATGGTAGCTGTGGAGTATAGAAACCATGCCTTCGTTTCATTGTTTTGGTTGTGTGGAAAGTCAGTCTTACGTTGGGAGTTGATAAAAGGAAGGGCATAATGAGATGCACCCTTGATTTTTTTATTGAGAAATTTTCAAGAACACACTTGGGGCATGTTTGGAAGTGAGAAAAATTCTCATAGGGAAAGAAAGGTTTGCTTATAAGAGTTTTTGATATGAGAAGTTTTTCAAAAGAAAACTTTTCGTTTGTTTGTATTGCATGAGAAAAACTCCCATAGGAAAATGTGAAAAAATGAGAGAGGGTGGAGGTGGTGCCTTCACCCTTTTCCCTACACTGTCCTCTCATCCACAAACTCACCACCACATCCACCGTTAGGGATGGAGGCTGTGTCGAGATGCGGGCCATGAGGGAGAGGGAAGTGAGAGATAGGAGAGAGGTTGGACAGCAAGTGAAAGGAGAAAGGTCGTGAATGGGTGATGGGTCACTGAATTTGAGTGCTTGTCGGAGGTGAGATGGTTGATAGTAATGGTGGTGGGTAGTGGTGAGATGGATGGTGGTGGTGGGTGGAGGTGATAGTGGGTGGTGGTGATGGTGAGATGGTGGTGGTGGGTAGTGGTGATGGTGAGATTGATGGTGGTGATGATGGTAAGATGGTGGGTGGTGGTGGTAATAATGGTGAGATGGTAGGGGTGGTGGTGAGATGTGGTAAGATGGAAGGTAGGAAGTGAATAAATTTTCTCTTGCTATAAATCATTCCTCCACCTCCTCCCATGAAAAAATGTTTCTGTACTTTTAAAAAATCTCTTAGAGATTTTTTTTTTGTTTGCAGGGGTTGAAAAATTTGTATGGATTTTTCATTTTGCATCACTTTTCCTACATCTTTCTTGCTATCAAACATGCCCTTAAAGTTTGGCCATTAATGAAAAACACACTTAAAGTTTTGAATTTTTTTAAAAAGGTTATCAAATTTTTTTCCGGGTTAATAAAGAACAAACTTTCATCCATTTAACCTAGGTTATCACTGTTAAGAGAGTTAATAACACGAAAAAACTCGAAGAAACTCAAGAAACTGTACTGGGTACAAATACCTGGTCACGCTGGCTCAGCCTGCTCCAAGGCTTGGACTTTTTGGAATGTGTACGCATGCTCAAGATGAAGTGAAGTGTATGATTCTTCGCTGCATATATTAAAGTTTCAGGGGATGCCCTTTCTGAGGCAAAAAAAAAAAAGGAAAAGGAGACATGGATGGTCGCTACTTGGAAAAGTTAACGTAGAATTAGCTCATACGTTAGAAACTCTAATTCTGTAATTCATGTTAGTTCAGTTGCAGATGTCGGTGCTTTTAAATTTTTAATAGGGCAGTGTGTGCTGGACGGGGGAATTTCTTTGGTGTTCGGGTTTTGGACTCGAGGCACGTCCCTTTAAGGATGGTGGAAATGGGGATCTGTTAAAACCTGCCTCATTTGGGGCGGGGATGGACTTAAGTTTTCTCCGATACGTTTCGCCCTGTCCCCGATCCATGTTCGTAAAAAGACTAAAATACTCTTAGTTATTTAATATAATTATATATAACTCCTATATATATTCTTGACCCTAAAACCCTTTCCCACCTCACTCCTTCCTCTAACGACAGACTTTTCTCTCCTTCCTCTAATAGGTTGCATTTTTTTCTTGGGGCATGCTTGTGATTTCGAAGCCTAAAACCTTCTCTCCTCTCTCCTTCCTCTAATGGCGGTAACTATCATCATTTTATTATTGTTAATATTTTGGTGTTGATTAAGATAGTATATTGTTCTTGCCAAGGTCCTGTGCTCGCATGCATTTTAGACCCTGCCTGGCAATTTTGTTTGCCGCAATGTTACTGTTGAAACATGCATATTTTCATGTATTCTGATTTTTTAGGCAACAATTTTATGCCTGTATTTTCATAATCTTCACGCCTTTCGGATGTGCTGCTGAAAACAAGGAATCTCCTTGCTTCTGCAACCCCAGTTCATTTATTTCTTGTCCGTTCTATTGAGGTTAATTTCTACATTGTTAATATGATTTGTCTATACAACCTCTTTCTGCTGTGTACTTACGATACTCTTTAGCTAAATATCATAACTTTCAGGGTGGGGATGGAGGTCCAAAGTCTTTTTTGCCATGGGGATGGACAGGAGATGGAGGAATTTTTTTTTTTGAGATAGGGCAGGGGTAGAGAGCTTGTCCCCCGCACCCGCCCCTGTGCACTGCCATCCTTACATTCCTTTCATAATACGCTCATCATCAAAATAGATGGAAATTGCACAATTTCCCTTACAATCATCATCATCAAAGAAGTTGAAAGATGCACAAAAACTGGCGTGGAAATGAATCGAGGTGATAAAGGGTTCTCTCAAGCATTGTTTTTCAATATTGGGTTTGTCTGCCTCAAGCTGTTACATTCACACCCTTCCTACATTGGGTCCTGGATAGTACTTATCTTAGATTTGAGCTTTGTTTGTATTTTGAGTGGACTCACACTTGCATTGGGCTTGGATCTATTGTACTTTGGGTCCATACTCGTATTGGATCTACCTGAGATAACATTTTTGAAAGGGAGAGATCATAACAAGAATTCTTCCTATATATTGTACAAGAACGCAGTACTGGTATCACCAACGCGGGGGGGTGTGGTGGGACGTTGCAGGTTCAAAACCCAGTGGTACGTTGAATAATAATAGCTGGTGGGGTCTGCCTAACCCAGTTTGCCTTTAAAAGAAAAAAAAAACAGTACTGGTATCAATGACAAAAATATTGCCTATAAAACGCGTTTTAAAAAGACAAAAGACGATTCTCTGCTTGAAAACTAGCAGCTGGGATGAAAATTTATGCGTTCATTATATACATGGTCAAACTACCTTGGTGGTAATGGTGGGCAACCGGCCCGGCAACCCGATGGGCCAAGCCGACCCGGTCTACCAGGGGCCAGGTTTGGGCCATGATTTTAGGCCCAGGCACGTTAGGTACCGGGCTTAAATCTGGCCCATTATGTACGTGGGCCAAGCTCGGCCTGGCCAGCCCGCTTGCCGGCCTGACCCAATGAGCCTGAGTTATCTATTAAATTTTTTAACAATATAAATTTTTTAAAAATTAATTATTACATTGTAACTTTGATAACTATTATTATTTACCTAATTAGTTGCATGAAAAATTGCTATTTGTTAATTATTACTGTTTACCTAATTAGTTGCACTAATTAGGAATTAGTTGCAAGAGAACTTGCTTTTATCTCATTAACACATAATTTCCGTTAAGCATTTATGCATTTTAAAATTGGGCCAGGCTGAACCTGACCGGCTTCACATTGGCTCGTTGGGCAAATGGGCCGGGCCATGGGATTCTCTTCAAACCTGAGCCCGTTAAGAACATGGCCAAAACCCGGGCTGTTAGTAAACCCACCCCTACTTGGTGATGGGTGTTTAGAAACTGGTAGCTGGGCTGAGAGTTTATGCATTTGAGAGATGAAGTGAGATTGTCTCCTGTTTATATTTGTACTAGAGTGGATTTGGTATAGGGATGTAAATGATTCAGATTTGGATTGGATGTAGCCAATACCAGACTAATCGGATGTTGGCTAAACAAATTCATATTCAGATGATGAAAAGTTCATACCATATCCAATATTTTACATGTAATCGAATTCAGCAAATATTTGTTGGATTTGGTAGCAAAAAATCATAACCATATCTGCATCCAATTAGAATTGGCTATAGTTTTGGCTAACCAAATCTTACTAAACCGTGTAGGATTCGGTCAGATACTAGATTAAATCTAGTCCATTGACATCCCTAGATTGGTAGCTACCACTTTCTCAAATGGAAAATGATCGTACTATATGACAAAAATGCTGAGTTTTCCGAAATGCTTTACAAATTTTGAAATTCACCCGATGTCCAAATTCGCAAATATCCGGCTTTAGAAGGACCATTTTAACCTTTGCATGAGCAAATTTCTTGAAGTTCACTTGATATATCAGTGATACAAACTGTATTGATCTAGACTCAAAGATCTAAAAGTTTGAGTTGATGGGGCTCGCTCATGGGGCATTCCTTCTTGTTTTGGACTAAAGGGTGGGACCCACTCAAGGGGAGTCTCCCCTATTTTTGGAACTTAATAAAGGATGTGCTAGTGAGGTTAATATGCTCCTAAGAATGGAAGAAGGAATTCAAGGGGATGGTTTATTTATGGAGTACAAGACTTTAGAAATACGCTAGTCCAGGGAGCACTTAACTAAATTTTGCCTATGCCCTTTGAAGTTTCACTAGAATTAGGATTGCATTTAAATTATTTTTGTGAATTGTGTAAGGCTTTACGAAGGCCCTCTTGGCCTATATATAGTCCTTATTTCTAGCATTATGGGAAATGAAAAGACATGAAATTCCTCTCTCAATCTCTCTCTGGAATCATGCCCCGCCTCTCTCTCTCAAGGGCTTGGCCCTCTCACTCTTTCACTTTGGTAAACAAGACCTCTAGTAGGTCGAGTCCACTAAGCTGGAGCTTAAGCTGCTGCCCAAGGTCCAACTCAACCAAACACATGCCTACCCGAGTCTCGGCGGTGCACACGTTCTCAAGTCGAACCCTGGCGGATCTGACTTCAACCAGCAAACCCAACCTCTTTAGAAGACCCCCTCTAAGTCTCCCTAGTCCAAGTAAGTCAGCCAAGTTTGTTGCCTTATCCCAAACCCAAGTTTGAACATACCCAAACTCAATTTATCCCACCTGATTTCTATCAAACCCAAAAACTTTGTCAGACTTCACGACTTTACCCAACCCAAACTGTGAGAGATCTGTGTCTGGTTTTTGGATTTAGTGTCCTTCAATGTATCTAGAACCAAACCCCAAATTTCAAGATTTATTGAGTTTCGAGCTCTGAGAACTCGATTTTATAATTTGGGTCTATTAGATCCAAACCCAGTCAATCCTTTCATATCCTTGAATTTTCCTGCAACTTAAAAAAATCACATAGTTGAGAGTGTCTAAAATCATCCCTCAAAATTTTGGATTTTTTGGTACATCGTTTGGGAGTTTTGATTTTTCTCCCCGAAGCTGTCAAAACCCAATACCCTGGGTACCTGAGTTAGGTCATTTAGTTTGACTTGACCAAACTGAATCTACCCCTTTCCCATTCCCTAACCCTAGGTCCAATCACACATCAAAATTAGTATCAAAGCAAACCCCATGCCAACTAGGAAAGCCTAAGATCAAATCCCAGAAATGAATCTAGAAATCATAGCCAAGTTCGTGGAAGAGACCAACACCAAAATTAGTGGTATTGAAACTCGCATGGTTAGTTTCGAAACCAACCTCCAAAACATCACAAGCTTGCTACATCAACTCCAAACGACAATCGAAGCCACCCAACAATATTTTTAATTCGCTAACAGAGGCAGAGGCTCTCATGAGGAGCATGATGATTGTGAGGAGGATGCACAAGAATCCATCTTTGGATGACACCTAGAGGATCATGGAGATGGCTTGAGGACACAACCATTTGGAACTTTCCTCCTGCACTCTGTCAAATTTCTTTTTTCCACCTTCATAAGAAAGTATCCCCATGATTGGATGTACAAAACCAAACAATACTTTATAAGTCAAACAATTTTCTAAGAAAATAGATTAGGATGCATCATAACTCATCTTGAAGGTGAAGCCCAAAAGTGGTACCAGTGGCATGAGCAATGCCATGAGACACCTACTTGGTATGAGTTCGAAAGAAAACTCTTAAAAAGGTTTGGACCCTCACCCTACGTTAATTATAACGTAGAGATAAAAATATCAAGCAAAAAGGGTCCATCTAAGAATACCAAAAAAAATTCGAGGACCTAATTTCCATGTGTAGAAATTGGTCCAAACCCGCTTTGGTAGGCGCATTACAGGAGGATTACAAGATGAAATTAGGGTTGAGCTCATGGCTTTAGACCCTTAGACCCTAGAGGATTGTTTTGTGAAGGCTAGGGTGGTGGAAGAGCGCATGAAAAAATCAATGTTTTTGAAAAGGCCTAGTCGATCCCCTTATAGGTTGGGAACCCGCATCCCAATTAAGGAGGAGGGCGCCAACATGAAATTTGGCTCTAATATCAAAACCAAATTCATTAGCAATACACAAATAGAGGATAGTTGCCGCAAGAGTCATTGCTATAATTGTGATGAGAAATGAACTCTTGGGCACAAATGCAAAGCCCTCAAATTATTTGTTGTATGTGAACATAAGGATGATAGCGAAGATGAACACACATCTATCATGGGTGAAATAGATGAGAAAGTAGAACAAGGACATGAAATATCTTACCATGCCCTTGATGGTGTGTCTGTCTCAAACTCCATGAGGGTGAAGGGTTGTATGCACAAACAACAAATCAATGTGCTCATCAACACCAGATCGACCCACAACTTTGTGAAGAAAGATCTAGTACAAGTCATTGAATGTTGTGTTAAGGAGTAACCCTACTTTGACATGATGGTTGGGGATAATAGCCACCTGAGCATTGTAAACACCCCAAATTTTCCACATCCATTCTCAAATAACCCTCCTCGTGCAGTGCCAACCCTGTTAGGTCAGTGTAGGAGTCAAACCCCGAGACAGTTTCAAAAAAATCACCATTTTACCCATTTTCATTAGGAAAATTACCATTTTACCCCTAGGACATCCTAGACCCCAGTCAGTCGGAGTCAACCAAGCTTATGGGTCAGTTCAAAACAGTTAGAATATCAGTCATCTCAAGCTCATCCGAGCTCACAATGAACAAACCATTTTCATTTCTGACAATTCCTGCCAAAATGAGATCATTTCTTCAGAAATGAGCTCATTTCTTGCTTAAATTCAAGCCAATTGTCTCCGAGTCATTCATTCATAGTTAGTCATACTCCCCAGAGTCTAACTTGAGCTCACCAGAAGTTCGAGTGCTCCCGTTTCAGTTAAAAACCATTTCTAGGTGTCCAGGAGCCCATTTTAGTCCATTTCAGCTCTTTCAGCTGAAATTGAGCTGAGTTCAATCAGTTGAGCTAGTGTTTGAGCCTCGATTTTAGTTCATGTCAGTATTACTGACCTCTGTTCTAGCTCAAAGCCAGCTCAGATCCCTAATTCACTTCACTCCAATGGCCATTCCGTACCATTTCTCTAAAAATGACAGTATTTCTAGAAAATTTAGTCGGAGAGTCTAGTTGAGTCAGTACCATTGTCAGTTCATTGAAGTTCTGAAACTCTAAAACCCAGCTCAATCCAACTCATTTCAGCTCAAATCCTGATTTCCAGTGTCACTCTAGCTTGGTAGGGCCAGAAAACCATTTCTTCAACCATTTTGCAAATTTTATCAATTTTAACACCTTTTGAACTGGTACAACTGCCAATCGGGGTTTAAAATCTAAAATTCTTCATTCAGGGTTAGCATTTCTCATGTCATTTCTCATCATTTCATATCATTTCTCAGCATTTCATAACATTTCATCACATTTCATTTCATTTTCGAAGTCCAGAACTCCAATTTTATAAATTTCAATCTAGATTGAGTTTTAAAAGTTTTCATAAATCAATTTCAAACCCCGGGTTTCCAAAATTGACATTTTTACCCCCGAGATTCTAAATTTGGAAATATTTTCTCAAGAAAAATAATCTGGATTTATTTCAAACTCAAATTTTTGAATTCTACATTGGATTTGCTTCGCAACGGGGTATTGAACTTCAAAATCCGAGCTCGTTTCAAAAACTGTCAAAAATAGCTCATTTCGTCTGAAAATAAATTTGGAAGTATTTTCTCGAGAAAAACAATCTGGATTTCTTTCAAAATTAAAATTTTCAATTCTACATTGGATTTGCTTCGCAACGAGGTATTGAACTTCAAAATCCGAGCTCGTTTCAAAAACTGCCAAAAATAGTTTGTTTCGTCTGAAAACTTTCTGAAAAGACTATTTTACCCCTCTAATCGTCAAAATGAATTTCAAAATCAAAATTTGGACCCGCTCTGAGATGGCCCATCTATTTGCATTCTCTTGTTTTAATTTATAAGAAAAGAAAAAAAATTATCTTTTTCTTTATTTTTTGTTGTTTGTTTTATTTTATTTTATTTATTTATTTTATTATTTTATTCTTTCTAAGGTGGGACCCACAAGGTGGTCACCCAAACCTCCAGCCCCCTCTCCTTTCCTTCCTTTCCTTTTTCTTTTTCCCTTTCTCTTTCCCTTTCTTCTTCCTTTCTTTCCTTTCCTTTTTCTTCTTTCTTCCCTTTCTTTCTTCCTTCCTTTCCCTCTTGCCCAGCCATCACGTAAACTCCTTTTGGCTTTCTTTTCATTAAACCTAGGAAGACCTAAGTATTGAAGGAATTAAGCCCTATGTCCAGCCACAAAAGAAGAAAGAAGCCATACGGTTACCTCCTAATCTCTCTCTCTCTCTCTCTCTCTCTCTCTCTCTCTCTCTCTCATTGCATCAACACAACCACCAAGGAGCACCTCCAGCTTCCTTCATTTGGATAACAGCTAGCCTTCAACCATCATCTCAAAACCATCAACCACTTCAACTGTTGCAGCCACTGCTACCTCTCCAACACTTCAAAACTGCAGCAACTCCTCTCCAACAAGGCAACAGGTTACCTCTAGATCAACCTCCTCTCCAAGAACTCCCACCGGCGTTCTCCAAGCGACACCTTTGCATCCGAATCAAGGACAACCTTCCCCCCCAAGGTAAGATCTCCTTACTTCATTAAAAAAAAAAGTTTCATTAAATCTTACCTTTCTCTCTTCTTTTTTTATTTATATCTATATATCTCATGGAATGCTATATAAAAGAAGAAGATCCGTCCGATTCATGGACCAGATCCATTCTTTTCAATAGCCACATTAAAGTGAAAGTTTACCTCCCTGATTTTTGTTATTTTATTTGTAGATTTCATATAGATTTTACTTTTCAAGCATCATATTTAAGATTTATGGCATCGATTCGTATTTGTTTCACATATTTAGGTGAGTTTCATTAGAATCTCGACATTTTATAGATTTGATTCTGAATGTCCAGACCCATAGTTATTTAATGTATGAATTCTCTTCTAAAAATCTTTACAATTTTATGGTAGTTAGGTTTATTTGTCCGTAATTCCCTTCAAAAAATCCGGACTGATTTGAATTTTATAACCTCATCAAATAAATCAAACACTGAGTCAGTATTTTACCCTTCTGGAAAATCCCAATTCCATTTAAGCAGACAAAAGCCCCCAATATTACCCCTGTCGGAGATCCAGATTTTCCTCCAAAAATTAAAGTGGATTTGTAATTGAATCTACTAATGATATGGAGATTTTGAGGTTCTTCCAAGTAGTTTTGATCTCTAAAAAAAATCGGATTTTTCAGACTTCTGGGAAAATCTTGATTTTCCTTTGTCAGGGTATAGACAGACCCTAATGCACCAAGTCCATACAATCTGTAACCTTTCTGCAAAAACTTTTAACATAAAAGTTGTTTCTAACATAATTTACTGTCATTTCCCAAAATTTGGGAATTTTTAGATCTGTTTCAGTATTTTTTATGGATTTTTAATTTCTATATGACAGATTTCAATATCCAGAAATCTCAGAGATTTAGGTCTCTGATAACAGTATGGCCTTTTCCAAACCATAACCTGAATCCCAATGGTGTAAAAAAATAAAACTTTCCCCTAATTTTCAGGGATATTTTCCCACAATTTCAACCTTTTTCCCATCTGTTTACTATTTTTCCCACATTTGTTTACCGAAACCTGTCTGTTTCCCCAAATCCAAGAGTCAACGGATTCTGATCCGACTTGCCGGAGTGGCACAGCTCCGACCATAGGTCAAAACCAAAAAGTGTAAAATGAAAAAATCCTTGCCTTACTGTGCTCTGTCATCCCATAAAATTTGGGAAATTTTTATGGAAGTTTGATATCCTAAATCTTCTTTAGAATCAACATTTTAGGCAAAAATCACAAAATTTAGGTTTTTTATTTGCAATTCCATATTTAAAAATACAAAAAAATAGATTTTCGAGATCCATTCTGTTTTTAGGGATATTTTAGGTGTCCATGCCAAATTTGGCTTAATTCCAAGTTCATTTGCTCCATGTGTTAGTTTATCTTTAAGTTCGTAAGCGAAAATCAGGTTAAATTTGATATTTTATGATATTTTCATCATTTTAAGGTTTTTATCATGTACATGAGCATATAGAATTATATTAAGGTTAATTTTAATGTCATTTGCATTTCACATTTTTCATTTTTGCAAAATTTATTTCAGAAAACCCTGGTTTCAAGGCCATAGTTTTGTTATCGGGGGTATTTTGGTCATTTTGACCAAAATTTCGAAATTTCAATTTCTAATTCTCCAAAATTTCATGCATATCATCATATTTTATCATATTATGTTTGATTTATTTCATTTGATTTTCAAAATTCCAAAATTTTCAAAAATTCTTTTAGAAAACCCTGATTTAAAGGTCATCAGGGGTATTTTGGTTATTTTGACCCTAATTTCGATTTTTCAAGTTTATTTTCGAAATTTATTAATTATTTTTCATGTTAATATCAAATGGGGTATGATTTTTGGTTTATATTTGAATAATATCCGATAATTTCCCATATTTTCGGATAAATTTAGAAAAACCTACATTTTTGTGCTAACCTTGTTTTCTAGTTTTGCAGGAATATTCAAGAAGAAGACTTAGTTTTATCTTATTTTATTTTAATTCAATGTAATATCAAATGTAATAATTTGGAATAAGAATTTACATTTTCTGCTTAGAATAGGACTGCATTGCATATAGTTTAATTTCTGCAAATTTCAATATGTGATGTATCATTCATACACATTATTTCAAATTCACTATGGTTGACACAAATGACACATGCACAAGCTATTACAGAGTTTATAAACTCGATGGGATTCGTATTTATGGCCATAGTCAGAATACGAAGAAAACCAAGATTTATGATCTTCATATTAGCCACATTCAGCCTACACACTTAGGCTAACTTCAAAATGCACTGCATTTCTCAAAGTTTTAAAAGAATTTCCCAATTCCTCAATTGAAATTCTCTTTCAAATTCATATTCATTCATTCATATTATTCAAATTGCAAATTCATTTTCTAATTTCAATTTCAGAAAATTCAGTTTTCTTAAGAATTTCTAAATCTTTCTCAGGATCTGATTTCCTCAAAATCTTGAGTTTTCAAAAAAAAATTCAAAGCATTTCCCAAGTTCAAATCAAGACTTTCCAATGTTTTTAAAATTCTCAAATTTCAAAATCCCAAGTTTTCAAAAGTCGGTTTTCTCAGAGTTCCCATTTTCTTGAGAATCCATTTTCCATTTCAAAAATCATTTTCCAATGAATTTTCTGATTTTCTCAAGATTCTCAAATCCATTTTCTCAGAAAAGCAATTCCAAATCTCAAAATCGATTTTCCAAAGTTCAAGTTTTCCTGAGAAATCATCTTTCAATGCAAATTTTTGATTTTCAATGAAATTCAATGATTTTTCTAGGAATCCCAATTTTAAGTACTTTTCCAATCATTTTCCAGCATATTTCAATTTTCCAAAGCAAACATCATGTTTCTCAAACCTGCATTATTTTCAAAATTTCATAGCACAAGCCTGATTCTCTGTGCATTCTAGGAAAAATAGAGCATAATTTAGATATTTGAGTCAAGTTAAAGCACATAATTGATCCTTGGTTCAATTACCCCTGGTAAAGGCGCCAAGAACGGTTGAACCTCGTACCGACAGGCGGATCCCATTCCACGAAATTTCCCGCAAATTTTTAAAACGGAGGCGAGTAATTTTCAAAACCATTTTCAAAACTTTGGTCGAGTTTGACACGCGAAATTCGTTTCTCTCTCGCAAGGGAGGGAAAAAAATTTGCGATGATAACAAGCGTGTGCCCTGATATAGATTTGGATATCCAAAGATCCAAATTCAAGGTGGATATTTACATGCTATCCATGAAAAGTGTTGATGTGGTGCTAGGGATGAGTTGGATTTGCAACCTGAGAAAAGTCAAAATAAATTTTTTGTAAAATAGAGATATGATTAGACAAAGATAGAAAAATGATTTGCCTAAAAGCCCATAGGTTGGAGGGAGGTGATGAAGTAGACCCAGTTGAAGCTCTCTAAAACTATAGAGCTATTCAAGAAGTCATCCTTTGCATGATCCATACAAAGAGTCAAAAGGGGGCCAACAAAGTGGAAGAAGCAAAATTGAATGTCCTCTCTGTGGTAACTTGTGGGATATGGATCAAAGCATGTAAAAATCAAAGGGCAAGTGAAAAAATACAGAAGTTATAGAGGACCATCAAGGAGGATCCAAGTAGCCATCCCTACTACCAAGTGAATGGTGAAGCAATCTTCTACAAGGGAAGGTTTTTACTTCTCGAAGATGCCAAGATCATCCCTAATATCCTCTACCATTACCACTCATCTCCCTTAGGTGGTCATGAGGCAGTTTTTAAGACCCAACAAAAAGATCAAGGGCGAATTCTACTGGCCCAAAATGAAGGAGCATATAATGAAGTTCATCAAAGAGTGTTTTTCTTGCCAAGCCAATAAATATGAGGCCATCAAGCCCATCGACTACCTCCACCCCTTGCCCATCCCTGATCGTGTTTGGTTTGATATTTCCATGGACTTTATTGAAAGCCTACCTCCTTCTAACAAAAAAAGTCATTTGTGTCATTGTTGATGGGTTAACCAATTTTTCCCATTTCATGTCTTTACCCGAAAATACTCAACCCAATATGTAGTGAAAGCCTTTAACCAAAATGTAGGAAAACTCTACGAAATACCCAAATTCATTGTGTGTGACCTTGATTCTCTTTTTACTAGCCAATTTTGAAAAAAGTACTTTAACCTTTTAGTAACCAAGATGAAGTATAACACTGCCTACCACTCCAAACCAATGGCCAAACTAAAGTTGTGAACCGAACCATAGAAACCTATCTTTGTTGTCTCACCAATGAGAAACCTAAGTCTTTGACCAACCACCTACCTTGGGCCGAATAGTCCTATGACACCTCCTTCCATTTCTCTACCTGAATGAACCCCTGCGAAGCCCTTTATAGCCAATCCCCACCAAAAAACTTAACCTATGAGGAGGGAAGTGTCAAGTCTCTTGAAGTAGATCGACAACTAAAGACAAGAGATGTTCTTCGAGACCTCAAGGATAACTTGGCAAGGTCATAAAATCAAATGCAGAAAATCCATGACAAGAACCAGAAGTATAGGGAGTTTCAAGTTGGGGATTGGGTATGGTTAAAAATAAGAACTCAAAAGCAAGGATCAGAGCATTAACAGAATGTTCACAAACTCACTCCTCAAGTACAGTCCATACTAAATTCTTAAATGGATTGCTCTAGCTGCATACAAGCTCAAATTACCCCCGTCTATTAAGATCCAACTCGTGTTCCATGTATCGAGGATCAAGGCATACCGTGTGCACATTCCAAAAGGAGTGATGGCTTCCCCAAACAAAGTTGAACCTAGGAGGCCAATTCAGGTTGTCAAAACTCAAAAATTGCTCATCAATGAGTTAAGGGTAAAAAAAGATCTCGTAGAATGGGGGAACGAGGAAGCACCAACTTGGGAGTTTGACTACAATCTTCAGAATTGTTATCCCAGATTCTTTCCTAGTGGACTAGGCAAATCTCAATAGGGTAGAGATAATGCAGACCGTGTTGATCCAAACTCAAAGATTCAGGAGCTTGAGCAGATGGGGTCCACTCATGGGGCACCCTCTCTGTGTTTTGTACTAAAGGGCTTGGTGGGACCCACTCAAGAAGCATCTCCTCTATGTTTGAATCTTAAGGAAGGATGTTCTAGTGAGGTTAATTTACTCATAAGAATGAAAGAAGGTGATCAAAGGGTTGGTCTATTTCTAGAGTGCAAGACTCTAGAAATAGGATAGTCCAAGGAAGGTTTAACTAGATTTAGCCTAGGCCCTTTGAGGTTTAGCTAGAATTAGGATAGCATTTAAAATATTTTTTTGTGAACTGTGTAAAGCTTTATGAAGCCCCTCTTGGCCTATATATAGGCCTTGTTTCTAGCATTATGAAAAATGAAAAGAAATATGAAATCCCTCTCTCAATCTCTCTTTGAAATCTTAACCTCTGTCTCTCTAAGGTCATCCCTCTCTCTCAAGAGCTTGGCCTTCTCACTCTCTCTCACTTTGGTGAACAAGATCTCTAGTAGGTCGAGTCCACTAAGCTGGAGCTTAGGCTATTGCCCAAGGTCCAACTCAACCAAATACATGCCAACTTGAGTCCTGGCAGTCCGTATATTCCCAAGGTGAACCTTGGTGGATCCGACCTCAACCAACCAACCCAACCTCTATAAAAGAACCTCCTTTGAGTCCCCCTAGCCCAAGTAAGTCAGCCAAGTTTGTTGCCATATCCCAAACCTAAGTTTGATCCTACCAGAACTCAATTCAGTCCACCTGATTTCTATCAAATGCAGAAACTTTGTCATACTTTATGACTTTATCCAGCCCAAACTGTGAGGGATCTGAGTCTTATTTTTGGACTTAGTGTTCTTTAATGTGTCTAGAACCAAACCCATGAATTTTAGGATTTATTGAGTTCTCATATATGAGAATTCAATTTTATGATTTGGGTCTATTAGATCTAAACTCAGTCAGTCCCTGCAAAATCTTGATTTTTCTTGCAACTTAAAAGAATCATATCTCCTTGTAACCATATTTTTTACCCCTAAAATTTTAACCAAACCTAGCTTAGGGTGTCTAGAATCATCTCCCAAAATTTGGATTTTTTTTGCTGCGCCCTTTGGGAGTTCTGATTTTTCTCCCTGAACTTGTCAGAACCTAATACACTGTCTACCCGAGTTAGCCCATTTTGACATTGACTTGACAAAACCGAGTCTACCCTTTTCCATTTTTGAACCCTAGGGTCAAGCATGCTTCATTCAGTATGCTCCCTCCATGTACCTCAAACTCTCAAAAGTAGATTCACATAATTTTTTTGTGAACCTTAAAAAATTTGCATAACTATATCTGCAAACTTCCTGTAACTCAAACTTAGAAACTTCATAAATATTTTACTAAATTTACATATATAGTACGATGTTTACATAACCATAAATGTGATCTTTTTGGTCGAAACATCACAAACTAACTTTGCAAACCATACCTAATTCTGTACAATGCTCTCACGGTACCAGAATCAGAGTTCGTTTTTTTTTAGCAGGGTTACAGAACTCAATAATCCAAATTTTTTATTAAAAATCACTGACACATGCACGGTTTAACCCTAAAAAAATAAGAATTTAATGATAGAAAAATACACATAAAATAACAGTAAAGCACATGAATAAACTTAATTTAAGCATGTAAAAACCATTAAAAAATTATAAATAATGTAATAAATAATAATTTGATGCTTAAACACATAAAATAAATATTAACATGGTAAAATAAACAAAAAAAATCAGGGAAAACATGGTTAAAATTTGATTTAGCCATTAAAAGAGGGATTCAATCCATTGAATGATCGAATCTCGATCTTTTTCGGGCGTTTAACATAATAAGCAAAAAATAATTATTATTAATGGATTTAAAACGTCTATTTAGGCCCTCACATGATTTTTTTGAAATAAAAATGAGAGAAAAGTATGCTAAGAGAGGCGATAATGGTGATTTTACATAAAAAAAATAAAAAAATAAGAAAAGGAGAAGAAGATGATTCACTTTGGGGGCTGCAGCAATGGAGGAAGGAGGAAGGCTTGAGGGAGAGAGGGAACCATGATTTTGGGAGAGAGAGAGGAGAGAAAAAGCATGTTTGATCCCCCCTAGCGTCCCTTATTTATAGTTTTTCAAAACCTTCTTAATTAGGGTTAATTAAGGAGTTTTTATTTTTAAAACTCTTTCTAATTAAAGCAATTATGGGGAAAGATTTTTTCAGCTGGGTTTGACTTTTCAACCTTCCTAATTAGACTATAATTAACCTAATGGAGTTCTAATTAATCTTTTAAAAATATCTCAAATGTGGCGCCACCTAGGTGGGCCCACATTTGGTTTTTAAAACCCTGAAAAACAAAGTTAAAAACACTGAAGTGAAAATAGATTTTTAAAATCAATTTTGACTCTTTTAAACTTCTAACCTAACTAAAACATTGACGAATCCTATGTTAACCAAAATATTTTCAAATGTGGTGCCACCTAGTGTGGGCCCCAATTGTTTTTCAGAAAACGATTTTAAAAACCTGAAAATAAAAAGGTTAAAAACAAGATTTTCAAAAAAGGTTTAAAACAAAAGGTGAAAATCAAAATTCTAAATTCTCTAGAGTCCTAGATGAATTAGAAATCTCTCGAATGTGGTGCAGGTATGTGGGTCCCATATCTAAGTTTTTTAAACAGGTTAAAATAAAGGTTAAAAAAAAGTTTTTGAAACAGATAGGAATAAAAGCAAAGAATAAAATTTGAGAAAACTAGAGTCCTAAACCAACTGAAACTTTTGGCTAGAGTCTTAAACTTTTGAAACTCTTAAATTTTTGTTTTTTTAAAGACAAACAAAGAGGTTTTGAAAGATCTTCTCAGAGATTAGTAAAAATGAACAAAAAGGTGAGATCAAGGTTAGAGTCCTAATCAACTGGGACTCTAGGATAGAGTCCCAGAATTTTGAAACTCTTAGAACAGAATCTGTTTCCGAAAAACAAGTGAGATAAAAGTAAAAAGATGAAATCAGAGTAGAGTTCTGGATCGATTGAAACTCTGGGGTAGAGTCCTAAAATTTTGAAACTCTACAATAAAGTCCTAAAATTTGAAATTTGATTATTCGAAAGATAGATAAAGAAGTTTTTAAAATATTTTCTAAAAAAATGAAGTCAGGGTTAGAGTCCTGATCGAACTGAAACTCTAAAACAGAGTCCTGATTCGACTAAAATTCTAAAACTTTAACTTCTTTCGAAAGTTTTTGAAAGATTTTTTTGAAGAGAGGTAAAAATGACAATGAAAGATAGAGTCCTGATTAGACTGAAAATTTGAAATAGAGTTCTAGTCCAGCTGAAACTAGAATTTTGACCAAAATGAAAGATTTTGAGAGGTTTTGTTGAAAAAAAGTAAAAATAGAGATGAAAGACAGAGTCCTAGTCCGGCTGAAACTCTCTGATAGAGTCATAGTTCGACTGAAACTCTAAGATTTTGGCTCTTTTGAAAGTCAGATGAGAAATTTTTTAAAAACAAGTAAAAAACCAGAATAAAGGATGAAATCGGGATAGAGTCCTAATCCGACTAAAACTCTAAAATTTTGGGCCAAATTGAAAGATTTTAGAAGATTTTCTTAAAAATATATGAAAATAAAAATGCGAGATAGAGTCCTAGTTCGACTGAAACTCTGTGATAGAGTTCTAGTCTGACTGAAACTCTGAGATTTTGGCCAAAATGAAAGAAATTGATGAGGGATAGGACTACCTTTGATTTAAAACCAAAATAAAATTTTAAAAAGGTCCAAAAAATATAAAAAGACAGAGTCCTGATCCAACTAGGACTCTAAAATTTAAGAAATTTGGATGAAAGAAGGGATTCAGAAGCGACACCACCTAGATGGGTCTCATCTGAGAATTAAGATCAATTAAAAATTGAGTTTAAAACAAATTCAGATCGCTTTCTAAAGAAAATATTTTGAAATAAAGATCCCGGAGGTTGGCAAATGGCAAAATGTCGATTCAAAACCCAAGTATTTGAAATTGATTTCGAAAGAGAAGTTTTAAAATCAAATCTGGATTTGAAGATTTTGAAAAACCAGAGTGCTGGATCTCAAAAATGCCACGCAATGCAATGAAATGATATAAAATAATATGGAATGTTATGAAATGATTGCAAAAGGCAAACCCTGGATAAGGGATTTGAAGTCCCGGACCCCTGGCAGAGATAAAGATTTAAACATTTCTGTTCGAAAGCAAAATTTGATGATTGAATATGAGCCAAAATAGAGATTGAATCTTGATTGCAAGATGAAATATTAGAATTTGATGCAAAATTTGGGCTCCGAATAGCTCTGGTTCAGCTGACAACCAACTGGTCTTTTGAAGACTTCAGAGAGTGCGTCTCAGTGGCAGGAGACAGGTGTTTGTGAATGACAATAAAAATTTGTTGTGTTTACAGTATTTATATTATTTCATTCCAAACTTTTTCCTTTGTTTATAGATGTGAACATTTAATAGCCCCATATGTATTTGTGTTTGGTTGTTGTTGTGGATGTTTTTATATGTTTTCTTGTATTTTATTTAATATTTTCACTAGAATTTTCATTTACCATTTAGGGTTATATATATTTGTGTTTGTTTGCTTGTCCTTTAATTAATATTCAGTGTTTTTGTGTTGGTGTAATGGGGCTAGGATTTACTTTGAACAAACATTGAATAGGGGTTAGAGGGTTATTGTAAGTAGTTGGTTTTCAAAGTGGTTGTTATAGGTAGTTGTGTTAATTGAATGTATGAAGTATATATAGATGATATTTTTTCACATGCTATTTTTATTAGATGAATGATATATTGTGTGGTTGTATAGAGAATTAATGATGACCTCTAAAAGGGCTAGAGTATACCCAATTCTCAGATGAGACCCATCTAGGTGGTTTCACTTCTGAATTTCTTCATTCCTCGAATTTCTCAAATTTTCAGAGTCCTAGTCGGACCAGGACTCTATCCTTTTACTTTTTAAACCTTTTTCAAAATTCTATTTTTGGTTTGAAATCAAAGGTAGGCTTATCTATTGTCCATTTTTGTTATTTTGGCCAAAATCTCATAGTCCCAGTCGGATTAAGACTCTTTTTCAGAGTTTCAGTCGGATTAAGACTCTACTTTTCACTTCTATTTTTATCCCTTTTCAAAAAACCCTTTCAAAACCTTTCATTCTGGCTAAAATTTTAGAGTTTTAGTCAAATTAGGACTCTGCCTCAGAGTCATAATCGAATTAGAACTCTATCTTGATATCATTTTTTTTTTCATTTTCACCAGTTTTCAAAAGTCTTTTTTAAAAATCTCGTCACTGACTTCTTGTTTGTTCAAAAATTCTCAGAGTTCTAGTCGAATTAGGACTCTTCTCTAGAGTCCTAGTCGGATCAGGACTCTCATCTTGACTTCAATTTCTATCTTATTTTCACCTATTTTCTAAAACCCTCTCATTTGTTTTCTAGAAAACCCTAAATTTTAAGAGTTTTACTCGAATTAGGACTCTGTCCTATAGTCCCAGTTGGATCAGAACTCTAATTCTGATTTCAATTTTTATCTTTTTTTCACCTATTTTCACGGAAAAGCTTCTAAAACCTCCTCGTTTAATCCAAATTTTGAGAGTTTTAGTCAAATTAGGACTCTGTCCCCAGAGTTCCGGTCGGGTCAGAACTCTATTTCGATTTCATTGCTTGTTGTTGTTTTCACTTGTTTTCAAAAATTCTTTCATCTATTTTCCAAAAGAAGCAAAATTCTAGAATTTCAATCGAATCAGGAATTTGTCCTAGAGTCCCAATCGGTTCAAAACTCTACCATCATTTCATCTGCTACCTTTATTTTACTTATTTTTCGAAAACAAATCCAAAATTTTAGAGTTTTAGTTGAACTAGGACTTTGTCTTAGAGTTTCAGTGGGATTAAGACTCTAATCTTGATTTCAAATTTCATCCTATTTCCACCCGTTTTCTAAAGACTCTCTCAATTATTGTCAGAAAAACCAAAAAAATCTAGAGTTTCAGTCTGATCAGGACTCTGTCCTAGAGTCCTAATCTAGTTAGGAGTCCATTCTGATTTCTTTTTGTACTTTCATTTTCATTCTCTTCACTTGTTTTTTAAAAATTAGTCCATTTTGCAGAGTTCCAGTTGATTCAGGACTCTATTTCAGAGTTTTGGTTGAGTTAGGACTCTAACCCTAATTGTTTTTTTTTTACTTATTTTCACTTATTTTGAGAAAATCTTTCAAAGACCTCTTCATTTGGCTTTCAAAAACCTAAATTTTAGAGTTTTAGTTGGTTTAGGACTCTAGTCTAGAGTCTCAGTTCGCTTAAGACTCTATTTTTAAACTTTTGATTTTCATTTGGTGATTTTACTTTATTTTTGAACCATTTTCAGTTTTCATTTTAACTTTTTCAAAACACTGATGTGGGGCCCACTCAATTGGCGTCATATCTGAAGGAGTCTTGATCCAGTCAGGACTCTGGTTGATTAAAAACTTTTTGATTCAAAACCAATTCCAAATTCTAAATCCCTTTCTGAAAGCTTTCATTTTCAAATTTTAAAAATCATTTTTGAAAATCAAGTGGGGCCTACTCTGGGTGGCGCCACATTTGAAAGAGTCAGGGTTAGATTAGGGTTAGTCAGTGTCTTAATTAGGTTAGGAGTTTAAAAAGGTCCGAATTAATTTTGAAACTTCATTTTACTTTAGTATTTTCAAAACATATTTTTAACTTTTAAATTTAAGCCTTTAAAAACCAAATGTGGGCCCATAATAGGTGGCGCCACATTTGGACTTTGTTTAGTCCAATTAGGATTCAATTAACTTAATTAGGATCTAATTAGGAGAGTTAAAAAGTCAACCCAATTAGCCAAAACCGTCCTCCCCCTAATTAGCTTAATTGAAGAATTTCAAAACAATTAGGACTTTTCTTAATTAATGCTAACTAGAGCCTATAAAAGGGGGTATAGGGGGGTCGACCCCCTCATGAATTCTCTCTCTTCCTCATTGCTTTCTTGTTGTTTCTCTATCCTCCCAGCATCCTCTTTTTTCTCCATTGAAGCTACAACCCAAGGTAAATCCTCTTTACTTTATTTCATTAATTTTTTATGCTTATTTCATATATTTCACCATTGTCGCCCCCTGCATATGGATTTCAAGCTCGTTCCTCATTCTAGAGCCTTAAAATCAATTCAAGAAAGCAATCTAATATTGTTTGAGGATGTTTTTCATGATTTCAATCCGTTGAAATTGTTAGAAATATCATTTTTTATGTTTAAGCCCATTAAAAGTTGAGATTCGCCCGTTAAATGGGTTGAATCTCTCTTTTCTAAGGCTAAATCAAATTCTAACCATGTATTACCTAATTTTTTTTATTTTCTTATCGTATTAATATTATTTTACTCATCCAAGCATCAAATCCAAATTCGTGATATTATTTGCATGTTTTCTTATTATTTTTTATGTTTAGATTTGGATTTTGCAAGCTTTATCGATAATACACGATTTTTAATCCCAGTCACGCAGAAATCATATTATTTCATGTTTAAGTTTCTGTCAAAAAAATATAATTTTTTTAGGGTTGGTCTATGGGTTTATCAGTGACTTTTCATAAAAAAATAGGATTATTTTGAATTCTGAAACCCTGTCAAAAAAATAGAAAACCGAAACTTATTTTTAAAACCGTGAAATCGCTCTGTGGATCCGGAAACAACTTGCCGAGGTGATATCTCCTTCATCAAAGACTCGATCGATGATTCATAAGTTGAAGTGGTTTTTTCTTGGTGTCTAGTAGTTCCTGTAAATGTTTCAGATTTTTATGGGCCTGTTTTCTATTTTTCCTATGTCAGAAAGTAAAATCGGTTTTACAGAGTCATTATGCATTGTCTAAACTCTAGATTGACTTGTGTCGATCGTATCTCCCTAACCGAAGATTCGATCGATGATCCGTAAAAAGGAAAATCTTTATCAGTGTATCTACTATTTACTGCTAAAATTTTATAATTTTTTAATATTATTTGCTATATTTCCCTATACCCCAAACTGGATGTACTTAGTTTAACTCGTTATATATTTGTCAGAATTGAGCATATATTGTCGAAACAATATCTCCCTAACCGAAGACAATTTTTTTGATATGTAAAAAGTAAAATCTCTGTTTTTTGTTTAGTATCTCTTTGTAAATTTTAATGAATTACTATGGTGTTTTGATACCAGATTCGGGTCTGACACTGTGACAGGTATGTGCCCGCGAGCAAAATTGCATATTTTAGGGTTTTATTCAATTTTCATATTAAAAAAATGTCATATATATTTTTTTGAATGCAATTTAATTTTATGGTTATCAAAATTATCCATGTTGATTTTTACAAATTTTTGAATTCATTTGATATATTATTTGATTAAATCATGAAAACAGGGTGCCCGTAGAGTCTCGGTTCGAGTAAAACACTGGCAAAAATCACTATTTTTGTGATATTTAAATTTTTTATAAAATGTTTCATGTTTTTAATATTCGATCATGTTTATAATCATGCTATGGTACTTCATAGCCGATTTGGCTTTGATTTGAATCCATTTGAGCCCTAAATCCAAAGTTTTACCAAAATCTTTTCTGAAAACCCTGATTTCAAGGCCATAGTCTTGTTTCCATGAGTATTTTTGTTATTTTTCTCTAAATTTTGAATTTTAAAGTTGCTTATTTTTATTATTTATTCAATTTTACATAATCTTTTATTATGTTTATCTCAAGAAAACATGGAAAAAGGCTTATATCTGAATAAATCCAGTAATTTTCAGATATTATTGGATAAATTTAGAAAAGCTGACATATTTTCACTAACAAATTTTTTAGTTTTGTAGGGATATTCAAGACTGTATTTTTTTTATTTTTTTTTATTTAAATCCAATTAGTGATGTAAATTAAATGTAAACTTTGGAATAAAAATTTACTTTTTCTGCTTAGAATAGGATTTCATTGCATATAGTTTTATTTTTCAATAATGTTAATGTGTGATGGATGATGATTCATGCATATTCAAATTCATCATGGTCTACACAAATGGCACATGCACTAGCTTATAAGGAGTTAATAAACTCGATTGAGTTCTTATTTATGACCATAGTCAAAATATGAACAAAATCCAGATTTATCTTCTTTTAAGCCACAATCAACCTACACTCTTAGGCCATCTTCAAAAACCATTGCACATTTCAAAGTTTTCTAAATATTTTTCTCCTTTTAGAATCAAATGGGTTATATTCAATCCATATCTGTGGCCATAGTTAGGGATATGAGGTGAATTTACTTCGTTGAAGTTCTATAAGGCACCTAAAATCCCTTTTTCAAATAATTTTCTCAAAATTTCTTCAAAAAGAATATTTTCACAAGATAGCATTCATGCATCATCTAGGTTAGAATGCATCATGAAAATGATTTCACAAGGCTACACGCCCCTCTTTTGATCAAATCAAGAATCCCATTTCAAGAAAATCGATTTCTCAAAGTTATCCTGAAATTTCTTTAGAAATTGTTTTTTCTCAAAACATTAAGGTTTTCTTTACATAAAAAATGATTTTCAAGGGATTTCCAAATGCTTTTCTAAGTCCCAAAACCGATTTTCCAAGTTCCAATAACTTCTTAATTTCAGAATTCAAAGAAATCAATTTTCTCAAAGTTATTTGAATTTCTTCAAAATCGATTTTCTCAAAACCTCAAAATTTCTTTAGAAACCGGTTTTCATTTTCTTCAAAAGTATTTGTCAATGCAATTCATGATTTCAAAGTGTCTCCTTTTTCCAAATATTTTAAAGTATTTAAAGCAAACATCATGTTTTCAATCTGCATTTTCCAAAGTTTATAGCACATGCCTGATTCTTTGTGCATTTAGGGAATAAAACATCGATTTAGACAAGTTGAGTAAAGCAAAACACATGATTAATCCTTGGTTCAATTACCCCTAGTTATGTTGCCAGGAACGATTGAACCTCGTACCGACAGGCGAATCCCATTCTTTGGAATTATCCTGTATTTTAAAACGGAGGCGAGTTATTTTCAAAATCTTTTTCAAAGATCAGTTTGACTTGCAAAAGTAAAATTTTGCAATGATAACAGCAAACCTGGGTTATATCAAAATTGAAGTTTTTAATCGCCTAGTAGGCCCTATGTTCCAACTCGACAGAGAGGTGGCATGCTTTTCCAAAGACTAAACGATACGACAACATGCCAATAGGGGTCTTAAAGTCTGTTTGGTAGGCTCACAATGCATCATCAAGGCACTGAGACCAATCCTTTTGGTTTGGCAGAACTGTTTTCTCAAGAATTCTCTTTATTTTTCAATTTGAGACCTTCACCTATCCACTTGTCTGAGGATGATAGGAAGTGGTGAACTTGTGATGCAAAGAGTATCTTCTTAAAAGAGAGGCAACCTGGACATTCCTGAAGTGCTTGCCACCATCACTAATCATATCTCGTGGCACACCAAACCGACTAAAGATATTGTGCTTAATGAACTTAAGCACTACTTAATGATCATTGGTCTTAGTTGACACTGCCTCGATCCACTTGAAAATATAATATACCGCCATAAGAATATACACATTTTTGAATGATGGCGGGAATGTGCCCATAAAATCAATGCCCCAAACATCAAATGTCTCAATTGCAAGAATGGGGAGCAAGAGCATCATATCCCTCTTGGACATGTTCCCTGACTATTGGCATTGAATACAACACCTACAAAATTCATGAGCATCCTTGTGGAGGGTGGGCCAATAAAATCCAGACGACAGAACTTTGGCTACAATAACCTCCACAAGCCAGAGTATGAAAAAAATTAAGAATAGACTCATATTCCTCCTTCGAGACACACCTCCTTATTACTTGATCTGCATAATATTTAAACAATTCTGGTTCATCCCAGTAATAGTATTTAACCTGCACTAAGAATCGGTCTCTCTCATGCTTACCCCAATGCATAGGTAATTGTCTGGTCACCAAATAGTTTATGATATCAGCAAACCAAAGCAACTGCAATGATCCTACTGCCATAATCTGCTCATCCAAAGAAGGAATCACTGATTAGTTTTTGATCTACCGTGAAATCTATAATCAACCTAGAAAGATGATCAGCTACTACGTTCTCACTGCCTTTCTTGTCTTGAATCTCGAGATTGAACTCCTGTAGTAGCAAGACTCATTGAATGATCCACAGTTTGGTGTCTTTCTTGCTTAACAAATATTTCAATACAGCATGGTCGGAATAGACAACCACATTGAAACCCAATAAGTAGGCCCTGCACTTATCTTTTTTATTCGATTTTCTTGTAGAAATGGATGTTAGAATTGTTTGTTTCATATTTTAGAATGAAGATCCATGAATTTCTGGTGAAATTTTCTATTTTGGAGAAAGTATTTTTAATTTGAAACTATTTAGGGTCGACTCCTACTGGCCAGAAGTCAACTCCTTTATGGATATGTTTGCTGCTCTATCTCTGAAGGTCGACCCCTATAGATAAAGGGTTGACACATCATTTTCAGAACTCTGTTGAGCATTTCTAGGGATAGAGAGTCAACACCTATTTTAAAAGAGTCTACCCTTGTTTTAAAAGAGATGACTCCTGAATATAAAGAGTTGACTCCTGAACATTAAGAGTGGACTCTTGAGTTACCTAAAGGTGGTTTTGTGATGTTTTGAGTTCAGGCATGGACTATTGAGCCTAGAATTCAATAGAACCAGCTCGAAATAGTTGTGCATGGATTGCCAGTACCAATGTTTGTTGATTTTGAACAACACTTGTGCAATAAAGCATTAATTGATCTCGATTGGTCCAAGAGGGACCCATTTCATGCTTAAATGCATATTTCTTATTGTATGTTGTGTATTGCATTGGGATGTGAAGTCTCACTATTTTCAATTATGAGTATTACAAAGATGTGAATACCAATGAGAAGAAAGGGTATGTATACATACAATTGAAATTCTAGGATAATGACCCTAGAGGTTTCTTGTTACAAGAATGTGTTTAGGTGTTGACCCAGAGTACCAAGAGGATATTGTATGATGCATAATGAATTAATATTTAATAACAAGCTACACTAAATAGTTGTTTATGACTTGAGCTAGCTTGTTAAATATGAACAAGCCTGCACCAACCTCATGGGCAAATTTTTGGGACAGTTGAGCGAGGTCTTGTCATGTGAATCTAAGAGATGTGTTCCCTACCATGAGGTTTAGGGAACACTAGACTTCGATACTCGAGGTGGAGCTTCTACAATGTGCATAGTAGTATACACTATCTTGACTATAGAGAGAGGGATAGGGTCCTAGACTCTAGGTCCCACGAAAAAGAATGCCTTGATGAAGGGTTTTAGACTTTGGCACAACCATCAAGGTCACCATATGGGAATGAACACCCATTGAATGATCAAGTGATGCCCAAGTGGTGAGGGGAGTAGCGCCCCTTTGAATAAGCAGAATTAAATCAATAAATGTGTGTGGTGCATGGCATGTAATGCAACAATAATTAAATGAAAAAATTTAATAAAATATTCATGCATGCAGATAGACATGGCATGAGTCTATGTGTTTGATGCATGGCACACCTGAAGTTCGAACCTTGAGTTGGGCACTTTGATTCCTCTTGGCTTATATTAGTGTTATGTCTTGTATTGAGAGTCAGCTCCTCTTTTGTTGTATATTTTCTCATACTTTGAGAGTCGACTCTCAAATATATCAGAGTTGATTCCTTAGTCATTTATGATGGATGGTTTTGTTGAGATATGAGTTTTCTCTTAGATTGGGAGAGTTGACTCCTCTTTTACTTTTGAATATTATGTCAGATTTTTGAGAGCCGACTCTCAGATATATCAAAGTTGACACCTCCTTGTTAGTTGAGGGTCGATCCTTGAGTTGAAAGAGTTGACTCCTCCTGAGTTCTTTCTTGAGTGATAATTCTCTTGAATGTCAACTTTTGATGAGTGGCGGATCAACTTTTTCTGCTTGAGAAAATGAATTTTAAGCATAGTGACCCTTTTCGAATTGACTTGATCTCGTGCTTCTGCCTCATGACATTTGTGTGGGTAGTTGGTTCACACTGAGATTGTGGTTTGTCTTACCTCATAATTATTACTATTTTTCATGTACTCAATAATAGGCAGATATGACAACAGAGGACATGTGAGCAGCTCATAGACATTAGTGGACATGGACCAGGAACTGCTTTGTGGTTTTTAAGAACTTTGTATATTTTATAAATGTGGATAAATATTTTGTAAAATAGAATGACCTTTATGTTGTGTAAAAGTGTGCAATTGTCTTATGAAATTTGGATCTTGGTAAAATTTGGGGTGTTATATTATTATTCTGCAAACACAGTACAACCTTCGTAATTACAATATGAGCATTCACAAAAAAGAGGAAGTTTGCATTTAACTCTTTAAAAAATTTGTGAAACACATCTCCAATGTGCGAATATTTAAAAAATCTGCAAATGAGGCACAAGATCTCTATATACAAATATTTGCAAATGTATGCATACTTTTGTGAATCAATTACTTAAGGGAGATCCACACGATTCTATGTAAACTTAGTACTGTATATATGAATTTAGTGGAATATTTTTTAAGTTTCGCTAAGTTTTAGTTATAAATAGTTTGCATATTGAATTATGTGATTTTTGTTGAATATGCAAATTTAGTGAATATTTGTGAAGTTTCTAGGTTTCAGTTACAGTTACATGAAGTTCATAGATTCAATTTTGCAAACTTCGTACTTTATATACAAATTTAGTGGAACCTACTCATACATTGCATTAAGTCATTCATAAAAAAATAAACTTGGTCATACATTGCATTAAATCATTAATAAAAAAATAATCATGCTCATATATTGCATTCATTCAAAAAATGAACTTGCTCATACAATTAATTAAACATTTATTCATTTATTAAAAAATAATTTTCTCATGCATTGCATTCTTTCAAAAATGAATATGCTCATACAATGCAAGCATTGCATTCATTCAAAAATGAATCTGCTCATACAATGCAATCATTGCATTCATTAAAAAATGAACTTACTCATACATTGCATGCATTGCATTCATTAAAAAATGAACATGCTTATACATTGCATTCATCCCATTCATTAAAATATGAACCTACTCATACACTGCATTCATTTATTCAAAAATAAACCTACTCATACACTACATTCATTCAAAAAAGGAACTTACTTACAAATTCACATTATATACATTCTTATTACAAAGATTTATAATATATATATATTCTTGCTAAAAAAGTATATACAATCAAAAGAATATATCTATATAAATTATATTTATTTGTGAATGTATCTATACAACATAAAAAAATAGAGGCATCATGTTGTGGAGGTTGTAACTACTACTCTCGTGCTCTTATCTCCTCAAGTTCCTTATCCTTGCTAGAGAGCAGCGCTGCCTAAGTTTGAGAAAGCTCTTGTAGACTTAAAATAATGAGGTCTTTGCTAGACGGATTAATGTCAAACCTTTTAAAAAATAATTGTTTTAGTCGTTAACGATGTACTTATCAAAATATCTAGCTGCTAATGATGTCCTAGATGCTCAAAAAGTTTTCGATGAAGTTCCATTGAAAATACTCGATGGAGAAATGCCAAAAAATAATTGTAAAAAATAGTCATCAAAGAAATGCAAAAAAACACAATTGCCAGTGAAAATACAATGGAAAAAGGGGGTTGGAGACCACAAACAAAGTCCTAAAATATGAAACCAAACCCTAAAATGCAAACCATCACTTTTTAAATAAATATCGAAGCGTCACATTTAATGTTGGTACTAACATTCACAAGAAATTGGGGAGGTTCACAATTAAGTCTTCAGAAAATTAGCTAATATCATGTCCAATGTGTGAATGTTTGGAAGGTTTATAAATGAATCATAAGTTTTGCATATACTTATATTTGCGAATATAAACATATATTTGCAGATCTCTTCGAGGAGTATTTACTTAACAGAGGTTCACAGATTATATTCGTGAAGTTCGTATTATAATTGCGAAGGTCATATTGTATTTGTGGTCTATTTACTTGAAGAAGGTTCACATGTTATATTTATGAACTTCGTACTGTATATGCGAATTTAGTAGAATATTTGCAAAGTTTCTATGGTTTCAGTTACTTGAAGTTTATATATATATATATATATATATATAGTTATGTGAACTTTGTACTATATATATGAATTTACTTAAATATTTGCAAAGTTTTTAGCTTTGAGTTACAAGAAATTTTTTTTAAAGGCAAGTTGGGGTTAGGTAGACTCCTACTATATAACTCTTAAGGCCCATGTAGTAGAGGGATTCAAACCTAGGCCTCAGCTTGGCACATGACCCCGCTTACCACATGGAATACCGCCTCGGTGGTGAGTTACAGGAAGTTCACATATATAGTTATGCGAACTTCCTATGGTCTGCAAAAAAAAAAATCATGCAAATTTATCATTTAGCGAGAGTTTTCGATACACGGAGTAAGCAAACTTCTTATGGACCACAAAAAAAAAATCGTATGAATTTATCATCTAGTGAGAGTTTTTGATACACAAAGAGCGTACCAATATATCACACAAACTTGAGAAAATATGCTTGTGCGATGGTTAAAAAGGTCCTTTTACAGCTGAATATTTGTGAATTTGGACAGCGAGCAAATTTTAAAAATTGTAAGGCATTTCAAGAAACACATCATTTTTGCCATACAGTACAGTTATTGTCCATTTTCCAAATGCATACTCTCATGGATTACCAGTTTTCAAACAAAGCCTAATAGACACCGGAAGTTCAAATTTATCACCTTATCATTACCTTGTCACTACAAACGAAGTGTTATTGGTGCACCGCCTCATAGAAGGCACCTTTCTAACTAGAGATGCAAACCTATCGGATACAGGTCAGACATATGTAAAATTAGTATTAGGTCTGATTTTCTATAGGCGGTTCCTTTCCAAAGATCAAATTCGGAACTCATAAGGGGCGCTTGTTCTGAAACCGGATCTCATTTTTTAATATCAGATCTGCTACCCAAAATACGCATCCATTGGAAAAATTATGCACTGTGGCAGTTGGGTTACAGGTCAGATCGGATTGGTTGTAGATCCAACTTTGTTACTTGTCCTATTCTGATCCGGATGACTGAACCCAAATATTCTGGGTCCGAGTTCGATCCCTTTTTGAAAATGGAACAAACTTTTTAAACCTTATTCACTCGTATTGTGTTAAAGTCTGGTTGGAACGGGATCAAGATCCAACCCGTTTGCAACCCTACTTTTAACAGGCAAAAATCTCTTCCAAATGTCCAAATTGTCTATAAATTCCCTGTTTCTATTTCACGCTTTGAAACAAGCTTCTAAGGAAACAATATACCACGATATCTCCATTCAAAATTGAGAAGTTTGACAGTTAATCTTCGAAATAAGCTTTCTAATGGTGCAATATTGACAAAACAATTTGACAATTACATCCCACCAAAATTGGATCTGGGAGTCTGCCTTGTTAACAGACCAAAATCTCACAAGGCACAGACTGTCTATAAGGCTCTGTTTGTGAGCTTGAACGGGAGGTCTGTTGTGACTTTCCCCCACTGCTGTCATGCTCCCTGCTGTTTGGGAGCAGTAATGTTGCCAAAACACTGCGTTGAGACTGAACTTGGCAGCCCAACACTACATTTCAACACCATTCACAAGAGGAGGTTTTTGGCAACTCCATCCTCAAAACCACATTTCTGCAAAACCATATTTTGGCAACACAGAGTAGGGATGGCAGTGGACCGGGGTGGGGGACAAGGTCTCCACCCCCACTCCGTCTCAAAATCCTGCCCTCCATCACCGCCTCTATCCCCGCATGGGTCTTGATTTTAACCTCCATTCTCGTTTCATGTCCTCCATCCCCGGTCCAAACAGGGTGAGGTGGGTGTGGCCCCATTTCGCTTGGTCCACTGCCATCCCTAAAGAAGGATTGGGGACGGGGCGGGGCAAGTCGGGGATTGGAGACAGGGATGGAGCAGGGCAGGCAAAAGCGTAAGTCCATCCCCGTTTCATGTCCGCCATCCCCGGTCCAAAGGGGGCGAGGCAGGGCAGGGCCCGTTTTCCCCCAATCCACTGCCATCCCTAACACAGAGAAATAGTGTTTCACCTCAATGCAAGGCTCCTAAACGGAGCCTAAATTTCTAATTTTCTATTTTACGCTGTGCAAAAAAGCTTCAATAAACTAAAAGGCAGTTCAAGAGAACACGAATGGCAGTTGATTCCATAAAAAATAGCAAGTATGCTTTCAAATAATCTAAACGGATCAAACATAAGCTTAAACAAATAGAAGTGAACTGCTGTGTTTATAATTTCGTTTTCCCGTGGAACAAGATGTAAAATCCAGAACACAGAATTAACCTGCCGAGATAAGTATTAAGAAACGTCAATGATACTGCAATAAGTTAGCAGTATACATGAAAATATTAACAGAAACGTCAATGCTTCTGTAGTAAGTTGGCAGTATTCATGTTGAAAATATTATTTCTTGGTGATCACAATTTGTTCTTGAATTCTTTTGGGTACCCTTTTCACATGATACAATAGGCCTGGAGACAAGCACCCTTATCAGTTAAATATAAAGGCAGACTTACCCAGGAACTGCCATACAATTCTGTGCTTTGGAGAAAGATAGTCTATCTACTTTATTTCTAGGCTGCTGCTTGAATTGTGTGCTATCAGGTGAGTAACCTCCAAAGCAGTAGCTTAGAACAGCATGAAGTTTCCTCCAATGATTTGTTTACCAACAAGGCCGAGTACTATACTAATATGATTATTAAGCTAAACAATTCCTAGTTGCCCAGTAACATATTTGCTCGGTCTTTTTTCTCTTTCCTTTAAAGAAACACGAGAGTTTTATCAATCCTAAATGGATTGTTGTTACCATATGCTAGATTGGGAAGCTTCTTTCTTTTTCCCTTCTTTCATCCAGGTCTGCCTTCTTCCTGATGTTTTCTCACTATCTCAACAGTCCCTTGATTTCTCCTCATCCAAGTTCTTCAAATCTATCTCCACTTGAGCTGAAGTCCTTGTTATTTTGCAATTTTTGTGCACACCACATAGGCAATTTCTTGGGCTTCTTGTGGTCTGCAAAAGCGCCATATAAGCCTGCAGTGATTTGTTTGTTAAAACTTTGCAAGAATACTGTAAATAGACGTTTTTACCAATAGTCCTGACATGAACAATGGCCTTGCTCAAAATGGTGGAACCGTTTGTTATCTCGGATCACAATTTTACAGCCATAAACCAATGATACGAGCTTCATGGCAGCATGGCAATCCATACATATCCGGAGGTTCTTCACGATCTTAATAGCATGACTTTTAGATGTTGACATAAGCCCAAAGGCCACTGCAAGCTTCTCACTGTGTCTGCTAAGGGCTCTTTCTTTTCCCTCGTCATCCAAATCCAGCAACACTACACTAGTATTTGGCACATAGCCAGCCATCTTCAATTTTGCCATCATTTCTTCCACCATAGCATAAATTTCTCTTGACCGAGGGTGTAAACCCTCCTCCATAACAAACTTGTGAACCTGATGGTTCACCCTTATTGAGCTCCATCCCACCATTTTCTTCAGCCTTCCATCTCTCATCTTACTTCTGATCTCAGAGACTTTTTCCCATCTTCCCATCGCAGCATACATATTGGACAAAGACACCTGATAGGCAGCATTATTTGCACCCATTCTAAGAAGGCGACCCACAGCAAATTCAACAATGCTGACATTGCCACGAGCACAAGCAGCACTCAACAAAGTTGCGAACACGACCTCATCAGCATCAAACGGCATGGTTTGAACAAGCTCATATGCATCTTCTAGCCGACCAGCTCGACCAAGAAGATCAATCATGCATCCATAATGCTTGACATTCGGCATAAACCCAAACTCTCCCTTCACCATTGCCCGGAAATAAGCTTCCCCTGGCTGCACCAAACCACTATGGCTACAAGACGCCAATAAGCTCACCAGTGTCGCATGATCAGGTCGCCTACCCTCTCTCAGCATCTTTTCAAACAACCGGACTGCTTCCTCTCCCTTACCATGTATAGCAAATGCAGCAATCATGGCATTCCAAGCAGACAAGTCTCTTTCAGTCATTTCATCAAACATTCGGCATGCATCCTCCAAATCACCACATTTAGCATACATAACCAAAAGTGCAGTGGTTACGAATTGGTTCTCCCTCATCTGAGCTTTGAGAGCCCATGAGTGGAGCGCCTGGCCCAGATGCTTAGCACCAAACAGTGCCGAAACTCGAAGAAGTGCTACAATGGCCACACGATCCGGGCACAAACCCATCAGCAGAATCTCCCCAAACAAAGCCAACGCTTCGTCGAGACGCCCGTTTCTGGTGAACCCATTGAGCATGGTGGTGCAATGGACCAAGTCCTTCTCGGTGACGTCATCGAAGACGCGCCGAGCGTCGTCGGCAAGTCCTGCATTTGCATACAAGTTGATGAGAGAGGACTGAAGGAGGTGGTGGCCGTGGAGGCCATGTTTGAAAATATGGGCTTGGATGGCTCTTGCTTCCTCCAAATTGCACCCTCTCAATAAGAAGAGGAAGGTGAAGGCATTGGGTCTCAAAAGCAGACTCTTGGAGAGGATGTGTTTTGTATAGACAAGGAGACCTTGGCGTGGGTTGTGGGTGTTGGTGTAAGCTTTGATAGCATTGTTCCATGCAAAGATATCAGCACATCCAGTTTTTATTAGATGGCCACACAGTTGGTCCAATTCTTTGGCTTGAGTACGTGAATTTAACGGGACACCATGACCGACTTGAGTGGGTGCATAGAGGGGAAGGAAACGTGCCATTAACAGCCAAACTGCCCAATTACCAAGCTCAGGACTTTCCGTGGAAACGCGCTAACAACGAGGTGTTTCTGCAGGCCCGCAAACACGGGGAAGCAGATCAGGTCATGCTGAAAATGAGCGTTTTCGTTTATTACATCAACAAATCATGTTGAAAGTCAAAAACCTGGCCACATTGGTTTTAGTTTGCCGTACCTATAATCATTATCTAGGTGGCATAAAACCCTATGGTTGCCCCCCTCACTTTCAGTTGTGACATGCCTTTAATTGGTATCACCTAGGAGTGTCAACGGGTCGGGTTTAACAATTTTGAAAGTACAGAACATTGAATTTACAAGACAAATTTATATTAATACAATGTAATTTACCTAACAAACTTACTGAATTTCAGTTACACTCTAAAAATACAAAAAAATCTAAGGTTACAAGTCACTCTCTCGTAGATATTTCAAGCGCACTCATAGCTCTTTATTGAATTTATTTGGGTTATCGAGAAGGTCAACTTTAGTCCTCATAATATCCTCTAGCATGTGGATTTCGTCTAGTGCAAGAGCTAACTCTATTTTCATTGTAAATTCAAATTTTCTTTGCTTTGCCCCAACTTCCTTCTCCTCAAATGGTTGCAACCTGCTGAAATACAATAACTATATTTTGTCATCGATGGTAAGTACCATGCATGACAAGATGATATCTTCACCGCTATCGTGCCACTCTTCAAGTTTGGATATGAACTTGATGGGGGTAATCCTTTGTCCAATCTTTTGTTCGCAATGAGACAAATTTGCTTACGACACAAGGACGACGAGGTTGCTGAACAAACCCAAACTGCCGGATGACTCAACCGTCAATTTAGTGGTCAAATTCATTCATGTTATGAAACCAAATATTTATCCTCATGATGTCCTTCGCCCCCTCAACGACATCAGCATTCTCCTCTTCCTCTTTCACGTATTCGTAGGGGCACTACTTTACCTAAATAAGCTCAATGAATTCATGGTTAGTCCTATATTGCATTATGTTTCAGAACGTAAAAAAAATCATCAACAATACTTACATTCGCCCTGCTAAGCCTATACAATGATTTTGTAAATTAGGCATGTCCCATGTGAGGACTCACCGCTCTTCGATCAATCATCTCTTTGTTGCGTGACCAACAAAACATTACAACACATGAAAATCTACATATGCGGTTACACATTCGAGGCTTTGTAATGAATATGTGCTCTCATATCTAAACCTGTAATGATTAACAATGATTAATACACAGTATAGTACACTAACAATGTTAAATAATATTTAAGTATAAATCATAAGTCCTACTATACAATGAAGGAATATAAATACCTACAACAACACTACATTCTGATCATGTTATTTCTTTCACTCTTTTCGCCACTTAAACTTGCATACAAGTATGCAAGTGAGGCTGCTCCCCATGCATATTAATTGACACGATTCAAGTCTTAAAAATACTGCATGCATGATAAATGGATTGACTTTCCATTAGCATTGATAAATAAGCATATCCTAAAAAAGTAGATGAAAAATTCTCTCACCTAGTTCTCCAACCTATTACTGCATTTTCTTCCAATACACAATATTTTTCTCTTTAATCTCCTCCTATTGGGGTCAAAATGGTCACTCAGTCATGACAGGTTGATCCTTTCTTCGTCGAACATATCATCTTTTGCTCTGAAATAAAGATCATACAAATACTTGAAATCACTTCACTGATGTCCATCAAATGACTCTCTATGATACTTTAATCTGGTGGTTCATGCTACGTCTTGCAACGTGATGGTCATCTCAAGATCTCATATATAGAATATGTTGGTTGTCGAATTCCAAAACTACATAATAACCTCTAAGAGAAGGTGACTGATGTTCCTTGGTGTGATCTCTTAGAGTTGTCAGAAATGCATATCATGCAACAACTCCTTCAGTTCTTTAGTTAGTGTTAAGAACCACTGGTGTGCTTGGGTCCAATAGAACTGATGCATTTAGGATGTTGGATCCTCTAAATTTTTTTACTGCAAATCCTGCAATCACAATTAATTTTGTTCAAATCAGTCAAATTAATCTTTTAATTACATTAAACTGCAAGAAATAAACTAGTTATCCTAATATATTTCACACATATATAAATCAATGATAAAATAATAGTCCATGCTTCACACACATACATGAATCAATGAGAAAATAATAGTTCATGCTTCACACACACATACATACACACAAATGTATATATATAATATTTTATATATTTAATTATAAGAATCAAACTAGTTATCTTAACATATTTCACACCTACATGAATCAACCAGAAAATAATTGTTCATGCTTTACACACACACACACACACACACACACACACACACACACACACACACATATATATATATATATATATATATATATATATATATATATATATATATATATATATATATATATATATATATATATAACATTTTGCACATTGAGCGGTAAGAATCAAACTAGTTATCTGATCAATATGTTTTACATATATATAAATCAATGAGAAAATAATAGCTCATGCTTTATACATACATATATATATATCATTTTATAACTATTAATGATTGCCTAGAAGATAAATATATAATTAATACATTCACACGAGCACCGGACCCTGTTTCTCATTGCAACCTCTTCCTCGGAGCTTGAACTTTTTTTTCCGAAACATCATTCTTGGACTCGTGAAGATGATCCCCCTTACTCATCCTACCCAACCTAAAAATCACCCTAAGCATCTGATCCTGAGATACATCCACGTCTTGAAATATAGGTAAATATGTGTAAAACAAAGAAACATGATATAAGCTATTGAAAACAACATTGCAAAAATAAGCATAATAGCCTATTGACAATGCAAACCACAATTCGTTAAGGAAATAAAAAACAAACAAACATTGTGCCCAATATACCATCTTTATTATATAATATCCATAATATATAAACAACAAAACTGGAGGATAGAGGCATACAAGTCAAAATAAATGAAAAAAATGCTATTTTAAAAAAAAATATTTGGTTCAACCTCTAAAGATGTACTTATAAGAAAAATCATCGTCCATGATTTCAGAATACTCGAGGATGAAGTCCCACCAGAATAGTCACTAGCAGAAAGCAGATTGGGGACCATAAAGAACCACAAAAAAAATTATGCAAAAATACCCCAAGGGTGCAGTGTTTCTACTTTTATACATGGGGTAAAATATGTGCGAACTTCTTGAGGTATATGCGAACTTAGTCAAGAAGTTTGCATATATTTTTATGTGAACTTCATTAGGTATTTGTGATGTTTCGAGGTTAACAGAAAGTTCACACATAATTATGTGAGAACTTCATGAGATATATGTAACATTTGTCAAGTATTTGTGATGTTTCAAAGATTTAGTTTAAGAGAAAGTTTGCACATATGTTTATGTGAACTTCATTAGGTATTTGCAATGTTCTAATACGAAGTTCGAGTTTAACAAAAAGTTCACATATAATTTTATACAAACTTCATAAAGTCTGCAAAAAAAATATGCGGACCTCATTTTAAGTGGGTGTATGTGACACCCGAGGAGCGGAGTGATATATCACATGTAAAAAGGATATTCTAACGTTGTTTATTTGCAACTTTGGACATGGAGAGAATATTATAAATTGTGGAGTTTTAAAGAAAATACATCATTTTTGTCATATACGATCATTTTTTGCAATACTTTTACGTATAAAATTACTGATGTGTAATATAGTGTATGTTGAATTAATATAAAGATGTAATCAATATAGCTGAACAAATTGCTATTAATATAATGAGTAATGTGCAGCTTCCAAATCATTTATCTCTTAGACCTCCCCAAACCACTTTAAAAAACATTCTTGCATGCGTTTTTTGTTTAATCTAAACCCATATAAGTGATCTCTATGCTTTATTTAGTAGAAAACATATATTAGTTTAAACATTTTTTAAGGTTAGAAATGTTTTTTACTCAAAAAAAATCAATGGTTCATATTATATAAAAAGTGTGATTAACTAAAAAACAAGAATTATTATCAAATTCATTTGATCTAAAGCATGACGTTTAGTGAATAAATAATAATGAATTGGAATTAAGCAAAAGAAGCATCAAATGCGTTTTTCAAAGGAGTTTAAGACGTTTGAGATATAAATGATCAAGAAGTTATACATTACTCACAATATCAACCAATGACGTGATAAGAATTTATGTGGACAATGGCTTTGTTGTTGAGATGGTAAAATGTGAAAAATAAAAATGGTTGAATAAAAAATAAAATCAGAAATTAGGACAAAGAAGAAAAAATAACAAGACATTTACATGGTTTAGTTAAAGTTCTCCATGAAAAAAGGCTCATGCTCCCTCTTTCTTGCTTATCTTATTCAGTCTTTCACTCACATATTTATGCAGGTGTATTATTAAAATAAAGAAACTTTATCTACAACAAATATGAGAAATAATCAAGATATGATAAGGACGGATGAAATTTCATTTAATCCCTTAAATCTATCAAATCTTAAAAAGATTATAGCTGAAGATCTTGCTTCAGTTTTGGGTAGAATCATCTCCATATTACTGTAGATTCTAACATAAAAAGAATTGGCCACTCACAAGGATAATAGACATACTGATATTCCTTTTGACTTCTTTTGAAAGAGAGGAAAAAAGAAGACTAGCAAAGTTCTTCATTATTAATTATGACTCATAAGACCAAACGATAGAGATCCTCATAAGTGACAGTACTTCATCAGGATCTTCTTAGGTCAAGTTATATGATAATTCATTGCAGAAGGTAACTTAATTTTAGAGGAAGCCTATTCAGGCTCATGGGCAATGTGCATGGGATTATAATGTGATAATATACACTTTGTTAGCCATATATGTGAGTTTTTGTATGAGAAACATAGTTATTGCAAGTCAAAAGATAAAGTAGCGAAGATTGCAGTGTTCATGGTTAGCTTGAACCTGGTTCCTATTGTGAGTAAGACAATTTGGGCCCTAATGAGAAGGGGTGTTTAAAAAGAGTGGTTAAAGAGTTTTCAAGCCAAGGTAGAAAATGCTAAATTTGATTTAAACTTAGGTGGGTTCATAAGACCCACGTGTTATATAAAAGTTTTTGTTGGACTTTTCTTTGTTATTTTATGGTAGCCCATTGGAGTTGGGTATTGTGAGCCAAAGGGAAAGGTGGGTTTCTAAACTTTAAGAAAATACAATAGAAAAAGAGGGTGTGCTCTCTTTTAATACTTGAAAAGGAGAAAGAAAGTGGTTTGCTCTCTTGGGATTTTGTCTTGGCCATTGGGTGTTGATATAGAAAGAGTGATTTGGCCCTCTTGTGGTGGCTCTTAGGGTTTGGATTTTTCTTAGTTATCAAGAGAAGTGGTTAAAGAAGTGGGAGAGAAGGGTATGTCAGTTTCTTTTTGGGATGAAGAGGAAGACTTTGGTTGAACATATTGATCTCTTGGAGGATCGCAAGATAGGTGCAGTTGTTCCATTTTATGATTTTATTTATTCTCTTTTGTATCGATGATTAGTTTTATGTTAGTAAAACTCTCGATACTCTTCTCATAAATGTAGACATATTGCTGAACCAGGTAAATCCTTTGCTTCTTTACTAGTTTTCATTATGATTGTGTGTTTCCTATTTGCTGATATTGGATAAGACCTTGTGTGATCTTGAGCAGGTGCCCTCCAAAACCACAACATTAAGGGCATTAAAATTGCAGGAATTTTAAAAGTTGAGAGTTAACTAAAATTTCAAGGTCGATATTTTGTTTTAGAACGACATTTTGGTGGTTTTGGGTCTGCTTGTCACAAGAATTCTTTGACAGTTTCGGTGATTACTTGTTGGAATAGAGGTTTCACGGTTTTATTTCTTAGAAGTTGTTTTCGGCCCATGTGTATTGACAGAGACGAGAAAGAGTATATCGATACGAAGGCACTTGTGCATTGGGAAGACTTTAGGATATGTCTTATTTTTTGTGTTCGTTAAAAGTATTTTTGAGGTATAATTTTCCCTTAATTTTTGATCTTTCCCTTATGCTTGTTCCTGTTATGAGAGAGAGCGTAATTTGCAATAAACTTTTAAGCAAACATATTAACCTTGAAGTTTAAACTATTGAAACCACAACACAGCTGAATTGTTTGATACCCACTTGTGAAAGGCAACAGTAAGAATTCCATTGATGTATTATTAATCCACCCCAATTGCTTTTCTATTTGTATGTACAATTTGATTTGAAAATACTGGGGCATTTCTTTTGACTATGTTCCCCATGACCTACGCTGTTAAGTTCCTTCATGTTGAAAGGTTTTTCACAGTTCCCCATAACACCAAGCGCTTCCTTGATAGAGCATGAGAATGCAATTGAAATTAATCTGGTTCTGAGCTGCTATTCAGTCATGTTACAGCTCCAAGTCAGTTGTCAGGCCATGTACTTATCAGCATGTCTAGTGCTTCTTTCATCCATAGGTGCTTGCAACGCTGCCTCGCATCCTCGATGCACATCTACACAAAGAAACGAGATTTTTAGCACATTGCACTTGCTTAAGAGCTTTTGGCCCTATTAAAAGGTGCAGTGATCTCTCAGTAAATATGCAATATATAGTCTTACCCATATTCTTTCACGGAGGTGCTTCTCTGGCCAAGGATCCTGTAGACTTTGCACCTCTAAAGGGAACACGTGTGCCACATGGTCTCCTTCTTCATGCCCTTTGCTATTGAAAGTCCAAGTACCAAGCATACTCTGCAAAATAGATGATAATTAAAAACATGACTTCAGTAACCAAATACAGGTTTAACACTATAATCAACACACCTGCTCTGTTTGTCTTTTTTTCTTAAAAATGGTATTACTAACTTCTCCAAATTCTTAATAACCTTAGTAATCAGTAATTATTCTTTGAAGTCCATAGTGTCTTACTATGGCGTAGTAGTACTTTTCAATGGAATCATTTGGGTAGCCATTTTTTAAATGACCATGAGCATCAAAGTGGAAAGATTTAAGGCCAATACCAAACAAATGGCACAAGAATCAACACCACCATGTTCAAGTTGTTAGAGATAGAGATAATTATATTGACATTTTCTATATTATTTTAACGGAAGGGTTGAAAATAGATGGTAAGAAGTGGGCATGTAACTCACCCCCATGACTCCCACGACACCTGCCTCTTCCATTGCTTCCCTGCGAGCTGCATCTTCTACCGTCTCGTCGTTCTCCCATCCTCCCTTAAACCATACAAAACAAAATACATCAGCATTTACCAAGCCAATAGGCAACATCCAAAAAGAAAAAGAGGAGATGAAAAATATATTTTTTAAGTCTATACCTTGGGGAACAACACTTTGTCGCTCTTCTGAGCTTTAACAACCAGAACCTCTAGCTTTGATTCCACACACTTGTAAGGGATGCACCTGCCACAGCCAATAAGAATGTCAATTATGTTCTCGCTCATGGGAAGTAATCATACCTAGTAACAAATCTTCAGATTGTTGGACTGCATATGAAGTGAATTTGGTTCCAAGAAGAAAATTTGCAGAAACGATCAGTTTTCTAGTGAAACAATTGCCCCACAGTTGGCTCAAATGCTCCAATTTGTAATATAAGGACACAGACATGAGTTTCAAAAACAAGCCATACAGCTGCCTGCTGCCACATGTAAATGCTATCACTTTTTTCTGCCAAAATGGGAAGACTTTTGGAGTTCCCCAAGGGTCAACCTATACCTGCCCAGTGTTCACCTGCAGCCGCGATATAAAAGGGGGGAAGTATACGAACTAAAAGTCTGAATCCCAATGGAGTGGACCACTGGCCTATTGAACCAACCTTTTCAACACATTTGAACAATCTCAAAATGGGTGCTTCACTAAAATACCGATCGCCTCTTTTGAGAGAGAGAGAGAGAGAGACGTGTACCCGGCAATGAGGAGACAACCATTTTCATATCGTTGGTTTTGGCGGCCAGTGCGAGCGATCAGTGTCATCATGGTGGTGCTTTCAAAGAGGATTTAAGGAAAAAAGAGAAACCCCAACCGCAGAAGGGAAGAGAGATGGTACAAGAGCTTGCTCCACGGCGTGTGCAATCTCTCCCTCTTGAGCTGATGTATTTGTAAGGAGGAGGAGGAGCCGTAACTAACATCCGAAGAATCAGAATAAGATCGCTGAGTGAAGGAAGAGGGGTCCGCGTTGCTTACAACCGAGAGCCAGTGGTTCAATCCGCGTTTTGGGCATCTCTCAGAGTCAGAGGGGTCTCAGTAGTTTCCGAGCCTCTTCCTGCTGCTTGCCACAGTGATTAACAATGAAACTCGTTCTGCGTCAGTACGGTCAATGACGTAAAGCACCTGCGCACCATAATCGATGATCGTTCATTCTGATGTTAATCACATGCGAAACGCTGTCCCCACCACACCACCTTGTCTGTGGGGTTCATGAGCCCAGTCTTATGCGTTGATGGATGTTAAATGGAAGCGCCAGAAAGCCGTCATGGATGATCCAAATGAGGCTTCAGTGGACGTGAGTGGTCGTCGTTCTTTTAAGCCAATTGGCATCCTCGATGAGTCCAGGCTACAATATTGAAAGGTGAGCAAGACACATAAATCTAGAGAAAGAGAATTCAATATCACCTGTGTCGCTCTCATCACACTATTCTCCTATTTATAGTGGGATATGATGAGAGGCTCAAGATGGGTAATTATGCCACATGGACCTGCAATCTCTGTTAATATGGGTCACATCTAAGTTGAATCCAATCAGACTCAAAAATTCAACATTGTCTCACTTGACCCATTGACACGTATAAGCACAATATTGAGATTCTTTACTGTTTTCTCGATCTAATTTTTATTACAGGTTCACATGCTATTGTGTATCACAAGAATGAATCATATGAGTCATGAAGATAAATATCTCTACATGATATGTCATAATTTTATGTATTATAATATTATTTATTTTAAGTATTCAACATGTTAAGACGACCTATATGAATAGGTTGGTCTCTAACTTATTCTGTTGGTCCTTTTAATATTGTTATTCTGCTATTTTTTTTTCAAAATGAGATACACTATACACAAAATCAATAAGGTATAAAATCATGAGTAATCAATTTAGTTTCGTAAATATGATTACATATAACCATAATATGTTATCATATATCAAAAGGTATCAACTAGACCTAAGAATATAATTTCGGTGCTAGCCCTTTAGTAAGAAGATCCATAATCATTTTCTTTATAAAGATTATATCAATACATAATAAATGATTCTTAGTTATTTCTTTAACAACAAAGTACTTTAACTCTATATGTCAACATGAGATGAAACTCTTATTGTCATTAGAGAAAAACATAATAGCTTCATTATCATATAAGATCTTTAGTGGCCTCTCAATAGAGTCCACAACACCAATACCTGTAATAAAGTTTTTGATCCATATGACCAGAGATGAAGTCTTGTATAGAACAATAAATTCTTCTTTCATGGTGTGAGTTGCAGTTGTAGAATGTTTTCTACTTCTTTATGAAGATGACACCACCTGTCAATAGGAAGACGTATCACGTAGTAGACTTCCTACAGTCGAGCCAACCTCTTAAACCTGCATCCGAGTATCTAACAACCTCGAGGTGGTCAATCTTTCTATCCTTCGTTTCTTGTAAATAATGCATGACCTTCTTCGCAACCTTCTAGTGTACAATGCCCGGATTGGACTGATATTTACCAAGCATTCCAATAGCAAATGTGATGTCTAGTCACATGCAGGTTTATGTATATTGTAAACTCCAAACCGTTGAAGTATACATGATGTTTGTTATCTAAGCCTTTCCATTATCATTATGAGGATATTTATTTAGGTTCAATTTATCCCCTTTTATTATGGGTACAGAACCAGGAGAACAATTCTTTATTTCATACCTTTTAAGAATTTTAAGAATATAAGATTTCTAAGAGAGGCCGGTACACCCTTAATTCTATCATGACAAATCTCAATTTAAAGGACATAAGCGGCCTCACCCATGTCCTTTATATCAAAATGTCAGAAAAAAAATTCTTTTATTTCATGTAGCAGACCCAAACCATTAGTTATAAGAAGAATATCATCAACACACAAAACCAAAATTATGAACTTACTCCCACGGGCCTTATGGTATATGCACTGATCAACAATGTTTTCAATGAATCCAAAATTCAAAATCACCTTATTGAACTTTTTATGCCACTAGTGGGAGGCTTATTTAAGTCCATAGATTAATTTCTTTAATTTGTAAACTAAATTGTTCGAGTCATCTATATTGAAACCAAGAGGTCGTTGCATATATACCTCCTATTTTAGATCCTCATTCAAAAAAGTTGTTTTCGCATCCATTTAATGCAACTCTAAATCGAAATGAGCTATAAGAGTCATGATTGTTCTCAACGATTCCTTAGTTGAGATATGAGAAAATATTTTATTATAATCAATGCCCTTCATATGAGTGAATTCCTTTGCAACGAACCCAGTCGTGTACCTCTCTACTTGCCTTTAGATTCTATTTTGGTATTAAAGACCCATTTACAATCAACATGTCTGACTCTATAAGGTCGAGATACTAAATCCTACACTTGATTCTTTACCATAGAGACAAGTTCTTATTTCATAGCATTATTCCAATATGACGATTTATCACTATTAATGGCTTTTGTAAAGGTTAAGGGATCATTATCAATATCTATGAAGTCGTTAGACTCTTGTAAATATACCGTATAATGAGAGTGGATAGCAGATCTCTTGGTCCTCGTGGACCTCCATACATGTGTTACTGGTGGTTCAATTTGAACCTCTGCATCTTGTTGTTGTTGTATATCATCATCAATAACTTGTTCTACTTGTGATTGAGGTTCATTGACTTGGTTTTTCTTAATATCGACTAAAAGGATAATTATAAAAAAAATTGAGTCTTTTTCCTTTGCAAGTATAGAAATTGAATCGTGCAATTCCTCAAATGCAAGACTTTGATATGCATCCATCTCAATAAAACCATATTAAAAAAAATCTTGCTCTATCTATTTTCACTATTTATGGTGTATTAGATGGACAATAAAACCTAAAGCTCTTTGATTTTTCTGGATAACAAATAAAAAATCCACTAGTGATCCTAGGATAAAAAACTTTTATATATGGGTTATACAATTTAGCTTTAGTTGAACATCTTCATATATGCATATATGACAAATAAGGTTTTCTATCAGTCCATAATTAATAAGGAGTCCTTTTGATAGCCTTCGTAGAAACCATGTTTAATATGTGCATTGTTATCCTAAGAGCTTCACCCTACAAGGTCAAGGAAAAAATTGAGTGATTTGACATCGCTAGAACAATTTTCTTAAACATATGGTTTTTTTCAGCTATATCATTTTGGTAGGCACAACCAAGCATGATGTATTAAGGCACAATGCCTTCCTCCTTTAGAAATTGCACCGATGACTTTTCTTTTTATATCATATTAGTAAAATAATTATAGTATTCTCTACCTCTACCAGACCTGACTACTTTTATAACTTCATCGGTCTATTTCTCTACTTTTCTCTTAAAATCCTTAAAAACCTGAAAAACTTCAAATTTTTAAAATTTTAAGTAGAGATACATATACCGAGAGTAGTCGTTTATAAAAGTAACAAAATACTTTTCACCTGTGTAACAAGGAAAAAATGGCCAGCAAACATCCATATACATAATCTCTAATTTTCTATTGCTACGTTTGACATTTGTCTTATGTGTTGGACTGCTTAGCCTTTATGCAGTCAACACATGGTTTTGTCTCTGTGAAGTCAAGGGATTCAAGAATCTCTTCTTTCACAAGTCTATAGACTCTCTATTTCGAGATGTCCCCTAACTTTTGATGTTAGAACAAATAGGATTGGTCATCCTTTAAACCACGTTTATTATTAATCATTGTATTCTCAACGAAGTGAGATTCTTGGATATAGAGTTTGGTTATCAAACGATACAAACCATCATAGAACCAACAAGAATATAATTTGTAACAATAATATGCTTGAAGTTTTCAAAATTAAATGCAAAACTAAACTTATCAAGTTTTAAAATATAAATAAGGTTTCGACTATAAGATGAAACATAAAATGCATCAACCAAATCCAAAATGAATCTAGATTCCAAAACAACTCTGTAGATCTCAACGTTCTTTACATGTGAACGCATATTGTTTCTTAAGAAGATGCTTCTTTCATGCTCCATTGGTTTTCTTTTGTTTAAAAATGCCTGCAAACAGTTGACAATATGCATTGTGACACCAGAATCAATCTACCAACTATGCAATGAAACATGAATTAAATTACACTCACAAGAAATAAATGACTTGTTACCTTTTTTCTCAAGGAATTTTTTATGTGTTAAGCAATCCACATTCTTATGTTCCTTCTTTTTACAGAAGAAACACTTTATAGAAGAACATTCAGTCTAGGATTTGCCATTCGCTTGAGAGTTAGAACTCTCTTTAGAGATTTTCTTCTTTAATGAATCCTTCTTTGTCCCAAACCTATACTTTCCCTAATGAGAAGTCATATATGCGCATTGCACCTTCTCACCTTTCAATCTTTTTTTCTTTTCAACACACTTAATTAAGAGGTCATGAAATGACTACTCATCATTATGTGTGTTATAGGAGATTTTGAATGATCCATATTCTATAGGCAATGAGGTCAAAATCAGCTGAAGTAAGAAAAAATTAGAAATTGATAGCTTTATGTCATTCAGTTAGGATGCAATGTTGTTCATTTTTAAAATATGATGTTAGATGTGACTATCTCTAGAATATTTTAAATATACTAATTTGGAAATTAAACTCAGGCCCATCAGCCCAAGTCCGGCCCACGTATATAATGGCCCGGGTTTCGGCCCGGTACCTAATGAGCTCGGGCTTAAAAACTTGGCCCATGGCTGGCCGGGTCCATCGGGCCGCCTGGCTCGTTGCCCACCCCTACCATGAGGATATGTTTTGACACATATCTGAATTTGGCAATGTAAAAAAAAGCAGATCTGATATAAGCTTTTCACCATCCCAATTGGAATCCGTTTAGCCAACGTCCCATTTGGATGGAAAATGGGTTGTACCACATCTGGCTAATTGATACGTATTCAATATCTGTTGGTTTCGTTTGTAAAATCGATTCAATTTCCTTTTCTTAATCCTACTTATCAAAGTGAAATTCGGTTGGATATCGGGTAACGTCTTATCCATTGGCATCGGAGATATAAACAGGTTGGACTTGGGTCGGATATAGTCGAATGTAGGTTAATCGGTCTGTTTTTCGGTCAGATATCAGTCCCAACCCAAACTTTTACATCCATATCCTTGATCCAAATGGATAATAGGTCCCACTCCGCCTGTCTTATTAGAGTGTGGGAACCAGGACATGGATCTCGCAAATTGACCCAACAAATAGAATCAGCCGCCTTCCATATATGGCTGCAGACCTTGGCTTAAATTGGTGACTGCTTCATTTTCTGCATTAAATGGGGATGTGACCATGTCCAATTGGTCACTTGACTGGGTTGATTAGACCGAACCCAGCCCCTAATGTTTTGGCCTGACCATGTCAAATGCAACAGCACTGGGTAACCGATCCAACCCGTCCTGCTTGAGCTCAAGTTTGAGCAAATTGTGCAAGAGACTGAGCCCGAGACTTGGCTACTTTATCTAAGGCCCAAAACTGGACTAGGCTGCCTGCAGACCACTGGTGGCCCAGCCCGTTTGTGTCAGGCATGGCCCAGTCTTTGGGACCCATTCTGGGCCGGACTCAGCTTCCCCCCATCAAAGGGATGGATGGCCAGGGCCTGTCCCTTGGTCCTAACCTTTGAAGAGGTGAGCAGCCATGGGTCGTGTTACTTTGAAATTTTATATTTTTCATCAAAAAGTTCTTGAAAACATAAAAATTTAAAAATATGCAAAATACACAAGAAAGAATAAATTTTTGAAAATATATGAGATGAAGAATAACCAGCTTCCCAATATTTTGCCAATAAAAATGTAGATATTGCGATAAGGACCCATGATTTTTCATCTGAAAAGTGATATCACCATATTAAAAGATCAAATTAGGGCGAATTGGCCATTTTTTTTTTTTTTGCGTAATCTTTTACTTTTTCAAACTTCAATGTTTTTTTACAAAGAAAATTACATTGAACGATTCAGCCCGAGACTACTAAATTGGCCAATATCTGAATCTTTTCTAAAATTGATTCGGTTCACAAATCGGTCTTAACAACATGGGTTTTGACTTTGACTGAAAAAACATTTAAAAATCAAACTTTGACAATGGGTTTGTTGACTCCCCTTTTCTTCGTAAAGTAAATGGCCAAAAAGGGGGCAGCCAAAGCATTCTTCGCGTGAGTGGCCTTGGCCTGTATGGTTTTTTTTTCTACAGACAAAGCTGGGGTTAGGACTACCCCTACCAGTACCAGTAATACAACCATACCGTTTGGGATTCGAACTTACAACGTCCATAACACAAGGTGACGTGCACTAACTGCTCCCGCCAGACAAGCCGAGCCCTCCCCCCCGTTGGTTCTTTGACTTACTGCATCCTTTAAGAAAAGAAAAAAGTTTCTTCAAAAGACTTACTGGAACCATTGGCAAATACTTTCTTTAGTACCGTATTGTATTACTCAAATTTGAAGTAAAATGATCCAAATCATTTGATGGTGGACCCTTCAACCAATACGTGCCGGCTTGTAGTAGGAGTTGGTCAACCAATGAAATTCTTTTAGGGAAGCGCGTTGGATCGCGCTGTGTCCAAGATTGTCTTCCTTTTTAAAAAGAGGTGTGCTATGCAAGACCATCTGCGAATGCTCTTCCTTCTTTCCAATAATAGCGTCGCAAATCGTTGGCTAATGATCTAGGTCATCTGATAATGATACAACTCTTTGACAAACGTTCTTAAAACTCAACCTCCTAAGCTACAACATTTGAAAAGTCAACCCCATAGAGCTTCAAATTAGGTTCTTCCTCCAATATGAAACTAAACTTTACGTAGCTCTGACCTTTCCAAGAGCTTGAGTGTTGTCCTTTGGACGAAAGTGGGGTAGGGGTTAGGGTTAAAGGATTACAAGTAGAACCAAAACAAGAGATAGTATGCAGCCTATAAGACCCGGGTTTGGACCCAAAGGTCTGATTAATCAATAGATCAGGGTATAGTTTGTAAAAATTTTATACTAGACCCAGGGCCTGACCCGAGTTCCAATTAAGACCCAGAAATTTTCAATGTAAAAATGATAAAAAAAAAAATTATTTTGCCGGGTATGGTCCGGGTCTGGTTCTTGTAGTTTTTATCAGGTCTGGGTATGGTTTCTCTTATGGTGGGTCCGATTAGACTCAGGTCCAGACACAATTCCATACCCGAAAATCGGGGTCAGGTCTGGTTCTAGTTGGGTCCGAACCAAACCCGACCCGTTGACACCCCTACTCCTCAAGGAAGAAGCCGATCAATCATGGTGCTGTCTATATTTAGGGATTGATTGGATTTTATCTGATATCGGGCAGAATGTGACTTAGTTTGGCTGGATTTGAAAGCCAAAAGAATCTCCGATTATGGTTGGATTTAGATAGCTTGTGAGTTTTGTTGTTCAATTTGACATACTCTTATTGTGAGTTTTGTTGTTCAATTTGACATACACTCGGATTCCATAAATATCCGTGTCAGATTACTTATAAAAATTCGAACATGTCAAATCCGAGTAGAAGTCCAATTGTTGCCCAGGATAGGACTCCTCTTTCCATAGAAAAAAAAAACAAGATATGAGATTTTCTCGATTCGTCATAAAAAAAAAAAGAAGACAATTTCTCGATCCGAATTCGAATATGACTGGCATCGAATAGTCAATATATATCCAATTAATCAGTATGGTATTGTTGCCCAGGATAGGACTCTCTCTCTCATGTAGAACTATTTGTACAAGAAGGATAAACGCCCGCATTGGCAGCCTACGTGCAATAATTAATGATTCATGTAATTAGGGGTGGCAATCGGGTCGGGTTGGCGGGTCGTGTCGGTGGGTTGACGGGTCAGCATACCTCAACACGAACCCGACCCGTTTATTAAACGGGTAACCCGACACGACACGGTTAACTTGTTTAATAAACGGGTTGGGTCGGGTAAATGGGTTGGTGGGTTAGCGGGTCGAGTAAATGGGTTGGTGGGTTGGGTACGAGTAAACGGGTTGGCGGGTTGGGTATGAGTAAACGGGTTGACCCGCCCGCCTAACCCATTTATTAAACGGGTCAGCCGGGTTGGCATACCCCTAACACGAACCCGACCCGTTTATTAAACGGGTTAGGTGGGTCGATCCATTTACGACACGAACCCGTGTAAGCCAAACCCGAACCCGGCTAAGAAGCGGGTTGGAGGGTAGTGTCAGATTTTGCCACCCCTACATGTAATCAATGCTGCTAATGATATGCATCAATGAACAGGGGCACCATCAGCTCCCTTCTTTTTCTTCCCTTTTTTCCCCATAACAATGTTGAATACCACATGAGCTCGTTGGTGTAAAAACCCAAGAAGCCTTTGTCCACCAAGAACTTCACCTAGACAATGTTGTTAAAAACGGTTCAATAGGTGAATCTGTTTTTTTTCAATAATCCAGAATCGAATCAAATAAAAACAAAAAAATACAAAAAAATAATAATAAATCAGATTTGTTTAGATAAATGCAAAAATAACAAAACAATAAATGCCAATATAGACAAAATACATAATATATATATATATATATAAAGTGTTACAATGCACTAACTGTTTGTGCATCCTAATAGCATGCACAATTGATTTTTGGACACTACATGGATCTGAAACTGACTTCCTTGTAATTCTTTGGTTGAGCTTTCTTGTTGTTTGCTTAATTTTTTTAACATAAAAAGTTAATGATAAGTCTACCCCTTCTTTAAGAAGTCTGTCCTTTCCTTAACCTCTCCCTTTCATTCAATGGCTGCCCAGCATATAGTGCGACACCTTCTACCATGCCTCCTCATTCAGCGGCTCCAATATTTATTGCTCTCTCTCACTCTCTCTCGAGGAAAACAATTGGATAAGGATCTAAGTCTGAAGTGCACACTTGATGGTCTATGTTGGTTGCAACCTAGGAAGATCTAAATGTATTACCCAATATCCAATGATTTCATTTAGTGCTATATATTATTCTTTTCATTTAACAAAAAACAAAAAAAAAATAGTATTCATTGTAAAATTCACAACCACATCTAGGACTTGACTCCATGAACAAATCATAGTCGTAGCAAAATGGTACAGAGCACCCCAACAAACCAAAAAGGGTTACATGGTCAATTAAAAAAAAAACTCCTCAAAATTACACTCCCAACTAAAGGTTTCTTGCAGAAGAGCCATCGAATACTCACCACATGAGTAGAGACGCCCTGTTATGGCTTCAAGCTCAGCTCCTTAATGCTCAACACATGAGTAGCAATGCTTGTGTATACTGCCCCCTAACGCCCAACACAACCAACCCACCCGAAAATGGTGCAGCTGAATGCCTCACTCTCTTGGCTCAGGTGAAGGAAGGTTGGTTGCTGGTATTTGACCTTGGTGGTGGAGAACGTATGGAGCAGCTGATGGAAACCCAGTGCAGTGAACAAGACAATATAAGTGAGGTGTTTAAGGAAACACCCCAAAGAGACATTGTGAATTGGAGAACCTGCAATCTATTCATTCCCAAGGTGTACCAGAAAGCATGGGTGCCCCGCACTCTTAGTGTGTTTGACCCTGGTGAAGAATGTGTGGTGCATCTGGTGGAATCAAGCAGTACCCCTTAATGGCTGCAAGTAGGGTGAACTTAGATGTATGCCACTTGTTTGACAAAATGCTACAGCAAGGCATGGTGCTCCAGTCTATCGGACTCAAATGTGTCTAGCAGTTCGGGATTCATTATGGGAAGCAAATTCATTGAAGGGCATGCAAAAAGTGGGTTGTTGATCAACCTCGAGTTTATGTTTGATGAAATGTTGGTCAGAGGTGGGGTGTTGTGGGCTGCTATGATGCAGATCTGCAGGCAGTCTAGTGAAATTGATGAAGCTCTAGAGGCTTTTAAAATGACAAACATGGATGCAGTAAGTGCAGTTCAGTGTATCAAAGATAGTGTTTTCAGTGCATATGGGCTAGGTTCCGCTAGCCTCACTGATGCTGAAGAGACGAGCATCACTAGGGCTTCAGAAATCAATGGAGTCAATGTAAATCTGGACAAGGTTATAGAAACAGAGAATTCTACCTACATGACATCGGTAAAATTGAATGGCTATGACAGACCTGATCCACGGGTGTTAGTTCTGAAAACACAACTCACATTAGTCAAGGAAATTGTTTTTATTGTACAATCTTTGCTTAAAATTAGTTTGCCATGTGTTGTGGAGTGTGTTTTTGTGGAGCCATCTGCATTCTTTTACAAGGCTAGTCGAGCTTCAAGGCAGACATTATTGTCATTACCTTCATGGTTTTGTTGCACCATGATGGTTAAGGGGAAACCAGTACAAATTATTGGTTTGAACATCAGAACAAGGGTCCTCCCTCAAGCTCCTGGTTGCAGTGCTTAAAGAACCAGACCCTGTAATGTTTTTCCATAGCATCAGTCTGTTCTGCAATTTCAAACCTGGATGCATTGTTGGATTCTCTCCTTTCAACTACCAAACCGTCTCTTCGATCTGGTGGTTATGGAAGACAGGCTCCCCATTCAGTTTCTCAATAAATTGCTATCCTTCCTTGCATAGCAAATAATGGACACAGTGACTTTGCAATGTTGATGAACACCTTTAAAGATGACAACAATGCCGACTTGGCAAAACAACACATGGTAAGGAACTGAGATCTGAGATTACATGCAAACAATGTGAAAAATAGATATACATACTTTCAGTTGACTTGTGAAGGAGTTGATAATGTGGTGACTGTCCTACTTGCTGTACCTCACAAAGAGAAGATGTTCAAGGCAATGTCTTGTCAAAAGGCCATCACCTCTCAGGTACTGTACTCCGTTCCAACTGAAGTTTGCCAAAATCCTTATGCTGGTGTTTATCGGCTAGAACAGGAAGACCACAAAAATCATTGGATGCAAGGTAGGCTTCACCACCTTGTCCACCTTCTTTCATAAGCTGCACCCTTAATGGCAGCACCATCACCTATGAGGTCTTTCTTAAGGGGCGTGAGGGAGGAGGAGGAAGAAGAACTAAAATAATAACAAGAAACTACTAAAAGAGAGCTAGAGAGAGAAAGTGAGAAAGAGAGAGGGATATGAGGGCGAAGCAGGTTATATGTTCTCCCCGGAACACGCAGGTGCGCGTTCTCGGGTCTGAATGAGCGCCATGTATGTAAGCACGTGGGGGCTCGTTTCCCCGTGTGTGTCTGCATCACTTAGCATCGAAGTCTGGTGCGTTTGCAAAGACTTAAGTACCCTTTCCCGCCATTAGCGCCATGAAACAATGTTTTAAGTAAAGGACAAAAATGTCCTCCCACTAGAGTTTGCAAATACTTAAGTACCCTTTCCCATCATTGGCACCATAAAATGACATTTCGATTAAAAGACAAAAATGTCCTCCTGCCAGAAAGGGTTAAAATCATCATCGTTTTCGCCCTAAGGAGTAAACTCCTTTGCTTTAACAGGAGCTCCTCGCAACATGTCACCCTAAACGTTTCAGATCACCCTTTGACGATGCACCATCTACTGTAACAGGAGCTCCCTTTGACGACGCAACCTTTGTCGTCGTCTGCTGTCGCCAGAGCACCCTTTGCCATCGTATGTTGCCGTCGGAGCGTAGTAAGAGCACCGTTGCCACCATCGACTGCATCTACCTTCTAGGTGTTTCTCCTCCACTGTCGGATTAGCAAAACTGAATGCTAAATTTTATAAGTGATTATACTATACATGCTAAATAACACATATTTTCAAACTCAAACAAGAGTCGTGAAAGGCAACAATATGTACTTATGGAGGCTAAATTTCTACAACGGTTTGTAAGTTTGAAATTAACAAAGAGTTATACATTTAATACAATAGCGATTTGTTCGATGCAACAACGATTTCCATAGCATCAATCCTAAATGGATTGGATTTAGACTAGGTTTGGATCCGAGTATAAATCTAGTCCAAGAGATCAGCGCCAAATGAGAGGTCAAGTGTTGATTCAATAAACTCTATTACCTTTATCTGGTGTTGATCTTGAATAGATCTTATCTGAGTTTGAGACTTGATCGAATTCAAGAGATTATCGCTAAATGAGAGGTCTGGTGCTGATCAAATTAGCTCCAATGCCCCTTATTGGTGCTGATCCTTAATAAATTAGATTTGAGCCTTCATCTGGATCTAGATCGAGTCCAAAACCACATAGACTGGCGTCATATGGGAGGTCTGGCTCTTATCTACTTGTTCTGGATCTGAATCAATTTAGATAAGGTCTAGACCCACTTGGATTGGAACAGTATAAAAGACTTGCACCGATCCATTGGATCTGGATTGAGTCAGAAACCCAGATCAACTTGGACCTATTTTAATACACTTATGAAAAAATACATATATCTCAATATTTATAAATTCATTTGATGAATGACTTGGTGCGTTGAAAAGCTAACATCCTCAAATACAATTGGTATTTTAGAATTGAAACCAAATTCAACTATTTTAAATGATAAAAATGCACTCAAAATGGACCCTACTTTCTCATAAGTTATTTTTCAAAACGAAAAACTTGATTTAGGCATAGATTTTCACTTCAATATTGAATAGAAGTGATTTTGGGCTGATTGGAAAGCTAGAAACCTCTACCTTTAGTTGAAAGAGGTTAAAGGTGTAATCTCATGTCAAAGTTGGGCAAAAACCAAATTTCCTTAGAAAATACTTTAAAAAATTAAATTTTTTATAATATTCTTTGGAATGATCAAATAGAACTTTTGAAAATGCCTTTTGAAAACACTTGAGTGTGTTTGGTGATGGATTGGCTTGTTATTTTCCAGAATACTTTGTATTCTTAATGAATAACGATGTATAAGTGGTACACACCCTGAAACTCGAGGAATGTGAACAAGTGCATCCTAGTTTTTGACAAGTCATGGCATGACATATGTCGGGGACCAACGATCAAAGTTGGTTCAAGGAACCCACAAAATTTTGAGTGTCAACAAATGATGTTATATGGAATAATACATTTATCTTTGCAAACTTTAATAACTCCTTGTTTTTGTATTCATGTTATTATAAGTCATAATGGCTTTAATGTTAGGAAAGTTTTAAAATTGATGATTTCTTTCCACCAAAAGTGTTTTAAAAAGTTTAGTCCCATATCTAAGAGAAATCAGTTTTTCTAGTTGTTTAAATACAGAATTTGTTCTCTATTCTTTACTTTGGTAAGCCTTGTGTCCATGGGTGGCTTGCGGACGTTGCTGTGCATCGTGCAGCAACGGACGCGTCGTTCGCGCGCACGCTTGCGCGTGCGCGTGCGTGCGCAAGAGCGCTTGAGGCGCAATGTGGCGTTTTGATGGCGCACTTTGCACTTCGCACGCTCGTTGCGGTGCGAGGTGCATATGAGGCGCAAATATCCGTTTTGATTTTTCGGTTTTGAGATATCTGGCCGTTTGAAAAGTTTTAATATCATTTATATTGAGTTTAAGGCGCTTTGTGACTGTTGGACGGTTTTGGAGGCCTTTGATTAACAGTCAAAGGTGGGTGACCGTTCAGGTATCTTTTCATCCTATTTTCAAACCGTCAGATTTATGACCATTAATCTCATTTATCGCAAAACATTTTGGCCACTCTAAAAGTCTATAAATTCTTTTATTTTCGTCTTTTGAGGATCATCAGGATCTCTGACTCTCCAGTTTTCTCCTTTCTTTCTTCTCGGTTTGGCTTGCAGAGTTTATGTGTGGTAGAGGTCATCTGTTCTTGCGAAGCAGTGACTCTCTTGAGGTTCAAGCCTAGTTGTATCCTGGGAACTCAGTCGTAACAAAACCCTTTTTCGCATCTTCGGAATTTTCGGAGTGGGGCGATTGAAGTTCTAAAGATAGCGATCTTAAGAACGTGCCTCTTGGCTTGAAATCTCTTTTCAGAAATACATTTTTCACCAGGTTGGTATAACAATTTTAGAACTTCAATTATGGCCTCTGGTTCGACATCCAACTTCATCAATCTGCTTAGCCGTGACCTTGAAAAACTCGATCGATTTGATGGGTCAAACTTCAAGCGGTGGCAATCAAAGGTATCGTTCTTGCTGTCCGAGCTGCATATCGACTATGTCCTCAAAAAGCTCTGTCCCACTGTCGTTGCTGGAGAAGTTGAGACAAAAGAACAGAAGAAAGAACGAGAGAAGTGGCATACTGACAACTATAGATGCAAAGGGCATATCCTGAACACTTTAGTCGATTCACTCTTTGACCTGTATTCACCATTGGAGTCGGTTGGAGAGTTGTGGAATGCTCTCGAGATCAAATACAATGCAGAAGATACTGGTAACAAAAGGTTTATCGTAGATCAGTATGTTAATTTTTCTATTGTTGATGATAAACCAATACTTGCTCAAATTCATGAGATGCAAATACTGGCCTATAAGATCAAAGGAGAACGTATGTATCTTGATGATGACTTCCAAGTTGCTGTTATCATTGAGAAGCTGCCGGATTCCTGGAAAGAATATATGAATCACCTAAAACATAAAAATGAGAAAATCACTTTAGATGGCCTTCTTAAGGACATCCGAATTGAGGAAGAGACTCGTCTTCGTGACAAAAAGAATTCGAGTCCTAAAGAAGGTTATCCTAAAGTGAATTTTGTTAGTAACAAGGGTGGCAAAATCATGAAAACCCAGAAAATAAAAAAGAAATTTGTGAAAGGGAAAAAGCCAACTGATAAAAAGAAAATTAGTTGCTATGTTTGTGGCAAGTCTGGCCATTTTGCTAGAGAATGCAGAGAACGAAAGAGGACTGGTCCTAAGCCAAATGAGTCAGAAGAAAGGCTTGTTGTTGTAATCTCTGAAACCTTTATGGTGGCTGCAAATAAGGACTGGTACATGGATACTGGAAGCACTGTTCATGTGGCAAACGACAGGAATTTGTTCAAGTCGTATGAAGTAGTAGTGGGGGAGGGATGCGATCTCTTTATGGGAAACTCTTCCTCAACTAAAGTGCTGGGAAAAGGGAGTGTGGAAATTAAGTTCACCTCCGGGAAAGTCCTAACACTTGAAAATGTTCACTATGCTCCAGAAGTTCGAAAAAATTTAATCTTTGCAGATCTACTGTCACGAAATGGCTTTAAGATTGTTATTGAGTCTGGGATTGTAACTGTGACCAAAGAAAAAATCTTTGTAGGAAAAGGGTTTGCCACTGGTGGTATGTTCAAGATGAGCATAAATGAAGCTACTACTTCTGTTTATATGGTTGACTCCTATTTTCTTTGGCATTCAAGATTAGGACATATAAATTCTCGTTGCATTCATAATATGAATAACTTTGGTTTTCTTCATTGTCAGGTTAGAATAGAACATAAACATAAGTGTGAGACATGCATTCAAACTAAGTTAACTAGACTCCCGTTTCCTAGTGTAGAAAAGAATTATAAATTGCTTGAATTAGTGCATTCTGATGTGTGTACGATGGATAATGTTTTAAGTCGTGGTGGCAATAGGTACTTCATTACATTTATAGATGATTACTCGAAATTTTGTTATGTTTATTTGATGAAACATAAATCTGAAGCATTTTCCAAATTTCTTCTTTATCTTGCTGAAGTACAAAATAGGTTTAAAACAAATATTGTACATTTAAGAACAGATAGAGGAGGTGAATACTTAGGAGAAGAATTTGATAAATTCTGTGGAGATAATGGCATTATCCATCAAACTTCAGTACCTAGAACTCCTGAACAAAATGGAGTAGCAGAAAGGAAAAACAGAACACTTGTAGAAATGATGAATGCTATGCTTCTTAATACGGGTTTGCATTCCAACTTATGGGGAGAGGCTATACTTTCTGCTTGTTATATTCTTAATCGAGTTCCTTATTCCAAATCTGATAAATCACCTTATGAATTGTGTTTTGGTAAGAAACCTAATCTTAGTTATTTTCGTGTTTGGGGTTGTTTAGCATATGTTAAAATTCCAGAAAATAAAAGGAAGAAGGTTGGACCTAAAGCATTTAAATGTGCATTTGTTGGGTATGCTGAACATAGTAAAGCATATAGATTTTTGGACATTGTTAATGATGTTATTGTAGAATCTAGAGATGCATCTTTCATAGAACATAAAAATGCATTTGATTCTCTTCTTGATGGCAGCCGAATTATAGTAGATGAACTTCCTGTAAATGACATGATTGAATATTCTAATGAATGTGTTGATGAACCAGAAACTGAAGTTAGACTCAGTAAACGCATTAGAAAACCAACTAATTTTGGTTCTGACTTTTATACATTTCTAATTGAGAATGATCCTGTGTCTTTTCAAGAGGCTATGTCTTCTCAAGATGCTGCCTTTTGGAGAAAAGCTATAAATGATGAAATAGAATCAATTATGTCTAATAATGTTTGGAAATTAGTGGATTTACCGGTTGGTTGCAAAACTATTGGCTGCAAATGGATTTTCAAAAAGAAATTAAAAGCTGATGGTACAATCGATAAATTTAAAACACGTTTGGTTGCAAAAGGCTTTAAACAAAAAGAAGGTATTGATTATTTTGATATTTTTGCTTCTGTAACCAGAATATCTACTATTAGAATTTTGATTGTCATGGCTGCCATATATAAGCTTCAAATCCATCAAATGGACGTGAAAACAACCTTTTTGAATGCACTACAACAAAGCAGTAGATTAGCGACGACCACATTCCGTCGCTAATCCGTCGCTAACATGGTTAGCGACGGATTAGCGACAATGAGGCGATAGTATGCTTACGTCGCGAATATTTCGACACTAACTGGCGACGAAATTATTCCGTCGCCAGGTTCGTCGCTAATTGCGACGGAATAACGAGCGCTATATTTCGTCGCCAATCCGCCGGTACTAAACGGCGACCACGACTTGGCGACGGATTTACTTCCGTCGCTATGCCGTCGCTAGATTAATATAAATAGCGACGAGTGGTTCCGTCGCTAATCCGTCGCAAACACGAAAAAAAATTAAAAAATAATTATTTGAAAATTAAATACCGAGCAATTTCTATTTCCTGTATAATTTATATTTCCTGTAAATAAAAAACAAACCACACAAAAAATTTCATATAACGAGAATCTACAACAATTAATCGTTCCACCTTAAAATTAAGAAGTTTAATTATTTACAATTCAACAATTACAATTAGGAAACATAAAAAAAATAGAACTTCTTCAACACAGTCCTCTAATCATCGCCAAGATTTTGTGCGTCTTCTTGTTCATTGTCTTTATCTGTCCCTTCAGCTCCACTACGCTGATTATCGCTAGCAGCCTACACAAGAAAAGAACAGTCAGTATTGATAAACAAAATATAATGAAATAAATTACACACTATATGTGATTCTATCATGTGCTCATGTGTGATCTAAGGCAATAAAAAAACTCTATATGTGATTCTATCATGCTCATATGTGCTCTAAGGCAGACAAAAAGTTATATATATATATATATATATGTGATTCTATCATACTCATATGTGTGCTAAGGCAGTCAAAAAATTGAATATGTGATTATAGCATGTTCATATGTGTTCTAAGGCATCTAGAAAAACTCTATATGTGATTCTACCATGCTCAGATGTGCTTTAAGGCAGACAAAAAACTATATATGTGATTCGATCATGCTCGTATGTGTGCTAAGGCAGTAAAAAAATTGAATATGTGAATATAGCATGCTCATATGTGCTCTAAGGCAGGCAAAGCAAAAAATTTTATATGTGATTCTATCCTAAATGATATATAACATGTTCATATGTGTTCTAAGGCAGTAAAAAAACTCTATATGTTATTATAGCATGCTCATATGTGTGTTAAGGCAGTCAAAAAACTAAATATGTGATTATAATATGCTCATATGTGTTCTTAGGCAGTCAAAAAACTGAATATGTGATTATAGCATGCTCATATGTGTTCTAATGCAGTAAAAAAAACTTTATATGTGATTCTATCATGCTCATATGTGTTCTTAGGCAGGCAAAAAAAATTTATATGTGATTATAGAATGCTCATATGTGTTCTAATGCAATAAAAAAACTCTATATGTTATTATAGCATGCTCATATGTGCTCTAAGGCAGTCAAAAAACTGAATATGTGATTATAACATGCTCATATGTGTTCTTAGGCAGTCAAAAAACTGAATATGTGATTATAGCATGCTCATATGTGTTCTAATGCAGTCAAAAAAACTTTATATGTGATTCTATCATGCTCATATGTGCTCTAAGGCAGACAAAAAGTTATATATACATATATGTGATTCTATCATGCTCATATGTGTGCTAAGGCAGTCAAAAAATTGAATATGTGATTATAGCATGTTCATATGTGTTCTAAGGCATCTAGAAAAACTCTATATGTGATTCTACCATGCTCAGATGTGCTTTAAGGCAGACAAAAAACTATATATGTGATTCGATCATGCTCGTATGTGTGCTAAGGCTGTCAAAAAATTGAATATGTGATTATAGCATGTTCATATGTGTTCTAAGGCATCTAGAAAAACTCTATATGTGATTCTACCATGCTCATATGTGCTTTAAGGCAGGCAAAAAACTATATATGTGATTCGATCATGCTCGTATGTGTGCTAAGGCAGTAAAAAAATTGAATATGTGATTATAGCATGCTCATATGTGCTCTAAGGCAGGCAAAGCAAAAAACTTTATATGTGATTCTATCATAAATGATATATAGCATGTTCATATGTGTTCTAAGGCAGTAAAAAAACTCAATATGTTATTATAGCATGCTCATATGTGTGCTAAGGCAGTCAAAAAAACTGAATATGTGATTATAATATGCTCATATGTGTTCTTAGGCAGTCAAAAAACTATATATGTGATTCTAGTATGCTCATATGTGTTCTAATGCAGTCAAAAAAACTTTATATGTGATTCTATCATGCTCATATGTGTTCTTAGGCAGGCAAAAAAACTTTATATGTGATTATAGCATGCTCATATGTGCTCTAATGCAATAAAAAAACTCTATATGTTATTATAGCATGCTCATATGTGCTCTAAGGCAGTCAAAAAACTGAATATGTGATTATAACATGCTCATATGTGTTTTTAGGCAGGCAAAAAGTTATATATGTGATCCGATTATGCTCATATGTGTTCTAAGGCAGACAAAAAACTGAATATGTGATTATACCTGAGAGGGACCTGGAATCGAAGATCCCCTATCCTGAACAGCGGCCTTGATCTCATTTCGGAGAAAGGGGGCGACGGTGTATTGGAAGTAGTTATTCAGTGATTCATTAATGATCTCGCGTACATCATCACTGGAAAGAATAGTCGGCTGCTTGGAGCTTATGTCGGCGCAAGAAGTCGGTGAGCCATAACTGGAAGAACCAATAACTGATGAAGTGTTCATATTACTCCCAAACCCGATCACGCGACCTTTTTTGGGTTCACCTGCTGCAGTCACCCATGCTGTAGGATCAAATGATGGATGTTGAGTAGCGTCATCGCCATATCGCTCTACCATCTGTTGCTCATATGCCTCCTACAAAATAATGTTTAAAGTATTCATTAATAATTAATGATAACATTATGATAACTTGCATATATATTGCAATGATTATTAATAAAATTAATACATACCGTTGTCGTTCTCGCCTTCTCTGATACGAAGACTCCCGTGGTCTTCCGTTTATGTGTTTCTACAAACACATCTTTATATGGTACACTGCCTCATTTTTCTGCTTCCTGCGAAGTTAAATGACAAAAGATTTAATACACAAGTTTGCAACAATTATATATTGATGAGTTACAATTTTCTTTAAGTGGCTCCCAAATGTCTTAGATCCACCTGTGTGTAGATGGGCTTCGGGCATCTTCGATCGATTTTGTGCAGCCTTCGCAGAGCGATTTCTAAATGCATCTCCCGCCCACTTATCGCACATTTCATCCCAGTAATCTCTCCTGATAGTAATAGGACCATGGCCATTCCACAGTAATGGATCATCTACTACGCCAGATGCTTTTTTTGCTGCAGTCTTCATAGTGTGCAGCATGTCTGCAAATCGATTGGCACACCGTAGTTGCGAAGCGATTCGAAGCCTACAAATATTTTCAGTCATTCTGTAGACATTGCTTAAATAAATTAACTATGAAACACATTAACTATGAGGAACAACTGTATACCATGAATGATGACCACAATCTGTCTAACACCTCCTTTGGATACTCTTTCCATTGAGCAACTGGTCCTGGTAGATGTTGAAGAAGTGAATTTCTAGTCTCTCGTACTACTTCTTGTGGCTCAAACCTTGTGCTGCACATGAATTGTTACACAGTAAATATCAATATAAAATATTTAAAAGATATGCAATAATTAAAAACAAAATAATTACGGTCGATTATCGATATACACTATTCGAATGAGTCTTCTTGTGCCAGCCTGAAAAGACCCTGTTTCCTGTGTTGGCTCTTGACTTGTGTGATCAACTGGTGTAGGTGGGTCGTGTACAGGCGCAACATCATCTGTAAAAAAATACATTAGAATTTCTCAGAATGCGCATTTGAACTAATCAAGCATCCAATTAGTTATATGATATACCTATCACAGGAGCCCGTGAAGATGAAGGCTGAGCCTGGCTACTACTGGATGAGCGACCACTATAACCTCCACGAACCATATTCTAACAAATAACATATGTCATACAATACATTCAAATAATTCACATCAAGTATTACAATGCATTCAAGTCATTCACATCAAGCATTGCAATGCATTCAAATAATTCAAATCATTCACATCAAGTATTGCACTAATTCAAATAATTTGTTGCATAAATTATAATATATTCAGATAATTGAAATCATTCACATCAAGTATTACAATGCATTCTAATCATTCGTATCAAGTATTACAATACATTCAAATAAAATTTTTAATCATTCACACCAAGTATTGCAATACAACTCACATCAAGTATTACAAAGCATTTAAATAGAGGTTTGTAGTATAAGATTTTGCTCACTAGTTTGAGAATTCTTCCTCGTCACTAGTTTGACTTTCTTCTTCTTCTTCTTCATTGTTTGCCCATCCACTTGGTACATCATTTGGATCACATTCCTCTATGAATGTTTCATCGGCCAATGGAGATATGACATGCATATCATGCGCAACATTGTGACCATAAGCGAAGTTATCGACATCATCTGATTGATAGTAATCACTGTCTTCAGCTAACTCATCTTCCTGTAACTGATCATACTCGGGGTATAGTTTGGATTTCACCTTGCAAACTGCCCACCATTCATTTCTATCTGACTTTTTTATACTCGGATATGAAGTATAATAAACTTGTTGAGCTTGCGAGGCTAATATGAATGGTTCATATGTTCCAAACCTGGATTTATGATTCACTTCCACAATGCCTGAAGCTTTGTCGAGTCTTGTTGCAGTTGGATCAAACCAATGACACTTGAATATCGTAACCCTGTTATTCACGCCTAAGTAAGTCAACTTCATTATTTCCTCTATAACACCGTAGTAATCATGTTCATTTTCACCGTAGCTGCTACCCTTGACACACACACCACTATTTATCGTTGATTTGTTTATACCGTAGTCTTTTGTATGGAATCGATAACCATTTACGATATACCCGTTGTAGCATTGCACAACTTTGGTCGGACCATTTTCTAAATCACATATTCCTTGATCTTTAACATCACCATGACGAACCTACGCATAGACATAAACAATGATTGTGATCACGATCAATTAAGTAACTTAGTGTTGTTTTTAAGTACAAAATTTATGTTAGCTTCTTTACCAACTGTTTCAACCACTCCACAAACTTAGTTTCACATTCTTTTTGTACTTCTGCATCAGTGAGATGTGAAACTTCGCTTTGCAACTCCAGATCAAATCGTCTGCAAACCACAAATACTTATATTACCGAGCCATGTATCCACATATAGAACATAAAAGGATTTATAATTGAGTTGCATATACATATACTTACTCGATGTATGGGTCGATCGCTGAGCAATTAAAAAGAATATAGATGTGTGCTGCATCTTGCTCTCGATCTGTCAATAGCCTTGATCGGCAACAACCAAATGCATGCCCAAGTGGTTGAAATATCGACAGCTTGTCAGCTACAGTTACTTGTTCTCCATCATCGTTACGGGGCGGGCATGTGTAACGTGTTGGAATATGAGGTTCGAAGTACATAGATGAGAAATTTGAAATCTCTTCTAAAGTGTACACCTCACAAATAAAGCCTTCTACTCTTGCTTTATTACGAACCTTTTTTTTTAGGTCGAACATGCATCTGACAAGAATATACATTTCAAATTTTAAATATCTGTCATTAAAGAGACAAATATAAAAAAACATATACCTTTCAAATGGGTACATCCATCGATATTGCACAGGGCCACCAACACTTAGTTCATATGGCAGATGTATGATCAAATGTTCCATAACATCGAAAGATGCTGGCGGAAATATTTTTTCTAACAGACAAACAGTGGTGATGACAGAGTCCTCGAGATTCTTTACATCTGATACAACGACCTCCGATGCGCACAATGTTCTGAAAAATCCGCTCAACTCAGACAATACCCCCCATATAGGTTTGTCTAACATATCATGGAATACTAGGGGTATCAATCGTTGTATAAAGATATGACAATCATAGCTCTTCAACCCATATAACTGTCCATCGTCAATCTTCACAGCCCGAGCAATGTTAGAGACATATCCATCTGGAAATCTCAGTTGTCTCAACCATTGACATACATGTTTTATTTGATCAGGTCCGAGCACGTACTTCACCTTTGGTTTCAGTACTTTGCCATTATACTCTTTGAGTTCCAATTCTGGTCTTTTACATATTAATTTTAAATCCATACGGGCCTTCGGATTATCCTTCGTTTTTCCTTTAATATTCATTACTGTATTGAACACATTATCAAACACATTTTTCTCTACATGCATCACATCCAAATTATGTCGTATCAATAGGGTCGGCCAATACGATAGTTCCCAAAAAATAGATTTTTTCGTCCATTTGTGATCCTTCCCAAATCCACGGAAGGGTGTAGGACTGCGGGCATCTGTTAATACATCTGGAAAGTATCACAATCTTCTTAGAATCTTTATGCTGGACAATCTTGAGGATGGACCTTCCGTTTCAATTGTGCCTGCTTTAAATGCATTCTTTTGACGTCGGAACGGATGATCGCTGGGTAGAAATCGACGATGGCACTCAAACCAGCAAGGCTTCCTTCCATGCCTCAATCTAAAAGCTTTGTAATCCTCCATGCAGTACGGACAAGCCAATCTCCGATGTGTGCTCCAACCAGATAACATACCATATGCAGGGAAGTCACTGATTGTCCATAGAATAGCGGCCTTCATGTTGAAATTTTGTTTTTGTGTGCATCATACGTGGTAACACCGTCATCCCACAGTACTTTTAATTTATCAATCAATGGCCTTAGATATACATCAAAATTTTGGCCAGGTGAGGTCGGACCAGGTATCAACAGAGACAAAAAAAGATTTGGACTTTTCATACACAAGCTTGGTGGAAGGTTCTATGGAGTTACAAATACTGGCCAGCATGAGTATGGAGTTGATCTACCCCCAAATGGATTAAATCCATCTGTACATAGACCGAGTCTAACATTTCGCACTTCCATTGCGAAGTTCTGATGAGTACGATCAAAGTGCTTCCAAGCTTCAGCGTCAACAGGATGCGTGATCTTGTTTTCATCATGTCGAACTTTATTTGCATGCCATCTCATGTGTTTAGCTGTCCTTGAAGACATATACAATCACTGGAATCTAGGAGTGATAGGAAAGTAGCGGAGCGACTTGTATGAAACTTTCTTTGATCTCGTGCTACCATTGCCTCTTGTCTTTGGCTTGAACCGAGGATGCCCACATGACGGGCATGATATGTCGTTTTCCTGCTCCTTGAAATACAACATGCAGTGATTTGGACAAACATCAATCTTTTTGTAACCCATACCTAGAGCGTTGACCATAACTTTCGCACGATAGAAATTTTGTGGCAATTTCTCATCTTTAGGCAACATACTCTTCACAATCATGCACAAACGGTCAAAACATGATTGACTCAAATTATACTCGGACTTCAAATTCATTAGTTGAAGAACTGCAGAAAAGATAGTGTGACTCTCACAACCGTTCCAAAGTGGCTCATCAGCATCTCTAAGCAAATCATAAAATCTACTAGCTGCATCGTTTGGTGATTCTTCATCTATGACAGTTCTTACATCACTAGAACTCATAGCAGAACCCAGTTCTGTTCCTGCGGCATCAAATATCAAATTCGTATATGGATTATCGTGCACCACATTCACCCGTGCATCAAAATCGTTTCTAAATTCTTCTCCATGAAACGTCCAGTTCTGATAATCACTCACAAAACCCTTCCTGTATAGGTGATGTCTAACGCCATGAGGTTTTACAAATCGATTATTCTTACAAATCTTGCAGAGACACCTAATCCGACCTGTGGGATCTACTGTACTGACACTTGCCGTTGCAAATTCAATAAAACTGTCAACACCATCCATATATTCATGCGATAACTCATTGTCCACTATCCTACGGTACATCCATTCACGGTTTGCAGTCATTTTGTCGTATGATGTTGTGAATAGTATCCTAACCAGTTAAAAGAGAACCATCAGAATGCTATGATGAAAAAAATATCAAATTTATCATGCAATATATGATGTCATACAATCACAAGAATTATGATGCATGCATTGATAACTTAATATTTTCATGTGCAAACTATTCATGACACGATACATTCATTTGAAGCATGCTTTCAGTATACAATTTCACATGGTAGACATAATCAAATTGAAAGTAACTACATGTAAGCATGGATACAATCACATCAAACATTGCAATACATCGAAATAATTCATATCAAACAAATCTCAAACATGTACCTGCAGCAAACACACTTCAATATCCCACTAACTACTACCATGCCTAGCATGGACTCCGTACTCCAAAAATAAGAACACTTCCATATTCATACATTAAAATCATGCTCAGCATGATCTCCAAACTCCAACAAAGCAGTCCTAGATATCAACAACTAAGTGAGTGTGTGAACAATAAAGTGTTACATTCAATAAATTAAATAACATGTGATGCGCTTGCATCACTTACTCACCACGCGTATTTACCCGATTTGCATTGTTTTTGTCACTTACTTACCACGGGTGGCGGAGCACAAGCGAGTTCCATTGAGAAATCTGCACAAAAAAAATGATGTTTTAAAATGAAGTCACCATGAAAAAAAACTCACTCTAAACAAATGATTTATAAAGGTAACTATTTAGTTACAGGAGGTGAATCAAATACCATGAAAAAAAATGGTATCTCACTCTAAACAAATGATTTATAAAGGTAACTATTTAGTTACAGGAGGTTCATAGATTTTGAAAACATTCATAAACATGATTTGCGAATGTCGTATTATATTTGCGAACGTACGTTGAAAAAACTAGTTAAAAGAGATTCACATATTTTAGGTGAAATTTGCAAAAATGATTTGCGACAATCATATCATATTTGCATACATACGATGAGAAATATAGTTAAAAGAGGTTTGCAAATTTTTGATGACATTCACAAACATGATTTGCGACAATCGTACCATATTTACAGTCGTACCTCAAGAGTGTTTATTTAAAAAAGGTTCACATTTTGAACGACATTCACAAAAATGATTTGCGACGATCATACCATATTGGTGGACATACGTTTTGGAGTATATGTTAACACATTTTGGGTGATGCAAAAAACTATTTGGGAAGGTCATACCATATTTTCGAGCATACGTCAAGAGTGCTTAATTAAAGAAGGTTTACATATTTTGTGTAATGTTCACAAAAATAATTTACGATAATCATACTATATTTAATTGCAGAACAAAAATATCTTTAAAAAGTCAAGAATAAGAGGATTTTGGCAAATTGTTAAAACATTTCAGAGAGAATGCACCATTTTGAAACACTTTATTGACCCCCGGACAAGGCAGGGGGTTGACCCCCGGCCGGACATGGCAGGGGGTCGACCCCCGGCCGGACACGGTAGGGGGTCGACCCCCTGTCGGACATCAAAAGGGGTTGACCCCCTACCGGACAAGGCAGGGGGTTGACCCCTGGCCGGACACGGCAGGGGGTCGACCCCGGCCGGACACGGCAGTGGGTTGACCCCCTGTCGGACATCAAAAGGGGTTGACCCCCTGCCGGGGTTGACCCCCTGCCGGACATGGCGGGGGGTCGACCCCCCCCCGGCCGGACACGGCAGGGGGTCGACCCCCTACCAGGGTTGACCCCCTGCCGGAAAACGCAGGGGGTCGACCCCCAATCCATTTAACGGTGAAATACCTGCGGTTGCTCCGGGCAGCGGCGGCGGCAGCAGAAGGTTGACGGAGATCGACTTCCGGCGAACGGTGGGGGCCGGCAGAGAGGTCGACGGGATGTATAGGGCGGCAGGAGGGAGAGGGCGGCAGGCGAGAGCAGCGAAAGGAGAAAGGAAAAAGAGGGCTGGGATTAGGGGTAATGCGACATTTAGCGACGGCTTAGCGACGAATTAATTCTGTTGCTAAGCCATCGTAATTCAAAAAACGAAAACGCGACAGAAAATATTCAGTCGCCTAGGCCGTCGCTATGTTGCGACGGAATTTTAGCCATCACAATTCCGTCGCTAACTGTCGTATTTATTGCGACAAAATATTCTCTCGCACAATCCGTCGCTACTTAGCGACGGATTTTGCGAGGGAATATAATCTGTCGCTAGCTTCGTAAAATTCTACAAATATAGCGACGAATTCATTTCTCTCGTTAATCCGTCGCTAAGTAGCGACGATATAACTCCGTCGCTAAATTCCGTCGCTAATCAACTGTTTTTTTGTAGTGATGGAGAATTAGATGAAGAGATATATATGAAGCAACCTGAAGGTTTTGTAGTGCTAGGGAAAGAACGCAAAGTTTGCAAACTTGAGAAATCCTTATATGGATTAAAGCAAGCCCCTAAGCAATGGCATGAAAAATTTGATAGTTCTCTGGTGCATAATGGTTTTAAAATTCATGATGCGGACAAATGTATCTACAGTAAAGTAGATAGTAGCTCAATTATTATTATTTGTTTATATGTTGATGATATGCTTATTTTGGGTAACAATAGTGAATGCATAAATCAAACAAAAAGATTTTTATCTTCCTTGTTTTGTATGAAAGACTTGGGTGTTGCAGATGTTATTTTAGGAATCAAAATTATAAGAAATAAAAATGGCATTGTATTATGTCAATCACATTATATTGAGAAAATTCTTACAAAGTACGAATATCTTAATAGTTCACCAGCATGCACCTCATATGATCCAAATATGAAATTGACTCCTAATGATGGTTCTAGTGTTCAACAATTAAAATATGCCAGTGTTGTAGGTAGCCTTATGTATGCAATGAACTGCACAAGGCCTGACATTGTCTATGCAATGAGTAAAGTGTGTAGATACACTAATAATCCTGGTCATCAACACTGGAATGCAGTGAACAAGATTCTTAGATATCTAAAGCATACTTTAGACTATGGAATTCACTATACCGAGTTTCCTGCTGTTATTGAAGGGTATAGTGATGCAAGTGAGAATACTGACTTTGAAGATTCCATGTCTACGAGTGGTTGGGTTTTTACCCTTGGAGGAGGAGCAGTTGCATGGGGGTCTAAGAAACAGACCTGTATAACTCATTCTACAATGGAATATGAGTTTATTGCTTTGGCATCTGCTTGTAGAGAAGCTGAATGGCTTAAGAATATGCTAGTGGATATTCCACTAGGTGAGAAGCCTATACCTGCTATTTCAATGTTTTGTGATAGCCAATCAGCTATATGTAAAGCAGGTAATATGAAATACAATGGGAAGTCTAGACATATTAGTCTAAGACACAATTTTATAAGACAAATGATTGATGACAATATTATTTCATTGAAATATGTGAAGTCATGTCAAAATTTGGCAGACCCATTTACGAAAGGCCTTTCGAGAGATGTCATCAATAAAACATCGAGGGGAATGAGAATTAAGCCAATTAAGTCATCACTTAAGGATACCCAACCTTGAGCGCTGGAGATCCCACATGCATAGGTTCAATGGGAAACGAATTGGTGAATGACAGATATTGAGCATATTTATGTAAGCCCATTACTGATGTGTGCTCATGAGCTGTAACTAATATGAGGGTTGAGCTAATAGCTCTTAATGAGTTTGTAGGCCTTAAGGCTAAGGTGTGTGTTACAATACACCTAGACAAACTCACCTATATGAGTGTAGAAATGTGAGCCGTTTCTTATGAGAATTGACAATTCTCTAGAGCACTCATGAATCCAGGAAAGCACAAGGCTCTAAATGTGCCAACATGAAATCCACACAATCGAACTTTGGAAACTTATGTATGATTGAAAATTCTGTTAACAATATAAGGAGCTAAGTTCAAGGTAAGTCCACTTAGCACCTTGGTTAATTTAGGTTTTCTTTCAAATAGTGGGGGTTCAAGTCATGCAGACACTCTCACTGATGCATAAGTTTTTATGCAAGCCAAATATATTTTAAAACTAGTGGGGATTGTTAGGAAAGTTTTAAAATTGATGATTTCTTTTCACCAAAAGTGTTTTAAAAAGTTTAGTCCCATATCTAAGAGAAATCAGTTTTTCTAGTTGTTTAAATATAGAATTTGTTCTCTATTCTTTACTTTGGTAAGCCTTGTGTCCATGGGTGGCTTGCGGACGTTGCTGCGCATCGTGCAGCAAAAAATGCGCTGTTCGCGCGCACGTGCGTGCGTGCGCAAGGGCGTTTTGATGGCGCACTTTGCACTTCGCATGCTCGCATCGGTGCGAGGTGCATATGAGGCGCAAATATCCATTTTGATTTTTCAGTTTTGAGATATCTGGCTGTTTGAAAAGTTTTAATATCATTTATATTGAGTTTAAGGCGCTTTGTGACTGTTGGACGGTTTTGGAGGCCTTTGATTAACAGTCAAAGGTGGGTGATCGTTCAGGTATCTTTTCGTCCTATTTTCAAACCGTCAGATTTATGGCCATTAATCTCATTTATCGCAAAACGTTTTGGCCACTCTAAAAGTCTATAAATTCTTCTATTTTTGTCTTTTGAGGATCATCAGGATCTCTGACTCTCCAGTTTTCTCCTTTCTTTCTTCTCGGTTTGGCTTGCAGAGTTTATGTGTGGTAGAGGTCATCTGTTCTTGCGAAGCAGTGACTCTCTTGAGGTTCAAGCCTAGTTGTATCCTGGGAACTCAGTCGTAACAAAACCCTTTTTCGCATCTTCGGAATTTCCGGAGTGGGGCGATTGAAGTTCTAAAGATAGCGATCTTAAGAACGTGCCTCTAGGCTTGAAATCTCTTTTCAGAAATACATTTTTCACCAGGTTGGTATAACATTTAATGCACCAACTTGTTTTCTTTTTAAGTTTGGCTTTGAAATACTTAAATGTTTCAAATGCTTCATCTTTAGAGTTGAAGAGACAAATTCATGCCTTTTTTAAAAAATCATCAACAAATGACATAAAGTACACTATACTGCCATATGATTTAATTGGTGGTCTCATACACATTCCAGTGAATATAATTAAGAATACCTTTACTTCTATGGTTTCTTGTTTTGAAATTCTGCAAGTGTTATTTTTCGTTGACAAAATTTTCAAAAAATTCTTTTTACCAAAACTCATTTTAGGAATAAGATTCTTTTTTATTAAGAGTTTCATATATTTTTCACTCATGTGGCCCAACCTTTGATGCTATAGCTGAAATGAAGTGTCATCATATGCAACCATATCCACCTCATCAACTATGGTGATTCCAAGTAACTTATATAAGTTCTCAGCCCAAATTACTTTTATGATCGCCAATTCACCCTTGGTGATTTTAATAATCCCTTCTTTTCTGATAAATTTATAGCCTTTAAATTCTAATTTGGTAAGGAATATTAAGCTTTTCTTTAAATCCAGTGCATGCCTTACATTTTCAAGTATTCTAATCATGACACATCATACATCCTTATACGAATTGTGCCAACTCCAATCGTCTTGTTGAATTATTGCCCATCAAAACCGAATCTCCTTCATATGGTTCATATAAGTTAAACCACGATCGATGAGGATACATATGATGTGTAACACCAATATTAAAAATTCATTTTTGGTGGAATGAATGATTGCTTCTAGCTATGAACACTTTATCTTTAATTATCTCGAATGCAGTTTCTTCTACATGGTTAGCTTCATTCGTTGTTTCGATGTCTGTCTTGTCATTGTTTGAGTTGTTGCTAGAGCTTGAGTTTTTTTCTGGATTCTTTCTAATTCAGCCATCCTTCTTTATATGACCCTTTTTACCACAAACCCAACATTTATCTTTATCATATCAACCTATAGACTTAAATTGAAACTTAGATTTGTTTCTTGCACCACCTTTAAATGATCTCGCTCACTTGACCAGCCTTTTATTACAAGAGTCTTCCTTATAATCAACCGAACTACCCATCATAGCCTTTCTGTGAAATTCATCTGAAAGAAGAACCCTACTCACAAAGTTCAAATTAAAAGAAGTAGCATTAGTACAACATAAAGTAGTAACAAAAATATCATATGATTTTGGTAATGAACAAAGTAGTGTCATCACTTTGTCTTCCTCATCCATCTTCAACCCAATGCTTTCAAGTTAATGGATGATGGTGTTGAACTCATTCAAGTGTTTGGTCATCTTTGCACCTAGTTTCATTCTAAAAGTGTATAACTTTTTTTTCATGAAAATCTATTTAGCAAATAATGATGGAAACCTTTCTCATAAGCATTTTGTTGTGGTTTTCTTGACAATATTGAAAAAACACACCTTTAGATCAACTCAATGAAATTGTTGATAAGATCTTTTTATCTAACTCTATCCATTGTGCTTCTACAATGGTGGCATCTTTCTTTTCTTTTTCAACAACACCTTTTTATATCCATATTAAATTAGCAAAACCTTCATTTGCATCTTTCGTATGTCAAAATCATTACTATCATTAAACTACTCAAGGTCAAACTTTGAGTTGCTATATTTCAGATTTCCTTCTCTCAATCAAATCAATAAACACTTTGTGTGCAAGAAAACTTAAACTACTGCTAAATTGATTGCTCAAATCGATTCTCACTATATCGAATCAATTTAAGCAACCCATAGAAGCGTCTGAAAATACATGCACACAAATATGATAAGAAGATAAAGAATCAAGAGAACAAACCACAACATTAAGATTTTTGTGGTTCACCGAGAAGAGCTACATCCACGAGAAAAGCCTACAAATTATAAGATTTCACTATCAAGAGATCACAAGGGAAATACAAGATTAGGGATCAACAGCCTTAATTACCTCCCCAATCCAATGAACACCCAACACCCTACAATCAATAATCCCACCAAAAGAGAGCACCACAATGTATTTCCACCTCTATATATGTAATAAAGTGAGATTTGCGATGGCAAACACCCCCAAAAACACCCTTGAGTCCTAGGGCATTGATGTGAAAAGCTTCTGAAAGCAAAATCCCCTCTATTCTCAACTTCTACAGAGAAAAAGTTACTATTAAGCATAAGAATGCTCCACCTTTTCTCTCTCTTGTTATTAACCAAAATGCACCCAAATAAGAAGAAAAAGACTTACTAACCCCAATAGAGAAAAAATTAGTGATTGATATTACCTAACCCAAGAGAGAGATGTGGAATGTGGACGTAGGCTAGGACTGGCCCATCCACATTATATTAGATGTGTTGGTTTTGGGTGTTTATTTATCACATGGTTGCTATGATTTACTTCCACATTTCTGAGCACAATTCTACGTAGGGTATTAATTATTTCTGCCAATTCAGTTTGAAAATGTGCGGTTATAGATTAAGGAGGCTTTTGTTACAGCCCACTAAAATTTCCCTTGAAAGGGATGCTAATTAATGAGGGAAAGCGCTTCCCAATGGAGTGAGGTGTGAACCCATTTTGATAAGAAGGATGCTCTTTTGCATATATTAGGTGTGATTCCACCCTATATTTCCCATGGACATGTTGCTTCAAAAGAGACCCTCTTTCTTACAAAGATATGAAAGGGTAAGAAACAATTGCTTCCTAAGGGTGGAATTTCTTCCCACCAAGAAAGGGTGTGTTATATGCGAAAAAAGCACAACCCACACTTTTTCCATGACCCCACTTGCCTGGTAGAATGTGGGCCCCCAAATCGATGAAGTCAGCCCCCACCCTACACTTGGCATTATATGGTACGAGTCGTATGAAAGGGAGCCTTAATTTCTTATAGGATGCAGAACTCGGCATCAAACAACCAAAGGCAAGCCCTACCTATTATTTTATCTTTGCCTTACAATGTATATGGATTACCCGCTGACCCTTAAGATCCCCACCATGTTGTAATGTTCTTTTTATCTTTCTCTCAAACAATCCTATACGTATCTTGGTTGGTACCGAGATTTGGATGGTGGAAAGAAGATCATATCAGGTAGGCATATATCCTATACGCTTAGGTAGACAGGCATATTTCTTTCTATCTTATTTTACTTTAATTTCAATGTAGGACCCAAGTATTGATCACAACCACCTATAAGTTTGTTTGCAAATATGGCCAGCAAAGATACCCCCAACTTGTACTAGGAATGACGTGTTTGTGGCGTAACATGCATCTGACGGACATACTCAGTGACTAACTCGTCCACAATGGATCAGATAATCTGGCATTTAAGAAAGCGCCAGAACACAATGCCAAGGTGCTTCTCCAAATCTCAGCCTCCCTAGCTAATTCTTTCGACTTGGAAAGCCACACTTTGCAACAAACCCAATTTGCTAATCAGGAAATCTCACTTTAGAATCGCACATACAAAGTTTGGCATAATTGGAATATGGAAGACTAAAGCAAGATGGTGGAGCCCCAAGACAATTATCACATGAAGAATGTGGTGGGTACGCAGTTCAATCCATGATTGGGTACGAAAAGGTTCTTACTACTAAAAACCCCCACAGATAGGCCACACCCCGGATTGCCCAAGTGATTAGTGTGGTTCGTGGAAAGATGGCAGAAAGCTGACTTGTCCAGGATCGATTCTTCTGAGATCATAGTGGTCACTTGCCTCTCATCAGTGTCCGTTGCGGCCTGGCCACTTATTAATCAGGGTTTACTATCTGAAAGAAAAGGGGGGCAGTAGGGCGTTTGTTCAATGTCCTTTCTTATGAAAGAGGCCCTCTCTGATAGGAAAATATCACCTCTTTCCTACAAATGGTGAAACAAACATGTCTATGAGAAACTTCTGATATGACTCAAATAACAAATGCAAAAAAGCAGCTTTCCTTTCAAAATGGCTTGATACCTCCCCCACCAGGGAAACACTTTCCCTCCAAAGTGGCTCTGTCAAATGAAAGAGGCTTCCCTTTGAGCAGGAGTGTAATAAACGCCCATTAAAAGAAAGAATGTGCGATTTCTTGTCATCGAAAGAAGGGGAAAAAAAAATCCCCCAGAGGCGTGAGGTATTCTAACAAGAACTTATAGTGATACTCGTCAATTTTGTTTTGTTCTTTCAGGTGTTACTGTTATATTTAATACATACACGCCTCAGTCGTCTCGTAAAAGGAGAGAGAGAGAGGAGAATTTTTCGTGATTAGATTAGCATTGCGGTTGGCAATCATGATTCATGAGTATATTGGTGATCTCCTTAAAGGTTCCATCGGGTCCCACCTTGTGGAAAATGAACCAATAAGCATAAGCTGCAAGTCTGCAAAGTTGAAGGTTTTTAGTTGTGCCCACTGATCTCTTATCTCTTTTAAGTCGCACAACCAATCACATGGCAGCATTTCAAGTGGGCCCTCTTGAAATGCTTCACCCCACTTGAAATGCTGCCATGTGATTGGTTGTGCACACATACAACCAATGTTTGTCATAATCGACCTGAATAGCCGGATTCAGATCGAATCGGCCCAAAGGCGATTCAAAAGGAACCGATTCAACTAGTATTTTTCAATATTAATTTATTATTTTTTAAAAGAATTATAATTCTTGAACATTTTTTTAATAATATATGTCATCATATATAATAAAAAGTACGATTCGATTGATAAAGAGGTTTTTTTTATTTTTGAGATACCGATTTTAACAACATTGCATAGAACAATTTAAAAGATCAGAAGATCCCGGTTGGCGGGTCCACCATTATGTACCCTCTCTAGCATATGCAAAATTAATTGCATTCGAAGAAAACGCACGGCAGATAGACTGCCTTGTTTATAGAGAGAGAGAGAGGATCAGGTACCACATTTCACAAAAAGCAAAAAAAGAAAAAAGTGATGCCCACCTTACCTTACAACACGTGTCCCACCCACAATTCCAACCAATTAATGACACGTTTTATGGGTTCGAGAAACATGCCGATCCACTCTTGACTCGGCTCATAAAAAGCTTGTTCTGCAGATTTGTAAAGTGGGGTCAGCAAGAAAAAAAAACACAGTGAATATGATGTTTTGCTCAACCTGACTCCGAGAAGCTGGTTAAGTGGTAATAAATATGTTTGAGATATAATTCTCTATCATCATATAATATGGTATTGAATAAATGATCAAAATATTTGATTTGCAAACAATATTTTAGAGATAAAATATTATTACTTTCTGCTTAGAAAACGATGTTTTTGTTTGTTTTGTCATCTTATTACCTTTAGATTAAAGCAATGTATCTTTTAGTAGTATCACCGGTTCTCTATGAGCTGAAACTCAGCTCAGCTGGTCAGAAAAATTACCCAATGAGTTTGAGTGGCCACTTCAAGCTCGTCTCATTCAGCATCAACATTGTGTGGCTTGTCAGTTGGGTATCACGTTTATTTAGTAAAATGTGATTGCATGTTAACGCAAGTAGTGGTGTCAACAGTCGAATCCATTGCAGAAATGGATGTTCCTCACTAGGGCTGCACTCATCTCTGGTATAGGGAGCGGTCGACTTGTGAAGAATGTCACCAAATTAAGGGACGTCACCAGTTCGAAACCCATGCACGGGTGGCGTCCTTGTCGTAAGGTCAAAGCTGGGTGCCCTCTGATAGGAAGTGGGAGACCTCAAGGGTTTAATTATACGTACCAACCGGAGGCTAGCCAATGCGCATCAGGATGGGGGGGTTTCCTCTGAACTATTAAAAAAAATGGCAGAAATGAATGTTTGTATTAGGTCCGAGCCCAGCTCTGGAAAAAAACATACCCGAGTCTTTTTTTTGTCTTTTTCATACGATTTAATTGAATATTTAGTATTGGGTTGGATTTTGAATTATAATCAGGTGTCGGATCTATTTCAAATCTGTATTAAAATTAGAGTTTTTTTGTGTTTTTCTTTAAAAATATTTATTGTAGAGATTTCATTGCACGAGGATTGATGGATGAAAACTTGAATTATTTTCTTGAATTTTATGCATTAAGTTATTTCCTATTTTTCATTGCATTGTTGCTTGGCTTTGATTTCGGACGTAGGAGTAGAGTAATTTAGTTTTTTCTGTGATCTCGATCGGGTAACGAATTGAACCAAGTACGTACCCGACCTGCCATGGGGCAAAAATAGTTGAGCCAAGCCAAAGTTACAAGTTGTTTGGCATGGTTCTCAGCCGATCATCATGGTCTGTGGAGAGTGCACAAATTAACATGACCAAAAGAACAAAAAATCATGGGAAAATACAAATTGCTCAAGGCACTTAGACGACGGTTTGGGTAGGACCGGCTTGGCGAAGTGGGCAGTGGGCACCGCTTTGCTTAATCTTTAACTTTTCCTGATACTATTTGATAAAGAAAAGATATACAAATAACTTCTGTTTATGCCTGTTATGCTTAAAACGTCTTTTTTTTCTCCATCTTTTCTAAAAGCAAGGCACCAAATCATTGATCAACGCGATATTATTAACAAAATGGATGGGCATATATATACACGCATGCTGGCAGTTAGATGAATATTCACTCCACTCAGCCACACACACACGGAGGCTTGAGATCCCACCAACTGGACCGCCAGGATCCCCAGGAGTGCAATCTCATGTCTCCCTTAATTTTGGGACAAAAGGCCTTCCCTCCCACTTCCTAAGGCAGAGCGTCACAGACATGGAGCTATCTGCCAGTAGGGGGACTGCAGTGTTCATGGGATGTGTTTGATCTCTCATTTCAAATGCCCCCATACGTCCTGCACTTGTGAGGTACGGGCCGGCCCATTCTTCTTCCAAAGGGAAACTCAGGGCCCTAGCTAGGGATGCAAGGCTTTGCAATTTTTTTGGCTGTTCCAAATCCTACCAATCCGACTCCCCCATGTATTTAGCTGTTCTGGATCCCACCCATTTGCATTCCTAGATCAGCTCATATTGTAAAGAGCTATTACCTTAGCTTGCATTTTGTGCCAACCGCACATCTCACTCAATGGATGTGTGAGTGGGCTCTACTTTCACTGTTCCTAAGTGAGATATGCGGTGGGGATTGAATATAACTGATGATCAATCATGTCAAATGTGATCTGATCTGCCCTTGAATATGTTCCGTTTTTTCCGTTGTGAATATGCACCAGCGTAAGCACAAATTAGGAGTGGCCTTCTTTTTTGAACGGTAATTGAACACAACCAGGATTTATACCTTTAGAATGAAAACTTTTTCAATCTTTCAAAAAAACGAGAGAGAGAGAGAGAGAGAGAGAGAGAGAGAGAGAGAGAGAGAGAGAGAGAGAGGGTAATTGATAAAGGTTAAGAATATGTAGGCATCAAAACTTTTCATATCAAACACAGATTTAGCATCTCTTTTAATGAGTGTAGTCTTGTTTCCAACGTGAAAGCGGGATCACCGGAATCACACAATAACCAAGGTAATAGCATCTTCTTTTACGAGTATCCTTATGTTTTTACCACAAAACCATTCCATCCAAAGCATGATTCACCAATTGACTAACCAATTCTCACACTTGTGATTCTTTGGTAAACAGCAAGTAACCAATACCTTTTTCCCTTCTGTAGAGAGCGAGAGCGAGGGGGGATTATGTTCCTTCCTTTTTCATTTGGTTACCGTTAGGAAACTCTAAAAATTATATATAGTTTTAAGCATGTTTTGCAAGGTTTGAACCGTTAGATGTGTTTATCATTGTTTACTCAATACAAAACATATTTTTGTGTAAGCATCTTTAGACTCATATGTGTGTTTTAAAGAGGTAAAAAAAATCAATGGTTGATATTGTACTAAAATTTGATGATAAAATGTTTACATTTTCACATCAAGTTAAGTGGAAAAAAGCTTGTTTCTAATGATAAACAAATCTGACAGCTCAAATCTAACATAAAACACCTACTTTTGAAGGTCCTAATAGTGAGCGTAGCTGCTTGAGCACCTACTTGATCATGTTGACCGCCCATTGTGGGCTTAATGGACGGTCAGCTCAAAAAAATAAATACATCCCATAAAAAATGCTTCAAAAAGTGCCCAAAGGAGAATTAGCGACGCTCTAAGTGTGCCCTAATGCCCCAAGGGACATGCATGGCATTAGAATTTTCTAATGCCACGCATCCTTTGGGACTTTAGCTACGCACTTGGAGCATCGCTTAAGGTCCATTTTTTGCTGGGACCTTTAGCGGCACTCCAAGTGGCCCACTAAAGCCCTTGTTGGTGCTCTTTGAACGATTTTTGATGAGTTTTGTTTTTTTTTGCACTGACCATCCATCAAGCGCAATGGATGGTCAGTATGATATCAAGTAGGTTCTCAAGAAGCTACATTCTACTATATATATATATATATATATATATATATATGTGGTTGATATTTGGTACTCATGAAGTTACTGAGCCCAAAATTATAGGCACAAGTTATATTAACTCAATCTGACCATATAGATATGTCAAATATACTTTGTATTAAACCTCAGATAATGCTCTTTTTATGTAAAAAACTGATTTTTGAGTTTACAAAATTTTGGTACATTACATATCGGTGATTTTTAAAGCCCTGAAAGGCCCCTTTATTGGCCACCCATGATTCGAAATCCATTTTCTACAAAAAAAAACCTTGTAAATCACATCCATTGGGCAAAAAGATCTAAAAATATATGAAAATAAGTGGTTTCTGCTCAATAGTTCTATACCTTCATCAGTATATATATATATATATATATATATATATATAAGGTTTGGAAAACAAAAGGTTTAGAATTTTCATAAATTTTTAAGCTCTAAATATCAAAATTTTATTAAAAAACATGATCTAGGTGTCATTTCTAGTAAAGAAGAACACAAAGGAAAAGAGTGAAGGAACTACCCAGTACCCACCATGTGAGGGGGGCACCGCAGACCGACTGCTCGTGGGGTGATACTTATTCGTCCGCATATCTGCCCCCCTGAGGGTCCCACAGCACCATCCAGTAACACCCCTGGACGACCAAAGAATAGTGTGTGTGTGTGTGGTGGGGGGCTAAACACTAAACCTCTCCCGTGAGGCGCCCGCACGTGCCAACACGTGTACGGTCAAGCGGCCACGTTAGCACGTGACGTGGTAGTGGAATCTTGAGAATCAGGAATCTGTGGCAGTGGGGGGGCGTGGCTGCTTCTTGTTGGGTGACCTGAAAGCACAAGACTTAAGGACGTACAAGTACCCCCAAAACCCCACCCCCGCTTCCCACAGGATCCTCGGGAAACCAAATAAGACCGACACAAATTGTTTAATTGAATGAAAAGCTAAATATATCACATATAATATCATGAGTTCTATGTTTAACCGTACATTGGATCATTAAGAAAGTAAATAGGCCAGCCAAAGAGGTCTTAAAGGCAGTGTGAAACGGTACTTAACTCTTTACGACTCGTTAAGAAAGAAAATGGTGATCATTTTGAGTGAAGTATCACCTTCATAGCCTCCGGTCTTGACCTATTTGTTTTTGTTGACCCAAGAAAAGAACAATGCATGTGAGAAAATCAAACAAAAATTGTTCCTTTTTGGGGAAAGTGGATCTCTTGAGGAAGGTTACGTGAAACGAGGAGTACAAATTGTATATTGAAGAAGACGAATAAAGAAGAAGAATCGTGTTCTTTCTTAGATCAGAGGTGGAGAAAAAAAAAAAAGGATTGTGCTTAGTTTGGTGTTGACGGAGATGATTAAGAAAAGGAACCAAGCGAGTCCCAAGATGGATGATAATACCCTGTTGGGCATCACATGACTTGGGTGAGGTGTTTTGTTTGTAGGACTGAAATATGTTGTGGGCGTCACTACCCAAAAAGTGATATAAAAGGAAAGAACTAAAAGGTAAAGAGAAGGTAAAAAGGAAGAAGGATGATGTGTAACAGATTAAATTCCGGGCCCAAATAATACTTACTGACTCAAGCCTCCACCTTGACCATAATCACACACTCATGCATGCATCCCAATAATTGATCACACCCCCATTTCAACTTTTTCTTTTTCCTTTTTTTCTTCATTTACCTGGTTCATTCGGTGCCCAACCGAGCACATTAATTATTTTTTCATATCTCAATGGTAGAAAAAGAGTGTGGGAGAAAGAATACAAAGATGTACTGTGTGAGAGAGAGGTGGCTGGCAAACTAGGCGAGCATCCCAAACCCTTTTTTCCTTCTTTAGAGTTTAGTTACACCACTGCCTTGTCATGCATGAATCACCATCAACGACCAAGTGTCCCGCACCAGTGGAAAACCAAACCAAACCAATTATTTGCGTTATTGCCTTGCATTTGGTTGACCAACACAATGCACCTACAATTTTCCGGTTTGCGTGTCGAATATGGAAGGTCTAATATTGCAATAGTCTTTTGATTCTTTGAGAAATGTGTGTCAGCCTTTATTTCATAATGCCCCCAAATAGCTCCCCATGAAAAAACGATCGTAGTATCTTGCCACATATGATGCTCGATTCTAACCGTCCAACTGAATGTATCTGAACATAGATGATCATATCATATGAATGAACGAGTGAAATGTGGACGGTCAGAATTCATTTTTGTTGGACTGCTAGGATCGATCTGTAACATGCAGCATCGTGTTAATTATACGATAAATTCATTAGAGACTTTTTGGTTGTTAGCACATTAGAGCTTTGCGGTGCCTAGAATAATTGGACTATTGGGGTATAGGTTGAGGTGCCTCTTGCCTCGATAGGCAGACACACTGGACCACGTACAATGTAGATCCCCTGGTTGAACTAGCGTCCTAACAGAAGCTAACAAAACCCCATAAGTTTTTCAAAAACGAAAATGCAGGATAGCAACTGGAGCAACACGAAAACCCACTGATCCATTTTTTCTTGTCTTGCATGAGTACTTGATCGGGTCAAAGAAGGTTACACTGATCCTCGAACCTTGAGGAGTCTTGTCCAGTCAAACCTACTATCAACTCACGACGACTCCCAATTAAGCCGTCACAACAACTCAAGTATATAGAAACACTGGGACTCGGTACCACCAAGGCAGAGATCATTTCAACGTTCTCTATCCAAGAAGAAAGTGATTCATGCACCCGGACCCGGGTATGTGTGTTGGAGAAAATAAGCCTTCATGGCTCAGTGGCACCACGTGTAATTGTATTGAAAGTTTTTCTCCAAAATACGCTGTCCTTCTCTTTGAATACGTGCGAGACATCCATGGTATAAACTAAAATGGTTACCAACGGGGGCTCCGCTTGTCTGGTAGGAGTAGCTAGTGCACGTCACCTTGTGTTGGGACGTTGGAGGCTAAAATCTGATCAATGGTATAGTTGTACTGGTAGGGGTCTGCCTAACCCCAGCTTTCCTTTAAAAAAAAGAAAAAGACTAAAATGGCGAGCGTAATAAAGGTGAAAAAAAAGAAAAAAAAAAGATTCAAGAATTCTTTAGTATTTTAGCATTTGATTCATTTTTTAGTAGAAAGAAGCACGGCCCTCTAGTTTTTGACCAGACAGATGGCCAAAGTGCAGAGCGCCACTGTTAGAGATCCAGACGCTGTACAACAAACATAAACAAGGCTGTGCGTGTGTGTGTGTGTGTGTGTGCTGCGTAGAGGAGAGAAGCGACAATAGAAACAACAAAGTGAAGAGTGTGTATGTGTCTCGTACCATTACTATCTGCCCCTCAAACCTCATTTTGTTCCTCCCTTTCTCCTTTTGTTTGTCACCGGAAAGAAAGGCAGAGAAAGTGTATTGAGGTGGTTTGTGGATATACGCTCATAGTTTTAGTGATTTTACTGGGGGCGTGGTGGTTGCCTGACCTTCACAGTTTCATGCTTTCACCGAACGGCAGACGGCGTTCAGGTGGGCAGCCCCTAATTTAGTATCACTCTTTCTATTTTTTTAATCATTATCGATGGTTATTATTCTATTATGATGTTGAGGCGATCTAGTCTCTGTCAAAAGACACACACTCTCTCTCTCACCAAAATCTTAACGGAAGTAGCGGGGTCCTGCACGCGTGCTCGGGAAAATAATAACAATATTCCAAGATTTGGTGGGTTGACGTGGCCAGTAGTGAAGCATCCAGGCTACCCTTACTGTTGACACCATGGCTGCCTCGTAGGACGCATGCCGGATGAATGCCACGTTTTTGTACTTCGTAGGGTGATGAGCTGGACCGGGCAAGGCAGGGAGAGAGAGAGAGAGAGAGAGAGATGGGGGCACGGGAAGGCAGGAGGAGACTGTAAGGGGGAAAGGAAAGGGGTCCCATCACTTTGACGGCGATGGCAGAGGGCGTGTTCATGCTGCGTGGGACCCACTCAGTGACTGGTTTAGGCGTTGGCCCTGGGGATTTTGGGGGCGGGTCCCGCCAAGGGCTTCGTCTGCTTTCGGTGGCTGGCACCCTATAAATCGACCCCACGAAATAACTCCTCTCAACATACCGCAGTCCCTTCACTTCTCTCTCTCTCTCTCTCTCAAATCTCTCCTTTTTAGCCCGCTTGCTCACAGACTCACAGTCCCTTCTTCTCCTTCTCTTGCCTTGCTGGTGCCATAGTCCCTAACTCCATCGTCCTCCTTTCTGTTTTTGTCATCGACAAGAGATAGAAAGAGGGGTCATCTGCTACCTTTGCATTTCATCTGTGCTGGCACAGAAGAGAACAGTGAAAGGAAAGAAATCGTTTGGTATTTTAAGGTAATAATCAACAAAGTTATAAGGTTTATAGAGACTACCATGACAGTGGTTTAGAGTGTTTGGGGGTGATCAATCATGGGGATTGTTTTCCATTGTTTTTTCTATGTCTGTCCACCTTTCATTTGGCTCGATTTGGCATACGGGATGCGGGCAGCTGGCATAGTGTGTCCGATTCGGCCCTGGAGATGTTGACTTGGCCTAGTTCTCATATTTTTGTGGTGCCTGAATTACACGAGAAAGAGTGAGGTGAAACTTTGCATACTTTTTTCTGGTGTACGCGTGAATTGCACCCCGACAAAAATAATTTGTTCACTTGTCCATTCACACGAATGAGAGAGAGAGTTCTTGTCCCAATAGGTGTGATGTGTAGCGTTAAATCCCATACACCTCGAGATCTCACTTAGGAGTGAGAGAGTTCTTATCCAAATAGGTGGGATGGGTGGCATTAAATCCCATACACCTCGAGATCAAACTTAAGGGCACCTTTATATGCGGATTTCCTCCACTTGACGGCCGTGATTACAGAGCATTATACGCACACCACCTTTTTCTTTTCACCTCCTCGATTTTGTCATTCGCTGATTTTATCCCTCTCTTCGCTTCATTGTTTGTTGTTATTACTTGCTCATTGTCATCGTTTTCACACAGGTAAGCAAGCCACTATTCTAGAGCACGAACAGGGGAAGTGCAATGACGAAGCAGGGTATCGTCCTTAAGGATGGATCATCCTTCGCCAAGTCCGGCCTCAACATCCCCGCTCTATCAGCAGTGGCGATCGCCAATTCTCCCTTGGTGGGGGCCTACAATCTGCAATCCAACGCGACCACCCCGACTCGAAAGAAGCCACTTCTGTCGCTGAAGAAACTGGAAACGGGCGGGCTGATGATAAACGCGTGGCTCGAGTCCATGAAGGCGTCCTCACCCACCCATGCCAAATCCGTTTCTTCCCTCGCTGCTCAGGAAGACAAACAGACAGCTTCCACCACCACCACCTGGATCGTAAGTCTCCTTTTTCTTTTAAAACTTCTCTTTCGTTTTCTTTCCCTTCTATCCTCCCACCCACCTTTTCCTCGTTATTGTTAAGGAACCCTGTTTGCTTTGGTTCTTTCAGATCCGCCTTCCGTCGGCGTTGAATATGTTTGAAGATATGATGGCGGCGTCAATGGGCAAGCAGATCGTCATGTTCCTCGACTACGATGGCACCTTATCGCCCATCGTCGATGACCCAGATCGTGCTTTCATGTCCGACGCGGTAAATCTTCTTCCTCACCTGATCTGATCTGATCTGCTTTTCGAAACTCCAAGAAAAATGAAAAAAAAAAAGGAAGGGAAAGATTGAGACCCTTTTTTTTTTAAAAAAATCAGATGCGGGAAGCCGTGAGAGAAGTGGCGAGGTATTTCCCCACGGCGATAGTGAGCGGGAGGTGCCGGGATAAGGTACATTCTCTATTTTGCCTCCCATTATCTTCTTTCTTTCTTGATTCCGTCCCACTGCTTCTTTTGATTTGATTGATCACTAGTTTCCCAGTTTGACCAATCCGCTCTCTTTCAGTTCCTGCCTTAAGCTTTCCCCTTTTGATTCATCGATTTCTTTCGGTTTTTGTGTCGAAAACAAGCACAGGTGTATAGCTTCGTACGAATAGCTGAGCTGTACTACGCCGGTAGCCACGGAATGGACATTAAGGGCCCAGTCAAGCGACCTAGAGGCTTCAGACCCAACTCTGCCCGAGCCCTGGTTAAGGTCAATTCATCTCTTACTTTTTCTCCTTTAATCCCTGTTGTTTTTTTAGGTAGTGGGATTGGTGGGTGGGTGTTTTACCTTTTTTTCTTCTCTACTTAACATCTCGTTTTAAATGGTACCAGGGCAATCAATCCGTCCTTTTCCAACCGGCCAGCGAGTTTCTTCCAATGATCGACGAGGTATTACGAATTAGATGTGCTTGTATTATGATCCAAATTAACCAAGCGTCGTTAGTCGTTCTAACTTTGAATGAATATTTTATTTTTTTCAGGTTTACAAAGCATTGGTGGAGAGGACCAAGTCCATCCCAGGGTCCAAAGTCGAAAACAACAAGTTTTGCGTGTCCGTGCACTTTCGATGCGTGGACGAAAAGGTTGGTGTATGTCCAACTATATATTGGGCTTATGAAGCCAAAGGAAAATAGTTCTTCCACTTGACCATCAATTCCTTGGTTTGTTAGTTAAAAATTGACTCTGTATTTCCTTGTCCCAGAGATGGGGTGCGTTGTTCGAAGAGGTTAGAGGTGTTTTAAAAGGCTACCCTAAGTTGAGGCTTACTCAAGGAAGAAAGGTACCAAGTTCACTTGGCCCGTTTTCTTTACACTCACGCTCACATGCATAAAGTCGCACATACACGGGCACGTCTCTCTCTCTCTGTAGAATCTCAATCATTGCTACCGTCGACTGTAACATATTCTCTAACAAAAGCCACCTGTTTTTTTTTTTTAACTTGTTTTTTTTTTTGTTTTTTTAGTAGATCAAGTCCTATGGATATGATCTACAAGGTTGATTTGCTCAAGAATATCATGTAAGAAGGACTTTAACCACTTAAAAAATCAACACTACACAACCGATCAAATATTTTATATATAGGTCCCTCTAACAAAGTAAGGAATGGACTACTTGAAAGCAATAATTAGTTAAAATATTTCTGTCAAAACAATTTCCTAAAGAAGTCCATATATATAGCTCATATATTCACCAGAATTTTGTAATAAAAAAATTAGCTCTCTCATTGAAATAATTCAATTTATTTGCAATGATAAATACATCCATTTTGCCCGCATGTTTTAATACGAGGATCACTTTTATTTTTTGGCAGATATTGAATACTTTATTTTCATCTCCCCGCAGGTGTTGGAGATCCGACCTATGATAAAGTGGGACAAAGGCAAGGCGCTGGAATTTTTGTTAGAGTCGCTTGGTGAGTCTGTATTCATCAATTAAAGTAACTGGTCATGATCCGAGTATGTGAAAAATCCCAAGGCAATAACACCTTACAAGTGGGGAAATTTGTAACTTCATGTCAGGTTTTGCGAATTGTAGCGATGTACTGCCGGTGTATATAGGGGATGACCGCACTGACGAAGACGCCTTCAAGGTATATATATATATATAACCCCATAATTAATACGCATATGATACTCTCCACCATATCCCTATTCTTGCAAATCTTGCTCTCAACAAACACTAATATTTTGTTCTTGGCAAATGTACTTTACAGGTTCTTCGAGAGAGGGGACAAGGATTCGGGATTCTTGTATCAAAAATACCCAAGGATACAAATGCAAGTTACTCTCTTCAAGAGCCCTCTGAGGTAAGAAGATTAATTAATTAACACCTACCTACTTTCTTTGATTATGGAAGATTAATTAATTAAGCTCGGATGGGAATTGTAGGTGATGGACTTCTTGCATCGTCTGGTGGAGTGGAAGCGTTTTTCACTGCCTCATCACCGCACCATGTAAATACCGAAAATGGAAAGAAGAAGGAACCGCCGCGCAAGCTGAAGTCGCTAAGAATAGGCGCTACCTAATTAAAAAGCGTTTTTATGTACCCGCCGTGCTAACCCCTAGCTAGGAACGCATGGTTATTATTCTCTTTTTTTGCTTCTCTGTCTTCGAAGGACCTTGTAAAGCAAACCAGCTTCTTGTTACTTCTAGGACCTCGTGGCTGTGTACAATCAATACACAAACAACAAATTTTGTCACAAATGTTCTCTTCTCTCTCTCTCTCTCTCTCTCTCTCTATATATATATATATATATATATATATATATATATATATATATATATATATATATATATATATATATATATATATATATCTTTGGAGTCATCAAAGGCATGGAACTGTCGAGTATCAATCACTTTCATTTCATATTTTATTTTTATTTTAGATAGGATCATATGGATGCCATCTACAAGATTTGTTTATTAAAAAATGAGTCTTCAACATGTGATTATGGCAAGTAAGCATGCTTTTGAAAGGTTTCAAAAATCATTGGTCCATAATGCACTAAAATTTCACTACTCATAAAACCACATTATTAAATTGAACACGATTTAAGGTTTGATCCTAAGCAAACAAACCATGCTGAACGCATCAATGTGTCCAGATTGACTTGATAAAGCTGAAACCTCTGATTTCCAGCTCAATAGTTGTGTCTTCAATAAAACACACACACACACACACACACACACACACACACACATATATATATATATATATATATATATATATATATATATATATATATATGAGAAAAATGTTGGCCACAAGCCTACTATACCGTGAAACATCAACTATCCTGTAGTCATGTATGCGCGCATGCATACACACACACACACACACACTTGTTCTTAGAAATCCTCCAAGGAAATTCTCATGGTAATTGAAAGATTCTAATCTTGGGAAAATTTTGAAAAATACTTGCACATATAATATTATTATCAATATGAAATTATGAAAAGTACTACAAATGCAAAACATATAATGCATTAAATCCATCATATTAATGTCGTGATATTTCTAAAGGAGGAAATGTTTGCTTACCCTGGTGGATTCCCTTTCTTATTTTTGACAGGCAAGATGGGGTGTGGCAGACCCCTACCAGTTCATTAAAAAAAACATCAATTTACAACCATTTTTCCTACAAGGAAGCAATCTGTAGAATACAAAGAATGATTCGGAAGAGATGAATTAATCTACAAAACAAAAATCCAAGTCCAAAACCAATATTAGTGATTTACAATGGGTTTGGATTTTTATTGATAATTCTATATCTGAAATCAACACATCCAAGACATTCCTCATTAAACCCTCTAACAAGATTTCTTGTTAATAGTTATCTATCTCAAAGAAATAGACCAAAAGCTGCTTTTCAACTTTCATAGGTCTCTTCTTTGGACGCCTCACCTTTTTAGAGGTTGGACTTAGGAATCCACACTTTAACAAAGATTCCTTGCTGCCCTTGGTTTCTTTTCTAACTACAATCGAGTTATCTCCATGAGATAAGCTTTCCTCATTAGAATCCTTATTTTCTTTAAAGCCTTAACTTTCCTTATGATCAGTACACCCTGTGCAACTCTGCCAGCCTTCCTTGTTGGGACCTCACATCCTGTGCTACTCTCCTTGCAATACTTATTGCCCTGACTTCCTTTCCCAACAAGATCATGCTCCTCTTGATTCAGCTTTCCATTTTGGTTGAAATCCTGCTTAATTCTTATAGTGAGGGGATCCTGCCCAACCTTGCTGGCAATCCCATCTTGATTGGTAGCCATATCATCTTCAACCTCCTTCAACCGGGTCGTGGGTGGATCACACACACCAAATTTGACACACAGATGAAGTAGTCATGATGAGGGAGAGCTTTGGTAAAGATATCAGCAACATAATGCTATGAAGGAACAAATTTATTGACCAGAGATCCATGAACCACCTTCCGTGAATTTCAACATGCTTCATTCGAGAATGAAAAACTGGCTTAATGGAAACATAAAGAACAGATAAATTTTCACAAAACAAGATAGGTGGTCGAGGATGATATAAACCCAAATCTCATAATATGAACATTAACCACATCAATTCAACAGTAGCTGAGTTGAGGGCCCGGTATTAGGCTCAGAGTTAAAATGAGCAACATAAGTTTGTTTCTTTGCACTCCAAGAGATATAATTAGCACTAAGAAAGGTGCAATAACCAAAGGTAGGCCTTCTTGTGAGAGGACAACCAACCTAATCTGTGTCTGAAAAAAGCATATAAATCTAGAGAGGACCAAGCCAAGAGTCTCATGCCAACATCAGTGGTATCGTCATTATACCTTAGGATCCTTTTGACCAATTGAAAATAAAACTGAGACAATTTCTGCATAAATCGGCTAACATAATTTACACTGAATGAAATATCAGGCCTTGTAAAAGTTAGGTACTGAAGACCACCTAGAAGGCATCTGTATATAATGGGATCAACGAAATCAACATCCACATCTTTGGTAGACCGAAGATTATACACCATTGGCGTTGAAACCAGTTTGGAGCCAAGCATTTTTACCCAATCCAAAAGCTCATAAGCATATCTTTGCTGATTGAGGAACAATCCATGAGTAAATTTATACACTTCATCACCAAGAAAAAAGTGAAGGGTTCCAAGATCTTTCATACTAAACTATTTTCTGACCATAGACATAAACTCTTGAAGAAGACTAGGATTACTGTCAGTGAGGATAATATCATCAATATATAATAGCAAATTGATAATGTCATTGCTATTTTGACAAATAAAGCTAGAGGAATCAACCACACTAGAAAAGCACCCTTGTGAAAGAAGAAAATTGTAAAATTTATCATACCAAGCCTTGGGTGCCTGCTTGAGACCATATAAGGCACGTTTTTAAGTTTACATACACAATTAGCTCTAGTAGCATCCACAAACCCTGATGGTTGTTCGATATAGACCGTTTGATTTAAGTAGCCATGAAGGAACACATTCTTAACATTCAATTGTCGAATTTCTCATTTTTGAACTAAGGCAACTATAAGAAAAATACGTATGGTAGCTGGGTTAATCACAGGAGAAAATGTTTCTAGAAAGTCAATTACAGAAATTTGATTATGGCCTCTAACCACCAACATAGCCTTTAACCTTCCTTATTTTGATGGAGAGCTTCTAATTCATCTTTCATAATGTTCACCCATTAAGGGTATTTCATGGCAGCCTTGACAACTCTTGGCTTAAGAGGGATGGTCAAAACCAGAAAATATTTTAGATTGGGTTTCACAACCCCAACCTTAGATCTAGTAATAATAGCATGCACATTGTCAACACTATTTTCATAAAGCATGTTGCCATCACGAATATGATCACTGGGTTAAGACAACATTTGATCCACCTGTTGATCTGATTGGATAGCCATGGTAGGGTTCACGTGAAATTCTTTTTCTTTATCAATCACACAATCCGAAGGGATTTGAGTGATATTTGAATTTTAACAACTTTCATTACAACTAGCGGTCAACTTGGAACTAATTTGGGCATCTTGGATGACATCATTTTCAAAAGGATTAGATTTTTCATTATATGATTTTGGAAAAACATCATCATCCCACTCTTGAAAATTGACTTCCTCAACATCATGGACTACAGATAAGAGTGTTCTAGGATTCTTGTAGGGAAACATGGTCTCATCGAACGTAACATGACATGAAAGAAAAACCCGAGTAGTAGGAGGATATAGACATCTATATCCCTTATGCATCTCACCATATCCCACAAAGATACAGAGCATCGATTTTGGTTCATATTTATTAGCAATGTAGTCTTTTAAAAAAGGAAAGCTTCTACAACTAAAGGTTTTGCAGCTACTATAATCCATTTTATTCTAAAAAAGGATTTCAAATGGAGATTTCATCTGAATGTTTAGAGAGAGTAGCCTATTTATTAGACAACATACTATAGAAAAAGCTTCAACTTAAAAACATTTGGGCACACCACTTTGAAATATCATAGTTAATCATAGCTATGCAATAGTTCTATGATTTCTTTCAACCATCCCATTTTGTTCTAGGGTTTTAAGACAAGCCTTTTGATGACGGATCCCATTGCTTTTTATATAAATCTAAAGTTTTTTACCAGTGAACTCGCTCCTTCATCAGTTTGAAATATTTTTATATTTTTTCCAAACTAGTTTTGCATCGTCTTATGAAATTCTACAAATTTAAAAAAAAAATTGATTTATGTCTTAGGAGATAAAACCATGAGTACCAAGAAAACTCGTCTACAAACACAGCATAGTACCAAAAATTTTGCATAAAAATGACTGGGACTGATACCAATAAATCACAATGGACTTTTCCAAAAAAATCATGGCAATGATATTTCACAGGCACAAAGGGGAGTCTACATAACTTCCCCATTTGGAGTCTACATAGATGCCTTATATTTCACAGAACTTACTGAAATAAAGTCTTTCTTAACCAAAAATTCAACTACCTTCCCATGATGGTGACCTAGGCGTTGGTGTCACACCTTTTTATCTGCAGTCCTAAATGAAAAGAATACTTCCTTGGCCATAGGACTAAACTCGTAGAGATCCTTGATCCTACTACCCTTCATTATCACCTTGGTCTTGTTCTTATCCTAAATAAAAAAACCATCAGATGAGAACTCAACAATATAAGACATCTACAGTTAACTGACTAATATAAATAAGATTTTTCTTCATATCATGAACAACTAGCATATTTTCCAAAACTAAAGATTTATCACCACATTTCAGATTAGCCATCCCAACATGTGTGATGTCTAACCTGTTGTTGTTACCTATCATGATTTTTTTTGTCCAAAATATTTAAATAGTTTATCAAGTTTACCTAGATCAGAAGTGACATGGTCCAAAGCACCTAAATTTGGGAACCACTTCATAGCTGCCTGAGAAATGTCATCATCTTGAAATATCTAATTAAATTTGTTCCAACAACTGATGGCATGATGATTGTCTTCGTTGCAAATCTGGCAGATAATGTACTTGTCTTTGTTGGGTTTCGATGAAAATCCATATTCCTTGTTTTTAGGATCCTATACTATTCTGATTTCTATTGGTTGACTGACCCGCCCAAGTAAACTCATGACCTTTGGAACTGAACTGGCGATTCTAATTGGGGAACCAATTTTTTTGGTTTTCCACATATTGGCCAACAAAGGTTGTGTAATGGTTAAGACCTTCTTGAGCATGAACATTATGTCTACTCTCATGGTTTCGTAGTAATGCAACAACTTCATCATAAGGTTGTCTAGGGGGTTTGATCATAGAGGTCAAAAAGGACTCATAGTTTGATCAAGCCCATTCAATAACCAAAACACTTTACCACTATCTTCAACTAGATTCCCTATAGCCACCAATTCATCACATATACTCTTAAAATTTCTAATATAATCATTTAAGGTGCAATTCTTTTTTCGAATAGATTGCAACCTCTAACAAAAAAAATCTTTTTCTGAGACTTATGAGCAAAAACTCTAAGGCATTACATACTTTGGATGTTTGAAAACCTACAACTAATCCAAGAACCTCTTCAGAGAGAGTCCCTGTTATCCACCCTCTGAAAAGTCGATATGACTTCCTCCAAGATATGAAGTCTGGATTTAATCCAAAAGAGTCGTCCTGGGCTTGGACGGTTTGAATTAGCATAGAGAGTTCACCATCTATGAAACCCCCCATATCTTGGCTTTCAATAAGTCCAAGCATATGTGTTTGCCACAGGAGAAAGTTCATATGGTTGACTTTGATTGATACAAAGTTTACAATGTTCAGGTTGTAAGGATACAGATACTTTGAAGTTATTGTAAGGAGACAGACAAAAGCAATCAGGATCTCCACTCTGATACCATATAAACGCGCAAAACACAAGATAATACACAAAAAATTTATGTGGTTTGGTGCAGATGTCACCTACGTCCATGAGAAACCTCACAGCTACTAACCTCTCTTCTTGAGGTGCTATATTAAATATTGAACATGATACATCATGTAATAGAATCCTCCAATTCATGTTTTTTCTTAGGGGCTCTCCTTGATTGATGGTGGCAGATGTGTTAATATTACCAGAATTATTACAATTACATTTGTTAATACAATTAACTTCCTCATTTTATTTGAAGTCTTGACTTTCCTTATGATCAGTACACCCCATGCAACTCTGCCAGCCTTCCTTGTTGGGACCCCTTCTTGTGCCACGTATGCTTCCTCTATTTTCTGCATGACTAGATCCACATCTTGTGCCACCCTCCTTGCGATACTTATTGTCCTGACTTCCTTCATCAGCAAGATCATGCTCCTCTTGATTCAGCTTTCCATTCTGTATATGATTATGCTTAGCAGGCAAGACACTCTCATAACTCTGCTTTCTATTCTGGTTGAAATCTTGCTTAATTGTGAGAGGATCCGGCCCAGCCTTGCTGGCACACCCATCTTGATTGGTCTGGACAAAGTTAGCCATATCGTCTTCACTGACCACGTCCAGGTTGGATTCCTCAGCAACTGCCAATCTGGAACTCCTTGTGAGTTCTAAAACTTCTAGTATAAAAACTTTTTTTTGTTTTGCACATCTGACCCTTCTTATGTGATCTGCATGTTTTATTTGCTAGAAACTAACTCTTTGATCGTGTTTTCTTGGCTTGCATATTGGATTTTTGTAAATTAGAAAAACAACAGCCTACCATAAACCAAATTTTCAACCTTCAAAAAACCATATTTTAGCAAGGTCGATTCTTACTATTTTGGTCTCCTTGAACATACCTATGGGGCCAAATTTGGTATAAAAGACTTCACCCTTTGAGTTTCAACTAGGGCTTTGGAACCTACAAGTGTGGCCAATATTTTCCCTATTTTTAAACATTGCATTCTTCCAAGATTGTTCACAACAAAAAAAAAATGTGATATTTTCAGAAAACGCTAGGTTATCCCTAAGCTTACTTAGAAAAATGGAGAGAGAGAGAGAGAGAGAGAGAGAGAGAGAGAGAGATGTTTATGCCTCATCAGCACAAAGTGGATTCTAAATTGGTAGTCCTGAAATTGCCACATTCTAGTTGTGTGGCCACGTCATTAACACAGTTAGCAAAGTAAAGCAGCTTATTATGCAGGGAAGTTAAAAGCTGTCAACTTGGAAAGCTGCTCACAAGTCAGTCTGTGGGCATGTTGCCACATTCTAGTTGTGTGGCCATGTCAGTAACACAGTCAGCGAAGGAAGGTGGCTTATATATTCAGGGAAGTTAAAAGCTACTAACTTGGCTAGCTACCCCCAAGTCAACTTGTGTGCATGTTGCCACAAGTTGCCAGTCATTTCAATGCCACACTCCACTTCATTGGTGCACACACCTCATTCCACGTGGTGACATGTCAGCACCAAACGCCAATTTCACCCGTGGTGTCATATGGAGTTCCATAATTGTTGCACATACTTTACTAGTGGTCCATTATTGGTAGTAGACAAAAGGTACTAGTGCAATGATCAGTCTTTTCAGCACCAAACTTGGAAAGCCCATTTAAGATGCGAACTTTAAATGAACAGCTCGAGCTCGTTCATTTGAGCTCCATAGATGAATGAATTGATATTCAGACGTAAGTGCAGGCTTATTAAAGCTCAGTTAAACTCATTCAATATGATTACTTAGAAATTCATTTTGTGCAACAGCCCTTCTTTTGTCTGATAAGAAAGGATCTCATGATCTTAAATTAATCTTTCCAGGGATTGCAAACCTAAATTTGTTTATGAAAAGATGATCTAATTGTATTAGTATCTATAAATGATTAATGACATCTACCTCATTATCTGTTTTCTTTCTAATAATCAAACACATTTATTCATATAAAACTATGCATTTTGTGCACACAGACACACATTAAGTGCATATATTATGCATGTGAATGTGCAACAATCACCTAAATTAGCAGGGTCAAAACAATGCCAAAGAACACACGCATGAGGCACTCAACCTAAATAGTTAGACGAGAAGCTTTTAAGCTAGGCAACACGAGAAAAGTAGCAGAACCAAACACAACATAAAAGAGTGAAGCCTGTCATCTGTTGTCGCAGAGAGAGAGAGAGAGAGAGAGAGAGAGAGAGAGAGAGAGTTACACCATATTAAATAAAGCACAGCCACATGCAATCCGACAGGTGTGTGACACATGCAAAGCGAAAATTTCAAGCAATTAATGGACCAATTTAAAGCTCGTTGTTCCATGACAGACAACCACAGGGACTTGAACCGGTAGCAGGGAGCATTGTGCATCACGTGGGGACCTAAAATAACCAGTGAAAAGGATATACTGTCAAGGCTTTGTTTGGCGTGTTGGAGAGGATGATGTGTGGAGAATAAAATGGAAGATGATTTGGTGTGTGTCTTTGGGGGGTGTGGGGCGGGGGAGGGCACCTGATCAAACTCCACTGGTGCACTGATGTGCTCGTAGCTATCAGAGGTAGGACACGTAAGAAGTGATGTAGTGGGGCTTCACCTGGTGTTTTCTTTGCTTCGATGAGGATTTTTTGTCATAAAAAAAGACTTGTGAGGTTGTAGTTGAAAATAACCCATCTCTACTCCCAACACCATTCGCATATCTCAAAATGGGTTCTCAATTACCTGCAGAAGTACGTGGTATTAAGTACGCCACCATTAAATACAATCTCCCCTCCCATCTCCAACTCCCAACCAGAGCTTAAAAATCAATAAGTAATACCTAGTTTTCCCATATTTATACAATTGAATGTGTTTCGCCTGTGAGGCCTGGTGGTTGTGAAGGTGCTGAGATGAGGGCACCAGATCAAACTCCACTGTTGCACTACTGTGTCTGTAGCTTTTAGAGGTGGGCCGTGAAAGGTGAGGTGGTTGTGGGGCTCCACCTAGGGTTTTCCTTGCTTTGACAAGGGTTTCTTATCATAAAAAAAGACTTGTGATGTTGAAGTTTAAAATAACCCATCTCTACTCCCAACACCATTCTCATATCCCAAATTGGGTTCTCAAATACCTGCAGAGGTAGGTGGTAAATACCATCTCCTCTCCCATCTCCCAAACAGAGCCTAAAAATTAATAAGTGATACCTTGTCATTTTCTAGCCATTTCTAGCATCTTGCTATGATCATCAATGGCAATATTTGAAATGACGAGTGTCATACATGAGCGAAGTGCTACTTCTAAATAGGGGTGTCAATGGGTCCGGTGTGACTAGATCCCAACTCATATCAGATTCCACAGGGTCAGATAACTTTTTAGGCCTTTTGGCTAAGATCAAGGAAATGATAACAAAGAAAGGATCTAATTAACTATTCAGATTGAACTCATGAGATTTGATTAGCATACAAAGTTGGGTATGGTTTATAAAGTTTGGTACCATGCTTGTGTCAAACCCAAGTTTCTAAAAAAAAACACAGAAATTTTAATATAGGAAACACAAAAAAAATTATTTCACTCTGTATACTGGATCTAGTTTATGTAATTCTCATCTGATATCAGTATGACTTTTCTTATGAAATATCCAATCAAACCATAGTCTCTATCTGATGCCAGTACCTCTTAATTGGATTTTGGTCCAGACCAGTTGTCGTAGGTATGACTAATTGACATACCTATCTCTAAAAAGACTTAGAAAATTCATGAGTAAAACTAAATAAACTACAACAATAATATGGATAGCAACATGATATACGTGGTTCAGTGTATGACCTGCGTCCATGGGCAAAGGGACAAAAGAGGAGATACATCCAAACATTCAATGCCAATGACCCTCCAGAAAGCTTTATAAAAAAGCACTTACACATCCCACCTAAAGCTCCATTTTTATAGCCCACCCACATAAAACTATTTTACTTTAATTGACTCTCACTTCATGCATATTACACTTTCACATATTGAAGGACAACAAAAAAAAGACTTTTATAAGGATATAACTTTTCATGGTTTAAAAAGTCAAGTAGTCTCCTTCGTAGATTAGTTCTGCACATAAGATTAGAAAACTGAGTTGTGAATTTCCTATCTCAATCAAAATGGGTTACAAAGCAAAGCATATCCAAAATCCAAGGCACACATAACAAATCTCCACCTTGGTTTGAATTAATTCAAAGCATCACAAATAACAATCTTTCTCCACCTTCTCCACAAACGGCCCACAAGACTCAACACAAAACAATCAACCAAAATGCTTGAACTTAGCAACTAGAATTGACTTGGTTAATGCATCAGCTGGATTTTTTGTAGTATCAATATTCTTCACAAGAATGTCACATTGAGCAATGACATCATGAATAAAGTGGTACCTCACACCAATATGTTTTGTTCTATCATGAAACATCTGGTCTTTGGTCAATTAAATAGCAATTTAACTATTACAATAGACTGTAGTCTTCTCTTGTCCTAAGCTCAAGACTTCTTAACCAAAGAGCTTCTTTCACTACCACATATTCAGCCTCTATAATAATAGATAATGCAACTGTAGTATGTAGGTAGCTTTTTAACTTATAACACAACGACCTAGAGAAAACACATAATATTTGTACGCTTATTACAACATAATTATATTTATTAATAGCAGGAGTCTGTGCACATAACAACGCGATGGTAAAATAAATAGTGTAAAGCAAGAGCCTGTGCACAAAACAGTGCAATGACAAGATAAATAGTGTAAAGCAGGAGTTTGTGCACATAATAGCATAATGATAAAGTAAAGTGTATAAAGCAAGAAGCCCTTGCATATATCAGTCTGATGGCAAAGTAAAGTATGTAAAGCAAGGCCTGGTGCATAAAACAATGCATCAGGATAAGTAACTTGCGTAAAAGAACATATATATATATATATATATATATATATATATATATATATATATATATATATATATATATATATATTATATAATAAGAAAATAGTCGCAAAGATACATATGTGAATACTGAAGTAAGCTTGCGGTGGCATATAGGGCGTGAACCAATGACTAGAATCCTATGATACGTAATTCACCACAGATATCGAGAAGTAGTCACAAGGATATGCACCTGAACACCGAAGCAAGCTTGCGGTAGCCTAGAGGGCATGAACTAAGGACTAGGACCCAATATCATTTAAAAAGATGTTAGATAAGGAAAATTCTACTGTACAAGACAATTATTTCAACAAATATAACTTCAAATAGGGAATGAGGTACAAACCTAGCAAAAATCTAATAGAGGTGGCTTAACGCAAGCGTAGAGGTACTCCTAGCACTACAAGAAACCTATGAATTAGCGATGACCTAAATTCGTCGCTAATCTGATGCTAATTCGTCGCTAAACAGCTTAGCAACGGATTAGTGTCAGATTAGAGATGGATAGCTTCCATCACGAATTTTTCAATGCTAATTAGCAACAAAATATATTTGTCGCCCATTCTGTCGCCAGTTCCGTCGCTAAGTTGCGACAGAATAACGAATGCCAACATCCGTCGCAAGGTCGTCGTTATTATACAACGATTTTGGTGTTGCGACGAATTTATAGTCGTCGCTAATCCGTTGCTACATTCAATGCTAATAGTAATTAGCGACGGATATATCCATCGCTAATCCATCGTAAACAAGGAAAAAATAAAAAAATATTTGAAAATTAAATATCGTGAAAAAAATTTTTGTGATACAATTTATATTTCTTGTGAATAAAAAACAAAGTACATATCAAAATACATATAAAAGAAAACTAAAACAATTAATCGATCCACTGTAAAATTCACAAGTTCAAATTATTTACAATTCAACATTTACATTCACTACAACAAAGCAGTGGATTAGCGACGACCTCATTCCGTCGCTAACAGACTTAGCGATGGATTAGCGACGAAGTAGCGATGGATAGCTTACGTCACAAATTTTTCGACACTAACTGGCGACAGAATAAATCTGTCACCAGTTCTATTGCTAATTGCGACGGAATAATGAACGATGGATTTCGTCGCAAATCCGTCGGTACTAAACGGCGACCTCACCTTAGCGATGGATTTACAATCATCGCTAAGCCGTCGCTAAATTATATGTATAGCGACGGATATATCCGTCGCAAACAAGAAAAAAAAATAAAAAAATTATTTGAAAATTAAATATCGAGAACGCTACAATTTATATTTCTTGTAAATAAAAAACAAAGTACACATAAAACTTCATATAAAAGAAAACTAAAACAATTAATCATTCCACTTTAAAATTAACAAGTTTAATTATTTACAATTCAACAATTACATTTTCGAAACAAAAAAATAGAACAAATTCAACACATTAATCTAATCATCGCCAAGATTTTATGTGTCTTCTTGTTCGTTGCCTTGATCTGTCCCTTTAGCTCCGCTATGTTGATTATCGCTAGCAACCTACACAAGAAAAGAACAATCAGTATTGATAAACAAAATATATTGAAATAAATTATACACTATATGTGATTCTATCATGTGCTCATATGTGTTCTAATGCAGTAAAAAAACTCTATATGTGATTCTATCATGCTCATATGTGCTCTAAGGCAGGCAAAAAACTCTATATGCGATTCTATCATGAATGATATGTATTCTAAGGCAGTAAAAAAACTCTATATGTGATTATATCATGCTCATATGTGTTCTAAGGCAGCCAAAAAAACTCTATATGTGATTTTACCATGCTTATATGTGCTCTAAGGCAGACAACAAAGCTATATATGTGATTCGATCATGCTCATATGTATTCTAAGGCAGTCAAAAAAACTGAATATGTGATTATAGCATGCTCATATGTGTTCTAAGGCAGTCAGAAAAACTCTATATGTGATTCTATCATGCTCATATGTGCTATAAGGCAAAGCAAAAAACTTTATATGTGATTCTATCATGAATGATATGTGTTCTAAGGTAGTAAAAAAACTCTATATGTGATTCTAGCATGCTCATATGTGTTTTAAGGTAGTCAAAAAACTGAATATGTGATTATAGCAAGCTCATATGTGTTCTAAGGCAGTCAAAAAAACTTTATATGTGATTCTATCATGGTCATATATGCTCTAAGGCAGGCAAAAAACTTTATATGTGATTATAGCATGCTCATATGTGCTCTAAGGCAGGCAAAAAACTTCATATATGATTCTACTATGCTCATATGTGCTCTAAGGCAGGCAAAAAGCTATATATGTGATTCGATCATGCTCATATGTGTTCTAAGGCAGTCAAAAAATTGAATATGTGATTATAGCATGCTCATATGTGTTATAAGGCAGTCAGAAAAACTCTATATGTGATTCTACCTTTCTCATATGTGTTCTAAGGCAGACAAAAAGTTGTATATGTGATTCTAGCATGCTCATATGTGTTCTACGACAGTCAAAAAACTGAATATGTGATTATAGCATGCTCATATGTGTTCTAAGGCAGTCAAAAAAACTGAATATGTTAAGGCAATCAAAGTTACATGAAATCTAACGACATGCAATATATTGCATGAAACTTTCATACCTGAGAGGGACCTGCAATCGAAGTTCCCCTGTTCAATAAAAAACTGTTGAACACAGCAAAAAATTGTATATGTGATTCTATCATGCTCATATGTGCTCTAAGGCAGTCAAAAAACTATATGTGATTCTATCATGCTCATATGTGTTCTAAGGCAGGCAAAAAACTGTATATGTGATTATATCATACTCATATGTGTTCAAAGGCAGGCAAAAAATTGTATATGTGATTATATCATGATTATATGTGCTCTAAGGTAGTAAAAAAAACTGTATATGTTATTCTACCATGCTCGTATGTGCTCTAAGGCAGTCAAAAAACTATATATGTGATTCTACCATGCTCATATGTGTTCCAAGACAGTAAAAAAATTATATATGTGATTTTATCGTGCTTATATGTGTTCAAAGACAGTAAAAAAACTGTATATGGGATTCTATCTTGCTCATATGTGTTCTAAAGCAGTAAAAATATTATACTGAAATATTATATAAAAGGCCAGTATTGATAAACAAAATATACTGAAATAAATTATATGCAATGCACCTAAGTTAAGGCAATCAAAGTTATATGAAATCTAATGACATGCAATACATCACATGAAACTTTCATACCTGAGAGGCACATGAAAACGAAGCTCCTATGTTCTGTAAAAATCTGTTGAACTCATCCCGAAGAACGTCGATAATTGTTTCATGGAAGTAATCACGCATTGTGTCCTTAACGATCTGGCGTACTTCATCCCAAGAGTCAGTCGGATGCTTGGAGCTGATGTTGACAGGAGAAGTCTCTGAGCTGTGATTGGAGGAAGCAACGACTGGTGAGGTGTTCATATTACTTCCAAACCTGAACACACGACCATTTTTGGGTTCACCTGCTGCAGTCACCCATGTTGCAGGATCAAATGATGGATGCTGAGTAGAGTCATCGCCAAATTGCTCTACCATCTGTTGCTCATATGACTCCTACAAAATAATGTTTACAGTATGAATTAATAATTAAAAATTATAATGTTTATGATAACTTGTATATTACAATAATTATTAATATAATAAATACATATTGTTGTCGTTCTCGCCTTCTTCGATACGAACTCTCCCGTGGTCTTACGTTTATGTGTTTGAACAAACACATCCTTGTATGTCACAATGCCTCCTTTTTCTGCTTCCTACGAAGTGAAATGATAAAAGATTTAATTAACAGGTTTGCAACAATACTTATAAAATTGATTTGTTTATATATTGATGAGTTACCATTTTTTTCAGGTGGCTCCCAAAAGTCCTAGATCCACCTATGTGTAGATGGGCTTCGGGCATTTTTGCTCGATTTTGTGCAGCCTTCGCTGAGCGGTTTCGAAATGCATCCCCAGCCCACTTGTCACACATTGCATTCCAAACATCTAACATGATAGTAGGAGGTCCATGGCTCTTCCACTGCTGTGGATCTTCTATCCCGCCATATGCTTTTCTTGCTGCAGTCTTCATATTATGCAACATGTCTGTAAATCGATTGGCAGTCACCTTCTGCCACACCTTCCTTGCATCATGTTTCTCATCGTAGTCGCAAAGTGATTCGACGCCTACAAATATTTTCAAAAAGTTAGTAAACATGACTATAACAAATAATTAAATATAAAACACATTAACTATGATATACAACTGTATACCGTGAATGAGGACCACAATCTGTCTATCACCTCCTTTGGACAAACCTGATTTGCATTGTTTTTGTCACTTACTTACCATGGGTGGTGAAGCACAAGCAGGGTCCATTGAGAAATCTGCAAGAGACACTGTGTTAAAATAAAGTCACCCTCTGCCAAAAGGAAAAAATTTAGAATAAATATCGAAGTCGGATGAGATTCCAGCGATGCAGAACGCCTCTTAGGCGTCGACCACCTCTCCGTTCAGCCCAACAGGTTTTCGAGTTCGGCCGACCAGTAAGTAGGCCAGTGATGTATGATAGTGGCATGAGGTCTCTGGAGGTAGTGATCGTCCCCCAGAGCGGCAGGCACAAAGTGATGTCGTGGTTCAGAAACCCGGTGATCGCCGAGCACCCCCCGACCCGTCGCCCCCCTGCCAAAAAAAAATGAGGCAAGAGGGGCGACCACCTGCTGAAAAAAAATGAGGTAGGGGGTCACCCCTCTGCCCGAAAAAAAAAAGAGGCAGGGGGGCGAAGGGGGGGCAACCCTCTGCCCAAATAAAAAAATGAAGTAGGGGGGCGACCCCGTGCCAGAAAAAAAATGAGCTAGGGGCTCGCCCCCTCTGCCAAAAAAAAGGCAGGGAGAAGACCCCCCCAGCCGAAAATAAAAAATGAGGCAAGGGGTGACCCCCTATCAAAAAAAAAATGAGGCAGGCGCCCTCCCTGCCGAAAAAAAAGAATGAGGCAGGGGGGCAACCCCCTGTTGAAAAAAAAAAATGACCCACTTACCTGGGAGACGTCGGGCGGCGGGCGACGAAACGGGAGGCGATGAGCCGAGGGAGGGACGGGCGGCGGAACGGGGGGTGATGGATCAAGGGAGGGACGAGCGGCGGAACGGGGGGCGATGGGCTGGGGGAGAGACAGGCGGCGGAACGGGAGGTGATGGATCAAGGGAGGGATGGACGGCAGAACGGGGGGCGATGGGCTGGGGGAGGGACAGGCGGCGGAACGGGGGCGATGGGCCGAGGGGAGGGACGGGCGGAGGACCGGGGAGCGATGGGCGGCAGGCCGGGGAGTACGTCGGGCAGGAGAGGGCGGCGGTCGGGGGAGTGCGTCAGGCGGGAGAGACAAAACAGGAAAGAGAAAGAAGGGTTCTGATTAGGGATTTATGGGAAACTTAGTGACGGATTTGGCGACGACCAACTTCTGTCGCAACTCCGTCGCAAATTTACGCGACCAGTTAGCGACAGAATATTTTCATTGCTAACGTCGTCGCTACGTAGTGACGAAAAAACCTCTGTCGCCAAATCCATCGCTAAATATTGCGGGTATTGCGACAAAAACCTGACGTCGCTAAGTCGTCGCTAATTAGCGACGGATTTGGCGACAAAAGTTTTTATGTCGCTATTTTCCTAAATATTATGGATTTTATTGACATATTTGTTTCTCTTGTTAATCAGCCGCAAAGTTGCGACGAAAAAAATCCATCACAAACTTTCGTCGCTAATGGCCATTTTTCTTGTAGTGTAGGTCATGGCCGACATGTCTTGACATTCGGTACAATCACAAGTAAGAATGTCTCATGTAGAACCCGTTAGAGCCAAGAAACGCAGAAAAATCTAGAGAGTGAGCTCTTTCTTAAAGAGAGAGCTCTTTTTTAGAGAGAGACTTCTTCTAGAGAGATGAGAGAGAAACTGAAGAGAGAGGGAGAGAGAAGCAAGAGAGAGAGAGAGGGGAGAGAGAACCCAAAATTGTGAATGCTAAAAATGGAGACTCTTCTCTTCTATTTATAGGCCACTAAGTGGGTCTTGGATTTGGTTATGGGTCAAATTTGAACCAGATCTAAATGACTTCTATGTTCTTGCGGGACCCATGAGATATTTTTGTAGTGCCCGTGATTATTTTGTGGGATCTGCATATTTTTGGGGTTTTGCTAATATTTTTTGCGAAAAAAATAAGTACGTCATTCTCTTCATCTCGACAAGATTTAGTAGATTTTCTCTATGGAATTCCCTCATTCACTACAACAAAGCAGTAGATTAGCGACGACCACATTCTGTCGCTAATCCGTCGCTAATCCGTCGCTAACATGGTTAGCGATGGATTAGCGACAACGAGGCGACAATATGCTTACGTCGCGAATATTTCGACGCTAACTGGCGACGGAATTATTCCGTCGCCAGGTCCGTCGCTAATTGCGACGGAATAACGAGCGCTATATTCCGTCGCCAATCCGCCGGTACTAAACAACGACCACGGCTTGGTGACGGATTTACTTCCGTCGCTATGCCGTCGCTAGATTAATATGAATAGCGACGGATGGTTCCGTCGCTAATCCGTCGCAAACACGAAAAAAAATTAAAAAAAATTTATTTGAAAATTAAATACCGAGAACTGTATAATTTCTATTTCCTGTACAATTTATATTTCCTGTAAATAAAAAACAAACCACACAAAAAAATTCATATAACAAGAATCTACAACAATTAATCGTTCCACCTTAAAATTAAGAAGTTTAATTATTTACAATTCAACAATTACAATTAGGAAAAATAAAAAAAAATAGAACTTCTTCAACACAGTCCTCTAATCATCGCCAAGATTTTGTGCGTCTTCTTGTTCATTGTCTTTATCCGTCCCTTCAGCTCCACTACCCTGATTATCGCTAGCAGCCTACACAAGAAAAGAACAGTCAGTATTGATAAAAAAAATATAATGAAATAAATTACACACTATATGTGATTCTATCATGTGCTCATGTGTGATCTCAGGCAATAAAAAAACACTATATGTGATTCTATCATGCTCATATGTGCTCTAAGGCAGACAAAAAGTTATATATATATATATATATATATATATATATATATATATATATATATATATATATATATATATATATATATATATATATATATATATATATATATATATATGTGATTCTATCATGCTCATATGTGTGCTAAGGCAGTCAAAAAATTGAATATGTGATTATAGCATGTTCATATGTGTTCTAAGGCATCTAAAAAAACTCTATATGTGATTCTACCATGCTCAGATGTGCTTTAAGGCAGGCAAAAACTATATATGTGATTCAATCATGCTCGTATGTGTGCTAAGGCAGTAAAAAAATTGAATATGTGAATATAGCATGCTCATATGTGCTCTAAGGCAGGCAAAGCCAAAAAATTTATATGTGATTCTATCATAAATGATATATAACATGTTCATATGTGTTCTAAGGCAGTAAAAAAACTCTATATGTTATTATAGCATGCTCATATGTGTGCTAAGGCAGTCAAAAAACTGAATATGTGATTATAATATGCTCATATGTGTTCTTAGGCAGTCAAAAAACTGAATATGTGATTATAGCATGCTCATATGTGTTCTAATGCAGTCAAAAAAACTCTATATGTGATTCTATCATGCTCATATGTGCTCTAAGGCAAACAAAAAGTTATATATATATATATATATATATATATATATATATATATATATATATATATATATATATATATGATTCTATCATGCTCATATGTGTGCTAAGGCAGTCAAAAAATTGAATATGTGATTATAGCATGTTCATATGTGTTCTAAGGCATCTAAAAAAACTCTATATGTGATTCTACCATGCTCAGATGTGCTTTAAGGCAGGCAAAAAACTATATATGTGATTCGATCATGCTCGTATGTGTGCTAAGGCAGTCAAAAAATTGAATATGTGAATATAGCATGCTCATATGTGCTCTAAGGCAGGCAAAGCAAAAAATTTTATATGTGATTCTATCATAAATGATATATAGCATGTTCATATGTGTTCTAAGGCAGTAAAAAAACTCTATATGTTTTTATAGCATGCTCATATGTGTGCTAAGGCAGTCAAAAAACTGAATATGTGATTATAATATGCTTATATGTGTTCTTAGGCAGTCAAAAAACTGAATATGTGATTATAGCATGCTCATATGTATTATAATGCAGTCAAAAAAACTTTATATGTGATTCCATCATGCTCATATGTGCTCTAATGCAGTCAAAAAAACTTTATATGTGATTCTATTGTGCTCATATGTGCTCTAAGGCAGACAAAAAAACTTTATATGTGATTATAGCATGCTCATATGTGCTCTAATGCAATAAAAAAACTCTATATGTTATTATAGCATGCTCATATGTGCTCTAAGGCAGTCAAAAAACTGAATATGTGATTATGCCTGAGAGGGACCTGGAATCGAAGATCTCCTATCCTGAACAACGGCCTTGATCTCATTTCGGAGAAAGGGGGCGACGGTGTATTGAAAGTAGTTATTCAGTGATTCATTAATGATCTGGCGTACATCATCACCGGAAAAAATAGTCGGCTGCATGGAGCTTATGTCGGCGCAAGAAGTCGGTGAGTCGTAACTGGAAGAACCAATAACTGGTGAAGTGTTCATATTACTCCCAAACCCGAACACGCGACCTTTTTTGGGTTCACCTGCTGCAGTCACACATGCTGTAGGATCAAATGATGGATGCTGAATAGCGTCATCGCCATATCGCTCTACCATTTGTTGCTCATATGCCTCCTACAAAATAATGTTTAAAGTATTCATTAATAATTAATGATAACATTATGATAACTTGCATATATATTGCAATGATTATTAATAGAATTAATACATACCGTTGTCGTTCTCGCCTTCTCTGATACGAAGACTCTCGTGGTCTTCCGTTTATGTATTTCTACAAACACATCCTTATATGGTACACTGCCTCCTTTTTCTGCTTCCTGCGAAGTTAAATGACAAAAGATTTAGTACACAAGTTTGCAACAATACTTATAAAATTAATATTATATATTGATGAGTTACCATTTTCTTTAGGTGGCTCACAAATGTCTTAGATCCACCTGTGTGTAGATGGGCTTCGGGCATCTTCGATCGATTTTGTGAAGCCTTCACAGAGCGATTTTTAAATGCATCTCCCGCCCACTTATCGCACATTTCATCCCAGTAATCTCTCTTGATAGTAATAGGACCATGGCCATTCCACAGTAATGGATCATCTACTACGCCAGATGCTTTTTTTGCTGCAGTCTTTATAGTGTGCAGCATGTCTGCAAATCGATTGGCAACCACCTTCTGCCACACCTTCCTTGCATCATTTTCTTCCACCGTAGTTGCGAAGCGATTCGAAGCGTACAAATATTTTCAGAAAGTTAGTAGACATTGCTTAAATAAATTAAATATGAAACACATTAACTATGAGGAACAACTGTATACCATGAATGAGGACCACAATCTGTCTAACACCTCCTTTGGGTACTCTTTCCATTGAGCAACTGGTCCAGGTAGATGTTGAAGAAGTGAATTCCTAATCTCCCGTACTACTTCTTGTGGCTCAAACCTCGTGCTGCACATGAATTGTTACACAATAAATATCAATATAAAATATTTAAACGATATGCAATAATTGAAAACAAAATACTTACGATCGATTATCGATATACACTATTCGAATGAGTCTTCTTGTGCCAGCCTGAGAAGACCCTGTTTCCTGTGTTGGCTGTTGACTTGTGTGATCAACTGGTGTAGGTGGGTCATGTACAGGCGCAACATCATCTGTAAAAAAATATATTAGAAATTCTCAGAATGTGCATTTCAACTAATCAAGCATCTAATTAGTTATATAATATACCTATCACAGGAGTCCGTGAAGATGAAGGCTGAGCCTGGCTACTACTGGATGAGCGACCACTATAACCTCCACGAACCATATTCTAACAAATAACATATGTCATACAATACATTCAAATAATTCACATCAAGTATTACAATGCATTCAAGTCATTCACATCAAGCATTGCAATGCATTCAAATAATTCAAATCATTGACATCAAGTATTGTACTAATTCAAATCATTCGTTAATTGCATAAATTATAATACATTCAGATAATTGAAATCATTCACATCAAGTATTACAATGCATTCGAATCATTCGTATCAAGTATTAATATACATTCAAATAAAATTTTTAATCATTCACACCAAGTATTGTAATACAACTCACATCAAGTATTACAATGCATTTAAATAGAGGTTTGTAGTATAAGATTTTGCTCACTAGCTTGAGAATTCTTCCTCGTCACTAGTTTGATTTTCTTCTTCTTCTTCTTCTTCTTCTTCTTCTTCTTCTTCATTGTTTGCCCATCCACTTGGTACATCATTTGGATCACATTCCTCTATGAATGTTTCATCGGCCAATGGAGATATGACATGCATATCATGCGCAACATCGTGACCATAAGCGAAGTCATAGACATCATCTGATTGATAGTAATCACTGTCTTCAGCTAACTCATCTTCCTGTAACTGATCATACTCGAGGTATAGTTTGGATTTCACCTTGCAAACTGCTCACCATTCATTTCTATCTGACTTTTTTATACTCGGATATGAAGTATAATAAACTTGTTGAGCTTGCGAGGCTAATATGAATGGTTCATATGTTCCAAACCTGAATTTATGATTCACCTCCACAATGCCTGAAGCTTTGTCGAGTCTTGTTGCAGTTGGATCAAACCAATGACACTTGAATATCGTAACCCTGTTATTCATGCCTAAGTAAGTCAACTCCATTATTTCCTCTATAACACCGTAGTAATCATGTTCATTTTCACCGTAGCTGCTACCCTTGACACACACGCCACTATTTATCGTTGATTTGTTTATACCATAGTCTTTTGTATGGAATCGATAACCATTTACGATATACCCGTTGTGGCATTGCACAACTTTGGTCGGACCATTTTCTAAATCACATATTCCTTGATCTTTAACATCACCATGGCGAACCTACGCACAGACATAAACAATTATTGTGATCACGATCAATTAAGTAACTTAGTGTTGTTTATAAGTACAAAATTTATGTTAGCTTCTTTACCAACTGTTTCAACCACTCCACAAACTTAGTTTCACGTTCTTTTTGTACTTCTGCATCAGTGAGATGTGAAACTTCGCTTTGCAACTCCAGATCAAATCGTCTGCAAACCACAAATACTTATATTACCGAGCCATGTATCCACATATAGAACATAAAAGGATTTATAATTGAGTTGCATATACATATACTTACTCGATGTATGGGTCGATCACTGAGCAATTAAAAAGAATATAGATGTGTGCTGCATCTTGCTCTCGATCTGTCAATAGCCTTGATCGACAACTACCAAATGCATGCCCAAGTGGTTGAAATATCGACAGCTTGTCAGCTACAGTTACTTGTTCTCCATCATCGTTACGGGGCGGGCATGTGTAACGTGTTGGAATATGAGGTTCAAAGTACATAGATGAGAAATTTGAAATCTCTTCTAAAGTGTACACCTCACAAATAGAGCCTTCTACTCTTGCTTTATTATGAACCTTTTTTTTAGGTCGAACATGCATCTGACAAGAATATACATTTCAAATTTTAAATACCTGTCATTAAAGAGACAAATATAAAAAAACATATACCTTTCAAATGGGTACATCCATCGATATTGCACAGGGCCACCAACCCTTAGTTCATATGGCAGATGTATGATCAAATGTTCCATAACATCGAAAAATGCTGGCGGAAATATCTTTTCTAACAGACAAACAATGGTGATGACAGAGTCCTCGAGATTCTTTACATCTGATACAACGACCTCCCGTGCGCACAATGTTCTGAAAAATCCGCTCAACTCAGACAATACCCTCCATATAGGTTTGTCTAACATATCATGGAATGCTAGGGGTATCAATCGTTGCATAAAGATATGACAATCATGGCTCTTCAACCCATATAACTGTCCATCGTCAATCTTTACAGCCCGAGCAATGTTAGAGACATATCCATCTGGAAATCTCAGTTGTCTCAACCATTGGCATACATGTTTTATTTGATCAGGTCCGAGAACGTACTTCGCCTTTGGTTTCAGTACTTTGCCATTATACTCTTTGAGTTCCAATTCTGGTCTTTTACATATTAATTTTAAATCTATACGGGCCTTCAGATTATCCTTCGTTTTTCCTTTAATATTCATTACTGTATTGAACACATTATCAAACACATTTTTCTCTACATGCATCACATCCAAATTATGTCGTATCAATAGGGTCGGCCAATACGGTAGTTCCCAAAAAATAGATTTTTTCGTCCAATTGTGATCCTTCCCAAATCCACGGAAGGGTGTAGGACTGCGGGCATCTGTTAATACATCTGGAAAGTATCACAATCTTCTTAGAATCTCTATGCCAGACAATCTTGAGGATGAACCTTCTGTTTCAGTTGTGCCTGCTTTAAATGCATTCTTTTGACGTCGGAACAGATGATCGCTGGGTAGAAATCGACGATGACAATCAAACCAGCAAGGCTTCCTTCCATGCCTCAATCTAAAAGCTTTGGAATCCTCCATGCAGTACGGACAAGCCAACCTCCCATGTGTGCTCCAACCAGATAACATACCATATGCAGGGAAGTCACTGATTGTCCATAGAACAGCGGCTTTCATGTTGAAATTTTGTTTTTTGTGGGCATCATACGTGGTAACACCGTCATTCCACAGTACTTTTAATTCATCAATCAATGGCCTTAGATATACATCAAGATTTTGGCCAGGTGAGGTCGGACCAGGGATCAACAGAGACAAGAAAAGATTTGGACGTTTCATACACAAGCTTGGTGGAAGGTTGTATGGAGTTACAAATACTGGTCAGCATGAGTATGGAGTTGATCTACCCCCAAATGGATTAAATCCATCTGTACATAGACCGAGTCTAACATTTCGCACTTCCATTGCGAAGTTCTGATGAGTACGATCAAAGTGCTTCCAAGCTTCAGCGTCAACAGGATGCGTGATCTTGTTTTCATCGTGTCGAACTTTATTTGCATGCCATCTCATGTGTTTAGCTGTCCTTGAAGACATATACAATCGCTGTAATCTAGGAATGATAGGAAAGTAGCAGAGCGACTTGTATGAAACTTCCTTTGATCTCGTGCTACCATTGCCTCTTGTCTTTGGCTTGAACCGAGGATGCCCACATGACGGGCATGATATGTCGTTTTCCTGCTCCTTGAAATACAACATGCAGTGATTTGGACAAACATTAATCTTTTTGTAACTCATACCTAGAGCGTTGACCATAACTTTCGCACGATAGAAATTTTGTGGCAATTTCTCATCTTTAGGCAACATACTCTTCACAATCATGCACAAACGGTCAAAAGATGATTGACTCAAATTATACTCGGACTTCAAATTCATTAGTTGAAGAACTGCAGACAAGATAGTGTGACTCTCACAACCGTTCCAAAGTGGCTCATCAGCATCTCTAAGTAAATCATAAAATCTACTAGCTGCATCGTTTGGTGATTCTTCATCTACGGCTGTTCTTACATCACTAGAACTCATAGCAGAACCCAGTTCTGTTCCTGCGGCATCAAATATCAAATTCGTATATGGATTATCGTGCACCACATTCACCCGTAAATCAAAATCGTTTCTAAATTCTTCTCCATGAAACGTCCAGTTCTGATAATCACTCACAAAACCCTTCCTGTATAGGTGATGTTTAACGCCATGAGATTCTACAAATCGATTATTCTTACAAATCTTGCAGGGACACCTAATCCGACCTGTGGGATCTACCGTACTGACACTTGCCGTTGCAAATTCAATAAAACTGTCAACACCATCCATATATTCATGCGATAACTCATTGTCCACTATCCTACGGTACATCCATTCACGGTTTGCAGTCATTCTGTTGTATGATGTTACGAATAGTATCCTAACCAGTTAAAAGAGAACCATCAGAATGCTATGATGAAGAAAATATCAAATTTATCATGCAATATATGATGTCATACAATCACAAGAATTATGATGCATGCATTGATAACTTAATATTTTCATGTGCAAACTATTCATGACACGATACATTCATTTGAAGCATGCTTTCAGTATACAATTTCACATGGAAGACATAATCAAATTGAAAGTAACTACATGTAAGCATGGATACAATCACATCAAACATTGCAATACATCGAAATAATTCATATCAAACAAATGTCAAACATGTACATGCAGCAAACACACTTCAATATCCCACTAACTACTACCATGCATAGCATGGACTTCGTACTCCAAAAATAAGAACACTTCCATATTCATACATTAAAATCATGCTCAGCATGATGTCCAAACTCCAACAAAGCAGTCCTAGATATCAACAACTAAGTGAGTGTGTGAACAATAAAGTGTTACATACAATAAATTAAATAACATGTGATGCGCTTGCATCACTTACTCACCACGGGTATTTACCCGATTTGCATTATTTTTGTCACTTACTTACCACGGGTGGCGGGGCACAAGCGAGTTCCGTTGAGAAATCTGCAAAAAACACTGTGTTAAGATGAATATTGAAGCTAATTAGGGAAACACAAACACTTATGCAATGCAAAAAACAACTAAACTGATGATGATATATCTAATGATGAAATGCGATGAAATAAAGTGTGCAAGTAATGTACTGCAATGAATATTGAAGCTAATTAGGGAAACACAAACACTTATGCAAAGGAAGCAAAAAGACTAAACAGAACTTTTACAAGAATGAAAAACTAAAAGATTAACAAAAATTAGCAGAATAATCAATCACCCATACAGGAGAAAATAAGCAAAACCATAGATGAAAATAAGCAAAACCATCGATGCTTGCAGCCAAGTCTTCCTCTCTCAATGACCATGGTGAACAGCCCATGACTATATATGAGCTTTAATTACTTGTAATTATGGAAATAATAAATGACATATTTATTAGTCATACTGCAAAAATATTTATTTAAAAAAAAAATTGCTAAGATATTTGTAGGTTTATATTTAAAAAATAAATTGCTAAGTTATTTATAGGTTTATTAGACACATAAATTTGAGATTAACATGTTAATAATAAGTGCATATATGTTTTGTGAAAATGCATGAGCAGTCAATCATTATTAAGCAGCATCAAGTCATATGAGAAATTTTAGTGTATTTTAGAATATTGACTTTTGCAGTTGTTGGAAAACATAATTACAGTTTGCAATCACATGATTAAAAAAATTTTGCTTACTATCCATATAAAAGACGATCCATAAAGCTTAATCCCTACACTACAAAATGGTTCTTCTCTAACTACATTTTGAACAGAAGACTTAAAATGCTTAATCCCTACACTACAAAATGGAAGAAAAAAAAGGACAAGCAAAGCAAAACTAGATGTAGCTTACAGTTAATCCAGAGCGTGCAGTATCCAACTAATAGTATTATTGCATATCATACATCGACAGCAAAATAATGGCTTAAAATTACCAAATAACAACAGGACTCTAGACCAATAAATACATGCAAGACAAATCCAAAAGAAAGCTAGATTGTTAAAATAAATTAAATGCTCAGAGCACACCTCCTTTCCCTGTAAACCATGTCCTGCACAAAAAGATAAAATGATTGAACAAACAAAACCTATTGTATGTGCTGCATCATAGATTAATAAATCATACATCTAACGCATAACAATAGGATCCATAACTTATTTAAGAATGTTTCAAATGAAAAGTATGCAATGAATCAAATAAACAAGTGCTTCAGAAAATCTAATTCATCTGCTAGAAATGAGCTACTGCAATTTCTCTTCAGCAAAAATCAATCAGAAAGTTTAAGCAAAAAAGAAATAAATAAATAAAAGTAGCTCCTGGATTATTCAAATGTAGCGCGAAGTCTTGAAGAAACGATCCAAAGAAAAAAGGATAAATCTCCTTGAAATACTTTAAAAACCCCAAAATGCAATAACTAAACAAATATTCTACTACAATCTAAGATAAAATTCATAGAATTAACAATGCGTTTATGCTACTGTATCAGGCTTTTGCCAGTTTTCCCGTGAAATGTTTCCATGTTCATCGTTTTAGCAAAAACATTTCAAGACGAGAAAGAAGCCCCTACTTCACTTACTACTTTCCTCCACGAATCCTATGACAGTCAAGCACAAAGAAAGGAAAAAAGGAGAAAGAAAAGATTTATTCAAACTCGATGCAATAGGGTTCCAAATCAAATTTGAAGAATGCATTCACAGAAGAAGAAAAAGAAGAAGAAGAAGAAGAAGAAGAAGAATGAAGATTACCTGCGCGTCGTCGGGCGGTGGCGGGAGGCTGACGGGGAGCGACAGCTGGCGAGCGGTGGACGGCTGGCGAGCGGCGGCGGCCGGGCGGTGGCGAGAGCCGACGGGCGGCGGGAGGGAGAGGGCGGCGGGCGGGAGCAAGACAGCGAAATAGGAAAAAGAGAAAGAGGGATGGGATTAGGGATTTACTCGACATTTAGCGACGGCTTAGCGACGGAATTATTCCGTCGCTAAGCCGTCGTAAATCAAAATACCAAAAAAGCGACGGAATATATTCTGTCGCTACGCCATCGTGAATTAGCGACGGATTAGCGACGACAGAGTTCCCTCTCTAAATCCATCGCTAAAATGGTGTTCTTGTAATAAGAATTAGCGACAAAAAATTTCAGTCGCTAATACATCGCTAAGTAGCGACAAATTATCGATAAAAGTTGTTTCCTCGCTAATCCGTCGCGAATTAGCGACAGATTGTATCTCTAGCTAATCTGTCGCTAATTAGCGACGGAAAAAATCCGTCGCAAATTTTCGTCGCTAATTAACAATTTTCTTGTAGTGATTTTTCCAAATGAGTGTGATATGGCTCCCTGAATATTTTGAGCATATATCCCTAAGGATATACACATCCTAAGGATAAGGAAGATGATGAAACTACATTTGAGCCAATTACCTCTAAGCCCTGTAACATATAGAGGCTCTAAATCTTTTTGTTTTTCATCATAACTATTGCACTTCTACCAACCTTTATAACTCTACCTTCAATTGAATGCCTACGTACATTTTCATCAAGAGTATCTAACAAGGTAAGGTTGTTTTTTTTTTTAGTTTGAAGCATGCCTAACATCTACCAGCGTTCTAATCATACCATCATGCATTTTAATTCAAATTGTGCCATTGCTAGTGATTTTACATGCTACATTATTGTCTATTAATACGGAACCACCATCAACGACTTCATATGAAGAAAACCACTCTCGATTTAGATACATGTGGAAAGAATACCTCAAATCATGAATACATTCATCACTGGATTTGATCTCATCGCCAGTCGCAACAAAGACATCAACATCAACTTAAGCAATACTAGCTTTTGTATTGGGTTATTTCTATTGTTTAATCCTTGTTGTTGTCTTTTGGTTGCTTATTTTTAGTTTCAAGCACTCAGACTTGATATGCCCTTTCTAGATTTGGACCTTGACATGTTTTTACTACCGTTCACATCTCTATTTTTAGTGCATCCTCTAACAGCCAAGCTCACTAAACGGTCACCACTTTTGCCAATGGTCAACCCTTTATTAATTTGTTCTTTACTCATAAGCATGGTTTTAAATTCATCTATGGTGAGAGATTCTCCGCCATAAATCATGGTGTCCTTAAAGATTTATATAACGACGGTAAAAAGCAAAATAGCAAGAGAGCTTAATCTTCATCATCAATTTTTATATTTATATTCTTCAACTCCAAAATAATAGGCTTAAATTTACTGATATGAGATTTGATAGTTGTACCTTCTGACATGCGAATGGTATTTAAACATTGTTTTTAGGACCACTTGATTTGTAATAGACTTAGTCAAACATAACTCTCTTAACTTCTCTTAGAGTTGAGTAGTTGTCTTCTAGTACAGTGCATCTAGAGGTCATATTCGAAAAAAATATTTTATCGGACCCGAACACGCAAACTCAATCCATCTCAGACATCTGATGGATAATTTTGTTATTTTTGAATTTTTTAGAATTTTTGGTATTTAATTTTTACCTAGAAATGTGATTTATTAGAATTTAGTATCATTTTTTTTGGATATTTTGAATCTGATTAAATAATCAGATACAGATCTATGTCTGATAGCATGTTAGGATCTCTTTAGGGCTATTAGAGGGTGTGCGAGGTTTTTGGGTAGTTTTTTTATTTATTTTGGGTCTGAAAATTTTTAATATGGGTTTTGGATCTTAAAATTAAAAATCTGGATCTCCTTGGGTTCTCAAATATAACTATTGGGAACCAAGGAGGCCTATTGGTCCAAAAAGGAGGTGATTGGGTCTGGAGTCTCTCTATTGGACCAACTGGATGATGGACCATGTTCCATTGGACCAAGGGGGGTGACAACCCTAGCCCTTCCCCTTTCTCATGTTTTGGCTTCTCCTCTCTAAAAGAACCCTAAGGAAAAAGAGAACAAACTTGATGTTGGTGAAAGAAAGAACCCTAGGCATAGAAGCATTTCCCCTTCTCTCTACCATGATCTTTGAGGTCGTCTTCCAGCATGGGTTGCAAGGATTTGAATATATTTCCCTCTATTGTATGTTGTGTTAGAAAATTTGATTTTTATTAGACTTGGTTAGCGTGTATTGATTCAAGCCTTTGAAAGAAACAAAATTTATTTTAGTCTGATTAAGGTTTGCAAATATGCTATTGGAAACTTAATAAATATGTCCTTTAGATGTTTGTTTGACTCAAACCAGTCTCACGATTGCATCTGCATGAGATTGGTTTTTTCCTTCTTTGAGACAAACTTGAACTGATTTGGGTTCATATGTGACGTCTGTCCCTGTTCAATAAAATACCTGTTAATGCCCTGTATTTTATTTTTATTGCTGAATAAACAATGATGGTTGTTGAATCATGTTACTAAATCATAGTTTCCCTGTCCATTGTTTTCTGTATTTTGGGTTTGAATCCCTTCACAGGTTCTGATATGAGGTAATAAAACAGGAATTCATGTGTCATGTTTCCTCGCAATTGACATCAAACTGAATCCCTCCTAGACTCAGTTTGATGATATGTTCTTTGAAAATGAGAACTATTATCAATGATTCCCATGGCTGTTGTTCATTATTTTCTTTGATAAATCTCAACCTGTGAACACAGTTGTTTATCCCTCTACTATGTTCATGCTTGAAGACCGATTGATGCTCCCTTGGTTTAGCGTATGGGATTGCTGGATGATTCATATGTTTGGAGTTGATTGTGTTTCGCTCTTTATCAGCATTTTAGCTTTGCAATAAACTAAATTTTTATTATATGTTTAAAATTTGTTATTAGTAAATGCCCTACTGAAATTAGTCATTTTATATTCAGTTCATATTACTTTTATGTATTTTTATTTTTAATTGTTTTTTTTATATTTATATTTTTATTTTTATTATTATTTAGGTTCTTTTTGCTGATAGTTTGCCGAATAAAACATGGACAGCTAAAAAAATTCAATTTCTCGCAAGATTTTCGCTGCATTTATTTTCTTGTTTTAAACTTTTGTTACTATGCCTTCAGCATGTAAACATCATCACAAATCCTTTTGAAGGGCATGTTCATAATCTTGTCTCATCCAATTGAAAGCTTCCGCATGGTTGGAAAAAGAATTGCTAACGAGGGACCTTCTTCTTTGTCATGATAATAAGTTATGCCAGATTAACATTATATGTATGCCATTTTGACTCCTAACTCACCCTCTCAGTGTGTAGCAACCACAGAACTATAGAGTCACAAGTCCGGATCAAGTGCAAGCACATTGCACTGTCCAGACGACACCTGTCCAGCATATGTAGCCTGCGGGCCCCCACCTTTCCTGACTGCTTCATGGCCTATTCCGTGGGGCCCGCTTTTTGACCAGCTGGTGCAGCAGCACATTCTTTTTGTGCAATGTGATTGCGCATGATCAGGACTGTGGAGTCACTATTAGAGGTAGCCATGAATGTCATCATCACTGTAGCTAGAATTTATGTTTATTTTTTTTTTATTTTTTTTTGACAGAAAAATGCTTGGGGGATTATTGTCCTGTTCACTATACTAACCAGTAGAATGTTACATCAGCGACAAGGTTCATCATTCCAAGCAGTCACAAATATCGCCGAGATTTTGAAAATTTCACAATATTACCGTGATATAATCACTAAACGTGACAATCCCGATAGTTTCCCGAGATTTTAAAAAACTAGCTGATCTCACTGATTGTTAAATATCTTACGATAATATCGTGAGATGATCGCGTATTTACTGTAATTACCACAAACCTTGAAAGCAAAAGAAAGCATTATTTAAAGCAAGGGCATTTATGCCTCACTTTAAGGCACACTTGGAAAGTAACTGAAAGGCTGATGCCGTGGAGTCCACCCACTTGAATAGCTGCCCTTCCTCATCGATATGGGACTATTTTTTGTTCCTTTGCATTGTTGTCCTACCTCAACTTGAGACTTAGTGCTTCTTATTCATGTATTCATAAATCTAAAAACTTATAACCCAGTCATAATTATTTATATTATATATTTACTATAACTTTTTAATAGAATCGATATTTTCTCAAGATTTTTCCGATAAAAAAGTTATTTTTTTCAATATTTTGAGATATTTCATTGCTGAAAATTTGACAAGAGCAACAGTTGTGATTATGATTCCAAGTAGTTCTCCAATCTGGTGCTTTATCTTTACAAGGCACTAGTTTACCTATCAATTTGACAATGCGGTAGTAGTTTACAAAGTGAACACTATAGGGTCATAACGAACTTTTATGCCTCTCCCCTAGCTCCTAAGATGATCAATCCATGGCCATTACAGTGAAAACCATACTCTTTACATGGGGTATGGAATCCATATTAGCATCTTCTTGCAAGCATGATGTCCTTGATTATCACATATACTCCAGCAATGCCATGGTAAAATTGAAGATTACCACAGCACATGCAATGTATCTATCAAATTCTTTCTCTTCCTATTTACAAGTGATATGAGGATTGTATAGTTATTGACCCTCCTGTCCTTGATTATCACATACGCTCACCCTATGATCTTTTTACTTGGTGCTAATTCTTTTGTTCTGCAATAAAATTCAACATTCCTTCTTTCCAGGAAAAAAAAAAGACCACTACTTGATTCACTGTTCATGGTGATCTCCATCTACCAAACTTGTTAAAAGGTTCATCTTCCAAATATTAGCAGCCACTAAACCGGATAGGAGGAGATTCTGTATCGTTTCCTCATCCTTGTTGCAGAGAGCATTCTGCCGGGACACAAAACCATCTATCAGGTTTAATGTCGATGCCGCTATAGGCTGATGAAATTTACACTAGACGAATTTTCTCCATAAATCTTTGGGGTGCTTAACTCTGACATGATCATTCAACTGCGATTTTTCTTGTAATTACAGTAGCTGCTTTGAACCTCCATAGCAAGACATTACCTTCTATTAAAAGCAAAAAATTATACCTTTTTGTCACAAATTCCTTCTGAAGATGCAAAAATTTATACCTTAATGTGCTGCAACATGAAAGTAATCCATTAGCCACTATGATGCTTCTATTATTTCCCAGCATGCAGTTCGAATCGGATTTGTTAAAGGTTCTCCAATCCATGGTTCAAGGCAGGACCTCACAGTCCTTCCATTATAGCCTATCTAAAAAGCTTATCCAATATATATGATGCTTGCAAGTTGTTACCATCTAAAAAAGCTCATAAATTATGGAAGACCACAAACTGTTATAGCCTCCACGCTGGTCCTTCAAAAGTCAACATGCTATAAAAAAACCTGGAACTTTTTGGAACCCTATAATTTTTTTTTTTAGAGAATAATGAATATATCATTAACAGGTTGGAAAGAATTAAACACAACATATGGTGGATAAATAACCTTGAAGGAGAACAGGAAAACAGCAAATTAAGAATGAAAAATACAACAAAAATAGATGAACTGGATATGAAATCGATTCCGTTTGAAACTCTGATTATAAATTGTCATATGGAAATCATCTCAAAGAGACATTATAAGCCAGTTGGTTGTCATATTATAATTATAGCACTATCTGGGACACATCATGTGACAATTGTTCTACAGTAGGTGACAATTTAGCTTGCCACCATAGCATAGAGTAGAGAGTTTGGCTTCTATCGGAGTCTTTGGAGTCTCATAGTTTTGTATCCTATCCATGCCAAGATCGAGAAGACCTCCACAACTATCATATCGCTCAAACTGTTGGGTAAATTATTTTCACAATAGCTAATTCATTCCAATATCGATCTAGATAGATCCATAAAAAATCTGGACCAATTGGATCAACACCTGGGTTCAATAGAAATGCAAACAAATACATCATTTTGAGAAGACAATTGTGGCTATTGATATCATAATTTGATGGTTTTTATACCAGTGGAAAGTCTCATTTCAAGAGCTATACTTAACAAATAAGTTTATCTACCACCAATTTGGTGGTCGTCAAAGCTAGTTTAATGGGTAAAATAAGTTGGTCAAAATTTTACTTTATACATAGTAAAGTTTTGTTGAGTTGGTGGGCGCTGCCTTAGGCGTGCTCTGATGCCACTAATTGGATTTGGGTCATGCTCTAATAGAGCTTTGATGCCACTTAATGGAGGTGTGTGTCTCGTGTACCAAAAATCGGATACAGCTTCTGTGCTCTAGTTGCTTATTTGGATCGGGTCTAACAGAGACCCAATAGCCAAATTATATAATTAATTAATAAAACACTACAAGAAACCTATGGATTAGCGACCACCTAAATCCGTCAATAATTCGACGCTAATTCGTCGCTAAACTGTTTAGCGATGAATTAGCATCGGATTAGCGACGATTAACTTTCATCGCGAATTTTTCGACGCTAAGTAGTGCCAAAACTTATCTGTCGCTAATTTGCGACAGATTAGCGACGGATATGATCCATCGCGAGTCCTTCGCTATTTTAAATTAGCGATGGATAATATCCGTCGCTAATTCGTTGTTAAATTTAAAAAAATTGCTCGCTGCCGGCACGTTCTCCGGCAGTGAGCAATTTTTTTTCACAGAACCGGAGCGTTCCGGCGTCAGGACGCTCTTCCGCAGCGAGCCAGTCCCGATGGAAGAAGGGGCCGTAGTGGAGACGGGATCCGACGAGGGAGAGGCAGGACGGGCGATGGAGACTGGCGAGGGGCACCGCCTGGAGGAGCGGTCAAGGCAGGCGGCGTAGCAAGGGTTGACGGGGGAGAACTTGCAGGAGGCGTCGGGCTGGACGACGAGGAGGAGGATGGAGGTGTCGTTGGTGCCCGAGCAGGAGGAGACGGGGACAGAGGGATCGCTGTAGAGCGGCATGCAATCTGAGACGGAGCAGGGTCCGCCGGAGTCGGTAAGGATGCTGGCATTAATGGCGATGATGTAGGCCATGGTGAGGAACGTGGCCGTCCCCGCCCGGATCTCGGTGGTGAAGCTGGACTTGTGCTCCTCGAGCTTGAAGTAGCGGCCCACCCTGCTCCTACCCACGTTGTGGTTTAGCTGACTCAACGCCCTCTTCCAACTGCCCTCCGTGGTGCGAGAGGTCGCGCGCTGCGCGTCATCAGAGAAGGGCGGGGCTTCTGGCGTCCTGAGAAGCGCCTCAGGTGGGGATGGTTTAAATCGAACGGGCGGAGGGAAAAACAGAGGAAGGAAAAATTTCAAACGGGGAGAGGGAAAATTTCGTGCCTCAAGTAGGACCGTTTAAATCGAAAATTAGCGACGGAATTTTTTCGCCCCTAATGTGTCGCTAATTAGCGACGAATTAGGGACGGAAAAATTCTATCGCTAATTACCATTTTTTGTAGTGTTTTGGAAACGGAAAAATGTTGTCGCTAATCCTTCGCTAATTAGCGACGGATTTAGCGACGAAGATATTTACATCACTAATTTTGCAAATATTTTGAATGTTAGCGACAAATAGTTTTTGTTCGCTAATCCGTCGCAAATTTGCAACGAAAAAAATCCGTCGCAAATTTCTGTCGCTAATTAGCATTTTTCTTGTAGTGAAATAACAACTCAAACTGTATGGAATATACCTCAGGGCACGGCCAAACCAATGTTAAGATGGCAGGTGAAGATCCATGTGATATAGATCCATTATCCCAAACGGGTCCAGTTCCACAACTAGATGAGTCCAATTGTGAAGAAACTCATCTCAATGTGAATCGAAGAGAAGAAACTACATCCAACATGAATCCAAGAGGAGAAGGAAAGTCAGTTTTTCAAACCACTAAATTAGCAAGTGGTGCTCATGGGATTGTTAATAATCTTGACAATTTAACTAAAGGGTCACACTATAATCTTGATTGTAAACACCTTTCCAAAATTCTTGAAAAAACCAAATGTATTAAGAATCTCTCTCAATTGGGACTTTCACATGCTTATTTAAATGAAGAGAGACCTGCTCCTCTCTATCGTGTGAGATAGAGAGAATGTTCAACGTGAGCATAGGTCACGCCAGACTGAACCACGCACGTTAAATCGTTTGTGTCATGTGTATGATTCTTTCCTTTTCATGGTATCAGAGTGTAACACCCTGATCTGGGACCTCAGAAGTCTGAGTTCGGTTGGTATTACTTCCCAGAGGGAAGAGTGCAAAGCTTACACAGTGAAAACATGGCTAAAAAAAAAAACTTTTTATTTTATTTCCATAATCAACTTTTTTCTTACAATTGTTCATCATTCATAATAAAATAAAGCAAATACATTTTATTCAATGACAAGGAAAGTAAAAATACCAATGCTCTGCTGTAGACCGAAAAAGCTGCTCCCAAACGACTGATCTAATGCCTGTAACCTACAGTTGTAATTAAACACAAATGGAGGTGAGTCTACAACCCAATAAGAGATAATCATAAGTAAATAAACAATAATTTACAACTGTAGTGGGCTCTAAGCCCCTAGTCTTATTTTAATTCTCGATACACCACACATGTTTGTATATTTTAATTTTCCCTATTATCATTCTCAAATACTCTCTTTCACACAACTATCACTAGGCTGGCTATACCGGTAATAGCCATCTATGGGCGTAGCAACCCTGTAGAACACCCCAATTCTACATATTGGCCAGACAATGAACCATACACTCCTAGTGGTCCCCAGACCACCAGGCACTGCAGTGAACCACCACGGGGACCCCACCGGTAGCTAGCCGGGAGGTCAAGCTCTCAATCTCGGCATGGTTCATGCTATATCCTAACATGATGGTTATCAACTATCCATGATTCTCTAGAGTCCCAAACCAGTGTGAGTGAAATCCTACGTCATAACTAGGTTCACACATTGAACAAACTCTCACTTATAAAGTTCACTCGTTCCCTCACGAGTGGTGTCATGAATAATCACAACAATCTCATTCTTAATCTCATGATGACGTTAGGACTCACACCGCTCTCACTTAGCATGCAATGATGTAGTGTCTCTACATCATTAAATCACTGGTGGCCCACTCTCCATGGTGGCTGCACTCTGGCCGCGAACCAGGTAGCCCTCGCCACAGGTCGACACTTCCGGGATTTAAGGGGTCATGCATGCTGATCTCGACAATGTCCATTCATACAACATAAATAGACTAAAAGGGACTCTAATCCAAATATATCTCATCACAATGCATGATATAAATCAATGATCTACACATGCAATCACAATAAAATTTCTTTTCATCATGCATGACTTACCAACTAACTTGCATAGCACATATGTATAAAATTTTAACTCATACTGTCAAGCATGGAATTTATGCATGTCATGGTCTCTCAAAACTATCATGCTTAAATAAAACACAACATATAATCACAACCAACGTAAAAATGTTTATTTACATCTAAGATTACTTATAATATCCCTTACCTCAAGTGCTGATTCTGTGCTCTCTCCGAATTCGAGCCTCACGAAGCTCTAACACTAGGATCTGGTCATTAAGGTAATATACTTGAATTAATTCACAAAACCTCTTACTCAAATTACCAAAATACCCTTCCCGAATCTTATTAAAGAAAACCACGGTTTCTACATTTCTGGTTTGACTGAATTTCATAGACTATTGGATTCCCCTCTTCATTACGAATCCAACGCACCAAACCTCACTCGATTCCGAGTTTGGAGTGCGAAGATATGTCCATTTTACTGAAATGGATCTCACGGATCCAAATGGATCCCTTAGTACATTTCGGATTTCGAGCCACTTCGAAACTATTTTCTGATCCAATCCTGATCTGGATCCAAACCCTGTCTGTTTGGATTCAGATCCTTCTCATAACTGGATCCAAAATTGCTGACTAGATCCAGAAAGTCTGATTGGGTCTGAACCGGTTTGACCCGAACCGGTTCACCCAACAGATTTGGGTATGAACCGGGTCACCCAACTGGATTGGGTCTGAACCGGTTCGACCCGAACCGGTTCACCCCACTGGTTCGGGTCTGAACCGGTTCGACCTGAACCGGTCCATCAAACCGGTTTGGGTCTGAACCGGTTCACCCCAAACACATTTTTTTTTTTAAAAGGGCTCGGTCTGGGTCGCCCCCAGACCGACCCGGTTCGGTCTGGATGCCCGGACCGAACCGGTCCTCCCTCTTAAAAAAAAAAACCGAAAGGGGCAGAGCCCCTTTTCGGTTACAGGGAGGGGCGGCCACCGGCCGACCCTCCCCCCGAATACCTGGGGGCATCGGCCGGCGGCCGGTGCCGGCAGCCCCCAACGCAGGGAGATTGGCCACCGGCGTCGGCCGGCTGGCCGATCCCCTCTCTCTCTCCCACCCACTCTCTGTTTCTGTTTTTTTTTTTTTCTGCAACTCGCCGGCAGCAATGGCTGTCGGCCCCCTTTGCTTTGACGGAAAAGAAGAACGAAGAAGAAGATGGGGGAGGGGCTTACCTCGCCCCCGATTGTCGCCGCCGCCGTCGCCGGTAAGTCCTCTCTCTCTCTCTCGCTCCCCCTCCACTCTCTGTCTCTCTCCCTCTCTCACTCGTTTGGTGCGGTGGAGGGAGGCTGCGTGAGGGTTTTTTTTATAACCCTCACGCAGGGTGAGGATAACCCTCACCCTCCGCAGATTTTGGGGGGTGAGGCTTATCCTCCCCCCTCCGTTACGCGGTTTCCCTTTTGGGGAAACCGCAGTTTCCATTTTTTTTTTTAAGCTTATCCCCTCCGGCGACTTTGCCGGAGGGGGTTTTACAATTCTACCCCCCTTAAAAGAAGATTCGTCCCGAATCTTACCTGGAAACAAATGTGGAAATTGCTCGCGGATATCAGATTCATGCTCCCAAGTAGCCTCCTTATTGTTGTGATGGCTCCACTTGACCAAAACCAAAGATAACTCCTTGTTTCTGAGCTTTTGCACTTTCGTGTCCAGGATTTCGATGGGCTTTTCTCTCATACTCAGATCATCTTGCAAATCTAATACAGTCTCGACTGTATCAAATATATGGGAGGGATCTGGCACGTACTTTCGCAACATGGAAACATGGAACACATTGTGAATTCGAGATAAGGAAGGAGGTAGAGCTAACAGGTATGTTGCCTGACCAACCTTCGCAAGTATCTCAAAAGGTCTAATATATCTGGGGTTCAACTTTCCCCTTCGACCAAAACGCATTACTCCCTTAAACGGAGATATCTTTAAAAACACGTGATCACCTTGCTCAAATTCTAACTCACGACGTCTTTTATCCGCATAACTCTTCTGACGACTTTGTGCTGTGAGAAGACGCTCTCGAATGAATCTCACTTGATCTGTCATTCGCTGAACCATCTCTGGTCCTAACAAACTCCTTTCTCCGACTTCATTCCAACACAATGGAGTTCGACATCGTCGACCATACAATGCCTCAAATGGAGCAATGCCTATACTTGCTTGAAAGTTGTTGTTGTAGGCAAACTCCATTAATGACAAAATATCATTCCACGAGTCGCTATACTCCAAACTACATGCCCGGAGCATGTCCTCAAGGGTCTGAATGGTTCGCTCTGACTGACCATCTGACTGAGGGTGAAAAGTTGTACTCATTTTCAGTTGTGTCCCCATAGCTTCTTGAAAACTTTGCCAAAATTGCGATGTGAACTTCGAGTCTCTATCTGAGACAATTGAATCTGGTACTCCATGAAGTCTCACAATTTTTTTAATAAACAATTGAGCTAATTGATCACACGAGTGAGTTGTCTTACAAACTAAAAAGTGCGCTGACTTAGTTAGTCTGTCGACAATCACCCATACTGAATCCATCCCATTCTTCGTCTTAGGAAGCCCCGAGACGAAGTCCATTGATATATCCGCCCACTTCCACTCAGGTATGGGGAGTGGTTGCAAAAGACCACCTGGTCTTTGGTGCTCAATCTTTACCTGCTGACATACTAGACATTTGCTAACAAACTCAGCAATGTCTCTCTTCATACCATTCCACCAAAACGTATCTTTCAGATCTCGATACATTTTGGTGCTACCGAGATGGATGGCACGTCCAATATTATGAATGATGAACAATTGTAAGGAAAAAGTTGATTTATGAGAATAAAATAAAAAGTTTTTTTTTTAGCCACGTTTTCACTGTGTAAGCTTTGCACTCTTCCCTCTGGAAAGTAATACCAACCGAACTCGGACTCCTGAGGTCCCAGATCGGGGTGTTACACAGAGCCAACCATCTCATACTGATTTTTTGTGTAGAAGGAATCTCTGAGTTCATTTGTAATCCTCTCATGGCTTTTAGTTCAGCTTTATCCATGTCTGGTCTCTTTTCACTCATGCCCAATCCTGCCATTGAGTGAAATGTGTTTTCATCGTTGGAGTCAATCAAACTTGATAGACACAATTATCTTCTATTAAGGTCATAGATAAAATATATGATGTTTTTGCAAGATCTCGTCAAGTATCTAGATGGATCTTTTCCTGTCCCAAGTCAAATATCAAAGGAGGAGAAGAGCTGAAGCTGAAGCCCAAGTATATGGTGTGGAAATGAGGAGATCAATTGGCTCTAAGTTTATTTGTGCTATTGTCACAGAGTCTGTTATTGGATAGATTATTCATATATCCACTACACACGAAACATAGGTCAAGTTAGAATGATCCTATGCTTCTGAATCTATTGGCAAGATCCTATAGTTGAAAAAGGATCTCCAGAACGTCAGAAAGGAGGAGAAAAGTATGGTAGAGTATCTAAACAACATTAATTTTCTTGCAGATTTTCTGTGTGCTATTAGTGAACTTCTCTATGATAAAAAATTGGTTCATTATACATTGAATGGTCTCTCAGAAGACTACGGTGGTGGTGGAACATGATCCATTTTGGGTAATGAATCTGGATCACATGGATTTGCACCTGCCGTCTTAAAATATTATTCAAGATTTTGGTTGTGAATTTTTCATCAAGGACTTGGGGCCTCTACATTATTTTTTTGGAATTGAAGTGGTTCATGGTCCTTCATAAATCGTGTTGTCACCAAAAAAGTATATTCTGGATCTCTTGATTAAAACAGGTATGACAGGGTGTAAGCCTGTTATTACCCCCAACAGCTCCAAATGCAACCTTATCCAGCTATGGTGGGATTTTCCTTGAAGATTCTACTTAATACAAAAGTATTGTTGGTATGTTACAATATATTACCTTAACAAAGCCTAATATAGCTTATTCTGTCAACAAAGCATAGTAGTTTATACATCAACCAAATTACTATCATTGGACTCATATGAAGAGAATCCTATAATAACTCAAGGGAAACATAAATTTGGGGTTAAAAATTAAGTCTACCGGATGAGTCCAATTGTTAAGAAACTCATCCCAACATGAATCCGAGAGAAGAAACTCCATCCATCGTGAATCCAAGAAAAAAAGGAAAGTGGATTTTTCAAACCAATAAATTAGCAAGTCGTTCTCATGGGATTGTTAATAATTCTAACAATTTAGCTAAAGGATCACACTCCAATCTTCATTGTAATCTCCTTTCCAAAATTGGATGTCCTCTTGAGAGAATCAAGAGTATTAAGAATCTCTCTCAATTGGGACATGTACATGGTTATTTAAATCAAGAGAGACATCTCTGCCATGTGAGATAGATAGAGTGTTCATCATGGACGTAGGTCATACCAGACGGAACCACATTAAATCATTTGTGTCGTGTATGGCTTTCCTTTTCAACCAACACTCACTAAAGAAACTCAAACTTCATACTCTAAGTATGATTCATTATGGATCAATTGATCGAATTGCACAGTAGGGGACAAACATATTTATAGATGTTTATTACCATTTGACAAGGACAATTAACAAGACTATCTTTGAGATTTAACCAGCCACATTTTGACACAAAGAAACAACACTAAAATGATGTGGCATTATATAATACAGAAGAAAAACAAAATGACATGGTTGTTTATATCTGATGACCAACGTCGGCTTATACAAGGTGTATTCATTCAATATCGACTTGGTTATATTTGACATGGGTATGCAAATGGCATGTTGATGAATTCATAAAAAGATAAAAATTGTCACACCAACAAAACGTCAAATTATCAACTAATAGTAGTTAGTCTTGCTCAACATTTCTCTCCCACAAGGCTGGCTTCTTTTATTGTTAACCTCTTGACAATGGCATGTCTTATTTGAGGATAATCTTTTAAACTTTGCAAAGTCAAGAACTTATAGGCTCTTTATAGAGTAGATGGATCTCTCTAATCTTTTTTTGAAGGAAAAATATTGCTTAATTTCATTTCAAATAGGAAGTATTACAGCATGGAGTGACAAGATGTCACTCTGTGTAAAAACAAAAAAGACCGCAGGTCCTACAAGAATGAAACATTCAGATCAGCCCATTTAAATTTACAACGAATAAGTTCTCGAAGCACAGATTTAGCGATGAGGATGTGATGGTGGCTTCCGTCTATGTGCAATCTATGGTTCTGCTGTAGCCATGTGAGGCTCTAGAATGAGAACAAAACACCGCCAAGAAACAGCGAACTTTGGTCCCCGAATTTGGAGACGTGAAGCAATTAGGATATCTCTTAGATTATTTGGTGCTTTCCATTGTAGGGAAACTGATTGTCAAACCAATCTGATACATTCTCTTACGTATTTGCATTCCCAAAAAAGATGTAAGGATGATTCCTCCTCTGTTGTCCTTCACAACCCAATATAGAGATGGGAAAAGGCACCCTTCCATACACCAAGTGTTCTACCAAAATCTTGTTGTCTCCCTTGCCCAATTGAACCCGAAGATAGGTAGTAGCTTCACCAAGCCTTTCCAAATACCTGACCCACACTCCCACACTGCCATTTTGTCCATCCCATCCATTCCGAAGGCCAACCTTTCAAAACATATTTTTCTCTTAAGACCTTAACCCAAGGTCTATCCAAGCACAATAGGCACCATATCCATTTTAACATGAGGCACTGATTCCATCTTCCAATCTCCCTTAAGCCCAATCCCCCTTCCTCTTTAGTACAAGTGATGAGTTGCCATGATGCAAGGTGTGATTTCTCCTTAGAACTTTTTTCTGACCAAAGGAAGATTTGAAAAGCCTTATGATTCGCTTTCTAGATTTTTGAGGAATAGAAAAAATTTGTACAAAATGCAATAGATAACTAGAAAGCACATGCTTAATAAGAGTTGGCCTCCCCGCAAACGCCAAATTGAAACCAGCCCAAGAATTAATTTTGATAGGCGCTCTTTCCTCAATTTTCTTCCAAAATCTTTTCCTTGAGACCCCTAGATGAACGGGTAGGCCAGGATATTTTAAGGGAATCTCATCAAGTTGATACCCAAAAAGCTTAATGGCAAAGTTACCAACTAAGGTTGAACATCTAAATGGGGCAAAGCAAGTCTTGGAGCCATTAATCACAAGACCCGATAGTTTGGAAAAGGTTTGAAGTCCATAACTTGGCAATGTTGAACTTTGATGCTTGTCCAAAAACAAAGATATCATTAGTGAAAAGAATATGAGAGAAGAACTGAAACCCGGGTATATCCGCCCCCCCTCAAAGAAGCCACCCTTAGTGGCAGAATTAAGGAAAGAGGACAAGGCCTCCATGACAATAATAAAAAGAAGAGGGGATAGGGGATCCCTTTGGTGCTATCCTCTTTTCAAATTAAAGAACTCGCTTAGATTGCCATTTATGCATAGTTGTACATGAGATACTAAGTAGCTCTTTAACCCACTCCACTCATTTTTTCACCAAAGTTAATTAAGCCGTGCTAAGCATGTCAAAAGAAAATCCCATTTGACAGTGTCAAAAAAATGGGAGAGATCCAGTTTGAGAATGAAAGCTTGCCCACGATTAGAATGTAAGGTATGAATTACCTCATGGGCTTAATATAAATCCCTCATGCAAACGCCTCCCAGAAATAAAAGCATGTTGGTTGGGAGAGATAATTTTATTTAACACCCTTTGTAATCTGACGTCTGCTAAAGGCTTTGAGATGATTTTATAAATAACCCCACTCAATGCAATGGGTCCAAGAGCTCTAGAGAGCGAGGCATTAGAATAGAATTCTTGTAAAAGACGGTGCATATCTTTATTTACAAACCTCCCATATATTTCGGAAGAATTCAATTGGGAACCCATCAGGCCCCTGGAGCCTTATTAGAAGGCATAGCCCACACAACTTGCTTAATCTCTTCTTCAGTAAAAGGACTCATAAGAGGCTGCTACTACTACTCATTCAAAGCTGAAAATTCCATTGATGTTAAGTCCAGAGTATGAAAGTCATCACCACTATTTTTTTTCTTGAAATGCATTAGAAAAATGAGCCAATAAATCATTTCCTTGCACGTTATTATTACCATTTGCTAAGAAGGAGATATGATTTATTCATCTTCTCTTCCAAGCAAAGAGACCTGAAAATACCTCGTATTTTGGTCCCCTTCTTTCAGCCATATAATTCGAGCTGATTGCCGCCATCGGATTTCTTTGCGAATGAGCCATTCCTCCACCAAAGCCACATGGGCAGCATGTCTACCCAAAATATCTGAATCATCTTCATCATTCTGAACTGAGCTTAATTCAGTTTCCAACACTCCAAGCTCTTGTTCCCAATTTATCATTTCCCGAAATTAGCTTGGCCTTGCTCTTTAGCCCACTAATAATGTTCTTTGGCACAAAATCAATCTTTTTAAAAAACACGTTGAGCCTTCCATTTCTCATCTTGTTGTGTCTACCTAAATGACGGGTCTCTTAACCACCACAATTCAAATATAAAGCTACTCATTCGTTTGGGCCACCCATAGTTCCATTTAAGCATAATCGGGGCATGATCAGAAATGGTGAAGAGCCAATAGAGGACTGCACATCATGAAAGCAATTCATTAACGAAATACAAAGCAAAAAATGGTCCAATTTCTTCATAGTAGGCGGCCATTGCTTATTAGTCGATGTGTATGGACCCCCCCATTTCAATAGCATGAAGCTCATTAGAATTAACAAATTCAATCTTGATGGTGGATGCATTCTATTTGAGTTTTGAACCGAAAATGTTGCATCGAAGTCAACCCCCAAAATCCACGGTAAAGGGTGATTGAAAAGCCAAGCTTTCCAACTCTCTCCAAAATAACTGTTTGAATGGGCTACTGACTGGCCCATACACGAAGGCAACTTGAAATTTTTTATTTACATCCTTCTTACTAAGAATCAATGTAATAAAAAAATCGCCATATATACCCAACTGTTTCCATCGCTAAGCTGCCATGCAACATCATTAGCAGTCCACCCACCCTATCCTTTGAGGAGGGAATATACATATTCTGACCCCCACCATATATTTCGCATGAGCTGGTCGCCGATACACTCTAATTTAGTCACACAAACAGACCAAATCGAAGTGTTCTTGCTTAAACCAGTTATAAATAAAGAGCTGTTTTTGCGAGCTCCCCAATCCCCTTATATTCCACATAACAATTTTCATAATGCAAAAATTGGTTCAGTCCCCCAAAAATATAAACATTTATCAGAACCCTGCGTCAACGAGATCCTTGGCCTTCTTTATAAATTCATTTTTAAGTTGGTCTACAGTGGTCGAATCCACTCCCACCCCTACGGTTCTGACCATTTCCTTCAGAGCAACATCAAAGAATGAGGGTCAATCAATTCTGGGGCTGCACGGTTGGGATCCATCTGCTGAGTTGTCCAACCTTTCCGTCCTGTCCGACCCATCTAACCAAACTTCGAACCTGTCCAACCCGTCCATCCCTCCAAACTGTTCACAAACCAACACTTCCAAGTTGAGCATGCTAGATTTCGACAATTTCATTCTTGCAGGTCTTCTTTACGTAAGCTAGCTCAGCCGATATAACATATACTGATTGTAGCTTACTACTCATCTTAATTGGCCTAAATACTATGTAATTACCAGATAAGCCAGTGACCCTTCCTGCCACAATTGAAGCACTTGACATTCTTACACTGGTAATTACATAGTATCTTGATCACAGTGACCCTTTTTGCCACAATTGAAACAGTTGACATTCTTACACTGCATTTACTGTCTGTGATCATTGAAGCTTCATTGCACAACTCTCCCTCTTGGTTGCACTCTCTATACTAGCTGCATTCAAGCTTTATTGGCTTCTTCACATTTTCATCCACTCTCATTTATGCTAAGAAGGCTTCTTCTTCCTCTTTAATGGACATACTAGCCATTTGTTGGTTGAAGTCTACTGATTTTCAAAAAGATTCACCAACTTCATGACAGATTGCTGAATCTACCAACCTCGAAATACCATCGTGAAGTTGCTATACTCTAGTCTCAGCCCTTTGATGATTGTGTGTTACATCCTCGCATCATTGATCCTTGCTTTTAGATCTAGCTGAGATATCGCCTTCACTTTCATAGATATCGCCACCGCCGACAACTTCCCATGGATATTGACCGACAAAATGCAATTCTATGCAAGAACACCAACTCATAGTTATAGGATTCAACTTTTCGATACTTGTGGTCGTGCTAGCCATGTACGTCATCGTGATTAGTGTATCCCCCTCCTTGACTCTCGATCGACACCAAGAAGCTCAGTCTTTGACCAATCAACTTCACAACTACTGCTCACGATGGACTGGATTGGATGTGCTCAAGCGGATCTGAGTAAACTGGATATACCTATGATCCTTTCTGATGGACCCATGAATAATGTGGATGGGCCCGCGATCTGATGCAGTTGGTACCATGACTGAACCAGATAGACCCACGATACCACTTGTTGAGTTGGTGGGCCCTACTCTGAGCATTCTCTAATACCACTTGCTAGATTTAGGTCATGCATTCTTTGATTGATCTCTCATGCCACTTAATGGAAGTGTGAGTCTCGCACACTGAAAATCCAGCAAAGCTTCATTGCTTTAGTTGCTTGTTTGGATCGGTTCTGACGACGACTCAATACCACACTATACAATAAATTAATAAAACAACTACTCAAAATATACATAAACATACCCGAGGGGGACAACCAAATCAACACTCACTGACGGAACTCAAACTTCACACCCTAAGTATGATTAATTACAGATAAATTGATTTGAGTTACACAACAGGGGTCACACATTCATAGATGCCGATTAACATGACTATCAATGTGGTTTAACCAACCACATTTGACACACTAATAAAACAACACGATAATGATGTGGCATCATATTAAAAAAATGGGGGCTTCGCTTTGTCTGGTAGGAATATCTAGTGCACGTAACCTTGTGTTGGGACGTTGCAGGTTCAAAAGCCAATGGTATAATTGTTTAACTGGTAGGATCTGCCTGTCCCGGACCGAACTTTCGGAATAGGGCAAGTTGCAGTGCAGAGCTCTACTGAGTGGAAAATGCATCGAGTGTATGAATGCGCGGTGTGCATTGGCTTGATCGATGACATGTGGTGGTAGCATGGCACGCGATAGGCAACGATATCATCGTTAGTGCATCGTTGTATGATGGCACAGACGTGGAGCATTGTTTGGTTAAGCAGTGCGAGCGGATCAAAGGATGTTGCCTTTGAAGATTTGGTTAAGGACCTCTCGGCTTGTAAGAGTTTTTCACGCGTAGTGGTTGGATGCATGGGGGTGCATGTGGGTTAGGGCTAATTTTTCTAGGAATCACAATTAGGTGATTCTAACCGAGTATGTTGACTCAAGGTTAGGCGAGTGAATGCCTAGGTGCCAACGAATGAGTCTGGGTGGTACTCTTCGCTATGACATTCAATCATCAACTGGTCTTTGGACTGGGGGGCACAAGCTTTTGTTCCTTAAGTGGCGAGGTTTTGTTGTAGCGTGTGCATTGAGTTGCAATATGTTTCATGTCACGCAAGGCTAAGGCAAGTTTGTGCCCCTTTCGGAAGTGATAGCTGGTATGGGATGGCTATACACTAAGTGACATAGACTAAATGGAATTCACATTTGAAAATGTGCTTGATCAGCTTTCACTAAGCAGCTGCTCACGAGGTGGTGCGCAGGGCCAATGAAAATGATTCAACACATAGAAAAGTGTTGGTACACGACCTTTGGTCATTAGGCTGGCGAGACTGGGCAGTCTGACACCATCACGGGTTTGCAAAAGATTTTATGCCCATGACAAAGCAACAGGAAGGCTTGCGGTGGTAAGGAAGGACAATTGGGTCGCACTGGCCTATTAAAAAGTAGGCCCGTGACAAATTAGTATCAAAGTAGAAAGATTCACAGAGACCTTGTTATTCATGAAGTGCGACACTGAAGAGGACAATGATGGTTTATCTTGGTTACACAAATTTGTGCAGCTGAAGTATTGTTGATCGAGCACATAAGCAAGATGTTGGCAGGATGGTATGGGTCATCTTGACCATGGTAAGCAAAAGTGTAAGGTTGTTGTTCAGTTGACTAAGAAAACGTAGATAAGCTAAAGATTCCTACCAGTTGTGGATGAGGCTCGTAGGTGGAGCGTGATATTTGCCTTGTACATGCAGAGAATACATGTTAGATTCAGCTGGATGAATTTGCACCTTTGGGTATGAGAGACTCAACTAAACGTCTATATTCTCTCTCAAGATTGTGGGTTAGGGGAGTGCACATCTTGAGCAGAATACTCATTATTTTGATCCCTTGACTTGGCAGTTCCTCTGTGGATTTTATGTAAGAAAAAAGTTGTTGTCTGTGGCTCGTTGGTTTGGTTCCTATAGAAATATTTTACTAACTTTGGGAGAGAGTTATAGTGTGTTGACTCTGGATGAGACTTGCAGCGTTAGGCCAAGGTGCTCTTGTGAGGACGAGTGCTCAGGAAGACACTTTGAAGGACCGATTTAGGGTGATACGCAAGTAGGCATCCCTCACCTGAGGACTAGTTTGGACCTTTGGAAAATCGCAAGTTGGTGCCTTAAGAGAGTTGGCATCCCTACGGCACGCGTTAGAGGTCGTCATTCTCAATGAGGACCATGAAAGGCTTGAAATTGTCCTTGCTGCAGTTGGAAGGCACCCCAGCCATGTGCTTGAAGATGACAAGTTTGTCATGCGAGTGAAGATGACCGGCTTGTGTACGGGACTTGTTATCATCGCAAAATTTTTGCCTCCCTCTGCGAGAGAAAGAAACGATTCTGCGAGTCAAACTCGACCAAAGTTTTGAAAATGACTTGCCTCTGTTTTTAAAATTTGCGGGAAAATTCCATAGAATGGGACTCGCCTGTCAGTACGAGGTTCAACCGTTCCTGGCGCTTTTACCAGGGGTAATTGAACCAAGGATCAAAAGTGTGCTTAGCTAGACTCAAGTATCTAAATTATGCTCTATTTCCTAAATGCACAAAGAATCAGGCATGTGCTATGAAATTCTTGAAAAAAACACATTCTGAAAAGATGATGTTTGCTTCTGATATTTGAGAAATACTGGAAAAGATATTCCTTGGAAAATCATGAATCACTTTTAAGCTTGCCTTTTGAAATGAAAATCGATTTCTAAAGAAGATTTGAGAATTCTGAGAAAACCAGTTTCAGAGGTAATTCAAAGATTTTTGAGAAAATCAATTTTTTTATGAAATATATCAATGAAAGGAAATTTGGCCCTTTGAAATACTTTCATGATGCATATTAGCTAATGTGAATGGATGAATGCAACTTCAAAGAATATTTTTTGAGTAATTTGAGAAAATCATTTGAAAATGCAGTGATTTTTAGGTTAGCCTAAGAGTGTAGGTTGAATGTGGCTAATACGAAGATGACAAATCTGGGTCTTATTCGTATTTTGACTATGGCCATAAATATGAACTCCACCGAGTTGGTCAACTCCCTAAAAGCTTGTGCACGTGCCATTCGTATCAACCATAGTAAATTTGGAAAATGCATGAATCATCATTCATCAGATATTAGAATTTACGAAAGTAAACTACATGCAATGCATCCTATTCTATGCAGAAATGTAACTCGTATTCTAATATTACATTTGATATTACATTTGAAAAAGAAAAAGAAAAGGAATAAATGAACAAAATCTTTCACTTAAGTATTCCTACAAAACTAGAAAATGAGTTAGCATAAATATGTAGGTTTTTCTGGATTTATCCGACAATATCAGGAAATTATTGGATTTTATCTAGATATAAACCCTGATTCATACCTTCCTGATATAAACATGAGAAATAAATGATGCTAATGCATAAAAATTAGAAAATAAAGTTTGAAAATTCGAAATTGAGGTAAAAATGATCAAAATGTCCCTAATAACAAGACTATGGCCTTGAAATCAGGGTTTTCAAAAAAAAAATTTGTGAAAATGAGAGTTTTGAAATTCAAATGAATGCAAATGAAGATAAAATCAAACATAAGATGATATGATGTGATTATATGCATTCTAAAACCTTAAAAATGCAAAAATATCACTAAAATATTATGTTTCACCTGAATTTTGCGTGAATTTCGCCTTTCTTTTAACAATTTAACTAACACACATGGAAATTGATCTCAGAATCAAGTCAAATTTGGCATGGATGATTATATTAATCCTAAGAATAGAATGGAATACGAAAATAAATTTTTTTGGGTATTATTTCAATATGGAAATTAATAAAAAACCCTAAAATGCACGATTTTGCCTACAAACCTGTACCTGCCCTAATGACAACCTAATTTCGGGTACCAACTTAACATGGAAATTCACCAAATTTTACAGGGTGATAGTAGACATTAGGCAATGATTTTTGCCTTTTATAGATTTAGGATTCGACCTAAGGTCAGAGAATTACAACTATGGCAATACCAATTGAATTCTGGCAAATAAAAAACCAATAAAAATGATAGGCTTCTATCTAAAATTATGGGAAAAACAGTAAACAGAAGCCAAAATCCCTGAAATTTTAGGAGGATGTTTCAGACAAATAGAGGAACAAATCTTTTTTTTACGGTTTTGGCATTGGATCTACGGTTACAGAGGACACATTAGATTAATAGGGATGTAATTCTAGTGAAATTGAAATAACAGGGAATCGACAAACATAATTTTAAAATCTAAAACAAATACAAATATGAATCATAAAATCTTTAAATTCTGGGAAATGATAGAGGGTATCATGAGGATTAGTTCCTCTTTTGACAGACAGAACATTTGATTTACACGTCGGAAAGCCACAATCGATTTAGGTCGGTCTAGGGCTCTAACAACCTGTATCAGACATGATACAGTGATCTGTAAAACCCAATTTTTGAAAGGTAGCAAACTTTATCAGAAAAATCCCATAAAATCCAGTAAAATACTAGATCTTGCCATGAATCCACTATATTTTACAGATTGTGAATTGAATCTCAAGGGAGATCTCGGATTAACAACTCTGCTATAGGTGTATCCAGTGTTTTCACAGGGTTGAAACTCTGGTTTGGTGTTTGATTTTTAAAGTGGAGCTGCAGACCTCAAATCAATCCGAGTTTTTGGCAAGATATCACAGACAAGTGAACATGAATATCATAAAAAATTTAGGCTTTATGGATGAAGAATTTTACATAAAATAATGACTGGACTTATCGTGTAAAACCAAAACCTATAACCTATTGGACAAAAATTAATGAATCTATTGGAATACATGTAAAACAGTAAAATAAACTAAGTATGGTTCCTAGATCATGCCATCTACATGAAAACAATAAAAAGAAAAACAAGAATAAGCAGGGGCATACGAATCATCTTTTTTTTTCTTTGTGGTTGTGGGAAGGGAGGATCTGATCCATGCATCAAATGGATCTCCCTTATTCGGCCTTGATCATGGCCATTTCATTATAGGCTTCATGAAAGCATAGCCTTCCAGCCATGTGAATCTAGTCTTAAACTGGATTTACATGGTAGATTCCTAGGAAAAAGAAAAGAAAATGCGAGAAAAATTTTTACCTTGAGAGGCTTTGTTAGAATCGGTTGGAAGAGGGCGACTTCAAAGCTGAAGGAGGAGGTTGTGGAGGAAGCACCAGTGGCTGGACCTTGCTCACTTGTTGGGGGTTGTGGCTGGAGGTGTTGCTACTTGTTGGAGGAAGGTTGGAGATGATAGGGGTTGAAGGATGGTCACTACAGTTTGAGATGGCGCTGATTGTTGTGGTGGTTGCAGCCAATGGTGGTAGTGGCGACGCTGGCTGGAGATCTTGGAAGGGCAATAGCAGGTGGCTGCTGTGTTGTGGCAGGAGGTCACTGCACCAAGGGAGGGCAAGGTTGCTGCTATGGAGAAGCTTCAGCAAGGGGATTCTGCAGTGATGAAGGTTGGGCGTCATCAAGGAAGGAGAGAGTTTTAGAGAATGAGAGAGAGAGGTAGAGTTAGGGATCAGTCGTGTGATGAGTTGAGAATGGGATAGGCTAAGAAGATGGTTGGAGAGAAAGGAGAGAGAGGATTAGAAAGGAGAACCCTAGGCGTGAATGAGGGAGGAAGCAGCCCAGCCGTGTGATGTGTTACCTACTTTGGGAATTGGAAAGAAGAGAAGGCAAATAAGAAGAGATGAAGAAAGGGAGGGAAAGAAAGAAGGAAAGAAAGGAAGGAAGGAAGGGAAAGAAGAAGAATGAAAGAAAGGAGGGAAGAGGAAGGGAAGAAAATAAGAGGAAGGGGCTGGCGACAAGGAGGGAGGAAGGAAGAAAGGGAAGAAAAGAAGGAAGAAGAAAAGAAAGAAAGAAAAAAAGAGAAAAGGAAAAAAGGAAGAGAGGAAGAAAGGAAAGAAAAGAAAAGAAAAGAGGAAGGAAAGGAAAAAGGGAAGGAAAAGAAGAAAGTGGAGAAAGAGGGGGGGTCGCCCCCTTGTGGGGTCCACTCCCTTATCTAAAATAAAAAAAGAAAATCAGATTTTCTAAAAGAAAAAAGCTTTTATTATATATTCTTTTTTGAAAATTTAAAGTGTGGCGCCATCTAGGAAGTGGGTCCACACATTATTTTGAGAGGAATTAAATAAAAGTATGTGGCACCACCTTGGCATGGGCCCACATCTAATTTTGAAATTCATTTTGAAAACCAAAGGGATAGAATGATTTCTCAAAGAAAATTTTGAATTAAATGAAAGATTTTGGCAATTTTGAAATAAAATTCAAAGTTTGAAATTTTATACCCACTTGCAGAACAGATTCAGTTTGAAAATTTGAAAATCAAGTTTGAAAGGAATCCAGATTATTTTCTCAGAAAAATATTTCTAAATTTAGAGTCCTGGGGCTAAAAATGTCAATTTGAAAACCCAGGGTTTGAAATTGATTTCAAAAAGCTTTGAAATTTGAATCTGGATTGAAATTTTCAAAATTGGAGTTCTGAATCTCGAAAATGAGATGAAATGTAATGAAATGATATGAAATGATGAGAAAAATGCAAACTCTGAATGAAGGATTTTAGGTATTGGACCCCGATCGACAGTTGTACCAGTTAAAAAAAAAATAAACAAAATGGTTCAAGGAATGGTTTTTGTCCCTACAGGGGCAAGAGTGACATTGAAAACTGGGGTTTTACTGGTTTGAACTGGAATGAACTGAATTCTAGGATTTCAGAACTCAAATGAACTGACAAGACACTGGCTTAACCATACTCTTAGACTGAATGGTCGAGAAATGGTGTCATTTTCAGAGAAATAGTCACTAGAGTGAAGTGAGTTACGAGCAAGAACTGGGTTTGAGCTGAAATAAAGATCAGTAATACTGAGATGAACTAAAATCGAAGTTCAAACATTGGCTTAACTGACAGGACTTAGCTCAATTTCTGCTAAAATGAGCTAAAATGGACTCTTAAACTGTGGGAAATGGATTTGAACTTAAACTAGAGCACTTGAACTTCTGGTGAGCTCAAGCTAGACTCAGAAAAATAGGACTGACTAGGAATGACTGACTCAGAGACAATTGGCTTGGATTTGAGTTAGAAATGAGCTCATTTCTGAGGAAATGTACCCATTTTTGCAGGAATGATCAGAAATGAACATGATCTGCTCATCGTGAGCTCATGTGAGCTAGAAATGACTGACATTCTCACTGTTCTGAGCTTAAGAATGATCTTGGTTGACTCTGACTGACAGGGATCTAGAATGACCTAGGGGTAAATTGATAATTTTCCTGGTGAAATGGGGTAAAATGGCATTTAAATTGTGACTGGCTTGGGGTTGAACTCCTATACTGACCTACCAGGGTTGGCATCTGCAAAAGGGGGGGGGGGTCTGAGAATGGATGAGAAAAATTTGGGGTGTTTACAGGACTGCACTGGGGTCCCACGAACAAAGAATACTCGATGTTGATGGAGCGGAAGACCACTATCTAAGTGATCAGAGCCGCGTTAAGGAATGAGACTTAGCGTGTTAAAGGTTGCATCGATGGTGGATGGAAACTAGAACAAGTTTAATAGGGTAAAGAAAAAGTAAACCAAAGATAAGTACAAAAAAAACTGACATATTTGTTAAGACTGTGTTCTTACCTGCACCGGCATTATCGATGACGATAATGGTTTGGGTGGGGGAGAATGCCCTGAACCAATCTTTCACAATAGGGCAAGTTGTAGTGTGGAGCTCTACTGAGTGGAAAATGCATTGAGTGTAGGAACGCGCGGTGTGAGTTGGCTTGATCGGTGACGTGTGGTGGTATTATGGCATGCGATAGGCAACGGCATCGTCGTTAGTGCATCGTTGTATGGCGCCACAGACGTGGAGCATTGTTTGGTTAAGCAGTGCCAGCAGATCAAAGGATGTTGTCTTTGAAGATTTGGTTAAGGACCTCTCAGCTTGAAAGAGTTTCTCATGCATAGTGGTTGGATGCATGGGGGTGCATGTGAGTTAGGGCTAATTCTTCTAGGAATCATATTAGGTGTTTCCAACCGAGTATGGTGACTCGGGGCTAGGCGAGTGAATGACTAAGCACCGACAAATGAGCCTGGGTGGTGCTCTTTGCTATGGTGTTCAATCATTAACTGGTCTTTGGACTGGAGGGCGCAAGGTCTTGCTCCTTTAGTGGTGAGGTTTTGTTGTAGCGTGCGCATGGAGTTGCAATACGCTCCATGTCACGCAAGGCTAAGGCAAGTTTGTGCCCCTTTCGAAAGTGATAGCTGGTATGGGACAGCTATGCACTAAGTGGCATGGACTAGATGGAATTCGCATTTGAAAATATGCTTGATCTGCTTCCGCTAGGCAGCGGAGCACGAGGTGGCACGCAGGGCCAATGGAAATGATTTGGCACATAAAAAAGTATTTGTGTGCGGACTTTGGCCGTTAGGCTGGTAAGACTGGGCAGTTTGGCGCCATCATGGGTTTGTGAAAGATTATATGCTCATGACAAAGCAACATGAAGGCTTGCGGCGGTAAGGAAGGACTGTCGCACCGCATTGGCCTATTGAAAAAGTAGGTCTGTGACACTGCCTAACCCCAGCTTGTCATTAAAAAAAATCATATTAAAAAAAAACAAAATGACGTGGTCATTTAGTTGTTTATAGGTCATAACCATCGTCTATTTATACAAGTTGTATTCGCTTAATACCCCTTGCTTATATAGGACATGGTTATGCAAATGACCTACTGACAACTTCATAAAAAGAAAAAGTTTGACACACCATCAAAGTATAAAAACAATAGGAACATGCCATTATCCAAAGGAGTTTAAAGATGATTCAAAAATCAAAATGAACTCAATGTAATTTGTATATGCAACTTACATAATTAGGTAAGTATTCTCCATCTAATTAATAGCAATACCCTCTCCTAAACAAGGAAGTGTAACCTACTTAAGAAATGAATTAGCACTAGTATAAATAAGGGTTTTTTTTGTCAAAATCAAAGGAGATTTTGGAGTTTTATGAAAGCAAAGGGAGTATTGATATCCTACTTTCAATTTTATCCATTTTTTTGTGAATTTCTTTCCTTTTCAAATTTAGCTAATAGAAGATTGGTTTGGGCATATTGGAGGAAGATATTTCTCTTCTCCTATTTTTGGATCGGATATAAAAAATGGAAATCTAATAAAGATTTGAGATGCTGACAATTTTTTTTTGTTGAGGAAAAGGAAAATATAATTTATATATTTACAAGATCATGTTACAATCAAATGATACAGATTGTGCAATGCTATTAAGCATAGATTACATCTCATTTTGGGGGCCGCTAGCCTTTCTAACCACCATAGTGCAGGATCCACAAAGCTACTTCCCAGTTGCTACCACGGAAGCCTCTTGGAGCTCGCTAGAAATTCTGCTTAAAGATAATTTCATTACAGTGCAACCATATCTGTCTCTAAATTACCAAGATCTTGTGCTCTAATCCAAGATCATGAAGTGTTTACCTAATGATATCACTTTCTATAATTGTAACTATCACAACAAATTGAGATGTAATCAATTTAATGTGATTCAAGTAGTTCATCACTTCAAGTTTCCACGTCAATTGTTTCCATACTCCAGTTGATAAAACTAGGAAACGAAGTTTTGTTCAAACCACTTAGTAAATGCTCCATAGTTCAATGACTTTTTTACTTCTTGGGCTTTGAAGCAGTAACTTTCCTACACAATGTGGCTATGATGTAGGCAACCAAACATTGGCTTTATATGAAGCGATAAAGTTTGTTTGTTCTTCAAGAAAATTTTTCGGTGTACTTTTCAATCGCATAGTCCAACAAATAAAACTTTGGAATGGAAACTTGTTCAAACCACTTGTGCAAAATAACCTACCATAATCGATGTTTTAACCTATTGAAAATTGAAGTAGAGCTTCCCTAGACAATGTGACTCTGATGAAGGAAATCATGGATTGGCCATTTCTATACCAAGTGACAAAATCTGGGTTCCTGCTTGAGACAACCATCTTGCCTTATTTTTCATCGTCTACTTCTTTAATCCAGACCCCTTAGGTGGTAGATGGAATCTATCAAAGTGCCCCAGTAAATCATGAGAATTAAGAAATAAATGGTTTGTTGAAAATGGAAGAATCCAATTTTCCAATGCGTAAGTGAGTTATGTTGTGTGTTCCTGAGTGGAGTTGTGTTGTGAAGGTGTTGAGTGGGTATTGTGTGTTAAGGGTCGTGGAGTGCTACTGTGTATGGTGTGAATGAACATGGTCAAGTAGCTAGTAAGAAGCCGGTAACTATGAATGCACCTTTTATGAAGATAAACCATATTTTAGGGAGGGAGAGAAGAAGTCCACCTAAGCGAACTGAGACTCTAGACCAAAATCCTAAACCAACTAAAACTCTGAGATTTAGGTTTTTGAAAGCCAAACAAAGAAGTTTTTGAAAGATTTTATCAAAACTGGTGAAAATAAGTCAGAAATGCAGTCAGTGTTAGAGTCCTAACTCAACCGAAACTCTAAAATAGAGTCCTGAATCAACTGGGACTCTGCGAAATGGACTATTTTTTGAAAAACAAGTGAAGAGAATGAAAATGGAGGTAGAAACAGAAATTAGAATGGAGTCCTAACTGGATTAGGACTCTGGGACAGAGTCCTGATCAGACTGAAACTCTAGATTTTTGGCAATTTTGAAAGATAAATAAAAGAATTTTAAAAGATTTTCTCAGAATTTGATAAAATGAGCTAAAAAATGAAGTTAGAGTCAGAGTCCTGGTTCAACTGAAACTCTTGAAATAGAGTCTTAAGTTGACTAAAACTCTACAAAATTGGATTTTTTTTGAAAAACAAGCGAAAAGATTTTAAAAACAAGTGAAAATGATAGTTAAAACAGAAATCAGAATAAAGTTTTGATTCGATCAGAACTCTGAGACAAGGTCCTAATTCGACTGAAACTCATAAAATTTTGATTTTTTTTTAAAACAGACAAGAAGATTTTGAGAGCTTTTTGCGAAAACAGGTGAAAATAAGATGAAAACTGAAATCAAAATTCGAGTCCTGATCCAACTGGGACTCTGAGACAGAGTCCTAATTCGATTAAAACTCTTAAAATTTAGGGTTTTCTAGAAAACAAATGAGAGGATTTTAGAAAATAGGTGAAAATAGGATAGAAACTGAAGTCAGGTTCAGAGTCCTGATCTGACTAAGACTCTGGAGAAGAGTCCTAATTTGACTAGAACTCTGAGAATTTTTGGTTTTCTGAGAACCAAATGATGAGATTTTAAAAGGACTTTTGAAAACAAGTATAAATGAAACAAGAAAATAAAATTAGGATAGAGTCCTTATTCGATTAGGGCTCTGGGGCAGAGTCCTAGTCCAACCGAAACTCTAAAATTTTGGCCAAAATGAAGGGTTTTGAAAGGTTTTCTCGAAAATAGGTAGAAATAGTAGTAAAACGTAGAGTTTTGATCCGACTGAGACTCTGAGAAAGAGTCCTAATCCAGTTGGGAGTCTGAGATTTTGGCTCTTTTGAAAGTCAGATGAAAAAGTTTTCAAAAAATAAGTGAGAAACAGGAGTAAATAATAAAATCGGGATAGAGTCCTAGTCCTACTAAAACTCTAGGACGGAGTCCTAGTCCAACTGAAACTCTAAAATTTTGGCCAAAATAAAAGAAATTGACAAAGGGGTAGGGCTACTTCTAGTTTAAAACAGAAATAGAATTTTGAAAAGGCTTAAAAATGTGAAAAGACAGAGTTCTAATCCGATTAAGAATCTGAAATTTTGAGAAATGAAGGAATCCAGAAGCGATACCACCTAGATGGGTCTCATTCAAGCTCTGAGATCAGTTAAAAATTGGTTTTAAAATGAATCCATATCGTTTTGTAAAGAAAATATTTTGAAATAAAATAATATAGGATCCTTGAGGTTAACAAATGATAAAATATCGATCTAAAACCCAGGTAGTTGAAATTGATTTTGAAAGAAAAGTTTTAAAAATGAATCTGGATTGAATATTTTGAAAAACAGGAGTGCTGGATCTCGAGAATGAGATGCAATGTGATGAAATGGCATGCAATGACATGCAATGATGTGAGATTATATGAATTTATATACAATGAGATGCAAAAGGCAAACCCTGGATGAGGGATTTGAAATCTCGGACTCCTGGCAGAGATAAAGGAGTGAAAATTTCCATCTAAGGATGAGAACTAATAATTGAGATTGAGCCAAAATGAAGATTGAATCTTGATTGTAGGATGAAGTATTGAAATTTATTATAAATTTTGGGCTATGAAGAGCTCTGGCTCAAATATCGACCAGTTGGTTCCCTGAAGGCTGCAAAGAGTGGGTCCCAGTGGCAGGAGGTAGGTGTTTGTGAATGAGAGAGAAAATTTGGGGAGTTTACACGATCAAGAAAAGAAAATATAAAACCTATAGTAAAACTATGATCTACCTAAATCAAGATTTTTCAATGCACAAATCAAGAAAATGGCTAACTGGATTAATACAAAATCTGTATTTTTTTTCCTTTTTAATTTTTTCAGATGCAAGATATGCAACAAACTAGATTAATATGCAAATGATGCAATAATCTAACAAAACTCCATGCCATGCTATGCTTTATGTGATGCAAAACCTAAAACTACGATGAAATAGAGGGAGAAAGAAATGACCTGTCGTGGATCACCTCTGATAGATTGGATGAGAAGAGAATATGGTCTTTCCCAGCTGAACACATGCCTCCCCGATGAAAAGCATGATTGTCGATGAAAGATTGGATGCGAAAAGAAGAGAAAATTAGAAGAAGAAGAAGAAGAGCGGGGAAGAAATCATCAAGGATTGAAAAGGGGGAGGAAGAGAAGAGAGGGAGGGAGCAAAGGGGAACTTGAGCCTGCTGGAAAAAAACATTCTCTCAGCCCTCAAAACCATTATTTATAATCCCTAATTAGGTTAAAATTTGAAATTTCAAAAAGAGTGATAATTTTTCTCAAATTTCAAAACAAGGTCGCTTTCTAAAAAATGTGTTTTTCAAAAGGATACTTTTCTAAAACTCATTCAAAATAATTAAGTAAATCCTAATCTAACTAAATTATGAATTAGAAAAAAATTCTATCTAATAAAAATACCAAAACAAATGCAGGGCAAGCTTTGAAATACACAATTTTATGATAATTTATATTTCAATGTGGTTTCTCAAAACTAACGATAAAAATGGGTTTTTAATGCGATTTTTCTATGAATCATGCATAAAATAAGATGAATAAAATGCAAATATTATGCATGATCAGCTGCCATCTCAATTGAGTCAACTTTATCAGTGAAATATCCATACCTATTTAACCTGAATGTCACTAATTTCATGACAATCAAACTCAACCATAACAGCTTTCTGTTATGGCAAACTCAGTTTCTTGGTCTTGTTGAAAGCCAAGACATAGCAGTCTTCCTTGATGAGAATTATCCCACGCTGCCTCAATATATGCAAACTCCTACGGGTGCTACTATGAATCCTGAATACATGGCATGGAGGAAATTAGATCGTTTTTTACGAGGATGGATTACTAGCACTCTTGTAGAAGAAGTCCTTGGAATTGTTGTTGGACTCCAAACCTCTCGAGAGGTATGGAATGATCTAATAGCCTTCTTTGCCCATGTATCTAAAGAATAAGAGTTCTTGCTTGTTTAAAAGGTGCAACTCCATCGAAAGAATGAAATGCCTATAGTTGATTATATCAATAGCTTCAAAAATATATGTGATGAGCTTGTGACCATAGGCAAGCCTATTGATGATGACACCAATGTATTTTGGTTATTGAATGGACTTGGAGTTGGTTATGAATCATTTTTTATAACCATGCTCAAGCCATCAACCCTGTCATTTAAACAAGTTGTTAGGTTGTTGAAAAGTCATCAAACCAGATGTGATCTTTATGAAGGAGTGAACAACCACTAGACATTTTTTTAGTCAAAGAACTAGAAATCAAAAATATCGATACTCCAACAAAAAACAATAGTTTTCTTCAAAAGGTCATGAGTTTACTCAAGCTGGTCAAACCATAAATCATGGAAATAATTTTGCCCAAAAGAAACCTTTCAATGGTCAAGCAGAAAATCAACTTTAATCAAAAAATAAAGAAAAGGTCATGATCTGTCAAATTTGTTTCAAGCCGAATCACAGTGCTATCAATTGTTGGCATTGATTCAATCAGGCATTTCAGGCAGAAGATGCTCCCCAAGCGCTTACAACATTAAAACTCTTTGATGGCCAAGATGATGCATAGTTTCCAGATACAGGAGCTATTGCCCATGTTACTTCAGATGCAGGTAAACTTGACAATCTTAATAAGTATTACGGTTCAAACAAAAATATGATTGGTGATGGATCTAAACTTGATATTACTCACACGAGAACAGCAAACCTAAAGGTTGGAAGCAAAGAATTGATTCTTGAAAATGTCCTTATTGTTCCTGAAATTAAGAGGAATCTGATTTTTGTTAGCCAATTAACATTTTACATGCATTATTCTTTTGAGTTCTCATCTAACGAGTTTTTGGTGAAGAATCATGCCAACAACAAGGTGGTGGTGATGGTCAATAGAATCGGTGGCTTGTATGGAGTCACACCAAAAAATAAACAAGTCTTCTATTCTACATGGTTCTGATTTGTTAACAAGGATGTTTGGCATGCGAGACTTGGTCATCCCAATATGCAGCTGGTTGATTTTCTAGTTAAAAATAATTTTATTAAGTTAACCACACAAAATAAGTTCTTATCAGTTTGCCCGAGTTGCCAAATGGGCAAATTATGTAGGCTAGTGTTTCTTCAAGTTGATGGACATTGTTCTCAATTGTTTGACAAGGTTCATTGTGATTTGTGGGGACCGGCTCCCATATCTTCTTTTTAACAATTCAAGTTTTATGCTATATTTTTTGGTAAATACTCTAGATTCACATGGTTTTATCCGTTGAAAGCCAAATCAGAATTCACAAAAAAAATATTAAATTTCACAGTTTGGTAATTACTTAGTTCGAGAAAAAAATCAAAGTTTTTCAAACCGATAAAGGAGGTGAGTTTCATAGCCATGTGCTGGAAAAATATTTGAAAGAAAAAGGCATTAAACATATTAAAGCTTGCCCAAAAATGCCAGAACAAAATGGAATGGCAAAACGTAAACATCATTCTATTACTGAACTGGGATTAACTATGATTTTTCATAGTAATATTCCAACATGTTTTTAGGTGGAAGCCTTTTCCACGGCTGTGTGGTTGATTAATAGACTTCCATCTCCAAATCTTCATATGAAGTCACCATTTAAGTTATTAACAAAGAAACAATCAAACTTTTCATGCCTTAGATCATTTGGCTATAGATGTTTGCCCTATATTAGAGACTACAACAAGAATAAGTTTGAACCACTGTCTCTACCATGCATATTTTTTAGATACAGCAAGTTTCATAAGGGGTACAGGTGTCTTTACCCTCCTACTGGCCATGTTTTTATATCCAGACATGTTTTTGATGAGCATGTTTTTTCATACAGAGCTCCTAGCAAACTGTTTGCATCTATATCTGACAATGAAGAACTAGTAAGTTTTATTTATTCCAACCATTGCCATCAGGATGATACTTTTATAGAGAAAAGGTGTGTTAATGATAACCATCTTCAAGATGACACGTCTAGCTTCTAATTGAGTATCAAAATGATTATCAAAATAACCATGAGATCCATGGAAATCTGATTTCTATTGAGCCAGATGTTCAACCAGAAGGAGGTATTATTCAAGCTACGAATTCTAATGTTGCTGGGACAGATGTTCAAAACATTCATCCAATGGTCACACGGTCAAAAGAGAGAATAATCAAACCAAATCCTAAATATTTCTTGGCTCAAACTATTACTAGAACCAAAAACTATTAATGAGGCTTTGAAAAGTCCAGACTGACATCAAGCTATGGAAGAAGAGTTGCTTGCATTAAACCAAAATGACATGTGGACTTTAGTTCCCCTCACATCTAATATAAATGTGATCGGGAGCAGAACGGTGTTTAAAGCAAAAATTAAAAGTGATGAAAGCATTGAATGCCTTAAAGCTCGTCTAGTGGCTAAAGGGTTCAGTCAAATACTCAGAGTTGATTTTGCTAAGACCTTTTCTCCTGTTATAAAACCTCCATCTATTAGAATTGTTCTAACAGTTGCTCTTGCCTATAACTGGGATATCAGACAGTTAAACATCAAGAATGCATTTTTACATGGGTTTCTAACTCAAGATATCTATATTGATCTACTCCCTGGGTATCGTGATAAAGATAAACCTAATTTTGTGTGTAAATTAAATAGAGTTTTATTTGGTTTAAAACAAGCTCCAAGAGCTTGGTATGACAAGTTTGGTATATTCTTACTCTATGGGGTTTTATTCCAGTGTTGCAGACTCATCCCTATTTATTTATCAAAGTCATCATGGGACAATGCTTTTTCTACTTTATGTTGATGATATTATTGTCACAAGAAACAATCTCACCATGATAAATGAGTTTGTTGCCAAAGTCAATCATGAAAGATCTGGGCTATCTTCACTATTTTCTGAGAATCGAGGTTCATCGCTTCTCTCAGAGCCTATTCCTAAATCAGAAATTATATGCTTATGCCTTATTGGATCGTGCTCAGATGCTTAGCGCCAAGCTTGTCTCCACTCCTATGGCATCTAATCTTTGTCCTACGAAAGAAAGTGAAGGATTAGTCTATGATTGCACTTTGTATAGAAGTCTGGTGGGAGGGTTACAATATTTGATATTTACCAGACCAGACATCTCATATATTATAAATTATGTTAGTCAATTCATGCAAAATCCCACTAAGTTTTTCTTTCAATTGGTGAAAAGAATTTTGCGATATATTCATGGCACCATTGAGTATGGAACCTGATTATTAGCTAATACTCCAATTCAGTTATGTGCTTTCTCTGATGTGGATTGGGCAGGTTGTCCTCTTACCAGAAGATCCACCACAAGTTTTTGCACTTTTCTTGGAGCTAATTGCATATCTTGGAGTGCTAAGAAATAACACATAGTGGCTCGGTTCAGCACTAAAGCTAAATACAAGGTAATGGCATCAACTACAATCGAACTTACATGGTTATCATTTATTCTTTGAGATATTGGGATATATTTATCTGAATCGCCTACTCTATTTTGTGACAATCTTTCAGCTCTTCATGTAACCATTAAATCTATATTTCACTCTCGCGTGAAGCATGATGATATTGATTTTTACTTTGTTCGAGAAAAGGTAGCTCGTGGCAGTCTTATCACTGAGTTTGTACCTTCGTCGCAACATGTAGCTGGCATTTTGACCAAGGCTCTCCCTCGAATTATTTTTGATCGGCTTCATAGAAAACTCTGGTTGTGGATTAACCCTAACTCGAGTTTGAGGGGGACTGATAATCAAATAAAGGTTATACATGATCACGATGATGAGGTGGCTAAGAAAATGGATGACGAGGTGGCTAAGAAAATGAAGGTTATACGTGATAAGGATCACGCTAAGCAAATGTCTCATAACCGACGTGATAAGGATCACGATGAGGTGGCTAAGCAAATGTCTCATAACTGAGTGTGTGATAAGGTTATACATGATAAGCAAATGGAGCATCTTGACAACCAAATGAAGGTTATTAACAATAACCTTATCTCAAGAGGAGTTAACGTTAAACATAAAGAGAGTCCAAATATTGTGAGAGAAGTTTATGATAATGATAGAAAGAGAGAGAGTCCAAATATGTTATCTACTTGTAAAACCTATATAAAGGCTTTTAATAATGGAACCTACTCAAGTTGTCATATTGAGTAGAGTATTTGACCTGTGGGTGTAGGTGATCATAAACACCAAACCACGTAAATCGTGTGTAGTAAGTTGCTCTTTTTATTCGTTCTTATTTGTTTTCATGCTTATCCTGTTATGTTTTCTTCATCAAGAGAAAAAAGAAGGCGAGAGCGAGAGAGGGGGTGTTTTATTTTTCCATTGTTTCTAAGAAAAATCGTTGTATCTTCGTAAATGACTTAAGACATTGCATATATGGTAGCCTATCAAGAGAGCTTTTATGTATTGATCAAAGGTCATTTTTTGCAAAGAACCCCGGAAGATAAGAAGAGGATACAAGGATGTTCGGTCGTGTTGAAGAAATAAAAAACATGTTTTCTAAGCGGGCAAACCTCTGAGAGAGAGAGAGACAGAGTGCATCAGCAGTTTGCACTTTCAATTTGATCAATGGTATGTGAAGCATTGCTTTTAGATCATGATAGGGAAATCCCACTAGTTGAAAGGTAAAGAAACCTTTTTTTTTGTTAACGAGGTGGAATCCACTTGAGGATTGATGTTGTGAAAGGGATGTATTTGTCTGAGTACTATGATATGAAACCCAAGTTCTATAAGTCTTTGGACATTCATACGTGGAAAGATTATGTCCACTATATTCAGCTCATCATTGGTGCCTAAACTAAGATAAGCTAAAGGAGTCCAGGCCTCCAATAATTATCTAGTCAGAATGGCTTCAAAACAAAAAACCACAAAAAAACATCTCTATGGTGTCTAATCTTTCTCTTACGAAAGAAAGTGAAAGATTATTCCATGACTGCACTTTATATAGAAGTCTAGTTGGAGGGTTACAATATTTGACATTTACCAAACCAGACATCTCATAGAGCGTAAATTATGTTAGTCAATTCATGCAAAATCCTACTAAGTTTTACTTTCAATTGGTGAAAAGAATTTTACAATATATTCATAGCATCATTGAGTATGGAACCCGATTATTGGCTAATACTCCAATTTAGTTATATGTTTTCTCTTATGTGGATTGGGCAGGTTGTCCTTTTACCAAAAGATTCACCACAGGTTTTTGCACTTTTCTTTGGTGCCAATTGCATATCTTGGAGGGCTAGGAAACAACACATAGTGGCTCGATCAAGCACTAAAGCTAAATACAAGGCAATGGCATCAACTACAGTCGAACTTACATGGTTATTGTTTATTCTTCGAGATATTGGGATATATTTATCTGAACCGCCTACTCTATTTTGTGACAATCTTTCATCTCTTCATGTAACCATCAAACCGACATTTCACTCTTGTGTGAAGTATGTTGATATTGATTTTCACTTTGTTCGGAAAAAGGTAGCTCGTGGCAGTCTCATTACTAAGTTTGTACCTTTGTCACAACAGGTAGCTGACATTTTGACCAAGGCTCTCCCACGGATTATTTTTTATCAGCTTTATAGCAAACTCGGGTTGTGGATTAACCCCAACTCAAGTTTGAGGGGGAATGATAATCAAATGAAGGTTATACGTGATAACAATGACGAGGTGGCTAAGCAAATGGATGATGAGGTGGCTAAGCAAATGAAGGTTATACGTGATAAGGATCACACTAAGCAAATGTCTCATAACCGAAGGTTGCTAAGCAAATGTCCCATAACCGAGTGTGCGATAAGGTTATACATGATAAGCAAATGAAACCTCTTGGCAACCAAATGAAGGTTTTTAACAATAACCTTATCTCAAGAGGAGTCCACGTTAAACATAAAGAGAGTCCAAATATTGTGAGAGAAGTTTATGATAATGATAGAAAGAGAGAGAGTCCAGATTTGTTATCTACTTGTAAAAGCTATATAAAGGCTCTTAATAATGGAACCTACTCAAGTCGTCATATTGAGTAGAGTATTTGACCCATGGATGTGGGTGATCATAAACACCGAACCACGTAAATCGTGTGTAGTAAGTTGTTCTTTTTATCCGTTCTTATTTGTTTTCATGCTTATCCTGTTACGTTTTCTTCATCAAAAGAAAAAAGAAGGCGAGAGCGAGAGAGCGGCTGTTTTATTTTTTCATTGTTTCTAAGAAAAACCTTTGTATCTTAGTAAACGACTTAAGACACTGCATATATGGTAGCCTATCAAGAGAGCTTTTATGTCTTGATCAAAGGTCGTTTTTCGCAAAGAACCCTGGAAGATAAGAAGAGGATACAAGGATGTTCGGTCGTGTGGAAGAAATAAAAAACATGTTTTCTGAGCGGGCAAACCCCTGAGAGAGAGAGAGAGAGAGCATCAGCTGTCTGCACTTTCAATTTGATCAATGGTATGTGTAGCATTGGTTTTAGGTCATGATAGGGAAATCCCACTGGTTGAAAGGTAAAGAATCCTTCTTCTTTGTTAACGAGGTGGAATCCACTTGAGGATTGATGTTGTGAAAGGGATGTATTTGTCTGAGTACTATGATATGAAATCCAAGTTGTAAAAGTCTCTGGACATTCATACGTGGAAAGATTATGTCCACTATATTCAGCTCATCATTGGTGCCTAAACTAAAATAAGCTAAAGGAGTCCTGGCCTCCAATAATTGTATAGTTAGAATGGCTTCAAAACAAAAAACCACAAAAAAACAAAAATCACAACGCAGGACAGCACTACCGCCTAGGCTCTCAATTATTTGTGCCTCCTTGCCATTCTCAAACTTTCCCATCAAAAAATTCTTTTAATGTACGTTGGGGTCAGATAAAGTGGATCAATTGCCGAAGTCTTGGATGATATTGGTTTTGCTACTTTCTGGCATGTAAAAACCAATATGAGAAGGCACGCACCACAGTCAACTTTTCCCTCCATGTGACCCGTATCAATCCCTTGATTCATGTAATATATATATATATATAATCGAAGCATTCGGTCCATCATGTGCACACCAAACGGCGATCCATGCCAATTATGGGGAGGGAAGAAGAATTGAGGGAACCCTAATTTGTGTGTACGCATGCCAAAGATGCGTCCATGTCCCACGCCTTGGTGTAGCCATCGGTCCCCACCATATATAAAAGCAAGAGTCAGTGTCATAATTGAGGAGATTGACTGTGTAGAAATGAAAACACAATATAAGATCCATATTCATTATGGGTACTCCCATGTGACCATGATGACCTCCTTTGGAGACAAATGCCAGGAATGGGGTTGAGATGTTGGCCAAAGGGTAGCTGCAAAGAGAAAGCAAATGGGGACCATGCCAAAAGGTCATGTAAGCCTCCCCGTGAACCCTGAGAACCCAATGCTGAGTACAACGACATGACATCCATCATTTCTTGGAAAAACCAGAACCTATTGTATGCCGTCACTTGGTCTAGCTCCAAATGCAGTGTGTTATATACATCAGCAAATTCTAAAAGTGAGATGCGTCGGTGCGAAGCATCTTGATTTTATGCCATTCATTCAGGCGCTAAAATCATGGCTCGGAATATGGGCTCTTGAATAAATGCTACATGAACTCTCAAGGGGAAGCTTTTTGAGGCAACCGCTATCGCCTAGTGAGAGAAGCTAGAATATGCTGTTATGGTCTATATTGCACTGTCATGGCTGATCCCATTTATCTGGTTAAATAGGTTATAATCAAACACACTCTAATCGCCATGGTTGGGGCAGGTAGGGCTGGGTGGTTGTGTCCTCGACTTGGAGTTTTACCTTGCAGGTAAGCTGGCCCACTAAGTGACCCAGTTCTTGGCGAGGGTTTCTTCATCGTCAAAAAAAACAAAACAGCACTCTAATCGCCATTTCTTTTGATTCATTTGTGTAGTGTTCACTACTTTCACAATATTAGGTTGGGTATATAACTAGAAGCGTGTGAGGCTATGGATCAGCCAAACACAATCACACACAAATACATGCAACAGTTTATGTTCGGTGAGATGTGACCTACGTACGTCCACGGGTAAATCTCTCACTCTCTCAATCAATGAGAGGAGAAGAGGCACTCTTCTATTTACGATTTAAGATTACACAGTTTGGCAAGGATTTCCACAATCAACTCCTTGCCTACAAACGACTTTACAAGAAGATAAAAGAAACAAGTCTTGCTAAAGTTTCACTTTCCTTTAACTAAACCGTCCTCCTTAGCTTTATAGGATCCTTCATTAGAAAGGATTCCCTTGAGATAGAGCTGGCCATCTCTAGAAGAGTCATGTGCCGTCTTGGAAACCTTTTCTTCTACATGAGAACTTCCTTCATGCGTGGATTTTGATCTGGGTCCATAGAACCGACTCCAACTGCATCTCCAACAGCCTCCCTCAAGTTCATAATTGGGATCGTAATCACGTTGAACTTGCCAATCAATTCTTTGAACCATCGAGATACCAAAGGCTTTGTAAGGGCATCGGGCAATTTGATATTTTGTTGAGATGTACTGATCAACCATTAGCTGTTTCTTTGCTATTTTTGTTGGATATTTCAGATCGGGTCCAAGAGTGAGTGACCGGGTTTGACACAAGGCACACTAAATTATAATCATTAGTGGGGAAGGGGTTACATGAATCTGAATGGTTCACATGCATGAATGTCATGCATGTAACCCCCACTCTCCGCCCATTATAAATAGAGAGGCATGGTTGCTTGATGAGTGCAACCAAGGAGCTCTCTCTCTCTCTCTCATTTGGGTTCAGGGTCCTGCTCACCTTTCGACCTAATGGCCTGGGCTTATCGTGCACATTGATAGGCTGAGGAGAATGCCGAGCACCCACGTCTACTCATGGTTCAACCGGATCGACTATGGCAGCTTCCGATATGTTTTTGTTCTCCATGTATTTTTTCTGCTAACATTGGGTTATGGGCCCATGATCCATGCAGCTGCTACGCATGTGGGTGCGTTGGTGCACTCTACTGGATGCCCACCGAATTTTTCAATTTTCTTTTTCCCTCATTGGACTCTTGTTCGGTCTTTAAGATGACGGATGGTGACGAGGAAGGAGAAGGTTGGCACACCATAACCTGCGAGTCAGTTGTTGTTGTTGACTCCCTAAGGAGGAGGCGATGGTTGCCATCCACGATAAGGGTTGTCAGAATCCCTGCTTCAACCATTTTTTTATGTCCCATTTAAGGAATGCCCTCAATAGGGTCTGTCGGCATTGCGGACGACCCTGGCATCAAGAGTCGGCCGACGTCGATGGCTACCCAGGGCTGCAAAAATCCATGAAGTCGGATATACCACTTGCCCTCTCCTTGCAAGCCTTTTACTTAAATAACTTAATTTCTTACATGCAATATCATAATTGAATCCATCATAAGGATTCGACTACTTTTAGAGCAATGGATGTACTTATAAAAACATTTGCATTGAGAAACATTAATTTCATGCTTTGCAACCACACGTGCATGTACATAATCAATCCGAGATTCATTCATAACTTTGCATACATCCACGCATACACATTATCATCATCACAAGAATATGCATACATAAATAGTAGGGATAACATTGAACATTCACAGTAAATTGCGCAAGTCAGACCTTTTGGTCCTTTACGTAGCACGTAACCCTTTAGGCAAACATCTCTCATTAATTTAAGCATACATTTATGCCTTAACATAGGCATGTCGTACCCTGCATGTAATCAGACTTATCCAAATATAAACATTATGCATACTAATCGTAAGGGTACACAAGTTCATAAAACAAACAATGCAAGTTTCAGGGTTCGGTCCGTATACCGATTCTAATTTACGAAATAACTTTGTACGACAGTTACAGAGTTTAAAAAAAAAATCAATCAGTGAACAGAGCTAAATTTTTTACAGATTAAAGAAAAAATTTTCAGCTTTCTAGAGCCACAAACCGTTCATAAAAATTCATCTGTACGAGAAAGTTATGAATGTTTTACTGCAAACCTATACTTTTTTGTTTCGAGTATCACAGAACAGTGCTTAATCTATGAAAATAGCCCAAAATTTTATAGTAGGTGTGAAATTTTGTTAGCTTTCTAATGCAATAAGTCGGTCATTAAAACTCTTTCGGACAAAAGAGTTATAAGCATTTTACTCGTCAGGTATCTGGCCAAAAATACGTAATATCGGATTTATGCATTCGGGTGGGGTCAAACCGAGTCACCCGAATTTGTACATTCATTTTTTTTTACATAAATTAAATCAGAAAATTAAATAAAATCGCACATTCTAGACTAACGCAATCTACAATAGACAAATCTATTTTTCCTCAACTGTTTGGCCGAAATAATAGACTCGTCTTACACGTGGCTTAATTTCTTAGAAATAAATTGAGCAAAATACATGATTAAATAAATAAAACATGAAATTTCTCTATGAAAAAAATAAAAACTATTTTACGATTTTACTAAATTTATCAAACTTTTTTTAAAAAAATCCGATAAGACTAAAAGCGTAATATCTAAGGATTCCCACCATGAAAATCCTTAAAATTTTTATAGAACGTCTATCACAACATATACTACTAACCTAAATCAGGATTTACAGAAAAATCAAAGCGGAATCTAAGTATTTTAGAGTGGAAAGAACTCGATTTTCTTTTTTAAGAACTCGATTTTTGGAAAGAACTTGATTTCAAAAGGGGTTTTCTCTCGAAAACCCGATCTATTTTCATATTTCAATAGTCCTAAGCCAAACCCACGTATGTAAGGCTTGGTTTAGGGTATTGGCGATGGCCAACAGTGGTAGCTAGATGTTGCTGGATGGAGGAGCAATAGAAGCAGTGGGAAAACCCCCCTTTTTTTTAATAAGCCATTGCTGAAGGCATTCGAAACCGGTTGCCAGAGGCGGCCGCTAGCTGTGGTGGCTATTTCGATGGCCGCAGGCCATAGAGAATGATGTTCCCTATCAGGTTGCCCTCTGTCGCTACAGTCTTCAGTGGACGGCAGTGGTCAATGGTGACTGGTCACCGTCGACTGTCGATGGCGACTGCAGTCGGCGGAGGCCGTCTACAACCAAACAAAAAAAAATATTTTCTGGTGGCCATCGGGATTCCACTACAGCAACTACAGTGGATCCCGACCGTCCTCGAGGAACCTAATCCAAACCTGGATCCACTATGGATTGGGTATGCGCTCATCCCAAGGGTACCTGATCCAGACCTGCATCCAAGGATCTGGGTTGATCGAGTATGTGCCTGTCATAGTGCAGACCCAATCCAAACCTGGATCCGATGAAGATCAAGTTTGAACCCATTCTTAGGGACCCGATTCAAAACTAAACCAATTTAGGGTTTCGAGTCGGCATCTGAACCGGACCTAGAACCAGATCGAGCCCAAAATTCAGTTTGGATCGAGTATGGATCTAGACTAAGTCTAGGATCGAGATCCAACCCAAAATCCAGTTTGGATCGGGTCTAGATTTGGATGTGGTTTGGATCACGGGATCCAACCCGAGATCTTTCTTTGATCGGGTTTATATTCGAATTGGATCGGATTAGATCATAAACAAGGTCAAGACACTATTTAAACCCTTTAAGAGGCAAAATTGGTTATGTGACCAATTCAGGGTATTTCGAGATCAGTTCAGACTCCTTTTTAGTCGGTTCCTATTGGTTTTTTTACTGATTCTTGTATATATGTAGTGACCTTGTTTTCAGAAATTAGTGAAGAAATAGTGGTTTTCTCATTCAATTTTAGGGGTTTATAGGCTTTTGTACATGTTTTAGATTGATTTGGCTATTTTAGAACTGGTTTTGGGCCTTAGATGACCGATTCAGGGTTGTTTTAGACCGATTCAAAGTACTTTTTTACCGATTTCAGCACGGGGACCTCGGGTATTATCTGAAAGCATATTTTTGTCATTTTATGATATTTTATGTGTATTTATTATCATGGATGCATGACTTTTTCATTATTCCTGCATGTATTTTATATTATTTTTAGTCATCCATGATATATAAGCATGAATTATGACTAAATTCATGACATATATGATGTGTTTCATCAAAATTTTATTTATGCATATGAGATAAAACGTGAATTTATATTTTTTGAAGATATAATACAAAGTTTGTCATGAATATACATACATTATCATGTGTGTATGGGCATGCTCCATAATATGAATATGTTTGTGGTAAAAGATCTCAATTAACTGACTCATGCAATTACCAAAATGATCTAAGTTGTGTTGATTGAAGATTCTTTAGACCATGTTAAGATTCAGTATTATGATTGTGTGTGACTTTATGAAACAATGATTATACTCAAAAGTCGATTATTATATTCTAAATTTATACAGGTTATAATAGTATGTGTCTATACCAGCCCATGAAGCATGTTCGTACCTAAGGTACAATATTGAATTACCTCTAGTTAAATGAGCTACTAGTTTCATCAATTGAAGTCAATTCCTTGAAAATTGTAGAGACGAAACAGCTTTGAGTATTGTCGTTTCTACAAAAGTTGAATGATAATGACCCTATTATGCTTATCTCAAAAAGTATAAAAAATAAAGGGTCTCAATTTTTACCTTTTAAATATGAGTCTCATTTGAGCATTTATAAAGATTTTTTCCTTTCATTCTTGTAGTATCGGGTTTCTTAATCATTGACGATTCTAGTAATATTCTGATCTTAGACGGATCTAATCTTTTTGGATTAGAAAGAAATAGTGTTATTCACTCTAGGTTACATGGACATAGATGTGGCTCTTAGAATTAATGAACCTCTCACTTTTATAGAGCAGAATACAGTCAAACAGAATGCTACCTCTAGGAAGTGAAAGTGCTTGAATAGACTTAGTTTGTTGCTTTTGTAATTTAGAGTGGTTAAGAACATTCGAGGCATCATCCCTCACTGCAAAATAATTAATGAATTCCTTGGAGCCATTGAGGCTCAGTTTGTCAGTTCTAATAAGGCTAGGGTCAGTACCCCGATGTCCAAGTTGATGTCTATGAAATATTCTGGTGATATTCACATCCGACAACATATCTTAGAAATGAAAAAACATTGCATCTCAGTTGAATGACATGAAGTTCATCATTTCAAGTTTTTTTCTAGTCTATTTGATTTTGACTATGTTGCCTATTAAATACGGACCCTTCAAAATCTCTTAAAACACATAATGATGAGTGGTTCTTTAATGACCTCTTGAGCAAATGTGTTGAAGAAGAAGAAAGACTAAATGGTAAGAGGGTGTTGAGCACACATATGACTTTTCATCAGGAAAAATATAGGTCGGGGGCTAAGAAGGGTTCCTTCAATAAGAAGAACAAAAAGAAAACCTCTAGAGAGAGTTATAAATATTAGGTGAAAACCAAATCTTAGGCAAGAGGTTCTTCTATAAAGTATTCATTCTGCGAGAAGAAGGGACATACGAAGGTAAACTACCTAAAGGATAATAAATGACTCGAGAATAGAGGTAACGTATCATTTGTTTCTCATAAGTGCAATTTAATCTATGTTTCATTGCATAGTTGGTGGGTTGATTTTGATATCACGGTGTATATTGTCAACTTTTTGCAGGCATTTCTGAAAAAAGGGAACCAATGGAGCATGAAAGAAACATCTTCTCAAGAAACAATATGTGTTCACATGTCAAGAACGTTAGGACCTACAAAGTTATCTTAGAGTTTTCATTTATTTTGGATTTGGTTGATACTTTTTATGTTTCATCCTATAGTCGAAACCTCATTTTCATTTCAAAACTTGATAAGTTTAGATTTGTTTTTAAATTTGAAAACTTCAAGATTATTATTGTAAAAAGTTCTATTCATATAGGTTCTACGTATATGTGTGATAGTTTGTATCGTTTGAAAACCAAATTTTAAATCTGAAAATCTCACTTCATTGGGAATACAATGATTGGCAATAAATATAGTATAAAGGATGATTAATCTTATTTGCTTTGGCATCGAAGGTTATAATACATCTCAAAAGAAATAATCCAAAGACTTGTGAAAGAAGAGATTATTAGATTTCTTGATTTCACAGATACAGAACCATGTGTTGACTGCATAAAGCCTAAGCAGTCTAACACATATAAGAAAAATGTCAAACGCAGCAATAGAAAATTAGAGATTGTGCATACGAATATTTGTGGGCTTTTTTCCCATGTTACATGGGTGAAAAATATTTTTTCATATTTATAGATGACTACTCATTATATAAGCATCTCTACTTATTATTTGAAAAATCTAAAGTTTTTCAGGTTTTTAAGGACTTCAAGAAAGAAGTAAAGAAACAAATTAGTGAAGTTATTAAAGTTGTTAGGTCTGATAGAGGTGGTGAAATATTATGGTTATTTCACTAAGATGGGACAAAAAGAGGGGTCATTAGCATAGTTTCTAAAAGAGGAAGACATTATAATTTAATACACCATGTCTGCTTACCAGAATGGTGTAGCTAAAAGGAGAAACCGTACACTTAAAAATATGGTTTGAGCGATATTGAATAATTCAAACCTTCCCTTGACCTTGTGGGGTGAAGCTCTTAGGACAGCAACGCATATACTGAACAAGATTCATACAAAGATTGTCCAAAAGACTCCCTATGAGCTATAGAGTGGCAAGAAACTTTTCTTGTCATATATGTGTATATAGGGATGTCCAGTTGAAGCTAAGTTGTATAACTCATATATAAAAGTCTTTGATTCTAGGAAGACTAATAGATTTTTCATTGGTTATCCAAAAAGATCAAAGGACTTTAGGTTTTATTGTCAATCTCATACACCATAGATAGTGAAAACAAATAAAACAAGATTTTTTTAATATAGTTTTATTGAGATAGATGCATCTCAAAATTTTAAATTTGAGAAATCGCAGGATTCAATTTTTATACCTACGAAGAAAAATGGTTGAGTTTTTTTATCATTGTCCATTTGGATAATGCTAGAAAAAATTTGGTCAATAAACATCAATCCTAAGTAGAATAAGTTATTGATGAGGATATACTACAACAAAATGCAAAGGTTTATTATTAACTACCTATATGGTGGTTAATGAGGACTAGAGAATTTGTTTTCCATCTAGACTATGTGGTGTATTTACAAGAGCCTAATGATTTCATAGACATTGATGATAATCTCTTAACCTTTGCAGAAGTTATTGAAAATAAAATATCAATACGTTAGATCAATGACATGAAAGTAGCGCTTGACTCTATGACAAAGAATCAAGTATGAGATCTTATACCTCGACCTAATGGAGTAAAACCTATTGGTTGTAAGTGGGTCTTTAAGACTAAGACAGACTCCAAAGGGCGAGTGGAGAGTTACAAGTCTAGGCCCGTTGCAAAGGGATTTATACAGATACAGGGCATTTATTTTAATGAAACTTTTTCTCTTGTCTCAACTAAGGAATCATTGAGAATAATCATGGCACTCGTAGCTTATTTTGATTTAGAGCTACATCAAATGGATATGAAAACAACTTTCCTGGATGGAGATATGAAAGAGGAGGTATATATACAATAACCTCATGGTTTTAGTATATATGACTCGAATAATTTAGTTTGCAAAATGAAAAAATCAATCTATGAACTGAAACAAGCCTTCCGCTAGTGGTATAAAAAGTTTAATCAAGTAATTTTGAACTTTAGATTCACTGAAAAACATTGTTGATCAGTGCATATACTTTAAGGCTAGTGAGAGTAAGTTCATAATTATAGTTTTATATGTTGATGATATTCTTCTTTCAACTAATGATTTTTATTTTTTGAATTTTCTATTTACTTGTTTATTTCTTTTATATCTGACCCTATAAATGTGATCTAAATGGATTGTTTAATAAGAATCAACTTTTGGGGTTATTTAATTACTACATTTGAGTAGATTTTGGTAAGGTTTCAAAAATCAATATGGCATATGATTTACATAAATTTCAAGACTTAAAACTCATGTTTTGGTCATAAAAATACAATTCAAGAGTCAATTCCTAGCAAATGGTCATGCTCGATACATCTATGAGGGATTTGAGAAACAAGGCCTGGAAAATTAAAAATGTGCACTATCTGTTGGTAGAAAAAAACCAACTCCCATCTCTCTCTCTCTCTCTCTCTCTCTCTCTCTATATATATATATATATATATATATATATATATATATATATATATATATAATTTATATATATATATATATAATTTATATATATATATATAATTTATTTGTTTGTTTGTTTGTTTGGCCAAGTCGCTGTGACGTCCCAATGATTTTTTTTTTATCTTTTATTCCTTTGGTTGAAAGAAATCGGATCTTGGATCATCCAAATTATGAGACCTCGGCATCATTTTATTAGCCTTGAAAAGTCAATGACCAACAATGTGTGCTATTTTTTCGGCTCCTAATTAAAGTCATGTTCTTTTTGTTGAAAAAACACAAATACTAGGGCTCATTCTTAGCATCTGGACCATGCTGAACCCATCTATGAAGTCCGATTGGGTTCAACAAAACTTGCGTCTATGATCTCTAGCTCACTCAGTCAATGAGGTTAACAGACCAAATATCCCTATCAAATAAACTATAAAGCTTCCTTGAGATCTACCCACGTGAGCCATCTTGTTCCACACGCTTCATCACCATGCGGGCATTACCCACAGCTCTCATGGTGGTAGCCCGAAGCCTATCTCGATCTTCCACTCTTATTCTCGACGTTGTTAAGTTTGATCATCTGCCATCCTAGCATCTAATCGGGAAGTTGACACATATTGCCATGGAAACCCTAGCGGTGGTCACCAACGGACCCTTTCCTGGCTGTCATTAGGCCATGAAATCATACTCGAGTTCATGTTTAAGTCTCATGTGGTGCCATGTGTTAATAATGAACCTACATTTCCTTTGAAAATCCAGAAAAGCTTTGAATATGTCAAAAACCATAACACGTTCAAATGTTCTTTTAAAGCACCCAAAAAATAACAAAATTTCTGAAAAGATGAAAAAAAACGATACCTAAGAGATTCAAACATATGAAACAAGCGCCCAAAAACCTAAAAGTATAATCATAAGAGTGCATTTGATAGCTATGAAACTTAGATCCTTGATCTAAGCTGGCATGGAGGGTGCTGATGTGGTACAGGCCCCATGCCTAGACCCACAGCCTGACAACTCTCAAATCCGCCAACCGAAGTATCTGAGATCCTCACTTCAGTGAGAGTAAAAAAGGAGGTAAGCTCTTAGAACTGACCCCCCCGGGTACCCTCCCTTCTAAAATCCTTGGATCTCTGATACAGTAAATATCTGAACATCTAAAGTCTGAAACTATCAAATGCCAGTAAGTTATAATAAATTTATGGAAAATGATTGCAATATACGGCAAAAATGATCTGTTTCATGAAATGCCCCACAATTTCTACTATTTTCTCCATGTTCAAAATTGCAAATATCTAGTTTTCAAAAGTCCTTTTTACTCTTCGCACATGCGGATTTCTTAAATATATGTGAATTGTCCTCTCAAATATTTGATTATTTTCTGCAAAACAATCTCTATTATCAGATTTGTATCTCTCTCATCCGACATAAAAAACTTGTGTTTTTATAGTCGTTGGAAAGCTAAGACATAAGCATGTAACTTTCATATCTTGAGTTAGAACCGAAAACCCATCTAGGGTTCCTGCTTTTGAACCCGAATATAAGCATGTTCTGTAGATTGAAATAACCGAACAATTTATCTTTCAGAAGACGTTTTGACCCAAAAAATTTTTAAAATATAAAAAAAAAAAACTAGAGAAAAATATCTTTCCAACAACATCTAAATCGCTAAAAAATGATGAACGAGTACTGAGATACATCCCAAACAATGTTTCGAAAAAAGAAGATGAACAGGCGCAGTTGTGCCAAATCCAGTTATTCTATGTTATTTTTTAGCCACCTGCACCGAAAATAAAAAAATAATAAAAAGGTAGACATGTCGATGTGTTAGCTTTCCAATGCCACCATGATCGCCTTGATCTGATGAGTGGTTTGAGAGAAACATCATCTAGAAAATAGACTTTTTAACTATATTGCATCATCTTACTAAAAGGTAGATTCGCATGAGTTTTTTGCAGACCTCATGAAGTTCGCATAAAATATAGAAAAAAATAATCAACAAGGATGAGGAGGTTTGCATATATATATTTATGAAAAGTGATCGTATTGTATGAATAATTTGACCTGATTTTCTAAAAAATGTATAATTTTTGACATTCTCCTGATGTCCAAAATTGCAAATATTTGACATCGTTGAGACCCTTTTACCCTTCATAACTACAAATTAAGGCGTTATTGCCATAAAATTATGCCTCCCGTCATCTAGGTCCAACTCCCACTTAAATCTAGAATTGCAGGGTTTTTTATGTGAACGTCAAGATCTCACATAGATTTATTTGCGAATTTTCAGTGAAACTGAAACTACCAAAATTGCAAATATCATGTACTTTCGCATATACATCAATATTTTTCATAAATATATTTGTGAAATACCTCACACAAATATCCTACTTTTTTGCACATACTTCTTTAAACCGCATAAATTTCACTTAAGGGAAAACAACAGAATCACAAATTTTCTACTTAAATATTTGTAAATGTTTTATTATGTGTTTTTATTAATATTTATAATTTTGTCGAATCATATATATACTCCTTTTTTATTCAAGGGTTTCTTCTTCTCATGTATGTCCACAAACAACTTCTCTGTAGAACCCTTGCAGTGATTTCTGCATTTCAAGGAGGTCATGGTATCATCTTTATAACGACCCCAACTCATTCCCATTGAAAAGTAAAAAAAAAAAATTAAACAATTGTTGGAACCATACCCTGAGATCTGGGGCCTTACAGACATAACACAATCCAAACTACAAGGAATCTTACATTAATCTAATAATCAATTAATTAACTTTATTCATCAATAATTAAAGTTTAAGAATATAATCAAATAAATGTCCAAAATTATGGAGTCACATTGTCCCAAACAAAATATCAGAAAGTAGTCACACAACCTCGTAAGACCCATATAAAAGGCATCATCATCATTGAGCTTCAGGGCATGTGAAAAACATAAAGAGCACAGGGTCAGAATTAAAGATCCTATGTACGAATTCCTCTAACAATTCAAATAGGCATAAAAAGCATAAATCAAATCCATGTAATATTTTTAGAAAAACATGACTACAATTATCTCATAATTCAAATAACCAATCATGCATTTAATAACAATTAACATGCAACAACAATATCTCACATGAAATGGAAACAAATAAAGATGCATGAACTAAGTGCAGAACAGTAAATATGCATGATATCAATGCATATGCATGAGTAGCTTATTAAATTCTTATAAGAGTTTTCTTTTGTATGCATGTTCATGTTAAATGCACATAATTTTAGTTTCACTTTTCATTAAAACTCGTAAATACTCAAAACGGGCACAAAAATTCTTAAAGTTCAAGATGGGTTCTCAGTTGTAGCTTAATACATAATTTGTATTTTATTACTCGATTTCACACTTGGCCCTCGACCAAAATGAGGAATCAACATCATTCATCATAACATTAGAAATCAATATCTAATGTGGGACACTAGAGAAATCAACATCCATTGATGTCACTTTCTTGGTATACCAATAACAACAGTTGTGTCTACACACCACCCCAAGGCAAAGTGACAGAAACTCCCTAAAACCGTAGTCAAGAGGTGAACTATCATATCAGATTTAAGGGCACAATCACACATAGAATTCTAGTGTTCTTATGGTTCTCCAAAACCACCATCCAGGATTCCCACACTGTGAAAGGGATATCTAAGAAGAAAACATTAATTAATTATTTTATCTCTTTTATCTTTTTATCAAAAGACAAGTTCTTTACAAAAACTTCCTTTTGCAAATCAACATACAAAACACAGCATGGGACCTTTGTCCATTACAGTATTTAATAGTGTAATTAATTTTAAAAACCAATAAATTTTATATAAATTTTTGCAATGCATTCAATAAAACTCAGAGCAACACATGTTTGTGGCCCACATGGCCTACAATGGTTTACATTCAGACCAATGATGCATCTCATGCAAAAACCACAGTGAACATGTGATCACACAATAATCCAAACATATCTACAAATGCAAATTCATTCACACACAATATGAATAAACAAATTACATATACATATGAACACTTGCTTGCAATATACATTTTTATTTCCATGATTCATCTCAGACATTATATGCAAACACGCACATGATCATGTCAGTGCAACAATAATGTAATTTTAGAATTCACATGTTCACTATATGCATATTTATGTAAACAAAATATTAAATTTATTGAGCATATATAAACAACAAATATTTTTGCCAATTTGGGTCAGCTCAAGATACAACACATATCCATCGAGCTCGAAGTTATGCTGCTCGCATACGTGACAACACTGGGACTCTATTGGCAATCGACTCGGCTTAGACAAAATGATCACAGCCCTAGTCGATGACCCCATGCAGTCTCATATTATTTTTTGCACATATGTGGTGCCCCTTTTCAACACTAAAGCATATACTTTTAGTAAAATGTTATGACTCATGAATAGTCAAATAAAAGCATGCAAAATAGTCACATAAAAACATGCCTAACGATTACATGAAAGCATGCATAACCGTCACATCAAAGCATGCATAACAGTCTGATCATAAGTAGAAATACATAATCTGGACATGGGCAACAATACATAAATTTGAACAGTAAACACATACATAAATCTGAATACTAAGCATAAATGCATGAATCTTATCAATATTTCTTCGTGGCCAACTTGCTAGGTCGATTGTGCAGAGAATCGAAAGTCAACCTCATGAACTCATTATCATATTTATGTCATGCTATAATCTTCAATTCATGTATAGATTATATTATTATTATTTGTTTGAGTCAACATCCAGCTGGCTTCAGTCGGTTGGGATTGATAGTGTTTAGAAACTGCTCAGCCGACTGCAGTCGGTTGGGCATAGCAGTCTTTGAAATATGATCAACTGACTGCAGTCGATTGGGCATATATGTCCACTTTTTTTAAAAAAATTGCCCAATTGACCACAATCGGATGGGCTTTTATATATTTTTAAACTACCCAGCTGACTATAGTCAGTTGGGCTATTCACAGTCCACAAAAAAATCATTTTTATGTTAAAACCAAAAACCAGTCCAAAAAACAGAATTTACAAAATTTGTGTTTTGGTGACACTCTGTGAAACATAAAGAGTCTTATATCATACATTAAACAGTTATATAAATATGTTATATAACCAGTCTGAACACTTGTCATATCACAGGCCAAAAATTAGTCATATAACAAGGCCGAACTTCTAGTCATGTGCAGGCCAAGAATCAGTCATATAACAGGTTGAGATCTTAGTCATGTAGTAGGCCAAAAATCTGGTTACGTAATAGGCTGAAAATCTATTGTATATCAGGCCAAAAATTCAGTCATGTACAGACCAAAATTTTAGTTATGTAGCAGACCAAAAATCAGCTATATGACAGGCCAAAACTTTAGTTATGTAACAAGCTATAAATTAACTATATGACAGGCCAAAAATTTAGTTATGTAACAGGCTAAAAATTTAGCCTTTCAATTTCGCAGATCTAGACCAGATCTGCACGTCTGTGGGGCTCGACATATCTATCCAGATCTAACCACCATTGCAATGAGCATATCCATCCAGATCTATCTGCACGCATGGTGGGACAGATGCATATAAATTAAAACAGCATACACAAGCCCAAAGTAAAGTTTATTGGTTGATTTAACATTACCTGTAGATATACATGCATATATACTCATGTAGGCATATATATATATATATATATATATATATATATATATATATATATATATATATACATGTCAGATTTTTGCTTTTTCTTTTTCCTTCTTTTTCTTTTTCACTAAAAACATTACATGACATTTACTTGCGCTATTCCTTTCCATTCAAATCGAGAGAAAAACTTGTACCTTTGTTTGGAGTTTGGAAAAGACAGAAAAATATTGGATGATCGAAGAGAAAGAAGGTTTTCTTCTTCTTCTTCTTCTTCTTCTTCTTCTTCTTCTTCTTCTCTCTCTCTCTCTCTCTCTCTCTCTCTCTCTCTCTCTCTCTCTCTCTCTCTCTCTTTATTTCTTCTTTCTTTCTTTCTTTTAGTTTTTATAATAGAGGGTGACGCCCCCCTTTTGGATTCCCATAATGGGACTCCATCTCCAGCCCTCCTTTCCTAATCCCTTTTTTTACTTTTCTAATTTTTTTTCGTTACTTTTTGTTTAGTTTTTTACTCAACCAAATTGGGCTCTTCTAGAGACCCCACTATTTAGTAACTGTTATATCTAACTAAAATTCAGAATTTAATTATTTTTAATATTAATTTAATTAATTATTATTTATTTATTAACTAATTAATATCCAAAAAATTCAGAGGGTGACTTATCCCTGTGAGAGTTTTTTTAACTTTAAATTTTCTTAAATTAAACCTTATACTGAATTTAAAGCTTTAATTTCGTTAGACCTGGATTTTGAATTTGGATCTGGATCTAAGATCCAAATCCAATATCCATATAGATCTTGAACTAGATCAGATCCTAATTAATATGGGTCTTGGACTAAGTCCAGATCCATATTAACTTGGATCATACAGATTAGATCTGGTCTGATCCAACTCAAACCCGGTCCCATCAAGACTGACCTTTTTTAAAAAAGGTGATTTTGGGGTCAATCATAGTTTGAATTCAGAAAAAATAAAATATCATTGAATTCAACATTTTGAGGTACATCTAATGATGTATTATAACTTGAATTTCTTCTCCGAATTTTGCTTGAATTTAACCCAATTTTTTCTCGAATTTTGCTTGATTTTAAATGTCAAAAATAAAAGTTTTTATCATATTTTGTTTGGCTCGTTTAGGTCTTGTCAATGAGACCTAAGCCAAGCCCAAATTCATTTGACGCTACCTAAAATCAAGGATTTATCAATTTTTCTACAACACAACCAAATTTTCAAAAATTCAAAATTTAACTAAGTATAAAAACACTAAATATTATAATCTTTGTGATCGACTTTCCCATCTACAAGTTCAAAAGGTGAGTTTCATACAATATATACATGTGTATCCCCATGTGTATTTATGTTTAATATGGTAGCCTACAATCAAGGGTATGAATGAATCTTGCTCGCAATCATTAAATATCCCTATGTATTTGTGTTAAGTTGTTGCTATGAATGTTTTTTGTATGTTTCCTTGTGTTGTCATCGTCTTTTTCAGTCACCATATTTATTGTTTAAGGTTAACTATGTTTACAGTTTTTTTATAAAAATATATATTGTTGTAGATGATTTATGATTGTTTGTTTGCCCTTTAGTTAATATTTGTTATTTTTTTATTTGGTATAATGAAGCTAGGGTTTACTGTGCACAAACATTGAAAAGGCTAAAGTACACTATCATGGTTGTTGTATGCAGGCAATGATAATGTCTGAATGGGCTAAAGTATAATATCGTATGTCTGATTACACTAATTGAAAATCTATAGTAGTCGCCAAAAATATTACCTTTAAGGAATTTGTAGATTTGATGTCTCGTAAAACCGGATATGCGGCAAACTTATTGAGACTCCAATATAATTATTCTCTAAACTTAAACAAATGATGTAGAATCAATGTTATTTAATTGTGATCTTTACTTGGAAGTATGCAAAGTTAATGAATGAGGAGTTAAACAAGGAGTAATTGATCAATGGAATGATGTGAATCTCATGGAGAATGTGCATGTATCTCAAGCACCATCTATCAAGCTAAGTCTTTTGTCATTTATCCAACTGCCTTAAACTATGGACGATATTGATGTTGTACATAATCGAAGAATCACTACAAAAGATATGAAACCACGTGGACAAAGAAGTGTCAGTGATCTTCATAGCAATAATTTGAATGATGTGCAGCTTTCTTAAGCATACAATAATTCTAGGTACAAGTTATAATTTTGATATAATTTATGGTTGAAATGTAGGTGTGATGATTAATATAATATTTTGATGGTTAATCTTGAATATTAAAAATACAAAAATTGTGCATGCATGAAAGCAAATAAAGTGATAGATAGAATGAATTTTGATTTATTTAATGCAATCAAATAGTCAATTATTGGTGGCAGTGATCATATTGGCAGTGAACAATCAGATGATATTGATGATGATGAGTATATCATATCGATAAGAGATAATAAAGACAGTGATGATATGAGACAAATAAGGGTGGGTGAAAGCGATGCACCAATGAAATTCAATAATGTGAACCATTGGTTCTCGTCTAATGGGTTCTCATACAATAAAGAGTAATTGAAAATCATTGAAGTAAAAATAACTGATTTATATGAGTAATTGCATAATGAAAGGCTTAATAATTTAAAACAATTTTAATGGCTATCAACACACTCAAACAATCGAGAAATTGCTTTGGGCAAAAGGTTTAATGATCTTTAACATTGTCACTAGTTTTTGAAAGATTATGTGATTAGAAATAACTATAAAGCAAAATTCTTAAAGAGCTGCAATAACAGAGACACTATCGTATGCACGAGGAAGAACACTCATATGATGGTTGATTGCCCCTAAAAGATCCATTGCACAAAGGTACATTGAGTATATTTTTTTTAAGTGAAAAAGTATGATAGTGAATATACATGTGGTGGATCACTGAGCAACCTTATATTAGATAAAGTTTCTTCCAAGTGGATTTTAGGTGTTATTCATAAATGTAGACACAATAACCCAAAGATAACTCCAAAAGAAATCATGAATGACATCAATCACAAGGAAGGTGTGGAAGTTACAAACAAGCAAGGTGTGGACGGGAACACACTAAGCTACATTATATAGTTTATTTAAAGAGTCATTCAAGATGTTTCACACCTATTTGGATCATCTGATGAAGGCTAACCGAAGATCGATAGGGTATATTTAGACCGATCAAAAAGATCAATTTCAGTATATATTCTTAGCCTTTCAGCAAAGCATCGATGGTTTTTTAAATGATGTCCTACAGTTCTTATAGTAGATAGCATGTTCCTAAAAGCAAAATACACAGGTATATTGTTGTTGGCTCATACTATTGATCCTTGTGGTGAGATGTTTCTGGTAGCATTTGCAGTTATTGATAAAGAGTTCAATTATTCATAGGTATGGTTTTTAAAATGTCTAAAGCACGAATTCATACACTTCAATGAATTTAGAGGGAAAGGAGTATTGACAATTATCTCATATAGGCATTCTGGTTTAAAGTATGTTGTGCTCCACATATTGCCTACATGTCATGTTAAATTTTGCATAAAGCATTTGACGGAGAACTTTTCTAAAAAATTTGGTTCACCACTCAGTACAATTTGGTAGAGTGCAGCTCGAGCAGCCAGAAAAGAACAATGCAATTATTTTCTTAACAAAATTAAGGAACAAAACATAGACACATACAATTATGTTGCCACTGACGTGGAACCAAAACATTAGACTAATTGTCACTTTTCAATGAAAAGATCTATTTGCTTAACTTCTAATATAGCAGAGAGTTTAAATTCATGCCCCTAATTTCATTTATTGAAAAACTTTGTCTTATGCTGATGAAACTTTTTAAGAAAAGAAAGATTATAGGGCAGCATATGGCAGGCGTTGTGGTGCCAAAGGTAAAAGAAAAAACTAGAAGAACTGAAAAAAATGGCATAACAAATATGTGTGCAAGTAGTGCATTGCCTCCAACAATGATACGAAGGTCGCGACCAATCTAACATATCTTTATCCCCTAACTTTAAAACATAGAACTATTTCACGAGTATGTTCGTCAAGAATTGATACAAATCCAATTGAACCCCGATCCACAACTCTAATTTGTACAGACTCTATAGAATCCAGACCCACATTGGCCAAGCATAAAGAAACATGATCCAATAAGGCCCTAGACAGATCAAAGTAATGAAAATCCAGACATCATATGGGAGGACCTAGATCCAAGGAAGGGTCGATTGGCCCTAGTGGGGCCCACATGTAAGTCGACCTCCCCTTGGGAGGATCCTAGATGGCATTGCAAGGGATTTAAGAAGGCTCCTAGGTGTTTTCTAACTCTCCGAATGTTTTACCCAATTTAGAGTTGGGTCTCCAAGAAGTCTTTTTAAATTTTGCTTGTTTTACCTTAAGTCTAAAGTATGAATTACTTTCTTTAGATTTCATTTACTTTTATTTTTGGAATTGGTTTTTTCTCATTTACTTTTCTTCAACTTGTGAAGGGGTTGTAAATGCCTCTTAGAGGTCTAGATATAGCCTTGTATTCCTTTAAATTGAGATTAAGCAAATGAATGAATTTTTGAAATTTCTCACTCTCCTCAAAATTGTCATTCTCTCTCTCTAATCTTCAAAGGCACTTGTGCTCTTGTGAAGAGTGGCAGGTTAGCGAGACTCTTTGAAAATATGTGATTGCATATATTTTGTATGAGGACAACTTACCAGAGGATTACTTTGACAAGTTCATCACATTTAGATCATATCAAATTGCATATAATCAATACACAATGGCAGATAATGTCTTACACATCGCTCCACCTACTCTTATAATTATCTATCCACCAAAATTGAGTCACAAAGCAAGGCAACATAAAGGTTAATAGACAAATAACATAACATAAAGATGTATCATACAAGTGCAATGTATATGGTGAAGTTGGCCATAATAGGCAGAAGCATGAATAACAGTATGTATATGTAAGTAGTATTGTTTACTTAATTGTTTCTTCATGTGCTTATCCAGTGTTGTTTAATTAATTGCTTCTTTGTGTGTAGATTCAGTGTTTTTTAATTAATTGTTTTTGTGTGTGTTATCTAGGTAGTTCGAGAGGTACAGTCATAGACATTCTCGCACTACAAAGTAATTCAAACAACACTGATGTTTGAACAATCCGATCATACATTAAGCATAAGCAATAGTTAGGATTCATGTGTGTATATTTGATATTAATCTTATATAATTTATTTTGTTGTTAAAAACAAGCTAATAAGAAAGAGTATTAGTATGGCAAAGAAACTCTCTTGCCAAGTGACGTAAGTGTTAGTTTTGCACATTCTTTTGTTTATTTTTTTGTTATATTTGCATGTTATTTTGTTTATTCTTTTGTTACCATACTAGATTTAATATGTAGCATCTAGCAAGATTCGTACAAAAACTTCAACCAACTCATAATGAGGATAGAGAAAGAGACAACTTGTCAAAGACCTTTTACCTTTGTATTTCTCTTAGTCCAAAATGTGAAGTTTATATTGTTTTACTACCGATTAATACCTATTAATTGGTAAACCTTGTTTGTTTATAGCAAATGGTAGCAACTAAAGGGCAGCGAGGTGGGGCAGTTGACTACTTGAAAAGAAATGACTTATCATATCATTTTGTTGATGTTGACATTGTAAATTTTCATGTGTACAACGACGTTATACTAGATTTATGTTACAGCTGTTAATTCCTTTCAACTGGGGCAACGAGCACTAGATTCTTTGAAAAATAGACATAAAGAAAAAGGACTTCAGGTTGTACAATTTTAGGTTGAACACATTTAACAGATAAAAACCTTAAACAAATAGTACGATAATATGACTTACTCAATAATATACTTGTTTTTTTGTGTATATTTGTTATCTTCTTTTTGTGCATATGTGTAGCAAGTTTTTTTTTAGCGTAATTTAGGTTTGACTATTATAAAGATTGGATGGCACAGACCATGGAGGGTATTCCTCAACAAGAGAATGAGTAATTACTTACATTTGTTTGTTAACTCATTTTGTACATGTTTTTTACTTGGTATTTCATCATTTTACAAGTATGACTCTAGTATATTTGTCATACAGTATATGAAGTACTTGAGAAGAAACTAGATATTGAATTTCACAAAAGTATATCTTTATATGTCAGTTGTTCACTAGTTTGAGATGTTCGTTGTAGTTAGTTATTGCTAATAAAAGGTTATTTTCAGCAAGATATTAGAGATATAAGAAATCGTATGATCAAGTTCTACAAGCATATGAAGGGAAGGGCTTCTAAGGGTGCAAAAAACAATGAAAATGCGAAGACATCGGTTAGAGAGGTGCCTGAAAAGTCTCTCTAGCTAGCCAAGTTGTGAACAATTATGCACCTTTGTGATAGATCAAGTTAAACTTACATTTGCAATTAGATAAATCAAGTTAAATTTTATAATTGAATGAACTTTGATTGTAACTTTGTAAAGAAGCTCATGTATTGAATATAACTTTGTAATTGTTAAGCTTCAAGTTATTTGATTTCTTGCAAACTGACTCTATTTAGTTCTATGTTAATCATATTGACTTGTCTATAGATGAAGAAACAGTTTTGCAAACCTCTCAGATTTTTGTCGACCGATAGGATTTTCATAAATATACTTCACGAGATTTCAAAACGTATATGTAAAAAAGTATGATATATACAAATGAGTTGAAAATAGTTGCTGAAATTAGTTGTCGGAAGGAAAGCAAGTTTGGGACCACTAGTTGGGGATAAAAGACAAAAAAAGCCCTATATTATGTGAAAATAAGCAGTTTGAGGACTACAGCATGTTTATATATGATTCGAGAAATTCGCAAAAAGTAAGAAATATCACACATTTATCATAATTTTGCAAATATTTAAGTATAATATTTGTGATAAAAGGAGATTTACAAATAACTTTATGTGAGATCATCTAATATATGTGAATAAGTAATATATTTACAAATTTAGAGGTAAAAGTGGTTTTGCACACAAATTTATGCAATTTTGAAAAGTACTTACAAAAAAATAAGATATTTTTTATTGGTGTTTCACAAATATATTTATGCAAAATATTGATGTATATACGAAAGTATATGATATTTGCAATTTTGATGGTTTGATTTTCACTGAAAATTCGCAAATAAATTTATGCGAGAACATGAGGTCCACATAAAAAACCTGTGATTTTGGATTTAAGTGAAAGTTGGACCTAGTCGATGGGCGGTACAATTTTATCACAATAACGCCTCAATTCACAGTTGTGAAGGGTAAAAGGATCCTAATGATGTTAGATATTTGTGATTTTGGACATTGAGAGAATATCAAAAATTATAAAAAATTTAGATAATCAAGTCAATTTATTCATATAATAGGGTCATTTTTTGTATATTTTATGCGAATATAAGGAAACCCGCATATATTTTATGCGAACTTCGAATGGTATTCCTCATAAAATATATATGGACTTCCTTATCCTCACATAAATATATGCAGACTTTCTCATATTCGCATAAAATACATGCAGACTTCCTTATTCATACATAAAATATATGCGGACCTCCTCATCCACGCATAAAATATATGTGAACTTTTTCATCATCGTATAAAATATATGTAGACATCTTCATCTACGCATAAAATATATGTAGACCTTCTCATCCACATATAAAATACATAAAGACCTCATTATCCTCATAAAATATATGTGGATTGCATCATTCATGCATAAAATATAATTGCATGTAGAATTCCTTATCCTCGCATAAAATATATGCAAACCTCATCATCCATGAATAAAATATATGCAAACTTCGTGAAGTTCGCATATAAACTAAATAAAAATTTGCATATAATTTTTATGTGAACTTCTTGAAATCCACAAAAAAACATGTGATCTTCATTTTAAGTGGACTTCTTCATTTCACCTATATTTGTTGTTTGCATGTTTAGAATGAACCGACGTTTCTCTCTAACCACTTATCAGATCAAGGTGATCTTAGTAACAGTTGACTAACGTCTCGATCCGTCTCTTTTCTTTTTTTGTTTTTCTAAATTTCTAGTAAAGGTAGCTAAAAAATAGCATAGAATAGACAAAAAATGTGCACCCTAAAGGATGCATGTTTCTATTTTGAATACGCTTGTGTCTTAGCTTTACAACAATTGTCAAAACACAAGTTTAAGTTTTTGACATCTGATCGAAGAGATACATATATGAGAACAAAGATCGTTCTCCAAAAAAATACACATGTTTAAGAGAAAGTTTACATGTGCAAAAGTTAAAAAGGTCTTTTTACATCCAAATATTTGCAATTTTGAACATGAGAAGAATATTAAAAATTGAAGGGTTTTTAAGAAAATGTGTCATTACCAGTGCAGTCTGGTCATTTTCCGATAAATTATCTCAAAACAGAAGCAAGTACTTCTCCATGTATGCATGGATTGTGGCTGTGGCATCAGGGCCACCAGGCAAAGTTGTAAAGCAAGGCTTTAAAACTTTTCAACAGATACTAGTGATATGAGCCTGTTGCATTAATTACTGGATCGATAAACTGCAGTTGCTGTCACCTGTGATTTACCAAAAATTCTTTGAATAGGCCAAGATAGACTTTACGCTTAATGCAATTAGTTCTTCAGCACCCCACAAAAAAAACTTCATTCTGATTGCTTGTACGCAAAATTAAAATAATCAGCACACTACTAGAAGCCTTGGCTGGATTTCCTTGTACAACAAGATAAAGGTAAGAGCAAAATGAAAATCAACACAAGCAAAATGTTTCTGATTCATCAGAAGTTAGCCAAGCGATTTCAACACCAGTCATACATTTGCTCTCTCCTCTATTTGACATTTTATGTAAAAGAAATACATACAAAATCACAAAGTCAGACCTGCTCGTTGCCCTTGAGAATATTGTACTTACACAGTGGACAGGTTGCATTAATTCGAAGCCATTTAACAATGCATGCTGAGTGAAAATGATGTTTACAAGGAAGTGCATGGATCTCAACCCCATCTTCATATGCTGACAAACAGATGCAGCATTCCTGAAACAATAAAGAGCATGACGATCTAATTAATAAAACAAACATTTAACAAGAATAGAACAAATAATCCTTGCCATTGCCATAAACAATAATTTGAACTGCTAATCCAATTCCCTAATCTGAAGTTCTAAAGACAATAGATGAAAATCCCATCATAACATTGAGAGTTTAGAGAATAGATATCAGGTTTCCCATTTTGAATAGTGGCTTAAGACCCCGTGACCCAACATATCACGTTCTTTACAGTTCAGTTGAACCTAGCTTAGCCATATCATAGAAACCCACAAAGCATACCTATGCCAAGATGAATCTAATATTTTGTGAAGTATTACATACCTTTTGTACTGATTGACTGAAAAAAAAAAGCTGTAATTAATGTGTATACTTGCTTGGTTTAATTTGCTGCAACATATAATATTGAATATGCTTATAATTTTATATGCATACAATGAATGCCATGAACATCTGGACTATTGTTTACGTCAATATTGTCTTAAGTATGGTTCTTAGGTGCAAGAACAAAAAATTCAATAGCTCAGTAAAATAATCTTCAGTTATCATGGGGTTAATCGCCCTTGATCTCCCTGCTATGTTTGGCTGGCCATATGCCAGCAAAATTGAAGTCATTGGTCATATGAGTTTTGTCTCTTCCGAGAAAGCTCAAAATTTTAAAACAATAATTTGATGCGAAGTCGTAAGATGACAAGAGTACATCACAGCTGTAACAGACAACCCTTAATTACCAGGGAAGAATTCTACAAGATTCAATCCAAGTCCAAATCATATCCCACCGCCCACATCCCCCGTCAACATAACAGTTCTCTGCATACAAGCAACAAGTATTACAAAGAGTGATGTGAGACAGTCACTATTGTTGCCTCTCCAAAAATTCCCTGGTTTCTCTCCTTATGAACCACCAGGCAAGAAATAAAACATCCATATAAGCAGCCACTTAACGATACATTTTGCAAAATGTACATGAAAGTTTTTCTACACAGAGAGCTCGATGAACTAGGCATAGGTGGAAGATTTTCTACCCATGGACTTTGATGAAGAAATTTATATAGAATAACACAATTCTTCCTAGCTGAGTCTTCCAAGTATGATTGAGAGCTTATAGCTTAAAACATGCCTAAAAAAGTGATTTGAAAGTTTATAGGGTGCACTTAAAGGATGTATAAATTCAGTTATCGAGGACTCCTTATTTACTGGGGAAATAAACATTGGGTGACTATTTTGATTTATAAAATGATATTATTATTGGAAGCTCAAAAGAGTTGATTAACAAATATTAAGTTGTTCAAAAGGATCCAACACACTTGAGATATGTTGTGACCTATATACAATGTGTATTACATTTTGTTTGTCCCCCCTTATGTATTTATGTTTGAACTGTAGTGAAATAGGAGGGTTATCCTCCTTATATGACAGTATTCTTTCATTTCCCACCTAATGAAGTTTCTTTTCTCATCTTCTTTGCTATCTCATGGTTGGAACTCTATTGCTTTCATATAGCATCAGTACCATATCCAACCTTGGAGAAAGGTAATTTGGTGATCATCTGAAAGGGAAGAGGAAGAAGAAACCCCATTCTGGTGTGTTGGGAGTCTCATTTTTCGTGCTCCAAGAAGGGCATTTGTACATTTTATGCAGTTTGGTTCTATTCAGTTGGGGCTTTAGTAGCTCTTGATTTTGATTGATTTTTAAATCAAGAATCATTCCAATCGGAGGCATTTTCGATTTTATACAGATTTTTTCTGATTTTCTGAATAGTGTTCTGAGGGGGGGGCAGCAATTCTCTAGATTTGCATCATTTGGGTTGTCTTGGATAGCATTCTTGGTGAGAGTTTTATTGTTTTGATTGGGTTTTAAAGACTCTTTTGGAGTATATCGAGAGGCAGTAGTTGAGTTTTGAAATCAGAATCAAGTTTGGGTTATGAAAATGCTTTGATGATGTTGTGCTTTGTAGTCTAATGCTTGTTCCTCGACATCTGTTGTCTGGTAATAAGGGCTATTGGAAGGCGTTTAAGGTGCTTTTGTTGATGTTCTTCATATCAGCTGAGCATATTTGTGTGTCGGACTGAGTTAATAGTATCGGCAGCATCATTATTCTTTGATTTGTTGTGTGCTATGTCACATACGTGCGGGTGCGGATGCGGGGTGATGCGGCACTTTAGAAAAACTTGGGTGCGAGGAGGGTATATATATAGGGGAATAAAAACCTCCCCAATAGAAACCCTCCCAAACCTCCCCAATGAAATTTTTTTGGTCTTTTTTTTCAAAATTCTGACCGTGAAGATGTGTTCAGCATGATTGATTTACTATAAATCGACACTTAGATCATGAATTTTGGACAGAAAAAATGGTATTTGGTGAAATGAAACAAGTGCACAATCACAATGCCAACAAAGGACTACACAAGTGCACGATCACAATATGGCCTCTAATCTATGTCACACGGACTCTCCAACTAGGTGATGCACCCGCACCCGATGCGGTCAACCTGACCCTAGGTGCAGTCAACGCACCTAGGGTCATTTATGTCTAACTTTTGAACTTTATATATATATATATATTTTATATTTTTGCCGCACCCCCTCACCCAAGTTTTTTTTAAGTGCCGCACCCACACCCATGTGACAGCCTCTAATGGACCGGATACAATTTCACAAAGAGAATAAATCTTACAAGAACACAATAAAAAAAAGTCTTTTTATATTCACAACTCATAGCTAGAAAGCATGCTTTTATACTTTACAAATGGGCTCTATTTATAGAGCAATCCATACAACATAAAGGGGGTTTGACTACATCCACAGTCCAACTTTGGACTGCTTCCCAACAGTCAACCAAGTTCAAAAATAAAAAAACAAAAAGCAAAAGAAATACAAAAAGTAAATTAAAAAGAAAATAAAGAGTATAATACAGCCCCTGTTGGACTGTATATACACAAAGACCAAAATACCCCTGATATACATATATTTATACAATATATGTATATCAATTATATATATATACAATGTATTTTAACACTCTCCCTCAAATTTACGGTGAGATCACTAAAAGTTTGTTAAGAAGAAACAAAAAACGAGGTAGAGGAAGAGCTTTGGTGAAGAAATCCGCAATCTGAAACTTGGACTGAGCATATGGTAAAGTAATTGTTTCCTTCAAGTATTCTTCTCAAACATAGTGCCAATCCATATCGATATGTTTTGTTCTTTCATGAAATGTATAGTTGTTGGTGATATATATGGCACTTTTGTTATCGCAGCATAACTTTGAAGATTCTGAAATATCAACACCCATGTCTGAGAGTAAAGATCTCATTCACACGATCTCGGTTGTTGCAGTAACCATCGCTCTATATTCAGCTTCCGTGGAGGATAAAAACACTTTCTGTTGTTTTTTACATCTCCAATAAATGAGAGACTCACCTAAAATACACAAAAACATGTGGTTGAGTGTCCGTTATTAGGATATCCTCCCCAATCAAAAGCAGTATAAGTAATAAGATTTAAAGATGATGAAAAAGATAAAAATAGCCTTTTAAAAATAATCTTCTTGATGTATCGAACTATTCTTAACACAGCGCTCATGTGAACAAATGTAGGCGCATGTTGAAACTGACTTGTTGTATGAACTACATGCTCAATATCTGGTCTAGTAATAGATAAGTACATTAGTGACCCGATAAGTTGCCGATAAGGAGTTAGATCATCTAGTAAAACTCCATCTTTAGCTCTCATTTTAGCATTTATTACTTTAAGAGTGTCAACATATTTTGTGTCTGTGATTCCCGATCACGCAACAATATCAGTTGCAAACTTTATTAGAGACAAAATGTATCATCTTGGTGAGTATTGTAATATCGTGTGTTTTTATACTAAGTTAAATTCTGGATTTTTGAAAATTTTGGCCAAGTATTGCAGAAACATCAATAAATCCTCAATTTTAGGTGGCGTCAATTGAATCTGAGCTTGGTCTAAGTCTCATCGACAAGACCTAAAAGAGTCAATTGAAATGTAATAAAAACTTTTATTTTTGACATTTAAAATCAAGCAAAATTCAAGCAAAATTCGGGTTAAATTCAAGCAAAATTCAGAGGCGAAATTTAAGTTCTATATCATTAGATGCGCCTAAAAATTCTGAATTCAACGATATTTTATTTTCCTGAATTCGGGCTACGGTTGGCCCGAAAATCGCATTTTTTCAAAAAAGGCCTATCTTGATGGGACCGGGTCTAGGTTGGATCTGACCAGATCTGATCCGTATGATCCAAGTTAATATAGATATGGACTCAATCCAAGACCCATATTAATTAAGATCTGATCCAATTCAAGATCCATATGAATATTGGATTTGGATTTGGATTTGGATCTGGATCCAAAATCCAAGTCCAACGAAATTAAAACTTTAAATTCAAAATACTGGTTTAATTTAAGGAATTTAAAGTTAAAAAGACTCCCAGAGTGGTAAGATGCCCTCTGGAATTTTTTGGATATTTATTAATTAATAATTAATTAATATTAATATTAAAAATAATTAATTCTGAATTTCATTTAGACATGGTAGTTACCAAATAGTTGGGGTCTCTAGAAGATCCCAATTTGGTTGAGTAGAAAAAAGAAAAAAAGTAAGTTTTAAAAAAAAGGAAAGAAATAGAAAAAAAAAAAAAGTCAACAAAGAGATTAGGAAAGGAGAAAGAAAGAGAGAGAGAGAGAGAGAAGGAAAAATCGTGGGAGAAAACGAAAGAGGAAAAGAGAAGAAGAAGGAGAAAAAGACCCTCTTCCTCTCTGATTGTCCGATTTTTCTTCCGGTCTTTTTCAAACTTCAACAAAGGTACGGTTGCCTCTTTTGATTCGAATGAGGGAAAATAGTCTAAATCAGATTTATGTGAGGTTTTTAGATGGAAACCATGAATCTGATTTTGTTTTTGCATGTTCAATAAATGTATTGATGCACGAGAGTAGGAGCCATGGAGTTCGATGTATGCATGGTTTGTGTTATGTATTTCATATTCAAACTTTGATTTCATGACAAAAACATGTAACCCATGATGATCTGATCCAAACCAGACCTGTCACAAGCTTAGCATACTGACTTTAATTGTATTAGTGTGTGTTTTAAAAAACTATATATATTTGTATATTCAGATCTGCTGAAATATTTTTTTTTCTATACGAATCTGACCATACTGTATTCAAACATAACAGACTTGAATTAGATTTGTCAAGCGAGGAAACACTTATGGTGACTATCCCCTCAAATAGTCATTAGTACAAGAACATAATATACAGATCATTTTTTAATTTCTTTGAGAGAGTAACCAAGTAAGCTTATGGATTTTTTTTTGTGATACTTGATAATATAATGTTTTGATCATCCTTGTTACATTGAAATTATGTAGATTCTAATGGGAACTTGAGCTGGTCGGGATCTGATGAAAATTTCACAACAAATCCCTGGCTCCATATACTTTTTGGACTCTATCAAACCTGAATTCTGATAGAAAGTTTGTTATTATCAGCAAACCCTGACCCTGTAGGGTTCGGTACTGGTCAAATCTGGGTCACACCCGACCCATTGACTGCCTTATAAATATTCCAGATTTACTATGAGTCTGTAGAAATCATTTCAGATTTATATGGTAGTTCAGATTTCGTTTGGCTTGGGTTAAACCTCGGTAGGTCTACAATTTTTTTTATCTTGTGATTTTCTATTGCAGATGGGAAACTGAAACCAAACGGATTTGAGATTCTGTTTATTTACTAGCTCGATCATCACAATTTTCAATTCCTACTAATTTCAATTCTTCATTGTCTTATGCACCAGTTCTTGTTGTTAATATTTGTCACATGGCTTTTACCCTATGTCACACGGACTCGGCTAGGGGGTCGACGTACCCGCGCCGACACTCCCCGACACTGGTGCGGACTCGGTCAACAGGTGTCGGTCTCGGTCAATGCACCTGCGCCGAGTCCGTCCACTTTATAGACTCGGCCAACTTTGACTGAGTCTATAAATGTCCATATTTGAAATTCATTTTGGAATCGGGTCGGGTCCGAATCCGAATCCAAAATGAATTTCAAATCAGCGTCAGGGCTGAACCCTAAAAGGGTCTTACGACAAATCCCTCCCTGTCGATTCTTCCCTCTCCCCCAGTCGTCCGGCAGTCCCCATCTTCTTCAGTCTCCCGGCGACCGTAGCCACAGGCGACGCCAACCACCCTCTCCCCCAGCCACCGGTCCTCTCAATCTCAGGTATGCCCTCCCTCTTCCGTTCTTCTTCCTCTTCGTCTGGCAAGGGGCTCCCCCTGCCTCGTTCGTGTTTTCCGGCAGGGGGCTGCCCCCTGTGTCAGATTTGTGTTCCGGTAAGGGGGCTTCACCCCCTGCCTCAGTTTATTTTTCAGCAAAGGGCGGAGCCCCCTGCCTAATTCTTGTTTTACGGCAGGGGGCGAAGGCCCCTGCCATATTTTATTTTCCGACAGAGGATCCCCTGCCTCAGATATATTTTCCGACGGGGGGCTCCCCCTATGTCGGATATGTATTCCAGTAGGGGGCTCCACCCCCTGCCTCAATTTATTTTCCGGCAGAGGGAGGGGGGGAGCCCCCTGCCTCGTTCGTGTTTTCTGGTAGGGGGCGAGGCCGCTGCCATAGTTTATTAACTCCGCCTGTGTATAACTGTTTAGTTATACACTGCCGGTCCCAAGCCCGGATAAAGGAGGAGGGTTGCGGTAGGCCTATGACAGCCAGCATAAAAACTTTGTCATACCCTATGAAAATGAACCAATATGAGAATTTCGTTGGGGCGTTCCCTACTGAGCGACGCGCTGTCCTCTCTAGGCCCGGAGGCAGTGATAAATGGGCAAGGGTTGCTAGGTCGTCGCCCAGAAGCGACGCGTCACACCGGCGCCCAGGTGTGGTGTCAAATAGGCAAGGGTTCCCTCACTTTGTTGGACGGGTGGGGGTAAAGAAGTTAGTCCAAGACCATAAAATTAGGTTAGCCACTTGGAACATAGGGTCTTTAACTGGTAAGTTGGTAGAGTTAGTAGATGTTATGTGTAGGAGAAAGATTGATATTTTATGTCTTCAAGAGACCAAATGGGTAGGTGAGAAAGCTAAAGTGATAGAACCTTGGGGATATAAGATTTAGTATACAGGAATAAATAAGAATAGGAATGGAGTAGGGATTGTTATGAGTCGTCAGTTTATAGATAATGTAGTTGAGGTCCGTAGGAAGGGTGATAGAATTTTACTTATTAAATTAGTATTAGGTACGGATATTATTAATATTATTAGTGTTTATGCACCTCAAGTAGGTTTAGATGATTCCATTAAGCATCAATTTTGGGAAGATTTAGATGGAGTAGTACAAGGGATATCTTATGGAGAAAAGTTTTTCATCGGCGGTGACCTTAATGGACATGTAGGCATTAGTAGGGATGGATTTGAGAGTATCCATGGAGGCTATGGTATAGGAGAAAGAAATGAAAGTGGAGAAAGGATTTTAGATTTTTGTTTGTCCTATGATATGATCTTAGCAAACACTTGGTTTAGGAAGAGGGAGTCTCACCTAGTAACATTTAAAAGTGGGGTTAATACGAGTCAGATAGATTTTTTCCTACTTAGAAAGAGAGATAGGGGTTGTTGCATCGATTGTAAGGTTATACCGGGAGAAAGTGTAGCTACACAACATAGAGTCTTAATTTTAGATCTTAGAATTAGACAATGCCGCAAAAGGGATAGACATAGGATAGATCCTAGAATTAAGTGGTGGGCACTGAAAGGAGCTAAACAAGGAATGTTTGTAGAGCAGGTAGTTAAGGAAGCTGATTGGTGTCTCGAGGAAGATTCAGAATCAATGTGGAATAAGATAGCAGGTGGCATGAGAAAAGTGGCTAAGGAGGTATTGGGTGAGTCTAAAGGCGGTGCACCACTAGGTAAGGATACATCATGGTGGAACGAGGATGTCAAATTAGCTATTAAGGTTAAAAGAGAGTGTTATAGAAATCTAAGAGTCGTGATAATGAGAATTTGGAGAAGTATATGATAGCAAAGAAGGAAGCTAAAAAAGTTGTTCGAAACGCGAGGGCTAAGGTATACAAGGAGGTTTATGACAAGTTGGATACCAAAGAAGGCGAGAAGGATATTTATAGGCTTGCAAAGATGAGAGATAGAAAATCGAAGGATTTGGGTATGGTTAGATGTATCAAAGATGAAACGCAAAGGGTTTTAGTCAAAGATGAGGAGATTAAGGAGAGATGGAAAGATTATTTTGATAAGCTATTTAATGATAGTCATGCTCAAGATCTTGGAGACTTCTCCATTCCTTTTCATGAGATAAATCGTGACTTCATGCGCAAGATTCAAAAGAAAGAAATTGCAGAGGCTTTGAAGAAAATGAAATCAAGCAGGGCAGTTGGCCCAGATGGTATACCTATCGAGGCTTGGAAACGCTTGGGAGAGAAAGGTTTAGAATGGTTGACAAATCTTTTTAACTTGATTTGGCGAACAAATAAGATGCCTAATGAGTGGAGGAAGAGTACTTTGGTGCCTTTATATAAGAATAAGGGTGATATACAAGATTGCACAAACTATCGTGGTATAAAACTCATGAGTCATACTATGAAACTTTGGGAGAGGGTGATTGAGTCTAGGTTGAGGAAGGTTGTCATGATATCGGAGAATCAATTCGGTTTTATGCCTGGAAGATCAATTATGGAAGCTATACATCTTCTTAGATAACTTATTGAAAGATATAGGAAGAGGAACAAAGATTTGCATATGGTTTTTATTGATTTAGAGAAGGCATACGATAGAGTACCTAGGGACGTTCTCTGGTGGACAATGATGAAGAAAGGTGTTTATCTCAAGTACATTAGTATAATTAAAGATATGTATGAAGGAGTAGTAACCAATGTCCGCACTTGTGGAGGGGTGACAACCAATTTTCCGATAACGGTTGGGTTACATCAAGGATCTGCTTTAAGCCCTTTCCTATTTGCGATAGTGATGGATGAGCTTACGAGATCAATTCAAGAAAATGTACCGTGGTGTATGTTGTTTGCTGATGATATTGTTTTGATTGATGAGTCTAGAGCTGGGGTTAATGCTAAGTTAGAATTATGGAGACAGACATTGGAAGCTAGAGGTTTTAAGTTGAGTAAGAGTAAAACTGAATATATGGAATGTCGGTTTAGTAAGCAACGAAGTAGTGATGGGAGTGTAGTGAAGCTTGGTGAGCAAGAAATACCGGTGAATGATTATTTCAAATATTTGGGATCCATCATTCAAAAGTATGGAGAAATTGATAGAGATGTAAATCATAGGATAAAGGTTGGGTGGATGAAATGGAAAAGTGCAACTGGAGTGTTGTGCGATCGTAGAATGCCATTGCGGTTGAAGGGAAAGTTTTATAGGACGACTATTAGACCTGCTTTACTATATGGTACGGAATGTTGGGCTGCCAAAAGATATCATATTCAAAAAATGAGTGTAGCTGAGATGCGGATGCTTAGATGGATGTGTGGAAATACAATAAAAGATAAGATTCGGAACGAGGAGATACGTAAGAAGGTAGGTGTTGCACCCATTGAAAATAAGATGTGAGAGAATCGTTTACGGTGGTTTGGACATATTCGGCGAAGGCCTAATGATGCTCCAGTTAGAAGGTTGGAGAAATGGGAAAATATATTAGTTAAAAGAGGTCGGGGTAGGCCTAGGAAGACTTGGATGGAGATGATAGGAAAGGATATGAATGCTTTGAACCTCACCGAGGACATGGCATTGGATAGAAATGATTGGAGGAAAAGGATTCATGTGGAAGACCCGAAATGAATTTCTTTTTTGGTTCATATCGCTGACCCCAATTGTTTTGGGATGAAGGCGTAGTTGTTGTTGTTGTTGTTGTTGTTGGGCACCCCTGCCTCAGATCTATTTTCCGATAGAGGGCTGCCCCTGCGTCGGATATGTGTTCCGGTAGGGGGTTCCGCCACCCTGCCTCAGTTTATTTTCTAAAAGGGGGCGGAGCCCCCTGCCTCGTTCGTGTTTTCCGGTAGGGGGTGAGGCCCCTGCCTCAGTTTATTTTTCGGCAGGGGGCTCCCCTACCTTAGATCTGTTTTTTGGCAGGGGGCTCCCCTGCCTTAGATCTGTTTTCCGGCAGGGGGCTCCCCTGCCTCAGATCTGTGTTTGCTTTCCCTTTGTCATAGCGGAATCGTGTCCCTACTCGATATTAACAACTCAACTGCAAGGTTCCTTGTGCATCTTGCCAGAGGGCTTAGATATGTGGTTTGGCAGGCCACACTGCAGCATGCATTTGCGTGCGCTTCTTGATGCGCACAGCTGCGGCACAAAGCAGCAGCGGCTGTGGCACGTGTTGCTCACTACAACCACAAGCAGTTTTTTGGCAGGAGGCGCCTCTGTTATTTTCTGTCAGGCACACAGTGAGAGGGGTGGAGCTCCTGTTACTATTTTTTGGAAGTGTTTATTAACTTTATTTATGTATTTTCTTTTCAGTTTTCACTCTTCAGATATAATGGCGAGTTCTAGTGGCAGTGTCAATACATTTGGTTCAAGTTCTAACCCTGAATTAGAAGTTTCTCAACCACTTTGAAGGCTTCTGACAAAAGGGATAAAAGCTAGTGGCGGTAGTGGTGAGAATGTGCAGTTTCATTGTAATATATGTAAGACTGTTTTCACGGGTTCTTATATGCGTGTGAAAGCACATCTTTTGCATATTCGTAGTCAAGGAATTAGAGTATGTTCTGGGGTTGACAAAGACTTGTTAAAGCAATTAAAGAAAGAATAAGAGGAAGCTGAAAAGAAGAAAATTGTAGAGATGAGAAGCGATTCGATTAATCTGCCTTTTCCTATTGCTAGTGATGTACAAGAAGAGCTTTTGAAGAAAAGAAAGATGGAAAGCAATAAAACAATACAAGCATCATTCAAAAACATGGCAAGAGCAGAAATTAATAAAAAGATTGGTCGATTCTTTTACTCAAGATCAATTCCTTTTAATGTAGCTAGAAGTCCATACTGGATTACATCTTTGGCTAATTATAATTTGAGTGGTTATGTGCCTCCTAGTTCAGAAAAACTAAAAACAGTCGTTCTTACTGAGGAAAAAAATAGAATTGAAAACTTGTTAGAAACCCAAAAATTTGCATGGAAACATGGAGTGTCTATTGTTTCTAATGGATAGAGTGATATACAAAGGCGACAATTGATAAACTCCATTGCTTACTCACTTAATGGGTCAATCTTTTTGAAGACTGTTGACGCATCTAGAAAGCACAAAGATGTTGAATATTTAAAGAGATTATTTGTCGAAGTGATAAAAGAAGTGGGTGAAGAAAGTGTGATGCAAATCATTACTACTGACAATGTTTCAGTTTGCAGTCGTGCAGGAATGAATTTGGAAAGTGAAGATACATATTCACATATTTTTTGGATTCTTGTGCAGCACAGTTTAAATTTGGCACTTAAGAGTATATGCAATCCATCAAAAGATGATGCACATGCACGTGAAATGTGTTTATGAATTGAGGAAATAGAGCATGATGTTCGAAATATTAGAAATTTTGTTGTAAACCATCATCATGCCCTTTCTATATTTAATAGGCATTCTGATCTCAAGTTACTGAAAGTTACTGAAACTCGTTTTGCTTCTCTTATTGTTATGATGAAAAGAATTAAGCAATTGAAGAATGCATTGATGATGATGGTGGCTGATCAAGATTGGGATTTTTATGGTACTGCAGATGATGTTAAGGCTCAAGCTATCAAAAAATGCATCTGTGATGATTTTTTGTGGGATAAAATTACATATTTTGTTGAATTTACTAAGCATATTTGAGAAATATTGAGAGAAATTGACAGAGATGTACCCATGCATCATAGAATTTATAAAATGTGGGACAATATGATTGAAAAAGTTCAAAGTATCAATTTTAAACAAGAGAAGAAAGATGTTGCACTTGATGATTCAGAATTTTATAATCATGTACATTCAGTTTTAGTGAGAAGATGGGATAAAAGCAATACACCTTTGCATTGCATGGCACACTCTCAATCCAAAATATTATGCAAAAAAATGGTTGACAACAGGTGTTGGTCGTGTTTCTCCAAATGAAGATCCTGAGATATCAAGGAATAGAATGATATGTTTGGGAAGACTTTTTAATGATTCTCACATGTTTAAGGTTGTAAATAGTGAGTTTGGAAAGTTCTCTATTGGGATATTTGATTCTTTAGCAACACTCGTGGCAAGGGACGAGGAAGATCACCTTAATTGGTGGGCAATATATGGATCAGAGACACCAAATCTGCAACGTCTTGCAATAAAGTTGTTATCCTAACCTACTACATTATCGTGTTGTGAAAGAAATTGGAGTACATATGCTCAAATTCACAACATTAAAAGAAACAAACTCACCAGTAAAAGAGCAGAGGATTTGGTTTATGTTCACTCTAATATACGATTAATTTCTCGTTGCACCAAAGATGAGTATAGGTACTTTTTTTCTTTTGTATTCAAAGTTCGTATTTAAATATTTGTATTCAAAGTTTGAAGTTAGATACTAAGTCATTTTTTGATGCAGTTGTGGACCATCCAAGTATTGAGATGTAAATCCAGAAGATTTTGACTTAGAGGGAGAACATGATTTGCATACTCTCAACATGGACTACTTCGATCATGTTCTTCCCTCTAATTCAGACGATGATGCAGATTTATGATAAGTTTTGTTGTTTATCACACTCAAGCTTCTTTTATGTGTTATATTTTGCTAAGTTTGTGTTGTTGAAAATTATTTTTTTATTTTTGCTTTAAAATTTACAATCTTATTATTAATTTATTGTTATATATATTTTTAAATATATATATATAGCCGAGTCCCCGTATCCAAAAAATTTGAAATTGTGCCGCACCCGTGCCGCACCCGTGTCGCACCCGCACCCCCACCCGCACCCATGTGACAGCTTTTAACTTAACAGAATTCATGAATCGAAAATGGAAAACTATTCATCTGTACATATGTTTACTAACTCGAAATGACAGTGTAATTGATACTTTTGCCAATTACTATTACTGCTCTGAGCTTACCCACTTGCAATCCCAGCTACTGGGGCTGCAAATGAATCGGATATACTTAGATATCCAACCCGCGCCCAACCTGTAATTTCTAGATTCAGATCTTTAGAGTAAGATGTGAATGTGAGTATAGTTCAGATCTAGTTCAATTCGAATAAATATTTGAGCTTTAGCTGGATGTAATCTTAGCATGATATGGACCCGTTAACATGTTGAATTCGGGTGGTTGATCAAACCCAACCACGAGCTGTATTGGGTGCTGACCAGACCCGATAAATTGTTGTTTTTGAGTGGTTGGTCAAACCCGAATACATGTTGTATTGGGTGCGGACCAGACCTGAATGTATGTTGATCGGATTTCTCACACAATAATGTCATCTTTATTAACTATGTTGTATAGCTGTATGCATACATGATATTTTTCATGCACAAAGAAGCATCAGCATAGCTATGGCCTGGTATTTATGTTTTGTATCCCGAGCTTTCCTGAATTGGAAAAAATATTGGTTGTTCACATATGCTCATGAAATTTAATATTTTGTTAACATAAATATGCATATTATGAACACGTGAATCCTGAAGTTATATTGTTGTTGTATTAACATGATCATGTGTATGTTTGCGTGAGATGAGTCATGACATAGGATGTATGTTGCAAGCATGTGTTCATATGCATATGTAATTACTTTACATGTACATTCATATTGTGTGAATAAATGTGCATTGTAGACATGTTTGGATAATTGTGTGATCACATGTTCACTATGGTTTTTGCATGAGATGCATCACTGGTCTGAATGTGAATCACTGTAGGTCATGTGGGCTACGAGCAGGTGTTGCTCTGTGTTTTGTTGAATGTATTGCAAAAATTCATATAAAATTTATTAGTTTTCTAAATTAATTGCACTGTTAAATATTGTAACGGACAAAGGTCTCATGTTGTGTTTTGCATGTTGATTTGCAAAACGAAGCTTTTATAAAAAACTTGTCTTTTGATAAAAAAAAATAAGAGATAAAACAATATAATTAATGTTTTTCTTTATGGATGTCCCTTTCGTTGTGTAAGAATCCTGGATGGTAATTTTGGAAAACCGTGAGGATACTAAAACTCCTTGTGCGATTGTGCCCCTAAACCCGATATGATGGTTTGCCTCCTGACCATGGTTTTAGGAAGTTTTCTGCCACTTTGCCTGAGGGTGGTGTGTAGACAGAGTTGTTGTTATTGGTATACTAAAAAAGTGACATCAGTGAATATTGATTTTCCTGGTGTCCTGACATTAGATGTTGATTTCTAATATTTCGATGGATGGTGTTGATTACTGATATCGATCGAGAGCCAAGTGTGGAACTCAGTAATAAAATACAAATTGTATGTTAAGCTACAACTGAGAACCATCTTGAATTTCGGGAATTGTTGTGCATCTTTTGAATATCTTTGAGTTTTAATGAAAAGTGAAACTAAACTTGTATGCATTTAATAAGGACATGAATACAAAAAAAAAACACTGATAAGAATTTAATAAGTTACTCATGCATATTTAATGTTCGACATTAGTTCATGCAATTTTACTTGTTTATTTTTTTGTTAGCTATTGCCAATGCATGACATCTAATCTTGAATGCCTGAATAGAAATTGAATTGTGAGAATATTGTAGTTATGTTCCTCTAAAAATATTGTATGGATTTGATTTATGCTTTTCTTGCCTATTTGGATCTTTAGAAGAATTTGTATGCAGGATCTCTGATTTTGACCTTGTGCTCTTTACGTTTTTCACACGACCTGAAGCCCAGTGATGAGGATGTATGCTATATGGGGCTTACGAGGCTGTGTGACTACTTTCTGATATTTTCTTTAAGATAGTGTAGCTCCATTATTATTGACATTTATTTGATTATGTTATTAAACTTTAATTATTGATTAATAAAGTTAATTAGTTGATTGTTGGTTTAATGTAAGATCCCTTGTTGTTTGGGTTGTGTTATGTTTGTAAGGCTTCGGATCTCTAGATTTGGTTTTCGCAATTGTTTTAAAAAAAATCACTTTTCAATGGGGATGAGTTAGGGTCGTTACAAGTTTGGTATCAGAGCCAAACTACAAAACCATGCATTAGATTATTTAGAGATACCAATGTGTCTTTACATAAGACAGAGATGGTATTAGAGCGAAACCACAAAATCTTGCATTAGAACTATTTTTTTCTGTACCATATTGTCTTTTGGTATTTGAGCTCTGCAAAATTTGTCAAAAAGTCACGAGTCGTACTTCAAAGCATTCTCCATCACTGGTGAGAGCTACCTGATATTTTATCCGTACTATTGTTAAATTGTTTAATTTTCATATTGTTGACAATAGGCATAGCTTAATTTAAGTCCTTATGTGAGAATTAAGGAAATTTGATGTGATTGTATGGTTATGATTGTTGTGGAGATCAAGCCTAAGGAGATAGGTTTGATTAGGATACAAAATTTTTAATAAATCTTGATAGTGTTATGTTCGATTTGGAGGCTACCCATTCTTTTATCTTGTCTTCTTTTGCGAGTTTGCTCGACCTTGTTCCGTCTGCCTAGAAAAAGTGCTTGATGTGATGTCTCCGATGGGTAAGTCTTCTTTAGGAAAATATCTTCTTGTCGTTTGAGTAGTCATCGAGGGGAATGAGTTGTCTACCGACCTGATCATACTATATATGACTTTCTATGACGTCATTCTCGGTATGGACTGGTTGTCCAGACACAATGCTACCCTTGAGTGTCGGGGAAAGAAAGTTTTGTTGGAGCGTGCCCACTTGTTTGCACTGGTACTCCAGGCGACTAGGCCGGTGAGTAAGGTGAAGATTGTCTCGGAATTGAAGATCTCCAAGTACCATAAGCAGGGTTGTATGGTGTTCTTGGCCAGTGTGTCCATGACAGACAGTCAGGCGACACCTTTAGACCAGTTGAACGTGGTTCGTGAGTTTTCGGACGTCTTTTTCGAAGACTTGCCAGGTTTGCCACCTCACAGGGAGATCGAGTTCTCGATCGAGCTAATGCCTAGCACAACACCAGTTTGTCGAGCACCTTATCGAATAGCATTTGCATAGTTGGTTGAGCTGAAGAAGAAGCTGTAGAAACTTCTTGAATGGGCTTCATCAGACCAAGTGTGTCCTCTTGGGGTACACATGTTTTCTTTGTCAAGAAGAATGATGGGTCCATGTGACTGCATAAATTACGGCATGCTGAACCAGGTGACGATGAAGAACAACTACCCTTTGCCTAGGATTGATGATTTCTTCGACCAGCTAAGAAAGGCAAAGGTGTTCTCTAAGATAGATCTACATTTCGGGTACCATCAGTTGCGGATCAGGACAGAAGATGTTCTGAAGAACGCATTCAGGTCTAGATACGGGCACTATGAGTTTTTTGTGATGTCTTTTGGACTCACCAATACCCCTACAACATTCATGGACCTGATGAATCGGGTCTTTAATTTGTGACTAGATTCATTTGTCATTGTATTTGTCGATGGCATTATGATCTTTTCTGAGAGCGTAGAGGAGCACCGAGAGCATCTGTAGATTATGTTGCAGACACTGACAGAACATAAGTTGTATAATAAGTTCTCGAAGTGTAAGTTTTGGCTTGATAAAGTGATATTTCTCGGCCACGTGATCTCAGAGAAGAGCGTGAAGGTTGATCCAGACAAGGTGGAAGTAGTGTTGTCTTGAGAACAGTCGAAGACAGTTACAGAGATCAGGAGTTTCTTGGGATTGACGTGCTACTACCATCGATTTATACATGACTTCTCTCGTATAGTTGCTCCGAGGAATCGGCTTCTACGGAAGGGAGTGAAGTTCGTTTGGTCACCTCGGTGTGAGGAGAGCTTTATGACCCCAGTATTGACTTTGCCTTCTGGGACGGGCGGATTCGTTGTGTACAGCGATGCTTCGGGGACCGGACTGGGTTGTGTCTTGATACAACACAGAAAGGTCATCGCGTATGCTTCTCGACAGCTGAAGGTGCACGAAAAGAATTACCCCACTCATGACTTGGAGATAGTGACAGTTGTCTTCACGCTGAAGATCTGGCGTCACTACTTGTATGGGGACCAAACCCGAATGTATGTTGATCGGATTTCCCACAAAATGATGTCATCATTAGTAACTATGTTGTATAGTTGTATGCATACATGATATTTTCCATGCACAAAGATGCATCAACATAGCTATGGCCCGGTATTTATGTTTGGTATCCCGAGCTTGCCCGAATTGGCACAAATATTGGTTGTTTACATATGCTCATGAAATTTAATACTTTGTTAACATAAATATGTATATTATGACTACGTGAATTCTGAAGTTATATTGTTATTGTATTAACATAATCATGTGCATGTTTGCATGTTATGCGTGAGATGAATCATGAGACAGGATGTATCTTGCAATCATGTATTCATATGCATATGTAATTACTTTACGTGTACATTTGTATTGTGTGTGAATGAGCATTGTAGACATGTTTGAATAATTGTGTGATCACATGTTCACTGTGGTTTTTACATGAGATGCATCAGCGGTCTGAATGTGAACCAGTGTAGGTCATATGGGCCACGAGCAGGTGTTGCTCTGAGTTTTGTTGAATGCATTACAAAAATCCATATAAAATTTATTGGTTTTCTAAAATTAATTGCACTGTTAAATATTATAACAAGCAAAGGTCCCGTGCTGTATTCTGCATGTTGATTTGCAAAATGAAGTTTTTGTAAAGAACATGTCTTTTGATAAAAAGATAAAAGAAATAAAAGAGTGTAATTAATGTTTTTCTTCCTAGATGTCCCTTACACAGTGTGAAAATCCTAGATGGCGGTTTTGGAAAACCGTGAGGATACTAAAACTACATGTGCGATTGTGCCCCTAAACTCGATACAGTGGTTCGCCTCCTGACCATGATTTTAGGAAGTTTTCCACCACTTTGCCTGAGGGTGGTATGTAGAAACAGTTGTTGTTATTGGTATACCAAAAAAGTGGCATCAGTGGATATTGATTTCTCTTGTGTCCCAACATTAGATGTTGATTTCTAATGTTCTGATGGATGGTGTTGATTCCTAACAACGGTCGAGGGACAAGTGTAGAACCCAGTAATAAAATACAAATTGTATGTTAAGCTACAACTGGGAACCTATCTTGAATTTTGAAAATTGTTGTGCCTGTTATGAATATCTGTGAGTTTTAATGAAAAATAGAACTAAACTTGTACTCATTTAATAAAGACATGAATACAAAATAAAATTCTGATAATAAAATAATCAGTTACTCGTGCATATGCATTAATATCATGCATATTTAATGTTCGGCATTAGTTCATGCAATTTTACTTGTTTATTTTTCTGTTAGCTATTGCCAATGCATAACATCTAATCTTGAATGCATGAATAGCTAGTGAGTTGTGAGATTATTGTAGTTATGTTCTAAAAATATTGCATGGATTTGATTTATGTTTTTCTAGCTTATTTGGATCTTTAGAAGAATTTGTACGCCGGATCTTTGATTCTGACCCTGTACCCTTTACGTTTTTCACAGGACCTGAAACCGAGTGACGAGGACGTCTGCTATATAGGGCTTACGAGGCTGCATGACTACTTTCTGATATTTTCTTTGGGACAATATGCTCCATTATTATTGACATTTATTTGATTATGTTCTTAAACTTTAATTATTTATGAATAAAGTTAATTAATTGATTGTTGATTTAATGTAAGATCCCTTGTGGTTTGGGTTGTGTCATGTCTATAAAAAAAATCACTTTTCAATGGGGATGAGTTGGGGTTGTTACAAGTATGCTACTTTAATACTTAGAAAATATCTCAAAAAACTAATGTCAATTGTATCAAAAGATTTCTTAAGCATAATTTTAATTTCTTCAATTTCCCTCTGATCATTCCCAATGATGATCATATTATCACATACAAGAGCAAAATGATAAGTGAAGTACCTGTAGATCTTACAAAAAGTGCAGTGTCAGTAAAACAAGATTTAAATCCAAAATTTATCATAGTTCCACTAAACTGATCATACCATACTTTAAGGGCTTGTTTAATCTTATATAAAGTTTTTCAAAAATGAAGAACCATTTCATTTTCAATAGTCAAACTAGGAGGAGGATCCATGTAAACTTCTCCATTTAAATTTTTATTTAAGAAACCATTATTGGCATCTAACTGATATATATGGCATTTTCTAATGGTTGCTACTGCAACTAAACTCCTAATGGTGGTCATGCGGGCAACTGGGGCAAAGGTTTCCTTATAGTTTATACCATATTCCTGAGAGTACCCTTTTGCAACTAATCTTGATTTATACATTTTTGGAGATCCATCAGTCTAGTCTTTGTTTTGACCTTAAATACCCATCTACAACGTATGTCTTCTTTCCCTTAAGAAGGTATTGGACTTCCCAATTATGAGCCTTATGTAAAGCATCTAATTCTATTTTCATAGCGTCTACTCAGTCTCTTATATCTTTGGCTCCTCTATAGTTGGATGGTTCATGATATGAGTGGATTAATAGAAGACGCCCTATAATTTGGTGAGAATGATTTATATGAGACAAACCTATTTGGTGGTCTAGGTATTCGTTCAGATCTTCTAATACTAGATTCTTGTACATTTGTTGGTTGGCTATACTTCTCAAAAACACATGGATGTTCCCCATTATCATGTCTAGAGTATTCTATAATGTTATGAGTTGGTTCTCCTTCTTCACATGGTTCATTATTTGACTCAACATTATCATTATCTTAACCATCATTTTCAATGATAGATTTTAGGCAATAAATCAAACAAGAAGGCATACTCGGATTCTTCCTTAGTTTTCTCAAGATCAAATCTCTTTTCTTTTTCTAGAAATGTTACAAATACATAAAGTTCATCAGTTTTAGAGTCATAACATCGATAGCATTTTTTATTTTCAACATACCCAAGAAACACGCATTCAATAGCTTTAGGAGAGAGTTTGTTGTATTTTTCAAGAAGTACAAAACACTTACATCCGAAAACTCTTAATCTTTTCAAATCGGGTGAAATTTTGAAGAGTTTTTCAATTGGAGATTTGTTTTCTAAAATTTGAAAAGGCATTCTATTTATTAAATAAACCATGGTTAGGGTGGCTTCGACCCAAAACTTCTTCAGAACTTCTTTTGAAATAAGTAAAGTTCTAGTAGTTTCAATAATATGACGATGTTTTCTTTCAAAAATTTCATTTTGTTAAGGAGTCTTTGGACAAGATTTTTGACGTAGAATAACATGAGTTTTTAAATATGATTGGAAATCATTTGAATGGAACTCGCTCCCTCAATCGGAGCGGAAGGTTTTAATATTTGTGCTGAATTGATTTTTAACAAGATTATGAAAAATTTTAAAACATAAAAAAACTTCGGATTTGAGTCTAAGGAAGTAGATCAAGTGTACCTACTAAAATCATTTATGAATGTAACATAGTATGAATAACCACCTTTTGACATAACGGGAGCGGGACCCCAAAAATCTGAATCCATTAATTCAAAATTTTCATTAGTTAAAGAAGTTTTAGATACAAAAGGCATCATTTGCATTTTTCCTAGTATACAATCTTTACATACGAATTCATTTTTTTACAAAATTTTTTCAAAAATGGAAAAAGCGATAGTTTGGATACAATTGGATGTCTTAATCATTTATGCCAAAGATCCAAGTTAATTTCTTGGATATGGTTACAAAAGTATTCTTTAGGTAGACATAAAGAGTCTCATCTTTTATGGCCTTGCCTAATCAGCTTTCACGACTAAAGATCCTGCACCCAACAAGCCTTAAATGGGAAGACAACTTTATACCCATAATGGGAAATTTGAGAAACCAAAAATATATTTAAATCGAGTTTTGGAATAACTCAAATATTTAGAACAAAAAAAAAATTGAATCATTGCTAAGATTTCCTATACTTTTAACTTTTAAAAAACTACCATCGGCGGTTGACACACATGAAAAATATGATTTAGTGTAATCGGATAGTAGGGAATCATTATTAGTCATATGAAAAGATGCTCCCGAATCCAAAATCTAAGAGGACTTACCTGGAAGAGAAGAGGAAGAGATGGCAGCACCAGATGTAGATGAAGTAGCTTTTAGAATTTGAGAAACGGCCTCCGCAATTTAAGCAATTGATAAATCATTGAAGTTGTTCCCTTTCTTTGACTCGAGACTCTTCATTTACCATGGTCACCCTTTTCAGTTTGGGACAATCCGGTCTTATGTGTCTCGGTTTTTTACAATAGTGACAAATAATCTTTTCTCCCCTATATCCTCCTTTATATCCTCTCCCATTATGTCCTCCATTATATTTTTTCTCAAAGTGCGGAGGTTTATAGGTTTTTATAAAAACTTCTAAGTCTTGATACATCAAGCACCTCATCACTAGACTTGTGCATTCCAAGTCTAGTTTCTTTTTTCTTGATATATTTGGGCAAGAGCATTACTTATAGAGGGAGCGGAGGTCCTATGAAGTAAAGAGGACCGAACTTGCTCAAATTCTAGTCGAAGACCATATAAGAAAGAGAAAAGATTTTTCCTTTCAACTTGTGTTCTCATTTCAATAGTCGGACCTTCCCATTTTGGTTCCAACATACCCAACTCATCCCAAATAAGAGATAAGAAACCATAATAATCTCTTACGCTAGCTTTAGTTGATATTCTAGTAAAGCCTTCGCCCTTTGTTCTTCGGAAAGGACTTTGACTTGATCTCCTTCTCTTCTCGTTAACTTTAGTTAAAGTTCATAATGGCCCTAGTAATGAAACCCCAAAGTTTTTTCCCCTTGATATGGTTTTTCATTGTGGTAGCCAACATTAGTTGTTTTCGTTGAGATTGTAGGAAATGACGAAGGCGGATTCTCATTCACCCATGTTAAAGAATAAAACTTGTGGTTGGAGAATAAAATTTGAAAAAGACCACCACCACAAAGCGAGCACACTTAAGACAACTTTTAATACTACAAGATCCCAAGGCTCCAATACCATGAAATGAAACAAGAAGTGCACAATCACAATGCCAACAAAGGGCTACACAAGTGCACGGCCACAATAGCATTGCCTCTAATGGACCGAATACAATCTCACAAAGAGAATAAATCTCAGAAGAACACAATAGAAATAAGTCTTTTTATATTCACAACTCATATGCTAGAAAGCATGCTTTTACACTTTACAAATGTGCTCTATTTATAGAGAAATCCATACAACATAAAGGGGGAAACAATTGTTGGACTGCCTCCAACGGTCAGAAACGACCAGTTGGACTGCTTCCCAACAATCAACTAAGTTCAAAAATAATATTTATTTTTGTTAGCCTTTTGGCATTATCCCTTTGTGGATTTGTGTGTATACTTAAAGTGCTTATCTATTCTCTTTGTATTTGTCCAGTATTCTACACTTTGTTATTTGTAATTCCGCTTACTTCATTATATGGTATTAAAGTCATTTGGGTTATCTTGATCTTAGAAGCATTCCTTGTGGTGTTTGAAGATCGTGACAAAATTGTTATCACTTTCTTTATTTCAATATTTTTTTTGTCGTCATGGAGCATGAATCAAGAGTGGAGCTCTCCTTCAAACTTAATGGATCTTAACTACTTAATGTGAGCATCGACTATAGAAAATCATCTTAGAGGAAAGAAACTTTGGGGTTTTCTTATGACAACCTTTCTTGAACCATCGTTGAAGCTCAGTAAAGTTGAAGGAGGTGTTGAAAAAGCGTTCATCGAAGATGATCATCTTAAAGCCATTAATGATCATCAAATAAAGGTAGAAGATTGGGAAAATAACCATAACAAAATTTTGACATAGTTTATGAACAATGTTGACATAAAAATATATACCAACACTACTAAATTTAGAAGAACCAATGAAATTTAGTTCTTTCTTAAGGGTATGTATACCCAAAAGGATCTTGCTAGACAATATTTTTGTTAAGATAAAATTAGATCCACTAAGCAAGGGGACATGTGTGTTTGAGATTATTTTAGCATTTTGTCTCCTTTTTGGGATGAATTAGCTCTTCTTAAGCATAAATAGGTGGCTCCCAAAGATATTGAAATGAAAAGAGAGCAAATTGAGAATGAGCATTTTTTTCAATTCCTTAGTAGTCTAAGACCGGAATTTGAACAAATGAGGGCTTATCTCCTTCATAGGACAAAAGTTATGGCTATTGAAGATGCTCTTGCCGAGATATGTCAAGAATAAATTTGTCTTGGCATGATCCATAAATATGATGATGTTTTGGTCGTTACTAGGTCGGGTTCCAATGTAAAAACCTATAAGCCACCCCACTTTGTAAAACCAAATAACTATGATAATAGGCCCAACTATAATAGTGGATATAGGAAGGGTGTCACTGACCATCATTGTAATGAACAGAGACACATTAAACCAGTATGTCCTAAGTTTAAAGGTAAGATTGCTTCCGTTGGAGAAATCACTCTTAAGAAAGAAGAAGCAAGCAAAAAATTGAGGAGATATTGTTAAAATGTATACTCAAAAACATTATTGTAAGTATAAATATATATACTTATATACATAGAGATATGTATACATATATTATATGTATACGTATCTCTATATATAAGTATATATATTTATATATTTTTTCCCTTTTTCTCTTTTACCCCAAAAGGGTATTCCTATCTTTTTACATTTTGCGCATATTTCATTTGAAATATGCTGTATTTCTTTTTTATTTTTTTGTAATTCTTTATTTTTTATTTTCTCCTTTTTGCTTTACAAAAAGGTGCATTGCGGGTCCCCCCAATAGTCGTTGGGGGCTCCCCAACGACTCCTTTGGGAGCCCCCTTTTGCACCCCTTTGCTCTTGTATAAATAGGGGTGTTCCCCCTTGTTGTAAAATAAGCTTGAGAGTCTCAAGCATTTGCTCCTTTTATAAAATACATGCATTGTTGCATGTTTATTATTTTTACGCTTTTTGCGTATTTTATTCAAGTGTTGTGAGAGTGCTTTCGTGCACTTATTTTCTAAAGTATTTATGCTTGTATGTGTATTGTTTCTTCATAGACAATTTCACATGGTATCAGAGCTCGGTTGGTGATTGAGGATCGTGGGATTCTCCTTTTTTTCAAGTGCCTCGAAAACCATGCCTTCGGATCCTTAGAAGTTGAAGTGGTGGATCTTGCTTCTCAAATATTTTAGAAGGATCTTGTGCAAGCTAGAAGTTGAAGCATTGTGTTGGTACGCCCCTTTTCTCCTTTTCTTTACTCCTTAATGGGTGAAAAAGAGTCTCACTTCACTCTTGGCTTCAAGTTAAATGGGTCCAACTATCATATTTGGGCCGGGAACATGGAGGCTCACATAAAAGGTAAAGGATTATGGGGTTATGTGCAAGGCACAATTCCGGAACCGGAACCCAAAATAACCATAATAGACGGAAGTGAGATCAAGATTCTTGAGGGAGAGAAAAGGATCAAAGCTCTTGAAGAATACTCCAAGAAGCACGACGAATGGGAAATGAAGAACTTCAAGATTCTTTCTTGGTTCTTCGCATCCGTTGAAACAAAGATTAATGCCAATATTGTCAAATTCAAAAGAGCATCGGAAGCTTGGCATTATCTCGAGAAAATGTATACATCAAGAGATCTATCCCATAAGTATTACCTTCAAAAGAAGGCCCTCTTCCTTACTCAAGGTGAAATGTCTTTTAGGGAATATTTTGCCGACCTCTCCTCCATTTGGGATGAGCTTTCCATGCTTGAACCAAAATGGAGTGGAGAGGCAATTGAACTCCGCCACAAGCAACTTGAAGAAGATCGGTTCTTCAATTTTTTGAATGGGTTAAGACCGGAATTTGAGCAAATAAGGTCTTCACTTCTATCCTCATTTACTACTCCTTCTCTTGAAGATGTTCTCACCAAATTAAGTGGTGAAGAGACTCGTATGAGTTTATGTAAACAAGGATCAAATGTTCTTGCGGTTCCTTGTAATTATGAAGAAAACAATGAGGTCAATGTCGTATCAAGACCCGGAAATAATGTAAAGACCTATCGTCCTCCTCATTTCAAATCACAAAATCAAGGAGGTGATGGTAGACAAAGAGGAAAGAGAGACTATAGCAAGATTATTTGTCATTTTTGTAAAGAACCGGGGCATATCAAGCCCATATGTCCCAAATGGAAGAAGTTTCTCGCCATGGCTACCACCGGTGTACCACAAAAGGAAGAGGCATCATCAAGTGGGTCACTCTCTTTAAATCGAATAATGGAAGCCCTTCAACCTCTCCTCAAAGGAGCTACATCCGGTGCCGCCGTGTCTACTTCTTCCTTTCCAGGTAAAGTCTCTTGGCTTTTGGACTCAGGTGCATCTTTTCATATGTCCCCAAACATGTTTTCACTTTCCAACTACTCAAAAAATGTTTTTTCATCCTTTGTTTCCACTGCGGATGGAACCTCTCTTGAAATTAAAGGAATAGGTAATTTTGAAACTCAAGATTTTTTCATTCCAAAAATTAGATTCATACCTAAACTAAACTTAAACCTTCTCTCTGTTTCTCAACTCTCGGACCATGGTTGCGATATTAAATTTTCGTGTGATAAATGTTTAATACAGGATCGTCGGTCCGGGAAATTGATTGGGGAAGGCTTTAGAAAAGGAGACTTATACTATATGGAATCTCTTCAAGTTCCAAAATCTTTTTGTAATATTGCCCGAAACAAAGATATAAATATGTGGCACAAGAGACTTGGTCATCCTAATATCACCAAGTTATCCTATTTACATTTTGCGAAGGACCTATGTAAAAGTTCATTTTCTTGTAATGATTGTATTCTCGGAAAAATGCAAAGTTTACCTTTTGAGCAAAGAACTATGTTCTCATCTAAAACCATTGAAATTGATCATTCCGATGTTTGAGGACCCGCACCTGTTGTCTCAAAAGGAGGCTTTTCTTATTATGTCATTTTTGTGGATGATTTCTCCAGATATTCATGGATCTATTTTCTTAAGTTCAAACATAAAGTTTTTTCGTGTTTTAAAACCTTTTATTCAATGATCAAGAATCAATTCAACAGTAATATAAAGATTTTTAGAAGTGATTCTGGAAGAGAGTCTCTCTCCAACTAATTTAAAGTATATCTTGAGGATCACGGGATTATTCACCAAAGATCTTGTCCTAAAACCCCTCAACAGAATGAGTTGGCCGAAAGAAAGCATAGGCACATCATTGAAACCACTAGAACCCTTCTTATTTCCCAAAACATTCCTAAAAATTTTTGGGCTGAAGCAGCTCTTGCTTCTGTTTATCTGATAAATCGCTTAACATGTAAGATATTAGGGAAAATATCCCCTTTTGAGATTTTATATAAGCTTGAACCTGATTACAATAGGTTACGAGTCTTCGGGTGTAAGTGTTTTATACTTACGAATAAAAATGACAAACTCTCTCCCAAAGCTATCCCCTGCCCCTTTCTTGGATATTCTGAAACTCAAAAAGGGTTTCGTTGTTATGATCTTCGAGATGATAAGTTATATGTCTCTAGAAATGTAACTTTTTTAGAAAATGAAAATGGATTTGAAAAAAATGTTTCTCAACAAGAAAATTTTGATTACTCCTTCCTTTTTGACTTATTGTCTAGTAATGATGATATATCTAGTGATGATGATATATCATCAAACCATGATGAGGAAATTGATGGTGATGTTGAAGAACATAACCCACTCAATGAACAAGATAACAGAATTTCAAGTGATTCAATAACCTATTCACATAGAAACCAAGACACCTTTAGAAGTGCTATTGATCAATATAGTGAACTTGTTTCTGCTCTCGATCACCGAAGATCTGAGAGGAATAGGAGACCTCCAACTCGTTTTGTCTCCTTTGATTCCTTTTCACCCCGATATAGGGCTTGTCTTAGTGCCATTCATTCTTATTTTGAACCAAGAAATTTTGAAGAAGCTAAAAAATGTATAGAATGGCAAGAAGCTATGCAAAATGAACTTAATGCTCTTAAAAAAGTTGAAACTTAGGATTTCCAAACTCTACCCATAGGAAAGAAAACTATAGGTTGTCGATGGGTTTTTAAGGTCAAGACTAAGAGCGACGGGTCTTTGAAAAGGTACAAAGCTCGCTTAGTCGCAAAAGGATATAGGCAAGAATATGGAATTGATTATGAAGAAACCTTTGCTCCTATAGCTCGAATGGTTACAGTTAAATGTCTTATTACTATTGCATCTATTAAAAATTGGAACATTTTTCAAATGGATGTGAAAACTGCTTTTTTAAATGGTGATCTTAACGAAGAAGTATACATGGATGCCCCACCAGGCATGAAGATTCCTAAAGACAAAGTTCTTCGCCTTCGCAAAGCCCTTTATGGCTTAAAACAGGACCCCAAAGCTTGGTATGACAGGTTTACAAGTGTAATGATGGAAAATGGTTTTTCCTCATGTTATACTGATACTGCTCTATTTACTAGAAAATCTAACGCAGGAATTGTGATTTTATTACTCTATGTTGATGACATGCTAATTACAGGTGATGATGTTCAAGGAGTCAAGGGTATTAAGTCTGTCTTGACTTCAAAATTTGAGATGTCAGACTTGGGTTTTCTGACATATTTTCTTGGAATTGAGGTTGCCTATTCGCAACGTGGTTATTTTCTATCTTAGTCTAAACTTGCTTGTGAGATTATTGACAGATCAGGAATTTCTGATGACAAAGTTTGCAAGACTCCTGAAGTCGTGGGAATAAAAATGAAAATTGACGACGGAGTTCCTCTAACTGATCCTACTCCTTACAGGCAGTTGGTAGGTTCTTTAATGTACCTTAGCATTACTCGGCCTGATTTGTCTCATGCTATACACATCGCCAGCCAGTTTCAGCACGCTCCTACAACCGTTCATATGAGTGTTGTCCTTCGCATCATCAGATATTTAAAGGGAACAATGAACAAGAGAGTATTTTTATCATCTTCCTCTGAATTAAAATTACTTGCTTATACTGACTCAGATTGGGGAGGTGACCCTAGTAACCGTCACTCCACCACTGGCTTTTGTGTTTTCTTAGGTGAGTCCTTGATCTCATGGCGATGTAAAAACAACAGAAGGTCTCTCTGTCATCCACCGAAGCCGAATATAGAGCCATGGCATCCACTACCATGGAAATTGTATGGATTTGACGCCTTTTGGAAGATATGGGAGTGCTTATCAGAGAACCAACAAAGTTGTGTTGTGACAATAAAAGTGCAATCTATATTGCCAAAAACCACACCTTTTACGAGCGAACAAAGCATATAGAGATAGACTGTCATTATGTCAGGGAAGAATACTTGAAGAAGGTCATTGATTTACCATACGTGACGTCTGAGTATCAACTTGCGGACTTCTTCACAAAAGCTCTTTGTTCGCCCAGATTTCATTTCCTTCTTGACAAACTTGCGGTTATCACACCGTAAGTTTGAGGGGGGTGTTAAAATGTATACTCAAAAACATGATTGTAAGTATAAATATATATACTTATATACATAGAGATACGTATACATATATTATATGTATACATATCTCTATATATAAGTATATATATTTATATATTTTTTCCCTTTTTCTCTTTTACCCAAAAAGGGTATTCTTGTCTTTTTACATTTTGTGCATATTTCATTTGAAATATGCTGTATTTCTTTTTTATTTTTTTGTAATTCTTTATTTTTTATTTTCTCCTTTTTGCTTTACAAAAAGGTGCATTGGGGGTCCCCCCAATAGAGTCGTTGGGGGGGGGGGGGGGGCAATGGTCACAATTGTGACCGTTGGGGGCTCCCCAATGACTCCTTTGGGAGCCCCCTTTTGCACCCCTTTGCTCTTGTATAAATAGGGGTGTTCTCCCTTGTTGTAAAATAAGCTTGAGAGTCTCAAGCATTTGCTCCTTTTATAAAATACATGCATTGTTGCATGTTTATTATTTTTACGTTTTTTGCGTATTTTATTCAAGTGTTGTGAGAGTGCTTTCGTACACTTCTTTTCTAAAGTATTTATGCTTGTATGAGTATTGTCTCTTCATAGACAATTTCACAATTAAAGACACGCTTAATCAAATATTGAAAGCACTTCAACAACTTCTCAAATCATCTTCCACTTCGGGTGCCGCCATTGCATCTTCCTCGTCTCCTCTGGGTACGTGGATTCTTGATTCGGGTGCTTCATTTCATATGACATCTCATAAAAATGTTCTTTCCAAAGTTTATATTAATCCTACTTCATCTTATGTTTCAACGGCCGATGAAACTTCTTTAAAAATAAAAAGTATTGGAACACTTGATTCCAAAATTTTTTGTTCACAAAATAAGGATGGTTCCAAAATTAAATTTAAACTTTTTTTTCGTCTCTCAAATTTTCAATCATGGTTGCAAAGTTTCTTTCTCACCTAAAGATTGCACTGTGCAGAATCGTCAGTCAGGGAAGCTGATTTAGGCAAGGCCATAAGAGAGGTGATCTTCATTTTATGAATTTTTTGTCCCTTCCACTCAAGTCATTTTGTAGTCATTTTATAATTTTGTACATGTCAAAAGTATTGATATTTGGCATAAAAGACTTGGCCACCCTAGCTTTTCGAAGACGGGTCTCTTTTCTCTTTTAAGAAATACATGTAATGAAAAAAACATCTTATAAAGACTGAATTTTTGGAAAAATAAAAGCAATTCCCTTTTCGCAAAAATTTTGTTTCTATACGGCCTTTTGAATTAGTACAATTAGATGAATGGGGTCCCTCACCTATCATATCAAAATAAGGTTACTCATATTACATTATTTTTGTTAATGACTTAACTAGATACACGCATTTATTTTCTAAATCACAAATCCGATATGTTTTCTTTTTTTAAAGAATTTCATATAATAATTAAAATCAATTTTTAAGCATCCTTTTTATTCTTAGATCGGATTCGAGAGGAGAATATATGACTAATGATTATCAAAATTACTTAAAACAAAATAGAATTTGTCATCAAAGGTCTTATCCTAGAACTCCGCAACAAAATGGGTTAGCGGAGAGAAAGCATAGACATATAATAGAAACTACTAGGACTCTTTAAATTTCCAAGGATATTCCAAAACGTTTTGGGCTGAAGCCGTTCTAACCTCAACTTCCTTAATTAGTAGAATGCCTTCGTCCTCATTAAACAATGTTTCTCCATTTGAAAAGCTTTTTAAAATGACTCCAGATTTTAAAAACTAAGAATCTTTAGTTGTACGTGACTCCAGATTTTAAAAGACTAAGAATCTTTAGTTGTACGTGTTATGTTCTTACTCATGAAAATGATAAACTATCTCCAAAAGTCATTGAGTGTGTTTTCTTAGGCTATGGAGAAAATAAAAAAAGATATTAATGTTTTGATCCAATAAATAACAAACTTTATGTTTCAAAAGATGTTACTTTTCTTGAAAATGAGTTTGATAACAAAGAACCAAGAGAAAAATTTGATTATTCATTTCTATTTGATTTATTACCAAGAAATGATGTGTCCATCTCTATTAAGGTATTTGAATCTTTTGACAATGGCTCTAGTAGTGAGCATGCACTTGATCATAAGGATAGTGATTAACATGAGAATTTGAATGAACATGTATCAAATGATACACGTGTATACTAGACAGGGTGAAGGTAATCATCCATGTGCCCTTGCAAGTTCTCTCAAAACATTTTTAAAAGAATCCCAACCTAGAAAATCAAATTATATCTCTAATGCTCCAAGTAGATTTGTATCATATGACTCGTTTTCTCCAAACTTTAGAGCATGTTTAATAACTCTTTACTCTTATTATGAACCAACTCATTATAATGATGCCAAACAATACCCTCATTAGAATGAAACAATGAAATTTGAACTTAATGCTCTTAAAGAAAGCCAACCACATGGAAAATACTTGATATCTCCTTATGCAAGAAACCTATAAGACGTAGATGGGTGTTTAAAGTTAAAACCAAAAGTGATGGATCATTAAAAAGATATAAATAAAGGTTAGTTGCCAAAGGGTATGATCAAGAATATGAAATAGATTATGAGGAAACCTTTGCCCCAGTAGCAGTGGCGGAGCCAGGGGTGGGCATGGGTGGGCAGTCGCCCACCCCAGAATTTGAAACCGAAAAAAAAAATATTGTGCCTCCAGCGATATTTCGTAAAGAAACAAAGAATCTGATTTTAACTCTTGTATGCTAATGCCTACCGCTATGTGTGTTTTAATTTGTCTGGTGTGTGACAAACAGAAAATAAGTGTATGTTTACTTTTAATCCAGCAATCAGTTCTGGATATTATCGTATGTGATGTGTTGTCATTTAGATGCAGTTTGTTTTAGGTGGCGAGCACTCGCCCAGGACAGCAATCAGCAAGTGGTGCTGACACGTTTATGTCTTCCTGTGGCAGCGATATCACATACACCCTAAGCTTCCACCTAATTTGGACCCGCGTCTGTCACTCCCCGAGTTCGAATCTGCATTCAACCGGGTTCTGGATTGTGCGTTTTAAGTTTTAGAAGCTGCTTTCGGAAAGCAGCATAATGTTATGGTTCCTTGCTGTTTATTTGAGCTGAATGTATGCAAGACTGATCTCAAATGATTTGAGTATATTGTGATAAATATTGCTGATTTTTTTTTACATTGATAACCAATAGATTTCAATATAATTCAAAGACTTATTTAAGTTTTATCTCTTCACCAACGACTGTGCCTCCAACCAATTTTTTTTGGCTCCGCCATTAATCCGAATAAATGGATCGTCCTTCAAGACCATAGCATTGTCCCTGAGACCCGAGGTCTGCCCACCCAACGAAAAACTCCTGGCTCCGCCACTGCCCAGTAGCACAAATGACAAGTGTTTGAGCTCTCATTGCTATTACGTCTATTAAAAAATGACCTATTTTCCAATTAGATGTTAAAAATATTTTTTTGAATGGAGAGCTTGGTCCTCTAGGAGTGAATTTAAATCAAAAAGTTTTAAAACTTAAAAAGGCCTTGTATGGTCTTAAACAAGCTCCTAAGGCTTAGTATGACAAATTTAGTAATGTTTTGATTAATTTAGGATTCATTTGTTTTTATACTAACACTGCTCTCTTTGTCAAGAAAATAGGTATAACAATTGTGATCCTTCTTCTATATATTGATGATATGATCATCACAAGAAATGACAAAAAAAGAGTTATTGAAATTAAATCAATCTTAAAGAAAACTTTTGATATGTGGTGTAAGTTTTATAAAATGATATCTTAAAAGATATTTTTTAATAAAAACGATTTTGTGAAAGCGAGACACCAAATACTAAAAACTGACTCACACGAGTGATAGAGTCTGGGTCGATCTCAGAGAACGAGAGAAACACTTTGTATTCCACAGAAAACTAATCTACTCTTTATTGCCTTGAAAAATAACAGAATTAATTAATTAACTAAGAGTGTGGCCCTCTGTGGAGGGCTTAAACAAATAAAAATAATTAAGTGGCCTTGTTACAAACCAAATGCATTAAATAAAATAAACCCTAAGCTAAAAATAAAAGAAGAAGGATCTTCAATGCTTGAGCTTCTAGTCCCTTTTGATGCCTCTATTTTATTTTATATTTCTTTGCTTATTGTTCTTGGCCCTTCACAAAGGGCTTCCTTAAAGGAGCTCTAAAGGGCTTGAAGGGCCTTTTCAAGACCTCAGAGGGCTCTTTGAGGGTACTTTCGAGGGCTCATCGCACGTTTAAACACTTTCCTGAAGAAGAAAAAACGCAAAACTAGACACAAATTCAAGGTTAGTTGAATCAAAAATCAACAAAACAAGAATCTAGTGAACTAATCTAACAAACTAAATAAATCACTAAAAGACAAGATAGCAAAACAAACTAACTAATTAAGTAACAAATATATAACAACTAAACTAACTTTAAACAATAAAGAAACTAATTAACTAATAAACACGTGAATCTAAATATAATCTAACTACGTATGCAATAAACTAAAATAGATTAATACTCTCAATTCAAAACAACAACAAAAAACGTAAACTAAAATTTAATAATCTAATTAAACCTAACGATTTAAACAAATTTTAGAAGACTAAACTTGGAAGCACATTGATTCAGAACTAACTTAAGAGAAGATATATTGATCTAATTAACTAAAGTTGGTTGTAAACATATGCTATAGCCGAATACACTACCCACTAAATAATAGAACCTATAGGTTAAAATTTGATTAATTTGTAACATAAACTAAGATACTGATTAGAGGCAGACGTTGACTAAAGAAAAAATGACAATCTAACTAAATAACCTAAAACTTAATCTAACCATTATAATATGATGTGAACTATGCAGCAAAAAAAAAAAGAACCATGAACTACACTACGGATTCATGCAAAGATGTTGAAAAACAATAACACATTATCATATAAGACACCAAATAACGTCTACTAAATAAAACGAATAAAATATTATAATGATCCTAAGACTATTCAACAAATTAAGACCTACTTTGTTCAGCACACTTGCTGCCAAAAAACTGTTATTAACATCAATCACGCTGATGCGTGATTGACATTAATAACATGCGATAGCTATGCCCAGTTGTGCGTGTGTGACAGGTTAAGTATTGTTGCCAAACCGAGTTGCAACCAGCGAAAGGAATTCAGGGGGAGGCTACACCCATGCTGATTTGCAGCACTCGAAAGGTATCCGGTTCGCAACACGGCTTGACTGCGGAGCAACGAGATTAAATATCAATCTGATTCATTTCACGTCGATCTGGTAAATGACCAGGCCTATCAATAATGGCAGATCTGGTCTCGATCTCACGCAGACGGGACAGCAGTATGATGTAATCAAAATAAATACAGGTTACTCTATCATATGCTAAAACGACAAGTAAATCTACACTATAGGCAATAAAAAACATGACAAGTAAATAAAAAGGAGAAGAAGAGATGATCTTTCCTCTGAGCTGCACGTACCTTCGACGATGGGGACAAGGAGAAGCCAGTGAAAGCAAGGATTAGAAGCAAGATGAAACAAGAGGGAAAGGAAGAACCGAGGGAGGAACCGGCCAAGAGTGAAACGGGAGAAGAAGAGAAGAGGGGGAGGAAGACAGAGGTTTGTGTTTTCCAAGAGAAAAGACCCCTCCATGGCTGGAAAAATAGTATTTATAATGAAAAATTAGGTTACAGGATTTTTCATAAGAGGTCCGATTAAGTTTCAAAAATTCCAAAACAACACCTCTAGAAAAATGTGTTTTCAAATAGAGGACACTTCTAAACTAATTAAAATATTAGTTGAACACTTATAAACTAATTAAACTATAAATTAAAAAGTTCTAAACTAATTAAAACACTGAAAATGCAGGGAAGAGCTTGAAATATGCAATTTTTTCTTTATTTTCAATTTAAAATAGTTTCTCAAAAATGTTGATAAGAATGGGTTTTTAATGCAATTTTCTACGGATCATGCATAAAAAATGAATGAATAAAATGCAAAACTTATGTATGATCAATATGTCTAACTTGGGTTTCTTGAGATATTTTTTAGGCATTGAAGTAGCCTAATCTCCTAGATGATATATTCTCTCTCAAATGAAATTAACTGTTACATATGTGCTAAGTCGGGAGTTTCAGATGAAAAGAAGGTAGAGACCCCAGAAGTCATAAATGCTAAATTAAGACTCGAAGATGGTGTATTGCTTGAAGATTTTACTCTATATTGTTAATTAATTGAATCTCCATCGCCCGACCTGATATTGCTCATGTTCATGCGGCTAGCCAGTTTCAGCATGCCCCTACCACAATGCACATGGCAACAGTAATGAGAATTGTGCGATACATTAAAAACACCATTTCGAAAAAGTTTTTTTTATCTTCTTCCTCATCTTTTGATTTAACTGCTTATACTGATGCTGACTAAGGAGGTAATCCAAATAATAAAATATCAACTACTGGTTTTTGTATTTTTTTAGAAGAATCGCTAATTTTTTGGAGGTGCAAGAAACAACAAAAAGTATCTTTATCCTCAACTAAAGCCGAATATCATGTAATGGCTATAACGACAATGAAGATTGTGTGGCTTAAAAGTCTTCTCAGTGATATGGGTATCATCGTCTCAACACCATCAAAGATGTGTTGTGACAATAAAAGTGCAATTTATATTGCAAGCAATCACACCTTCCATGAGCGCACCAAGCATACTGAAATGAATTGTCATTATGTTCGTGATGAATATCTAAGAGGAACTATTACATTGTCATATGTCACATCGGAGTATCAGTTGACCAACTTCTTCACCAAAGCTCTTCCTGCTCCTCATTTTCTCTCTCTCCTTAACAAACTTTTGGTTTTTTTCCTGTAAAGTTGGAGGAGAGTGTTAAATATATATATAGATATAGATATAGATATAGATATATATATATACATATTTATATATATATAAATATGTATTTCTAATGTATTGCCCGATAAGGGCATTTCAGTCATTTTACATGTATTAATAGTTGCTTATTAGAAACAACTTTTTCTTTTCTTATTTTTTCTTTTTTTTCTTCATTTTATTTTTTCCTTTCTTTTTGAGCTTTGGGGCCCCACTTCTTGGAGTCGTTGGGGCCCCAACAGTCATAAATATGATCGTTGGGAGCTCCCCAACGACTCTAAGAGTGGGGAGCTTCCAAGGGTCCCTCTCTCTCCCTTTTATATATAAAGGGTTGTTCCCCCTTTGCATGCATTATTCCTTTCTCTCACTTTTTCAATAATACTTATTTTTGTTAGCCTTTTGTCATTGTCCCTTTGTAGATTTGTTTGTGCACTTGAAGTGCTTATCTATTCTCTTTGTATTTGTCCATTATTAGACTTGTAAGTGTTCTACACTTTGTTATTTGTAATTCCGCTTACTTACAACCTACCAATTCATAACATAAACTCAATTATGTTTTCATAGTGTTACAAACAATTGATTACACCACTTTCATAAGTGAAATGTGATTCTTTTTTGTCTTTAGCCTAGATATTAAAGAAAAAATATATCCAACTTATGGAAATCACCAAGTATTCCCACTATATTGCCATGAAATTGGCGACAACAAAAATTTGGCAAGGACAACCAAGTTGCAGGTAATTAAGACAATTTTCACAGCTCAAAACATCAATTTAAAAAAGGTAACTATCACCCTTGGGACCTCACAAGCTCAATCCAAAGCAACTAAATAAATCATTTCTCCCAATCATATGACAAATATCAGTTTTTTCTGGAAAAATATGAATACAAATTATATAATGTGACATTTGCCAGATGTTTAGAACAATAAATAGTGGTAACGATTGATTCTTTTTCATATATGCTTTTACTTTTAGTCCATTGTAATTTTTTTTTGTCAATATTTTATCAATACAAACATGAGAAATAACAAATTTCAACTTCTCATGAGAAAATGCTTGTTATTCTCCCGTCCTAAACCTTTGCCACGCTGCTCACAATATTTTCAGCAATATCCTCATAAGTGACATCTAAAGCAATATTTCATGAAAAAACCTTAGTTCTTACAAGACAAAAAATTTTAAACTATCACAAAAATAATACAATAATATGAAAAGTCTTAAAGTTTCCTTTTTATCAAACCTGTCACTTGATGCTTCAATGTTTTCTCTGGCTTGTAGCAAAACTTATTTTAACATTTTCCAAATTCCATAGTTTCTATTTACTAAAACACCGAATTTTGAACATGAAATTATTCTCAACAACTTAGTTTACAAAGTTTTAGTCTATGATATTTTATTTTTGCATTAAGAGGCCATTTGTATGCAGCTCCCGTACTGCTAACCATCTATCCCAACATTTCTTGAGATGGACACTGCACCCATCTCGAGAAATGCGAAGATGGATGGCCTCAGGCAGGTCACTGCATGCCCACCGTGAAGCAACACTGCATATAATGTGAAATCTTTGCATTAAAAATTAATAATCTGACACTTTTCATTCTCTCCAAAATAGGACATATCAAAACATTATATACATGTTGGAAAGCTTACTGCATCATCTGGTGAAAGTGGGCGCTCATCTGCAAAGACTTCAGAGCCTCTTGCAATTGGTACCATGGATCCCTCATCCAATCTCCTCTTTTCACTTTCGCTACCATCTTGTCTATATCTATATCTTGGCAGCAAAGTGATGTCGGCATCTGAAGCAACCTCCTGTTTTTGTATGCCAAGTGAACACAATCATTAGATTCAAAATGATATTTCATCAGTGGTTTTCTCAAATATTGATGACCATCATGTTCCTCTAACCTGTCCTGCCACAGCATAGAGTATTGCAATGATGCAAGGCAAGCAACAGCAGAGAGCAATCCCAATTACGCAAGCCAAGGCAACACAAAAGATAGCAAAGAACACATCAAAGGCCAGAAATACAACAGCTAACCTGCAAAACAACTCATGAAATTCATGTATAAAATATCAGTAGCTTACTTTAACTACACGTCGAGAAGCAGATAAAATGCTGTATGGAACTCAGAAAATAGACATAATGGAAAGCATTGACAAATATAGACGAACTGAGGCTCTATGATTACATATTTGTTAGTCTATGATGACCACAAGTAGTTTGGGTAACAGAATATGATTGAACTAAGAAATATCATGCCAACTCCTAAATAATTAATATTAGCTTCATGAATGCTAGTGATAAGATAACCAGTTAGACAGTAATCATGCACAACTATTTAGCACTTCAATCACAGATTGCACAAGGTAAGAGACAGTTCCAATGGTGAATTATACACCTTACGAAACTTGTATTTCTAGCACTACAAATAATAATTAACTAAAAACATGCTTACAGCAAAAGCAATAGTAATTAACAAAAGTTACACAAAAAACAAAAGAGTAATTAACACAAGCATCATATGGAGTAGTCTACTACACTAAAATGGACATTAATAGTGATAATATATGCAGCTAATAGTGGTTTCTTAAAGATTTTAGATAGGTGCTTCTTACACCAAGGGGCAGCATAAGAGGGAATCAGTCAATAGCATGATTGCGTGCATGGATATCATCTAGTATGCGAACCATATGTTACCAAAAAGACCTCTTTCAGACCATTAGAGGGATAGAATTCCTATACCAAGTATAGTAACCAAGCAACATGAAAGAAAACCAAAGAAAAAGGCATTACATTCAAAGATTTCCAATTTTGCACCATAAAAATGCAAAAATAATAGCAATGCAGTGTTGATTTGGATATTGTATCATAGAATAATACCAATTAAAGGGACTTCAATGGATTAAATAACAGTATTAATTTTAACTGTTTGTTAACAATTCACAATGGCTAGACTTGTTAACACTGGAGTTGGACAAATAATTGAAAACAGAGTTCATGCAATACTTAAAGCTACCCATGAACCGAAGGAAACATTAAAAAGGACAGTGATAAACCGTCAACGACTTTTGAGAATTCAAACAGGAGCAAAAAGCCATCATTTGAATATGTGTGAGTTCAATGTCGTGTATTTCCATTTAATTATTTGTATCTGGTAGTTTGAGACAGATAATTCTTTGTTAATCCAAAAACTTAGTTATTACACAAAATACTTGTTATCTATAGCATGCAATTTTTTGGAACGAACCACTGACTATAGTGGCTAAAAGTTTGCTCTGTTCAAGCAATTCAACTAAGAATAAGAAACAGCTAATTAAGGCCAACCTGCTTATTCCATAGGGTAGGTATGTGTGGTTACCAAGGATCACAGACTGAAAGTGAGATCAAAACCTTACACTAGAAAACATCAAACCTAAAAACCAAGCAGGATAGCTGGGTTAAAACCTCTGATAAAGGAACATTTGAGGATCTCAAAATCTACAGACATTAGATCTTATATTGCTGCAACCACAAGCTTTGAGTTGGGCCCACCAAAATTCCGAAGTTTGGTTTCATATCCATGGTAATCAAACAGCAACTTAGTGCAACATATACTATCCTGGTCAAAGTTCTAGTCTAATCAAGGCAATGAAAAAGTCACAAAAGTCAGGCTACAGCATTCCTACCCAAGTGAAGACCCAATTTCACCTCTCAATAATTCAATTTTGGTTAGACATTTAAAAATAAATCTAATTAAACTAGTAAGACTCAAACAAAGTTCTCTAGCCAAGCACAAATGGATTTAAGCAAGTAACCCAATACAATGCAGATTCATCATCAGTGTTCAATGAGGGGTTTACTTGGTTTCATTACATTTATGATTTATCAATGGACCTGGATTACTTTCAGAACAGAAAGAAGAAAACCTGAACAACCCAAAAATGTAAAAAAACTAGATGGAGGGACTGACACATTTAAAAACTAGATGACCTTAGTTCTATGCCAGATTAAGGGAACAAAGCATGACAGCTCCCTAAATCTAGGCTCTTGCCTCTTAACATATATAAAAGAAGAAAAAGGGATCCATTTCTTTCTCTTCTTTTTCCTTTTAAAAGGATGCATTCTCAAGGTAGGTGCAGTACCTTCTCATGCTCCAATATCTAAAAGATGAAGTGATGAACCCCATTGTACATTTTCACTTTCTTTATTTTAATAAAAATATCCAATTTGTTTTGTACTTTTCATCTCTTCTATTGATTTATAAGAGGCTTCTTGTACGTGCTAAAATCTACTACAAGGTTTTATCTGTACATTTAGAATGGACTAACATGTTGCCTATTGTGCAGATAGAACTTTAGAACAAAAATCCCGAGTTGGAATATCCAACAAGAAGATGGGTTCTGTCTAAAGAACAAGGTTAAAATATGTTTGCTTGCATTCTTCACCTTGTACTCTACTGATGAGTGATGACCTAAGGCACAAAATCATGACGCTATTATTACAGCCGTTCATTTTATGCCACCGAAAAGAAAACATCAACACACATGAGGGTACATTTAGTCAAGGCACTGCAATCAACCAAGAGATTCCACTACAGGCTTCACCCATTTCATGCCATGCAGAAGCCATTGGTAGAATATGTTCTCATATGATGAAACCTATTCTTCTTAATACATGCTAATATGTGTATGAAACCTAAAAGTTCCCGTTAAACGCCTCCCTGATAAAGACCCTTGTATTGATCAAGGACCAGTACAAACTACAAAACTATAGTGGAGATGAAAAAACAAGAACGGTTGAAAAGGTGAAAGGCATCTATTGACTTATTCATGAGTAGCCTGAATTCTACACCATAGAGAAATCAACTGTATCCTGTGGTGGACTGCCTCCAACAATGAAGGTTTTTGGTTTATTAACTTTTCTTTCCAGCAAGCCTAGCCGTCATGCTGATTTAACCCACCATAGCCAAAAAAATTGCAGTTCTGATTTTGATACAATCCCTCTTGCATGGTGAGTGTTTCTAACGCTTGGCCTCAAGTGTTACTAGCCAGACTAGTTCAACCACTTCACATAAATAGATTGTCAGTTTGTCGCAGGGAAGTTGTCAAGCTAACTCCAATGCTTGGTTTCATAAGCCACACCAGCTGGCCTGAATGGATTCTTATTGTAGGTTGTCACAGGTCAGGTTGCCCTCTTAGGAGGTTAAACTGGCAAGAAAATGAGCTCCTTGGGTCAGATCAAGGATCTGTAAGAAGCAGCAGCTGGTTGAAGATAAGAGAACACTTTATGTAAGTAAGAAAGAAGATGAAGGGAAACTGTAGAGAAAGCAAACTGGCCATGACCCCTAACAGATCTCTTAGTGATGTGTGGCACTACGATGGCTCCATTCATAGGATAAAAACCTTAATCAGAGCACTACAAAATGAGTATTAAAACCTACCAGGATTTAAGCAATGCAATTCATAATTTGCGGTATAAATAGAGACGATTTCACTGAACCACAACCAGAATGTCCTAGTGTTCCCTTTAAAGCTTCATGTATGAACATGTACCACTTATGCAGCATAAAGTTTTAACTATGAAGATGTACAACTTGAGACAACCCCAAAACTATTCTTACTATGCAAATTATTATAGTAAAACATAATACAATACTCATGGCCCTTACCAGTAGAGACGGGGAGCATTTTGCAGAAGAATCCCACCTCCAGCAACCACCCAATAGAATCCAACTATCCACCAGAGGAAGGATGCCATTGTATTAACAGATTCACATCGTTTGGCAATGCTGCACAAGAATCACAATTGCTTCTGATCAGAGGTGCCACTACTGTAAGTAGGTCCATCTAAGTCATCAACAAGAAAAAGCCACATAAAATTGAAGGTTGAAAAGAAGAATGATACATAGAAACCAGAAAGGCAACTGATAGTTCCATAGGAGATCATGAATGAAACAAACAAAGATATCAACCAAATGAATGTTTCCTAATTAATTATTCGGAGTGAGTTTACTTTTTTTTAAAGGGGTTTGGGCAGTTTTACCCTTTTCTTAAACATTTTTTACCAAAAAATACAAAAGAAACCCTGTTTTTAACGAGGGAAAAACAGTCATTTTCGAAAAAAATCATGAAAAAAACCAAATCGATAGGGTTTTTTTTCGCTTTCATCGCAACTCTCTCCCTCTCTATTTCTCTTCTCTTTCTCGTTCTCGGCGACCTCCACCGACTACCGGCGACCTCCACCAACCTCCGGTGACCTCCGACCTCAGGCAATGGGTGTCTTCAGGTACGTACACCCTCTCTCACTCTATCTCTCTGTGTCTCTCTCTAATTTTCCCTATTCCTCTCTCTCGCACAATGTTTCTCTTCTCTCTGACACTCGCTCTCGCTGTCTCTAACTCTCACTCTCTTCTCTCGCTCTCTTTGTCTCTCGAACTCTCACTCGCTCTCTCTGTTTCACTCAAACTCTCACTCTCTCTGTCTCTCCATCTCTCACTCCATCACTCTTTGTCTCTTACTCTTACTCTTTGGCTCTCACTCTCACTCTCACTCTCTCCATCTCTCACTCATTGTCTCTCTATCTCTCTTCTTTCGCTCTCGCTCACTATCACTTTCGCTCTCCCCAACTCGCTTCTCTGGCTCTTTTTGTTTGTAAAGTCATGATTCACTAAGCCGTTTGTTGGTTTAGAACGTGAAAAGAGTCAAAAGACACTAAAAATAAAAGAAGAAAATTACGAGTGGGGTAGATCTCAACGTGTATTGCATATATAAATGATTGAGCCCCTTGAGATCTCTTAGGGTATAAAAGATCTAGTTTTCTTTGTCCCTTGTTGTGGTAGGGCTTCCTCTTCTTCTTCTTTGCTTGGGATTTTAGTACTTGTTATGAATATTGAATACCCAGTTGCTCTTTTGAAGATATTTGAGGAATTATGGATGCGATGAATGTGATCTCATTGCTTCTGTGTTCAGTTTGTGGTTTTTGTTATTGGTTTCACCATTGGGGTTTTGAAGTCAGTTCGTGATTTGGGTATTTGTTTATCTTTCTCTATTTTTTATGTGTTTCATGCAGAACAGAGGATGATCTACTATGCCCTTTGTTGGTTTTGTCTTGAAATTGTGGGGTTGTAGTTTTATGTTTACTTGAGGATGATCTAGTATGTCATATATTATTTATTAAATGCTTGCAAGAGATGTATTTGTTAAATGGTTGCACTTTGTATATATGATTCAGTTTTCAAATACTCATGTTTTATTTTATCAATGATAACATAAATCTTATATTTTGGTAAATTAGAAAAATATAATTATATTTTCGCTTCCCTTTCGATTCATATTCGCTTCTCACTTGAATCCTAGGTCGCTTTCTGTAATAAAAATAGCGAAAGCACCAATAAACCAAAGGACTCTTTAAAAGAGTCAAGCAAAGAGCCAAGAACACAAGCACGTAAAGTGCACAAATAACCCACTAAGGGGTAAAATGCCTAGAAAGCAAATATATTGAAAAGGGAGAAAGAGAGTGGGCTGGAAACCCCTTACGTATACAAGAGGGAGAGCCCTCTATTTATAGGAGAGGAAAAGAGAATAAAGAGGGACCACAAGGGGGGCGCCCTTCTAGTCGTTGGGAGCCCCAAAGATCATAAATGTGATCGTTGGGGCCCCAACGACTAGATGGGTGGGGCCCCTTGGTGGTCCTATTACAAAAAGAAAATAAAAAAGAAAAAAACAAAAAAGAATAAAAAGAAAGAAAAAGGAAAAACCTGAAAAAGGAAAATTACATGGCAATTTACCAAAATACCCCTAGTGGGTATTTGGATGTACAAAAAAAGGAAAAATAGGATATTTATATATATATACATATATGTATATATATATACGTATATATATACATATGTATATATAAGTGTGTATATATATACACACACACACTTTAACACGCCTCCTCAAACTTTACGGGGAGAAGACCGAAAGTTTGCCAAGAAGAAACATGAAACGCGGAGTTGGAAGCGCTTTGGTGAAGAAGTGAGTCAACTGATATTCAGAAGTAACATATGGTAGTGTGATGGTTCCTCTGAGAAATTTGTCTCGAACATAGTAGCAATCCATTTCAATATGCTTGGTACGCTCATGAAATGTATGATTATTTGCGATGCAAATCGCGCTCTTGTTATCACAACACATCTTGGTGGAAGAAGAAATGAGGATGCCCATGTCACAGAGGAGACTTCTAAGCCACACAATTTTCATAGTTGTCATCGTCATGGCCCGATATTCAGCTTCAGTGGATGATAGAGAAACTTTTTGTTGCTTCTTACATCTCCATGAAATGAGGGATTCGCCTAAAAAAATGCAAAAACCAGTAGTTGAGATTCGATCATTGGGATTCCCCCCCCCCTCCAATTTGCATCAGTATAAGCAGTTAATTCAAGAGATGAAGAAGAGGATAAGAAAAGTCCCTTGGAGATGGAGTTCTTGATATATAGCACAATTCACATCACGGCCGCCATGTGAACTGTAGTAGGAGCATGCTGAAATTGACTTGCAGCATGAACCGCATGAGCAATATCTGGACGGGTGATAGATAAGTAAATAAGGGATCCAATCAATTGCCGATAGGGGGTAGGATCCTCAAGAAGAACGCTATCCTCAAGTCTCAACTTTGCATTTATAACTTCAGGAGTTTCAACTTTCTTTTTATCTGAAACTCTTGATTTGGTATAGATGTCTGCTGCTAATTTCATTTGAGATAGAATGTATCCTCGAGGAGAATATGCCACTTCAATACCTAAAAAATATCTCAAAAACCCCAAGTCAAACATATCAAAAGCTTTCTTTAACATAGACTTAACATCATTTACTCCCTTTTTGTCACTTTCAGTGATGATCATATCATCAACATACAGAAGTAGAATAATAATTGAATCACATGTTTTCTTAAGAAAAAGAGCAGTGTCAGTATAACAAGAAATAAAACCCAAATTGATTAGTACACTATTAAACTTGTCATACCAAGCTTTGGAAGCTTACTTAAGGCCATATAATGCCTTTTTTAATTTCAAAATTTTACCATTTAAATTCATGTCAGGAGGTGGTTCCATATAAACTTCTTCACCCAAATCTTCATTTAGAAAGGCATTCTTGACATCAAGTTGAAAAATGGGTCATTTTTTAATAGAGGCTATTGCAATAAGGGCTCGAATACTAGTCATTCGAGCAACAGGGGCAAAAGTCTCATCATAATCCACCCTATATTCTTGGGCATATCCTTTGGCTACTAATCGAACATTAAATCTTTTTAAAGAACCATCACTTTTAGTTTTTACTTTGAAAACCCATCTACATCCAATGGGTTTTTTGCCATTAGGAGGATCAATGATTTCCCAAGTTTGAGCTTTATTAAGTGCATTAAGTTCAAGTTGCATTGCTTCATTCCAATGGGCATATTGTTTGGCATCATTATAATGGGATGGTTCATGGAAAGAATGAATGGCTAACAAACAAGCTCAAAAATTTGGAGAAAAAGAATCATAAGATATAAATCTATTAGGTATTTTAGAAATACGATTTGATCTCCTTTGAGAGTATTCTTCTAACGATTCGTTTTGAGAGAATCTTTCAAGGGCACAAGGAAAATTGTTTTCATTTCTTCTAGTATAAACTTGTGTATGACTTGTTATATTTTCATTTAGGTTTTCAGTTGGATCATGTTGTTTATTATTTTGAGGTTCAATATGATCCTCAATGGCAGCTACAGGGGTTCAATAGTTTCAACACGATTGTCTATGCATTTTTCTTGAGGTAGCAAGTCAAACAAAAAAAATAATCAACATTTTCATTTAGGTTATGCGAAAAACCATTTTCTTCTTCTAGAAAAGTGACGTCTTTTGAGATATAAAGTTTGTTATTTAATAGGTCAAAACAACGGTAACCTTTTTGTTTTTCACCATATCCTAAAAAATACATTCAATTGCCCTTGGAAAGAGTTTATCGTTTTTGCGAGTTAGAACAAAACACTTACATCACAAAACTCTGTCTTTTATAGTCGGGAGACATACTGTAAAGTTTTTCAAACGGAGAAAGATTTTTCAAATAGGACGAGGGTCTTCTATTAATTAAATATGTTGAAGTAAGAACAACTTTGGCCCAAAAGGATTTTGGAATACTTTTGGAAACTAATAGATTCCTTTTGTCTCTATTATGTGTCTATGTTTTCTTTCCGCAAGACCATTTTGTTGTGGAGTGTTTGGACAAGAACGTTGATGAAGAATTCTATTTTCTTTTAAATAGCTTTGAAAGTCATTGGACATGTATTCACCTCCTGAGTCAGATTTAAGAATGGAGAGGTTTCCTAAAAATTGATTTTTAACCATTGCATGAAATTCTTTAAAAAAGGAGAAGACCTCAAATTTACGGTTTAGGAAGTAAATCCATGTAAATCGAGTAAAATCGTCAACAAAGACAACGTAATATGAGAAACCTCCTTTAGATACAACAAGAGAGGGACCCCATACATCGGAATGAACAAGTTCAACCAGCCGTGTGGAAACATAATTTCTTTGAGGAAATGGAATAGCTTTAGATTTCCCAAAAATGCAATCTTTACAAGTCATGTGTTTGTCTTTACAAGTATTGTCCAAAAAAGAAAAAAGAGACATCTTTAAAAAGTTCGGATGACCAAGTCTCTTATGCCAAACTTCAATACTTTTGACATTTACAAAATTACAAAATTACAAAATGACTTGGATGGAAGAGTCAAAAAATCCATAAAATAAAGATCGCCCCTCCTATGGCCTTGCCCAATCAGCTTCCCTGACTGGAGATCTTGCACAGTGCAATCTTTCGGTGAGAAGAAGACTTGGCAACCATGATCGGTAATTTGAGAAATCAAAAAAAGATTTAAGTTAACTTTTGGAATAACTCTTACTTTAGGAACAAAAAAGTTTTGAGAGGATTTCAAGTAAAGTGTTCCAATACTTTTAATTTTTAAAGATGTCTCATCGACCGTTGAAATATACGAAGATATAGAGTCGAAAAAAACATTCGAGAGAGAATTTTTATGAGATGTCATATAAAAAGAAGCACCGGAGTCTAGTATCCACATACCTGAAGGTGATGATGAATAGGCTATGGTGGCTCCAAAAGTTGATGTTAAAGAAGTCTTGAGAAGATGTTGGAGGACTTCGAAAATTTGGCAAAGAGTTTATTTGATTTCTCCTCCATTGATATTTTCTTCTTCCTTCTTTGGAGTGTTTTCTCCAACCATGGCCACCTTTCCTTTAAGCTTTGGACAAACCGGCTTAATATGCCCCAGTTCATTACAATAGTGACAAATCACTCCTTTTCTATACCCATTATTTTTTGAAAAATGAGGCGGTCTATATATTTTTACATTGTTTCCCGTCCTAGTAACGGCCAAAATTTCATCATTCTTAAGACTTATGCCAAGACGAGTTTCCTCTTGGGTCTTGGCATACTTAGGCAAAAGCATCTTCAATAGGTAAAGCTTTACTTCTATGAAGAAGAGACACTCTAACTTGCTCAAACTCGGGCTTAAGCCCATGAAGAAATTGAAAGAAATACTCCTTTTCAATTTGTTCTCTTCTAAGCTCAATATCTTTCGGAGCCACCCACTTAGGCTCAAGGAGAACGAGTTTATCCCAAAGAGGGGTTAAAGCACTAAAATAGCCACGGGCACTCATGTCCGCTTGTCTAGTAGATCTAATCTTTTCTTGAAACCATGTTTCATTGGCTCTCCTAAACTTAGCGATGTTGGCATTATTTTTAATATCAACATTGTTCATGAACCATGCCAAAATTTTGATTTTGGCATGGTTACTTTCCCAATCTTCTACCTTGGATTGATGCTCTCAAAATAGTTACTACTTACGCCAGCACCTGACGATTAGAAAGGATACAGAAGGGACCCTATAACCATAAGCCCATAAGGATTAGACACACTTAATTTTTTTTAAATAATAGCGAGCAATAATAGCGGGAAGGCTTTCACCCGAGTTGCAGAGAATACATATCTTCTATCTTTGTTTTTGGCATCAATGTTGTTACTTCTTTCAAACTGTCCTGAGAGTTCGGTCCCTAGCCTGGTACTGTGCTTATTCACTCTTCCTATGGCTATCGAGAAGGGATTTATTTTATTCTATTCAAAGACAGCTTTCCCCCTTACCTTATCATATAATAGTGTCCATTAGACAATACTTTCGGCTTGGTATTCTTAGAGCTCAAAAGAAAGATCAAAGAAGGCAAGCAAGGAAGAGGGTCTTCAGCTGAAAGTCTTGTTTGAATGCCCACCCACATATCTGCTTTGTCGAACATATAAGACTGATGTCATTCAAGCATAAGCTGCTATCGAATCTCGCTATCCGGAAGTGACATAATTAAGATATGAATGAATAGTAAGGAGATTAAAGAAACATAGCTATTCTTCGCACCGAGAAAATCGTTTGTTAATCTCGTTATCTCCACGGGCGCTGGGTTAAGGGCCTGGAACCAGAATCACACCTGGGGGAACCGGTACGAAAGAGCGTCTTTAGGTTTCTTCCTCCCACACCCATACTCTCGGCAGGTCATATTACGCTTTCTTAAGAGGAAGAGCATAGGTAAGCCAACCTTTTCTTCATCAGTCGATGATTCTCGTCAGGATAGTCATGTAAGAGCGACAGTTGCTTTGTAGTCAAGAGGAGCACAAGTGGTTATCTTGCTTGGCTAAGTCATGTCTTTTATGCTAGTTCCTCTATAGAGAGGCAAGAGCAATCCTTGGTCCAGGCTTTCCGTAAGCTAGATACTTGAAAGAGCCGAGCAAGTGGATGAAGGTCGTTTCTCTAGGCCATTTGCATTTGTTTTTGCCTTTTTTTTTTGTGGTGTCATAACCATTTGGCATTTGCCTTAGCCCACGTCTAGGTCAGAAGTTTTGGTCGTCTGTCTGACCAGTCAAGCAAGCCAGAGTGAAAGAGGAATAAAGGGTACCAGGTACTAGGTGAAAGCCAGTAGCTATCCAGTCGAATGCGATCCATATCGATCAAGGGCAAAAAAGCAAGCCTAGTCCTCATGATGAAAGGCCAGAGAGTGAGGGCGTGGGTGGGAATAGCAGACACAAGATCGGATTACGCTTTGACCCCACCTGCGTGCGTGCGGGGGAAAGCAGCTCCTTCCATGGCGGATACTCGAATGAATTCAAAATTCCATTCCGGGGCGAAAAAGATAGGAAATCGAAGATTGAATTTTATAGTTGTTGGCATTTGAGATCATATTACGGCAAAGAAGTGAACGGAAGCTACCCTTTGAGCCGTTGGGTTAGGACTCGGACCTGGCTAAAACAAGAACCTAGGCAAGGGCTAGGGTGGGCAAGCTGCCAATTCCATCTTCAAAAGCAATAGGAATCATCCTTTTCTTTTTTAAGTAACCATAGCCAAGCCTGAAAAAAAGGCTAGTGAAGTAACCATAGCCTAGGGCTTACTTGACTTGAGACTTCCAACTTGAAGTCGACTGAAGAAGGAAGGAGAGTGATTGGCATGAAGTAGGGCAGAAAGAGGGGATTCAGGGTTTCTTTTAACAGGATTTGCTGCTCGCCTTCCGCATCTTGATCTGTTTAGGGTAGGGCTCTTTTCACTAAGCAGAATCTGTGGACTTCACCGCTACACCCACTTAGCAAGCAAGATAGCATTCATCTCATCTTGGGTGAAAAGGGCTTAGCATCAGAGACAAGAGAAGCAGACGATGTTAGAATGGCGTGAAGCAGAACTAGCTAGTTCTTACCCAAACTGACATAGTTACTGTAATGTAAAAAGGAAGGATCAATAGTCACAATAGTAAAGGGAAGATGCCAAGACTGATTTTAAATCAGAAAAAATGAATGCAGCTAAAAGCAAAAGGCATGCATAGCGTAGAGATTTATCTCAGATAAAAGTGAAAACCTGCTGCGCAATGCCGACACCTTCACATGAAAAGTAAGCCTTAGCCCGACATTGCCCTCAAAGACTCCTTGAAGGGATGGAAGCAAGGAATATCTAGCCCAGGAAAGCTGTCCAAAAGGAAGGGAATTGCTCTTGTTCACATGAATGCACGAATAATTAGACTGAAAGCAGGAATGCCGGTTCTTGATAGGATTTTATAATGAGGTAAGCAAGTCTATTAGCAGAAAAAAGAAGGATTTCAGAAACCTCTCTTCGTGATGCTGAGAATCCTCTTTGATTCGTATGGGATAACTGTCTTATGACTATTACGGATAGTCATGCCTTTTTCATAAGAAAACCAAGGCCCACCTTTTTAATGCAGGCAAGGCATAGCTCGTAAGAGAAGGTTTAAGCTACTTAGCATGGGACACATCCACTAAAGTGGCTTTTGAACGATTGAAGTTTAAAAAGCTAAAAGCAGCTCTTCCCCACAAGCTAAGAAAGGAGAGTGAGAGACAAGAATATACCCTTTTCGAGGACTAGTTACTTCTCTACGCCGCTTGACTATGGTTCACAGCCCGACTGCCGAGGAATTAGACCGACTGTCGAGGAATTAGATCCTTTCAAGACTCAATTGCCCGTCATTGTATGTTCTTCCTAACCATAAGGCAATGTGAGATGGCACTTCACTGGGTCCCATTGATTAAGGTTAAGGTGTGTTAGTAATATAGGCATATCCTTCAATTTCAATAATGTTATCCCATTTCTTTTTCTTCTATTCAGTCTGCCGAATGCGTAAGCGGATCTAATTCTACGAATTAGCGTCATGGAGTCTTCCCTTCGAAGCGGAGTCAGTGAAAAACTCCCTTTCACTCTGAAACCTTCTGAGGAACAATAGAATATCTATTTTAGAAAAAACTGTCCAGAGCGGAGAAGTAGCACTCATTTCCTTCTATTGGCCTCTAGAGCGAGAGTGAGTCTTCTTTCCCCTTAAGACTGGCTCTGGATAGTTAGTACCATGTACTTTATTCTTCCTCTGAAACTCTTCCCTGAGTATAGTCTCATATCTAGTGGCTATTTTTTTCAGGCGGGTTGCCTTATGCTGGAACAAACTTAGGACCCTCCAGAAGCACATGTTGCTGATTCACTACGTGAGCAATTCAGCCACCTGAACAGCTTAATCGTGGAAAGCTCCAACAGACGTTTTGTACGCTTACTCTCTGCTGCCATTGAAAACAGAGGCAAACATTCCAGCAGAATCCTTCCATTCAGGAATTGGTACTGGTCGGCTTCCAGCTGTAAAATCAAGCATGCGAAACCATGACCTGTAACACTCTCCATGGCCAATCTGAGTGAGATCATGGGTACAAAGATCTGGGCCGACAAACCGGCTGACTGGAGACCAACCACCAATGAGCAGAGTGCATTTTTTGGCGCCTATTACCTGCTAGAGAAACCCTGCCAGTTTCCTGCTGCTGGGTCGACTTCTCTTCTCTTATGAACTTGTCCTCAGCATGCTTAGACGTGGGCAGTCTAGCAGCTGTAGCTGTTCAGGGGGGAGGAGCAGAGAAGTACCAGCCAGTATCCAGGGACTGGGTCTGGTTAGAAGGTGTTCGTGTGACAGCAGATGGTGGTCTCTGTTTCAGGCTGCCAACTCATCTTTTTGGCTGGGTGCAAGTGCTACCCTTTAAGCCGCTGGGTTTGGTTTGCAGTTACATAGCCGCAGGTTGTCTAGTATGGCTGCATCTATTGTGAAGATCATAAGTGGTCACTGGTTTGGGTGTCCAAGGCTCATTGACAGGGCTGGAATTGGAGTCATCTTCTCCCGCAGTTGAGGAATTATGTCACGGGCAGAAGGTGTCTACCATTATACTTTGCTTCTTTTTTTGTCATTTTTACCTGTATATCCTTGTACAGCTACAGGCACCTATTGCTGCTTTTGATTCCTTGAGCCATTTGCTACCAATGAGTGGTTATTTGTTACTCTTTGGTACTTTTTGTAAGATGGACAGTTTGTTCTATTTTATAAATTAAGAAACAATATAAATTAAGAAAAAAAAAAACAGTAGTGGCGAGCGAAGCAGCCCCGCGAGACTCCATCCTTATCCCCACGAAGCCCTCCATGTTGGAGACTTCCCCCTGTCGTCGTATTAGTCGTACTAGTCGGCATGATGGGTTGAATGCCTCCTTGGTCGAAGAGCCGGTGCGGCGTATTGGTTTCGTACCTTTTTTCAGGATCAGGTGTCTGATACTGCTCGGCTGTTCATGCCCTTCTTTTTCTTTCGTGGCCGAAAGAGAGAAGGGAGGCTGAGGGGAGTTTCGGGAACAAAGCCCCCTGCCAAGGCGGAAGCCCTATAGTCGAGTCTCTTTTCCCCATCGCAGCTATATCAACATAGCCCAGCTAACAAATCAGACTCATCCGCTTGTCAATTCTGTTAAAATACATGTGTAATATATATATATATATATATATATATATATATATATATATATATACATATATACCCACTAGGGGTATTTTAGACATTTCACAAGTACCCGATAGGAGTACTTGTTATTTAATTTTTATTTTTTGTAATTATTTTGCACTTTATTTTTATCTTTTTTGTTTTTTTATTTTTGGCCACATAAGGGGCCCCACCATGGAGTCGATGGGGCCCCCAACGGTCACATTCGTGACCGTTGGGGGCTCCCAACGACTCCATGGGGAGCCCCCTAGGTGGCTCTCCTTTTAAGGCCTAAGGCCACCCCTCCTCTCCTTTTTTTGTGTATATATAGGGGTGAACCCCTCTTGTGTTCTACACTCTTGAGAGCTCTCTCTCTTTTCAATAAGAGACATTTATATTTTTATGTTGTGTTGTCTCTTGTGGGTTTGGGTGTTAGCCCTTTTGTTTGTTCATTAGTGGATATTGTAAGTGTTTAACGCACTCTTTGTTTTTCCGCATATTTCATTACAAATTCTTGGTGTAATACTCATCACTTGTAAATAATTGGTGTAAGAATTTCTCACTGATCAGGTGTGATCAGTCAAATCCGTGTAAGAATTGGGAATTCCTCTTCCAACTCGTCCCGGAATGGGCGTTATGGCAAAGAACAAGAAGAAAACCACGGAAGGAATTTGTCCAATAGTAACAAATGGTGCCTCCACAGGTTGACATCCGATCCAACCTAGTAGTAAGCAATCCGCCAAAAGCAACCAAAATATTCCTTGGTGAATCGGGCAAAGACTTGAACTATGCACATACATACCTTTAACGAAAGGTAGAGCCAACAGAGATATAGAAACTGGTGTTATTGCGGCTACACCTCCCGCTTTATCAGGTATACTGCGAAGAATGGCATGGATCGGTAGGAAATACCATTCTGGCACAATATGAGGCGGAGTGGGCATTGGATTAGCAGGTATATAATTGTCGGGATGCCCCAAAACATTAGGAGCATAAAAAATCCAAATGGAAGAAAAGATGGCAGAAGCTACCCAACCTACTAGACCCTTTACATAAAAATAAGGGTAAGGAGCAATTTTATCCATCTCTGAATGTACACCCAATGGATTATTTGATCCATATTGATGCAATGCGGCCAAATGAAGAAGACTGGTGCCTACTAAAAGAAAGGGGAGTAAATGATGGAGACTAAAAAAATGATTTAAGGTGGCATTGTCCACAGAGAAACCACCCCAAAGCCAAGTCACTATGGTATCTCCTACTACAGGTATGGCGCTAGCTAAGCTTGTAATTACTGCAGCTCCCCAAAAGATCATCTGACCCCAAGGTGGTACGTATCCTGTAGAAGCTGTCACAATCATTAATAGGAAGATTACAACTCCGAGACACCGAACAAATTCCCCAGGACTGCTGTAACTCGCATGATATAGACCACGAAAAAGATGAAGGTGAACCACAATGAGAAACATACTTGCCCCATTAGCATGCATATAACGAAGCAACCAGCCCCCTTCCACATCTCTCATAATGTGTTCTACACTGTTGAAAGCTAGATCCACATGAGGTGTGTGATGCATAGCTAAAAAAACGCCAGTCACTATCTGAATAACTAAACAAATACCTGCTAACGGACCGAACCCCTAAAAATAACTAAGATTGCTCGGGGTTGGATAATCTATCAAATGTTGGTTAAGTGTGGAGGATATAGGTTGTTTAAGAAGAGAGAATCGTTGCTTCCTTATAGTCATGTCTCTTTCCTATCGTGAAAACTCTTGTTCCCCCCCCCCTCCTCTGCTATTTTGTAATAAGATGCAAAGATCTCGTCGCCTGAACCACATGAAGGGAAGGCTTTTTGAATGACTACCAGAACTAACCTATACGAGCGTGGGAGAACGGAGAGGGGTGGGGTTTGCTCTTGGAGGGCCACCTTGCGCAGCTTTGGAAAGGAGAGAATTTCTGAAAGTCACTCTCAAAAACTCTTATTGGACGAGAGAGAGTCAATTCCATATGATATTGGCGTTGGTTCTACCAACGAAACGAAGAGGTTTTGGGTCTTTATCATTCGGAAGGTCCCAAAAAATGACCTCCATGGTGGGAACAACCTCCGAACTTCGGCGCTCCAATAAACAATAGTTTCCCGCCTTACTCGCAAATAGTGGTCGATCCCTCGGGAGTTAGATTCATCACTTGGAAGTGAACGCGGTGATATTCTATCTTGGAAAGAGTACTACCCCGTACGTAGTCGTAGTCTGGGGAGACAGGTGCGGTAGAGAGGTCCCCCACTTCGATTCCCTTCCCATTAGCATCTCTGATTCGAAAGAAGGACTCTGAAAGGTCTTTTCGGTCCTCCGCCGTTTTGCCGTGGACCCACTGACCGACCAGCTGCGGAGCTAACCCTTTTGTTCTATTGGTTTGGTGGTGGCTAACAAGACTATTTCTTTATGCCCATCAAGGAACCTCGAGATGCTAATCCACAAAAAATGATACGAGAAATGCGAAAGAACTGATATACGAAACGAGAGCGACCAGTGGAAATACATCGGTTTCTTACTCGTGCAAAGGAACTATTTCTTGGCAACTTGGACAACTTATAACGATGTTTGTCCCACATATCACTAGGAAGATCGGGATCTTGACAAAAGGCTTTATAAAGCTTTCGTCTCAATTCATATTTAGTCACGAGCAATCTACGTTTGTGATCTCGTATATTTCGCTTCTCTGACATCTATCTTACATCCCCCTCATCTTTTTGAAAAAAGTCGCTCCACGGTGGTAAAGTCTCATCTTGTGTGTTGGCCGAAGTTACAATAGTAACATGGAACCCTCGAATATGCTCGAAGATCTTGAAATGATCTTCCAGTTCCGGGGAGAATTCGCAAAAAAAAGTTTCCATCAATAATTGAATGGGGTTTTCCCGTATTTCGACCGGAAAAGATAACAGAGACATTACTGTTGAGATTCTGACCGAAAAATGAGACAGAAAATGCCCTCGGAGAGTGCTTTGTCGTGCTAGGTCACTGACAGTTACTCTTTCTTTATCGGACCCCAATAATGGATTGGATCGAAACGACTTTCCTGTCGAACCCCTTTGTGTCTGTACGAATCTCTGACCGCGCGAAATCTCCATAGCCAAATTTCCATTTTGGCTTCCGAAAGAAGAGGGTGCAAATGGCTTTGGAACTACTCTGATTTCACATGATCCAGGAACTTCCATAACGTTGGCGTGATTCGGTTTTAGCAACGGATCCTGACATGATACATCTTCGTAATGAAAATGGAGTGGAAACATTATTAGGCTTTTCCGGTTGAGATAGAATGAGCATTGTGAACTATCTGCTTCAAAAAGATAGTTTAGGAACCTTTGAGCAATGATTTTCGTCGTTGATTGATGATTCTATTGTGACCAATGAGGACCTGGTCCCCTTTGGCGGTATTAGCAGCACCATTTGAATAACCCACCTGGTGAGTGAAGTCGGTAATGACTCGTCACTTGATTCTCACCTCTATTACCCTTCTATATTACTACACCGTCAGGCCTTGTACACTTACTATACGTTAACACTAGCTCAATTAGTCGAGAACTGGACTCGATCATCACCCCGGGAAGAAAGGAAGAAGCAGCACGAGCATATCTAAGCTTGCTACGACGCCCGCCAGCGACGCTCTCTTCTGGTGCCCGCCTACCCTGTAAGATCTCGTGTTTTCAGACCTTAGTCACTTCATGAAAAACTTTGAAATTTGGCTAAGTCTGGTAAGAAAATCGTTTGAGGCTCGAGTTTAGACCAAGGTCTTAGAGTTTGGGTTTGACCCAAGTCTCATCATCAGGGTCTAGACAAGCCAATCGATGTGTGGCAAAGAGTTTTAAATTCAACCTTTAAATTCAAGCGAAATTCAAGCGAAGTTCGGGTTATATTCGGGCGAAATTCGGAATTTGATATTCATGTAATATATCGTTGGATGCGTCTCGAAATTCTGAGTGCAATGGTATTTTACTTTTTCAAATCCGAGTTCCGGTTGGCCCAGAAATCACGTTTTTCTAAAATTTTAGCAGTTTGTTGGGACGGATCCGAAATTGGATCGGATTGAATCCAAGGTATAGGATCCAAATTTTTATGGATTTGGGTCCTAGTTAGGTCCTACAAAAATCTGGAATGGATATAAGTCTTAATCCAAATCTTGTATGAGTATGGGTTTGGATCTTGGATCCGGATCTGATCCAAAATCCAAGCTTAACATTTTTATGACTTTAAATTCAGCTGGGAGTTTTAAATTGGGGTTATTATTATATAAAAAGTCTCCAGGGTCAACATGACCAATTTTGGGAACTTTTGAGTACCCATTAATAAGTAAATTCAAAAAATTGTATTTATTAAATTAATGATTTTTATTAATTTCGGGAATAGAGTTAAGAGGGTTTAGGGTTAGCCCTCTTCCCTAATTAAAAAAGGGTATTGAGAATTCCATACCTTTTAGGATTAGGAGGTCAAATAGTCAACCAAATGTACATTAGGGAAGGAGTCTAGAATTTGGAAACTCCCTAATGTGGGAGACCCAAATCTGGAAACTCACTAATGAGTTTCCAGCATTAAATAGGAGAAGGAAGGGGGGGGCGGCAGCCCTTTTCCTTTCTTTTGGTTGGAGAGAAAAAAAAAAAAACAGGAGAGAGAGAGAAAGAGGAGAAAGCAAAGAGGAGTGAAGGAGGTAGAAGAGGAGGTTGGAAGCATTGGAGCTCAGCCACACGCCCCCATAGCCTCTATTCTTTTCTTTTTCCAAAAAGGTACGGGTACTTCTTCTTGAAATAAATGAGAAATAGGGTAAAGATTGGATTTTCCATGCTTCTTTTAGTGGAAATCCATAGAGGAACAGTGGACCCTCGATTTCCACCGTGATTCTATTAGTATAGGCTGTATTTTTGTTGTTTCAGAAAAATATATATATAGATACATATATATGACATACTAGGGGGCAGATTTTTCAAAAGAGGTGTTTTGCTGTTCTCTTTGACAGCATGCACAGGTCCAATCTGGACCTGTGTACATGTCTTGGACCCAGCCGACAGGGTCGGCTGGGCTGGGTATCCTTTTCAAAAAAAATAAAAAGGGAAGATTGCAGTTTTGCAAAGTAAGTGGTGTTGCTGTTGTTGACAGCATACACAGGTCCAAACTGGACCTGTGTACAAGCTGTTGGACCCAGCCGACAGGGTCGGCTGGGGCAGGTATGTGTTTTCAAAAAAATATATCCAGTTTTTGTGGGGTGGGTTTTGCTGTCACCTTTGACAGCCTACACAGGTCCAAACTGGACCTGTGTGTATGCCTCTGGACCCAGCCGACAGGGTCGGCTGGGCTGGGTGTTCTTCTCCTTTTCAAAAAAAAATATATATATACATGATATTTTTAACAGGTAGTGTGCGTAAATAAAACTTCTTTTATGCTGTTCTTGTAGACAGCATACACAGGCCCACACTGGGCCTGTGTATATGCTGTTAAGCCCAGCCAACAAGGTCGGCTGGGCAGGCTTGCAACAAAAACATTTATATAAAAAATAAATAAATATATATATATATATCAGTTTTCTTGTGGTAGGCTGTTCTTTTTTACAGCATACACAAGCCCAAACTGGGCCTGTGGACATGCTGGTGGACCCAGCCGACAGGGTCGGCTGGGCTGGGCATTGTTCTTAAAAAAAAAAAAAAAAACTGTGAAATCTGTTTTTAGTGAGGTTTCGGCTGTTGGTTTGGCTGGCTGGCAGCCAGCAGAGTGGCTCTCGGCTGACTGTCACCTGCTGGCTGAACCGGCAGGCCTAGCCAAGTGCTTGGCTGGGTGTGTGTGGATGGTTTTGGCAGGGCTGGGGCAGGCCCAGTCGACCCAGTCAGTGGGTGCTGGCCTGGGCCTTGGCCTTGAGAAAACTTTTGGGTATACTTTATACAGAAAATTTTTCTGTACAGGAGGGGCTTCCTGGCAGCTTACACAGGCCCAAAAGGGGCCTGTGAATACCCTGTCAGACCCAGCCGACCGGGTCGGCTGGGTTGCGCTGTTAGATACAATTTTTTCTCATGTGGGTATTGTAGCATGCTAGTGATATAAGTGTGTTAAATTATAAAAACAGGGCTGGCTGCAATTAGTAAAGTTAGGCTTTTAAATCTCTTACGGCATGTTAAACCTTGGGAATAAGTCATGTACCTGAAATTTTAATTTTCACATATGTTAGGCGTTGATGTGGTTCATATGTGTGTTTGAGCATGCTTACACTTTATTCCATGACAAAGTTGTTGAGTGCTTACTTATTTATAGACTTAACAGGTGTGGTTGCATATACATAAACACATGAATGCTCTTTTATTCATCTCATTACAATTCATGATTTGCACCATATGTGGTGATAATTGCATAAAGAGGCATGCATGCGCATACCATGCATATGCACAGAAAAATGGGGTATAACATGGGTTGTGTAATCTGCATATGGGAATGTCATATTTCATGTTTATTGTCAATAGGTTAATTTGGTACGTATATGCCTATCCCTTGCAGGCATGTTAATACCACTGCATACTTATGATTATGATTCTTGCATCAGTGCTTCGGTGATCATGATGAATCATCGAGGGTTTGGTAAACCCGAGTTGTGGAATTGTTTTCCCTCATTCATTTCAATGCATTGCAAAGATCATGCCTTATTAATATTTCAGTTTTATTGCACTGTTCTATATGTTTCCACAGGCCGGAGTCCTGTGATGGCTCTCGCGAGGTAGATGCGAGCTTTTATCTTTCTTTTTGCATATGATGTTGCAAAATTTAAGAAATTAAATTTTAAATAAAAGAAATAATAAAGCACAGTGTAATATACCTTCTGGGATCACTCATCTAGAGAATGGGATCTTAGAAATTCGGTCTTGGGGAGACTGTGAGGATACAAAACTCCGTGTGCTTAATTTTGGTCTCCTGAACCCGATATTGAGGTTCCTTCTCCTGGCCACGGTTTTAGGGAGAGTCTGCCACTTTACCCGGGAGTGGTGTGTTTGACACAGCTGTTGTTTTTGGTACCAAGAAAGTGGCACTTGTGGGCGTGGGGTGTCCCTTGTGTCCCCGACATTAGATGTGGAGGTCTAATGTTCCGAAGGTGATTCGGTCGAGGGCTAAGTGGGAACCCAGTAATAAAATATAAATTGTGTGCTAAGCTACCCTGTGAACCTAACTTAACCTCGGGGTTTGTACCCGTTTGGTGTATCCGCGGGCAACGGTAATTAAAAGAGAAACATAAAGTTGTATGCATTTAATAGGGCATGCATAAGGAAACAAAAGACTTAAATGGAAGATAATAAAATGATTCATGCATTGCATAAAAGACATGCATTTTTCCTGTTATGCATTAGATCATGCATACTTTAATGGTTTCCTTACTCAGTACATGAGGGTAGATGTTGAATGTTAAATTCTTGTTGCATGCTGAAATTTTAGTAGATGCTACTGCTTTACTGTCTTTGCGAGCTTAGCAATTATGATTGTTGCATGATTAAATTCTCAATTGCTATAAACTGTCTTGTATGTATTTCCATTAATTGTTGCATGATATCTCATCTTCATTCTTTATCTCACTTGTTTCATTAAGAAGTAGCTGTGCTCAGGATTTCGATTCTGACACCCTACTTCGTTGGTTTTTCGCAGAAGCAGGTGATCAGTGAAGTCGACAGCTACTGCGAGGGCGTGAGAGTCACAACGAGTTTGATAGTCTTCTTTGTGGACAGAGTGGCTCTTTATTTCGGTTTTTCAGTCTAGTGTTCTTGTTATTTGCTTAATGTCATCAGTAGTTACTTGAGTCAGACACTTTATTTTTTGAGATTAGTTTTTCATTCATGAATAAAGGTAATGGTTAGTTATGGATGTTAATTGCAAGTTCCTTTGTGGTTTGTGGCTATCCAGTTGGAATTGGAACTGTGAGGACCCCGGGTCTCTGGGAAGTTTTCCGCACTGTTCTAGGAAAAAAAAAATCGCATTTTCAAAGGGGATGAGTTGGGGTCGTTACATACCCCCTTCCAATAGCCTCACTCACAGAGGAGGCCAGAGACCGAAGAACTATGGACGGGAAAAAAGAATGAAGGTATAGTAAATGCCCACTATCGGTTCGAGTTAGCATTCGGAGTGACTGACGATTCACCCACTTCGAGGTGAGCGGGAAAACAAAGTAGTTGGTGGGGTGCGGTAGGGTTGTCACGAGGAGGGGTGGGAATGAATGAAAGAGTAAACCTGATCGCCCTGACGTCAGTGGCGCATCATTCTGACCCGAGGCAGATGCTTGACCGCGTTCCCTATTAAGAAAAGGCCACTCACCCTATCCTATCTAATTAGATGGCAGAGGCGTATGCACCGGATAACAACATGGATAGAAGCGGGTGGTTCTCCTCTCTATTCGTGTTCGGTACATCTCTCTGTGGTGCTTATCAATCAATCAATCGAGGGTTGGTTTGGATCGCATGCTACTATTGGAAGGACCAGGAGAGGTAAAGAGTTTGCCTTCTATGGGGGTTTGCGGGGGCTTGCCTTTTCCCTATGTAGGCTTGCGTAGCACTTGCTCGCTCCGAAGAAGAGAAGGCTTGCTCCGAAGTGGAGAAGAGTTGTCACTCTACGCTTGTTGCCTACCCTACTCTCGAGTCACCACATCTCGATCCGTCTACGGAACGGTGGAGGCAAGCTTCGAAGGCATACGAGGAAGTCACTCGCCTGACTAAAGGAGGAAGGCGAGAGGACCCTTCGCTCATCATGATGGAAAGTGGAATCGTCAGGTCGTCTGTAACCCTTGAAAATAGCTCATCAATGGCTTTGATGCGGTAGTCTCCATCTAGAGCTTTCTCAACACCTCCTTCAACTTTGGTGAGCTTTAAAGTGGGTTCAAGAGTGGTGCCCATCACAAAACCCCACAACTTTTTACCTCTTAGATGATTTTCCATAGCCGATGCCCACATAAGATAGTTTGCGCCATTGAGTTTGAAGGAGAGCTCAACTCTTGATTCATGCTCCATTGATGACGGGAAAAATAGAATATGAAGAGCACTAAGGATCTTTCAAGAATATTGAAAAACCAATGGCTTTGATACCATGTAATGAAAATAGCGGAAGCACCAATAAACCAAAGGACTCTTTAAAAGAGTCAAGCAAAGAGCCAAGAACACAAGCACGTAAAGTGCACAAATAACCCACTAAGGGGTAAAATGCCTAGAAGGCAAATATATTGAAGAGGGAGAGAGAGAGTGGGCTGGAAACCCCTTATGTATACAAGAGGGAGAGCCCTCTATTTATAGGAGAGGAAAAGAGAATAAAGAGGGACCACAAGGGAGGCTCCCTTCTAGTTGTTGGGAGCCCCAACGGTCATAAATGTGACCGTTGAGGGCCCAACGACTAGATGGGTGGGGCCCCTTGGTGGTCCTATTACAAAAAGAAAATAAAAAAGAATAAAAAGAAAGAAAAAGAAAAAACCTAAAAAAGGAAAATTACATGGCAATTTACCAAAATACTCTTATTGGGTATTTGGATATACAAAAAAAGGAAAAATAGGATATATGTATATATATATATATACATATGTACATATATAAGTATATGTATATATATATACACACACTTTAACACTTTCTTCTTCGTACCCCCTTTGAATACCGATTCGCTTCTGGTTCGCTTCTTAGTTTGCTTCCGGTTCGCTTCCCTTCTCGTTTTCAAAATGATTCCTAGTTCGCTTCTAAGTCATCTCGCGCTTCCCGCTTCCTAAAATTTTATAAGTGCCTTGTTTCCTGCTTCCGCTTCTTGAATCCCTTTCTGCTCCTGCTTCTTCGACTGGCAACTCTGGTCCAGAATGAATAGAAGGTCACCATATTTTGTGACTATAATTGAACCAAACATTTAGCTCTTTTCCTTTTTTATGCTTCATGTCTTACTCTGGCTTCATGGATAGTGATTCATTTCCTAGAATATATGTCACATGGGTGCGTCAGGAAGGCTAATGCACCCATGTCAGGTGCGGCAAGTGCGGGTGCTGGTATCGCTCCCCTACACCAGGTGCGGGGTGGGCCGAGTCTGATCTTGACCCAACCCAATACTATTTTTCCAAAGTTTGTTATAGTTGTTTTTTTGTTTTTTTGTTTTTTTGTTTTTTTGTTTTTTTGTTTTTTTGTTTTTTTGTTTTTTTGTTTTTTTGTTTTTTTCTGTTATTTCCTTCATTTCATTTATTATATGTATTATTACTAGGTTTTACATTTTTATTTGACTGTATTTCATACTTGCATGCCATTTTTTACTGTTTGTATATAGTTGATTTACTTCTATGTTTTATTTGATTTTTTTAGCTTTTAGTTACCCTTAAAAGATATTATATATATAGTTGTACCCCCGTACAGACATTTTCTGAATTTGTTGTGTTGTACCTCCGGACCGACACCCGATACCCATGTGACATAGCTTAGAATATGTGCTCTACAATGAGATAACATGCATCACAAATAGCATAAGATGTCTTCTCCCCTCTTTTCTCTTATAACAAGCATCATATTTGAACGTTGAGTCACCATTAGGCTTCACTTTCTCCCAAGGGCCATATAAAGAATGCATTCCTGTGTGTCATGGAGATTATGATTTCAACCAAAAGTACTAGGCCAATCAACTTTCAGAAGTTTCGCCTTACATGCATCCTGTGTCTCTCTTTTAATCTTTTTATGATATACACTTTATCTCCATTGCATTTCTTCATTCCTAATGTTCCACATAGCTCCTGATATTTTTTTTGCCAATCTGAATGGCAGTCAAGTGAGAACCAACATTTATGTTCACAGATGATTGAGGACCATGGAACTCTCCTTGGACCAAATTTACAAGGGCCTTTTTTCAAATATTAGCAAATACTGAACAGTAAAAGAATAAACAATAAATTGTATCCACTTCCCTATTGCACAAATGGCACCAATTAGCTTTCTTAAACCATCTTGACCTAAGGCACGTGGCATGCAGAGGTAAAGGGTTCATTTGGGCACAAACCCCTCATGTTAGCTTTCATCAAGACAAACTATCCACACAATTTTGTTAATTAGCATTGCTTCTATTTTCAATTCCAAATTTGTTATTACAATGAAATTTCAGCAATTTTGATTATCTAACATCATAAGTTGATATGATGAGTTATATGGAACTTGTGATTTTAACATGGTAGCTCAGTTGATTATCACTAAATTGTTACCTAATTAGTTTTCTTGGCAAGGGGTAGGCTCAGTTAGGTCAAATCAAGGTCAAGAGGCTAACTCGAGTAAACAAGGTTGGGTTTTCTGACAGAGTCAAGGAGAAAAATCAGAACTCTCAAATGGTGCTACAGAAAAATCTCAAATTTTGAGGGATGATTCTAGACACCTCGAACTAAGTTGTAACCAAATTTGGAGGTCAAAGGACTCAAAATCAGGGAGATACAATTTTAGAAAGTGGCGGGTTTTTCAGGGTTAAGCATGGTAGACTGGGTTTTGGATCTGATAGACCCAATTTGATAAATAGAGTTCTCAGAGCTGGGAACTCTATAAATCCTTAAATTCGGGAGGTTAAAACTAGACACCCTAAACAATACTGAGTCCAAAATGCAGACTCAAATCCTTCACGGTTTGGGTAGGGTGAGTCTGTGAAGTCTGATGAAACTCTGGATTCGTCAGAATTCAAGATGGGATGAATTGTGTTGGATAGGAGGTTCTGACTTAGATTTGGGTCAAGGGAATGGCTTGGTTGACTTACTGGATTCAGGGAGACTTAGAAGGGGTCTTCTACAACAGTTGGGTCGGCTGGTGGAGGTCAGGTTCACCAGGGTTCAGCTTGGAGAGATGATGAATGTCGGGGAATCGGTTGATCATGCCGGTTGAGTAGACCTTGGCAGCCGCCTAAGTTCACTTACTGAAGTAGACCTACTAGAGGTCAGCACACCAAGATGAGAGAGAGGGACGAGCCCTTAAGAGATGAGAGGGCAGAGAGCCCAAGAGAGAGAGAGATCAATTCCAAATTATTTTCATTTGATTTGATAATCTTGAACAAGGAAGTAGAGTTATAGGAGGCTCTCATAAGTTCAAGGCACAAGTTACATGAAAATATTAAAAATAAACCAAATTTGGAAAATTCTTCTTGAACCCAAAATTTGACTAGGTTATTTATGGAGTCCGGACCACTAGAAATAGACAAGCCCAATCTCTACTCACCTTATTTTTATCACCCACATAGTCATTTTTAATCTTCAGATCATGAGAAATAGACCTAGGCCAAGTTCAGCTTCTTCTTTTTTAAGATCTCTAGAAATAGACCTAGGCCAAGAATAGGTTCTCCAAAAATAAGCAAGGCTAGAAATAGGGTTATCCAATTTTAGTCTAGTAGAAATAGCTTAGACCAAAAATAGGATCTCCATAATTAGCTTGCTTTACTTTTAGGAGATCAAGATTTAGACTGGGCCGGAAATAGGGAAGGATGCCCCCAGGGTGCGCCCCACCGGCCTGCAGCTCCTTGTTGAATACGTTTCCGGGTCAAATCAATCTGTAGCAAAAGGTATGCTCTCCTGAAAAGTATAGAAAAGGAAAAGAAAAGCCCCTTATGCCTGTGCACTAACCTCAAAAAAGCCAAATAAAAGGGAAAAAAGGAGGAAAAAAAACCTTTTCCTTGACCTATCTATTTGTGTCACCCATGCCTTGGCATCCATATCAAAACGATCTCAGAATCTATTTGTTTATGATTCAAAAGAAGGGGAGAATTATATAACTAAGTTTTGATGCTTTTGACTCCTAGATGTAATGCTTCTTCCGCGAAGCCAGCCATTGTTACTAGTATAATTGGATTCCTAGTATCCATAGCAGATTCAATCAAACATTGCCGACTTATTCCCGGAAGCAACTGCCCTGCTCTCATCATTGCACCATACCAATTGATAGATTCCTATTATTTTGGATGTAGAAAAATTGGTTCTAATATGAACTACACATTAAGAAGACAAAAACATTATTAGAACGGTAACAGCAACCTTTAACTCACAATTTTGAACAAGTTAAGAGGAAAAATTTAAAGATCATTCTCAGTGTTCCGCATAGATTCCAATACTGTAACTTAGTCCAAAAATTCAAGCAATCGCTTATCATGGTTGGAAGAAAAATTGCAGAAGAAACTCACATAGGAATTGGAGAGTGAGTACACGTACCTGGATCGATTCCCAGAGGCATACCCTCTGTCTTCATCATCGTCTTCACTTTCGTTCGCATCAGAAGCCTGCTCCCCAAAGCCGCCAGAAGCAGCAGCACTGTTGCCGGGCGAGCGCCGGCAGTTCCTCCTCCGGTACTCCATCGAGACAAAGACAACGTGCAGGAGGCACTGCAAAGCGTAGCCACATATCCAGACCCTAATTGGAGTGTTGGGCTTCTCGTTAACCGAAGAAGAGAGCACGACAATGGAGACGAAGATGAAGACGAGGTTCCACATGATGTCAAGAGCGACAACAGGCTTCGAGTAACCCCAATCAGCCCGACGCTCTTCAAGCTGCCGGGCGGCCGTCTGGCGGACCATCACGGACGGCTCCCGCAGGCCTCCCCGGCTGGCTGCGCGGGTGATCAGGACAGCCAGGTTGTTGCGGAGGCCAGCTGCCCCATCGCCGTTGCTCACGGCCGCTGCTAGCAACGGTGTGCGGTCGACAGCGCCCTCCGACGAAGCAGCCCCGGCTGTCGAGGCGGTGCTCGATGGTTCCTCCATTCTCACGGATGGCGGACGACTTCTGGTACGCGAGAAACCGATGAATTCATGCCCACCATCATTCCTTTAAGACATGAGAGACAGAGAGAGGTGGGTTTGAAAGGTAGCTGGAGAAGAGAATTAGTAAAATGAACCTCTTCAGACCTCAGCTTTCGTTCGGTCCTTTTAGGGAACGTTTGGAAGTGAGAAAAAATTTCATAGGAAAAGTAAGTTTTGCCTATGAGAAGTTTTGATACGAGAAGTTTTCTAAAAAAAATTTGTTTGTGTAGCGTGAGAAAAACACAGTGAGAAAATGTGAAAAAATGAGAGGAGGGGTGGTGGTGGTGAAAACTCTGCAACTCTCCTCTTTCTTTCATTTTTCCGTGCCGACATTTTTATCAAACAAAAGTCCTCGCTTGCTGTCATGATCATCACCTCCACCACACCTCTCTCTATCTCTCTGCTCCTCTTTCACCATCATCTGTAGCCGTTTTTAGAACACCACCGTCATAGAAATCCTCTCTCTTGTGTTCTTTTTTTTAGATTCCGCTATTGCTGGCCACCCGTAACCACAATACAATACCGACCACTGTCCATCTATCGTCACCATCACCACTATCCTTCCATCGTCACCTTCACTCATCATCTCGCGTTTTCCTTCTTTTATGCGTCTGTTTCTCATAAGTTGCTGATTTTTTCTACATGAAAATCGTGATGGACGAAAGTGAGATGGGTGGTGGTGATAGCGGTGAGTGGTGGTGGTGATATGGGTGGTGAGGAGTCAAAATAAATCTTTTTTTCTTGATAAGAAACATTCTTCTTATTCTTGGTGTTGGATTTATCGTTAAGGAAATCATATTTCTTGATTTTTCAATTAGTTTAGGTTAAAATATTGAAAAGATCAAAAATAAATAAATAAAACTAAAAGCCTACCCAAATCTATTATTACCCAGATAGATTTTGATGGGTTAGATCTTTCAAAACTTTTTGAGGTGGTTTTTTTTTCTCTAAACCTAATGAAAGGGACACTTTTTTTTCTTGATGGAGACGCAAAAAGAACACTCACATGATTTTGAATATCATAACATAATTGTAACCACTTTATAATCTTCTTTTCAATTCAACTCATCATAAAATCAGAAGAACACATAAGTTATCTACACATTATTATAACTATACTTTATAAGATGTCATATAACTCAACCGTATATGATCACATTACATGGGGCTTCACCTTAGACAGTTTATAATGTGTGATCAATTACATATGTAGGACTACATGAAATATCTAACAATATCTTGCTTGGGCCACATATGTTATCATATAATCATGCATTATACAATATCCTTATGAGCTCAAAAACACAGTCTTACCAGATGGCATCTCCATCTCCAATAATTTTGTTCATTGATCATATCAACATAGAACCAAAGTGATCTTCATTACAATTGTCGTAATTAGACTCATCATTGACCACGTATATTGACATAACCAACAACATAGATCAAGTATGGGTATGAAGTATAGAAATTACATGTAATGTGATCTAAACATGCCTATTTTTAAATGGTCGTGCCTTATTCTTTAGTGAGATCATAATAAATGAGTGTAGAATGAAACTGAAACCTGAGCCTTATACTGAAGTAATAAAATGAAACTTTATTTTATCTCAGAACATTCGAATACAAACTCACACTAAACCAACATATCATTAAATAATATAATACTCATTCGAGCGATATGCTCGTGAAAGACCTTAGGTGGTAAACCTTTGGTAAGCAGATGTACAATTATGAAGTTTGTGCTGATATGGTCAATAGATATTTGATCATTCTGCACTTTTTCTTTAACAACAAGGAACTTAATGTGTATATGTTTTGACTTTGATGAGCTCCTATTGTTGTTGGAATATATTACTTTTGAATTATTATCATAAAATATTTTTAATAGTTTTTTAATGTTATCTAAAATCTGCAACCTAGTGATAAAATTATGTAATTATATTCTATGATTAGATGTCTCATAATAGGCTATGAACTCTGTTGCTATAGTAGAATATGCAATGAGTGTCCGCTTAGCACTCCTCCAAGCGATAGCTTTCCCGACCAACAAATAAACATAACCTGACTTGGATCTATGACTGTCTTGGCATCCAACAAAGTCAGAATCAGAATACCCAATGATCTCTAACTGATTTGACTTCATGTATATGAGCTTGTAATCGTTTGTTTTTTGTAAGTACTGCATAAACCATTTGGCTACTTTCTAATAATTCATTCCTAGGTTACTTAGATATATGTCTAACATCCCAACAATGTATGATATATCTCAACGTGTACACACTTGAGCATATATAAGACTCCCTACAGCAGATGTATAGAGAATCTTATCCATATCCTTAACTTCAAACTGGTGTTTGGGGCACTAAACAAGACTAAACTTATCTCCCTTAGCAACAGGAGTGTCACCCGGTTTACAATCCTTTATGTCAAATCTGTCAAGAATCCTTTCAATATAGTTCTTTTGTGATAATCCGAGAATACCTCGAGAACGATCTCGATGTATCTGAATTCCTAATACAAAAGCGGTGTCACCAAGATCTTTCATTTCAAAAAAAAAAAAATCATAAATTTCTTGGTTTCATGCAATAAACTTATATCATTACTGGCAAGTAGTATGTCATCAACATATAAAACCAGAAAAATATATTTACCTCCACTGAATTGATGGTATATGCATTCATCAACCACATTCATCTCAAAACCAAATGAGATGACAACTTGATAAAAGTTATGATACCATTGATGAAAAGCTTGCTTAAGTCCATAGATGGATTTTTTAAATTTACAAATCATTTTCTTTGCACCGCCTGAGACAAAATATTCTTGTTGCACCATATATATTATTTTATCAATGCCATCACTAAAGAATGTAGTCTTAAAATGCATCTGATGTAGCTCCAAATCAAAATGAGTCATAAGTACCATCATTATTCTGAAAGAGTCTTTCATAGAAACTAGAGAGAAGGTTTATGTATAGTCAATGTCTTCCCTTTGAGTAAACTCTTTTATAATAAGACATGTCTTATATCTTTTCACATCACCCTTTGAATCCCTCTTAGTTTTAAATATTCATTTACAACCAATGGGTTTCACACCTTCAGGTAATGGGACAAGATCCCATACGTCACTGTCTTTTATGGATTTAAACTCTTTATGCATGGTATCTATCCACTGTTGAGAGTTAAAACTATGTATAGCTTGTTGGAAGTTGATTGGATCATCTTCCTTTAAGCTAGTATCACCCTTATGTTCTTGAAGAAAAATAATATAATCATCTAGAATTGTCCTTCTCCTCTCTCTAGTGAATTTCTTTAATGACACTTGTTCTTGAAATACTTGAGGTTGTTGGGTTTGTACTCTAAGACTAAAAACTTTATTTTGGATAGGAAGATCTTGAATATTGCCTTGTTCTTGATTTGTTTGAATAATATCAGAAATTGAAATTTGATCATTGTCAATAACAACTGTAGGAAGTGAAATAGATTTTCTTCAAAAGCAATGTCTTTTACTTTATCACCTCCTTCAAACTCAACATCCTCAAAGAAACAAGTGTTTTTCGTCTCAAAAAAAACTTATTCATAGGGTTATAAAATTTATAACTCCAAGATCTTTCAGAATATCTAACAAAATAGTAGCTAATTATTATTGAGTCCAGTTTCTTTTCATGTGGCCTACATGACATTGCCTTAGCTGCACATCCCCAAATATGAAAATGTTTTATATTAAGCTTCTTGTATGTTCATATTTCATATAAGGTTTTGGTTACTTCTTTAGTTGGTACTCTTTTAACTACATAAGTTGCAGTCTTTAGAGCCTATCCATAGAAGGATTCTGGTAAAGTATAATGAAAAATGATACACCTTACCATATCCTTTAAGGTATTGTTTCGTGTCTTAGCAACACCATTCATGCTTGAAGTGCCTGACATGGTGTAGTGTGGGAGATACTGCATTCCTGTAGAAATTTAGCAAATGGCCTTAGATGTTCACTTGATCCATCATATCTATTATAGTATTCACCGCCACGGTCAGATCTGACGACTTTAATCATTTTGCCAAGTTGATTTTCAACTTCGGCTTTAAATAATTTGAACACATTTAGTGATTGAGACTTTTCATGAATCAAATATAAGTACCCAAAAAGTGAATAGTTGTCTATGAATGTAATAAAATTTTATTAATCATTCAAAGAAGTTGTAGGGAATGACCCACAAATATCCGTATGAATAAGTTCTAAGACGTCTGTTCTTCTATCGGTACCTATTTTTCTAATGTTTGTTTATTTTCCTTTTATGCACTCAACACAAACCTGAAAGTCAGTGAAATCAAGAAAATCAAAATTTTTACTTGTCATAAGCCTTTCAATTCTTTGTTTAGAAATATGACCTAAGTGCTTGTGCCATAATAAAGCATTATTCTCATTGACTAATTTTTGTTTTGTACCATGTGAACTTGAATGCAAGGTTTCATGATATGGGACAACAATATTAAGCAAATATAGGTTATTGACTAAAGATAAAGAATGAGTTCCAATAATATTTGAATTAAAAAACAACTTAAACTAATTATTTCTAAATAAAAAAGAATAACCAAATTTGTTTAATGTAGAAATAGAAACCAAATTCTGTCTAAATGATGGTACAATGTATATTTCTTTCAAATACAAATAACAATCAATCTTTAATAAAAACCTAAAAGTCCTTATTATCTCAACTTGAACTGATTTGTCATCACCTACATAGATGAATCTTTCAGTATCAATTGATATTCAACAACTTAGGCAACCATGCATAGACACATTTATGTAAGTGGTAGAACCAGAATTCATCCACTAATTGTGTTTGAGTACAAAAGTTATATTAACCTCAGAACAAACCAAAGTAAGGAGGGTACATTTCTATAACACGAGCGTTTTTTTAAGCTTTTTCGGTTTTTTTTTTTTTGCATTTGTGATAAATTTTAAATTCAAATTTTTTAGCTAGAAATGTACTAAAGATGTTTATGAGGTTAGTTGAGAAGTTTAAAAAAATAATGGAAAAAATTTTTATTTAAAACGTGTTTAACCCTACACGCCTAAAGCTTTTGGAAATTTGGGTCATAATTCGATAAAATTTGGATATTCACCTTAGTAGAATTAATGAAAATAAATAAATTAAATATTTAAATCTTTGAAAATAAACTAATAAAATTTATTTACGTCTGAATTTACTTAAATTATATTTATTAGAATTTATGTGAATTTTGAATTAATTTATAAGACATTTTAATGTGATTTAGAAAGAATTTAACTTAAATTCCATGGAATGGATTTCAAAAATTTATTAGAATTCATAAAATGGTAGGAGTCCATAGGTGGGCCCTCCCATCCTATGTGGCATCCTATTTAAAGTTTTAAAATGTTAATAAATCAAAATCAACTTAAAATTCAAGTTAAAATCAAAGTTACAAAAAACAAGGCAAAAAGGGAGAAAAGTCAAAAGTTTCCAAAATATAAAACATTAGCCTCAAGGGGGGTGAAGTTTTTTTTGGGAGAGCTCTAGAAGGGTCCAGAAAGGGCTGGACCATGTGCAAAATAGAAAGAGAAGGAAGTAGGAAAGAAGAAAAAAATTAAATTAAAAAAAAAGAAGAGTTAGAAAAGTCAACTTGCTTGCCATGCAAGCAAGTTGATTTTTCTTGGAAAGGGGAGGCCAAGAGGGGATCTACCTACCCCCTTCCATATAAATGCATGTAATACATAATAATACTAAGTTATTATAAATATATAAATATCATATGCTATGTTTTAAAAAAATGGACATGGAAACAAAAAAATAAAGGAAATACAAAAGAAAAAAGAAAGAGAGAAATGTAAGACATGCAATAGGATTTAGTATTTTTTTTTAGATTAGATCAAGGGCTAGGATTTATCTCAGCCCTTGACCCAATTATTAAATTTTTAAATATTGAGGAGGGGTTTACACACCCCTTATTTTTCCCTTTTGAGATTCTTCTCTCAAGCTCTCTCTCTCTCTCTCCCCTCTCAAAACCCTCTCTTCTTCCTCTCTTTTCTCAAACACTATTGGTGTTTCTTCCTTGTTTTAACAAGAGGAAGAGCTCCACGTGATTAAGGAGGTTCTACACCAGGCTGTGGTGTGCTTGAAAGTGATGGATCGTGCGAAATGACCCATCGGTGTACGAAAGAAGGAAAAATCAAACAAAAGGTAGGTGATCTATACTCTATTTGTAAAACAGAATTTGTGGTATAAATTTCATGGTTTTTTCATATCCATAGACCCTAAACAAACCCTTACATACATGGGTTTGTCTTAGGGCTATGAAACAAAAATCCTATTTAAAACATGATTTACTCAAAAATTAGGTTCTCAGAAAAGAAATCTGTAAATTTTGAAATTTTATAAAATATGCATTCATTTTTGTGCAAGTATCAATTTGGATTGATAGTATAAGATGTTGTAGATATTCTATGAAAAGTTTATAAATTTCCATGGTTGAAATCATGAGATATTATAATTTTAGTTAAATCAGGTTTTTCAGAAAAGATTTTGGTAAATTAGAAAATATCATGAATTTTGTGTATGAACCCATGTGATTTTATTTGTGTAGTTTGTATAATATATGCATAGGAGTATTATGTGATTTTTGTAGATTTTTAAAATTTTATTTGCATGTAAATTCCATGATTTACTTTATTAATTGAGTATTTTTCTGAATTTATTTCTGAATAATTAATGCATATGAGAGAAAAATCATTTTTTTTGGCCAACCGGCTGAACAAAAATCTGATTTGTCTCAATAAAAATAAATCATACTTTGATGTGTTGTTCTACTGCTATTTTGAATAAAAATATTGTAAAATATCTTTGGATGTACAGATTCGGGTGACCCGGTTTGGGCCCACCTGAATGCCTAGCTCTAGAATTTACTATTTTCGGTCAAACATCCAATCGGTAAAAGGCTCGTAACTCCCTCATCTAGATGAGTTTCGACAAGTGGCTTATTGTGTTGAAAAGCTAACAAAATTTCCTAACTCTTGTGAAATTTTTATCTTTGTTCATGGTCTGAGCCCGTTTTGGCATCAGTTGGAACATAATCTGACAGACCTTTAGTAAAACATTCATAACTTCCTCATACAGAAGATTTTTTATGAGCGCTTTGTGTCTACGGAAAGATGACAAAATTCCATACTTTCTATGACAATCTCAGCTCTGTCCACCAAATGATTTTTTTTTTTATGAATTCTGTAACAATCAAACAGAGTTGAGGGTTTCACAATTTGGAGTTGGTCTAATGGTCCAACCTCGATACATGCACAATTATCTATATTTCATGAATTTTTTTGTATGATTTGAATGAATATTGTATTTGCATATTCATATCTGATTTATATGGTGTATGATATTTTTTTTTATGGCATAAATGTGAAGGCTCATAATTAATTATGTTGCTCAAAGGAAATCAAGTGTCAATTGATGGACCGAAGGGTCCAATATGCAAAGTGCCATGTTAAGTTTCAAGTATTAGTCGTAACTGCAAGTTTGAACATGTTGTGATGATATTGATGTTTCAATAATATGGATGCTCAAGTTTATGTTTTTATTGCATTGACCATATATATGCATATATGTTACTCAAATCATAAAAATGAATGAGATGTTCTTATTCGCATATGCTCAAGTTTAGGTTAAAAGCATGATTTAATAAAAAATTTAATGTTTTATTAAGAATGCATCCATCGCCCGTAAGGTAGCCAAGAATTTAGATGTTGCATAAAAAATACAAGTTAAATCAAGTGAATATGTGATATTTAAATTTCAATATACTTGCTAAGAGAGTGGCAAATGATAAAAAACTTTGCGGGGCAAGTAAGTTTCGAGCATGAAAGGTTGCTCTTCTCCTCTCACGATTTTATAGAAAAAACTCTACATTAGACTGCAACGTAGAGGGCAAGGTACTCATGAAAAAAAACTGATGCATCAGGTTAAAAGGTGTTGCGAATTTCTTTTGTACTAGTGTCCCTCACCTCATCATAGTGAAAGGGCCTGGCCAGGATAAAGCCACTCTTATATATAAAACATCGTCTGAGCCATGGTTCTGATATGAGAGTCATGCGTGTGTTGTATCAGCAGGGCTAAGAAGTGATAACTTAAAGATGTATGTGCATTAGTTAGGCATTACATGCACCATTTAAGAAAGAGAATATAATTTAAGATAAGAATTTATGCATGCGTTCAGTTGTTTATCCATATGGTAAGTTATGCATATTAACTGCTCATGCATTTTAATTTCTCTAAATGAATTGATAGATGTGCACTTATTTAATTTAGTAAATTGAATATGCATGCCAGTGGTAAGTACTTCACTTAATTTTAAATGTTAAATTAGGAAAAGGTAAATAAAATTCTACTTTGTATTTTCTGCTTTACAAGTTTAATATATTTTACTCTACTGAGACATGTGTGTCTGACCCTATTTGATTTAATGTTTTTCAGGTGATGAGTAGCTGCTTACATGCGAATGTGAAAGGTTGCGATGGGGACCGAGCCTACCTTTCATTTGTCTTCACAGGATTTTTGGACTCTAATTTTATATTTCAATTAAATTCAATTCAAGGATAATGTAATAAAGTTTCGACATGTGTAGACATTTGATTTATTTTATACATGATTAATTATTTATTAAAATTCTGCAATGGTATGATTGCAAGAGTTTATGTGAAGTGGCACGCCAAATTTTTGACCCGACGTATTTTTCTGTTGTATTTGTTAAAATATTTAAAAGTATTTCAAAAAAAAATTACCATTTTTAAGGTTATAAAAATTGGGGTGTTACACTTTCTTTTCATGCCAAGCATGATATTTAGTACAATCATTCTTCATGTGACCCTCGCTCTTACAAAAGAAACAACTGAACTTTGAATCTTGATGTTTCTTCTGTGATGTAGGGTCCACTGCAACTTCCTTATCATTTTTTATTTTCTTAAATTTGTCTTTAGAGGTAACTGCCAAGTGAGCACTTTATGTCTTTTCTTATTTCATCATTTTCTCTTCTTGCACATAATGTAAAATGAGCTCATTTAGATTCCATTTATCTTTTTGACAGTTATAATTGACCTTAAATTGATTATATTATGCAGGAAGAGATATTAGAACTAAATGCACTAGTAAGTCTTTAGAGAACTTTAATCATAGTGCCTTTAATTTTGAAGCAAGATGAGACATTTAATTAATGTACTCATTTATGTTCTATTTACCTTTATATCTCATCGAAACAAGACTAAAAAAGAGAGTGTTTGTCTCAACCTTTTCATTTTTTAGTAAAATATTTTTCAATTTCGTCAAAGAACTTCTTGGCATTAACCTTTTCAGACATAGCACCACTGAAGGTCTCCAAAATTGCATGTTTCATGATCATAAGGCTCATGCGATTGAATATATGTCACTTCTCATAGTTTCTTTTATCCTTAGTAAAACTTTTATCTGTGAGAGCAATGGGTTGATCATCTTGAAGTGCAAGATCTAAATCCATACACCTGAGAATATTTATAATGTTTTCTTTTCAATTTTTGAAGTTTGAGCCATTCAAAATATGGATTGAATTGATATTTACAGATATTATAGAAGTAGAAGAATTTACTGAATCAAGAACAAAATAAACCATAACAAGCTCACAATTAATATACACATTCACATGCATTGACATTAATTAATATATTTAAATATGGTGAACCCTATCACAAGATACCCAACACAACAATGATATTTAGTCTTTGGACAAAAATGTCAACTTATAAATGATACTCTTATTACAGTAATCAAACATGCACAATTAATCATGTCAAACAACAAACCTTTCTTTGAACAAACTTATTGCTCACAATAAAAACTTAATAATCATCTAATATTTATTAGTGAAAGTATATTTGAGCTCGACCAAATAGTAATCTTCTTTTGGGCCGATCACTATTTGCATGAATTTTAAATATACAAACATCTTAATATTTTAAACAAGTCAATCTTCACAAGAGAGGTTATTTTAGTAACATGTTGTTTCAATCAACTCATTTTAGAATATTAGACCTTTATTTCGAAAAGAATATCATAGTTCAAATATAATATGTGGTTATATGCATATGAACAAAAAAGAAAATAAAGCCATAATCTAAGTATGGTAAAAAATATATCCGAAGTCAACCCTCTAAAGGGACCTGAAATGCATACTTAATGGCCTGGACCCAATAAAAAAAAATTTCTTAACTTTTTTTTATGAGTCCATGGCACATGCAAAGGAGTGTGGCCCATCGGTTCGGGTAGGACCCGACCTGACCTACGAGTCAGGTCAGACCTGACCAGATACGAGTCAGACCACACCCAACCTGGGTCGGTTCTCGCAAACAAGATGGAGATTGAACCAGGCCAGTTGTCAGACCCTGGTCACCCGACGGTGGCTAGGGCAAACTGAAGGCCCAAGACCACCATCGTCGAATGCTGATCAACGTTCGGCGAGGGTGACCAGTCGACACCCCCAATCTTCTGAATCCAAAGGGGAAGGGTCGATCAACCCCTCGTCCGTCCGGCAACCCCCTTGGTCAATCGAAAGCGCAAGGGGGGGTGGGGGGAGGGCTGGATCGACTCTACCTCCAATCAGGTGCAGTCAAACGACGCAAGGAGGGTTGTTTAGACCCCCTCCGTCTGCACCCTAACGTCAAACGAAAAAGGGGGGCATCCGACCCTCGCCAAAACTAATGAGTGGTCGGGGAGGATCGTCTAACCCTCCCCTCCTCCTTGTTTCCTGTGCAGGCACCTGATGGTGCCTCTATCAAAGATCAGACGATGTCTGACAAGCCGCCCGACGTCGTCTAGTGGCCTGCGACCATCAAAGGGGTGCACCACCCATGAAGTTGGTTGTCGATCTCAGCAAAACCCCAAACTATACTGTCGACTGTGGTAGAAAATAAATTTTTTATTATTATTAACGACCCCTAATGTCAGCAGTCAAAGAAGAAAATCAAATCTGATGGGATTCTAGCGACCCAACAAAAAAATAATGGCAAAATCAAATATTTCAACGATTTAACAAGAACAAGCTGGCTCTGATACCAAATTGTTGGATAACTGATTAAGGAAATCATATTTCTTAATCCCCAAATTTATTCCTACCAAATCATTGAAAAGATCATAAATAAAACATAAAATAAAAGCATACCTGAATTCATTGTTGCACCGGTAGATCTTGATGGGTTAGATCTTCCAAAACCTCAATAGGTGGCCTTTCCTTATTTTCTAAACCTAATTAGAGAGGGACAATTTTCTTTCTTGATGGGGAGGCAAAAGAGAACAACCACTCTATATGGTTTTGAGGACCATAACGTAATTGTAACTACCCTATAATATTCTTTTCAATTCAGCTCATCATAAAATCAGAAATTGACATATGAGGGCACATAAGGTATCTATACATTATTATAATCATACTTTATAAGGTGTCCTATGACTCAACCGTATAAGATCACTTTATATGGGCCTTCACCTTAGACAATTTATAATGTGTGATCAATTACATATGTAGGCCCACATAAAAATATTTGACACTAGGAGCTTTTTCTATAAAATATATATTTTTTAGAAAGTCTTTCAACAAAAAAGTCTCATCTGAAAGGGTCAAAAAATCAGTATAGATTTTTCATTTTGCATGACTTTTCTTACATATTTTTTGCTTTCAAAGTATCCTTATATTCGATTATTTTTGTGAGCATAGCTTATTTGTCAAGAAAAGTGGTATAGTTAACAAATTTTCAAGGGTTTTCCTTTTGTTAGGTGTGTTATTTTCCTTATTCTAAAATAGAGTCATACAAAACCAAAACATTTTTAAAAAAACTGCCAAATGACAAAAACAATACAGATTCATCCATTGAACTCTGATTATTATTTTTAAATTGTTAATTAGATAAAAAAAACTAATGAACTATAGTAGATCACTAAGGTAACTCACATGCAAGGCCAAGTTTGTTTGGATTTTGTAGAGTATAATAATACATATTTTGGAGGAGATTTGGGTGTTATACCAGCCATACCATGCAGATATTCAATAATAGCTTTATGGAGGACTGACATGGTTGATGCATTAACTAAATCTCTATCTATTGGATGTCGTACGATTACCACAGTGCGTGATACGAGAAAAAGAAAGTGAGAGAGGAGAAGATAGATGTTCTAAGTATATTGTGTAATATCTATGATTTTTTTTATAATTATTAAATAACTAAAAGATGAATTTTATGTCTTAATTTGGGTTAAATTATAATTAAATTTGAATGTTAATTTGAATTTGAATTTCATGTTAATTTGAATCTTATGTGAGTTTGAATTCAGAATTGAATTTGAATTTAGATTCAATTAAATGTGAATTTGCATTTAGAACTTAATTTAATTTGAATTTAGTTAAATGTGAATTTGAATATAAGATTTGAATTTGGATTTGATTTAAAAGTTAATTTAGATTTGAATTTGGATTTGATTTAAAAGTTAATTTAGATTTGGATTGGATGCAAATTTACTTAAATGAATTTGGATTTAAATTGAATTTTAGTTTAATATAGAAATCAATTAAAATTTTATTAGAAAATCTAATTGCATTACAATTAAAAAAATTAATTTTAATTTAATCAAGCAAGTAGGATCCCAAGAGAGGGACTCCCCCTATGTGGGCCCATCTTACTTGACAAGATATTTCCTATATTTCTATTTTCTAATCTCCTAGAAAACTCTTAATCTATCCAAGTCAAAAACTTAATAAAATTTTCAAATTAAAGAGTAGGCTAATTAGCTAATGGATTTGAAAAATAAAATTAGGATTGGATTAATTAAGTAAATAGAGTTCCAAGGGTGGGACCCCCCCCCCCCCTTGTGGGCCCTTTTAATTGGCTAAGGCTTCTACATTGATGAAAAGTCAAAATAATCTAGAAAGTTTTTTAAATTCAAAACAAAGCCATGGCTTAAATATTTTAAAAGTTTCCTAAATAAATTAATGAACCAAATTAGCCTAAAAAAATTAGAGTAATAATTAAAAATAAAATTAAAAAGTTGATTAGAGGATTGAGCATACTTACCTTGTGGGACTAAGAGATCCCATAAGGGGCTATAAATGGGAGACCCCATTCACACCCCCTCTATTAGGCTCTCTAATTCTCTCTCTATCTCCCTATCTCTTTCTCCCTAGTTCTATCTCATTCTTCTCTTTTTTCTCTCTCTCTCATGTTTTGAGGGGTGCCTTCATTGAAACATTAGTATTGGTGTATTATACATGCATTGGAGGTGCAGTTAGAGGAGAGGTCTCAATCGTTGAAGATGAAAGATTCATAGACCCTACCATTTTTGAGGTAGTGACATTTTAACCCTGTGTGGGTGCATGTACTAAGGTGCATATGCATATACACGTTGGAGAGGATCCACATATGCATGTTAATATGTGTATATCAGTCTTATATACTATATAAGACTAATATGATAACAGATCAAAGCTCAAAAACTATTTTCGGTGAAAATCAATTTTGGAGAAACTAAATATTTTTTATGGTGTGGATTTTTATTTTTGCATGAACTATGTGCAATATATTAAATTCATGTTAAATATGATATTGGATGTGTAAATATGGATTAATATCAAAACCATATATGTGGAAATTTATTTTTTTGTTCTTAGATGTTTTTTTAGAAAAATCAGTTTGTAAAAAATGCATTTTATCCTATGATTTTTATTTTGATTAGTCTGAAAAATATTCATAGTTCTCTAAAAAGGTGATTTCAAATTTCTCAAATTTTAGAGGGATATTCCAAACATATAAGAGCAGTCTAAAAAAAATTAGGTTCGTTTAAGGTTTGGACTGGGAGATACAATATCTGCAAGTCAGAACAAAATTTATGTCTTGATAGAGATTCTCTAATGGCTGCACATTTTTGTTGATTTTATTTCTTATAATTTGTTTCATGTTGATAACCAATAATTTTATCAGTATCAGTTTATATATTGAAGAAGACACAATAAAAATTTTGTCCATAGATTCATTAGGGTTTGTGAATTAAAACTCATGAAAGTTGGTTCCATAACCTAATTTTTTTTAGCATAGTCTATCCAAGAAGAGGAACATGATGTAGTGCTTGAATTTTGATTTTCAATTGCATGGAGTTTAGACCTGATTTCTTTTGAAGATTGTGTCAGACATACTCAGCTAACTACACTAAAATTTATAAATTTTATTTTATTCTGTAATTCATTGGTGAATGGTTCTTCGGTAAAGCCAAACCGGATAGGTTTGTTCTATGAACAAAAAACTAGTTTAAGTAAAAGATTTATTTCTCCCTGATCTAGAATGAGATTAGACCAAAATCTTTGGTTGTAGATAACTAACACATATGTGCATCTACTATAAAAAATCTCAATTTTATTTTATTGTACTTTAACTGTGACAAAATTTACACCCACTAATAAATTTTATTCATACAATTTTGAATTAAAATTATTGTTTGCATTTATATCATGGTTCAAAAAATAGACCAATTGGACATTTATAGGTCCCAAAGTCGGACCAGATGGACACACACCATATTAAAGTACAGTGTGTGGGCCTAGTGAGGCTATACAAATTGTAATTTAAGTTTGGATCATGTGTTGATTCTTACACTGAAATTTCTATTACAATAATAACATGATTATGCTGAGATGTTATGTATGTTATGCAATATTTTGTTATGCACATAAGATTAACACGTTTACATAATGATTAAGCATGTTTTGATATGCTGATATGCCATTATATTTCTGTCATAATGCAACATGTTATTGTGTATGTTGATATGTATGCACACGGGGTGACTTACGTATTAATGTCATATTTGATTTATTGCATGCTTAAGATATCATTGTTTGGTCTATTTGAATTATTAAATGCATATGTGTTGCATAAATGAGAACCCAGTCAGAACTAGGTCAATTGTTGATTGAGGTCTGAATGATCTTATGCATGTTTGAGCTCGAAATAGTGGTTATGCTTGTGCCCAAATTGAAGGTTATTAACCCTGTGAGTAGAGGCATGAATGACAAGAGAATTAATTAAGACTAATATGAAATATACATTAATTCTCTTGGGCTTACAAGGAGAGGGTAAGCAATACTCTAGGCTCTAAGGACTTTGTTTATAGCATGAAATGTTGCTTTTCTCCAATCACGGAGAGAGGGGACTAGGCTACCACTGCAACCGCTGGGTGGTATGTATGGTCTTCAATTGAAGAGAATTATGATATATCAAGTTAGAGGGTTAGGTGTCTCTCTCGACATTGGATTGCCCCATACCCCAGAATGGTGAACTTGTGCAAGGCTAGGTTAATAAGTTAGAAATTGTCTAAAATTATACCCTAAGTCATTGCCTCTGATTGGTTTTGTCTGTCTTGGTACCTACAAAAGTTTGTACTATCGAAATAATTATGAATTATGCATGTAGCTAGAGCATTGCATAAATCTTCTAAGAAAGAAAAAATAATGAGAAATATAAAAGTCAATCATGCATTAAAAAGGTATGTGATTATTTTAGTCAATTCATGCATTGTTTAACTGTTCATGCATAAAGGTGATATAGACCATGTGTTCTTTAAATTGTTGAATGCTTAGTTGTTTTCTAGTTATATGTGCTAGTCTGGGTATATTCTTGTTCTGAATTATTGTTACATGATTTTAAATTGTTATATATGTTTCTTGAAATGCAACATGACATTATATAGTATTGTATTGCATGTGTTTTGAAAGATGTACTTATATGCATGCTTGATACTGTGAACACATGCATTGTCATTGTGTTTTTACTCAAGCATGACGAGTCAGGCCCCTTTAATTTTAACATTTTAAAGTGATGAGACTTGACTTTATAATTCAAGTGACTAGATTGTGGTACCTTCACCACAACAAAGCCATGGATTAGCAACGACCACATTTCGTCGCTATTCCGTCGCTAACAGGCTTAGCGACGACTAGGCGACGGTATGCTTGCGTCACGAATTTTTCGACGATAACTGGCAACGGAATAAATTTGTCACCAAGTTCGTCGCTAATTGCGACAAAATAACGAGCGATATATTCCGTTGCCAATCCGTCGATACTAAACGGCGACCACGGCTTGGCGACGAATTTACGTCCATCGCTAGATTTATATGCATAACGACGGATGGTTTCGTCGCTAATCCGTCGCAAACACGAAAAAAAATTATTTGAAAATTAAATACCGAGAACGGTACAATTTATATTTCCTGTACAATTTATATTTCCTGTAAATAAAAAACAAACCACACAAAAAAATCCATATAAAAGGAATCTACAACAATTAATCGTTTCACCTTAAAATTAACAAGTTCAATTAACTACAATTCAATAATTACATTTAAGAAAAAAAAATAGAACTTCAACACAGTTCTCTAATCATCGCCAAGATTTTGTGTGTCTTCTTCTTCATTGCCTTTATCTGTCCCTTCAGCTCCGTTACGCTGATTATTGCTAGCAGCCTACACAAGAAAAGAACAGTCAGTATTGATAAACAAAATATAATGAAATAAATTACACACTATATGTGATTCTATCATGTGCTCATATGTGTTCTAAGGCAATAAAAAAACTTTATATGTGATTCTATCATGCTCATATGTGCTCTAAGGCAGGCAAAAAACTATATATGTGATTCGATCATGCTCATATGTGTGCTAAGGCAGTAAAAAAATTGAATATGTGATTATAGCATGCTCACATGTGTTCTAAGGCAGACAGAAAAACTCTATATGTGATTCTATCATGCTCATATGTGCTCTAAGGCAGGCAAAGTAAAAAACATTATATGTGAATATATAATAAAATATATATGTTCTAAGGCAGTAAAAAAATTCTATATGTGATTTTGGCATGCTCATATGTGTTCTCAGACAGACAAAAAACTGAATATGTGATTATAACATGCTCATATGTGTTCTCAGACAGTCAAAAAACTGAATATGTGATTATAACATGCTCATATGTGTTCTAAGGCAGTCAAAAAAACTTTATATGTGATTCTATCATGCTCATATGTGCTCTAAGGCAGGCAAAAAACTTTATATGTGATTATAGCATGCTCATATGTGCTCTAAGGCAGGCAAAAAACTTTATATGTGATTCTATCATGCTCATATGTGCTCTAAGGCAGTCAAAAAAACTTTATATGTGATTCTATCATGCTCATATGTGCTCTAAGGCAGGCAAAAAACTTTATATGTGAATATAGCATGCTCATATGTGCTCTAAGATAGGCAAAAAACTCTATATGTGATTCTATCATGCTCATATGTGCTCTAAGGCAGGCAAAAAGTTATATATGTGATTAGATTATGCTCATATGTGTTCTAAGGCAGACAAACAAAAAACTGAATATGTGATTATACCGGAGAGGGACCTGCAATCGAAGATCCCCTGTTCAACACAAGATTGTTGATCTCATCTCGGAGAAAGGGGGCGACGATGTCATGGAAGTAGTCATTCATTGTGTCCATAATGATCTAGCGTACATCATCACCAGAAAGAATATGTTGCTGCTTGGAGCTTATGTCGACGAAAGAAGTCGGTGAGCCGTAACTGGAAGAAGCAATAACTGGTAAAGTGTTCAGATTACTCTCAAACCCGAACACGCGACCCTTTTTGGGTTCACCTGCTGCAGTCACCCATGCTGCAGGATCAAATGATGGATGCTAAGTAGCGTCATTGCCATATCGCTCTACCATCTGTTGCTCATATGCCTCCTACAAAATAATGTTTAAAGTATGCATTAATAATTAATGATAACATTATGATAACTTGCATATTGCAATGATTATTAATAGAATAAATACATATTGTTGTCGTTCTCGCCTTCTCTGATACGAAGACTCCCGTGGTCTTCCGTTTATGTGTTTCAACAAACACATCCTTATATGATACAGTGCCTCCTTTTTCTGCTTTTTGCGAAGTTAAAGGACAAAAGATTTAGTTCATAAGTTTGCAACAATACTCATAAAATTAATATGATATATTGATGAGTTACCATTTTCTTCAAGTGGCTCCCAAATGTCTTAGATCCACCTGTGTGTAGATGGGCTTCGGGCATTTTCGCTCGATTTTGTGCAGCCTTCACAGAGCGATTTTGAAATGCATCTCCCGCCCACTTATCGCATCTTTCATCCCAACAATCTCTCCTGATAGTAATAGGGCCATGGCCCTTCCACTGTAGTGGATCATCTATTACGTCAGATGCTTTTTTATCTGCAGTCTTCATAGTGTGCAGCATGTCTGCAAATCGATTGACAGCCACCTTCTGCCACACCTTCCTTGCATCATTTTCTTCAACCGTAGTTGCGAAGCGATTCGAAGCCTACAAATATTTTCAGAAAGTTAGTAGACATTACTTAAATAAATTAAATATAAAACACATTAACTATGAGAAACAACTGTATACCATGAATAAGGACCACAATCTGTCTAACACCTCCTTTGGGTACTCTTTCCATTGAGCCACCGGTCCTGGTAGATGTTGAAGAAGTGAATTCTTAATCTCCCGTACTACTTCTTGTGGTTCAAACCTTGTGCTGCACATGAATTGGTACACAGTAAATATCAATATAAAATATTTATAAGATATGCAATAATTGAAAATGAAATATTTACGGTCGATTATCGATATACATTATTCGAATGAGTCTTCTTGTAGCAAACTGAGAAGACTCCGCTTCCTGTGTTGGCTCATGACTTGTTTGATCAACTGGTGTAGGTGGGTCGTGTACAAGCGAAACATCATCTGTAAAAAAATACGTTAGACTTTCTCAGAATACGCATTTGAACTAATCAAGCATCCAATTAGTTATATGATATACCTATCACAGGAGCCCGTGAAGATGAAGGCTGGGCCTGACTACTACTGGATGAGCGACCACTGTAACCTCCACGAACCATATTCTAACAAATAACATATGTCATACAATACATTCAAGTCATTCACATCAAGTATTACAATACATTCAAGTCATTCGCATCAAGTATTACAATAATTCAAATCATTCGCATCAAGTATTGCAATACATTCAAATGATTCACATCAAGTATTACAATACATTCAAATCATTCATATCAAGTACTGCAATGCATTCAAGTCATTCACATCAAGCATTGTAATGCATTTAAATCATTCACATCAAGTATTACAATACATTCAAATAATTCAAATCATTCACATCAAGTATTGCAATAATTCAAAACATTTGTTGCATAAATTACAATACATTCAAATAATTCAAATCATTCACATCAAGTATTGTAATGCATTCGAATCATTCGTATCAAGTATTACAATACATTCAAATAATTCAAATCATTCACATCAAGTATTACAATGCATTCAAATAATTCGTATCAAGTATTACAATACATTCAAATAAAATTTTTATTCATTCACATCAAGTATTGCAATACAACTCATTCATTCACATCAAGTATTACAATACATTCAAATAATTCAAATCATTCACATCAAGTATTGCAATGCATTTAAATAGAGGTTTGTATTACAAGATTTTGCTCACTAGCTTGAGAATTCTTCCTCGTTACTTGATTGACTTCCTTCTTCTTCTTCTTCTTCTTCTTCTTCTTTATTGTTTGCCCATCCACTTGGTACATCATTTGGATCACATTCCTCTATGAATGTTTCATCGGCCAATGGAGATATGACATGCATATCATGCGTAGCATCGTGACCATAAGCGAAGTCATAGACATCATCTGATTGATAGTAATCGCTGTCTTCAGCTAACTCATCTTCCTGTAACTGATCATACTCAGGGTATAGTTTGGACTTCACCTTGCAAACTGCCCACCATTCATTTCTATCTGACTTTTTTATACTCGGATATGAAGTATAATAAACTTGTTGAGCTTGCGAGGCTAATATGAATGGTTCATATGTTCCAAACCTGGATTTATGATTCACCTCCACAATGCCTGAAGCTTTGTCGAGTCTTGTTGCAGTTGGATCAAACCAATGACACTTGAATAAAGTTACCCTGTTATTTATGCTTAAGTAAGTCAACTCCATTATTTCCTCTATAACACCGTAGTAATCATGTTCATTTTCACCGTAGTTGCTACCCTTGACACACACGCCACTATTCATCATTGATTTGTTTATACCGTAATCTTTTGTATGGAATCGATAACCATTTACGATGTACTCGTTGTATCATTGCACAACTTTGGTCAGACCATTTTGTAAATCACATATTCCTTGATCTTTAACATCACCAAGGCGGACCTACACACAAACATAAACCATGATTGTGATCACGATCAATTAAGTAACTTAGTGTTGTTTATAAGTACAAAATTTATGTTAGCTTCTATACCAACGGTTTCAACCACTCCACAAACTTAGTTTCACGTTCTTTTTGTACTTCTGCATCAGTGAGATGTGAAACTTCTCTTTGCAACTCCAGATCAAATCGTCTGCAAACCACAAATACTTATATTATCGAGCCATGTATCCACATATAAAACATAAAAGGATTTATAATTGTGTTGCGTTACATATACTTACTTGATGTATGGGTCGATCGCTGAGCAATTAAAAAGAATATAGATGTGTGTTGCATCTTGCTCTTGATCTGTCAAGAGCCTTGATCGGCAACTACCAAATGCATGCCCAAGTGGTTGAAATATCGATAGCTTGTCAGCTATAGTTACTTGTTATCCATCATCGTTACGGGGCGGGCAAGTGTAACGTGTTGGAATATGAGGTTCGAAGTACATTGATGAGAAATTTGAAATATCTTCTAAAGTGTACGCCTCACAAATAGAGCCTTCTACTCTTGCTTTATTACAAACCTTTTTTTTTGAGGTCGAACATGCATCTGGCAAAAATATATATTTCAAATTTTAAATATCTGTCATTAAAGAGACAAATATAAAAAAGCATATACCTTTCAAATGGGTACATTCATCGATATTGCACAGGGCCACCAACCCTTAGTTCAAATGACAGATGTATGATCAAATGTTCCATAACATCAAAAAATGCTGGCGGAAATATCTTTTCTAGTAGACAAACAGTGGTGATGACAGAGACCTCGAGATTCTTTACATCTGATACTACGACCTCCGATGCGCACAATGTTCTGAAAAATCCGCTCAACTCAGACAGTGCCCCCATATAGGTTTGTCTAACATATCATGGAATGCTAAGGGTATCAATCATTGTATAAAGATATGACAATCATGGCTCTTCAACCCATATAATTGTCCATCGTCAATCTTCATAGCCCGAACAATGTTAGAGACATATCCATCTAGAAATCTCAATTGTCTCAACCATTGACATACATGTTTTATTTGATCAGGTCCGAGCATGTACTTTGCCTTTGGTTTCAGTACTTTGCCATTATACTCTTTGAGTTCCAATTCTGGTCTTTTACATATTAATTTTAAATCCATACGGGCCTTCGGATTATCCTTCATTTTTCCTTTAACATTCATTATTGTATTGAACACATTATCAAACACATTTTTCTCCACATGCATCACATCCAAATTATGTCGTATCAATAGGGTCGGCCAATACGGTAGTTCCCCAAAAATAGATTTCTTTGTCCAATTGTGATCCTTCCCAAATCCACGAAAGGGTGTAGGACTGCGGGCATTTGTTAATACATCTGGAAAGTATCGTAATCTTCTTAGAATCTCTATGCTAGACAATCTTGAGGATGAACCTTCCGTTTCAGTTGTGTCTGCTTTAAACACATTCTTTTGTCGTTAGAAGGGATGGTCGTTGGGTAGAAATCGACGATGACACTCAAACCAGCAAGGCTTCCTTCCATGCTTCAATCTAAAAGCTTTGGAATCCTCCATGCAGTACGAACATGACAACCTCCCATGTGTGCTCCAACCAGATAGCATACTATATGCAGGGAAGTCACTGATTGTCCATAGAACAACGACTTTCATGTTGAAATTTTGTTTTTGGTGGGCATCATACGTGGTAACACCGTCATCAAACTGTACTTTTAGTTCATCAATCAATGGTCTTAAATATACATCAAGATTTTGGCCAGGTGAGGTCGGACCAGGGATCAACAAAGACAAGAAAAGATTTGGACGTTTCATACGCAAGCTTGGTGGAAGGTTGTATGGAGTTACAAATACTGGCCAATATGAGTATGAAGTTGATCTACCCTCAAATGGATTAAATCCATCTGTACATAGACCGAGTCTAACATTTCGCACTTCTATTGCGAAGTTCTGATGAGTACAATCAAAGTGCTTCCAAGCTTCAACGTCAACAGGATGCGTGATCTTGTTTTCATTGTGTCGAACTTTATTTGCATGCCATCTCACGTGTTTAGCTGTCCTTGAAGACATATACAATCGCTGCAATCTAGGAGTGATAGAAAAGTAGCGGAGCGACTTGTATGAAACTTTCTTTGATCTCGTGCTACCATTGCCTCTTGTCTTTGGCTTGAACCAAGGATGCCCACATGACGGGCATGATATGTTGTTTTCCTACTCTTTGAAATACATGTAGTCATTTGGACAAGCATCAATCTTTTTGTAACCCATACCCAGAGCGTTGACCATAACTTTCGCACGATAGAAATTTTGTGGCAATTTCTCATCTTTGGGCAACATACTCTTCACAATCATGCACAAACGGTCAAAACATGATTGACTCAAATTATATTCGGACTTCAAATTCATTAGTTGAAGAACTGCAGACAAGATAGTGTGACTCTCGCAACCGTTCTAAAGTGGTTCATCAACATCTCTAAGTAAATCATAAAATCTACTAGCTGCATCGTTTGGTGATTCTTCATCTACGACAGTTTTTATATCACTAGAACTCATAGCAGAACCCAGTTTTGTTCCAGCAGCATCAAATATCAAATTAGTATATAGATTATCGTGCACCATATTCACCCGTGCATCAAAATCGTTTCTAAATTCTTCTCCATGAAACATCCAGTTTTGATAATCACTCACAAAACCCTTCCTGTATAGGTGATGTCTAACGCTATGAGGTTCTACAAATCGATTATTCTTACAAATCTTGCAGAGACACCTAATCTGACCTATGAGATCCACGGTACTGACACTTGCCGTTGCAAATTCTATAAAACTGTCAACACCATCCATATATTCATGCGATAACTCATTGTCCACTATTCTACGGTATATTCATTCACGGTTTGCAGTCATTTTCTTATGATGTTACGAATAATAGCCTAACGAATTAAAAGAGAACAATCAGAATGCTACGATGAAGAAAATATCAAATTTATCATGCAATATATGATGTCATGCAATAACAAGAATTTTGATGCATGCATTGATAACTTAATATTTTCATGTGCAAACTATTAATGACACGATACAATCATTTGAAACATGCATTCATTATACAATTTTACATGGAAGTCATAATCAAATTGAAAGTAACTATATGCAAGCATGGATACAATTATATCAAACATTGCAATACATCATAATCATTCATATCAAACAAATGACAAACATGTACCTGCAGCAAACACACTTCAATATCTCACTAACTACTACCATGCTTAGCATGGACTCCGTACTCTAAAAATAAGAACACTTCAATATTCATACATTAAAATCATGCTCAGCATGATCTCCAAACTCTAACAAAGCAACCTTAAATATCAACAACTAAGTGAGTGTGTGAACAATAAAGTGTTACATCTAATAAATTAAATAACATGTGATGCACTTGCATCACTTACTTACCACGGGTATTTACCCGATTTGCATTGTTTCTGCCAATTACTTACCACAGGTGGCTGAGCCCGAGCTGGTTCCGTTGAAAAATCTGCAAAAAAAAAACACAGTTTTAAAATGAAGTCACCACGAAAAAAAGAGGTTGTTCCGGCAAGGGGTCGACTCCCTTGCTGTTCCGGCAGGGGGTCGACCCCCTTACGGAATATAGGGGGTTAACTGACCCCCTGTTCGGGCAGGGGGTCCACCCCCTACCGGAACACCAGGGGGTCGCCCCCCTGCCTGATGAGGCAGAGGGTCGACCCCCTGCCTGATGAGGCAGAGGGTCGACCCCCTGCCTGTTCCGGCAGGGGGTTAAATCCATGCCGGAAAGGCAGGGGGTCGACACCCTGCTGGAAAGGCAGGAACCCCCTGCCTGTTACGGCAAGGAGTTAACCCCCTGCCGGAAAGGAAAGGGTTAAACCCCCTGCCGGAAAACGCAGGGGGTTAACCTGTTGCCGAAATAGCAGGGGGTCAACCCCCTGCGTTTTTCGGCAGGGGGTTGCCCCCCTGCCTGAAAACGCGGGGAGGGGTGCCTTTCTTTACCTGTCTCAGGGGGTTGGGACCGACGGGATCGGCGAACGGCGGGAGCAACGAAAAAAGAAAAGGAAAAGCTGTCTGGGATTAGGGTTAGTCGAAAATTAGTGACGGATGAATTCTGTCGCTACGCCAATGTAAATCAAATTTACGGAACGAGCGACAGACTATATTCTGTCGCCACGTCCGTCGCTAAGTAGCAACAGACTAGATTCGGTCACCAACGTCGTCGGCAAATGGTGCGACCGTAACGACAAACGATTACGTCGCAAAATCCGTCGCTAAGTAGCGATGAACTATATTCCGTCGCTATTTTCGTAAACTTCATTAATTATAGCGACAGATGTTTGTCGCTCGATAATCCGTCGCTAACTAGCGACAGAAAGATTTTGTCGCTAAAGTCAAACAGTTGGTATGTTGTATAAGCTATAAATGCATTTATTGGGGCAATAAAATTGTTTATGTTTTTACACTAATAAGACATGGTTGTACAGGGTCTCGTCCAATAGATTCTCATACAATGAAGAACAATTAAAAATCATTAAAGCAAAAGGATCTCAATTGTATGATGAGCTATGAAACAAAAAACTTAATGATTGTAAGCATTTTCAGTGGCTAACATAATGTTCTTTAGTATTTGCACGAGTTTTTGAAAATCTTGTGATCGAGAATAAGTATAAAACAAAATTCGTGAAGAGTTGTAATAATAGAGTTATTGTTGTATGTACGAGAAAGAACCCACATAGTATGATTGATTATCTTTGAGAAATTCATTGTACAAAGATACACAGAACAACATTCCTTCAAGTGTCAAAGTATAAAAGAGAGTATACATATATGGATCATTGGGCAACCTTGTAGTGAAAAAATATTTTGTCAAATGAATTTCAGTTGTTATTCATACAATATATGCACGATAACCCGATGATAACTTCAAGAGAAATCATGAATAACATCAATTATGAGGAAGGTAAGAAGGGTACGTACAAACAAGTATGACATAAACAGAACTGAATGAGAAGGACGCTATATGGTTCATTCGAAGAGTCCTTCAAAATATTTTCTGTCTATATATTTGGTTTACTTGATAAAAGTAAACCGAGGATCGTTAAAGTACATTCAAATTGACCAGACACATCAATTTAAGTATATGTTCTTATCTTTTTGTCTATGCATCAATAATTTTTTGAAAAATTGACTTCTAATTCTTATAATAGATAACACATTCTCACATCCTTTCATGCTTCAAAAATAAAAAAAGTCACTCTTAAGTAAGCCCCACTTGAGCTATTGGTTTGGTAGATTTGGTTCCAAAAAAATCCACATCAACAGCTCAAACAACCAGTGAGTCTCTTTGTCCAACCCTGAATCAGCACACCTGAGATATTGATCAGACCTGGGTCCTAAAAACAATGCATTCACATGCAACCTACAGCGAGCCATAACCAAAAGAAGTGGAGCCCCAACATACATGTGTAACTCATAAAGCATGTGACAAGACAGGCCATTAAATTCAAGTGTCAAGCTAACTTGTCCGGTTCCACAATTGGCGGGACACATTTGAAGATTGACCAAGGAAAAAAAAAATTTATTGACTCATGCGTAAACGTGACACAGTGATCTCTTAAAATTCAGTTTTTTTTTTCATCCAAATAAAATTCATAAACCCAATCATGTGCGAGCGTATGCGCTCACACTAATCTCATGAGTGTAGACGTGCACGCCATAAACTTACTGCCAACAAGTAAACTCATCATTTACTCATTTTTAGACAATTTGAAAACACTATATCGTGGTTCATTTAACTTAAACGAAGCTTCAACCAGTAAAATTTCAATATTAAAATATATTAATAATAATGTATTTGCGCCAAAATGTATGTTTTGCATCCAATTGTTACATAGAAAACGTAGTTTATATTTGAATCGGCCAACTTTTAACCACCTGTGTTGAACAAAATAAAATAATATAAAAATTACAATTTATATTTAAGTTTTATTTTAAAATAAGCCGGTTCAGGTGTGTGGTATCAGTTTTTTTTTTTGCCAATACCATTTCATGTCGTTTTCTGCCATAGTGACAACATTAAATCAAACATATGGGCCAAATTTTATGCAATGATATGATAAAATTCATCCATATAATGTGTATATATATTTATATATAAGTTAATCTAACATTAAATTAAACTCGTTGTGTTTAACCTTAAATAGATTTAATCTTATTAAAATAACTAAAAGTATTCTTAAAAATGATATTTTTAAAATATATAATTACTTTTTTGGGCATTACAGGTCTTTTGAATTTGAAGAGAATTGAAAAGTCAAATACCTTTTTAAAAAAAGTAACTTTATCACCTTTTTGAAAATAACCTTGTGTTTTCAAAAAATACTATTATTTTAAGAATGTTTTAATCATTTTGATAAGGTTGAATTCTTTAACGTTTAATACAACTAATTTAATGTTAGATTATATATAGGCTTTATATTTGGTATAATGATTGTACCTACAATCTATAACCTTATAGATGTGTTCAGCGGGTACTATTTAGTAAGAAAACTCTTAGATCATATTTTTTTATGAAAAATATTTTTTATGAATAAAAAAAATTGATATTTTCATTGCTGTTGATTTTTAGATCACCAAAAAAACCCTGTAAATAGGTTGAATTCTAAGGATCTAAAGGGCGGATCCCACTGAATAACACTTGTAGATCACATGTATGGTGTTAGATGTAAAAAAACCAGATAACAATGTTTCGCTCTATTTGCTAATCTTAACATATATAAACCTACCAAATGAAAAACCCTCCCAAACCTACCCAATGGACGTTTTATTGGATTTTTGATGTTTTTTTTAAATTTTAAGGATACAGACGTAATCTATATGCATGTTTTATAGAAGATGTAATATATATGAATGTTTTTATAGAAATAAGTTTTTGAAGCATTTGATTCCGATGAATAGATAGGTTTTTATAAGTTTCAAAAATCAATAGTGTACAATTTTGATAAATTTTTGAGGCTTCAAATACCATTTTTCTATCTAAAATTCATGATCCAAGTGTTTATTTCTATTAAATCAATCATGCTGAACACATTTAAAATGTCAAAATTTTGAGAAAACAAAAACAAAATCATTGGGTAGGTTTGACTGTTTGAGGCATTTTCATTCCAAAGGTATTAATTCATCTCTCTCTCTCTCTGTATATATATATATATATATATATATATATATATATATATATATATATATATATATATAGCGCCTAAGAAGGTTTATCTCCTAACTGTCTGTAAATATGTTATTTAATGCTTATTTACTATTATAATTCAGATCAAATCAATTTAGGTACAAAACTTTATTTTAGTTTTTTTATCATCAATTAATACAATATGCTCTTGAATTTTCATAACTCTAAACCACAAACCTACACACTATTTTCTAAGTCTCTCTTCCGTCGGCTGAGATGCTTTGCATATCCGTTAAGGGCCTGTTTGGAATCGGTAGCTGGGATGGGCTTTTATCAAGTTTTTGCATTCGAGGAAGCTGCCAAACCCATCCTTTATTGTAAACACAAACGAGAAAGGATCTCTCTTTCTCATCCCAAATGCATAAACGCCCATCATAGAGCCGAGATTCCAAACGGAACCACCAAGATTTTGCCTCGGGAACACCGAATGCATAAACGTCCATCCCAGCGCCTAGATTCCAAGGCGCTAATTTCCACCGAAGTAACTGTGTAACGACATAAAGGAAGCACCCTTTATTACTGAACCAATCGAGGGCACTTCGACTCCCACGGACACGGACACGGACACGTTGTAGGTCTCATCACGCGATGCCTTTGCTTTCTCACTAAAAGATAAGGGGGGCCACGACGACCCCCACTCACTTTCTTACTCCAAAGGATAAGCATTCTATGTGAATGCCAGAGATAAAAAGAGGAGTTCGATAAAATATGGTTTTCCTTTTCTTTTTTTACATCGAAAAAAAAAGATGGAGAAAGCAAGGGAGATCAAAACAGATATTTGTCATCATCATATAGATCAAACGTCTCTCTCTCTCTCTCTCTCTCTCTCTTATATATTTGTCATCATCATAGACAAACGCCTCTCTTAGCTCTCTGGTTTGCGATGAATGCATAGCAAGGAAGCATCACATAATGACAGACCACTGACATGACTCGCTGTTTTCTTAGATGCACATGTTTCCTCATCGAGTAAAACCAGAAATAAACCAAGTAAGTTCTATTTGGTACATTGCGTAAAAGAAAATACATAACATCAAGTGAAATTAATTACACCAACTAGCCCCAGAAGAAAAAAAAAAAGGATAAAAGGACTTCCGCCTGGTAGTGCCAAGAAAAAATCAGCAAACCAGAGCGATACACAAGGGAATCTGATACAATCAGAGACACAAGAACAAGAGCAGCAGCTCCGCAGTTGTCAAAAATACCCACCGCAACAGCTGCTGTGCAAAATGAAACTACAACTGATTCTACACTGAAAAAAGAAGAAGAGAAAAACATGAAAGAAAAGAAGCGCATAAGTCATGAACAATCGGAGAGGAAAGCATCCCAATTAACATCTATATCCAGAGAAGGGAGCTTCTGCAGTAGCAAACTCTCGATCTCGCTCCATGAAATATCCTCCTCCACCTTCGCATCCGAAGTCGGTGAGAACCGTCCAGGAGAAGCGATGGAGTCATCGCTAGAATCCGACGAGGAGGAGGAGCTCTCGACCTTCGCCACCACCGTGGCCGCGGCGTCGCCGCTGTTCTTCTCCTCCGAACCATGTGGGTAAGGATAAGAGAAACCACAACCAGCAGCAGCGGGGGCCTGATCAGCGGGAAAGGCCAACATCCCCTGTTTCGATGAAGCGGAAGGAGAGGAAGAGGAAGTCAATCCTTGACAGATGGCCTGAAGCTTGGCATCAACAGAGGACACCAGAGGCATGGGGAAGGCCCCGTTGGCCTCATGGAAGCCCTGGTGCATTAGGCTCGGAAAATTCAGCCTCGCGTACTCGCCCCTCAGCTTGTAGGCCGCTCTGTCATAGGCCATGGCCGCATCCTCTGCCGTGTCGAAGGTGCCGAGCCAGAGCCTCGTCCGGTTCTTGGGCAGCCTGATCTCCGCCACCCACTTCCCCCAGTGCCTCTGCCTCACTCCTCTGTAGAGCTTGGCAGGTTTGGTCGAGGGGCCGGCCGCCTTCGCGGTGGCGACGGCACCACCACCCACATGCTTCATCATCTGTGGCCTGAGGCCAAGCAACTGCTGCTGCTTCATAGCCTGGATGGAAGCCAAGTGATGGGTCTGCTGTTGGTACTGTTGCTGGTACTGGGCCTGGATCTGCTGCATGTGGAAAGGGGTGAGTTGTTGAAAGGCTAGGGTTTGGGTAGGAGGCGCAGATAGAGCATCCTCCATGCAGGGGAAGGTGGTGATCTCCATGGAGTTGAGCTCGGTGGTGAAAACCCCATTCGAAAACATGGGGGTTGATGTTGACGGGTATCTGGATGGGAGAGGATTTACAAAAGAAAAGGAATTAGAGGGGGACGAGAAGGGAACTTGTGGAAGATTGTTTGGGAAAGAGGAAGAAGGAGACGTAGAGGGAGAAGAGGAATTCAAACAAGAAGAGAAAGAAGAAGGGGAAGAGGAAGATGGAAGAAGAGAAGAGATCACCGTTGAGGGGTTCTGAGAAGGAGAGGACGATAAAGCACCTTTAATAAAAGGTTCAAGTGCTCTCATCAACTCTCCCTTGGGAGAAGGGTCCGAAACACAAGACCAAACATTGTAGGAATCGATCGCTGCAGCCATACTTTAATGAGAAACAGACTAAAACACCAGACTTCTTACTTTAAGGATCTAGAAAATAAAATACACGATCAATTAACAAAAAAGAAATTAAAAAGATGTATGATTGTTTCTTATCAAAAGCAAAGAACAAGCATCCCAATCAGCTACTCTGTTGTAGGTTAAAGAAAGCAAAAGCAGACTAAAATTTACACACAATTTTTTTTTTCTTTTTTTTCAGGTGCTTCTTCTATCCTAGATTCAAAGAGGTGTACCCAACAAAAAAAGGAGACCTCTTGGCCTGACTAGAATTAAAAAAAAAAAAGCAAAACAAAAAGAAAAAGAAAGAATCGAAAACAACCACAGGATTTTATAAAAAGGAACCCTCGGCTGATTTTTAATAAGGAACCTGGGAGAAAAACAGAAAGGCCTTATTGTAATAAAAGAAAAATCTGGATCTCGATTCTGAAATATCCGGCTTCTAACAGCTTTTCATTAACCAGAGAAAATCACTCCCTAGCATGCTTTGATTAATGATAAATCATCATTACCCCCAAAAAATCAACCAAAACATTCAGAAAAAAAAAACTTTGTAGAAGACAGATGATCACAGAACGGGATTCAGAGAAGCGGGAATACAGAAGGGGCGGGCGGGGTTGTGGTAGTTGAACACCACAGAGACTCTCTCCTCACAGTCGCTCAGCGCAGAGAGAAAGAGAACACTCCTTTTTCTCGCTCTTGTTTACCTCCACATGCTCACCGTCACACCACCGCTTTTATACACGAAGAAGCCCGTAGTTTTTTATGCACTTTACTGCTCCGGAGCATCTCCGCCTCAGGATAGCCACGCACGTTAATTACCCTTTACCCCGCCCCCCGATCCTAACGGCGCACGCACCCTTTGCTTACACGCTGGACTATCATTGACCATGAACCAATCATAAATCGGCACGTAGATTTCATAGCCGGTCAAGACACCTGGCGGTTGCCAAAGTGCCAGGTGTCGTTCATGATGAAACGCGGTGCTGAATGATTGGCCGAACGGTTGAAAAAACATATATATATCTCCCCCGGTAAAGCCAAGCTTGTCCCGGTTAACTTGGGACTTGGGATAGTGTCCACCGTATCAATTCATTAAATTATTTTATCGTGGCTGACATGGGGGGTTGTTGGGCTGAGTGTCAAGGGTAAGTTCGTACTTTTGTAGGTCTTGTGGGGTCAGGAAGCTTCTAGGTGTTTGTGAAGTCTTGTCCTGTCTGTGCGGGGACGTTGGTCAATGCGTTGGGGAAAGATAAAGGCCAAGCAGCGTCCGTCTCTTTCTCAGGGATGGCGTGGAGACGGGCATGTGAACGGAACCAGGGCTTTCGCCGTACGAAGGGCTGAGTCACACTCTGGGACCAACTCGTCCAGCTTTTGATCTTGGGGCGTACCAAGTGGGAGAGGCGTGCTATTGCTGGTTGGTACTATCTTAGTAGGTTGGGTTAACCATGACAGTTGGGTAGCCACGCGGCGGATGTGACTTGCGGTCATAAGAGGATCAAATTGCCCTAGCCCCCGTCCTTAGTAGGCGTAGCTTTCTCCATAATTTCGCCGCTGCCCCCTTCTTGTTTTCAATGGGCATAGACGGAAGGCCAAAATTACGTGAGAAAAGAGAAGATTTTTATGTTTGGTTTGCGTTTTTATTCCGCAAAAATATTAGTATTGACAAAAATAAAATATATCAGTTTTAAAATATAGCAGATATAGATTAAATAGGAAAATGTCATATTTTGACTCCCAACACGTTACAGTTTTTTGTAATATTTTTTTAAAATATCATCAATACTTGTCGACCATTGAAAATAAAATGAGAGAGAATCGTTCATGGTGGTTTGGACATATTGGACGAAAGCTTAAAGATGCTTCAGCTAAAAAGATGAAAAAATGGGAAAATATATTAGTTAAAAAAGGTCAGGATAGGCCTAGAAAGACATGAAAGGAGGTGATAGAAAAGGATATGAATGCTTTGAACCTCACTAAGGACATGACATTGGATAGAAATGAATGGAAGAGAAGAATTTATGTGAAAGACCCAGAATGATTTTCTTTGTTGGTTCATATCACCCCAATTATTTTGGGATGAAGGCATAGTTGTTGTTGTATCATCAATAATTGTCGTGATGCCAATAGGTGGCTCAGCTTGTGTTTGGCTGGCTGGTAAAATTATTGTTCCAATAGTTCAAGTTTTTGTAGTAGTAATAATGTTTCGGATTTATTTGGCGTCACGTAATGTAGATGTAGTGTGGAACAAATGATTGCATTGAAGTATTTGGTTTGCAAACGATAAGTTTAGAGATAAGATCTTGTTGCGTTCAATACTCTACGGCTGTGTTTTCTTGTAATATTATGGCCTCTAACTAAACTTATAAGCTCGAGCCCAGCTCGACTTGCTGAAAAGAAACGTACTAGACCAGCAGTAGAAACAGATTTCAGAAAGAAAGTGGGTCGGACCTAGTTTGAACCTGAACTTGACGCTCACACTTTTTTTTTTGATATTTACACGGAGAAACAGCCTCAAGTTCAGATACATCTGTTTGCCGTACTTCCAATCACTGTCCTGACAGCGAAACTATGTGGATATATATATATATATAGCATGTATTAGTAGTACCGTTTTGGCTGGTCGTCCTAAACGAGCCTGTTGGCTCATTAAAGGTGCACTTCTACCCAGGCTCAGCTCGTGAGCTCATCACGAGTCTAGCCCATTTCAAGCTCATTAAGAGCCAATCATGAACTGACTTGTTTTCGAAAAAAAAGTTGTTTTTATGTGTTTTTTTAAATTGGATAATGTATAATATATATATATGTTTTATAATATGCATATTATGTATATAATATGTGTATAAAATATATAATATATAAATATATAATAATGGGTCTGTGCTAAATGAATATTTTTTTTCACAGTTTCGACCCCATAAATGTGTTGGGTATAATCGGTTTACGAGAAATTCACCCTTGAATCATGTGTTTTGGATGAAAAATGATATTTGAAGCCTGACCATTCATTTTTTGAATGTTATAAAAACCCACTCATCATGTGTTGGAAAACAATTCAAGAGATGATCTCTATAAAATGAAGTACATAAATAACATTTGTATGGTCAGAATTTAAAAAAAAAAAACAAACCCTAAAAAACTCATTTACCACGTTTCATTTAGCATATTTCATTTCACACGGACCCATTAGTCTATAAATATATATGCAAAACAAGCTTAAATAAGCTGAGCTGAACTGGTTCAAGCCTGCATTGTTCATGCTCGTGTTGTTTACCTAAACTATCTGATTCGTAGCTCAGCTTGCCGAGCTTAATTTCTGGGGCCGAGCTGATCCGAAAGTCGGGCCGCTCGTCTTGTTTCTTCACCCCTATTTGAAAGTAGTGTCAAGTTGGGTTGATACTGAATATCCGATCCAACCCAAACTCAAACATCTGTGAGCATTTTTTATGCCGATTATATATATAAATTAGTTATGCCAGAACCCCACCTAATACGTGGGTCAAAATTGAGTTAATGAGTGGGATATCCAATCCACACGGCTGGACTTGAAAGGCCAAAGAGCCAAGACGTTGGTCGCTTGGCTCGCAAGAAGCTCCAATTAATTCATCCAGCCGTTCTACGTCGCCCTTTGTCATCGATAGGCAAAATCAGTTGCCGGCATAGCCACAACTGCTCCACCGCCCCAAGGGGTGTTGGCGTAGTGGGGTGGGGGCCTTGGGCTGCTAGATGGTCATTGAAGGTTCGATTCTTAATTATGGGTGTCACCCCTCTGCGCAAGCCAATGCGTAACATAGGTCTTGGGGGCCTTGGCTGCTAGATGGTCATTGAAGGTTTGATTCTTATGGGCGTCACCCCTCTGCTCAAGCCAATGCCTAACATAACATAGGTCTTGGGGGGGCCTTGGCTGCTAGATGGTCATTGAAAGTTGGATTCTTATGGGCGTCGCTCCTCTGCACAAGCCAACGCCTAATATAGGTCTTGGGGGCAGGGGTCCTAGCCTCGGAGTTTTACGTTGCCGGCATGACGACCGTAGGTATGGCAGATGTGAGCCAGTGCGACCAGGCCTATGTGCAGAGTGCATTTTCTTCGGGTTATAAATCCAAAAAAAAAAAAAACTTTTTCACGTTTCCCTCTCTGTTTATATCCATCAAGATGCATTGACTAAGAAAATGCACCTAGTCTGCGACGGACATGCTCCATCCCTGGTCGCAGAAAGGTGACCTCTTGCATGTCGCTCGTCAATGCACTGTAGCATATCAAAGGATCATGGGATCTTAGATGCCGTGTTTGTGGTGGAGAAAGTGAGAGATGGAAAAAGGAATAAGAGAGTGAAAGAAAGAGACACAAACTGTGAATCCCTTCTCTAGACAGACCACCTTGCCCGAGATTCATGAATCCAACAATTTTTGAGGACCGTAGGGCACATTTTGTTTGGTTATAAGTGGGATGAACCATCACAATTGAGAAAGTTCAAGCTCTAATTGCTGGTCAAAAAACTTTTTAAAGTTTCATGGGAAAGGAGCGTTCTCAAAGTAAAAATCACAATCACACTAAACTTGAGAAAATGTTGTGATCGTAAAATCCAACTATGGCAGGGCATTTTAAAGCCAGACGTACAAGCCAATCAGAAGCACACATAGTAGCTGTCCTCATCCTCGACAATTAATTAGGAAAAATGCTCTTGGCAAATTATATTAATTGTAAGATATAGAAAGTTGGCCAATCTTAATAAGTTAATTATATGGTTATTTGTGATTAATCTATTATATTAAAAATCGTGGCTGACCAATTAAATCATTGTTAATATTTCATATGAAAATTACATAAATTCAAATATTTCCAAGCATTAATTAATCAAGAACAAAGTTAATGTCAAGATACATATTCTAAAATATCTTTAGTTAAGCCACCTATAAAAATTAGTGAGAGCACATTCAAAATAGTATTAAAGTGCATTATGCAAAATCCATGTGCACAAAAAGAGAAAATTGATGAAAAATAAAACTTATGAGATATTTTTTTTTCATGGCTTTATTATTTTGACATGTTAATAAATATCTCATACACGCTTGCACACACACTGTACGCACACAAAGAAAGGAGTGAGTGTGCATAAATTTATCCATGAGCAGTGTGCACAACAATTTTTCACTAATTTTTATTCCTTCTGTTTATAATTGACTATGCAAATCTGTTCTACACAAAGTATTAGACGGGAATTGGCCTTTGAACCAGCCAATTCTAACATGTAAGTAGGGATCTTGAAAGTTTGGAAAATCGACGTCCCATATTTTTTTTTTAATTTCAAACCCTAAAAGATCATCTTTTGTCATCTACTAATACAATCTAAAGGCTAGTTCCTAGCACATTAACCATGCCGGATACAGTTGTATGATTAGATCACCCAAAAACTATGGATTTCAGTCACACACACCACCAGGTGGTATCCCATGTGGTAAGCGGGGTCCTCAGGTTCGAATCCCTCCGCTACATGGTGCTTAAGAGATATCTGGTAGGGGTATGCCTAACCCCAGTTTACCTTTAAAACACACACATATTCCAATCAGACCTAGTTTTCATCACAAAAGATTCACTTATGCTTTGAACTATTTTTTTTAAGGGAAATTTCCAACATTGCACCCAAACAATGGGCAATAATAAAAGATACACCTAAACTTTTCGAATTGTTCAAAACACACCTAACATCTTTTTTACTTAATAAAAAAACAAACTGCTTGGCAGATAACCTTGGGTTGGGTTTGTATTAACCCAACTAAGATTAAACACCTAAATTTAGAATTTTAATCCTCCCTCTCTCTCTCTCTCTCTCCGTAACCCAATGCCCTTAGGTTGTGCAATGGTTGCCTCCCAACTGTTTCTCTCCACTATACCAGTCATCAGACATGTTTATATAAAAAAAAGCAAGAAAAATAAAGGAAAGAGCTAAGGTGGCTGCGGTAAAAGTTTAAAAGAATGGCGGTGACGAGCGGAAGAAGGAAAAATGGAGATACATTAATAGCCGAGACTACAAGAAATTTCACCTTTATTTATGTGATTTTTGCGCTAGTAAAAATAGGACTACCACCAGTAAAAGGCAAAGACAGGACTAGTGCCAGTAAAAGGCCATAGTGGGTCTTACCAATAAAGCCTTTACTAGCGCTAAAAAAACTATTTTTATTGGCGCTAAATTAGCATCAATAAAATTCTCTTTACTGGCATGATTTTCTTGCATTTTTTTTGTCAAAAAATCATTTACTGGTGCAATTTTTATACCAAAAAAGATGTTATTTATGTCATATGTTTTGTGTCAGTAAAGCCTAATTTATTTAGTAAAGGACTGAGTTCCGACCTACTGGACCCAACCTGGTTCATTTATTAAATAAAACTGGGCTGGATACAGGTTGGATCCAAGTCGGATCTGGATGTTGACAAAGGTGTCGACATTCCACCCCCCTGCCCCTGTTAAATTTATTTAAGCCCACTGCGGGCGGTTTTCTGTTTTTAAGTCTCGCAACCCCACCCCGCGTATCTCGATCTCCCTCTCTCTCCCTGCGCATTCTCCCCCTCTCTGCTTATTCTTCCACCCTCCTCATTGAGACCCCTACACCAGGATCTCTCCTCGTCAGAGCTCTTCTCTCCTTGCCAGGTCCACCTCACCGAAAATCTCCCCGCCCACCCCCCTCTCCTATAAGTCTCTCTCTCTCTTTGTGATCGACAGGAGGGCATCTCCCTCCTGCCTACGTCTGTGGCTCAATCGCTCGCTCAGTTTTTTTAGCACGATTGAGCTGAGCTCGGTCAAAATCGAGCCCAGCTCGATTTTCCCCTTTTTTTTGAAGGGACTGAGCCTGGATCAATTATGTCCAACCAAGCCCGGCTCGGTGGAGGGCTGGCCACTGCCTTTGGCAGTGGCCCAACCTCCAGCTTATGGCTCGACCGAGCTGAGCTTGGTCAAAACCGAGCCCAGCTCGGTTCCTTTCATTGTTTTTGGGATGGAGCCTGGCTCGGCCAAGCCTGCCACTACCCTTGGTAGTAGCCCAGCCACCCACTGCACCACTAGCGGCACGGCGGGGCCAAGCTCCATGGCAGTGCCTCCTGCGGGACTGTCCCCCCCCCCCCACCCCCCTTTCTTCTAGCCACTGCCCCTCACGTGCAGTAGCAGAAGCAACTGCTATTGCCTCGAACTCGTCCAGAATTGAGCTGAGCTTGGGCCCAACCGAGTTTAACTCGGTCCCTAGTTGATTAGGGATCAAGCCCGACTCAGTTGGAAACCGAGCCAGCTCGATCTATGTGCCCCCTTTTCACCAAGTCGATCTGATAGGCTCGTACTGGGTTCAGGTTGGAACCTTGTGACACAATCATCCCTTATTCTATTAAAGAAAATATATTTACCTCATTTTTTTCGCATCACAATAAAATCCTTTTACACAACACATCGATGCAATGGATGTGACACACATACTGAGGCACGAGTTTTTAAGAACTTGTGCTCGAAATCATCAGAGATTTGAACCATCTCCAAGGTAGGGAAAAGTTGCATGCGAGAATGACGGTGGAATACTCTTAATATATATACGCATTATATTTACATTATATATATATGTGTGTGTACTTATGCTTTTAACTCAAGGACGTTGTTTTGCGTATTCTTGTCCCATTTTAATTGTGTCATTTATTTTGCTACCACCACTACAAGAAAATTGTTAATTAGCGACGGAAATTGGCGACGGATTTTTTCCATCGCTAATTAGCGACAGATTAGCTAGAGATAGAATCTGTCGCTAATTAACGACGGATTAGCGAGGAAACAACTTTTATCGCTAATCTGTCGCTATTTAGCGACGGATTAGCGACTGCAATTTTTTGTCGCTAATTTTTATTACAAGAACACCATTTTAGCGATGGATATAGAGAGGGAACTCTTTCGTCGCTAATCCGTCGCTAAATAGCGACGGCGTAGCGACAGAATATATTCCGTCGCCTTTTTGGTATTTTGAGTTAGCGACAGCTTAGCGACAGAATGTTTCCGTCGCTAAGCCGTCGCTAAATGTCGCGTAAATCCCTAATCCCATCCCTCTTTCTCTTTTTCCTGTTTCGCTGTATTGTTTCCGCCCGCCGCCCTCTCCCTCCCGCCGCCCGTCGGCTCTCGCCATCGTCCTGCCGCCGCCGCTCGCCAGCTGCCGCTCCCCGTCAGCCTCCCGCCACCGCCCGGCGACGCGCAGGTAATCTTCTTCTTCTTCTTCTTCTTCTTCTTCTTCACGTTGTACGCCCCGACGATGGCATTGAGCACGCTGAGGCTGCCGACGGTGAAGGTGATGGCGCAGGCACCGACGCCTCTGGCCCGCGCGTACCCGGCGTTGAGCTCGTTGCAGCCGATGAACTTCGTCCCCTTCACCCATGTGATGCACTTCGCCGCTCAGGCCGGCGTCCGCTACGCCGTCGATAACCCCTCCTCCTACGTTCGCAGCAACGTTGCCGGGCTCGTCACTCTCCTGAAGGCCTGCAAATCGGTGAACCCGCAACCGGCATTCGTGTGGGCGTCGTCGAGCTCGGTCTATGGGCTCAATGTGAAGGTCCCCTTCACCGAATCCGATCGAACCGATCGGCTGGCGAGCCTGTACGCGGCGACGAAGAAGGCCGGCGAGGAAATTACTCATGTCTATAACCATATCTATGGTTTATCGATCACCGGCCTTCGGTTCTTCACCGTTTATGGCCCCTGGGGCCGGCCAGACATGGCCTACTTCTTCTTCACTCGCAACATTCTGCAGGGGAAGAAAATTGTGGTTTATTGGCGGAAAGATCACCGGGAAATCTCGCGGGATTTTACCTACATTGATGATGTAGTGCGCGGGTGCGTAGCTGCGCTCGACAAGGCCGGAAAGAGCACCGGCAGCGGCGGAAAGAAGAAGGGGAAGGCCGACTACAATATATACAATCTAGGGAATACGTCACCACTTGGGGTGCCAATGCTGGTGAACGTACTAGAGCGTCACCTGAAGGTGAAAGCCAGGAAGAATGTGGTGGAAATGCCTGCGAACGGCGATGTGCCGTTCACGCACGCGAACGTCACGCTTGCGAGGTTAGAGTTCGGTTACATGCCTACTACTGATCTGCAGACAGGGTTGAAGAAGTTTCTAAGGTGGTACCTGGATTACTATGGGTATGGATATAACACTAAGAGCATTGTTCACCACCACTACCATAGCAACAAACAACAACAATAGCAATCGTATTTGGATTTGGATTCTTGATTGAATTAGACAAATTCTTTGTTTTTTTCTCTTTATTGCTTAGATTATCTTGTGTTCTTTCTTCGATTTATGTACTTGATTCAATAGCCACTTGGTGTATAGAATTCTAACCATATATGGCCAACCAATTAGTTTATAAACAGGCGTGTCCTTTTTATAAATCATTTGTTTAGAGTGAGTTTTTTTCCGTGGTGACTTCATTCTAAAAAATTGTTTTTTTGTGCAGATTTCTCAACAGAACTCGCTTGTGCCCCGCCACCCGTGGTAAGTAAGTGACAAAAATAATGCAAATCGGGTAAATACCCGTGGTGAGTAAGTGAGGCAAGCGCATCACATGTTATTTAATTTATTGAATGTAACACTTTATTGTTCACACACTCACTTAGTTGTTGATATCTAGGACTGCTTTGTTGGAGTTCGGAGATCATGCTGAGCATGATTTTAATGTATGAATATGGAAGTGTTCTTATTTTTGGAGTACGGAGTCCATGCTATGCATGGTAGTAGTTAGTGGGATATTGAAGTGTGTTTGCTGCAGGTACATGTTTGACATTTGTTTGATATGAATTATTTCGATGTATTGCAATGTTTGATGTGATTGTATCCATGCTTACATATAGTTACTTTCAATTTGATTATGTCTTTCATGTGAAATTGTATACTGAAAGCATGCTTCAAATGAATGTATCGTGTCATGAATAGTTTGCACATGAAAATATTAAGTTATCAATGCATGCATCATAATTCTTGTGATTGTATGACATCATATATTGCAAGCTCAACAAGTTTATTATACTTCATATCCGAGTATAAAAAAGTCAGATAGAAATGAATGGTGGGCAGTTTGCAAGGTGAAATCCAAACTATATCCCGAGTATGATCAGTTACAAGAAGATGAGTTAGCTGAAGACAGTGATTACTATCAATCAGATGATGTCTGTGACTTCGCTTGTGGTCACGATGTTGCGCATGATATGCATGTCATATCTCCATTGGCTGATGAAACATTCATAGAGGAATGTGATCCAAATTATGTACCAAGTGGATGGGCAAACAATGAAGAAGAAGAAGAAGAAGAAGAAGAAGAAGAAGAAGAAGAAGAAGAAGAAGAAAGTCAAACTAGTGACGAGGAAGAATTCTCAAGCTAGTGAGCAAAATCTTATACTACAAACCTCTATTTAAATGCATTGTAATACTTGATGTGAGTTGTATTGCAATACTTGGTGTGAATGATTAAAAATTTTATTTCAATGTATTGTAATACTTGATACGAATGATTCGAATGCATTGTAATACTTGATGTGAATTATTTCAATTATCTGAATGTATTATAATTTATGCAATTAACGAATGATTTGAATTAGTGCAATACTTGATGTCAATGATTTGAATTATTTGAATGCATTGCAATGCTTGATGTGAATGACTTGAATGCATTGTAATACTTGATGTGAATTATTTGAATGTATTGTATGACATATGTTATTTGTTAGAATATGGTTCGTGGAGGTTATAGTGGTCGCTCATCCAGTAGTAGCCAGGCTCAACCTTCATCTTCACGGGCTCCTGTGATAGGTATATCATATAACTAATTAGATGCTTGATTAGTTCAAATGCACATTCTGAGAACTTGGTGTGTATTTTTTTACAGATGATGTTGCGCCTGTACACGACCCACCTACACCAGTTGATCGCACAAGTCAACAGCCAACACAGGAAACAGGGTCTTCTCAGGCTGGCACAAGAAGACTCATTCGAATAGTGTATATCGATAATCGACCGTAAGTATTTTGTTTTCAATTATTGCATATCTTTTAAATATTTTATATTGATATTTACTGTGTAACAATTCATGTGCAGCACGAGGTTTGAGCCACAAGAAGTAGTACGGGAGATTAGGAATTCACTTCTTCAACATCTACCAGGACCAGTTGCTCAATGGAAAGAGTACCCAAAGGAGGTATTAGACAGATTGTGGTCCTCATTCATGGTATACAGTTGTTCCTCATAGTTAATGTGTTTCATATTTAATTTATTTAAGCAATGTCTACTAACTTTCTGAAAATATTTGTAGGCTTCGAATCGCTTTGCAACTACGGTGGAAGAAAATGATGCAAGGAAGGTGTGGCAGAAGGTGGCTGCCAATCGATTTGCAGACATGCTGCACACTATGAAGACTGCAGCAAAAAAAGCATCTGGCGTAGTAGATGATCCATTACTGTGGAAGGGCCATGGTCCTATTACTATCAGGAGAGATTACTGGGATGAAATGTGCGATATGTGGGCGGGAGATGCATTTAAAAATCGCTCTGCGAAGGCTTCACAAAATCGATCGAAGATGCCCGAAGCCCATCTACACACAGGTGGATCTAAGACATTTGGGAGCCACCTAAAGAAAATGGTAACTCATCAATATATAATATTAATTTTATAAGTATTGTTGCAAATTTGTGTACTAAATCTTTTGTCATTTAACTTCGCAGGAAGCAGAAAAAGGAGGCAGTGTACCATATAAGGATGTGTTTGTAGAAACACATAAACGGAAGACCACAGGAGTCTTCGTATCAGAGAAGGCGAGAACGACAACGGTATGTATTAATTCTATTAATAATCATTGCAATATATATGCAAGTCATCATAATGTTATCATTAATTATTAATGAATACTTTAAACATTATTTTGTAGGAGGCATATGAGCAACAAATGGTAGAGCGATATGGCGAAGACGCTACTCAGCATCCATCATTTGATCCTACAGCATGGGTGACTGCAGCAGGTGAACCAAAAAAAGGTCGCGTGTTCGGGTTTGGGAGTAATATGAACACTTCACCAGTTATTGGTTCTTCCAGTTACGGCTCACCAACTTCTTGCGCCGACATAAGCTCCAAGCAGCCGACTATTCTTTCCGGTGATGATGTACGCGAGATCATTAATGAATCACTGAATAACTAATTCCAATACACCGTCGCCCCCTTTCTCCGAAATGAGATCAAGGCCGCTGTTCAGGATAGGGGATCTTCGATTCCAGGTCCCTCTCAGGTATAATCACATATATAGTTTTTTTGACTGTCTTAAAGCACATCTGAGCATGGTAGAATCACATATAGAGTTTTTCTAGATGCCTTAGAACACATATGAACATGCTATAATCACATATTCAATTTTTTTACTGCCTTAGCACACATATGAGCATGATAGAATCACACATATATATATATATATATATATATATATATATATATATATATATATATATATATATATATATATATTTAACTTTTTGTCTGTCTTAGAGCACATATGAGCATGATAGAATCACATATAAAGTTTTTTTGATTGCATTAGAACACATAAGCATGCTATAATCACATATTCAGTTTTTTTACTGCCTAAGAACACATATGAGCATATTATAATCACATATTCTGTTTTTTGACTGCCTTAGCACACATATGAACATGCTATAATAACATATAGAGTTTTTTAACTGCCTTAGAACACATATGAACATGTTATATATCATTTATGATAGAATCACATATAAAATTTTTGGCTTTGCCTGCCTTAGAGCACATATGAGCATGCTATATTCACATATTCAATTTTTTTACTGCCTTAGCACACATACGAGCATGATCGAATCACATATATAGTTTTTTGCCTGCCTTAAAGCACATCTGAGCATGGTAGAATCACATATAGAGTTTTTTTATATGCCTTAGAACACATATGAACATGCTATAATCACATATTCAATTTTTTGACTGCCTTAGCACACATATGAGCATGATAGAATCACATATAGAGTTTTTTTATTGCCTTAGATCACACATGAGCACATGATAGAATCACATATAGTGTGTAATTTATTTTATTATATTTTGTTTATCAATACTGACTGTTCTTTTCTTGTGTAGGCTGCTAGCGATAATCAGGGTAGTGGAGCTGAAGGGACAGATAAAGACAATGAACAAGAAGACGCACAAAATCTTGGCGATGATTAGAGGACTGTGTTGAAGAAGTTCTATTTTTTTTATTTTTCCTAATTGTAATTGTTGAATTGTAAATAATTAAACTTCTTAGTTTTAAGGTGGAACGATTAATTATTATAGATACTTGTTATATGAATTTTTTTGTGTGGTTTGTTTTTTATTTACAGGAAATATAAATTGTACAGTTCTCGGTAATTAATTTTTAAATAAATTTTTTTGATTTTTTTTCGTTTTTGCGACGGATTAGCGACGGATTATTCCGTCGCTATTCATATTAATCTAGCGACGGCTTAGCGACAGAATTAAATCCGTCGCCACGCCGTGGTCGCCGTTTAGTACCGGCGGATTGGCGACGGAATATAGCGCTCGTTATTCCGTCGCAATTAGCGACGGACGTGGCGACGGAATTATTCCGTCGCCAGTTAGCGTCGAAATATTCGCGACGTAAGCATACTGTCGCCGCGTTGTCGCTAATCCGTCGCTAACATGGTTAGCGACGGATTAGCGACGGAATGTGGTCGTCGCTAATCTACTGCTTTGTTGTAGTGCACACTGTATGTATACAGGCTCTAGTTTTATGCAATTTACTTCACCCGATATATGATTTCATACATTGGGCATCGTTTACTCTATTTACTTTGTCGCTGCGCTATAACATGCACAGACTCCTACTTTACGCAATTTACTTAGTCTGATGTACGGTTTCGTACACCAGGCCTCGCTTACGAAATTTACTTAGTCGATGTATGGTTTCATACACCCATTCTTGCTTATGCAATTTATTTAGCTCGATGTGTGGTTTTATACATCGACCCCTGCTTTAAACAATTTACCTTGTCGTTGCACTGTAATGTGCACAGGGTTATGCTTTAATATGCATATATTCTATATACATATATAATTATATAAAGTACAGAATTTTGTATACTTCTGCTTACTTTAAATTACTCTAGTATGTATTTGAAGACACAAATTTGTGCATCCTTGTTATAACTGAATTTTGAAATAATCAACATATGAGATTTCAAGCTCGCATGCTCTAATGTCTCAAAAAATAAAAATAAGTGTTTTACGTTCACATATTCGTGATATTTAACATTCACATGCGCTGCTTATCCTATCTATAAAATAAGACTCCCATGCTAGCATGCATCAATGTTGTCATGTCCGTACTCATCAGACAACTCCCTAGCACTTAGGTGTTCTTCAAAACACCTTTCCAACCTGGTTCAAACCTTAAAATAAGTTGAGATTGGCATGACTCAGTAATTCATGATTGAGTTTTCTCTTCGAACCAATATAATAAAAAAGCTTTGATTAGCCTTTAGTGGTACGTACGTTAGATGCTTCTTTTCGGTATCTAGAATGACTCAGATATTCTTCGGCCTAAAGCATGAGATATCACGATTTTTAATATTTTGTTTGGGTTTCTTGTTGAGAAACTACTATCTTTCTTATTGTATTAGTATTATCAGATATATATGACATGTTAGTACAATGATAAATGAACTCAAGGTTTATGGTAACCTCATAGTGCGATAATGCACCATGTTAAAGAAAACACATAAATGGAGATGATTGCCTTCATAGGCAACATGCTTAATTGGGTTTAATAGATCAAAGCATATTGAATGGGTTGTCAGATAAAATAAGACGTTACGTACCCATTCATCCTTTGACTCTGTCAAGAGAGATGATAAGAGGTACAAACTATGATGAACAAATTATTAACAATTATGCTCCTCGAGTGGCAATGATTCGACATCTTTGGTCATCGGAGTTAGGGGACTGAGCTACCAAATATTATCTTAGGTAATAGATGCCATTGACTTCTGTAGAAGTTCGGATGCATCCCCCGGTTACAAGTTGTCTCTAAAGAATTCTCTCTCGATCATTGGGTTGTCCCCTTTGGAGTGGATTCAGTTAATCATCCGGGGTATCAAAATACATGAAATAATAAATCCCCGAATAGTCTCAGTTGTTTTTACGTATTATCTTGTGCGTACCCACATGTAGTAATTATCGAAACAAGATTATCATGCTTATTTTACTTCTGAAAATGCATGTCGTGAAATGTACAATATATATTTTACTCTTATTTTGACATCTGATATTAATGCACCTACTAGGCTTTCATGAGTCTGATCTATTTTATAAGATACAGGTTATGATTAGATTGATGTTGCAAACAATGATATGATGATATCAAGAACTCACTTTCTCTGTTGTTTCGCTTTTAAGTACGTTTTGTAATTTTGTATAAGAGTCTTTTTTGTGATAACTCTTTCTATATAAAATCTTGTTGTTTTGAATCTACATGGTTTAGAACGAATGTACGAAGCTAAAGTGTTGAAAATGAAATTTGTCTTTAATGTGCCCAAGCTTTGTCAACTTGTTCTTTTCAATATTGTTTTTCTTTGAACTATCATTTTTAACTCTAAAAAAAATTGATTGCAAAGTTAAATTTTTTATTTTTTTATATATTTTTATTTTACAAGTTGGAGATTTTGAGACATTACACAAGATCTATCATGTAGGCTGCCAATGAACACCATAGAGATCTGATGCCCTTGTCTGTGACCAACGATGTTAGGTCTGCAAAGGAAGAGGTGCGACGAGCTCTCTGTATTCCTTCCACAGAGGGCACAACGGTTTGCGAGAGGATGACCTAGCTTTTGCAACCTCTCGTGTGAGAAGTTGGTCCTCGATAGCCAATCTGCCCTAGGGAAGGCCTTACTGGTCCAGATCATCTTGAAAATCATGTTCTTTTGAGCGCGCATCGTGGCCACCTCCCAAACTGCTTTCGAGGACAATGTGACGGATGGGTTCCAAATAAGGCAGTCCGGTGCTCCAAGGTCCCATGTTTGCATATTCACCCATCTTTTCACTTCTTTCGGAAGCCGAAGAACTGGTTACGTATGGTAGCATCGGGGAGAGCGGTTCCGATCAATGTCCTCCAAGAATTTCATGGGTCCTAGGCTACAGTACATGCATGACCTCTCTCGTGCCACGGGAGAGGAGATGAAAAATGGGCTCTTGATCACACTAGGTGTCGAACCAAAAATCTATATTTGTACCTTTGCCAATCTTTCATTTCACATGGTTTACTATCGTCTCTGCACCTTGTTTGACGCCTTTCCAACCATGTGAACCTCTACAGCGATGCAATGGAATCCACATGGATTCGACACCAAGGTACTTAGCTTCAATCAGACGAATCCAAGGAGTATCCGTGTGGTTAGCTACCTTTCAAGCGAGTTTGGCAGGTTTGCATAGCTTTTCCAAGGATAAAAGATGGGCGTGTCTGTGACTTTCAGGATCATTCTAAAGAAATTTGGATTCAATAGCACTAGTAACATTCGCTGGAAGGAGAAAATAGCCCATCCAAAAAAGAGAAAAGGACAGAAACACAGACTTGATCAATATCGTTCTCGCCACCATGGATATAATAGATGGCCAACTCCACGAGGCTTCGCACATCGACCGTTTGAGCATCCCTTTGAAGAGAAGTAGACCCAAGTAGGTGAGTGTTGAAATTTCTTTGAAAATTTGAAATTTCATCTTTACTTCATTATCCTAGTGCCTGTCAAATTTTCACTTTTTGACGAGTAGCTGGGCAACCAGCCAGAAATGAGAACAGGAGATGATTTGTTCAATCACTTTAACAGTGATTTGACATCCTCACTATCCATTGCTTCAATCCCATGATATGGTTACCTGATTTGCTCGGCTAAAAACATCATTTTTTTCTTGCTTTTGAGTCCAAATCAAAATCATGAATTGGGAACGCTTCGGAGTGGAAAATTTAATTTTGTTCAGCATTCTAATAATTTGGATCAGCTAATATTTGGTCACCTGATCAGCTAATGTTCTCCGATAGCAATATATATATATATATATATATATATATATATATATATATATATATATAGTAAACTGTCCTACATTTTTCGTTAAATCTAATTATGACCTTCAAAAAATCATACTTTCAAGTATTTTTTGCTCAATCTGAACCGTTAATTGTGTTTATCATTGCTTATTTGTTAAGAAATAAGCTTTCTTTTGAATTGATTTGATGTAAAATTAAAATGTAACAATTTTGTCATCATATTTTAGTATAATACCAGGTATTATTTTTTTACCTCTTTAAAATACACATCTAAGCATACAAAAATCTCAATCAAATACATGTTCTCAAACAATGATAAACACATCTAACAGATAAAAAAACACTTAAAAGTATGGTTTTTGTAGGGTAAGACATCTCCCCTTCTCATATATATATATATATATATATATATATATATATATATATATATTAGTTCCTCATACCATCCACACAGTATGGACAATGCTGAAATGATATATATATATATATATATATATATATATATATATATATATATATATATATATATATATATATATATATATATATATATATATATATATATATATATATATATATGTTTTCCTGGATTGTGTTTTTTCTGATAAAAAACATACAATTTTATGACCTTTCAAATTTATGAAAATTTTGGATCGTCCATGTTTGAAACCTTAACAATACCTTCTCACATGTCATACTCAAATGATTCAAAAGCTGGTTCCTACTAAACTGGATCACATCCGTTAGGTCAGATTAAAAAGAAAGGAACAAAGAAAATGAGAAAAAAAATTCAGAAATCAAAATCGTCCATCCCTAAACCAATCATATGTATATTTTAAAATTGAAAATATATATAGTATGATTCATAAAATAATTTTTTAATGGAGCCGTTCACTTGATGGGTAATCCAACCCTCCTTACTTATCTTCAGCAGTCAAAAATATCTCAGCCCCCAACACCTCCATTAAAACATTGCCCAAATACGTACCTATATCTAGGGGTGGCAATCGGGTCGCGTTGGCGGGTTGGCGTGTCAGCATACCTCAACCCGAACCCGACCCGTTTATTAAACGGGTCAGCTGTGGCAAACACGAACCCGACCCGTTTAATAAACGGGTAACCCGACACGACCCGCCAACCCATTTAATAAATGGGTTGGGTCGGGTAAACGGGTTTTCAGGTTGGCGGGTCGGGTTGGCGGGTTGACGGGTCGGGTTGGGCAGGCGGGTTGACGGGTTGACCCACCCGCCTAACCCGTTTATTAAACGGGTCAGCCGGGTTGGCGGGTTGGCATACCCCCAACCTGAACCCGACCTGTTTAATAAACGGGTTACACGGGTCGACCCGTTTATTAAACGGGTTGGCTTAAGCCCAACCCGAACCCGCCTAAGAGGCGGGTTGGCGGGTCGTGTCAGAAATTGCCACCCCGGCTATATCCATATAACTTTAACATTGCCAACTTTGTTACTATCAAGCTCAGTCATACTAACTTCCTGATATAATAGACTCAATTCCTTGGTCTCATAAAGAACCAAGATACGAGACCGGCTTTATTTGTGGAGAGTATCACGTGCCTGATGGGGTGATTCAATCACAAGATGGATGGTGAAGAAGGTGTTGTACCTAATCATGATTGCGCCACTAATTAAAGAAAGTAAAGTCAACAGCTAGCTCCATCGGTGGATAATTGAGACAGACACTCACTGAAGAAGTTTTGAGTCTTGTGGTTGGGCTATAAACATGGAATGAGGTATAGAATGCTTTGGTTACATCTTTCACTCATAAATCACAAGGAGAATTCCTATTGATCCAAAGATTGCAACTTCATCGTAAGACTCATTGCTGAATTGTTTTGTTTGAAATTTTAAAAAATGTGTGAAGAGTTTGTGCCGTAGGCAAGCCTATTGAAGACAATCATACGGTCTTTTGACAACTAAATGGTTTAGGATAGGGATACCAAGTCTTTTCACTGCCATGCTTAGACTGCCGACTTATACTGAGGTAGTTGCTTTGTTGCAAAGCTATGAAATCATGCTGCTTTCATGATGATGGAATTAACTTTATGTTGCTAAATGGTTTGTGAAACAAAAATATAAACCTTTTAACAAAAAATTGTAGTTTAATTTGAAGGGTTGTGAGTTCGCTCATGCAGCGCAAACACTTTGTAGAAACAATAAGAAACAAAGCAATAGAGCGTGGCCAGCTGGGTGGTTGTAAGGGTGGTAAGATGAGGCACTAGATCAAACCCTTTTGGTGCACGGGTGTATTCATAGCTTTCAAAGGTGAGCTAAGTAAGGTAGGGTGGTCATGGGGCCCCACTCAGGGTTTTCCTCGCTTCACCTAGGGTTCCTCATCATAAAAAATAAGAAACAAAACAATGATAGCCCTAAATTAGATTTAAAAACTAAACAAACTGGAAATCTGATAGCTACCCTCAATGGGAAGCTACACGGGGTTCAGAGGGTGTGCAATCACAGAGAGCTGACCCGAGCAAGTACCCAAGGTGGGCAAGCTAAGGAGCTCGTGAGAGAGGTGGAAACTAGGGAAAACGTGAGGGAGGGAGAGGCCTGAGAGAGAAGGTTGGACTTGTTTTTGGGAAAATCTTTTGAGAATCCAAGAGCCTTCTCCTTAAGAAGGAGAAAGGAGACCTATACTACCAAGAAGGTAGGCCAAGAAAGGACCAAACCTCTCCAAATTAGAATTTTATTCACATGAAAAGAATAACAACTTTCAAAAAGCTTAAATTATAAAAATGAAAGCATAAAATGATGATTCTCACTCATTTTTCTTTCCATTTTGCCCATGAAATGGCACTATCTCCTTTTCCTTTCCATTTTGCCCCTAAAAGAGCATAATCTCCTATAAGCCAGAAAATGCATCTCTTTTGCCCCTACATATCCTCTAAGTTGCCTCTGTTGTTTTTATTTACAAAAGACCATATTATCCCTTATCTAAACCCCAACTCCTACTTACACCTATATGGATAGCAGACTCATTTATCTAAAAGTGATCCAAATTCAATTGCTTATTCTATTCGGGTCAGGATGCTATCAATCCCGCCCTCTTTAGAACAATCATGTCCTCAAGGCCGGTAATTAGGGGTATCTCCCCAATCTCCGTTTTTTTTTTATCCTACTAGATCAAATATCATTATTATTGACCCTTCTCTCTGTTTGTAGTGACAAATTTTTTCCTTGCATAGTTTGTCGTCTTTTAAATTGAGGGGATAGGTAGTGAGCCTTTTGTATTGGTTTTGTTTCTTTTTTTGATGTACTGCCTTAGGTTCTAAGGCTCCTTTTATTTTTTTTATACTCTTGCGGGGGAGTGTCTGTTGTTGTTTCCCTGCAGTGGAAGTATGGGTGTCTCTAAGAACATCTTTATCACGAGTTTAGAGAGAGCTTATCTCCTTAGATTTTCATATTTTCATCCCTTTGCTTAAATTTTATGGTCAACTTATGAAAATTCTGCCAAATTAGAGATAGGATTTGCAGCCATTGCATCCTTAATACTAGATTGGCTCCCTTGATAGAAAGCATCAAGGCATCCAAGTTAAAAGTGGTATCTTGGATCTTGATTTTTAAATTGAAGCATATCGCTTGGCACTACAACTTGCTCATGTTTCCTACTACTACTTTGAACGAGTTGTGAAAAGTGGTTGGACACTTGATCTTTCTAGCAACTTGAGTACAAAGTAAGTTGTTTGTACTTCATGTGTTTATGAGGATGGATATCAAGGTGCCCTAGAGAGTACCACATACTATCATGGATCGGGGCATGTCTACCCTTGTAAGGGCATGAAGTGAGTTTTTTATCTCATTTTCGGGTGCATCCTCATCATTATTTTCACTATCATTATTTGTAAGATACAGATGTATAGTTTTATATACATGGTCGGGGCATCAAACCTCATCACAATGGTAGTACAATCCCTTTTTTCACCGATCAACCATGGCATCATTAGAGGGTCTTTTTACATTCACTTTTATATTGAAAGAATTAAAATGAGACTTTGAAGTGGGTTTAGACCCACTAGTGTAGACTGTTGCATTGGATCCATCTGACCCGTTTTGGAAAGAGGAACAATTTTGACCATTCTGAGATCTAGATATGAATCCGCCTCATGTGCTTTTGGATCCTTGCTTCTGCAACTTCTCTTCCATCAAATTCTAAAAGCACTCTAGAATTCTAGTGGGTCGACCAGTCTGTACCTCGATCTCGAGCTTGTAATAAAGGCCCGTGATAAAAGTCACAATGAGAGCTTGTTGGGACCAATCAACCAGATGAGCCTTTTGAACTCGGCCTGATCATGCTGTTGGTTTGCCAAAATTTGGACAATGTTACATTGTGGTTTAAGTACAATGAAAGACCAAATCTTTATACTAGTACACATGCGAAAGCTTCCCAAGTAAGTATGCCTATGTTTCTTTTGAACTAGTGATACCAGCACATCACATCTTCCTCTAGATGAATGGAGGCAATGGAGACCTCCACTTCTGAGGTCTGTATCACCTAACAGTAATGCTCGGCTTTGAAAATTCAGCTGGTTGGATCCTTGCCAGCAAAAATAAAAAAATTGATACGGGGTTGCTTCATATGGTTTCCCCTGGATGTACCAACTCTTTTGTTGATCATGAAATCTCACATCATGATTGCTAAGTTGTCGATCTTATTGTTCATCTCACCCAACAGTTCTATAATACTAATGGGGCAGATGAATATAAGAAAATGGTTTAGAGAAGAATGCAAACGTGGGTTTTATGTGGTTCGGTCGAATGTCACCTACATCCGCAGTCATTAATGGTTTTCTCACCTCTCTGTTAGCCATCATTCCATTAAAGTTAATATATAGATACAGGATGACTCTAAGATACAAAACAACTCCTTGACAAATACAACTTATGATTATGGAAATCTTCTAATGACTTGATCTCAAAGTCTTGACTTAATGGAGAGTCGATTTTTATTTCCTTCCAATAGAGTCCAACATCCTTCTTTGCAGGGATTGATTACTATCCTCCTTACATGGTCAGTTGATTTCAGTTCTTGCTTCAAAAAATCCCAGGCTAATAAAGAAGAACTAACCTTGCAAACAAAGCATGTTGGGCATGTTTAAGACCATGTAAGACTTTTTAATTCTCAAATATGGAAGGTTGTTCCATGTATACTTCTTCTAATAAAAGATATCCATAAAGAAAAACATTTTAAATATCCACTTGCTTAACGGACCGCTTGTTGTTAATGGCAATGACAATAAGCAATCTTATTATAGTAGGCTTGACCACCATCCTAAAGGTTTCAACATAATACATGCCCTCTTGCAGACTATACCCTGTAAACAAATTTGGCTTTATATCTCTCTAAGGTTTCATCGACTCTATGATTTATTTTAAAAATTCACTTACAACCCATAATGTAACTAGCTTGGTCAGGTGGGACAAGAGACTATCAAGGCCTTATTATAGTTGATGCTACGAGTATGACAAAAATTGAAAAAAAAACTAAAAAAAATATTTAGACAAGAGGATTAATAGGATCCCCACTTGGAGAAGGGGCTGGAATAGCTCAAAGGACAAAGGATGGATGTTCAATTCCTCCTAGAACCTATTCCCCACGATTCATGACCACACCCAAAACCAGTTTATGAAATCTACCTGGTTTCAACAATAAGACACAAGTATATGCGTATCGTTTATTTACCCTGCCAAATTAAAGTTAAATTCCAGTAGGTCATGTGAGGGATGAAAATGGGTCAGATTTCCAACCTGGGTCTGGACCATACTCCGCTCTTTTTTCTTAATGTATGAGAACGTGAATCTGGTTAGATCCAGAATGTACATGGTTGGGTCTGCTTGGATTCAGGTTTTGGAATAGGATAAAAAAATGGTTGGAGAAGCATTTACCCAAATGTGGTTGGATCTAGAACATACACAGTTGGGTCTTTTGGGTCTGATTCTTAAAAAAAAGAAGGAATGGGGTTCAGCTATGGTTGGATCCAGGTTCTGTCCTAAAATATTTACTGTTTCCACAAAAGAACTGAAAAGTTGTTTATATCTTTTCACTGAATTCAGTGCCATAAGAAATCAGGCTTCACCTATATATATATAGATCCAAGAATTTTAGAGCTGGATCCATAACCAGCCAAAAACCAGATACAAGTTCGGGTCGAGCAAGATTCTACTCATATTGGATCCATTTTAATCTAACTTTGATCCAACTTGGGTAGACAGACTTGGTCATATCCACACATATATACAACCAGGCTCACATCGCCCCACCTATACATGCGACGTGGAAGGCTAAGAAAAAATTGAAGCTACATGGGACCGATCTCAACCATGACCTAGAAATATCTCGGACCCACTTGGGTAATTTCCGAAACTGGGCCAACCTAGATCCAGACTACAGGGACCCACCACTCATCTTTGGTGTGGTCATTCTGGCACCAAATTAGTCATAGATAAGATCCCTTAAACCCAGTCTTGGATCCAACTTATGGATTGGACCTGGTTGCACATGGGTTCAACCAGGATCAATTCTGGATGCATCCAAACGCTGGTCAACTTCAAAAAGGGTCAACCCCAAGCCAGTAATGCTTGTATTGATTGTTTCTCATCTAGGGTGCAAATCGATAGCATTTGTGCCGGGTCATGTTGGATTTATCTAAATCTGAAATATGAACATTATATTTGAATCTAGATCCAAATCAGATCCGATGAGGTAAAGTTGGATCTAGTTAGATTCGAATTATATATGTGGTAATACTAGATCCAGGAAAAAAAACCAAACTATTTACATGTAAAAAATGAAAATGGTCGGATTTTGATCCCAATCACTACAAGAAATAACATCTTTATTGGTGTGAACCCTTGGCGCACCAGGAAAAGATTATTTTCACTGGTGCTATTATGCTTAGCGCTAGTGAAAAAGTGAATTATATTGCCGCTAGATGTACTGCACGAGTATAATATTTTTTCTTGCACATAAAATTTGTGCCAAAAAATTTATTTTTTCTCACAACAAATAGATGCACCAATAAAAAAAATCTTGGCACACAAAAAAGTGCACTAGTAAAAAATACAAAATTAAAAAAAAAATTGAATCGAGCTCTCTTCAGGCTCTCTCTCTCTCTCCTTCTCTCTCCCCCTCATTCTCTCGTACTCTGTGTGTTCACCACCTCACAACTTCTCTCTCTCGCTTTAATTGCTAATTTTGTAATATATTGACTGAATGCAAGCTGAATTTCTTTTCTTTTCTTATATATCATTTAGATTTTAACTTATTATTCAATAGATGCAAAATTCTAAACTAGTATCATCACACATCGATGTAGAAAACTGAAACACCTGACAATGCAATATTGTTTATGGTAACTAATAAATTATAAATGCAGTAGCTAAGATGTCAAGAAGGTGTACATGTGTATTGGCTATTAAAGGCCTTCGCTTAAAATAAAAGCATAAGGTTGTTATTAATCAATATAGACAACTCATAGGGCGAGAGGCACAATACCTTAGTGGTTTCATAGGAACCATGACACAATATTTTTTTATAACACATTTACATTTTTCACTTGACATGTGTTACCAAATTCTTACAAGGAGTATGCTTGTGCTTCAGTTATGGTTTGCATATTCTTTATATGTATGTGTATATATATATATATATATATATATATATATATATATTATAATTAATTTGATCTGTAACATTTATTTCTTCAACAATAAGTATGATACATGTATTGTTAATGCAAAAAAAATCTGAAATTTTGGAGATGATGTGCAATAGCTAGGATGAGAAGAGGGTGTATGTGTGCGTTGGCTATTATATGCCTTCGCCCGAAATAAAAGCATAAGATTGTTATTAATCAGTATGGACAACTCATAGAGCGAGAGGCACAATACCTTAGTAGTTTCATAGGAACTATCACACAATATTTTTTTATAACACATTTATATTTTTTTACCTGACATGTATTTCTAAATTCTTACAAGGCGCATTCTTGAGCTTCAATTATGGTTTTTATATATATACATTGATTTGATCATTAACATCTATTTCATCAACAATAGGCATGATACATATATTGTTAATGCAAAGAAAATCTAAAATTCTGAAGATGATGAAAGGATGGGTGATCAAAGAATACGCTAAAGTCTGAAGAAACTTCAAGTTCGAGCTTAGGATGATCTACAAGCAGCATAGTACTCTTGACAAGCACCTCGTTGCACATCCACCTTACATCCTTAATAATTAATGGAAAGGTTTAATATGTTATTTTGATTATCGTCAATCGAAGGTTTGCATTTTTTATTATATGTTAGTGTTGTATGCATTCATTATATCTAATTGTAATAGTGTATATATATCACACTTACATATTTTTATATGCGCTAAATACAAAGAACACAATCAATCGCACCCAACAAAAAAATTTGGCACCATGAGCACAAAGAGTTTCACACAATAATGAGAAGAGAATATATCATATTTTGCATGGTTGTCATTCATGAATGGAAATTTATACTTTTTAATCATATTTCATTTATTCGTAGGTTGGTGATGATGGAGTGGGGCCTTCTCGATGACAGATGTTTTGAATGACCTATACCAACTAAAAACCTAGGGTTGTTAATGCTAAAATAAATCAAATGATGGTAAGACCTATTTTTTATTAAGATTTATTGTTATTCATAAAAGAATTATATATGAAAACAAAATATATAATTCTTATTGAATTAATACATTATCTTAAAGATGGAGATTAGAGACAAGATAGCTCAGTTGTCATAGATGTATGATGCATCCGTGGATGACCCATTACAAAGAGATGTCGTCTCTTAAGTTTTGAGATCAGACAGATATGAATGTATATGAATGTTTAGTATGGAGGTATCCAACAAAAAAGTATTTGGTCCAAGTCCATTCCGAGCAGAACTCTTGCATCAAACCACTGTGTATCGTGAGAAGATAAATATAATGCAAGAGCAACTTACAAGTTTAGAATATGAGGTCGTAGGGTTGAAGGAGCTATTGTTGAGAAAGATGGTCAACAATCAATCAAGTTCCTCACAAGCTCCTTATTATGTTGATATAACTAAACATTCTAATTTTGTACTTGAATATATATATATATATATATATATATATATATATATGTGTGTGTGTGTGTGTGTGTGTGTGTGTGTGTGTGTGTAATTCTTTCATCTATGTTTACTCATAGGCATCCTATACAAGTATGGTGCACCTCTGGTTCTGAGGCCTTCTCTCCACTATTTTTAATTCATGAACTTTTAAATTGTTTGTATATATTTGAAACAAAACTTTTTTTTTACTTAATATTGTTTATATACATAAATTTTTTTATATTGGTTTTAATATATGCATGAACTTTCACACTATCTCATCTTTATGCATGAATTTTTTTATAACGGGTTGAATATGTGCATGATGGAATTATGCATGTGTATATGTGGATGTTGGAGTTATGGAAGGTTGAAGGAAGAAATATATATAGTTTTATGTGTGTATGTATGTTTTAAATATTGTATTTTTTGCATGGCTTCAAACGTTAATATTGGAGTTATGGAGGATCATTATAGAGGTTGGAGTTACGAAAGGTTGAAATAAGACAAATATATAATTATGTGTGTATGTATGCTTTAAATGTTGTGTTTCTTGTAGTATTTCAATTGTTAATGTTAGAGGTTCATTATGAAGGTTGGAGTTAAGGAGGTTCATTATAGAGGTTGAAATTACAGAGGGTTGATGGGAGAAATATATATAATTGTATGTATATATGTTTTAAATGTATTTATTATAGGGCTTCAAATATGAATTTTGTAGTTATAGAGGTTCATTATTTAATGAATGAAGTGAATGATAAGTATGATTTAGAATGAAATAAATGAATGTATGAACTACTTCAAGTTAAATGAATGAATGTATAAACATGTTCATCTGGTGATGAATGAATGATTGTGTTCGAAATGAGCCACAATTTATTTTGATATTTTTTTTTTTAGTAGGATTTGATGTCTTGATTTTTAGCTTCAATGGAGAGGGTGTAGCAGGACATTGGGTTTCAATATTTGTTTGTGATCTATTATAGAGTAGTGAGTTAGGTCTATACGAGTCAAGATCCAAGAGTCATCCTCAACACTTATTGTTCAATCCATATTGTGGAAAACGATGTAGGATCCGTGCTCCAAATCCAAGACATCACCTCATTCCCCATGGAGGGTGATTCTAGCTTATGTGGGGGTCCAATATGATGATTTTAAAGCATATGTGGCTGAGTGTGGGGTGAAAAGGTCAAAGAACACATATTCACTTCCTATTCAAACAAAAAAAAAAGATATGGGTCTGTTATCATCACAATATTTTTTTCTCCCTCTGCGAGAGAGAGAAATGATTCTGCGAGTCAAGCTCAATCAAAGTTTTGAAAATTGTTTTTGAAAATTACTTGCCTCCATTTTTGCAAATTTGCGGGAAAATTTCATAGAATGAGACTCATCTGTCGGTACGAGGTTCAACCGTTCCTGGCGCCTTTACCAGGGGTAATTGAACCAAGGATCAAAAGTGTACTCAGCTAGTCTTAAATATCTAAATTATGCTCTATTTCAGGCATGTGCTATGAAGTTCTTGAAAAATGCACATTTTGAAAAGATGATGTTTGCTTTTGAGATTTTAAAAATTCTTGAAAAAGATATTCCTTGGAAAATCATGAATCACTTTGAAGATTACCTTTTGAAATGAAAATCGACCTATAAAGCAGATTTGAGAATTCTGAGAAAACCAGTTTCAGAGGTAATTCAAAGATTTTTGAGAAAATCAATTTCTTGGAGCTTTGAACCTTGAAATTGAGGATGTTAGAACATTGGAAAATCATGATTTGAACTGGGAAAATATTTGAAACATCATTGAAAACTCAAAGTTTTGAGAAAATCAATTTCTGAGAAAGATAGAAAATTTTGAGAAAATCGATTTCTCTGAAATGGAATTGGAAAGTAAGTCAGAAAAGGGGCGTGTGGCCCTGTCAAATGCTATCATGATGCAAATTAGCCAATATGAATGAATGAATGTAACTTCAGAGGACATTTTCTGAGGAATACGAGAAAATCACTTGAGAAATGTAGTAGATTTCAAAATAGCCTAAGAGTGTAGGATGAATGTGGCTAATACGAAGATGACAAATCTGGGTCTCGTTCGTATTCTGACTATGACCATAAATACGAATTCCACCGAGTTTATCAATTCTCTAAAAGCTTGTGCATGTGTCATTCGTGTCAACCATAGTGGATTTCGAAAATGCATGAATTGTCATTCATCAGATATCAAAATTACAAAAGCAAACTATATGCAATGCACCATATTCTATGCAGGAAATGTAACTCTTATTCCAATATTATATTTGCTTTTACATCAATGAAATAAAATAAAATAAAATAAAATCTTCCTTCCGAATATCCCTGCAAAACTAGAAAATGAGTTAGCACAAATATGTAGGTTTTTCTGGATTTATCCGACAATATCAAAAAATTATCGGATTTTATCCAGATATAAACCCAATTCATACCTCCCTGATGTAAACATAAGAAACAAATGATGCTAATGCATGAAAATATGAAAATAAGTTTGGAAATTCGAAATTAAGGTAAAAATAACCAAAATACCCTTAATAACAAGACTATGACCTTGAAATCAGGGTTTTCAGAAATAAATTTTATAAAAATGAGAATTTTGAAATTCAAATAAATGCAAATGAGATTAAAATCAAACTTAAGATGATATAATATGATTATATGCATGCTAAAACTTTAAAATTGCAAAAATATCACTAAAATATCGAATTTCGCTTGTATCTCTCATGAATTTCACCTTTCTTTTGACAGTTTGACTAACATATATGGCAATTGAACTCAAATTCACACCAAATTTGGCATGGATGATTGCATTAACCCTAAAAATAGAATGGATTACAAAAATCATTTTTTTGGGCATTATTTCAATGTAGAAATTAGTAAAAAACCTTAAAAATGCTAGATTTTTGCCTTTTAACCTACACCTATCCTAATGACAACCTAATTTTGGATTGATTCTTACCATAAAAATTCCTAAGATTTTACATGGTGACAGTGACAACTAGGGGAGGATTTTTGCCTTTTACAGACTTGGGATTTGACCTATAGACGGAGAGCTACAACTCCGGCAACCTAGGTCGAAATCCGACAACCTTGAAATCTCAGGCAAACTGACAGGCTTTCGTAAAAATTAGTGGAAAAATACTAAATAGTAGCCAAAAGCTCTGAAATTTTAGGAAGATGTTGCAGACAAACAGAGAATTATAGTCTTTTTTTATAGATTTGGCATTGGATGTACGGTTACAAAGAACACATTGGATTAACAGGGATCTAATTCTTAAGAATTTGTATTAAATGGAAATCGGCAGACCTAATTTTAAAATCCAAAACAAGTAAAAATATGAATCTTAAAATCCTAAAATTCTGAGAAATGACAGAGGATATAATGAGGATCAATTCCTCTTTTCACAAACAGAACATCTGACTTACAGATCGGAAAGCCACAGTCGATCTAGGTCGATCCAGGACTCCGACAACTTATAACAGGCTTTACACAGTAGTCTGTAGGAATCGATTTTTGACAGATAGCAATTTTTATCAGAAAAATTCAGTAAAATCCAGTAAAATACTAGATTTTTCTAGGAATTAACTATATTTTACATATTGTGATTCGGATCTCCCATGAGGGAGATCTTGAATAAACAATCCTGCCTTTGGGAAAATCAGGATTTTCATAGAGTTGAAAGCCTGGTCTGGTATTGGGTTTTTAAAATGGGGATACAGACATCAAATGGATTCAATTTTTTTGCAGGATATCACAGATGAATGCAAGTATTTGGCATAAAATTTTTAAGATTTATAGACAAAAAGAATCGATGCTATGAATCCAAATATGATGCTTGAAGACATGGAAAATGATGGAATGAAAGCCAACAAGGAGGTATAATGCATTTTCGATATGGTCGTGGGAAAGAATGATCTGATCCATGCATCAGATGGATCCTCTTTCCTTGATCGACATTTCATCTCATTGTAACTTATGAAGCAGGGGCTGTTAGCCCTATGAATCCAGCTTTAAACTGGATTCATATGCTAGATTTAAAATAATGATAATAGCAATAAACGAAACACAAAAAAGAAAAAAATCAATTTTTACCTTGGAAAGGGGAAGCTTGGATCGACTAAAGGGGTTTGCAACCAAGGAAGGCCTTAGGGGGCCTTGCTGCAACCGTTGGAGATGCTGCAATAGTGGAGAGAACTGAGGGAGCCGTGATAGAGGACTTTGCTATAGTAGTAGCTTAGGTTCTCCCTTGCAACAAATGGATTTGCTACCGCCAATGGGGAAGATTGAAGAGCCGCACCACTTGCTGATGTGGCTGCTACCAAGTGGCTGAAGGAAGGAGCAATGAAGTGAAAAGAGAGAGAGAAAAAGGGTCTGGAGAATGCGTGAAAGTGAATGGGGAGAAGAAGAGTTGGAGAGGAGAGAAGAGAGAGATACTAGAGTTGAGAGAGCAAGGGGGAGAGAGAGGAAGTAGTCTAGCCGTGTGGTGTCTTAGGGATTTGGAAAGAGGATGGGGTAATAAGAAGAGAGGAAGAAAGGAGGGAAAGAAAGAAGGAAAGAAGAGGAGGAAGAAGAAAGGAAAGATGAAAGGGGAGAAAAAAAGAAGAAAATAAGAGGAAGGGGATGGTGACAAGGAGGGAGGAAGAAAAAGGAGAAGGAAGAAAAGAAAGAAAAAAGGAAAGAAAGGGAAGAAAGAAGGAAGAAAAAAAGAAAGAAAAGAAGAGAAGAAGAAAGGAAAAAGAGAGAGAAAAGAAAAGAAAGGAAAGAAAAAGGGAGAGGAAGAAAAGGAAGGTGGAGAGGAAGAGGGGGTCAACCCCCTTGTGGGGTCCACTCCCTCTTGCTTGGCCTAAAGCAAAATAACAAAAAATAATAATAAGAAAAACTTGAAAAAAAAAAAGCAAGAAGAAGAAATTTTTTAAGAGTTTAGGAAAAAGGAAAGAAAGGGAGAGAGGAGGTTGACCCCCTTGTGGGGTCCCCCTTCTCCTATGCTAGGCTAAAATATATAAAAAAAAATAAATGAGGAAAAAGAGATTTTCTTGCAAAGAAAGATTTTTTTTTGTTTTTCGAAAATTTTGAGTGTGGCCCACCTTGGAATGGGCCCACACACTATTTTGAAATTCATTTTGAAAACCAAAGGGGTAGAATGGTTTCTCAGAAAAATTTTCGGATTAAATGAAATATTTTTGGCAATTTTGAAATAAAACTCAAAATTTGAAATTATATACCCCTTTACAGAGCAGATCTAGTTTAAAAATTTGAAAATCAAGTTTGAAAGGAATCCAGATTGTTTTGTCAGAAAAATATTTCTAAATTTAGAGTCCCGGGGGTAAAAATGTTAATTTGAAAACCCAGGGATTGAAATTGATTTCAAAAAGCTTTGAAATTCGAATCTGGATTGGAATTTTCAAAGAATTAGAGTTTTGGATCTCGAAAATGAAATGAAGTAAAATCTAATGAAATGTTATGAAATAATGAAAAATGATGAGAAATGACATGGAATGTCATGTGAAATGCAGACCCTGGATGAAGAATTTTAGGTATCGGACCCCGATCGACAGTTGTACCAGTTTAAAAAGTGATAATTTTGACAAAAATGAGAAAAATGGTTCAAGAAATGGTTTCTGATCTCTACAGGGCTAAGAGTGACACTGAAAACTGGGGTTTTAGCTGGTTTGAACTGAAATAAACTGGAATGAACTGAGTTCTAAGGTTTCAGAACTCAAATGAACTAACAAGACACTGGCTCAACTAAAATCCTAGACTGAATGGTCGAGAAATGGTAAGAAATGATCACTGGAGTGAAGTGAGTTATGAACAAGAACTGGGTTTAAGCTGGCACAAAGAGAAGTAATACCGAGTTGAACTAAAACTAAAGCTCAAACACTAGCTCAACTGATTGGACTTAGCTCAATTTCAGCTAAAATGAGCTAAAATGAACTCTTAGACAATGGAAAATATATTTGAACTGAAACTGGAGCACTTGAACTCCTAGTGAGCTCAAGCTAGACTCAGAGAGATAGGATTGACTAGGAATGACTGACTCATAGACAATTGGTTTGGATTCGAGCTAGAAATAAACTCATTTTTTAGGAAATGAGCCCATTTTAGCATGAATGATCAGAAATGAACATGACCTGTTCATGGTGAGCTCAAGTGAGCTAAAAATGGCTGACATTCTAACTGTTCTGAGCTTAAGAATGAGCTCGATCGACTCTGACTGGCAGGGATCTTGGATGACCTAGGGGTAAAATAGTAATTTTCCTGGTAAAAGAGGTAAAATGATACATAAACTGAGACAAACTTGAGGTCGGACTCTTATACTGACCTACCAAGGTTGGCATCTGCAAGAGGGGATGTTTGAAAATGGATGAGAAAAATTTTGGGTGTTTACAGGGTCCCACAAAAAGGACACATGACATCCAAGTAGAGCTCCCTACAAGAAAATCAACTTTTCTTATAGGTGAGAAAACTTGACACCAAGACGAAGGAAGAAATGGAAAGAAGGTAGCTACATGAGAGGAGGCCAAAGTCAACTTGATGAGGGTCACCCCATGTGAAGGAGAAAGGAAAGAAAGAAAAGGAAATGAGCAGCCCCCTACTTTCCAAAATAGAGGGGATGTCCCCCCATTTTCCCCTACTTTCCTAATTGTGAGAGGATTCCTTCCATCCCTCTCCTACCTTTTAAATTTTGGCACATGGGTCCAGCCTAAGGCATATTTTTATTTAATGCTTATTGCTTTTAGATATTTAATTTATGTAATAAAGATTAGGTTAGGATGAGACTACAATAAGGCAAACTGACTCTCTTTCTAGTCTAGTTTTGATTATCAGTTAAGATATAGTCTTGGCAGTTAGCGAGTGTTTTGGAATTTGGGTTTAATTTTCTATTTTGGATTGAAGCTAGACCCAAACCCCAACCAAACTTTATAAATAGAGGCTTGGAGTTCCAATTTGAAATTAATTAATGAATGAATGGAATTTATGAATTTGATTCTCTCTCTCTCTCTCTCTCGACGTCGCACTCTCTTGGGCATTTTTCTCTCTCCATCTTCTTTCTCTTCTCTCTCTCACCTCTTTCTTTCTCTTTCTTCTGATTCCCGTGAGGACCATACCTTCAAGGGTTGGTTGTTCATTCTCGTAAGAAGGCTCAAGCTTTTTCGACATCCTAACCGTGTGGTCTTACTTCTCGTCGACTCCGTTTGTATTGCTATATTACACATCGTGTGTTAGAGTTATAAAACATGAGAGATACCATCCCAACTTGCTAAAGACCTTTAAGGTACCCCTAAGATCCTTTCATAGCCTTAGATCAGCTTCCCTTTAATTTTTGAAAGTCGAAATTGCACTTTAATGGGTACCTAATTTGCCTAAACTGAGTTTTCCTAACCTTTTGTAGCCTTCCCCTCTTCCCAGCAACTGTACCAGGCCTTCATACATGTCCCTAGACCTCTCTAGAGACCCTAAATCAGGTACTACATGTTCTCGACCTTGTGCCATATCAGATTTCCTAATTAATCTCTAACCACATTATCAAATTAGCCGTTTAGCTCCATTTTCACCCGCACATCCTCGTTCGCCATAATGAGGAACCTTTGCCCTCTCTTTCACCGTGTCAACCAAGGTACAAACCCTATGACACCCAACCCACAAGCCTCAAGATAAAAATATTGTAGGTTCGATCCATTATAGTCCGACGAACTCCAGTTAGAATATCTATCTACTGTAAATCTCATATTTTCTATTGAGCTTTCTTCCGATCTCAACATCATTTCGTCTAGCATATGCCTTAAACATTTTGAGGGTACAACATATTGTAAGAGTTTGTTCATATTGAATCCAAAAAATAAATGTATGTATGAACGAGTTTATTTTAGAATGAATGTATGAATTAATTTATTTTTAAATAAATGAATGTATGTATAAACAAATTCATTTTTTAATGAATGAGTGAATGTATGTATGAGCAAGTTTAGTTTTTTAATAAATGAATGAATATATACATGAGTTGGTTCATTTTCAATAAATGTATGTATAAATATGTTAATTTGGCATTGAATGAATGATTATAAGAGTTGGTTCATATTAAATACAAAAAATGAATATTTGTATAAGCAAGTTCATTTTAGAATGAATGAGTAGGTTCATTTTAAATGAATAAATGTGTGTATAAACTTGTTCATTTTGAAATGAATGAATGTATAAGTAGGCTAATTTTAGAATGAATAAATGAATATATAAGCAGGTTCATTATTGAATGAATGTATTAGTAAGTTATACATGACAAAAAAATTATGGTATACATTATTGAATGTGTAAGTCCCATAAAATTTTAGGTATTTTAATACAATTCTTAATATTAAAATATTGACTTTACCTATTGCTTACATATATATCTAGAGCATAGGATGCTAAGTTAATAGGACTGATTAAATTTAATTAGTCATTTTCGGATTTTTAAAAAATATAGCCTTGAAATTGAATTTTTAGAAAAATACAGCCTTGAAATTGAATTTTTAGAAAAATATAGCCTTGAAATCAAATTTAGGAAAAATATAGCTTTGAAATTGAATTTTGGAAAAATATAGCCTTAAAATTGAATTTTAGAAAATACAACCATGAAATTAAATTTTGGAAAAATATAGCCTTGAAATTGAATTTTGAAAAAATATAGTCTTGAAATTGAATTTTAAAAAAATATAGCCTTGAAATTGAATTTTAAAAAATATAGCCTTGAAATTAAATTTTTAGAAAATACAGCCTTGAAATTGAATTTTGAAAAAATATAGCCTTGAAATTGAATTTTGGAAAAATATATCCTTGAGATAGAATTTTTTAAAATTAAAGGCACAATATGAAATTTTAAGAAAACTAATATCCAATATGAAATTATCATTAATTGAGGTTGTCAAATGAAATATTTAAGAAATAATAAAATAATAATTACTTAAAGTAAATAGAAAAGATAACTAAGTAGTAATGATAGTTTAAATATAACCAGAAGGAATAATAAAAAGTTAAAGTAACTAGAAAGGACAACAAAGTAGTAATGACAAATTTGAATCCAACTAAATGGAAGTACACTAGAGGGAGGTGATTTTTTATAATGATTAGATATTAGATTTCTTGAATCCAGGTGAGATATACTAAATCCCAGATGAATCTCCAAATATTTCATAGGTGGAACAAATAAAGTATAAAGGCTATAATATTTGGCTTGCATAGGTTTCCATATTAGAAAATTTCAACTTGAGATATGAGGGTCAAGGGTTATGCTTGGGAGAAAATTTTTTAGAATTGAGATGGTCTAATATCAACCCTTTATTCCTTGTAATTGATCCAAGTCATTCATCTTGAAAGTAATCATTACCTTTTTCCTATAAATACCCCATCAATTTGAGAGGTTTAAGCATCTAAGAATTCATATCTTCCTTCTCTCTCTTGTTTTTCCCTCTTTCATGTTTTTAGGGTTGTTTCTTCTTTCTTCACTTAGGAGTAGTGAAGGGTGCCTCTTAGGAACTCTTCTCTACCCTTTTAGTGTTTTGAAAAATCCAAAAGGAGGAGAAGCTCAAGCCTAAGTTTCTCAAGTCAAGGTAAGTAAATTTATTATTTATGCATCTTGATAATTATTCAATTTTCTTCTCTCTCCTAATCTCTCTCTCCTCAACTATATAAACATGTGTTTACATAACACGTGGATATAGAAAAGGGATATGCATAGTTCTATGTCTTCTATCTTATATATCTTTCTTAAGCTAAACGATTTTTGCCATATTCATTTTTTAATAAAGAAAATTTCAAATTCCAATGATAGTTCCTTACCATGAAAAAATGTTGTGGTTATGATAGAATTTTTACTTCTAAGGATTTAAGCATTCAACAAATTTTGATTTCATCCAAATTTACCTAAGAAAAGTCATGTTACATTACAAATGGGAGGATTTTTGGAAATCTGTGTGAATATGAGAATTAGAGTCTTAATTATGGAAATTCGTTTGAAAAGGATGTGGTGTAGTTATGAAAAATGCATTCTTGAAATTTATTTATGTGAATACGAAATATTGCATTCTCAAAGCTTAGCAATTGGGAGAAAATAAATTTTTAAAAACACGTACCACCATGATAAATAAAAATGTGTCCAAAGTCATTTAGATAAATTGAAAATAAAAATTAGAGAAATTTGGATAGTGTGATTCATCCAAATAAAGACAATTTTTTGAAATTTGGATTCTCTCAATACAATTGAATTTTTGGGTAGTTGTGATTCATCCAAATAAAAACAAATTTTTGAAATTCGGATTCTCTCAATATAATTAGACTTTTGGATAGTTGTGATTCATCCAAATAAAAATAAATTTTTAAAATTCGGATTCTCTCAATACAATTGGTTTTTTAGATAGTTATGATTCATCCAAATACAATTAGATTTTTTTTAAAATTTAGATTCATTTAATGAAATTGGATTCAAGGAAATTTAGATAATGATGGTTTCACCCAATAACATGTGATTTGTGAAATTCAGATTTACTTAAAGAAATTGAATCTGAAGAAATTCGGATAATGATGTTTTATTCAATAAAATTTGATTCTTGAAATTCGAATTCACTTAATGAAAATGGATCGTTAGAAATTTGGATTCACTCAAATAGATTTTTGAAATTCGGATTCACACAAATGGATCTTTAGAAATACAGATTCACTCAAATGGATTTTTGTAATTCGGATTCACTCAAATGGATCTTTAGAAATACGGATTCACTCAAATGGATTTGAAGATATTCGAATAAGTATGCCCATGCAATAAAAATGGATTTTTGGAAATTCAAATCTACCCAAATAGATATTTGGAAGATGTCAAAAATATTCTACCAAGGGACTTCTTTTCAAAGCAAAAAAGAGCGCATGAGTCCTATATAGAAGTAGTTCTAATACGAAGTCCATACACACTTTAAGAACAAATGTTTGGAAAGTGATACAACCACAAGAAAGAAATTCGTATCAAACACTCGATTAGATCGAGCAAATCCCTTGGCATCATTCAAAAGCAAAAATGCCTAGAAGTACATAATGCCATTGCCTTAAAATGAGACTAGACATATCTATACTTAGACTCTAATCAATACAGTTTCAAAAGAATTTACGTGCCTATACCATGCAAAAGTCATGACCGAACTCTACAAAGCTTATGACATAAGCTAGGCAACAATACGATATCCGCCAAACACTCACAAGAGTGACACATATGTTAATAATGTAATAAAGGCACATTGACAAAGAATAACAAACTTATGCTTGCTTGTGGTTCATACATGTCTATGCATAGGCCGAATGTCGTCTAGATGTATACAACACTTGGATAATACTGTGTGATGTTGCCTACAAAATGAAAGACTAGGCAAGGAAAATGCAAATGACAAATACGTGCATAAGTAGCATACGTTGCATATAAGATAGTGATATTGATGTTCATGTTTTCATATATGATGCCTTAGTATAAGAAAAATAGTGTTGCATCCAACTTATTTTGCTATGAATTGATGTATTGAGGCATGATGAACATCTCTTAAATGTGTGAAATGAACTAAACATGCAAAAAGGCATTAGTGCTTTGTTGAGAGCTGGGTGACCATAACCCCCACACCTTTAGAGAAAGTCTCACTACTTGTACTAACTCCCACACATTTAATCTTGTATTTGTGCCATCACTGGGAAGGTGATTTTTAAAGGGTCACTGAGCATAGACCTGTGGGGAGCATGAGACTATTAAGCCTTAAAACCTCGTCTGACACAAGAGCATGACTACTAACATTACCCATAATGAAGATAGAGTCACCCAGGTCAACCATTCATAAATTGGTTCGCCAAGAGAGGGTGAATGGTACAACCTCGAGTGACAATTGTTGCATATAGGTTTTTAAAACTACATGTCATACTGACTTGAAAAATGAGGAGCACGGCGCCCTCAGACCTCCAGCACTCAGAGTCAGAGAAGTCCACATCACCAGACAAAGAGTATACATTAGTTATTGCAGCGATAGGGATTGCAATCTGAATTTACCCATGCATTGATAATCTCTCGGTCCTTTGTAGGCCGTAGCTTGGGTTGAGAATTCGAGCAACAGAAACTATGGCAAATATACCCCTTTGTATAATAAAGACTATAGTATTTCTCATTGTTGTGATGAACACCTCTTAGTGCCCCGAGGAGTAAGACTGTCGAAACCTAATACTAACCTTGCTAGCTCACTAACATAGTTAGTTGTAATTTATTTGAGATTATGTCATTATTTCTGATATTACGTTGTTCTTATTGGTATCTCATTGTTGTGATCATGCTATTGATGTTGTTATCAAGCTTATGAGTATGTCATTCCATAATTCTAGTATGTTAATAATATTGATATTGTATATCGAAAAATGTGAGATATTTTATTTTTTATCATAATGCATGATGCTTAAGTTTGCTTACCTACTCGAAAGAGTTCGACCTCGTTGTTATGGGACACAGTTAATAAAGAATGATGCAGTGCAAGAGCTTGATGCACAGCAGAGCCCTAATTTAAACCTCCCTAGCTATGTTTCCGAACTTAAACCTAACTATTACTTGTCTCATTCCAATAAAACACTTTATTAAGCTTTTGATGATGTATAAACTTTGATAACCCAATTATTTACAATGCATGAAATGGTTTTTATTTCTTATAGTTAAAACTCTAAATATTTCTCATTTCTGTAACCCGTCAGAATTGTTCGACTTTTCAAAACCCAAACTATTTCTGTTGTGCTACCTACAAAAAAAATAAGGTTAAATTTCTATGTTTTTAACTTAACATTTTTGGAGCGTTAAAGAATGAATGTATGAACAATCCTAAAGACATTTTTTCTAGCACTATTTTAGTGTCAGAAAAAGACATTTTTTCTAGAGTTATTTTAGCATAGAAAATGCTTCTTTCTGGTGTTATTTTAGCACCAATAATAACCCATTTACTTACGCTATGCATTAGTATCAATAAATGTATTACTCATTGCACTTTTACTGGCAAAACTACTGGCCTCTATTTCTTGTAGTGAATTCAAACTAGATCCAATTTAAAATATTGATCTAAATCTGAAGTCAATTAAACTAACTGATTCGAACGTTGTTTAGTGTGCATTATGGTCTTACTTCAAAGGTTAAAATCCAAAAATAACATGTCAAACCCAGATCAAATATCCAACCCTATCTGATCGGATTACACCTCTAACATTCTCATATACTCTATGAATCTTTAGGAGGACGAGGATGAAAATATTTGCACCAACTCATAAAGAAGGATCGACAATGGGGTGGGGGATCGAGGACAGGGACGGGGTGGGGGAAAGCATAAGTCCATCCCCATATAGGTTTTGATTTTAACCTCCATCCTCGTTTCATGTTCTTCATCCCCAGTCTAAACAAAGTGAGGCAGGGTGAGGCCCCGTTTTCGTGAGGGTGTTGTGTGTTCTCCCCTGAAGACGCATTGATTGCTACAATGTGTGTTTGGGGGCCCGAATGAGCTCCATGTATATAAGCATATGGGGCTTGTATTCCTGTGTGTATCAGCATCACTTAGCATCGAAGTCCAGTGCAGTTGCAAAGACTTAAGTACCCTTTCTTGCTATTCTTGCCATGAAACGACGGTTCAAGAAAATGACAAAAATGTCTTCCATTCAAAAAAAGGGAAATGACGGTTTGAGAAAAGGACAAAAATGTCCTCCATCCAGAAAGTCGAGGATGATGTTAACTCTTCAAAGTCCAAACAACGAAACAAACCTGGAGCGCTCTCTCTTTCTTTTCCGTTTGAACTTTCCGTCGTCATCTTCTTCTTCTTTCTCTATGAAACACCATAAAACCCTCTCTTTCTCAAGAGAAGAAATTAAGGGAGGCAAAGAGCCGACGATCCGATGGCAATTGTCGTCCTCTTCCTGATAGTAGTGGTTGGAATGCTGCCCTCATCCAGCGAGCAACCGACTGCGATGGCCCCTCCGCCGCCTTCGAGGGACACCTATAACTGAATCTTCCTCCAGTACACCTACAATGGAATCTTTCAAAGTACAATCTGTCTACCCCTACGTCAGGAATACTTTCGATCAGGGCTATGCCTTCTAGGCCACCCTGACGCTGCTCAACATGGGTGTTCGCACCCTCGAGTCCTGGCGGGCATTCGTCAGGTTCTGGCACCGCGAGGTCTTCATCTCGACTTTTGGCGTCGTGCTCTCCGATAGGACCCACCTCCCCACCAACATCGGGAATGGCACGTTCCTCTCTTACTTCCCCGTCACAGACCTCAATATTGCCATCGGGATGGCTGGCAACTACATCTTGATCACAACGAAGATCGTGCTTAAGGGGCCAGAGTTCAGCATTGTGATTTACACACAGTAGCGATTTACGAAAATCACATAGCAAAAAAAAAATGGCAAATTGTTATCGAGTAACAATTTACAAAAATCGCGTAGCAAAAAAAAATGGCAAATCGCTAAATCGAGTAGCGATCTATGAAAATTGCGTAGCAAAAATAAATAAATGGCAAATCGCTACGTGATTTTCGTAAATCGCTATATCGAGTAGCGATTTACGAAAATCGCATAGCGAAAAAATGGCAAATTACTAAATGGAGTAGCGATTTACGAAAATCGTGTAGCAAAAAAAATCAGGAAATCACGGAATCGAGTACCAATTTACGAAAATCGAGTAGCAAAAAAAAATTGCAAATCGCAATGCATTGTTTGTAAATCGCATTGCAAAAAAAAAAGACAAATCGCAACACAATTTTCGTAAATTGTGTAGCAAGAAAAAAAAAAGAAATTTTGTCCTTTTCTAAAATTGTCGTTTCATGACACCAATGGTGGGAAAGGGTATTACGAAAACCACGAGTAAGAAACAACCGAAGAAAACAATAAACAAGAACGATCAAACAAAACACAACGACACACAGATTTACGTGGAAAAACCTCTCCTCAAATCCAATAGGGAGTAAAAAACCATGTCCGCCTAGAGGAAAAACTTTATTGCTCTTTTTTGACAGTTACAAGAGGAAAAAAAGAAAAAAATTTATACAAGGCCCCCAAAAAAATCTTCTGGGGGACGTTGCCTCCCAGAGACCCTCCCCCCCCCCCCCCCCCCACACCCGTCAGGTGCGCCCCCTTGAACCCCCGCCCGCTGAATGCACTGTGGGACCCGCACTGGGAGGAGCTCTCAGACCCCTCCTCCTGTAAGGACAAAAACTCTGAATCAGGCTCTACAACTCATCAAGTTGAACCATGCTATAGTCAGTGTGCAAGTCAGTCGGTGTTTGATGGAGCAGTGTAGGATCGTCTGTTGGATGTGCACAGAGACAGAAAGAGAAGGGAGAGAGAGAGGGTTGATGTTCATGGCCTTCTTCAGGAAAGATTCTTTTCTTGAATAATCCTGAAGTGCAGGAACTGAGTCTTAAATAACCATCTTCGGAGTACTTAAGTCTTTGCAACCACTCTTTTTCTAGAATCATCGTTTTATGGCACCAATGGCGGAAAGAGTACTTAAGTCTTTACAACCGCACCGAACTCCGACGCCAACTGATGCTGACAAATATGGGGATACGAGCTACACGTACTTACATACATAGCGCTCATTGGGACCGTGACCTTTCCTCCCTACTAATGAATGATGAGCTTCACGTACTGACAAACCCTAGTGTTGGTTTTGAAACCTCCAGTTTTAATCTGTGTCAAAAGCTGAGGGAGAAAACGTGGAGCCCACCAACCTGGACCTCTGTGTGTGTGCGCTCGAGTTGCTTGTGAAGGAAGGCATCAACTGAACCGCGTTTTTTCAGCTTCACAGGCCTTTCCTGACGTGGAGGTCACTTAGTGGTAGGCCCACCAACATGTGCGTTGTGACTACCGCGTGGGTCTGCTCTGCCCTATCGCTTACAAATCCAGCAATCACGGATACGTGACAGCTCACTCACACAGATTTTGTCATACTGGAGTACCTAATTACGGTGTATGGACAGAAAAAATTCCACAATGGAGACTCATGTCTTTTATTTGAAAAATAATCCCAGTTTTTTTTTTCTAGAGTAGAGCACTTTAGAATTTAGATCCTCATGGTATCTCATATGGTAAGCGGGTTCCCGTACCAAGCTGAAGGCCCAGTTTCGAATCCCTCCCCCACCTGCCTAACCCCAGCTTGCCTAAAAAAATAAAAAGAATTTAGATCCTCATGATGCAAAAAGCTGAAGATCTGGCGTGGGCCAGACCGCCTAGTCAGATATTTGAGAAACTGAGGGATTCAAACGCCTCCAAAGTCTTTGATGACCAATCTTGTTTAGTAGCAATTAAATTCTTCGTATATGTTAGCAGATATAGTTGATAATGGTCAAGCATTAGCTTCAGATGAGCAGAAGTTGCAGAGAGAATCTCGCCTAGACGCATGAGAATTCACTGGTAGCTAAAATAGTAATAAGTTAATCCTAAGGAAGGATCTAACGTGGGCATACGTGGTGTTAATTCTCTATTATCTAGTGCTGAATCAGACCCCCCAAAGGCATGGGTTTATTGCTTGAGATGCCACTGCTTTGCTAAGGATCACCCTTCGCCTGAAACCAACATTGATATCGCATGGAGATTCTTGAATTCATCTCCATTGAAGCCTCGAGCTTTGGGAAAGAGGGCATCTTTTATGCAGCAAAGCTGCATGCTTATCATGCAGATCCGCTGCTGATGACCACCCATCTCAACATTTCTCGAGATGGACACCACACCCATCTATAGAAATGCCAAGGTGGGTGGCTGTCGAGCAGGTTACTGCATGCTGAGCGTGCAGCAACGCTTGCCTTATGGTTTACTCTCTCATCCAAATGCTTTGGGCAGGATGAGGAGTAATGGGCGAAGTCTTGCCTTACGGTTTACTGTCTTGCACTTGGTAGTTAACTCTCGCATCACCTCTTTTTCCCTAGTTTATTAGTATTTTGTTGGGCTACTTTGGTATTCACTCAAATGTTCCTGCCAACCATTTTGCCATAAAGTGCTTTTTTTTTTTAAAGGACGTACGTTGGGTCACCCCTGAATTCAATTAAAAGAAGGTAAAGCGTTACATTCGAGCACCCATTACAGGAAGCTCGTCTTTCCACGATAAATCATAACATGTGTGTAACATAAAAAGAACCCGCCCCATAATCAATAGAGGCCCCTTACACAGCACCTTCTCAAAATGAAAAGCATGAACGCTTTGACAGGTGGAAACAACAGAAGCAAATCACCATCTTTAACCGAGGGATGGCTTAGGTTCGAAACCCACTGAGAGAGGGGCCCAAGAAGCCCCAGCAAGAATAAATAAAGTTTTATGAGGCAGGTAGACAACACCCCATACAAAACGTTTGTTCCCGTCACCCCCAACAAAGGGAGAAAAAAAACATAAAACCATGCATGGTTGTTCATTGGTATGTCATGAAGAAGAGCCAGAGATCCAACAAATCTTAAATTCTTCATGTAAGATCATATAACATTCTTTTCAGATTCTGAATTTTTTTACTGTGAGGGGATGTATTTTTATTGAATTGGTGCTTGGTAACCTATCTTTGAAGTTTTTTTTTCTTTTGTTGGGCCAAGGAGAAAAGCCTATCAGCATCCTGTTTATAAAATCCTCGAGGTCTGTCCTTCCTACGAGATAGTACACCCAGCTTCAACCTTGTGGCCAGGGGCACTTCCCATGGGTTTCAAACCGTGGTTGTCCTATGTTAGGAGATAAACATCAGTTGCCCTTAGTCAGAAAGGCAGAGTCCCTGCAGGCTTATCTTTAAAAACTTAGTATTGAGAGTGGAAACTTTTAGACCTCAAGCCTGCGACAAGTTTGGTAACAAACAATAGACTTTTTTAGTTGAAACAAGAAAAAAAATGGAGGCATTTTTTGAAAAATAAAATACACATCTTTATGTGATTTTTTTTTGCTTGAAAAAAAGTAAAAGGTTTGATACAGTTTTAGTGGGAAACCTACCCATGGGTGAAAAAGCACCGAGCCCACCGTTTTTGTTTTTTTGACAAAAACAAAATCTTAGTTATAAACTTGTAATGGCGGGGCATTAGGATCTTCTAAGAGGTGTATATGGAACTTGTTTTTTACGAAAAATGATCGTATTATATGACAAAAATAATGTGTTTTCAAAAATACCTCACAATTTACCAAATCCGCCAAATGAACAATTTCGCAGCTTCTCACTTTTTTGGACATTTTTTAGTAAAAAAAATTCTAATAAATGCAAATTTTTTAGTAAAAGCATGGGCGACACTTCATTGATGATAAGTTTTTCAGGTAAAAATATCAGTTGTGAAAAGATCAGCAACACTTATTTGACAATGAGTTTTTCAGTAAAAGTATCAATGGTGAAAAGATCAGCAGCACTTCATCGGTGGTGAGTTTTTTCAGTAAAAGCGTCGGCGGTGAGATTTTATGGGTATGGGTGAAATAGAAAACCAAAAGTCCACAAGTTGTTTGTGAGAGTTGCATTTTCATCATAAAGAACATGAAAGTTGATGATGTAGAAGGCATCTACTTTAACGAATTGTGATAGCCGAAAAGATGTATGAGCGACTTCATTTTATAAAAGAATAGAATAAATGCAATGTATAAACAACTTCTCTCTGTGAAAGAATAGAATGAATACAATATATGAGAATCTTCATTTTGTTAAAGAATATAATGAATGCAATATATGAGCAACTTTATTTTTTGAAAGAATGATGCTTCCTTTTTCAACTCTTTTTTTTGCATTCTGATACTTTATTTTCGCAAACCCCAAATTTTGGCCCCCTCCAATGTTTTTTTTGACGAATCTCTTGTAAATGGTGAAGGCAAATAAGAAATTTTGCAAGAAAAAAGAAAATTTTCAACCCCATGCAAAATTTATGGAGAATTTCACAACAAGGGCAACGGGGGTTGCGAAATTCTTCATGATTTTTGCATCCATAGTACAAAAATTGTGACACTACTTGTAAAGTTTGTTAAGAGTTTCACATTGTTTATTGCAAAACTCCACACATGTTTGCGAAATTCATGAAGTTTTGCATATGGTGATTCAATTTTTTTTTCAGTGTATGAAATTACTATCGCATTAAATGCAATGTTTTGTTTTTAACAGAACACACATTGACAACATTTCATTAGTGGTACTTCATCTTGTCGCAGATTTTTTACCCAGAAAATGAAGGAATCCAAAAATATACAAAAAAGAACAGAGATTCTACATGAAAATATCTTTTCAATGATATTTTATTCACTAAAAAAAAATTGAACGGGCACTGAGATACAACCCTAAGAACATTTCTCAAACAAGAGATGAACAAGCACAATTGTGCCTATCACGATTATTATATGCTATTTTTCAACTACGTGTGCCAAGAATTTGGGAAAATAGAAAAAATAACATAGAAAGATCAAGATATTAACTTTTTAATGCCACCAAGATCACATCGATCTGATGAAAGGTTGGAAAGAAATGCCTTCTGTAAAACATTGTTTGATTGTAATAGTTTATAGAATAATTTTTTTGTTTCAGTTTTGGATCTTAAAAACGAGAACCCTACAGGGGTTTTCGGTTCTGACTCAAAACAGAAAAAATTGAGATCTTTGTCTTAGCTTTCTAACGGCTATAAAAATGTGGTTTTTATTATTGGATGACTGAGATACAGATATGAGAACAAAGGTTGTTGTGCAGATTTTTGAGAAAATTTGCATGAGGGTTATGAAATTCATGAGGTTCTCACATGAGAAGGATAAAAGGTCCTAAACAAATTAAGAACCTACAAAATTATTCATTTGGTAGATTTGGTAAATTATTGAGCATTTTTAAAATTGCATTATTTTTGTTGTACAATACGGTCATTTTTTGTAACTTTTACACTCGTTTGGGTTCAAGTATAACTGTTTGGCAACTTTGTGCATCTTTTTATGCTTTCCTTTTGTCCCTCCACAGTTGTTTTCCTATTTAACTTCTTAGTAAGAAAAATAAAGATCATATATTAAAGATTTAGGTCAGTTAGGACTCTAAAAAATGAGTAGAATATTGGAATCCAATTCCATCCGAATTCTCTTCTCGTCTATTTTTTGTTCCAAGAATTTTGATAGAATTTGCTTCCGGTTCCACTGAATTCTACAAATCTAAACACACCCAAAATTATCTTGGAAAATGACCGTACTGTATGGGTAATTTGCCATATTTTTTGAAATGCTCTAAAATTTTCAATATTCTTCTATGTCTAAACTCACAAATATATGAATTTAAAATGACCTTTTTACCCTTCTTACATGTGAAATTTCTCATATATATATATATATATATATATGTGTGTGTGTGTGTGTGTGTGTGAGAGAGAGAGAGAGAGAGAGAGAGAGAACTTCCTCCCTAATATATAATTATTTTTTTGTAGAATAATATTTGTTCTCATATCATTGAAAACTTGTGTTTTTATAGTCGTTGGAAAGCTGAGACACATGCATATAACTTTTATTTTTTAAGTTAGAGTGGTCGTGGCTTTTTCATTTGTTATATGCTATTTTTTATCACCATCACCGAAAATCCAAAAAAACTAAAAAAGAAAAAAAATAGACATATTGGGACATTAGCTTTCCACTGCCACCAAGATGACCTTGATCTGACGAGCGATTGTAAAGAAATGTTCTTTGAAAGATAAATTGTTCTTTTTAAATATGCAAACATTAAGCAATATAGGCCATGACGAGGAAGTGCACATGAAATATATGTGGATTTCCTTATTTTGTTTAAATTTGATAGGATGCTAGCAAATATTATTATGCGAACATCAGTGAAGTCCACAAAAAATGTGTAGACCTCTTTTAAGTGAGAGTTTACAACACCCAATGAACGGAGCGATATTTCGCACGAACTTTGTGAGTTCCACACATGTGAAGGGTAAAAAAAGACATTCCAAAGCTGGTTATTTGTGATTTTGGACTTTGAAAGAATATTGAAATTTGTAGGCATTTTTGAAAAACATGTCAAATTATCCATCTTTAAATTATCTGGCCAAAAGGGCAAGTATTCTTGTTCACATTATAATGAAATTGTCCTCGATCATCTTGGAAGGACATCATACTTCATAGATTCTACTGTTGCCCAACCATCACCCTACCCTATTGCAAGGTGCTCGGTCCAATCACTAGATGCCACACATCCACCATTTGGGAGGAAGTGGGGAAAAGAGGGATATGTGGCGTCCACTCACTTGAGCAATTGCCTCTGTAAGGTACTCGGCCGAATACTCATTTGTTCTCACCATCGCCCTAAGTTGTACTCGTTGGGACTGGACATTGCGGACTAAAAGTATGCCTTGCCACGAGTCCTCCACATCTCAAATTGGTTACAACGTTAACAACTAGGTATTGTTTGGAACTAATTTGGATAGCTTGTCACAATGTTTGTTGTTGGCTTCTATACTACAACACATTCTCATCGTTAAAAGGAATCATCCTTTGCTGCTCACACCAATTCATGCCAATGTTTCTGATCTCTTCTTCTTATGGTAGACACTAAGTTTATTAATAAAGTGCCACTATTTCAAAAAAGTACTTTTAGTGAGAGATCTCTGTAAAAAATGAAGTCTGAGAAATTCCTCTTATATTATTCAAATTGATTGTTTTTTTTCCTCTAACAATTTATATTTATCATCTCGCAATGGCCACTCAGGCAATTTATCTTTCCAAATCCGATTACTGACAAGAATTCATATCTTAGCCAACTTGTGAGCAATATAGTTGGAACTTTTATGGGCCCATTTCATTATCGAAATTAAAATAAGAAAAAAGAAAACTTTTATGGGCCCATTTGCAAGTAAAAATGGAATGTTTGAAAGCAGTCCATAGCCTGTTGCATTTGCATATGTTGTCTGTCCTCTGCCCTCCACAACATATTAAATTCTAGCCACATGATCCTTTTACAATCTACTTGCTGAAAATTTTCAATGTAGTTCTCCCACAAGCTGTTGTAACATGCCTTGTGTTGAGATATATATCCCATCACAGGAAGTGTCTGAATGATCCATGATTGTATCTCTTATTTGCCATCATCGCATACCAAGGGTGTAGGAAGAATTTTGGATCCAGCCTACTTTGGGGGACCTACGTATCTGTTGGCATTAATCCATTATTATGAATCGAATGGTTGATGGCATTCATTATGGGTAGGATGTGTTCCCTCACCGCATAGAGAATTTCCGTAAACTTTGCATCTTGAGATCTTTTTATATCATCAAATACAATCCCATGCCGTGTCTCCCAAACTCTTTGAATCACCATTTAGAAGGATACCATCCAACTGCTATAAATTTCTCTATTTGTGGAGGACCTTGCGCTCCATCTGCATAAACTTTGATGCAGTGGCTGATCAAGAATGTTTTTTGCCCAAATAATCTGACAAGGACCTCCAGACTTTTCTAATAAAAGGGCAGAGAATTAAGAGAGAGTCTACAGTTTCAATATCTCAAGAGCATGGGTGACATCTGTTAGCAAGTTTCACACCCAATTTTTGCATCATGTCCATCATCTTGTACCCTAGGCCTAACCAAAGAATAATAGTTGCTCGTGGGCTGTGATGCTTGCACCAAATGAATTTGGCAATAGGGTTTACAGTGCCTCTGGTTCTACATGTCTACCATTTCTGTCCATATGAGAGCGGTTATGGATGGAGAATTAGCTTGAATGTTTCTCAATATATTGATCACCTGCAAAGGACATGAAAGAATATCGTACTAGGTTTGTTCAATTGAACCCAAATCGAATTTCTATTCTCTTACTTTAGATTAAAAACTGGCAACATGGTAATTCCATTTTAATATAAAGTGTTCATATGCATGATATGCTTTGATGGAAATGTACAACCTGATAATTTATTATCATGAATTGTGAGCTATTTATCTTGTGAACTTGGGTATGCATTGACTTGAGATACCGAGCTAGCGGTGAGGGTCGGGATGTGTGGCATGAGCTACAGGATCAATGGGCTATGTAAGACCATGAAAGCATTAGCATATGGTTCGATTCATCATGTGAGTCCGAGTTGGCATTGATACGTAGAGTGTAGAGTAAGACCACAAGTATGGCACTAGCACTAAATTGACATGCTATGTGAGACTAATGGCAACATTAGCATCTTAACCCGGTGGCCTAAAAATGCACTAACCTATTGAAAAATAAATAAATAAATGAATAACAACTCACATGTTGCATACTCTACCTTAGAGAGGGTAGACATGTACACCTCTGAGGAGTACATTTTTTGGAGAGCAAAGGTGTCTTTTGGGTTCCCCACCCTCGGTTGTAAGGGATCTCAGACATACTGCTTAGGTGAGTCCAGTTAGCTCTGCAGAGTAAAGGATGATCATTCTGTTTAACATTAAGGTGTTTTCTCAAGCTTGATCGTTGTGGTCATGGAAGACTCATCCCAGTGCATGGCAAATTTAGTTGGGTTCATGGGCAACTAAAATGAATAGAATAATAAACACCCATGTAGCTTGCTATATTCGAGTGGCTTCCTGTAATAGTACTCTCAGGTTGGGTAAAAAGTGAAATAATGCATTAAAATCTTAGAAACACTTTCTGATATATTGAAATGAAGAATGAACATGCTTGACATATATATATATATATATATATATACATTGATGCATGGTCATAAATGAATACTTGTGCATACATAAGTGTTGTGTTGTAATGCTTGGCACATGTTGGTACATGTGGTGTACACTATGGATTTGAATGGAAGGATAGCCCAATCAGATGTTGTATAAGATGTCGTGTATGATTGAACTAGATGGGGTTCAGGTGGCACATGAGAGGAAGTGTACCTCAAGCTGGATAGCACTCATGGAGCCTATTATGACATTAGTGTAATTTTCAAAAGTTGAATTTATGTTGTATTGAAAACACAAACTAAATGGTATTAATGTTTATGCATAATACATTCTTGTTTTCTATTATGATGCATATATTTCATAGTTGTGTTATCTAAATGCATGAATTGTTGCTATGTTGCAATATATTTATTTGGGAATTGGTGTATGACTCACTATGTCTTAGTATTATGTATGAATGCACAGTTGTGGTATTTCATACTGAGACTGGTTATAGTTTAACCCCATATTAATTATATATACAGATGATGAATGAACAAGTTGGAGTGATATGGGATGCTGCATGTGTTGCCACTTACATACTTTAATAGAGATCGATTTTTTAGGGCCATGTTTAGAATAATTATTATTTTTTAAACTGCTATTATTTTGATTAAGGACTTGTGTGTCCAAACATTTATTTGATAACTTATGTGATGGATGAACTTTACTCTGTTTCAAATTAGCCCTATATGGTATATGTGATTGTTTAACTGTAACCTGCTTGAAATTATGAACCCGAACCAAATAAGGATTGCATTCCGCTGCGTTTGAAAAAAAAAATGTGGATTTTTGGGTTTTGATTTTGGGGTGTTACATGAAGTCTGTATCGCTTCATCTCTGATTCAAACTGAATATCGGGTCTGGTTCATTTCAATCTGCATCAAACCCGAACTAGATGGTATTGGGTCGCTCCCAGATCCGAACTTACGAAATCTTACGTAAAAATTTTGAATTTTATATATTTAAAAATTCTTGGGTAATATAGTAGGTGCTCAAGTTGCCAGTGGAGTGGTGCCCCTATGGGTAAGCATGATTAAAATAATAAATGTGTGGAACATGACATGTAATGTAATAACAATTTTAATAAAAAGAATTAATAAAATATTCATGTATGTATAAGTAGGCATGGCATAAGTCTAGCGGTTTAGTGCCTTAGGTACTGAGGGTCAATCCCTAAATTAGGAGGGTTGATTCCTCCTTGGTTCAGTTAGTGACTGAGTTGGGCTGAGGGTCGGGCCCTGAGTTGGGTGGGTTGACTCCGCCTCATTTTATTTAGTGGTTTAGATGCACTAAGGGTCGACCCCTAAGTCAAGAGGGTTGACTCCTCTTCTATTGGATATTATGTTATATTCTGAGGGTCGGCTTCTGGGATTGCAAGGTTGACTCCTCTTTGTTCATTTAGAGTGTGTTAACTCCAATTGAGGATCACCCCCTGGTTTAGTAGGGTCGACTCCACTTGAGTCTCTTACCTTGTGTGTTCTCTTTGGTCTGCAAGTTGACTCCGGTGTAGGGCAGGTAGACTTTTCTTTATTCAAAATTTTGGTTCAGTTTTGAGGGTTGACTCATGTGAAGGTGGGGTCGACTCCTTTGAGTTCTTCTCTTGAGTGTGAGTAAACTTGAAGGTCGACACCTATGGGTTAAGGGTTGACTCTTCGTATTTAAAAACATGAGATTTTGAAAAATGAATGTTTGTTTTGGATGATACTAACCCATGTTTTCATGTGAGTGGTAGGACCATAATGAAATAAGTTGTCTCACCCCAGAATTGCTCTATTTTCAAGGACTCAAATGAAGGTAGAATAGAGCGCAACAAACACCAAATGATTTAGGACCTTGACAAACGGATTCTTGGACCTCCTTCTAGGAGACCTTTTAGGATTTTGGGTTATGATATAATTGTGACATGTGTGATGTAAAAACTCTCATATTTTTGTGAATGAATGAAATATGAAAACTTTTGTCTAAGTGTTGAAAACCATAATAATAATAATAATAATAATAATATAGTCTTGTAGCATTATACATTAGCAAGTAGACAACAAGTTTTGAAGTAAAGATTAACAAAAAAAGGCAAGTTCAATGGTGTGTCGATACCATGAATAATCTTCAAAAGTATTACAATAATCATTGATGTAGATGCACTAGTGAATTGACTAATTAAACATATTGCCTATATTAAATTTGGGTCTTAAATATGGTTAAATAAGTTAAGTTGTCAACTAATTGTCTATATCAAGGTTGCAAGTCATGTATCATTACTCATATTAGTAGGGCCAATAGTAAGTCTGTATCATATCATATTGTATCTTAAATATATCGCAAAGTTGTAATAAATTTTAAAAAAATAAAAAAAATAGTAAAAATTTAAAAAAATCATATCACGTGAAATAATAATGAATTGCATAAAATACAACATAAAATCACATATAAAGCATTTATGTCTCTATAAGCCGCATAATACATCATCAAACATCAACTAATATAGAATTATAGATAATATTGCATGCATATCTCACAAGAACAATGCAAAATTTAAATATCTTGTAATTAAGAACATACCACAAGACTCATACTTTTATATTACATAAAAAAATAAAATAACCAAGTTTATAAATAACTAAGTGTTAAATAACCAAGTTTTTTAATAAAACATGATGCATCAGTAATCATAATCATGTTCATCATCAATATTTTCTTATTATCCTCCTCCTTCGACATCCACAGCGTTTGCTAGATATGTGGGGTCTTCATCATCTATCTCTTGTGCTCCTTTCATGTTAATCTATTGAATATACTCTTTATTCAAAAGAGTCATTGCTTCTTCTTCAACTCATGCATGCAATTCATCAAAATATTCTAAACTGGTGGGATCCAATTGATCTTTGTGCTTCCTTGCTGATAACTTTTTTATTTGCCTAAAAAGATTACATGAAAAAAAAAATTAGTTGAGTTTTAAATGAAAGTAATAAATAAACTTTATAATTTTATATACTTTTGCCTCAGTCATAAGTTGTAACGAACGTAGACGAGGTCATTGAGCCTTTTGTGCTCCAATTAATTTCTTCTTTTGGTATGAATTTGCTCAAAGACACTCTAGTTTTTCTTATATCCACTTGCACTATATGTTTGACAAAGAATGTGAATAACAAAAGCTCTTAAATTTGAAATGTCACTTCGAAACCTGGCCCATCATATGTCTGAAAAAAAAACAAGAAAATGAGAAATCAATAAGACAATAACAAATATAATCATACAAAACCTTATAACTAAATAACAATATGAAATTAAAATTGAAATAGATAAAATAAATTACTTGGACATTTCATTGCACGGTTTCACACTGCTGCAGGTCTACCCATGTCATACAATGCATTATCCTAAGTTTTTATTTTCTTATGAATTTGATCTTGATTATTATAATCAGGATTCAACCTTTTGATGCAATTCAAAAGTCCCTTGTTCACTTCTCTATCAATTTTAAACATAGAAGAGTATCTAAATGCAAGATTTGAATAATATGTTATAATATGAAGAGGTTGATGAAGTTTCTCAGTCTACCTATGATCAATGATGTTTTATATAGGTATATATAGTTTTTTTTCTTTCAACTTATCTTTAATGGTCTCTTTTGCCTTATCTATGGCCATGTAGAGATAACCCATAGTTAGTCTATTTTCACTATCAACCAATCAAAGCACCTTCACCAAAGGTATAGTTATTCTCAATAACTTGATACATGAATCCCAGAATTCACTTTTGAATACAATATCGATAATTTCTCTGGGCTTTCTTTTTTGTGTATGGGGGTATGCATTTCACTCATTTAATGAAAACAAATTTTTTAGTGCAGCTTTATTATTTACTAGACTTTACACTGTTAAAAAATTTATAGCAAATATAATAACTGCACTACGAATCAACTCAGCACCACCAGTGTTCTTTTTTATTAGGCTCAAAACTCATGCATGATTATAAATAAATTTAATAATTTTTTGACAGCATTCAACTGTCTGATATACCTCATCCATGTTTTTAACATCCTCAAACATAAAGTCTATGCAATGGGTAGCACACGAGGTTCAAAAGAATGATCCAATTTTTTTTGCTAATTCTTTATATGTTATCATATAATTTGTTGCATTATCAATAATGAATTGTATAATGTTTTGAGGTTTAACTTCTTCTATAACCTGATAAAAAACTACCATCTATACATTTGTTGTCTTGGGCATATCAGACAAATCAATTGATTTAAAAAACATAGTTCCTTTGGGGTATTAGATGAAAAAAATTATCAAGGTCATGGACTTTTTGTTTGTTCACTCATCCGCCATGATGCTACACCTAGTCTCTCTCCATGACTGTCTCATCTCATTACAATATGCCTTCACTTCTTTCACATTAGCATCTAAAACTTTTTTTTCTCAAAGCATTGTATGAAAGCATTCTATGTTTCATTCATCTCTCTTTCTTGTCTTTTTCCTCAATTAGATCATCAAGTAATTGCTGACATTGTCATTTTAAGACATCCAACAATTTTCTTGATATACATGCTTGCACGTTATAATGTGTCCCAACTAATGATGCTTTAACCGAGAGATACCACCCAAAAAATAACTTTGACAACTGTTGCATTTGATTCTTAATCTTTGAGTGCCCCATTGTCATGGAAGATGCTTTGATGCCATCTTCCCCAAAAAACATTGAGTAAGAAGCCAAAAATATGGATTTTTTACCTCAACCCACTTCCTTAAGTAAAAAAATGGTAAAAATCAAATCAACCCTCAAATCGATCTCACAGAACCTAAGGTGTGTGAGTTTCGTTCTAACTGCCTAGACAGATAGAGAACTTAGCCTTCAAGAAGCCTTTTAAACCCAAAACAAAAAAATCAAGTTTTGGGTCATTTTTAAGTGTGTCAGACTTTATCGTACAATATGCCCTATATCACATGATACAATACGATACAAGGGTGTATCTTATAATACACCTGATATGGATATGATACACACTCATATCGCGATACAATTGTGTATTGTATCATAAACCCTAAAGTGTAACTATACACACTTATGTATGATAAGACACTATACATAAAACCTTGGTCTATATCATGTAGGATGAGCTAGTTATGCTCAATCTATCAACTAAAGTATAAAATCAACTTTAGTCAACCTATCATCTCCTCAAGTATTCTTTTCCAATCATGATCTAGTAATCAAGTGCATCTCACAATGTAGATGAGATAATATGTAACTATAACAACAGTTTGCAAGTTCAGTACCAAAACACACTGCATAATACCTGGGTCTTCCTTCCAAAATAGTTGATTAAACCACTTTTTAACCAAATTGGGACTGTGAGCATCATCAAATAATGAAATAGAATATCTACAAAATGTAGCAAAATAGTGGTGCCTTTGGAGGCGAAAGAAACAAATAAAAACATGACAATAATTCACTTGGTACTGAACTGGTTTTTGTAACCCTTAGCAATCAGTTGTCTTATGGTACACATTCGACTCATCAACTCTAACCTTCACTGATAACCTTTTCCAGGAGAAGAGAAAATTTGATGGCTCATGTGAGTGTCCACTAAGTGTTGCAAGCTCATATACCATGACTTACTACCATTAGATCAAACTTATTGCCCTTGATATAGCTGAATCTAAACATAAAAATGAAATAAAGCCATAAAGCATGATCTCTTGGTGCTAAGAACTCAATGAACCAAAACATGGAGGCATAGAAAACCTATGTTATTTGGACATTGACATGGGTATGAAATGTCGGACATGGCGAGTCTTAACACTTGGACATGGCTATATATATATATATATATATATATATATATATATATATATATATATATATATATATATATATATATATATATATATATATATATATATAAAAGGGGGCAATGTTTACCACCCCTGTAAGGAACCCTTAGTGAAAATTTATAATATTTTTATATTTTCTATAGTTTTTACACATCTGACCCTTCAGATTAGTAGAAACTGACCCTTGGATCATGTTTTCCGGCATATATGTCAGGTTTTACAAGGGTTAAAAAATTAACGGCCTATAATGTACTAAATTTTCAAACATTAAAAAAACATATTTTTATATCAAAAAATTATGATTCAAAGTCAATTCCTGATATTTTGACCATGCTAAACACATCCATAAGGTCAGATTTGGTAAAAAACTATCACCCCATATGAGTTCCGAGTTACAACTAAGGGGTTAATTATTTACCTACGAGTGTACCAAATGCTATATATATATATATATATATATATATATATATATATATATATATATATATATATATATATATATATATATATATATATATATATATGTATATAGTGATTGGTAGCTGCTCACACGGTAGGTGTTAAATGAGTGTACATGTTAAATAAGTTTTTCAGTCTTTTTTCAATTTATTTATAAATTCTGATCGTACATATGTGATTTATGTAATTGATGTTATAGGGATCTGCTCTTGAAGTGTTCGATTCTGACACATGGGTGAGTTTTTTATACGGTTCAAAAAATAAACTATCCAAAATGTTTGTATCATTTTTTCATTGAAAACACATGATCCACATGTGGATTCCTCGTAAATCAAATAAAAAATGTATATCCATTTTTATTTGATTTTGATCATTGATAATCTACGTGAACATGAACTTGTCCAAAGTAGGACAGTTAGTGCCTAAGACATTTAAATGTATTTAGATACTTTGTATCCAAGACATTTAAGAGCGTCTTACTTGGATATTTCGTATCCAAGACACCTAAATGGTGTCTTAAGCTGAACACTTCATGTCAGTGAGACATAAAAGTGCCTTGAATTGGACACTTTGTATCTAAGTTTCAAACAATATGTTATAAAGTGGACACTTCGTGTCTGGGTGTCGGGCTCGGGCGTCACATGTCATGAACTAGACACTTCCTGCCCAAATGTGAGACACTATGAGTCACAAACTGGACACTTCATGTCCTAGTGTCGGACAATTTATGTCCTCATGTTGGACAGATGACGTGTCTACTTTCTGGATACTTGCACTTGAAAACGCCATGTCCAGTCCAGCCATGTGTGTCTGTGACCAGTCATGTAGTGCCTAGAAGTGTCCATGTAACATACTAAGAAAACACATGCTAGATGACATTGCCTGAATCTCGTCCAAGAACATTACCATAGTGATTATTTGGACTCTGGCTTCAGTGGAAGGGTCCATTTGTTATTCGGGAGGAGAGAGCATGCCCTTTCTTGGGCAAGCGCATTAGAAACAATCTTTGCAACAAAATTGGGAGCCATTCCACATGCTGGCTCGTCAATGCCAATTTGAAAAACCTATAGTGGCATCGTGCAAACACACAGCTGCAGCCATGTGCATGGTTCTAAAAGGAAATGTGTGTTTCCTTTCCCCGAGAAAGGGCCTCCCTACATCATACCCCTCCATTGGGAAGGCATTTGTTGTGAAATGGCGGAGCCCCACAGAAAAATAGGGGCCCACTGCGCTGCCATGTGGGCTGCACGCAGTGGCGTAGCTAGGATTCATGTGAGGGGGGGCAAACAGGGGGTGTAGGGAAAAAAAAACTGGTTTGATAGTTGGGGGTTCTGGGGCAGCCCCCGAATTATTTTTTTTTAGATAAAATAAAAAATGGTTACAATTATTAATAAAAATCTATTTCATATGGACAAATCAAACTATTTGCTGCAGTCAGGGCTGGGCTAGGACTGGGCTAAAAAAATGGATAAAAATCTATTTCATATGGAATCAGGGCTGGGCTAGGACTGGGCTTTTACAAAAAAAAAATAACTGTTTCAGGAGGCAGGACTGGGCTACAGCCCAGTCCTGCAGCCCAGTCCTGCCCCCCCCTTAGCTCCACCTATGGCTGCACGTTTTTCTGTGTAGCTGTCTGCTTCACACTCCCACGAGAAAGCTTCTTTTTTTTTTATGAAATGAGCAGCCACGTTTGGAAGAGAGAAAAATTCTCATAGAAAAAGAAAGTTTTGCCTATTAGAGTTTTTGATATGTGAAGTTTTCTAAAAGAAAGTTTTTCACTTAATTGTGTAGCATGAAAAAAAACAGAGTGAAAAAATGTGAAAACATGATAGGGAGGAGGGTGGTGGTTGTAGGTGGTGGTGAGATTGATGGTGCTGGTGTTGGTGAGATAGATGGTGGTGGTAGTGGTGATATGTGGTGAGATGGGCGGTGGGGAGTGTAAAAGTAATTTTTTCTTGATAGGAAACATTCCTTCACCACCCATGGAGGAATGTTTCCTATAAAAAAATGTACTTTTTAGAAAAACTCTTTCAATAAAAAAGTTTCTCATTTGAAAGGGTCAGAAAATTCTTATAAATTTTCTCATTGTGCATCACTTTTCCTACATCTTTCTCGCTTCTAATCATGCCCTAAAGGAGTCTTTATCTACCAGTCAATTAAATATATATGTAAAAATTAAATTTGAGTTCCTAACTATTTTTTTTTTTGAAAGGCAAGGAGTTAGGCAGACCCCTACCAGTTACACTATACCATTGGGTTTTGAACCTGTAACGTCCCAAACGTGCACTAGCTGCTCCTACCAGACAAGCAGAGCCTCCGTTGGTGGGTGTCTATATGCTTGTATTGAAACTAGTCAGTTATGATATAAGGAGCACTACACTTATGTGGGACAACATTTAAAACATTTAAAACAAGAAATAGCTTTGATTCTTCATTCATTGGAGAAATTAAAAGAAAAAAAAGAAAGAAAACACTATATGCATTGACACATGAATCTTCTTAAGGGTCATAACTTCTATAATCTTTTGATGATCATAATATTTTAGAAAACATCATTCTGTGGACATAGCAGGCACTCTCCCTTTCTAGTAGATAGAATCAAAACATGGCATGACCCAAGGTCATTTAATAAAATATTAGGCATTAAGAGTGCAGTCTCTCTTAAGGTGCAAGACGGATAACATATTTGATGGTGCAAGCATGTCTAATTTGGATTTCCCAATTTCCTTGGATCTAATAGTAGGAGGGAGAAACTAAAGTATGTCTTGACACACTGATGTAAAGCAAGATCAATGGTCTCCAATTGCCTATGGCTTTAAGATAGGTGGGGTAAGACCCGATCCATTGATTAAGAACCTTGATCAATAATCTAGAAAGAAAATCAACCTTAAAATTGGAGTAAATCCCCACCATCAATGTGAGAAATATTGGCCATAATTTTAAGGTATTGTGGAAAACACACACACACACACAAACAATATTCTGTCGCTGTTTATTACAGTCAATATATCACAAATATTTTCAAAATGATTATTGCGTAGATGAAAATAGCATTTTATTGCAATATTTACATTTATACTGCATACTGTGGGTAAAATTCACTTTTGCATATTATTTAAAAGTTTTGTTCTGTTTCCTTGTATTCTCTATATTTTTAATATCTCTATTCTTGTCAAAAACTTGCTCATAAAGTGCCAGAAAAAAAAAATTTAATATCATGATATTGTGGATATTAATCATTGGATCAAATCATCCACTGTTGCCCCCTGACTATGTTGTTCTTTCCATCAGCTGTTCCACCAAACCGTCTGTTCTGAAAATTATGGAAAAAAAAAGATAAAAGTATTGCAAATTTAATTATCCATACCACCCAAAAATCTAAAACCAAAACCTTAACACAAGGATCACAGCAATCTCCAGCAAGCAAACTAACAATCTTCACAATGAGTTTGACACAGTAAAGGATACTTTTCCAACGCCCCTTGGTAAGACACGGCAGTCTGATCAGGTGCTAATTAAACAGAAGGTCCTTTCTCGTTGAGGAACAAGGGAAAACTAAGGAATGCTGTGTTATGAACAGGTTCACAGTTTTTCCTCCTGGTGACTAACAGAGCTTAGGGCTTCAAATATAAGAATACGGAAATAAGAATCACAAGGCCTAGCACATTGACAGGAAATAGTTCCATGACGGTTTATGTCTGGAATTCTTGAAAATCAATGCACTTAGTCCAACAACTTTTGGTGTTTATGGATGCTAAAAAGTAAAAGCCTAATATTTGCCTTCATGGCCGCAGATGCACCAAGCATTCATACCAAAAATGTTTGTTTTTATATAACATCAATTGAGACTATTATAGGTGGAAGCTCTACATCACAGGATATCATCTAACAAACTAAATAATAAAATCTGAAGCATGCATAAAAGGAATAGGTGTCTAAAATATCAGTTCATCTAGAATTTCGACCTGGTCAACTTGGCCTGCTGCAATGAACATGCACTTCCTTCCATTCAGTTACATGCTATGTCTTAAAGAAGGATCGTTTCATACAAAAGATAAAACCCTTGCAGGGATTTCACTACAAAATAAAGAGGCGATAGATGGACTTTTAACTATGGCCATTAAAAGTTATAGTTAAAAATAATTATTAATTATGGTTAAATGAAGAGCTGTAGCTAATAATGTATCAAGAGGATTTTAACTACCGTGCTTAAATAGCCGGATATGGCATACTCTTTTAACTAATAATCTCTCACGAAACATTTTGCAGGAGGGTTTGAATTTTTTTTATTTTTTATTTTTTATTTTTATTTTTTTATTTTTTTGGGTCTGTTGTCTTTTGTTTCGCGGGCTCAACTTTTTGTTGATCCCATGACTTAGTAATGTTGATGTTTCTTTCAGCTCCCCCGTTCTTTTTTTCGTCCTCCCTCAAACTCTACTCTCTCTCTCTCTCTGTCTCTCTTCCTGACAGCTATGCCTGAGCACACAGGCCCTCCCTCTTCGTCTCTTTTGTAGAGGTTCCGTTCAAGGAGATTGTAAGTACCCTAACCTGGTTTATCGGGCTCCCCTCTCTCAAACCTCACACCCCTCGCCCCCTCTCTTCAAAACCATGCCTCCCCACCACCTTTGTTGGCCTGCCCCTCTTCTACTTTTTTGGCACCATCACCGTGGCCATTGCCGGTAACATATCTCTCTCCCTCTCAAGCCGGAAAAGTCCCGAGTGTCCTCTTCCTTTTTTGAGTTTGTAATGAGTGTCTTTTTCCTTTATATCTATTATTATGATTTGGGTTTATTGATCTTGTGCAAATGAGTGGAGATTATTGCCTATAGAGTTGTGGGGTTTTTACATTTTTTATTTTAGAGTCCAAATGATTTTTTTTGTATTGATTTATTTATGGATGCATCTTGTTTGATCTCGAATTTAGGTTTTTGTAGGAATTTAAATGTTCGTTTGGGTTTTCTTTGATTCATTGGGTGATAAGTTGCATTAATTGATAAGGTAGGGGGTTTGTATTACTCATTTACTGCTTCCTATGTTATAGAAAAAGGTGTTTTGCAGTTTACTTCCTTTTTCTTTTCTTTTTTCTGTTGGTGGGAGTAGGGGCTTGTGCCTCTGTGTTTTGGTCGAGTCATTTTTAGTGTTGATTTTTGGGTATGTGTGCTGCCAACTTGTATGTCTGCTATAGTTGTTATCTTTGGTGAAAGAGACTAGGGGCTTGTGCCTCTTTGTGTTTTGGTCGAGTGATTTTTAGTGTTGATTTTTGGGTATGTGTGCTGCCAACTTGTATGTCTGCTATAGTTGTTATCTTTGGTGAAAGAGACTAGGGGCTTGTGCCTCTTTGTGTTTTGGTCGAGTGATTTTTAGTGTTGATTTTTGGGTATTTGTGCTGCCAACTTGTATGTGTTGTTATCTTTGGTGAAAGAGACTGCATCTAATGTTCATGTTGTGGATAACAAAAAGGCCCAGAAAGTAAGAATTACCCAATGGGGGTGACTTGAGATGCAAACTGCACAGTCAAATGGGGTGAGAGGGATAAAGGAAGAAAGGGCACATGAATGGGTGAAGGAGAGCAAAAGTAACACCTTGCACAAAGGGTTACTGATGTATCAATGGTACTTTTGAAACCAAGTAAAGCACTGGCTACATATACATAAATAGTTGATTCACTTTTTGCAAAACCATGAATCTTTTATCATCTTTCCTTGGTGCTAAAATGGTAGTTGCAGCTCCCCAGGCAAAGCTCAAGGCAATAATATTGCTTGGGACCAAGACAGAGTTTTGGGGGCTATGTAGATGTGTTACCCATCATCAATCACACTTTTTTGAGTTTTGATTTTCAATAATGAAAAAGAGAACCATTTCTTTTCTAGATATGTCTTCCATATGTTTCAATAGACAAGGATGGGACTGTAGCCCAGGGCCCATTTGTTAAGATATGTTTCAAAGAGAACCATTTCTTTCGATTTTTTGCTCACATTGGGAACTATTCAATTCTTTCCATTTAAGATGGGATCTTGATGTTCTTCTCAATTGTGATTGGTTGATGGTCAGTTATTGGACAATGTCATCCTCTATTATCTTGCAAAGAGGTTTGCGACTATATTTTGCTCTATTTTCTTATTTATTTTTTTGTTGATCTACGTTTGTTCTGGTCACAACTGTGATTGCAGTTCTCAGTTGTGATTCTTCAACCTGTAATTCCTTGTCATAAGTTCAGACTTGTGACCACCTTTCATAGGGTAAAAGGTGTATAGAACAAGGTTTCCAAAAAGGGAAACGGAAATGGGAAACATGTTGGAAAATAGAAATGGAAAACAAGGTGTTTTGGGTGCATGTGAAACGGGAAACAAATAGGGAAGCAAATCGGGAAACGAATTGGGCAATGACTGAGAAATGAATGGAAAACATTTAAGAAGAACAAAAGACTTATCAAACATGAGAAACATGTATCCCACAAAAGAAAAATGCTTGGGAAATGCATTTTTCACAGTTGAGAAAATGCATTTCTCACAGATGGGAAAACAAGTTTCTCACCCAAACCCAAGTAACATTTGAAGCCACAACTGCCATTAATCGACACTCGACCTCTGTACTTGAGCGTGCTACAATTCTCTACTTTGTATACTGCTCTAGGATACTAAATGATCTCCTAAGTACATATAGTGTCCATATGTAGACGTTGCATTCGGATTTCCTCTCAATCCACATCCGAGTAAGCAACTATCTTCATCCAGATAGATTCTTTTGATGAGGAACCTTATATGCAATACTATTAACCATCATGGCTTTGATATATTGTAGAATTCTTTTTATTGCTTCCAAGTGTAATGTCCTATGAGCATAGTGACCGGTAACATTCTCGACAGTTTCTCCCTAATTTATATTGATCTTGTTTAACGTTTTCATGTTTAAGGTTTGATATAATTTACTTGTTTGGTGTTGTAGGATTTTGCAAAAAAGTCTTTGATGATGACACAGGTTATTTCTTTCTCTGGATTGAATATTTGTTTTCTTTATACTGAATACTGGTAGTTTTTTGTTGTTTGACTTCTCAGCTGCATTTTCAGTAGTCACAAAACTTAATAGGCTTTTTGTTTTACAGTAAAATAGGAAATTTATTAAAACTGCAGAATATAAGGTGCAGCAGGATGCACCACATTTAAGATACAGAAAGGGAATGGTTAGCCATACAGAGAAACAGCAAATGGATCCATAGCTACGCCTTTGCCCGCTCTACACGCCCCTACCCATGCAGAATTTATCATCAGCTTACGGTGTTAGTTTAAGTTCAAAAGAACTGTTTCTTTCCTTTTCATTTGAGGAGGGTTGGCTTCGTTATGGAGTAATCCAAGAACTTATGTAAGAAGAGTAAGTGAAAGCTGGAAAATATTTTATGCTTGGAAGTTCAATACTTTAATTTGTTAGACAAAATCAATAAGGTTGTAATCGTTTTAAAGATCAGGTGTCTGATCTAAATGCCAGGGCTAGGTTAAAACATAGTGACAAATATCGCGATATTTATGAAAATCTCGCGATAATATCGCGAGAAATTGCCTGAAAGTTTAAAACGGCAATTTCTCGCGAGATTTTCAAAATATCGCGATATTTATGAAAAAAACATAAATACCATGATTTAAACGTGATATTTACGTTTTAAACGGCTATTTATTGTGAAAAAATCGTGTCTTTTTATTTTTAAATGATTTTTATTAATATTTTCTTATAAAAAATAAATTATATATTTTTAAATTTATTTTTTATTGCCAAGATTTTGCAGAAAAAATGCAAGATTTATGAAATTTTTTCAATTTCTCACGAGTTTTTGAAAAATGAGAAATTGCCGATAAAAACGTTTGTCACTATGGGTTAAAATTCATCATGTGCTGTATATTTGTCTTTATTGAGTTTTTGAGTATTCATTTGATCTTCACTCTTGTGCATACAATGCTGGGATAGATGTGATGAACATTAATTATTGTGCATATTTTGAGTATCATGATAGACAAGTATCTCATAAGCTATTTTCATCCCTTACCGTTAAAGATTCTTCACGCTTTGCATCCTTTATTTATTTATTTGGTTATTGTTATTGCTTAGTATGCTAGGTTATTCGCTGTTCTTGATATGATTGATATGATGCTGGCAGCTAGATCCCATTGACGAGTAGAGATCGTGCATGTTGGGGAGCTGCAGATTGTGATGCATGCATCTAGTTCTCTTAGTTTATGGTTTCTTGAACATGGTTTCACTGTCAAACTAATATAAATGCATGGCAACTAAAACTGTGAAAGTATAAATCTCCCATTTAGTCTGGTTTGTAATGATAACATTGAGCTAGAGTTAAGGCAACAGTCTGAGAGGAATATAATTTACCTAGCTTCAACTCAAGGAGGGTAAATCAGCCTGGTGAAATCTAGAATCCAAGTTTGGTAGGAACTGGAGTATTGGATCATGAACTTTTTTCATGACCCCTCCTCCCCTTCTTAAATGTACAATCCTTAATAGAGTAATTTTTATTTTATGTCTACAAACACTCTTTACTGGAGTGAAAAGGATAGGAATTAGAAAATTGCTACTAATCATTTTTCTGCAGTGTGTTTTGAGATTCGACTGTGCTCCTAATCTTCTCGAGGTTACTCATACAACTCCATAGTGAAGCATACACCTTGCGTTCAGACTTCTCGACCTTGGTCTGAGCCTAAGTTGTGCGCTTTATGCTCAAAGCTTGTGATTCTTGGTTGTCACACCACTGTAGCACTGTTATGTAGTATGTTCTAGTGCTTTGTGCTAATTTTTTACAAAGGATTTTGGACACTTGTTTTATAACTGAAGAATTTTGTTTATTTTTGTCTGTATATCCTCATGTGCCTGGCCAATTGTCTACCAAAAGCAGAATGTTATAATAAGCAGCCTGATGGTACCTGCCAAAGTTCTAATTGTTTCATGACTACCCACATAAAAAAAAGGCCAGAAAGGAAACCTCAATCTCAGACAGATAGACTTCGCTGCCCTCATTTTTTGATTTTAGCATCTCATTAAGTTCAACTAATTCCCTATAGAAGAAAACCAGAGGCACTATGTTTAAGTACACCACCCGTGTCATTCAACCAGCTTACTCATGCAACTGCAAAACGTGAATTAGAGGAAAATAAAAGTGGAAACTTGAAACAAGATGCCATGGTTTACACAAGATTAAGGACTCAACCTTTGAAAAGCTTCTAACTTCTGCCTCAGATCAGCAATCTCAGCCTCAGCAGTAGCTAGCCTTTATTATGATATTGCTTCAGCTTCATTAGCATCTTTGACACGCAACTCCAAGCTATGTTCATCAAGAGCAGACTTTAGACTTTGAACATATGCCCATGCTTTGTACTCTGAGTCCCTTGCATCCATAATATCTCTGAATAAAAAGATATTTAAAAAACGGAACATAACATGAAAAACAAAAAGGTTTAACAGACAAAGGCACAAGTCTCATCTTTGAGTGGTGCATTTTTACAACCCACCGGTCCAAATTAAGCCATTAAAAATATTGCAAAGCTACACAGGAGGGTGCGATAGTAAAATAGATGTCCTTCTGGCCAGTCGTGTTTCATGAGGCTTACTTTGTTCGCTAATTCATAGACTGAGCAGGTTTGCCATTTACATATCATGATCACAACTTTGCTTGATATTAGAAAATAGAGCATTGAAAAAAGTCTAAGGAATTGCTTCCATTTGATTGCATCCATTTCTATTTCCAGCTAACAAATTTCAAAGACAATAGGAGGGTTGAAAAAGGTATTCACCATCAATATGTAATATCTCCTGATTTTTCCTATATTTATAAGCTCAAAAATATAATTTTTATTAAATAGTTATATTTAATGTCAAAATTATTGAAAATAATTAAATATGGCTGACATCAATGGGGGTCTAGATATGGTTTAGGGCCCATTGAAGATATCTAATACGATATGTAAAACATGTGAATTTTATTTATTTTTAACCTTTAAATTTGAGTAAAATTTAGGTTAAAATCATATTAAATTCATGCAAAATTCAGGAGTTAAATGGATCTAGGACTATAGTTAGATCTTTTATGGAAGGTAGATGTTGTAGGAGATCTGATTTGCCAAATTTAGACATGGGTTGGCACAAAAAAATGTGTTATTCTAATTTGATCAGCTACTATTTTGGGCCTACTCTATGTAACTTTGGGTTGACGTCAATATGGACATGGATCTAGTTCAGAAACTATATTGACTAGTGCCATATAGGCTGAAATTCAAATGAAAATGAATTTGGATTATGCGTCCAATCTAGACCCATAATCCATCCATACCTTTTTTTAAACAAAATGAATTTAAAATTTTAAAAATATATATATATACAAGTAATATATAGATAGTAAGAGAGATTATGATAGGTAGTAGAACTCTACCCCCACTTAATACCTATCTAGAAGGGGGAGTCCCCCCCCCCCCCAAAATGTGGAGATTTCTTTTACCATAAAAAGAAAAGAAAAAAATATATGAATATATAAATAATATATATAATAATGATAGAGGTAGACTTCTACTTTGGGTAGAACTCTACCCCTAGCTAACTCTAACAAGAAGGGGGCGTCACCCTCCTAATGAGAGAGCCTCTTATTAATAAATAGAGAGAGGATAAACCTCTCTCAAAGTCATCAAACTGAAAGAGAGAGAGAGAGAAAGAGAGAGGGTGCAGTGTGTACCTCCTCAACATCACCACCATCATCTTCTTCTTCTTCGTACTCCTTCCACTAAGAAAAATAAGGTATGGGCCCCTCTTCAAGATTCAATATGATAGGACGATCGCATAGATCGACTCAAGCAAAGATTAAGAAGGGAATCAGATCTGCAAGTTCATGCATAGATCTTTGATTCTTTGGTTGTAATGGTCGATTTGGATAATAGCTTTCCAATTTGGGCCTTAGATAACCATAACACAATCTAGTTTCTTTAAAGATATTTTTTGTTGAGGTTTTAAGCTCTACCTGAATTATATGTATCTATATAACTGCTGAAATGTGTGTTTCTTGAACTGAGCTCATGATTGGATTTATACACAAAGATCTACCTTTTAGGCTGGACTTACGCTAAATACAAAAATCTATATTTTTGACCTCTGAAAAGTTTGTAAGTCTTGTACTTGAAAACTCGGTTTTCTAAATGTTCATGTTGGGTTGTGATCGAATTGTTCTTGCTGAAAACAGATTGATTGAGATTATGGACTTTTAACTGTGTTCTCTTCTGAAGTGAGTTCACATTGATTTCAGTTAATCGATGAATCGATGCCTGTCTTTGATCTGCATTATACAATCAAATATTGTGGTTCTTCGACAGGTTTTCAGGAGTTTTATATATATATATATATATATATATATATATATATATATATATATATATATATATATATATATATATATATATATATATATATATATATATATATATATATATAATCTCTTTAGGGTGTTATATACAGACCCTATTATATACAGCACTTTTGAATTGGTTCATGTACCTGTTTCTCAATTTGAATTGCTCGGTGTTAAACTGGACCTTCTTTAAAAAATAAATAGGTCTATCATTTGTTGTTCTTGTTAGATTGGATTATAGGACCTCTACTTATTTTATGATTTTTTTATTTAATGAAAATATGCTATGTTCAACTGTCATATTTGAAACATAGTTTAATTAAGCAGTATTATCTTAAGTTAAAGTTTAAGGCTTGGTTAGAGGATTGTCTTTCCTCTGCTTCAATTGTGGTGTTAATAATATTAGGAAATCGAAATTCTGATTTGGTGTCGCAGTTCCAAATTAAGACCTTGACTTCATTACTGCGTGTATTACATGTTGTCTGTATTATTTCCAGTGTTGTGCATGGTTAGTTTATGCTTATTAGAAGTCATGTGGGTGTGCCGATGTTGAATACGTGCTTTATGGTTGTAGATATATAAATGTTGCAAGCCCTTTCTTTTTTTTTGTTTTCAAATTGGCTCTTAATTATATATATAGACGTTGAGCTTTAGAGTGTAATAAATCTGATTTTCTTAGAGGCCTTGCATACTCAAACACGTATTTGGCATGTCTTAAAAATTGGTTTTCTTAAAAGTCCTATAGTCTGATATTTTTATTTAAAACTAATCAAATCTATCTTTCATTAGCAATTAATAAAATTGGTATGTTGTGGATGTTTGGCTACATTTGAAATTTTATCAATTCTAAGCTGAACTTTAAAATCTGATTGTTTCATACAATTTGATTTGTAATAGAAATTGTGAAACCAAAGTTGGTTGGCATGGATCGGCTTTTACATTTATTCTGAAATATGATATGTTTGGTTAACTGTCACAGTGATTTGAAAACTTGATATAGAAATCAATTTGAAAATCCAATATTCTTAAAGTTCTTACAATCTGAATTTTATTTAACCTGATAAAAATCTGATTTCTATTACACTTATAAAATCTGATCAGTTTTGGATATTTAATTAAATCTGAGATTAATAGATTCTGAAAATGGTCGGTTTTAAAGGTTTAGGTTTTTGGCTAATGTGATAAATTTGATTTGTTTGACTAAGTTTGCTTTCATTCATTGGTCATAAACATGCATTGAATGCAAGTTTGTATATCTATGTGTGATTTCATTACTGCAATCTTTATAACAAGCATTCAAGCATACTAACCTGAACTGATACATGCGAACATAAATTAATGTATATAAACATGGTTCAATGTATGTGAACATGGATTAGGGTATGCAACTATTTATATTAACATAAATTCACATCTATAATTCTGATGCAAGTATCCAAAATATATTTAACATTATAAATTACAAGTTTTTTGTATAATAACTTAGTTTTATTTTTACGTGGTAACTAGTGTATCGAGGTAGGGCAAAACGCCACTGTTGGTAGTATTTCAATTTATTCGGGTAAAAATTTTCATTATATCAAATTATGTTTTTCTATAAATTTTGGGAAGCATTTGCCCTATATAATTTTTTTTAAAAAATTATTTTAAGAACCTCTATTATATTTATACAAAAAAACTAAAAGTTACTTTAAAATGACTTTATTGTTATAAAAAAATTTATACATGACTCGAATATTCGAAAAGGGTCCTGAATTTGATTTCTAGTTATAAATTTTTTGACATGACTTTTTGTCATAAAAAAATATTAAATATTTTTCTAAAAAATAGCTCGAATGTCTGGAAAATGGTGTTAAAATTTTTTGATAGAATTCTTTTTATAGTAACTCAAATTTTCTGAAATATTTACAAATTTTTTGACATAACCACTACTAGAATAGTTCAAAATCTTTGAAAGGTTTGAATAACATATGTTCTATTTTTACAAAATAAAGTCTATAGGTTTTTTTAAAAATTTTGATCCGCACATACTCATTTCTTCAGCAAATATGGCATGGTCGGCTTTCGCTCTTACTTGTAAGTGGTCTTAGTAGCGAAGTCAATATAGAGGATAGTCCTCCTAGCTAGGAAGTATAATATTCATCTTTCGATTTAGTTGTTTTTATTACGTATCATTAAGAATATGAATACTAGGGCAAGTCTCGTTCCTCAATCGAAGGTCAAATAACCAAGCAAAAGGTAGGAATTGGGCATCGAAGAATGGAACCTTGACAATTTGGATGGATTTTAAGAGCCACTCTCAAAATGAGAGTTTCAGGCACCTTGTGGGGAATCATTAGATGTCGAAACCATGTTATATAAAGAGTTTTTCCCACTACAACCTCCTTGGTAGAATCTAGTTGTCAAAAGCCAGAAGGAGGAAGTAAAGCGAAGTGAGTAAGCAAAGCATTGAGTGAGCTGAGCAGTAAGAGCGAAGACACTGTGAGTGGCTTCTTTCTTGGTTTAGTCACTTTCTACTCTACTCGATTAATGGGCTCGTGCGCTTAGTAAAGCTCTTTACCTTGTAGTGGGTGATGACTCTACGTCTACAATATATTCTCGTTGTCTACTCTTGACCCTTCATTGCTCCGATAGTGGCGAAGCACTACTGAGCAATTCATGTCTCACAACTATTATAGCTTCACTTACGGGCAATTAATGTTTTCTCCAAACTCTCGACCTCCGATCAAGCAAGCAACTAAGCCAAGCAACCTAACCACTACAGTGCCAGAGAGACTGTCAGTCAATGGATGATTGCGTGCAGACCGACACATGTAGCACATTACATGCCTGAGAAGAAATTCATGGGACAGAGAGAGAAGACTTGTGCAGACTCACCGGAGGGCGGAGGTGATGTCATCTTCATCCTCTAGTGGTGTTGGGTGGCTTTCCACCATTCCAAGAGCCGGAGGCAAGAGAGGGGTGGCGAGGTTTGGTTGGGGGAGCGCACTACGCAGAGAGAAAAAGAGAGAGAGAGGTTATATGCCCCCCCACACACACACACACACCCCACATGCAAGTGCATCTTTGGGGGTCCAAATAAGCACCACGTATGTAAGCACATGGGGCTTGTATCCTCATGTGTGTTGGCATTTGGTGCAGTTGCAAAGACATAAGTACCCTTTCTTGCCATTCCCGCCATGAAATGTTGATTCGAAAAAAGGATAAAAATGTCCTGCATTCAGAAAAGGGAGGATGATCTTAAGTCTTTAAAGTCCAAACATATTGTTTTTTCCCTAAGCAGTAAACTCCTCTGTTGTAACAGGAGTTCCTCGCAATATTTCACCCTAAACATTTTGGATCATCTTTTGACAACGCACCATCTGCTGTAACAGGAGCTCCTTTTGACACGTCACCCTTTGTTGTCGTCTACTATCGTCGGAGCACCCATTGTCATCATTTGTTGTTGTCGGAGCACCCTTTGCCATCGTTTGTTGCCGTCGGAGCACCCTTTGCCATCGTCTGTTGTCGGCGGAGTACTTTTTGTTGTCATCTGCTCGTGAGAAATAATTGAACTACTAGAAGAATCAACATTCAGTCTATTGTTCATCTTGATACTAGGGTGCAAGCGTCGAACTGAGTAGACAAAGAATAACGATTTACAATAGAGATAATAGTGATAGCTTCGAATTGATTTCTTAAAAAATAGTGATTTACAATAAAGATCAGATTGGAGAGTAACAATTTATAGTAGAAATCAAATCAGAGAGTAGCGATTTACAATAAAAATTAGATTAGAGAATAGCGATTTATAATAGAAATCAGATCAGAGAGTAGCGATTTACAGTATAAATCAGATCAGAGAGTAGCAATTTACAGTAGAAATCATATCAGAGAGTAGTGATTTACAATAGAAATCAAATCAGAGAGTAGCGATTTACAGTAGAAATCAAATCAGAGAATAGCAATTTACAATAGAAATCATATCAAAGAGTAGTGATTTACAACATATATCATATCAGAGAGTAGCGATTTACAGTAGAAATCATATTAGAGAGTAGCGATTTATAATAGAAATCATATCGATGTTGCCACCATTATCTCTGTTGTAAATCGCTATTATCTGTCTACTAAGTTCGACGCTTGCACCCTGGTATTATGATGAACAATAGATAGAATGTCGATTCGTTTGATAGTTCAACTATTTCTCACGAGCAGACGACGACAAAAGGTACTCTGACGGCAAAGAATGCATCATCAAAGGGAGCTTCTGTTACAGCAGATGATGCATTGTCAAATGATGATCCAGAACATAGACTCGTGGGAATGTGGAAAGCTATTTATGGAAGGATATTTTTGTCAAACACATATCTGTCTTTTCGAGACTCATTTTTATATAAGAGATCACCAAAACATCTATATCGTTCATCATCGAGTTTATTTCCTGTTGCAAAGTGATTTTATGTATAGCTGAGAATACATCCTTTCTAAGCAAACAAGCTCATTAGTAATGGCAGCCCACTGCACCATTTTTTTTGGACTGAGATTGATTCTTAGAGACTCTAACAATGATGCACTCTTGAGAATATGTTTCACAAACTTTAGTTCAGGCACTGTCTTGGACATTTCTGTCAAACAAATATCTATTTTATGAAAGGACATATTTGTTAAACGCATATCTACCTTTTTTATATATTATTTTATTATAAAATTGTCATGGGTAGCATTGGAATATGAATTATCACGAGTCCCAAGATATTCCTTCGTACACATCGAAACACGTGAATTTGTTTTCGGGGGAGAACACACAACACCCTCTCAAGAGAGAGGGTGAGCCTAAGTGAGCGAGTGAGAGGTGAGGTCTGAAGTCCTTAGGAAGTGAGCACACACATCGTGCCTGCCTGCCAGGGTGGTGCCCAACCTGATGTTCGCGTCGGGCTTGGTTTGGGTGGTGCCCACCCTGACCCGGGGCACCACTAAAGTGTGCTCCCGTGGGGAGTTTTTCAGGTCAGACTGGGCACACACCCTGCCCATAACATCTCTCTCCAAATTCCCGAGTGGGTGTTAGAGGGATGGTGCTAGACTATGCACTCACGGTCTAGGAATGCAAAAAATGGTTGGCAACAATATAGATTCTCATAATCTTTTTTATAAAAAGTCTTTATAAAATATATGCAAGGATGAGAAAATTCACATATTTTATACAGACTTCCTCATCATTGCAAAGATTGATCATTTTTTGCGTTTATTTTATGTGGGCTTCGTGAGGTCTTCTGATAAATTATATATGGACTTTCTAATCCTCACATAAAATATCTTTGAATTTGTTTGCATTTATTATATTATTTTACAAAATAAAGGTGCCCATACATTCATTTATTTCATTATTTTACAAAATGAAGGGGCTCATACATTGTATTCATTACATTATTTCACAAAATAAATCAGCTGGTATATTGTACTTATTTTGTTATTTTACAAAATAAAGTTGCTCATACATACATTCATATTATTCTTTCACAAAATGGATATATGGTAATACATTGCATTCATTTAATTCCTTCACAAAATGAAGTCATTCATATATGCATTTATTTCATTATTTTACTGATTATCACTACTTATTTGACGAGAAAAAAATATAGTACATGCAGAAGTACATTTATCTCTTGGGCCTTAAGAATGATGCATATTATTGCATCATGATGAGAACGAGTTTTCAAACAATCACGTGCAAAACTCACCAACAACTTGAAAAATGATATATTCTATTCCATACATATAATAAGTTGTGCTTATTGAAAAAACTCATCATCGATGAAATGTCACTGATATTCTCACCACCGATACTTGTTCTTGAAAAAATGACTACTTTTTCACTTGTTGGAGACCACAAAAACCAAAGTTTCTTTGAAACCCAGCCTTCCTTTTATACTATGCTCATAAAAATCTACATATTTTATAAGATCATATATCTAATTGTGCGGAGAGATGCAAATATGTTATGTCCCAATTTTTTTTATGTTTGTAACACAAAATAAGCAATTTTTTTATGAAAATCATATTTTATAAGTACTAGACATATGTGATTTTACTAAGGCATTTGCGATTTTATGATTAAACAGAGAAGACTGCAAAAAATTGTGCAAACTTCAATTTAAGTGTGAGTTTATAATACCCGATGAGTGGAGTGATATATTGTGCTAACTTCGTAAGTTTTGCACATACGAAAGGTAAAAATGTCTTAACGAAATTGGTTATTTATGATTTTGGTCATCAGGCACATTTGAACAAATTATGAGGTTTTTAGAGAAACATGTCACTTTTATCGTACAATACAATCATTTTTATTTTCAAAATAGCAAAAATTTGCATGTTGGTAATTCAAGACAATAGATAGATGCTATGTTGAAAAAAACTCACTTCTTTCATATGATGGAACACATTTGCAAAAGCTCACTTCTTCAAAATAAATTTGGTAAATACTTGTCCCAATTTTGATGGTGCTCCTAAACAGGCAAGTGAGAAGTACCAAATTCACATAATTTATGGATTTCATACTTCCCTATTCGACTACCTTAAATATCACCGCATGGCTAGTTAGGTGGTTGTGAGGGTGTTGAGACGAAGGCACGAGAGTGTACCTATAGTTTTCAGATGTAGGCCATCTTGAAGAAGGATGGTCGTGGAGACTCCATTTGGGGTTTTCCTCACTTTGATTAGAGTTCATCGTCATACAAAAATAGTTTTTTTTAAATAAATGTTTTAAGAATAAAAAGTACAATGTTATTTTACTGAGTGCAAGAAAAGGGACAAAAAGAAGATTCTTTTAAGACAAACGCTTATATAGCATGAAACATTTAAAAAATGCTTTTGTTATTTTTTCAAGCTCTGCCTTCTCAAAACCACTTCATTTCTTGTTCTTGATACCAAAGATCAAAATCTGAGGAAACTCAAAAAAGAAGCCAAAAACATTTGTACTATTCATGCGTAGCATGAGTAGTTCACAAAAAACCCAGCCATGCTGGTACGTAAGCATAACATGTCAAGCCATTTAGCTTAACAACGTTAAAAACATCTATAAAATAAGAAAAATGGTATACTTACAGCGCGATGCGGATGCTCAATGTTCAAGAATCCTTACTTTCTTTAGCTCTGATACCAAGTTGTAACGCCTCAAATTTCAAACTTGCGAACCTTTTCAGAAAAACAGGCAAGAGACTAGAAATATCTCTTTCCTTCAGAGTTTGTTTATGAAATCAACGAAAGATTTTTCTTTGATAAATCATAAGGCAAGCAGTCAATTAGTGCGATACAACTTCATTCAATTCATTCGTACTAAATGTGGTCATACATATATTCATTATATTCATTCTATTCATTAAAAAAATACATGCTTGTATATATATATATATATATATATATATATATATTCATTTTAGTCAATAAAAAATGAACTTGCTTATACATATATTCATTCAATTTATTCAAAAAATGAATATGTTACAAACATTTACAATACCTAGTTAAACATTCGAGAGTTCAGTGAACTATGTCTCACATGGTCATTAATTGTTGAAATAGAGAAAGACTCAACATCAGAGGGTTTGTTCTTTGGCTTTTCTCTCGAGCAAATGATTGAGACATAATCACCTTCTCTATAATCTGACTTTTGAGCTTGTGAATTTTGCAATCCAAACAAGAGCATGCACTTGTTCTTGCAAGGGATTGACATAGCTTCACATGGCATTTTAGGTTTGATATTTGTCTTTTTAGTGACCTTCTCTTTTCTCGAGCAAATGATTGTGACAAAATTGCTTTTTTCGTACACTCTATATAATTCGGGTCTATTCCTTTTGTTAAAGACCATCAACATCATTCACCAACCCCATCATCTCCACTTCTTATATTTTTCAAAATCTTCTTCACCTAAGCCATGAAAATTTTATCTTGTGTTCCAAAATCTCCTTTGCCGTTGCTTTTTAAGACAAAATCAAACCCTAAAATGTGAAATGTCGCTTTTTACTGTTGAAGTGTGTCTAATAAATTTTTTTCTCCAATAATAGAGCTAGAGGAATTGAGGCTCCTTACTTTCAACACTCATCATAATTAGGTGGCAGTCTACTCCAAATGATACAATCGCCTGCACAAGTGCATGGGACATTGAAATTAAAATGTGTGTTTGATTGCTTGTTCAAATTGAATAAAACAAAACATAACATACAAAACACACATTCTAACAACTGAACTACACCCAACATTTGTTTTGATTGGACAAAAAGTTGAGTTCCTTGTATCTAGTATTTGATTTTTATGCTAAGTGGACAACTTGGACATATATGGTTAATGGGTTAGATAACTTCATTTTGGATAGTACAACTAAATTGGCCTCACCATATGAGTGTTTTGACATGTTTATTATGAATTTTAGCTCAAGATATGAATATATAAACCAAAAAATGCTTAAAATTTGGGTAATCTGAGAAAAAATCAAAACTGATATTTTTTTTATTTTTGAATGATTTAATCATTGTCATATTTGAACTAATTATAAAAGTTTATAAAAAATTTATGGATTTTAGTTCCAAATATGGATCTCAAATTAGATCTATATATTAAAAAATATTTAAATTTTAGGGAATTTGAGAAAAAAATAAGAATTCATATTCTTTATATACAAATACAAAAGCATAAATAAATCTTAAAACCCAAAAATACAAGAAAATAAATCACAAATAAAACATAAATAAACCAAAAAACCATAAACTACAAAAAAAAAACTATAAAATTAGACAACTATATATGGAAACGACATACATCCATGTTGGTATGCAACTAGCAGGGGTGCAAACATATTGGATTTGGTTCAAACCTTGCCAGATCTGACTCTGGATTAGAAATGCAAGCAATAGATCCAAATTCAAATCCAGACACAGTTCACATAACCTGAATTTGAGGTAACACTAGATCTGGAAAAAATGGAATGAAAACAAGATTTTACATGTGAAAAAATGCAATTAAGATCCGAACTACTGATCTGAATCTGAAAGTAATCTAATTTAACTGATCTGAATCCAGTTAGAATGCACTTCTACATTTTACTTACAAATCCATATCTTAATTGGGTGTTTATTACCCAAATATTGGCACAAGTCAAGATCCAATTAAGATCAAGACGGACACACATAAGTTCTTATTCTTGAAGTTAACCCGCGTCCTTTTGGATCACTCGAACCTGGACCAGACCTGGTCCTGTCTAAGCTAGGTTCTTCCAGACCTGACCCACTGCTGGCACTGGCACCTCATAATCAGACCTAGTCCTGTGTCCAGTTGACTCAGGCACAGACCCGATCCATTGTCAGAACTTTCCCTCCCTCGCCAAAACAAACCAACCCAATTTTGAAAGAAAAAGCTTTTCCCGCAATGCCGCTTCTTTTCCCTAATCTTGTTCCTAATCAAGACTTGTATGCTTCCTCTGTCCGTCAGAAGATCTCTCTCTCTCTCTCTCTCTCTCTCTCTCTCTCTCTCTCTCTCTCTCAGAGGCAAAGTTGGGGATTTGGCAATATCATCGGCCGATTAGTGTGCAGAAATCTTCTATCTTCTCCAGTGGATGACTTCGTCGGTAATTTCTTCTCGTTTTTTGCTTTATGCCTCTCTCTCTCTCTCTTTGGGTTCTTATTTGGTGGGTTTTGATGGATCCCGGTGTTCGGTAAATTTTGATCAGCTTTACTTTCTTTCCTTGTTCTTTTTCTCGTTCGATTCAAATTAACAAGAACACATCTGATCTATGATATGTTTGACTTCATTTTTCTAGATTTCTCCTGTGAGGGGTTTGCCCAAATCGTAAGAATTTAGGGATTTTGGGTTCTCGATGCATGGATCTGTCCTCTGTAGCGTTCTAACTTTAGTGCTTGTGGTGATTGTGATTGTACCCTCCGTTTATATAATCAACGTAACAAACATGCATGCATACACGGTGATCAGCATTCACAACGCGTCAAGAAATATGTGATAGACGACATTTGTATGATGCATTTCCATTAGAATGATGATCATTCTCTACGTTCGCTGCCTTTCTTCCTCTACTGCTGCTGCAACGTTTCCATCTTCCGTAACCGTTAGGATCCATTCCTTCCATTAGGTTCCCTGAGTGAACTCGTTCTTTAAGTGCAATTCGATCTTCTATGTTAAATTGCTGAATTTTTCTAATCTTATCAGACCGAGGACTTACTTTCTCGATGATTCGTATTACAGTGTTCTATGACAACCTGCAAAATTTTCAGCGCTTTTAAGTAAAACATTTTGTTCATACTCAAAGAGTAAGAATATTGAGTGCTTAATTTTTTAATGTTTAAGAAAAAAAATAGATAAATATGTGAAGGACCGGAAACTATTATCCTTGCTGTATCCTCAAGTTGTGGATAGAGATGATGTTCATCATATGCTACTCATGTTGTCTTTCTTGCAGTGGATGACACTCTTCTTCCATTAGGAAATGCTTGTGCTTTTCTGTTAAATGTTTAATAGCTGAATGTCTTTCTAGGTAAGCAGCACTCTTCTTCCATTGGCAATTTTTTTTTTGGAACAATCCCACTAGCAAATACTCGAGCTTCACGATTAAATTTTTAATGACAGAATTACTTAAGATCAAAATATTTGAGACTAACTTACCCAACTAAATGCCTTCTTTTAACCTAAATTATTTTAGTTGGATGAAGCAAGCATGAGATTGATATTTAGTTTAGCAAAAAATGCTTACTAAAACAAAAGGTGACTTCAATATTCTGTTTTGATATATCCTACTGAAGTAATTTATCAAGCTCTTTTATATGTGTGCTGCTTATAGTTAGCAATATGTGAAATGGCAAACCTCATTAAATACTGAATATGTTATTTGAAAGGTCTCACATTAAAAAAGATGGCTGAGAAAAACGGTATAAAAGGAGTCACAAAAAAATTGACAAACAATACATACCGGTTTAATTCAGTTATAAAATGGGGTAAAGAAAACAAACATACATATGAGCTTTTCTATGAGAAACAAGTTAGGATATAGGAACAATGAGATTTAGATCCAAGAAGCATTATTGTTTGAAATCATGATCTGATCCAATTGGATCTGTAATTGAGTTTTTTTTGAAAAGTATTTAGTTTAAATATAAATTTTTGTGTTCTAAATGCTTCTATTAAAAGAACATGTTTTTTTGCCGATTTTTTGAAAAAGGACTTTCAAAATATTTTTTTCATTTTCAAAGTTTTATTGAAAGGAACATGTTTTAAATGGAGGTTTAATTTGGAATTTTTTGTTGATTTGGACTGCCGAATTGAGTTGTGCCTCAGTTTGGATCTGCATCATTGTCAAATAAAAAAATGATAATGCTTTAGCTTTAAAAAAAACCTAAGTAGTCAAAGGCACTAGGCAGTGAGCCCTTAAAAAACAAATCAGGGATGAGGCAGGACTAGGCGGAGTAGTCGGTAGCCCAATTAAAAAAATTATACAAAATATGCAAATGAATTGCTAAAATTTATGACAAACGTATATGCAACATAAAATCAATCAACAATAAGCAATAGACAAAAACCATTATATTACTTAACCTACTAAAAAAATTAAGAACAATTGAATAAAAAAATCACACAATTGTCAATGTGAAGAAAAGCTAAATAATTTAAACACAATTAAAGTCTTAACAATATTAAGTTCGCATCCAAGTCATACTAAAATGATATATAAAAACAGAAGAAATCATAATATAGTCATATACTAACACGAAATTATTAACGTGCCTTAATAGAATCATGCTTTTACTTAAACTTGCATTCAGAGAAACATGTTTTATAAAAATAAAAAAATCAGAATATAGTCATATACTAACACAAAATTCATAATATATGCATATATATTAATACATGCATATATTATAACTATACATTCTTTCAGCCAATTATTTATTATATACATAATCAAAATAATATATTTATATATACATATAAAAAAACCATACAATGTATGCATATATAATATAGCTTCTCTCTTTCTACTCCCTCTCACTCAGTCGAAAAAAAAATAGAAGAGGAAGAACAAACAAACAAAAGAGAAGAGACAAGGGGATGAAGAAAAGGGGAAAAGAAGAAGAGGAGGAAGAAGAAAGGGCATGAAGAAGCAAGAAAAGGGTATCAGCGGGGAGCAATAGTTGGGAAAAAGGATAAGAAGAATCTGAGAAAACAAGAAGAGGGGGCGAAAGAAGGCTGAAGAGAGAGAGAGAGAGAGAGAGAGAGAGAGAGAGAGAGAGAGAGAGAGAGAGAGAGAGAGAGAGAGAGAGAGAGAGAGAGAGACGTAAAAGGGGGGCTGGAGTTAAGGTTTTTAAAACCCCTTCATGCCCTTTTACGTAAAAAAAAACTTTTTAAAAATTACTTGGCTGCCCTTGTGCCTAGGTGAGGGAAGCTTAGGCATCCTAGTCAGGGAAAATGGTAACCCCAATAGTCTAGCGCCTAAATACACTGGACTAGGTGCTAGACATGTGCCTAGGGCACGACTAGGCGCCTAGTCACCACTTTGGCTACTTAGGAAAAGACCAAGAAGAATGAGGGAGAAAGTGGTAATTAGATTGGTAGTCACTTCTTAGTTCTTAGTGAGTGACATTGAGGTTAATTCACATGGGAGGCTCTTCCCCATCTTGCCTATGCAAAGAGAAAAAGATGAAAAGGAGAGAGTAGGGGAGAAGAAATAAAGAAGGATTAGGGGAGGAGAGGAGAGCATACATTGAAGAAGGAAAGGAAAACAAGTAAAAAAGCAAAAACTGAAGGGCATAGAGAATAAAGGAAAAGAAGAATGTTGATGGGTTGATCAACTTTGAGATGTTTATGCTCTAATATTACAAGAACTGTTGATATCGACACTGAAGCTCTCTCTAATCTCTCTCCACACACACACACACACAAGGGAAAGCACTATTGCTCAAAACTTTCTTGGTAATGAAGGGGGCAATCAGACATCCCTATTGGGGTGTACGTAACTGAGGATAAGAGACAAATAAAATTTGATGGAGGAATCGTGTCTAATAAACATGTTGGCTTTCTTGTAGGAATGGACCAAGCACTGATATTTAATGATCAATGGGAAAAGGTATGGGGTTTGTTTTTTACCAACAACAGTATAACAATATCATTTGTAAGGAAATGAGAGCCTCCAATGATGTTCACCAAATCACCAAAGTACACACACAAAAGAGCCACAATAAAGTCCACCAAAATACCAAAGTGAACACAATAAGCCACAAATGGGCAAAACCCACTAAAGGGGTCAACACAAGAGGCTAAAAATAATATTTTATTGAAATTAATCCATGCAAAAAGCATACATGAGAGAGGGGGTTTCACCCCTATATATACATAAGCAACAACCTTCATAGAGACATTGGGAGAGGCCCCAACGTCTCTTGGTTTTGAATTTTGACTAGTCAACATAGTTTACTAGTTTGCTTCTAACCAAAAATAAAGAGACTAACCTAGTTACTAAACCTAGTTATATATATATATATATATATATATAACTCTCCCTCAAACTTACGGTTGGATAACCAAAAATTTGTCTAAGAGAAAGTGAAATCTAGGAGCAACGAGAAGTTTGGTAAAGAAATCTGCCAACTGATATTCAGAAGTAACATATGGAAGATCAATAGTGTCGTGTAGATACTCCTCTCGAACATAGTGATAGTTCATATCAATATGCTTGGTACGTTTATAAAAAGTTTGGTTGATGGCAATGTACATGAAACTTTTGTTGTCACAACACATTGTGGATGCTCCTTTGATCAGAACTCCCATGTCAACATGCAATCTTTTTAGCCAGACCACTTCCATAGTGGTTGTAGCTATGGTTCGGTATTCTGCTTAAGTTGAAGAAAGAGAGACCTGTTGCTTCTTACATCTCCACGAAATGAATGAGTCACCTAAAAATACACAAAAACCAGTTGTTGAGTATCAGTTGTTGGGGTCACCTCTCTAATCAACATCAGTATAAGCAGTTAAATCTAATCATGAAGAAACAGATAAGAAAAGTCATCAAAAAGCAGAAGTTTTAATATATCTAATAATGTGCAAAATTTCTCCCATATGAACAGTGGTGGGAGCATGCTAAAACTGGCTTGTTGTGTGAACTGCGTGTGTAATGTCAAGTCTCGTAATTGAGAGATCTAATAGTGCCATAACGAGTTGTCTGTATGGTATTGGATTTTCAAGTGATTCCCCATCATCAATCTTTATTTTGATATTTACAACTTCAGGAATGTCAACCTTCTTATCATATGAGATACCAAACCTGACAATAATATCTAATGCAAATTTAGATTAAGTCAACAATTAACCTCTAGAATAATAAGCAACTTCTATACCAAGAAAATACTTTAAAAAACCCCAAATCAGTCATTTCAAAATGTATTTTGAGAAGTCTTTTAATGTTTTTAACTCTCTTTTTGTTGCCTCTTATAATGATCATATTGTCCACATAAAGAAAGAGAATAATAATACCTTTATCAGAAATCTTAACAAACAAGACTATGTCAGTTAAATAAGATTGAAATCTAACATCAAATATAACTTGACTAAACCTATCATACCAAGCTTTTGGAGCTTGTTTAAGGCAATAAAAAGCCTTCTCTAAACGAAGAGTTTTTCCTTTAGGAATAATTATACCAAGCGGTACATCCATATAGACTTTTTCAACCAATTTACCATTGAAAAACACATTCTTAACATTCATTTGGTATATAGGCCATTTCTTCACAGAGGCAAGGGCTACTAAGGTCCTAACTGTGGTTATTTAGCAACTAGAGCAAAGGTTTCTTCATAATTTATTTCATACTCTTGGGAATATCCTTTGCTAACTAATCTGACTTTGTACCATTCAAGAGTTTCATCACTCTTGGTTTTAACCTTATATACTCATCGACAACCTATAGGTTTCTTTCCTAGGGAATGTTTTGGATAGTCCAAGTATTCGCCTTTTTTAAGACATCTAATTTCACTCCCATAGCTTCTACCCACTCAGGATGTTCTTTTGCTTTACAATTGTTGGATGGTTCTATATAAGAATGTATTAATGCAATGCATGCTTAATACTTAGGTGAAAAAGACTCATAAGACACAAAATTTTCATGAATTTTTGATACTCTAGATGCCTTTTTGGTTTGTATTTCTACTTGTTTTTCATCATTGGTATATTTTTCAAGAGCACATGAGTGTTCAGACTTGAATGGAAATGATAGGAAAGGATATGAATGCTTTGAACCTCATCGAGGACATGGCATTGGATAGAAATGATTGGAGGAGAATGATTCATGTGGAAGACCCAGAATGATTTTCTTTGTTGGTTCATATCGCCGACCCCAATTGTTTTGGGATGAAGGCGTAGTTGTTGTTGTTGTTGTTGTATGGGTGTTCAGAATTACTACGCCTCAAATATTGGATACACTTTTGATCCTTATGAGATTGTTCTTCACTCATCACATCACTTCTAACTTTCTGATCTTCATCACAATCACTTATCTTTGAAATTAAATCCAACAGAAAAAAATACTTATTTATTTTTTTAGTTTTATCAATTAAATTTGTTTTTCTAAAAAGGATACATACCTTGAAACGTATAGCCTTTTAGTTTTAAATTCAAAACATCTGTAGCTTTTTTTATTATTTGCATATCCTAAAAAGACACAACGAATAACATGAGCAGTGAGTTTGTCATTTTTGTCATAAAAAATAAAACACTTATATCCAGAAACTCTCAATCTAGAGTAATTTGAGACATGTTTAAAAAGTTTTTCAATAGGAGATATGTTTTTCAAAGAAGAAGATGACATTCTATTAATAAGATAAACTGCAGTTAATGTGGCTTCATCCCAAAAATCTTTAGGCACTTGGTTTATGATAATTAAAGTTTTTGTTGTTTCTATAATATGTCTATGCTTTCTTTTAGCTAAACTGTTTTGTTGAGGGGTATAATGACAAGATTTTTTATGTGTGATATCGTATAGGTCTAGGTAATCTTTAAATTTTTTTGATAAAAACTCTTCCCCTGAATCAGTGCAAAAGATGAAAACATCATTCTTGAATTGGTTTTTTAACTAAATTGTAAAATATTTGAAAATGTGAGAAAACTTTAGACTTGTGTTTAAGGAAATAAATCCAAGTGTGTCTCGTAAAATCATCCACAAAAATTACATAATACATAAAACCACCCTTTGATATAACATGTGTTGGTTCCTATACATCCGAATGTATTAACTCAAGTGGTCAAGAAGAAACAAAGGTTCTTTTTTAAAATGGTTATCACTTTATTTTACAAAGAATACAATTTTCACATATAAAATTTTCAAAATTATAAAAAAATTTCATCTTTGGAAAAAACTGAATCTTGGATATATTAGGATGACCAAGTCTCTTATGCCATAGATCTAAATACAATTTATGAACATTGCAAAAAAATGTATTCTTGGGTATTTCCAAAAAATCAATTTAGTATAAGTCTCATTCTCTATGGCCTTTCCCAATCAGCTTTTCTGACTAGCGATCCTGCACTTGACAACCATGAGAGGAGAAGAAAACATCACATCTATGGTTAGATAATTGAGAAACAGATAAAAGGTTTAAGTTCAATTTAGGAATATATCTAATTTTTGAAATACAAAATCGTTTTAAATTTTGAGAAATATTTTCAAAATTTCCTATTCTTTTTATTTCAAGAGATGTTCTATAAGCAGTGAAAACATTTGACCCACTAGAGTTATGACATTCGGATAGCATATTACTAGTTGGTGTCATATTAAAAGAGGCATCTTAGTCAAGAAACCAAAGAGATTTATTGGGATCGGAGAAACTAAAGGAAGAGACTACGGCTCCAGTGGATAAGGATGCTCCTTTGAGTAGAGGTTGAACAACCTCCACTAATTGTGTCAAGGATATGTTTTCAATAGATGAATCACTTGACTCTTGTGGAGGTCTAACAGAGGCAACCTTCTCATATGGTTTATTCAATTTAGGACAATATGTTTTCACATCTGCTATTTCACGACAATAGTAGCAAATAACTTTTCTTCTTTCATATTCATTGCTTTGTTTCTCATCATTTGACCTTCCATAGTGTAGTGGTTTGTAGGTTTGAACATAGTTTTCTGATATAGATACCGCTAGAATTGAGTGATTATCACTCTTAGAGATACATTTTTTGAGTCTATTCTCCTCTATAATTCTTCTATGATGTCTTCTATTAAAGGGATTTTTCTTGACGAAGGAGAGTGAATTTGATGGATTCAAACTCCGTTCTCAACCCATTATAAATTGGTAAAAATCCTCCGTGTCTATTTGATTTTGGTGGAGTTCTATGTCTTTCGGACAATGTCACTTTGGTTCAAGAAGAGCCAACTTCTCCCATAGTTCGGACAAATTATTATAGTATTCTCTAATGTTTTTATCTCCTTGAACCATATTCTGTGTCTTATCTTGTAAGTTGCATATATGTGCAATATCTTTAAGAGAATACATTCTCTTAAGATAATCACATGCATTGTTTGCATGTTCAAATTTAGCAAGACTTGAACACTTCTTGATGTCGACGCTACTAATGAGCCAAGACATAATCTTGACATGTTTCATTCTCCATTTTTTTCTACTTCTCATAAGTGGCCATTGCCTTATTTTTTTCAACCTCCGTAAGAGTTACCTCTTTCTCACCTTCTACTTTGGTAAGGATTAGTTTGGATTTCGGATCGGTCTCATCCACTAATCCCCACAACCCTTTTTTTCATATAAGGTATTTTATAATTAGAGTCCATGTTACATAGTTTGAATCATTGAGCTTAATGAGTTTTATGGTGACATTTTCATTGTCATCCATTTTTACAAAGGGTAAAACAAAAGAAAATAATAGAGAAAGAGGAGAGAAAAGAACAAGAGTAAAGGTGAATGTCACGAGCACTCTACCATCAAGCAAACATTACCAATCACGAGCACATTAAATAGAAATTGCAAGAGACCTTTAACACTTTCAAATTTGGAGTGACACACTTCCTAATGTACTGAAAACAATTTCAACTTGATCACCAAGCTCTGATACCATGTAATGAAAGGAAAGCCTCCAACGATGTTCACCAAATTACCAAAGTGGATACACAAAAGTACCACAACAAAATCTATCAACATGCCAAAGTGAACACACAATAAGCCACAAATGGGCTCACACACAAAACCTACTAAAGGGTTCAACACGAGACTAAAAATAATATTTTATTAATATAAATCCATGTAAGAAGCATACATGAGAGCGGGGGTTTCACCCCTATATATACATAAGCAACAGCCTCCATAGAGACTTTGGGAGAGGCCCCAACGGCTCTAAATAAAGCGGTTGGGCCTTTTCCAACATCTCTTGATTTTGAATTTTGATTAGTCAACATAGTTGACTAGTTAGCTTCTAACCAAAAACAAAGAGACTAACCTATATATATATATATATATACATTTTTAACATCATTGAGGCATGTTAAGTGCCTAATATAGAAAGTTGATGCAACCTAACATGGTAGAATGTTACTACATTACCCCTATGATGTGGGGCAAGAGGTACACATGATGCGGGTAGTAATTGGGCTATGGGTTTGGGTTTCCTTGAAATTGATGTATTCAAGTAGTGGTCCAAGTAGGGCAATGGATCAGGTAGTAATAAGATCCGGCTCCATGTAGTTGAGTGCTTTCAATAGTCTCCTTTTGTAATGAGAAGGATTATGGAATGTTAATGAAATTCACCATCTTGGGGTGTTGGAGGCAAGCTTCTCTTCGGATTGGAGCAGCCCCTTCTCCTTTTCCACCTCTCTCTCTCTCTTTTCTTCCTCTCTTTTTCTTCATGTTAGGATCGGGTGCAAACGAGGGCTCTAAATATACACAGTGAAGGATATCTTTCTTTCATGTAATCCACACACCTCAATGACATGAAAGATGAAATGGATACTTTGAAGGGCTCTGAAGGGAGAGCCACTCGTGACTCCTGCTTTTCCTGAATGAGATGGGCCAGATGCCAATTATATAAATAGACATTAGGTATGCAAACTATATTAAATGCCAAATACCAAAAATATGATTGCCTTAAAATTGAAATAAACATTAAGAGCGACATTTGATAAGTGGTTAAAAAAGCTGTGGCTTTTTTCAGTTGACAAAAAGTCGATGAAAAAAAAGTCGGACCCCTAAGAGTCCAATCTTTTCCAAGTTTTTTGGGATATGTAATCCCCAAAACTCAAAACAGGCAGGTGGTATTTTTAATGTGTTTGGTAGACATGAGGGCCCCTTGCCAAAATGTGGCCAGAAAAGTCACCCGGTTTTTCTGGCCACACTATCAAACATTTCTTGTATGATGTTTAATAGATGTATTTCTCATTTACAATAAATTTACTCTCTAGTCTTGGCTTTGCATATATGTCCTAGGCCTTTGTCTTTAAAGATTGAAAGCAGACAAAAATCTATGGTCGACCAGCGGCAATGTTCTAGCACCATTCACTTCATTACTTAATACCCTCATGTGACCTAATGTAGTATAATACGTAGTGAGTGGCATTTTCTATTATGGCTCCAGCTTGCCTAAAGCAATGAAGCACACACCTCTATATATTATTGCATAACCTTAAAATCCTCACATTTAGTTGCAAAGCAAGAAAGAACCTGTTTCTTTCTTAATTTGATAATTCTTTGTTTTTAGAAAAGAATTACTTGCTCTCTTTCAGGTTCTATGCTTAAAGGAAGGTTCATGGTTTCATAGAGTATGAGGGAACAAAGAACTGCAGTAACTCTCTGATAATGAAATAATTGAACAGGCTGCTGAATCTGAACATTGGCAGAATTATTGGAAGCAAATTATAGGTTAATGATTATCAACCTATTGGAATATTGAATTGATTAGTGTCTTGCTTGAAATGAAGTGCCAAATGAAAAGAGCAACGTCTCCAAGTGAAAGCACGGAAGCACGGAAGCACGGAAGCACGCACATACACAAGATGCCACTAAAGGGCAAAATAAACCACAAAAGTGGTCAAGCACAAAAAGAAGATAAAAAATATATCTCACTTCATAGAATGCTTCAAAAGAAGCTTAAGGAATACATGGGGCTGAGCCCCTTATTTATACACAGCAAGGGACCCAAGGAGGGGCTCCCATAGAGTCGTTGGAGCCCCTCCAACGGTCATATTTATGACCGTTGGAGGGGTCCAACGACTCTATGTGGACCCCTCTCAAATGTAAAAAAGAAAAAATAAAAAATACAAAAAGGAAAAAGAAAAAAGGAAAAAGAAAGAAAGGAAAAAGCATATCAAGGATATGCGTGTACAGGTGAAATGACAGAAATACCCCTGTGGGGTTTTACAATATATATATATATATTTATATATATAGATAGACACGTAGACATATATATATATCATATATATGTATATGTGTCGTAATCGATATATATAGATATATATATATATAAATATACATCATATTTTAACACCCCCCCTCAAACACACGGTGAAATCACCGAGAGTTTGCTAAGGAGGAAATAGAAGCGAGGCGAAGGCAAGGCTTTGGTGAAGAAGTCCGCCAACTGATATTCGGTAGGAACATATGGGAGTTGAATGGTGCCACGTAGGAACTCATCTCGAACATAATGACAGTCCATCTCAATGTGCTTCGTTCGTTCGTGAAAAGTGTGATTGCTAGCGATATAAATGGAGCTCTTGTTGTCACAGCATAGCTTTGAGGGAGTTGAGAATGAGACACCCATATCTTTAAGTAAGCTTCTTAACCATATAATCTCAGTTGTGGTGGTGGCCATCGCACGATATTCAGCTTCAGTAGATGAGAGAGAAACTTTACGCTGCTTTTTACACCTCCAGGAGATAAGTGACTCCCCAAGAAACACACAATAACCTGTGGTAGAAATACGATCATCGGGGTTACCCCCCCAATCAGAGTCAGTATACGCAAGTAAAGTAAGAGGTGAAGAAGAGGATAAGAATACTCCCTTAGTTATGGAATCTTTTAGATATCTGATAATCCTCATCACTGCTGCCATGTGAGTGGTGGTAGGAGCAGTCTGAAATTGGCTTGCACTATGAACTGCATGGGAAATGTCAGGCCTGGTAATAGATAAATATGTTAATGATCCAATCAATTGACGATAAGGCGTGGGATCTGCTAAAGGAGTGCCATCATTGGCTCTCATCTTGGCATTGATCACTTCTGGAGTCTCCACCCTTTTGTCATCTGTTAGCCCAGACCTAGCAATAATATCAGAGGCAAGCTTCATCTGAGATAGGACATACCCCTTGGGTGAGTATGCAACTTCAATTCCTAAGAAATACCTCAAAAAACCCAGATCAGACATATCAAAATTTTTCTTAAGAATATTTTTAATAAGATCAATACCTTTCTTATCATTACCTGTGATAATCATATCATCAACATATAATAACAAAATGGTTATGTATTCATTAGAGGATTTAACAAACAAAGCAGTATCAGTGTAACATGAGGAAAAACCATTATCAAGAACTACTTTGCTAAAGAGATCATACCACGCTTTTGGTGCTTGTTTTAGCCCATAAAGAGCTTTGTTTAATTTTAGAATATTGCCTTTCCCAATTTCAAGACCCGGCGGAGGATCCATAAGAACTTCTTCACATAAAGTTCCATTTAAGAAAGCATTTTTAACATCAAGTTGGTATATAGGCCATTGTTTGATGGATGCTAAAGCAATTAAGGTTCGTACACTAGTCATTCTGGCCACGGGAGCAAAAGTTTCTTCATAATCAATCCCATATTCTTGGGCATAGCCTTTTGCTACCAAACGAGCTTTGTATCTTTCAAGAGACCCATCACTTTTAGTTTTGACTTTATATACCCATCTACACCCAATAGCCTTCTTCCCTAAAGGTTGAGGAATAATGCTCCAGGTTTGGGCCTTGTTAAGAGCCTCTAATTCGATTTTCATGGCTTCAATCCAATGTGGGTGATCTTTAGCTTCCTTGAAAGATGTAGGTTCGTGATACGAATGTATTAACATAAGACATGCCCTATAATTTGGAGAAAAAGATTCATAGGACACAAACTTTTGTGGTGGCCTACTGGTACGAGAAGATCTCCTAGGTAGATTGTTGTTAGTAGATTCTTCTAAAGAGAAGTCTTGAGAGTATCTGTCAATAGCAGGTTGATGTTCATTTCCTATCCGTCGGGTATAAACATTTATATCATTAAGGTTTTCATTTTGGGAGGTATTGTCATGTTGTTGTATATTATAATGTGAAATTCCATCACAACTAGTATCACAAGAAATAGCCTCAGGAGACTCAAATCTAGGAGCTAAGTCAAATAGAAAAGAATAATCGATGTCTTCCTTAGATGTGTGGATATCGAAACCATTTTGTTCTTCAATAAAGTTTACATTTCTCGACACATATAATTTATTGTTTCGAATATCAAAACATCTATAGCCTTTTTGATTCTCACCATAGCCAATGAATACACATTCAATAGCTTTAGGTGACAACTTATCTTGTCCTAAACTAAGTACAAAACATTTGCATCCAAAGGTTCTTAATCTATTAAAATCGGGAGTAATTTTAAATAATTTTTCAAAGGGCGAAACATTTTTCAAAGAGGAAGAGGGCATACGATTCACAAGATATGTTGCGGTAAGAAGAGCTTCGGCCCAAAAGTTTTTAGGAACACATTTATACACAAGAAGAGTTCTTGTGGTTTCAATTAAATGCCTATGTTTCCTTTCCGCAAGACCATTTTGTTGCGGAGTTTTAGGACAAGATCTTTGGTGCAAAATTCCATTTGTTTTAAAATAATTTTGGAAGTCTTTAGACATGTATTCTCCTCCTGAGTCGGATCTAAAAATGGCTATATTGTGTTGGAATTGATTTTGAACAAGAGCGTGAAACTCTTTAAAATTAGTGAAGACATCAGATTTATTCTTGATAATATAAACCCATGTGTATCTAGTAAAATCATCAATAAAAGAAACATAATAAGAGAAGCCTCCTTTGGACATAATGGGTGCCGGTCCCCATACATCGGAATGCACAAGTTCAAAAGGCCTTTTTGACACAAAATTGCTATGAGAATATGGAAGAGAGTGAATTTTCCCAAGAATACAATCATTGCATGTAAATGTATTTGTATTACAAAATTTTTCCAAAAATGGAAAAAGGTACAATTTGGAAATACTAGGGTGCCCAAGTCTCTTATGCCAAGTCTCAATATCTTTGGATTGAACATGATTACAAAATGATTTGGATGGCAAAGACAAAAAATCCATATAGTAAAGGTCCCCTCTTCTATGGCCTTGCCCAATCCGCTTCCCGGACCGGAGATCCTGCACATAGCAATGGGTTGATGAAAAAGAGACATTACACTCAAAATCGGTGATTTGAGAGACGGAGAAAAGATTTAGATTAAGTTTTGGGATGATTCGGATTTTGGGAACAAAAAATTCTTTGTTTTGGTCATAAATTTTCTCAAGGTTTCCAATACCCTTAACATTTAAAGAAGTTCCATCGGCGGTGGATACATATGATTTAAACTTATTGAGACTTGGTTTTGACAAAAGTGATGCATTTGGAGTCATATGGAAAGAGGCACCCGAATCAAGAATCCAAGAAGACATACCTGGGAATGAAGAGATGGCGGCACCGGAAGTGGAAGGTGAGGATGATGATGTAGAGGCGTTCATCTTCATAAATTGTTGGAGAGTTTCGGTTAGATGAGCGATGGAATCTTTTATGTCACCATCCTTCTTTGAATCTTCATTGATGTTTGAAGGAGTTTCTCCCACAGAAGCTACCTTCTTCTTGAATTTAGGGCAATCGGGACGAATATGGCCCGGTTCATTACAATTATGACAAATGATTTTCCTTCCTCCACCATTGTTCTTCCAAAAATGTGGTGGTTTATATGATCTTACATTGTTGCCGGGTCTAGACACGGCATGTACTTCATCAACATCCCTTTTTAAGGCCAAACGGGTTTCTTCTTGACATAAATCGGCCAAAATATCACTTAGAGGAGTAGAGGCTCTATGAAGTAGAGATCCTCTAAGTTGTTCAAATTCGGGACGAAGCCCATGAATAAATTGAAAGAACCTCTCTTTTTCCATTTGCTCTTGTCTCATAGCAATAGCATTTCCTTCCCATTGAGGTTCGAGAAGGACAAGTTCATCCCATAAAGAGGATAGAGCACTATAGTAGTCTCTAATGCTCATATCACCTTGCTTGGTAGCTCTTACCTTTTCTTGAAGAAAAAAATGCCTAGCAAGGTCTCTTTGAGTGTACATACCTTTCATGAAAAACCATGCTTCATTAGCCTTCTTGAATTTAGCAAGATTTGCACAAATCTTCAATTCGACGTTATTCATGAACCACGCTAAGATTTTAGCATGTTCACTTTCCCAATCTTCCATTTTAGAAGAGTAATCAAGAATAGCCTTTTCTTTTTCTTCTTCATTTAAGGCCTTTTCTTCACCTCCTTCAAATTTAGTTAACTTAAGTTGTGGTTCCGGAATGGTTCCACATACATAACCCCAAAGCCTTTTACCTTTGAGATTATTCTCCATAGCGGCCGCCCACATACGATAATTGGTCCCATCCAATTTGAATGAGAGATCGATTTTTGCATCTTTGTTGGCCATTAGAAGAAAAATTTATAAGACAAGAGAGAGGAGAGGTATTACTTGTCAATGGAGGATCCAATGAAGCCTTCTTAGCCAAGGCTCTGATACCATGAAATGAAGTGCCAAATGAAAAGAGCAACGTCTCCAAGTGAAAGCACGGAAGCACGCACATACACAAGATGCCACTAAAGGGCAAAATAAACCACAAAAGTGGTCAAGCACAAAAAGAAGATAAAAAATATATCTCACTTCATAGAATGCTTCAAAAGAAGCTTAAGGAATACATGGGGCTGAGCCCCTTATTTATACACAGCAAGGGACCCAAGGAGGGGCTCCCATAGAGTCGTTGGAGCCCCTCCAACGGTCATATTTATGACCGTTGGAGGGGTCCAACGACTCTATGTGGACCCCTCTCAAATGTAAAAAAGAAAAAATAAAAAATACAAAAAGGAAAAAGAAAAAAGGAAAAAGAAAGAAAGGAAAAAGCATATCAAGGATATGCGTGTACAGGTGAAATGACAGAAATACCCCTGTGGGGTTTTACAATATATATATATATTTATATATATAGATAGACACGTAGACATATATATATATCATATATATGTATATGTGTCGTAATCGATATATATAGATATATATATATATAAATATACATCATATTTTAACATTGCTATGGGTCATAACCTTATGTTCTAAAGTTACTGCTGTAAGTAGCTTTCAAATACCACCTAGTATAGTTCTGGGTTTTCTCAAGTATCCACATACTTAAGTACATTAAACATGTCGGGGTTGATATAAAATACACAAAGTTACATAGCTAAGTGGAAAATTTGGGCAAATTTTCTCACATTGTACTTTAATGTTTTGTGTTACAATATCTTATTGGACCACTTAGTTTCTCATTTCATTTGCTTTCCAGAATTTGTTATTGAGAAGGCAAGGAATTGGTTTATAACTTTAAAACTTTGCCGTTATCATTGGTTTAACATTTCCTTCTTTTATGCAAGATTTATTATGGACTGAAATGAATTTGTTGCATTTGAATCACATGAAGATGGTGTTATATGCAAGGGATTTTAAAGTGGATACTGCCAAATCAATTGGTGTACCGGAATTTGGAATTGGTTTTCTTGGCTCACAATTAGAATATACGGTGGAAATGCTTACCCTTTCTCCTTTTCTGGTGACATTGTAGATGTGGGTATTGCATACTGAATTTCTTGAATTGATTGCAATTAGAATGAGTTCTCCATTATGAATTTCATCTGTGTTGTTGAACCACTTTTACTGTAGCCTATTGTCAGTTTCAAGTACACTAAATATTGAGTTCTAATGCTAGAGTGGTAAATATCATTGTCATTTGGCAATTTTGTTGCTTTTTCTTCCTTCTGACATGGAGGTGTGTGTTTCCTATCATATTTAATCTTCCCGCTACTGACAAAAAGGTGGTAAAATAATTTTTTGATTTTTTTTCAGGTTCTGGATATCTTCATTCTGAGAGGCATGTAGCAGATTAAGTATGAGTCAATCTTTGATTCAGCCAGAAGATGCTTATGACAGTTTAGAATCCGAACAAGAAACATGTAGACCTTCAAAAAGATCCTATGTCCTAGGCGATATTACTAATTTTTCTCCACATAAGAATTTGGGACCATGCAAGAGATATAAATTTGGCTGTGATAAATCTTTGGAAAACCTGAATGTCCTGACACTCGATAGTTTGGCTAAAACACATGGTTATAATGGAAATGATGGTGTATGTAGAACTGGGGAATCACATACTCAAATTTACCCAAGCACCAACCATGAGCAGAAAATAAAAAATACAGTTGGCATTACATGGAGAAATTCTGATGATTGGGAACTCAGCAAGCCTAATGCTTATGGCAACCAAATTAACGTTGCAACTCATAATTCTCATAGCTCTCCTCAAAGCAATAAAATTTTGCTGGATTGTGATAAAGTCAAGAGGCATATTTTCACTGAAAGTGGCAAGCAGCCATTGACTGGAGCCAATGGATTATCCAGAACTAACAGTGTGGCATCTGCATCGTTTATCTTTCCTAAGGATGGAAACCATGGAAGCATGGGAGTTGCAAACCAGAGTCATTCAGGCAATCATGAAACATGTGATAAGGGATGTGAGCAGATTCTATCTACAAATGGGAGTTCATGTGTTGGATCACACAATGTAAGTATGGCGAAAAAAGCTTCTGGTGTGGGTGGGGTAATGTTGGGGGAACGTGGTTTTGATGAAGACATGATTTCCAGCTCTAAACTTATGAATTTGGGGAGAACATTCAGTGAACATGCCAAGTTTAGTACTAAGAATTCTGATATGGTCCGAAATTGCTCTTGTTCTTTCTGCTGTAAAGGTATCTTAACCAAACTGCCTCACTGGAGCCTAGCCTTTCACTGAATAGTATTTTGTTTGCAATTGAATTTTTGGAGATTATTGGATGCACACATTTCAGTTCCTGTGTTATATGTACCCTTGATGTATTTGTGGAAGTGTTTTTTATTGAATGATTTTTCTCTATTATGTGCAGCTGCTTATGTATGGTCAGATCTTAATTATCATGATGTCAGAGGCCGTCTGTTAGGTAACTGGTCACAATTTTCTTTATTTCTGCCCTATTTCCATGGTTTAATTGTTTTATGTTTTTGTCTTTGCATTCATGCTTAAATTTATGTTTATTTATAATAGAACTCAAGCGGAAATAATTTGGACTTCAGCCGTATCTCCTTATTGTTCCATTGTGCAGTTCTAAGAAAGAGCATGGCACATGCTGCATCATTGATAGGGGGCAATTTTTTCCGTGATCTTGCTAGCAATGGTGATAAGCACAGTTCTGTAGGCAACAACACTCTAGAACCTGCTAAAAAAACTTTGGAATTCCATCTCATGCATCAGTGGAGGTCTCTTTTCCTGCAGACACAGAAAGCTCTTAGCTGTGAAAGCATAGACCTGGTAATTAACTTTTTTATTCAGACATGCTAACCATTTGGTTATTCTTCTGATAGATTCATTCCCTACCTGTTCTGTCTGCTATTACTATTAGAAAATTAGCAACATTCTTCCTAGATGTTTAATGATACTAAAACAGAACCAGTCAATATGTTGAGGGTGCATCACTTGTTTTCTCTTTTGGTTTTATCATGTTTGACTTTTTTCTTTCCCTTGCAGCAATCCAGTCTTCACAAACTGAAGGAACTTAAGGAGAACTGTAAGAAGGATTTGGAGATCATTCACAATGTTCACTCTAATGACTTATAGCTGGATTCTGATAAATTTGTTCACCCAATCATATGAGTGCACCAGTTTCCCTTGCTTTAACATGGTTTTGTACTTATGTGTGATAACTTTTGTATGCTCTTAATGTATAACATGATAACATTTGCTTTCATAAATCTTGTGGGATCAAAAGGTCTCTTCGAAATTACAAAAAAGGAGTTGCATCATATGAATGCCGAGTAACATTCATATTTTTTATCTGTTGAGAGAGAGAGAGAGAGAGAGAGAGAGAGAGAGAGAGAGAGAGAGAGAGAGAGAGAGAGAGAGAGAGAGAGAGAGAGAGAGAGAGCTTTTATTTGAGGGCACATGCAAAAATGAAGTCAGGCTTTCTCGGTCAAGTAATTGAGAAGTAAATGTGGGTTGGGTAGGAGTTGGGTCAAACTCTTCCTGAGGTGCCGGGTGTTGATAAGGCATGTGAGGATTGTGAGGTCAAAATTTTGCTCCTTTATCCAAATACTTTAAGTGGATATTTTTTTTTTGAGGAAAAGGAAAACATTTCATTGTGTTTGTCTTAGAATAATACAGAAACTGAAGGCATTTGGACTGTATTTGAGAGCCTTTAATTAAAGTGCATTGAAGTTGTTTCAACCCACCATGTTTTCACCTTTTTTTTTATATAAATACTTCTTTGGTTCTTTGTAGTGTACATAAATGGCCTATGGCCTAAGTTCCCTCTGTACTACAATAGTAACGGGTCTCTCTCCCTCTCTCTCTCTTTGTAAATCTTGAAGCTTATAAAGAAGTGTTGCTTTCTCTCTCTATATTGCTCTCTTTGAGATTGTGTGCATTTTGTTGTGATTGTGCACCCTAGTGTGAGGTGCTTGCTTCTTTGACTTGAAAGGCTAATTTGGTTGGAATCACCAGGTGCTCAAATAAGCTTTGTGATAACTGGTACCATAGCCTACTTGAGAACATGAGGAAATAAAGAGGGGCATTTATTGAAACTCTTGCTGATTGAGTTTGATTATGGATTCAAATTTGAGAGAACTCTTCAGAAAAAGTCATAAAGGGAAAATGGTAGAGAAGGAGAAATATGCCATAGAGGAAATGGTTAGCCCTAAAGAGAAACGGGTGACCAAGGGTGAGAAAAGAATGATGGAATTGTCAGGGGACATTTGTAAATGTATCAATGCAGTTGAAAGGGCATAGAATGACTTTGAAAAGTTAGGTGTTGATGTAAGGGTTGAGACCAAAGAGCTGAGGGCTACAATTCAAGAATTAACAGATCAGTTGAGTACACGAGACCAAAATGTGAAAACTTTGAGAAAGATACAGTTTTAGAAAGGTTGTTGAGAAACAGGATTGGTGGTGTGGCCAATGCCGAAAATCCTAGAAACAATACACATGGGGGAAACACGATAATGATTCGTCGCGAATAGCCTAAATTGAAGCCAGTCGAGCGGGCAAAGTTCAAAGGTGAAAGAGACACTAGGATTGCGGAAAACTAGTTGTGTGATGTGGAATAATTCTTCAATCAGGCTGAGATTAATGACGATGCTTATCGAATCTGTATTGCGACTAGGTACGTGATCGACGGTGCCACTATATGGTGGAGGACACAATATTGAAGCATGAAGCACATAGGAATAATGATTGAGTCATGGGACAACTTCAAAAAGAAAATGAGAGGGTATTTTCTTCCACATAATGCCGAGGAGCTTGACTGTGACAAGCTGATGGCCCTGAGACATACAGGGAGCATTCAAGAATATGTAGTTGTGTTTTCGTCAGTAAAGATCGATATAGAGGATATGTTAGAGATAGATTGTATCTACTTTTTCAAAAGAAGCCTAAGGTTTTGGGCTCAACAGGAGTTGACTCGGATGAAATCGACGGACCCTGTTAGTGCAATGGCAATAGCTCAACATATGGGGGACCTTAGGCAAGGCTGTTCCACAGGGATGATTAGGATAATGCCACAGGTGGCAAAGGAGGAAACCAATATTAACCTCTTCCTAAAGACTAGAGAAATCAGAACCAAGCATGACCTTACGGACTTTTGAGAAATAAATCGATACCTTTGAACCTCCGGTGTTGGTACAATGGTGGAAATCATTTCGTGTGGGATTGCCCCAACCAAAATCAAGGAAATGCGGAAAGAAGGGCAGCCAACACTATTGAGATAGGACTCACGAAAGAGGACATCAAAATGGGGGCCTTGCAGAGGGTGAATGCACTAGAGGGGTCCACCTCTGTAGCACCCACAATTAAAAAGGAGTTAATGTACTTAGTGGTGACTATCAATGGAAGAGCTACCAATGTGATGGTCAATACGAGAGCCACACATAACTTCATTGTCCAAGAGGAAGCTGGAAGACTTAGCTTGCAATAGGATCAGAAAGCCAGTCACATGAAGGCGGTGAACTCAGCTGCATAACCCATCTTGGGAGTATCTAAGAATGTACAAGTTGGGGCTGGGCAGAACGAACTTCTTGATTGCTCTGTTGGACGATTTCAAAGTAATCTTGGGTATGGAGTTCCTACGAGCAAGTAAGGTCATGCCTATGCCCCACCTAGATGTCGTTAGCTTCATGGGTGAGGAGTCTCCTTGCATGATCCCTACTTCGACACCGTCAACATCGAATGCCTGCATGGTTTTTGCTTTGTAAATTAAGAGGGGCCTTCAACAAGGCGCTCAAATATTTTTAGTAGTTGTGCGAGAAGAAGATGGAAAGTCTCATGAAGATGTGTCATCACCTATTATTATGATATTGAAAGAGTTTCGAGAGATAGTGCTCCAGGAGTTGCCAAGAAACTTGTCAGCACAAAGAGAAGTTGATCATCAGATAGAGTTGGTGTTAGGTGCAAGACCTCCTGCCATGATGTCGTACAAAATGGCCCCACCCGAACTGGCAGAGCTTAGAAAATAACTGGATGAAATGTTAGTTGCTAGAATCATCCGACCAGCGAAGGTGCCCTTTGAAGCTCCTGTGTTGTTTCAGACCAAGCATGATGGGTCCAAAGGGTTGTGTGTGGATTATATGGCACTCAACAAACTGACTCTCAAGAACAAATATCCCTTACCCCTAATTGTCGATTTGTTCTACCAGTTAGGGGAAGCTTGAGTTTTCTCAAAATTAGATTTGTGATCAGGATATTGGCAAGTTAGGATTGTGGAGGGAGACGAGTCCAAGACTACTTGTGTTATGTGGTATGGTGCCTTCGAGTTTTTGGTGATGCCCTTTGGTTTAATGAATGCACCTGCAACTTTCTTTACGCTAATGAACCATATATTCTATCCCTATCTTGATGGCTTTATTGTTGTATATTTGGATGACATCGTTGTTTACAGTCAAAATATGGAGGAACATGTACAACATATGGGTATGGTGTTTCAAATTATGAAGAACAATGACTTGTATGTCAAAAGAGAAAAGTGTATATTAAGCTAGGAGGAGACCAACTTTTTGGGCCATGTGGATGGGAAGGGTTGTCTAAGGATGAATCGCCAGAAGGTAAGAGTTATTCAGGAATGGGGAGTTCCAACCAAGGTCCCTGAGCTCTGGTGCTTTTTGGGTATGGCGAACTACTATCATCGTTTCATTGCGGAGATATTTAGCTATTATGGTGTCGCTAGCATAATTGTTAAAGAAGGACAAAAAGTGAGAATAGCAAGAGGAGTTTCAAAGAGCATTCGAGACATTAAAGGATGCCATGGCTAAGGAACCGATATTGCAACTGCCTAACCAGGAGAAACCGTTTGAAGTATATGCAGATGCATCTAGTTTTGCTATTATAGGCATATTGATGCAAGATGGACACCCTATCGCTTTCTAGAGTTGAAAGCTGAACAGTGCTGAGTGACGATATACAGTGCATGAAAGAGAGATGACTGCCATTGTACATTGGTTATGCACCTGGACGCATTATCTATTGGGTTCGATGTTCGTTGTCTATACAGACAATGTTGCCACGAGATACTTTCAGACACAGAAGAAGCTCAGTTCTAAACAAGCTCATGCGCTAAGTAGGAAGGCCGAGTTGGCGGCCTTGGTCAAAGAAAATAGTGGAAGTACAAGACCTCAAAGTGACCTCCTCGACAGGGTCTGGGAGGGCTTACGAGAGGACCCAATGGTGTAGTATCTCCTCTCCCTGGTAAAAGAGGAGAAGACAAGACGATTCTGGGAACAAGGACTATTGATGACAACTTAAAATCAAGTATATGTACCTGGATGGGGATCCTTGCATCGGGCGATACTGATGGAGTTCCATGATTCTCCCTGGGCCAAACATCCAGGGCAATAAAGAACATTTGCATTGATGCGGCCGATTTATTATTGGCCTTAGATGCACGATGATGTAGGTGACTACGTACACACCTGCTTGATCTGTCAATAGGACAAGGCCATGAATCAAAAGCCTGCAGGATTATTTGAACCTCTCTCTATCCCAAGTCGACCATGGGAGAGTATTTCAATGGACTTCATCATTATCTTGCCGAAGACTAAGGGGTGTAGCATCATTTTTGTTGTGGTTGACAGGTTCTCCAAGTATGTGACCTTTGCGCCTAGCCCCAACAACTGTTCAGTTGAAGACACAAGTCATCTCTTCGTGAAGCATGTTGGGGCATCCTATAGATCATCATCAGTCATCATGATGCTCGTTTCATAGGTAAATTTTGGAGATAAGTCTTTCAGTTGTTAGGATTTGAGCTACACTTTTCTACCAGTATTCATCCGCAGACGGATGACCAAACTGAATGCATTAATGAGATGCTAGAAGAATACTTGAAGCACTTTGCTTGTGTGAATCAGAAAAATTGGATGGAACTATTGGACATCGTGCAGTTCTACTACAACCTTCAAAAGAGCGAATCATTAGGGCACATTCCATTCAAGATCATGATAGGACAATAACCACAAGCGTTGCACTCTATAACAGTTCAAGGTCAAGGAAAGACGCCCTTTGCTTACAACTTTGTCAAGAACTGGCATGACCAAAGTGAATTAGCAAAGATGTTTCTACATAAAGCTGCTAAGCGGATGAAGAAATGGGCAGATCAAGACCATCGACCTGTTGAATTTCGAGTTGGAGGTAAAGTGTTGGTCAAGTTATACCTCAAAAAAATGACTATCTTTCAAAGGCATCATCGAGGACTCATTAAAAAATATGATGAACATTTTGTCATCGTCTAGAGGATTGACAAGTTAGCGTATAAGCTAGATCTTCTTGCTAGTTTTCAGGTTCACCTTGTTTTTCATGTTTGCAATATGAAGCCCTTCAACGAAGATGAAGAGGATCCCAACTGCAATCTACCTCAACGAGTTTCAACATCAACCTCTAAAGAAGTCGTGTTCATCATGGATCATGTCAACAACTATCTTAGAGAAGTGAAGAAGTATCTCATGAAATGGAAAGGATTACCAAAGAGTGATGCTAGTTGGGAGACTCCACGCAACATTCGTCAGTTTCAGCAGTCAATTGAAGAATACCAGCAGGAGATCACGCCGAGGACGGCACCAGTTTAAGCGGAGGAGCGTGTTTTAGCCCGCCATGTTTTCATCTTTCTTTTCTTGATGTAGATACCTCTTTGGTTCTTTGTAGTATACATAAATGGCCTATGGCCTAAGATCCCCCGTGTACTACAATACTAACTGGTCCCTCTCCCTCTCTATTTCTCTCGAAATCTTGAAGCTTATAAAGAAGTGTTGTTTTCTCTCTCTCTCTATTGCTCTTTTTAAGATTATGCGCCCTCTGTTGTGATTGTGCACCCTAGTGCGAGGTGCTTGTGTTGCTTTCTTGACTCGGAAGGTTGATCGGGTTGGAATCAACAGGTGTCACATAGTACTTCCAAATAAGCCTGTGACAACAGTTTCCCAAACATCCTCTGCTATTTGAGAACATGGCTTCCCTGACACACACCCTCCGTGGTTTAAGAGCACTGGTGTTGCCAAAACACTGACACCATATTTTAGTGCCATCCAGAAAAGGATGTTTGTAGCAACGTCATTCCAAATACAAATACCACATTTTGGCAACGTCACATATTGGCAAAACCATATTCTGGCAATACAGTGAACTGGTGTTTACATCCCAACTAGGGGTGGCAATCGGGTCGGGTTGGCGGGTCAGCATACCTCAACCTGAACCTGACCCGTTTATTAAACGGGTCGGCTGTGGCAAACACGAACCCGACCCGTTTAATAAACGGGTAACCCGACACGACCAGCCAACCCATTTAATAAATGGGTTGGGTCGGGTAAATGGGTTTTCAGGTTCGCGGGTCAGGTTGGCGGGTTGAGGGATCGGGTTGGCAGGTAGGCAGGTTGGCGGGTCGGGTTGGCGGGTTGACGGGTCGGGTTGGCAGGTTGGCAGACGGGTTGGCGGGTTGGCTGGTCGGGTTGGCGGGTCGACCCACCCGCCTAACCCGTTTATTAAACAGGTCAGCCGGGTTGGCATACCCCCAACCCGAACCCGACCTGTTTAATAAACGGGTTACGCGGGTCGACCCGTTTATTAAACGGGTTGGCTTAAGCCCAACCCGAACCCGCCTAAGAGGCGGGTTGGCGGGTCGGGTCAGAAATTGCCACCCCTAATCCCAACGCAAGACTTGCAATTAGAAGGGTTTTTTCAACATATCCTCTCGATGCCTAGCTTCTGCCGTGGATGGTATAGAAGTTCATCTAAAGATGTTCCACCCCAAAAACACATGGTACTTCAAGCCAATTCTATTTCAAATATGCTTTACCTTCAAAACTCACGTACCTGATGCGAGGAACCCTTGGCAAAAGGAGAAGCTAGAAAAATGGGTTACATGTGAAATGTGTTTTATTTGAAAGCTTGTTTTGAAAGTTGAACATGATTTGATTCTAGAATTTGGCATGGGGACTAGGTAGTAAAAACTAGAGTTCTATCAAATGTTCTCGTTCCTCTGAAATATTGTGTGACATGAGAAAGTAGGCAATTTTTTCTTTAGTGTTTCATGTGATTTGCAACTTGTAACCCTTTTCCCATGAGAAATGAAAAACCTTTCTCTGTTAAGATTTTTCCTATAAATCATGTGCCCGTTTTTTGCCTTGAGAAAGTTATTCACATGCTACTTTGCTGGGTAAAGAAGTGGTCCGTGAACATACCCTTGATCTTGTTGGCAAATATGTATGTACTTGTGCAAATGTTTATGATTCAAAGGAATGCCTCAATGAAAGATGTTGAATCTATATGATTCAACTAAATAAATTTAAATCAAGTATGAGAACTAGCTCTCTCTCTCTCTCTCAAAAATAAAAAATAAAAAAATGTAGCCCTTCAAGAAAGATAAAAAAAATAAGGCCTTACGAGGATAAAACTGGATTGCCTCAATAGGTTCTATATTGTGATGCAATGAATCTTGGCAAAAATATGAGAAAGAAACATACAAGTTCAAAACAGGATTCAGAAAGTGTTCTTCTCGGTAACTTGCTCAAATTGGATTAAACACTTGACGTGGAACCTAATGGCACGACAAAAGCCTAAATAACATAATTCTAAGGATCATGACCATGCAAATATTTCTACATTGGAAGGGGATCGGCCATACCAGAAAGGCCCAAAATCTTTAACGTTGATGATCAAACAACACACCCTCAACTGCTCTTATCTTCAACAACCAACTGAATTTTGAGAGTTTCTTATTTGAGAAAATTCCATTTATGGGTCAGAATTTTGCCCCAAATTCCAAATATGGCCAATCTTTTTCTGTAATCTATCAAACATGGACCTCATGTCAACATCCATCATATTGAAAAATGCGAGTCCTTTTTTGTTTCTTGCACTGTCCCTTGAAACTTGAAAAATACTCATTCATCCTCTCAAAAAAAGTAAACAATATGATGGACATTATTGTAATTTGAGTTTGACAGTTTACAGGAAAAGTTTGACTCATTTGGAATTTCAGAAACATGTGGCCATATTTAGAATTAGGATTGAAAGGTTGGCCCCTAAGTGAAATTTCCCCCTCTTATTTTGCCGGTTTTCCGTTTCTTGAAGACAGTATATAATATACAAAGGGTGATCGGTCCTGCAAATGGTTGTGTGGACCAACTACTGCCGTATGATAAATTTGAGAAAACAAATCTAGTGATACTTTTTGAGTTATGGTAAAGGTGTTTAGCATGAGATCGAAGGGTCAAACATTTGGACTGACACATTTCCCTATATGAGTACATGAGCATATTAAAACAATGACCTATAAGATTGTTTTCTTTTTAGAAAAATGACGGTAGTGTCTTTAAAAATTGAGCTGTTCTCTCAAATACATTCTAATTTTGGAAAATGACCATAATGAATGAGAAAAATGATGCATTTTCAAAAAATGTCTTTCAATTTACCAAATTCATAGAATCGACAATATTTCAAGTTCTCAAGTTTTTTCTTTGATGCTTTTACCCTTTGCATGTGTGATTTTTTTTATTTTCGTACATCATGTCGCTAAAATAATATACCTAAGAAACTCGTCAACAAAATCTTAGCTGAGGTTGCAATTTCCCAAAAAAGATTGCGAGATTTCAAACAATTTGCGAAACTCATGATGAGTTTTGCGTGATTACCTGCAAAAATAATAAAATTTGCAGAAATTCGATAATTTTAAAATTAGAGATGAGTATCACATAAAGTATTGCAAAATTCTAAAATATTTGCGAAATCCGATATTCTAAAATTTCTTATTTGCATCGCACCTGTATTGCAACATTTTTTTCTTGTAAAATTTTGTCTCATATGAATGCAATTTAGATTTTTTTCCTCGTTTGTATATAGAAAGAGCGGTAACCCCAATCCTCCTCCCTCTAGAACCCCAACCCTTTCGGTAATTTCTGTGAAAGTTGTTTGCTCCACCTCATGTAAGATTGTGGTATCCTTCTCCTCAATTTCTCTGGTTAGCTATTATGGTTGTAGTATCTTTTTCTGTTTCTCATTTACTATTTACGATTTACGATCGTTAGAAATTTTTACGTATAGTTATTGATTTTTCTCTGTTGCTTGTCAATACTTTGTGGTTTTGTCAATATTTATCTTTGTTTGATTGGGGCTAAGGTTGACTACAAGCATTCAATTAGTTAAATGTGATTGAGGTTGACTGTGAACAAGTATTGAATATGGATTAATTGTGGAGGTAGTGTGGTCTATTGTGAGTTGTTGTTAACTGAGTGATATGTTGTATGGTTTATATAGGCAGTTATGATGACTACTGAAATGTTATTTATAAATTAGCATTGAGCAACCCTTTTTGAGATCTATAATGGTTTTTAAAAACAACAATTGTATATGGATTAATTGTGGGGGTAGTGTGGTGTATTGTGAGTTGTTGTTTTCAGAGTTGTTAATTGAGTGATATGTTGTATGGTTTATATAGGCAGTTATGATGACTGTTGAAATGTTATTTATAAATTAGCATTGAGCAACCCCTTTGGAGATCTATAATAGTTTCTAAAAACAACAACTATAAGAAATATGTAGCATTAAGGTCTCATAAAATCAGATATATAGAATAGTTAATGGTCCTCCAATATAAGTGCATTCCAAAATTAGATGGTGAAGATATATGGATACATCTCTTGAAGGACGGTGATGTACATTAAATGCTATATAGGGGCAATATTTACTTAGTTGCTAGTAAAGCTATATAAATTGTTCTACGCTGACGAGTCTTCTTCACTGAGAAGGTGTATAGAATCAGTGGATTGTACTACACTATACCTATACCGCATCATCACCAGAGCATTGAATATGAGCAAGCTCTAGCAGGGAGACTTGCCCAAGAACATCGAACTGAGGTAGAACATATCCCCTTAATATGCTTAAAGAATGGTCACCACAACAAGGTGCCTAACCAATGAGCAATATCTTGTACAAAATCGAGTTATTGCATAAACAAACATCACTAGAAAGCCTTACGAAACATCTCATAACCGCCTCGCTAAACTGAGTTACAGCATCTGTCGATAGAAGAAGAAGCATGTAGTAGGAATGGGTCACTCCATTGCGATTCCAAGCAACAGGGAGTGGAGAAAGTGTATGAATCATTTTTTAGTCTTGAAACTAGATCATGCAACGATTTGCCTCCAACAGTGTTGCAAGTACCCTTTACGTAGATGATAGACTTTCTAGTGCAAACTTCACTACAACTCACACCTGCAAGGTGTTGTATCTCAATCTATCTGCCATGAATTGATTGGTAAGGGACGATGCAGGAAACTTGGAGCATTCACACTACCGATATCAGCAAAGAAAAAATAGTCAGCAAAGAAAATGTGAACCAAGATAGTTTTTATTCTGATAGCAGTATGGACGACTCTAACGGTGACCAAAACTAACAAGCACTCTGATAACAATTTGGGGTAGCTCCTTGACCAGTTTGATAATCTCTTGTATCATTTATGGTATGCTTTGATACCAATTATCACGATATTTTTTCTTTGTGCCCTCTTATCTTGCACGAAGAGAGAGCTTGGCAAGTTGTTTGGTTATGCGGCTCGCAACTTGCCTTAGAAGCAAGGAGCTATGTAAGCCTAGTGGAAGTGAATTCGAGGTAGTGCATATCTAATGCACGTTCAACACAACTAAATTGTCTTAAGTAGCAGTGTTGAATGGGTCGGTAGCGGGGCGATGCCAAAGTCTCTGGTGTTTGAGTGTCCAAGCCAATGAGAGCCAGGTGCATCACCTTTCTATGATGAGTGCACGAACAATCAAGGATTGTAGAGCAAACATCAAATTTTTGAGATACGTTGAACGATGATAATATTATTTTTTTAGACCTACGAGCCCCACGAAGTGCATCATGCACTCCATAAAAACTCTCCGCTACGATGGAGAAGACCTTTCGACCCCTAACCTAAACTAGTTTCTAGTATGATGTAGTGAAGCTCCCTAACTAAGAGAAATCATCGTCGCACAACATGCATTCATTGAGTGCCTCGCAAGGGTGGGAGGTTGGATGGTAAGGCAGGAAACAAGAGCGGGTTTTGCGCATGCTTGAAATGCATATGATAAATTTGCATACTCATGAGCACCCTTGTGTACTTCAATGTACTACTCACGAGATATATGAGTTGTCCACTCCGAAATGCATGGTGGTATATCAATGCAAGTCAATAGGAATGTCATCTATATAGGTGTTATGGGCGCTGACCCCCTAATAAGAACTCTAATATTTCTTAAAAATGCAATACTTTTGTCTCAAATAAAGTGCCTGAATGCAGGCTTCGTATTTCGCTGAAACAACCATACCAAGACCTTCCCCACATATGAATATGTTTGTGAGATTTCAATTTTGACTCAATAATTCTCAACATGCATAGAGAATCTTGACTCAATAATTCTCAACGTGCATAAAGATGCGCAGGCCTACGTAGCCACCTGATGAACTAACTCATTTCTGTATTCTGACTTCGTAGATGCATTCTTCATATGTAATTGTGCGGTAAAATACTAAAATGTGACACATGAATTTTGCATGAGTATCCTTTTTTTGCGGGCTCGAAGTTGAGACGGGTCGGGGAGACATGAACTCTCTGCTTAGCAAAGTGCATCACCATAGGTTCCGCCATAGCACACACATAGAGCAGATAAGACCATATTGTATATAACTAATTCATTGGTTATATTCAATCTCCACGGTTCATCTCCATCGACGCATGGACCCCATTGTCGCAGTTAAAAAGATGATAATTGCCTATTCCAAGCATGTTAATATTTCTTAAACGTTCATATAATTATTGACAAATTTGCAATATCTTACCCATCTATTACTCAAGCAGTCATGCATTGAGATATGATCGCCCACATGGCCAGCCGGGTGGTTATGAGAGTGCTGATACCAAGGCGCCGGATCAAACCCTGTTGGTGCATGATTGTGTCTGTAGCTTTTAGAGATGGGTACTAAGGCAAGGTGGTCGTGGAGCTCCAACCAGGGTTTTCTTAGCTTCAGTGAGTCATCGACATAAAAAAAGAGAATTAAGTATTTACTCACTTAAAATGACGTTGTCAGCCAACATACATACCTAAGAAGCCACTTTATTTCATCCCCTACACAGAGAGAGGATGCTTCGGCTGCCAGAACTAAGCTTATATAAGTGTGAACTGGTGCTCCTGGTCTCCAACAAGCAAGAAATGAGACCCACCGTGCAATATCTTGGTCCCGTCCTCCATGGCCCTGCTCAAGTGCTCGCATGGCTCCAGCAGGAACTCCACTTCGGCCGTTTCGCCGGATCGGATGTAAACGCTCTGGAAACTGACCAACTGATTCTTGGGACTGCCCGGAGGAGCATCGTCTGCACGAGAAAACAGCAAAACCGCATGACGACCGTCCATTTCCCCATGGTTGCTTACTCCAACGGTTGCAGAGAATCTCATTTGATTGCAGATCTCAGTTCCGATCTTTGCAACGTCGTAGTAGTAGGCAGTCTCCGATCGCGCAGAGGATGCTCGGACGGCAGTGCTGCTTCCGGAGAGATTGAAGGGGCGGTTGGTTACAGAAACGAACTCGTAAAAGTAAGTCGAGTAGCTTAAGCCGTAGCCGAATCTGAACACCTCCCTGCCTGTGTAGAATCGATACGTCCGGCCAGGATAGCCGGTTGCAGGGTTCGGTCGCATTCTCATGTCAGTCATCGGGACCTTAGTGAAACCTTCAGGATACCAAGTCATTGGCAATCTTCCACCTAGACAAGAAGAGATCTGTTAGAGCAAATATTAATTCAAGGAGGCGTGCGTGGTTAGGTGATCGGGACTGTGTACTTTACAAAGTGCTTGTGGCCATACAAAACACAGAAAATCGCTCCTGCCTGCGTGCAGTAACGCTTTTCTGTGTAAAAAGAAAAAACACAAAACACAGAAGATGGGAGTCTGGAGTAAAATAAGCGAAAAACAGTACCAGGATTGTGCTCCCCAAATATGATTTCCGCGAGGGCGACACCGCCAGCTTCGCCCGGGTAACCGGCCCACAAGATGCTCCCGATTTTCGGGTTGTACTTGGCAAACGAAACGTCCACCGGACCGCCACAAAGCAGCACGAGAACGACGGGCGACCTCGCGGCAGCAGCGACGCTCTCGATGAGCTTCCTCTGCTGCCCCGGGAGAAGCAGGCTCACGCGGTCCAGCGCTTCTCTTTCCTGCGTTTGGTCTAATCCCATGACCAGAACGACATGGTCTGCGCCTCTGGCCGCACCCACCGCCTGGCCGATCAACCCGTCGGAGGAGCAGGCAACCGAATCGCAGCCGGCGGAGTAGCGAGCGTCCGCGACGTATCGCTTCAGCCCTTCGAGAGGAGTTACGGCCTTGCAAGGAGGCCCAGCGTAGTTGCCTACCAGAACCTGCCGGTTGTTGGCGTTGGGACCTATCACTGCAAGCGACCGGAGTCTCGGTTTCGATAGCGGAAGAAGGCGGGCCGAGTTTTTCAGGAGCACAATGCCGTCTCGAGCTGCTTCGAGTGCCAGATTCTGATGCGCCGAGGAGCATACTTGGTCCGAGCCAATGGCACCGAACAGATGGCGCGATGGATCGCCATCAAAGAGACCAAGCCTTATCCGCACGGAGAAGAGGTTGTGAAGGGCCCTGTCTATGTCTGATTCCTTGACCTTCCCCTGTTGAACTGCCGACTTTGTGTGCAGCTGCAGATACTGGCCGCAGTTGACGTCCATGCCTGGCAATGAATGTAAAAAAGGGCAATCGAACACCATCCTCACCATGTTGCTATCAGACCTGGTCTATGGAGAGAGAGAGAGATCCATTACCGGCTCTGAGGACGTCCCCAACAGCATCTTCAGGGGTTGCAGCATAACCTTGAACGTCGTGAATGATGGAAACAGCATCGCAGTCGGATGTAATGTACCTGATTACGTGAACCACAAAACAATCAAACTGACGATGACACAAAAGATCAAGTTACTATCATTGAAAACATCGATTTACATCCAAATTTGAATTCAGCAGATAATCTGAACCAATTAAATAAAAAACTTTTCTAATGAACTAATTGAATCCGGATTCTTTGAGCCCTTTTTATTCCAAATTCGAATCCAATTAGGCAATACCTGGTCAGTTCAGATTGATATTGCCCGTATCAGAACTGGATTCAACCTGTTTACATCCCTACATGAGGTGCTCACAATTAAGCCTCTTCAAAGAAGGCTTTTGAACCTTATGGGTTAGATATCAGGGGTGGTCCTGGCCCAATTAGTAAATGGGCCAAGTTTCAGGTAGGGCTCAAGCATCATTCAATGAGGTCCAATCTGTGGCCTGGCAGCTGGCTCATTTACTAATCGATGTTAAAGGATCCAACCGACATGACTGGACCCTACCCAGTAAGTCCCAGGCCAAGCTTGAACCCCACTCAAACTTGGGTCTAAGTCAGGTTTGTCAGGACCTGAGAAAGGCTGGCCTGAATCGCCTGATGTCCACGCCTAGTTGTGTAGGTCAGATTGAATGGGCACGCCCAAGTTTGAGTGAACAAGAAAGCCGGTTGCTTGTTTTCCCAAGGCAAGTTTCAAATTTCACAAGAAACTAGGCTAAGCTGAGTGCATGCGACTTGGGTTTAGAGAAGTGTGGTATAAGCCATCGTCGAAAATCTTTTTTTCTAGATTTTCTTGGTCTTCTCTTTTTTAATTATTCAAAAGATGTTCTTAAGTGTAAAAGAATAAACATGCAGCCACACAATTTAAAAACATGATTGACATATTAATAAATTTATCTTGCCGCTATCACAGTTTTCATGTCCTGAATCCATCATGATAAACTCACAATACATTCAAAATATCGCTTGGTACTTGTAAGTAGGGATGCAATCGGATCGGATCCTGATCAGCTAAAAATCATAAAAGTGACATATTGGATCCAGCCCATTTGCATCTATAGCTGTAAATCTCCTAAACTATGTATGATTCATAATTTTTGGAGGGGACGCTATTGGTCGTTGTAACATATCAAACAAACTCAGCCTTTTTTTGTTGTTGTTGTAGTTTTTTATAAATTTAGCCTTACCAATGTTGTCAGTATCGGTATCGGCCCTGTATCGTTTTTGGTCAAAGATTCAGGTGAATAGTAAAATATAGTACGTGTTAATCAGAAAGTAACACATGTTAAAGCTATTAAAATAATATTAAAAAATAATTTTAAGTATTTTTACATTTATTAAAAAATAAGCGTATCACTTTTCTGTCAATAAGATATCGATACTGACAGCATTGAATCTTACAAATGTGATCTGCATGGCTTGGACAGTGAGGATGGATCCATTTTTTTCCGATAATAAAACTGGGGGATCAGGCCCCCTCCATTTATTGAGGAAACATATGTCCAAACAGGTTACAGTGAGGATCGACCTTGGATTGTTTGATTAAGACATGTAAGCAAGCTTTGAGAGCCTTCAAAAATCAATGGCCTACAATGTACCAACTTTTTAAGACCTCACTCATACGGTTGTATTTGTAGTTAAAAAAACATCATCCAAAACCCTATTCTTAGCATTTGGATAAAGTAAAATTGCAGTAAATTGAAAATACCACCCATCTCTGCAATTTATTTTTTTGTTGTTGTTGTTGATATTTACACGGACATACCACCCCCAGGATCAAAGACCTAGCCGTGGCTCTCTACCTGCAGTAATTATGGTCGATGTCCTGACAGCGCAAAACTCTATGGGCTTACCTCTTGTCCTCAGGGAGTCATCACGGCTTGCACAACCAGCTGCCTAGCGGCCTAGATCTCATCCCACTATGCCAAACCCCTTTGGGACAACTATAACAGGCCCAGTGGCGGAGCCAGGGGTGGGCGGTCGCCCACCCCAGAACTAGAAACCAAGTCGACTCGGGAATCGTTCGAGTCAACTAGACTCATTGCCCCACCCCGAGTTTATTGCGACTCGGCCGAGTCAGGAGTCTTGACATTTTAAAAAATTAGGGATTGAGGGATCGATGGTCAGTAAAATTAAAGATCATTTTTTTGCCTTGTCTTTCATATATCTGCAGGAACCCCGTCGATGGCTTCTCCGCCAGCTTGGTCGACGACCCCAACATCTTCGAGTGGAGCGTCACCATCATCGACCCTCCCGACACGCTCTAGTGAGTCCCCCTTCTCTCAAAACATCGTCTTTCGACGATCATCGGCTTCTCCGATCATCGCCCCTTTCATTTTTGGGGTATTTCTAGGGTTTTTGATGGGTGATCTGCGACTATTGATCCCTCTCGAAATTGGTTTTTGAATCTATGTTTGTGATTGATTCTGTCTATGTTTGTTTCTTTGTTCAACAATCTCTTGGGTGATTTTGTTCGCTTTCCTATTATGTGGGTTGGTTCGAACTTCGAATAGCGTCGTTGGTGTGTGGAATTTTGATTGTTGGAGTGTTTGTTTAGTTGAATTGTTTGCTTCCCTCAATGAGTTTGAAAGTTCTTCATCCACTCTTTCGATTGTTTGCGATAATATTGCTTACTTTGCTATCAGAGTCGCGATGTACAGGGAAGAGTTGTTTCTTGTTTGATTTTTCTTGGGTGTTTGTTTATTTGTTCATGCTCATCAATCGGTCTTGATGGGGGGTTTTGGTTTCAGCGATGGAGGCTATTTCAATGCAATCATGAGCTTCCCACTCAATTATCCAAACAGTCCTCCATCAGTCAGGTTTACATCTGAAATGTGGCATCCAAATGGTTGTTACTCTGCTCTGATTCACTAGTGTGTTTCTTTCTTTGCTCTTGTGAATTTGTTCGTACCATCTACAATTGTTATTTGCTTTTGAATGATCAGTTTATCCTGATGGGCGGGTTTGCATATCAATTGCATGTCTTTACACACGATATAAATACTAAAATGTTGTTTTGTTGCTTTGATTAGAAGTGGTTGCACGTCTTTGGTCATTGTGGTTGTTGTATGGTTCTAAGAATAGGTACTAAGAGATTATAACACCAAATGGTATGCAGCAAGATATTTTCACTAATATTCTGATTAACATAAGTTTGCAACCTGGCTTCTGAAGTAACTTGATGATTTTCATTGATTTTTATTGTATGCTACATTTAGTGGTGAATTATGAAAATTGGTTCTATTATTTTGTTAGTTAACTTGAAGAGTTATGATTTGGTGTTGGTATGTCTTGAGGGGTCTACTTGGATTTCCCAATTTGGTGTCTGTTGCTTGAGTTGATTAGATTTTTTAAACTTGCTAAGCAAGTCAAACTTGATCTATAAGTTAACTTTCCCTAGTTTGTAGTTTTAGTCTTTGATGGTAGAAAAGGAAATGAAATCAATTTGAACTATAAGGTTTTTTCATTGGCCTGAGGGTTTCTAGTCTAATCTAAAATTAAAAAAGGGAATAAAGACATAAATAGACAATATAATGTCTATGTGTGTGTGTGTGTGAGAGAGAGAGATTATTGTCTTTAAAAATTGGAACAAAATTAGAAGGATGAATCCTCTCTAACTTTTGTTGGGTTTTAGGATTTTTAATTTGTAACAAAAGGAAACAAACACATAAATAGACAAAATAAGATATGAGAAGGAGACATTTGATACCATCCGTGATGATGCAATTATGAATTGTTTTCAAAATATGAAAATTAGAAGAAAATTTTCATGAATTTAGTTGTTTGTATTTTTTTAGGTGGACAATCTTTATTTTAGTTTAAAAGTACAATTTAAGGTTTTATCTTATTATGTTCATAAATTTAGTTGTTTGTGTTTGTAACAATTGTTATTTTAATTTAAAGGCCAATTTAAGTTTTATCTCTCCACGAACGACAAGCAAAATTTTTCTGGCTCCGCCGCTGATCCGAATAAATGGATCGTCCTTCAAGACCATAGCATTGTCCTTGAGACCCGAAGTCTGCCCACCCAACGAAAAACTTCTGGCTCCGCCACTGAACAGGCCCATTACTAATGTAATACTATGACCATTTATGGGAGTGGCACTGGGATCGGACTGTCTCCCTCAGGCTCTTGCCTCAAATTTGGCTCTAGGGAGGCCCAATTGCCAACCGAGACTGTGCCTGTGGTCGACATATTCAGATAACAAACCGACCATACTACAACTAAAAATGGTCTCCTGCCATGGAATAAGCATGACTCTTGATCCAAACTATCCACTCAAGCATGTGAGCTGCCTATGGCTAACCAACTTCAGCCTTAAGTGCTTCCAGTACTTCAAGTAAGAAAAAACAAAGTTGGTGATGTGGTAGTGGTTAATCGACCCATATATAGTAGTACTATTACTATATCTGTTGATGCGGCAGTAGGAGAGGGAGTGGGAGTGGGTGAGAGGCTTACCCGTTGAAACCCCAGCGACCCCTGGCCGTTGCAGACAGAAGGTTTGAATCGGCGCACGTCGGGACTCCATTCACGCGGTTATACGAACACATCATCCCGCTGGACTGCCCCTTCTCCACGCAGCTCTGAAACGGTGGTTGGTATGTGTCTGCCAAGTCTTGCATCGACACCTGCACTCTCCCCCATTGAGAAAATACCACCAACTTTCACCAAACATCAACTACAGACATCCATGCCACCATCAAAAAGAAAAATACTGGCTTTGAGGCTAAAAATCAGTAACTTTGTCTTAATGATAATGCAACTTAAAATTGTGTAAACTTGGGTGTGTTTTTAGTAATATTCAAAACTTAGATGAGTTTTTTATTATTGCCAAAACTTTAGATGAGTATTTTAAAATTTTCCTTAAAAAAAAACATCAAATAAAAAGTTCTCTTTAAAGATGTAGCTTTCACTTTTTTGTCCAAACCTCGCCATTAAATACAGTAGTAGTAGTGAGGGTAATGTATGAAGTTTTGCCTGTAACAATATGTCAATCTCACCAAAGATTTTGGAAGTCTTTAGCTGGCTTTTGTGAAATGACAATTCTCCCCTAATATTCCGGTAAAAAAAAAAAAGACAGTTCTCCCCTCATATGTAAGTATATACATAATAATAATAATATAACATAAGCTAGCAAATCATAACTTTAACCATGGCCAAACTCAATGGAAACGGGCCCAGCTCTCTTGGACTAATATTGTGCAGAAGACTGTCTGTTTTTTTGGCATTTTTGAAATGACATGTGGGTAACATGTACAGCAAGGAAGTCCATCTATCCTTTTTATGCTTACTGATGGACTGTGAGGAAAAAATTGAAAAATAAGAGAAAAAAGAAAGAAAGAAAGGGATGGGAAAACAGAGAAAAAGAGGAAGGATAAGGAAAGGGCAAAAGAAGAAATGTGGTGGCTCACCATCGCATTGAAGGCATAGCGAGTGGTCCCTTTCCAGTTATCCAAATCATAAGCAGTGAAGTGTTTGCAGCAGGCAGAGGCACGGAGAAGACCGCCGCGGCCATCGCCCTGCACTCCCCTCACATAGTCAGCGGCATACCTGCTGCTCACCAAAGGGTCCTCGCCCGGCGTCTCTTGGCCTCTTCCCCATCTGGGGTCCCTGAATATGTTTATGTTAGGCGCCCAGAACGTCAACCCACTCGCCTGACCCGCATTATACAGCGCTCGAGCTTCGGTCCCTATCGCCTATCGGCACCAACATCATCATTTCATCATCAAAATGAGAGATAAAAAGGAAGAAGAAGAATAAAAAAGTCGATCGTTAGATGATACATCGATTGAAATTTCTAAGCTATTTCAACAGAGCGATGATGAGTAGCTCCTAAACAGTTTATGTCTTAAAACGTCTTAAAACACTTCTGAGAAACATAGTTTGTGCGTGTCTTTTGCTTAAACTTAACCTGTACATGCCTTCATCATCCTTTGTTCACTAAAATCATGCTTTGGATAGAATCGATTTGACAAGAAACCTTGATTTTCCATCACTCTAAATACACATCCATAGAAGAAAAAAACATGGTTTCTACTAAGCCGTATGCGATTTAGTTTGGACTAAGCAAACGCTGGAAACTTCCACTTTTGATTGAAGCCGTCTAGCCCGGTTTAGAAGATAAGACTGTTGTAGGAGCCACTCATTTCTCCTTCAAATATGTGACTTTAGTCTTATCGCGTCATGTCCACAGTCATAAATACAACATGTTGCCATAGAGAAAAAGAGAGGGAGAGATTCATTGTATAATGAAAAGCCAAAAAAAAAAAAAGAACGAAACCAACCTGACCAATATGGTACCAATGAAGGGCATTGAAAGAAGCAGCCGTGAGAATGACTTGAGGGAAACTGGTAGCAGAGGTTATCCTTCCATTGAAGTGAATCCCGCGGCCGCTTCCAGAGACACCGTGCAAGGATTCAGACCACCACTCATAGGCGGGGATACCCAGCCTGGGTATCCCAGGAGCGGTGTTCACCAGCTGGGAAACCTTCTCATCCAGCGTGAGGCGAGACACCAAGTCCCTCACTCTAGCGTCGATGGGAAGGGAAACCTTGCAGAAATCGCGAGAACGAGCGGCAGGATCGGATTGATCGCAGGCGAAAGGCGGCCTCGAAAAGGTGGGCGTCGTGAGAAAGAGTGGCACTAGTAGAGTGGTGAAAAAGCAGAGAATGGCACGGGTGGTCATCGAGGAACCAACCAGCACAATTGCAAAAGGGAACAGAGGATGATGATGATGAAGAAGGGCTCAAAGGTGAATAATAAATAGTTCCCAACAGGAAATTTGTGATGAGGGACAGGGAGCGTCACGGGCATAGAATTTTTCACAAACCCGCAAATTCATGACACGTTAAATCCAACCAGTCGATGTATTTTCACTCAGTAGAGCTCCACAATGTACCTGCCTCATTCTAAAAGCTAGGTTTGAGATAAGGAGAATTACTTTCTAAAATGCTCGCTTTGAAGGCGTAATTACCGACCTCTTGGTTTTTGGAGTTACAAGAAAAGAGGATGCCTTCACCTCACTCCCTCACTCTCTCTGCCTATAAAATGCACAAAAGCTACCGACACGATGTTATTTTATTGTGTCTGGAGTGTAGACGAGCCTGTTAAATGATGACAACGACCCTTCGTGGACTGGAATCAACACCGTGGAAGGGCTGTCGTTCACTTTGATTCGTGGATGGTGGGGTCCACGTCTCGACTCCAGACGGACTGAGCAGAATAATGGACCCTGATAGATAATAAGTCATTCATAAGTGTGTGTTTCCTGCCCCATTGATTGGGGTGTTCTGGCCTCTCCAAGCCTTAGCATGTCGGCCGGATTATTAGTTGGATACAAATTGAGATGCAAAGCTGTGTACTAAATCCAAATTCGATAATTAACTGTACCCGCTTTACTTTATCCAACTATAGTATTCAAATTTGATTGAATATCAAACCCAAATCCGATCCATTGACATCATCTTATCTTGTTAGGCTGCGTAAAAATTTTTTAAACATTTTTTTGCTACAAGATGCAGCCCAAACCTTAAGTCAAGATGCTTTCTCCTCATGTCTCACACCATAACCAGGTTGTCACTCGTTGGGGGAAAGGTTTTACCTTTGAAGGACTTTCGTCTTTGAAAAGTGATGGTTGAAGGAGCCCAACTTCAAATCTATGGTCTATCGTTCGTAGAGCAAGCCTTCTACCATGATCAGGGCGTCGTTCGATGTCATGAGAAACTTTTTTGCCTCAACCGTGACATCAAAGTTTGGCTTCTAAATCATAATATCAGTAAATTCCAGCAAATGGATGTCTGGGAGTAAGAGCTGTCAAACATTCATCATTCTATGTCTTTCTCAGAATTCCTTTCTGGTTCACTGAGCTTTCTTTGTTTCTGCAAACATGGTGGATCAATGATGAAATTAGATGAAAACAGCGGGCGAAGGTGCATTGGCTTGCTGCTGGTGACAACAATACTAGCTTCTTCCACTCGTACGCTTCACACCGCCACAAGAGGAACGTTATTCCCTCTATCTCTATTGGGGTAGTCAGTTACTCTGCCGACAATGTCCTTCCCACGATTTCTTAATATTTCAAGACCCTTTATGTTGCCCAGACCTCCTCCAACGGCACTATTGGCCCTCTTCTCGTTCGGGCTATCGATTAATCTCAAGCTAGAACTATGCAATCTAAGTTCGCGGATGCTGAAATCATTTCAGCTATCAACAGTCTTTCAGGATGAAAAGCTCTTGGCTACGACGACTTTTTCGTGATTTTTTTTCGTATCTTTTAGTTTTGCATTCAACATGACGTTATCAATGTCTTCGCTGAGTTTCATCGCAACTGTCGGTTGCCGGTTCACACACACTTAGCCATTGTCTCTCCTATCCCGAAGGACGTGACAACCTCTGATATCTCGAGGTTCCGTTCGATTTCGGTTATGAGTGCGCTTTACCGCATTATTACTAAGGTTTTGGCCAATAGGCTCAGAGTCATCATTGCTCAAATCTTCTCGGACTCCCAGTTCGTTTTTATCCCCCACAGGCGGATTCAATACTCATTCATCTTGGCATCGGAAGTCCTTCACTCTTTGCATCTCAGTGGTCAGCCTTTCTTCTCTCTCAAGCTTGACTTCCATAAAGCCTTCAACTCGGTCTATTGGCCTTTTTTATTCTACATGCTTACCAACTTCGGCATCGGTCGTCGTTTCTCTCGATGAGTGCGCGAGCTGGTATCAAATGCTCACTCTTTGATTAAGCTTAACGGAGCAAGAGGTAGGCAGTTCAAGCTTGGGTACGGTATTTGGCAAGGTTTCCCTCTCTCCCCTTTGTTATTTAATGCCATCGTTGAGGGTCTTGTGATGTTGTTCAAGAGGGCAGCATATAAAGGCATAATTGATCACATCGGCATCCAGAAATTCCTCTATCATATTCTAACCTATGCTGACGATATGATCATTTTCAGTCACACTTTCGTGCAATAGATGCTGAGATTCAAGCTCATCCTTCAGTTTTTCCTCTCTCTTTCGGGTTTATTTCTTAATGACAGTAAATGCTGCTTGTCTGTGTTCAATGCCCCATCTTCCTTGTTGGCCGTCGGACAACAGATTTTTGGTTGCGCAAATTCGAATTTACCTATTTCTTATCTGGGTCTTCCTTTACAAATAAAGCGCATCCCCTCAGCCGCTTGGACTGCCACTATCCAAAAAGTCCAGACAAAAATTTCTTCCTGGCAGGCATCCTACCTATCCATCGTCGGTTGGCTTACCCTTATTAGGCATGTCCTTCCTCTATCCCAGAATTTTTTATATCCACGTTTCTGATGCCCAAGGGTGTGGAGAAGAAGTTCTCCAGTTTGATGACAAATTTTTTTTGGTCTAGTTGCCATCTTCGAACGAAGCGCCACCTAGTTGGTTGAAACTCCTTGGTGTTACCAAGGCGTATGGTCGGTCTGAGGATCTCCGCTCCCAGACTAAGGAGTATTGCTCTCGTCGTGAAACAATGTTGGATGGCGCATCGTCCATGCAATCAGTGTACTCCTCTGCTCCATGCTAAGTACAGTTTTCTTGAGTCAATCCATTATATCTGTCGTCCCTACAAGCTACATATATCACATTTGCGTCACATGTGGCTTAAGGTCATGTCTTTCATTCTCATGCAAGATGGTGATCCTGATGTGCAGTTTTTACAATGGGCAATTACGCCTAGCAACATTTTGTGCACCAGAACTCTATATCGGTCTCTTCTTCCTCCTGGAGTTGACTGGCTTCCTGAGCGTCTTTTATGAGCGAATGGGCCAACTCCCCGCTCTCGGCTTTTAGCATGGTTAATTTTACACGATAGGGTACAGACAGACAACTTTCTTAAGAAGGTGGGTTTTCAGTATCCGAGTAGGTTTATCCTTTGTCAAGCGGCGGAAGAATCAACCTACCATCTGTTTTCGGTCTGCCCAATCTTTGTGGATCTCTTTAAAAGTACATGGAATCAACTTGAAGTAATCGTGAGACAAGAATCCTTCGCGCTCGACCTTCTGTGGGGTCCACCGCAGGTTCGCAGTTGCAAGCGGTGGTGGCTGATCTGGAGAACTTGGCTTCTTACTTCTTGGTGGGCTGTGTGGATGACTCGCAATAATGCAATCTTTCGTCAAATTTTGGTTGCTTTCAATAAACTCATGCATTGCATCTTGGCTGATGTGTATGCAATTTTGTGCCTCTCTTCAGATGTTATCCACCCCCTTCAACTGTCTTCTCTTCCTCAATACCATGGTTGATATTTGTGTGCTTCTATTTTTATGTTTTGTCTTCGTGCATTCGGCCTTTTTTTGGGGGGTAATGTTTTTTGTTTTGGGGCCAAACTTTTTGTTGATCTCATGACTTAGTAATGTTGATGTCTCTCTCTCATTTTTTTGTGGTGGGTCATATCAAGATTAAGATGTCAGATATTGTTGCACTTTTGGTTGTAGAATTTGAAAGGAGAACGAGCAGCACCCACCGTCACCGACCTAAAACAGCAACCATAGGTTACGAAAACCCAATGACCATTTTTACTGTATTATACTGCATAACCCAGGTGTTAATTGCGAGGTTGAAGCGACTCGAGAATCAATCTGATTTGTTCTTTAGCGCTTATTTGACGAGTAACCTTTGTTGGGAAAGTAAGCCCTTGCAGCTCCCACGTCCTTCACCTCACCTGCTAATCTCTATTAATGCACAATATTAACCGGTATTTACCTTCAACCTGGGCAAGAAAGAAACCACGCTAGGAAGAAGGGATCGTTGGTGTGGAAGGCTACTGCCAAATCTTTAGAGGATTCTATTCATGGGTTGAATTTGGATGGATCTGCAGGTGGCATTAAATGGGCTCACACTAAAGATGGTCGATTTTCAGTGGCTTTAAGTTATTTGGCTCATCCCTCGCGACTACAGTGGATGTATTTTCCCTTATCTACTCCTAACTGCTTATTTTTTAATATTTTTTTTAAGTTTTTCTTGTTGTTGTTTGTGGCTGTCTCTATTACAGTGGTTCGGGTTCGGTCTCCACGGTAGAACTTCTCTCTCTAGGCTTCACTCTTGAAAGGAGGCTGGAGAATTCTCTAAATACAAAGATTCGAGTCCTTGATTACAAAAAACCATGGGTGAAATAGCAAGTCCAGGAGAATAAACAAATCACTTTGGGACAGGGGGGCGTAGAGCTGAGAGGAAGATGCTTTATTAATATGCCAACACACTGTTTTGAGGCAGCTACACCCCATTTTAGCTCACATTGGCCTCTTATTATTATGCGAGTCTTTCCCATGGTCCTTTCATCCCTGGACTATCATTTGTTTGATGCTGGTCATTGAGGCACTAAACGGGTGACCATCTTTTTTCAGACCAGCAAGCTGGGGGATTGCAGTAACCTCCTTCATTAGTAAGAACAATTAGGGTTGTAAACACTGTTCCACCTCCCTGATACAAAAATAACAGGGCGAGAGCAAATAAAAAAAAAAGGTGCATTGACGGAGAGGCCCAAGTCTTTCTCTGCAGCAAAGACTCCTCAAAGCTCATATTCCTTCTGTGATGGAAATTGGTTACCATCGATGAAGCTCTGCCTCCACTCTGTTAAGAGCAATCCAAAGAAATCTGTTTATAACAAAAATTCTTTTTTTCTTTTCTTATCCTTATCTTTCCTTCTGTTGCTTGCTACCATCAGACTTAAACAACAACACCACATAGCCTGGTTGTGTTCGTGGATGTAAGATTACACCAAATCCAAACCACGTTATATGTTTCTTGTTTCTTTTTCTCCAATATTCTTCAGGCTACTCCTCCGAACTGTGTTTCTGCTTTGGCAATGCCGCCTCCCTTCCACCACCACCACCAAGGAAGAAACTTCTCTTCCTCTGCCCTGCCACCCTCTCAGAGCTCCAGATATGGTGGTTATGGATTAGGGACCTTGTCCTCTTCGTGGGATCCAAGTTCGCCGACCTAGACCATCGCCCAGACAGCGCCACCCTCTGCAGAGAGGTCGAGTGGCTCATCCAGGACACCGTCGAGGGCCTATCTGAGTGCAAATGTTCTCCCCCAAAGGCAAATTTGTGTGTTTCGGAGTGTACGGAAGAATATCTTAAGACCCATGATAATTCATATATAAATGTTACCCATGACGATTTTATAATAAAATAACATATAAAAAAGGTAGATATGTGTTTGACGAAAATATCCTCCCATAAAATAAATATTCGTTTGATGAAAATGTCTTCCTGTAAATAGCTTTGCTTATTCCCGCGACTCTAATCATTGCTTGAGTCGAAGCTCATCAATTCCTTCAAGGGAACAGTGTCTAAGCTGAAGTTTGTGAAGCATATTCACAAGAGTGCACTATTGCTAGTCTCTAAGAATCAGTTTCAGTTCGAGAAAATGGTGCAGTGAGTTGGCATTACTAATCAGCTTGTTTGCTTGGAGAGCTTGTATCTTCAACTGCACATAGAATCGCTTTGCAGCAGTAAATAAACTCGATGATGAACATTCTGGATCACCCTTTGATAATGCACCATCTGCTGTAATAGGAACTCGCTTTGACAATGCACCCTTTGTCATCGTCTGTTGTCATCGGAGCACCCTTTATCGTCATCTGCTGCCGCCAGAGCATCATTTACCATCGTCTGCTGTAGACAGAGCACCTTTTTTCGTCGTTTATTATCGTCAAAGCACTCTTTGTCGTCGTCTGCTCATAAAAAATAGTTGAACTACTAGATGAATCGACATTCTGTCTATTGTTCATCATGATACCAGAGTGAAAGCATCAAACTGAGTATATAAAGAATAGTGATTTACAAAAGAGATAATGGTGGCAGCGTCGAACTAAGTAGATAGAGAGCAGTGATTTACAAAAAAGATTAGATTAGAGAGTAACGATTAATAAAAATCAGATCAAAGAGTAGCGATTTATAGTAGAAATCAGATCAGTGAGTAGCGATTTACAGTAGAAATCAGATCATAGAGTAACAATTTATAATAGAAATCAGATCATAGAGTAGCGATTTATAATAGAAATCAGATCAGAGTGTAGCGATTTACAGTGAAAATGAGATAAAAGAGTTGCAATTTATAGTGAAAATCAGATAAGAGAGTAGCGATTTACAGTAAAAATCAAATTAAAGAGTAGCGATTTATAGTAGAAATCAGATCAGAGAGTAACGATTTACAGTAGAAATCAGATCAGAGAATAGCGATTTACAGTGAAAATCAGATCAAAGAGTAGCGATTTACCGTAAAAATCAGATCAAAGAGTATCGATTTACAATGAAAATCAGGTCATAGAGTAGCGATTTACAGTGAAAATCAGATAATAGAGTAGCGATTTACAGTAGAAATAAAAAAATAACGATTTATAGTAAAAAACAGATTAGAGAGTAGCGATTTACAGTGAAAAACAGATCAAAGAGTAGCGATTTACAGTAGAAATAAAAAAATAACGATTTATAGTAAAAAACAGATTAGAGAGTAGCGATTTATAGTGAAAAACAGATCAAAGAGTAGCGATTTACAATGAAAATCAGATCAAAGAGTAATTGCTACTCTCTGATCTAATTTCTACTGTAAATCACTACTCTCTAATCTAATCTCTTTTATAAATTGTTGTTCTCTGTCTACTCAGTTCGACGTTGTTACCATTATCTTTTTTGTAAATCACTATTATTTGTCTACTCAGTTTGACGCTTGCACTCTGGTATCATGATAAACAATAGACATAATGCAGACGACGATAAAGGGTGCTTCGATGACAACAGACGACGGTAAAGGGTGCTCCGACGGTAAATGGTGAATCGTCAAAGAGAACTCCTGTTACAACAAATAGTGCATTGTCAAAGGGTGATCTAAAAGGTTTAGGGTGAAATATTGCGAGAAGCTCCTATTACAACAGAAGAGTTTACTGCTTAGGGTGAAAATAAAACGTTTGAACTTTAAAGAGTTAAGACCATCCTCTCTTTTTTTATAGAGGACATTTTTGTTATTTTTTTAGAATCATCGTTTCATGACAGGAATGGCAAGAAAGGGTACTTAAGTCTTTGCAACTGCACCGGACTCCGATGCTAATTGATGCCGACACACACGGGGATACGTGCCCCATGTGCTTACATACGTGACACTCATTCAGACCCTCGAAGATGCACCTGCATGTTGGGGGGGGCATATAACTTGCTTCGCCCTCTGCAACCCTCTATTTGGCTGCCTTTTCTTGTGCTTTTTGTTTGTGTTTTTGGGTTTTTTTTTTTTTTTGGCTTTGTGATGATGCAAACTGTTTGATAATTTGATTGTTTATTCTCTTTCCTTGCTTATTCATCACGTCGGCTTGCATGTAACTAAGTCTTTATTCAAATACCTTCAGTCAATTATTAATGTGGCTGATGTTTTGCAATCTCCAATGAGACCTAATCATGACTTACCTAGATCGGAACAGGGTTTGGCTGGTAGCGTTTCAAATAATGATTTGGAAACTATGGCACTTGCGTAATCTAATTATTTTTTAAAATAAGAGATTCAATGCCCTTCAAATCCAAATAATATGTTTTGTAGCAGTTGGAGAGCATATTCTGAAAATCTGTCCTAATATGGGTAATCATGTAGGGACAAGCTTCACTTGTTCAACATTTTTTCAATAACTAGTAGCAGTTTGGCTTCACTTTAAGGGACCATCACATCATGGTCAATTTCTCAAAGCCAAATGGATGACAGATCATTCACCTGTTTCAAGTAGAGATTGAAATTTGTGCATCAATGTTGTTAATGGCATCTCTACTGATCTGAACATCATGATCGAAGCTTCAAGAAAGGATCAGGTATCCCTCGTCAATGGTTTTGTTCACAAAGATATGAATGGTCTTGCTCAGATTCTGCTAGAATGGCGTCTGCAAAACTAACCAACAATGGTCTAATGAGTGTTGATTGGACTCCCCCTTTGTAAATATCTTTGAATTTGTTTTGGTATCAATAAACATGTACGGGTCTTACCTAACCCCAGCTTTTTAAGTCCAAAAAAAATAGAGAATATTGTCCATCGTCCATGTGACAACTGTATTTTGTATTTTTGGGATTTTCTTATTTGGCTCTGTGATGATGCAAAATGTTTGATAATTTGATTTTTTTCATTTTTTCATTTGTGCTATGATGATTGCAAACATGGTCAATTGATATATAGCCATCGAAGTTGGATGGTATCTTGGTGCCATTTTGTCAGCCGTATTATGTTGCTTGTGTGATTTATTCATTAAATTGTAGAACAGGAGACTTATCTTGTATGTGTGCTGTAAAAGATTCAACGAAAAAAACCATGATTTTAGACATACTTTTGTAATTGGATCCATATTCGGTTCAAAAATTCATAATAAGTTTGTTAAAACATGTAAAATGATAGACGGATCGGGTCATACGACCCAAAACAAAATAATCCGACCTATTATTCATGTCTGTCCACATATCATCACCAAACAACATACATTTAGAACATAGGATCTGAGTATGGTCCAAACAAACGTTGAACTTGGTACAGTTGTTACAGAACCAACAAAACCAATGTTCTGTTTTGTCTTTTTTGTTCTGGACAAACCATCAAACATATGACTGTCTCATGCTTGAGAGACTAATCTGGAGGCTTATCTTTCCAGTACGTTGTATCCCATACTCTAATTAAGATAAAGATGTTACACAATATAGGGTAGGGTCAGGGTTCAACATGAACAAAGGAGACTGGCTTGATCCCTCCTATATCTTCTTGATGTGCTCTCATAACTACAGAGCATGCCACACCCGGCACAAAGACCTGATTGCACTGGCTCAACCTGCCATACCTATAGTTGCCATACCAGCGGTGTCAAACACTGAGGCTATGACCCCTGCCCACAGGGTTTATGCTGGGCACCTGCTTGAGCATAGAGGAAACGCCCATGGGAATGAAACCTTGACCACCTGTCTAGTGGCCAAGGTCCCACCTACTACACCAACCCCCCTTGGGGCTGCACACCATGATCTTGAATTGGAAGGCAGAACGGTTGCTTCACGAATTGAACTAATATTGGAAGTTTTCGATGCAACTTAGACCGCACATATCCCTTATGCTAAGCTGCTTCTCATAATGTGCTTCCATCTTTCTCAGTTTTCCAAATACCCGATGGCGAAACCAAAAACCATATTCCAGCATCTATTGACCCGTGAAAACTACGCATCACGCTCTTCAACCATTCAACATCACTCGTAGATCAAAGTTGTATACTCATTTGTATGGAGTTATCTTAATAGCAATACCACCAATTATAGGCTGCATTAGGGGCTACAACTCTTTAAATTGTAGCTTGAAATTTTTTGAGTTCAGCACTGATTTTATCACGTTCAGCATTCTGTGAATTGCTTTTTGTTTTTAATATCTTCTCATTTTTAGTTTTTTCTAAAGGTGAGATCTTATTCACAAAATCACAGGGAAATCAAGCCACCAAGAGTGCAATGATTTTGAACATGTAACTTGTTAATATGGGCCTTCCATCCCTCTGTCTAAAGTTGATCGAAAGATGCAATAACCTTCAGCAGTTTGTCTAATTAATCAACAAAATTTGGGGAACAATCTTCACTCATATTTTTCATCATGCCAGCAATCATATCATAGATTTCCTCAGTCTTAGGATGAGATTTATCTCCCTTCACAAACTCATGGACCACGTGGTTCACTTCAATAGAGCTGCAACCAGGTGTTTTTCTAATTCCCCTTTTCTTCATCGTTTTTCTCACCTTAACTACATCTTCCCACCTTCTATCTGCAGCATAAATATTGGAAACAAGAATGTACAGCCCTTCATCATCTTCATGCAGTCCTCTCTCCAAAACATGTTCTGCTGCAAGTTTACCAAGTTGGTGATTGCCATGTATTATACAACCACTAAGCACATTTCTCCAACTAACAACGTCAGGCTCCACAGGCATGCTTAGCATGAAGTTATAAGCAACATCCAACATGCCTGCTCGACAAAAGAGATCAACCATACAACCACAATGCTCAACTTGTGGCTTGATTTCATACTCATTCAACATCTCATTAAAATGAAGCACCCCCTCATTTACCAAACCCGAATGGCTGCATGCACGTAAAACCGCAACAAATGTGACAGCATTAGGAATCACCATGGCTCTCTTCATTCTATGCAAGATATCCAAAGCCCTCCTTCCCTCTCCATGAAGAGCACAACCATCGATGATCGATGTCCAAGACACGACATTTTTCTCAGGCATAGTCTCAAAGACATGCAGCGCTTTACCAATATCTCCACATTTGGAATACATATCAATCAATGCATTCCCAAGTGCAAGCTTTTTGTCCGATCCTTCACTCAATCTGCTCACACGGGACATGCTTCCCTGGGCTTCATCACCACCCCAAGAGTTAAATCTGCTTAAATCCCTTCCAGGCACGTCTCCAAGAACTTGATCCGAAACTCGATTACAGGAAAGCACATAACACTTCAAAAATTTTGTGGCGTACTCATGTAACCATTCTCCTACAGCTAATGCACCCAAGTTAGCACACGCCGATAGCGTACTAATGAGAGTGACAGCATCCAATCTCACGCTCTTACGTTGCATCTCGCGCAACACCATCAAAGCCTCCTTATAAAACCCATTCTGCGCATAACCAGCAATCATGGCATTCCAAGAAGCCACCGTCCTCTCCACAGGCATCTCATCAAACGCTCGGCACGCATCACCGACCCGACCAGCAAGGCAATACCCACTAATCAAGGCATTCCAAGAGACAACATTTGGTTCAGGAATTTCATCAAACAGTTGACGGGCACATTCCAGGCACCCAAGAACGCCATAAGCGCGAACCAATGCCGTCATGACGTAGACGCTGCGGCCAAACCCGGCCTTCACGGCGTGACCATGTACGGTCCTGGCCTTTCCGAGGAGGTTCAAGCGGCCACAAGCCTTGATGACGAAGGGAAAAGTGTGCTGGTCGTGAAAGAGTGAATCCTCGTGCATTCTCAGGTAGAGAAGCAACGCTTGTGATGGCGACTCGCTGTTTGCGTACGCTCGGACCATAACGTTGCAGGTGGCCACGTCCGGGCAGGGGATACGAGAGAAGAGGAGGGAGGAGAGACGGAGGGTGGGGTCGATCACAACGGCGGTCTTGAGAAGAGGGGCGTTGAGGTGATGGTGCTGGCGGCGGTGCGGCGGAGAGGCGCCTCTCTTGATGATCAAGGCGTGGAGTCGGTCGAAATCCTGCAGCGTGGAACAGCGGCGGAGGAGGACGGAGACATGCCGCGGAGGTGGTGGTGGTTCGGGTGCGGTTGCCCCTGCCCGGCGGTGCGCCCACCCATGTTCGGAGGGCTTCATCACCACCATCATCATCAACAACAACGAGGAATGCAACACGCCCAAGATGCTTCGTTTGTCTCATAGCTTGGACCAATCACATCATGGCACAGTTGGGTGGATCCCACGGCAGCTTGAATGTGAGGGAACACTTGTAGGGGGTGTCAACGAGTCGCACCCCAACCCACCTCGAGGGCTAAAATGGGTGGGTCCAAACCCCGATCCAACTAAATGTGGGTATTCGGGGTGTCAAGGATCTCTGAATTGCTCCATCTCGGTATTTCTTTCCTGAGTTGAGAACTATTGAATCAGAGACATCTTTATGCTTAAATTTTGTGCAGAATGCAGAAAACTGAACTCCAGCAAGGAAATCTACACAAAATTCAAGAAACACTAATTTTAGTTTATAGCGAAAAAGCAAACAAATGTAACGATCTGAATTTCCAATTGATGATAAGGATGATATATAATAAAGTATTTCCTTTGCTCCATTTCTACAACTAATTTATCTGAAACCAATTACTAATCAATCCAAAATGCATATCTTAAAAATAGTATACAACAGAACCTTGACTAATTGCCCCAAAAAAATGAAATATTAACAAGATTTATGGTTTTCTTCAATGTAAACCATTTATATGATTAATCATCATTCTTGATTAGATAATGAAGATAGTGAATTAATTAATCTTTGTTCCATCTTTACAGTTCATGCCAGGTGAATTAATTAATCAGCAATCTCGATTACAGACTTCTTTGGTACACTAATATCAGAAAATTGGTGCTGAAGTCAGATTTCTCAACTTCAAGTTGATGGTTAAGAATGAACAAAGACATTCAGAAAATATGTGCCTGATCAATAGTGAAAGGGTTTGAAAGCTTTTCATCAATGAAATGACACAATCTACAACCCAAAACAAGAGAACAAAAGTAACATATAGCCAGTAACAGGTCTCACATTTTGTAAATTTACCATTAACACAAAAGAAAGAGAAACAAACAACTCACTCAAAATTCACTTAAACATTAAGTTGGCACACAAATGCTCATTTTTTTATCTTAAACAAAGATTGATTTATACAAAATTTGGAAACTTGAACCACCACCACATCCCGACCATATGAGCCACAACCACTAGCCTCACCAAACCGTCATCATCATCATCATCATCATCTCCACCACCACCATTATCTATCAAAAATTAAATTAAGCAAAAAATGAAGGTTAATCATTCATACAAATGCATTTATACCAAAAACAAAAATTCGCACATATTTTCTTTATAACAAGTTAAAAGTTAATCACATACCTAATTATGATGCAATGTCATTTCTATTGTACATTATGGATGTCCACCTTCATGCATGTCCACCTTGTTTATCAAGTGCATTTGACATAAGAAAAGGTCATTCAAACAAGAGAAAACCTAGGTTTGTAAGTAAAGTTAGAATTATTTAAAATTTAAAATTTATGACTTATTTTTTAAATATTGAAGAACTTCTTTTATCATGTCGTGTCTCCTTATAAATATGACATAATCGTGGTTTACAAGCAACAACATATGTAGAAGTATTTCTACAAAAAAATTGTACAAACTATATCAATTATCATTATAAAATATAAAATTTTTACCAAAATTAACTTGTATTCACCTATAATAGCAACAAATCATTATATAAACAAATAAATTAGCAATTGATTACCCTAATTTTATGTTGAGATTGCACTTTGTAAATTATAATCATGTGAACCACAAGTTGAACATTTCTTAACATGCTTACTTTGATGGAATTCTGTTACCACATCCTTTATAACACACTTGTTCATGATCCCTCAAAACAATGTCATTATCAACGAAATGATTAGTGGAATGCAACACCTTCCTGCTTTCACCTTTTCTACATGTGTTTTCATTATTAATACTAAAATTCTCATCAGTAGCATAGAACTGAATCTTAGTTGAGCAAAGTTATTTGATGCCTTGTCCAAGAGATCCGAGAAATAGTTGTAACCATCATCACACTCCAATACATTTGTTTGCCTTTAACAAAAGCACATGGTTTTTCATAATTGCATATAATTCGCTCGATACTCGTGAACAAACTAATTGACGTATGGCACCACACTTTGCATTTTTTGTTCATCTTTTGAGAAAGTATTTAGAAGGTAGTTGACAAATACGTTCAATCTAAAAAATAGAAAACATGTGATAACATAAAATGTCTGATGATTCCCATAAGTGACATTGACAACTTGATTTTTGCATGCTTTTCTCATATGTAACAATGTACTCTTTTTCAATATCATGGAATTTATCTCATCTTTTTATCTCTTGTGTCACTTTATGTATTTTAACATCAAATGCACTTTCAAGTTTTGCAAAACAACTTACAACTCTCAAATATTTATCCTTTATTTTTTAAAATATTATTGAGTTAAGACTACTTGCAACTAAAATTTTATTCTGCTATATGTTTAAATGGGTAGATCTCCTTTTATCATTCGAAAGTCATACAATTTTTTGGCAACGTCTTTCTAGTACAACATCATACATTTTTACAAACAAGCAGAACGAAGTACATGCATCAACCCACTTCTTAAACAAGTTATTAATACTCTCAATATGTTGAGATGTAGACATTCATGTCATAAATGTATCATTGCAATATGATGAAGCCCATAAAGTGTGGTCTTCCCAAAGATCCATAATCCACTTACTGTTTTACATCTTAGGATACAAGGATATCACCTCATACCATCTATCATCAAATTTTTTACTTATTTTTTAATTGTAAAACCATGTATCTTAATGCATTTTAAAATCTAGATAACTTTTGTATAAATTCTCCACAAATCCTAAAATACCACATGCACAACCTATGTAATGTATTTGGGATTACCTTTTTTATTGCTGCCAATATTATTAAAATCAATGATAATCGAGATTGGATGTCGACCACCCATTGCGTGCAACCATTCTTAAAAAATCCAAACAAAGTTTTCCTTTTTTTCGTCTAGAAGTAATGCACATCCAAACACGATTGATTGATTGTGGTGGTTAATTTCACTGAATGGGGGCAAACAACACCAAATAATTGTGTTTTATATGTCAGTTCCTCAATAAAAGAAATATTTTTTATTCATTTTACTTCAATGACTAAGACATGCATCACTTGAGAAGGTTTCATATCATATTTGATCCATGCATTTATTACCTTTTTCTAAGGCGAATCGACTTTTTTTGCCGACTTGTGCATATTTATTTTAGATGGAGAATGCAATATGATTGTATCACAATCAAATATTAAGAACAACCCACTTCTTTTTATTGGAACATAACTAAATGTCATTTTTGTTTTACAACCACATCTCTTAATAATCATTTTCTTCTTTAACTCTTTTGTTGGTTTCTTATAGCCCTCATTTATGCATGCAAATTGTCTCCAAACGACTACTTTTTTTCTAGAAGTTTTTGTTTCAGTATCAAAGTCACCTATCCTAGCATACATATAGTAGAACTAATGTGCATCTGCATCAATTTCAAATCCCATGCTCTTAATAGGTATACTCTCCAACGACAGACTTGGCACATATTCTTTACTTATTGTATTTTCATAACACTGCTTTCATTTGCATTTGCATTCGTATACATAAGACCAACATCATCTTATTCATCTAATTCTGTAGCAAATTTCTTATCATCATCCATAACCAAACACATGTCTACATTCTCACAATTCTCCACACTGTCACCATTGTCTTTATTAATGTTAACAAACATGTCCAACTTTCTTACCACATTAATATTTGTATAACATCATCTTCAGCCTTCTTCAACCTTTTAAATAAGGAATCAACCAAAAATCAATAAACAAACACCCAAATATCAAATTAGTAAAAGGACAAACCATTAAACCAGAAATCAAAATGCTTAAGCAACACCATAAAAATGTTGTCAATAGGTTATAGTCTTAAGCAACACCATAAATCACTGAGGGGACATAATGCCATAAAAATAGCAACTTTAATAGTGTGTCAGTTTGCATTAAAAAAGTTTCTCAAAAACTATGTTGTGAAAATCTTCACAAGTGGAAGTAGCAATACACTTTATAAAGTGCATCTTTTATCCCACAAGAATTGAACCTTAACCACCCATATGATATCTACACAAACGCACACACACCTATTTTGTATAAATTTATTTATCCACATAAACAACAAATAAATTTACATATTGAAAGGAAAGTAATTAAACAACAATAGAACTGAAGGGCATGGAAGCTCAATTCATGATGTAAATAGGTTGGACGCAGGGAGGATACAATCAAATGCAATATTTGATGTAGATTTACATGTAAGCAAGACAGATCTTGTCATTTTGTGATTCAGGCTTAACTCTAAAAAGGATAAAACCAAATTCGTTGGAACATAGTTTTGATTACCAAATCCAACAAAACCAAGGTTATGTCGCATAATCCAACCCAAAGCCAAATTGTTCACATCCTAATATTGATGAAGGTTATTAATGATCATGCATTTGACTTACTAAGTAAATGCATCACACCAGTGTTAGAGCAGGATGCTAAGCCAAAGTTTGGCTCCAAAACTCCTTATTGAGCCTAATATACATAATCATATATTCACAATTGACAATGGTGTTCTCTTGTGCTTTTTATTATGTCATTGATGAGATTGAAACTACAAACGCCTTCAAAAGACAATTTTCTTGCATTTTGTGGCAGTGGTTATTGATGTTCTTTAAAATGAATTGGGAAACCACAAAAAGAGCCACTTCAGCCTTTGTGATATCTTCATAAGGCAATTTTTTATATCTAGTGGTAGTGATCATTGATGTTTTCTAAAATGCACAAACAACAACAAAAAGGAGCCACTTCAGTTAATAAATAAGATCCTATGTTGCTTACTACTTCCCCTTTGGAATATGTCTATGCATCATAAGAAATATTTAGTGTATAAATTCATCTCCATTCAGATATATTAGAAAAAAAGTTACTATTTCCAATATTCAAAATATTAGGAGAAATCCTAAGAGAGCAATAATCCAAAACTCAAGAGAAAAGAATCATCTAAACTTTCATTCAAGAGAAATAAAGCGACCAAACTAGAGTCAGTCTCAGAAACACGAGTGCATGCCATATGTACGATTTAGAAGCAACAAAACCTAAATTATAAATAAACTTTGAAAACTAATATTGTTTTTGTTCTTTTCGAAAATAAATGATTAACTATACTAAAATCAACTAAGGATTATGTATATGCTTTGATACCAACAATGGTGTTGTACCGACTATGGGTCAGTCCACGATCCAATATTCGAATGGATCCTCACGCGTGAATGCTATAAATAGGTAGACTAGATTCTAACAGGGTTCAGTCTGGAGTCATTTAGACTCAATTATATGCTTAATCTACAAATTAAGGCAACATAAAAAATGAAGGTCACATATTCGCCTTTCCAACGAATCTGAGTTTATAATTTTTTGACCACAAGTGGTCGAGAAATAGCTCACACAAGAAGATCAATGACTAGTTTTGAAACCTATCACTCCTAGAATAGCCCAGTTGGGATAGACTGAAACGATGGTAATCCTTAAGGAATCTGCCAAAGTTTCAAACACTAAAGTTTTAGGAAATATTGTTATGATTTCAGCAAAACAAAAATCAGGTTGATCAAAGTTTGGATGACTCAGATACGACTCAATCACTGAGCCAGACTGGTTCAATCCTGGTTAGTCACTTGCATGATTGCCCACTCTCTTCCGGAGCATTTTTGATAGAGTAAACGTCGGAATTAGGAAACAAGCATAACACAAAACTTGTACGCGTGTTCAAAAGATTTCCAACAAGCTATGACACATAGAGTTTTGATTCCTAATCAAAGAGTTATGTCTTAAAAAATGATGTCTGGCTCTTTTTGATAGAGTTCTGAAAATCACTAATACATTCATACACTCTTTCAAGCACCAAAAATTATACTAGGCCAATTTTAGTTTAATGTTTAAAGTTTGACCTGCACAGATAATCACTTTAAATGATAGATTCTAAAATGAGAATTTTCTTTTGCTTTACACCGACTTCGGTTAGTCTAAGCAAAAGAACATGACACACATAAAAACAATTCTGTCTAAGAAAGTATTTATGATAAAATCACTTTTGTGAAATCATTTTTCTTTAAACAAGAAATACAATAAACTAGAATCTATTGAAGTAAGTTTTAATCAAACCTGAGTTGTAGGCAATAGACAAATGGTTCCAACCAAATTTCAGAAGTTCACGATGATACCAATAAATCGTGTTCAGCAATAACACGATCCAGTTCAAAACAGTTGATGGTATTGGACAACAACATCAATGGACTGAGATGAAGGCTGGGAATGGTGTGGGTCACAGCAGCAACAAACCCACGGTTTGCAAATCCTCTAGTGGGTTTCTTCAATAATTCGAGAAACAACAACTTGACACAGTGATAGTTACGATTCTCTCAAACTAATGGCAACAACAAAGGTTCACAACTCACTAGAAATGGTAGCAAAGACTTTGACAACAACTAACAGTTCACACGTTCAGGTTGGAGCTTCACAACAACAAAATATTCACCCATACAACAACTACAACAACCAACACATTGGTCTAGCTGAAGCAACCTTCAAAAAAATTCGTCCTAGGTAGGAGACAAACTATGAAGTTTTCACCATTTTTTTCTTTCACTTTAAAATTTCTTGAAGAGAACAAAGATGGATTGCATGACTTTTCCAAAAGCTTTAAAACTCAACTCATGCTAAGTTAATGATTTAAAGGAGGTTCCAAGGCCACCTCCAACGTGACCAATGATAGAGCATATTTTGAATTTAGCCTTTAATTCTTTTTCTAACAGTCAAAAGAGACATAAAGAGCTATACAATTTTTGTTGGAGTCTCATTACTTCCCTTTACACGCCCTTTGTGGCTGAATTAAATGGCTAAAATGTGGGTTCATATTAGCTCAACCCCAAGGGAGCCAATGTGGATCCAACATGAGTAGTATTGGATCTTTTGCAAGATTCAATACTTGTAAATTGGATCTCTCTCAATGGATGGCTCTGGATCCAAAACCAAAATTGCAAAAGAAAATTAGAAAAACTATTTAAATATCCCATACACCCTCTAGTGCTTAAAATAAAATCTAACAGACACCAGAACTATCCGGATCCGTAGAATCTAGCACTTAAAAAAATAAAATAGAAAAATACAAAGATGATTCAAAAAATCACAAAAATGGAACCATAAGATAAAATATATTTTCTGAGATGAATGAAGCAAAAATCTCAAAAAAATGAATGCATAATGCTCTGCATATAAATATTGTAGGAAAACATAGGAGACCTAAGAATTACTACAACATAAATTAAGACTAACTTGTTGAGCATTTTTATTATAAAAATTAAGGGCTTAGGAAGTGTGCAAACACATGATACAATAAAAGAAAAAGAAATTAATCAAACACACAAGGCACCAAATTTACGTGTTTCAGCAAAATTGTCTATGGCCATGGAAAGAGTACAAAAGAAATAATTATTTAAACTGACAAGTATGCGATATTACAGGGTTCTCAAGAATACGACACAATACACTAATATGCAACAGATATGGATTACCTCCATCCTACAAGTCGAAACCAAAATTTGCACCACATTATTTTTCTTCCCTTGTTTTAATCTGAACAAGCATCCCTTCACCCTTGTGAACATGAACCCTTAAAGAACTTCTCTTGAAATTCACCCATTGAAATCACCTTCTATATATTTTTATATAGAGGTCTCACACTAAGTTTTCAAAACAAAGAAAAAAACCCTCAATGAGGTTTCCTTGGTAGTATAGGAGGACTCTATTTAGGATTTCCTTAGTAATATATAAAAGAGAGACTCTAAATGGTCTCATATCTTATGTGCCAAGACAAAGTTATATCACCCCAACAATCTCCACCTTGGGTTTGGCTTGCCATCACCCGTACAAAAGAAAATCCCATATTCAATGCCCCCTCTCCTTGACAATGTCTGAACTTATCACCATCTTTTTTTTATACACCCACTTGTACCCTATAGCTTTTTTGCTCTTAGGTAACTCCACAAAGTTGCAAATTTTATTCTTATATAGTGCCATCATCTCTTCTGTACACTTAGCTATCATTTGAGTTGATAACATCTTTATAGCATAATGGATCACCTACACTGAAAGTTAGAGCAAAGAAAATCATATCTTCAAAATCATACCTTACTAGAGCTTTATAAGTCTTTTTTTTTCTCTATCTCTTGCCAAGCTATATAGTTGTTCTTGCTATTGAACCATAATCGGAGTTTCTTGAGAAGAAATCACATTTTTTCTTATTGGTGGATTAGAGGGAGAGGGCTCGAGAGAGAGAGAGAGAGGGAGGGAGAGCACCAGTTGTAGAGAGAGAAATTGTTTGATAGAGAGATGGAGAGGGGGCTTGAGAGAGGGAAAGGTGAGAGAGAGAGGGAGTCAACTGAAGACGGTGTGGCAAAGGTCGACAACACAACGAGAAGGAGAGGGAGAGGAGAACAAGAGAGGAGAGTGGTCTGCATGTTTTGTTGTTTAAAAGGGGTATTTAAATACTTTGTGGTAGTTGGATCTAAATGAGATCCAACGGTTAGACAATGTGCATAATGTGTAGGCTCAACTCCCATTAAGAAGCTACAATGCTCTCTCTCTCTCTCTCTCTCTCTCTCTCTCTCTCTCTCTCTCTCTCTCTCTCTCTCTCTCGCCTGAGCCCCCGTGAACCTCACCGGCCCCGGGGTAGGGCCCCGGCACGCTCACCTGAGCCCCGACCCTCCCTCGCCTGAGGCACGCCGGAGCCCCCTTACCTTGCTCTGCTAGGATGACCCTGACCCTGAGCCCCCGTGTCTCCCTGAACCTCACCGGCCCCGGCACGCTCACCTGAGCCCTGACCCTCCCTCGTCTGAGGCACGCCGGAGCCCCCTTACCTTGCTCTGCTCTCTCTCTCTCTCTCTCTCTGTTAGGATGACCCCGACCCTGAGCCCCCGTGTCTCCCTGAAACACACCGGCCCCGGCACGCTCACCTGAGCCCCGACCCTCCCTCGCCGAGGCACGCCGGAGCCCCCTTACCTCCTAGCTTTCCCCTGACGACTCCTACCTCTCAGTTTCCCTTCGAACCCCCTGATGCCCCGTTTCTCTCTCCCTGACTCTTTCCCTAAACCTGGCCAGCTCACCCGATCATCGTCTCCCTCATCCCCTCGCCAAAGCAGAGCCTCCATCCCTCGACCTCCTCTACAGCTACGCCCCGCCATCGCCCGACCTTAGGGTCACCCTCTGCAGCATCGTCCCTCACTGCTTCGGAGCCACCATCGCCAAACCTCTGCAGCGTCTTCCCTCTCTACATCGGGGCCACCATCACCAGCGTGCACTTCCCCCTCTAGTGCTGCCCTCCTTTCCTCCTCATATTGCCGCCGTAGTGGACAGCCGCAGGAAGCCGCCCCTCTTCTCCCTTCGCTGCTGCGTGTGGGAGATGCCCAAACAGTGGAAAGGGAGGAACGATCGTGGGTGGTGACAACCTTCTCCGTGCGGGCTCTGCAGCGACGCTCATCGCAGCTCAGGAGCCACCGTCGATAGACCTCCCCTGCACGACGCCCCTTGCTGTGCCAGAGCCACCATCACTCGACCTCCTCTACAGCTATGCCCCGACCTTAGGGTCACCATCGCCGGACCTCTGCAGCGTCCTCCCTCACTGCATCGGAGCCACCATCGTCGGACCTCTGCAGCGTCTTCCCTCACCGCATCAGAGACATAACCAACTGCAATCGCCTCGACCCCCCTCTGCAACCGTCCAACGTCCCTCCGGCAGACAGGTGCTCTCTCTCCTTTCTTCCTCATGAGTCGCTGGCCGCGTGTTTTTTGGGGTCTTGCTTCTGATCGCTCCTTGGGAGCAAATCGGAGGGCCTTCCATTTCATTCAGGATGCTCTTAATGACTGGGGCGCAGCATTTGCCCTTCGACAGTGGGGTTTTGATGTTGACCTGCCTTTCAGACTCAAGCATCGATTATTTTTCAATCTCTCGGATGTCCTTGGTTCATGCTTGGATGCGGGCTCTCTTCATATCTCGGACATCAGAAAATTTATCCGTGCCGTTAGGAGAGAGTCTCTCGAAGCCTGTTCTGTCATGGCGCTGCTTGACCCGCCTTTCGTTTTTCGAGAGCTTCCGCATTGGGTCGCTGATCGGGGTTGGCAGCAGGTTTAATCTTCATGGCAACGCTCTTTTTGTGCCCTTCGCACAAGATCTCAGTTGCGACGCGCTAGACCGGGAGACTGGTGGTGCGCATCATGTTTGTCTTTGAATTTTCAGAAACGCTTTGACTGCCATAGGTGTGGTTCATCTTTCCTTGCTCGTCGTCATCCTCTTTGGAAGCGAAAGCGAATAAATGCTCCTCACCAACATTCAACTGGGAAGCCTCTTGACTCCAACGAACCTTCTGTGTTGGAGTCCCACTTTGCCTGTCAGAGTTCTAAGCGACCTTCGCGACGTACTTCTTTTTCGCCATGGGTGCAGATTGGAGATCTTCAGGAGCCGAAGATTTCTTTTCATGCCATTAAGATTGGGACTATCTGGGTCCCGGTCCAGTTATCACATACTCTGCCAAGGCAGCTTACCAGGAAATCTTGTTCTAATACGGTTCCGACTTTATCATCTACATCTTCGACGTTTGTTGCCAAACCCAGCACGTTTGCTCGACTTCTCGCTTCTCACTTTCAACGGCCGTCGAACGTGCTGATGGGGAGCTCTAAGATATCTGCCGCAACTAGTTCTGAATATTATCCTACTGGTGATAAGTCTATCATTATTCCACATGCTCATGTTCATCATGGTTTATCTGTTAGTGACTCTATGCCTTACACGACTAGCGCCCCTTCTCGAGGTGGATTGGCAACTCGGTTAGACAGTCATGCTAAAGGTGAAAAAAGGTCAATTTTGTCATCGTCTTTCATTATTTTTCCATTGAGGCGCTTTGATTATATGGCGGTTCACATTATGGTGTTTAATGCTCGTTCGACGGAGGCTCACAGATGCATGATTATTGGTCTATCAGTTCCTTTTCCTTTATCGCCGGTCGTTACTGAGGCCACTATTACTGCATCTATCGTCACTGATTCTGTGTGTAGTTCTTGGAGGTGTGGGGCTCTCCCAAGTGTGGCTCTCCCTTCCTCTCCACCTGTTCCTCAATAGTCCCCCTCTATCGCCCTTGGGTGTTGAGGTTGAAGAGGCAGCCTGAATGCTTGATATCTCTCTCTCCTCATCTCAGCTGCATCATATAACTGTCGATATGGTATCTACCATTTCGGTAGTCTCTACTATCCTAGGTGGCTCATCAGGTCCTTCACTTGATGTTGTCTCTGATCTAAGGGGTGATTCTCCCGATCCTTCGAGGGCTACTGAGCGTATGGGGGTTGTTCGGCACCGGCAAGTTAGCAGTGGTAGTAGAAGCAAGAGGAGCAACCTACTCAATGTTACGACTTTCGATGGCAGGTCTCCACGAAGGTCAGCGAGGTCACACACCCCCCGAATTTTTCCAGATTGTGTGTCATGAAGTCTCTTTGCTGGAATATCAGGGGCTTGAATTGCCCCACTAAGCGTAGGTTTCTGGCGAATTGGGTTAGTCAGGAGAAGCCTGACCTGATTGCTATTTGTGAAACTAAGATGGATGAAGTTTCTCGCTCTGTTGCCTCTAGTATATGGAGGGGTGCTGACTATTTTTTTAAGCCTGCGGTCAACCATGCCGGTGGTATCCTTATTTTGGGGAAGCAATCTTTAAATATTTCTCAACTGGACATAGGTCTGTTTTCTTTGTCTGTTGCCTTCACTTTGCAAGACAGTGGCAGGAGGGTTGTGGTCACTGGTGTATATGGCCCTAATCATGCTGTCATGAGGCCTGCTTTCTGGAACGACTTAAATAGGATCGTCGTCTCAAACATGGAGTACCATTTTCTTATGGGAGACTTTAATTGCCTTTTGTCTATTCATGATTCTAATAACCCCGTTCTTCCCAATCCATCTATGTGAGGTTTTCAAGAGTTTGTTCATCGGCATCACCTTTACCCAATTCCTTTTAGTGGAGAGCGTTACTCTTGGTAGAATAGGCAAATTCGCCCATGCTGCAGAGTTCTTGACAGGGTTTTTGTCACTCCAAATTTGCTGGATCTCATTCCAGATGTCAAATGTGTCTTGCTGACTCCTTCTATCTCGGACCATGGTCAGTTAATCACTACTTGGGGAGGTGGTTTTAATTCCGCCAGGAGTTTTGTGTTTGAACAATGGTGGCTCCAGGAGCCAGATTTTCATACTATTATTTCAGACTCTTGGAACAAGCCCTCCAATGAGCAGTGGGCAGCTATCCGGTGTCATGAGAAACTGTCTCGTCTCGCTAAAGATATCAAAGCTTGGCTCCATAATCGAAACGTGGTTAAATTTTAGCAAATGACTGCTTGGGAGCAAGAGATTTCAGCATTGTATCAAACTATGTCTTCCCCGGAGTCTCTATCTGATTCACACTTGCAAAGTTTGCAGGCCAGATCTATTGAGTTATCAACATTTTTGAAGAACTGGAGGGTCAAAGAGGAAATTAGATAGAAGCAACGAGCAAGGGTGAAATGGCTTGCGGCCGGAGACGGTAATACTAAATTTTTTCACTCATATGCTTCTCATCGTCATAGGAGGAATGTCATCCCATCAATCACCATTGGGAATGTTTCGTTCCTTAATCAGCACGTTATTTCAGCTGTCACTCAGTATTTCAAAGATTTATATTCTGTTTCTCTTACTGCGAATGGTGTCATTGGTTCTGTTTCTGTTGGTTCGATTCGGCAAGATCAAGCTAGAATTATGCAAATGAAGTTCTCTGAAGATGAGATTTTTAGGGCAATCAAAGGTTTGTCAGGGTGGAAAGCTCCAGGTTATGATGGGTTTCATGTGGATTTCTTCAGAATTTTTTGGCCTTGTGTGAAGCCTGATGTTATTAACATGTTTGATGAGTTCTATCGCAACTCCAGATTGCCTATTCAAACCCACTTGGCAATTATTTTTTTAATTCCGAAAGATGATGCTGCAACTGATATCTCTAGGTTTCACCCGATTTCTGTTATGAGTGCCCTTTATCGGATGATTGCCAAGGTATTGGCTAATAGGTTGAAGGTCGTGGCTCACCAAATCTTTTCGAATTCTCAGTTCGCCTTTATCCACAATAAGAGGATTCAACATTCATTCATCTTGGCCTCTGAAGTCATTCACTCCTTACATTTTAGTGGTCAGGCCTATTTTTCTCTTAAATTAGATTTTCATAAAGCCTTTGATTCTGTGCATTGGCCCTTCTTATTTCAAATGTTATCTAATTTTGGCATTGGTCGTCATTTTTCTGGGTGGGTAAGGGAATTGGTCTCTAATGCTCAGGCCATGATTAAGATTAACGACACTAGAGGTGGTCAGATCAAATTAGGGCGTAGACTAAGGCAAGGCTGCCCTCTATCGCCTTTGTTGTTCAATGTCATTGCTGAGGGTCTCGTGGTGTTGCTCAAGTGTGCTGCGGAGAAGCGCCTGATAGATCCTCTAGATCTTCCGGATTTTTCGGACCATATTCTTATTTATGCTGATGATATGATTATTTTTGGGCGAGCAAACGTGCAACAAATGCTTAGATTCAAGCTTATTCTTCAGTTCTTTCTTTCTCTTTCTGGGTTTTCCCTAAATGATAGCAAATGCTCTATTACTATGTTCAATGTTCAGCATCCTATGCTTGCAGCGGGTCAACGGATTTTCAATTGTGCAATCTCTGAGTTGTCGATGACGTATTTGGGCCTGCCGTTACAAGTGAAGCGCTTCTCTTCCGCTGCTTGGGCTCCAACTATTCAAAAAGTGAAAAACAAGCTTTTTTCGTGGCAGGCGTCTTATCTCTCCATTGTTGGCCGTCTGACTTTAATCAGACATGTTCTTTCTTCTATCCCTGAATTCTTCATGTCAATGTTCGTGATGCCTGTGGGCGTGGAGAAGCAGATTTGTCGTTTAATGATGGATTTTCTTTGGTCTGGGTGTCAGCTTAAGAGTAAGCGCCATTTGGTTGGTTGGCGAACGGTGGTGTTACCTAAGCGTATGGCTGGCTTAGGTGTTTTTGCTCCAAGACAGAGAAGTATTGCTCTTGTGGCCAAGCAATGTTGGATGGCCCATCAACCAGGTTCTCCTTGTGCTCGTTTGCTTCATGCTAAATATGGTGCTCCTGATTTATCTAACTTTCATCATGGAACCCGGGGGCTGGCGATCTCGCACTTGCGAAGCATGTGACTGAGAGCCTTATCGTCCTTCAGAGATCAAATTGGGGATGCAGGTAATTATGATCAGTGGTTGCATTGGGCTATTGCACCAAATGGTGCGTTCCACACCCATAAAGTGTATAGATCGTTGCTCCTCCCAGGGGCAGATTGGTTCCCTGAGTGTGCGTTATGGGGTAAGGGCCCTACCCCAAGATCTCAGGTCTTGGCTTGGTTAATTTTGCATGATAGGGTTCAGACTCACAGTTATTTAAAGAAGTTGGGCTTTCAGTTCCCAAGTTGGTGTGTGCTGTGTCAAGCTGCTGAAGAAACTACTTTTCATTTATTCTGGTCCTGCCCAATCTTCGTGGCCCTATTTAATAGCACGTGGAGATCTCCGAACGTAATTGTTAAAGAGGAGTCTTTTGCGCTTGATCTGCTCCTAGGCCCTATTGAAATTAGACGTTGCAAGCGGTGGAGACTGATCTGGAAGACATGGTTGCTTACTACTTGGTGGTTTGTTTGGATGGCACGCAATGATGCTACTTTCCGTCAAATTCCGGTCATCCTTAACAATCTTGTCTATAAAATCTTGGTTGATGTATACGCGATTCTACGTATGCATCTTAGAGACCTCTCCTTCCGTCTGAACAACGTTCACTCATCGGTGGTTCCTTCTTATCCAAAGGATCCTGGTTGAGCTAGGCTTTGTTGTTTGTTGCTAGCTGGCTGTAGTTTCTTTTTCTTTTCCTTTTGCTTTTGTTTTTCTATATTTTAGTTTTGTTTTCTATTTTGTTGGGTTCATGGGTTCAACATTTTGTTGATCTTCATGAGTGATAATGTTGATCCTCTTTCGGCTCTCTCTCTCTCTCTCTCTCTCTCTCTCTATATATATATATATATATATATATATATATATATAGTAGTTCCTACTCTAATCCATGCCTACTAGACTTTTTTCCTCAAATCTGATCGTACAGTGCATTATATGTGCTTGATCTTATAGGAAACAACTCATGTTGCCTACTCTAATCCATGCCTACTAGACTTTTTCCCTCATACTTGATCTTATAGGAAAAGACTCATTCATCATCTGATTTTGACTCATCGATAGGTTTTTATAAAGTTTGAAAATCGCTGGTGCAAAATTTTTATAAATATATAAATATCTAAGCCTTAAAAGTCATTTTTTTTAACAAAAAATACAGGCTAAGTATTGTTTCCTATCAAATCGACCATGCTGAAAGCATTTACAGGGTTAGATATGTGAAAAACAACCTGAATCGTTCACTCGTGAGATGTTGTGGTAGGCACAAACCAGAGTAGGCAGCTACCCTCTACTCTCTCTCTCTCTCTCTTTTATATATATATATATATATATATAAGAGAGAGAACGCATGTGTTGTGTCTTGTTGGCATTGGAAAACTGAAGATGAACTTTCTTACGCCATACTTGTAATTTTTTGGGTTTTCTCAGCTTCTTATTACAGATCACAATCATAATACTTTCAAAAGTTTAGTGAAGCATAAGAAAGTGAAAGTTGTGACTACTATTGAGAATGCCTTTCTCTTGAATCTTGTGAAAGTTGGTCACAAAACTAACCGCGTGAATAGCAATCATATCTTTTGGATCCTTAGCTATGATCACTCATTCCACGTGGGATCAAACAAATGTGAGCGGTTTTGGCTAGAAAAACCGATAGATAAAGGGCTACATCTGAGAGCGAGGTATTGAAGGGAGTTTGGGAGTTGAAAAAGTGAAAATATCCAATTCTTCGAATTGGCAAATACCTTCTCTTGGCCAAGGCATTTGCCAACTTTGCTTTATGACTTCAATTGTGTGGCTACTCAACTCCCCAAATGCCCCTTCGACACCTTCCTTCCAAAAAACTTATGTTATCTGAGTCTGGTAGAACTTTATCCTAAACCCTTGACTTAGGATGCAAATGGATCGGATTCTGATCAAGTAAATACATGGAAGACTCGAATCCAGATGGGGTTGAAAAGACCAAAATTTATAAAACCGCTGGTTCCTAAATGGAATTTCAGTATATGGATTCTTTTGGGAGTCTTGAGGCTATAAACTAATAAGATCCCAACCCATTTACCTTATAATAAAGAAAGTTAGTGACCTAGGGACATAGGCTTTAGTTGAACAACCTCAAATCTTTGTCTCTTATGCTTTCTCACCTTTCCGTATTCCATTAAATCTACTGCATGTGCAGTTGCACCTACGTGGACAAACTTTGGTCCCTCAGTTGAATGTGTTTTAGGCTCAGCTACTGCCTCAAATTGAACCTCATCATAGCGAAAGAAGCACTTTAGTTACCCTAAAAAATCAAAGCTCATTTTAGTCAAGGATAGGCCTAATGATACATCCATCTATGTATACTTTCCAAGACAAACCCTTGATGAGCAAGTTTTTTCATTGTTTTAGGAGAAGGCTATGAGCCTAATTTAGCTAACCCCAAAAGAAAAAGGCAAAAAGATGTTTGGGAAACCGGAAAAATCATACTCCAGTTCTTGTTTTCTTAGGAAAATTAAACGTGACACAAGAAATGATGCTGGCCCAAACCTAGTAATATCCTGGTGGTGCTGGATGAGTATGCCATACCATGCTCTGAGGCTAGGACTCCTGACCCCATGGCCTATGATAACATGTTGGCTTGGGCAGAGGTGCAACACTCATGGGAATCGAACTTTGACTGCCCGTCTAGCAGCCAAGGGGCCCCCACCCCCACTATGCCAACCCCCAATGGGGCAGTAATATGTGACAGCTGTTGCGGTGATATTACATAGCCGATTTAGTTATATTCAATCTCCACACACCTCATCAGAAAACCATGAGATAGGTAAAAAGTGGGGGCCAGCATAAGCGTCTATCAAGTGAGATTTGCGGTGGTGATGAAATATAATGTCATATACAATATGCCCATAATTGCTCTTGTTTCAATGCCAATACCATAGAGAAAATGATCCATTTTCTTGTGAAACAAACGGACCGCCCAACTTTGTTTGTAAATTTGGAGGTCATGATTAGCCACATATCCTGACATCGATGATCATTCAATGATCATAGAGGGACCCTGATTTTTTTTTTATTTTTTTTAATTTTTATTTTTTATGTTTTGGTCTTGGTTGGACCAGGATGGAATCTGGATGACAAAAGGTGCGCTGATGCTGCTTGAATGATGGTCCCTCTAAGAAATGATAAAGAGTGTGAAAAGCAAAGAGCAATGATTGAGTTAAGACGCTGCGTCCAGACCCAGACCCGAGATATCCTTTTTGACCAAGGGTGGTCGTGAATGCTTTTCCCACGAGAAAGGCTGGCCTACCAAAGGGGCAAATACAAATGAATGACGCCATTCATTCATTCATTTCATGCAAAAAGAGAGAGAGAGAGAGAGAGAGAGAGAGAGAGAGAGAGAGAGAGAGAGAGAGAGATTTTTTTCCTTTCCTCTGTTTTTGTTCTCTTTTCCATACTTTTTCCAAGGAAACGCCCCTCCTAAACTAAAAGCCGTCCACTGGGTGTTTTTCGTGCATCATCTCTCAAACCCCATGGATTTGGCGGATCTGCCTTGGGAAATGGGAATGGAAAGCTTTTTACCGTTGATGAAGTTTTTTTGGCCAACCCAAGCAATTTACGACTTTTAGGTGGGCTTGGGTTACAAGTCGAGCCACTGCTCATGTTGGGCTCGTAAAGAGTCAGTTCATACTTGCAAAATAAGCTCAGCAAGTTGAATATGAACAATAGGTACCAGGCTGGGTTCCAAAGGTATGAGCTAGTTAAGTAGTAAAAAATATGTTTTGCATCGTATAGTGCATGTAAAACATATGATTAAACTATTTTGCCTGCAAAAATAAAAATAGGTTTAGCTATAACCGCAAGATCTTATTACTTTTAGCTCTCGCATTATTTTTTTATAATATTGTTTTTTTCAGCTCCAAAACAGTATATTTTTTTTGTATACAAGCCAGCTCAAACTCTGCTCGTTTAACTCAAGCTCATTATGAGTTGAGCTTGAACACTTCAAGCTGTGGTCCTTTGGCTCGTTTACCAGCCCTAATTTTAAGAGAGTAGTTACGAGCATATTATATATAACCACTTGTTGGTTATATTAAATCTCGGTCACACATTTTAGGAACTCTAAGATATGTGAGAATGGGGCCCACACACACGTTCACCAAGTGAGATGTGCGGGTGATAGTGAAATATTACACCATATATAATATGAGAGTAAATGTTGGGCTTACAGTTACAAGGGAATGTTAGTGGTGGGGCTCATGTTGGGTTGAGCCCACGATTCAAAAAGCCCTTCAAAGTAACCAAGTAATTGTTTTTTTTATTTACCGTTTTGATTGTCTCTTCATACTTGAATCGAATATCAAAATGTGGGTTTTTGGTTGGTAATCAAATCTCTGTTGGAGAGCTGGAGTTGGTGGTTATTGGAGTCCATTTGTTTGGGAACTGTAATGGTTTGCTTGTTTTTTCATAGAAAATTGGTGAACTGGTATCCCTTTTCCTATGTTGTAACAGCTAGATGGGACACCCTTCTCGACTAGCTTTTAGTTTATATTGGCTGTTTGAGAGTTAAAGAGATGCCAACTTTAGCCAGTTGCCAAATACTAGCTTCCAAACAGTGGTCTGTATTGGCAAATATGAAGGATTCGAAATTCTTAGTTTGGAATGTAGAGACTATGACCTTTCAGTGCCAAATACAGGCTCCTAAACAGAGTGCCGATCTCGCCAAGGCTATCTGTATCATGCCCTTCAAAGTTCGAAGGGGGCCAATCCAACCAAGTAGTGGGTCGCACCGATCAGGGGGCAAGCTGACCTGGTCTGACCTCAAAGGCTGCAAAACGATTGTAAAGCTACCAAAAAAAGAGTTATTTATAAGCATAAATTCAACCATGACTTAAGAAGGCAACAATCTGGTGGCAAATAAGGAAATGCCAAAACCAGTTTAGCTTAGCTAGCCTAAATAACATGAATGATGAAATGGTTTTCATCTTTTCATCAGCTCCATCTACCCTCCGTAAATAAGATTTCCAAAGTTGTACATTGCATCGAACGGTGAAGGTAACGTTCTACTTTCTCTCTCTCTTGATTCTCAAAAAATACTTCCTCCATACATATATATATGGTACAGCACTATTACTGTGCCCTTTTACCTTACGGTTTTTTTTGGAACTTTCAGTATTTATACCCCCTAAGAAGCAACACGGTATCTAGTCTTCTTGTTTTAGTGTTTCTGTTTAGAATCAACATAACATGGGAGTAAAAGGACAACATTCATTAATTTTGTTATCTGATTTATTTGGCTTCTGACCCTGGAATAAATAAAAAAACCACCAAATGGTGAAAAATGGAGTCTGGAGTTGGAAAGCATTGAAGATAGACTGCCAAGTTCAGAGAGGCGCACTTCACATACTCCCATGCACACTACACTACATTCCCTCCCTCCCTGCTCCCACTAGCCACTCCCTTTTGCTCTCTTTAGTATCATTATCAGATTCCTTCTCTTTAACCACCCACCTTTTCTGTATTGCCTATATTTTTTCATGGTTTCCTACTTCTGCATTGGCGTGTGAGGGACTGTGCATGTGTGCCACCACCATCTTCACGACTGCTCCAAAGTAGAAGACAAGCCATTTACTCTGCTGCCATTTTTGTCAAAAGGTGAAAAAGTATGTGTTTTCTTCTTCTTCTGTCTTTCCTCTTACATTGGTCAATGAATACATGAGAGCATAGTCAAGCAAGCTTTCTGCTTTTTCATCTTTCCCTCTTGTTTTTGTTTGTCATGCTTAGATTGATGAAAATGGATACGTGGGTACTCCTCAATCTGTAAATCTGTGTGTTTTTTAAAGTTGGGTGTCCTCTTTTTTTTTCTAGAAAAGAAGAGTAAGAAGAAGCAGAATCTTGTGGTGGTGGGGGAAGAGAGAAAGGATAATGGGGTGTGCGAGCTCGAGAATGGAGAAGGATGAAGCATTGTTACTGTGTAAGGAGAGGAAGAGATTCATCAAGATGGCAATCGATCGAAGATATGGCCTGGCTGCTGCCCATGTTGCCTACATTCAATCCCTTCGCAATGCCGGGAATTCCCTCCTGCGTTTCGTTGAAGCTGAAGCGGTTCCGGAATCTTCCACCTCAACTTGTGCAACCACAGAGGCTACGGATCCCCACATTGCCTTTGCGGACAAATCCTCGCCCGATCACTCCTCCAACTTCCCTTCCCCCTTGCCCGATGGTGCCGGCGGCGGCGCCATCGATTCGCCCAACCAAAGGAGCCCATTGTCTCCGATCTTCGTATGGTCCCCTCGGACTCGGTCCACTGTTAATTTCATGAAGTCTGGTGGGAATGTGGTCGCTTCAACTTTCAAGCAGAGGCCCCCCGAGCTCGGCTCGGTCGGATTCATCGAAGATTCCGATTTCACTATGTCCCCCACGTTCCTCCCTCCCCCACCTTTGCCCCGGTTGGATTCGTCATGGGATTTCTTTGATGAAGAATCTGATGGTTTCCTTCCCGATTTAGGAAGGGATGGGTTCTCCATGACTCACGAAACTTCTGTTAACAATTCGCCTATTCTGAGCTCCCAACGCCACCGTGCTAGAGTCGCTCACGCTTATACATTCAGTGGGTTTCCCTCCGAGAGATTCGATATGGAAGCTCCTCCTGAGAAGCAAGAAGCCCAGAATGCAGGGAAACACGGCGAGTTTCCTGATGATGGTGGTGAAAATAAGTCACTTATGGGGACAGGGGAGGTGCAATCAGCTAGCAATGCTCTAGAGCTCAGAGAACCCGGGCGGGAAAAGAAAGAGGAAATGTGCTCGGAAAGAGAGGATGCATCAGAATTCATTACACATCGGGCCAAGGATTTCTTATCAAGTAGTAAGGAAATCAATCATCTGTTCCAACGGGCTTATGAAGCAGGAAAGGAGGTCTCCAGGATGCTCGAAGCCACAAAAGTTCAACCAACTTGTACAGAGTTCAGAGGTAGATGCAAGCAACTCCTGGCATTCTCATGTGCTTGCTTATATCAAGATATGTCCATCCTTTTGTGCATGGACATATCAAAGTCATCAGTTTTTCATGCCATTCCTTCCATCATGTGGCGGTTATGAATATTTATGCACCAGAGTGACCTGCTTTCGATAATTTGTTCTCTTCCCTATTGGGTAGGGAGATCATATTAATCTATTTTTGTTTCAAACTATAATTTATTTGCTTCAGGGTTCACTCAATCTTAGTTCCTCATGGTAGGCTTAGAACCACTATTTTTTGTTAAGTATCTTCACAGAGATTGTCACCATTTCCGGATGATGTCAATATTCATTACTGCATAGCCTAGCTGCACTGTATATGGTTTTCTTTGGGGTCAGGATGATCTTGTTTTAGAGTGTTGATCTTTATTTTGATTTACATTTTCGTGATTCAGCTCTGGGCATTCTTAACACGTTGAACCTCTTAATTTTTTTGTAGATGCTCCCCAACTTGTTACCAGAGTTATTTCTTGGCATCGTTCAACATCATCACACTCGTTTTCATCCAAGAATCCTCTTGCTTTGGAATCAAAGGACGACATTGATGATAGTAGCAGTGACTTTGTTGAAGATTTCTGCATGATCTCGGGTAGCCATTCGTCTACTCTGGATAGGATGTATGCATGGGAGAGAAAACTTTACGATGAAGTAAAGGTATCAATGTGCACACTCCTCTTCAAATATCTAAAAACATCTGTTTTTTCATGTAATTTTTGGATGCTTTCTTTTGAATGCCAAATTGAACTTGCTTTTCTTTATGTTCATATGTCTCAATGCAAAATTAAGTCGTAATTGCAATTTGTAGAATTGTTGCACAGCATAATAAAATGCATGATGGCATATGAAAGTGAATGATTTGGTTGCAGCTGCACAGCTTAACACTGCATGAGGGCATGCGAGAGGGAGAGATTTCTTTCTTGTTTTATCTTTTTTTTTTTTAAATTGAGTTGGCATCCAGGCCTGGCCTAATGGAACTCCATCACCCCTCTGTTTGGTTGAGAAGGTTAAACATTTCTGGAGAACTTGGTTTAAAATTTTGTTAGTATTTAGTTTTAATGATCATCTTGGGGAGCAATCTATCTTCGGGTGTGATATTAGGGCCCCTCCAATGAAGCATTGTGCAAGGGTTGCTTTAAGGAGTCCCATTGAACTTCCAAGAGAATTTGGGGCAATCAAGCACTAAAGGTGGACTCTAAAATTCATGGTTGGCAATTTTGGAAATTAATTTTGGATCGGCTGCATGCGACTCGGGTGAGTGAAGGTTTCTGTTTAGTTTATTAAACTAAATAACAAATATTAAAACTATAATTTTCATACTATAAAAGAGCAAATTTTGGGGAAGTATCATTTACATTTTGCTAAATTCGATGTGAGAATGCCCAACAAGTAATTCTAAAGCACTTACATCCAAAAATCTAAAAGAAGAAAGATGTTGGGAAAGTTGAAAAGAAGCAGAACTAGATTGGAAGTTGAAGAAGGTTTCCTTCCAAGAATGTCAGTGAAGCTAGTCTCGATTGGTGGGGTTTCGAGAATTGGAGTTGCCTATCAAAAGCAAGATATCCTCTGATATCCTCACAATTTTGATTTTTCACTTTTTCAAGACATCAGCTGGCTATTTGGGCACACAACATTTTACAAAAACAAAAAAGGGTGCTACTTCATTAAAATAAGTTTAGAGAGAGAGAGAGATGAGTGGTTCATTTTTGTCTACTGATAGAGCCTTTCTTCATTGGCAAGCTTTGCCAACTTGCTAGAAAGTTTAATGATGCTTGAAAGAGCAGAGCCTGGGGTTGAGCTCGAGATATCACTGCCTAAACCAGAGGGGATATAGTTATGAGGTACGGTTTTAAATCCTCTTCATTTTGTTTTTAATGTTTAATATATTAAAAAATTCTATTATATAAAGCCTTTGAATAGGCTGAGTCATTTTTTACTCATGACTCAGCCGAGTTGATGAGTCAAGTGAGAAATTCAGCCTAGTTTGAGATATTACTGAGTCACCTATTTTTTGACTCGCTAAGGAGCTGATCTGAGACAACTAGGCTGTCATGAGATGACCGGCTGAGTTTGCCAACTATGGTTGGTAGGATCACTTTAATCAAATGTGTCCTCATTAGTGTCTCATCCTATGTCATATAACTGTTTAATATTCAAAAGGCAATGCATGGGCTGATTAGAATGTTTACATCCTTTTCTTGGGATAGGAACAGTAATTCAAGACAGCACATTTTTTTCGTTAGCTAAGATTATGCTACCACTCATCAATTGGTTATGCACAAGTTAAGGTTGACAAGGAAAATATTTCATCAATAAATGGTGTTGGCTGCTAATGAAAAATGATGGAGGATCTGTCTATATAGACATGTACATGGACTCGACGTGCATGTTTGACACGCATTCATGAATTTCACAAAATTTAAAGCATGAGGTCAAACATACACATATACATGTAGAACATTACATTTTTAGAGATATAATATTAAGAGGCAGTAATCAACACGATGGCATTTATATAATATTAATATAAATAATTTAGAAGTATAATTATAGAATTGAAATGATTACGCAGTTAAAAATCAGTCACATATAAATCAAATAAATGTTTAGCTTTTAATTACAGTTTTCCCTTTATAAAATAATAACATACCATTTCATATGAATACAAGATTTTTTTTCTTTAAGTGCCTCTTGCTTTCAAGGTCTGTTGTAGTTATAAATTATAATGCATCAAACTGTTTTGAGTAGTGGAGTTCCATCTTGTCCTTCTGATGCAGAATAGCATGTAAGAATTCATTTTTGAGGTCCAATTGAAAAAGAACCCAATCTGAAGTCATTGCCAGTGATGGAATTATCTGAATGGTTCCCATGCAAACCACTTGGTTGTTAAGCCTATGTTTGGGTCATCCCAGCTGGCTGAATACCTATTACTAATCTATGCTAGGTCCAGTCACATGATGAGCTAGGTGGAGCCTAAATTTTGTGGCTGGCTAATTCAATTTGTTGGACAGTTTGCTGTGGTTCCATTTGTTGGCAATGTGCATATCAAGTGTTTGACAGTCTCCTGCTGTGAAAGTTCTGGTCCTGATATGTTCAATTTTGACATTAATTATTGAATGCCTTTTTACAATTTTTTAGGCTAGTGAATCTGTTCGGAGGGAATATGATAGGAAGTGTCGCCAACTCAGACATCAGTTTGCAAGAGACGTGAAAAAACAAGCAATCGACAAAACTCGGGCTGCTGTTAAGGATTTGTATTCAAGGACCAAAGTTGCAATTCAGGCTGTAGAGTCAATATCTAAGAGAATTGAGAAACTGAGGGATGAAGAGCTGCAGCCCCAATTGTTGGAGTTGATGCAGGGGTATGTCTTATTTTCCTTTACACATTGAATTTCTTTAGTAATTGTAGATGAATAAGTTTTTCCAATGATGGGCCTTGTTTAATCATTTCTTTCTTGTGTATGACTGTTTTGTTCATTCTTTCTGAAGTAAGGACTGGATCTTTATTTGGATGATATGCATGAACTTGTGCCAAAATTGTAGCCTTTATCAGCCTGTCTTTCTTTATTGACAAATTATTGTATATCAATCTAGTTTTCTGTTGGAGTCAACTGAGTTAACTTCTGCATTTTGCAGATCCTTTAGACTTTGCACATTTTATGTTGGGCAACATCAAGGCTAAGGCATTCCATGACTGCTAAAATTTGTTGAACTCTTGCACTAACTCTCTTGCCTTAGAGTTCTAAGATCCTACGCAATTGATATCTGCAAGCCCAATTTGATCGTTTAGTTTCAAACATCTCTTGCTTTTAAACGTAACAATGTTAACAGCAATACTTTGTTCCACGGACTCCCAAGAGCCATGACCTAACTTTTGCATCCTCTTTCTCCTGTTTGTTGATGGTCTTCATGTAATATTCATCATCATATTCTGTCTTTTGCTTGGTGCCACTATGAGCAAATCACACTTGAACATGTGTTACCAGAGATAAAACATACCATGATATCAAAGAAACACTATGCTATGATACTAAACCATGACAAAAGTGAGATTATATCTAAGAGCTCAAATTTAAGTTACTACTTACAACAATAACTCCAAAAGTTCAATAAACTCATCAAATCTCCACAACTCACACCCAAGTCACCATCAACAACTTCTTACTGGAAAAGGACCTAAATACATCCAGCTTATGTCATCAAAAGCCATTGAATGGATCAGCATTGTCTGTTTATTAAATCTGGCCACAACTACATTCGTAATCAAGAAAATATCAAAAAATCCATAGAAAACACATGGATAATAAATAGAGAAATTACAGAGAGGAGAAACCAGCATGCTGATTACATAGAAATTACAACAGTAAAAAGTCTTATTGGATCATCTTATTCCTACCCAAGGAAGTGAGGCTTTTTTTTCTTGAAATATGAGAGTTTTTTTTTACCTTTTTTTTTCGTGAAATATCCTCAGGGTGAAATTCAAAGCAAAGACACCCAATTTCACTCAAGACCCAAGGGATTTAAGGTATTATTTGTCTCATAAAAACATGATATATTTAGGGTACGTTTAAATGCCACAGATGTTCCATTTGTTGAATCTGGCATGGTGTCCATGCCAAGATTCAAGGTAAACAAGCACTGAATCTAGATCCCCTTTCTCTTTGCCAAAATGGGGATTGGCGGGGGTGTTGTTGGTGTAGAAATACATGTATCCTTAATGCGCAAATCCCACATCCAAAATTCAAAGAGGCCCTTACACTTTTTTGCATCATTAAAGCAATAGGAGACCTCCTTAGCCACTTATTGCATGTCTTCGTAGTCGATCCATAAGAATATCTGTAAAAATAACAACATATGTTAACCTCTAATTGTCAGATTATAGAAAAATAAATTCAGTTATATCTTGGAAAATACAGAATAATGATATAAAAGGATGGCACTTAAAGAAGAGGGATCACTATAAACGTCCCATGAGCAGATATGTTTCAATTTGATTTGATCAATGCCATACAAATTTCAAAATAATGATGGAAGGACATTCTTAACTACTATGCCGCAAAAGGAATTTTGAAGAAGAAATGGCTTTTATTTCCACAAAACACTATAACTTGGACTCCTTTTTCACTGTAGGGGAAAAGATGGATTATTTCCTTTGACTCTTTTGGTATTAAGGTTTTGTCTACATTATGGGCTTACATTCTTTGAGGAAAGAAAAGGGCATTGAATTAACCGTCCGTGTCGTAATTTTAACTTCTTGTCAACACAACTGTTAAAGACTAGAAAATTGGATTTTGAAAATTTTGATCAAATTATTTTACCTCTCAATATTAGGTTGTCTGCAAGGTTTTCATTAACCTGTTGCCTTTTGCAGGTCAATCAGGATGTGGAAAGGAATTCTTGAATGCCACCATGCACAGTATATAACCATCTCTTTGGCATACCATACCAAAACCTCATCTGGAGCCGATACTGATTCTCGAAGGGAGGCAGCACTTAACCTGGAAAATGAGATCAACTGTCTTAGTGCAAGCTTTGCAGATTATGTAGATGCACAGAAGGCTTACATTCAGGCACTCAACTGCTGGCTCAAAAACTGCATAAGGCTGCCTCTGGAGCAGTCTACTAGGGGAAGAAAAATCCCATTCTCACCACGACGTGCTCTTGCTCCCCCTATATTTGTTCTCTGTCGTGATTGGTCGGCTGCCATTGACACCTTGCCAGCAGGGGAAGTTTCAAATGCCATAAAAGCTTTGGGTACAGATGTGCATGCAATAATTCCACAGGCAGATGAAGATCAAAAGCAACAAAAGAAAAGATCCAAAAGTATGGAGAACAGTGTGGAATCAGATAGCCGAGAAGATGGGTCCACTAGAATATATGAGGCTAGGCAGTCTAATTTGAGCAGCTTACATGCTGGTTTAAATCTAGTTTTTGACAAGCTGACAAAGTTTGCTGAGGCATCACTGAAAATGTTTGAGAACACGGGACAGGGGACAGAGGCCGCCTGTAATGCATATAATGGCAGTAACAGCAGGGTGGTGTAATGAACTTCTAGCCAGTTGAGAAGAAGGAAATTCTGTACATAATCAGCTGAAAAGAAGGAATAAGCTCTGAGGTCATTGTCATTAGAAAAGCAGAGCTGCTCTAAATTTTCTCAAGCATTTTTAACAAACTCTTGAAGAGAGTTGGAAAATTTTGTGATGATTAAAAGATCAGGTGGAATTCTTTCCCAGGCATGCAAGAATTTACTGTATGGATGATGGGGCTTTTGTGTATTCTACATGAACCAATTTCCCTTTAGCAGATGCATTTTCTTCAATCAGTTTTTCCCTTTAGTGAAGCATCTGCATCTCTTCAATGGTGATAATTAAGGTAATCCTCCAGCAAGAAGCATGACGATTAGACTATCCGATTGTGCTGTATCCACCTGAAATTCAACATGACCTTGATCTGCAATATACATTGTGATGCTTCAGTTTATGTCATTCGCCTTGTTCATTTGTAAGATATATGTATTAAGACATCATTTCAGAATGCATTTGTTTGCTCCTCTTTAACCTTGGTATACTGTTTTACTAATCCCTAACCAAGTTTGTCTGCCTTTATTTTCTTCATATGTTTTATGAAACGCAGAAGTGCATAGAGCAAAAAAGGCACGTTTTATGGCTACAAAAAACAAAATTCTCAACGTTTCCCTTCCAAGTGGTGATCCTGAAACTGTAATTTCCCAAAAGTTGCTTTTGACTGTGTAATGCAACTCTCTCTCTCTCTCTCATGTTCAAGCTCGGCTTCATGATTAAAGATTTGATGAATGATTCTGAAATGTAATTTATCAGTCTTCTCTTTACAAGTGTTTTCTAATCCTTCTAAAAATAACATTATCTTTCAAATGATTTTTTGGTATTTTAAAATGTATTTTGCAATTCCCATAGTTTTATATTAAAAAAATTTGCTCCATTCCGAGAAGGTGTGTAGCCCTACTCAAATGATATTGTAATCTCATTAGATAAAATCTGAAAAGACTTATGATATCTCTTCCTTACTCATTAATCTTTTCCACTTATGTTTACTAATTATATGAGATATTCTTTACCAGCAGTCTTGCTTAATCTGTTTATACACTTCTTGAACTTCACTGCTGAATGCTGATTTATCTTAAATCTTTTAATCATAGTTTTTAGTATTGAAATTGAGTTCTCCTTTCCTTTGTCTAGTTCATGTTATTAGTGCCAACATCTAGTGAGGAGTCAGAGTTTTCAGCTTTGTTTACTTCTAACCTTGTGTGTTCTGGTTCATTTGGTGGAAACACAGTTTGGATCGAGTTGTGTGACTTATATCTTTGGTATTTTCAGTTTCATAAGTTTTGGTGTATTTGTGTCCCATCATTTTTTTGAGCACTTGAGAAACCTATATACACATCGCAATCACATGATCTAAAACATACTTCCTACTAAACAAGCTACATAATTCGTATCCCTGAGACTTGATTCGCAACACTAAAAATTATGAACTGGTGGTCTGGTAAATAGTACGGCACTAGCTATATAACCAAAAACGTATGCGGGTTAAAAGATATTGCATAACCAGTAACCATTTATCATGCTAACTACTTCAGAAATCATGGTTGTATGGTTGTTTTTTTCTTCTTCTCTGCTTGGTCTAAACTTGAAGAAGATGTGTTTGTCATTGCTACACACAATTTGCAAATTTATGTCTAGCCGTCTCACTTTTCAAGTATTAAAGATAAGTGCCTACATTTTTTTGAAATTGCTCAGCTAGCTGACTTTCGCCATTCAAATTACTTTTTGTCCTTCCGCTATAAACATTGAGGCTACAAAAGTTGTGTCAAATAAAATGTAGATGTATTGCATAAAGCGGTGTAAAATAAATAGTCAAAGTATTTGGCTTGCCAGCAACAGTTTAGAGTTTAAATCTTATTGCTTTCAGCTTTAAAACAATGCATTTTTCTATAAATGAGTCAACTTGAGCTTGACTTGATAGGTTTAAAGTTCAAATCCTATCCAAACATCAAAAAAACAAAATTCATAGAAAATATGTAAACTTTTTGTTCTTTTAACATTATTAAGCCGTAATATATGAGTGAAGCAATGTCCCATGTAATGGATTTATATTTTGGATCTAGATTTGAATCCAAACATTCAAAATCCAAAATTCATAGAAAATACATAAAGTTTTTTGCTCGTTTAACATTATTAAGTCGTAATATATGACTCAATACTGGAGTGAAGGACGGTCCCATGTTAATGGATTTTGATCTAAATATGAATCCAAACATCTAAAATGCAAAATTTATAGAAATATACCAAGTTTTTTGCTTGTTTAACATTATTAAATTATAATATATAACCAAATACTCAAGTGAAGCATGATCCCATTTTGGGGCCATGTAATGGATTTTGGATCTAAATCTGAATCCAAATATCCAAAATTCATATAAAATACATAAAGATTTTTACTCGTTTAACATTATTAAGTCATAATATAGGATCCAATACTTGATTGAAGCATGATCCCATTTGGGGCCCATGTAATGGATTTGAATTTTGGGTTTAGATATGAATCCAAAAGTCAAAAAATCAAAATTAACATAAAATGACTCAATTAGTGTCCTTGTAAAATAGCACATTCCCCAAAATCCCTCCCCATTTGCCAAAAATTCTCTCATATCTAAAAATTTTGATTCTCAACATTTTAGGATATTTTTGCCCTTTCACAAATATGGGGTACAACCATCACAAATCATGTTTGTGAATGTCACCCAAAATGTGTGAATCTTTTAACTAAATACTTTCGACATATATCTGCAATTATAGTATGACCTTCACAAATAATGTGTGTGAATGTCCCCAAAATATACAAACCTCCTTTAACTAAATACTCTCGATGTACATCCACAAATAAAATATGACCTTCGCAAATAATTTGTGCAAATGTTTCCAAAATGTGCAAACCTCATTTAACTAAATACTTTCGACATACCCCCAAATACAATGTGACAATCACATATCATTTTTGCGAATTCCACTTAAATTGTGTGAACCTCATTTAACTAAACAATCACAATCTACCTCGCAAACATAGTATAACCTTTGCAAATAATCTGTGTAAATGTCCCCAAACTATGCAAGCTCCTAACGTAAATCAGCAAATACAGTATGACCATCACAAATCATTTTTTCTCATTTAACATTATTTAGTTGTAATATATGACCCAATACACGAATGAAGACAGTCCCATGTTGGGGCCCACACAATGGATTTTCAATCTAAATCCTAATTCAAATATCCAAAATGCAAAATTTATAGAAAATCTGTAAAGTTTTTTCTTCGTTTAACATTATTAAGCCATAATATATGACCCAATACTCAAGTGAAGCATGGTCCCATGTTGGGGTCCATGTAATCTATTTGGAATTTGGTTCTAGATCCAAATTCAAACATCCAAAATCCAAAATTCATAAAAATTTTCTCATCCGTATGAATGAATTGAGGCAGAGATATACTAGGGACTTTATCTATATGACCAACAAACCAAAAAAGAAAAACTACTACAAAAAAAATGAAGTCATGTCTTGCTGCTTTAAACAGTCTTCTTGTTCCTACTCATCAAGGAACCCATTTTGAACCTCCAAAAGATGGCATACCCTCCTTTACTGCAACGTCAATTGTTGTAACATCTTGTTAACAAAAAAATTATGATAAAATAAATTTACTCACATTAACTTTGCAAAAACCTTTTTGACATCAATTAAAAGATATGAGACACCCGTTTCAAGCCTTGATCATCCTTCTTCACAAGAAGGTGAAGCAAAGGCAGGTTTGATATTCGTAGTTGGAAGTCCACTATCGAAAAAATATGGATTCAGGATCCTAACTCCCCATAAAACAAAATATACAAATCAGATTAAGAGGGTGTATAAGCACTTACAAAACAAATAATAAAAGACAATGAATATAGAAACTAAAATAAAGAAATAGACAAACAAATTGATCTGGAAATCACCTTTTTCGGGCTCTAGATCTACTTGTCTTTCAGGCTCCAAATAACTCGATCAAGGCCACCTTCTGGGGCGTGTAGGGCGATTCAAAACGATCTCTCCTTGGTCAAGCAATATCTCCATGTGGGTATGGCAGTTTAGGGATCAAGGTGAGAGGAGTAGAGTGAGGGCAAGGTCATAAGTTCATTACCTCTAAGGTCAGCACTCAGACAAAGGTTTTTCAGATAATCATGCTCTAAGGGTCAACCCTTATTTATGTGGATCATGGACGAGATACAAATCCAAGGTTTTTGAGATTCGAATCTAACCCAAATGGATCCATGCTTATTCTAAAGAGGAGACAAAGCTTACCCCATGAAGAGTTTTGCTTGAAAATCTTGCAAAAGGATTTTGGATAAGATAGGAATACACCACTTGATGCTTATTCCTACATACGACATAATGGGCAGCAAAAAAGTTTTACTGCCCAAGAGCGGACAATAAAGCATTTGTGCCATTCAATCCTAGATGGCAAAAGGCTTTGTTGTCTTGACAACACATGGCAAGCATTTGTATCATTCCTACCAACAAAGGGGAAAAAATCAAGGATGGTAAAAGGGTGATGTCGTCTCGACATCAGACAACAAAGAGTTTTTGTTGCCTCGACACCGAACAACAAAGAGATTTTGCAGTCTCGACAACGGATGACAAAGAGCTTTTGTCGTTCTGACACCGGCCAACAAAATGCTTTTGTTGTCCCAACAATGGATGACAAAGCACCTTTGCCATCCTAACAAAATGCCTTTGTTGCTCCGATAATGGACGATAAAGAGATTTTGATGTCCAAAAAAGGAGAATTATTGGGTTCTTCCTAGAATCCTAGGGGTTTCCTAGGATTTTTTATTTTCACCTTAGGACTTGTCACACCCCAAGTATTTACCAAATATTTTTTTTAAAGACCTTGGTGAAATACTTTTTAACTTTATTCAAAATATAAAAGCCAATATAAAATTTCTTTCTAAACCATATCAATCAAACCATGATCTCAAATGGGAATAAGTTTGAACACTTACAAAAAAGTTATCATATTTCATTCATTCACAAAAATAGGAGTGTTTTTACATCTCACTTTTTGAATTTTGCATCATAACTCAAAAATCCCAAAAGGTTCTAAGAAGGAAGTCCTAGAATCCATCTATCAAGGTCCACAAGCCTTCGGTGTTTGTTGCACTCGATTATGACTTCACTTTAGATCCTAAAAAATAGAATAAGTACGAGGGTGAGATACAGGTTGTTTCCGTGCGGTCCAACCACTCACACAATCATCGGATAAGTATGATCTAAAACAAAAGTTTTATTATTCCAAAATTTCAATGTTCTCAAATACGAAGAGTCAACCTTTGCCTTAGGTGTTGACCTTCAGGTAACTCACACTAAAGAGAAAAACTCAAAAGAGTCTACTCACCCCACACCAAGGTCGACTCACAAACCAAAGAGTACACCCAATGAAAGAACTCAAGAGGAGTCGACCCTGCTGAAACTCAGGGTCGACCCTCAAAACATGACATTCTACAAAAAATGAATTGATCCTCCCAACTCAGGAGACGACCCTCGACCCAACGGAACCACTAATGAAACATCTGAGAGTCAACTCACCCAACTCAGGGGTCGACTCTTAGCTCATTTGAACTACTAACAAAATAAGGAGGAGTCGACCCACCCAACTCAGGAGTCGACCCTCGGTCCTACTGAACCTCTAACTAAAACAAGGAAGGGTCGACTCACCAACTTATGGGTTGACCATCTGCTCAGTTGAATCGACACCTAGAGGAGTTGATCCGCTCAACTCAGGGGTTGGCCCTTAGTGCAACTGAACCATAAATTGAAACAAATAAGAGTCGACCCTCCCAACTCATGGGTCGACCCTTAGTCTAACTGGACCACTGCTAAAACAACAGGAACCAGCCCTCTCAACTCAGGGGTCAACCCTTAGTGTCCAAGGCACCACTCACAGACTCATGTCATGCCTACTTACACATGCATGAGTATTTTATTAAGTCTTTACATTTAATTGTTATTGCCTTACATGCCATGTTCTACACACATTTATCATTTCATTCATGCTTACTCAAAAGGGCATCACTCCCTTGGCCACTTGGGCACCTAGAGCCTGCCTAAAGGATTTGTTCTCATCCATTTGATTGTATATTTTAACCCCGAGGGATACTGCGACAACTTGCATCAGGGTCAAGAGCACGCCACTCTACTCCCACTGAAGAACGCAGTGCACTACGAAAGGCAAACTGCAACAACTCTACCTCCACCTTAAGTATTGGAGTCTAGTGTCCCCTAATCCATCGTGGTTGAGGACCATTCACAATTGATCAAAAAATGTTAAATGTCCTACCACAGGGTTGGTGCTTGTGCTCGTCCACACTCGACAAGCTTGCTCCAGCCACACACTTTGGTGAGCTCAAACAAATCATTTAGTATAGCTTATTTTTAATTATTACTTATTGATGCATCATATTGACCATCTTGGTACCACTGACTAATGCCCACACAAGCCATACTCAAAACTGACATTATACTTATGTCATACATTAATCTACGCATTGCCCATCCTTGCAATACAAAACCAAAATTTTGTGCTCACGTAAACATCATAATTTCATATTGCCACATTTGCAAATACGAACCATACACAAGCAAAACCATGCATACTCAATTCAGTAATGCCACACTTGCACTACGACATAACAATAACCTTTTATCAATAATACTGAAAACGAAAAACATGCACACATTCATATGCATCACCCCATGCATTCATGTATGCTTGTGTACCTATGTATTTCAACACAAACTTGCTCCCTCCTTGGACCACCGAACACAAGTCAATGTAGCAAACCCAAAAATATTGCAACCATAGGTCTCTCAGCCTGTTCTTGGGGTGATTCACTCAAATTCTAAGCTTAACAACCCTTACTCGAGCCCAAAACATCAAGAAATCATAATCTGGTACACAAGAGTCGACTCTTCTAGGCATAGGAGTCAACTATTCCCCTAATAGAAGTCAACTCTTTTCAGTAGGACTCGACTCTTACTCATTAGGAGTCGTCTTCTTGTGCAGGAGTCAACTCTTCAGAGTCAGGAGTTACTCTCTAAAAAGGAGTTGACTCTTAGAAAGAAAGATTCAACTCTTCTGAATTAAGAGTCAACTCACCGAATGCAAGAGTCAATATTTCAAAATTAGGAGTCAACCCTACAGGGAGCAGGAGTCGACTTTGGCTTAGCAAGAGTCAATCCTGACAAGTGAGGGGTCAACCCAACCCAACAAGATTCGATCCCCAGAAAGCAGGGGTTTGACACTCGGGTCTTCACAACAACCTGTGAGAAAGGAGGGGTTGACTTTTTACTGCAGGAGTCGATTCATGTGCTTCACAGAGCCGGGTACCCCCGCCAAGACACCATGATGGATGTTGAAACACTACCCAACAATGTTTCTATCCCATCAAACTTCACCCCAGTCTTATAGGGGTGAGATAGAACAACCCAAACATACACAGTTCATAAAAATTTACGGCATAGATGGGTTCTTAGCATCTACATTCAGGAATATGATTTGTAAGCTCTTTCATTTCCACATACGCTATTTGCAGTGAAGTTCTTTGCCTTAACTTCACACCAACCAAATCTCGATTCAAGTAGAAGCAAGGGGTCATGAACGAAGATTAGAATCGTTCCATTCATTCAGCAAAAGATAGAACATATGCATTTTTACCAACCAAAATTCACATTTTCTAAACTCCCAAAACACATGTTTCATTTTCAAAACCCTATTCATCATTCTCAGCATAGCTCTCTACTCAAAGAGCCAAAAACTACACAGTTTAAACATGTAAATTCAGGATTCATGCTGAAACAAAACTTTCTTGAACTTAGAGCATGTTGTAGATGCAATTTTTTGAAATACAGACCTTTATACAAGACTTTCTCCCAAAAATTAATAGCCTAGATTAAAAGGAAACATGCTCTGAAATACCCAACATGATAAAATAACATCACAAGTCGTGAATTATGCATGAGATATGCAATTTTTTCATAAACTTTCTTCCCTAAACATGATTTCTAAAATACATGCTCACAATTTTATCTACATGTTGCATACTTCCTAGGGGTTGTGAGAGTAGGGCACCATACCTCTTAGATCATGCAAGAACACCAAAATACAACCAACAACTGTCCAAGATCAGTCCCAATTTTGCAAGAATCCTTAAAGAATCAAAACTCCTCCAAAACATAGGTTGTACAAGTTGTTGCCCCTCCAAAACATAGGTTATACAACACACTCACCAGTTTCACAAGAGTGTGAGAAAAGAAGGTGAGTGAGAGGGGGAAATGGTGAGTGTGTTGTATATGTTGGTGAAGGAGAAGGTGGTAGAGAGAAGAGAGAAACAACATATGTAACATGGGAAGGGGGGATAGCTTAAGGCTAACCCATATTTTAATCTCATTTTTAAGATGAATCAACGTGACAAAAAGAGAGAGAAGGTGAGGACACTTGTCTTCACCTCTGCACCAACAACAATGCTCTCAAAAAGTAAAAGAATCCCTATCATGCCCTTCCCATAGCAATTTTATTCTTATATGCCACCTAATTTACAGTTCTGCTATTATCCTTAAAAACCAATGTCTTTCTCAAAAATCCCTTCTATATCTTTATGACAAAAGTGCCTTAAACCTTTATCAAGAATATTGGGCATGTCCTTTACACAAAAAGCCCATCGTCTTTTCCAAAAATGATGATTTTGACCCCAAATCCAAATGGGGCCGATCCAGACCCAAATTTTGACTAATTTGAGATCCAAATCCATGAAAAATATATGTTTATTGGCAAATACCCATCCATTCTACAAAAATGCACATATTTAATTGAAATTCATCATATTACTAAGTCTAAAAAAAAGTCAAGATGTTACAAGATCTGAGAAAATACTTCCCAACAATTTAGTACTTTAGGTATCGTGAAAAAATGGGTGTCTATAGATGCCCATCTTTGTTATTAATCGAATGTAATTCAATTTATGACAAAAAAATTGACACCCTTAAATGGGATCAAGTCAACAAATTGGATCTCGTTGAATAACATTAGGATAACCTAAAAAACAACTGGATTGTCGAGAACATTTGGGTCTCGCTAAACGAGGTTGGGGTAGTTTTGAAAGCAGAGAACTAGGTTGTTGAGACCATTTGGGTCTTGCTGAATGAGGTCGGGTTAGTTTGAAAATAATTGGGTTGCTGAGACCATTTGGGTCTTGCCAAACAAGGTCGAGCCAATTTTAAAATGAGAATTAGGTTGCCGAGACCATTTGGGTCTCGTTGAATAAGGTCAAGCCAAGTTATCGAGACTGTTTGGGTATCACCAAATGAGGTCTGGCTAGTTTTTAAATGAGAATTGGGTTGTCAAGACAATTTAGATCTCTCTAAATGATGTCGGGTCAGTTTCAAAATGAGAATTGGGTTGTAGAGACTATTTTGGTCTCATCGAACAAGGTCAGACTAGTTTTAAAAATAATTGGGTTGTCAAAACCGTTTGAGTCTTGCCGAATGAGGACATGCTAGTTAAAAAATAACTGAGTTGTCGTGACTGTTTAGGTCTCACCAAACAAGGTCAGCCCAATTTAAAAACAACTAGGTTGTTGAGACCGTTTGAGTTTTGCTGAACGAGATCAAGCCAGTTTTTTAAAACAACTTGGTTGTTGAGATCGTTTGGGTCTTGCTGAATGAGGTCAGTGAAGTTTTAGAAAGCATCTAAGTTTTCGAGATTGTTTGGGTCTTGTCGAGATAGGTCGGGCCAGTTTTTGAAATCAACTGAGTTGCCGAGACCGTTTAATTCTTGCCAAATGAGGTCGGGCTAGTTTGAAAACAACTGGATTGTCGAGATCATTTGGGTCATGCCAAATAAGGTTGGACCAGTTTAAAAATCCAAAATGGGTTATTGAGACTATTTGAGTCTTGCCAAACGAGGTCGGGCTAGTTTTTAAAACAACTGGGTTGTTAAGACCATTTGGGTCTCACCAAACGATGTCGAGCAAGTTTTTGAAAACAATAACTAGGTTGTTGAGATCGTTTGTGTCTCGCTAAATGAGGTTGGGCTAGTTTCAAAAATGACTTGGTATTGATCTTGAGTTTTCTTAAGAGGAGGAGTTGGCAACTTTAAAGGCTATTGTGCAGGTTGCACCATCTCATAAAGTATTATCCATCTGTATTGCTGACTTGGTATGAACTTGCAACTACTATTGGCTCTCATTGACCACTTTATTTATAAAGGAGAAGGAAAATGTTAGTCTTTTGGCAAGGGTAGAACAAGAGGTATGTAGCTCTCCTTCATGCCTTTTAAGCCCATTTTGATTTTTTATGCCTTTATAATTTTTTTTTCTCTAAAATTTGCAGAAAGCTTATGGAACAAATACAAGAAGTATTTCACCTCTACCCATGCACATTTGCAGATAAGGGAGCAAACAATAGACATGTTGACAAACCAATGTGCTCACAAACAAGGTAGAGCTGCCCAGACCGCCTCATACCTTTTAGCATAGTTGGGTTGTCACGACCTCCTCGTCATCCCGTTGTTGGGCCATGAGAGGAAGGCATCACAACAAGGTGACTCAAGCCACATGTGCTCTTACTCAGAAGGACCAATCAGACACGTGGCATCTCACCCCAGCGAGAAAAGTCAGAGGTGCCTGAACCGGGTGGCTCAAGATGCAGAAGGGCAAAGTTGTCCACACACACCTCAATCCTAGTATCCCTATGACTGGACTTGTATGCATATGATGCATAATGTATGCAATACACTTTCATGATATGAAATAAATTTATGCTTTTGTGGAAAAGTGGCTACCCTAAAGTGTTTGACTTGTGACAATAACAACTGAGGATCATCTAGGGTTAAATTATTATTATTATTATTATTATTATAATTTTTGAAAACCTTCCCCATAAATTCATCCTTGCATTTGAGATTCCTACACCTTAGACTTTTCTCTTCCTAGGTGGGTATAAAATAGTGATACTTAGTTTTATTGGGATTTTCTTCTTCTAATTCTGCATTGGCTTCAAGCAATTAGCGATAGAGGCATGGGACTAAGTCTCAAAGCATTTTTGTTAGGTGTACTGACCTCCACTAAGGCTTAAATTCTAAAATATTAGAACTTGATGATAATATATTTCAATACACTCTGTTCCTAGGTAAGCTCTTTGAAATATTTGTTTTTACCTCGAAAAGAAGCCTATTCCTCACTTTTGCCATCTATTGACTTAAGACCTGACAATTATGGGCCTCATGGCTACCTAGTCTAGGAGGGATGCCACTATCTATCCAATCATGGGCCTCATGATTTTTTTTGGCTCTACAATATCACTACCTATATACCCAAGCTAACAACTTAAATGTACTAGTGGCAGAATTCAAAGATCCAAATAATAAGATAGAAGATTTTTGAAAAAATTGAATAAAAAAAAGCTTTAATCTTAAAAAAATGGGAGATAAAAAATATAAAGAGCACATAATTATTTATTCAAGGTCTCAATCAAAACCCTAACTTGTTGAAGGTTATATTTTTCTTATTATTTAAGTGACATGAATTTTCTTCAACAAGCATTTATGCATGTGATAAACATAATCTAATATTTATGCATGCATCTAATGTAAAAAAAAACTATATCCGAGATAAAAAAAACTAAACACTAAAACAAAATTAAATCTACTGAAAAAAATCAAACAGCTACCAGATGGCCAAGCTTATGAATGGCAAAGCCTACGAACAACAAAGACTGCTGACGACAAAGCTTACAAACAACAAAGCCTATGAATGGCAAAGCCACCAGAGGATGAATCCTACAAACAACAAAACCTATTGAACGACAAAGCACGTGGACGACAAAGTCTATAAATAGCATAAGTGTTTGTAGATGGTAGAGCCAATAGACGAAGGGTATGCAAAAAGCAAAGTCTGAGGCAACGAAGTTTGCAAACGAGAAAACCTTCAGACTGCAAAGCCTGCAGACAACAAACCTTGTGGACAAATGTCAAACGTTACAAATGACAAAGTCTGCATATGAAAAATCCTATGAACGACAAAGTCTACATGCAAGGGGTTTGTAGACAAAATGGTCTTTAGGATGGCAAAGTCTATAAACGTGGGTTTATAGATGGCAAAACCTACGAACAACAGAGTTTGTGGACAACAAAATCTATGGACGACAACCTCTATAGACGACAAAGTCAATGAATGACAAACTTTGCGGATAACTAATTCTGCGGACTTCAAACTTTGTGAACGAAAAAGTTCATAGATAGCAAAATCTATGAACGATAAAGGTCAGTTAGTAAAAAAAAGTGTCGTTCAAACCGAAATCACCTGAATCTCAGGGGTGTTGGGCTTGTTAGAATCCAAAACCTCTTGGCAATGCACTTCTAATCTATGAAGTATGGAAAAGTATGACGCCCCACCGTGATCGCTAAAAACTGTTAACAAAATTTTTATAATAAATTTACTCACCTTGACTTTGCAAAACCTTTTCCAAAATCAATTAAAAGATATGTGACACCTATTTCAAGCCTTGGGCATCCTTTTCTACAAGAGGGTAAGGCAGAGGCAGGTTCAATATTCGCAGTTGAAAGACGACTATCAAGAAAATTTAGATTGAGTAACTTGACTCCCTGCAAAATGAAATATGCAAATCAGATTAAGAGAACATATAGGCACTTAAGAAACAAATAATAAAAGACAATGAACATAGAAACTAAAATAAAAGAATAGACAAACAAATTGATCTGAAAATCACCTTTTTCAGACTCTAGGTCTGCTTGTCTTTTAGGCTCCAAACGATTGACATTTCTCGGTTAGGGGCCCCTCCTAGGGCGTGTAGGGTGATTCAAGAATGACCTCTCCTTGGTCCAACAACACCTCCATGTGAGTATGAAAATTTAGGGATCAAGGCGAGAGAGGGACAAAGTGAGGGCAAGGTCAGGGGTTCGTTCTCTCTAAGGCCACCACTCAAACAAGAGATTTTTAGATAATCAGGTTTTAGGGGTCAACCCTTATTTATAGAGATCACAAATAAGATACAAATACAAAGTTTTTTTAATTTGAATTCAACTCAAATTGATCCATGCTTATTCCAAATAAGGGATAAAGCTCATCCATGAAAAGTTTTGCTTGGGAAACTCCCATGAGGAGTTTGGATAGGATAGGCATACACCACTTGAGGCTTATCCCCATGGAATGAGTAGCAAAGTTTGTTGGACATTCGGCAACAAACGGTACCTAATAAAGAAGAAAAATAGAACGGGGGCAACAAAAGTTTTGCCATCCATGAACTAGACGGCAAAAGGCTTTGCCGTCTCGACAATGGATGACACGCATTTGTGTTGTCCTGACCAACAAAAGGGAAAAAAAAGTGTTATCGTCGTCACACCGGATGACAAAGAGCTTTTGTCGTCCTGACATCAGACGACAAAGAGCTTTTGTCATCTCGAAACCAGATAACAAAGAGCTTTTGTCGTACTAAGTGCATATGTCAAAGTGCTTTTGCCTTCGGAAAAATGTGGATTCTTGGGTTTTTCTTGAAATCCTAAGGCTTTCTTACGATTTTGGGATTTTTACATTGGGACATGAGAAAATACTTTCCAACAATGTTAGTACTTTGGGCATCATAAAAAAATTGGGTGTCTACGCATCCCTGCCCATTTTCATATTCTTCCTTTGGCTACAAGATTAATATGCATAACACTTTCTCCTGTGTTTTCAAATTATTCCTTTGGCTAGAGAAAACCATAAAAATTGGGGAGGTGCTTAAAACAAAGTAAAAAACATGTGCAACATCTCAACATCTCTCTCTCCAACTCCCTGCTAGATCCGAATTTGTTTTTTACTTTGTCAAACCATACCTCAGGCCATGTTTCACATACCGGACAAACGCCGCATGGGCATAACGTGTGGCTTTTGTCTAGTACTGACCAGTCATACCCCTAGGGTGCATTTGACACGTGTTACAAACGGTGTCTATGGGATGCACTTTGTGTGATCACCAGCTGCCTCAATGTGCCCATGCAAACGTGAGACACAAAAATGGAGTACCCCGCAGACACCAAAACAGTGTTTGCCACTGTTCCACCCCACCCCAAGGAACAATGATGTATGGACACTGTTCACTGCTTTAAAAAAAAAAAATGAAGCGCATGGACAGGGTGTCCTTGTCTCTGTACGTACGTCAAACACACCACTAGGGTGTGACTAGTGCGTCCCACGCTGATGAAAAATAACACATCGCGCAGGGGGACAACATCGCGCGTATTAAGTGTTGTGTTGTCATGAGTGTTGTGTTGTCCCCCGCGCGTATTAAGCTCATGACAATTTGACAACACTCAAGCAGGAACCGGTTGATCCCTGGGTGGATGTGTCCTTCGTGTCAAACACACCCTCAATGTCTTTATAACTTCATTTGCTACATCCCTAAAAGTCCAATTAGATAATGCTAGAAATCAATAGAGAAGTGGAAACCTTGTTTGGATTCACTTAGAACATAGCTCTTGTAATCTCTTCATAAGGCTCGAGAATAAGCAAGGAATCATTCGCTTCAGGGATGCAAATGGGGCAGATCCAAGATGGGGGGTTTTGCAAATTTTGGATATTCTGGATCAGACTCCCTCATGTATTTAGCTGTTTCAGATTTGAACGGTTTGCATCCCCAACTCGCCTTTGGTACAGTTGGCATGGGAAACAACTTGTCCACACCCTTGTATTCCTTGGACAATACTCCCTACAAAAAAACTCACTAATTTGTCTTGGATAGCAACATTATCTGCATAGCTAGGGTTGGGAAACAAGCTGAGTCGTTCGTGGCTCTACTCATGTTCTACTCGTAAATTGTTTGTTCAAACTCGTAAAATAAGCTCGACAAGCTGAATATGAACAACAAGTTCTCAGCTATGCTCAACTCATAGAAGCTCGTTAGGTAGTGAAAAATATATTTTACAGATATTTTGCATGTATTTTTTTTTTTGTAATCCTATTTCTCCCATCTCTAAAACAATAATATTTTTTTCTATAAACAACTCAACTAATTTAACTGGGGTTCGTTATGAGCTCAAACTCTGCTTGGCTTGCCATAAGAACAAGCCAAACTTGAACACTTTAAGCTCGGTTTGTTCAGCTCGTTTACCAGCCCTAGCATAGCATGTCTATCCACTAGTCTTTGTAGTTTAGCAGTATCTTCTTTGAAGAGGTTTACGCTCTTAATAAGATTAAGAGACAAGGATAGGTTCCATTTTTTTCCAATCATGACTCATTGTTAATTATTAGATGACATTAGGTATGAACAATGTTATCCTATACTTATCGTATCGACCTATAAAATCGATACAATACTAACCTGAATTGCCTATTTTTTAATAAACGCAAAAAATACTTAAAATTTAAATTTTAATGGTTTTACCATGTGTCACGTTTTCATTGACACGAAATATTTTTTAATAATTTTTTAGCCAATTCAGAACGATTCACTTGAATAGTTGGCCAAACGATTCAGGGCGAATACCGATACTGACAACATTGGGTATGGATATAATCAACAAAAGGGTTTCAAATGACATAGCTGGATGGTAATGTCACACTATCCTAACCAAATGGTCTCGTGTTTGAATCTCTTGTGGCTATCCAGTTTTTTTTTTGAAAAAACAAAACAAAAAAAGTCTCAAAAAGGAATGAAACCATCTTGTTGGTTATGAACATTGTTACAATGATACTATACGGTGGTATGCACCCTTTTTTTACGTAGATCTAGCCACACAGATATATCTTACAAGGTTTATTTACTATATAAGAAAATTTTATCATGTCAAATTACCCAGTAAATTTGATTTCTAAGATGGTGAAAAATCAATAGCTCACAATTCAATAATATAAGAATGGTAGAGAAATGACACATCTTGGAGTCAACTCTGACAATATAAATAGTAAAATAGAAGATGCTAAACATGATGCAAGGGTTAGCTTTTGCTTTTAGAGGGTAGATATGTATGAATCAAGTGTATAATCGGTACATTTATGAAGGGATTGAAAGATGGTAAGTATGATCTTGGCATTTAAACCCTAACCCGTCATGCCCCATACTTGGAGGCAGGAAAATAGAGAACTTGATCCTAAGGCTTTCGTAAATCTTACCATTGCGATTTTTAATGCAGATCAAGAAAATCCAGATCCGACCCCATCAATGCTAAAAATCGATCGGTTGCTTGTGGACACCTTAACAAAGTTTAAAATGTAACAACACAATAATGCTAATACTAATAGCAATCTTTATAAAAAAAAATACTAATAACAATCAAGATTCAAGGTCTCCTTCAAACGTCACGCCATCGTTGATATTATTGTCCATGAATTTCTGGAATTGTTTTTTTTCCACCAATGACGTAAATGACACTCAATTTTGAAATAATTCCTTGTTTTTGGCTGAGAAATATGACAAACATGGCCAATTCAGTACTCAAAATATGTCAAACATGATCACTTGATGTTTTAACGGTTTTACTCATTTATGGCCTAAAAAATTAGATGCCTTGGTATCTAAGTTGTCACCCAAAAAAACCAGGCGGCATGTAAGTTATCACTTTAAAAAAAAAAATTGGCACATATCTCCTAAAAAATCAAACGCCTAAATTTGTAAGTGACAAGGGCAAAAGTATAAAGTAAACAGTAAATTGGTTATGTTTGTGATATTTTTTTTTTAACTTGCGGTTAGCAATGATATTTCCAATAAAAGCCAGTGCTATCTAAGTAATTAATTTTTTTTTTTAAATTTAATTTAGAGAAACCAACAATTTACCACACTCTCCCGGAGGTGTCCAACTCTTGGCCTCCTTCAACTTGAAATCTCTAAGCCAACGGGCCTAGCTAAGTGTACGGAGCCCTTCTAGGCTTGTAGAAGTGCATGTTAAAAACAAGGAATAAGCTATAGTTTTTAGCCAAAAACGAGTAATTTATTCTACCTAGTGGAGATGAGTGATCCTATTAACAGTTTTTTGAACTGAAATACAACTAATTTCAGTTGAACACATAAGTTGGATGGATCTGACCTTTGATTCCATACAACGGGTGGACTAGATCTAAGGTGGATCAGAGACTATCATAAAGTTGAACTACTCCATGACCAAGGGTTGTTCTTGAAGTAATGTAGTTATAATGCTTTACCAACCAACCAAGCCTAGGCCACCAAACCAAATATGGTTAGTTCAATTACACCCCATCTACAATTCTAAGCGTTATTGCCCAACAATGACCAAATCCACCCCTAAAATTGGCAACATTAGAGCTGACCCCTTCACCCTCAGCCCTTCACGTGTGCACTCATCCGAGGAGGTCTCCCGGCCAACTTTCTTGATTGGAGGGATATCATCATCCATAGTCACAAGTATATCTGTTTCTCTAATGCGAAAAAAAGAAAGAAAAGCTGATACTAAAGTAAACATTTTGCTAAAATTTCTAATTTTTTTATTTTTAAATTGTTTTTTTCCATATTTTGCAAAAGAACACGAGAAAGTAAAAATGTTCAATTTCTCGCGAAAAAAATGGATGGCTTTTTTTTTTTACCATTTTAAATGTTTGTCCAAATATCTCCATCTATCATGAACGAACACCGCTCAGCTCCTGGATTAATGCCTTTCAGGCATTTTATACAAACATGTTATTGGCTGGTAACCCCACGGGGTTAGGGCTGCACAACGAATCGAGCCAGCCCGAGGTCGACTCAGTTATACCCGGCCCAAGATTGCCCGTAACTTTAAATGAGCTGAGTCCGTACAACGAGCATAGGCTCGGCCGAGCAAACGAGCCAAGTTTGATCCAGCTGACTGTGGTCGTTTACCCCATTTAAGATCGATTAAGCTCGGCTTAATCATATTGTTATTATAATATAAATAAATAAATAAATATATAGTATTAAAACTGACTCGTATAAAAACACGAAAGGCGAACTAGAGTTTTAGCCCACTTTAGTTTCCCAACTCCCTCCCTCGAGCGTTTCCTCTCTTACGCCTCTCTGCCTCCTCAGGCCTTCTGGTTCTGGGGCTTTCCCTCTCCCTAAATCTCTGAGTGCGTGACTGCGACTGCGAGCCTGCGAGTGCGACGTCTGGGGGTGAGGCCGAGACAGTGACTCAGCCGGTAACGGTCCGACGGACGGTAAGGCCGCGACGCTGCGTCGGCTGACGGTGAGGCGACCTTCCCCCTAATCTCTCTCTCTCTCTCCCTGTGCTAACAAACATTGCCTTGCAGGTTTCTTGTCCATACCCATTCCTAAAACTCCAAAATTAACGTGATCTGAGCGCCTGAGACGGCGATGCTGATTTGGGGGCAACGTTGCGTCGGCGGACGGTGAGCGCCCCCCTCGAATCTCTCTCTCTTTCTCTCTCTCACAACTTGTTTTTTGCCACTTGTCATCTTGTGTTGCTGTTTAATGTTTTATGCTTCATGGAATCATGCTGATTTCCTGATCTAGTGATTGGTGTTAGGGTTTCCTCTATTCTCACTGTATCTTGTTTATGCTTCATGGAATCACGGTGTTGCACAATTGGTGCTAAGGCTTTCCTTTGATGTTACCGTGTTAGGTTTATGGTTCATGGTTTCATGTTGATTGGTATTATGTTATATTTTTCATTATCATCATTTTCTTTATTTTGAATATACTGATGCATTGTCAATTAGGGATTTATTGCTCAGAAAATAAAGAATTCTGTTTATTTTGTGAGCAATTAGGTTTATAGCGGCTCGACTAGTTGTGCTACCCTATTGCCAATTGAGCGCGCACACACACACACACACACACACACACACACACACACACACACATATATATATATATATATATATATATATATATATATATATATATATATATATATATATATATATATTAGGTCCCATTTCTCGTTCTGCCTCATAGTTTTGAAATGTTTTATGATAGATCTGAACTGTTAGATGTGTTTAGCATGCTCAATTTAGTGGGAATCAACTCTTTGATCATGTTTTCTTGGCAAAAAACATGTTTTTATGAGCCGGGAAAAACTGGTACCTTCATAGCCATTGATTTTGGATTACCGGAAAAACCTGTATACAGGTCAGATTCCAGTGATCCAAAAGCCTGTTCCCACTAAAAAAAACCTATAGATCACATCTATGGCGTTGATGTGAGAAAAAATGCCAAAACGATGATTTTTGAGGGGCCAGAACGAGAAGGTGGGCAAAAGGAGCGCATTGAGCACACACACACACACACACACACACATATATATATATATATATATATATATATATGACCTTGATTCGGATGTCTATCATGGTTTCCTACAGTCATTGACTCATGGTATCGATACTCTCATTGCAGTATGTATTCTACGATTGATTTTTTTCTTTTGTATTATTGGTTTTTGTGAATGTGCTGCTTGAAAAGGTTTTAGGGGAACTGTTTTAAAGCATGACTTTAAAAATTTTAGGCTCTTTATAAACTGTTTATGATATGCATACCCTTATATATGACTTATAATTTGATATTGCTTTTTGCAACTGTTTGCAATTCTTTTCTATATTTGCTATGTTGCAGAAATTTGAAAAAAAATGGAGATGCCAGAAGAACAGACTGTGATTGTTCTTAGTGCAATAGTACCTGGTTCTACTACAAATGTTTGAAATGATGGTCATCAGAAGGCAAACACCGAACTTGAAGAGCAAGAAGATGATGTTAAGAGAAAAAGGATAAAAACATCTTTTGTATGGGATGATTTCGATGAAGTTACAATCAAAGGTGTGAAAAAGGTGAAATGTAGACATTGCCCTCTTACTTTAGAGCCTTCTAAGGATAGTTGCACAACTACCATGATTAGGCATTTAAAAAGATGTAAAGGGAGAGCTGAAAAAGCAAAACAACAGATTTTGAGTTTCAGTGGTATCCAAGGATTAGATCATCCAGATAACATGGTTCTTTTGAGTGGAAAGTTTGGCATGGATATAGTGAGAAGGGTAATGACAAAGATGATTATTACCCATGAGTACCCATTTGGAATGGTAGAATATCAATGGTTCAATATGTATAGCAGAACTTTGAACCCAAAGTTTCAACTAATATCACAAATATTAAGAGGGACTGCATGAAGTTGTATGATGAAGAAAAGAAGATGAAAGAAGTTCTCATTAGTGTTAATAAAATAAGTCTGGCCACCGATCTTTGGACATCTAATCAATCTGTTGTTTACCTGTGTTTGAGAACTCACTTCATTGATAAGGAATGGAAGCTACTTAAGCACATCATCAATTTTTGTGAGATAGGTCCACGCCCCATAAGGAAAACATTAGCTCATTGCTAAATGCCTTACTTAAGAAAAAGGTTTTAGCAGTTACAATTGATAATGCTTCTAACAATGATGTTATTGTTAGAACATTAAAGGATATCTTGGAGAAAAGTGGTTTGGACTTGCATTATGGTAGCAAATTTTTTCATGTGCGATGTTGCGCTCACATTTTGGTCCTCAATGACTTATCTATGTTCACATAACATGTGCAGCCCCATGCTTTCAATTCATCATAATCTGGATTCTTCCCGTACAACTTATAAAAGGGTGATTTATTTCCCATTCTTTTCATTGGCAGCCTGTTTATCACAAAAACAAAAGAATAAAAAGCCTCTGTCCATAAAATCATGGGCATATCAAACTTCAAAGCAAGGCCGATTGATCGGATTTCTTCCAGGTATGTTCTTATAGATCTTGATCTGCCTTTTGGGTGGCCTTTTCTAAATTTTCTCTCTCCCCTTTGGATCCTTCTCTTGTTTTTGTGTTCCTTCCCTTTTATTTTCCTGTCTTTATATCAGATCTAACCAATCTGGTATATATCTAGCTTTTCTGTCGTCCTTCTTGATTAAATCTTGTCAGGTTGCTGTGATAAGTCATCTTTCCTTGGATCTTTTGCATCTGATTATCAGATCCGACGTTAAATCAGTTCTTGATTTTTTTTCTTATCTTGTTTGTCAACAAAACTGCTGTTCTGTTCTTGATATCAGATCTTTTCTGCCCAGTGCTCTGAATGTCAAAGTGAAGAAATTCAAGCAAACGTAGGTAAACAGCGGGAGTAACTATGACTCTCTTAAGGTAGCCAAATGCCTCGTCATCTAATTAGTGATGCGCATGAATGGATTAGCGAGATTCCCACTCTCCCCTGTCTACTATCCAGCGAAACCATAGTCTGACTTTATGAAATGACTTGAGAGGTGTAGGATAAGTGGGAGTCGTTTCGGCGGCACAAATGAAATACCACTACTTTTAATGTTATTTTACTTATTTCGTGAGCCGGAGGTGGGGCATCACCCCTACAGATTTGGACTCTCAACTAGATTCAGATCTGGATCTTCAGGTTCGCGTCTCAATACTTTGGTGATGCAATGGATTGTTTCATGATTTTGAATGATTGGAAGTAGGGATAGAACGTGCGGAGCAGAGGGGTGGAGTTTTTAGGGAGGTTGGATGTGATTTTATAGGTTTGCCCTAGACAGAATAGATCTATAGTATATGATTTGAAGCTTTGGTGTTTGCCTGACTTTTGTGTTGATCAGAAGAGCCTGCCATTGTAGAGCAACCACAAATTGATTGCTCTGCGGATTGCTTATAGGTTGTCTTTCCTGATCAGTAATTTGAGATGGTTTTGATTTGTTAAGTTGTTTGGTTTTTACTTGGATCCTTCACGTAATTGAACAAATCATGCGGTAAAGGTAATGGTTTCAATCCGGGATTTGGTTGGCATGTGATCGTGGAGCTGTTTTAATATTTAGAAATCGGTGTTTATCAGAGTTTTTCTTCTTTTATTCTCTTTTACGGATTTTATGAAATATAGATATTGCAATTGTCCTAGTTGTGATTGTTGCATATAGGCTATTGCACATTGGATAACCATGATTACTTTTCTACATCAAGTACTCGACCTCCGGTACTGAAAGCGGATTCAAAAGCAACTGTTGTAATAATAAAATATGGCTCACTATCTTTGAACCAGATTTACCTTAGAATAAGAAGGAAAAGAAGGGATTGGACATGTTTGTTTTTTGTAAAAAATGTTCCTCAATAGAGGGAGACGTGTGAGCTGGTATTCTTTTTTAATAACGGACTTTACACTTTACAATATTGCCCCAATGCCTATCTCTAATACAATACAAATAAAAGGGCAAAAGAGTAACACAACATAAGAAGTTTACAACACAAATGACTCTCTATGATGCGAAACAGATCTGGACTCTCAACTAGATTCAGATTTGAATCTTGAGGTTCACGTCTCAATACCGAGAAAAGCCAGTGTTGCCAGTCGAGTAAGCGGGAATGGGAAGTGAGGCGCTTCTAAAATTTTAGGAAGTGGGAAGCACGAAACGAGTTGGAAGTGAACCGGGAATCACCTTGAAAGTGAGAAGAAAAGCGAACCGACAACAGAAATCAAACCTGAATCAATGGTGAAACGAAGAGTGAAGCGACTTAGGATTTGAGTGGGAAGCGAAAGGAAAGCGAATAGGAATCAAACAAGAAGTGAAAATATAATTATATTTTTCCTAATTTATCAAAACATAAAATTTATGTTATCATTGACAAAATAAAACATAAGTAGATAACATTAAAGTTGATCTATTAATCTCAAAATTGAATCATATATGCAAGTGCAATAATTTAACAATTGCCTGCAGGTATTTAATAATTAATACATTAAGAAAAATTCATAATTCATATTCCCTAATCCATGCAACAAGATTTTAAGAACTACTAAAATAATAAAATCATGATCACACTACACTTTTATAACTACTAAAATTCAAATCTCACTGCTTCGATCCAGATAATTTAACCTAAAATTCAAATCTCATTGCTTTAGGCTTCATTGAAAATCAAAATGCTAATAATCTCCGGGCTCCGACAAGTTCAACAAAGCACAAGCTAAAACAAAATGACAATCAAATGGTGCAGTTCCTTTATCTAATGTTTCCTAGCATAGTGTCACTATCACATTTCGTCCTATGTTAGCATGTGTGAAAAACTTATATTTTTTTGTTAATTTGTTGTGTAAACAACAAAGAGTAGCCTAGAGAGAGAGAGAGAGAGAGAGAGAGAGAGAGAGAGAGAGAGCATACCTGCGGACACCCATGGAGGTCACCAGAGGTCTAGGACTCTAGAACGAGAGGCAGAGAGAGGGTAGGGTTTAGTAATCGAAAACCCCAAACCCTACTCATTTTGGTTTTCAATATTTCACAAAATTTTAAAAATGACTAATTTTTACCCTTTAAAAAAATGGTTTCTTTTATTTTTTGGGTAAATTTTGTTTACTAAGGGTTAAAAATGTCCAAGCCACCCAAAAAAGGAAACTCGCTTCCCAATAATGGGAAGCAAGCCCCCATAAAAGAAAACAAGCTTCCCATTTAAAAGGGTCGCTTCCCTGCATTTTTCGAAATCATTGCGTTTTCGGGGAAGCGCGCTTCCCCGAGTCTTATAGTGTTTTCGGTAACCTTGAGAAAAACTACGAGCGTTGAACTACCAATTAAAAGCAAAAGGTGAGGCAAGTGAGATTTTCTAGTATTTTATCAATCTGAAAGGATTTCATAACTTTATTATAAAAAAACAAACAAAACAACAAACCCTGGCAAGATGATTTTATCATCGAAGTCGGGACCACGATTTATGCTAAATTCCACAACAAAATAATTCTTCATAAAAATCCCAAATCTCGCAACATTCACCATGAAATCTGAAATACATTGAAGAAACTTATATTAAAATACAAAAACTATGAAATATAAAGAAAAGGAAGGGAGAAGAGCAATGATTGAAGACTTACTTTGAATCAACCCTAAAGGAAAGTGAAGAAGAGAAGGAGAGGAGAAGAGGGGAAGAAGAAAACACAATGGCAGAGCGAGAGAGGAGTTTGTTGTGTGTGTGTTGTAAGAAGAAGAGCAGGGGAAAGAAAGATGGGGTTGGGGTCCTTTATATAGGAAAAATCCTAGGGATGATTCGCCATCTGGTCGTCTGCCAGCCAACTTCTGACCATCCGCAGATATTTACACTTTTGCCATCACTCATTTATTACCTCATGTAATTATCTTTTCTATACATATTTAATTTACCCTTGCAATCGCTTTTATGCCGAGAAGGCATCTTAATATGCCCCTCTAGGGCACAACTCCATGCCCCCTCGATGCGAATCTCAACTGTCCATCGCATAGCTGACGATCAGGATCGTCTTATTTGTGATGGGCCTCAATCGCTAACGTATGATAGTAGGATATCCTAGTACCTCCTCTTCACAAATGTACCCATGCATGGGTAGAGGCATGATAACGTGGGCACGTTTCACATATTTATATTGTAAGGCATTATCTGAGACTGTCAAACCTGCAAGGGGGCAGTCTAGATCAATCAGACGGTCTTTTCAATGTATAATAACATGTTTGCCAAATTATTGACTGAATCAGAGTACGTTTAGTCAGATTCAGTAGAGTAAAGAGCATCTGATTAACAATGAGATGTAGAATCTGTATAGGGTTTTACATCCAAATTCGAATCCAATGGATATTCGAATTTAGTTACATGTAAAAAGCATATCCAATTAGTTTTTTTTTTGCAACTTGAAAACACTCGCTGAGGAGCCAGTCACTTAATGGGCCTGCTTCCCTGGCCAGTAAAACCCCGGGTGGGGACATGACCACCCTGCCTTAAGTGCTCCAACCAAATCCAATTATCTATTTAAAGTAGCCACTTTTTCTATTCGAAATCAAACATATATTCGGTTAGATTGAATTTAGCAATACATCCAAACCAAATCCGACCTATTTGCATCCTCACAGATTGACTAGGTTGAAAACTGACAATGAGAAAAGCTGCTTGACCAACTACTTGGTTCAAGGACATAATGAGGAAGGAAGATGGGGGCAAAAATGCCAACCAGATTTACTAGATCTACAAATATGATGGTTGATCTTTTTTTTTTTTGATAAAGAGGAACCCTTGCAAGCGAGGAAAACCCTGAGTGGGCTCACCAGCACCCAATCCCTTACGGAGCCCACCAGTTAAAGGCACCCGCATACCTGGTGGATGTCGAACCTGAGAAGAAGGGTCAACACCATCTTCTTCCATTGCACCTAAGGATGTAAACTATGTCACATGGATTCGGTTAGCAGGGTGCCGCACCTGCGTCGACGCGAGTGCGGGTGCGGCACCGGGTGCGGTCAACCTGACCCTGGGTGCGGTCAACCTGACCCTGGGTGCGTTGACCGCACCCAAGGTCATTTTGGTCCAATTCTAGGACTTCAAAAAAAAATCCTCAAAAGGTTCTTCTACGAACTGAGGGTGCAGAGAGGGGCCAAGCCCCTCTACTGCGAACTCAACCTAGAGCGAGAGAGGGGGAGGGCAAAGGCGCCCTCCCCTTTGCCGCAATCAGAGGGAGAAAAGAAGAAAACAAAAAGGAGATGAAGAAAATGAGGAGGGGGGAAAACAACACTCCCCCTCCCCTCAACGCACAAGGGGAGGGGTTGTGCCCCTCCCCATCCTCTGAGAGAGGAAACAAGGAGCGGGGAGGGGACAACACCCCTCCTCCGATCAAAACGCAAGGGGAGGGGCTGCGCCCCTCCTCGTCCTCTGAGTGAGGACACAGAGAGCGGGAGACTAAGAGAGAGAGAGATGGTTAGGGGTTACCTGAGAGGTGACCGAAAAATGGGGGAAGGTTTCACCGGCGAGAGACGGTGCACGGGGTCACCGGTGCGACGAGGGTTCCAACGTCGGTGGCTGGAGCACGTCGAGCTGGAGAGAGGGCTCGAAGAAGGGGAGGCTCGTCGGTGAGACGGGGCTCCGGCGACTGATGGAGCCCGAGAAAGGGTTCGGGGAGAGAGAGGGCGTCGAGCGTGGTTGCCAGTGTCGGGTGGTCGGAACACGAGCGGGAGAGAGGGAGAGGATTCTCCGGTCCGGGTTTGCCGACTATGGGTGGGGGTGGTCTCCGGCACGTGATTGTCGTCGAAGGTGGGTCTTCGGCAGGCGAGGTGCGCAAAGGGTGGGGGGTGGGGGAACAAGCGGGAGGATAGAGAGAGGGTTGGGGTTCCCTTTTGCGTAAAAGGGGAATCTCCACCCTCGTGTGTTTAAATAGAAACACGGGGGGGGGGGGGGGGGGGAGGTGATTCGGGCCCGGATCCGAACTTTTTTTAACCAGGTTTTACACATAATGAAAGAGGAGGCAAAACTGTAAATAGTTTAATTATTTTAGGAAATAACAAAAGAATGGATAATAGAATAAAAATAGAGCGGTAAAAAAGCTAAAACATGACAATAAGCAAAAAGATAAGTTTTATATCACTCGAGCAATTGATCATTAGTAACAACATGCTTAAAAAGTTTCCAAAAATGAGAAATATGATGGAGGCATGCAATGTATCAATTCTTGAACCTTTTTCTGTGGAAAGCCAACTCACAATTGTTTACGATTCAGTCCTATACAAATATAGATGAATGAAACATTTACCTGGATAACTTGGTAAATTCTAATTTGTGGTAGTCATAATCTTTTTAGTAAGGGAATGGTCTCCTTATTGAGGATTAGCCGATTAGGTATTCTAATGTGGTGATGATTACCCTGTTTGCATTTAGAGAAATGACCAAAACCAAAAAATGTGGGGGAGAAAATGTGACAAACTGCTGCCTGTATATGTGCATTCTTTTCAGTTTGTTAGTTGCTGCATTTCATATTCCAGCTCTACTTATGCAATTTTACATGGATATGGTGTAAATAACTATATACTAAAATGATAAAGACCATGGTGTACTAGAACTCGTGCTGTTGGTAAAACTAGTTGCAATTGGATATATGTGAGTGATTAAGCTGTTCATGTGTAAATTTGGAAAAGAAAATTCCTTGGTTTATACTCATGGATTCCAACACCCACCCTCGTTGCTGGAATACTTTTCTAAGAAGGTCCGAGTTCTACTTAGGTTGTTCAAATTGAAGAACTATATATATATATATAAATTTTTTTATATTTTTGCCGCACCCCCGCACCCAGGTTTTTTGAAAGTGCCGAATCCCCGCACCCGCACCCATGTGACATAGGATGTAAATGAGTTGGACTCATGTTGGACATAATTAGATTCTGTCTAATCAGATTCAAACTCGGATATGAGTGGAGCATCTACGGATGCTGAATATGATTTGGGCATGTACCAAATCATATGTACATTTCCAAATAGGTTGCTTGGACTGGATTCAGATTCCAACTTGAAGTAAAATTGCTACGACTGAACCGGCACCCAATCTATCATTTGTACCTGGTTTTACTTGCCTAACCTGACTAAAAGAACTCAGACTTGGATGGATATCTAACTCAAGCTGAACCACCTACATCCCTAATTATTTGCACCACAAGCTTTAAAATACACTTTGCGAGTGCACCAACTTGTATAACCTAATGTTCTCCCTCCACATGGTTTGTTCAATCTCATGAAAGATCAAAGTAAAAACCAAACAAATCAACACATCAAAATCATCTCAAATTACCGATCAGGAAAGACAACCTATAAGCAATCTGCAGAGCAATCAATTTACGGTCGCTCCACAATGGCAGCACATCTCCTGATCCACACACAAGGCAAGCAAACACCAAAGCTTCAAATCTTATCCAAAAGATCTATCTTTTCTAGGGAAAACCAATAAAATCACATCCAACCTCCCTAAAAGCTCTATCCCTCTGCTCTGCACTTTCTATCCTTCCAATCCTTCAAATTCAAGAAACAACCCATTGCATCACCAGAGAGAAACTGCCAGCGCTGAACTACCATTTAAAAGCAAAGGGGGAGGAGGGTGAGATTTTTTAGGATATTATCAATCTCATACATGCACGTGCACACACACATACACACAAGCATGTACTTGGTACACTTACACATATATTTGAAGTCCTTGGATCCTCTTGATTATTGTGCAATTAATGTGTTACTGTGGCTTCAGAACTATTCAGCATGATTAGTTCTTTATCAATATTTTGTGTATGTTAGTAATTGAAAAAAAGCCATTGTAGTTAGCATTCCTAATCTTTTGACTGCAATTTTTTATTTATTTTTAAATGAATGAGGAGTTGAATTCATGGTTGATGAGTTTGTCATGCCTGCATACATATAGTGATTCAGTATCTTTATCTTATTTTTGTTTTTCTGTGGACAGTGTAAATAACATACATCTCGAAGAATCATATGAGAAAAAGCATTTGTGTGGAAAAGGGGAAGGAGCATGGTAATTATTTTTTTCAATTACAGTCCAAGAGTGTTAGGCAGTTTCTACATTTTGTTCAGGTGCGCCTTATTCTTCACTTAGCTTTCCATTTGCTTATTTTCATATTCCAGTCTCTTTGTCCCCCTTTTTCTCCAATTCTCCTTATTCACAGAACCCTTCTTATATCTTACAATGCAGTTTTCTTTTTCTAATGCATCTGCAGAAGCTGCTATCACCTGAGGCTGATAAGCTGTCCGAAGCATTAGATTTAGTACAGACTTAGTTTCTCATCTCTGTTGCTGCTGCAACTTGCAATTTTACCATTTAAAGGGACCAGTTCTCTGAATTTCACATCAACAATCTCTGGTGTTTTATGTGTTTCATATATGTGAAATGGGTAGTCGAGGAAGGCCTCTCTTTGATCTTAATGAACCCCCTGCTGAAGAAGTGGAAGAGGGCGATAGGTTGTTCAGCTGTCTGTCAAAAAATCCAGTGCCTTTTCCCAATCCACATACCAACAATTTTGCGTTTGTCTTGCCTGAAGGGGGTTCACGGCTAATAAACACCAATGCTTTCTGTCATGCATCTTCAGCTTCTGGATTTCAACCATTTGTGAGGCCCAAAGAAAGTAATAACTTGAAAGATCAAACTACTCGGAAGAACAGAGAGGTGTCTACTGATCATGCAATAGTTGTCACCATTTCTGATGCCAGTGGTCATGTTATTGCTGTTGAAAAACGTGGGTTTGACAGTTGTAATTCTGAAGATCAGAATTGTCATGTGTCATCTGTGGCTGCTTATCATGGACTAGAAACTAAACCTAAAGTTTGTGTAGTTGTTGATACAAGAAATGAACAAGTTGAAAGAGAAGAAGGGGAATGGTCGGACATGGAGAACACTTCTGACAACGCGAACATCAATCAAAAGATGAACCTGGAATCAAATGGTATGGGAAATAATGATTTTGGAGATCTTAAGAAGCTAGATGTAATCAGTGATTATGTGAACTGCTTCCAGAGTTCTGATGATCGAACTGTTCATTCAAACCATGTCAAAGATGCTGATCAGGTAATGGGACGCTCGGGGAATGACAGAGAACCTGGGGTTGTTGACTGTGATGGTAGTGTTAGTCAGGGTACAGTTATTACTGACTTTAAGAAAGTAGATAGTTGCACTCCTGTAGTGCCAGAGTCTGATCAAGGTGAACGTAGCAGTAACAAAAGCAATGAAGACAATGTTACAGACACACCTCATGATGGGTTGGAGGATTATGGAACTGTTAGCCAAAGGGATGCAAAAGTGGTTGATTCTGGTACTGCCTCAAAACTTGCAAGTCCAATAGGGAAGAAACATAAAATTGACCAGCATAAAGAAGCAATGCTTGGAAAGAAGCGGGCTAGACAAACTATGTTTCTCAACTTGGAGGATGTTAAGCAGGCCACATCTATGAAAACTGTAACTCCAAGGAGGCTAACTTCTTTGTCATCCACAATGTCTACTCGTGCAACAAAAGAGTCATCTCGTGTTCCTCATGTTCCAACTGATAGGTTTGGAGAAAAGCAAAGTCAACCAGAAATAATGGATCAAAAATGTGCTGATCCACCTGTCATTGAAGCAAGTGCTGCTTTGGAGTTTCCTTACCATAGAAAGGCTGACTACAATGGTGACATTGGAGGTCAATCTTGGTCTAAAAAGCCAGACAACAATGATTTTTCTGTGGAAGCATACCCACCTCCCAACCCAAGGCGAAGTTCATGGAAGCAGCCCATGGAATCTAAACAAGGTAAAGCTTCACATATTTCAAACAGGAAACTATCTGAAGTTAATCAGAACAGGGAATACTTGGACACAAAGTCGGGGAACAGAAAGCTGCCTTCATCCAAGAAACAAGTTCAAAGCAGTACACCATATCAAGATACATCTGTGGAACGTCTTCTGCGGGAGGTGACCAATGAAAAATTCTGGCATCATCCAGGTTATTTGGTTTCTTCCCATGTCATCCTATTGTTACTATTTTTTTTCAATGTTTTTCGCTCAAAATATAACTGTCAAATATTTTCTTTCTTTTATCTGATTCCATCTGTCTCTTCCGCAAATAAATTTTGAAAATTCTATGTTGCTGATTATATTTTTGATGACTTTTATGGTCTTTGCCCAATCTATTCCCTGGTTATAAGTTTGTGTGCTTTGTGTTGTGTGTGTGACCAATGAAAAATTCTGGCATCATCCAGGTTATTTGGTTTCTTTTTCTATATCATCCTATTGTTACTATTTCTGTTTCCTTATTTTTTGCTCAAAATATGACTTTATCAAATATTTGCTTTCAATTATCTGTTGCTTTTTCTGACCTGTCTCTTCCTCAAATAAATTTTGAAGATCCTAGGTTGCTGCTTATTATGTTTATGACCTTTTATGATTTTTTTCCCAATCTATTCCTGGTTTCAAGTTCATGGACTTTATGTGTGTGTGTGTGTGTGTGTGCGTGGTTGGGGGTGGGGGCATATCAACCCATAATGCCTTACTGTGGTACACACTTTTTCTTGCAAATATATGAATGTGTACATAATACATACACACATCTATATCTATTATTGTTATTAAAAAAATGTCTTATGCACTTGAATGCATCACTGATGTCATATGCTTTGGTGTTTTCTAGCACTGCGAATCTTAAGTGCAAATCCTTGAACAACTCTAAATCATTATGATTAAGAGCATTAATAAATTTAGGCTTTTTTTGCAAATTGGTGCCCGCCTTTTTGGCGATTTGCAAAATAGTCCCTGCCTTATACCATTTTACAAATCAGTCCCTGCCTTTTTATTGACCTCTGCAAATTAGTCCCTGAAGTTAACTGCAGTTAGTTTCCTTGATGGTAACCGTTAAGAGCAAGCAAATTAACATTTTTGCCCTTATGAGAGAACTAATTTGCAAAAATGAAAACAAGACAAGGACTAATTGCAAAAGGTGGGTAAAAAGATTGTTCTGCGACCATTTTGCAAAAATCAAAATATGTAGGGATTGATTTTCAAAAACTGAGTAAAAATAACCATTCTACCCTTAGTGAGGATCATTTGTTTAGGTCTTATTGTGCGTGCCCATACCTTTTTAGTGTTTATTCTTGTTTGATTGAGGAACCTCTTTCTGATTTGGGTTTTTTTGCAAATTATCCTCTGTTTTATTTGGGTTTTATCACTAATAGTTGCCTTACAAAATCTGATGAGGCTTTCGTTTGAATTCTCTTTGCCCCTTGTATTTTGTTGTTGTCCTCGTGGTTGTAATTGGGTGACACTCACTGCATTCAATTTTTCAGTAGTTCCTGGTGGTGCATGTGTATTTAGGCTTTTTTGTGAGTAGCATCTATTTTGGTTAGGATTCTTCTGTTCAAACTCTTTGATATTGTAACTGATGTTGGGTGGTCTATGCCATCAGTTCTGGATTTTTTTTTTGGCTGTTGCTGCTGGTCTTGATCGGTTGATGTTGCTGCTGCTGTAAGTGTATTGGTTCTGCAAACTAGGGCCTCTTCTTCTGCTGTAAGAGTTTTGGGTCATCATATACATGTTCTTTCTTGGGTTTTTTGTACTTTGCATCTACAATCAAATCAAACACCAAAATCACCCTAATTCCTCAACATTTCTGCCAAGCAAAACCTTAAAATTTCAATATGCAAAGAAAAAATCACTAAGAATTAGAGGCTAATTTAATCTTTCACCTTCAATTAGGAAGTGGAAAGGAAAGAGGAAGAGAGAGTTGTTGGGAGAGAAGAAAAGAGAGTCGTGGGTTCAGCCATCATCAATGGGGAGGAAGAGATCGGTTGTTGGGGAAAGAGGGAAAATCATGATGATAAGACGAGGGGTATTTTTGTGATCTGTTAACCATGGTTAAACTAACAGACCTTGAAAAAGGACTAGTTTGTAATAACAGTGAGAAAGGTGTGGACCGATTTGCAAAATGACATTTTTTAAGAATTTTCAAAGTATCAATAATTTTAAGATTTTAGAAATATTAGTAACAATTCATGCAAGATACAATAGCCATTTAAAAAAACACAAGGAATATACTTCAAAATCTGTTTCTAAGAATTTCTTGTTTAGGCAATTATAACCATAAAAAAACAACATATCTTTCATAAATTCTGAACTTAGTAGAATTTTGATCACTAAAATTCAAAAAACAAGCATAAATTGGGAACTCAAGAGAGTGTCTTAAAGGCTACAATGAGATACAAAGCAAAGTGGTCCCTTCACTAAGAATCATAGGCAAAAATATAAATGTTCTCATTAATAAAATGCTTAGAAAATCACATTTTAGACATAAAATATCTATAAGACAAATAATTTTGCAATAATGTGTCAATCACTTGATTAAACATTTCGAATAAGATTCTGTTCATTCATTATGCTAAGCAAAACATGACATGTATATCAAATATAATCACTCAAAAGAGTTTACAATAATCGAGGAATTAATTAAATTCATGCAAAACACACAAGACAAGGAACAAATCTAAATATTCTCAACATATATATCCAACATGCAATTAAAGCATATTCAATGCACATAACATTATAACAATACATGAAAAATATTTAAATGAATAAACATTTCTCATATAAGGGCAAACGAGTAGTAAAAGTTTAGAAATTTTATGGAGAGATTTAAAAAATCCCACATAACAAAAGGAATGATATTTGCAAATCTCAACACCAATTTGCTCACAACCACCTCTTTGACGTCCAACCCAAAAAACCTCACAATTCAAGTGTATCATAGCATATGACAAGAGATCAAACATAAATGTCAGAAATAACCATACCAGTGTTCATGCACCAACAATACTGGCTATCTCAAACCAGCTACAACCATGAGATGTTCGCATCCCTTACCTCACAAATGATCGTAAAACTGCAAACAATAATATCAACTACAGCGAGTGCACATAACTCACCACAACCATGGTTGTAAAATTGATAAACAAAAATTTTTTATCCAACAAAAAAGGTCACTCAAATAAGAGGAATCAATGAAGAAAGAAAGATAGTTAAATATACTGCAATGAAAACAAATTGATGTCAATGAGCAAGAAGTTTTGAAAACAATGTTCAAAGCAATAAATTTTGCAATAATATGAGATTTAATTCATAAGGGCCACAAAATAATCATAAGCAAATAACAATGGAGCCATCACTAACAAAAATTGATACTAGCATCCGATAAACAATTGAGTGATACAACTCACTCATAGAACCACATGTCAATCAACTGTTAGTCAGAGCCAAGACAAATGTCAATACGACATCCATAAACTTAGCAATCTATTCTGATAAGAAGATAAGGGTGTTAAAATGTAAAATGTACCATATAAATATATAATAATAATATAATATAATATATTATATTATTATTATATATATTTTATTTTTATTAATTTTATTTTCTTTATTTTCGGTTTTAATAATCTAGTTCGGGTTGAACTAGAACTATAGTATAGTCAAGTTCCAACGACTATAATTATACACGGACTCTAGTCCAACGACTATAATTAGAGCCGTTGGACTAGGGTCCAACGACTCTCTAGAAGGAGCTTAAGGTGAGCTCTCCTCTTTTTCTCCCATTTTGTATAAATAGGGGTAATCCCACATTAGTATTCAATGCTTAAGCATTTTTTGTGATAAATAAAGATTTATTTATTTTATTTGTGTTCTTTAATTTATACCCTTTTATGGGTTTTGTTTGAAGTGTCTTTAATAGACATTCTTTTGAGAGATTTGTGTGCTTTGTGGAAGACCACCATTTCATTACATGGTATCAAAGTCGTGGAGATCTTAGATCTTGAAGAACTTTTGCTTCGTTTTTCGTGCCTCTTTTGCAAAAGGTGTTTTTTAACCTTATTCGTGACTCAAGAAGATTCTTTTGAAGGAGGCAATTGAAGAATTTTTTGTGGTGTTTCTCATTCATTCCCTCTTTTCTTTCTCTCTCTTTTCTCCTCTTATCTATTTTTTTCTTTTCTCACCCTTGTAAAAGATGGATGACAATGATAAGATCACCATCATGCCCATGAAATTAAATGATACTATTTATGTAATATGAGTTTCGATTATGAAGCACCACATTTGGGGAAAAGGGTTGTGGGTTATAGTGGATGGTTCCGATTCGGAACCTAAACTAGCTCTCACAAAAATTGAGGGTAATAAAGAAGTTCCTCTAACAAAAGGAGAAAGGAGCAAGACTTTGGCCACTTATGAGAAAAAGTGGAAAGAGTGAAGGATAGGGCATGAAAAAATTTATGTCGTGGCTAATGAATAGCATGATCATTAAGAAATGCTCTAGTCTTGCTAAGTTTGAGCATGCCGATAAAGCTTGGGAATACCTTAAAAATATTTTTTCCTTAAATATATTGCACATATATGCAATTTAAAAGACTAAGTTTGGACAATGACTCAAAAAGAAAAACAACTATTAGAGAGTATTACAATGAGTTGTTCGAACTTTGAGAAGAATTGACTTTTCTTAAGCCCAAATGGTATTGTTCCGAAGATATCGAGTTTTGCCAAAAGAAACTCGATATGGAACATTTCTATCAATTCATAAATGGTTTAAGGCCGGAATTTGAGTTCACCAAATTAGCCATTTTACATCGTGAAAAGGTTCCTTCTATTGTTGATACTATAGAAGAACTGACCATGGAGAAAAATAGACTTAGAAAAAATACTCAAAAAACTAATGACCGTTTTAGCTGTCTCTAGACCAAAAAATTATGTTCGCACTTACAAGCCTCATTTTGGTAGACAGAATGGTGACTTTGACAAAAAAAAGTCATTTGTTACCATTGTCATGAATTGGGGCACTCTAGGCCTCAATGTCCAAAGTTAAAGAGAAAGAAGTGAAGAGAAAAAAAGAGAGTTGCATCCATTGAAACAAAATCAAAAGAACAAGATGCACTTGTATCCATAGCTCAATTGATGAAGATTCTTCAACCTCTTCTCAAAGGGGCATTCGCCTCAAATGAAGCCTCAACTGGAGCGGCTGTTGCATATTTTTTTTATCCAGGTAACTTTCCTTGGCTTCTAGACTCTGGTGCTTCTTATATTATATGACCCCGAATGTCAATAGCCTATTTGAATGTCTTAAAAATAAGTTAAGTGTGTTGAAGGTTTTTACAATTGATGTACATCTCTTGAAATAAAAGTAGTAGGATGTTTTGAAAATTTTCATAAATACAAATTTTTTTATATCAGAAGTTAGATATATCCCTAAACTAAATTTGAATTTTTTATCTGTTTCTCAAATATCTGACTATGAGTGTAATATCTCCTTCTATTCTCATGAATGTTGGGTATAGGATCGCCAGTCAGGGAAGCTGATTGGGGAAGGCCATAGAGAAGGAGGACTCTATGACATGGATTTTTTGAAATTGCTCAAGAATGCATTTTTCTATAATGTTCAAAAATTAGAATTAGATTTATGGCACAAAAGACTTGCCATCCTCATATGTCTAAAATGCAACATTTTTCAAGTTTAGGAAAATTTTGTAATTATGAAAGTTTTACTTGTAAAGACTGCATTCTTGGCAAAATGAAAAGATTATTGTTTCATAGTAGAACTTTTGTTTCTTCTAGACCACTTGAGTTAATACATTCGGATGCTTTGATTCCTACACCAGTCATTTCGAAAGGAGGTTATGCATATTATGTTATTTTCGTTGATGACTTTTCTAGATATACTTGGATTTATTTTCTTAAACATAAATCTGAAGTCTTTGTTTACTTTCAAATATTTCATAAAATGGTTAAAAATAAATTTCAAAATGATATTTCTATTTTTCGCACTGATTCAGGGATAGTTTATATCCAAAGAATTCAAAGACTATCCAAATTTACATGGCATTACACATCAAAGATCGTGTCCACACACTCCACAATAAAATGGCCTGACCTAACGTAAACATCGACATATTATGAAAACTACTAGGACTTTGCTAATTGCAAATTAAGTTTTAAAAGGTTTTTGGGTTGAAGCTGCCCTAACTGCTACCTATCTCATTAATCGAATGTCATCTTCCTTATTAAAGAATAACTCCAATTGAAAAATTGTCAACTTATCTCTTGATTATTCTAGACTAAGAGTTTTTGGATGCAAATGTTTTGTTTTCACCAACAAAAATGACAAACTCTCTCCTCGTGCAATTCCATGTGCCTTTTTAGGATATGCCGATAATAAAAAAAGCTATAGGTGTTTTGATTTTAAAAATGAAAAATTGTATGTGTCAAGAAATGTATCTTTTTTAGAAAAAGAAAACTTCTTTGAATTCGAAAAACCCAAGGAAGTCACTGAATATTCCTTTCTAATTGATCTAACCTTAAAATTTAATGAATGAGATCTTGGATATGACTTTGACAATGATCAAAGTCCTATTGATATTGAACAAGATGTCGATAATGAAGAGCAAACTCATAGGGATGTTAGTCTACAATATTCAAGACGTAGAGAGCAAAATTTCTCATGTGCATTAGAAAATTATTCCGAAGTTTCACCCAGAAGGACGTCTAGAATTTTTAGACATTTTGGTAAATTTGTGTCTTACGAATCTTTTTTACCCACATATAGGCCACCCATTGCATTAATACAATCATATTTTGAACCATCATCGTATTCTCAAGCCAAAAATCATGTAGAATGGATAGAAGCCATGAAAACAGTACTGGATGTATTGGAAAATGCTAACACTTGGACTATCCAAGTTGTTCCTCCAGGTAAGAAGCCTATAGGCTATCGATGGGTTTACAAAGTAAAAACCAAAAGTGATGAAACTCTAGAAAGGTATAAGGTCTGTCTAGTGGCAAAAGGGTATGCCCAAGAGTATGACATCTATTATGAAAAGACTTTTGCTCTTGTGGCTCGTATGACCACTGTCAGAACTTTAATAACTTTGGCCTCCATTATAAAATGGCCTATATTTCAAATGGATGTCAAAAATGCCTTTTTAAATGAGAATCTAATTGAAGAAATATACATGGAAGCCCCGCCTGGTATTAGTGTCCCTAAGGGTAAAGCTCTTCGTCTAGAAAAGGCTCTTGATGGTCTTAAACATTCACCAAAAGCCTGATACGACAAATTTAGTCATGTTATCCTTGATATTGATTTTCAATCTTGTTTGACTGACACTGTTTTGTTTATTAAGAAATCTGATCCAGACATCATTGTCCTTCTTTTCTATGTGGATGATATGATCATCATCGGAGGCGACAAATAGGGAGTTGCAAATATCTAAACTCTTCTTAAAACTCATTTTGAAATGACTGACTTAGGCCTATTAAGATATTTTCTAAGAATTGAAGTTGCTTATTCCCCTTGTGGGTATTTGATATCTCAATTTAAATTTGCTTTTGATATTGTTTTTAGGTATGAAATTATAGATGATAAGAAAGTCGACACTCCAGAAGTTGTCAACGCTAAAATAAGAATTGATGATGGAGAACTTTTTAATGATCCTACTCCTTACAGACAGCTTACCAGAACACTTTTCTATCTTTCTATTACTAGGTGAGATATAGCACACGCTGTTCACACATCTAGTCAGTTTTAGCATGCTCCCACCTCTGTGCATATGAGAGCGGTTTTGCATATTATTAGATACTTAAAGTCCTCTCTTTCACGAAGACTCTTCTTGTCTGCTTCATCGTGTCTAAATTTAATTGCTTATACTGATGCTGACTGAGGAGGTGATCCCAATAATAGGCACTCAATCACTGTTTTTTGTGTTTTCTTAATTGATTCCTTAATTTCGTGGAGGTGCAAAAAGCAGCAACATGTCTCTTTTTTCTCCACCGCAGTTGAATATAGAGACATGGCAACCACCACTATGAAAGTTGTGTGGCTCAGACGACTGATAGCTGACATAAGAGCTAAAGCGACACAAGCTTCAATAATGTGCTGTGACAACAAAAGTGCGATCTATATTGCAAGCAGTCAGACGTTTCATGAGCGCACCAAACATATTGAGATGGCCTGTCATTACGTCAGAGAAGAATATTTACATGAAACCATTGATTTGCCATATGTAACATCAGAGTATCAATTAGTAGACTTCTTCATCAAGCTTCTCGCTGCTCCCAGATTTCACTTCCTCTTAGACAAACTTTTGCTCATTGTACCGTAAGTTTGAGGGGGAGTGTTAAAATGTAAAATATGCCATATAAATATGTAATAAAAATATAGTATAATATATTATTATTATATATAATTTATTTTTATTAATTTTCTTTTCTTTATTTTTGGTTTTAATAATGTAGTTCGGATTGTACTAGAACTATAATATAGTTAAGTTTCAACTAGGAACTTGACTACATTATAGACGTTGGACCAGAGTTACCGGAAGCTTCTTAGGTAGGTGGGAAGCTCGCTTCGGAAGCGCGATACTCCTCGCCTCCGAAACTTCATGGGAATCTCGATTCTCCCATGCTTCTTCTATGCTTCCCACATACATGGTCTATGCTTCCTATATGCTTTTCTCATGTTTCTTTTCATGTTTTCCATATATTTTCTCTCACGCTTTCCCTCACTTTCCATATACTTTCTTTAAATTAGTAACCATCATTGTTAGATTTTAACAAAAAATTAACTTTTTTACTGAAAAATCACGAAATATAAGAATGATCAATTTTATTTTAGTTTTTATTTGTTTCTTGTTCGATTCCTATCCAATTACCATATTGCTTCATTTTTTTTTTTAAATATTTGCTTTTAAATTGATACTTTGCTTCCCGCTTCCTATAAATTTTAAAATGCTTCGCTTCTCGCTTCCGCTTCCTGCTTCAACTTCCTAGTTTGGCAACCTTGCGTTGGACTCTAGTCCAACAACTATAATTAGAGTTGTTGGACTAAGGTCGAACGACTCTTTTGAAGGAGCTTAAAGTTAGCTCTACTCTTTCTCTCCCATTTTGTATAAATAGGGGTAATCCCCTTCAACATTAGTATTCAATTCTTCTTAAGCATTTTTGTGATAAATAAAGATTTATTTATTTTATTTGTGTTCTTTCATTTATACCTATGTCACATGGGTGCGGGTGCGGGGATGCGACACTTCCAAAAAAACCCAGGTGCGGGGTTGCGGTAGGGGCAAAAATATAAAAAATAAATAAATAAATAATATATATATATATAATTTTAAAGTTTTAATAGTTTAACATTTAACATTTAACATTTAATATTTAACATTGTCATAATATCATTCATCATGCATGCAGTATATCAACCTAAATATCAAATTATCAATCAAATAAGTAAAGCAATTACATAAATCAACCTAAATATCAATCAAATAAGTAAAGCATAAAAGAACTAAATTACATACCAAAGTATATCCTGATGAAGTAGTGAATGTTAATAATTTTCTTCTTCATCATCAAATGCATCATTAGAAGGAATACTGGGCTCAGCTAAATCAATGTTTGTTATGTTGAAATCATGCTCTTTCTCGAAGTCACAATCTTCTGGGTTTACATCCCAAAATTTGGATGTTCCTTGTCTGCGTTACAAACCCAATTTGAAAATATTAAATACAATACAAGTATATTTAAATGAAAAACTAAGAAATAATCAAATAACTAAGAGAGCAAATTAGTACCTGTATTCATTATTGGTTCGCGAAAATAATTGAAGATTTGAAAGAACATATACTAAATCCTCTGCACGCTTGCTGGTGAGTTTGTTTCTCTTCATGTTGTGAATTTAAGAATATGTGCTCCAATTTCTTTCACAACAAAATGAACTAGCAGGCTGCGATAACAATCTTAATGCAAGACGGTGGAGAAGAGGCGTTTCTGATCCAAATGTTGACCACTATGTGATAGGATCTATATTATCTTCTTCTCTTGCGAATAATGTCGGTCCATATAATCTCGAAGATGAAATTTTTCCAAACTCTTGTGTGACTTGATGTAGAAGATATGCTTCTGGAAAAAGTCTTGTCATACACATATTTTTATGTCTTGATAGCTCTGGGTCTAAATTTGGAGGGACATAACCAATACCACCAACCCGTCACTTATTTGCATAATATTTTGGATTAAGAGAATGTGTCATGCAATGCAAAGGAGTGTTGCTTTTATCTCATCTTCTGACTAAAATTGAATGAATATGATTAAAAAAATCTGAATCATCCAATGCAGGATTTTTTTCTTCATGCTTGAAAACTATATAACAACAACGACGACAACAACAACAACAACAACAACTACTACGCCTTCATCCCAAAACAATTGGGGTCGGCTATATGAACCAAAAAAGAAAATCATTCTGGGTCTTTCACATGAATCCTTCTCCTCCAATCATTTCTATCCAATGCCATGTCATCGGTGAGGTTCAAAGCATTCATATCCTTTCCTATCACCTCCATCCATGTCTTCCTAGGCCTACCCCGACCTCTTTTAACTAATATATTTTTCCATTTCTCCATCCTTTTAACTGGAGCACCATTAGGCCTTCGCCGAATATGTCCAAACCACCGTAAACGATTCTCTCTCATCTTATTTTCAATGGGTACAACGCCTACCTTCTTACGTATCTCCTCGTTCCGAATCTTGTCTTTTATTGTATTTCCACACATCCATCTCAGCATACGCATCTCAGCTACACTCATTTTTTGAATATGATGTTTCTTGGCAGCCCAACATTCTGTACCATATAGTAAAGCGAGCCTAATAGTCGTCCTATAAAACTTTCCCTTCAACCGCAATGGCATTCTACGATCGCACAACACTCCAGTTGCACTTTTCCATTTCATCCACCCAACCTTTATCCTATGATTTACATCTCCATCAATTTCTCCATACTTTTAAATGATAGATCCCAAATATTTGAAACAATCATCCACCGATATTTCTTGCTCACCAAGCTTCACTACACTCCCATCACTACTTCGTTGCTTACTAAACCGACATTCCATGTATTCTGTCTTACTCTTACTCAACTTAAAACCTCTTGCTTTCAATGTCTGTCTCCATAATTCTAACTTAGCATTAACCCCAACTCTATGCTCATTAATCAAAACAATATCATCAACAAACAACGTACACCACGACACATTTTCTTGAATTGATCTCGTAAGTTCATCCATCGCTATGGCAAATAGGAAAGGGCTTAAAGCAGATCCTTGATGTAACCCAACCGTTATAGGAAAATTGGTTGTCACCCCTTCACAAGTGCGGACATTGGTTACTACTCCTTCATATATATCTTTAATTATACTAATGTACTTGAGAGAAACACCTTTCTTCATCATTGTCCACCAGAGAACGTTCCTAGGTACTCTATCGTATGCCTTCTCTAAATCAATAAAAACCATATGCAAATATTTGTTCCTCTCTCTATTTCTCTCAATAAGTTGTCTAAGAAGATGTATAGCTTCCATAGTTGATCTTCCAGGCATAAAACCAAATTGATTCTCCGATATCATGGCAACTTCCTCAACCTAGACTCAATCACCCTCTCCCAAAGTTTCATAGTATGGCTCATGAGTTTTATACCACGATAGTTTGTGCAATCTTGTATATTACCCTTATTCTTATATAGAGGCACCAAAGTACTCTTTCTCCACTCATTAGGTATCTTATTTGTCCGCCAAATCTTGTTAAAAAGATTTGTCAACCATTCTAAACCTTTCTCTCCCAAGCATTTTCAAGCCTCGATAGGTATATCATCTGGGCCAACGGCCCTTCTTGATTTCATTTTCTTCAAAGACTCTGCAATTTCTTTCTTTTGAATCTTGCACATGAAGTCATGATTCATTTCATGAAAAGGAATGAAGAAGTCTCCAAGATCCTGAGCATGACTTTCATTAAATAGCTTATCAAAATAATCTTTCCATCTCTTCTTAATTTCCTCATTTTTGATACATCTAACCATACCCAGATCCCTCGATTTCCTATCTCTCATCTTTGCAAGCCTATAAATATCCTTCTCGCCCTCTTTGGTATCCAACTTGTCATAAACCTCCTTATATACCTTATCCCTCGCGTTTCGAACTACTTTTTTAGTTTCCTTCTTTGCTATCATATACATCTCCAAATTCTCATTATCACGCCTCTTACTTAAATTTCTATAACACTCTCTTTTAATGTTAATAGCTAATTTGACATCCTCGTTCCACCATGATGTATCCTTACCTAGCGGTGCACCGCCTTTAGACTCACCCAATACTTCCTTAGCCACTTTTCTCATGCCACCCGCTATCTTATTCCACATTGATTCTAAATCCTCCTCGAGACACCAATCAGCTTCCTTAACTACCTGTTCTACAAACATTCCTTGTTTAGCTCCTTTCAGTGCCCACCACTTAATTTTAGGATCTATCTTATGTCTATCCCTTTTGCGACATTGTCTAATTCTAAGATCTAAAATTAAGACTCTACATTGTGTAGCTACACTTTCTCCCAGTATAACCTTACAATCGATGCAACAACCCCTATCTCTTTTTCTAAGTGGGAAAAAATCTATCTGACTCGTATTAACCCCACTTTTAAATGTTACTAGGTATGACTCCCTTTTCCTAAACCAAGTGTTTGCTAAGATCATATCATAGGACAAACCAAAATCTAAAATCCTTTCTCCACTTTCTCATATACCATAGCCTCCATGGATACTCTCAAATCCATTCCTATTAATGCTATCATGCCCATTAAGGTCACCACCGATGAAAAGCCTTTCTCCATATGATATCCCTTGTACTACTCCATCTAAATCTTCTCCAAAATTGACGCTTAATGGAATCATCTAAACCTACTTGAGGTGTATAAACACTAATAATATTAATAATATCCGTAATTAATACTAATTTAATAAGTAAAATCTTATCAACCCTTCCTATGGACCTCAACTACATTATCTATAAACTCACGACTCATAACAATCCCTACTCCATTCCTATTCCTATTTATTCCCTTATACCAAATCTTATATCCCCAAGGTTCTACCACTTTTGCTTTCTCACCTACCCATTTGGTCTCTTGTAGACATAAAATATCAATCTTTCTCCTACACATAACATCTACTAACTCTACCAACTTACCAGTTAAAAACCCTATGTTCCAAGTGGCTGACCTAATGCTTGAAAACTATAGCTTGTATTTTTTCAATCATATTATCCTACATTTCATAAACTCTGTGAAGTATGAGCTCATCCTTATCAACTTCTCTTAACATTTTTCAAATAGGTTGCGTAAATTGAAGGAAGTATACAACTTTGTCGTAAAACTCATCATCGCGAATGATTTTTTTAATTTCTTGAGCCTTGATATCATCATCAGTACGCTAGAATGTCCAATTTTCATCAGTCACCATATTAATCAAAGCATTCTTCACTCTTTTAATCCTCTTCACTATCACAATGATGGACGCAAAACATGTTTTAGCGACCTTTAACAATTTCAAGTGAGAATGCCTATTAAATATAGCATTAGCACGATGGTGATTAACAACAAAATTCCTAATGCTTTTGACATTTCTTTCTAAATCTTCAATCCATGAACATAAAACATATGCTTGTGAATTTTCTTCTTCTTTGGGGTTGCAGATGCTCTTCAGGGCTAGTACTCACTCTCCAAACTCAACGCTGCACTTTTACAAACTGGAGCGTTGTCTGTAAGGATTTGTACCACTTTCTGATCACCTACTTCTTTTATCACTTCTATAAACAATCCCTTCAAATACTCTGCATTTTTATATTCTCTAGATGCATCAACTGCTTTCAAGAATATTGGGCCACTAAGCGAACAAGCAATGAAATTGATTAATGGACGCCTTTGAATATCTGTTCATGCATTAGACACAATAAAAACTTCATTTTGCTCCCATGAATATTTTTTAATCTCCAGCAACCTCTCCACGTTTGCCCTCTCTTCTGCAAGAAGTGTGGTTCGTAGTTTTTCTAAACTTGGAGGCACATAACCACTCAAATTACAATTTGTGAAGGATGTTACTAAATCCTTCCAATAAGGATTTCTAGCCGTATTAAATTCGAGTGAACCAGAATAAAAATACCTTCCAACTTTTCTATCCAATTATTCTCTTCCATATGTATTGAATGATGCTTGTATCGTTTCTCTACCTCCTATATTGACTTTTCTTTTCTTTTTCGGCATCTTCTTGGTGGCTTGCAAATGGCACACTAACTGCACAAGAATCGGTCATTGCCTTTCTCTTCTCATATTCTTCTTGTATTTTCTTGTATTGTCTTCGCATTGCCTCATCAACTTTTTTGCAAGCTGAAATGTCATGTCCTGGTATCTTCAACAAATGAGCCTTCACTCTTGTGTAAGACCCAACAAAATCTCTTTCGCAGCTCCTTCCCTAGTTTTTGCAAGTTTATCTACATGTACCCATAATGGCCCCACATAATCAATCCCACTACAACTACCAGCAAAACTAGCAACATAACTCACATGTTGGGATGAGGATGACACAAGTCCTTTCCTTTTATCCGTCATTTTTATCCTGAAAACACAAAAAAAACTACATTCAAATTTTTAAATCAATTATACAGACTGACATTATCTTGATATAAAATCACCAAGGAGGGGGGATCTGCCCCTCCCCTGCCAAAAACAGAGGGAGCACGGGGGGCTCAGCCCCTCCCCTGCCGACCCAACAAGAGAACGAGAGAGGGGGGAGGGGCTCAACCCCTCCCCTGCCGAAAACAGAGGGAGCAGGGGGGGGGGCTCAGCCCCTCCCCTGCCGACCCAACAAGAGAGCGAGAGGGGGGAGGGGCTCGGCCCCTCCCCTGCACCGACCCAACAAGAGAGCGAGAGGGGGGGGGTCGCCCTTCTTCTGCTGAAAACAAAGGGAGCAGGGGGGCTCAACCCCTCCCCTGCCAATCCAACAAGAGAGCGAGAGGGGGGCTCGGCCCCTCCCGTGCCGACCCAACAAGAGAAAGAGTGGGCACAGGGGGGCTCAGCCCCTCCCCTGCCGACACAAGCAGAGAGCGAGAGGGACGTACTTGCGATGAGGGAGAGGAGGAGCTTAGGAGGTGGCGTCAGGAGGAGAGGGCTCGAGCTTAGTTGCGTGGGAGAGGAGTGATTTGGGCAATTTTTTTTGCCCTAATCACTCCTTTTCATCATTTTTTTTAACGTCCGAAATGTGGATGAAAACGACCCTGGGTGCGTTGATCGCACCCAGGGTCGTGTTGACCGCACCCGGTGCCGCACCCGCACCCGTGTCGCGTCGCATCGACGCAGGTGCGACACTTGCTTTGCCGAGTCCCTGTTACTTAGATTTATACCCTTTTATGGGTTTTGTTTGAAGTGTCTTTAATAAACATTCTTTTGAGAGATTCGTGTTCTTTCTAGAAGACCACCATTTTCACATAACTCACCTAAACAACTAACTCTAGCTCTACAATATCGAGGTACACAAAAAATAAATGAGCGATACAACATACTCATAGAACCGGAGGTCAATCAACTATTAGTCAGGGCACTTTATTCTAACAAGAAGACAAAGATGCACACGTAACTCACCTCAACAACTAACTCTGGGTCCACAACATAGAAGTGCAAGCAACCCACCTCTATAAGGCCAAATAAATAATAATGGATGTATAAAAAGAAGAGTGACCTTGAAAGACACATTCCAAGGAACAAGAACCGATTCAAAAAATTCAAATTAAGTGAGACTCTCAAATAAATTTAGAAAAAATATGCAATAAATGTAATCATATGATAAGATAATATGTCCACCAATAGTCTTTAACATGAATGTCTATCAATAGATACAAAATGAACAAGGACAAGAGTGAACCACAAAGCTACACTTACAACACCCACAAAGGGCTAGGAAAAATCGCAATGACAAGCCTTTAATCACGAACCCAAATGTCCACCAATATCAAGTGAACAAACACAAAGGTGTTCTTTAAAGGTATGTTTGATGGCTTGTCGAACAAAAAAGACGGAACAAAACATTGGTTCTGTTCGTTCCGTAACAACTGTTCCAAGTCCAACGTTTGTTTGGACCGTACTCAGATGCTATGTTCCAAATGTTCATTTGATAACAATGTGCAGACAATCGCTCGTGACGTTGAGGGTGGAGATATGGAGGGCCGATACGGAGAAGTCTGACCGAAGGAGGAGGGGCTCCCCGCCGCTCACCTGGACACAACAGGATGGTGGTGGTGGAGGTCCTTGGTGAAGCTGTTCACCATTGAGTAGCTACTGGAGCTAAACCCCAAGCACCCTAGCAGCCCCTACCGGTACCGCAGGAACGTCTTCTTTCTCATTTCCTCCATCTGCGCCCTCTTCGCCGTATAGTGCAGCCTGTGCGTCGACGACATTGTAATCCATCGCTTCCCGGTGCCATTCCCTTCGAAACCCTTCTTCTTATCTGTTTCGGCTGCGATTGTCGATGATACCTTCTTCTCCTTTTCTTTCTCCTTCTCCTTCTCCTTGTTGGAAGGGGTTGACCAAGAGAGCTTTTCCTTCATATACCCTCTGCCTTCACTCTTGCTGTGATAGAGGAAATACTTGAGGATCATCCACCACCTCGAGTTCCACTTCGCCACAACTACCACTGGCGACAGATCTGGTTTCAGCTCTTCCTCCGCCTTTGGTAGGAAATTCGGCCATATGGGCTTGGAACTTCGGAGCAACGAGAGAGATCGCGTCTGCCAGTGGATCGACCAGTTCTTGGTTCGGAAATCTCGGTCGCGTAGGGCGTCCTCGCCAGCCAGAAACCCTGGATCAGAAGGGTCGTCATGGGCTGGGGTGTCAACATCGAGCAATGGCTCAAGCCTCTGGGGGTGCATCGACCGGATCTTGCCGTTGAGAAAGCACTCGTCGGCCGAGATCATTGTTGAGGGTGGAGATCTGGAGGGCCGATACAAAGAGTTGTAGAGCTGAGACTTCGTGTTGGTGGTGCCGTCGGTGCCTTCGGCGGCACTGGCCACTCTGCCTGCCGGAGTGGCTTTGGCCAGTCGGGACGTTGGGTAAACCCGATTGTTCATCGACCGGTCGAGGTAAATTTTTTTTTTAACTTGGTTCCCTTAGTTTTTGTTCTTTTTGTAACATGGGGGGAAGTGGATCGAAAGTAACATATGTTAATGAACGCTGTGAACGCGGCAGACGTGTTGAACACGCTGCGTCCAATGTTTGTTAAAAATGTTGTTCTCGACGTCTTTTTCGTCCCGTGTGATGCACGGGCCGAGCCATCAAACATACCCTAATGAACACACTCACAAGAACCCACAAAGGGGTACATACAAGCGGGCTTACAATATAAAAAAATAGTTTATTGAATATCACAAGCATGAAATAAGCATAATACTTGGAACTCATGTGAGGTAACATGATGTAAAATTCACAAGAATGAGTGCATACTAGCCATAAAAAACAAGTTATGCATAAAGAAATCATTCTCAAAACCTTATGCACAAATAAACAAACTCATTCATCAATGGGTATGGAAAGACTATCATAAGTGCATAAAGATCAAGTATTCAAATTTATAACAAGGAATGACTATCATAAGTGCACAAAGATCAAGTATTCAAATTTATAACAAGGTATCCATGATCACTAATACCCAACTGTAAAATTGTCTACGAAGAGACAATACATAAACAAGCATAAAAACTTTATAAAAGAAGTGCACAAAAGCACTCTCACAACACTTGAACACAATACGCGAAAAGCGTAAAAATAATAAACATGCAATAATGCATGTGTTTCATAAAAAAGAGGAAATGCTTGAGACTCTCAAGCTTAAGAATTTACAAGGGGGAACACCCCTATTTATACAAGAAATGGGAGGTGCAAGGGGGCTCCCCAAAGGAGTCGTTGGGGAGCTCCCAACGGTCACAATTGTGACCGTTGGGGGCTCCCCAACGACTCTATTGGGGAGACCCCCAAGGCACCTTTTTGAAATTACAAAAAGGAAAAAAATAAAAAATAAAGAAATTAAAAAATAAAGAAAAAAGTTACAACATATTCCAATTGGAATATGCGCAAAACAGTAAAAGGACTAAAATACCCTTTTTGGGTAAAAAAGGGGAAAATGTATAAATATATATACTTATATATAGAGATATGTATACATATAACATATGTATACGTATCTCTATGTATATAAGTATATATATTTATACTTACAATAGGGTTTTTGAGTATACATTTTAACACCCCCCTCAAACTTACGGTGTGATAACCGCAAGTTTGTCAAGGAGGAAATGAAATCTAGGCGAACAAAGTGCTTTTGTGAAGAAGTCCGCAAGTTGATACTCAGACGTCACGTATGGTAGATCAATGACCTTCTTCAAGTATTCTTCTCTGACATAATGGCAGTCCATCTCTATATGCTTTGTTCGCTCGTGAAAGGTGTGGTTCTTGGCAATGTAAATTGCACTTTTATTGTCACAGCAAAGCTTTGTTGGTTCTTTGACAACTACTCCCATATCTTCCAAAATGCGTCTAATCTATACTATTTCCATGGTGGTAGATGCCATGGCTCTGTATTCGGCTTCAGTGGATGATAATGAGACCTTCTGTTGCTTTTTACATCGCCATGAGATCAAAGATTCTCCTAAGAAAATACAAAAGCCAGTGGTGGAGTGACGGTTACTAGGGTCACCTCCCCAATCTGAGTCAGTATAAGCAAGCAATTTTAATTCAGAAGAAGAGGATAGGAATACTCCCTTATTCACCGTTCCCTTCAAGTATCTGATAATGCGAAGCACAGCACTCATATGAACGGTTGTGGGAGCATGCTGGAACTGACTGGCGATGTGTATAGCATGTGACAAATCAGGTCGAGTAATGCTAAGATACATTAAAGAACCTACCAACTGCCTGTAGGGAGTAGGATCGGTTAGAGGGACACCATCGTCAATCTTCATTTTGGCTCCCACAACTTCAGGAGTTTCGCATACTTTGTCATCAGAGATTCCTGATCTGTCAATAATCTCACAAGCAAGTTTAGACTGAGATAGAAAATAACCACGTTGCGAATAAGCAACCTCAATTCCAAGAAAATATGTCAGAAAACCTAAGTCTGACATCTCAAATTTTGAAGTCAAGACGGACTTAATACCCTTGACTCCTTGAACATCATCACCTGTAATTAACATGTCATCAACATATAGTAACAATATTACAATCCCTGCTTTAGATTTCCTAGTAAATAAAGCAGTGTCAGTATAACATGAGGAGAAACCATTTTCTAGCATTACACTGGTAAATCTGTCATACCAGGCTTTGGGGGCCTGTTTCAAACCATAAAGAGCCTTTCGAAGACGAAGAACTTTATCTTTAGGAATCGTCATGCCTGGTGGGGCTTCCATATACACTTCTTCGTTAAGTTCTCCATTTAAAAAAGCATTTTTCACATCCATTTGAAAAATATTCCAATTTTTAATAGATGCAATGGTAATGAGACATCTAACTGTAACCATTCGGGCTACAGGAGCAAAAGTTTCTTCATAATCAATTCTATACTCTTGCCCATATCCTTTTGCAACTAAGCGCGCTTTATACCTTTCCAGGGATCCGTCGCTTTTAGTTTTAACTTTAAAAACCCATCGGCAACCTATAGTTTTCTTTCCTATGGGTAGGGTTTGGAAATCCCAAGTTTCAGCACTTTTGACAGCACTAAGTTCTTTTTGCATGGCTTCTTGCCATTCTATACATTTTTTAGCTTCTTCAAAATTTTTTGGCTCAAAATAAGAGTGAATGGCACTAAGACAAGCCCTATACCGGGGTGAAAAAGAATCAAAAGAGACAAAACGAGTTGGCGGTCTCCTATTCCTCTCAGATCTCCTGTGATCGAGAGTAGGTACAAGCTCACTATATTGGTCAATGGCACTTCTAAAGGTGTCTTGGTTCCTACGGGAGTAGGTTATCGGATCACTTAAAAACCTGTTTTCTTGATCATTGAGAGGGTTATGTTCTTCGACATCACCATCAATTTCCTCATCGTGATTTGATGATACATCATCATCACTAGATATATCATCATTACTAGCCAATAAATCAAAAAGGAATGAGTAATCAAAATTTTCTTGTTGAGAAACATTTTTTTCAAATCCACTCTCATTTTCTAAGAACGTTATATTTCTAGAAACATATAACTTATCTCCTCGAAGATCATAGCAACGAAATCCTTTTTGAGTTTCGGAATACCCAAGAAAGGCGCAGGGGATAGCTTTGGGAGAGAGCTTGTCATTTTTATCCGTAAGAATAAAACATTTACACCAAAAAACACGTAACCTATTATAATCAGGTTCAAGTTTATATAAGATCTCAAAAGGGGATATTTTTCCTAATATCCTAGATGGTAAGCGGTTTATCAGATAAACAGAAGCGTGGGCTGCTTCAACCCAAAAGTTCTTAGGAATATTTTGAGAAATAAGCAGGGTCCTAGTGGTCTCAATGATATGCCTATGTTTTCTTTCGGCCAATCCATTCTGTTGAGGGGTTTTAGGACAAGACCTTTGATGAATAATTCCGTGATCCTCAAGATATGTTTTAAATTGGTTGGAGAGATATTCTCCTCCAGAGTCACTTCTAAAAATTTTTATATTACTATTGAATTGATTCTTGATCATTAAATGGAAGGTTTTAAAACATGTAAAAACTTCATGTTTGTACTTTAGGAAATAGATCCATGAATATCGGGAGAAATCATCCACAAAAATAACATAGTAAGAAAAACCTCCTTTTGAAACAACAGGTGCGGGTCCCCAAACATCGGAATGAACAATTTCGAAGGTCTTAGATGAGAACATAGTTCTTTGCTTAAACGGTAAACTTTGCATTTTTCCGAGAATACAATCATTACAGGAAAATGAACTTTTACATAAATCCTTCGCAAAATGTAAATAAGATAACTTGGTGGCATTAGGATGACCAAGTCTTTTGTGCCATATGTTTATATCTTTGTTCCGGGCAACATTACAAAATGATTTTGGAACTTGGAGAGATTCCATATAGTATAAGTCTCCTTTTCTAAAGCCTTCCCCAATCAATTTCCCGGACCGGCGATCCTGTATTAAACATTTGTCACATGAAAATTTAATATCGCATCCATGGTCTGAGAGTTGAGAAACAGAGAGAAGGTTTAAGTTAAGTTTAGGTATAAATCTAATTTTTGGAATGGAAAAACTTTGATTTTCAAAATTACCTATTCCTTTAATTTCAAGAGAGGTTCCATCCGCAGTGGAAACAAAGGATGGAGAAACATTTTTTGAAAAATCGGAAAGTGAAAACATGTTTGGGGACATATGAAAAGATGCACCTGAGTCCAAAAGCCAAGAGACTTTACCTGGAATGGAAGAGGTAGACACGGCGGCACCGGATGTAGCTCCCTTGAGAAGAGGTTGAAGTGCTTCCACTATTTGATTCAACGAGAGTGACCCACTTGATGATGCCTCTTGCTTTTGTGGTACACCGGTGGTGGCCATAGCGAGAAGCCTCTTCCATTTGGGACATACGAGCTTGATATGCCCCGGTTCCTTACAAAAGTGACAAATAGTCTTGTTATAGTCTCTTTTTCCTCTTTGTCCACCATCTCCTCCTTGATTTTGGAATTTGAAATGAGGAGGACGATAGGTCTTTACATTATTTCCGAGTCTTGATACGACATTGACCTCATTGTTTTCTTCATGATTACAAGGAACCACAAGAACATTTGATCCTTGTTTACATAAGCTCATACGAGTTTCCTCACCACTTAATTTGGTGAGAACATCTTCAAGAGATGGAGGAGAAAATGAGGAAAGAAGAGATGACCTTATTTGCTCAAATTCCGGTCTTAACCCATTCAAAAAATTGAAGAACCGATCTTCTTCAAGTTGCTTGTGGCGGAGTTCAATTGCCTCTCCACTCCATTTTGGTTCAAGCATGGAGAGCTCATCCCAAATGGAGGAGAGGTCGGCATAATATTCCCTAATGGACATTTCACCTTGAGTAAGGGAGAGGGCCTTCTTTTGAAGGTAATACTTATGGGATAGATCTCTTGATGTATACATTTTCTCGAGATAATGCCAAGCTTCGGATGCTTTCTTGAACTTGATAATGTTGGCATTAATCTTTGTTTCGACGGATGCGAAGAACCAAGAAAGAATCTTGAAGTTCTTCATTTCCCATTCGTCGTGCTTCTTGGAGTATTCTTCAAGAGCTTTGACCCTTTCCTCTCCCTCAAGAACCTTGATTTCATTTCCGTCCATCACGGTTATTTTGGGTTCCGGTTCCGGAATAGAGCCTTGCACATAACCCCATAATCCTTTACCTTTTATGTGAGCCTCCATGTTCCCGGCCCAAATATGGTAGTTGGACCCATTCAACTTGAAGCCAAGGGCGAAGTGAGACTCTTTTTCACCCATTAAGGAGTAAAGAAAAAGAGAAGGAGGCGTACCAACACAATGTTTCAACTTCTAGCTTGCACAAGCTCCTTCTAAAATATTTGAGAAGCAAGATCCACCACTTCAACTTCCAAGAATCCGAAGGCACGGTTTTCGAGGCACTCGAAAAAAGAAGAATCCCACGATCCTTAATCACCAACCGAGCTCTGATACCATGTAAAATTGTCTACGAAGAGACAATACATAAACAAGCATAAAAACTTTATAAAAGAAGTGCACAAAAGCACTCTCACAACACTTGAACACAATACGCGAAAAGCGTAAAAATAATAAACATGCAATAATGCATGTGTTTCATAAAAAAGAGGAAATGCTTGAGACTCTCAAGCTTAAGAATTTACAAGGGGGAACACCCCTATTTATACAAGAAATGGGAGGTGCAAGGGGGCTCCCCAAAGGAGTCGTTGGGGAGCTCCCAACGGTCACAATTGTGACCGTTGGGGGCTCCCCAACGACTCTATTGGGGAGACCCCCAAGGCACCTTTTTGAAATTACAAAAAGGAAAAAAATAAAAAATAAAGAAATTAAAAAATAAAGAAAAAAGTTACAACATATTCCAATTGGAATATGCGCAAAACAGTAAAAGGACTAAAATACCCTTTTCGGGTAAAAAAGGGGAAAATGTATAAATATATATACTTATATATAGAGATATGTATACATATAACATATGTATACGTATCTCTATGTATATAAGTATATATATTTATACTTACAATAGGGTTTTTGAGTATACATTTTAACACCAACCACATATGATACCATCTAAATCACACAGACTCGACAAAAGGCCCCTCGCACCTGCGTCGAGAGTGCAACACCTGGTGTGACAAACACGTCACGAGAGAGAGAGAGAGAGAGAGAGAGAGAGAGAGAGAGAGAGAGAGAGAGAGAGAGAGAGAGAGTTATCTAAAAAAAAGTTATCAAGGGAAGGAAGATACATGGCCCTTGTAATGTCACATCAATTTTGACACTTGTCGTCCTCAACCAGCTATAGCCTGCCTGCCTTTAATGTTTTTCCTTTTGAAATTTAAATCAATAACAGCTGTTACCTCAGATTTCTTTTTTTAATAGTTTTGCACTCGCACCCATACCTGCACCCACACCTATGTGATATAGGATAGCATGTAAGAGTACACGAGTTAAACAAAATCTCATATAATGATACTTGTGAAAATCACACGAAACCATTATTAAAATAAATATTTCAAACCATTTTAAGATATTTAGTAATAAAGAAATAACACTAATATGAGGTCATCAATGTCGAATATAAGGATAAAAAAAACTTAATAAATTTGAAATCATACATAACATGTTTTGATACTTATAACCTCAAAATGTTCAAATAAAGTATCTAAGTGTCAAGAACACACAAACTTCAAAAAAAATTAGACCACATACTTACACATTAAAAGGATTTATAAAAGCATTCACATGCGTAAATATTATTTCACAAAATCCTTATGAAAGCATTTTAATAAATTAACACAAATACAAATGCAATTTTAATCTAACAAGTTTAAAAGAGACACAAATTTTAACACATAACCCCATATACCCAAGGGATTTCAAGAAAAAACCAATCATTTACTAATAAACAAAAACAACAGAAATTTCACAAGAAGGGTTTTAAGAAATAACAAATAATTTTTCACATATAAGAAAAACAAGTGTTTTTCTCATGCATAAAGCATGAGATAGACAACTTCAAAAGATAATTATATATATAAAGCTTTAAGATACATACCGGTCAAGATATCCCTTGAATTCGAGCCATACATCAATCACTATTCCTTCACGAAGCACGGACTCTCACCCAAAAATCTCAAGATCTGAAAAGGCAAAATACCAAGAAAATTTTCTTGGCTCTGATACCATGTAATGAAATATGCAGAAAAACAAAACAAGAGCCTCAAAGAGCTTTCAATGACAAACAAAAATTACACATGCACAAGTCCACTAAGGAACAATACAAAGTGCCAACATAGGCAATACAGCCACTATGGGCAATACCATGCATTAAGGCACAAGAGGAAGAACAACAATATTAAAATAATAATATTTCATTCATAATAAAACTCACAAAGGAATTAGAATTCTTAGGAAAACATTAACAATACAAGAGGGGGAACACCCCTATTTATACACAAAATAAGCCACACATAGGGACATTGGGACCTCCTCAACGGCCATAAATAGAGCCGTTGGGGAGGTTCCGACGCTTCTATGGATCTTTGACTTAAATGCCCTCAACCCAAAACCTATTTACTAAATTATAAAAATGAAAGGAAAAATTACAAGATGACCATTGTGCCCCTATTGGGTACAGCCTATTACAATACTATGAAAAGACTGAAATACCCCTAATGGGTGTTTCCTATTACATCATAAATACTATATATATATGTTACAACTTAACAACATGGTGTTCATAGACCCACCTGTCACCCATGGATATTTGTGGAGCACATCGCCAGTTAGTTGTGTATTTAAAACTGTTCATTTTCTACCAAGGATGAATATGTACCAAAGTTACCGGAAGCTTCTTAGGTAGGTGGGAAGCGTGCTTCCCGAAAACTCTCGCTTCGAAAGTGCGATACTCCTCGCTTCCGAAACCTCATGGGAATCTCGATTACCCCACGCTTCTTCTATGCTTCCCACACACATGGTCTATGCTTCCTGTATACTTTTCTCACATTTCTTTTCATGTTTTTCATGTATTTTCTCTCATGCTTCCACTCACTTCCCATGTACTTTCTCTAAATTGGTAACCATCATTGTTAGATTTTAACAAAAATTTAACTCTTTTACTTAAAAATCATGTAACATAAGAATGATCAATTTTATTTTAGTTTTTATTTGTTTAGTGTTCGATTCCTATTCAGTTACCATATTGCTTAATTTTTTATTCGTATTTCGCTTTCAAATTGATACTTGGCTTCCCCCTTCCTATAATAAAATGTCTCACTTCTCACTTCCGCTTCCCGTGTCGTTTCCCGCTTCCGCTTCCTAGTTTGACAACCTTGATATGTTCACAATATATTCTATGCGGATCAGAATGCATATTTGCAACTTGAGAGATTGCTTTTCTATAAATGATGTTGTCTTGGCTACGCCACTCTGATGTGAGTCTTATGTGCAAGTATCTCTTGCTTATGTGCTTCACTAACATAGCATATTCACTTGATACATACCTGCTATATTTGAAACATGTCTTTGACACGCTTCACGAAGAAGACCTTCAGCAAGTGAATGCAGTTCTTTGAATTAGGTTGCAACATATTGAACTACAAGTCTTCTTTTGTTTTATCTTGTGATTTGTTTGGAAAAGACTGGATTTATACTGATGTGATCAATATTTTATATACCAGCGGAGACAGAGCTCCAGTGTGTTCCAGGACAGTTTGAATCCGTGGAGGAGTATGTCAGAGTATTTGAGCCTTTACTTTTCGAGGAGTGTCGTGCTCAACTTTACAGTACTTGGGAGGAGTTAACTGAAACAGTTTCAAGAGATGCACACATAATGGTTCGTGTAAAAGTTGTGGATAGGCGAGAAAGAGGTATCTCTCATTAGTCATAACTTAAACTGAATCTAATGTCCCTGAATTTTGTGTTGACTTATTAAAATGTTTAAAATGATTGCCAATACCATAGAGATCCAACTAGCATTTTTTTATAAACATCAAGAAATAGCATGTTATTCTTGTTTCAAGATCAGGTGTATTGATTTCACGTTACATCAAACTTTATATATTTGAAGGTATGAAAAATTGAATAAGTGGGCTGTGATCGCAGTTATGAATATACTAGTAGGCTTCTTTAATGACCTTGTTAACCCCCAGCAATGGATTTTTTGGGTAATAAGTGGATGTTAGTGGTCATGGTTTATAGCGTGCGTTAATAAGTTCATCAACTTCAACTGCCCTTTAGAACTTCTGTGATTGCATGATAGTGGTTTGTTTTGAATGCATTGCTATCCGCACCATGAAAGGCATTTTTGCAAACGTAGAAAAATTGTAGCTACAAAGTGCGTGATAGTGGTTTGTTTTGAATGCATTGCTATCAGCACCATGAAAGGCATTTTTGCAAACGTAGAAAAATTGTAGCTACAACTATTAACAGTTGTATTTTTCCAATAGTTGGAACCTTCTTTATTTGTCCTTGCATATTTCATAAATTTAACAGCAATGCCACATTGATGCTATTCAGTATTAATACTGTTGTCGGATTGTGTTAAGACCTTGTCAGTATTAAAAGTTGGTGAACTTTGTGAACATCTACTATAAAACATGGACATTGTATGCGATCAAACATATCACTTGAACTTTTTATTTCGTCCTTAGATCTATTTTATCGGGGTAAGGCTGATAATGCAGAAATTCTAACATATATAAATGTTTCCATCGGCTGGCTCAAGTGAACATTAGCCTATTGTTTGATTGATATATGAATTCAATAATAGATCTGCACATTTAATACCATGATTAAACATGCTTTTGATTTATTAGTTGATTGAAATAAATTAAATTGATGGTTGAATAGATCTGTAACACAATTAATGATTTTTCTAAGAGAGGACCTTGTAAGTTAGCATCTTCAATATATATCAAAATAGGTTTATGTTTATACAAAAGGCGGCTATTATTGGATTTGAAATTATCTTGCTCAAAATCTGTTTGTTTGATGTGAAAAAATTAAGAATCTTTGGGTGTTCAATTACTCATGTTTCCTAGATTGTCCATTTTTTTTATTCCCCGTGTTTTTGTTGGCTTAATTATACGAAGCTTGTTCTTCATTCACCTAGGTGTTACCAATGTAGGCATTATATTTGTAATTTAACTTTGACAGCTTATGATGGCATATCTTGCCTCAACTATTTACTTTGAAGTTACTGCTGTGCTTTCCTAAATTAGCAGCTTAAATCACATCCGTTTGGTGTTCCATAGCCGTTGTTTTATCACCTGTGTTATGTCTGTAATTTGTGAATGAAGTGTTATTTAGTAGTATTTACTTTAATTGCACTAGATTTTTTATTGGATCATTTTGGATTAGTTTTGTTCTATGTCACATGGTGCGGGTACGGAGCAATTTCAAAATTTTTGGACACGGGGACATGGCTATATATATATATTTAAATATATATATATATATATATATATATATATAACAATAATAAGATTGTAAATTTTAAAGCAATAAGTTGACCTGTCAAAGTTGACAAAATATATATAACAATAATAACAATAAATATATATATATATATATAACAATCATAAATGGACAAAAATAGGCTCGGTCAAAGTTGACCGAGTCCAAAATTAATTTTAATAAATGGACAAAAATAGACTTGGTCAAAGTTGACAGAGTCCAAAATGTGGACGGACTCGTCCCCAGTGCATTGACCGAGTCTGACACTTCGTTGACCGTGTCCGCCCCATGTTCGAAGCTGCACCCGTGTCTGGTACGGGCGACTCGGGTGCGTCGACCTTTTAGCCGAGTCCGTGTGACTTGGGTTTTGTTATTATATTAAATGCATATCTTAGATCGCCTAAGCTCTTCTTTTGTATGAGTTAAATGTTATTGCCGTAAATGGCCTGAGTTGTAGCCTCTTGAGCAGGGGATCGTGGTCCAGAGCTATGCTTGCATAGAAGAAGTAAAAATTGAAAAACCTATATGTAGCTGTTATCATGAATTATCTATAATTTAGTAACTGACAAAATCTAAATTCAGTTTCTTCTTCTTCTTCTTATTCTTAGTGAAGGCTTGTTGCTTATATTCTTTTGTGAATTGCTTTCTGTAAACGTTGCTGTTAGACATGCACATACACAGTCTGAAGGTGCATCAGGAGTATATTCTCACGCATGAGAAACACTTGGTAAATAACAGTGTTTGAGATTATTCCTCAAAACCAGTTTTTTTTTTATATGAGCTTGTTGGAACAGTGTGAGTTGCTGTCTCCCAAGACTTGATGCCTTACAGATCTACTTGGTAAATAACAGTGTTTGAGATTGTTCCTCAAAACCAGTTTTTTTGGTATGAGCTTGTTGGAACAGTGTGAGTTGCTGTCTCCCAAGACTTGATGCCTTACAGATCTTTGGCACGTCTTCATGAAGCATATGATACGTCATTATGTCTCAGACCTGTGGTGGATGTAGTTATTTTGCAAAAATTGAAATTAATTTCATTTTCCTACTTCATGTATCTTGCTTATTCATTTAGGTTGATATGTGAAAATAAAACAAGAACTAGTTATCCATGAAAGGTAATTGCTCTTTTTGAAGATTGCTTTTCAGGGACAGTGATTTTGTATGGCTTGTGAAATTGGTCTCAGTAGCTGCACACAATGATTACTAACAAATTGATGTCAATATACAAATCTGACATATATTACACAATTTATTGTATAGTTTTATCAAGTTCATGAACTTTATAGTTATGCATGGTTTTCAGTTATTTGTCTATGAACAAATGATGTGTCAACCTGATTGTTGTGTGTTTGTTGTTAGGAGACACTCTGGTTGATGTATCAACAAATTGAAGATTGCTTTTTTTGGATCTTTTAGCTGTTTTTGCTAGCTAATGCATTTTCTGAGATGACATTTGCATCCACTATACTATATTTATTTGAAACATGGTGAGGGAAATAACTTGCAGCTGAGAATCTAACTGCAGAGTTGCTTGTAGATCAGGTTTTCTGGAACCGAGTTGCTGCATATTGTCAAAGACATTCAATTCATTTCTTCTTCATAAAAGGTTTAAATAACATTTTCTAATTGTGGGGTACAGGATGGTACGATGTAACAGTTCTTCCAGCACATGAATGCAAATGGACTTTTAAAGAGGGTGATGTAGCTGTTCTTTCTTCTCCCAGGCCTGGGACAGGTATTGGATTATCATCCTTTTCTGTGATGCCACACTTCAATCTATGAGTGTTTCCTGATTTTCTTTTGTGTTGCATCTGAACAGTTAGATCCAAGAAAAATAACAATAATGGTGCATGTGAAGATGACTTGAAATCTGAAGTAACTGGACGAGTAGCTGGTACTGTTAGGCGATATTCACCAATTGATACCCGCGATCCTATGGGAGCTATTCTTCATTTTTATGTTGGAGACATTTATGATTCTAATAGGTAAAGTGGTGATACCTGTAAGGCAACCTGCAAGTAGTTGCCTATGTGTGCATACATGATTTTGCCATCTATTGATATACCATAATTTGTTTCTACTTACCATCAGATTTTAGAAATTTCAGATTCATTGGTGTTACCAACTATCTTTGATGCAAAGTATGTTTTCTCTTAAGCACCTAATCTATGAATTTGTGTTTAGCCGCCTCAGGCTTTTAAGTATTTAAGATAAGTGCCTCCTTTTCTAGTATTTGTCATACAACCGCCTGTGTTACTTTTTTGTTCACCTAACTCTAGTTAAGTCCTGAAACCGACAATTTTAGCACTTCCCTTTAAATGCCTGTTTCTTTTATTACTTGTGTTTGAAATATTTCATCAAACAAGTGTACAACCACACTATACATGTAGCCACCATAGCCTTCAAATTTACAATGGCTGTGTCCTTGATTGTTGAAAGTTATTAAAATGACCAGCTTGGCGTTTTCCATGCTACTCCTTGAATGCTATTGTTATTGGCTGCAAGTAAGACAGTATGACGAACACACTACATCTATTGCTGCCACTGCTCGTACTTGGAAACAATGATTCATGCTAACCAATGACAGAGGATGTAAGTCAGATAATTCTTGGAAACAATGATTCATGATTTGCAATAACATAGAATGTAAGTCAGAGGAAGAAGGATAAAGAGGCTTAGCATAAACTGAAGTCACAAATGATGTGTAAACTGCATCAGACTACGTGTGCTGAGCATAAGAATTCTTCAATTCACCAGAGTTCTTGCACAGTGGAAAGATCAAAGGCTCGGACTAATATATCCTCTGAAAGTGTAGAATTATGCCAACCTATGTCACAGGGACTCGGCCAACTAGGTGCAGTCAACCTGACCCTGAGTGTGTTGACCACACCCAGGGTCATTTATGTCCAACTTTTGGTCTTTATATATATATATATATATATATATTTTTTTTTTTTTTTTTGCCGCACCCCCGCACCCAAGATTTTTGAAAGTGCCGCACCTCCGCACCCGCACCCATGTGACATAGATGCCAACCAAGAGGACCTTGTCCTTAGACAACCAATCATCATAGGCAGGATTCTGAATAATGACTTTGTATTTATTGTTGTCTGGATCTGTCTCTTGAGTCGTGATATGTTCAGAAGGTGCACTCATAGTACTGTCTCTGTGATATGCTAATTTCATATGCCTTATATAAGGTAAAAAGCACTCTCTTTCATGTGATGTAATTGAAGGAGGTCATTTTGAGATTGACTTTATGAAAGGGAAAAGATGGTAGAGGAAGAAACCATCCCTAAAACAAAAGAAAATAATCAACTGATAGTCAATAAAGAAAAAATAATCACATGTTTTTTCTTTTCTAGGCCATGGTGTTAAGGGTCAATAAATCAGCCGATACTGAAACCCCAATCTATATCGGTGCAATTATTGAGAAAGATTCTGTTGTCGATGATAACATGATACCAAGGTCACCCAGCAATGACTGGTTCTGAATATGGGATCATGAAAGGGTTGTTTGGTGAAGGAAAAGCATGAAGAGAAACTTAGGGTAAGGAAAAATAATATTTCCTATTGAATAAGGAAGTTGGAAAGAATTTTTCAAAGAGTCTAAAAACAAAGTGATTTTGGTGATCATGAAAAGGAAAAGAATGAAATAGATGAAAAGAATCAGTTCGAAAGAAGGAAAAAGTGATGAAATCAGGAAAAGGAACAGATGAAAGAATAGACGATTAAACAAAAGTGAAGAATAGAAAGAAAGTTGATTACCTCTATTCGTCTCTAAAAGACGCATTTATACCGTATCTTAAGATGTAGGGGTGCATTGTAACATACACACCGATACGAGTGTGATTCGTAATGGAACACCCCATAGCTATGTCACATAGGTGCGGGTGTGGATGTTGTGATATGGCACTTGAAAAAAACTTGTGTGTAGGGGGGCGGGGAGGGTATACATATAAATTTTTACAGTTTTAAGTTAACACTATGTGTATGTGTGTGCATTTATGTAGATAAAATTGGACTTAGTTAGGGTTAACCGAATCTACTTTTGGACAGAAATTGACCTTAGTGTGGTTGTCTTCACCTGACACAAAGGACGCTGTGTCTAAGTGTCTCACCCGCATGGGTGCGAGTGTGACATGGGTGCGGTGTCTTGTTAGAAGAGTTTGTGTTACATAGCCCCAATGTTGTCTGTATCGTACGATACGGTACATATCGATGCAAGAGATGGATACGATGCACTCTCGTATTTCGATATGGGTGTGTATCATAGATGTATCACATGTATCATATGATACAACATCGTATCATACCGTATTGTACAATACGGCCCGTATCGTACGATATAGTACATGCAAGATTTAAAAATGAGCATAACCGTGCTTTTTATGTTTTTGGGTTAAAGAGCTTTTGAGGGTCGAAACCTTCGTTTGTATAGGACTTACTGGAGAGCTTCCCACACATCCTAGGAGTCGTGAGATCATTTTGGGGGCCGATCTTTGCGCCGGGGAGAGAGCTTTCATGAGTTCGTCAAGTAAGAGTGCATTTTCACTGTTTTTTCACCCAAAGAAGTGGGTTAAGGTAAAAAAAACTGCATTTCCATCATTTTTCCAATAAAAGAATGGGTTAAGTTAAAAATCTTTATTATAAGTAAAATTACAAAGCTACTCTCAAAAAATTTATATCAGGGTAGAAATCAGGCTCCACACTCTAACAAAGATGGCATCAGATGATTCACCATGACAATGGGGCACTCAAGTAACGAGTGCAACTATTGCCATAATATTTTTGTTTATGTAATATGCAAGTATGAGTCTTGTGACATGTTCTTAATTGCAAGATATTTAATATTTTGCATTTTTCTTGTGAGATTTTATGGTTGCATTTTGTGCATTTCATTATTGTTTCCTGCGTTATGATTATTTAGAATTTTTGCTATTTTTATGATCTTTTTTTATTTTTTTTTAAATTTATGATTTTTTTACGATACTATACTATACAATACCTATCTTATTTTGGGCCCAACTGATACGGGTTACAATACGATACTTACAATGTTGATACCCCATAGATATGATATGTGTCGTGGTGTATCGGACGATATGCTACAATACTTACAACATTGGGGTTTATCTTATGATGAGTCCATATTTACAAATATCTGCAATATCTTGAAAATGTCACGATTTATCATCATCTTTCATAATATTCCAAAATGTTATCTATTTTAAGAATGACATCAATGTATTGCGATATTGACATTTTTATATTAAAGAATAAATTTTGTAAATCTTATATGGGCTAAATTTTTTTCCAAGATTTTCCTGAAACGTATAATTTTACTTAATCATGAGATATTTCCTTGATGAAAAAATCCTGATTACAAGATTTGTGGCATTGTATGAACCTTGCAAGTTGGCCTGAGATGTGAGATGGCAATTGGCTGTGTACTTTTGCCGTGCTTTGGTTTGTTTAAGTTATCTTACTTTGTAACATTGCACGGGGCTTGACACAATGACTTGCTTTGACTTGGCCTTCAGTTGCCATATTTCTGAGTTGGTGCAAGTCCAACACCTCAACTCAACGAGTTGCCAGGGTCAAATTGGATTGTGACTCACAGTGAAGTCTCAATTTGACTTGTAAATATATTACCTTCTAAAAGATTCTGACCACTCTCGAGTTCTTAACAATATTTTGCTGGCATTTTCAGCAAGGTGGACGATGATCAGGTCGTAAGGAGATTTGTAACAAAGAGTACTTGGTATCTGACAGTGTTGGGTTCTCTTGCGACAACTCAACGGGAATATGTGGCACTTCATGCATTTCGCCGTCTCAATTCTCAGGTATGTACTGAGATGACATTAAACATGATATATAAACTTGATTGGTCTTCACAAGGAACACATTGAGATCACATATATATGTTTTTCCATGCAGATGCAAAATGCAATTCTCAAGCCTAGTCCAGAATATTTTCCAAAATATGAGGAGCAAACACCAGCAATGCCTGAATGCTTTACACCAAATTTTGTGGACTATTTACACCGGACCTTTAATGTGCCACAATTGGCGGCTATTCAGTGGGCTGCAATGCATACAGCTGCTGGTACGAGCAGTGGTGGAATGAACAAAAAGCAGGAACCTTGGCCTTTTACTTTGGTCCAAGGGCCTCCAGGAACAGGAAAGACACACACTGTATGGGGAATGCTAAATGTTATCCATCTTGTTCAATATCAGCACTATTACACTGCTTTACTTAAGAAACTTGCACCTGAAAGCTACAAGCAAGCTAATGAAAGCAGTTCTGCGAGTGTTTCTTCAGGATCCATTGATGAAGTGTTGCGGAATATGGATCAGAACCTTATCCGTACCTTGCCCAAGCTTTGTCCAAAGCCTCGCATGCTTGTTTGTGCTCCTTCAAATGCTGCAACAGATGAGTTGCTGGCACGTGTGCTGGATCGTGGATTCATTGATGGTGAAATGAAAGTCTATCGACCAGATGTTGCTCGAGTAGGTGTTGATTCACAGACACGTGCTGCACAGGCTGTATCTGTGGAGCGAAGAACTGAACAACTTTTGGTTAAGGGACGTGAGGAAATTATTGGTTGGATGCATCAATTAAAAGTTCGTGAAGCACAATTCTCACAGCAGATATCTTGTCTCCAAAGGGAACTTAATGTTGCTGCTGCAGCTGGTCGTTCTCAAGGATCTGTAGGTGTTGATCCTGATGTTCTTGTTGCACGTGATCATAATCGTGATACATTATTACAAAATCTTGCGGCAGTTGTGGAGGGAAGGGACAAGGTATTGGTTGAGATGTCTCGCCTTCTTATTCTAGAAGAAAGGTTTCGTGCTGGCAGTGGCTTTAATTTGGAGGATGCTCGTTCGAGTCTTGAAGCAAGTTTTGCAAATGAAGCTGAGATTGTCTTCACAACAGTTTCTAGTAGTGGACGCAAGTTATTCTCTCGCCTTACTCATGGATTTGATATGGTTGTTATTGATGAGGCAGCACAGGCAAGTGAAGTAGCTGTCCTTCCACCTCTTTCTCTTGGCGCTGCTAGATGTGTTCTTGTTGGAGATCCCCAACAACTTCCTGCTACTGTCATTAGCAAGGCTGCAGGGACTTTGTTGTACAGCAGAAGTCTCTTCGAAAGATTCCAGCAAGCAGGTTGCCCGACAATGTTGTTGTCTGTGCAGTACAGGATGCATCCTCAAATACGTGACTTCCCATCCAGTTATTTTTACCAGGGCCGTTTGACTGACAGTGATAGTGTTATAAATATGGCTGATGAGATGTACTACAAGGATCCTTTACTCAAGCCTTATGTGTTCTATGACATCACCCATGGAAGAGAATCCCACCGGGGCGGATCTGTTTCATACCAGAATATTCATGAAGCACAATTTGCCTTCAAATTGTATGAGCATCTTCTGAAGACATTGAAATCCCTAGGTTGTGGCAAGGTATCTGTTGGCATAATAACACCGTACAAGCTGCAGCTGAAGTGTCTTCAGCGTGAGTTTGAAGAGGTCTTGAAATCGGAAGAAGGGAAGGATCTGTATATCAACACAGTTGATGCATTTCAAGGACAGGAGCGAGATGTCATTATTATGTCTTGTGTACGTGCTTCAAACCATGGAGTAGGTTTTGTTTCTAATATTAGGCGCATGAACGTTGCTCTTACCCGTGCACGAAGAGCACTTTGGGTATGTTTGGTTTTGACTTGCACATTTTATATCCTTTTGTACTTTTGGAGCATTTATATTCGGTTTGCATATAAACAACCTCTCACTGTCATGCTCATTGAACAGGTTATGGGCAATGCCAATGCTCTAATACAATCTGATGACTGGGCTGCACTAATTGCTAATGCCAAGGAGCGAAAATGTTTTATGGACATGGACTCCTTACCAAAGGAGTTCTTGAATCCAAAGGCTTCTAATTATGCTCCTCTATCGGGTAGAACATCCACTAATACAAGGGTTCTGAGAACAGCAGGATTAAGGCAGAGGCACATGGACATGTTTTCTGAGGCGAAAACTGGAACACAGTCGAATGATGATGAAGGACCTAACACATCAATCTCCAGAAATGGTGGTTCCCTAAATCCAAAGCAACCTGGGTGAGATTTATTTGGAGGTCTGGATCAATCATCAAATAGATCTCATGAGGCCTGGCAACATGGTATTTTAGGGCGGTGTCCTGCTTTGACCTGGCAGAGAGATTTACAGTGAGATTGTGACATGCCATTCTGGAATCCAAGATCTCAACTACTCAGAGCATCCAGTGTTCACTTATGAAGATTCCAGCAACATGAGTAGTTTCTTCATCTGAAAATGTGGGGGAAAGAGGCATTTCAAGAGGATTACAGGGTCATCAGCTAATGTTTCCTGAAGGCTTGTGTTCTGTTGTGTAACTCGGGGAAACTCATAAGTAGTTAACAGGTGCAGAAGGAAGCCAAAAGTGGAAAATGGTGTCAAATCACCTTGATCATGGTAATTTTTATATTTTATTGAGACATTTTTCTGCAGCCTTTGTTATAATTTTGTGAATATCATCCCTATGTGGATCATGGATTGCAGGTTGTAGAACCATGTTTCGAGCTGTCACCCGCATAAATGCTGCTTGAAGAGCTTTCGGCCTTGTCTTGAAGGTGCTCCAGAAGCCTTGTATAGATGGGTGGATCAACCAAGATACTACTGTTCGAGTGTCATCCAGCTTCAACCTCCTAAAGGTATCCTCCACGTTGTCTGTTCCCTCATGTTAGGATATTTAAGGCCGTCTAATTAATGTACAGAGTCCAGAATCTGTTGATAGGTTACATGGCAACATGATCTGTCACGTCTGCTTATGTATGTTGGCACATGATCTGTTGATTGAGCTCAACTATGATGTGCTGCACTCTGTGTCAACATACATGGTGATTGTAAGTGAATTGCTGCGGAGCAGTTATAGATCTGTATCACTGCTCTCTTTTTTGGCTGTCTCAAGCGAGAATAAAGGGGTCATCCATGGTAGGATGTTCTGATCAGTGTTTATGAAGAGTAATATTTTATATTCTATTGTGTACATCTTTTTAATGAAATAAAAAAATTCACATTAGTTATTTTCTATGAAAAATCACATTCTTAGGATACTGGAACTTTCTGACAATTGAAGTTGGGAAGGTAACTAGCACAAGGATGGAAGGAAAAGGACATACCCCCCTTCCATATAGAATAGGAATATTAGGACACTCCCTCCTTTTGTCCAACTTTTGTTTAACCAGCTTCCTGTTTGGCATCTCAAAATTGTTGACAAGCCTTTTACTGATATAGCTGCATCAAGAATCGTGGAGATGAGAAAGGAAGAATTCACACTATTGATTTATTTGCATTTTATTCTAGCTATTTGCCGAGTATGCTAGGAGCAACTAAGTGGAGAGACCGATTAGGAGCTCCACCATTCTGTGCTGAGTGGTTCAAAACGATTTGATGTTTGTCTTCTTTCGAAACCTTGATTTTGCTAAATTCAATTTGCATGGAGGGTGTATCAGGTTAGGTTTTCTTTTAGGGTGTTTGATTGCTTGTGCAAGATTGCATTTTGTAACAATACTAGGTCCCGTGTCTGTTTTGACTGGACAAACAGTTATATTCTTTGCGTCCGGCGTTTGATTTTTACGCTGTGCTGACAGCTTGAACACAAGGGTAAATTTGGATTGTACGACTTGATCCGCCTCACCATATGAGTGTTTTAACATGTTTATTATGGATTTTAGCTCCGGATATGAATCTCAGATTGGATCTAAAAATAAAAAATGTCTAAAATTTGAGTAATTTGAGAAGAAAATAAGAATTGATATTTTTTTGTTATTTAAATGCTTTAATCGATGTCATATTGGATTTTATTATGAAAGTTTATTAAAATTTGTGGATTTTGGCCATGAATATGGATCTCAAACTGAATCCAAGTACAACAAAATGTTTAAATTTTAGGTAATTTGAGAAAAATAAGAATTTATATTTGTTTATATACAAATACAAAAATCATAAGTAAATCATAAAACCTTAAAATACAAGAAAATAAATTATAAATAAACTAAAAACCCTGAACTATGAGAAAATAAATCATAAATAAATCTTAAACTTAAATATAAAAAACTCTAATTCTAACCCTAATAAAAAAACAACGCCAATTAAATTCAAGAAAGGCCTTAATCAAATTAACTATAAGAAGTCTTAATTAAAGAAATTTGATTCAGAGGCATGATCAAAGAAAAAAATTATAATCAAATCAAAGAAAACTCCTAATTAAATTAAATATCAATAGCCTTAATTAAAGATATTTGATTCAAAGCCTTAATCAAAGAAACTTAAAGAAAAAAGCCTAGCCTATTTGTCACTTTGTTAACCATTTATATATGTTTTACATTATGTTCTTTCGTTGATTTGTGACCATGACCTTGTTACTTGTATCCTTAATTCACTGCATCTCATTTTAAACATATCTGTACGCATAATAGACACTAAAAGTCAGGCAATGAGTTGAACGTGTAGAGCTTCCATAAATCTGTATAAGAATGTTGTCTTACAACAGCAGCTCTTGTTGATTAGACTGTGATTGATGCTCGGCCAGATCTTAGCATGGACTGCACTCAGGATGCGAATATTCACTGTGATTTTTCATGTGTTAAATAGTTTAGAAGATTTGTAGTTTTGATGTAATATTTCATGCCATTCTTCTTCTTAGGGATCTATGGATTTGAAAGGATAAACGGATCCTATCCAATAGCTTGCTTGGGTGTGAAGACCTGTCATGAAGTTTCATGAAATTTCCATGCTTTATTGAACTCAAACCAGCGACTTTGCTCGGACATTCTTTCCCACCTCCCCCCTGGAAGCATATATGTTAAAGAGTATGTAGTCCCCACAGTTGAAATTGATGAGTGCCTACAATCTTGGCGACTGTAAGATTTTCATTCATTCGGCATTATCCGACCAACTATTGCTTCTGACTTCTTAGCCTTTACTATTCTTGCTCAACCAGCCCGTCTCGTCTACTACGCCAGCGTATTGTTCATTTGTGGTGCATGTTCATGCTTCATTGAATAAACTATCTTCCTCTTGTTCAAATACATAGTAGCAAAATCAAGATTTTGAAAAAACTGAGATCTCAAGTCTAGAGGCACGTTCGTATTTTTAGAACTTCAATAGCCCCCATGAGTGGCTGCTTTGCAAGAACAGGTGACCTCACACACACAAAGTTACAAGCCAAACTAGAGCAAAAGAATAGAAAATAAAACTGTCGGAGAATCAGAAAATCTGGGTATCCAAACAGAAGAAAAAAATGAAGGGTTTTTATAAACTTGAGAAGGCTAACAACATTTTATGCGAAATGGCAAAAAATGGAACGTCTTAAAAGTTGAACGAAAATGGCTTTGAACGGTCACCTACCTTTGGTCAATGTCATTAAAACCGCCCAACAATCACAAAGCCTTATAATCTCCATTTAAATACTCTTTAAGGGCACATTTGAAAGTAATAAAATTGCTATAGGAAAAAAAAGTTTGCTTAGAAGAAGGTTTGATATGACGATTTTTTCAATTTTTTTTTTGCTTATTTGTGTAGTATGAGAATAAGAGTGAAAATAATGTCTTCCTGAGTGTGTATGAGAGAGAGACAGGTGGGTCAATCACACCCAAGAGCTACAGGTTTGTCGTGCCCAAGCTTGGAGGACTCAACTTGGTCTGTGCGCATATAGAGGGTGAGAATCTACCTCCCTCCTGAGTCCTCATGGGAAGAAGGTGGCTCGCTTGTTGATCTTGGTGGTCCTCGTCTCAGCGGACACAAGTGTTGAACCAAGGTGACTCCCTCTCTGTGGAGAGGTATTCCGACAATTTCCTCGTCTTGGAGAACAGGACGTTCGCGATCGGGTTCTACCATGTGGGTGAGACCAGCTTTGAGTTTGCCATCTGGTTAATGGGGTTGATCGACTGGGCAGTGGTGTGGATGGTGAACAAGGACCAGCCAGTGAATGGCAAGGCCACCCACCTACAAGTGACGACCTCGCGCTGCTGGATGCTGACTGCAGTGTCGTCTGGACCACCAATGCCAGCACTTGAACCCAGCAAGCGCAAAGCTGATGGAGATGAAGAACCTGGTAATATATGACTGTAGGGGCCCATATCAGCTCGCAACCTTAAAGATTCGTAGGATGCGTGATGTGTGCAAAGACAGTATAGCTGAACACAGCGAATGAGAACACGCAGGAGCAAAGGCACCCCTGCAAGGGGTTGTTGCACCCTCGAATCAATGCTTGGGTGGTCTAATACGCAGGGTGATGGCTTCCTACGTGACAATAGTGCAGATCAGAATGCCCAATACGAATACGAGCTGCAGTAGGCCAAGGGCTGACTACGACACACTCTATGTGCAAGACAAGGATCCGGTAGACTTAGGGCAGCCTTGCAACCCTTACGACACCCCTTGTAATGCCCAATGGGAGGTTTGCTCCCAGAGAGAGAGAGAGAGAGAGAGAGAGAGAGAGAGAGACCTATTTTAAAGGACTTCCTTAATTTCATAACATGATCTCCATGGGCTCTCATAAATCCTTATATAGGAAGAGAGTTGCCCTGTTGGTGAATCTCAAAAGGTAAGAAATAAAATACTAAATTGGCTTGTTCCTATTTCACTTTAAAACACCTTCTTTTCCACCTAAGTGACGTTTCCATGATACCCTCTGTTTTCCATAATATCCTTAAATACCATAAGTCAACCCCTTTCCCTACCTTTATTCTCCACCATGTCCCGTATAATTTAGATATTTTTCTTCTAATCGCCTACAACCCAAAACGTGAAATTTATAACCTAGCCCAACCTATGCAATAACTTCCTTCATTTCTCTTCAAATTTGACGATATGAGCGTTGAGACAAGCTAAGTGTGGGCGCGCCTAAGAGACACGTGGGTGAATCCTTACGGGGTACAATAGTTCCACCATGATTCCGCGAACCTTGTCCTCAAGGTAGGAATGGTGAAGTGTGGGAGTGGATCCTGTTTTATGTATTGGAATCCCATGCTGGCTTCCAAATTCGATAATCATGTCATTCACTCACGATCAATGGGGGCCCAAAACAAGCTGCATGCACATATAGGTACAGGTTTAGGGATATGGCAACACCAATAGAAAGTAGTATTGCCCAGGTGCCCATACATGTGTAAGAAAGCTGTGAGGTACACAACAAGGGCTGTTTTCATAAATCTGTTGGCGTATCTGCATAAATAAACACAGAAGCATACCTGAAGACGTCATGGCGTGCGAGTGCAACATTGGGTTATGAACCCACAATGAGCCCAAGCCTAAGGTCGACGGTGAGCATAACCCTGTACCATGTAAACCATATGTGGTATATGGGGGTAGGCTAATAGCTATGAATTTCATCATTTTCATGACAGCCTATCTCCCTTATATAATGGGGGAAAGAAGCATTTACGTGAGTGTGGGTTTTTCACATTTATGTAACTCCTCATTATGTGGCCCACTAAGTGGCCCACTAATGGTGTCAAAACGGGTTACCCAATGGGTTGGACCTAAATCCGTTATGTTCAACATTTTTTCACTTGACCAATTGACACCAAAAGTGTACTAAATTGAAGTTTATAACATTTTCTCGATTTAATTCTTTATATGGGTTCACATGCTACCCTTTATCACAAGAATGAATCATGAGTCATGAAGATGAACACTCCTTTATGAAATATCATATTTTCATGTACTACACTATAATTCACCTTCAGTGCTTTAGCATGTTGAATTTACATTTTTGAATAGGTTGGTCTCTTATCTATTCTATTGATCTTTTAAATATTGTTATTCTGTTATTCTCTCTAACCCATATGAGAGATCTTTTATACAAAATCAATAATATACAAAGCTATCGAGAATCAAATTTATATACACAAATATGATCACATAATGTATTGTCATACATCAGAAGAAATAAAAAAAAACCCATCCCTTTTACATGTTGATAATACAATCCCGATGATAACCCTTTAGTAAGGAGATCCACAGTCATTTTCTTCGTTCCAATTGTATCAATACATACCAGATGATTCTCAGTCATTTTTTTAACAACAAAGTATTTTAACTCTATATGTCGACACAAGGTTGAGCTCTTGTTATTATTTGAAAAGGACACATCTGCTTCATTATCACAAAAGATCTTTAGTGGTCTCTCAATATAGTTCACAATATCAAGACCTATAATAAAATGTCTTATCCAAATAACCTGTGACGAAGTCTCGTATAAAGCAATAAATTTTGCCTTCATGGTATAAGTAGCAGTGGTAGACTGCTTTCCACTTCTTCATAAGAGAACAACACCCGCTAGTAGAAAAATGTATCTAGTAGTGGATTTTCTACTGTCAATACACCCTCCTAAGTTCGTATCAGAATATCCAACGACCTCTAGGTGGTCAGCTTTTATGTAGGTCAATATATAGTATTTCATTCCTTATAAATAGTGTATGACCTTCTTCGTTGCCTTCCTGTGCCTAATGCCTGGATTCGACTGATATCTACCAAGCATTCCCAAAATAAATGTTATATCAGGTCGAGTGTAGGTCTGTGCATACAACACAATCTCAATTGCCAAAGCATATGGGACAGTTGCCATCTGAGCCTTCACAATATCATCTTGAGGATAATCCTTTAGGGTCAATTTATCCCCTTTCACTATAGGTGCCGAATTAGGAGAACAATTCTCCATCCCATATCTTTTAAGAACCTTAAGGATATAGGATTTCTGAGAGAGGCCAATGATACTCTTAGTTCTGTCATGATGAATTTCAATTCCAAGAACATATGTGGCCTCACCCATGTCCTTTATATCGAAATGAGAGGAGAAAAAATCTTTTGTTTCATATAATAGACTCAAATAATTAGTCGCAAGAAGAATATCATCAACATATAAAACTAAAATTATGAACTTCCACTAATTTTTATGTAAATGCACTGATCAACAATGTTTTCAGTGAATCCAAAGCTCATAATTACCTGATTAAACTTTTTATACCACTGTCGAGAGGCCTGTTTAAGTCCATAAATTGACTTCTTCAATTTACAAACTAAATTATTTGAGTTATCTATACTGAAACTAGGAGGTTGTTGCATGTATACTTCCTCATCCAGATCCTCATTTAGAAAGAAAGTTTTCACATCCATCTGATATAGCTCTAAATCAAAATGAGCTACAAGAGACATGATTATTCTCAACGATTCTTTAGTTGAGATAGGAGAAAAAGTCTCATTATAATCAATGCCCTCTATCTGTGTGAAACCTTTTGCAACAAGCCTAGCCTTGTACCTCTCCATATGACTTTTAGAGTCTGTTTTGGTCTTATAAACCCATTCACAACTAACAAGTCTGACTCCATCAGGTCAAGGTATAAGATCTCACATACTGTTCTTTGCCATAGAGTCAAGTTCTTCTTTCATGACATTGATTCAATGTGTTGATCTTTCACTTTCAATGACTTCTGCAAATGTGAAGAGATCTTCATCAATGTCTATGAAATCATTAGACTCTTGCAAATATAACACATAGTCCGGATGGATAACAGATTAACTGATTCTCATGGACCTCCATACAGTTGCTACATGTGTTTCAAAATGAGCCTATGTATCCTGTTATTGTTGTATATCCTCATCAACAACCGAATCTAGTTGAGATTGATGTTCATTGACCAGACTTTCTCTTACATTATCTAAAGGGACAATAATAGGAAGAATCAAGTCTTTATCCTTAGCAGGTGTGAAACCTGAATCCTGTATTTTCTCAAAATTAATATTTTGATATGCATCTATTCCAACAGAACCACTTTTAAGAAATCTCACTTTATCTATTTCCACTATCTGTGGTGTATGAGATGAACAATAAAACCTAAGGCTCTTTAACCTTTCTGGATAACCAATGAAAAATCCACTAGTCATCCTAGGATCAAAGTCTTTTATATATGGGTTATACAATTTAGCTTCTGTCGGACATTCTCATATGCGTATATATGACAAAAAAGGTTTTCTACCTGTCCATAACTTGTAAGGAATCTTCTAAATAACTTTCGTAGAAACCTTATTAAAAATATGTACTGTTGTCTTAAGAGCTTCACCCCACAAAGTCAAAAGAACGTTTGAGTGATTCAACATCGCTCAAACCATTTCTTTAAGCATACGGTTTCTCTTTTTAGCTACACCATTCTGGTAAGCACTACCAGATATGGTATATTAAGGTACAATGCTTTTCTCTCTTAGAAATTGCGCTAATGGCCCTTTCTTTTATCCCATCTCAGTGAAACGGCCATAATATTCACCACCTCTATCAGACCTGACAACCTTAATAACTTCACCGATTTATTTCTCTACTTTTTTGAAGTCCTTAATACCTAAAAGACTTCTGATTTTTCAAATAATAATTAGAGATACATATACCGTGAGTAATCATCTATAAAAGTCACAAAATACTTTTCGCCCGTATAACATTCGTATGCATTATCTCTGACTTTTCATTACTACGTTCGACATTATTTTTATACGTGTTAGACTGCTTAACCTTTATGCAGTCAACACATGGCTCTATATTCGTTAAATCAAGGGATCCAAGGATGCTCTCTTTCATGAGTCTTTGGAATCTTTCTAACGAGATATGTCCTAACCTTCGATGCCAAAGCAGATAGGATTGATCATCCTTTAGGTAACGTTTATTATCAATCATTGTGTTTTCAATGAAGTGAGATTTTCGAATTTGGAATTTGGTTCTTAATCGATACAAACCATCACACATATATGTAAAACCTATATTCATTGAATTTTTCACAATAATAAGCTTGAAATTTTCAAATTTAAATATAAAGCTAAACTTATCAAGTTTTGAAATTGAAATCAAGTTTTGACTATAGGATGAAACATAGAATGTATCGATCAAATCCAATATGAATCCATACTCCAACACAATTATGCAGGTCCCAACGTTCTTGACATGCGAATGTATCTTATTTCTTGAAAAGATGCTTATTTCAAGCTCTGTTGGTTTCCTCTTATTCATAAATGCCTGCAAAGAGTTGGCAATGTGTACCGTGGCACCAAAATCAATCCACCAACTATGCACATGAATTAAATTGCACTCATAAGAAATAAATGACTCATTACCTTTGTTTTCGAGTCACTTCTTATACTTCAAATAATTCATCTTCTTATGCCCCTTCTTCTTGCAGAAGAAACACTTTATAGAAGAGCCTCCTGACTGAGATTTAGTTTTCGCCTGAGAGTTTGAGCTCTCCCCATGTAACGACCCCAACTCATACTCCTTGAAAATGCAGATTTTTTTTAAGACCATTGCAGAAACCTTCCCAGAAACCCGGGACCTTTACAGTTTTACTCCTAATTGGATAAAACAACCAACCACAACAGAGCTTACAAATATCATCCACACTAAACCAAACCTTTATTGAAATGAAGAATATTAAGTCTAGAGACAATTGCATAAATAAAATATTCAGAGTGCAATAACAACTAAATGAAACAAAAAGAAAATAAAAGTAGAGTCACACTGTCCATCTGTGATCGGTCTAGCAAGTGCATCACACAAGTGACTTTCCCAGACTCCAGTCGCTTCACTGATTTTTTGTTTTTGCGAAAAAACAAAGAAAGAGGGGGGTGAGACCCTTTTGGTAAAATGTCAAAAATGCTATATTGTTGATCACAATCACATCGCAAGTTAATTTTGCCCAATTTTAAACTTGAAACAACCTATTTGAGGAATCCAATTCAAAATCTAATGTGTTTTTATATATCATGGTTGAAACACTAAGCTATAGTTAGTTATTTGCTAATAATTTTTTTTATAATGAAACAACAAACTATATGAACCATATAATCAAATTCTATAAATGCATGAGGGAGAAAAAAACTTTAGAGGGTGTCAAACAAAAGGTTAATTAGAAGATAAAGAGTCAAAAAGTCCTCAGCAAAATACAAAAGGTCTAAAGGCCAAACAAAAGGCAAAGGATGAGGTAATATCAGACGCTGAAGTGTCATATGACATGATATTAGAGACAGAGTTGTAGACAATTCTAAGAAGTTTATGTTGATTATTATTGTCAAACATTAGATATAAATTTGATAGAATTGTCAAATATTGTATCTAATTTTGATTAAATGCTTTTATAAATTTACTTTAAATATTCGTTCTGTAAATTTGATGAAATTTAGTAGAATATTTGCAATGTTTTGATATGTTTCAGTTATAGAAAGTTTGCAGATTTGTTTATGCAAACTTTGTATATATAACAAATACACAATTCACCTATTATAGGCATTCAAATACAAAGCTGTATACATTTATTCACAATTCAATGTTAAGTTGTTATAATCACACATGTATATATAATTCAACTTTGTATACATTTCACCTATTAAACACAAAATCAATTACAACTTCATTTACAAATATTTGCAAAACATTGTTTACTTCATTACAATGATTTACAAAATAATAAAAACGAAAGTCACCATTGTGGATGCATCAAGCACTCTCGTAGCTCCTCGATAACGTTACCCTTATTAGCGATAAGGTCAGCTTGAGCCCATATAATGGACCCCTTTACTTGAAGTAGCTCTTTCAACATGTGGTTTTTAGTCAATTTAGGAGCCAACTCTATATCTGCTCCTCTTGGAGTCCTTTTGAGCTTTGGATTCTTCGCCCCAAGTTCCTCCTCCTCCTCCTCAATGCTCCTCTTTAAAAAGGGACTGGTTGTTAACTGCTACTTTCTAGTCATCCTAGGCACATACTATGGATGACAAGTAGATGTCTTTATTTTCATTGTGCCAGACTTTCAGTTCAAAGAGGAATATTGTAGAGTAATCTTTCGTCTGATCCTTCATTGTCAGCGACATGGGTCTGCTAATTATGTGAGGGTGATAGGTGGTTGCTGAAAAATTGAACCACTCGACTGGCCATTTGACGTTCAACTTTATTTATGTTGTACAACCAAATATCACTTTTGACGATGTCCTTCACTTGCACAACTATGTCCTGATTCTCCTCTTCCTCTATATCTTTGTAGGGGCACCACTTTACCTATAAAATAAAATTTTATTCATGGTTAGTCCTATATCACATTACTTATAAAAACATAAGAAATTATTTCAAGAATACTTACATGTGCCATGGTCAGTGCATGCAATAAATACTTACCTAACGTTCTTCAATCATTCCCCTCATCTTTGTTGTATGATAGACTCCACATTGTAGCACATAAAAATTAAGTGAGTTAGTCATGTCTGAGGGGCCTTTCAATGAATATGTGTTCTCATATTCACACCTGTAAGGATTAATATGTATTAATAAACAATAAAATATATTAATGTTAAATAACTCAAAAAGTTTATGTATAATGAACAAATAAATACCTCCAACACAACCACCTTACCAACAATGTTTTTTCTTTCAAGCTTCATCTCACTCAAATTTGCATATAGGTGTACAAGTGAGGCTGATTCCCATGTATTCATCGACACAATCTAGGTCTTGTAACAGTTCAATATATGATTTATGGATCGACTTCTCACCAATGTCAATGAATAAGCATTTGCCAAAGAAGTACAATAAGAATGATTTTACCTCCTTGTCACCCTAGGACCGCCCTTCCCTCTAACACACAATAACTTCTCCTTCATTATCCTCCCCCTATTGAGATAATAGTACTTCCTCAACCATGATAACTTGAACATTTATCCTTCGAACACATCATCATTCATTTTAAGATAAACACCTAAAGTATACTGAAAATCTTTTCATTGATGTGCACTCACTGTCTCCCCATGATACTTAAATCTAGTGATTTACGCTATGTCGTCTAACGTGGTGGTCATCTCAATATCTCTGAACTGAAATGTGTTGGTTGTCGAATTCTAAAACTACACGATGGCCTTTAGGAGACTGTGACCAATGTTTCATGGTGTAGCCTCTAAGAAATTTCAAAAATGCATCTGATCCAACTTATCCTTCGCTTCCTCTGTTAGTTTTAGAAACCACTTGTGGGCTTGAAAGTAGAACTGTTGCATACAACTTGTTGGATCCTCTGAATCTTCTTGTTGTGGATCATGTAGTCACAATTCATTTTGCTAGAATAAATCAAATTAATGAATGCATATATTGAAATTAGTTATGCTATAAATATACTGCAAATATATACATCAAATTAATATTAACACCAATCAAACTAATTATCTTAAAAACATGATTCACACATATACACACATATATTTCATAATTTAATCAATAATTGAATATCAAATTGACAATGATTGCAAACCTCTTATAAATATGTATATATAAAATAACACTCATGTGCAAAGTACCTGTCCACGAGCACCAAACCTTGTTTTTCACTATGACCTCTTTCTTGGACTCCTATGTCCAAACGCTCATCTACTTGGACATCAACCTTGGACCCCTGAGGATACTTCTTTAATCCCTCTACATCCCCTTGAGAAACATCTTTCTGTGCACTCTCCACTGTTAAGATATACATATACGTGTATATATATGTACATGTATATGCATATATGTGTTTATTGTTAACTGAAATACCCATTAGAAGTATTTCAGTCTTTTCTCTGTAATAGGTGTCAGCTCATTAGGGGCTGACATTTCTGCATTTTATTTCATGTATTTATTTTTGTCTTTTTCTTTTTTTACCTTTTTTTCTTTTTCAGATTTGATGGGACAACTCCATATAGTTGTTGGAGCTGCCCTAACAACTATATTTATGATGGGACAACTCCATATAGCTGTTGGAGCTGCCCCAACAACTATATTTATGATTGTTAAGTGCAGCCCCAACAACCATATTGAGCTACACCCCATTGGCTCCATTGTATTATAAATTGGCCTCTTGTGGCCTTGTATTTCTAACTCATTCTTGAGTGCTTCTATACAATAACAAGTTTGTAGACCCTTGTGTGGGTGGTTTCGTGATTCAATCAAGTATTTTTTACTTGATTGAAAGTGTGTTCTTGCATGTGTATCAGATTCAATCCACTTCATTACATCCACCACATCCTCATCCTCAACCTTTGCTTGAGCATCCAATCCAGCCAAAAGACCCTCACTCACCTCCAGCTCCTGAGGACTCTCTAAATTAACCTCAACCTTAGTGTTCACATCGTCATCTTATTAATGTACCTCCTCTGACCTTGGACAAGATCCTTTCCCTCTATTCTACACATTGTCCATCTTCATCTCGCCACTACCACTGTAGGTGGCCACATCTTTAGCATTTTCTATTCAGGCTTTGAGGTTAACAACAACCTCATAATGAGCCAATGGATCAAACTTCTTTACCACTAAGTGTTCCTCCCCCAACTTAGAAGCTTCCAGGAGAGGAGATATGATTGTGGCCGAAAACTCCTCTACCTTTTGTGCAGGTGTTAGCTCCTGTTTGACCAACATTGAAGGCGTTAGCTGTTCCTTCTTGTTTGAGCATAATTTTTTGGGTTTTTGACTAGTCACACTATATTTTCTATGAAAAATGTCAGACACCCATGCTTTTGACCATAGTGCAAGCTCGCTCTACCCACGTGTCAACCCTACCTCATACTTCATAATAGGATGCATCACCTATGTCATAATTTTTCTTCTTTGGCATTTTTTATTGTATTTCAACACTAGAGGGTGATGTGGAAGTGGGTTCCTTCGAGACACTCTTCTCAATCATCATATTATAACAAACAAAATTAGAATTTCCTAAATAATAAAACAGGGAATATATGTAAAGAGGTGGGCAACAAAAATATGACATAGGTTATTTAAAAAGCATTATAAAAAACAAACAGAATAGTCTATTAACGATGCTGAAACTCGAATCATTCAAGAAACAAAAACAAACAAACAAATAAATTGTGTTCCCTAATCATGTTAACAATACAAGATACACAATACATAAATAACCAAACTGGAGAATAAAGACCTACAAATTGTTAAGAAACTAGTTAGAGAAGCGAACACTCACACACAAATGATTTCATGAATGAAAAAAATATAATAGGCTATTGAACATGGAAAGATAACTTGAAAATCATGCAATTCTTTCATAAAATAATTAACTCATATCAACATTTTATAAAAATAACTGTTTTAGCTGCTAAACATGTGCTTAAAAAAAAAACACTATCGATGATTATGAAAAGCTCGGCGATGAACTATTGTCGATATCTCATTGAAAACAGTCATTAGAATTAGTCACCCAACCATCCAGCTATCTCATTTGACCTTGCTTTCTTGAATTATATAACAGAATGTTTTGAAGATCTTTAAGGATTCTATTTCATTTGTAGGTTTTTAATTGGCCAGGTAATGGGACAATTTGGTTGATCTTGCTAGATTTGTGAGGCTGCACATACACCAAATTTTTTTAACAATTCCAAATGATTATGCAATGAGGCATGATAAATGACTGTAGTGATAAATGTAACATGACATTGATGCAAGGTGGCTAACAAAACAATAGAAATTAAAATTTTGATGCAAAAGTGGCGAGTTTTAGTTGTCGTTAGGCTATAGGCTTCTTTTATTTCAAAATTTTCCCTTTTTTCCCGTTTATTTTGGCTCAAAAACATCTTTAATTTGCTGACTTCCAAGAAGCTTTTCTTTTTCAAGAACTAATTACTAATACCCCCACAAGGGTTCCGATCACCTGGTAGGCTCCACTTGTGAATGTCACCAAATTGACCAGATCACAAGTTTGAAACCCACATGTTGCATCCCTTGCTGCAAGGTCGAAGCTGGGTAGGAGTGGGCAATGGGCCGGCTCAGCCAGGGCCTATTATATATATAATATAATATAATATAATGTATATTGTATATGATATTATATATAATATATTTTATGTTATATATATATATATATATATATATATATATCAAATATGGGCCGAGCCGGGCTACAGGTCAGTCCGGTTCGGGCCAAGCTTATGACTAATACGTAATGTTCTTTCTTCTTTCTTTTGCGCTCTTGTTCAAGCCTTTGAAAGCTCAACTTACAAAGTCCACATTGTGGTGCTGGATGATTACATAAGAAAGTCTTTTTTTAAGTTGAAGGAACTTCTATGCACTCTCTCACAGTACTTTATTTAGAAAGATGAAAAATATGCTGGCCTGGATTGCCAATTATTGGTTGAAGAGCTTATCACTCAAATAATAACGATATAAGCGATCAAGACTTACATAAAAGGTAAATTTTAACAGCATATTTACCAGACTTGTAGCTAAGTAAGCCCACAAGGCTACACTTATCTGGTAGGGGTGACTTGTGAATAATGTCACCAAGTTCACCAGACGTCAGAAGTTCGAAAACCACAATGTGGCAAACCTTGTCACAAGGTCAAAGCTGAATGCACATTCCGATGGGTAGGAAGACTTCAAGGGTTTTACCAACCTATGGCCAGCCAATGCATAATCTGTGTTGGGGGTGGGGGTGGGGGTGGGGAGTCGAGCTTTTCCCTTGGATTACCCCCAAAAAAGAGTTTCTATATAAATGGATGAACTAATTTTCCTAAGTTGATTGACTCGGGCTAGACAGTTCAACGATTGTTTATCACTGATAAGATGAACGCTATGGGTCTATGGGTATGAGATTGAACGCCTACTATACAACCTAAGTGTTCTAAGAGGCCCTTTGAATGTATGAACACATTATTTGTCAACATGATTATTTGAAGTAATTGGACGCTTAGATAAGTTGAAAATTGTTGTCTTTTTTTTTTCAAGGTATTTTAATGTGCTAGGGAAATTTTTGATATATGCACAATTAAGATAACTAGCAAATATTTAAACTCAAAAGGACGTTAATTAGTAAATTGCTCAGTCTTTCTATGCAGCTTAAGAATTTCATCAAATTTTCATTTAAAAAAAAGAATTTAATCAATTTTAAACAATCAATTCTGGTCTTGCTACATTGACATCTTTCACAAACATGAGGTCGTCCCTCGTTAACAAACAGGACGACGGCTTCAGCCCTCGCCAATACACTTTTTAAAATGTTTTAAAAACTTTTGGTGACTGCTTTGATCGTCACCGTTACTATTGGTTACGGCTAAATCCATCGCCAATTATTTTTTTCAACGATTTCATAGATCAAATGGCGACGCCTTTGGCCATTCACCATGAATCATCTAGAGGGGAGGGCATTCTTCTTGACGGCTACTGACATGAAGCAAATTAGACTATTAATTTCCACTTAATTAGGGATATGTATTGAGCACCATGTTCGTTATTATGCATGATATTTCATGAAGTATGCAAAACATAGAGGGAGGTTGGTCGGATCTTAGGGATCAATGAAGACCCTCTTCTCATGTGCAAATTCCTAGAACTTTCAGTGCAGGAAATCTCCAGTTATTACGCCTTTGGCAATCCAACTAAGGAAACAAGCCAGCTTAACCAAGGTATTCTAACATTGCAAAAATGCAATTGCAGACCCATGGAAGATTTACTATTCTGATTGAAATTTGTTCAAACTACTATATATGTTGGTGGCTGTTTGAGAGAATGACATAGAGAAAGTAGTTCATGGCAATGTTGTCTGTATCGGGGTATCCGTATCGGCCCTGTATCGTTTGGCCAATGATTCAGGTGAATAGGTCAATACCGATACTCAAGTGAATCATTCGAATCGGCTAAAAATATTGTGTGTCAATCAAAATGTGACACATGTTAAAATAATAAAAAATAATTTTATTTTTATATTTATTAAAAAATAGCAGATTCAAGGGTGAAGCATCTCGATTCTTTGCCGGATACGATATGTATACGCGCCTGTACTGACAACATTGGTTTATAGAAACAAGAAAGAAGGCTCAAAATTTCAATTGTCAACTACGACCACCCAAAGGAGTAATTACAAATTTCAAAATTCAATAGATTTTTTTTTGCAAATCCATGTCCATTTGACCCCATCTCTCAAATAAAGTTTATTCCTTATACTCACGGTAGCCAAACTCGTCGCCTACCATGACTTGTAGCTAGGGCTGGTAAACAGCAGAACCAACCAAACAGGGCATGTTCGGGCTTGACTTGTTTAGTAGTGGTTTGAGCTTGTGGCTCGGCTCATGTTTGTATTTAACCGAGCTGAGCTCGGCTCACACCTGAATAAGACGAGCCAAACATGAGCTGGCTCATGTAAAAATATTTCATGTTATTTATACATAATATGTATATTTTTATATATTACACTTGAAAATATATATAACTTTTTATAAATTATACTTAATAGTCTATAATTTTATGTATATATTTTTCATTCATCCTTCTTTAGCATATATATTTTATTCATTCTTCTTTTTTTATATTACATAAAAAATATATATTTATCCATACGAGCTGAGCCGAGCTCAACACCTTGTGTTCATGCTGAACTCGTTTAAGCTAAACGAGCTGCTCGTGGCTTGGCTCGCCAAATCATGAACGAGTTCGTGACGAGCCGACTCAAGAGCTTCTCTATTCGTTTACCAGCCCTACTTGTAGCTGTGTCTCTTCAACTAACTGTGATAAACATTTCAGTCAGTGCTCTGTTTGTGTTTTATTTTATTTGATTGATGAATAACGAAATGAAAACTATTAAGCTTGTGTCACCAAAGAAAAACTAGTCAACTTTGACAAACTCCTTACCAAATCACGATTAATCGTCAAAATCACAAATCATAATTAATCAATAATCACGTTAAAATCTATAAACAAGTAAATTCTAAAATATAAACAATAAAAATTTATCTAATCGCGCTTTTAAAATTGGTGGCACGTTAATATCCATCTCACAAATAAAGCGTGTTTCTAATTGCTGCAAATCATGAAATCAATTTCAGGAAAAAAGGTAGAACGTATCGGTATCGGTCCTGAATCGCTAGGCCACCGGATTCAGATGTATAGGCTGATACCAATACTCAAGTGAATTGTTCTATATCAGCCAGAAAATAATAAAAAAGTATTAAGTATTAATCATAACGTGACAGGTGTTCAAATCATTAAAATAATATGAAAATATTAATAAAAAATTCAAATTTTAGTATTTCTTATATTTATTTAAAAATAGTCGATTCAGGATGAAGCGTATCGATTTTCTATCGATACGTTGCGTATCGTCCGATATGCACCGATACTGATAACATTGCTGAATCGGTCAACTCAGGCAAAAAACAGCCAAGGAAAGAGCGAGAGACCAACCACCTTTAGACCTTCCGCTGTACCGCGCACGCCCGACGCCACCCTACCTTCCAAGTGCCAACAACCTCCTCCTCCCCCAACGCCCCCAGCATTCATTTGAGAAAAAGCGCCGATTCTGACACCCTCACAAGCATTTTTTTTGTTAGAAATCGAAACGAGTGTCTCTCTCTCTCTCCTACGTCGATATCCCCGATGAAAAAGTTGGCCACAACAACACCAAAACGAGAAAAACCATTGCACCCTTTTTGCGTTCAAGGCATTGTTCTTCGAAGAATATATAAACAAGCGAGCAAGGAAGCAAGCTGACCAGCTCTCCTCGTTTGCTTCTCCTACACACAAGGCGAAGCGAACGCATCCTCTTCTCTTTTCTTCGCTGCCATCATCGTATTGCCTCTGATTCTGCATCCTCCGGTTCGTATACGTATCTTAATTGGTTCACTCGTTCATCTTGTCTTAAATCCTGATTGATTGATTCTTTTTTTTTTCCGCGCGGTCTATATATAAACAGTCGAAATGTGGTCGATAGAGAAAATACAAAATCTGTTTGGTTGGGGGCTTTCTTCTTAGACTTATGATTTCTAGTGGACCAGAAATGATACATTGGTCGAATCTTTTGTGTGCCCCCAATACCAATACGTTGATTGTTTCGCTTTTGTGTCTTTTGAATGGGAAAAAGATCCGTGAGAGTTGTCATGGTTTCTGGCTTTGAGCGTTGATATCGGTTCTCTGTTTTGGATTGCAGAGGGGATGGCTGTCGCGTCGTTCCAAAATGCATTTGGTGCGGCCCACCATTCTTCTCAACGACACGATGGTGGTGTGTCTACCTCGAAATCGGCCTCGGTGAGTTTCTCTGGCCGCTTGGCTTCGAAAGGATTCATCGGCGAAACAGGGTTGATGCTGGAAGGAGGCGATTCCGTCTGTCCGGGAAGGAAATTTGGGGCGATTCGTGCGATGAATCCTCAGACGTCGGTCTCGGATCCAGTTTCGGTTCCTTCTAAGAATCCCAACGATCAGCGGAAGAAATCAAGTACGCTTCTCTTAATCATGATCATTGGCCCCATTATTTGAATGCTAACTATGAATTTGGTTTTGCTTCAATCGATCTGTGTTCTATGGTTTTGCGTTTTCTATGGTTTTCTGACTTGGGTTGGTAAAAAATGCTGTAAAAAATCAAATTTGGTTTTTTTGGTAGGTGGGTGATTAGAATATATGTTATGGTGAAACGCATGCAATGGTTTTACTGAATTACAGAAATGTAGTTAACCAAACCTAGTTACAATATTATGGCTTTAAGCATCCTCTTTTCATATTTGTGCTTCTCGGAAAGTTTTAATCTTAATCGAACCGCAGAAGAATCGCATTCCGCTTCTTTAATCACAATTTCATCTAGATAGAACTTTAATAATAAATATAATTATCACAAGGTGGCCTTTTCCCGATGAGAAGTTTCACATAACGTGTTGAATTTTTGTAGTTTTTCTGTTGGTGACATTTGGCTTTCATAAAATATCAAACTACTGAAGCTGGGTTGGTTCTCTTGATCTGACAATTAAATTATTCCCTTTGCTTAGATTATCTCAAAGCTGGTAAAATGAGATAGCATGATCTTGACTGGAGAAATTGTTGGGCTCTTTATCTTTTCAGATGAAACTGCATTGATTTTGATTCGTCATGGAGAATCATTGTGGAATGAGAAGAACCTTTTTACTGGTTGTGTCGATGTCCCATTGACCAAGAAAGGAGTAGAAGAGGCAATTGAAGCTGGGAAAAGAATAAGCAATATCCCGGTTGACATGATCTTTACATCTGTCTTAATCCGTGCTCAAATGACCGCCATGCTTGCCATGACCCAGCATCGCCGCAAAAAGGTCTTTTATTTGTTTATTTAGTTTTTAAAATTTTCATTTCTTTTATTCTTTGCTAGTAATTCAAGCACTTTATTTTGGTAGAGGGTCCATAGAAATTCTCTTTGTTATGTCATAATAACTTTTGTGTATTTTCTAAAAGGCCTTTTGTCTCTGTTAAAAATAGTGGTTTGGATAGAGCTCTGAAGGAAATATGACCTATTTCACATCACATTTTCTTAATGCCTTTCCTTATTAGAGTGGATCTTAAGCATCGAGAACACCCATGATTAAAGTCAAGTAGTCAACTTGTTCCTGCTATAATGAGTCTTGTATGTGTTATACTTTTGATCTTGTGCCCTGTACTTTTTTCAAGCTACCTAGTTTGACACAAAAAACTAACAAGAAAAACATAAGATGCCAACCGATACATCTTTGCTGAAAGTGCTGATCTGGCATTAGCCTAATTCTACAGGTTCCAGTTATTTTGCATAATGAGAGTGAACAGGCGAAAGCATGGAGTCAGATATTCAGTGAAGAAACTAAGAAACAATCCATTCCAGTGATAGCTGCTTGGCAGCTGAATGAGCGCATGTAATGGATCTCTCTTATTGGAATTTCTTGTTGATCACCTGATCTTTTTCTACTTGCACCTTGTCCAATAATTGCCAGAGTTGATAATTTAATGTTATTTTCTTGTTTTTTCCAGGTATGGGGAGCTGCAAGGGCTTAACAAGCAGGAAACTGCTGACCGGTATGGGAAGGAGCAAGTGCATGAATGGCGTCGTAGTTATAACGTCCCTCCCCCTAATGGAGAAAGTCTGGAAGTGTGTGCTCAAAGGGCTGTTGCATATTTCAAAGAGCATGTAAGCATTTATCTGCCTTTTCCTCCTAGTCAAAACAACTTGCTGCATCTGATCCTAACAGAAATGTAAGCCCTTATTCATGAGTTATCTTAGAAGTATTGAAAGCCCTCACATCTTTGTTGTTAATTACTAATTAATCCTCTAGGTTCATGTTGGCACTTTTATGTGAAACTTCTTAAAAACTGCTGCTTCAGTTGTTCAAAAGTTCAGACTTGTAACTGCTGGAATGGAATTTTTTTGCAGATTGAACCCCAACTGCAGTCTGGAAAGCATGTCATGATTGCTGCTCATGGAAACTCTTTAAGATCAATAATTATGTATCTGGACAAATTAACTTCTCAAGAGGTTAAGGCACTTTTTAAATGCAAATTTATGTGTCTGCAGGCTCAGTTTTTATTTAAAAGGTTTTCCACCTAAGTTTAACAGTAACTTCCTACTGCAGGTGATAAGCTTGGAGCTTTCTACTGGCATTCCTATGCTATACATATTTAAAGAGGGAAAATTCATCAGAAGAGGAAGTCCAGTAGCACCATCTGAAGCTAGTGTTTATGCTTATACAAAGGTACTCTAGCTACATTCCTCCTTTCATGTTTTTTTTTGTCTTCTTATTCAACTTTGTTCCTATTTTGCATAGTTCCCCCTCTTTTTGTTTAATTCTATGTTGAGTGATATCTCCAGTTTTTCATTCTACTTTATGCTGGGGCATTGCTGATTGCATATATGATATGTTTATTGCGCTTTTCGTTTAATTCTATGTTGAGTGAAGTGAATATCTCCAGTTTTTCGTTCTAGTTTATGCTGGGAATAACTGGCCGCATATGTGATAGGCTTATTGCACCTTCTAATTTTGAATGATTCAAACCATACTCCCAGGAAAAGATCAAACAACCTTCAACAAAAGGGTACCTCTACCCGAAACCGACACAAGTGGGTAGGTAGAGAATATCTAGGTGTGCAAGCTAACTCACACAGACTCGGCTAAAAGGTCGACGCACCCGTGTCGACACTCCCAGACATGGGTGCGGCTTCGGACACGGGGCAGACACGGTCAACAAAGTGTCAGACTCGGTCAACGTACCGGGGCCGAGTCTGTTCACATTTTGGACTCGGTCAACTTTGACCGAGTCTATTTTTGTCCATTTATTAAAATTAATTTTGAACTCGGTTAACTTTGACCGAGTCTATTTTTGTCCATTTATGATTGTTATATATATATATTGTTATTATTGTTATATATATATTTTGTCAACTTTGACCAGTCAACTTATTGCTTTAAAATTTACAATCTTATTATATATATATATATAGCCGTGTCCCCGTGTCCAAAATTTTTGAAATTGCTCCTCACCCGTGTCACACTCGTACCCGTACCCGCACCCATGTGACATAGTGTGCAAGACAACTCTCTCTATATTTGGAGCTTTGTGCTACTTATGATGTGTCTCTTAAAAGCTGATTGTATGCGAAAATTTTTAAACAAATAAAATACTAACCTTTTTTCGCAATGTTTTCGGTTTTTAGAAGAGATATGGGACCACCGCCACGATTCGAGCTTGGACCGTCCCTTTCACAATGAGAGGGTAAAGTCCTCACAAGTCTTTGACCTTTTCGAGCTTAGATCCTTTCACCCGAATATGGATTTGCAAAGTATGTACTCCACACACGAGAATAAGATTTTATGCAAATAAAAGCAAAGATTGTAGTTAATATATGCTCAAATCCTATTTTCAATGAAATAAAAAGGAAAAATGACAACAAAGGAGGGTGAAAGTACCTTTTTGGGGGCTTGAGGGTCTGCTTGATCCTTGAGTCCTCCGTCTGGCATGACCTTCACACCGTCAATCAATTTCCCAAGGGCTGAAGTAGGACTCTAAGATGCCAAATGGCTAGGGCCAGGGCTTAAGAGCTTCAAAATCTTAGGTTGCAGATGTACAGGAGATGGGGTCGGAAGATGATCCCCAAGCTGGGAAATTCGTAGCTATTTATAGAGGCCAAGGAAAGACCCCTCTAGAGGTTAGGAAACCTAGAATCTGCTAATTCTAAGGTTGCTAATCCTATCCTAACTCATTATGCTGTTTAGGAAGGTAAATGGTGTAATGAAACAAGTGGAAGTGCAAGAGAGAACCCCATAAGGGTTAAAGAGAATACAAAAGAATGTACAAACACTAGTCCACCAAGGGACAATACAATCACAAAGTGCGTACAATAACACTAAGGGCCAACACAAAAGATAAAAATATAAATCAAATTTTATAAAATGCTTAAGAAAGCATTGAGAACATACAAGAGAGGAAGTACCTTTAAATTTAAATAGGCACTCCAAGTGTGGTCCCCTCGTAGCTCTTTTCAAAGTAGCCTCACTAGGCATCTGAGGCTGCGAAAAACACAAAAGTAGGAGTGTCAGAATTCAAAGAATTCTGTGTACGAATCTTTCTAGTGAAACAAATAAGTAAAAAGAACATAAATAAGATTCATGCAATATTTTAGAGAGATGCAATTATAACAAATTCATAACTCAATTAACTATTTATGCAATAGGACACATTTATAAAGCATGATGAACAATTTAATAAACAACAAGGACCACATATTAAGTAATAAAAACATTTAAGATGTATTAGGGAACAAACATCACATACTCACCAATATATCACAATTAAGAGAATAAGTAAATATGCATGATCTAATGCATAACAGGAATATGCATGATTTCAGTGCATATGCATGAATCAATTATTATCTCAGTCCTTAGAGGACTGCCACCTATTATATAATTGAAATGACTGAAATACCCCAGAAGGGTATTTCAGTTTATATATACAAAATACATATATATATATATATATATATATATATATATATATATATAATTTAACAAATGGGATAAGATAGGGCTCTAAACGACTTAGGATAGACTTATCCCTAATTTTCACACCTTTAGGTCGGTAAGGGTGAGGTGCCGTCTGAATTTGGACGGTTGCCAAATCTGCAGTCTCGAATAGTGATTCCAGAAAAGTGTAGTCTGAAATCTAATGGTAGCCAAATGTGCAGTCTGGAATAGTGATTCTAGAATACATTTTTGGAAAAGTGTAGTATGATATCAGAAGACAAACAAATGTGCTGTCTGGATTATGGGAGTAAACATTTGGTATGATTTGACCAGGTGTGACTGATTTTTGGGGTTTTCTAGGTGGTTGAGGGGATAAGTTTGACTTGGGAACAAACTCCTAATGGGCTTCTAGGGATGAACCCGAGCTAAGATGGGACTCCTAAGTGGTTTAGAGATAGAGACAAGCTAGGACTCCTAGGCAGTTTGGGATAGGGATTATGGTAGGATAGGATTCCTAGGTGATTTGAGATTTGGTTTTCTTGAGACAAGATTCCTGTGTGCTATCCCAAAGGGTCTCTTATCTTCAGAACCCCTAATGGGTTGGAGATAAGAACTTCTGTCTTTATGTAACTCTCATTCCCGATTCGGATTGCTCGCAGCTATAGGGTTGTGTTGTTCGGACCATAATTCTGGACTACACTTTTCAGACGGCAGTGCCATTTGAACTAATTTTGGACTGCACTTTCCAGACGACGACACCGCCTAAACTAATTTCGAACTGCACTTTTCAGACCACTTTCTGAACTGCATTTCCGGAGTAGTCTGAAACATGGTCAGGAAATATATGCCTTTAGTTGTTCTATAGCATGATATATGTATCAAGGCCTATGCTCTCCTTTTGGGGATTGCACCCTCCTAAATTACCCAGTTTTTGAACTGAACCGGATCTAATGGAATTTCACGGATTCAAGAACTGGTAGAAAAATAGGTGTATCTACACTGGTAGACATTGATCATGTAGAATATAGAAAGCATAGGTGTGGGATATACCAGTTCATGACAAACTAACATGATACCAGGTTATAGAGTGTATATCATAACTAGTACTGTGAATTTCAAAGCTAGTATTTTATCATGACATATTGTAATGTATCATAGAAAATCTAAAAACATTTTCATTTTAAAAATTGGAAAAAAAGGAGCCGAGATTTTTATAATATTTAATCATCTCTGATACTATGATATAATCTAATATTGCAATGATTAATTGAACCAAGTACAAGCTAAAAAGTGAAGTTAATAAATATCAAGCAATGACCAAGCCACATAAAGCCTCAAACACTCATGATAGCATTAACAATGAAAAATAAAGCAAATTTGCCAAGTAATAAACCACATATAGCAGACCATAAACATAACTGCTTATCAAAAGTGAAAAAAAAAACATAAAATACCTAATACAAAGAGTGTAAAATTTAGATAGAATGTTTTTCAGTTTTATGAAAATGTCCTCCATCTGGTCTCCATTTTTCAAATCAAACACCCAAGCTAACAAGTGGATGTTTAATCATCATCATCTTCTTCTTCCCACTTTTCTCTAAGATCATCACCAGCATATTGATTTTTTGTCATTACCCACTGTTGTTTCTTCCACAATAATTCAATCCACATCTTCTTCATTCAACATGCCATACTCTTCTTAATCTCATTCATCTAGTATGTCAAAGTTCTCCAAGATTCTTCCTTAGTCTTTCTTGCGGAGATTCTTTATAGTTGCCTGAAAAGAAGACATGTTTAATAATATTCAATTGGTATTTTACTCTTAGAATAGCAATCTCATAACAATGTTAAATAATATGTACATTTCCTCTCCCATAGCTGCAAATCATAGTGAATACACTTTAGATAATTGAATCTTTTATGCACTAAATAATTTGTTCTCTTTGTGTGGATTTGCTTGGACGGACTCTAGTTTCAATTGCATCTACTTGCATTGCAAATTTTGGGCGAAAATGCAGAAAAAAGATGTTCTCAAATACCGGGTGGCCAATGCCAAACCCACTTAGTTCAATAATACATCATACTAAACTTGCAATGAGGCTCTTCATCTTCTGAATCATCCTATCCCAGTCTCCCTCTATTCATCACTTCAGGTATGCATCATCTTCATCCTCCATCAGTTCTAAGAGCTTTGTTCCATCTTTATTAAGCATGTTAGTTTTTTGTACTTGTGTATATTAAGTTTTTAGCATGTCCAAGACTTAGTAGTCAAAATTGTGCCTTGATGGCCGGCCTAGGCAGAGGCTTAGCGCCTAGGACAAGGCACCTAGTCGGCTTGGACTAACTGTACTAACTAGGTGCTGACTAATTAGTCGACACATAGTCAGCCTTCACATAGGCAGTGAATGCATTTTAGTCAAATATTTTGTTTTTAGTACAAAGAGGAGGGCGTGCATAAAGCCCTAGTCTCTCTCTCTCTCTCTCTCTCATTTCCATGCCCTCCCTTCCTCATCTTCTTATTCTTTGGCTGAGAGAGGAAGACACACACACACATAACAAAACAATGTATATGTCTGTAAAAAAATGAAAAAAATGCATATATAAAAAGCCAGATATTTATTATGTATTATATGCATATACACTGTTTTACTCTCTCTCTCTCTTCTCAGATTTATGTAAAGAAAAGGTTAAAGGGTACCCTTTTCTCTTCTCATTTGTATCAGTCGAAGGCTTGATTATCCAGGAATATAAGTGCTGCAGATAGTTACGTTCTCTATGCAGATATTTAAAAAGCCTTAACTGGGCATTTAACTTAATCTAGACAAAGTAAACAAGTCATTCTAGAATACCATCCTGAATTTGTTCTACTAGGAATCTAAATCTAAAGCAGATAATCAGGCTTTATAACCATATATGCATAAATAGGGAGGCATGAGGCACTTCTGATTTTTTTTTCAATTATTGTATACGTATAACTGCTTAGGAGTGGTATCTTGCACTATGTTCCCAGTACAAGTGTCTCCATGCTCTACAGGAACCTTTGTTAGCATCTATCCTTAGCGGAGAAATATCAAATTTTCAAGGTTAAGTAATAGTTGAATCCTGGGCCACTTAATCATCTTTCATCTATGACCTTACAGATTGGCATGTCATATTTGTTCCCTTGAATTTATCCCAATTAATCTTGTTTGGTTTACCCATATTCTCGATATGCCATGTTTCTGCCTTCCTAAGCACTTCTCACATATGCCGTAGCTGCTTTGGCAATATTGTCTGCCTTTGGCAATATTGTCTGCCATTCTAAGCACTTTAACTGATTCTGCTATGATTTGCAGAAACTAAGAGTTATACAGCCACTCGATCTTGAACCAACATACTCTAACAGCGTTGTTGTCTGCATATTTTTTTTTTCTTTTTCCAAATACAAGCATGTGTCCACTCTTTAGTCACTTTGATGAATTTTGACTTTATCAGCCACAATATTTTCTGCAAACCTATCATTGCAAGGTTATCAATCTATTCTTTTATTATCCTCATTAATTCAATGACACGAGTATGAGAAGTGTTTGTTATTGCTTTAGTATTTATAATAGTGAATTTAACGCCATACAGCATTCCAACATCTTTGAACACATGGTCCAGACAAATTTCATACAAAGGGGCTAAACATCTAGGGAAGCATGTTTCCTAGGAAATGTCAATCTAAAGCAAGGAGCAACCCTCTTCTGAAATGTGTAGGAAGCAATCAAGAATTGCAATTCCTTCTACCAGGTAGTAATCATGATTCCTGGGACTGAGGAATTGTGATTCTTGAATACATGAACCAGCATTCCTGAATTAGTTGTTGCATAAAGTTTTGATTTTTTTTCTTATTTGAAAGCGTTATGCATATCCCATAATTTTTATATAGATATATTGCTTGGCCTTATTGATTGTTACATGGATTCTTCCTCTCATTTTTAAATACCTTGGCATACAAAGTAAACTTAAATGCCATTCCTACCTCAAGTGTTACACACGCGATTACTGTTTAAGTGTTGTATGTTTGTTTTATATTATTTAAAATAAGTAATCTATGGATGTCCTAATATAGCTTATGGATATGGTATTTTTCTCCAACTTGTAATGAAATATGCGGAAATAAAAAACAATGTCCTACAATGGATATTCACATACAGAAAGCAAATAACAAGTCCAAAAAGGACATACACAAAAGCCAACAATGACTTGCAAACATAAATTCTTATAAATGCAAGAGAGGGCTTCAAGAAGCCAATACTTTACAAAGGGGGATACCCCACTTTTTTATAGGCAAGAAGGAATGAGAGAGAGGGAGAAAAGTAAGAGAGAGAGACCACATTGGGAGGCCCAACAAGGTGTCGTTGGGCTCCCAACGGTAACAGAAAAATAAAAGAAAGAAAAAGGAAAATAAGAAAAGAGAAACAAAAATGAAAAAAGACTACAATGTCCCTATTGGATAGAATTACAGAAATACCCTTATCGGTATGATTACATGTATTTTAACACCCTCCCTCAAGCTTTACGGGGATATAACTGAAAGCTTATTGAGAAGGAACATAAAACGAGGAACAGCAAGGGCTTTAGTGAAGAAGTCCGTCAACTGGTACTCGAATATAACGTAAGGCAGTGCTATGGTTCCTCTTAGGTATTTATCACGAACGTAATGACAGTCCATCTCGATGTGTTTAGTACGCTCATAGAAGGTGTGATTGCTTGCGATATAGATTGCGCTTTTGTTGTCACAACACATCTTTGAAGGAGTAGAGATGACAATGCCCATATAACTGAGAAGACTTCTAAGCCACACAAGCTCCATGGTTATAGTGGCCATTGCATGATACTCCTTTTCTGTTGAGGACAATGATACTTTGTGTTGCTTCTTGCATCTCCAAGAAATCATAGTCACCTAAGAAAACACAAAAATTGGTAGTTGAGACTCTATCATTGGGATTTCCTCCCCAATCAACATCAATATAAGCAATTAAATCAAGTGATGACGAAGAGGAAAGAAAAACTCCCTTAGTTATGGTGTTTCTGATGTATCTGACTATTCTTAAGACTGCACTCACGTGCACAGTTGTAGGTGCATGCTGAAACTAACTGTCTAAGTGAACTGCATGAGCTATGTCTGGCCGAGTGATGGATAAGTAGGTTAGAGACCCAACAAGTTGGTGGTAGGGAGTAGGATCCTCGAGGAGTGTTCCATCTTCCAACCTTAACTTTGCATTGATAACTTCAAGGGTTTCTGTCTTCTTATCATGGGAGATGCCAGACTTGGAACAAATGTCAGCAACAAGTTTCATCTGAGAGAGAATGTACCCTCAGGAAAAGTACGTTACTTCAATTCTTAAAAAATATCTTAAGAAATCAAGGTCAGACATGTCAAAATTTTCTTTTAAAACTTTATTAATATCATTGATTCCTTGCTGATCACTTCCAGTGATGATCATATCATCAACATAAAGTAGTAGAATAACTACTGAAGACCCTGCACTTTTCACAAACAAGGTAGTGTCAGTATAGCATGAGCGAAAATTCAAACTTGTCATTACATTGCTAAATCTATCATGCCAAGCCTTTGGAGCTTGCTTTAACCCATATAATGCCTTTTTAAGCTAGGGAATTTTATTTTCACCAATACATACTCCTGGTGGAGGATCCATGTAAACCTCTTCCTTTAATTCACCATTTAGGAATGCATTCTTAACATCTAATTGATAAATAGGCCATTTTTTAACTGACGCAACCGCAATAAGAGTCCTAACACTAGTCATCCTAGCTACGAGAGCGAAGGTTTCTTCATAGTCTATACCGTATTCTTGAGCATATCCTTTTGCTACCAACCGGGCTTTATAGCGTTCTAATGACCCATCACTTTTAGTTTTAATTTTGAAGACCCATCTACATCCAATAGATCTTTTTCCAGTGGGTAAAGAGGTTATTTTCCAAGTTTTTGCCTTTTCAAGGGCATTAAGTTCTAAGTTCATGGCTTCAACCTACTGGGGAATGTTTTTGGCTTCATTATAATGTGAATGTTCATGAAAAGAGTGTAACGCAATTAGACACACTCTATACTTTGGTGTTAGAGACTCGTAGGAAACAAACTTATTAGGAGGATTGGAGATTCGGCTGAATCTCCTTAAAGATGTTTCTTCTATGTTGGACCCTTGAGAGTATTTTTCTAAGGCACTTATGGGAACTTGTTGACCACGCCTAACATAGGTTTGGATGGGTCTATCACTTTCATTTTCAATATTGTTAAGAGGAATATCCTCTAGATCATTCAACAAATCATTAGAGATTTCCTCTTCTTGAGGAGTCACATCTTCTTGAGAGAGAAGATCAAATAAGAAAGCATATTCACTTTCATCAATATCTTTAGTTTTCTCAAAACCATTTTCATTTTCTAAAAAGGTTACATCTTTAGACACATATAGTTTGTTATTTTTAAGGTTGAAGCATCTAAAACCCTTTTGATTTTCTGCATATCCTAAGAAAACACATTCAATAGCTTTAGGAGATAATTTATCTCTTTTATGTGTAAGGACAAAACATTTACACCCAAAAATTCTTAATCTATTGAAATGGGGTGTTCTTTCAAATATTTTTTCATATGGAGATGTATTTTGTAAGGATGAAGATATCATTCTATTTATCAAGTAAGTTGAAGTTAAAGCGGCTTCGACCCATTTTTTTTTTTGGAATTTCTTTGGAAATAAGAAATGTCCTAGTGGTTTCCAAAATGTGTCTATGCTTTCTTTCGGCTAGACCATTTTGTTGGGGAGACCTAGGACATGATCTTTGATGACAAATTTCATTTGTTTTCAAATAATTTTGAAATTCATTTGATAGATACTCTCCACCCGAATCAGATTTAAGAGTAGAGATATTACTTGAAAATTGATTTTTGACTATCATATGAAATTTCTTGAAGAAGTCAAAGACTTCGGATTTTAAATTGAGAAAATAGATCCACACATATCTAGTGTAGTCATCAATGAAAGTAACATAATAGGTGTATCCTCCTTTCGATATGACCGGAGAAGGGCCCTAAACGTCTGAATGTACTAACTCAAAAGGTCTTTTGGATACAAAAGTTCTATTTGGAAAAGGAGTGAATTTCATTTTTCCAAAAATACAATTCTTGCAAACAAAATGTTTCTCATTACAAAATTTCTTTCCAAAAGGAAAGAAGAACATTTTTGAGAAACTTGGATGTCCAAGTCTTTGATGCCAAGTTTCAATATTTTTATCTTGGGCATGATTACAAAAGGAGTTAGTGGGAAGTTTCAAGTTGCTCATGTAATAGAGATCTCCCCTCCTATGGCCTTGCCCAATCTGCTTTCCGGACCGGAGATCCTATATAGAGCAATCCTTAGTTGAGAAGAGATTTCACGTCCATGATCACATATTTGAGAAACAAAAAGGAGATTTAAATTAAGTTGAGGTACCACTCTTACGTTTGGCACAAAGAAATCTTTGGAAACATTTAAAGTTCCAAAACTTTTTACTTGTAAAGATGTGCCATCGACGGTTGAAACATAAGAGTTTTTAGAGTTATTATACAAATCGGAAAGCCCATTTTTAAGAGGGGTCATATGAAAGGAATCTCCAGAATCAAGAATCCAAGAAGACATACCTGGAGGAGAAGAAGAAGCTATGGTAGCACCCGAAGTTGATGGCGATTTTAGTAGAATTTGAAGTGCTTCCAATAGTTGAGCAAGAGAGAAGGACTCCTTCTCTTTGATAGTCTTCTTTTTTTGAGTAATTTCTTCAACGGAGGCAACCTTACTTTTTGGTGCTTCATTTAGCTTAGGGAAATTAGGTCTTATATGACCCGGTTCTTGGCAATGATGACAAATAGCTTTTCTATAGTTGCTATTATAATTATTTTGCCTCCCAAAGTGTGGCGGCTTATAGGTTTTCACATGATTGTCGGGTTTAAACACGGCCAAAACTTCATCTCCTCCCTCAATCATGCCAAGACGAGTTTCTTCTTGGCATATTTCGGCTATGACATCTTCTAAAGGAAGAGGCTTAGATCTATGAAGGAGGGAAGGTCTTGTTAAAATGTACCTATTATATATATATATATATATATATATATATATATATATATATATATATATATATAAATTCTGTATATTACATCAGTACCCGATAGGGGTATTTTTGTAATTTCACATAGTTGTTTTAGAAAACAACTATTTTTCTTTTTTGAATAAATGTAATTTTTATTTTTATTTTTATTTTTCCAATTCTTTTTTTATTCTTTTTAAGGACCTAAAGGGGCTCCAACATAGAAGTCGTTGGAGCCCCCAACGGTCACAAATGTGACCGTTGGGTGCTCCCAACGACTCTATGGGAGCCCCCTTTTGGCTCTCCTTTTGAGGCCCTTTGGCCCTCCTTTTTCCTCCTCTTCCTCTTGTATAAATAGGGGTGACCCCCTTGTGTATTCTCATCTTGGAGAGCTTCTCTCTCTTTTCAATAAGAGGCTTTGTATATTGTTGCCTTCTTAAAGGCTTGTGCTTGTATTGTCCCTTCGTGGACTTTGATATTTTCTCTTTTATTCATTGTTGTATGTGCTTGTATGCACTCTTTATATTTCCGCAATATCTCATTACATGGTATCAGAGCCACTCGATTCTTGAAGGAAAGGTGTGGTTCGTGTATCTCATTTTTTAGTGAACATCTTCTCACCTCTTGGCAACATCATGGAGACAAAGATTGATCTTTCTTTCAAGCTCAATGGAAAGAACTATATGATGTGGGCATCGGCAATGGAGAATAATCTCAAAGGAAAGAAGCTTTGGGGTTATGTCATGGGGACCGTTCCGGAACCTAAGCTTATGCTCACGAAAATGGAAGAAGATCAAGAAAAGGCTCTTGAGGGAGATGCTCGTCTCAAGGTTATTGAAAATCATCAAAAGAAAGTGGAAGATTGGGAAAGCAATCACGCAAAAATCCTTGCGTGGTTTATGAACAATGTGGAGCTTAAGGTATGTGCTAATATAGCTAAATTTCGTAGAGTCAATGAGGCTTGGTCCTTTATGAGGGGTATGTATACCCAAAAGGATCTTGCAAGAGCATACTTCTTGCAAGAAAAGGTTAGAACCACCAAGCAAGGTGATTCTAGCATTCAAGACTACTATAGTGCCCTAAACCCACTATGGGATGAATTGGCTCTCTTAGAGCCAAAGTGGGTTTCTATGGAAGATGTTGATTTAAGACAAAAACAAATGGAACAAGAGCGATTGTTTCAATTTCTTTTTGGGCTACGTCCCGAATTTGAGCAAGTGAGATCCTCACTTCTCCATAGATCTATTTTTCCTCCTATTGAGGATGCTATTGCCGAAATCACTCAAGAGGAGACAAGGCTTAGCATGAGTAAGCATGTTGATGAAGTCCTTGCCGTATCCAAACCGGGTAACAATGTTAGAACCTATAAGCCTCCTCATTTTGGGAAACAAGGGAACTACAATGGAGGAAGAAAAATGATTGTTTGTCATTATTGCAATGAGCCGGGTCACATTAGACCCGCTTGTCCAAAGCTTATGGGAACCTTCAAGCCTAAAGTAGCCTCTCTTGAAGAAACCACCACCAAAGAAGATGAAGGCAAAAACAATGACATTAAAGAAACTCTTGGACAAATATCTATGGCTCTCCAACAAATGCTAAAAGTTTCTTCCTCCACATCGGGTGCGGCCATTGCTTCAACATCATCACCCGGTACGTATTCTTGGATCCTTGATTCCGGAGCTTCTTTTCATATGACCCCTCATGAAAATGCACTTAGTGATGTTTGCATCAATTCAAAGGACTCTTGTGTCTCAACGGCCGATGGAACTTTTTTGAAAATTTCAAGTATTGGCTCTTTTAAAGATTCACAAAATTTTTGTGTTCCAAAAGTAAGAGTTGTTCCCAAATTAAATTTAAACCTTTTTTCGGTTTCTCAAATTGCCGACCATGGATGTGAAATATCTTTCTCATCTAATGGTTGCTTTGTGCAGGATCTCCGGTCCGGGAAGCGGATTGGGCAAGGCCATAGAAAGGGAGACCTCTATTATATGGACCATCTTGATCTTCCTACAAACTTTTTTTGTTCTTATGTCCAAGAAAAAAATATAGAAACTTGGCATAAAAGACTTGGTCATCCAAGTTATTCCAAAATGTATCTCTTTCCTTTTGGAAACAAATTTTGTAAGGAAAAAGAAATTAATTGCAAAGATTGCATTTTTGGAAAAATGAAGTCTATTCCTTTTCCAACTAGATCTTTTTTCTCATCAAGGCCTTTTGAATTGGTGCATTCGGATGTTTGGGGTCCTTCTCCGGTTATGTCTAAAGGGGGCTATTCATATTATGTTACGTTTATTGATGACTTTACTCGGTATGTTTGGATTTATTTCCTTAGTCATAAGTCGGAAGTATTTACTTTCTTTAAAGAGTTTCATAAAAAGGTTCAAAATCAATTTCAAAGTAACATATCTATTTTAAGATCCGATTCCGGTGGTGAATACTTATCTCACGAATTCCAAAACTATTTAAACCAAAATGGCATTTGTCATCAAAAGTCATGTCCTAGGACTCCTCAACAAAATGGCCTAGCAGAAAGGAAACATAGGCACATTATAGAAACCGCTAGAACATTACTTGTGTCTAGAAATATTCTAAAATTTTTTTGGGCGGAAGCCGTTCTTACCTCAACCTATCTAATCAATAGAATGCCCTCTTCTAAGTTAAAAAATGCTTCTCCCTATGAGAAACTCTTTAAGTTTTCACCCGATTTTAATCGACTTCGTATTTTTGGTTGCAAATGTTTTGTCCTACTACATAAAAGGGATAAGTTATCTTCAAAAGCAATTGAATGTGTATTTTTTGGATATGGTGAAAATAAAAAAGGGTATAGATGTTATGATTTTAAGAATGATAAACTATATGTTTCAAAAGATGTAACATTTCTCGAAGAAGAAAACGGTTTTGATAAAATAGAAGAGACAAATGAAATCGATTATATATTCTTATATGATCTTATTGATGACATACAAGAAGATTCTCTTGAAAACATAGATGACACTCACGAGGTATCCCCTCTTGACATAACACTCTCAAATGATAGTAATTCAAATACAAATGTTCATGATAGTGATGCCAATATAAATGTTTACTCAAGAAGAAATCAAGAAAAACCTATTAGTGCCCTCGAAAAATACTCTCAAATTTCCGAATCCATTGAGGAACCACAAGTTAGGCATTCTTCTAGAATATCAATACCCCCAAATAGGTTTGTTTCCTATGATTCTTTATCTCCCAACTATCGGGCATGTTTGATAACTCTATATTCTTATTTTGAACCGGCTCACTATAATCAAGCTAAATCTATACCTCATTGGGTTGAAGCAATGCAAGTTGAACTAGATGCTTTAAAAAAGGCCAATACCTGGGAAGTAGTTGATCTACCCTCACACAAAAAACCTATTGGTTGTCGGTGGGTCTTCAAAGTTAAAACTAAAAGCGATGGCTCTTTAGAACGATATAAAGCAGATTGGTTGCTAAGGGATACTCCCAAGAATATGGTATTGATTACGAAGAAACATTCGCCCCCGTAGCTCGTATGACTAGTGTCAGAACCTTAATAGCTGTCGCATCAACCAAAAAATGGCCTATTTATCAACTTGACGTAAAAAATGCTTTTTTAAATGAAAGTTTAAGTGAAGAAGTTTATATGGATCCACCACCCGGAATAAATATTAAGCAAGGTCAAACTCTTCGGCTTTTAAAGGCCTTATATGGTCTTAAACAAGCCCCTAAGGCTTGGTATGATCGTTTTAGTGATATCATGATAAAATTAGGATTTCATTCTTGTTATACTGACACTGCCCTTTTTGTTAAAAATGCAGGTTCTAGTATCGTAATTTTGTTGCTTTATGTTGATGATATGATTATCACTGGAAATGATCAAAGTAGTATTATTAATGTTAAAAATATGTTGAAAGATAATTTTGATATGTCTGATTTAGGTTTTCTCAGATATTTTCTTGGAATTGAGGTTGCATATTCTCCTAGAGGATATATTTTGTCACAGATGAAGCTTGCTGCAGATATATGTTCTAAGTCTGGGATTTCTGATGATAAGAAGGTAGAGACTCCCGAGGTTATTAATGTCAAATTGCGGTTAGAGGATGGGGTTCTTCTGGAAGATCCTACACCGTACAGACAACTCATTGGGTCTCTTACATATTTGACCATCACCAGACCAGATATCACTCATGCGGTTCACTCAGTCAGTCAATTTCAGCATGCTCCTACAACCGTGCATATGAGTGTGGTTCTCCGAATCATCCGCTACATTCGGAATACCATCAATAAAGGGCTATTTCTATCCTCCTCTTCCCCTTTGAATCTTCTTGCTTATACTGATGCAGATTGGGGAGGTAATCCCAATGATCGAGTCTCAACTACTGGTTTTTGTGTCTTTTTAGGGGACTCATTGATTGCCTGGCGATGCAAGAAGCAGCAGAAAGTTTCACTATCATCCACTGAAGCAGAGTACCGGGCGATGGCAACCACAACAATGGAATTTGTATGGCTTCGCAGTTTGCTTAAAGATATGGGAGTTGATATTACTGAAGCCTCAAAGCTGTGTTGCGACAATAAGAGTGCCATCTATATTGCGAGCAATCATACTTTTCATGAACGTACGAAACATATCGAAATGGATTGCCACTATGTTCGTGACGAATTTTTACGAGGAACTATTGCTCTGCCATATGTCACTTCAGAATATCAGTTGGCGGACTTCTTCACTAAAGCTCTTTCGGCTCCTCGCTTCATGTTTCTTCTTGGCAAACTTTCCGTCATTCCCCCGTAAAGTTTGAGGGGGGGTGTTAAAATGTACCTATTATATATATATATATATATATATATATATATATATATATATATATATATATATATATATATATAAATTCTGTATATTACATCAATACCCGATAGGGGTATTTTTGTAATTTCACATAGTTGTTTTAGAAAACAACTATTTTTCTTTTTTGAATAAATGTAATTTTTATTTTTATTTTTATTTTTTCAATTCTTTTTTTATTCTTTTTAAGGACCTAAAGGGGCTCCAACATAGAAGTCGTTGGAGCCCCCAACGGTCACAAATGTGACCGTTGGGTGCTCCCAACGACTCTATGGGAGCCCCCTTTTGGCTCTCCTTTTGAGGCCCTTTGGCCCTCCTTTTTCCTCCTCTTCCTCTTGTATAAATAGGGGTGACCCCCTTGTGTATTCTCATCTTGGAGAGCTTCTCTCTCTTTTCAATAAGAGGCTTTGTATATTGTTGCCTTCTTAAAGGCTTGTGCTTGTATTGTCCCTTCGTGGACTTGTGATATTTTCTCTTTTATTCATTGTTGTATGTGCTTGTATGCACTCTTTATATTTCCGCAATATCTCATTACAGGTCTAACTTGTTCATATTCGGGCCAAGCCCATGTAGAAATTGGAAAAAATGTTCTTTTTCCATTTGTTCTCTTCTTAGTTCCGCATCTTCACTAGAAACCCACTTTGGTTCTAGTAGAGATAGCTCATCCCATAAGGGTCCAAGGGTGCTAAAGTAATCTTTTACACCCATTTTCCCTTACTTAATGGTCCGGATTTTTTCTTGGAGAAAGAATTGACGAGCAAGGTCTTTTTGAGTATACATACCTTTCATAAAGAACCATACTTCATTTTCCATCCGAAATTTAGCAATGTTGGCACAAATTTTAAGCTTCACGTTGTTCATGAACCAAGCAAGAATTTTTGCATGCTTGCTTTCCCAATCTTCCACTTTAGATTGATGATCTTCAATGGCCTTCATGTGGGCATTTCCTTTAAGAGCTTTTTCTTGATCACCATCCATCTTGGTGAGTTGGAGTTTCGGTTCCGGAATAGTGCCCATGACGTATCCCCAAAGCTTTTTACCCTTGAGGTTGTTCTCCATGGCGGCGGCCCACATCATGTAGTTGAAACCATTAAGTTTGAAGGAGAGATCAATCTTTTGTTTTCCTTCCATTTTAAACTCAAGAAGACAAACCAAGAAAGAGAAATACAAAATGAAAAATATAACTAGTCAACTCGCTATATCAAGAATTAAGAGCATACACTTGCCTCTCATACCATGTAATGAAATATGCGGAAATAAAAAATAATGTCCTACAATGAACATTCACATGTAGAAAGCAAAGAACAAGTCCAAAAAGGATATACACAAAAGCCAACAATGACTTGCAAACATAAATTCTTATAAATGCAAGAGAGGGCTTCAAGAAGCCAATACTTTACAAAGGGGGATACCCCACTTATTTATAGGCAAGAAGGAATGAGAGAGAGGGAGAAAAGTAAGAGAGAGAGAGACCACATTGGGAGGCCCAACAAGGTGTCGTTGGGCTCCCAACGATTACAATTGTGACCGTTGGGGGCCCAACGACTCTTAGTTTGGACCCCAATGTGAATGCATTAAATGCATTTTTAGGAAAAAGAAAACAGAAAAATAAAAGAAAGAAAAAGGAAAATAAGAAAAAAAAAACAAAAATGAAAAAAGACTACAATGTCCCTATTGGACAGAATTACAGAAATACCCTTATCGGGTATGATTGAATATATATATATATATTGTTAAAATATTATGTCTCTTTTAACTGTAAACTGAAATACCCATCAGGGGTATTTCAGTCCTTTTACTCAATAGGTGTCAGCCACCCTAATGGGCTAACATTTTTACTTTTTCATTTTTTATTTACTTTTGCTTTTTACACTTTTTTTCTTTTTGACTGTTGTGAAAGGGACAACTCCATATAGCTGTTGGAGCTGCCCCAACAGTCACAAATGTGACCGTTGGGTGCAGCTCCAACAGTCATATTGAGCTGCACCTGTGGCTTCTTTTTGCATTATAAATAGGCCTTAGTGGCCCTTGTAAACATATCCTTTTTTGTGAGTGCATATGCAATAACAATGCTTTTGTAAAGCCCCTCTTGGGAACTTATGAATTGAAGTTCATTTTGTTTCATGCTTTTGTGCATGTCTATCCGTGCCTTCGTGCACTTGTGAGTGTTCTCCTTTGTGCCTTTGTGCACTCTTTGTATTTCTTGTATCGTGGTGTTACACACAATCTCTTTTTGTAGAGTTTTTCACATGGTATCAGAGCAAGGTTGTTTGGAGAAAGAAATTGGTGTGATTCTTCTCAATATCAAGTGCCTCGAAAAACGTGCCTTCAACTTTTTGGTGATTGGAGTGAAGGCTCTTCTTTATTCAATATTTTAGAAGATTACTACAACAAGAAAGATTTAAAATCTTATTGTGGTACGTATTCTTTTCTTTCTTCTTTCCTTTCTAATGGGTGAGAAAAACTCCCATTTTTCTCTTGGTTTCAAGCTAAATGGCTCAAATTATCACGTGTGGCCGGAAATATGGAAGCTCACATCAAAGGGAAAGGGCTTTGGGGTTACATTCAAGGCTCGATTCCGGAACCCGAGCCTAAAATTACTTTGGTTAAAGAATGGGAAATTAAAATCCTTGAGGGAGATGAAAGAACCAATGCTCTTGAGGAATATAGTAGGAAACATGAGGAATGAGAAATGAAGAATTTCAAGATCTTGTCTTGGATTTTCTCTTCCGTTGAGACAAGGATTAATGCCAACATTATAAAGTTTAAAAAGGCTTCTCAAGCGTGGGAGTATCTTGAGAAGATGTATACTTCTAGGGACTTGTCCCATAAGTATTATCTTCAAAAGAGAGCGTTAACTCTTGTTCAAGGTGATATGTCTATAAGAGAGTATTTTGCGGAACTTTCTTCAATTTGGGATGAGCTTGCCATGCTTGAACCCAAGTGGAGTGGAGAAGCCATAGAGCTTCGTCATAAGCAATTAGAAGAAGATCGATTCTTCAATTTTTTGAATGGGCTAAGGCCCGAGTTTGAGTAAATAAGATCTTTTCTCCTATCCTCTTTTACCTCTCCTTCTCTTGAAGATGTCTTAACTAAATTAAGTGGAGAGGAAACCCGTATGGGCATTAGCAAGCAAAATCCTAGTGTGCTTGCAATGTCCACAAATCAAGAAGAATGTGATGGTGTTAATGCCGTTTCTAGACCCGGTAACAATTTAAGAACATATAGACCTCCTCATTTTAAGAATCAAAATCAAGGTAATCAAGGAGGAAGAAGAGATTATAGCAAAATCTCGTGTCACTTTTGCAAAGAACCGGGTCATATCAAACCGGTTTGCCCAAAATGGAAGAAACTTCTAGCAATGGCAACTACATCTCAACCATCCAAAGAAGAATCTTTAAAAGAAGCTCTATCTCTCAATCAAATTGTGGAGGCTCTTCAACCTCTTCTAAAGGGAGCTATTTCCGGTGCTGCCGTATCCACCTCTTCTCCTCCAGGTAAAACTTCTTGGCTCTTAGATTCGGGTGCATCCTTTCATATGACCCCAAACATTTCATCTCTTTCCGAGTATTCTAAAAATGTGTCACCTTCTTTTGTTTCGACCGCGGATGGTACTTCTCTAGAAATTAAGAGAATTGGAAATTTTAAAACCCAAAACTTCTTTATTCCAAAAATTAGACTTATACCAAAATTAAATTTAAACTTGCTTTTCGTTTCTCAACTCACGGACCTTGGGTGTAACATTCAATTCTCATCTAATAAATGTTTAATACAGGATCACCGGTCCGGGAGATTGATTGGGGAAAACTCTAGGAAAGGAGACTTGTACTATGTGGACTTTCTTTAAATTCCTAAAAACACCTTTTGTAATGTGGCCCAACATAAAGACATAAATGTTTGGCACAAGAGACTTGGTCATCCCAACATTACCAAGTTATCCTATCTACATTTTGTTAAAGATCTTTGTAAAAATACTTTTTCTTGTAATGATTGTATTCTTGGAAAAATGAGAAGTATACCTTTTGAACGAAGAACTATGTTTAATACTAAACCTTTTGAAATTATTCACTCGGATGTTTGGGGACCGACACCTGTCATATCCAAAGGTGGTTTTGCTTACTATGTGATTTTTGTGGATGATTTCTCACGATATTATTGGATACATTTTCTCAAACATAAGCATGAAGTTTTTTCATGTTTTAAAACATATCATATGATGATTAAAAATCAATTTAATAGTAATTTAAAGATATTTAGGACCGATTCCGGAGGTGAATATCTCTCTAATGAGTTTAAGAAATATCTTGAGGATTGTGGCATTGTCCATCAAAGATCGTGTCCTAAGACCCCACAAAAAAATGGTTTGGCCGAAAGAAAGCATAGGCATATCATTGAAACCACTAGAACCCTTCTCATTTCCCAAAATATTCTTAAAAATTTTTGGGCCGAAGCGGCTCTTGCTTCCGTCTATCTTATCAACCGACTTTCATCCAAAAATTTAGATAAAATTTCTCCCTTTGAGATTCTATATGAAAAAAACCCTGATTATAATAGGTTGAGAGTTTTTGGTTGTAAGTGCTTTGTTCTTACCGATAAAAATGATAAACTCTCACCAAAAGCCATTCCTTGTGCTTTCCTTGGCTATTCGGAAACTCAAAAAGGATTTCGATGTTATGACTCTAAGAATGATAAATTATATATTTCAAAGAATGTAACTTTTTTGGAAAATGATAATGGTTTTGAAAAAAATGAATCTCATTTAGAAAATGCTGATTACTCCTTTCTTTTTGACCTTTTATCTAAGGATGATGATATCTCTAGTGATGATGAATCAACATATAATAGTGAAAATGAAATGGTTGTGATCAACAATAACTCTAACCCTTCTACCCCTCAAGAAGAAAATGTATCTAGAGAACCCATCACTTATTCGCATAGAGATAGAAGCACCTTTAGGAGTGCTATTAAACTATATAGTGAACCTAGTGAGACTATTTTCACTCATGATTCTCATCCTAGGAGAACTGAAAGAACTAGAAGGACTCCCTCTAGATTCGTATCTTTTGATTCTTTCTCTCCTAAATATCGAGCATGTTTGAGTGTCATTCACTCTTATTTTGAACCAAATTTTTTTGGAGAAGCCAAACAATGTACTGAATGGAGAGAAGCCATGAAGAGTGAACTCAAAGCTCTTAAGAAAGCTAACACTTGGGAATTTCAATCTCTTCCCAATGGCAAGAAAACTATAGGATGTCGATGGGTGTTCAAGGTCAAGACTAAGAGTGATGGTTCTCTTGAAAGGTATAAGGCTCGTCTTGTAGCTAAAGGGTACAGTCAAGAATATGAGATTGACTATGAAGAGACATTTGCTCCAGTAGCTCGTATGGTTACTGTCAGATGTCTTATCACCATTGCTTCAATTCGAAAATGGAATATTTACCAAATGGATGTCAAAAATGCCTTTTTAAATGGAGATCTTAATGAAGAAGTTTACATGGATGCTCCACCTGGTATGGAAATCCCTAAAAATAAAGTTCTTCGTCTTCGTAAAGCTCTTTATGGACTGAAACAAGCACCCAAGGCTTGGCACGATAGGTTTAACAATGTAATGACTGAAAATGGTTTCACTTCATGCTATACTGACACTGCATTGTTTGTTAAGAAATCTGATGCAGGGATTGTTATATGTTGATGATATGTTAATAATAGGTGATGATATCAAAGGAATCAAGAGCATTAAATCTATTTTGACTTCAAAATTTGAAATGTCAGACTTAGGATTTCTGACATATTTTTTGGGAATTGAGGTTGCCTATTCTCAGAGAGGCTATTTTTTGTCTCAAACTAAACTTGCTTGTGAGATTCTTGATAGATCAGGAATCACAGATGACAAGGTCTGCGAAACTCATGAAATAGTAGGTTCGAAGATGAAGATTGATGATGGGATTCTCTTAAAAGATCCCACACCTTACCGGCAACTGGTTGGATCCCTAACGTATCTCAGCATTACCAGACCTGATATTTCTCATGCAGTATATGTTGCTAGTCAATTTCAACATGCACCTACTACAGTCCATATGAGCGCCATCATTCGAATCATCAGATACATAAAGGGTACAGTAAACAATGGAGTATTTCTATCTTCTACGTCTGAATTAAGTTTAATTGCTTATACTGACTCTGATTGGCGAGGTGACACAAATAACCGTCACTCCACCACTGGTTTCTGTATTTTTTTAGGTGAATCATTAATCTCTTGGAGATGCAAGAAGCAGCAAAAAGTATCGCTTTCATCCACCGAAGCTGAGTATAGAGCCATGGCATCTACTACCATGGAGATTGTTTGGATTCGCAACTTGTTGGAAGATATGAATATTCAAGTTCAAGGACCCACAAAATTATGTTGTGATAATAAAAGTGCAATCTACATTGCCAAAAATCACACATTTCATGAGCGCACGAAGCATATCGAGATGGACTGCCACTATGTTCGTGAAGAATATTTAAGAAAAACCATTGACCTTCCTTATGTTACATCAGAATATCAACTGACAGACTTCTTCACCAAGGCGTTGTGTTCTCCAAGATTTAACTTCCTTCTTGGCAAACTTTCGGTCGTGACACCCTAAGTTTGAGGGGGAGTGTTAAAATATTATGTCTCTTTTAACTGTAAACTGAAATACCCATCAGGGGTATTTCAGTCCTTTTACTCAATAGGTGTCAGCCACCCTAATGGGCTAACATTTTTACTTTTTCATTTTTTATTTACTTTTGCTTTTTACACTTTTTTTCTTTTTGACTATTGTGAAAGGGACAACTCCATATAGCTGTTGGAGCTGCCCCAACAGTCACAAATGTGACCATTGGGTGCAGCTCCAACAGTCATATTGAGCTGCACCTGTGGCTTCTTTTTGCATTATAAATAGGCCTTAGTGGCCCTTGTAAACATATCCTTTTTTGTGAGTGCATATGCAATAACAATGCTTTTGTAAAGCCCCTCTTGGGAACTTATGAATTGAAGTTCATTTTGTTTCATGCTTTTGTGCATGTGTATCCGTGCCTTCGTGCACTTGTGAGTGTTCTCCTTTGTGCCTTTGTGCACTCTTTGTATTTCTTGTATTGTGGTGTTACACAATCTCTTTTTGTAGAGATTTTCACATATATATATATATATTGATTACATGTATTTTAACACATCTCTCCTACCCTATCACTTTAAACGCAGATCCTCTTTCGCTTCTCAAAATTATTTCACAAATCCTCTTAAACCTCTTAGAATCTATGTCACATAGGTGCCGGTGCAGGTATGGGTGTGGATGCGGCAGTTTAAAAAAATTTGGGTGCGGGGGTGCGGGGAGGATATATATATATATATATATATAATTTTTAACAGTTTTAAGTTAACACTACGTGTATTTGTGTGCATTTATGTATTTATATATATAATATAGATAAAAATGGACTTGATTAGGGTTAACTGAATCTACTTTTAGATAGAAATGGACCCCAGTGTGGTTGACTTCACCTTACACAAAGGAAGCTGTGTCCAACTGTCGCACCCACCTGGGTGTGGGTGCGATGCGGCTGCGGTGCCCTGTTAGAAGAGTCCGTGTTACATAGCTTAGAATTGAATATGTGGCTTCCAGATTCCTGCCACATCGCATCTTGCTTTGGCCAGTATGATCCAAATATGTGTGCTATTTAATGTGGATCAAATTGTTTTGCTTTAATTATTCTTTTAGGAGTTTGTGTTATACAATCTATGTTATAATTTCTATAAAGCCGATTATATGGTCTTATAATGATGGTTTATGTCATGATATTGGTCATAGCCTGGAAATACTAAGAAAAGTCTCCAGTAGTTGGTCCCATCTTACATCATGACCCTGTCCACCATATCATTATTTACTTAGATCAATGACAGCTTCGATATCAGATTGCACATTGGATGCAATTGTTGCCAAGGCTAGTACCTGTGTGTCCAGGACAACTACGAAGAAGAAGGGGAGACAATATAGCTTGGGGTTGCTGTTTCACTGATCCTAGATTCCCAATAGGAAAATCGTGTGATATGCTCCTTTATTTATAGAATATGAAATACTAAATATGAGGCAAACCTTGTATAAATACGAACCTGCATAAGTAGGAAACCTTATACAAATAGGAAACCTATACAAATATGAGGCATACACAAACATGACAGCAAGATACATCAATTCCTGGACCTAGATATTATATCTGGATCCAATATCCAGATCCAGTTGTCGTTATCTCTTAATAGCCTCCCTCAAGTTGTGCATGGTAATCACTATGGACAACTTGGATTTCAAGTACCAAAACCTTTGTGTTGTCAAGCCTTTTGTAAAGAGATTTGCTATTTGATTTTTTGAGCAAATGAACCTTGCTTCAAGATCCTCATCTTCAATTTTGCTTATGATAAAGTATTGATCAATCTCTATGTCTTTGGTCTTTCCATGATGAATAGGATTCAAGGAGATCTTGATGGCACTTTGATTATAATAGAATAAAATTGATCTAGGGATTATTTCATCTAGTTCATGTAATAAACTCCTTATCCATGTCAATTCTGAGGCAAGTGCTGCTATAGCTTGGTATTCGAATTCAGTACTTGATCGAACTCTGTTTACGATTTGACCAAAAAATTAAATTACCCCCAACAAATACACAATAACCTGAAACTTGTCTCCTTTCATCTGGGTCTCCTACCCAATCAACATTTGAATAGGCAATGACTATGATAAAAAATTTCTTTCTGATCTCTTCTCTTATAAAACAATCCATCACCCAGGGTGCCCTTCAAATACCTTAGAATCTGCTTCACTGCTTTCATATGAGTAGTTCTTGGTTGATGCCTGAATTGAGATACTTGGTTCACTACATGCACAATATCTGGTATGGTGAAAGTGAGATACTCTAACATCCCTACAATACTCTGATACTCAATAAGTTCATTATATAACTCATCATCATTAACACTATTGGAACAAGTGTTAATAAAGGCTTACAATCAGACATACTTGTTTTGCGTAAGAGATCTATAGTATATTTATGTTGAGTCAGGACCGAACAATCTTTCCTTTTATCAACCTCAACTCCCAAGAAGTATTTCAACTGGCTAAGATCCTTCGTCTTAAAACGTTTGTTCAAAACTTTTTTTATTTCCTAAATATGTTCACATGAACTTCTTGTAATAATGATGTCATCTACGTATATAAGCAAAACAGTCATATATCTTTTACCTTTGTTAATGGACAATGAATAGTCAAGTGAAGATCTGTACAAGCCATGTCTTTGTATTTTTAGAGAAAAACTCTCAAACCATGAACAAGAGGTTTGTTTTAGCCCATATATTGCCCTCTTAAATTTGCACACATATTCAACTGGATCATTTTTATTGTATCTTTATGGTTGTTTCATGTAGACTTCTTCTGTCAAGTCTCCATGTAAGAATGCATTCTTAACATCAAGTTGATTATGAGCCCATCCATGATCTATTGCTAGGGACAAGATGATACAAATTGTCCCAATTTTCATTAAAAGGTTGAACATCTCCTCATAGTCCATGTCATATTCTTGAGTAAATCCCTTTGCAATAAGTCAGGCCTTATACCTTTCAATAGTCTCATTTGGTTTATACCTAATCTTATAAACCCATTTTGACCTTGTGACATTCTTATCTAAAGGCCTTTTAACTACTTTCCATATTTGACACTCATGTAATGCCTTCATTTCATCATTCATGGCTTCAATCCATTTTTTATTCTGGATGGTTTGGGAAGAAGTAACTGGTTCTTCTTATTTTTCTATCTGCATAAGAAAAGCTTGATGATCTATGCTGAAATTTTCATAACTTACCGACCTTTCAATAGGATATTTGGCCCTGTTTAATCTCCTGAACTCTGGTTGTGTTACCACTTCATCAAATTGGGTGATAGTATTTTTCATGTTTTCCGACTCTTGTATGACTTAATTACTAGTTTCCCTTTGTTTCCCAACTTCAAAACTAGCTGCCCCTTTATTTCTTCTAGTATAGACATGGCCTTCTTTATATCTCCCACCCATAGCTGCATTTTCTTCATAAGCTTCTTTTTCCTAATTGTGGTTTGCTGGAACTCCTTGTGGTGCAGAAACATCATTAAGCCTTGAAAACAATTTTTCATCTAACCATGGTTGATAATATTCAACCCTACACTCATTTATTTTCTGACTTGTTCTGCATTGGAATCAAACTCAAAGGAATTCTCATCAAATGCTACATTTATGGAAATATGAATATATTTATTCTTAATAACATACCACCTAAATCTCTTATAATTATCAGCATAACTAACAAATTTGCAAATGTGAGCTTTAGGTTCAAATTTATTCCTTTGGGACTCATCTATATGAAAATAACAAATGCACCCATATGCTCGTAAAAAATCATAATTGGGATGCTTTCTAAACAAGGCATAATAAGAAGACTTGTAATTCAAAATCTTCATGGGCAACATATTTATAATGGGAACAATTGAGTGAAAAGCATCTACCCAAAGGCACAAAGAAATATTTCCGACATGCAACATTTCTAGGGTACTTTCAACAATATAGTGATGCTTTCTTTCTGTAAGGCCATCTTTTAGGGGTGTGTAGGAGCAAGATACTCTTCTGTTGATTCAATTATCTTCAAGATAAGTAATGAATTCCTTCGAAGAGTACTCGCCTCCACCATCACATTGGAAATTAAGGAGAGACATAGAGAATTGATTTTTGACTAACTTATGGAATTTCATGAATATATTGAACACTTCATGTTTATGCTTCATAAAATATATTCATGTATAACGAAAAAAATTGTCAATAAATGAAACATAATAACTATTGGGTGTTGGCCCCCCATATATCATAATGCGCAGTTTCAAAAGGTTTCGAAGCTCTTTCATTTAAAGAATTAAAAGGAAGAGCATGACTTTGCAATTTGACAACTTGGACAAACAACGCTAACAAACTCGCACTCTAAGCTAGATTTGGGAATAAGCTTACTAGAGATCATTTTTTCAACAAAACCACGACTACAATGAACAAGACGACTGTGCCAAACATTAGCTTTATTTGAAAGAGAAGAGTTAAACAAGGTAGATGGACTGGATGGCTCTATACCAAGGTTCAAAACAAAATTGATTGATTTTGGTGTAGGATCTTCTTTGAAGATGCCAATGTTTCCTAATCTTTTCTCTTCAGCGAATGTCCTCTTCGTGTGAAGATCCTTAACACAAACATAGGATGAAGTAAATACTACACTTGAATTGGTATTATCAACAAGTTTAGAAATTGAAATGAGATTCTTCTTAATATTGAGAAAAAAAAGACATTAGAGAAATTTAGGGAACTGACAAAGCGATAAACACATTTCTAGTGTGTGTGATGAGATGACGAGTCTCATCTCCAGTAATTATACTATCTTTACCATGATAAGGAATCAACGTTAAAAACTTATCCTCATCACCTGTAATATGGTTGGCAACTCTAGAATCAAGATACTACACTCCTTGATAATTATGCTTTAAATTGAGTCCTACAAGAGCAAGAAGTAGTAATTGCTTGTCCATTAAAAGTTGACTCTTTTCACTATTTTGTTCGCTACTCTGACCTCCAAATTGGGTCTTGCCTTCATTTTTGTTATATATTGTCCCTTGATTATATATGGGGCCATCCTTGAACCAACAATTTGCTTTGATATGACCTGGTTTCTTGTATACGAAGCAAATAGGGATAGGGTGATGCCCTTATATAATAGTATTAGGGAGAATATTTGGTGTGGGCAGAATGCTTCAGCCTCCTTGATTGCCTCCATGATTACGCCCCTTGTTCCTTCTAAAATAACCACCTCTTCCACAGCCTCGTGAGACATTAGTGACCAAAACTTGCCGAGCATCATTAGAGTCATCAACATCAGCAATAAGGGTTATTTCATAGTGTAATAATTTAGCTCTTAAATTTTTGAACGTGGGAAGAAAATTCGAATACTGCAAGGTAAAAATGAGGACTTGATAATCAGGACCAAGACCACTGAGAGCTTGCTGAATCATATCCTTATCTGATACTTCATACCTAAAAAGAAAAAAGAAAATGCCTTATGGTATGCAATATATATAAGATTTGGTACAACAAAGGTTAAACACTTTCCCTAGTAGTCCTTGGTTGAACCTTTTGGCAATTTTGGCGGCATATCACAATTGCTTACCTGTTTTGGGTTTTTTACTCCTAAAACTTGTGTTGTGTTCTTTTGTACAAGAGACACTCTCCCCCCCCCCCCCCCCCCGCTCTCTCTATGTATATGTATTGAGAGAGGGAGTGAGTATATTTAATATAGGTGCAATCTAGTTGGAATCTCACGATGCAAGTTGTTTTGAGTCAATCTAACTATGGTCGATTTAGACCCTTGCATAATGTTTTTTTGAGTTGGGAAAGACCAGTGCATTTACAACCCTCAAGTTTTGCATCGCTTGAGAAAGTTGTATACAGGTCCGATTCCGGCAATTCAAAAGTTGTTTTCCACTAAAAACAGTATGTAGATCACATCCATCAGATTGTTTGGACAAAAAAAAGAAAACAAGTGGAGTTTGCTAAGTCATTTGTACATACAAATGATTGTAGAAAATTTTAAACCATATATATATATATATTATCAATTTGCTTAGGAACCAACCTAGCAAGGAAATATTATGATCCATGTCACATGGATGCGGGTGCGGGTGTGGCACTTTCAAAAACCTTGGGTGCGGGGGTGCAGGGGTGCGACAATGCAAAAATGTAAAAAATTATTTATATATATATATATATAATTTTGAAGTTTTATCAGTTAACATTGTCATAATATCATTCATGATGCATGCAATATATCAACCTAAATATCAATCAAATAAGTAAAGCAAAAAAGAACTAAATTACATATCAAAAGTATATCCTACAATATATATGAAGATAAAGTAATGGATCTTAATAATTTTCTTCTTTATCATCAAATGCATTATTAGAAGGAATACTGGGCTCAGCTAAATCCATGTTTGTCATGTTGAAATCATGCTCTCCCTCGAAGTCACACTCTTCTGGGTTTACATCCCAAAATTTGGATCTTCCTTGTCTGCGTTACAAACCCAATTTGAAAATGTTAAATACAATACAAGTATATTTAAATGAAAAACTAAGAAATAATCAAATAACTAAGAGAGCAAATTAGCACTTGTATTCATCATTGGTTGTTCGAAAGTAATCGAAGATTTGAATGAACATATGCTAAATCCTCTGCACGCTTGCTGGTGAGTTTGTTTCTCTTTATGTTGTGGATTTGAGAATATGTGCTCTAATTTCTTTCACAACAAGATGAAATAGCAGGCTGCGATAACAATCTTAATGCAAGACGTTGGAGAAGAGGTGTTTCTGATCTAGATGTTGACCGCCATGTGATAGGATCTATATTATCCTCCTCTCTCGCGAATAATGCCGGTCCATATAATCTCAAAGATGAAAATTTTCCAAACTCTTGTGTGACTTGATGTAGAAGATATGCTTTTGAAAAAAGTCTTGTCATACACATATTTCTATATCTTGATAGCTCTGGGTCTAAATTTGGAGGGACATGACCAATACCACCTACCTATCACTTATTTGCATAATATTTTGGATTAAGAGAATGTCCCATGCAATGCAAAGGAGCGTTGCTCTTATCCCATCTTCTGACTAAAATTGAATGAATATGGTTAAAAATTTCTGAATCATCCAATGCAGAATTTTTTTCTTCATGCTTGAAAACTATAACTTGTATTTTTTCAATCATATTATCCCACATTTTATAAACTCTGTGAAGCATGGGCTCATCCTTATCAGCTTCTCTTAACATTTTTCAAATAGGTTGCGTAAATTGAAGGAAGTATACCACTCTTTCCCCAAACTCATCATCAAGAATGAATTTCTTGAGCCTTGATATCATCATCAGCACGATAGAATGTCCAATTTTCATCAGTCACCATGTTAACCAAAGCATTCTGTACTTTTTTAATCCTCTTTACCATCACAATGATGGATGCAAAACGTGTTTCAGTGACCTTCAACAATTTCATGTCAGAATGCCTAAAAAATATAGCATTAGCACGATGGTGGTTAACAACAAAATTTCTAATGCTTTTGACATTTCTTTCTAAATCTTCAATCCATGAAAATAAAGCATATGCTTGTGAATTTTTTTCGTCTTTGGGATTGCAGATGCTCTTTAGGGTCAGATTTAAACTGTGTGCTACATAGGGAGTCCAAAAAATATAAGGGTACTCACTCTCCAAACTCAACACTGCACTTTTACAAATTGGAGCGTTGTCTGTAATGGTTTATACCACTTTCTGATCACCCACTTCTTTTATGACTTCTATAAACAACCCCTTCAAATACTCTACATTTTTATATTCCCCAGATGCATCAACTGCTTTCAAGAATATTGGGCCACTAAGCGAACAAGCAATGAAATTGATCAGTAAACGCCTTTGAATATCTGTCCATCCATAAAAAACAATAGAAACTTCATTTTGCTCCCATGAATATTTCTTAATCTCCAGCAACCTCTCCACATTTGCCCTTTATTCTGCAAGAAGTGTGGTTCGTATTTTTTCTGAGCTTGGAGGCACATAGCCACTCAAATTACAATTTGCCAAAGATGTTACTAAATCCTTCCAATAAATATTTCTAGCTGCATTAAATGGGAGTGAACTAGAATAAAAATATCTCCCTACTTTTCTATCCATATCCTCCCTTCTATATGTATTGAATGTTGCTTGTATCGTTCCTCTACCTCCTACATTGACTTTTCTTTCTTTTTTTTCAGCATCTTCTTGGTGGCTTCCAAATGGCACATTAATTGCACAAGAATCACTCATTGTCTTTCTCTTCTCATATTCTTCTTATATTTTTTTATATTGTCTTCGTATTGCCTCATCAACTTTTCTGCATCCTGAAATGCCATGTCCTGATATTTTTAACAAATGAGCCTTCACTCTTGTGTAAGACCCAACAAAATCTCTTTCACAGAGCTTGCATCAAAATCTCTTGTTTCCACCATCTCCTTCTCCAGTTTTTGCAAGTTTATCTACATGTACCCATAGTGGCCTTACATCATCACTCCCACTATAACTATTAACAAAACTAACAGCAGAACTCACATGTGGGGATGAAGATGACGCAAGTCCTTTTCCTTTATCCGTCATTTTTGTCCTGAAAACACAAAAAAAATTATATTAAAATCAATTATATAGACAATCAAGATTTATAATATAGAGTCCAATGATGAGTTGTGGAGCCTGATTTAGAGTTTTTGCCCTTACTGGGGGGTCCGGGGGCTCCCCCCCCGTTGCGGGTTCTGCAGCGCGTTCAGCGGGCGGGGGTCCAGGGGGGCGCCCCCTGGCAGGGGGTTGTAGGGGGGCAGCGCCTCCTGGAAGAAATTTTTTCTTGGGCTTATGTTTGAGACCCGATTTCTTATGGATCAGACCCGACTTGTTTAGGTTTAGGGCTGTTGCCCTTGCCTTGTATAAATTCTTTCTTTTCTTTCTCTCTTATAACTGTCGAAAAAGAGAAATAAAGTTTTTTGTTTCCTTCGGTTGTTTCTTGCTCGCGATTTTTGCAACATCCAGCTCCCGACTCCCTTGCCGAAAACAGGGAGGGGCTCGACCCCTTCCCTGAAATAAGAGGGAGCAGGGAGGGGGCTCGGCCCCTCCCCTGAAATCAGAGGGAGCAGAGTGGGGGGCTCGACCCCTCCCCTGCCGAAAACAAGGAGGGGCTCAGCCCCTCCCTTGAAATCAGAGGGAGCAGGGTGGGGGGCTCGGCCCCTCCCCTGCCGACCCAACAAGAGAGCAAGAGGGTACCTGCGACGAGGGAGAGGAGGAGGTGGCATCAGGCTCCCCTGCGAGACGTCGGGAGGAGAGGAGGCGAGAGAGAGCGGAGTTGCGTGGGAGAGGAGAGGAGAAGATTAGGGCAAATCTCTTTCGCAGCCCCTTTTGATCGGGCAACAAATTTTTTTTTAGGTTCAAAATTTGGACGAAAATGACCTAGGGTGGTGTTGACCGCACCCAGGGTGGTGTTGACCGCACCGGGGGTGCCGCACGCGCACCCGCATCGCGTCGACGCGGGTGCGGCACCTGCTTTGCCGAGTCCCTGTGACTTAGATTATGTTCTAAAACTTGAAAGGCATGTCTCCTGTTAGAATTTGTAGCCTTGATGGTGTGTGAAGTTTATGAATGATTTGATTTGTTATACTAGTAGCTCTACATAACTTATGCCAAACAAGACAATACAAAAAGTGGAAATTTTTCAACTTTGTCTGCCATATGAAGTTATGGTACTGATTTAAACATGCATTTACTTTTGGAATTTACGATCCATGAGGTAACCATGCATTGTCCTACTTCTGACAAACACTGATTAAAATATGTTGTGACTAAATGAATTGGGCTCGTGGGGCTTTTACTTTAGCTAGTCTCTTGCATGCAAAGCTGTAACAGCCGTAGTGGTGTTCTTTGAATTGAACTGGTTTGCT